>NW_027206579.1:1760000-4535000 GCF_024711535.1 Dipodomys merriami
GTTAAGTTTAGGGATTGGGCTAGGGTGAGTGTGAGGATGAGGATTAGGGTTAGGTTTAGGTTTAGGGTTATGTTTAGGTTTAAGTTTAGGTTTAGGGTTAGGGTTAGGGTGAGAGTGAGTGTAAGTGTTAGGTTGAGGGTTAAGCTTAGGCTTATAGTTAGACTGAGGGTGAGGGTGGGGGTGAGGATTAGGGGTAGGGTGATTTTTCTGGTTAGGGTTAGTGTTATTGTTATGGTTAGGTTTAGAATAACAGTGAGGGTGCATGTGCGGGTGAGTGTTAGTGTTAGGGTGAAGTTTAGGTTTGGGTTAGGGTTAGAGTTAGGTTTAGGGTGAGGGTGAGGTTTAGGGTTAGAATTACGGTTCGGGTGAGGGTTAGGTTGAGGTTTAGGGTTAGTGTTAGTGTTAAGGTTAGGTTTACGGTGAGAGTTAGGGGGAGGGTTAGGGTTAGGATTAGAGTTAGGGTAAGGTTGAGTGTGTGTGTTAGTGTTAGGTTTAGGGTTAGGCATAGGGTTAGGCTGAGGGTGAGGTTGAGGTGAGGGTTAGGATTAGGTTGAGGGTTAGGTTTAGGTTTAGGGTGAGGGTGAGGATGAGTGTTAGGCTTATGGTGAGGGTTAGGATGAGGGTTAGTTTTAGGATTAGGGTTAGGGTGAGGGCTATAGTGAGGGTGAGGTTTAGGGTTAGGGTTAGGGTTAGGGTTAGGATGAGTGTGAGGTTTAGGGTTAGAGTTAGGGTTAGGGTGAGGCTGAGGATGAGGGTTAGGTTTAGGGTTAGTGTTAGATTAAGTGTTAGGGTGAGGGTGAGGGTTAGGCTAAGGGTTAGGATTAGGATTAGGGTAAGTGTTAGGGTGAGTCTGAGGGTTAGGGTTAGGCTTAGGTTTAGGCTTCGGTTTAGGCCGAGGGTGAGGGTGAGGGTGAAGGTTAGGGTTAGGTTGAGGTTTAGGGTTAGGGTTAGGGTGAGATTTAGGGTTCAGCTTAAGTTTAGGGTTAGAGTGAGGGTTATGGTTAGTCTTACAGTGAGCATGAGAGCTAGGGTAAGTTTGAGGGTTAGGATTAGGGTTAGGTTTATTGTGACGGTTAGGGTTAGAATTAGGGTGAGGGTTAGGATGAGGATTAGGGTTAGGATTAGGGTTAGGGTGCGGGATAGTGTGAGGTTGAGGGTTATGATTAGTGTTAGGGTGAGGATTAGGTTTAGGGTTAGGGTTAGGTTGAGGGTTAGGATGAGGGTTAGGGTTATGGTGACATGAGGGTTAGGGTTAGGGTTTAGGTTAGGGTTAGAATTAGTGTTAGGTTGAGGGTGAGTGTTAGGATTAAGGTTAGGGTTAGGGTTAGGTTTAGGTTTAGGGTTAGGATTAGTGTTAATTTTAGTGTTAGAGTTACAGTTAGGGTGAGGCTGAGGGTGAGGTTGAGGGTTAGGTTTGGGGTGACGTTTATGGTTATGGTTACTATTATGGTTATGTTGAGGGTGAGTTTTAGGGTTAGATTTAGGGTTAGGGTGCGGGTTATGTGGAGGGTTAGGATTAGGGTTAGTGTGAGGGTTAAGGTTAGGGTGAGGGTTAGATTGAGTTTTAGGGTTAGGGTGAAGTTTAGGGTTTGGATTTGGGTTAGGGTGAGGGTGAGTGTGAGGGTTACGGTTAGGTTTAGGCTTAGGCTGAGGGTGAGGGTGGGGTGAAGGATTAGGTTTAGGGTGATGGTTAGGATTAGGGTTAGTGTTGGATAGGGTGAGGGTGAGGATTAGGGTAAGGCTTAGGATTAGTCTTAGGGTTAGACTGAGTGTGAGCTTGAGTGTGAGGGTTAGGGTTAGGGTGATGTTTAGGTTTACGGTTAGGGTTAGGGTTAGGATGAGTTTTAGGGTTACAGTAAGGGTTAGGGTGAGGATGACAGTAAGGGTTAAGGTCAGGTTGAGACTGAGGGTGAGGGTTAAGATAAGGGTGAGGGTTAGTGTTAGGATTAGGGTGGGGTTTAGGGTTAGGGTTAAGGATAGGGTTAGGTGGAGGGGGAAGTTTAGGGTTAGATACAGGGTTAGGGGGAGGGTTAGGGGGAGGGTTAGGGTTAGGGTTTGTGTTAGGGTTAGGGTGAGGGTGAGGGTTAGTTTTAGGGTTAGGGTTAAGGTGAGGTTTAGGGTTAGTGTTAGGGTTAGGGTTTGGTTTAGAGTTATGGTGAGGGTGAGGGTGCGGGTGAGTGTGAGGGTTAAGGTTAGGTTTCAGTTAAGGCTTGTGGTTAGGCTTAGGGTTAGGCTGAGTGTGAGGGTGGGTTTGAGGGTTAGGGTTAGGTTGAGGTTTTCGGATAGGGTTATAGGGAGTGTTAGGATGAGGGTTAGGGTTAGGATTAGGGTTAGGGTGAGGGCTAGGGTGAAGGTGAGGTTTAGGGTTATGGTTAGGTTGAGGTTTAGGTTTAGGGTTAGGGTTAGGGTTAGGTTGAGCGTGGGGTTTAGGGTTAGAGTTAGGGTTAAGGTGAGGCGGAGGTTGAGAGTTAGGGTAAGGGTTAGGATTAGGATTAGGGTAAGGGTAGGCTGAGTGTGAGGGTTAGGGTTAGGGTGAGGGTTAGGGTTAGGGTTAAGTTGAAAGTTAGGGTTCAGGTAAAGTTTAGGGTGAGGGTGAGGGTTAGGGTTAGCTTTAAGTTGAGCGTGAGGATTAGGGTTAGGTTGAGGGTTAGGTTTAGGGTTAGGGTTAGGATGAGGTTTAGGGTTAGGGTGAGGGTTAGGATGAGGGTTAGGGTTAGAGTAAGTGTGAGGGTTAGGGTTAGGTTGAGGGTTAGGTTTAGGATTAGGGTTAGTGTGAGGTTGAGGATTAGGATTAGGGTTAGGGTTAGGGTTATTGTTAGGGATAGGGTTAGGGTTACGATTATGGTGAAGTTGAGGTTTAGAATTAGGGTTAGGGTGAGGTTTTTAGTGTTAAGGTTAGGGTTAGAGTTAGGGTTAGCGTGAGGTTCGGGTTATTGTGAGGGTTAGTGTTAGGGTTAAGTTTTGGGTTGCGGTGAGGCTTATGGTTAGGGTTAGGGTTAGGATTAGGGTTAGGGTTATTGTTATGGTTAGGTTTAGGGTTACGGTTAGGGTGAGGGTAAGTGTGAGGTTTAGGCTTAGTGTTAGGGTTAGGCCTAAGATTAGGGTTAGGGTTAGGATTACGGTTGGGGTTAGGGTGAGGTTTAGGTTTTGGTTTACTTTATAGTTAGCTTTAGGGTGAGGGTGGGATTTAGGGTTAGAGTTAGGGTTAGGGTGAGGGTTAGAGTGGGGGTTAGGGTTAGGGTTCGGATTAGGCTGAGGGTTAAGGTGGGGGTCACGGTAAGGTTAAAGGTGAGGGTTAGGCCTAGGGTGAGGGTTACAGTAAGGGTCAGGGTTAGGGTTAGGGTGAGGGTTAGGCTGAGGTTTAGGCTGAGGCTGAGGGTTAGACTGAGGATTAGTGTTAGGGTTAGTGTGAGATTTATGGTGAGGGTGAGGGTTAGGGTTAGGGTGTGGGCTAGGGTGAGGGTGAGGATTAGGGTTAGTGTTAGGATTCGGCTGAGGGTGAGGTTGAGGGTACGGGTTAGGGTTAGGGTGAGTGTTAGTGTTTGGGTTAGGGTGAGGGTTCAGATGAGGATTAGGGTTAGGATTAGGGATAGTGTAAGGGGTAGGGTAAGGGTAGGTTTAGAGTTAGGGTTATGTTCAGGTTTAGGGTTAGGGTTAGGCTAAGGGTTATGGTGAGGGTGAGGTTTAGGGTTTGAGTTAGGGTTAGGGTGAGGCTGAGGGTGAGGTTTAGGGTTAGGCTTAGTGTTAGGGTTAGGGTTAGGGTGAGGGTTAAGGTGAGATTGAGGGTTAAGGTTAGTGTTAGGGTTAGGCTTAGGATTAGGCTGAGTGTGAGGTTGAAGCTGAGTGTTAGGGTTAGGGTTAGGGTTATGGGGAGGGTTAGGATCAGGGTTAGGGTTAGGATTAGGTCTAGGGTGAGAGCTTGGGTGAGGGTGTGCTTTAGGGTTAGGTTTAGGTTGAGGTTTAGTGTTAGGGATAGAGGGAGGATTAGGATGAGTGTTAGGTTTAGGATTAGGGTTAGTCTGAGGGCTAGGGTGAGGTCCATGGTTAGGGTAAGCGTTAGGCTTAGGCTTAGGTTTAGGCTGAGCATGTGGTTGAGGGTGAGGATTAGCTTTAGGTTTGGGTTGAGGTTTAGTGTTAGGGTTAGGTATAGAGTTTGGGTTAGGGTGAGGGTGAGGTTTAGGGGTAGAGTTAGGGTTAGGATGAGGGTTAGGTTTAGGGTGAGGGTTAGTGTGGGGGTCACGGTAAGGGTAAATGTGAAGTTTAGGCTGAGGGTGAGGGTTACGGTAAGAGTGAGGGTTAGGTTTAGGGTGAGATTTAGGGTTAGGTTTACGGTGAGATTTAGGGTTAAGTTGATGGTTAGTGTTAGTGTTAGTGTGAGGTTTAGGGTTAGGGTTAGGGTTAGGATTAATGTTAGGGTTAGGCTTAAGTTGAGGCTTAGGGTGAGGGTGAGAGTCAGGGTTAGGGTTTGATTGGGATTTGGGTTAAGATGAATGTGAGGGTTAGGGTTAGGGATAGGGATAGGCTTAGGTTTAGGCTGAGGGTGAGGGTAAGTGTGAGGATTAGAGTTAGGGTGAGGGAAAGGGTTAGGGTGAGAGTTAGGGTTTGGGTTAAGTTTAGGGTTAGGGTGAGTGTTAGTGTAGGGGTTACAGTGAGGAATAGGGTTAGGTATAGGCTTAGGTTTAGGCTGAGTGTGAGGGTGAGTGTGAGGATTAGTGTTAGGGTGAGGGATAGGGTTAGAGTGAGAGTTAGGGTTTGGGTTAAGTTTAGGGTTAGGGTGAGTGTTAGGGTAGGGGTTACAATGAGGGTGAGGGTTAGGTTTAGGTTGAGGTTTAGGGTTAAGGTTAGGGTTAGGGTGAGGGTGAGGGTTAGGATTAGGGTTATTTTTAGGATGAGGTTTAGGTGAGTGTTAAGGTTAGGATTAGGGTTAGGGTGAGGGCTAGCTTGAGGTTGAGTTTTAGGGTTAAGGTTAGGGTGAGGTTTAGGATTAGGGTTAGAGTTAGGGTGAGGGTGAGGTTTAGGGTTAGAGGTAGGGTTAGGGTGAGGCTGAGGGTGAGGGTTGGGTTAGGGTTAGGGTTAGGTTGACAGTGAGTGTTAGGATTAGGGTTAGGATTAGGGTTAGGTTTAGGGTTAGGATTACTGTTATTGTTAGGGTTAGAGTTAAGGTGAGGTTGAGGGTGAGGGTGAGGGTGAGGGGTAGGTTTATTGTTAGGGTGAGTTTTAGGGTTAGGGTTAGTGTTAGGGTGAGGGTTAGGATGAGGGTTAGGGTTACGGTAAGTGTGAGGGTTAGGGTTAGAGTGAGGGTTAGGGTAAGGATTAGGGTTAATGTGAGGTTGAGGGTTCGGATTAGGGTTAGTGTTAGGGTTATGGTTTCAATGAGGTTGAGGGTTAGAGTTAGAGTTAGGGTGAGGTTTTTAGTGTTAGGGTTAGGGTTAGAGCCAGGGTTAGCGTGAGTGTGAGGATTAGGGGTAGAGTTAGGGTTAGTGTGAAGGTTAAGGTGAGGGTTAGAGTTAGGGTGAGGGTTAAGGTGGGTGTGACGGTAAGGGTAAAGTTGAGGGTTAGGCCTAGGGTGAGGGTTACAGTAGGGTGAGGGTTAGGTTTATGGTGAGGGTTAGGGTTAGGGTGAGGGTGAGGGTGACGGTTAGATTGAGGATTTGTGTTAGGGTTTGTGTGAGTTTGAGGGGGAGGATGAGGGTTAGGCTTAGGGTGAGGGCTAGGGTGAGGGTGAGGATTAGGTTTAGTGTTAGGGTGAGTTTAGGGTTAGGGTGAGGGTTATGGTTAGGGTTAGGGCTAGGTTTAGGTGTAGGTTTTGTGTTAGGGTTAGGGTTTGAGTTAGGGTAGGGTTAGGGTAAGGGTTTTTGTTAGGGTTATTATTAGGGTTAGGGTTAGGATGTGGTTTAAGTTTAGGTTTCGGTTTAGAGTTAGGGTTAGTGTGAGGGTGAGGTTTAGGGTTACAGTTAGGGTGAGTGTTAGGGTTAGAGTTAGGGTGAGCGCTAGGTTTAGGGTTAGGCTTAGGCTTTGGCTTAGACTTAGGCCCAGCATGTGGGTGAGTGTTAGGGTTAGGGTTAGGGTGAGGGTTTAGGTTAGGGTTTGGGTGAGGATTAGGATTAGGTTTAGGGTTATTATTAGGGTTAGGCTGAGGGCTAGGGTGAGGGTTAGGGTGAGGGTTAGGCTTAGGGATAGGTTTAGGTTTAGGATTAGGATTAGGGTGAGGGTGAATGTGACAGTTAGAATTAGGGTTAGGTTTAGGCTTACGGTTAGGGTGAAGGTTAGGGTTAGGGTTTTGTTAGGGTGAGGGTGCGGCTGAGGATTAGGGTTAGGTTGAGGGTTACGTTTAGGTTTAGGGTTAGTGTTAGTGTTAGGGTTAGGGTTACACTGATGGTTAGGGTTAGGGTTAGGGTTATTGTTAAGGTTAGGGTTAGGGTTTCAGTTACAATGAGGTTGAGGGTGAGGATTAGCGTTAGCATTATGGTTAGATTTAGTGTTAGGTTACGGTTAGAGTTAGGGTTAGGGTGAGGGTGAGGTTTACGGGTAGAGTCAGGGTTAAGGTGAGTGTTAGGTTGAGGGTTAGGGTTATGGTGAGGGAGGAAGTGACTGTATGGTTAAACGTGAGGGTTAGGCTGAGGGTGTGGGTTATTTTAAGAGTGAGGGTTAGTGTTAGCGTGAGAGTTAGGGTTAGGGGTAGTGTGAGGATGAGGGTTAGATTGAGGATTATTGTTAGGGTTAGTGTGAGGTTTAGGGTGAGGATGCGTGTTAGGGTTAGGGTGAGGGCTAGGGTGAGGGTGAGGGCTAGGGTTAGGTTTAGAGTGAAGTTTAGAGTTAGGGTGATGGTTAGATTTAGTGTGAGGGTTAGTGTTAGGGTTAGGGTGAGTGTTCGGTTGAGGGTAAAAGTTAAGGTGAGGCTTAAGTTAAGGGTGAGGGTTAGGGTTAGGGTTATTGTTAGGGTTAGGTTTAGGGTTATGGTTAAGTTGAGGGTGAGGGTGAAGTGTAGGTTTAGGGTTGAGGATGAGGTTTAGGTTTAGGGTTAGGTTTAGAGTTAGGGTTAGGGTGAGAGTGAGGTTTAGGGTTAGAGTTAGTGTTAGGGTTAGGGTTAGGGTCAGGTTGAGGGTTAGGGTTAGGGCTAGGCTTAGGCTTAGGCTTTGGCTTAGGCCGAGCATGAGGGGGAGGTTTAGGGTTAGGGTTAGAGTGAGGGTTAGGGTGAGGGTTAGGATGAGGTTTACGGTTAGGATTAGAGTTAGGCTGAGGGCTAGGGTGAGGGTTATGGTAAGGTATAGGGTTACATTTAGGATTAGGGTTAGGTTGAGGGTGAGGGTGAATGTGAGGGTTAGGGTTAGGGTTAGTGTTATTGTTAGGGTTAGGGTTAGCGCTATGGAGAGGGTGAGGGTGCCGGTGAGGGTTAGGTTTAGGTTTAGGGTGGGGTTTAGGGTTAGGGTTAGGGTTAGGGTTAGTGTGAGGGTGAGGTTTAGGGTTAGATATAGGGTTAGGGGGAGGGTTAGGGTGAGGGTTAGGGTGAGGCTTAGTGTTAGGGTTAGGGTGAGGGTGAGGGTTAGGTTAAGGTTTAGCGTTAGGGTTAGGGTTAGGGTTAGTGTGAGGCTTAGTGTTAAGGTTAGGGTTAGTGTTTGAGTGAGGTTAACTTTTAGGGTGAGGGTTTGGGTTAGGGTGAGGGTTATGCTTTTAGTGAGGTTTAGTGTTAGTTTTAGGGTTAGGGTTAGGGTGAGGCTGAGGCTTAGGGTTAAAGTTAGGGTTAGAGTGAGGCTGAGGGTGAGGGTGAGGGTTAGGGTTAGGGTTATTGTTAGGGTTAAAGTTAATGTGATGGTTAGGTTGACGGTTAGGTTTAGTGTTAGGGTTAGGATTAGGATTAGGCTTAGGGTTAGAATGAGGGTGAGGTTTAGGGTTAGGGTTAGAGTTAGGCTTAGGTTTAGGCTGAGGGTGAGGGTGAAGGTTAGGTTTAGGGTGAGGTTTAGGGTTAGGGTTAGGGTGAGAGTTAGGGTTTGGGTTAAGTTTAGGTTTAGGGTGAGGGTTAGGGTACGGGTTAAGGTGAGGGTGAGCGTTAGGTTTAGGTTGAGCTTTAGGTTTAGTTTAGGATTAGGGTGAGGGTGAGGGTGAGGGTTAGGGTTAGTGTTAGGGTGAGGGTTAGGATGAGGGTTAGGGTTAAGATTAGGGTGAAGGTGAGGTTTAGGTTTAGGTTGAGTTTTAGGGTTAGGGTGAGGGTGAGGTTTAGGATTAGAGTTAGGGTTAGGGTGAGGCTGAGGGTGAGGGTTCGGCTTTTGGTTAGTGTTAGAATTAGGGTTAGGGTGAGGGTTAGGGTGAGATTGAAGTTTAGGCTTAGAGTTAGGATTAGGATTAGGGTAAGGGTTAGGGTGAGTGTGAGGGTTAGAGTTATTGTTAGGCTTCAGCTTAGGGTTAGTCTGAGGGTGAGGGTTAGGCGTAGGGTTAGGATTAGGTTAAGCATTAGGGTAAGTGTGAGGGTTAGGTTTAGGGTTAGGCTTTGGCTTAGGGTTAGCCTGAGGGTGAGGGTGAGGGTGAGGGTTAGGGTTAGGGTGATGATTAGTGTTAGGTTAGGATGAGAGTTTAGGTTCCGCTAAAGTTTAGGGTTAGGGTGAGGGTTAGGGTTAGGTTTAAGGTTAGGTTTAGGGATAGTGTGATGGTTAGGGTTGGGGTTAGGTTTAGGGTTAGGATGAGGATTAGGGTTAAGCTTAAGTTTAGGGTGAGGACTAGGGTGAGGTTGAGGGTTAGTGTTAGTGTTAGGGTTTGGTTTAGGGTTAGGGTTAGGGTTAGGGTGAGGGTTTGGATGAGGGTTAGGTTTACAGTGAGGTTGAGGATTAGGGTTGGGTGTAGGGTTAGGGTTAGGATTAGGGTTAGGGTGAGGGTGAGTGTTAGGATTAGGGTTAGGCTTAGGTTTAGGGTTCGGTTTAGGGTTAGGATTAGTGTTATTTTTAGGGTTAGGGTTAGATTTATGGTAACGGTGAGGGTGAGGGTGAGGGTGAGGGTGAAGTTTAGGGTTAGGGTTAGGGTGAGGTTTATGATTTGTGTTAGGATTAGGGTTAGGGTGAGGGTGAGGTTTGGGGTTAGATTTAGGGTTAGGGTGATGATTAGGGTTAGGATTAGGGTGAGAGTTTGGGTTCCACTTGTTTAGGTTTAGGGTGAGGGTTAGGGTTAGGTTGAGGGTTAGGTTTAGGGATAGTGTGATGTTTAGAGTTAGGGTTAGGGTTAGGTTTAGGATGAGGATTAGGGTTAGGATTAAGGTTAGGGTGAGGACTAGGGTGAAGTTGAGGGTTAGGGTTAGGGTTAGGGTGATGGTTTGCATGAGGTTTAGGGTTACAGTGAGGGTGAGGATTAGGATTATGTTGAGGGTTACTGTTAGGATTAGGGTTAGGTTGAGGGTGAGTGTTAGGATTATGGTTAGGCTTAGGTTTAATGTTAGGATTAGTGTTATTGTTAGGGTTAGGATTAGATTTATGGTAAGGTGAGGTGAGGGTGAGGGTGAAGGTTAGGGTTAGGGTTTGGGTGAGGTTTTTGGTTAGGGTTAGGATTAGGGTTAGGGTGAGGGTGAGGTTTAGGGTTAGATTTTGGGGTAGAGGGAGTGTTAGTTCGAGGGTTAGGGTTAGGGTTACAGTTACGGTTAAGGGTAGGTTGATGGTTATGTTGAGGTTTTTTGTTAGGATTAGGGTTAGGGTTAGGATTAGGGTTAGGTTGAGGGTGAATGTGAGGGTTAGGGTTAGGGTTAGGCTTAGGCTTAGGGTTAGGCTGAGGGTGAGGGTGGGGGTGAGGATTAGGGTTACGGTGAAGGTTAGGGTTAGGGTTAGGTTGAGGGTTAGAATGAGGTTTAGTGTTAGGATTAAGATTATGGTGAGGTCTCGGGTTTAGGGTGAGGATTAGGCTTAGGGTTAGGCTGAGCTTGAGGTTGAGGGTTTCGGTTATGGTGATGGTTAGGTTTACGGTTAGGGTGAGGGTTAGTATGAGGTTTAGGGTTAGGGTGTGGGTTAGGGTGATTATGATGGTAAGGGTAAAGGAGAGGTTTTGGCTGAGGGTGAGTGTTAAGATAAGTTTGAGGGTTAGGGTTATTTTTAGGGAAGGGTAAGTGTTAGTGTTAGGGTTAGGGTGAGGGTAAGATTGAGGATTCGGTTTAGGGTTAGTGTGAGGTTTAGGGTAAGGATGAGGGTTAGGGTTAGGGTGAGGGTGAGGGATAGAATTAGGGTTAGTGTGAGGGCTAGGGTTTGCATGAGGTTTAGGTTTCGGGTTAGGGTGAGGGCTAGGGTGAGGTTTAGGTTGAGGTTTAGTGTTAGGGATAGGGTTAGGTTTAGGATTAGGGTTAGGGTGAGGGTGAGTGTGAGGGTTTGGGTTGGGGTTAGGATTAGGCTTAGGGTTAGGGTGAGGATTAGTGTTAGGGTTTGGGTTAAGGGGAGGTTGAGTCTGAGGATTAGGGTTAGGTTTAGGGTTAGGGTTATGTTTAGGGTTAGGGTTAGGGTTAGGGTTAGGGTTATGGTGAGGGTTATGTTTAGGATAGGGTTAGGCTTAGTGTTAGGCTGAGGTTGAGGGTGGGGGTGAGGATTAGGGTTAGGGTTAGGGTTTGGGTTAGGTTATTGTTAGGGTTAGGGTTAAGTTTGCGGTAAGGGTGAGGCTGCGGGTGAGGGTTATGGGTAGGGTTAGGGTTAATGTTATTGTTAGGGTTAGGGTTAAATTTACGGTGAGGTTGAGGGGAAGGGTGAGCGTTTGGGTTAAGGTGAGGTTTACGGTGAGGTTTAGGGTTAGGTTTAGGGTTAGGGTTAGGGTGAGGGTGAGATTTAGGGTTAGATATAGAGTTAGGGGTAAGTTTAGGGTGAGGGTTATGGTTAGGTTTAGTGTTAGGCTTAGGGTAAGGGTGAGGTTTAGGTTGAGTTTAAGGGTAAGGGTTAGGGTTAGTGTTAGTGTGAGGGTTAGTGTTAGGGTTAGAATTAGTGTTATGGTTAGCATAATTGTTAGTTTGAGGGTTTGGGTTAGGGTGAGGGTTATGGTTAGGGTGAAGGTTGGGGTTAGGGTTAGGGTTATTGTTAGGGTTAGGGTTAGGGTTACTGTTACAGTGAGGGAGAGAGTGAGGGTTAGGGTAAGGATTAGGATGAGGTTTAGGGTTATGTTAGGGTTAGAATTAGGGTTAGGGTGAGAGTGAGGTTTAGGTTTAGAGTTAGGCTTAGTGTTAGTTTTACGGTTAGGGTGAGGGTTAGGGTTAGGCTTAGGCTTAGGCTTAGGCTTAGGTTTAGGCCGAGCATGAGGTTGCAGGTGAGGGTTAGGATGAGGTTTAGGGTTAGTATTAGGTTTAGGGTTAGGGCTAGGGTGAGGGTTAGGTTGAGGGTTAGGTTTTGGGTTAGAGTTAGGTTTAGGATTAAGGGTAGGATGAGGTTGAGTGTGAGGGTTAGGGTTAGGGTTAGGTTTAGGCTTAGGGTTAGGGTGAGGGTTAAGATTAGGGTTTGGGTTATGGTGAGGGTGAGGCTGAGGATTACGGTTTGGTTTAGGGTTAGATTTAGGGTTAGGTTTAGGGTTATTGTAAGGGTTAGGGTTAGAGTTACTGTGAGGTTGAGGGTGAGGTTGAGGGTTTAGGCTTTGGGTGAGGTTTAGGGTGAGGTTAAGGGTTAGGTTTAGGGTGAGGGTGAGGTTTAGGGTTAGAGTTAGGATAAGGGGGAGGCTTAGGGTTTGGTTTAGGGTTAAGGTGAGGGTTAGAATGAGGGTTAGGTTTAGGATTGGGCTTAGGGTGAGGGCTAGGGTGAGGTTGAGGTTTAGTGTTAGGGTGTTGTTTAGGGTTAGGTTTAGGGTTAGGGTCAGGGTGAGTTTGAGGTTTAGGGTTAGAGATAGGTTTAGGAGGAGGGTTAGGGTGAGGGTTAGGTTTAGGGTTAGTGTTGGGGTTAGGATTAGGGTGAACGTTAGGGTGAGGGTTAGGGTTAGGGATAGTGTTAGGTTTAGGATTAGCGTTAGGGTTAGGGTGAGGGTGAGTGTGAGGGTTAGGGTTAGGGTTAGGTTTAGGCTTAGGGTTAGGCTGAGGTAGAGTGTAAGTGTGAGAGTTAGGGTGCGGGTTAGGGTTAGGGTTAGGTTTAGAGTTAGCCTTAAGGTGAGGTTTAGTGTTAGGGTTAGGGTTAGGGTGTGGGTTAGGTTTAGGGTTAGTGTGAGGCTTAGGATTAGATTTAGGATTAGGCTTATGGTTAGGCTGAGGGTGGGGGTGGGGGTGAGGATTAGGGTTAAGGTTAGGTTTAGAGTTAGCTGATTGGTATTTTTATGGTTAGGGTAAAGTTTGCAGTGAGGTTGAGGTTGAGGGTGAGTGTTAGGTTTAGGGTGAGGTTTTGGGTTAGGTTTAAGGTTAGGTTGAGGGTGAGTTTGAGAGTTAGGGTTAGGCTTAAGTTTAGGGTGACGATTAATGTTAGTGTTTGAGTTAGGATGAGGATGAGGATTAGGGTGAGGTTTTGGGTTAGTTTTAGGTTTAGGGTTAGGGTTAGGGTTAGGCTGAGGGTGAGGGTGGGGGTGAGGATTAGGGTTAGGGTTTCGGTTAAAATTAGGGTTATTTTTAGTGTTATGGTTTGGGTTTAGTTTGTGGTGAGGGCGAGCCTGAGGTTGAGGGTTATGGTTAGGGTTAGGCTTAGTCTTAGGGTTAGGCTGAGGGTGAGTATGGGGGTGAGGAATAGGTTTTGGGTGATGGTTAGGGTTAGGGTTAGGTTGAGGGTGAGGATGAGGCTTTGCGTTAGGATTAGGTTTAGGGTGAGGGCTAGGGTTAGGGTGAGGGTTACGGTTAGGCTTAGGCTTAAGCTTAGGCTTAAGGTTAGGCTTAGGGTGAGGGTGAGTTTGAGGGTCTGGGTTAGGGTGATGGATAGGGTTAGGGTTAGGTTGAGTGTTAGGATGAGGGTTAGGATTAGGGTGAGGGTTAGCCTGAATGTGACGGTAAGAATAAAGGTGAGGGTTAGGCTGAGGGTGAGTGTTCCCTAAGGGTGAGTGTTAGGATTAGGTTGAGGTTTAGGGTAAGGATTAGGATGAGGGTTAGGGTGAGGGTGAGGGTTAGATTGAGGATCAGGGTTGGGATTTGTGTGAGGTTTAGGTTGAGGATGAGGGTTAGGGTTAGGGTTAGAATTAGGGTTAGGGTGAGGTCTAGGGTGAGGCTGAGGGTTAATGTTAGGGTTTAGGTGAGGTTTAGGGTTCGGGTGAGAGTTAGGGTTACTGTGAGTGTTAGTGTTAGAGTTAGTGTTAGTGTTAGGGTGAGGGTAAGTGTTAGGGTGAGGGTTAGTGTTAGGGTGAGTGTTATGTTTAGGGTGAGGGTTAGGGTTAGGTTTAGGGTGATTGTTAAGTTTAGAGTTAGGGTTATGTTGAGGGTGAGGGTGAGGGTTAGGGTTAGGGTGAGGTTTAGGTTTAGGGTTAGAGTTAAAGTTACGGTGAGGGTGAGGGTGAGGTTTAGGATTACAGTTAGGGTTCAAGTGAGGGTTAGGATGAGGGTTAGGGTTAGGGTTAGTTTTAGGTTTAGGGTTAGGGTGAGGTTTAGGGTTAGAGTTATGGTTAGGATTAGGGTTAGGGTGAGGGTTAGGGTTACGGTTAGGATGAGGTTTAAGATGAGAGTTAGTTTTAGGATTATGGTTATGGTGAGGGCTAGGGTGAGGATGAGGTTTAGGGTTAGGTTTAGGGTGAGGTTTAGGGTTAGGGTTAAATTTAGGGTCAGTGTGAGTTTGAGGTTTATTGTTAGAGATAGGGTTAGGGTGAGGGTTAGGGTGAGGGTTAGGTTTAGGGTTAGTGTTACGGGTAGGTTGAGGGTTAGGGTGAGGGTGTGTGTTAGGGTTAGGGTTAGGATTCAGATTAGGGTTAGGGAGAGGGTGAGAGTGTGAGGGTTAGAGTTAGGGTTAGGGTTAGGCTTAGGGTTAGGCTGAGGGTGAGGGTGAGGGTGAGTGTTAGTTTTAGGGTGAGTGTTAGGGTTAGGGTTAGGCTTAGGGTTAGGGTTAGGGTGAGAATTAAGGTTCGGCTTTAGGGTTAGGGTGAGGGTTAGGTTGAGGGTGTATGTAAGGTTAAAGTTGAGGGTTACGCTGAGGGTGAGGTTTTCGGTAAGGGGGAGGGTTAGGGTTAGGGTGAGGGATAGGGTAAGGGTAAGGGTTGGAGTTAGGGTGAGGGTGAGGGTTAGATTGAGGATTAGGGTTAGGTTTAGTGTGAGGTTTAGGGTTTCGTTGAGGGGTAGGCTTAGTGTGAAGGTTAGTATTAGGGTGAGGGTAAGTGTTAGGTTGAGGTTGAGGGTTAGGGTGAGGGTTAGGATGAGAGTTCGGGTTAGGGTGAGGGTTACAATGAGCGTGATGGTAAGAGTAAAATTGAGGGTAAGGCTAAGGGTGAGAGTTACGGTAAGGGTGAGGGTTAGGGTTAGGGTGAGTGTTAGGGTAAGGGTTAGGGTTAGGGTTAGATTGGGGATTAGGGTTAGGGTTAGTGTGAGGTTTAAGGTGAGGATGAGGGTTAGGGTGAGGTTTAGGCTTAGAATTAGGGTTAGGGTGAGGGCTAGGGTGAGGGTGAGTGTTAGGGTTAGGGTGAAGTTTATGGTGATGTTTAGGGTGAGGGATAGGTTTAGGTTTAGGGTGTGGGTTAGGTTTAGTGTGAGGGTTACGGTTAGGGTGAGAGTGAGGGTGAGGGTAAGGGTTATGGTGAGGTTTAGGATGAGGGTGAGGGTTAGGGTTAGGTTTAGGGATACGGTTAGGGATTGGCTGAGGTAGAGGGTGAGGGTGAGGGTGACGTTTAGGTTTATGGTTATGGTTAGGGTGAGGTCTATGGAGAGGGTGAGGGTTAGGGGGAAGGTGAGGGTGAGGGTGAGGGTCTTGTTTAGGTAATGGTTAGGGTTAGGGTGAGGATTAGTTGAGGGTTAGGGTAAGGGTGAGCTTGAGGTTTAGGGTGTGGGTGTGCGTTAGGATTAGGTGAGTGTTCGTGTGATGGTGAGTGTTAGGGTGAGGTAGAAGGTTAGGTTTAGGGTTAGGTGAGGGTTAGTGTTAGGGTTTGGATTAGGGTGAGGGTTAGGATTAGGTTTAGGGTTAGGGTGATGTTTAGAGTGAGGGTGAGGATTAAGGTTAGGGTTAGGTTTGTGGTGTGGATAAGTGATAGTATGAGGTTTAGGGTGAGTGTTAGACTTAGCATTAGGGTTAGGGTGAGGGTTAGGGTGAGGATTAGGGTGAGTTTTAGGGTTAGGGTGCTGGTTAGGGTTAGGCTTAGCGTGAGGGTGACGGTGAGGGTGACGGTTAGGTTTAGAGTTATAGTGAGGATTCGGTTAAGTGTGAGGTTTAGGGTGAGGATGAGGTTAAGTGTTAGGATGAGGGTTAGGGTGAGTGTGAGGGTTAGGGTTAAGGTTTGGGTTAGGGTGAGGTTTAGGGTTAGGGTTATGCTTAGGGTTAGGATGAGGGTTAGGCTGAGGGTGAGGGTTAGGGTTGTTATAAGGTTTAAGGTCAGAATTAGGGTAACGGTGAGGTTTTGGGTGAGGGTTAGGTGGAGGGTTAGAGTTAGGGTTAATGTGAGGGTTAGGGTATGGAGTAGGGCTACGGTTAGGGTGACGGTTAGGTATATTGTGAGAGTTAGGGTTAGGGTTAGGGTTAAGATTAGTTTGAGAGTAAGAATTAGCTAACTGTTCGGGTGAGGGTGAGGTTTAGGCTTAGGAATAGTGACAGGATTAGTGTAAATCTGAGGGTGAGGGTGAGGTTTAGGGTTAGGGTTAGGGTGAGGGCTTGGGTGAGGGTTAGCGTAAGGTTGCAGGTTAGGGTGAGAGTGATGGTAAGGGTAAAGGTGAGGGTTAGGCTGAGGGTGAGGTTTAAGATAAGGGTGAGGGTTAGGTTTAGGGTGAGGGTTAAGTTAAGGGTTCGGGTTACTGTTAGGGTGAGTGTTAGTTTGAGGATTAGGGTTAGGGTTAGTGTGAGGTTGAGGGTTAGGGTTAGGGTTAGGGTTAGAATTAGGGTTAGGGTGAGGAGTAGGATGAGGGTGAGGTTTAGGTTAGGGTTAGGGTTAAGGTTAGGGTGAAGTTTATGGTTACTGTGAGGGTTAGGGTTAGTGTGAGGGTTAGGGTTAGAGTTAAGGTTAGTGTTAGGGTGAGGGTAAGTGTTAAGGTGAGTGTTTGGGTTAGGGTGAGATTTATGTTTCCATTGAGAGTTAGGTTTAGGGTTAGGGTTATTGTTAGGGCTAGGATTAGGATTAGGTTTAGGGTGAGAGTGAGTGTGTGGGTTAGGGTTAGGTTTAGGTTTAGGCTTAAGGTTAGGCTGAGGGTGAGGTTGAGGCTGAGGATTAGGGTTAGGTTGATGGTTAGGGTTTGGTTTAGGGTGAGGGTTAGGATGAGGGTTAGAGTTAGGATTAGGGTTTGGGTGAGGGCTAGGGTGAAGGTGAGGTTTAGGGTTATGTTTAGCTTGAGGTTTAGGGTTAGAGTTAGGGTTAGGGTTAAGATGAGGCTGAGGTTTAGGTTTAGAGTTAGGGTCAGGGTGAGCGTTAGGATTAGGGTTAATGTTCGGTTTAGGTTTAGGGTGAGGGTTAGGGTTAGGGTGAGGGTTAGGGCTAGGGTTATTTTCAAGGTTAGTGTTAAGGTGATGGTTAGGGTGAGGGTTAGGGTTAGGATTAGGATTATGCTTAGGTTTAGGTTGAGTGTGAGGATTAGGGTTAGGGTTAGATTTAGGCATAGGGTTAGGCTGAGGGTGAGGGTGAGGGTTAGGTTTAGGGTGAGGTTTAGTATTAGGGTTAGGGTGAGAGTTAGAGTACCGGTTAAGTTTAGGGTTAGGGTGAGGGTTAGGGTACGGCTTAAGGTGAGGTTGAGGGTTAGGGATAGGTTGAGAGTTAGGGTGAGGGTGAGGGTGAGGGTTAGTGTTAGTGTTAGGGTGAGATTGAGGGTGAGGGTTAGGGTTATTGTTAGGGTTAGGTTTAGGATGAGTGTTAGGGTTAGGATTAGGGTTAGGGTGATGGCTAGCATGAGGGTGAGGTTTAGGGTTAAGGTTATGGTGAGGTTTAGGGTTTGGGTTAGGGTTAGGGTTAGGTTGAGGGTGAGTTTTAGGGTTAGAGTTAGGGTTAGGGTGAGGCTGAGGGTGAGGGTTGGGTTAGGGTTAGGGTTAGGTGGATGGTGAGTGTTAGGATTAGGGTTAATTTTAGTGTTAGGTTTAGGGTTAGGGTTAGGTTTAGGCTTAGGGTTAGGCTTAGGCAGAGCATGAGGGTGAGGGTTAGTATTAGGGTAATAGTGAGGGTTAGGATGAGGTTTAGGGTTAGGATTAGGTTTAGGGTGAGGGCTAGTGTGAGGGTTAGGGTGAGGGTTAGTGTTAGGGATAGGATTAGGTTTAGGATTTCGGGTGGGGCGAGCGTGAGTGTGAGGGTTAGGCTAAGGGTTACGGTTAGGCTTAGGGTTAGGGTGAGGGTTAGGGTTAAGTTTTGTGTTAGGGTGAGGGTGAGGCTGACAATTAGGGTTAGGTTTAGGGTTAGGTTTAAGGTTTGTTTTAGGGTTAGTGTTAGGGTTAGGTTTAGGGTTACGGTTAGGGTTACAGGGAGGGTTAGGGTTAGGGTTAGGCTGAGGGAGAGGTTGGGGGTGAGGATTAGGGTTAGGGTTAAGTTTAGGGTTAGTCTTGTTAGTATTATGGTTAGGGTTAGGGTTAGGGTTAGGGTTAGGGTTAGGGTTAGGGGTAGGGGTAGGGTTAGTGTGAGGTTTAGGGTGAGGTTGAGGGTTAGGGTTAGGGTTAGGGTTAGGGATAGAATTAGGGTTAGGATGAGCTTGAGGTTTAGGTTAGGGTTAGGGTTAAGGTTAGGGTGAAGTTTATGGTAATTGTGAGGGTTAGGATTAGTGTGAGGGTTAGGGTTATTGTTAATGTTAGTGTTAGGGTGAAGGTAAGTGTTAGGGTGAGGGTTTGGGTTAGGGTGAGGGTTATGTTTCGGTTGAGGGTTAGGTTTAGGGTTAGGGTTATTGTTAGGGCTAGGATTAGGATTAGGGTTAGGGTGAGGGTGAGTGTGTGGGTTAGGGTTAGGTTTAGGATTAAGCTTAAAGTTAGGCTGAGGGTGAGGTTGAGGCTGAGGATTAGGGTTAGGGTGATGGTTAGGGTTTGGGTTAGGGTGAGGGTTAGGATGAGGGTTAGAGTTAGGATTAGGGTTTGGGTGAGGGCTAGAGTGAAGGTGAGGTTTAGGGTTATATTTAGCGTGAGGTTTAGGGTTAGGGTTCGGATTAGGGTTAAGGTGAGGGTGAGGTTTAGGTTTAGAATTAGGGTTAGGTTGAGGGTTAGGGTTAGGGTTAATGTTCAGTTTAGGTTTAGGGTGATGGTTAGGGTTAGGGTGAGGGATAGGGTTAGGGCTGGGAGTAGGATTAGTGTTAGGGTGAGGGTGAGGGTGAGTGTAAGGGTTAGGGTTAGGGTTAGGGTGAGCCTTAGGTTTAGGCTGAGGTTGAGGGTGAGGCTTAAGGTGAGGGTGAGGGTGAAGTTTAGGGTTAGAGTTAGGGTTAGTGTGAGGTTTAGTGTAAGGATTGCTGTTAGGATTAGGGTTAGGATGAGGGTTAGGGTGAGGGTTATGTTTTAGGATCGGGTTAGATTTAGGATTAGGTTTAGCGTGAGTGTGAGTGTGAGGATTAGGGTTAGGGTTGGGCTGAGGGTGAGGGTGAGGGTTAGGGTTAGGTTTAGGGTGAGGGTTAGGTTGAGGTTTAGGGTTAGGATTATGGTTACGGTGAGGGCTAGGGTGAGGGTTAAGGTTAGGTTTAGGTTTAGGATTAGGATTAGGGTTCGTGTTAGGTTAGGGTTAGGATTAGGGTGTGGGCTAGGGTGAGGGTGAGGGTTAGGGTTAGGGTTAGTCTTAGACTTAGGGTTAGGCTGAGGGTGGGGTGAGGAATAGGGTTTGGGTGATGGTTAGAATTAGGGTTATGGTGAGGTTTAGGATGAAGGTTCGGGTTAGGATTATGTTTAGGGTGAGGGGTAGGGTGAATGTGAGGGTTATGGTTAGGCTTAGGCTTAGGGTTAGGCTGAGGATAAGGGTGGGAGTGAGGAATAGGTTTTGGGTGATGGTTGAGGTTAGGGTTAGGGTGAGGGTTAGGATGAGGGTTGGGGTTATGATAAGTTTTAGGGTGAGGGCTTGGGTGAGGGTGAGGTTTAGGGTTAGGGTTCGGCTTAGGCATAGGTTTAGGCTGAGGGTGAGGGTGAGTGTGATTGATAGGGTTAGGGTGATGGATAGGGTTAGGGTTAGGGTGAGTGTTAGGATGAGTGTAAGTTTTAGGGTGAGGGTTAGAGTGAGCATGACGGTAACAGTAAAGGTGAGGTTTAGGCTGAGGGTGAGTGTTCCATTAAGGGTGAGGGAAAGGATTAATGTGAGGGTTAGCATAAGGGATAGGGTGAGGGTTAGGGTGAGGGTGAGGGTTAGGGTGAGGGTGAGGGTTAGAATGAGGATTAGGGTTAGGGTTAGTGTGAGGTTTACGGTGAGGATGATGGTTAGGCTTAGGGTGAGGGTTATGGTTAGAATTAGGGTGAGAGTGAGGGCTAGGGTTTGGGTGAGGGTTAGGGTTAGGGTGAGGGTTAGGGTGAGGTTTAGGATTAGGGTGAGAGTTAGGGTTACTGTGAGGGTTAGTGTTAGAGTTAGGGTTAGGGTAAGGGTTTGGGTAAGTGTTAGGGTGAGGGTTAGGGTTAGGGTGAGTGTTAAGTTTAGGGTGAGGTTTAGGGTTAGGTGTAGGGTTATTGTTAAGTTTAGGGTTAGGGTTACAGTGAGGATGAGTGTGAAGGTTAGGATTAGGGTGAGGTTTAGTGTTAGGTTAGGGTTTTAATTAGGGTTAGGGTTAGGGTGAGTTTTAGGGTTAGAGTTAGGGTGAGGGTTAGGATGAGGATTAGGGTTATGATTAGGGTTAGGGTGAGGGCTAGGGTGACGGTGAGGGTTAGGGTTAGTGTTAGGGTGAGTTTTATGGTTAGAGTTAGTGTTAGGGTGAGCTTTTGGATGAGGTTTAGGGTTACAGTGAGGGTGAGGGTTAGGGTTAGGTTGAGGGTTAGGGTTAGGATTAGGATTAGGGTGAGGGTGAGTGTTAGCATTAGGGTTAGGCTTAGGGTTAGGGTTAGTTTTAGGTTTAGGATTAGTGTTAATGTTAGGGTTAGGGTTAGACTTACGGTTTGGGTGAGGGTGAGGGTGAGGGTGTGGGTTAGGGTTACGGTGAGGTTTAGAGTTAGGGTTAGTATTAGGGATAAGGTGAGGGAGAGGTTTAGGGTTAGAGTTAGGTTGAGGGGGAGGGTAAGGGTGAGTGTTAGGGTTAGGGTTAGTGTTAGGGTTAGCATTAGATTTAGGGTGAGGGTAAGGTTGATGTTTAGGGTTAGGGTTAGGTTTTGGGTTAGGATTAGGGTTAGAGTGAGGGTGAGTGTGAGGGTTAGGGTTAGGATTAGGCTTAGGCTTACTGTTAGGCTGAGGGTGAGGGTGTGTGTGAGGATTAGGCTTAGGGTTATGGTTAACCTTAGGGTTAGGGTGAGGGTTAGGATGAGGGTTAGGGTTAGGATTAGGGTTAGGGTGAGGGTGAGGGTTAAGGTTAGGGTTAGGTTTGTGCTGTGGATAAGTGATAGCATGACGGTTAGAGTGAGTGTTAGACTTAGCATTAGAGTTAGGGTGAGGTTTAGGGTGAGGATTAGGGTGGGTTTTAAGATTAGGGTGAGGGTTAGGGTTAGGCTTAGTATGAGGGTGACGGTGAGGGTGACTGTTAGGGATAGAGTTACGGTGAGGATTCGGTTAAGTGTGAGGTTTAAGGTGAGTATGAGTTTAAGTGTTAGGATGAGGGTTAGGGTGAGGGTGAGGGTTAGGGTTAAGGTTTGGGTTAGCGTGAGGGTGAGGGTGAGGGTTAGGGTTAGGGTTATGCTTAGGGTTAGGATGAGGGTTAGGCTGATGGTTAGGGTGATGATTAGGGTGATGGTTAGGGTGAGGTTTAGGTTTAGGGTGAGGATGAGGGTTCGGGTGAGGGTTAGGGTTGTTATTAGGGTTAGGGTCAGATTTAGGGTGATGTTGAGGTTTTGGGTTAGGGTTATGGTGAGGGTTAGAGTTATGGTTAAGATGAGGTTTAGGGTAAGGTGTAGGGTTACAGTTAGGTTGAGGTTTAGGTTTAGTGTGAGAGTTAGGGTTAGGGTTAGGGTTAGGATTAGTGTGAGGTTAAGAATTAGCTGACTGTTAGTGTGAAGGTGAGGTAAGGTTGAGGGTTAGGGTGAGAGTGATGGTAAGGGTAAAGATGAGGGTTAGGCTGAGGGTGAGTGTTAAAATAAGGGTGAGGGTTATGGTTAGGGTGAGGGTTAGGGTTATGGTTAGGGTGAGGGTTAGATTGAGGATTAGGGTTAGGGTTAGTGTGAGGTTTAGGGTGAGGTTGAGGGTTAGGGTTAGGGTTAGAATTAGGGTTAGGCTGAGGGCTATGATGAGGTTGAAGTTTAGGTTAGGGTTAGGGTTAAGGTTAGGATAAGGTTTAGGGTTACTGTGAAGATTAGGGTTAGTGTGAACGTTGGGGTGATGCTTACGGCTCGTGTTAGGGTCAGGGTAAGTGTTAGGGTGAGGGTTTGGGTTAGGGTGAGGGTTATATTTAAGGTGAGGGTTAGCTTTAGGGTTAGGGTTATTGTTAGGTTTAGGATTAGGATTAGGGTTAGGGTGAGGGTGAGTGTGTGGGTTAGTGTGAAGGTTAGTGTTAGGATTGGTGTTAGGGTTAGGGTTAGGTTGAGGGTTAGGTTGAGGGTTATGGTTAGGGATCGGGTTAGATTTAGGATTAGGGTTAGCTTGAGTGTGAGTGTGAAGGTTAGTGTTAGGGTTAGGTTTAGGGTTAGGCTGAGTGTGAGGGTGAGGGTTAGGGTTAGGTTGAGGTTTAGGGTGAGGTTTAGGATGAGGTATAGGGTTAGGATTAGGGTTAGGGTTAGGGTTAAGGTGAGGGTTAATGTTAGGGTTAGGGTGATGGTTAGGTTTATTGTTAGTGTTATGGTTAGGGTTAAGTTTGTGGTGAGGGAGAGGCTGAGGGTGGGTATTAGGGTTAGGATTAGGATTAGGGTTAGTGTTAGGGTTAGGATTAGTGTTATTGTTAAGGTTAGGGTTAGAGTTATGGTGAGGGGGAGAGTGAGGGGGAGAGTGAGGGTAAGGGTTAGGGTTAGAGTTAGGGTAAGGTTTCGGGTTAGGGTTAGGGTAGTGTGACGCTTAGGGTTAGTGTGAGGTTTAGTGTTTGGGTTAGGGTTAGTGTTAGGGTAAGGTAAGTGTTAGGGTGAGGGTAAGGGTTAGGGTGAGGGTTAGGGTTAGAATGAGGGATAGAGTTAGGGTTAGAGTTATTGTTAGCGTAAGGTGTTTGGGTGAGGATCAGGGTTAGGGTGAGGTTTAGGGTTAGAATTTGGGTTAGGGTTAGGGTTAGTGTTATTTTTAGGGTTAGGTTTAGGATTATGGTTAGGGTGAGGACTAGGGTGAGGGTGAGGTTTAGGGTTAGGGTTAGGCTTATGCTTAGGTTTAGGCTGAGTGTGAGGTTGAGGGTTACGGTTAGCGTGATGGTTAGGGTTATGTTTAGGGTGAGGGTTAGAATGAGGGTTAGGGTTAGGGTGAGGGTTAGGTTGAGTGTGACAGTAAGGGTAAAGGTGAGGGTTAAGATTAGGGTGAGAGTTAGGGTGAGGATTATTGTTAGGGTTAGGGTGAGGGTGAGGTTAAATTGAGTATCAGTGTTAGGGTTAGTGTGAGGTTTAGGGTGAGGATGAGGGTTAGGGTTAGTGTGAGGGCTATGGTGAGTGTGAGGGTTAGGTTTAGGGTTATGTTGAAGTTTAGGGTTAAGGTGATGGTTAGGGTTAGTGTGACAGTTAGTGTTAGTATTAGGGTTAGTTTTAGGGTGAGGGTTAGCATTAGGGTGAGGTTTATATTTAGGGTTAGTGTTAGCGTTAGGGTTAGGGTTATTGTTAGGGTTAGGGTTACTGTTACGGTGAGGGTGAGGGTTAGGGTTAGGGTTAGGGTGAGGTTTAGGTTTAGGTTCAGTGTTAGAGTTAGGGTTAGGGTGAGGGTGAGGTTTAGGTTTAGGGTTAGGATTAGTGGGAGGGTTAGGTTGAGGGTTAGTGTTTGATTAGGGTTAAGGTGAGGGTGAGTGTGAGGGTTAGGGTTAGGCTTAGGTTTAGGGTTAGGCTGAGGCTGAGTGTGAGGGTGAGGGTGAGTGTTAGGGTTAGCTTCAAGGTTAGGGTTAGGGTTAGGTTGAGGGTTAGGGTTATGGTTAGAGTCAGGGTTAGGATGAGGTTTAGGGTTAGGATTAGGGTTAGTATGAGGGCAAGGATGAGGGTGAGGGTTAGGGTTACCATTATGGCGAGGTTTAGGATTAGGGTTAGGTTTAGGGTTAGGGTGAGGGTTAGGTTAGGGTTACGGTGAGAGTGAGGGTTAGTGTTAGGGTGAGGCTGAGGTTTAGGATTAGTGTTATGGTTAGGGTTATTGTTAGTGTTATCATGAAGGTTAAGTTTACAGTGAGGTTGAGGCTGAGGGTGAGGTTTAGGGTTAGGTTAGGGTAAGGTTTAGGGTTAGGATTAGTGTTAGTGTTAGGGTGAGGGCTTGGTTTAGGTTGAGGTTTACTGTCAAGGTGAGGGTTAGGGTTAGGGTTAAGGTTCGGGTTAGTGTTATTGTTAGGGGTAAGGTTAGAGTAACTGTGAGGATAAGGGTGTGGGTGAGTGTGAAAGTTAGGGTTAGGGTTAGCCTTAGTCTTAGGTTTAGTCCTAGCGTGAGGGTGAGGTTAAGGGTTAGGATTAGGGTGATTGTTAGGGTGAAGGTTAGGGTGAGGTTTAGGTTTAGGATTAGGGCTAAGGTGAGGGCTAGGGTGTGGGTGAGGGTTAGGGTTAGCATTAGGATGACGTTTAGTGTTAGGATTAAGTTTAGGGTTAGGGTGAGTGTTAGTGTGAGGGTTACGGTGAGGGTGAAGGTTAGGGTTAGGGTGAGGGTTAGGGTTAGGGTTAGGGTTAGGGTGAGGGTTAGATTAGGGTTAGGGTTAGGGTTATTGTTAGTGTTATGGTTAGGTTTAAGTTTCTGGTGAGGTTGAGGCTCAGGATGAGGGTTAGGGTTAGGGTTAGGGTGAGGTTTAGGTTAGGGTTAAGGTTAGGGTTAGGGTGAGGGTTTGGGTTAGGGTTAGGGTTACGGCGAGGGTGAGGGTGAGGGTTAGGGTTAGGGTTAGTGTCATTGTTAGGGTTATGGTTAGAGTTACAGTGAGGGTGAGGTTAAGGGTTAGGGTTAGGGTGAGGTTTAGGGTTAGAATTAGGGTTAGGGTGAAGTTGAGGGTGAGGTTTAGGATTAGAATTAGGGTTAGGTTGAGTGTTAGGGTTAGTGTTAGGGTTAGGGTTAGGGTGAGGGTTAGGATGAGTGTTAGGTTTAGGGTTAGGATTAGGATTAGGGTTAATGTTAGGGTGAGTGATTGTGTTAGGCTTAGGGATAGGGTTAGGCTTAGCCTTAACCTGAGGGTGAGGGTTAGGGTGAGGGTTAGAGTTAGGCTTACGTTGAGTGTGAGGGTTAGGGTTAGGGTGAGGATCAGTGTTAGGATTAGGGTTAGGGTTATTATTGTTAGTGTTATGGTTAAGGTAAAGTTTACGGTTAGGGTGAGGCTGACATTGAGGTTTTGGGTTAGGCTTAGGGTGAGGTTTAGGGTTAGGGTTAGGGTTAGGGTGATGGTTAGGGTTAGTGTTATTGTTAGAGTTAGGGTTAGAGTTATGGTGAGGGTGAGGGTGAGGGTTAGAATTAGGTTTAGGGTGAGGGTGAAGTTTAGAGTTAGAGTTAGAGTTAGGGGGATTGTTCTGGGGAGGGATAGGTTGAGGTTTAGGGTTAGTGTTAGGGTTGGGTTTAGGATTAGGGTTATGGTGAGGCTGAGTGTGAGGGTTAGGGTTAGGATTAGGCTTAGGCTTAGGGTTAGGCTGAGGGTGAGGGTGGGGTTGAGGATTATTTTAAGGGTGATGGTTAGGGTTAGGTTTAGGGTTAGGATTAGGGTTAGGATGATGTCTAGGGTGAGGGTGAGGGTTAGGGTTAGGGTTAGGCTTAGGGTTACGGTCAGGGTGAGTGTTAGGATGAGGGTTAGGCTTAGGGTGAGGGTTAAGGTGAGGGTGCAGATAAGGGTAAAGGTGAGAGTTAGGCTGAGAGTGAGGATTAAGTTAAGGGTGAGGGTTAGGTTTAGGGTGAGGGATAGGGTTAGGGTTAAGGTGAGGGTGAGGTTTATATTGAGGATTCGTTTTAGGTTTAGTGTGAGGTTTAGGATGAGGATGAGGGTTAGGGTTAGGGTGAGGGCTAGGGTAAGGGTGAGGGTGAGGGTTAGTGTGAGTGCTACTGTTGGGGTTAGGTTTAGTGTTAGGGTGAATTTAAGTGTTAGGGTGAGGGTTAGGTTTAGAGTGAGTGTTATGTTTAGAATGAGGGTTAGGTTTAGGGTTACGGTTACTATTAGGGTTAGGATTAGGTTTACTGTTAAGTTGAGTGTGAGGTTTAGGGTTAGGTTGAGGGTTAGGTTTATGTTTAGTGTTAGGGTTAGAGTTAGGGTTAGGGTGAGGGTGAGGTTTAGGGTTAGAGTTAGCTTTTGTGTTAGGGTTAGGGTTAGGGTGAGTGTTAGTGTGAGGGTTAGGTTTAGGCTTAAGCTTAGGCTTAGGGTTAGGCTTAGGCCGAGCATGAGGGTGAGGGTTAGGGTTAGGGTTAGGGTGAGGGTTAGGGTTAGGTTTCGGGTGAGCGTTAGGATGAGGTTTAGGTTTAGGATTAGGGTTAGGGTGAGGGCTAGGTTGAGGGTTACTGTGAGGGTTAGGATTAGGTTTAGGATTAGGTGTAGGTTGATGGTGAGAGTCAGGGTTAGGGTTAAGGTTAGGCTTAGGGTTAGGGTGAGGGTTAGGGTTAGGATTTGGTTTAGGGTGAGGGGGAGAGTTTGGGTTAGTGTGAGTGCTAGTGTTAGGGTTAGGTTTAGTGTTAGGGTGAATTTAAGTGTTAGGGTGAGGGTTAGGTTTAGGGTGAGTATTATGGTTAGAATGAGGGTTAGGGTTAGGGTTACTGTTAGGGTTAGGATTAGGTTTACTGTTAAGGTGAGTGTGAGGTTTAGGGTTAGGTTGAGGGTTAGGTTTATGTTTAGGGTTAGGGTTAGATTTAGGGTTAGGGTGAGGGTGAGGTATAGGGTTAGAGTTAGCTTTTGTGTTAGGGTTAGGGTTAGGTTGAGGGTTAGTGTGAAGGTTAGGTTTAGGTTTAAGCTTATGCTTAGGGTTAGGCTTAGGCCGAGCATGAGGGTGAGGGTTAGGGTTAGGGTTAGGGTGAGGGTTTGGGTTAGGGTTATGGTGAGGGTTAAGTTGAGATTTAGGGTTAGCATTAGGGTTAGGGTGAGCGCTAGTTTGAGGGTTACTGTGAGGGTGAGGTTTAGGTTTAGGATTAGGTGTAGGTTGAGGGTGAGTGTGAGGGTTAGGGTTAGGGTTAGGGTGAGAGTGAGGGAGAGGTTTAGATTTAGGGTTAGTGTGAGTGTTAGGGTTATGGTGAGGGTTATGGTTAGGGTGAGTGTTAAGGTTAGGGTTAGGTTTAGGGTGAGCACTAGGGTGAGGGTGAGGTTTATGGTTAGGGTGAGGG
Source organism: Dipodomys merriami (assembly GCF_024711535.1). Lineage (NCBI taxonomy): Eukaryota > Metazoa > Chordata > Mammalia > Rodentia > Heteromyidae > Dipodomys > Dipodomys merriami. Next base: position 1,786,470 of record NW_027206579.1, read on the forward strand.
TGAGGTTTAGGGTGAGGGTGAGGTTGAGGGTTAGTGTGAGGGTTTTGGGTCGGGGTAGGGTGAGGGTTAGCGTTAGGGTGAGGTTTAGTGTTAGGGTGAGGGATAGGTTTAGGGTTAGGTTTAGAGTGACGGTTAGGGTGAGCATTAGGGTTAGGATTAGTGTTAGGGTATGTGCCAGGGTGAGTGTTAGGGTTAGGGTTAGGTTGATGTTGAGGGTTAGTGTTAGGGTTAGGGTTAGGTTTAGGGTTGGGGTTAGGGTTAGGATTAGGGTTAATGTGATGGTTAGTGTGAGAGTTAGAGTTAGTGTTAGTCTTAGGGTTAGGCTGAGTCTGAGGCTGAGGGTGAGGGTTAGATTAAGGGTGATGGTAAGGTTTAGGGTTAGAGTGTGGGTTAGTGTGAGTGATAGGTTTAGGATTTGGGTTAGGATATATCCTAGGGTGAGGGTTCGGTTTAGGGTTAGGGTTCGGTTTAGGGTTAGGGTTAGGGTCAGTGTTAGGGTTAGGGTGAATGTTTGGGTTAGGGTTAGAGTTACGGTGAGGGTGAGGTTTAGGGTTAGGTTTATGGTTAGTGTTATTCTTAGGTTTAGGGTTAGGGTTAAGGTTAAGGTAAGGGTGAGGGTGAGGGTGATGTTGAGGGTCAGGTTTAGGGTTAGGATGAAGTTTAGAGGTAGGGTTAGGGTTAGGGTTAGGGTGATTGTGAGGGTTAGTGTTAGGGTTAGGGTGAGGTTTAGGATTAGGGTTAGGGGTAGCGTTAGGATGAGGGTGAGCGTTAGGGTTCGGGTTTGGGTGAGGGTCAGGGTTAGGTTTGGGGTGAGTGTTAAGGTGAGGACGAAGGTGAGGGTGAGGGTTAGGGTTAAGGTTAGGCTTAGGGTGAGGGTTAGGTTGAGGTTTAGGTTAAGGGTTAGGGTTAGGGTTAGGATTAGGGTTAGGGTGAGGATGAGTGTGAGGGTTATGGTTAGGTTTAGTCTTTGGCTGAGGGTTAGGCTGAGGGTGAGGGTGGGGTTGAGGTTTAGGTTTAGAGTGATGGTTCAGGTTATCGTTAGGTTGAGGGTTAGAATGTGGGTTAGGGTTAGGATTTGGGTTAGGGTGAGGGCTAGGGTGAGGGTGAGGTTTAGGGTTAGGGATAGGGTGAGGTTTAGGGTTAGGGTTAGGGTGAGGTTGAGGTTTTTGGTTAAGGTGAGGCTGAGGCTGAGGGTTAGAATTAAGGTTAGGATTAGGATTAGGGTAAGGGTTAGGGTGAGTGTGAGGGTTAGCGTTAGGGTTAGGGTTCGGCTTAGGGTTACACTGAGGGTGAGGGTGAGGGTGAGGTTTAGGGTTTGAGTGAGGGTTAGGGTTATGTTTAGGGTGAGAGTTAGGGTTCAGGTTAAGTTTAGGGTTAGGGTGAGGGCTAGGATTACGGTTACCATGAGCTTGAGGTTTAGGGTTAGGTTGAGCGTTAGGGTTAGGTTTACGTTTAGCGTGAGGGCTAGGGTGAGGGTGAGGGTTAGGGTTAGTGTTAGGGGGAGGTTTTGGGTTACGGTTAGGTTTAGGATGAGGGTTAGGATGAGGGTTAGGGTTACGGTAAGGGTGATGGTTAGGGTTAAGTGGAGGGTTATTGTTAGTGTTAGTCTTAGGGTGAGGGTAAGTGTTAGGGTAAGGTTTAGGTTTAGGGTGACGTTTAGCATCAGGCTTAGGGTTAGGGTTAGGGGGAGGGGGAGGTTTAGGGTTAGAGTTAAGGTTAGGGTGAATGTTAGGTTTAGGGTTAGGGTTAGGGATAGGGTGAGGTTTAGGGTTTGGTTAAGGTTAGAGTTAGGGTTAGGGTGAGGGTGAGATTTAGGGTTAGAGTTAGGGTTAGGGTGAGGGTTAGTTTGAGGGTTAGGGTTAGGCTTAGTGTTAGGGTTAGTGTGAGGGTGAGAGTTAGGGGGAGGGTTAGGATTAGGGTTACGGTTAGGGTGAGGATTAGTGTTAGGTTAAGGGTGAGTGTGTGTGTTAGGTTAGGTTTAGGGTTAGGCTTAAGTTTAGGCTGAGGGTGAGGTTGAAGGTGAGGGTTAGGGTTAGGGTTAGTGTTAGGGTTAGGGTTAGGGTGAGGGTGAGGTATAGTGTTAGGGTTAGGTTTCGAGTTAGGGTTAGTGATTAGTGTTATGGTTAGGTTGAGTGTTAGGGGGAGGGTTAGGGTTAGTGTTAGGGTTAGCGTTAGGGTTAGGGTGAGGGTGAGGTTTAGGGTTATAATTAGGGTTAGGGTGAGGCTGAGGGTGAGGCTTAGGGGTTAGGGTTAGTGTTAGGGTTAGGGTTAGGGTGAGGTTTAGGATGAGTGTGAGGGTTAATGTTAGGGTTAGGGTTAGCCTTAGGTTCAGGCTGAGGGTGAGGGTGAGGGTGAGGTTTAGGTTTAGAGTTAGGGTTAGTGTTAGGGTTAGGGTTAGCATGAGGGTGAGATTAATGGTTAGGGTGAGGTTTAGGGTGGGGTTGACGGTAAGGGTAAACGTGAGGTTTAGGCTGAGGGTGAGGGTTACTGAAAGTGTGAGGGTTAGTGTTAGGGTGAGGTTTATGGTGAGGGGTAGAGTGAGGCTGAGGGTTAGAGGATTAGTGTTAGGGTTAGGGTGAGGTTTAGGGGGAGGATGAGTGTTAGGGTTAGGGTGAGGAATAGGCTGAGGGTGAGGGTTAGGGTTAGGCTTAGTTTTAGGGTTAGGGTGATGGTTAGGGTTAGTGTGAGGATCAGTGTTAGTGTTAGGGTTTGTTTTAGGGTGAGGGTAAGTGTTAGGGTGAGGGTTAGGGTTAGGTTGAGGGTTATGGTGAGGGTGAGGGTGAAGGTTAGGGTTAGGGTTAGGATGAGGTTTAGGTTTAGGTTTAGAGTTAGAGTTAGGGTTATGGTGAGAGTTAGGTTTAGGTTTAGAGTTAGGGTTACTGTTAGGGTTAGTGTTAGTGTGAGCGTCAGGTGTACCGTTAGGCTTAGGCTTAGGCTTAGGCTTAGTCCGAGCATGAGGGTGAGGGTTAGCTCGAGGGTGAAGCTGAGGATTAGGGTTAGGTTTAGTGTTAGGGTTAAGTTTAGTTTTAGGTTTAGGTACAGGTTTAGGGTTAGGGTTCGGGTTACGGTGAGGGTTAGGGTTAGGGTTAGACTTAGGCTTAGGGTTAGGCTGAGGATGAGGGTGGGGGTGAGAATTAGGGTTAGGGTTAGGGTTATTGTTAGTGTTATGGTTATGGTTAAGATTGCAGTTAGGGGGGCTGGGAAGGTGGCTCAGTGGTAGAGCGCTTGCCTTGCATGCTCGAGTCCCTGGGTTCGATTCCTCAGCCCCACATAAGGAAAAAGAAAAAAGCCGGAAGTGGCGCTGTGGCCCAGAGTTCAGGCAAAAAAAAAAAAAAAGGTTGCGGTTAGGTTGAGGCTGAAGATGAGGGTTATGATTAGGGTTAGGGTTAGTGTTAGGGTTATGGTTAGTGTTAGGGTTAGTTTTATTGTTAGGGTTAGGGTTAGAGTTACGGTGAGGAGGAGGGTGAGGGTGAGGGTGAGGTTTAGGGTGAGGTTTAGGGTTAGGGTTAGGTTTAGGGTGAGGGTGAGGTTTAGGGTTAGAGTTATGGTTAGGGGGAGAGTTAGGGTAAGGTTTAGGGTTAGGGTTAGTGTTCGGGTTAGGGTGAGGGTGAGGGTTAGGTTGAGGTTTAGGGATAGGGTTAGGGTTAGGTTTATGCTTAGGGTGAGGTTGAGTGTGAGGCTTAGTGTGAGGGTTAGGCTTAGGCTTAGGGTTAGGCTGAGTGTGAGGGTGGATGTGAGGATTAGGTTTAGGGTGATGGTTAGGGTTAGGGTTAGGGTTATTGTTAGGGTTAGGGTTATAGTTATGGTGAAGTTGAGGGTGCGGGTGAGGATTAGGGTTAGAGTTACGCTGGTTTTTAGGGTTAAGGTTAGGGTTAGTGTGAGGGTGAAGTTTACGTTTAGATAAAGGGTTACTGGAAGAGGGATGGTGAGGTTTAGGGTTACGGTTAGTGATAGGGTTAGGGTGATGGTGAGGGTTAGGTTGAGGTTTAGGGTTGGGGTTAGGGTTAGGGTTAGTGTGAGGGTTAGCTTTAGGGTTAGGGTTAGGGTTAGGTTGAGGGTAAGATTTAGGGTGAGGGTTTGGGATAGGGTGAGGTTGATGGTTAGGTTGAGGGTTAGAATTAGGGTTAGTGTTATTGTTAGGGTTAGGTTTAGGGTTACAGTTACGGTGAGGGTGAGGGTGAGTGTTAGAGTTAGGGTTAGGGTGAGTTTGAGGGTTAGGATTTGGGTTAGGGTTAGAGTTAGGTTTAGGGTGAGGGTGAGGTTTAGGGTTAGATTTAAGGTTAGGGTGAGGGTTGGGGTGAGGGTTAGAGTTAGGGTTAGTGTTAGGCTTAGGGTGAGGGCTAGGCTGAGGGTTAGGGTTAGGGTGAGGGTTACAGTTATGGTTAGGGTGAGAGTTAGTGTTCAGGTTAAGTTTAGGGTTAGGTTGAGGATTAGGGTAAGGATCATGGTGAGTGTGAAGGTTAGGGCTAGTTTGAGGGATAGGGTTTAGATTTAGGGTTAGGGTGAGTGTGAGTGTGAGGGTTAGGCTTAGTGTTCTGGTGAGGGTTAGTGTGAGGGTTAGGGTTAGTGTTAGGGTTCTTGTTAGGTTTAGGGTTAGGTTGAGTGTGAGGTTAATTTTAGAGTTAGGGTTAGGGTGGGGCTGAGGTGAGGGTTAGGTTTAGGGTTAGTGTTGGAGTTAGGGATAGGGTGAGTGTTAGGGTGAGGGTTAGGGTTACGTTTAGGGTTAGGATTAGGATTAGGGTAAAGGTTAGGGTGAGTGTGAGGGTTAGGGTTAGGGTTGGGGTGAGGGTAAGTGTTAGGGTGAGGGTTAGGATTAGGGTGAAAGATATGGTTAAGATGAGGGTTAGGCTTAGGTTTTGGTTTATTGTTAGGGTTAGGGTTAGGGTTATTGTTAGGGTAAGGTTTACATTTACGGTCACTGTGAGGGTGAGGGTTAGGGGTAGGGTTAGGCTGAGGTTTAGGGTTTGGATTAGGGTTAGAGTTAGGGTTAGGGTGATTTTAAGGTTTAGGCTTAGAGTCAGTGTTAGAGTGAGGGTTAGGTTGAGGGTTAGGGTTAGGGTTAGTGTTATGGTTAGGGTTATGGTGAGTGTTAGGGGGAGGGAGAGGTTTAGGGTTAGGTTTAGGATTAGGGTTAGGGTGAGGGTGAGTGTGTGGGTTAGGGTTAGGTTGAGGGTTATACTTAGGGTTAGGCTTAGGGTGAGTTTGTGTGTTAACGTTAGGTTTAGGGTTAGGCTTCGGGTTAGGCTTCGGGTGAAGTTGAGGGTGAGAACGTTAGGGTTAAGGTGAGGGTTATGCTTAGGTTTATGGGGAGGGTTAGGATGAGGATTACGGGTAGGATTAGGGTTAGGGTGAGGGCTAGGGTGGGGGTGAGGTTTAGGTTTAGGGTTAGGGTGAGGTTTACTATTAGGTTTAGGGTTGGGGTCAGGGTGACGTTTAGGGTTAGAGTAAGGGTTAGGGTGAGGGTGTGGGTGTGGGTTAGGTTTAGGGTTAATATTAGGGTTAGGGTTATGGTGAGGGTTAGGGTGAGGGTGAGGGTTAGGGTTAGTGTCAGCATTAGGATTAGTTTTAAGGTTAGTGTGAGTGTGAGGGTTAGGGTTAAGGTTAGGCTAGGCTTAGGCTGAGGGTGAGGGTGAGGGTGAGGGTTAGGGTTAGGGTGAGGGTTAAGATTAGGGTTGGGGGAGTGTTAGGATGAGGGTTAGGCTTAGTATTAGGGTTAGAGGGAAGGCTAGGCTGAGGGTGAGGTTTATGTTTAGGGTTAGGGTGAGGTATAGGGTTAGGTTTAGGTTGAGGGTGAGATTATGGTTAGTGTTAGGGTTAGGTTGAGGCTGAGGGTGAGGTTTAGGGTTAGGGTTAGTGTTAGGGTTAGGGTTAAGGTGAGGGATAGGATGAGGGTGAGGGTTAGGGTTATGGTTAGGATTAGGATTAGGGTAAGAGTTCGGGTGAGTGTGAGGGTTATTGTTACGGTTAGGCTTAGGCTTAGGCTGAGGCTGAGGGTGAGGGTGAGGTTTAGGCATAGGGTGAGGGTTAGGGTTAGGGTTAGGTTTAGGGCGAGTGTTAGGATGAGGGTTAGGCTTAGGATTAGGGTGAGGGTGAGGGCTAGGGTGAGGATGAGGTTTAGGGTTAAGGTTAGGGTTAGGGTGAGGTTTAGGTTTAGAGTTAGGGTGAGAAGGAGGTTTAGGTTTAGAGTTAGGGTTAGGGTGAGGCTGAGGGTTTGGGTTAGGGTTAGTGTTAGATTTAGGGTTAGGGTAAGGGTTAGGGTGATGGTGAGGGTTAGGCTTAGTGTTAGGATTAGAGTTAGGGTAAGGTTTAGGGTGAGTGTGAGAATTAGGATTAGGTTTAGGGTTAGGCTGAGGATGATGGTGAGGGTGAGGGTTAGGGTTATGCTGAGGGTTAGGTTTAGGGCTAGGGTGAGAGTTAGGGTTCCAGTTAAGTTTAGGGTTAGGGTTAGGTTTACGGTGAGAGTGAGGGTTAGGATTAGGTTGATGGTTAGGGTTAGGGTTAGGGCTAGGGTTAGGGTGAGGGTTAGGGTTAGGGTTAGGGTGAGGGTTAGGATGAGATTTAATGTTAAGATTAGAGTTAGGGTGAGGGCTAGGGTGAGGGTGAGGGTTATGGTTAGGATGAGGTTTAGAGTTAGGCTTAGGGTTAAGGTTAGGTTGAGGGTGAGGTTTAGGGTTAGATTTAGGGTTAGTGTTCGGGTTAGGGTTAGGTGAAGGTTCGGGTTAGGCTTAGGCTTAGGCTTAGGCTTAGGCAGAGGTTGAGGCTTAGAGTTAGGGTCAGGGTGAGGGTTAGGGTTAGGGTGAGTTTGTGGGTGATGGTGAGGGTTAGTGTTAGGCTTAGTGTGAGTGTTAGGGTTAGGGTGAGGGTTATGGTTAGGGTGAGGGTTAGTGTTAGGGTTGGGCTTAAGCTTATTCTTAGTGTAACGCTGAGTGTTAGGGTGAGGGTGAGTGTTAGGGTTAGGGTTAGTGTTAGGGTTAGGCTTAATGGTAGTCTAAGGGAGAGGGTGAGGGTGAGGTTTAGGGTTAGGGTGAGGGTGAGGTTTAGGTTTAGAGTTTGTGTTAAAGTGAGGGTTAGTGTGAGGGTTAGTGTTAGGGTTACTTTTTGGGTTTGGTTTTAGCCTGAGTTTTAGGGTGAGGTTTAGGGTTAGGGATAGGGTTAGTTGTAGGATTAGGGTTTGGGTGAGGGTGAGTGTGAGGGTTAGGGTTCGGTTAATGTTAGGGTTAGGCTTAGGTTTAGGCTGAGGGTGAGGGTTAGGGTTAGGGTGAGGGTGAGGGTTAGGATGAGGGTTAGGTTTAGGATTAGGGTTAATGTGAGGGCTATTGTGAGGGTGAGGATTAGGGTTAGGGTTAAGTTTAGGGATAGGGTGAGGGATAGGATTAGGGCTTGGTTTAAGGTGAGGGTTCGGGTTAGGTTTAGGGTTCAGGTTAGCATGAGGGTTCCGGTTAGGATTAGGTTTAGGATGAGGGCTAGGGTGAGCGTGAGGATTAGGGTTAGGGTTAGGTTGAGGTTTATTGATCGGGTTTAGGATGAGGGCTAGGGTGAGGGTGAGGTTGATGTTTAGGGTTAGGGTTAGTGTTAGGGTTAGGATTAGGGTTAAGGTGAGGGTGAGTGTGAGGGTTAGTGATAGGTTAGGCTTAGGCTTAGGGTTAGGCTGAGGGTGAGGTTGGGGTTGAGGATTAGGGCTAGGGTGATGGTTACGGTTAGTGTTAAGGTGAGGGTTAGTTTGTGGATTAGGGTTAGGGTTCGGGTTACGGTGAGGGCTAGGGTGAGGATTAGGGTAAGTCTTAGGATTTGGCTTAGGCTTATTCTGAGTATCTGTTTGAAGTTGAGGGTTAGGTTTAGGGTGATGCTTAGGTTGACGGTTAGAATGAGGTTTAGGTTTAGGGTGAGGGTTAGGGTGAGGTTTATGTTAAGGGTAATGGTTAGGTTAAGGCTTAGGGTGAGGGTTAAGATAAAGGTGAGGGTTATGGTTAGGTTTAGGGTTCTGGTAAGGGTTAGGGTTAGGGTGAGGGTCTGGGTTAGAATTAGGGTGAGGTCTAGGGTGAGGGTGAGGGTTAGGGTTAGTGTTAGGGTTAGGGTGAGGATAAGGGTTAGGGTGAGGCTTATGGTTAGTGTGAGGGTTAGGGTTTGTGTTAGGTTAATTGTTAGGGTTAGGGTTACAGTTACGGTTACAGTGAAGGTGAGGGTGAGGTTTAGGGTTAGGGTTAGAGTTAGGGCTAGGGTGAGGGTTAGGTTGAGGGTTAGGGTTAGGGTTAGTGTGAGGTTTAGGGTGAGTATGAGGGTTAGGGTTAGGGTGAGGGTGAGGGTTAGAATTAGTGTTAGGGTGAGGGCTAGGGTCAGGGTGAGGGTTAGGGTTAGGGTTAGGGTGAGGTTTAGGATTAGGGTGAGGGTTAGGGTTAGTGTGAGGGTTAAAGATAGGGTTGGGGTTAGTGTTAGCGTGAGGGTAATTTTTAGGGTGAGGGTTAGGGTTAGGTTGAGGGTTAGGTTCGGGGTGACAGTTAGGGTAAACGTGAGGGTTAGACTGAGGGTGAGGGTTACGGTTAGGGTGAAGGTTAGGGTTAGGGTGAGGGTTAGGGTTAGTGGTGGGGTGAGGGTGAGGTTTAGATTGAGGATTTGTGTTAGGGTTAGTGTGAGGTTTAGGGTGAGGATGAGGGTAAGGTTTAGGGTGAGGGCTAGGGTGAGGGTGAGGGTTAGGGTTAGGGTTAGGATGAGGTTTAGGTTTAGGTTTAGGGTTAGAGTTAGGGTTAGGGTTAGAGTGAGGTTTAGGGTTAGTGTTAGAGTTAGTGTTAGGGTTAGTTTTAGGGTGAGGGATAGGTTTAGGCTAAGGCTTAGGCTGAGCATGAGGGTGAGGGTTAGGGTTAGGATTAGGGTGAGGGTTAGGTTTAGAATTATGGTGAGGTTTAGGATGAGGTTTCGGGTCAGGATTAGGGTTAAGTTGACGGCTAGGGTGAGGGTTAAGGTTAGGGTTGGGGGAGGGTTAGTGTGAGGGTTAGGGTTATGATTAAGGTTAGGGGGAGGGGCTAGGGTGATGGTTAAGTTTAGGGGTAGGGTTAGGGTTAGGTTTCGATTTAGGGTTAGGGTTCGAGTAAGGGTGAGAGTGAGATTTAGGGTTAGAGTTCGGCTTAGGGTTAGGCTGAGGGTGTGTGTTAGGGTTAGGGTTAGTGATGGGGTTAGGGTGAAGGTGAGTGTTAGGGTGAGGGTGAATATTAGGGTTAAGTTTAGGATTAGGATTAGGGTTTGTGTTAGGGTGAGTGTGAGGGTTAGGATTAGGGTTAGGCTTAGGCTTAGGCTGAGGCTGAGGGTGAAGGTGGAGGTGAGGGTTAGGGTGAGGGTTAGGTTTAGTGTTAGGGTGAGAGTTGGGGTTCAGGTTAAGATTAGGTTTAGGGTGAGCATTAGGGTAAGGGGTACAGTGAGAATGAGGTTTAGGTTTAGGGTTAGATTTAGGGTTAGGGGAGGGTTAGTTCGTGAGTTAATGTTAGGGTTAGGGTTAGGGTTAAGGTTAGGTTGAGGGTTAGGTTGAGGTTAAGGGTTAGGGTCAGGGTTAGGGTTAGGATTAGGCTTAGGGTGAGGGTGATTGTGAGGGTAAGGGTTAGGGTTACGCTTAGGCTTAGGGTTAGGCTGAGTGTGAGGGTGGGTGTGAGGATTAGGGTTAGGGTTATGGTTAGGGTTTGGTTTAGGGTTTGGGTTAGGGTTAGAGTTAGGTTTAGGGTTAGGGTGAGGTTTAGGGTTAGAGTTAGGGTTAGGGTGAGGGTTAGGTTGAGGGTTAGGGTTAGGGTTAGGGTGCGACTTTGGGGGAGGTTTAGTGTTAGTGATAGGTTTAGGTTTCAGGTTAGGGAGAGTGTGAGTGTGTGGGTTTGGGTTAGGTTTAGGGTTAAGTTTAGGGTTAGGCTGAGGGTGAGTGTTAGGGTTAGGGTTAGGATGAGGTTTAGGGTTAAGGTTAGGGTTAGGGTGAGGGTTAGGGAGCGGATGAGGGTTAGGGTTAGGGTTAGGGAGTTTAGGGTTAGAATTAAGGTTAGGGTGTGGGTACTGTTAAGTTTAGGGTTAGGGTGAAGTTTAGGGTTATGGTGAAGTTTGGGTTTAGTGTGAGGTATAGTGTTAAGGTGAGGGTAATTCTTAGGGTGAGGTTTAGGGTTAGGGTGAGGGTTATCATTAGGGTGAGGTTTAGGGTTAGGGTTAGGTTTATTGTTAGGGTTAGGGTTAGGGTTACGGTTACGGTGAGGGTTAGGGTGATGATAAGGTTTAGGGTTAGGGTTAGTGTGAGATTTAAAGTTACGGTTAGGGTTAGATTTAGGTTTAGGTTGAAGTTGAGGTTTAGGGTTACAGTTAGGGTTAGGATGAGGGTTATGGTGAGTGTTAGGGTTAGTGTTAGGGTTAGGGTTAGGGTGAGGGTTAGGGTGAGGGTTAGGGTTAGTGATAGGGTTAGGATTAGGTTTAGGGATTAGATGAGGGTGAGTGTGAGGGCTAGGGTTAGTGTTAGGTTTAGGCTTAGATTTAGGCTGAGGGTGAGCCTGAAGGTGAGGGATAGGTTTAGGGTGCGGGTTACGGTTAGGGTTAGAGTTAGGCTTAAGGTGAGGTTTAGGGTTAGGGTTAGGGTTAAGTTTCTGGTAATGGTGAGGGTTAGAGTTAGCATTAGGGTAAGGGTGAGGGGTAGGGTTAGGTTTAGGGTGAGTGTTAGCGTTAATGTGAGGTTTAGGGTTAGGGTTAGGGTTAGTTTGAGGGTTAGGTTGAGGGTTAGGGTTTGGGTTAGGGTTAGGTTGAGAATGAAGTTTAGGGTGAAGTTTAAGTTAGGCTTAGTGTTAGGATTAGGGTGAGGTTAGGGGTTAGGGTGGGGGTTAGTCTTAGGGTTAGGGTGAGGGTTAAGATTAGCTTTAGGGTTTCAGTGAGGGTGAGGGTTAATGTTAGGGTGAGGGTTAGGTTTAGGATTATGGTTAGGGTGATGGTGATGTTTAAGATTAGGGTTAGGGTTATTGCAAGTGTTATTTTTGCAGTGTGGGTGAAGGTTAGGGTTAGGTTTAGGGTTAGTTTTAGGGTTAGGATTAGTGTTAATGTTAGGGTTAGGTTTAGACTTATTGTTTGAGTGAGGGTGGGGGTGAGGATGAGGGTTAGCGTTAGGGATAGGGTGAGGTTTAGGGTTAGGGTTAGGATTAGGCATAGGGTCAGGGTGAGGTTTAGGGTTAGTCTTAGGTTGAGGGGGAGGTTTAGCGTGAGGGTTAGGGTTAGGGTTAGGGATAGGATTAGGGTTAGGGTGAGGGTGAGTGTGAGGGTTAGGGTTAGGATTAGGCTTTGGCTTAGGGTTAGGCTGAGGGTGAGGGTGGGTTTGAGTATTAGGCTTAGTGTGATGGTGAGCCTTAGGGTTAGGGTGAGGGTTAGGATGAGGTTTATGGTTAGGATTAATGTTAGGGTAAGGGCTAGCGTGAGGGTGAGGTTTAGGGTTACGGTTAGGTTTAGGCTGAGGGTGATGGTGAGGGTGAACTTTAGGGTTATGGTGATGGATAGGGTTAGTGTAAGGGTGAGGGTTAGGATGTGGGTTCGGGTTAGGGTGAGGGTTAGTAGGAGTGTGACGGTAAGAGTAAAAGTGAGGGTTACAGTAAGGGTGAGGGTTAAGGTAAGGGTTAGGGTTAGGGTTAGATTGAGGATTAGGGTTAGGGGTAATGTGAGGTTTTGGGTGAGGATGAGGGTTGGGGTGAGGTTTAGGGTTAGAATTAGGGTTAGGGTGAGTTCTAGCGTTAGGGTGAGGGTTAGTGTTAAGGTTAAGTTTAGGGTGAGGTTTAGGGTGAGGGGTAGGGTTAGGTTTAGGGTGAGGGTTAGGTTTAGTTTGAGGGTTATGGTTCGGGTGAGTGTGAGGGTGAGGTTAAGGTTTATGGAGAGGGTTAGGGTGAGGGTGAGGGTTAGGGTTAGTGTTAGAGTGAGGGTGAGGGTTAGGATTAGGTTTAGGTTTAGGGTGAGGTTTAGGGTGAGGGTGAGGGTTAAAGTTAGGGTTAGGTTTGTGGTGTGGGTAAGTGATAGCATGAGGGTTAGGGTTAGTGTTAGAGTTAGCATTAGGTTTAGGGTGAGGGTTAGGTTTAGGGTTAGGGTGAGGGTGCGGGTGAGAGTGAGGGTTAACGTGAGGATTAGGATGAGTTTTAGGGTTAGGGTGAGAGTTAAGGTTACGTTAGCTTGAGCGTGAGGGTGAGGGTTAGGGTTAGGGTGAGGGTTAGGTTTACGATCAGAATTAGTTTTATGGTTAGGGTGAAGGTTAGGGTTAGGGTGAGTGGTAGGGTTAGGGGTGGTATTAGGATTAGGGTTAGGTTTAGGGTGAGTGTGAGGGTTAGTTTTAGGGTTAGGGTTTGGCTTAGGTTTAGGCTTAGGGTGAGGTTGAGGGTTATGGTTAGGGTGAGGTTAAGGTTTATGGTTTGGATTAGGGTTAGGGTGCAGGCTAGGGTGAGGGTGAGAGTTAGGGTTAGGGTTAGGCTTAGGCTTAGGGTTAGGCTGAGGGTGAGGGTGGGTGTGAGAAATAGGTTTTGGGTGATGGTTAGCGTTAGGGTTAGGGTGAGGATTAGGATGAAGGTTAGGGTTAGGATTTGGTTTAGGTTTAGGGCTAGGATGAGGGTGAGGGTTAGGGTTAAAGATAGGGTTAGATTTAGGATTAAGGGTAGGATGAGGGTGAGTGTGAGGGTTAGGGTTAGCGTTAGGCCTAGGCTTAGCTTTAGGCTGAGGGTGAGGGTGAGGGTTAGGGTTAGGTTGAGGGTTAGGATGTGGTATAGGGTTAGGATTCGTGTTAGGGTGAGGTCTAGGGTGAGGGTTATGTTTAGGGTTAGGTTTAGGGTGAGGTTTAGGGTTCGGGTTAGGTTTTGGTTTAGGGTGAGTGTTAGGGTTAGGTTTACGGTGAGGGTGAGGGTCAGGGTTAGGTTGAAGGTTAGGGTTAGCGTTAGGTTGAGGTTTAGGTTTAGGTTTAGGATGAGGGTTAGGATGAGGCTTATGGTTTGGATTAGGGTTAGGGTGCGGGCTAGGGTGAGTATGAGGGTTAGGGTTAGGGTTAGGCTTAGGCTTAGGGTTAGGCTGAGGGTGAGGGTGGAGGTGAGAAATAGGTTTTGGGTGGTGGTTAGGGTTAGGGTTAGGGTGAGGGTTATGATGAGGGTTAGAGTTAAGATTAGTTTTAGGGTTAGGTCTAGGGTTAGGGTGAGGGTTAGTGTTAGGCTTAGGCTTAGGCTTAGGGTTAGGCTCATGGTTAGGGTAAGGGTGAGGGTTAATGTTTGGGTGATGGATAGGGTTAGGGTTAGGGTGAGTGTTAGGATGAGGGTTAGGGTTAGGGTGAGTGTTAGGATGAGCGTGACGGTAAGAGTAAATGTGAGGGTTAGGCTGAGGGTGAGTGTTCCCCTAAGGGTGATGGTTAGGATTTGGGTGAAGGTTAGGATAAGGGTTAGGTTGAGGGGTAGGGTGAGGGTGAGGGTTAGGATGAGGTTTAGGGTTAGGATTAGGGTGAGTTTTAGGGTTATGGTGAGGGTTAGTGTTAGGGTGAGTGTTAGGGTGAGGTTTAGCATTAGGGTTATCCTTAGGGTTAGGGTGAGGGTTAGGATGAGGGTTAGGCTTAGGATTAGGGTGAGTGTTAGGGTGAGGGTGAAGGTTAGGGTTCTGGTGAGGGTTGGTGTTATTATTAGGGTTAGGGTCAGGTTTAGGGTGACGGTGAGGTTTAGGGTGTGGGTTGGGGTGAGGGTTAGGGTTAGGGTTAAGGTGAGGGTTAGGATAAGGGGTAGGGTTAGGGTTAGGGTGAGGGTTAGATTGAAGATTAGGTTTAGGGTTAATATGAGGTTTAGGGTGAGGATGAGGTTTAGGGTTAGGTTGAGGATTAGGGTTAGAATTAGGGTTAGGGTGAGGGCTAGGGTGAGGTTTAGGGTTAGGGTTAGGGTTAGGGTAGGGTTTAAGGTTAGGGTGAGGGTGAGGTTAAGGTTTAAGGTGAGGGTTAGTGTGGGGGTGAGGGTTAGGGTTAGGGTTAGGGTGAGGGTAAGGTTGAGGGTTAAGGTGAGTGTTAGGGTGAGGGTGAGGGTGAGGGTTAGGGTTGGGGTTAGGGTTAGAGTGAAGGTTAGGTTGAGGGGTAGTGTTAGGTTTAGGGTGAGGATTAGGGATAGTGTGAGGGTTAGGGTTTGAGTGAGGGTAAGGTTCAGGTGAGGTTTAGGGTTAGGGTGAGGGTTAGCATTATTGTTAGGGTCAGGTTTAATGTTAGGTTGGAAGTCAGGGTTAGGGTGAGTGTTAGGGTGAGTGTTAGGGTTAAGGTAAGTGATTGGGTTAGGGTGAGGTTTATGTTTAGGGTGATGTGTAGAATGAGGTTGAGGGTTAGGGTGAGGGTGACAATGAAGGTTAAGGTATGGATGCGGGTTAGTGTTAGGGTAAGGGTTAATATTACAGTGAGGGTTAGGGTGACGGTGAGGGTAAGGGTTAGGTTTATGGTGAGGGTTAGGGTTAGAGTTAGGGTGAGGGGTAGTGTTAGAGTTAAGGTTACAGTTATTGTGAGGGTTAGGGTTAGGGTGAGGATAAGGTAAGCTTGAGGGTTGGAGTGAGGGTGAGGTTTACGGTTACTGTTAGTGTGAGGGTTAGGCTTAGGGTTATGTTTATTTGGAGGGTGAGTGTTTGAGTTAGGATGAGTGTTCTTGAGAGTGTGAGAGTTAGGGTTTGGGTGAGGGTTAGGGTTAGGGTGAGTGTTAGGGTGATGGTGAGGGTGAGGGTTAGGGTTGGGGTTAGGGTTAGAGTGAGAAGTAGGGTGAGGTGTAGGGTTAGGGTTAGGGTGAGAGTTAGGTTTACTGTGAGAGTTAGGGTTAGGGTGAGGTGTAGGATTACTGTGAGTGTTCAAGTTAGGATTAGGCTTAGTGTTAGGGTGAGGGTAAGGGTTAGGTTGAGGGTTAGGGTTAGAGCGAGGGTTAGGGTTAATGTGAGGGTTAGGGTTAGGGTTAGGGTTAGGCTTAGGCATAGGTTTAGGCTGAGGGTGATGTTGAGGGTGAGGGTTAGTGTTATGGTGATAGATATGGTTAGGTTTAGGGTGAGGGTTAGGATGAGGGTTCGTGTTAGGTTGAGGGTTAGTATGAGCCTGAGGGTTACAGTAAGGGTGAGGGTTAGGTTTAGGTTGAGGGTTAGTGTAAGGGTTAGGGTTAGGGTTAGATTGAGGATTAGGTTTAGGGGTAGTGTGAGGTTTAGTGTGACGATGAGGGTTAGGGTGAGGTTTAGGGTTAGAATTAGGGTTAGGGTGAGGGCTAGCATGAGGCTGAGGGTTAGGTTTAGGGTTAAGTTTAGTTTGAGGGTTAGGGTGAGGGGTAGGGTTAGGTTTAGGGAGAGGGTTAGGGTTAGTGTGAGGGTTAGGGTTAGGGTGAGGAGAAGGTAAGCGTGACGGTTGGAGTGAGGGTGAGGTTTAGGGTTACTGTTAGTGTGAGGGTTAGGGATACGGTTAGGGTGAGGGTTAGGCTTAGGGTTATGTTTATTTTGAGGGTGAGTGTTTGAGTTAGGATGAGTGTTCTTGAGAGTGTGAGAGTTAGGGTTTGGGTGAGGGTTAGGGTTAGGGTGAGTGTTAGGGTGACGGTGAGGGTGAGGGTTAGGGTTGGGGTTAGGGTCAGAGTGAGGGGTAGGGTGAGGTGTAGGGTTAGGGTTAGGGTGAGTGTTACGTTTACTGTGAGGGTTAGGGTTAGGGTGAGGTTTAGGGTTACTGTGAGGGTTCCAGTTAGGATTAGGCTTAGTGTTAGGGTGAGGGTAAGGGTTAGGTTGAGGGTTAGGGTTAGAGTGAGGGTTAGGGTTAATGTGAGGGTTAGGGTTAGGGTGAGGGTTAGGGTTAGGGTGATGTTTAGGGTGAGGTTGAGGGTTAGTATGAGTGTGAGTGTGAAGGTTCGGATGAGTGTTTGGGTTAGGTTTAGGTTGAGGTTGAGGGTGAGGGTGAGGCTTAGGGTTAGTTTTAGGGTAAGGCTGAGTGTGAGGGTTAAGGATAGGCTTAGGCTTAGGCTGAGGGTGAGGGTGAGGGTTAGGGTTAGTGTTAGGTTTAGGGTTAGTGTTAGGGTTATGTTGAGGCTTAGGGTTAGGTTAGAGGTTACGGTTAGGGTGAGGGTTAGGGTTAGGGATAGGTTTAGGTTGAGGATGAGGGTGAGGGTTAGGGTTAGGATTAGGGTTAGGGTGAGCCTGAGGGTGAGGGTGAGGGTGAGGTTTAGGGTTAGGGTGAGGGTTAGGCTAAGGGTTAAGGTGAGCGTTAGGTTTAGGGTGATGTTTAGTTTGAGGGTGAGGGTTAGGGTGAGATTGAGGGTGAGGTTTCGGTTGAGGGTTTGGGTTAGGGTTAAGGTGAGGGTGAAGGTGAGGGTGAGGGTTAGGTTTAGGGTTAGGGTTAGGCTTAGGGTGAGGGTGATTGTGAGGTTTATAGTTAGGGTTATGGTTAGGCTTAGGTTTAAGCTTAGGTTGAGGTGAGTTTGAGGGTTAGTGTTAGGGTGACTGTGAGCATTAGGGTTAAGGTTAGGGATAGGATGAGAGTTAGATGAGGGTGAGGGTTAGGGTTCGGGTGAGTGTTAGGCTTAGGGTTAGGGTGAGGGTGAGGGTGGGGGTGAGTATTAGGCTTAGGGTGATGGTTAGCATTAAGGTTAGGGGGAGGGTTAGGATGAGGTTTAGCAGTAGGATTTGGGTTTGGGTGAGGGCTAGGGTGACAGTGAGTGTTAGGGTTAGGGTTAGGCTTAGGCATAGGTTTAGGCTGAGGGTGATGGTGAGGGTGAGGGTTAGTGTTATGGTGATGGATATGGTTAGGTTTAGGGTGAGGGTTAGAATGAGGGTTCGTGTTACGGTGAGGGTTAGTATGAGCCTGAGGGTTACAGTAAGGGTGAGGGTTAGGTTTAGGTTGAGGGTTAGTGTAAGGGTTAGGGTTAGGGTTAGATTGAGGATTAGGGTTAGGTTTAGGCTGAGGGTTAGTGTTAGAATTAGGGTTAGGGTGAGGGTTACGGTTAGGGTTAGGGTTAGGGTGATGTTTATGTTTATGGTGAGGGTTAGGTTTAGTGTGAGGGTTAGTGTTAGGGTGAGGGTAAATGTTAGGGTGAGGTTTAGCGTTATGGTGAGGTTGAGTGTGAGGGTGAGGTTTAGGGTTAGGGTTAGGGTGAGATTTAGGGTTAGGGTTAGGGTTAGATTTAGGGTTAGGGTGAAGTTGAGGTTTAGGGTTAGAGTTAGGGTTAGGGTGAGGGTTAGGGTGAGTGTTAGGGTTAGGGTTAGTGTTAGGGTTAGGCTTAGGGTGAGGGTTAGGTGTACGGATAGGGTAAGTTTAGGATTAGGGTTAAGGTGAGGGTGAGTGTGAGGGTTAGGGTTAGTGTTAAGTTTAGGCTTAGAGTTAAGCTGAGGGTGAGGGTGAAGGTGAGGGTTAGGGTTAGGGTGAGGGTTAGGGTTAGGTTTAGGGTTAGAGTTAGCCTTAAGGTGAGGTTTAAGGTTAGGTTTAGGGTTCTGGTAATGGTGAGGGTTAGAGTTAGCATCAGGGTTAGGGTGAGGGTTTGGGTTATGGTTAGGGTGAGTGTTAGGGTTAATGTGAGTTTTAGGGTTAGGGTTAGGGTTAGGGTGAGGGTTAGGTTGAGGGTTGGGGTTTGGGTTAGGATTAGGCTGAGGGTGAGGATTAGGGTGAGATTTAGGTTAGGCTTAGTGTTAGGAATAAGGTGAGGTTAAGGGTTAGGTTGAGGGTTAGGCTTAGGGTTAGGGTGAGAGTTAAGATGAGGGTTAGGGTTTCAGTGAGGGTGAGGGTTAATGTTAGCGTGAAGGTTAGGGTTAGGATTAGGGTTAGGGAGTGGGTGATGGTTAGGATTACGGTTAGGGTTGTTGTAAGTGTTATGGTTACTGTTACATTTCCAGTGAGGGTGAGGCTGAGGGTGGAGGTTAAGGTTAGGGTTAGGGTTAGTTTTAGGGTTAGGGTTAGTGTTAATGTTAGGGTTAGGGTTTGACTTTCGGTTTGGGTGAGGGTGAGGGTGAGGGTTAATTTTAGGGTTAGGGTGAGGTTGAGGCTTAGGGTTAGGATTAGGGATAGGGTCAGGGTGAGGTTTAGGGTTAGAGTTAGGTTGAGGGGAGGGTTAGGGTGAGGGTCAGGGTTAGGGTTAGTGTTAGGGTTCTCATTAGGTATAGGGTGAGTTTTAGGTTGAGGTTTAGGGTTAGGTTTGGGATTAGGTTAGGGTGAGGGTGAGTGTGAGGTTTAGGGTTAGGCTTAGGCTTAGGCTTAGGTTTAGACTGAGGGTGAGGGTGGATATGAGTATTAGGCTTTTTGTGATGTTTATCCTTAGGGTTAGTGTGAGGGTTAGCATGAGGGTTAGGGATAGGATTAGGGTTAGGGTGAGGGCTAGGGTGAGGGTGAGGGTTAGGGTTAGGGTTAGGTTTAGGCATAGGTTTAGGCTGAGGGTGATGGTGAGGTTGAGGGTTAGGGTTATGGTGATGGATATTGTTATTGTTAGGGGGAGGTTTAGGATGAGGGTTCGGGTTAGGGTGAGGGTTAGTATGAGCGTGATGGTAAGAGTAAAGTTGAGGGTTAGGCTGAACGTGAGGGTTACAGTAAGGGTGAGGGTTAGGGTTAGGGTGAGGGTTAGGGTAAGTGTTAAGGTTAGGGTTAGATTGAGGATTAGGGTTAGGGTTAGTGTGAGGTTTAGGGTGAGGATGAGGGTTAGGGTTAGAATTAGAGTTAGGGTGAGGGCTAGCATGAGGGTGAGGGTTAGGGTTAGGGCTAAGTTTAGGGTAGGGTTAGGGTGAGGCGTAGGGTTAGGTTTAGGGTGAGGGTTAGGTTTAGTGTGAGGGTTATGGTTAGGGTGAGGGTGAGGGTGAGGTAAGGGTTATGGTTAGGGTTAGGTTGAGGGTGGGGGTTAGGGTTATGATTAGTTTTAGTGTTAGGGTGAGGTTTAGGGTGAGGGTGAGGGTTCAGGTTAGGGTTAGGTTTGTGGTGTGGGTGATAGCATGAGGGTTAGGGTGAGTGTTAGAGTTAGCTTTAGGGTTAGGGTGAGGGTTAAGTTTAGGGTTTGGGTGAGGATGAGGGTGAGAGTTTGGTTTAAGTTGAGGATTAGGGTGAGTTTTAGGGTTAGGGTGAGGGTTAGGGTTACGGTTAGCGTGAGGGTGACGGTGACAGTAACGGTTAGGGTTAGAGTTATGGTGAGGGTTTGATTACGTGTGAGGTTTAGGGTGAGGATGAGGTTAAGGGTTAGTGTGACAGTTAGGCTGCGTGTGAGGGTTAGGGTTAGGGTTTGGTTTAGGGTGAGGGTTAGTGTGAGGGTTAGGGCTAGGCTTATGCTTAGGGTTAGTTTGAGGGTTATGCTGAGGGTTAGGATTAGGATTAGGGTGAGAGTTAGGTTGAGGGTTAGGGTGAGGTTGAGGGTTAGTATTAGGGTGAGGGTTATGGTTATTATTAGGGTTAGGGTTAGGTTTAGGGTGACTGAGGTTTAGGGTGAGGGTTAGAGTTAGGGTTAATGTGAGGGTTAGGATAAGGGGTAGGGTTATGGATAGGTTTAGGGTTAGGATTAATGTGAGGTTAAGAATTAGGGTGAGGGTGAGGTTTAGGGTTAGGAATAGTGATAGGGTTAATGTTACGCTGAGGGTGAGGGTGAGGGTGAGAGTTGGGGTTAGGGTTGGGTGAGGGCTATGGTGAGGGTTAGGGTATGGGTGAGGGTTAGTGTGAGGGTGATTGTAAAGATAAAATTGAGGGTTAGGCTGAGGGTGAGAGTTAAGATAAGGGTGAGGGATAGGGTTAGGGTGAGGGTTAGGTTAAGGGTTAGGGATAGGGTGAGGGTTAGATTGAGGATTAGGTTAGGGTTAGTGTGAGGTTTGGGGTGAGGATGAGGGTTATGATTAGGTTGAGGGTTAGGTTTAGAATTAAGGTTACAGTGAGGGCTAGGCTGAGGGTGAAGTTTAGCTTTAGGGTTAGGGTAAGGTTTAGGGTTAAGGTGAGAGTTAGTGTTAGTGTGAGGGTTAGTGTTAGAGTTAGGGTTAGTGTTAGGGTGAGGGGAATTGTTAGGGTGAGGGTTAGTGTTAGGTATAGGTTATGCTTAGGGTTAAGGTTAGGGTGAGGGTGATTGTGTGGGTTAGGGTTAGGTTTAGGTTTAGGGTTAGGGTTATGCTGACGGTGAGGTTGAGCTTGAGGATTAGGGTTAGGGTGATGGTGAGGATTAGGGTTAGGGTGAGGGTTAGGATGAGGGTTAGGATGAAGGTGAGGTTTAGGGTTAGGTTTAGGGTGAGGTTTAGGGTTAGGGTTAGGGTTAGGTTGAGGTGAGGTTTAGGTTTAGAGTTAGGGTTAGGGTGATGGTTAGTGTTAGGGTTAGTGTTAGGTTTAGGGTTAGGGTGAGTGTTAGGGTTAGGGTTAGGGTTAGTGTTATGGTGAGGGTGAGGTTTAGGGTTATGGTGAGGCTTAGGGTTAGTATGAGGGTTAGTGTTAGGTTGAGGGTAAGTGTTAGGGTGAGGGTTAGGATTAAGTTTAGGGTTAGGGTGAGGTTTAGGGTGAGGGTGAGTTTTAAGGTTAGGGATAGGTTTGTGGTGTGGGTAAGTGATAGCATGAGGTTTAGGGTGAGGGTTAGAGTTAGCATTAGGGCTAGGGTGAGGGTGAGGGTGAGGATGCAGGTGAGAGTGAGGGTTAGGGTGAGGTTTAGGGTTAGGGTGAGGGTTCGGGTTAGGGTGTGTGTTAGGATTAGGGTTTTCCTTAGGGTTAGGGTGAGGCTTAGGCTGAGGTTTCGGCTGAGGTTTAGGCTTAGGATTAGGGTGAGGGTTAGGGTGAGGGTGAAGGTTAGAGTTCTGGTGAGCTTTAGGATTATTATTAGGGTTACAGTCAGCTTTAGGGTGACGGGGAGGTTTAGGCTGAGGGTTGGGGTGTGGTTTAGGGTTAGGGTTAAGGTGAGTGTTAGGATAAGGGGTAGGGTTAAGGTTATGGTGAGGGTTAGGTTTAGTGTGAGAGTTAGATTTAAGGTTAGGGTTAGGATTAGTGTGAGGGTAAGAATTAGGGTGGTGGTTAGGGTGAGGGTGAGGTTTAAGGTTAGGAATAGTGATAGGGTTAGTGTTAGGCTGAGGGTGAGGGTGAAGGTGAGGGTGAGGGTTAGGGTTAGGTTTAGGGTGAGGGCTGGGGTGAGGGTTAGGGATAGGGTGAGTGTTAGGGTGAGGGTGATGGTAAGGGTAAAGGTGAGGGTTAGGCTGAGGGTGAGGTTTAATATAAGCGTGAGTTTTAGTGTTAGGGTGAGGGTTAGGGTAAGGGTTCGGGTTAGGTTTAGGGTGAGGGTTAGACTGATTATTAGGGTTAGGGTTAATGTGAGGATGAGGGTTAGGTTTAGGGTGAGGGTGAGGGTTACTATTAGGGTTAGGGTGAGGGCTAGGGTGAGGGTGAGGGTTAGAGATAGGGTAAGGGTTAGGGCTAGGTTTAGGATTAGGGTGAGGGTTAGGGTTAGAATTAGGGTTAGGGTGAGGGCTAGGGTGAGGTTTAGGGTTAGGTTTAGGGTTAGGGTGAGGTTTAGGTTTAGGGTGAGGGTGAGGTTAAGGTTTAGGGTGAGGGGTAGGGTGAGGGTTAGGCTTAGCGTTAGGGTTAGGGTGAGGATAAGGTTGAGGATTAGGCTGAGTGTTAGGGTGAGGGTGAGGGTGAGGGTGAGGGTTGGGGTTAGGGTTAGAGTGAGTGTTAGGGTGAGGGGTAGAGTTAGGGTTAGGGTGTGGATTAGGGTTACTGTTAGGGATAGGTTTAGAGTGAGGATAAAGGTTAGGGTGAGGGTTAGGGATAGGGTGAGAGTTAGCGTTAGGGTTAGGGTGAGGGTTAATGTTAGGTTGGAGGTTAGGGTTAGGTTGAGGGTTAGGGTGAGTTTCAGGTTTCGTGTGAGTGATAGGGTTAGGGTTAGAGTGAGGGTTATGGTTAGGGTGATGTGTAGAATGAGGGTTAGGGTTAGGGTGAGATTTAAGGTAAGGGTAAGGTTTAGGGTGAGGGTGAGGGTAAGGGTTAGGATTAGGGTGAGGGTTAGTGTTAGGGTTACGGTTAGAGTTAGGGAGAGGTGTAGGGTGAGGAGTAGTGTTAAAGTTAAGTTTAGGGTTAGTGTGAGGGTTAGGGTTAGGGTGAGGATTAGGTAAGGGTGAGGGTTGGGGTGAGGGTGAGTGTTAGAGTGAGGATGAGGGTTCTGGAGAGTGTGAGGGTTAGGGTTTGGGTGATGGTTAGGGTTAGTGTGAGTGTTAGGGTGACGGTGAGGGTGAGTGTTAGGGTTGGGATTAGAGTTACAATGAGGGGTAGGGTGAGGGGTAGGGTTAGGTTTAGGGTGAGGGTTAGGGTTACTGTGAGGGTTAGCGTTAAGGTGAGGTTTAGGGTTACTGTGAGGGTTCAAGTTAGGGTTAGGCTTAGTGTTAGGGTTAGGGTAAGGGTTAGGTTGAGGGTTAGGGTTAGGGTGAAGGTTAGGGTTAATGTGAGGGTTAGGTTTAGGGTGAGGGTTAGGGTGAGGGTTAGGGTGAGGGTTAGGGTTAGGGTGATGTTTAGGGTGAGGGTGAGGGTTAGGGTGAGGGTGAAGGTGAAGGTTGGGTTGAGTGTTTGGGTTAGGGTTAGGATGGGGTTGAGGGTGATGGTGAGGCTTAGGGTTAGTTTTAGGGTAAGGTTGAGTGTGAGGGTTAGGGATAAGGTTAGTCTTAGGCTGAGGGTGAGGGTGAGACTGAGGTTTAGGGTTAGGGTTAGGGTTAGAGTTAGGGTTATGGTGAAGGTTAGGGTTAGGTTGGAGGTTACAGTTAGGGTATGGGTTAGGGTTAGGGATAGGTTTAGATTGAGGGTGATGATGAGGGTTAGGGTTAGGATTAGGGTTAAGGTGAGCCTGAGGTTGTGGGTTAAGTTGAGGGTTAGTGTTACGGTAGGGTTAGGCTAAGGGTTAGAGTGAGGTTTAGGTTTAGGGTGATGTTTAGGTTGAGGGTGAGGGTTAGGGTGAGGTTGAGGGTGAGGTTTCGGTTGAGGGTTTGGGTTAGGGTGGTGAGGGTGAAGGTGAGCGTGAGGGTTAGGTTTAGAGTTAGGGTTAGGCTTAGGGTGAGGGTGATTGTGAGGGTTAGGGTTAGGGTTATTTTTAGGCTTAGGTTAAAGCTTAGGGTGAGTGTGAGGGTTAGGGTTAGGGTGAGTGTGAGCGTTAGGGTTAGGGTTAGGGATAGGCTGAGGGTTAGATGAGGGTGAGGCTTAGGTTTAGGGCGAGTGTTAGGCTTAGGGTTAGTGTGAGGGTTAGGGATAGTTTGATGGTTAGGGTGAGGTTTAGAGTAAGGGTGAGGGTGAGGGTGAGCGTGACTGTTAGGGTGCAGGTGAGGTTTAGGGTTAGGTTTAGGGTTAGGTTGAGGGTTTAGTGTTAGGGTTAGGATGATGGTTAGGATGAGGGGTAGGGTTAGGTTTAGGGTGAGGTTCAGGGTTAGATTAAGGGTTACCGTTAGGGTTAGGGATAGGGGGAGGTTTAAGGTGAGGGTTAGGGTTAGGTTTAGGGTTAAGGTGAGGGTTAGGGTGAGGGTAAGTTTTAGGGTGAGGGATATTGTGAGTGTGAGGTTAGGGTTAGGTTATGGAGTGGTTTAGGGTTAGATTTAGGATGAAGTTGAGGGTGAGAGTGTGGGTTAGGGATTAGTTTTAGGGTTAGGGTTAGTGTTATTGTTAGGGTTAGGGTTACGATTACAGTGAGGTTGCTGGTGAGGTAAGGTTTAGCGTTAGGGTTAGTGTTAGGGTGAGGGTTAGGGTGAAGGTAAGTGTTGGGGTGTGAGTTAGGGTTAGGGTGAGGTTAAGGGTTAGGGTTAGGGTTAGGTTGAGGGTTAGGTTTAGCATTAGGGTTACATTGAGGACTAGGGTGAGGGGTAGGGTTAGGTTAGGTTGAGGGTTAGGGTTAGGGTGAGCATTAGGGTGAGGGTAAGAATAAGGGTAAGGGTGAGGGTTAGGGTGAGTTTGAGGATTACGTTAAGAGTGAAGGTTATGATGAGGGTGAGGTTTAGGGTGAGGTTTAGGATTAGGGTGACGGTGAGATTGAGGGTTAGGGTGAGGGTAAGGGTTAGGGTTAGGGTGAGGGTAAGATAAGGTTGAGGGTTAGGGTTAGGTTTTGGGTGAGGGTTAGAGTGAGTGTGAGGTTTAGGGTTAGGGTTAGGGTTAGGGTGAGGGTAAGTGTTAGGGTTTTGTATAGGTTTACGGTGAGGGTGAAGGATAGGTTTAGGGTGAGGTTTAGGGTTAGGGTTAGGGTGAGGGTGAGGGTTAGTATAAAGTTTAGGGTTAGGGTTATTTTTAGGTTTATGTTTAGGTTTATGATTACGTTGACGGTGAGGGTTATGGTTACGGTGAGGTTTAGGATTAGGGTTAGTTTTAGGGTTAGGGTTAGCATGAGGTTTAGGGTAAGTGGTAGGGTTAAGGTTATGGTGAGGGTTAGGGTTAGTTTGAGGGTTACGGTTAGAGATAGGGTGAGGGTTAGGATGAGGGTTAGGGTGAGGGTAAGGTTTAGGGTGAGGGTTAGAGTGAGTGTGAGGTTTAGGTTTAGGGTTAGTGTTATGATGAGGGTAAGTGTTAGGGTTATGTTTAGGTTTATGGTGAGGGTGAGGGTTAGGTTTAGGGTGAGGGTTAGGGTTAGGTTAGGGTTAAGGTGAGGGTGAGGGTTAGGATAAAGTTTAGGTTTAGGGTTATTTTTAGAGTTATGTTTATGTTTATGGTTATGTTGTGGGTGAGGGTTAAGGTTATGGTGAGGTTTAGGATTAGGGTTAGGTTTAGGGTTAGGGTTAGGATGAGGTTTAGGATGAGTGGTAGGGTTAAGGTTAGGGGGAGGGTTAGGGTTAGGGTGAGGGTTAGGATTAGTGTTAGAGTTAGGGTTAGGGTAAGGATGAGGGTTTCGGGTTAGGGTTAGGGTTAGGGTTAGTTTCAGGATTTCGGTGAGGGTTATGATTAGGGTTAGGGTAAGGGTTAGCGTTAGGGTGAGGGTTATGGTTAGGATTAGTGTTAGAGTTAGTGTTAAGGTTAGGTTGAGGGTTATGGTGAGGGTGAGGTTTAGGGTTAGGTTTAGGTTTATCATGTGGGTGAGTGACAGTGTGAGGGTTAGGGTGAGTGTTAGAGTTAGCATTAGGGTTAGGGTGAAGGTTATGTTGAGGGTTAGGTTTAGTGTGAGTGTTAGGTTTAGGGTTAGGTTTAGGATTAGTGTGAAGGTAAGAATTAGGGTGATGGTTAGGGTGAGGGTGAG
Source organism: Dipodomys merriami (assembly GCF_024711535.1). Taxonomy (NCBI): domain Eukaryota; kingdom Metazoa; phylum Chordata; class Mammalia; order Rodentia; family Heteromyidae; genus Dipodomys; species Dipodomys merriami. Next base: position 1,811,582 of record NW_027206579.1, read on the forward strand.
GTTTAGTGTTAGGATTTGGGTTATCGTTAGTGTTACGCTGAGGGTGATGGTGAGGGTGAGGGTGAGGGTGAGTTTTAGGGTTAGGGTTAGGGTGAGGGCTAGGATGAGGGTTAGGGTTAGGGTGAGGGTTAGGGTTAGAGTTAGGGTTAGGGTTAGGGTTAGTTTGAGGATGGTATGAGGGTGAGGTTTAGGGTGAGGTTTAGGGTTAGGGTTAAAATTAGGGTGAGGTTTAGGGTTACTGGTAGTGTTACGGTTATGGTTAGTATTAGGGTTAATGTGTGGGTTAGGGTTAGGGTGAGGATAAAGTAAGGGTTAGGGTTAGGGTGAGGGTGAGGTTTATGGTTACTGTTTGAGTGAGGGTTAGGGTTTGGTTTACTGTTAAGGTAAGGTTGAGGGTGAGGGTTAGGGTTAGGCTTATGGTTAAGGAGAGGGTGAGGGTGAGTGTGAGGTTTAAGGTTAGGTTTAGGGTTAGGTTGAATGTTAGTGTTAGAGTGGAGGTTAGGATTAGGGTTAGGGTTAGATTTTGGGTTAGGCTGAGGGTTAAGGTTAAGATTAGGGTGAGGTTTAGTGTGAGGGTTAGGGGGAGGGGGAGGGTTAGGTTTCGAGTGAGACTTAGGGTTAGGATTAGGGGTAGGGTCAGGGTTAGGGTGACTGTGAGGTTTAGGGTGAAGTTTAGAGTGAGGGTTATGTTTAGGGTTAAGGTGAGGGTTAGGGTAAGGGGTAGGGTTACGGTTAGGGTGAGGTTTAGGTTTAGTGTGAGAGTAAAGGTTAGGGTTAGGGTTAGGATTAGTGTGAGGGAAAAAATTAGGGTGATGGTTAGGGTGAGGGTGAGGTTTAGGTTTAGGAATAGGGATAGGGTTAGTGTTACACTGAGGGTGAGGATGAGGGTGAGGGTGAGCGTTAGGTTTAGGGTTAGGGTGAGGGCTAGGGTGAGGGTTATTAACGGTTAGGGTGAGGGCTAGGGTTAGGGTGAGGGTAAGGGTTAGGTTTAGTTTGAGGGTGGTGTGAGGGCGAGGTTTAGGGTGAGGCTTTGGGTTAGGGTGAGAGCTAGGTTGAGGGTGAACTTTAGAGTTATGATGAGGGTTAGCGTTAGGTTTAGGGTGAGGGTTAGGTTTAGTGTGAGGTTTACGTTTAAGTTTAGGTTGAGGTTGCGAGTAAGGGTTATGCTGAGGGTTCGGGTGAGGGTGAAGGTTAGGGTTATGATGAGAGATAGGGTTAGGTTTAGGCTGAGGGTGAGAGTGAGGGTGCAGGTGAGGTTTAGGGTTAGGGTTAGGGTTAGGGTGAGGGTGAGGGCTAGGGTGAGGGTCAGGGTTAGAGTGAAGGTGAGGTTGAGGGTGAGGCTGAGCGTTAGGGTGAGGGTGAGGGTTTGGTTTAGGGTTAGGCTTAGGGTGAGGTTGAGGTTTAAGATTAGATTTAGGGTTATTGTTAGGGTTAGAGTGAGGGTTACAGTTCAGTATAGGGTGAGGGTGAAAGTTAGGGTTATGTTTAGGGTTAGGGTGAGGTTTAGGGTTAAGGTTAGGGTTAGTGTTAAGGTGAAGTTTATGGTGAGTGGTAGGGTTAGGGTTAAGGTGAGGGTTAGGGTTAGTGTGACGGTTAGAATGAGGGTTAGGGTCAGGTTTAAGGTGAGGGTTAGGTTGAGCGTTAGGGTTTTGGTTAGGGTTAAGGTGAGGGTGAGGGTTAGGATGAGGTTTAGGGTAAGGGTGAGGGTTAGGGTTAGGGTGGAGTTTAGGATTAAGGTTAGGGTTATGGTTAGGTTGAGAGTTAGGTTTAGGGTTAGGGTTAGGTTTACGCTGAGGGTGACGGTTAGGGTTATGGTGAGGGTTTGGTTTAGGGTAAGGGTTAAGGTGAGGGTGAGTTTTAGGATTAGGATTAGAGTTAGGATTAGGGTGAGGGTGAGTGTTACGGTTAGGGTTAGGGTTACAGTGAGGGTGAGGGTTAGGTTTAGGGTTAGGGTTAGGGTTAAGGTGTGGGTTTGTGTTAGGATTAGAGTTAGGGTCAGGGTTATTGTTAGGGTTAGGGTTAGTGTTAGGGTTAGGTTTAGGGTGAGGGTGAGGGTTACCGTTAAGTTTAGGTATAGTGTTAGGGTTAGGATTAGCGTGAGGGTGAGGGTGTGGGTTAGGGTTAGGGTTAATGTGAGGGTGAGGGTTAGTGTGAGGGTTAGGGTTAGGGTGAGGGTGAGGGTGAGGTTGAGGGTGAGTGTTAGGGTTAGTATGAGGTTTAGGGTTAGGGTTAAGGTTAGGCTTAGGTTGAGGGTTTGGCTTAGGTTTAGGGTTAGGATGAGGGTTAGGCTGAGGGGTATGTTTACGTTTAGGGTGAGGATTAGGTTTAGTGTGAAGGTTAGGCTTAGGGTTAGGGTGAGGTTAAGGATTAGTGTGAGTGTTAGGATGAGGTTTAACTTTAGGTTTAGGTTTAGGGTGGGGCTTAGGGTTAGGGTTAGGGTTACTGTGATGGTGAGGGTTAGGTTTAGGGTGAGGGTTAGGGTTAGGGTTAGGATTAGGCATATGGTTAGGATTAGGGTGATGCTGAGGGTGGGGCTTAAGGTTATGGTGATGGATAGGGTTAAGGTTAGGGTGAGGGTTAGGATGAGGGTTCGGTTTAGGGTGAGGGTTAGGATGAGAGTGACGGTAAGAGCAAAGGTGAGGGTGAGACTGAGGGTGAGGGTTATGGTAAGGGTTAGGCTTAGAGCTAGGGTGAGTGTTAGGGTAAGGGTTAGGGTTAGGGTTAGATTGAGGATTAGGTTTAGGGATAGTGTGAGGTTTAGATTGAGAATGAGGGTTAGGGTTAGAATTAGGGTTAGGGTGAGGGCTAGCATGATGGTGAGGGTTAGGGTTAGGGTTAAGTTTAAGATGAGTGTTAATGTGAAGAGTAGGGTTAGGATTAGGGTTAGGGTTAGTGTTATTGTTTGAGTTAGGGTTACGGTTACGGTGAGGGTGAGGGTTAGGGTTAGGGTTAGGGTTAGTTATTGTTAAGGTTAGGGTTACGGTTACGGTGAGGGTGAGCATGAGGGTCAGGGTTAGGGTTAGGGTGACGTTTTTAATGTTAGGGTTAGGGTTAGAATTAGGGTTAGGGTGATGGTTAGGGTTAGGGTTAGGGGGAGGGATAGGATGAGGATTAGGAATAGGGTTAGGGTAAGGGCTAGGGTGAGGGTGAGATTTAGGGTTAGGGTTAGGGTGAGGTTTAGGGTTTGGGTTATGGTGAGGGTACGGTTTAGTGTTAGAGTTAGTTTTAGCGTGAGGCTGAGGGTGAGGGTTAGGGTTAAGGTTAGTGTTAGGGTTAGGGTGAGGGTGAGGTTTAGGGTGAGGTTGAGTTTTAGGCTTAGGGTTAGGATTAGGATTACGGTAAAGGTTAGGGTGAGTGTGAGGTTTAGGGTTAGGGTTAGGCTTAGGCTTAGGATTAGACTGAGGGTGAAGCTGAGGTTGTAGTTTGGGGTTAGGGTGAGTGTTAGGGTTAGGCTTAGGGTTAGGATTAGGATTAGGGTAAGGGTTATGGTGAGAGTGAGGTTTAGTTTTAGAATTAAGTTAAGGGGGAGGCTGAGGTTGAAGGTGAGGGTTAGGGTTAGTGTTAGGGTAAGGTTTAGGGTTAGGTTTAGGGTGAGGGTTAGGATGAGGGTTAGGATTACGGTCAGGGTGAGGGTTAGGGGTAGAGTGAAGGATAGGGTTAGGATTAGGGTTAGGGTGAGGGTTATTGTTAGTGTTAGGGTGAGGTTTAGGATGAGGGTTAGGATTAGGGTTAGGGTGAGGCCTAGGGTGAGGGTGAGGTTTAGGGTTAGGGTTATTGTCAGGTTTAGGGTTAGGGTTAGGGTTAGGGTGAGGGTGAGATTTAGGGTTAGAGTTAGGGTAAGGGTGAGGCTGAGGTTGAGAGTTAGGGTTAAGATTAGTGTTATTGCTAGGGTTAGGGTGAGGTTTAGGGTGATGGTGAGGGTTAGTCTTAAGGTTAGGATTAGGATTAGGGTAAGGGTTAGGGTGAATGTGAGCGTTAGGGTTAGGGTTAGGGTTCAGCTTATGGTTAGGCTGAGGGTGAGGGTTAGGGTTAGGGTGAGGGTAAGTGATAGAGTTAGTGTGAGAGTTAGGGTTCTGTTAAGTTTAGGGTTAGGGTGAAAGTTACGGTTAGGGTTACGGTGAGCGTGAGGGTTAGGGTTAGGTTGAGGTTTAGCGTTAGGGTTAGGGTGAGGGTTAGGATGAGGATTAGGTTTAAGATTAGGGTTAGGGTGAGTGCTAGGGTGAGGATTAGGTTTAGTGTTAGGGTAAGGTTTAGGTTTAGGTTTAGGGTTAGGGTGAGGGTTAGGATGAGGTTTAGGTTTATAGTGAGGTTGAGGGTTACATTAAGGTGAGGGTTAGGGTTAGGGTTAGGTTTAGGGTGAGGGTGAGGTTAAGGGTTATATTTAGGGTTTGTTGGAGGGTTAGGTCGAGGGTTGGGGTTAGGATTAATGTTAGTGTTACGCTTAAGGTGAGGGTTAGGTTGAGGGTGAGGGTTAGGGTTAGGGTTAGGATTAGGATTAGGGTAAATGTTAGGGTGAGTGAGAGGGTTAAGGTTAGGATTAGGATTAGGCTAAGGCTTCGGCTGAGGATGAGGCTGAGGGTGAGGGTTAGGTTTAGAGTATGGTTTAGGTTTAGGGTTAGGTTGATTGTGAGGGTTAGGGTTAGGGATAGGATTAGGGTTAGGCTGAGGGTGATGGTGTGGGTGAGGGTTCGGTTTAGGGTGAGGGTTATGGTTAGGGTTATGGGGAGAGTTAGGATGATGGTTATGGTTAGGATTAGGGGTAGGGTGAGGGCTAGGGTGAGGGTGAGGTTTCGGGTTAGGGATAGGGTGAGGTTTAGGGTTAGGGTTAGGGTGAGATTTAGGGTTATGTTTAGGGTTTGGGTTAGGGTGAGGTTAAGGTTTAGTGTTAGAGTTAGGGTTAGGGTGAGGCTGAGGGTGAGGGTTAGGGTTAGTGTTAGTGTTAGGGTTAGGGTGAGAGTGAGGGTGAGGGAGAGGGCTAGGGTGAGGGTGAGGGTTAGGCTTAGGATTAGGATTAGGATTACGGTAAAGGTTAGGGTGAGTGTGAGGGTTAGTGTTAGGGTTAGGCTTAGGCTTATGATTAGACTGATGGTGAAGGTGAGTGTGAAGTTTAGGGTTAGGGTGAATGTTATGCTTAGGCTTAAGGTTAGGATTAGGATTAGGGTAAGGCTTATGGTGAGCATGAGGTTTAGTTTTAGAGTTAGGGTAAGGGTGAGGCTTAGGTTTAAGGTGAGGGTTAGTGTTAGTGTTAGGGTAAGGTTTAGGGTTAGGGTTAGGGTTATGGTTAGGGTTAGGCTTAGGGTGAGTGTGAGGGTTAGGGTTTGAGTAAGGATTAGGCTTAGAGTTCGGCTGAGGGTGAGGGTGAGTGTGAGGTTTAGGGTTAGAGTGAGGTTTAGATTAAGGGTTAGTGTGAGTGTTAGGGTTAGGGATAGGATTAGAGTTAGTCTGAGGGTAATGGTGTGGGTGAGGATTAGGTTTAGGGTGAGGGTTAGGGTTAGGGTTATGGGGAGGGTTATGATGAGGGTTAGTGTTAGGATTAGGGTTAGGGTGAGGGCTAGGGTGAGAGTGAGGTTTAGGCTTAGGGTGAGGGTGAGGTTTAGGGTTAGGGTTAGGGTGAGGTTGAGGTATAGGTTTAGAGTTAGGGTTAAGGTGAGGCTGAGGGTGAGGGTTAGAGTTAGGGTTAGGATTAGGATTAGGGTAAGGGTTAGGGTGAGTGTGTGGGTTAGGGTTAAGATTAGGGCTTGGCTTAGGGTTACACTGAAGGTGAGGGTGAGGGTGTGATTTAGGGTTTGGGTGAGGGTTAGGGTTAGTTTTAGGGTGAGAGTTAGGGTTCAGTTAAAGTTTAGTGTTAGGGTGAGGTATAGGGTTAGGTTTAGGGTTAGGGTTAGGTTGAGGGTTAAGGTTAGGTTTAGGGTTAGGGTGAGGTTTAGGATTAGGGTTAGGGTGAGGTTTAGGGTTAGGGTGAGGGTTAGGATTGGAGTTAGGGTGAGGGCTAGGGTGAGGGTGAGGGTTAGGGTTAGTGATAAGGTGAGGTTTCAGGTTAGGGTTAGGTTTAGCATGAGGGTTCGGATGAGGGTTAGGGTTAAGGTAAGGGTTATGGTTAGGTTTAAGTTGAGGGTTAGGGTTAGGATTAGGTTTAGGGTGAGAGTGAGGTTTAGGATTAGGATTAGGTTTAATGTTATTGTTAGGGTTAGGGTTATGGTTACGGTGAGGGTGAAGGAGAGGGATAGGATTAGGGTTAGTGTTAATGTTATTGTTAGGGTTAGGGTTAGGGTTACAGTGAGGGTGAGGATGATGGTTAGGGTGAGGTTTTTAGTGTTATGGTTAGGGTTAGAATTAGTGTTAGGGTGAGTGTTAGGGTTATGGTTAGGGGGAGGGTTAGGATGAGTATTAGGAATAGGATTAGGGTTAGGGTAAGGGCTAGGGTGAGGGTGAGGTTTAGGGTTAGTGTTAGGGTGAGGTTTAGGTTTACGTTTAAGGTTTGGGTTAGGGTGAGGTTAAGGTTTAGTGTTAGAGTTAGTTTTAGGGTGAGGCTGAGGGTGAGGATTAGGGTTAGGGTTAGTGTTAGGGTTAGGGTTAGGGTGAGGGTGAGGGTGAGGGTGAGGGTTAGGGTGTGGGTGAGGGTTAGGCTTAGGTTTAGGATTAGGATTACTGTAAAGGTTAGGTTGAGTGTGAGGGTTAGGGTTAGGGTTAGGTTTAGGATTAGGATTACACTGAGCATGAAGGTGAGGGTGAAGTTTAGGGTTAGGGTGAATGTTAGGGTTAGGCTTAGGGTTAGGATTAGGATTAGGGTAAGGTTTAGGGTGAGGGTGAGGTTTAGTTTTAGAGTTAGGGTAAGGGTGAGGCTGAGGTTGAAGTTGAGGGTTAGGGTTAGTGTTAGGCTAAGGTTTAGGGTGAGGGTTAGGGTGAGGGTTAGGATGAGGGTTAGGGTAATGATCACGGTGAGGGTTAGTGGTAGAGTGAGGGTGAGGGTTAGGATTAGTGTTAGGGTGAGGGTGAGTGCTAGCATTAGTTTTAGGGTTAGGGTTAGGGTTAAGTTTAGGGTTAGGATTAGCGTTATTTTTAGGTTTAGGAGTAGAGTTATGGTGAGGGTGAGTGTGAGGTTTAGGATTATGGTTATGGTGAAATTTAGGGTTCAGGTTAGGATTAGGGTTAGGGTGAGGGTGAAGTTTAGGGTTCGATTTAGGGTTATTTGGAGGGTTAGGTAGAGGGTTAGGTTTAGAGTTAGTGTTAGGGTTAAGGTTAGGATGAGGTTTAGGTTGAGGTTAAAGGTTAGGGTTAGGCTTAAGATTAGGATTAGGGTTAGGGGAGGGTGAGTGTGAGGGTTAGGGTTAGGGTGATGGTTAGGTTTAGGGTTACAGAGAGGTTTAGGATGAGGGTTAGGGATAGGATTAGAGTTAGGGTGAGGGCTAGTGTGAGGGTGAGGGGTGGGGTAAGTGTTAGGCTTAGGCTTAGGCTTAGGCTGAGCATGAGGTTCAGGGTTAGGGTAAGGGTTAGGTTTAGGGTGAGGTTCAGTGTTAGGGTTAGGGTTAGAGTTAGGGGTTGAGTGAGGGTGAGGTTTAGGAGTAGATTTAAGGTTAGGGTGAGGGTTAGGGTTAGGGTGAGGCTTATGGTTAGTGTTAGTGTTAGGTTGAGAGTGAGGTTTAGGTTGAGGTTTAGGGTTAGGGTTAGGGTTAGTGTGAGGGTTAGGTTTAGGGTTAGTGTTAGTGTGAGGGTAAGTGTTAGGGTGAGGGAATGGTTTAGGTTGAGGGTTATGGTTAGTGTGAGGGTTTGGATTAGGGTTAGGCTTATTTTTACGGTTAGGTTCAGGGTTAAGGTTACTGTGAGTGTGAGGGTGAGATTTAGGGTTAGGGTTAGGGTGAGGTTTAGGGATTGTGTTAGGGTTAGAGTTAGGGTTAAGGTGAGGGTGAGTGTGAGGGTTAGGGTTAGGCTTAGGCTTAGGCTTAGGGTAAGGCTGAGGGTGAGGGTGGGGTGAGGATTAGGTTTAGGGTGATGGTTAGGGTTAGGGTTAGGGTTTGGGTTAGGGTGGGGTTTAGGGTTACGGTTAGGGTTTGGTTTAGGGTGAGGGTGAGGTTTAGGGTTAGATATAGGGTTAGGGGGAGCTTTAGGGTGAGGGTTAGGGTTAGGGTTAAGTTTAGATTTAGGGTGAGTGTGCGGGTGAGTGTGAGGGTTAGGTTTAGGTTTAGGGTTAGGCTTAGGGTTAGGCTGAGGGTGAGGGTTAGGGTTAGGGTGAGGGTTAGTGTTAGGGTTATGGTGAGGGTTAGATTGAGTTTAGGGTTAGGATTAGGGTTAGGGTGAGGGCTAGGTTGAGGGTTATGTTTAGGGTGAGGTTTAGGGTGTGGTTTATGGTTAGGGTTAGGTTTAGTGTTAGGGTGTGGGTGAGGTTTAGGGTAAGAGTTAGGGTTAATTTGAGGCTGAGGGTGAGGGTTAGGGTTAACTTTAGGAATAGTATTAGTGTAAGGTTTAGGGTGAGTGTGATGGTTAGCGTAAGGTTTAGGGTTAAGCTTAGGGTTACACTGAGGGTGAGTTTTAGGGTTAGGGTTAGGATTAGGGTGAGAGTTAATGTTCAGGTTAAATTTAGGGTTAGGGTGAGGGTTAGGGTTAGGGTTAAGTTGAGCTGAGGGTTAGGGTTGGGTTGAGGGTTAGGGTTAGGCTTAGGATGAGGGTGAGGTTTAGGGTTAGGGTTAGGGTGAGGTTTAGGATGAGGATTAGGGTTAGGATTAGGGTTAGGGTGAGGGCTAGGCTTAGGTTGAGGGTCAAGGTTAGTGTTAGGGTGAGGTTTAGGTTTAGGGTGAGGGTTAGGATAAGGGTTAGTGTTATAGTAAGGTGAGGATTAGGGTTAGGGTGAGGGTTAGTGTTAGGATTAGGTTTAGGGTGAGGGTGAGAGTTAGGAATAGGGTTAGGGTTAAGGTTATTGTTAGGGTTAGGGTTAGGGTTACGGTTACTGAGAGGGTGAGGGTGAGGGTTAGTTTTAGATTTAGGGTGAGGTTTTTAGTGTTAGGGTTATGGTGAGACTTAGGGTTAGTGTAAGAGTTAGTGTTAGGGTTAGTTTTAGGGTGAGGCTGAGGATGAGGGTTAAGGTTAGGGTTAGTGTTAGAGTTAGGGTTAGGGTTAGGATTAGGGTTAGGTTTAGGGTTAGGGTTAGGTTTAGGGTTAGGGTCTGGGTGAGAATTAGGGTTCGGGTTAGGTTTAGGGTTAAGGTGAGATTTAGGGTTAGGGTTATGGTGAGCATGAGTGTTAGGTTTTGGTTGAGGGTTAGGGTTAGGCTTAGGATTAGGGTAAGGGTTAGGTTTAGGATTAGGGTCAGGGTTAGGATGAGGATTAGGGTTAGGATTAGTGTTAATGGGAGAGCTAGGGTGAGGGTGAGGATTATTGTTAGTGTTTGGGTGAGGTTTAGGGTTAGGGTTAGAGTTTGGGTGAGGGTTAGAATGAGTGTTATATTTACAGTGAGGGTGAGGGTTAGGGTTAGGTTGAGGGTTAGGGTTAGGATTTGGGTTAGGGTGACGGTTAGTTTTAGGGTTAGATTTAGGGTTTGGGGGAGATTTATGTCCAGGGTTAGGGTTAGGGTTAGGGTTAGTGTTAGGGTTAAGATTAGGGTGCAGGTTAGTTTGAGGTATATGATTAGGGTTAGGGTAAGTGTTAGGATTAGGTTTAGGGTGAGGGTGAGTGTGAGGGTTAGGGTTAGGGTTAAGCTTTGGCTTAGGTTTAGGTTGAGCGTGAGGGTGGGGATGAGGATTAGGGTTAGGGTTATGTTTAGGGTTAGGGTTAGGGTGAGGGTTAGGATGAGGGTTAGGGTTAGGATTAGGGTTAGGATGAGGGCTAGGGTGAGGGTGAGATTTAGGGTGAGGTTTAAGCTTAGGCTTAGGGTTTTGGCTGACTGTGAGGTTGAGGGTGAGGGTTAGGGTTAGTGTGATCGTTAGGTTTTCGGTTAGGGTGAGTGTTAGGATGAGGTTTATGTTTAGGGTGAGGGTTTGGGTGAGGATGATGGTAAGTGTAAAGGTGAGGTTTAGGCTGAGGATGAGGGTTAAGATAAGGGTGAGGGTTATGTTTAGATTTAGGGTTAGGGTAAGTGTTAGTGTTAGATTTAGGTTTAGGGTTAGATTGAGGATTAGGGTTAAGGTTAGGGTTAGTGTGAGGTTTATGGTGAGGATGAGGTTTATGGTTATGGTGAGTGTGAGGGTTAGAATTAGGGTTAGGGTGAGGGCTACTGTGAGGTTAAGGGTTAGAGTTAGGGTTAGGGTGATGTTTAGGATAAGGGTGAGGGTTTGGATTAGTGTGAGGGTTAGGGTTAGGGTGAGGGTAAGTGTTAGGGTGAGGGTTAGGTTTAGGGTGAGGGTTATGGTTAGGGGGAAGGTGAGGGTTAGGTTTAGCGTTAGGGATAGGTTTGAAATTAGGATTAAGGTGAGGATGAGGTTTAGGGGTTGAGTTAGGGTTAGGATGAGGGTTAAGTTTATGGTGAGGTTTAGGGTGAGGGTTATGGTGGGTGTGATGCTAAGGGTAAAGGTGAGGTTAGGCTGAGGGTGAGGGTTACGGTAAGGGTGAGGGTTAGGATTAGGGTTAGGTTGAGTGTGAGAGTTAGATTGAGTATTAGAGTTAGGGTTAGTGTGAGGTTTAGGGTGAGAATTAGGGTTAGGGTCCGGGTGAGGGCTAGGGTGAGGTTGATGTTTAGGGTTAGTGTTAGGGTGAGGTTTAGGGTTAGGGTGATGTTTGGGTTAGTGTGAGCGTTAGTGTGAGCGTTTCCGTTAGTGTTAGGGTGAGGTTAAGTGTTAGGGTGAGAGTTAGGGTTAGGGTGAGGTTTATGGTTAGTGTGAGGTTGAGTGCTAGGGTTAGGGTTAGGATGAGGTTCAGTTTAGGGTTAGGGTTTGTGTTAGGGTTAGTGTTAGGGTGAGGGTGAGATTAGGGGTAGTGTTAGGATTTGGGTTAGGGTGAGGGTTAGGTTTAGAGGTAGGATTAGGCTTAGGCTTGGGCTTAGGCCGAGCATAAGGGTCAGTGTTAGGGTTCAGGTTAGGGTTCGGATTAGGGTTAGGGTTAGTGTGAGTGTTAGGATGAGGTTTAGGGTTAGGATTAGGTTTAGGGTGAAGGCTAGGCTGAGGGTTAGGTTGAGGTTTAGTGTTAGGGATAGGGTTAGGTTTAGGATTTGGGTTATGGTGAGGGTGAGTTGAGGGTTAAGGTTAGGGTTAGGGTTAGGGTCAGGGTGATTGTTAGTGTTATGGTTACAGTTAAGTTATGGTTAGGGTAAGGATTAGGGTTAGTGTTAGGGTTAGTGTTATTGTTAGGGTTAGGGTTAGGGGGATGGTTAGTGTGAGGTTTAGGGTTAGGGTTAGTGTCAGCGTTAGGGTGAGGGTGAGGTTTAGGTTGAGGTTTAAGGTTAGGTTTAGGGAGAGGTTTAGGTTTAGAGTTATGTTGAGGGTGAGGGTGCGGGTGATTATGAGGGTTAGGGTTAGGGTTAGCATTAGGCTGAGGGTTAGGCAGAGGGTGATGGTGAGGCTGAGGGTTAGGGTTAGGGTTAGGATGAGGTTTAGATTTAGGGTTAGTTTTAGAGTTAGAGTTAGGGTTAGGGTTAGGGTTAGGGTGAGGTTTAGGGTAAGGGTTCGGGTTATGGTTAGGGTGAGGGATAGATTGAGGATTAGTGTTAGGGTTAGTGTGAGGTTTAGGGTGAGGATGAGGATTAGGGTTAGGCTGAGGGTGAGGGTTAAGATAAGTGTCAGGGTTAGGGTTAGGGTGAGGGTTAGGGTAATGGTTCGGGATATGGTTAGGGTGAGAGTTAAATTGAGGATTAGGGTTAGGGTTAATGTGAGTTTTATGGTGAGCATGAGGATTAAGGTTAGGGTGAGGGTGAGGGTTAGAATTAGGGTTAGGGTGAGGGCTAGGGTGAGGGAGAGGGTTAGGGTTAGGTTTAGGGTTAGGATGAGGTTTAGGATTAGGGTGAGGGTTAGGGTGAGTGTGAGGGTTAGTTTTAGGGTTAGGGTTAGTGTTAGGGTGAGGGTAAGTGTTAGGTTGAGGGTTAGGGTTAGGGTTATTGTTAGCGTTAGGGTTAGGGTTACGGTTACTGTGAGGGTGAGTGTGAGGGTTAGGGTTAGGTTGAGGTTTAGTGTTAGGGTTGTGGTTAGAGTTAGGGTTAGTGTGAGGGTGAGGTTTAGCGGTAGAGTTATGTTTAGGGTGTGGGTTAGGGTGAGGGTTAGTATTAGGGTGAGGTTTAGGTTTAGGGTGATGGTTAGGGTTAGTGTGAGGGTTAGTGTTAGGGTTAGGGTTAGGGTGAGGGTTTGGGTTAGGGTGAGGGTTATGGTTAAGGTGAGTGTTAGGGTTTGGGATAGGGTGAGTGTTAGGGTTAGGGTTAGGGTTATTGTTAGGGTTAGGGTTAGGTTTACGGTTGCGGTGAGGGTAAGGGTGAGGTTTAGGTTTGGGGTTAGGATGAGGTTTAGGTTTAGGGTTAGGGTTAGGGTTAGATTTAGGGTTAGGGTTAGGGTGAGGGTGAGGTTTAGGGTTAGATTTAGGGTTAGTGTTATGGTTAGAGTTAGGGTGAGGGTTAGGGTTAGGCTTAGGCTTAGGCTTGGGCCTAGCAAGAGGGTGAGTGTTAGGGGTATGGTTATGGTGAGGGTTAGGGTTAGGGTTAGGTTGAGGGTCAGGATGAGATTTAGGGTTAGGATGAGGGTTAGGGTTAGGGATAGGGTTATGTTTGGGATTAGGGTTAGGGTTAGGGTGAGTGTGAGCGTTAAGGTTAGGGTTAGCGTTAGGCTTAGGGTTAGGATGAGGGTTGGCGTTAGGGTTTGGGTTAGAGTGAGTGTGTGGCTGAGGATTAGGTTTAGGTTTTGGAATAGAGGTAGGGTTAGGGTTAGGCCTAGGTTAGGCTTAGCGTTAGGCTGAGGGTGAGGGTGCGGGTTAGGATTAGGGTTAGGGTTTGGGTTAAAATTCGGGTTATTGTTTGTGTTTTGGTTTGGGTTAAGTTTGAGGTGAGGGTGAGGCTGAGGGTGAGAGTTATGGTTAGGGTTAAGATTAGGCTTAGGTTTAGGCTGAGGGTGAGGTTGGGGGTGAGGAATAGGTTTGGGGTGATGGTTAGGGTTAGGGTTAGGGTGAGGGTTAGGATGAGGGTTAGGGTTCGTATTAGGTTTAGGGTGAGGGCTAGGGTGAGGGTTAGGGTTAGGCTTAGGGTTAGGCTTAGGCTTATATTTGGGCTGAGGTTGAGGGTGAGGGTGAGAGTTATGGTTAGGGTGATGGACTGGGTTAGGGTTAAGGTGAGTGTTAGGATGAGGGTTAGGATTAGAATGAGGATTAGGGTGAGCATGTCTGTAAGAGTAAAGGTGAGGCTCAGGCTGAGGCTCAGTGTTCCCCTAAGGGTGAGGGTTTGGTTTAGGGTGAGGGTTAGGGTAAGGGTTAGGGTGAGGTTTAGGATGAGGGTGAGGGTTAGATTGAGGATTATTGTTAGGGTTAGTTTGAGGTTTAGTGCGAGGATGAGGGTTAGGGTTAGGTTTAGGGTTAGGATTAGAATTAGGGTTAGGGTGAGGGCTAGGGCGAGGCTCAGGTTTAGGTTAGGTTTAGGGTGAGGTTTAGGGTTAGGGTGAGAGTTAGGGTTACTGTGAGGGTTATTGTTAGATTTAGGGTTATTGTTAGTGTGAGGGTAAGTGTTAGGGTGAGGGCTAGGCTTAGGTTGAGGGTTGTGGTTAGGGTGAGGGTTAGGGTTAGAATGAAGGTTTTGGTTAGGGTGAGGGTTAGGGTTATGGTGAGGGTGAGGTTGAGTGTTAGGGTTAGAATGAGGTTTAGGGTAAGGTTTAGAGTTAGAGTTACGGTTAGGGTGAGGGTGAGGTTTAGGGTAAGAGTTAGGGATCAGGTGAGGGTTAGGATGAGGGTTAGGGTTAGGGTGAGTTTTAGGTTTAGGGTTAGGGTGAGGTTTATTGTTAGTGTTATGGTTAAGATTAGGGTTAGGGTTAGGGTGAGTGTGTGGGTTAGGGTTAGGTTTAGGGTTAGGCTTACGGTTAGGCTGAGGTTTAGGTTGAGGGTGAGGGTTAAGATTAGGGTGAGGGTTAGGGTTAGGGTTAGGGTGAGGGTTAAGATGAGGGTTAGGTTTAGGATTAGGGTTAGGGTGAGGGCTAGGGTGAGGGTGAGGTTTAGGGTTAGTGTTAGGGTGAGGTTTAGGGTTAGGGTTAGGGTTAGAATCAGTGTGAGTTAGAGGTTTAGGATTAGAAATTAGTGTTAGGTTGAGGGTTACTGTGAGAGTTAGGTTTAGGGTTAGTGTCAGGGTTAGGGTTCGGGTGATGTTTAGGGTGAGGGTGTGTGTTAGGGTTAGGGTTAGGGTGAGGGTTAGGTTTAGGATTAGGGTTAGGGTGTGGGATAGGGTGAGTGTGAGGTTTAGGAAAAGGGTTAGGGTGAGGGTTAGGGTGAGGTTTTGTGTTAGGATTAGGGTTCAGGTGAGGTTTAGGGTTAGAATTAGGGTTAGGGTGAGGGTTAGGATTAGGGATAGGGTTATGTTTAGGGTTATGTTGAGGTTTAGGGATAGTGTGAGTGTTAGTGTTAGGGTGAGGGTAAGTGTTAGGGTGAGGTTTAGGGTTAGGGTGAGGGTTATGGTTAGGGTGAGGTTTAGGGGTAGTGTTAGGGTTATTGTTAGGCTTAGGTTTAAGCTGAGGGAAAGGTTCAGGTTTAGGGTTAGGGTGAGAGTGAGGTTCAGGTTTACAGTTAGTGTTAGGGTGAGGGTTAGGGTTAGGGCTGGGATTAAGTTTAGGGTTAGGGTGAGAGTGAGTGTGAGGATTAGTGTTAGGGTTAGAGTTACACTTAGGTTTAAGCTGAGGGTGAGGGTGACGTTTAGGGTTAGGGTGAGGGTGAGGGTTAGAGTTAGGGTTAGGGTGAGGGTTTCTGTGAGGGTTAGTGTTAGGATTAGTGTTAGGGTTAGGGTTTGGGTTAGGTTTAGTGTGAGGGTTAGGGTTAGGGATAGGGTTACATTTAGGATTATGGTTAGGGTGAGGGTGAGGGTGAGGGTTAGGGTTAGGGTTAGGTTTATGCTTAGGGTTAGGTTGAGGTTGAGGGTGAGGGTTAGTTTTAGGATGAGTTTCAGGGTTAGGTTTAGGGTGAGGTTTGGGTTAGGTATAGGGTTAGGATTCGGGTTAGGTTGAGGGCTAGGTTGAGGGTTAAGTTTAGGGTTAGGTTTAGTGTGAGGTTTAGGGTGAGGGTTAGGGTTAGGGTTAGGGTGAGGGTTAGGGTTAGAGTTACTGTATCGATGAGTGTTATGGTTAGGTTGAGGGTTAGGGTTAGGTTTAGTGTGAGGTTTAGTGTTAGGTTTAGGGTGATGGTTAGGTTGAGGGTTATCATTTGGTTTAGGGTTAGGGTGCGGGCTAGGTTGAGGGTGAGGTTTAGGGTTAGGGTTAGGCTTAGGCTTAGCGTTAGGCTGAGGAGTAGGTTGGGGTGAGGAATAGGTTTTGGGTGATGGTTAGTGTTAGGGTTAGGGTGAAGATTAGGATGAGGGTTAGGGTTAGGATTAGGTTTAGGGTTAGGGCTAAGGTGAGGGTCAGGGTTAGGGTTAGGTTTAGGGTTAGGCTGAGGGAGAGGGTTTAGGTAAGGTTTAAGGTTAGGGAAAGTGTTAGACTTAGGGTTAGGGTAGGGGTTAGGCTTAGGGTTAGGTTTGGAGTTAGTCTTAAGGTGAGGTTTATGGTTAGGGATAGGGTTAGGGTCCTGGTAAGGGTGAGGTTTAGAGTTAGCATGAGGGTTAGGGTGAGGGGTAGGGTTAGGGTTAGGGTGAGAGTTAGGGTTAATGTGAGGTTTAGGGTTAGGTTTAGGTTTAGGGTTAGGGTGAGGGTTAGGTTGATCGTTAGGTTTTGGGTTACAGTTAGGTTGAGGGTGAGGGTTAGGGTGAGTTTTTGTTTAGGCTTAGTGTTAGGATTAGGGTGAGGTTAAGGGTTAGGGTGAGGGTTAGGGTTAGGGTGAGGGTGAGGCTTAAGATGATGGTGAGGGTTACAGTGAGGGTCAGGGATAGGGTTAGGGTCTGGGTTAGGGTGAGGATTAGGGTTAGGGTGAGGGTGATGGTTAGGATTAGGGTTAGGATCATTGTAAGTGTTATGGTTAGGTTTACATTTGCAATTAGGCTGAGGCTGGGGGTGAAGTTTAGCGTTAGAGTTAGGGTTAGTTTTAGGGTTAGGATTAGTGTTAATATTAGGGTTAGGGTTAGAGTTACGGTTTGGGTGAGGGTGAGGGTGAGATTTAGGGTTAGGGTTATTGTGAGGTTTAAGGATAAGGTTAGGATTAGGGATAGGGTGAGGGTGAGGTTTAGAGTTAGAGATAGGTTGAGGCTGAGGGATATGGTGACTGTTAGGGTTAGTGCTAATGTTAGTGTTAGCATTAGGTTTAGGGTGAGGGTTAGGTTGAGGTTTAGGGTTAGGGTTAGGGTTAGGATTGGGTTTAGGGTGAGGGTGAGTGTGAGGGTTAGGATTAGTATTAGGCTTAGGCTTAGGGTAAGGTTGAGGGTGATGGTTGGGGAGAGGATTAGCCTTAGGGTTAGGGTGAGAGTTAGGGTTAGGTTTAGGGTTAGGATTAGGGTTAGGGTGAGTGCTAGGGTGAGGGTGAGGGAAAGGGTTAGGGTTAGGCTTAGGCATAGGGTTACAATGAGGGTGATGGTGAGGGTGGGGGTTAGGGTTATAGTGATGGATTAGGTTAGGTTTAGGGTGAGGGTTAGGATGAGCGTGACGGTAAGAGTAACGGTGAGGGTTAGCCTGAAGTTGAGGGTTAGGGTAAGGGTTAGGGTTAGGGTTAGACTGAGGATTTGGGTTAGGGCTAGTGTGAGGTTTAGGGTGAGGATAAGGGTTAGGGCTAGAATTAGGGTTAGGGTGAGGGCTAGCGTGAGGGTGAGCTTTAGGGTTAGGGTCATGTTTAGGGTGAGGGGTAGGATTAAGTTTAGGATGAGGGTTAGGTTTAGTGTGAGGGTTACGTTTAGGGTGAGGGTGAGGGTGGGGGTAAAGGTTATGGTGAGGCTTAGATTGAGGGTGAGGGATAGGGTTAGGATTAGGGATAGGGTTAGGTTTAGGCTGAGGGTGAGCCTGAGGGTGAGGGTAAGGTTTAGGGTTAGGGTTATATTTATGGTTAGGGTGAGGTCTAGGGTGAGGGTGAGGGTTAGGGTGAAGTTGAGGGTTAGGCTGAGGGTCTTGGTTAGGTAATGGTTAGGGTTAGGGTGACAATTAGTTGAGGTTTAGGGTGAGGGTGAGCTTGAGCTTTAGGGTGTGGGTGAGGGTTAGGGTTAGGGTGAGGTTTCGGGTAATGGTGAGGGTTAGGGTGACCGTGAAGGTTAGGGTTAGGGTTATGTTAGGGTTAGGGTTAGGGTTAGGGATAGGGTGAGGGTGACGGTTAGGATTAGGTTTAGGGTTAGGGTGAGGTTTAGTGTGAGTGTGAGCTTTAAGGTTAGGCTTAGGTTTGGGGTGTGGGTAAGTGATAGCATGAGGGTTAGGGTGAGTGTTAGAGTTAGCATTAGGGTTAGGGTGAGGGTTAGGGTGAGGGTGAGTGTGAGAGTGAGGGTTAGGGTGAGGATTAGGGTGAGTTTTAGGGTTAGGGAGAGGGTTAGGGTTAGGGTGAGTGTTAGGGTGAGGGTTAGGTTTATGGTTATGCTTAGGGTTAGGGTGAGGTTTAGGGTTAGGATTAGGGTGAGGGTTAGTGTGACGATTAGTTGAGGTTTAGGGTGAGGGTGAGCTTGAGCGTTAGGGTGTGAGTGAGGGTTAGGGTTAGGTTGAGGTTTCGGGTAATGGTGAGGGTTAGGGTGACGTTGAAGGTTAGGGTTAGGGTTATGTGAGGGTTAGGGTTAGGGTTAGTGATAGGGTGAGGGTGAGGGTTAGAAATAGGTTTAGGTTGAGGGTGAGGGTGAGGGTTAGGGTTAGGGTGAGGATTAGGGTTAGGGTGAGCCTGAGGGTGAGGGTGAGTGTGAGGGTTAAGGTTAGATTGAGGGTTAAGCTAAAGATTAGTTTGAGGTTTAGGTTTAGGGTGATGTTTAGGTTGAGGGTGAGGGTTCGGTTGAGGGTTTGGGTTAGGGTTAGGGTGAGGGTGAGTTTGAGTGTTAGGTTTAGGGTTAGGCTTAGGCTTAGGATGAGGGTGATTGTGAGGGTTATGGTTAGGGTTATTGTTAGGCTTAGGTTTAAGCTGAGGGTGAGGGTGAGTTTGAGGGTTAGGGTTAGGGTGAGTGTGAGCGTTAGGGTTAGGGTTAGGGATAGGCTGAGGGTTAGATGCGGGTGAGGGTTCGGGTTAGGATGAGTGTTAGGCTTAGGGTTAGGGTGAGGGTTAGGTATAGGTTGATGTTTAGGGGGAGATTGAGGGTTAGGGTGAGGGTGACGGTGAGCGTGACTCTTAGGGTCTAGGTGAGGTTTAGGATTATGTTTAGGGTCAGGGTGAGGGTTTAGAGTTAGGGTTAGGATGATGGTTAGGATGAGGGGCAGGGTTAGGGTTAGGGTGAAGTTCAGGGTTAGTTTAAGGGTTACGGTTAGTGTTTGGGTTAGGGTGAGGTTTAGGGTTAGGTTTAGAGTTAGGGTGAGGGTTAGGGTGAAGAAAGGTTTTAGGGTGAGGGTTAGGGTGAGTGTGAGGTTAGGGTTAGGGTGAGGGTTAGTGTTATTGTTATGGTTAGGTTTAGGGTTACGGTTACGATGAGGTTGCGGGTGAGGTGAGGTTTAGCGTCAGGGTTACTGTTAGGGTGAGGGTAAGTGTTTGGGTGAGGGTTAAGCTTAGGGTGAGGTTTAGGGTGAGAGTGAGGGTTAGTTATAGGTTTAGGTTTAGGGTGAGTTTAAGGGATAGGGTTAGGGTGAGTGTTAGGGTTAGCATTAGCTTTAGGTTGTGGGCTAGGGTGAGTGTTCAGGTTAGGTTAGGGTGAGGGTTAGGGTTAGGGTGAGGGTTAGGGTGAGAGGAAGAATAAGGTTAAGGGCGAGTGTTAGGGTGAGATTGAGGGTTACGGTAAGAGTGAAGGTTATGGTGATGATGAGGGTTAGGGTGAGGGTTAGGGTTAGAGTGTGGGTGAGGTTGAGTTTTTGGGTGAGTGTTAGGGTTAGGTTTAGGGTGAGGGTTAGGATTAGGATAAGGGTGAGGTTTAGGGTGAGGGTTAGGTTTAGGGTTAGTGTTAGGGTGTGGGATAGGCTGAGGGATAGTGTTAGGATTAGGATGAGTTTTAGGGTGAGGGTTAGGGTCAGAGTGAGGGTTAGGTTTAGGGTGAGGGTTAGCGTTAGGATTAGGGTTAGGGTCAGGTTTAGGGTGACTGTGAGGTTTAGGGTGAGGATTAGCTTTAGGGTTTAGGTGAGGGTTAGGGTAAGGGGTAGGGTTACAGTTAGGGTGAGGGTTAGGTTTAGTGTGAGAGTTATGGTTAGGGTTAGGGTTAGGATTAGTGTGAGGGTAAGAATTAGGGTGATGTTTAGGGTGAGGGTGAGGTTTAGATTTAGGAATATGGATAGGATTAGAGTTACGCTGAGGGTGAGGATGAGGGTGAGGGTGAGAGTTAGGTTTAGGGTTAGGGTTAGGGTGAGGGTAAGGGTTAGGTTTAGTTTGGGGCTGGTGTGAGGGTGAGGTTTAGGGTGAGGCTTGTGGTTAGGGTGAGGGCTAGGTTGAGGGTGAATTTTAGGGTTATGATGAGGGTTAGGGTTATGTTTAGGGTGAGGGTTAAGGTGAGGGTTAGCTTTAGTGTAAGGTTTACGGTTAAGGTTAGGGTGAGTGTTAGGGTAAGTGTTATGGTGTGGGTTAGGGTGAGGGTGAGGGTTAGGGTTATGATTAGAGATAGGGTTAGGTTTAGGCTGAGGGTGAGGGTGAGGGTGCAGGTGAGTTTTAGTGTTAGGGTTAGGGTTAGGATGAGCGCTAGTGTGAGGGTGAGGTTTAGGTTGAAGGTGAGGTTGAGGGTGAGGCTGAGGGTTAGGGTGAGGGTGAGGGTTTGGGTTAGGGTTAGTGTTAGGGTGAGGGTGAGGGTTAAGATTAGGGTTAGGGTTAGAGTTATTGTTAGGGTTAGAGTGAGGGTTACAGTTCAGTTTAGGGTTAGGGTGAACTTGAGGGATATGGTTACGGTTAGGGTGAGGTTTAGGGCTAGGGTTAGGTTAGTGTTAGGAGGAAGTTTAGGGTGAGGGGTAGGGTTAGGGATAGGGTGAGGGTTAGGGTTTTGGTTAGGGTTAAGGTGAGGGTTCGGCTTAAGGTGAGGTTTATGGTTAAGGTTAGTGTTACAGTGAGGGTTAGGTTTAGCAATAGGATTAGTGTGAGGGCTAAGGTGAGGGTGAGGGTTAGGGTTAGGGTTAGGTTTAGGGTGAGGTTTAGGCTTAGGCTGAGGGTTAGGGTTAGTGGGAGGGTTGGTGTTAGTGTTAGGCTTAGTGTTAGGTTGAGGATAAGGGTTAGAGTGAGGGTTAGGTTTCAGGTGAGGGTTAGGGTTAGGGTGAGGGTCAGGGTTAGGGTTAGGGTGAGGCTTTCGGGTTAGGGTTAGGGTTAGGTTGAAGGTTAAGGTGAGGGTGACGGTTAGGGTTAGTTTTAGGTTTATCGTGTGGGTAAGTGGAAGTGTGAGGGTTAGGGTGAGTGTTAGAGTTAGTATTAGGGTTAGAGTGAAGTTTAGGGTGAGGGATATGGTTAGGGTTAAGGTGAGCTTGAGGGTGAGGGTTAGGGTTAGGGTTAGGGTTGGTTTTAGGGTTAGGGTGAGGGTTACGGTTAGTGTTAGCGTGAGGGTAAGGGTAAGGGTGAGGGTGACGGTTAGGGTTAGAGTTAAGCTGAGGGTTAGGTTTAGTATGAGGTTTAGGGTGAGGATGAGGTTAAGGCTTATTTTGAGGTTTTGGGTAAGTGTGAGGGTTAGGGTTAGTGTTAGGGTGAGGGTTAGGGTTAGGGATAGGGATAGGGTTACGGTTAGGGTGAGGGTTAGGGTAATGGGTATGGTTATGGTTAGGGTGAGGGTTAGGTTTAGTGTAAGAATTAGTGTTATGGTTAGGGTTAGGATTAGTGTGAAGGTAAGAATTAGGGTGACGTTTAGGGTGAGGGTGAGGTTTAGGGTTAGGATTAGGGTTATGGTTAGTGTTACGCTGAGGGTGATGGTGAAGGTGAGGGTGAGTGTGAGTTTTAAGGTTAGGTTTAGGTTGAGGGTTAGGGTGAGGATTAGGGTTAGGGTGAGATTTAGGGTTAGGGTGAGGTTTAGGGTTAGGGTTAATTTGAGGGTGGTGTGAGGGTGAGGTTTAGGGTGAGGGAAAGGGTTAGATTGAGGTCCTGGGTGAGTGTGAGGTTTAGGGTTAGGGTGAGGGTTTGAGTTAGGTTTAGTGTAAGTGTTATGATGAGGGGTAGGGTTAGGTTTAGGGTGAGGTTAGGTTTAGTGTGAGGGTTACTGTTAGGGTTAGGGTGAGGGTGAGGTTAGGGGTTATGGTGAGGGTTAGGGTGAGGGCGAGGGTTAGGGATAGGAATAGGGATAGTGTTAGGGTTAGGCTGAGGGTGAGGATGAGGGTGCCGGTGAATTTTTGGGTTAGGGTTACGGTTAGGGTGAGGGATAGGGTGAGGGTGAGAGTTAGGGTGAAGGTGAGTGTGAGGGTGAGGGTCTTGTTTAGGTAATGTTAGGGTTAGGGTGAGGATTAGGTGAGGGTTAGGGTGAGGGTGCAGGTTCAGGTGATGGTGAGGGTTAGGATGAGTTTGAGGGTTATTAACCATAACCGGGTTAGGTGAGGGTTAGGGTTAGGGTTAGGGTTAGGGTTAGGAGAGAGTTAAGGTTAGGCTAAAAGTTAGGGTGAGGGTTAGGGTTAGGGGTAGGGTTATGGTTAGGGTGAGTATTAGGGTTAATGTGAGGGTTAGTGTTAGGGTGAGGATAAAGTAAGGTTGAGAGTTAGGGTGATGGTGAGGTTTAGGGTTACTATTAGAGTGAGGGTTAGGGTTAGGTTTAGTGTTAAGGGGAGGGTTAGGGTGACGGTTAGGGTTAGGCTTAGGGTTATGGAGAGGGTGAGTGTGAGCGTGAGGCTTAGGGTTAGGGTTAGGGTTAGGGTGAACTTTAGGGTTAGGGTGGAGGTTAGTATTAGGGTCAGGGTTAGGGTTAGGGTGAGGGTTTGGATTAGGCTTAGGGTTACGGAGAGGGTGAGGGTGAGCGTGAGGGTTAGGGTTAGGGTTAGGGTTAGGGTGAACGTTAGGGTTAGGGTGGAGGTTAGTATTAGGGTTAGTGTCAGGTTTATGGTGAGGGTTAGGGTTATTGTTAGGGTGTGGATTAGGCTGAGGGTTAGGGTTAGGATTAGAGTGAGGTGTAGGGTGAGGGTTAGGTTGAGGATGAGGGTTATGGTTAGGGTTAGCATTAGTGTTAGGGTCAGGTTTAGGGTGACTGTGAGGTTTAGGGTGAGGTTTAGGGTGAGGTTTAGGGTTAGGGTTAAGGTGACAGTTAGGGTAACGGGTAGGGTTACAGTTAGGGTGAGGGTTAGGTTTAGTGTGAGAGTTAGGGTTAGGGTTAGGGTTAGGATTAGTGTGTGGGTAAGAATTATCTTTGTGGTTAGGGTGAGGGTGAGATTTAGATTTAGGAATATGGATAGGATTAGTGTTATGCTGAGGGTGAGGATGAGGGTGAGGGTGAGGGTTATTTAGGGTTAGGGTGAAGGCTAGGCTGAGGGTTAGGGTTAGGGTAGGGTTAGGGTTAGGGTGAGGGTTAGGGTTAGGTTTAGTTTGAGGCTGGTGTGAGGGTGAGTTTTAGGGTGAGGCTTGTGGTTAGGGTGAGGGCCAGGTTGAGGGTGAACTTTAGGGTTATGATGAGGGTTAGGGTTATGTTTAGGATGGGGGTGAGGGTGAGGGTTAGCTTTAATTTGAGGTTTACGATTAAGGTTAGGGTGAGGGTGAGGGTAAGGGTTAGGGTGAGGGTTAGGTTGAGGGTGAGGGTGAGGGTTATGATTAGAGATAGGGTTAGGTTTAGACTGAGGGTTAGGGTGATGATGCGGGTGAGGTTTAGGGTTAGGGTTAGGGTTAGGGTGAGGGCTAGGGTGAGGGTGAGGGTTAAGGTGAAGGTGAGGTTGAGGGTGAGGCTGAGAGTTAGGGTGAGGGTGAGGGTTTGGGTTAGGGTTAGTGTTAGGGTGAGGGTGAGGGTTAAGATTAGGGTTAGGGTTAGGGTTATTGTTAGGGTTACAGTTCAGTTTAGGGTGAGGGTGAAGGTGAGGGATATATTTACGGTTAGGGTGAGGTTTAGGGTTAGGGTTAGGGTTAGTGTTAGGAGGAAGTTTAGGGTGAGGGGTAGGGTTAGGGTTAGGGTGAGGGATAGGGTTAGTGTGAGGGTTAGGGTGAGGGTTAGGGTTAGGGTTAGGTTGAGGGTTAGGGTTTTGGTTAGGGTTAAGGTGAGGGTGAGGGTTAGGGTGAGGTTTAGGGTTAGGGTTAGGGTTAGGGTGAGGGTTAGGGTTAGGGTGGAGGTTAGGATTAGTGTTAGGGTTATGGTTAGGGTGAGGCTCAGTGTTAGGGTTAGGGTTAGTGTTAGGAGGAAGTTTAGGGTGAGGGTTAGTGTTAGGGTGAGGGTTAGTGTTAGCAATAGGGTTAGTGTGAGGGCTAAGGTGAGGGTGAGGTTTAGGGGTAGGGTTAGGTTTAGGGTGAGGCTTAGGCTTAGGCTGAGTGTAGGGTTGTTGGGAGGGTTGGTGTTAGGGTTAGGCTTAGTGTTAGGGTGAGGGTAAGGCTTAGGGTGAAGTTTAGAGTTAGGGTGAGGGTCAGGGTTAGGTTTAGGGGTAGGCTGAGTGTTAGGTTAGGGTTAGGGTAAGGGTTTGCATTAGGGTAATGGTTAGGGTTAGGATTAGTGTTAGAGTTAGGGTGAGGGTTAGGGTGAGGGTTTCGGGTTAGGGTTAGGGTTAGGTTGAGGGTTACGGTGAGGGTGAGGGTTAGGATTAGGTTTAAGTTTATTGTGTTGGTAAGTGATAGTGTGAGTGTTAGGGTGAGTGTTAGGTTTAGCATTAGGGTTAGAGTGAAGTTTAGGGTGAGGGTTAGGGTTAGGTTTAAGGTGATCTTGAGGGTGAGGGTTAGGGTTAGGGTTAGGGTAAGTTTTAGGGTTAGGGTGAGGCTTAGGGTTAGTGTTCGTCTGAGGGTAAGTTGAGGGTAACTGTTAGGGTTAGAGTAAGGGTGAGGGTTTGGTTTTGTGTGAGGTTTAGGGTGAGGATGAGGTTAAGGCTTAGGGTGAGCTTTAGGGTAAGGTTGAGGGTTAGGGTTAGGGTTGGCGTGAGGGTGAGGGTTAGGGTGAAGGTTAGGGTTAGGGATAGGTTTAGGTTTAGGGTGAGGGTTAGGGTAAGGGGTAGGGTTATGATTAGGGTGAAGGTTAGGTTTAGTGTGAATGTTAGGGTTAGGGTTAGGGTTAGGATTAGTGTGAAGGTAAGAATTAGGGTGATTTTTAGGGTGAGGGTGAGGTTTAGGGTTAGGATTAAGGTTATGGTTAGTGTTATGCTGAGGGTGATGGTGAGGGTGAGGGTGAGTGTGAGTTTTAGGGTTAGGGTTAGGGTGAGGGTTAGGGTGAGGATTAGGTTTAGGGTGAGGGAGAGGGTTAGGCTGAGCGGTAAGTGTAGGGTTAGGTCAGGGTAAGGGTTAGTGTGAGGGTTAGGTTTAGGGTTAGGTTGAGGGTAAGGATTAGTGTGAGGGTTAGGGTGAGGGTTAGTGTTAGGGTTAGGTGGACGGTTAGGGTTAGGGTGAGGGTTAGATTGATATTGAGGTTTATGGTTAGCATTAGTGTTAGGGTTATGGTGAGGGTTAGGTTTGGGGTTAGGGTCAGGTCTAGGGTGAGGGTGAGGGTTAAACTTAGGTTTAGGGATAGGTTGAGTATTAGAGTTAGGATTAGGGTTAGGGTGAGCATTAGGCTGAGGGGTAGGGTTAGGGTTAGTCTTAGTCTTAGGGTTAGGCTTAGGGTGAGGGTGGGGTTGAGGATTAAGGTTAGGGTGATGGTTAGGGTTAGGGTTAGGTTGAGGGTTAAGATGAGGGTTAGGGAGAGGGAAAGTGTTAAGGTGAGGGTTAGGGTGAGGGTGAGGGTTATGGTTACCATTAGGGTTAGGGTTAGAGTTAGCGTGAGGGTTAGGTTTAGGTTTAGGGTTAGGGTGAGTGTGAGGGTGAGGGTTAGGTTTATGGTTCGGGTGAGGGCTAGGTTTAGCGTTAGGGTTAGGGTGTGGGTTAGGGTTAGGGTTCGTGTGAGGGTGAGGGTGAGGTTTAGGGTGTGGGTGAGGGTGAGGTTTAGGGTTAGGAATAGGGTGGGGTTGAGTGTGAGTGTGAGGGTTAGGGTGAGGAATAGGGATAGGGTGAAGGTGAGTGTTAGGGTGAGGTTTAGGGGTAGGTTAAGGTGAGGGTTAGAGTTAGGGTGATGGTTTGTATGAGGGTTAGTTTAAGGTTAAGGGTGAGGGTTAGGGTTAGGATTAGGTTAGGGTGATGGTTAGGGTGAGCGTTAGGGTTAGCGTTAGGGTTAGGGATAGGTTTAGGTTTAGGGTGAGGTTTAGGATGAGGGTTAGGATTAGGGTTAGGGTTAGGGTTATGGTGAGGGGTAGGGTCAGGGTTAGATTTACGGTGAGCGTAAGGGTTAGCATGAGGTTTAGGGTAAGTGTGAGGGTTAGAGTTAGCATTAGGGTTAGGGTGAGGTTTAGGGTGAGTGTTAGGGTTAGGTTTATGGTTAGGGTGAGGTGAGGGTGAGGGTCATTGTGAGGTTTATGGTTAGGGTGAGAGATAGGTTTAGGGTGAGGGTTAGGCTTTGGTTTAGGGTGTGGGTGAGCGTGAGGGTGACAGTGAGGCTTAGGGTGAGGGTGAGGGTGATTGTGAGGGTTAGGCTTAGAGTTAGCTTTAGGCTTAGGGTTAGTGTGAGGGTGAAGGTGAGGGTTAGGGTTAAGAGTAGGGTTAGGTTTAAATTTAGGCTGAGGGTGAGCGTGAGGGAGAGGGTAACGGTTAGTCTTAGGGTTAGGGTTGTTGTGAGGATTAGGGTGAGGGTAAGGTTAAAGGTTAGGGTGAGGGTGAGGGTTAGGGTTAGTGTTAGGGTGAGGGTTAGGGTTAGGGTGAGGTTAGAGTTAGGGTGAGGTTTATTGTTAGTGTGAGGCTTAGTGTTAGTGTTAGGTTGAGGGTAAAGGTTAGGTTGAGGGTTAGGGATAGGGATAGGTTTAGGGTGAGGTTTCGGATTATGGTGAGGTTTAGGGTCAGGGTGAGAGTTAGGGTTAGCATTATGGTTAGTGTGAGGGTTAGCGTAAGGTTAGTGTGAGGGTTAGGGTTAGGGTGAGGGTTAGGTTGAGGGTGAGAGTAATGTTAAGTGTGAGGGTTAGGATTATGGTAAGCTTGTGGGTTATGGTGAGGGTTAGGTTTAGGTTTACAGTAAGGGTGAGGGTTAGGGTGAGTGTTTGGTTTGGGGTTAGGGTTAGGGTGAGGGTGAGATTGAGGGTTGGGAATAGGGTGAGGGTTAGGTTTAGGGTGAGGGTTAGGATTAGGATTAGGTTTAGGGTGAGGGCTAGGGTGAGGGTGAGTGTTAGGGTTAGGGATAGGGTTAGGTTGAGGGTTAGGGTTAAGCTGAGGATTAGGGTTAGTGTAATGGCTAGTTTTAGGTTTAGGGTTAGTGTTAGGGTGAGACTAAGTTTTAGGTTTAGGTTTAGGGTTACGGTGAGGTTGATGGTTAGGTTAAGGATGAGGGTTAGGGTTAGGGTGAGGGTGAAGGTGAGGGTTAGAATAAGGGTGAAGGTGAGGGTTAGGAATAGGGTTATTTTTAGGTTTAGGGTTAGGTTTATGGTTACGTTGAGGGTGAGGGTGAGGGTGAGGGTTACGGTTAGTGTGAGGTTTAGGGTTAGGGTTAGGTTTAGGGTTAGGTTTAGGATGAGGTTTAGGGTGAGGGGTAGGGTTAAGGTTATGGTGAGGGTTAGGGTTAGTGTGAAGGTTAGGGATAGGGTTAGGATGAGGTTTAGGTTGGGGTTGAGGGTTAGGGTTAGTGTTAGGTTGAGGTGAAGGTTTAGGTTGAGGTTAGGTTAGGGTTTAGATTAGGGTTAGGGTGAGAGTGAGGGTTAGGGTGACGTTAAGGGTTAGCTAAGGTTTACGGTTAGGGTGAGGGTAAGGGTTAGGGTTAGGGTTAGGCTTAGGGTGAGGTTTAGGGTGAGGTTGAGGGTTAGGGTTACTGTTAGGTTGAGGTGAAGGTTTAGGTTGAGGTTTAGGGTGAGGGTGAGTGTTAGGGTTAGCATTTGGGTTAGGGTTTGGTTTAGTGTGAGTGTTTTGGTTAGTTTAGGGTGAGGCTTTGGGTTAGTATGAGGGTTAAGGTGAGGGTAAGGTAAGGATAAGGGTGAGGTTTTTGGTGAGGGTGATTGTTACGGAACAGGAGAGGGTTAGGTTTAGTGTGAGGGTTAGAGTTAGGGTTAGGAAAAGGGTTAGTGTGAGGGATAAGGTGAGGGTGAGGATTAGGGTTAGGGTTAGGTTTAGGTTGAGGGTTAGGTTTAGGCTGAGGGTTAGGATTAGTGTGAGTGTTGGTGTTAGGTTTAGGCTTAGTATTAGGGTGAGGGTAAAGTTTAGGGTGAGGGTTAGGGTTAGGGTGATGGTTAGGGTTAGGGTCAGGGTGAGGGTTAGGGTTAGGGTGAGGGTAAGGGTTAAGGTTAGGTCTAGGTTTAGGGTAATTGTGGGTTTTGTTGAGGTTTAGGTTTAGGGTTAGTGTACGGGTTAGGGTTAGGGTTAGTGTGAGGATGAGGTTGACGGTTGGCTTGACGGTTAGGGTTAGTGTGAGGGTTAGGGTTAGGCTGAGGATGAGGGTGAAGTTGAGAGTTAGGGTAAGGATTAGGGTTAGGGAGAGGTTTGGGGTTTGGTTTAGGGTTAGGATGAGGGTTAGGGTAAGGGGAAAGTTTAGGTTTAGAGTAAGGTTAGATTTATTGTGAGGGTTAGCGTTAGGGTTAGGGTCAGGGTGAGGGTGAGGATATGGTTTAGGGTGCGGGTTAGAGTGAGGGTTAGGGTTAGGGATAGGGTTAGGTTTAGGGTGACTGTTAGCTTGAGGGTTTGGTTTAGGTTTAGGGTTAAGGTTTCTGGTGAGGGTTCGGGTTCAGTTTAGGGTTAGGTTAAGGGTTTCGTGTTTGGGTTACTGTTAGGGTTAAGGTGAGGTTTATGGTGAGGGTGAGGGTTAGGGTTAGGTTTAGGTTTATGGTGTGTTTAAGTGATAGCGTGAGGGTTAGGGTGAGTGTTAGAGTTATTAGTAGGGTTAGGGTGAGGGCTAGGGTGTGGGTTAGGGTTAGGGTGAGGGTTAGGCTTAGGGTGAGGGTTAGGGTTAGGGATAGTTTGTGGGTGGTGTGAGCGTGGGGTTTAGGATGATGGTTAGGATTAGGGTGAGGGCTAAGGTGAGGGTTAGGGTTAGCATTAGGGTGAAGGTCAGGTTTAGGTTTCGGTTGAGGTTTGGGGTGAGGGGTAGGGTAAGGTTTAGGGTGAGGTTTAGGTTTAGTGAGAGCGTTAAAGTTAGGCATAGGGTGAGGGTGGGGGTAAGAGTTATGGTCAGGGTTATGATGGGTTGATGGTTAGGGTTAGGATTAGGGGTAGGGTTAGGGTAAGGTTGAGCATGAAGGTGAGAGTGCGGGTGAGGTTTACGGGTAGGGTTACATTTAGGGTGAGTGCTAGGGTGAGGGTGAGGGTTAGGGTGAAGGTGAGGGTGAGGGCCTTTTTAGATAATGGTTAGGGTTAGGGTGAGGATTAAGTGAGGGTGAGGGTGAGGGTGAGCTTTAGGGTTAGGGTGTGGGTTAGTGTTAGGTTTAGGGTGAGGGTTCAGGTGATAGTGAATGTTAGGGTAAGGTTGAGATTTAGGGTTAGGTGAGGGTTAGGTTTAGGGTTAGGGTTAGAGTTAGGATGAGGGTTTGGGTGAGGGGTACTATTACGGTTAGGGTGAGTATTAGGGTTAATGTGAGGGTTATGGATAGGGTGAGGATAATATTAGGGTGACGGTTAGGGTGAGAGTGAGGGTTAGGGTTACTGTTAGGGTGAGGGTTAGGGTTAGCTTTAGTGTTAAGTTGAGGGTGAGGGTGAGGGTTAGGGTTAGGCTTAAGGTTAAGTTGAGGGTGAGGGTGAGGATGAGGGTTAGCTTGAGGTTTAGGGTTAAGGTGAGGGTTAGGTTTACAATTAGGGTTATTGTTAGGATTAGGTTTAGGGTGAGGGTGAGGGTGTGGGATAGGGTTAGGGTTAGGTTTAGGGTGAGCATGAGGGTTAGGGTTAGGGTGAGGGGTAGGGTTAAGTTTAGGGTGAGGGTTAGGATTAGTGTGAAGGTTAAGGTTAGGGTTAGGGTGAGGTTTAGGCTAAGGGTTAGGGTGTGGATTAGGGATAGGTTGAGGGTGAGGGTTAGGGTGAGGTTTATGGTTAGCTTAGGGTTAGGTTTAGGGTGAGGGTTAGGGTGAGGGTAAGGATTAGGGTGAGGGTTAGGGTTAGGGTGAGGTTTAGGGTGAGGTTGTGGGTTTGGCGTTAGGGTTAGAGTGAGTTTCAGGTTTAGGGTGAAGGTTAGGGTGAGGGTGAGTGTTAGGGTTAGCATTAGGGTTAGGGTGATGTTTAGTGTGAGTGTTTTTATTAGGTTAGGTTGAGGTTTTGGGTAAGTGTGAGGGTTAGGGTGAGGTTAAGTTAAGGGTAAGGGTCAGGTTTTTTGTGAGGGTGAGAGTTACGGAAAGGGTGAGGGTTAGGGTTAGGGTTAGGTTTAGGTTGAGGTTTAGTTTTAGGCTGAGGGTTAGGGTTAGTGTGAGGGTTTGTGTTAGGGTTAGGCTTAGTGTTAGGGTGAAGGTTAGGGTTGGGTGAGTGTTAGGGTTAGGGTGAGGGTAAGGGTTAGGGTTAGGACTAGGTTTAGGGTTATTGAGGATTTTGGTGATGTTTAGGGTTAGGGTTAATGTAAGGGTTAGGGTGAGGGTAAGGGTTAGGGTTAGGACTAGGTTTAGGGTTATTGAGGATTTTGGTGATGTTTAGGGTTAGGTTTAGTGTAAGGGTTACGGTTAGGGTTAGTGTTGAGGATTACGTTGAGGGTTAGTGTGATGGTTAGGGTTAGTGTGAGGGTCAGGCTTAGGCTGAGGATGAGGGTGAGGGTGAGAGTTAGTGTTAGGGTTAGGGTTAGTTATGATGAGGGTGAGGGTTAGGGTTAGGATTAGGGTTAGGGATAGGTTTTGGGTAGGTTTAGGGTTAGGATGAGGGTTAGGGTGAGGGGTAAGAGGTTTAGGGTGAGGGTTAGACTTATTGTAAGCGTCAGCATTAGTGTTAGGGTTAGGGTGAGGGTGAGTATAAGGTTTAGGGTGAGGGTTAGGGTGAGGGTTATGGTTTGGGATAGGGTTATGGATAAGGTGACACTTAGCTTGAGGGTTAGGTTTAGGGATAGGTTTAAGGTTTCGGGTGAGGGTTAGGGTTCAGGTTAGGGTTAGGGTTTCGTATTTCGGTTAGGGTTAAGTTTAGGGTGAGATTTAGGGTGAGGGTGAGGGTGAGGGTGAGGGTTATGTTTAGGTTTATGGTGTGGGTAAGTGATAGCGTGAGGGTTAGGGTGAGTGTTAGAGGTAGCAGTAGGTTTGGGTGAGGGTGAGGGTTAGGCTTAGGTTTAGGGTGAGTTTTAGGGTTAGGGTGAGGGTTAGGGTTAGGGTTAGCATGAGGGTGAGGGTGAGGTTGACGGTTAGGGTTAGAGTTTGGGTGACGTTTAGGTTTAGTGTGAGGTTTAAGGTGAGGATGAGGTTAAGGGTTAGGGTGAGGGTTAAGGTAAGGGTGAGGGTTAGGGTTAGGGTCAGTGTTAGGGTGAGGGTTAGGGTTAGGGTTAAGGTTAGGGTTAGGGTGAGGGGTAGGGTTAGGGTTAGGTTTAAGGTGAGGGCTAGTGTGTGGGTTAGGGTTAGGGTTAGGGAGAGGGCTAGGGTTAGGTTAGTTTGAGGGTGGTGTGAGGGTGAAGTTTAAGTTGAGGGTTAGGATTAGGGTGAGGGTTAGTGTGAGGGTGAGGGTTAGCGTTAGGGTGAGTGTTAGGGTTAGGTTTAGGTTGAGGTTTGGGGTGAGGGGTAGGGTTAGGTTTAGGGTGAGGGTTAGGTTTATTGTGAGGGTTAAGGTTAGGGATATTGTGAGGGTGAGGGTAAGGGTTATGGTGAGTGTTATGATCAGGTTGAGCGTTAGGGTTAGGATTAGGGGTAGGGTTAGTGTAAGCCTGAGCATGAGGGTGAGGGTGCGGGTGAGGTTTAGAGTTAGGGTTACATTTAGGGTGAGGGATAGGGTGAGGGTGAGGCTTAGGGTGAAGGTTAGGGTGAGTGTGAGAGTGAGGGTCTTTGTTAGATAATGGTTAAGGTTAGGGTGAGGATTAGGTGAGGGTTAGGGTTAGGGTGAGCTTGAGGGTTAGGGTGTGGGTGAGTGTTAGGGTTAGGGTGAGAGTTCGGGTGATGGTGAGGGTTAGGGTAACGTTGACAATTAGGGTTAAGTTTAGGGTTAGGATTAGAGTTAGGGTGAGGATTCGCGTGAGGTGTACTGTTAAGGTTAGGGTGAGCATTAGGATTAATTTGAGGGTTAGGGATAGGGTGAGGATAAAGTTCGGGTGACGGTTAGGGTTAGGGTGAGGGTTAGGGTTACTGTTAGGGTGAGGGTTAGAGTTAGCTTTAGTGTTAAGGTGAGGGTGAGGGTGAGGGTTAGTGTTAGGCTCAGGGTTAAGGTTAGGGTGATGGTGAGGATGAGGGTTAGAGTGAGGGTTAGGGTTAGGGTGACTGTTAGGTTTAGGGTTAGGGTTAGGGTTATTGTTAGGGTCAGATTTAGGGTGAGGGTGAGGATGAGGGTGAGGGTGAGGGTGTGGGTTAGGGTTAGGGATAGGTTTAGTGTGAGGGTGAGGGTTAGGGTTAGGGTTAATGTTAGGCTTAGGGTGATTGTTAGGGTTAGTGTGAGGCTTAGTGTTAGGGTTAGGGTTACTGTTAGGGTGATTGTAACTTTTAGGGTGAGGGTTAGGGTTAGGGTGAGGGTTAGGTTTAGGTTGAGGGTTAGGATTAGGGTTCTGGTTAAGGTGAGAGTGAGGGTGATGCTTAGGGTTAGGGTTAGGTTGAGGGATAGGGTGAGGGTTAATTTTAGGGTAAGGGTTAGGGTTAGGGTGAGAGTTAGCCTTAGTGTTAATTTGAGGGTGGGGTGAGGGTCAGGTTTAAGGTGTGGGTGAGGGTTAGGGTGATGGCTAGATTAGGATGATGATTAGGGTTAGGGTGAGGGTTAAGGTTAGGTTTAGGGTGAGGGATACGGTGTGAGTTAGGGTTAGGTTTAGGGTGAGGGTTAGGTTTATTGTGAGGGTTACAGTTAGGGTTAGGGTGAGGGTGAGGGTAAGGGTTTAGGGTGAGGGTTAGGGTTATGCTGAGGGTTATGTTTAGGATTAGCTTTAGAGTTAGGGTTAGGCTGAGGGTGAGGGTGAGGGTGAGTTTGAGGTTTAGGATTAGGGGTAGGGTTAGGGTGAGGGGTAGTGTGAGGGTGAGTGTTAGGTTAAAGATGAGGGCGAGGTTGAGGGTGAGGGTCTCGGTTAGGTAGAGGTTAGGGTTAGGGTGAGGATTAGGTGAGAGTTAGGGTGAGGGTGAGGGTTAGGGTTAGGGTTAGAGAGAGGGTTAGGTTAGTGGTTAAGGTTAGAATTAGGGTGAGGGTTATGGTGAAGGGTAGGGTTAGGGTTAGGGTGAGCATAAAGGTTAATGTGAGGGTTAGGTTTAGGGTGAGGATAAAGAAAGGGTGAGGGTTAGGGTTACTGTTAGGGTGAGGTTTAGGGTTACGACTAGTGTTAAGGTGAGTGTAAGGGTGAGGGTTAGGGTTAGGCTTAGGTTTAAGATGAGGGTGAGGGTGAGGGCGAGGGTTAGCGTGAGGTTTATGGTTAGGTTGAGGGTTAGGTTCAGGGTTAGGGTTAGGGTTATTGTTAGGGTTAAAGTTCTGGTGAAGGTGAGGATAAGGTTGAGTGTGAAGGTTAGGATTAGGATTGGGGTTAGGGTGAGCCTGAGGGTGACTGTGAGGGTTAGGGTGAGGGTTAGACTAAGGCTTAGGTTTAGTGTGATGTTTAGGGTGAGGGTGATGTTTAGGGTGAGAGTGAGGGTGAGGTTTTGGTTGAAGGTTTGGGTTAGGTTCAGGGTGAGGGTGAGTGTGAGGGTTAGGGTTAGTGTTAATATTAGGCTTAGGTTTAGGCTGAGGGTGAGGGTGAGTGTGAGAGTTAGGGTTAGGGTGAGTGTGAGTTTTAGGTTTAGAGTTAGGGTGAGGGTTAAGGTGAGGGTTAGGGTTAGGATTAGGGTTCGGGTTAGGCTGAGGGTGAGGGTGAGGGTGAGGGTTAGGGTTACTGTGAGGCTTAGGCTTAGGGTGAGGGTGACAGTTAGGGATAGGTTGATGGTTAGGGTGAGGGTGAGTGTTAGGGTGAGTGTTAGGGTGAGTGTTATGGTGCGGGTGAGGTTAAGGGTTAGGTTTAGGGTTAGGATTAGTTTTAGGGTGAGGGTGAGTGTAAGGGTTAGGGTTATCTTTATTGTTAGGCTTAGAATTAAGCTGAAGGTGAGGGTGAGTATGAGGCTTAGCGTTATGTTGAGTGTGAGCATTAGGGTTAGGGTTAGGGTGATTGTTAGGGTAAGTGTTAGGGTGAGGGTTAGAGTTAGGGTTAGGATTAGGGTTAGGTTTAGGCTGAGGGTGAGGGTGAGTGTGAGGGTTATGATTAGGGTGAGTGTTAATCTTAGGGTTAGGGTGAGGGTTAGGGATAGGGTGATGGTTAGGGTGGGTGTGAGGGTGAGGCTTAGGGTGAGTGTGAGGGTGAGTGTTAGGGTGCGGGTAAGTTTTAGGGTTAGATTTAGGGTTAGGGTGAGGGTTAGGATGATGGTTACGATGAGGGGCAGGGTTAGGGTTATGTTGAGGTTCAGGGTTAGTTTGAGGGCTAACGTTACGGTTGGGTTTAGGGTGAAGGTTAAGGTGAGGGTTAGAGTTAGGTTTAGGGTTAGGCTGAGGGTTTGGGTGAGGGTAAGTTTTAGGGTGAGGGTTAGGGTGAGTGTGAGGGTTAGGTTTAGGGAGAGGTTTAGGGTTATGGAGAGGATTAGGGTTCGGTTTAGGGTGAAGGTGAGGGTGATGGTGTGGGTTAGGGTAAGGATTAGGTTTAGGGTTAGGGTTAGGGTTATTGTTAGGGTTAGGGTTAGGTTTAAGGTTAAGGTGAGGTTGCAGGTGAGGTGAGGTTTATCGTTACGGTTAGCGTTAGAGTGAGGGTTTTGGTCAAGGTAAGTGTTGGGGTGAGGGTTAGGGTTAGGGTGAGGTTGAGTGTGAGGTTGAGAGTTAGTGTTAGGGTTAGGGTTAAGGTGAAGTTTAGGATGAGGTTGAGGGTTAGTGTTAGGGTTAGGTTTAGGGTGCGATTAAGGGATAGGTTGAGGGTTTGGGTGAGTGTTAGGGTTATGTTAGGGTGAGGATTAGGGTTAGGGTGAGGTTTAGGGTTAGTGAGGGTTAGTGTTAGGGTTAGGCTTAGTGTTAGGTTGAGGGTAATGTTTAGATTGAGTAGGTTTAGGGTGAGGGTTAGGGTTAGGGTGATGGTTAGGGTAAGGGTGAGGATTAGGGTGAGGTTTAGGGTTAGGGTGATGTTTAGGGTGAGGGTTAGGGTGAGGTTGAGGGTGAGGGTTGGTTTGAGGGTATGGGTTAGAGTTAGGGTGAAGTTGAGGGTGAGGGTGAGAATTAGGCTTAGGGTTAGGGTGAGGGTGAGTGTGAGGGTTAGGGTTAGGGTTAGGCTTAGGCTTTGGGTTAGGCTGAGGGTGGGGGTGAGTGTGAGGGTTAGGGTTAGGGTTAGGTTTAGGGATAGGGTGATGTTTAGGGTGAGGGTTATTGTCAGAATTAGTGTTAGGGTTTCGCTTAGTGTTAGGGTGAGTGTAAGGTGTAGGTTGAGGGTTAGCATTAGGGTGAGGGTTAGGGTTAGTGTGAGGGTTAGGGTTTTGGTAAGGGTGAGGTTGAGGGTGATGGTGAGGCTTAGGGTTAGGGTTTGTGTGAGGGTGAGTGTGAGTGTTAGGGTTAGGTTTAGGCTTAGGCTGAGAGTTAGGCTGAGGGAGATGTTGGGGGTGTGGGTGAGGATTAGAGTTAGGGTGAGTGTTAGGGTTAAGGTTAGCGTGAGGGTTTGGGTTAGGCTTAAGTTTAGGATGAGGGTTAGGTTGAGGGGTACGGTTACGGTTAGTGTGAGCGTTAGGGTGAGCGTTAGGGTTAGGGATAGGTTTAGGGTTAGGGTGAGGTTTAGGATGAGGTTTAGGGTTATGGTAAGGGTTAGGGTTAGGGTTAGGATGAGGGTTAGGGAGAAGGTTAGGATGAGGGTTAGGGTGAGGGTTCGGTTTAGGGTTCGGGTTAAGGTTATGGTGAGGGTGGGGGTGAAGGTGAGAGTGAAGGTTAGGGTTAGAGTTAGGATGCAGGTGAGGATTAAGGTTAGGGTTAGGGTTAGGGTTAGGTTAGGGTTAGGGTTAGGGTTAGGGTTAGGGTTAGGGTTAGGGTTAAGTTTAGGATGAGAGTTAGTTTGACGGGTACGGTTACAGTTAGATTGAGCATTAGGGTTAGCTTTAGAGTTAGGGATATAGTTAGGGTTAGGGTGAGGTTTAGGATGAGGGTTAGGGTTAGGGTGAGGGTTAGGGTGAGGGTTAGGCTGAAGATAATGGTTAGGGTTAGGGTTAGGGTAAGGGATAGGTTCAGTGCGAGGGTTAGTGGTAGGGTTAGATTTATGCTGAGAGTAAGTGTTAGCGTGAGGTTTAGCGTGAGAGGGTTAGAGTTACATAAGGGTTAGGGTAGGTTTAGGGTGAGGTTTAGGGTGAGGTTTAGGGTTAGGGTGAGGTGAGAGTGAGGGTGATTGTGAGGTTTATTGTTAGGGTGAGGGATAGGTTTTAGGTGAGGGTTAGGTTTAGGGTGAAGGTGAGCGTGAGGGTGACAGTGAGGCTTAGGGTGAGGGAGAGGGTGAGTGTGAGGGTTAGGTTTAGGTTTAGGTTTAGGGTTAGGGTTAGTGTGAGGGTAAAGGTGAAGGTTAGTGTTACTAGTAGGTTTATGTTTAAAGTTAGGCTGAGGGTGAGCGTGAGGGTTATGGTTAGGGTTAGTGTTAGGTTGAGGGTTAGAGTTAGTGTGAGGGTTAGGGTGAGGGTAAGGTTAAAGGTTAGGGTGAGGGTTAGGGTTAGGGTTAGGGTGAGGATCAGGGGTAGGGTTATGGTTATGGTTAGGGTGAGGGTGAGGGTTAGGGTGAGGGTAAGGGTTAGTGTTAGGGTGAGGGTTAGGGTTTGGATTAGGTTTAGGGTGAATGCTAGGTTGTCAGTGAGGGTTAGGGTTAGGGTGAAGGTGAGGGTTAGGTTTAGGGTTAAGTTGAGGGTTAGGGTTAGGGTGAGGGTCAGGGTGACTCTGAGGGTTAGGGTTAGGTTTATGCTTTATTCTGAGTTTTAGGCTGATGGTGAGGGTGAGGGTTAGGGTTAGGGTGAGTGTTAGAATTAGGCTTAATGATAGGGTGATATTTAAGGTGAGGGTTAGTGTGAGAGTTAGTGGTAGGGTTAGGCTTAGTGTTAAAGTGAGTGTAAGTGTTAGGTTGAGGGTTAGGGTTAGGGATATGTTGAGGGTTGGGATGAGGGTTAGAGTGAGGGTAAGTTTTAGGATGAGGGTTATGGTGAGTGTGAGAGTTAGGGTTAGGGTTAGGTTTAGGGTGAGGGTGAGGTTTAGGATTATGGTAAGGGTTAGGTTTAGGGTAAGGATGAGGGTTTGGGAGAGGGTTAGGATGAGGGTTAGGGTGAGGGTTCTGGTTAGGGTTCGGGTTAGGGTTCGGGTGAGGGTGGGGGTGAGGTTTAGAGTGAAGGTTAGGGTTAGGATGAGGGTGAGGATTAGTTTAAGATTAGGGTTAGGGTTAGGTTTAGGCTGAGGATGAGTCTGAGGATTTGGGTGAGGATTAGGGTTAGGCTGAGTTTTATGGTTAGGGTTAGGGTGAGGGTTTTTGTTAGGGTTAACTTTAGGATGAGAGTTAGTTTGAGGGGTGCGGTTATGGTTAAGATGAGCGTTAGGGTTAACGTTAGGGATAGGGATAGGTTTAGGGTTAGGTTGAGGTTTAGGATGAGGGTTAGGGTTAGGGTTAGGGTTAGGGTCAGGGTTCGGGTGAAGGTTATGGTTAGGGTTAAGGTTAGGGTGAGGTTTACGGTCAGGGTGAGGGTTAGGGTTAGTGTTAGATTTATGGTGAGAGTAAGGTTTAACATGAGGTTTAAGATGAGTGTGAGGTTTACAGTTAGCATTAGGGTTAGGGTGAGGTTTAGTGTGAGGGTTATGGTTAGGTTTATGGTTAGGGTGAGGTGAGGGTTAGGGTGATTGTGAGGTTTATGGTTAGGGTGAGAGGTAGGTTTAAGGTGAGGGTGAGGGTTAGGGTTAGGGTGAGGGTGAGCATGAGGGTGACAGTGAGGCTTAGGGTGTGGGTGAGGGTGAGTGTGAGGGTTAGGGTTAGGGTTAGGTTTACGGTTAGTGTGAGGGTGAAGTTGATGGTTAGTGTTTGGAGTAGCGTTAGGTTTAAATTTAGACTGAGGGTGAGCATGAGGGTGAGGGTGACGGTTAGGGTTAGGGTTAGGTTGAGGGTTAGGGTTATTGTGAGGGTTATGGTGAGGGTAAGTCTAAAGGTTAAGGTTAGGGTTACAGTGAGGGTTAGGTTTAGGGTTAGGGTTATTGTTAGTGTTAGGTTAGTGTTAATTTTATGGTGAGGGTGAGGCTTAGGGTGAGGATTATGGTTAGGTTTAGGGTTAGGGTTAGGGTTAGGGTTAGGATTAGGCTTAGGGTTAAGTTATGGGCTAGGGTGAAGGTGAGGGTTAGGGTGAGGGTTAGGTTTCGGGTTAGTGTTATGTTTAGGGTTGGGGTTAGGGATAGGCTTAGTGTTAGGCAGAGGGTGAAGGTGAGGGTGAGGGTTAGGGTTAGGGAGAGTGTTACTCTTAGGGTTAGGGTGAGGGTGAGTGTGAGGGTAAGGTTTAGTCTTAGGCTTAGGCTTAGGTTTAGGCTGAGCCTAAGGGTGAGGGTGAGGGTTAGGGTTAGGGTGAGGGTTATGGACAGGGTGAGGGTTAGCGTTAGGGTTAGGGTTATTGGTAGGATTAGGGTTAGGTTGAAAGTTACTGTGAGGGTGAGCGTTAGGGTTAGGGTTAGGTTGAAGTTTAGGTTTAGGAATAGGGTTAGAGTTAGGGTTAGGGTAAGGGTGAGGTTTAGGGTTAGAGTTAGGTTTAGTGTTAGGGTTAGGGTGAGGATGAGTGTGAGGGTGACAGTGAGGCTTAGGGTGAGGGTGAGTGTGAGGGTTAGGCTTAGGGTTAGGGGTAGTGTGAGGGTGAAGTTGAAGGTTAGTGTTAGGAGTAGCGTTAGGTTTAAAGTTAGGCTGAGGGTGAGCGTGAGAGTGAGAGTTACGCTTAGGGTTAGGGTTAGGTTGTGGGTTAGGGTTATTGTGAGGGTTATGGTGAGGGTAAGACTAAGGTTAAGGTTAGGGTTACAGTGAGGTTTAGGGTTAGGGTTAAGGTTATTGTTAGTGTTAGGTTAGTGTTAAGTTTACAGTGAGGGTGAGACTGAGGGTGAGGTTTATGGTTAGGTTTAGGGTTAGGTTTAGTGTTAGGGTTAGGGTTAGGGTTAGGATTAGGCTTAGGGTTAGGGTATGGGCTAGGGTGAGGTTGAGGGTTAGGATGAGGGTTAGGTTTCGGGTTAGTGTTAAGTGTAGGGTTGGGGTTAGGGATAGGATTAGTGTTAGGCGGAGGGTGAGGGTGAGGGTTAGGGTTAGGGTTAGGGTGCTGGTGAGGGTTATTGTTAGGGTGCAGGTGAGGTTTAGGGTTAGTGTTAGAATTAGGGTGAGGGTTAGTGTGAGGGTTAGGGTTAGGGTGAGTGTTACTCTTAGGGTTAGGGTGAGGGTGAGTGTGAGGGTAAGGGTTAGTCTTAGGCTTAGGCTTAGGTTTAGGCTGAGCCTAAGTGTGAGGTTTAGGGTTAGGGTTAGGTTTAGGGTTATGGATAGGGTGAAGGTTAGTGTTAGGGTTAGGGTTAAGGATTAGGGTTAGGTTGAAAGTTACTGTGAGGGTGAGGGTTAGGGTTAGGGATAGGGTGAGGCTTAGCTTTAGGAATAGGGTTAGAGTTAGTGTTATGGTAAGGGTGAGGTTTAGGGTTAGAGTTAGGGTTAGTGTTAGGGTTAGGGTGAGGGTTAGGGTTAGACTTAGTCTTAGGCTTAGGCTTAGGCCGAGCATGAGGGTGAGTTTTACGGTTAGGGTTAGTGTGAGGGTTAGTGTTAGGGTTAGTGTTATGGTTAGGGTAAGGCTGAAGGTGAGTGTGAGGGTTAGGGTTAGTCTTAGGCTTAGGCTTAGGCTTAGGCCGAGCTTAAGGGTGAGGGTGAGGGTTAGAATAAGGGTGAGGGTTAAGGTGTTAGGGTTTGGGTGAGGGTTAGGATGAGGTTTAGGGTTAGGATTAGGGTTACGGTGAGGGCTAGAGTGAGGGTGAGGGTTAGGGTTAGCATTAGGGTGAAGTTAGGGTTAGGGTTAGGGTTACATTGAGGGTGAGGTTTAGGGTTAGGTTGAGGGTTAGGGTTAGGGTTAGGGTGATGGTGAGGTTTAGGATTTGGATATGGTTAGGGTTATTGTTAGTGTTATGTTTAGCGTTAATCTTATGTTAAGGGTGAGGCTGAGGGTGAGGGTTAAGCTTATTGTTAGGGTGACGTTTAGGGTTAGGGTTAGGGTTAGGGTTAGGAGGAGGGTTTGGGTTACGGTGAAGGTGAGGGTTAGGTTTAGGGTTTGGGTTAGTTTATGGTTAGGGTTAGGGTTAGAATAACCATGAGGGTGAGTATTAGGGTTAGGGTTAGGGTTAGGGTTAGGGTTAGGGCTAGGGAGAGTTAGCAGGAGGGTTAGGGTTAGGGTTCGGTTTAGGATTAGGGTTAGGGTGAGTGTGAGGGTGTGGTTTAGGGTTAAGGTTGAGGTTAGGCTTAGGGTTAGGGTTAGGCTGAGGGTGAGTTTGAGTGTGAGGTTTAGGGTTAGGGTGAAGCTGAGTGTGAGGGTTAGGGTTAGTGTTATCATTAGGGTTAGAGTTAGAATAACGGTGAGGTTGAGGAGTATGGTTAGGTTTAGGATGAGGTTAAGGGTTAGTGTTCGTATTCGTGTTAGGGTTAGGGTTATGGTGAGAGTTAAGAGGAGGGTTAGGGCTAGGGTTAGGGTTAGGGTTAGGGTTAGGGTGAGGGTGAGGGCGTGGTTTAGGGTTAGGTTTGGAGTTAGGCTTAGAGTTAGGCTGAGGGTGAAGTTGAGGGTGAGGGATAGGGTTAGGGTGAGGCTGAGGGTGAGGGTTAGGGTTAGGCTTAGTGTTAGAGATAGGGTTAGGGTGAGGGTGAATGTCAAGTTTAGGGTTAGGATTAGGGTTAGGGTGAGTGTGATGTTTAGGGTTAGGGTTAGGGTTAGGCTTAGGTTAAGGTTGAGGGTGAGGGTCAGGGTGAGGGTTAGGGTTAGGGTGAGGGTTGGGGTTAGGGTTAGAGAGGGTCAGGGTGAGGGTTAGGGTTAGGGTGAGGGTTGGGGTTAGGGTTAGAGAGGGTCAGGGTGAGGGTTAGGATTAGGCTTAGGGTTTAGTTATGGGCTAGGGTGAGGGTGAGGTTTAGGGTCATGGTTAGGGTGAGGGTTAGTGTGAGGGTTAGGTTTAGGGTTAGTGTTAGGGTTAGGTTTGGGTTTAGGGATAGTCTTAGTGTTAGGTGGAGGTTGAGGGTGAGGGTGAGGGTTAGGGTTAGGGTGAGGATGAGGTTTAGGGTTAGAGTTAGCATTAGGGTGAGGGTTAGTTTTAGGGTTAGGGTTTGTGTTACAGTTAGGATTAGGGTGAGGGTGAGTGTGAGGGTTAGGGTTAGGGTGATGTTTATGGTGAGGGTGAGTGTTATGGTGAGTGTGAGGGTGAGGGTTCAGTTGAGGGTTTGGGTTAGGGTTAGGGTGAGGTTGAGACTTAGTGTTAGGTTGAGGGTTAGGATGAGGGTTAGGGTTAGGATTAGGGTTAGGGTGAGGGCTAGGATGAGGTTGATGTTTAGGGTTAAGGTTAGGCTTAGGCTTTGTGTTAGGCTGAGGCTGAAGGTGAGGGTGAGGGTTAGGGTTAGGGTGATGGTTAGGGTTACAGTTAGGGTGAGGGTAAGGGTGAGGGGGACAGTAAGGGTTAAGGTGAGGGTTAGGCTGAGGGTGAGTGTTATGGTAATGTTGAACGTTAGGGTAAGGGTAACGGTTAGGGTGAGGGTTAGGTTTAGGTTTAGGGTTAGGGTTAGGGTTAGCGTTAGGGTGTGGGTTAGTGTGAGGGTTAGGGTTAGGGTTAGCGTTACGGTTAGGGTTAGGGTGAGGGTTATTGTGAGGGTTAGGGTTAGTCTTAGTCTTATGCTTAGACTAAGGCCCAGCTTGATGGTGAGGGTGGGGGTTACTGTTAGGGTGAAGGTTAGGGTTAGGGTAATAGTTAGTGTTAGAGCGAGGTTGAGGGTTAGGGTTAGGCTTAGGGTGAGTTTTAAGTTTAGGGTGATGGTTAGGGTTAGTGTGAGTGTTAGTGTTCGGGTTAAGTTTAGTTTTAGTGTGAAGGTAAGTATTAGGTTGAGGTTTAGGGTTAGGGTGA
Organism: Dipodomys merriami; assembly: GCF_024711535.1. NCBI lineage: Eukaryota > Metazoa > Chordata > Mammalia > Rodentia > Heteromyidae > Dipodomys > Dipodomys merriami. Next base: position 1,852,943 of record NW_027206579.1, read on the forward strand.
CATTTAGGTTTAGAGTTAGTGTTAGGGTGCGGGTTAGGGTTAGGGTTAGGGTTAGGTTTAGGGTGAGGTTTAGGCTGGGGGTGAGTATTAGGGTTAAGGTTAGGATTAGGATTAGGGTGAAGGTGAGGGTGAGTGTGAGGGTTAGGTTTAGGGTTAGGTTTAGGATTATAGTTATGGTGAGGGTGAGCTGAGGGTTAGGGTTAGGGTGAGGGTTGGGTTAGGGTTAGAGTGAGGGTTAGGGTGAGGGTTAGGATTAGGCTTAGGGTTAGGGTCTGGGCTAGGGTGAGGTTGATGGTTAGGGTCATGGTTAGAGTGAGGGTTAGGGTGAGGTTTAGGTTTAGGGTTAGTTTTAGGGTTAGGGTTGGGGTTAGGTATATTCTTAGTGTTAGGCGAAGGGTGAGGGTTAGGGTGAGGTTTAGGGTTAGGGTTTGGGAGAGGTTTATGGTTAGTGTTAGTGTAAGGGTGAGGGTTAGTGTGAGGGTTAGGGTTAGGGTGAGTGTTACTTTTAGGGTTAGGGTGAGGGTGAGTGGTAGGGTAAGGTTTAGTCTTAGTCTTTGTCTTAGGCTTAGACCGAGCCTAAGGGTGAGGGTGAGGGTTAGGTTTAGGGTGAGGGTTATGGAGAGGGTGAGGGTTAGGGTTAGCGTTAGGGTTATTGTTAGGATTAGGTTTAGGTGTAAAGTTACTATGAGGGTGAGAGTTTGGGTTACGGTTAGGGTTAGAGTGAGAGTTAGGGTTAGGGTGAGGGTTAAGTTTAGGGTGAGGTTTAGGGTTACTGTTAGGGTTCATGTTAGGTTTAGGCTTAGTGTTAGGGTGAGGGTAAGGGTTAGGTTGAGGGTTAGGTTTAGGGTAGGTTTAGGGTTAGTATGAGGTTTAGGGATATGTTGAGGTTAAGGGTGAGGGTTAGGGTTAGGGTGATGTTTATGTTGAGGGTGAGGGTTAGGGTGAGATTGAGGGTGAGGGTTCAGTTGAAGGTTTGGGTTAGGGTTAGGGTGAGGTTGAGGGTGAGAATGAGACTTAGGGTTAGGTTTAGGGTGATGGTTAGCGTGAGGATTAGGGATAGGTTTAGGCTTAGGTTTAGGTTTAGGCTGAGGGTGACTGTGAGCATGAGGGTTAGGGTTAGGGTGAGGGTTATTGTTAGGTTGAGGGTTAGGTTTAGGGTGAGGTTTAGGGTTAGGTTGGAGTTTAGGTTTATGGTGAGGTTTAGCGTTAGGGGTAGGGTTATGTTGATGGTGAGGGTGAGGGTTATTGTTAGGATTAGTTTTAGAGTGAGCCTGTTGGTGAGGGTGAGGATGAGGGTTAGGGTTAGGGTGACGGTTAGGCTAAGGGTTAGGGTGAGGGTTAGGTTTAGGGTGATGTTTAGGTTGAGGGTTTGGGTTAGGGTTAGGGGGAGTGTGAGGGTGAGTGAGAGGGTTAGGATTAGGTTAGGGTTAGTTTTAGGATGAGGGTGAGTGTGAGGTTTAGAGTTAGGGTTATTGTTAGGCTTAGGTTTAAGCTGAGGGAGAGGGTGAGTGTGAGGGTTAGGGTTAGGTTGTGTGTGAGCATTAGGATTAGGTTTAGGTTGAGGGTGAGGTTGAGGGTTAGGGTGAGGTTTAGGATGTGGGTTAGGCTGAGGGTTAGATGAGGGTGAGGGTTAGGATTAGGGTGAGTGTTAGGGTTAGGGTGAGGGTGAGGGTTAGCGTTAGGGTGAGGGTTAGGGTTTTGGTACGGATTAGGGTGTGGGTTAGGGTAAGGGTGATGTGTAGGGTGAGGGTGAGGGTGGGTTTGAGGGTTTGCTTTAGGTTTAGGGTGAGGTTGAGTGTGAGGGTGAGGCTTAGGTTTATGGTTAGGGTGAGGGTGACTGTGAGGGTTAGGGTTAGGGTTAGGCTTTAGGCTGAGGGTTAGGCTGAGGGTGAGGGTGAGGGTGATGATTAGGGTTAGGGTGAGGTTTAGGGTTAGGTTTAGGTTGAGGGTTAGGGATAGTGTGAGGGTTAGGGTTAAGGTGAGGGTTAGGGTTACTGTGAGTTTTCATGTTAGGTTTATGCTTAGTGTTAGGGTGAGGGTAAGGGATAGGTTGAGGGTTAGGTTAGCTGAGGTTTAGGGTTAGTATGAGTGTTAGGGATAGGATGACGGTAATGGTGAGGGTTAGGGTTAGGGTGATGTTTAGGGTGAGGGTGAGGATTAGGGTGAGGGTGAGTGTCAAGGTTCAGTAGAGGGTTTGGGTTAGGGTTAAGGTAAGGTTGAGACTTGGGGTTAGGTTTAGGGTGAGGGTGAGGGTTAGGTTTAGGTTGATGTTTAGGTTGAGGGTGAGGGTTAGGGTTAGGGTGAGGGAGAAGTTTCGGTTGAGGGTTTAGGTTAGGGTTAGGTTGAGGGTGAGGGTGAGTGAGAGGGTTAGGTTTAGGGTTAGGATTAGGTTCAGGGTGAGGGTGAGTGTGAGGTTTAGGGTTATGTTGAGTGTGAGCATTAAGGTTAGGTTTAGGGTGAGGCTGTGGTTGAGGGTTAGTGTGAGGGTTAGGGTTTGGGTTAGAGTGAGGGTTAGATGAGGGTGAGGGTTAGGTTTACGGTTAGGGTTAGGGTTAGGGTGAGGGTTAGGGTTAGCTTTAGTGTGAGGCTTAGGGTTAGGGTTATGGTGCGGATTAGGGTGAGTGTTAGGGTTACGGTGATATTTATGATACTTATTTATTTATGATATTTATGATATTTATGAGGGTGAGGGTTGGTTTAAGGGTTTGTGTTAGGTTTAGGGTGAGGTTTAGGGTGAGGGTGAGGCTTTGGGTTATGGTTAGGTTGAGGGTGACTCTGAGGTTTATGGTTAGGGTTAGGCTTTAGGCTGAGGGTTAGGCTGAGGGTGAGGGTGAGGGTTAGGGTTAGGGTGAGGGTTAGGGTTAGGGTTAATGGTAGGGTAATATTTAGGGTGAGGTTTAGTGTGAGAGTTAGTGTTAGGGTTAGGCTTAGTGTTAGATTGAGTGTAAGGGTTCGGTTGAGGTTTTGGTTTAGGGGTAGGGTGAGGGTTGGGATGAGGGTTATGGTGAGTGTAAGGTTTAGGGTGAGGGTTATGGTGAGTGTGAGGGTGAGGGTTAGTGTTAGGGTTAGGGTGAGGTTGAGGTTTAGGGTTATGATAAGGGTTAGGTTTAGGTTTAGGATGAGGGTTAGGGAGAGGTTTAGGATGAGGGTTAGGGTGAGGATTCGGGTTATGGTTCGGGTTAGGGTTAGGGTGAGGGTGGGGTTGAGGGTGAGATTGAAGTTTAGGGTTAGAGTTAGGATGAGGGTGAGGATTAGTTTTAGGATTAGGGTTAGGGTTAGGTTTAGGCTGAGGATGAGGCTGAGGGTGTGGGTGAGGATTAGGGTTAGGTTGAGTGTTAGGGTTAGGGTTAGGGTGAGGGTTTGGGTTAGGGTTAAGTTTAGGATGAGAGTTACTTTAAGGGGTACGGTTACTGTTAGGATGAGAGTTAGGGTTAGTGTTAGGGTTAGGAATAGGTTTATGGTAGGGTGAGGTTTAGGATGAGGGTTAGGGTTAGGGTTAGGGTTAGGGTCAGGTTTCGGGTGAAGGTTATGGTTAGAGTTAGGGTTAGGGTGAGGGTTAGGGTCAGGGTGAGGGTTAAGGTTAGGGGTAGCTTTATGTTGAGAGTAAGGGTTAGCGTGAGGTTTAAGGTGAGTGTGAGGGTTAGAGTTAGCATTAGGGTTAGGGTGAGATTTAGGGTGAGGGTTAGGGTTAGATTTAGGGTTAGGGTTACGGTGAGGGTGAGTGTGAGGGTGACAGTGAGGCTTAGGTTGTGGGTGAGGGTGAGTGTGAGGCTTAGTGTGAGGGTTAGGGTTAGGGTTAGTGTTTCTTTTTGGGTTAGGGTGAGGTTGATTGTGAGGGTAAGAGTTAATCTTAGTCTTAGGTTAGGCTTAGTCCGAGCCTAAGTGTGAGGGTGATAGTTAGGGTTAGGGTGAGGTTTAGGGTTAGAGTGAGGCTTATGGACAGGGTGAGGGTTAGTGTTAGGGTTAGGGTGATTGTTAGGATTAGGGTTAAATTTAAAGTTACTGTGAGAGTGATGGTTAGGGTTAGGGTTAGGTGAGGTTTAGGTTTAGGGTTAGAGTTAGGGTTAAGGCAATGGTGAGGTTTCGGGTTAGAGATAGGGTTATTGTTAGGGTTAGGGTTAGGGTGAGGGTTAGGGTTAGGCTTAGGATTAGGCTTAGGCTTAGGCCGAGCATGAGGGTGAGGGTTAGGGTTAGGGTTAGTGTGAGTGTTAGGGTTAGGGTTAGGCTGAGGGTTAGGCTGAGGTTTAGGGTTAGGGTAGGCGTAGGGTTAGGGTTAGGGTTAGGGTTAAGATAATGTTTAGATTTAGGGTTATGGTGAGGATTAGGGTTAGGTTTTGGGTTAAGGTGAGAGTAAGGGTGAGAATAAGGGTTAGGGTTAGGGTTAAGGTTAGTGTAAGTTTTAGGTTTACAGTTAGGGTTAGGGTTAAGGTTAGGGTTACACTGTAGGTTAGGTTTAGGTTTAGGGTTAGGGTTATTGTCAGTGTTATTGTTAGGGTTATGTTTGCGGTGAGGGTGAGGCTGAGGGTTAGGTTTATGGTTAGGTTTACTGTTAGGTTTAGTGTTAGGGTTAGGGTGAGGTTTAAGGTGATGATTAGGGTTAGGGTTAGGATTAGAGTTATGGTGCTGGTGAGGGTGAGGGTTAGGGTTAGGGTGAGGGTTGGGGTTAGGGTTAGAATGAGGGTTAGGGTGAGTGTTAGGATTAGGTTTATAGTTAGTGTATGGGCTAGGGTGAGGGTGAGGGTTAGGGTGAGGGTTAGGGTGAGGATTATGTTTAGGGTTAGGGTTAGGGTTGGGGTTAGGGATAGTCTTAGTGTTAGGCAGAGGGTGAGGGTGAGGGTGAGGGTGAGGGATAGGGTTAGGGTTAGAGTATGGGTTAGGGTGAGGGTGAGGGTTAGTGTTAGGTTTAGGGTGGGGGTTAGGGTGAGTGTGAGGGTTATGGTTAGTCTTAGGCTTAGGCTTAGGCTTAGGCCGAGCATGAGTTTGAGGGAGAGGGTTAGTGTTAGAATGAGGTTTAGGGTTTTAGGGTGATGGTGAGGGTTAGGATGAGGTTTAGGGTTAGGATTAGGGTTAGGTTGAGGCCTAGAGTGAGGGTGAGCGTTAGGGTTAGCGTTAGGATGAGGTTTAGGTTTAGGGTTAGGGTTACATTGAGGGTGAGCGTTAGGGTTAGGGTTACGGTTAGTGTGGGGTTGAGGGTTAGGATTAGGTTTAGGGTTAGGGTTATTGTTAGTTTTATGGTTAGGGTTAAGTTTACAGTGAAGATGAGGCTGAGGGTGAACGTTATGGTTAGGGTTAGGTTGAGGTTTAGGGTTAGGCTTAGGGTTAGGGTGACGGTGAGGGTTGGATTAAGGTTAGGGTCACGGTGAGTGTGAGGGTTAGGGTTAGGGTTAGGCTGAGGTTTAGGGTTAGGGTTAGGGTTAGGGTGAGGGTGAGTTTTAGGGTTAGAATTAGGGTTAGAGGAAGGGTTAGGGTTTGGTTTAGGATTAGGTTTACAGTGAGGGTGAGTGTGTGGATTAGGTTTAGGATTAGGCTTAAGCTTAGGATTAGGCTGAGGGTGATAGTGGGGATGAGGATTCGCTTTTGATTGATGGTTAGGTTTATGGTTAGGTTGAGGGTTAGGATGAGGGTTAGGGTTAGGATTAGGGTTAGGGTGAGGGCTAGGATGAGGGTGATGTTTAGGGTTAGGGTTAGGCTTAGGCTTAGGGTTAGGCTGAGGCTGAAGGTGAGGGTGAGGGTTAGGGTTAGGGTGATAGTTAAAGTTACAGTTAGGGTGAGCTTTAGGATGTGGATTAGGGTAAGGGTGAGGGTTAGGGTGAGGGGGACAGTAAGAGTAAGGGTGAGGTTTAGGCTGAGTGTGAGTGTTATGGTAATGGTGAAGGTTAGGGTTAGGGTGAGGTTTAGGGTGAGGTTTAGGGTTAGGTTTAGGGTGAGGGTGAGGCTTACATTGAGGATTAGTGTTAGGGTTAGTGTGAGGTTTAGGGTGAGGATGAGAGTTAGGATTAGGGTGAGGCCAAGGGTGAGGGTGAGGTTTAGGTTTAGGGTTAGGGTGAGGTTTAGGGTTAGTGTGAGGGTTAGGATGAAGGTTAGGCTGAGTGTTAGTGTTAGGGTTAGGGTGAGGATTAGGGCGAGGGTGAGTTTTAAGGTGAGGGTTAGGGTTAGGATGATGACTAGGGTTAGGGTTAGGGTGAGGTTTATGATTAAGGTGATACGTAGGGTGAGGGTGAGGTTTAGTGTGAGGGTGATGGTGGAGGTGTAGTTGAGGGTTAGTGTTACGGTGAGGTTTAGGGTGACAGTGACGGTGAGGGTTAGGGTGAAGTTGAGGGTTTGGTATAGGGTTAGTGTGCGGGTTAGGATTAGGGTTAGGGTTAGGGTAAGGGGTAGGGTGAGGGGTAGGGTTAGGGTTAGGGTAAGGGATAGGGTTAATGTGAGGATTACGGTTACGGTTAGGGTTAGTGTGAGGATAAGGATAAGCGTGAGGATTAGGGTGAGAGTGAGGTTTAAGGGTTAGCGTTAGGGTTAGGGAGAGGGTTAGTGTGAAAGTTAAGGTGAGGGTTAGGGTTAGTATGAGGGTGAGGGTTAGAGTTAGGTTTAGATTGCGGGAAACGGTTAGGGTGAGGTTTAGGTTCTGGTTAGGGTTCGGGTTCGGGTTCGGGTTCGGGTGAGTTTTAGGGTGTGGTTGACGGTTAGGGTTAGGGTGAGGGTTAGGGTTACGGTGAGGATTAGTGTTAGGGTTAGGGTTAGGGTTATAGTGAGGGTAAGGGTTAGGATGAGGTTTAGGGTGAGGGTGAGTTTTAGGAAAAGCGTTAGTGGTAGGGTGAGGGTTAGGGTGAGGGTTAGGATCCAGGTTAGGTTAGGTGAGGGTGAGGGTTATCGTTAGGTTTAGGGTTAGGTTTAGGGTGAGGGTAAGGTTTAGGGTGAGCGTTAGGGTGAGGGTGAGGGTTAGGGTTAAATTGAGGGTTAGGGTGAGCATTAGGGTGAGATTTCAGTTGAGGGTTTGGGTTAGGGTTAGGGTGAGGTTGAGGGTGAGGGTGAGACTTAGGGTTAGATTTAGGGTGAGGATGTGGTTTAGGTTGAGATTTAGTGTTTCTGTTAGGGTTAGGGTGAGGGTGAGGGTTAGGGTGATGGTAAGGGTTAGAGTGAGGTTTTCAGGGAAGGTGAGGGTTAGGGATAGCATTAGGGTTAAGGATAGATTTAGGGTGAGGGTTAGGGTTAGTGTTAGGGTTACAGTGAGGGTGAGGGTTAGGGTTAGGATTAGGGTGAGGGTTAGGGTTAGGGTTAGGGTGACGGTGAGGGTAAGGGATAGGGTGAGGACTAGGGTTAGGGTTAGGGTTATGGTAAGGTTTAGGTTTAGGGTGAGGGTGAGAGTGAGAGTTAGGTTTAGGATTAGGCTTAGATGTACGGTTCATCTTAGGGTGAGGGTGAGGGTGAGTGTCAGAGTTAGGTTTAGGGTGAGGGTTAGGGTTAGTGTTAGGGTTACGGTGAGGGTGAGAGTTAGGGTTAGGGTGACGGTGAGGGTAAAGGTCAGGGTGAGGGCTTGCTTAAGGTTTAGGGTTAGGTTCAGGTTTAGGTTTAGGGTGAGTGTGAGTTTGAGGGTTTGGTTTAGGATGAGGCTTAGGTGTAGGGTTCGGCTTAGGGTGAGGGTGAGGGTGAGTGTGAGAGTTAGGTTTAGGGTGAGGGTTAGGGTTATGATTATTTTTAGGTTGAGGGTGATGGTGAGGGTTAGTGTTTGGGTGAGGGTTATCGTTAGGGTTAAGTTTAGGGTGAGGGTTTGGGTTAGTGTTAGTGTTAGGATGAGGATTAGGCTGAGGGTTAGGTTTAGGTTTAGGGTGAGGGTAAGTGTTAGGGTGAGGGTGAGTGTTAGGTTTAGGATTAGGGTTAGGTTTAGGGTGAGGGTTAGGGATAGGGTTAGGATTAGGGTGAAGGTTTTGTTTAGGGTTAGGTTTAGAGTTAGGGTGAAGGTGAGGGTGAGGGTTAGCGTTTGGATTAGGGTTAGGGTTAGGCTGAGGTTGATGTTGAGCGTGAGGGTTATGGTTAATGTGAGGGTTGGAGTTAGGGTTATCTTTAAGGTTAGGGTGAGGGTTAGGGTTAGGGTTAGGATGAGGGTAAGGGTTAGGGTAAGGGCTAGGGTGAGGGTGAGGGTTAGGATTAGGCTTAGGGTTAGGGTGAGGTTTAGGGTGAGGGTTAGTGTTAGGGTTAGGGTTAGGGTTAGGGTGAGGGATAGGGTGAGGGTAAGGGTTAGGGTGAAGTTTTGGGTGAGGGTGAGGGATAAGCTTAAGGTCAGGGGAAGGGTTAGGGTCGAGGTTTCGGTTGAGGTTGAGGGTTAATGTTAGCATTAGGTTTATGGTGAGTGTGAGGGTTAGGGTGAGAGTTAGGGTTATCTTTAGGGATATGGTGAGGATTAGGGTTAGGGTTAGGTTTCCGGTGAGGGGTAGGTTGAGGGGTAGGGTTAGGGTTACAGTTAGGGTGAGGGTTAGGGTGAGGGTGACAGTAAGGGTAAAGGAGAGTGTTAGGATGAGGATTAGGGTTAGGGTTAAGGTGAGGGTGAGGATTAGATTGAGGATTAGTGTTAAGTTTAGAGTGAGGTTTAGGGTGAGGATGAGGGTTAGGGTTAGGGTGAGGGCTAGGGTGAGGGTGAGGGTTAGGGATAGGGTTAGGTTGAGGTTTAGGTTTAAGGTGAAGGTTTGGGTTAGTGTGAGGGTCAGTGTTAGGACTAGGTTTACTTTTAGGGTGAGTGTAAATGTTAGGGTGAGGGTTAGCGTTAGGGTGAGGGTTATAGATAGGGTTAGTGTTAGTGTTAGGTTCAGGGTTACTGTTAGGGTTAGGGTTACAGTTACGGTGAGAGTGAGGGTGAGGGTTAGGGTTTATGTGATGGTTAGTGTTAGGGTGAGGGCTATGGTTAGGTTTAGGGTTAGGGTGAGGTTTAGATTTAGTGTGAGGGTGAGGCTGAGGGTCAGAGTGAGTTTAGTGTGAGGGTTAGGTTTATGGATGGGGTTAGGGTGAGAATGAAGGTTAGGGTGAGGGTGATGGTGAGGGTGAGGGTGAGGGTTAGGTTTAGGGTGAGGGATAGGGTTATGGTTACAGTTAGGGTGAGTGTGAGGGTGTGGGTTATGGTGAGCGTGATGGTGAAGTTGAGGGTGAGGGTGAGGGTTAGGATTTGGGTGAAGGTTAGGATGAGGGTTAGACTGAGGGTTAAGTTTAGGTTTAGGGTGAGGGTAAGGTTTAGAATGAGTGTAAGGGTTACAGTGAGGGTGAGGGTTAGGTTTTGGATTAGGGTTAGGGTTAGGTTGAGGGTTTAGGGTTAGTGTTTGGATTAGGGTTAGGGTTAGGGTTAGGCTTAGGGTGAGGTTGAGGGTGAGGTTGAGGGTTAGGGTTAATGTGAGGGTTAGGGTTAGGATTAGCGTTAAGGTTATTGTGAGGGTTAGGGTTAGGATGAGGGTTAGTCTGAGGGATAGGTTTAGGGTTAGGGTGAGGGTAAGGGTTAGGTTGAGGTTTAGGGTGAGGGTGAGGGTTAGGTTAAGGCTTAGTGTTAGGGTGAGGGTTAGGGTTAGGGTTAGAGTGAGAGTGAGGTTTAGGGTTAGGGTGAGAGTGAGGGTTAGTGATAGGGTTGTGGTTAGGGTCAGGGTCAAGTTTAGGGTTAGCGTTAGAGTTAGGGTGACGATGAGTGTGAGGGTTAGGGTTAGGTTTAGGTTTAGGGTTAGGGTTAGGCTGAGGGTGAGGGTGAGGGTGAGGGTGAGGGTGAGTTTTAGGTTTAGGATGAGGGTTAGAGTTAGGTTTAGGGTTATGGTTGGGTTGAGGGTTAAGGTTAGGTTTAGGAAGTGGGTTTGGCTGAGAGTTAGGGTTATGGTTAGGGTGAGGTTTAGGATTAGTGTGAGGGTTAGGATGATGGTTAGGCTGATTGTTAGGGTTAGTGTAAGGGTGAGGGTAAGTGTTTGGGTGAGGGTGAGGGTTAGGTTTAGGGTTAGGTTTAGGGTTAGGGTGAGGGTTAGGGATAGGGTTAGGATTAGGGTGAGGGTTACGGTGAGGGTTAGGGTTAGGGTTAGCGTTAGGATGAGGTGTAGTTGAGGGTTAGGGTTAGGGTGAGGTTTAGGGTGACGGTTACGGTAAGGGTTAGGGTGAAGTTTAGGGTTTGGGATAGGGTTACTGTCAGAGTTAGGCTTAGGGTTAGGGTTAGTGTGAAGTTTAAGTTGAGGGGTAGGGTTAGGGTTAGGGTGAGGTATAATGTTAATGTGAGGATTAGGGTTAGGGTTAGGGTTAGTGTGAGTGTAAGGATAAGAGTGAGGGTTAGGGTGAGAGTGAGGTTTAGGGTTAGCGTTAGCGTTAGGGTGAGGGTTAGTGTGAAGGTTAAGGTGAGGGTTTGGGTTAGTATGAGGGTGAGGGTTAGAGTTAGGTTTAGATTGAGGGTTAGGGTTAGGGTGAGGTTTAGGTTCGGGTTAGGGTTCGGGTTCGGGTTCGGGTTCGGGTGAGTTTTAGAGTGTGGGTGACGGTTTATGTTAGGGTGAGGGTTAGGGTTACGGTGATGATTAGGGTTAGTGTTAGGGTTATAGTGAGGGTAAGGGTTAGGATGAGTTTTAGGGTGAGTGTGAGGTTTAGGGATAGCATTAGAGTTAGGGTGAGGTTTAGGGTTAGGGTTAGTGTCAGGATCAGGATAAGTGTGAGGGTTAGGATGAGATTGAGGTTTAGTGTTAGCATTAGGGTTACGGTGAGATTTAGGGTGAGGGTTAAGGTGAGGTTTAGTGTTAGTATGAGGGTGAGGGTTATAGTTATGTTTACGGTGAGGGTTAGGTTTAGGGTGAGGTTTAGGGTTGGGTTAGGTTTCTGGTTCGGGTTCGGGTTCGGGTGAGTTTTAGGGTGTGGGTGAGTGTTAGGGTTAGTGTGAGGGTTAGGGTACTGGTGAGGATTAGGGTTAGGGTTAGGGTTATAGTCAGGGTAAGGGTTAGGATGAGGTTTAGGGTGAGGGTGAGGTTTAGGGATAGCGTTAGATTTAGGTTGAGGTTTAGGGTAAGGGTTAGGATCCAGGTTAGTTTAGGTGAGGGTGAGGGTTATCGTTAGTTTTAGGGTTAGGTTTAGGGTGAGGGTAAGGTTTAAGGTGAGCGTTAGGGTGAGGGTGAGGGTTAGGGTTAAGTTGCGTGTTAGGGTGAGCGTTAGGGTGAGGGTTCAGTTGAGGGTTTGGGTTAGGGTTAGGGTGAGGTTGAGGGAGAGGGTGAGACTTAGGGTTAGGTTTAGGGTGAGGATGGGGTTTAGGTTTAGTGTTAGGGTGAGGGTTAGGGTGAAGTATAGGGTGAGGGTAAGGGTTAGAGGGAGGTTTAGGGGAAGGGTTAGGGTTAGGGATAGCATTAAGGTTAAGGATAGGTTTAGGGTGAGGGTTAGGGTTAGTGTTAGGGTTACAGTGAGGGTGAGGGTTAGGGTTAGGGTTAGGATTAGGGTGAGGGTTAGGTTTAGGGTTAGGGTGACGGTGAGGGTAAAGGTTAGGGTGAGTACTAGGGTTAGGGTTAGGGTTAGGGTAAGGTTTAGGTTTAGGGTGAGGGTGAGAGTGAGAGTTAGTTTTAGGATTAGGCTTAGGTGTAGGGTTAGGCTTAGGGTGAAGTTGAGGGTGAGTGTCAGAGTTAGTTTTGGTGTGAGGGTTAAGGTTAAGGTTATTTTTAGGGTGAGGGTGAGGGTGAGGGTTAGGGTGTGGGTGAGGTTGAGGTTGAGGGTGAGGTGGAGGGTTAAGGTTTGTGTGAGGGATAGGGTTAGTTAAGGTTAGGGTGAGGGTTAGTGTTATGGTTAGTGTTAGGATGAGGGTTAGCTTTAGGGTTATTGTGAGGGTAAGGTTTACGGTGAGCGTGAGGCTTAGGGTTAGAATTAGGGTTTGGGTTAGGGTGAAGATCAGGGATAGGGTTTGGATTAGAGTGAGGGTTTTGTTTAGGGTTAGGTTTAGAGTTAGGGTGAGGGTGAGGGTGAGGGTTAGCGTTTGGATTAGGGTTAGGGTTAGGGTTAAGCTGATGTTGATGTTGAGGATGAGGGTTAAGGTTAATTTGAGGTTTAGCATTAAGGTTAGTGTGAGGGTTAGGTTTAGGTTTAGGATGAGGATAATGGTTAGGGTGAGGGCTAGTTTGAGGGTGAGAGTTAGGGATAGGGTTAGGTTGAGGTTTAGTGTTAAGGTGATGGTTAGGGTTAGTGTGAGGGTTAGTGTTAGGACTAGGGTTAGTTTTAGGGTGAGGGTTAGTGTTAGGTTGAGTTATAGCGTTAGGGTGAGGGTTATGGTTAGGGTTAGGGTTAGTGTTAGCTTTAGGGTTATTGTTTGGGTTAGGGTTAAGCTTACGTTGATGGTGAGGGTGAGGGTAAGTGTTAGGGTGAGGGTTACCGTTAGGGTGAGGGTTATGGTTAGGTTTAGGGTTAGTGTTAGGTTTAGGGTTATTGTTAGGGTTAGGGTTAGGGTTAAGGTTACGGTGAGGGTGAGGTTGAGGGTAAGGTTTAGGGTTAGGTTGAGGTTTAGGTTTAGGGTTAGGGTTAGAGTTAGGGTTAGGGTGAGGGTGAGGTTTAGGTTTAGAGTTAGTGTTAGGGGGAGGGTTAGGTTGAGGGTGAGGATTAGGGTTAGGTTTAGGGTTAGTGTTAGGATTAGGGTTAGGGTGAGGTTGAGTGTGAGGGTTAAGGTTAGGGTTAGTCTGAAGGTGAGGGTGAGGGTTAGGTTTAGAATTAGGGTGAGGTTTAGGATGAGGTTAAGGTTAGGATTAGGGTTAGGATGAGGGCAAGGGTCAGGGTGAGGGTTAGGGTTAGCATTATGGTGAGGTTTAGGATTACTGTTAGGTTTATGGTTAGGGTGAGGGTTAGGGTTAGGGTTACAGTGAGGGTAGGTTTAGGGTTAGGGTGAGGGTTAGTGTTAGGGTTAGGGTGAGGGTGAGGTTTAGGGTTAGAGTGAGGTTTAGTGTTAGGTTTAGGGTTAGGGTGAGGGTTAGAAGTCAGTTTCGGTTTAGGCTTAGGCCGATTGTGGTGGTGAGGGTTACGGTTAGGGTTAGGGTGAGGGTTAGGTTTAGGATTAGGGTGAGGGTTAGGATGAGGTTTGTGGTTATGGTGATGGTTAGGGTTAGTTTTAGGGTTACGATTAGGGTTAATTTTAGGGTTAGCGTTAGGTTGAGGGTTTCGGTTAGGGTTAGGGTTAAGTTTAGGATTAGGGTTAGGGTTAGGGTTATTGTTAGTGTTATGGTTAGTGTTAAGTTTGCAGTGAGGGTGAGGCTCAGGGTGAGGGTTATGGTTAGTGTTAGGGTTTGGGTTAGGGTTAGTATTATTGTTAGGGTTAGGTTTAGAGTTACAGTCATGGTGAGAGTGAGGGTGAGGGTTAGGGTGAGTTTTAGGGTGAGGTTTAGGGTTAGGGTTAAGGTTAGGTTTAGGGTGCTGGTGAGGTTTAGGGTTAGAGTTAGGGTGAGGGGGAGGGTTAGGGTGAGGGTTAGGGTTAGGTTTAGTGTTACCATTAGGGTGAGGGTGAGGGTTAGGTTGAGGTTTAGGGATAAGGTTAGGGTTAGGATTAGGGTTAGGGTGAGGGTGAGGTTTAAGGTTAGGCTTAGGATTAGGGTTAGGCTGAGGGTGAGGCTGGGGGTTAGGATTAGGATTAGGGTGATGGTTAGGGTTAGGGTTATTGTTATTGTTAGGGTTAGCTTTAGAGTTAACTTGAGAGTGAGGTTGCGGGTAGTGTTTCGGTTACGGTTAAGCTGAGGTTTAGGGTTAGGTTTAGAGACAGGGTTAGGGTGAGGGTGAGGTTTAGGTTTAAAGTTAGGGTTAATGTTAAGGATAGGCTTAGGGTTAGAATGAGGCTGAGCTTGGGCATGAGGATTAGGGTTAGGGTTAGGGTTAGAGTTAGGGTTAGGGTTAGGGTTAAGGTTAGGCTAAGGGTTAATTTTAGTGTTATGGTTAGTGTTAGGTTTAAGTTTGCAGTGAGGGTGAGGCTGAGGATGAGGTTTATGGTTAGGGTTAGGGTTATGGTTAGTGTTATTGTTAGGTTTAGGGTTAGAGTTACGGTTAGGGTGAAGGTGAGGGTTAGGGTTAAGTGAGATTTAGGGTGAGGTTTAGGGTTGGGGTTAGGTTGAGGGTGAGGATTATGTTTAGAGTCAGGGTTAGTGGGAGGGTTAGGGTGAAGGTTAGGGTTAGGTTGATTTTTAGGGATAGGGTTAGGGTGAGGATTAGGGTTAGGGTGAGGGTGAGTGTGAGTGTTAGGGTTAGGGTTATGCTTAGGTTTAGGGTTAGGCTGAGGGTGAGGGTGAGAGTGAGCATTTGTGTTACAGTGAGGGTGAGGATTAGAGTTAGGGTCAGGGTTACGATGAGGGTTAGAGTTAGAGTGAGGGTGAAGGTTAGGGTTAGGGTGAGGGTTAGTGTTAGGATTAGGGTTAGGGTGAGGGTGAGGGTTAGGATTAGGGTTAGAGTTAAGTTTATTGTTAGTGTTATGGTTAAGGTTACTTTTGGAGTGAGGGTGATGCTGAGGGTGAGGGTTAGGGTTAGGTTTAGGGTTAGGGTTAGGATTAGGGTTAGGGTGAGGGTGAGTTTGAGGGTAAAGGTTAGGGTTAGGGTGATGGTTAGTGTTACGGTTAGCTTGAAGGTTAGGATGAGGGTTAGGGATAGATTGAGTGTTAGAGTGTTAGGGTGAGGGTGAAGGTAAGGGTAAATTGAGGGTTAGGCTGTGGGTGAGGGTTAAGATAATGGTGAGTGTTAAGGTTAGCGTGAGGGTTAGGGTAAGTGTGAGGGTTAGGGGTTAGGGTGAGGCTGAGGGTTAGATTGAGGATTAGGATTAGGGTTAGTGTGAGGTTTAGGGTGAGGATAAGGGTTTAGGTTTAGGTGAGGATAAGAGTTAGAATTAGGGTTAGGGTGAGGGCTAGGGTGAGGCTGGGTGTTAGGGTTAGGGTTAGGGTTAGGGTGCGGTTTAAGGTTAGGATGAATATTAGGGTTAGTGTGAGGGTTAGTGTTAGGGTTATGGTTAGTGTTAGGGTAGGGGTAAGTGTTAGGGTGATGGTTAAGTTTAGGGTGAGGGTTACAGTTAGGTTGAGGGTTAGGGTTCGTGTTAGGCTTATTTTTAATTTTAGGTTTAGGGTTACGTTGAGGGTGAGGGTGAGGGTGAGGGTTAGGGTTATTGTGAGGTTTAGGGTTAGGATTTGGGTTAGAGTTAGGGTTAGGGTTAGGGTGAGGTTTAGGGTTAGAGTTAGGCTTAGGGTGAGGGTTAGGTTGACGGTTCGGGTTAGGGTTAGTGTTAGTTTAGGGTTAGGGTGAGGGTGAGTGTGTGGGTTAGGGTTAGGTTTATGGTAAGGCTTAGGGTTAGGGTGAGGGTGAGTTTGAAGGTGAGGGTTAGGTTTAGGGTGAGTGTTAGGATTACGGTTAGGGTGAGGGTAAGGGTGAGGGTTAGGGTTAGGATTAGGGTTAGGCTGAGGGCTAGGGTGAGGTTGAGGTTTAGGTTTATGGTTAGGGGGAGGTTTAAGGTTAGGTTTAGGTTGAGGATGAGGTTTAATTTTAGAGTTAGTGTTAGGGTGACTGTGAGTGTTAGGGTTAGTGTTAGGGTTAATGTTAGGGTTATTGCTAGGGTTAGGTTGAGGGTTAGTGTTATGGTTAGGATTAGGATTAGGGTTAATGTGAGGGTGAGTGTGAGGGTTAGGGTGAGGGTTAGGTTGGGCTTAGGGTTAGGCTGAGGGTGATGGTGAGGGTTAGGGTTAGGGTTAGGGTGAGGGTGAGGTTTAAAGTTAGAGTTAGTGTTCTTGTGAGGGTTAGTTTGAGAGTGAGTGTTAGGGTTAGGTTGTGGGTGAGGGTTAGGATTAGGTTGATGCTAAGGGTTATGGTCAGGGTGAGGGTGAGGATGAGGGTTAGGGATAGTGTGAGGATTAGGGTGAAGGTGACAGTAAGGGTAAAGGTGAGGGTTAGGCTGAGAGTGAGGATTACTGTAAGGGTGAGGGTTAGGGCTAGGGTGAGGGTTAGGTTTAGGGTTAGGGTTAGGGTGTGGTTTAAATTGAGGATTCGTTTTTGGGATTAGTGTGAGATTTAGGGTGAGGATAAGGTTTAGGGTTGGGTTGAGCGCTAGGGTGACGATGAGGGTTAGGATTAGGGTTAGGGTGAGTGTTAGGTTTTGGGTGAACTTTAGGGTTAATGTGAGGGTTAGTGTTAGGGTTAGGGTTAGTGTTGGGGTGAGGGTGAGTGTTAGGGTGAGGTTTAGTGTTAGGGTGAGAATTATGGTTAGAATGAGGGTTAGGGTTAAGTTTAGGGTTATTTTTAGGGTTATTGTTAGGGTTAGGATGAGGGTCAGGTTTAGGATTAGGGTTAGGTTGAAGGCTAGGGTGAATGTGAGAATTAGGGTTAGTGTTAGGCTTAGGCTTAGGGTTAGGCTTAGGCTGAGGGTGAGGTTGAGGGTGAGGGTTAGCATGATGGTTAGGTTCATGGTTAGAGTGAGGGTTAAAATGAGGGTTAGGTTTAGGGTGAGGTTTAGGATGAGGGTGACAGTAAGGGTCAAGATGAGGGTTAGTGTGAGGACTAGGGTTAGGGTGAGGGTGAGGATAAGATTGAGGATAGTGTTAAGGTTAGAGTGACTTTTACGGTGATAATGAGGGTTAGGGTTAGGTTGAGGGCTAGGGAGAGGGTGAGGATTAGGGATAGGGTTAGGTTGAGGTTTAGGGTTAAGGTGATGGTTAGAGGGTTAGTGTGAGGGTTAGTGTTAGGACTAGGGTTAGTTTTAGGGTGAGGGATAGTGTTAGGGTGAGTTATAGCGTTAGGGTAAGGGTTATGGTTAGGGTTAAGGTTAGTGTTAGCTTTAGGGTTATTGTTTGGGTTAGGGTTAAGCTTACGTTGAGGGTGAGGGTGAGGGTAATATTAGGGTGAGGGTTACCATTAGGGTGAGGGTTATGGTTAGGGTTAGGGTTAAGTGTTAGGTTTAGTGTTATTTTTAGGGTTAGGGTTAGGGTTAAGGTTACGGTGAGGATGAGGGTGAAGGTAAGGTTTAGGTTTAGGTTGAGGTTTACGTTTAGGGTTAGGGTTAGAGTTTGGGTTAGGGTGAGGGTGAGGTTTAGGTTTAGAGATAGTGTTAGGGGGAGGGTTAGGGTGAGGGTTAGGGTTAGGGTTAGGGTTAGGGTTAGTGTTAGGATTAGGGTTAGGGTGAGGTTGAGTGTGAGGGTTAGGGTTAGGGTTAGTCTGAGGGTGAAGGTAAGGGTTAGGTTTAGGATTAGGGTGAGGTTTAGGATGAGGTTAAGGTTAGGATTAGGGTTAGGATGAGGGCAAGTGTGAGGGTGAGGGTTAGGGTTAGCATTATGGTGAGGTTTAGGATTAGGGTTAGGTTTATGGTTAGGGTGAGGGTTAGGGTTAGGATTACAGTGAGGGTGAGGTTTAGGGTTAGGGTGAGGGTTAGGGTTAGGGTTAGGGTGAAGGTGAGGTTTAGGGTTGGATTTAGGGATAGTGTTATGGTTAGGGTTAGGGTGAGTGTTAGGGTGAGGGTTGGGGTGAGGTTTAGGGTGACTGTTAGGATGAGGTTTGTTGTTATGGTTAGGGTTAGGGTTAGTTTTAGGGTTACGATTAGGGTTAGGTTTAGGGTTAGGGTTAGGGTTTGGGTTAGGGTTAGGGTTAAGTTTAGGATTAGGGTTAGGGTTAGGGTTATTGTTAGTGTTATGGTTAGTGTTAAGTTTGCGGTGAGGGTGAGGCTCAGGGTGAGGGTTATGGTTAGTGTTAGGGTTTGGGTTAGGGTTAGTATTATTGTTAGGGTTAGGGTTAGAGTTACGGTCATGTTGAGAGTGAGGGTGAGGGTTAGGGTGAGGTTTAGGGTGAGGTTTAGGGTTAGGGTTAGGGTTAGGGTTAGGGTGCTGGTGCGGTTTAGGGTTAGAGTTACGGTGAGTGGGAGGGTTAGGGTGAGGGTTAGGGTTAGGTTTAGTGTTACCATTAGGGTGAGGGTGAGGGTTAGGTTGAGGTTTAGCGATAGGGTTAGGGTTAGGATTAGGGTGAGGGTGAAGGTGAAGGTTAGGGTTAGGCTTAGGCTTAGGGTTAGGCTGAGGGTGAGGCTTGGGGTGAGTATTAGGGTTAAGGTGATGGTTAGGGTTAGGGTTAGTGTTATTGTTAGGGTTAGGGTTACAGTTAAGGTGAAGTTAAGGGTGCACGTAGGGTTAGGGTTAGGATTAAGCTGAGGTTTAGGGTTAGGTTTAGAGATAGGGTTAGGGTGAGTGTGAGGTTTAGGGTTAAAGTTAGGGTTAATGTTAGGGTTAGGCTTAGGGTTAGAATGAGGCTGAGCTTGGGCTTGAGGATTAGGTTTAGGGTTAGGGTTATAGTTAGGGTTAGGTTTAGGATTAGGGTTAGGCTAAGGGTTAATGTTAGTGTTATGGTTAGTGTTAGGTTTAAGTTTGCAGTGAGGGTGAAGCTGAGGATGAGGTTTATGGTTAGGGTTAGGGTTATGGTTAGTGTTATTGTTTGGGTTAGTGTTAGAGTTACCGTGAGGGTGAGGGTGAGGGTGAGGGTAAGGCTTAGGTGAGATGGGTAAGGTTTAGGGTTAGGGTTAGGTTGAGGGTGAGGATTATGTTTAGAGTTAGGGTTAGTGGGAGGTTTAAGGTGAGGGTTAGGGTTAGGTTGATTTTTAGGGATAGGGTTAGGGTTAGGATTAGGTTTAGGGTGAGTGTGAGGGTGAAGGTTAGTGTTACGTTTAAGCTTAGGCTTAGGGTTAGGCTGAGGGTGAGGGTGGGAGTGAGCGTTTGTGTTACAGTGAGGGTGAGGATTAGAGTTAGGGTGAGGGTTAGAAGGAGGGTTAGGGTTACAGTGAGGGTGAGGGTTAGGGTTAGGGTGAGGGTAACGTTTAGGATTAGGGTTAGGGTGAAGGTGAGGGTTAGGATTAGGGTTAGAGTTAGGTTTATTGTTAGTGTTATGGTTAAGGTTACTTTTGGAGTGAGGCTGAGTGTGAGGGTTAGGGTTAGGATTAAGGTTAGGGTTAGGATTAGGGTTAGGGTGAGGGTGAGATTGAGGATGAGGTTGAGGGTTAGGGTTAGGTTTAGGATGAGATTTAGGTTTAGGATTAGGGTTAGAGTTAGGATTAGGTTTAGGGTGAGGGTAAGTGTTAGGGTGAGGTTTAGGTTTAGGGTTAGGTTTACAGATAGGTTGAGGGTTAGGTTTCCTGCTAGTGTTAATTTTAATTTTAAGTTTATTGTTACGTTGAGGGTGAGGGTGAGGGTGAAGGTTAGGGTTAGGGTTAGGGTGAGGTTTAAATTTAGGATTAGGGTTAGAGTTAGGGTTAGGGTTAGGTTGAGGTTTAGGGTTAGAGTTAGGCTTATGTTGAGGCTTAGTGTGAGGGTTAGGGTTAGGGTTAGTGTTAGGTTAGGGTAAGGGTGAGGGTTAGTGTGAGGGTTAGGGTTAGGTTTAGGTTGAGGTTTAGGTATACGGTTAGGGTTAGAGTTAGGGTTAAATTGATCGTGAGGTTTAGGGTTAGAGTTAGAGTTAGTGTTACGGTTAGGTTTAGGGTGAGGGTTAGGGTGAGGGTTAGATTTCGGGTTAGGCTTAGGCGGATTGTGAGTGTGAGGGTTAGGGTTAGGGTGAGGCTTAGCGTTAGATTTAGGGTGAGGGTTTGGATGAGGTTTTTGGTTATGGTTAGGGTTAGTGTTAGTTTTAGGGTTAGGGTTAGGGTTAAGTTTAGGTTTATGGTTAGGGTTAAGGTGAGGGATAGGTTTAGGGTTAGGCTTAGGTTTAAGGTTATGGTTATTGTTAGTGTTATGGTCAGTGTTAAGTTTGCAGTGAGGGTGAAGCTCAGGTTGAGGGTTATGGTTAGTGTTAGTGTTAGGGATAGGGTTAAGGTTAGTGTTATTGTTAGGGTTAGAGTTAGAGTTATGGTCACGGTGAGAGTGAGGGTGAGGGTGAGGGTTAGGGTGAGGTTTAGGGTGAGGTTTAGGTTTAAGGTTAGGGTTAGGGTGCTGGTGAGCTTTAGGTTTATAGTTAGGGTTAAGGGGAAGGATAGGGTGAGGGTTAGATTTAGGGTTAGTTTTATAGATAGGTTGAGGGTTAGGGTTCCTGGTAGGGTTATTTTCAATTGTAAGTTTATGGTTACGTTGAGGGTGAGGGTGAGGGTGAGGGTTAGGGTTAGGGTTAGGGTGAGGGTTAAGGTTAGGATTAGGGTTAGAGTTAGGGTTAGGGTCAGGGTGAGGTTTAGGGTTAGAGTTAGGCTTAGGGTGAGGGTTAGTGTGAGGGTTAGGGTTAGGGTTAGTGTTAGGTTAGGGTTAGGGTGAGGGTTAGTGTGAGGGTTAGGGTTAGGTTTTGGTTGAGGTATAGGTACAGGGTTAGGGTTAGAGTTAGAGTTAGGTTGATCGTGAGGTTTAGGGTTAGAGTTAGGGTTAGAGTTAGGGTTAGTTTTAAGGTGAGGGTTAGGGTGAGAGTTAGAGTTCGGGTTAGGCTTAGGCGGATTTTGAGGGTGAGGGTTAGGGTTAGGGTGAGGGTTAGCGTTAGGTTTAGGGGGAGGGTTTGGATGAGGTTTTTGGTTATGGTTAGGGTTAGTGTTACTTTTAGGGTTAGGGTTAGGGTTAGGTTTATGGTTAGGGTTAAGGTGAGGGTTAGGTTTGGGGTTAGGCTTAGGGTTAATGTTAGGATTATTGTTAGTGTTATGGTTAGTGTTAAGTTTGCAGTGAGGGTGAGGCTCAGGTTGATGGTGATGGTTAGTGTTAGGGTAAGGGTTAGGGTTAAGGGTAGTGTTATTGTTAGGGTTAGGGTTAGAGTTACAGTCACGGTGAGAGTGAGGGTGAGGCGTAGGGTTAGGGTGTGGTTTAGGGTGAGGTTTAGATTTAAGGTTAGGGTTAGGGTGCTGGTGAGGTTTAGGTTTAGAGTTAGGGTTAAGGGGAGGGTTAGGGTGAGGGTTAGGTTTAGGTTTCGTGTTAGCATTAGGGTTAGGCTTAGGGTTAGGTTAGGGTCAGTGTGAGGGTGAGGGTTAGGGTTAGGGTTAGGGTTAGGCTTAGGCTTAGGCTAAGGGTGAGGATGGGAGTGATTATTAGGCTTAGGGTGATGGTTAGGCTTAGGTTAGTGTTATTGTTAGGGTTAGGGTTAGAGTTACGGTGAGGGTGAGGTTGCGGGTGAGGTTTAGGGTTAGGGTTAAGGTAAGGTTAAGGGTTAGATTAAGAGATAGAGTTAGGGTGAGGGTGAGGTTTAGGGTTAGAGTTAGTGTTAGTGTTAGGGTTAGGCTTAGGTTTAGGCTGAGCCTGAGGGTGGGGGTGAGGATTAGGGTTAGGGTTAGGGTTAGAGTTAGGGTTAGGGTTAGGGTTAGAGTTAGGGTTAGGGTTAGGGTTAGAGTTAGGGTTTGGTTTATTTTTAGAGTTATGGTTAGGGTTAAGTTTGCAGTGAGAGTGAGGCTGAGGGTGAGGTTTATGGTTCGGGTTAGGGTTAGGATTAGGGTTAGGGTAAGGGTGAGTGTGAGGGTTAGGGTTAGGGTTAGGCTTAGGCTTAGGGTTAGGCTGAGGGTGAGGGTGGGGGTGAGGGTTAGTGTTATGTTGAGGGTGAGGATTAGGGTTTGGGTGTTGCTTAGGATGAGGGTTAGTGTTATGGTGAGGGTAAGGTTTAGAGTTAGGGTGAGGGTTTGGGTTAGGATTAGGGTGAGGGTGAGGGTGATAGTTAGGGTTAGGGTTAGGGTTAGGGTTATTGTTAGTGTTATGGTTAAGGTTACCTTTGCAGTGAGGGTGAGGCTGAGGGGGAGGTTTAGGGTGAGGATTAGGTTAGGGTGAGTTTGAGGGATAGGATTAGGGTTAGGGTGAGGTTTAGAGTTAGGGTGAGGGTTAGGGTTAGTGTGACGGTTAGTGTTAGGGTTATGGTTAGGGTTAGGGTCAGGGTTAGTGTTAGGTTCAGGGTTAGGGTTAGGGTTAGTGTTAGGGTTAGGATTAGGGTGAGGGTTAGTTTGAGGTTTAGGGTTAGGCTTAGGTTTAGGATTATGTTTGGGTGAGGGTGAGTGTGAGGGTTAGGGTTACGCTTTGGCTTAGGCTGAGGGTGAGGGTGGGGGTGAGTATTAGTGTTTGGTGATAGTTAGGTTTAGAATTAGGATGAGGTTTAGGGTTACGATTAGGGTGAGGGCTAGGGTGAGGGTGAGGGTTAGTGTTAGGGTTAGGGTTAGGCTGAGGTTTAGGCTGAGGGTATGATTGAGGGTGAGGGTTAGGGTTAGGTTGATGGTTAGGGTTCGGTTAGCTTGAAGGTTAGAATGAGGTTTAGGGATAGGGTGAGTGTTAGGGTGAGGGTGATGGTAAGGGGAAAGTTGAGGGTTAGGCTGTGGGTGAGGGTTAAGATAAGGGTGAGGGTTAGGGTTAGGGTGAGGGTTAGGGTAATTGTGAGGGTTAGGGGATAGGGTGAGGATGAAGGTTAGGTTTAATGTGAGGTTTAGGGTGAGCATGAGGGTTAGGGTTAGGTGAGGGTAAGGGTTAGAATTAGAATTAGGGTGTGGGCTAGGGTGAGGGTGAGGTTTAGTGTTAGGGTGAGGTTTAGGATTAGGTTGAGTGTTAGGGTTAGTGTGAGGGTTAGGGTTAGGTTTAGGGATAGTGTTAGGGTGAGGGTAAGTTTTAGGATGATGGTTAGGGTTTGGGTGAGGGTTACAGTTCGGGTAAGGTTTTGGTTTAGTGTTAAGGTTATTTTTAATTTTAGGTTTAGGGTTACATATAGGGTGAGTGTCAGGGTGTGGGTTAGGGTTAGGGTTAGGGTGAGCTTTAGGGTTAGGATTAGTTTTAGAGTTAGGGTTAGGATTAGGGTGAGGTTTAGGTTTAGAGTTAGGCTTATGGTGAGGGTTAGTGTGAGGTTTAAGGTTAGGGTTAGTGTTATGTTACGGTTAGAGTGAGGGTTAGTGTGAGGGTTAGGGTTAGAGTTAGGGTTATGGTTAGGATTAGGGTTAGGGTGAGGGTGAGTGTGTGGGTTAGAGTTAGGTTTAAGGTTAGTCTAAGGGTTAGGCTGATGGTGAGGTTGAGGGTGAGGGTTAGGTTTAGGGTGAGGGTTAGGATTAGGGTTAGGGTGAGGTTTAGGATGAGGGTTAGGGATAGGATGAGGGTTAGGGTGATTGGTGGGGTGAGGGTGATATTTTGGGTTAGGGTTAGGGTGAGGTGTAGGGTTAGGTTGAGGTTGAGGTTTAATTTTAGAGTTAGGGTTAGGGTGAGGTTTAGGGTTAGGGTTAGTGTTTGGGTTAGGGTTAGGTTTAGTGTTAATGTTAGGTTGAGGGTCATGGTTATGGTTAGGATTAGGTTTAGGGTGAGGGTGAGGGTGAGTGTGAGGGTTAGGGTTATGATTAGGCTTAGTGTTAGGCTGAGGGTGTGGGTGAGGGTTAGGGTGTGGGAGATGTTTAGGGTTAGAGTTAGTGTTAGTGTGAGGGTTAGTGTTAGGGTTAGGTTGTGTGTGAGGGTTAGCGTTAGGGTGATGCTTAGAGTTACGGTCAGGGTGAGGTTTAGGATGAGGGTTAGGGTTAGTGTGAGGGTTAGGGTGACGGTGACAGTAAGGTTAAAGCTGAGGGTTAGGCTGAGAGTGAGGATTACAGTAAGGGTGAGGGTTAGGGTTTCGGTTAAGGATAGGTTTAGGGTTAGGGTGAGGGTGTGGTTCAAATTGAGCATTAGGGTTAGGGTTATTGTGAGGTTTAGGGTGAGCATGAGGGTTAGGGTTTGGTTGAGGGCTAGAGTGAGGGTGAGGTTTAGGATTAGGGTTAGCGTGAGTGTTAGCCTTAGGGTGATCATTAGGGTTAGTGTGAGTGTTAGTGTTAGGGTTAGAGTTAGTGTTAGGGTGAGGGTTAATGTTAGGAGTAGGGTTAGGGTTAGGGTTAGAGTGAGGGTTAGGCTTAGGCTTAGGGTTTGGGTATAGGCTAGTTTGATGGTGAAGATTAGGGTTAGGGTTAGTGTGACGGGTAGGGTGTGGGCTAAGTTTAGTGTTAGGGTTAGGGTTGGGGATAGGTTGAGTTTTAGTGTGAGGTTGAGGGTTAGTGTTAGAGTTTGGATTAGGGTTAGGGTTAAGGTGAGGGTGAGTGTGAGGTTTAGGATTAGGGTTAGGGTTAGGTTTAGAGTTAGTGTGAGGGTGAGGGTGAGTGTTACGGTTATGGTGAGTGTTGGGGTTGTTTAGAGTGAGGGTTAGGGTGAGAGTTAGTCTTAGGCATAGGGTTTGAGTTTGGGCTAGGTTGAGGGTGAGGGTTAGGGTTAGGGTTAGGGTGAGAGTTAGGGTGAGGTTTAGGGTTAGTGTTAGGGTTGGGGTTGCGGATAGGGTGATATTTAGTGTGGGGTTGAGGGTTAGTGTTAGTATTAGGATTAGGTTTAGGGTTAAGGTGAGGGTGAGTGTGAGGTTTAGGGTTAGGGTAATGATTAGAGTTAGGGTGAGGGTGAGGGTGAGGGTTACGGTTAGGGTGAGTTTTGGGGTTAGGTTTAGAGTGAGGGTTAGGGTGAGTGTTAGGCTTAGGCTTAGGGTTTGGGTATGGGCTAGGGTGAGGATGAGGGTTAGGGTTAGGTTTAGGGTGAGCGGTAGGGTGAGGGTTAGGGTTAGTGTTGCAGTTAGGGTTAGGCTTAATGTTAGTCGGAGGGTGAGGGTGAGGGTGAGGTTTAGGGTTAGGGTGAGGGTGAGGATTAGGGTAAGAATTAGGGTTAGGGGGAGGGTTAGTGTGAAGGTTAGGGTTAGGTTTAGTGTTACGGTTAGGTTTAGGGTGATGTTGAGTGTGAGGGTCAGGATTAGTCTTAGGCTGAGGCGGAGGCTTAGGCGGAGCGTGAGGGTGAGGGTGAGTGTTAGGGTTAGGGTTTTAGGGTTAGGGTGAGTGTTAGGATGAGGTTTAGGGTTAGCATTAGGGTTAGGGGGAGGGCTAGAGTTAGGGTGAGGGTTAGGGTTATCGTTAGGGTAAGGTTTAGGGTTAGGGTTAGGGTTATGTTGAGGGTGAAGGTTAGGGTTAGGGTGAGGGTTAGGGTGAGGCTGAGGGTTAGGATTAGGATTAGGGTGAGGGTTTGTTTTAGGGTTAGAGTTACCATGAGGGACAGGGTTTGGGTTAGGTTTAAGGTTAGTGTTATAAGTTAAGTTTAGGCTTAGAGTTACATTAAGTTTGAGGGTGAGGGTGAGGGTTAGGATCAGGGTTAGGGGGAGGTTTAGTGTTAGGATTATGGTTAGAGTGAGGGTGAGGTTTAGGGTTAGAGTTAGGGTTAGGGGGAGGGTTAGGTTGAGTGTTAGGGTTAGGGTTAGTGTTAGGGTTAGGGTGAGGGTTAGGGTGAGGTTTAATGTTAGGGTTAGGGTCAGGTTTAGGATTAGGGTGAAAGTCAGGGTGTTTGAGGGTTAGGGTTAGGGTTTGGCTTAGGCTTAGGGTTAGGCTGAGGTATGGGTGGAGGTGAGGATTAGGTTTAGAATGATGGTTAGGGTTATGGTTAGGTTAAGGGTTAGTATAAGTGTTAGTGTTCGGATTAGGGATAGGGTGAGGGCTAGGATGAGGGTGAGGGTTAGGGTTATGGTTAAGCTTAGGCTTAAGTTTTGGCTGAGGCTGAGGGTGAGGGTGAGGGTTAGGGTTAGGTTGATGGTTGAGGTTACCGTTAGGGTGAGGGTTAGGATGAGGATTTATGTTATGGTGAGGGTTAGGGTGAAGGTGAGCGTTACGGTAAGGTGAGGGTTAGGATTAGGGTGAGGTTGAGGTTTAGATTCAGGATTAGTGTTAAGGTTAGTGTGAGGTTAACGGTGAGGATGAGGTTTAGGGTTAGGTTGAGTGCTAGGTTGAGGGTGAGAGTTAGGGTTAGGGTGAGGTTTAGGGTTAGGGTGATGGTTAGGGTTAGTGTGACGGTTAGTGTTATGGTTAGGGTTAGTGTTAGGGTGAGGAAAAGTGTTAGGGTGATGGTTAGGTTTAGGGTGAAGGTTATGGTTATGATGAGGGTTAGGGTTAGGGTTAGGTTTATTGTTAGGTTAGGGTTAGGTTTAGGGTTGTGTTGAGAGTGAGTGTGAGAGTGAGGGTTAGGGTTAGGATGAGGTTTAGGTTTCAGATAAGGGTTAGAGTTAGGGTTAGGGTGAGGGTGAGGTTTAGGGTTAGAGTAAGGGTTAGTGTTACTGTTACGATTAGGGTGAGGGTAAGTTTGAGGGTTAAGGTTAGGGTTAGGTTTAGGCTTAGGGTTAGGCTCAGGGTGAGGGTGGGGATGAGGAATAGGTGTAACGTGATGGTTAGGATTAAGTTTAGGGTTAGGGTTAGGGTTACGGTTAGGGTTAGGGTTAGGTTGAGGGTGAGGGTTAGATTGAGGTTTAGGGTTATGTTGAGCGTTATGGTTAGGGTGAGGGTTAGGTTTAGTGTTAGGGTTATTGTTAGGGTTAGGGTTAGGCTTACAGTGAAGTTGAGGGTGAGGGTTAGGTTTAGAGTTTGGGTGAGGTTTAGTTTTAGGGTTATGGTTAGACTTAGGTTTAGGGTGATGGTGAGGTTTAGGTTTAGTGTTAGGGTTATTGTTAGGGTTAGGGTTAAGGTGAGGGTTAGGGTGAGGGTTAGGGTGAGGGTAAGGGTTAGGTTTAGGGTGAGTGTTAGGATGAGGTTTAGGTTTAGGTTTAGGGTTAGTGTTAGGTTTAGTGTTAGGGTTAGGATTAGGTTTAGGGTTAGGGTTAGGGTTTTGGTGAGTGTTAGGGTTCGGGTTAGGCTTAGGCTTAGGCTTAGGGTTAGGTTTAGGATTATTGTTAATGTTATGTTTAGTGTTAATTTTGCGGTGAGGGTGAGGCACAGGGTGAGGTTTATGGTTATTGTTAGGGTTAGGGTTAGGGTTACTGTTATTGTTAGGGTTAGGGTTAGAGTTACGGTCACTGTGAGAGTGAGGTTGAGGGTGAAGGTTAGGGTGAGGTTTACGGTGAGGTTTAGGGTTAGGGTTAGTTTTAGGGTGCTGGTGAAGTTTAGGGTTAGAGTTCGGGTTAGGGGGATGGTTTAGGGTGAGGGTTAGGTTTAGGTTTAGTGTTAGCATTACGGTGAGGGTGAGGGTTAGGTTGAGGTTTAGGGATAGGGTTAGGGTTAGGATTAGGGTTAGGGTGAGAGTGAGGGTGAGGGTTAGTGTTAGGCTTAGGCTTAGGCTAAGGGTTAGGCTGAGGGTGAAGGTGGGGGTGAGGATTAGTGTTACGGTGATCGTTAGGTTTAGTGGTAGTGTCATTGTTAGGGTTAGGGTTAGAGTTATGGTGAGGCTGAGAGTGCGGTTGAGGGTAAGTGTTAGGGTTAATGTGAGTGTTAGGATGAGGATTAGGGTTAGGATTAATGTTAGGGTGAGGGCTAGGATGACTCTGAGTGTTAGGGTTAGGGTTAGTCTGAGGTTTAGGGTTAGGGTTAGGGTGAGGGTGACGTTTAATTTTAGAGTTAGGGTTAGGGTGAGGGTTAGGGTTAGTGTTTGGGTTAGGGTTAGGGTTAGTGTTAGGGTTAGGTTGAGGGTTAGGGTTAGGGTTAGGATTAGGTTTAGGGTGAGGGTGAGGGTGAGTGTGAGGGTTAGGTTTAGGGTTAGACTTAGTGTTAGGCTGAGGGTGAGGGTGATGGTGAGGCTTAGGTTGAGGGTGAGGTTTAGGGTTAGAGTTAGTGTTAGTGTGAGGGTTAATGTTAGGGTTAGGTTGAGGGTGAGGGTTCGGATTAGGGTGATGCTTAGGATTACGGTCAGGGTCAGGTTAGGATGAGGGTTAGTGTTAGTATGAGGGTTAGGGTGAGGTTGACAGGACAACAAGGGTAAAGTTGAGGGTTATCTGAGAATTAGGATTACGGTAACGGTGAGGGTTAGTGTTAGGGTGAGTGTTAGGTTTGGGTTTAGGGTGAGGGTGTGGTTTAGATTGAGGATTAGTCTTATGGTTAGTGTGAGGTTTAGGGTGAGGATGAGGGTTAGGGTTAGGTTGAGGGCTAGGTTGAGGGTGACATTTAGGGTTAGGCTTAGCGTGAGTGTTAACCTTAGGGTGATCATTAGGGTTAGTGTGAGTGTTAGTGTTACGGTTAGGGTTAGTGTTATGGTGAGGGTTAGGTATAGGGTTAGGGTTAGGTTTAGGCTTAGGGTTAGGTGTAGGGTTGTTTTTAGGGTTAGGGTTAGGGTTAGGATGAGGGTCAGGGTTAGGATTAGGGTTAGGGTGAGGGCTAGGTTGAGGGTGAGGATTAGGGTTAGGGTTAGGCTTAGGCTTAGGTTTAGGCTGAGGCTTAGGGTGAGGTTGAGGGTTAGGGTTAGCATGATGGTTAGGGTCATGGTTAGGGTGAGGGTTAGGATAAGGGTTAGGGTTAGGGTGAGGTTTATGGTGAGGGTGACAGTAAGTGTCATGGTGAAGGTTAGGGTGAGGATTAGGGTTAAGGTTAGGGTGAGGGTGAGGTTAAGATTGAGGATTAGTGTTAAGGTTAGAGTGAGTTTTAGGGTGATAATGAGGGTTAGGGTTAGTGTGAGAGCTAGGGTGAGGGTGAGGGTTAGGGATAGGGAAAGGTTCAGTTTTAGGGTTAAGGTGATGGTTAGGGTTAGTGTGAGGGTTAGTGTTAAGACTAGGGCTACTTTTAGGGTGAGGGTTAGTGTTAGCGTGAGTTATAGCGTTAGGGTGAGGGTTATGGTTAGGGTTAGGGTTAGTGTCAGGTTTAGGGTAATTGTTAGGGTTAGGGTTAGCGTTAAGTTTACAGTGAAGGTGAGGATGAGGGTAAGGGTTAGGGTTTGGGTGAGGCTTAGGTTTAGGGTTAGGGTTAGAGTTAGGGTTAGGTTGAGGGTGAGGTTTAGGTTTAGAGTTAGGGTTAGTGTGAGGGTTAGGGTGATTGTAAGGGTTAGGGTTAGGGTTAGGTTTAGTGTTAGGATTAGGGTTAGGGTGAGTTTGAGTGTGAGGGTTAGCGTTAGGGTTAGGCTGAGTTTGAGGTTGAGTGTTAGGGTTAGGGTGAGGGATTGGGTTAGGTTTAGGATTAAGGTGAGGGTTAGGATGCGGTTTACTGTAAGGATTAGGGTTAGGATGAGGGCAGTGTTAGGTGGAGGGTTAGGGTTAGAATTATGGCGAGATTTAGGATTAGGGTTAGGTTTAGGGTTAGGGTGAGTGTTAGGGTTGGGGTTAGTGTTAGGGTGAGGGTGAGGGTTAGGATTAGGTTTAGGGTTAGGGTTATTGTTAGTGTTATGATTAATGTTAAATTTAAGGTGAGGGTGAGGCTGAGGGTGAGGTTTAGGTTTAGGGTTATGGTGAGGTTTAGTGTTAGGGTTAAGGTTAGGTTTAGGGTGAGGGCTTGGGTTAGGGTTAGGGTTAGGGTGAGGGTGAGGGTTAGGGTTAGGCTAAGGCTTACAGTTAGGCTGAGGTTGAGGCTGGGGGTTAGGATTAGGTTTAGGGTGATGGTTAGGGATAGGGTTAGTGTTATTGTTAGGGTTAGGGTTAGAGTTACCATGAGGGTGAGTGTGGGGGTAGGGTTAGGGTTAGGGTTAGGCTGAGGTTTAGGGTTAGGTTTAGAGATAGGGTTAGGGTGAGGGTGAGGTTTAGGGTTAAAGTTCGGGTTAGGGTTAGGGTTAGGCTTAGGGTTAGGCTGAGGGTGAGGGTGGGGTGAGGATTAGGGATAGGGTTAGGGTTAGAGTTAGGGTTAGGGTTAGGGTAAGGGTTAATATTAGTGTTATGGATAGGTTTAAGTTTGCAGTGAGGGTGAGGCTGAGGGTGAGATTTATGGTTAGGGTTAGGGTTATGGTTAGTGTTATTGTGAGGGTTAGGTTTAGAGTTACGGTGAGGGTGAGGGTGAGGGTGAGGGTTAGGCTTACGGTGAGATTAAGGGTGAGGTTTACGTTTAGGGTTAGGTTGAGGGTGAGGATTAGGTTTAGAGTTAGGGTTAGTGTTAGGGCTAGGGTGAGGGTTAGGGTTAGGCTTAGGGTTAGGCTGAGGGTGAGGGTGATGGTGAGTATTAGGGTGAGGGTGAGGGTGAGGTTTAGGTTTAGAGTTAGGGTTGGGGGAGGGTTAGGTTGAGGGTTAGTGTTAGGGTTAGTGTTAGTGTTAGGATTAGGGTTAGGGTTAGGATGAGGTTGAGTGTGAGGGTTAGGGTTTGGGTTAGGCTTAGGCTTAGGGTTAAGCTGAGTGTGAGGGTGAGGGTTAGTGTTAGGGTCAGGTTTAGGGTTAGGAATAGGGTGAGAGATTGGATAAGGTTTAGGGTTAGGATTAGGGTTAGGATGAGGGCAAGGTTGAGTGTGAGGGTTAGGGTTAACATTATGGCAAGGTTTAGGATTAGGGTTAGGTTTAGGGTTAGGGTGAGTGTTAGGGTTAGGGTTACGGTGAGGTTGAAGTTTAGGATTAGGGTGAAGTTTAGGGTTAGGTTTAGGGTGAGGGTGATGGTTAGGATTAGGGTTAGGATTAGGGTTATTGTTAGTGTTATGGTTAAGTTTTAGTTGAGGGTGAGGCTGAGGGTGAGGGTTAGGGTTAGGGTTAGGGTGAGGGCTTGGGTTAGGTTTAGGGTTACGGTGAGGATGAGCGTTAAGGTTAATGTTAGGGTTAGGGTTATTGTTAGGGTTAGGGTTAGAGTTATGGTTAGGGTGAGGCTGAGGCTGAGGTTTAGGGTTAGGGTGAGGGTGAGGTTTAGTGTTAGAGTAAGGGTTAGGGAGATAGTTAGGGTGAGGGTTAGGGTTAGGTTTAGTGTTAGGGTTAGGGTTAGGGTGAGGGTTAGGTTGAGGTTTAGGGTTAGGGTTAGGGTTAGGTTTAGGATTAGGGTTATGATGAGGGTGAGTGTGAGGGTTAGGGTTAGGGTTAGGCTTAGACTTAGGGTTAGGCTGTGGGTGAGATTGGGGATGAGGATTAGGTTTTGGGTGATGGTTAGGGTTAGTGTTAGGTTTAGGGTTATGATTAAGGTTAGGGTTAGGATTAGGGTTTGGGTGAGGGCTAGGGTGAGGGTGAGGGTTAGTGTTAGGTTTACGCTTAGGCTTTAGGGTTAGGCTGATGGTGAGGTTGAGGGTCAGGGTTAGGGTTAGGGTGATGCTTAGGATTATGGTCAGGGTGAAGGTTAGGAAGAGGGTTATGGTTAGGGTGAGGGATTTGGGTGACGGTGACGGTAAGGGAAAATCTGAGGGTTAGGCTGAGAGTGAGGATTAAGGTAAGGTCTAGGGTTAGGGTTAGGGTGAGGGTGAGGTTAAGATTGATGATTAGGTTTAGGGTTAGTGTGAGGTTTAGAGTGAGGATGAGGGTTAGGGTTAGGGTGAGGGCTAGGTTGAGGGTGAGCGTTAGGGTTAGGCTTAGGGTGAGGTTTAATGTTAGGGTTATGGTTAGGGTTAGTGTGAGTGTTAGTGTTAGGGTTAGGGTTAGTGTTAGGGTGAGGGTAAGTGTTAGATTGAGGGTTAGGTTTAGGGTGAGGGTTAGGATTAGAGTGAGGGTTAGGGTTAGGGTTAGGGTTATTGTTAGGTTAGGGTTAGTGTTACATTTACGAGAGGGTGAGAGTTAGGGTTAGGTTTAGGGTGTGGTTTATGTTTAGGGTTAGGGTTAGAGTTAGGTTTAAGGTGAAGGTGAAGTTTAGGGTTAGAGTTAGCGTTAGTGATAGTGTTAGGGTTAGGGTTTGTGTCAGTGTGAGGGTTAGGGTTAGGCTTAAGCTTAGCGTTAGGCTTAGGCTTAGACCGTGTGTGAGTGTGAGGGTTAGGGTTAGGGTTAGGATGAGGTTTAGGTTTAGGGTTACGGTGAGGGTTAGGGTTAGGGTTAGTGATAGTGTTAGAGGTAGGGTTAGGGTGAGGGTGACAGTAAGGGTAAAGGTGAGGGTTTGGTTTAGGATCAGGTTTAGATTGAAGGTGAGTGTGAGGGTTACGGTTAGGGGTAGGGTTAGGCTTAGGGTTAGGGTGAGAGTTAGGGTTAGGGTTAGGGTTAGTGTTGCTGTTAGGGGTAGGGTTAGGGTGAAGGTTAGGGTGAAGGTGAGGATTAGGGTTAGGATTAGGATTAGGACTAAATTGAGGGTGAGTGTGAGGCTTAGTGTTAGGGTTAGGGTTAGGGTGAGCTTGAGGGTTAGGGTTAGGGTTAGGGTGAGGGTTAGGGTTAGGGTTAGTGTTAGTGTTAGGGTTAGGGTTAGGGTTAGGGTTAGTGTTAGGGTTGGGGTTAGGGTGAGGGTTAGGATGACGGTGAGGGTTAGGGTTAGGGTTAGGATTACGATTAGGGGTAGTGTTAGGGTGAATGCTTGGGTTAGGCTTAGGGTTAGGATTAGTCTTAGCATTAAGCTGAGAGTGAGGTTGAGGGTTAGGGTTAGGGTTCAGGTTAGGGTTAGCATTTGGGTGACAGTTATGGTTCAGTTTAAGTTTAGGGTTAGGGTGAAGGTTTTGAGTTAGGTTTTCAGATAAGGATTAGGGGGAGAGTTAGGAAGAGGATTAGGTTTAGGATTAGGGTTAGGGCGAGGGCTAGGGTGAGGGTGAGGGTTAGGGTTATTTTTAGGTTGAGGTTAAGGGTTAGTGTTAGGGTTAGGGTGAGGGTTAGGGTTATGGTGAGGGAGAGGGTTAGGGTTAGTGTTAGAGTTAGGTTGAGGATGAGGGTTAGGGTGAGGGTGAGGGTTAGGATTAGTGTTAGGGTTAGGATTATTGTTAGTGTTATGGTTCTGGTGAGGCTGAGGGTGAGGGTTAGAGATAGGATTAGGGTTAGGGTGAGGGCTAGGGTGAGGGTGAGGTTTAGTCTTAGGGTTAGGGTGAGGTTCAGTTTCGAGTTAGGATTAGTGTTATTGTTAGGGTTAGGGTTAGAGTTAAGGTGAAGGTGAGGGTCAGGGTAAGCGTTAGGGTTAGGGTTAGGGTTAGGGTGAGGTTTAGTGTCAGGTTTAGGATTAGGGTTAGGGTGAGGGTGAGTATGAGGGTTAGGGTTAGGGTTAGGATTAGGCTTCGGTTTAGGCTGAGGGCGATTGTGAGTGTGAGGGTTGGTGTTAGTTTGAGGTTTAGGGTTAGTATTACATTTAGTGTCAGGTTTAGCATTAGTTTGAGGGTTACAATTAGGTTTAGGATTAGGGTGAGGTTTAGGGATAGTGTTTGGGTTTGGGTTAGAATGAGGTTTAGGGTTACAATTAGGGTTAGGGTGAGGGCTAGGGTGAGGGTGAGGTTTAGTGTTAGGGTTAGGTGAGGTTCAGGTTTAGGCGTAGGGTTAGGGGGAGGGTTAAGTTTCGGGTTACGTTGAGGGTGAGGGTTAGGTTTGAGGTGAGGGTTATGTTGAGGACTAAAGTGAGGGTGAGGGTTAGGGTTAGGGTTAGGGTTAGGGTGAGGGTTAGGTTGAGGTTTAGGTTTAGGGTTAGGGTTAGGGTTAGGATTAGGGTTATGCTGAGGGTGAGTGTGAGGGTTACTGTTTGGGTTAAGTTTAGGCTTAGGGTTAGGCTGAGGGTGATGGTGGGGATGAGGATTAGGTTTAGATTGATGCTTCCGGTAATGGTTAAGTTGAGAGTTAGGATGAGGGTTAGGGTTAGGCTTAGGCTTAGGGTTAGGCTGAGGCTGAAGTCGAGGGTGAGGGTTAGGGTTAGGGTGATGGTTAGGGTTACGGGTAGTGTGAGGGTTAGGATGAGGGTTAGCTTTGGGGTGAGGGTTAGGATGAGGGTGACAGAGTAAAGGTGAGGGTTAGGCTGAGGGTGAGGGTTATTGTAAGGGTGAGGGTTCTGGTTAGGGTTAGGGTGAGGGTGAGGGTTAGATTGAGGATTATTGTTAGGGTTAGTGTGAGGTTTAGGGTGAGGATGCGTGTTAGGTTTAGGGTGAGGGCTAGGGTGAAGTTGAGGGTTAGCGTTTGGGTTAGGGTGAGGTTTAGGTTTAGGGTGATTGTTAGCGTTAGTGTGAGTGTTAGTGTTAAGGTTAATGTAAGTGTTAGGGTGAGGGTAAGTGTTAGGGTAAAGTTTAGGTTTAGGTTGAGATTTAGGATTAGGGTTAGGGTTAGGGTTAGGGTGAGGGTGAGGTTTAGGGTTAGAGTTAGGGTTGGGGTGAGGCTGAGGTTTAAGGTTAGGGTTAGGGTTAGTGTTAGGGTTAGAGTTAGGGTGAGGTTTAGTGTGGGTGTGAGGGTTAGTGTTAGGGTTAGGATTAGGGTTTGGGTTAAAGTGAGGGTGAGTGTGAGAGTTAGGGTTAAGTTTAGGGTTAGGTTTAGAATTAGGGTGAGTGTGAGGGTGAGGGTTACGGTTAGGGTGAGTGTTGGGGTTAGGGTTAGAATGAGGGTTAGGCTTAGGCTTAGGGTTTGGGTATGGGCTAGGTTGAGGGTGAGGGTTAGGGTTAGGGTTAGTGTGTGGGGTATGGTGAGGGTTAGGGTTAGTGTTAGGGTTAGGGTTGGGGATAGGGTGAGTTTTAGTGTGGGGTTGAGGGTTAGTGTTAGTTTGGATTAGGGTTAGGGTTAAGGTGAGGGTGAGTGTGAAGGTTAGGGTTAGGGTTAAGGTTAGGTTTAGAGTTAGGGTGAGGGTGAGGGTGAGGGTTACGGTTAGGGTGAGTTTTGGGGTTAGGGTTAGAGTGAGGGTTAGGATGAGGGTTAGGCTTAGGCTTAGGGTTTGGGTATGGGCTAGGGTGAGGGTGAGGTTTAGGGTTGGGGTGAGGGGTAGGTTGAGGGGTAAGGTTAGTGTTAGGGTTAGGGTTGGGGTTAGGGTTAGGCTTAATGTTAGGCAGATGGGGAGCGTGTGGGTGAGGTTTAGGGTTAGGGTGAGGGTGAGGTTTAGGGTTAGAGTTAGCATTAGGGTAAGGGTTAGTGTCAGGGTTAGGGTTAGGGTTAGTGTTACTGTTAGGGTTAGGATGAGCGTGAGTGTGAGGGTCAGGGTTAGTCTTAGACTGAGGCGGAGGCTTACGCAGAGCGTGAGGGTGAGGGTGAGGGTTAGGGTTAGGGTTTTAGGGTTATGGTGAGTGTTAGGATGAAGTTTAGGTTTAGCATTAGAGTTAGGGTGAGGGCTAGAGTTAGGGTGAGGGTTAAGGTTAGCGTTAGGGTGAGATTTAGGTTTAGGGTTAGGGTAAGGGTTAAGGTGAGGCTGAGGGTTAGGATTAGGGTTAGAGATATGATGAGGGTCAGGGTTTGGGTTAGGGTTAGCGTTAGGGTGAGAGTTAGGGTTCGGGTTTAGTTTAGGGTTGGATGAGGTTTAGGGTTCAGGTTACAATGAGGGTGAGGGTTAGGGTTAGGTTGAGGGTTAGGGTTTGGATTAGGGTTAGGGTGAGGTTTAGGATGAGGATTAGGGTTGGGATTAGGTTTAGGGTGAGGGCTAGGGTGAGGGTGAGGGTTAGGGTTATTGTTAGGGTGAGGTTTAGGTTTCGGTTTAGGGTTAGGGTTAGGTTAGGATGAGGGTTAGGGTTATGGTGAGGGTGAGGGTTAGGGTTAGGGTGAGGGTTAGGGTGAGGATGAGGATTAGGGTGAGTGTGAGGGTTATGGTGAGGGTTAGGGTTAGGTTTAGAGTGAGGGTTATGGTTAGGCTTAGGGTTAGGCTGAAGGCTAGGGTGAGGGTGAGGGTTAGGGTTATTGTTAGGGTGAGGGTTAGGATGAGGGTTAGGGTTATGGTGAGGTTAGGGTTAGGGTTAGAGTGAGGATTAGGGTTAGGATTAGGGTTAGGGTGAGGGTGATTGTTAGGATTAGTGTTAGGGTTAGGAGTATTAGTGTTATGGTTCTGGTGACTTTTGCAGTGATGGTGAGGCTGAGGGTGATGGTTATGTATAGGATTTGGGTTAGGTTTAGGTTTCGAGTTAAGATTAGTGTTATTGTTAAGGTTAGGGTTACAGTTACGGAGAGGGTGAGGGTGAGGGTTAGGGTTAGGGTTAGGGTGAGATTTAGTGTCAGGTTTAGGATTAGGGTTAGGGTGAGTGTGAGGTTTAGGGTTAGAGTTAGGTTTAGGGGGAGGGTTAGTGTGAAGGTTAGGGTTAGGGTTAGTGTTATGGTTAAGGTTAGGGTGAGGGTGTGTGAGGGTCAGGGTTAGTCTTAGGCTGAGGCCGAGGCTTAGGCGGAGCATGAGGGTGAGGGTGAGTGTTAGTGATAGGGTTTTAGAGTTAGGGTGAGTGTTAGGATGATGTTTAGGCTTAGCATTAGGATTAGGGGGAGGGCTAGAGTTAGCGTGAGGGTTAGGGTTAGCGTTAGGGTGATGTTTAGGATTAAGGTTAGGGTTATGGTGAGGGTGAGTGTTAGGGTTAGGGTGAGGGTTAGGGTTAAGGTGAGGCTGAGGGTTAGGATTAGGATTAGGGTGAGGGTTTGTGTTAGGGTTAAAGTTTCGATGAGGTTCAGGGTTTGGGTTAGGTTTAGGGTTAGTGTTATAGTTAAGATTAGGGTTAGAGTTACAGTAAGGTTGAGGTTGAGGGTGAGGGTTAGAATCAGGGTTATTGTGAGGTTTAGTTTTAGGATTATGGTTATGGTGAGGGTGAGCTTTAGGGTTAGAGTTAGGTTTAGGGGGAGGGTTAGGTTGAATGTTAGGGTTAGTGTTAGGGTTAGGGTGAGGGTGAGGTTGAGGTTTAATGTTAGGGTTATGGTTAGGTTTAGGATTAGGTTGACGGTAGGGTGAGTGTGTGGGTTAGGGTTAGGGTTTGGCTTAGGCTTACGGTTAGGCTGAGGGTATGGGTGTGGATGAGGATTAGGTTTAGAATGATGGTTAGGGTTATGGTAGGTTAAGGGTTAGGATGAGGGTTAGGGTTAGGATTAGGGTGAGGGTGAGGGTTAGGGTTAGGGTTAGGGTTAGGCTTAGGCTTAGGGTTAGGCTGAGGCTGAGGGTGAAGGTGAGGGTTAGAGTTAGGGTGACTGTAAGTGTAAAGGTGAGGGTTAGGCTGAGGGTGAGTGTTACGGTAAGGTGATGGTTAGATTCAGGATTAGTGTTATGGTTAGTATGAGGTTAAGGGTGAGGATGAGGGTTATGGTTAGGTTGAGGGATATGTTGAGGGTGAGAGTTAGGGTTAGGGTGAGGTTTAGGGTTTGGGTGATGGTTAGGGTTAGTGTGAGGGTTAGTGTAATGGTTAGGGTTAGTGTTAGGGTGTGGGTAAGTGTTAGAGTGAGGGTTAGGGTTAGGGTGAAGGTTATGGTTATGATGAGGGTTAGGGTTAGGTTTAGGGTTATTGTTAGGGTTAGGGTTAGGGTTATGTTGAGGGTGAGGGTGAGCGTTAGGGTTAGGGGAGGTTTAGGTTTCAGGTTAGGGTTAGAGTTAGGGTTAGGGTGAGGGTGAGGTTAGGGTTAGAGTTAGAGTTAGTGTTAGTGTTAGGGTTAGGTTTAGGTTTAGAATTAGGGTTAGGGTTAGGATTAGGGTTAGGGTTAGGGTGAGGGTTACGGTGAGGGTTAGGGTTATGTTTAGGGTTAGGGTGAGGGGGAGGGTTAGGGTTAGGGTTAGGGTGAGGGTGAGGGTTAGATTGAGGGTTAGGGTTATGTTGAGGGTTATGGTTAGGGTGAGGGTTAGGTTTAGTGTTAGGGTTATTGTTAGGGTTACGGTGAGGTTGAGGATGAGGGTTAGGTTTAGGGTTAGGGTGAGGATTAGTTTTAGTGTTAGGGTTAGAGTTAGGGTTAGGGTGATGGTGAGGTTTAGGGTTAGAGTTAGGGTTAGTGTTAGGGTTAGGTTATGGTGATGGTTAGGGTGAGGTTTAGAGTTCGGGTTAGGCTTAAGCTTAGGCTTAGACTTAGGCCGAGAGTGAGGGTTAGGGTTATGGTTAGGTTTAGGATGAGTCCTAGGATGAGGATTATGGTTAGGGTTAAGGTTAGGTTTAGATTTATTGTTAGGGTTAGGGTTAGGGATAGGGTGTGGGTTAGGGTTAGGGTTAGGTTTAGGGTGAGGGTTAGGGTTAGGGTTAGGCTTAGGCTTAGGCTTAGGCTTAGTGTTATGTTTAGGGTTATTGTTAGTGTTATGGTTAGTGTTACGTTTGCGGTGAGGGTGAGGCACAGGGTGAGGTTTATGGTTATTGTTAGGGTTAAGTTTAGGTTTACTGTTATTTTTAGGGTTAGGGTTAGAGTTACGGTCACTGTGAGAGTGAGGTTGAGGGTGAGGATTAGGGTGAGGTTTACGGTGAGGTTTAGGTTTAGGGTTAGTGTTAGGGTGAGAGTGAGGGTGAGGGTTAGTGTTAGGGTTAGGCTTAGGCTGAGGGTGAGGGTGGGGGTGAGAGTTAGTGTTAGGGTGATCCTTAGGTTTAGGGTTAGTGTTATTGTTAGGGTTAGGGTTAGAGTTACAGTGAGGGGGAGTGTGAGGATGAGGGTTAGGATTAGGGTCAGGGTGAGGTTTAGGGTTAGGTTTAGAGATAGGGTTAGGGTGAGGGTGAGGTTTAGGGTTAGAGTTAGGGTTAATGTTAGGGATAGGCTTAGGGTTAGGCTGAGGGTGAGGGTGGGGTTGAGGATTAGGTTTAGGGTTAGGGTTCGGGTTAGGGTTAGAGTTAGGGTTAGGGTAAGGGTTCGGGTTAGGATTAGGATTAAGGTTAAGTTCAGGGTGAGTGTGAGGGTTAGAGTTAGGGTTAGGGTTAGGATTAGGGTTAGGATATGTGCTAGCATGAGGGTTAGGGTTAGGTTTAGGGTTAGGGTGACGTTTAGCGTTAGTTTTAGTGTCAGAGTTAGGGTTAGGGTGAGGGTTTTGGTTATGGTTAGGGTTACGGTGAGGGTGAGGTTTAGGGTTAGGTTTAGGGTTAGGGTTATTCTTAAGGTTAGGGTTAGGGTTAAGGTTAAGGTAAGGGTGAGGTTGAGGGTGATGTTGAGTGTTAGGGTTAGGGTTAGGATGAGATTTTCAGTTAGGGTTAGTGTTAGGGTTAGGGTCAGGGTGAGGTTGAGGGTTAGAGTTAGGGTTAGGGTTAGGGTTAGTGTGAGTGTTAGGGTTAGGGTTAGTGTTACAGTTAGGGTTATGGTGAGGGCTAGTGTGTGGGTGAGGGTTAAGGTTAACGTTGGGCTTTGGCTTTGGGTTAAGATGAGGGTGAGGGTGAGGGTGAGGGATAGGGTGAGGGTGAGGGTGAGATTTAGGGTTAGATTTAGTGTTAGGGTGAGAGTTAGAGTTAGGGTTAGGGTGAGGGTCATGGTTATGGTAAGGGTGAGGCTTAGGTTTAGGGTGAGGGTTAGGGTTAAGATGAAGGTTAGGGTTAGGGTGAGGGTTAGGATTAGGGTTAGAGTTAGTATTATTGTAAGTGTTATTGTTCTGGCTACCTTTGCAGAGACGGTGAGACTGAGGGTGAGGGTTAGGTATAGGATTAGGGTTAGGGTTTGATTTAGGGTTAGGATTAGCGTTATTGTTAGGTTTAAGGTTAAAGTTACGGTGAGGGTGAGGGTGAGGGTAAGGGTTAGGGTTAGGATTAGGGTTAGGGTGAGGTTTAGGGTCAGGGTTAGGATTTGGGTTAGGGTGAGTGTGAGGTTTAGGGTTAGAGTTAGGGTTAGGGGGAGGGTTCGCGTGAGGGTTAGGGTTAGGGTTAGTTTTAGGGTTAGGGTTAGGGTGAGGTTTAGGGTTAGGATTAGGGTAAGGGTGAGGGTGAGTGTGAGGGTTAGGGTTAGGGTTTGGGTTAGGCTTAGTGTTAAGCTGAGGGTGAGATTGAGGTGAGGGTTATGGTTAGGGTGAGGGTCGGGTTTAGGTTTAGGGTGAGGGTGAGGTTTAGATTGAGGATTAGTGTTTGGGTTAGTGTGAGGTTTACGGTGAGGATGAGTGTTAGGGTTAGGTTGAGGGCTAGGGTGAAGGTGAGGGTTAGCTTTAGGGATAGGGTGAGGTTTAGGTTTAGGGTATTTGTTAGCGTTAGTGTGAGGGTTAGTGTTAGGGTTAGTGTTAATGTTAGGGTGAAGGTAAGTGTTAGGGTAAGGTTTAGGTTTAGGGTGAGGTTTAGGATTAGGGTTAAGGTTAGGGTTAGGGTGAGTGTGAGGGTTAGGATAAGGGTTAGGGTTAGGGTTAGAGTTAGGGTGAGGTTGAGGGTGAGGGTTACGGTTAGGGTGAGTGTTGGGGTTAGGGTTAGAGTGAGGGTTAGTGTGATGGTTAGGCTTATGCTTAGCGTTTGTGTATGGGCTAGGGTGAGTGTGAGGGTTAGGGTTAGGTTTAGGGTGAGTGGTAGGGTGAAGATTAGGTTTAGTGTTAGGGTTAGAGTTGGGGTTAGGGTTAGGCTTAATGTTAGGCAGACTGTGAGGGTCAGGGTGAGATTTAGGGTTAGGGTGAGGGTGAGGTTTAGGGTTATAGTTAGGGTGAGGGTTAGTGTGAGGGTTAGGGTTA
This sequence comes from Dipodomys merriami, assembly GCF_024711535.1. NCBI lineage: Eukaryota > Metazoa > Chordata > Mammalia > Rodentia > Heteromyidae > Dipodomys > Dipodomys merriami. The sequence continues at coordinate 1,892,844 of NW_027206579.1, forward strand.
GGGTTAGTGTTAGGGTTAGGGTTAGGGTGAGGGTTAGTGTGACGGTCAGTGTTTGTCTTAGGCTGAGGCGGAGGCTTAGGCAGAGCATGAGGGTGAGGGTGAGTGTTAGTGTTAGTGTTTTAGGGTTAGGCTGAATGTTAGGATGAAGTTTAGGGTTAGCATTAGGGTTAGGGGGAGGACTAGAGTTAGGGTGAGTGTTAGGGTTAGGTTTAGGGTGAGGTTTAGGGTTAAGGTTAAGGTGAGGCTGAGGGTTAGGATTAGGATTAGGGAGAGGGTTTATGTTAGGTTTAGAGTTAGGGTGAGGTTCAGGGTTTGGGTTAGGTTTAGGGTTAGTGTTATAGTTAAGGTTAGGGTTAGAGTTACAGTAAGAGTGAGAGTGAGGGTGAGGGTTAGGTTTAGGGTTAGGGTGAGGTTTAGGTTTAGGGGTAGGATTAGGGTTAGCGTGATGGTAAGGTTTAGGGTTAGGTTTAGGGTTAGTTGGAGGGTTAGGTCGAGGGTTAGATTTAGGGTTAGTTTTAGGGTTAAGGTTAGGGTGAGGGTTAGGTTGAGGGTTAGGTTGAGGGTTAGTGTTAGTGTTAAGGCTAGGATTAGGGTTAGGGTTAGGGTTAGGATGACGATTAGGGTGAGTGTTAGGATTAGGGTAATGGTGAGGTTTAGGGTGAGGTTTTCAATTAGGGTTAGGGTTAGGGTTAGAGTGAGGTTTAGGGTTAGGGTTTGGGTTAGGCTTAGAGTTACTCTGAGGGTGAGGGTGCAGGTGAGTGTGAGGGTTAGGGTTAGGTTTAGGGTTAGGCTTAGGGTTAGGCTTAGGATTAGGCAGAGGGTGAGGGTGGGAATGAGGGTTAGGTTTAGGGTGAGGGTTAGTTTTAGGGTTATGGGGAGGGTTAGGATGAGGGTTAGGGTTAGGATTAGGGTTAGGGTGAGGGCTAGGTTGAGGGTGAGTTTTAGGGTTAGGGTTAGGGTGAGGTTTAGGGTTAGGGTTTTTGATAGGGTTATAGTTACTGTGAGGGTGAGGGTGCGGGTGAGTGTGAGGGTGAGGGTGAGGTTTAGGGTTAGTTTTAGGGTGATAGTTAGGGTTCAGGTTAAGTTTAGGGTTAGGTTGAGTGTTAGGGTAGGCTTAAGTTGAGCGTGAGCGTCAGGGTTAGGTTGAGGGTTAGGGTTAGGTTTAGGGTTAGGGTGAGTTTCAGAGTTAGGGTTAGGGTGAGGGTTAGGATGAGGTTTAGAGTTAGGATTAGGGTTAGGTTGAGGGCTAGGGTGAGGGTAAGAGTTATGGTTAGTGTTAGGGTGAGGTTTAGGTTTAGGGTTAGGTTAGGGTTAGGTTGAGGGTTAGAGTTTGGATTAAGGTCAGGGTGAGTGTGATGTTTAGGGTTAGAATTAGGGTTAGGGGGAGGGTTAGGTTGAGGGTTAGGGTTAGGGTTAGTGTTAGGTTAGGGTTAGGGTGAGGGTTAGGGTTAGGATTAGGGTCAGGGTGAGGGTGAGGGTTAAGGTTTGGGGTCAGAGGATTAGAGATAGTATTAGGGTTAGGGTGAGTGTCAGTGTGTTTGTTAGGGTTAGGTTTAGGCTTAAGCTTAGGGTTAGGCTGAGGGTGAGTTTGAGAGTGAGGGTTAGGGTTAGGCTGAGGGTTAGTGTTAGGTTTAGGGGGAGTGTGAGGATGAGGGTCAGGGTTAGGTTTAGTGTTAGTGTAAGGGCTAGGGTGAGGTTGAGGTTTAGGGTTTAGGGTTTGTGTTAGGGTTAGGTTTAGTGTGAGGTTTAGTGTTAGAGTTAGGGTTAGGATAAGGCTGAGGTGAGTGTTAGGGTTAGGGTTAGTGTTAGGGTTAGTTTGAGGGTTAGGGTGAGGGTGAGGTTTAGGGTTAGGGTTCGGATTAGGATTAGGGTTAGGGTTAGGGTGAGTGTGAGGGTTAGGGTTAGGGATAGTGTTAGGCTTAGGTTGAGGGTGAGGGTGAGGGTGAGGGTTAGGGTTAGGTTGAGGGTTAGGTTTAGGTTTAGTGTGAGAGTTAGCTTTAGGTTAATTTTAGGGTTAGGGTGAGGATTAGGGTTAGGATTAGCGTTAGGGTGAGTGCTAGCTTGAGGGTGAGGGTTAGGGTTAGTTTTAGGGTAAGGTTTATGGTTAGGGTTAGGGTTCGGGTGAGGGTTAGGGTTAGGATTAGGCTTAGGGTGAGGGTGAGTGTTAGGATTAGGGTTAGGATTAGTGTTAGGTTTTGTTTTAGGGTTGGGATTAGTGTTATTGTTAGAGTTAGGTTTAGAGTTATGGTGAGGGTGAGGGTGAGGATTAGGAATAGGATTAGTGTTAGTGTTAGGGTGAGTGTGAGGTTTAGGGTTAGGATTAGGGTTAAGCTAAGTTTTAGGCTGAGGGTGATGGTGAGGGTGCGGATTATTGTTAGGGTGAGGGTTAGGGTTATTGTTAGGGTGAGGGTTAGGATGAGGTTTAGAATTAGTATTAGGGTTAGGTTGAGTGCTAGGGTGAGGGTGAGAGTTAGGGTTAGTGTTATGGTGAGGTTTAGGTTTAGGGTTAGGGTTAGGGTTAGGTTGAGGGTTAGTGTTTGGATTAGGGTTAGGGTGAGTGTGAAGTTTAGGGTTAGAGTTAGGTTTAGGGGGAGGGTTAGGTTGAGGGTTAGAGTTAGGGTTAGTGTTAGGGTTAGGGTTAGGGTTATTGTTAGTGTTATGGTTAGGGTTAAGTTTGCAGTGAGGTTGAGGCTGAGGTTGAGGGTTATGATTAGGGTTAGGGTGAGTGTTAGTGTTACTCTTATTTTTCGGTTTAAGGTTAGAATTACAGTGAAGTTGAGGGTGAGGGTGAGGGTTAGGGTTAGAATGAGGTTTAGGATTAGGGTTAGGGTTAGGGTGAGGGTGAGGTTTAGGGTTAGAGTTAGGGTTTGGGGGAGGGATAGGGTGTGGTTTAGGGTTAGGGTTAGTGTTAGGGTTAGGGTGAGTGTGAGGGTTAGTTTGAGGTTTTGGGATAGGGTTACGTTTAGATTTAGGTTTAGGGTGAGCGTGAGTGTGTGGGTTAGGTTGAGGGTTAGACTTAGGCTTAGGTTTAGGCTAAGGGTCAGGGTGGTGGTGAGGATTAGTGTTAGGGAGATGGTTAGGGTTAGGGTTAGTGTTATTGTTAGGGTAAGGGTTAGAGTTACGGTGAGGGTGAGGGTGCTGGTGAGAGTTAGGGTTAGAGTTAGTGTTGGGTTTAGGGTTAGGGTGTGAGTTAGGTTTAGAGTTACTGTGAGGGTGAGGGTGCGGTTGAGTGTGAGGGTTAGGGTTAGTTTTAGGGTTAGGATTAGGGTGAGGGCTAGGGAGACGTTTAGGGTTAGGTTTGTAGTGAGATTTAGGGGTAGGGTTAGATTTAGGGTTAGGGTGATGTGAGGTTTAGGGTTAGATTTAGGGTTAGGGTGAGGCTGAGGGTGAGGGTTAGGGATAGGGTTAGTGTTAGGGTTAGGTTAGGGTTGGGGTGAGGTTAGGGGGAGGGTGAGGTTTAGGGTTAGGGTTAGGATTAGTGTTAGGGATTGGGTGACTGTGAGGGATAGGGTTAGGGTTAGGGTTAGGGTGAGGTTTAGGGTTAGGGTAAGGGTGAGAGTTAGGGTTCTGATAAGTTTAGGGTTAGGGTGAGGATTAGGGTGAGGATTAGGTTTAGGTTTGGGGCTAGGGTGATGGTGAGGGTGAGGGTTAGTTTTAGGGTAAGGTTTACGGTTAGGGTTAGGGTTTGGGTGAGGGTTAGGGTGAGGGTTAGCATTACGGTGAGGGTGAGGTTTAGGGGTAGGTTGAGGGTTAGATTTAGGATTAGGGTTAGGGTGAGGGTGAGTGTTAGGATTATTGTTAGGATTATGATTTGGATTAGGGTTAGGGTGAGTGTGAGGTTTAGGGTTAGGGTTAGGGTTAGGCTTAGGTTTAGTCTGAGGGTGATTGTGAGGGTGAGGGTTATTGTTAGGGTGAGGGTTAGGATTAGGGTTAGGGTGAGAGTTAGGGTTCGGGTTAAGTTTAGGGTTAGAGTGAGGTTTAGGGTAAGGGTTACAGTGTGGGTTAGAGTTAATGTTAGTGTGAGGAGTAGGATGAGGGTTAGGGTTAGGATTAGTCTTAGAATGAGGGCTAGGGTGAGGGTGAGGTTTAGGGTTAGGGTTAGGGTGAGGCTGAGGGTGAACTTTAGGGTTAGTGTTAGTGTTAGATTTAGGGTTTCGGTGAGGGTTAGGGTGAGGGTGAGTGTTAGACTTGGTGTTAGGAATGGGATTAGGGTAAGGGTTAGGGTGAGTGTAAGGGTTAGTGTCACGGTGAGCGTGAGTGTTAGGGTTAGGTTGAGGGTTAGGATTAGGCTTACGATTAGGGTGAGGGTGAGAGTGAGAATTAAGGTTAGGGTAAGGGTTAGGGGTAGGGTTAGAGTGAGAGTTAGGGTTCGAGTTTAGGGTTAGGGTGTGATTTAGGGTTAGGATTACGTTTAGTTTGAAGGTTAGGCTTAGTTTGAGGGTTAGGGTTAGGCTTAGGATTAGGGTGAGGGTTACGGTTAGGGTTAGGCCGAGTTTTAGGGTGAGGTTTTGGATTACGGTTAGGGTTAGTGTTAGGGTGAGGGTGAGGTTTTGGGTTAGAGTTAGGTTTAGGGGCAGGGTTAGGGAGAGTTTTTGGGTTAGAGTTAGTGTTATGGTTAGGGTGAGGTTAGGATTTGGGTTAGGGTTATTGTTAGTGTTATGGTTAGGGTTAAGTTTGTGGTGAGGGCGAGGCTGAGGGTGGGAGTTATGTTTTGTGTTAGGTGTAGGGTGAGGTTTAGGGTTAGGGTTAGGGTAAGGGTTAAGGTGAGTGTGAGGTTTAGGGTTAGATTTAGGGTTAGGGGTAGGATTAGGGTTAGGGTGAGGGTTAGGGTGAAGGCTAGGGTGTCATTGAGGGTTATGGTAAGTGTTAGGGTTAAGTTTAGGGTGAGGGTTAGCTTGAGGTTTAGGGTTAGGGTTAGGATTAGGGTTAGGGTGAGGATTAGGGTGAGTGTGAGGTTTAGGTTTAGGGTTAAGCTTAGGTGTAGGCTGAGGGTTAGGTTGAGTGTGAGGTTAGGGTTAGGGGTTAGGGTTAGGTTGAGAGTTAGGGGTAGTGTTAGGGTGAAAGATAGGGTTCAAGTTAAGTTTTGGGTTAGCGTTAGGTTTACGGTGATGGTTAGGATGAGGATTAGGGTTAGGATTAGGTTTAGGGTGAGGGCTAGGGTGAAGGTGAGGGTTAGGGTTAGTGTTTTGGTGAGGTTTAGGGTTAGGGTTAGTGTTAGGATGAGGGTTAGGGTTACGGTGAGGGTGAGGGTTAGGGTTAGGGTAAGGGTTAGGGTAAGCATTTGGGTTAGGGTTAGGGTGCGTTTTAGGGTTACATTTAGGGTTAGGTCGAGGGGTAGGGTTAAGTTTAGTGTTAGGGTTAAGGTTAGGGTGAGTGTTAGCTTGAGGTTTAGGGTTATTTTTAGGGTTAGGGTTAGGATTAGAGTTAGGGTGAGGGTGAGTGTGAGGGTTAAGTTTAGGGTGAGTGTTAGCTTGAGGTTTTGGGTTAGGCTGAGGGTGAGGGTGGGGTGAAGATTAGGGGTAGGGTGAGGGTGAGTGTGAGGGTTAGGGTTAGGGTTAGGCTTAGGCTTAGGGTTAGGCTGAGGGTAAGGGTGGGGGAGAGGATTAGGGTTAGGGTGATGGTTATGGTTAGGGTTAGGGTGAGGGTTGGGATGAGGGTTAGGTTTAGGATTAGGGTTAGGGAGAGGACTAGGGTGAGGGTTAGGGTAAGGGTTAGGCTTAGGCTTACGGTTAAGCTGAGCGTGAGGTTGAGGGTAAGTTTTAGATTTAGGGTGATGATTAGGTTTACGGTTAGGGTGAGGGTTAGGATGAGGTTTAGGGTTAGGGTGAGGATGATGGTAAGTGTAAAGGTGAGGTTTAGGCTGAGGGTGAGGGTTAAGATAAAGGTGAGTGTTAGGGTTAGTGTTAGGGTTAGGGTGAGTGTTAGATTGAGGTTTAGGTTTAGGGTTAGGGTTAGTGTGAGGTTTAGGGTGAGGATGAGGGTTAGGGTTAGGGTGAGGGTGAGGATTAGACATCAGGTTAGGGTGAGGGCTTGGATGAGGGTTAGGATTAGAGTTAGGGTTAGGGTTAGGGTGAGGTTTAGGATTAGGGTGAGGATTAGGGTTAGTGTGAGGGTTAGTGTTAGGGTTAGGGTTAGTGTTACGGTGAGGGTAACTGTTAGGGTGAGGGTTAAGGTTAGGGTGAGGCTTATGGTTAGGGTGAGGGTTAGGGTTAGGGTTAGAGTAATTTTTAGGTTTAGGATTACGGTTACAGTGAGGGTGAGAGTTAGGGTTAGTGTTAGGGAGAAGTTAAGTGTTAGGGTTAGTGTTAGAGTTAGGGTTAGGGTGAAGTTGCTTTTTAGTGGTAGGATTAGGGTTAAGGTGAGGGTTAGGGTGAGGGTTAGGGTTAGGGTGAGGGTTAGGGTGGGGGTGACGGTAGGGGTAAAAATGAGGGTTAGGCTGAGGGTGAGCGTTACTGAAAAGGTGAGGTTTAGGTTTAGGGTGAGGGTTAGGTTTAGAGTTAGGGTGAGGCTGAGGGTTAGATTGAGATTTAGTGTTAGGGTTAGTGTGAGGTTTATGGTGAGGATGAGTGTTAGGGTTAGGGTGAGTGCTAGGGTGAGGTTGAGGGTTAAGTTTAGTGTTAGGATGGGGTTTAGGGTTAGGGTGATTGTTAGGGTTAGTGTTAGCATTAGGTTTAGTGTTAGTGTGAGTGTAAGTATTAGGATGAGGGTTAGGGTTAGGGTGAGGGTTATGGTTAGGGTGAGGGTTAGGGTAAGGGTTAGGGTTATTGTTAGGGTTAGGGTTAGGGTTATATGGTTACGGTGTGGGTGAGGGTGTGGGTTATTTTTAGGGTTAGGATGAGGTTTAGGTTTCAGGTAAGGGTTAGAGTTAGGGTTAGGGTGAGGGTGAGGTTTAGGGTTAGAGTTAGTGTTAGTGTTAGGGTTAGGGATAGGGTGAGGGTTAGGGTGAGGCTTAGGCTTAGGCTTGGGCCGAGCATGAGGAGGACGGTTAGGGTTCGGGTTAGGGTGAGGTTTAGGGTTAGGGTTAGGCTGAGGGTTAGGTTTAGGTTTAGGGTTAGGATTAGGTTTGGGGTGAGGGCTATGGTGAGGGTTAGGGTGTGGGTTAGGTTTAGGGTAGTGTTAGGTTTAGGATTCGGGTTAGGGTGAGTTTGAGTGTGAGGGTTAGGTTTGGGTTAGGCTTAGGGTTAGTGTGAAGGTTAGGGTTAGGGTTTGGCTTAGGGTGAGGGTGAGGCTGAGGATTAGTGTTAGGTTTAAGGTTTGTTTAAGGGTTAGGGTTTCTGTTAGGTTTAGGGTTAGGGTTAGGGTTACAGTGAGGGTTAGGTTTAGGGTTAGGGTTAAGTTAGGGTTAGGCTGAGGGTGAGGGTGTGGGTGAGGAATAGGGTTATGGTTAGGGTTAAGGTTATTGTTAGTGTTGTGGTTAGGGTTAAGTTTGCAGTGAGGGTGAGGCTGAGGGTGAGGTATATGGTTAGGGTTACGGTTAGGGTTAGGGTTACTGTTATTGTTTGTGTTGGAGTAAGAATTACTGTGAGGTTGAGAGTGAGGGTGAGGGTTAGGGTTAGGGTGAGGTCTAGGATTAGGGTTAGGTTTAGGGTTAGGCTGAGGGTGAGGTTTAGGGTTAGAGTTAGTGTTTGTGGGAGGGTTAGGGTGAGGTTTAGGGTTAGGGTTAGTGTTAGGGTTAGGCTGAGGGTGAGGTTTAGGTTGAGGATTAGGGATAGGGTTAAGTTTAGTTTTAGAATTAGGTTGAGCGTGAATGTGAGGGTTAGGTTGAAGGTTAGGCTTAAGCTTAGGGTTAGGCTGAGGGTGAGGGTAGGGGTGAGGATTAGAGTTAGGGTGATTGTTAGGTTTACGTTTAGTGTTATTGTTAGGGTAAGGGTTAGAGTTAAGGTGAGTGTGAGGGTGTGGTTGAGACTTAGATTTAGGGTTAGGGTGTGTTTTAGGGTTAGGATTAGGGTTAGAGTGAGGGTGAGGGTTAGGGTTAGTGTGAGGGTTAGGGTTAGGGTTTGGCTTAGGGTTAGAGTTACTGTGAGGGTTAGGGTACGGGTGAATATGAGGGTTAGGGTTAGGTTTAGGGTTAGGTTCAGGTTTAGGGTGAGGGCTGGGGTGAGGGTGAGTTTTAGGGTTACGGTTAGAGTTTGGTTTAGGGTTAGGGTTAGGGTTAGGTTTAGGGTGAGTGTGAGGTTTAGTGTTAAAGTTAGGGTTAGGGTGAGGCTGAGGGTGAGGGTTAGGGTGAGGGTTAGCATTAGGGTTAGGGTGAGAGTTAGGTTTCAGTTTAGTTTAGGGTTAGGGTGAGGATTAGGGTTAGGATTAGTGTTAGGCTGAGGGCTAGGGTGAGGATGAGGGTTAGTGTTAGTGTTAGGGTAAGGTTTAGGGTTAGGGTTCGGGTTCGGGTTCGTGATAGGATGAGGGTTAGGGTTTAGGTGAGCATTAGCGTTAGGATTAGGTTGAGGGTTAGGGTTAGGATTAGTGTTAGGGTGAGGGTGACTGTTACGATTAGGGTTAGGATTAGGAGTAGGGTTAGGTTTAGGGTTAGGATTAGTGTTATTTTTAGGGTTTGGTTTATAGTTATGGTGAGGGTGAGGGGAGGGTGAGGATTAGGGTTAGGGTTATTGTCAGGTTCAGGATTAGGCTTAGGATTAGTGTTAGGGTGAGGGTGAGGTTTAGTTTTAGATTTAGGGTTAGTTGGAGGTTTAGGTGGGGGTTAATGTTAGGGTTAGTTTTATGGTTAAGGTTAGGGTGAGGGTTAGGTTGAGGTTAAGGTTTAGGGTTAGGGTTAGTGTTAGGATTAGGGTTAGTGTGAGGGTTAGTGTGAGGGTTAGGCTTAGGATTAGGCTTAGGCTTAGGGTAAGGCTGAGAGTGAGTGTGGGGGTGTGGATTAGGTTTAGGGTGATTGCTAGGTTTAGGCTTAGGGTGAGGGTTAGGATGAGTGTTAGGGTTAGGATTAGGGTTAAGGTGAGGGCTTGGGTGAGGGTGAGGGTTAGGGTAAGTGTTAGGCTTAGGCTTAGGGTTAGGCTGAGAATGAGGTTGAGGGTGAGGATTAGGGTTAAGGTGAGATTTAGTGTTAGTGTTACGGGTAGAGTTAGTATTTGGGTGAGGGTGAGGCTTAGGGGTACAGTTAGGGTTAGGGTGAGTGTTAGGCTTAGGGTGACGGTTAAGGTGAGAGTGATGTTAAGGTAAAGGTGAGGGTTAGGCTGAGTGTGAGGGTTATTGAATGGGTTAGCGTTAGTGTTAGGTGGAGGGATAGGATTAGGCTGAGTGTGAGGGTGAGGGTTAGATTGAGGATTAGTGTTAGGGTTCGTGTGAGGTTTAGGGTGAGGATGAGGGTTAGGGTTAGGGTAAGGCCTAAGGTGAGGATGAGGGTTAGTGTTAGGGTTAGGGTGAAGTTTATGGTTAGGGTTATTGTTAGGATTAATGTTAGAGTTAGGCTTAAGATGAGGGATAGGGTGAGGGTGAGGTTTAGGGTTAGGGTTAGGATTAGGATGAGGTTTAGGGTTAGGGTAAGTGTGACTTTTAGGGTTAGGGTTAGGCTTAGGCTTAGGGTTAGGCTTAGGGTGATGGTGAGGGTGAGGGTTATTATTAGGGTGAGGGTTAGGCTTAGTCTTAGGGTGAGAGATAGGGTTCCGGTTATGTTTAGGTTTAGAATGAGTATTGGGTAAGGGTCACAGTGAGGGTGAGGGTTAGGGTTAGGTTGAGGTTTCGGGTTAGGGTTTGGTTTAGGGTGAGGGTGAGGGTGAGGGTAAGGGTTAGGGTTAGTGTTAGGTAAGGGTTAGGATGAGGGTTAGGGTTAAGATTAGGGTTAGGGTTAGGGTTAGTGTTAAGGTTAAGTTGAGGGTGAGGGTGAGGGTTAGGGTTAGGGTGGGGGTTAGGGTTAAAGTTATTGTTAGGGTTAGGGTTAGAGTTAAGGTTAGGTTGAGGGTGAGGGTGAGGGTTAGGTTTAGGGTGAGGTGTAGGGTGAGGTTTAGGGTTACGGTTAGGGTTAGAGTTAGCATGAGGGTGAGGTTTAGGGGTAGAGTTAGGGTTAGGGGGAGGGTTAGAGTCAGGTTTAGGTTTAGGGTTTGGGTGAGGATGAGGGTTAGGTTGAGTTTTAGGGATATGGTTAGGTTTAGGATTAGGTATCGTGTGAGGGTGAGTGTGAGGGTTAGGGTGATGGTTAGGCTTAGGGTGAGGGTTAGGCTGAGGGTGAGGGTGGGGGTGACGATTAGGGTTAGGGGGATAGTAAGGGTTAGGGTTAGTGTTATTGTTAGGGTTAGAATTAGAGTTACTGTGAGGGTGAGGTTGGCGGTGAGGGTTAGGGTTAGGGTTATGGTGGGGTTTAGGTTTAGGGTTAGTGTTAGAGTTAGTGTGAGGTTGAGGGTTAGGTTGAGGTTTAGGGTTAGGGTTAGGGTTATTGTGAGGGTTAGGGTTAGGGTTAGAGTTAGTGTTAGGGTTACGGTAAGTGTTAGGGTGAGGGTTTGGGTTAGGGTGAGGGTTCTGTTTAGGGTGAGGGTTAGAGTTAGGTTTATTTTTAGGGTTAGGGTTAGGGTTAAGGTTACGTTGAGGGTGAGGATTAGGGTTGGGGTTAGGATGAGGTTTAGGTTTACGGTTAGTGTTACAATTAGGGTTAAGGTGAGAGTGAGGTTTAAGGTTAGAGTTAGGGTTAGTTTTAGGGTTAGATTGAGGGCTAGGGTGAGGGTTAGGGTTAGGTTTAGGGTGAGGGTTAGGATTAGGTTTAGGGCTAGGATTAGGGTTAGGGTTAGGACTAGGGTAAGGGTTAGGGTTAGGGTTAGGGTTATGGATAGGGTTAGGTTTAGGATTAGGATTAGGGTGAGGGTGAGTGTGAGGGTTAGGGTTAGGATTAGGCTTAGGGTTAGGGTGAGGGTTAGGGTTAGGGTTTGGGTTAGGGTGAGGTTGAGGCTGAGGATTAGGGTTTGGTTTAGGGTTAGGGTTAGGGTTAGTTTTAGGGTTAGGTTTAGGGTTAGGGTTAGGTTTAGCATTAGGTTTTGGCTGAGGTTGAGGGTGGTGGTGAGGATTAGGGTTAGGTTTACGGTTCTGGTTATTGTTAGTGTTATGGTTAGGGTTAATTTTGCAGTGAGGTTGAGTTTGAGGTTGAGTGTTATGGTTAGACATTGGGTTATGGTTAGGGTTAGTGTTATTGTTAGGGTTAGGTTTAGAGTTACGGTGAGTTTGAGGGTGAGGGTGAGAGTTAGGGTTAGGATGAGGTTTAGGGTGAGATTTGGGGTTAGGTTTAGGGTTAGGGTTAGTGTGCGTGTAAGGTTTAGGGTTAGAGTTAGTTTTAGGGGGAGGGTTAGGGTGAAGTTTAGGGTTAGGGTTAGTGTTAGGGTTAGGGAGAGCGGCAGGGTTAGGATGTGGTTTAGGGATAGGTTTAGGGTTAGGATTAGGGTTAGGGTGTGGGTGAGTGTAAGGGTTAGGGTGTAAGGGTTAGTCTTAGGCTTAGTGTTAGGATGAGAGTGAGGATGAGGGTGAGATTTAGGGTGAAAATTAGGGTGGGGTTTAGGGTTAGGGTTAGGGTTAGGGTTCGGGTGAGGGTGAGGTTGAAGTTTAGATATAGGGTTAGGGGGGTGGTTAGGGTGAGGGTTATGGTTAGGGTTAGTTTTAGGGTTAGGGTGAGGGTGAGGGTTAGGTTTAGGGTTAGGATTAGGTTTAGGGTGAGGGTGAACGTGTGTGTTAGGGTTAGGTTTAGGGTTAGGCTTAGGATTAGGCTGAGGGTGAGTTTGAGGTTGAGGGTTAGGATTAGGGTTCGGGTTAGGGTTCGGGTTAAGTTTAGGGTTAGGGTGAGGGTTGGGGTAAGGGTTATGGTGAGGGCGAGGGTTAGCGTTAGGTTGAGTGTTAGGGTTAGGTTTAGGGTGCGTGTGAGGGTGAGGGTTAGGGTTAGGGTGAGGGTTAGGATGAGTGTTCGGGTTAGTGTTAGATTTAGGGTGAGTCTGAGGGTGAGGGTTAGGGTGAGGGTTAGTGTTAGATTTAGGGTTAGGGTGAGGGTGAAGGTGAGGGTGAGGTTTAGGTTTAGGGTTAGGTCGAGGTTTAGGGTTAGTGTTATGATTAGGGTTAGGATGAGGGTGAGGTTTAGGGGTAGAGTTAGGGTTAGGGTGTGGGTTAGGGTGAGGGTTAGGGTTAGTGTGAGGGTTAGGGAGGGGGTGATGTTGAGGGTAAATGTGAGGTTAGTCTGAGGGTGAGTTTTACCATAAGGGTGATGGTTAGGGTGAGGATGAGTGTTAAGGTTAGCGTGAGTGTTAGGGTGAGGGTGAAGGTTAGGGTTAGTTGGAGGGTTAGTCGAGGGTTAGGGTTAGGGTTAGTTTTAGGGTTAAGGTTAGAGTGAGGGTTAGGTTGAGGTTTAGGTTTCGTGTTACAGTTAGGATTAGGATTACGGTAAGGTTTAGGCTGAGTGTGAGGTTTAGGGTTAGGGTTAGGGTTAGACAGGTTTAGGCTGAGGGTGAGGGTGAGGGTGAAGGTTAGGGTTAGGGTGAGGGTTAGGGTTAGGTTTAGGGAGAAAGATAGGGTTTGGGTTAAGTTTAGGGTTAGGGTTAGTTTGAGATTTAGAGTTAGGGTTAGGGTGAGGGTGAGGGTTAGGGTTAGGATGAGGGTTAGGATGAGGATTAGGGTTATGATTAGTGTTAGGGTGTGGGCTAGGGTGATGGTGATTTTGAGGGTTAGGGTTTGGGTGAGGTTTAGTGTTAGGGTTAGGGTTAGAGTGAGTGTTAGGATGAGAGTTAGTGTTACCATGAAGTTAGGGTTAGGGTTATGGTGAGGTTGAGGGTTAGAATTAGGTGTAGGGTGAGGGTGAGTGTTAGGATTAGGTTTAGTGTTAATTTAGGTTTAGGATTAGTGTTATTGTTAGGGGTAGGGTTTGACTTACAGTGAGGGTGAGGGTGAGGGTGAGGGTTAGGGTTAGGGTGAGGGTTAGGATTGGTGTTATGGGGAGGGTTATGATGAGGGTTAGGTTTAGGTTTATGGTTACGGTGAGGGTGAGGGTTAGGGTTAAGTTTAGGGTGAGGTTTTTAGTGTTAGGGTTAGGGTTAGAGTTAGGGTTAGGGTGAGGGTGATGTTTAGGGGTAGAGTTAGGGTTATGGTGAGGGTCAACATGAGGGTTAGGGTTACGGTGAGGGTTAAGGTGGGGGTGATGGTAAGGGTAAAGATGAGGATTAGGCCTAGGGTGAGGGTTATGGTAAGGGTGAGGGTTACGGTTAGGGTGAGGATGAGAGTTAGGGTTAGGGTGAGTGCTAGGGTGAGGGTGAGGACTAGGTTTAGTGTTAGGGTGAGGTTAGGGTTAGTGAGGGGTATGGTTAGGGTTAAGGATAGGGTTAGGTTTAGGTTTATTGTTAGGGTTAGGTTTAGGGTTAGGGTAGGATTAAGGTTAGGGTTAGGGTTATTGTTAGGGTTAGGGTTGAGATGAGGTTTAGGTTTAGGGTTCGGGTTAGAGTTAGGCTTAGGGAAAGGGTGAGGTTTAGGGTTAGAGTTAGGGTTAGTGTTAGGGTTAGGGTTAGCATGAGGGTTTGGTTTAGGGTTAGGCTAAGGCTTTGGTTTAGGCTTAGGCCCCGCATGTGGGTGAGGGTTAGGGTTAGGGTTAGGGTGAGGGTAATCCATACGGAAGGGTGAGGGTTTGGGTTAGGTTGAGGGTTAGGGTTAGAATTAGGGTTAGGGTGAGGGTGAGGGTTAGGATTAATGTTAGGGTTAGGGTTATTGTTAGGGTTAGGGTTACGGTGAGGGTGACGGTTAGGGTTAAGTTATTGTGAAGTTTTTAGTGTTAGTGTTAGGGTTAGGGTCAGGGTTAAGGTGAGGTTTAGGGGTAGAGTTAGAGTTATGGTTATGGTTAGGGTGAGGGTTAGGGTTAGGGTGAGGGTTAAGGTGGGGTGACGGTAAGGATAAAGATGAGGGTTAGGCCTAGGGTGAGGGTTATGGTAAGGGTGAGGGTTAGGGTTAGGGTTAGGATTAGGGTGAGAGTCCGTGTTCAGGTTAAGTTTAGGGTTAGGATGAGGTTTAGGGTGAGGATGAGGGTTAGGGTTAGGGTGAGAACTAGGGTGAGAGGGAGGATTAGGATTAGTGTTAGGGTGAGGTTCGGGTTAGGGTGAGGGTTATGGTTAGGGTTAGGGTTAGGGTTAGGTTTAGTGTTAGGGTTAGGGGTAGGATTAGGGTAGGGTTAAGGTTAGGGTTAGGATTATTGTTAGGGTTAGGGTTAGGATGAGGTTTAGGTTTAGAGTTAGGGTTAGTGTTAGGGTTAGGGTAAGGGTGAGGGTGATTGTGAGGCATAGGGTTACGGTTAGGATTAGGCTTAGAGTTAGGGTGAGGGTTAGGGTTAGAGTTTGGGTTAGGGTGCAGGTGAGGCTGAGGATTAGGTTTAGGTTTAGGGTTAGATTTAGGGTTAGGTTTAGGGTTAGGGTTAGTGTTAGGTTTAGGGTTATGGTGAGGGTTAGGGTAAGGGTTAAGGTTAGGCTTAGGTTTAGGCTGAGGGTGTCTGTGGGGGAGAGAATTAGAGCTAGGGTTAGGGTTAGGCTTAGGGTTAGGTTTATTGTTAGTGCTATGGTTAGGGTTAAGTTTGCAGTGAGGGTGAGGCTGAGGGAAACGGTGAGGGTTAGGGTTAGGGTTAGTGTTATTGTTAGGGTTAGGGCTAGAGTTACGTTGAGGTTGAGGGTGAGGGTGAATGTTAGGGTTAGGGTGAGTTTTAGGGTTATGGTTAGGGTTAGGGCAAGGGTGAGTTTTAGGGTGAGGGTGAGGTTTAATGTTAGGGTTAGGGTGAGAGTTAGGGTAGAGTTAGGGTGAGAGAAGGATTCAAGTTAAGTTTAGGGTTATAGTGTGGGTTAAGGTAAGGGTTACGGTGAGGTTGAGGGTTAGGGTTAGGTTGAGATTTAGGGTTAACATTAGATTTAGTGTTAGGGTGAGGGTTAGGGTAAGGTTTACGGTGAGGGTGAGGGTTAGGGTTAGGGTTAGAGTTAGGATTTGTGTTAGGGTGAGGGCTAGGGTGAGGCTGAGGGTTAGGGTAAAGGTTTGGCTTAGGCTTAGGTTTAAGCTGAGCGTGAGGTTGAGGGTGAAGGTTAGGGTTAGGATTAGTGTGAGGTTTAGTGTTAGGGTTAGGGTTAGAGTTAGCATTATGGTGAGGTTTAGGGGTAGAGTTAGTGTTAGGGTGAGGTTAGGGTTAGGGTGAGGGTTGGGTTGTGGGTGACTGTAAGGGTAAGGTGAGGGTTAGGCTGAGGATGAGGGTCATGGTAAGGGTGAGAGTTAGGGTTAGGGCGAGGGTTAGGGTTAGGGTTAGGGTTAGGGTGAGGGTTAGATTGAGGATTAGTGTTAGCTTTAGTGTGAGGTTTACCATGAGGATGAGTATTAGGTTTAGGGCTAGGGTTAGGTTGAGGTTTAGGTTTAGTGTTAGCGTGAGGTTTAGGGTTAGGGTGATTGTTAGATTTAGTGTGAGGCTTAGTGTTCGGGTTAAGGTTAGTGTTAAGATGAGAGTAAGTGTTAGGGTGAGGGTTAGGTTTAGGGTGAGGGTAATGATTAGGGTTAGGTTTAGGGTTAGGGTTAGGGTTTTTGTTAGGTTTAGGGTTACTGTTGTTGTTAGTGTTAGGGTTAGGGTTCCGGTTAAGTAGAGGGTGAGGTTTAGGGTTAGGGTTAGGATTAGGGTTAGTGTTAGGGTGAGGGTAAGTGTTAGGGTGAGTGATAGGGTTAGGGTGAAGGTTATGGTTAGGGTGAGGGTCAAGGTAAGGTTTAGGGTTACTTTGAGCGTGAGGGTTAGGGTTATGTTGATGGTTAGGGTTAGGTTTAGGGTTAGGGTGAGTTTAGGGTTAGGGTTATTGTGAGGGTTAGTGTTAGGGTTAAGGTTAGGGGTAGGGTGAGGGTAAGTGTTAGGGTGAGGTTTAGGGTTAGGGTGAGGATTATGGTTAGGGTGAGGGTTAGGGTTATTGTTAGGGTTAGGGTTAGGTTTAGATTTAGGGTTAGGGTGAGGGTGAGAATTAAGGTTAGAGTGAGGTTTATTTTAGGGTTATAGTTAGGGTGAGGGTTAGGGTTAGGTTTAGGCTTAGGTTTAGGCTTAGGCCGAGCATGAGCGTGAGGGTTAGGGTTCGGGTTAGGGTTCGGGTTAGGGTTATGGTTAGTGTCAAGTTTAGGATGAGGTTTAGGGTTAAGGTTAGGGTTAGGGTGAGGGCTAGGCTGAGGGTTAGGGTTAGGGATTGGGTTAGGTTTAGGATTACGGTTAGGGTGAGGGTGAGTGTGAGGCTTCGGCTTAGGGTTAGGGTTAGGTTTAGAGTTAGGGTGAGGGTTTTGCTTAGGGTTTGGGTTAGGATTAGGGTTAGGGTTACCGTGAGGGTCAGGGTTAGGTTAGGGTTAGTCTTAGGATTAGGCTTATTGTTAGTGTTATGGTTAGGGTTAAGTTTGCAGTGAGGGTGAGGCTGAGGGTGAGGGTGAGGTTTAGGGTTAGGGTTAGGGTTAGTGTTATTGTTAGGTTTAGGGCTAGAGTTACGTTGAATTTGAGGGTGAGGTTGAAGGTTAGGGTTAGGGTGAGTTTTAGGGTTAGGGTTAGTGTTAGGGTGAGAGTGAGGTTTAGGGTTAGAGTTAGGCTTAGGGTTAAGGTTAGGGTGAGGTTTCGGGTTAGGGTTAGGTTTGGGGTTATGGTAAAGGTGAGGTTTAGGGTTAGAATTAGGGTTAGGGTGAGGCTGAGGGTGAGGGTTAGGGTTAGGGTTAGTGTTAGCTTTAGGGTTAGGGTTAGGGTGAGGGTTAGGGTGACGGTAAGAGTTAGAGTTAAGGTTAGGATTAGGATTAGTGTAAGGGTTAGGGTGAGTGTGAGGTCTAGGGTTAGTGTTAGTATTAGGGTTAGGCTTAGGTTTAGTCTGAGGGTGAGGTTGAGTGTGAGGGTTAAGGTTAGGGTGAGGGTGAGGGTTAGGATTATGGGGAGGGTTAGGATGACTGTTAGGGTTAGTATTAGGGTTAGGATGAGGGGTAGGGTGAGGGTGAGGTTTAGGGATAGGGTTAGGGTTAAGGTAAGGGTGAGGGTGAGGTTTAGGGTTAGAGTTAGGCTTGAGTTAAGCCTGAGGGTGAGGGTGAGGGTTAGGGTGAGGATTAGGATTAGGGTAAGGGTTAGGGTGAGTGTGAGTGTTAGGGTTAAGGTAGGATTAGGTTTATGGTTACACTGAGGTTGAGGGTGAGGGTGAGGGTAAGGGTTAGGATTAGGGTTAGGGTGAGCATGACTGTGTGTGTTTGGGTTAGTTTTAGGGTTAGGCTTAGGGTTAGGGTGACGGTGAGGTTCAGGGTGATGGTTAGGGTTAGGGTGAGGTTTAGGCTAAGGGTTAGGGGTAGGGTTAGGATGAGGTTTAGGGTTAGGATTAGGGTTAGAATGAGGACTAGGGTGAGGTTGAGGGTTAGGGTGAGGGTTAGGGTTAGGGTTAGGGTGAGAGTTAGGATTTGGGTTAAGTTTATGTTTAGGGTGAGGGTTAGGATAAGGGTTATGGTAAGGTTGAGGGTTAGGGTTAGGTTGAGGGTTAGGGTTAGGATTAGGGTTAGGGTGAGGGTGAGGTTTAGGGTTAGTGTTAGGGTGAGGGTTAAGATGAGGTTTAGGATTAGGGTTAGTGTGAGGGTAGGCTGAGGTTGAGGTTTAGGATTAGGGATTTTTGAAGTTTAGGGTTAGGGTTATGGTTAGGGGTAGGGTGAGGGTGAGGATTAGGGTTAGAGTTAGGGTAAATGTGAAGCTGAGGTTGAGGGTTAGGTTTAGGGTTAGTGTTAGAATAACGGTTAGGTTGAGGATTAAGGTGAGGGTGAGGGTTAGGCTTAGGGTTATAATTAGGATTAATGTAATGGTTAGGGTGAGTGTGAGGGTTAGGTTTAGGCTTAGGCTTAGGGTTAGGCTGAGGGAGAGGGTGAGTGTGAGGGTTAGCTTTAGGTTGAGGGTTAGGGTTAGGGTTAGCTTGAGAGTTAGGGTTCAAGTTATGTTTAGGGTTAGGGTTAGGGTTACAGTGAGGGTTATGTTTAGGGTTAGGTTGAGGGTTAGGGTTAGGGTTAGGGTGAGGCTTAGGATTAGAGTTAGGGTGAGGGTTAGGATTAGGATTAGGGTTACAATTAGGGTTAGGATGAGGGCTAGGGTGAGGGTGAGGATTAGGGTTAGTGTTAGGGTAAGGTTTAAGGTTAAGTTTAGGTTTTCAGTGAGGGTTAGTATAAGGGTTAAGGTTACGGTGAGGGTGAAGTTTAGGGTTAGGGTGACAGTTAGGGTTAGGATTAGGGTTATGGTGAGGGTGAGTTTTAGCATTAGGGTTAGGGTTAGGTTTAGGGTTAGTATTAGTGTTATTATTAGGGTTAGGGTTAGAGTTAAGGTGAGGGTGAGGGTGGGGGTGAGGGTGAGGGTTAGGTTTAGGGTTAGGGTGAGGTTTAAGTTTAGGGTTTGGATTAGGGTTAGGGTGAGTGTGAGGTTTAGGGTTAGGTTTCGTGTTAGTTAGAGCATTAGGTAGAGGGTTAGGGTTAGTTTTAGGGTTAAGGTTAGGGTAGGCTTAGGTTGAGTTTTCGGGTTAATTTTAGATTTAGGGTTAAGATTAGGGTTAGGGTGAGGGTGAGTGTTAGGGTTAGGGTTAGGCTTAGGCTTATGCTTAGGGTTAGGTTGAGGGTGAGGGTGGGGTGAGGATTAGAGTTAGGGTGATGGTTAGGGCTAGGGTTAGGGTGAGGGTTAGGATGACGTTTAGCGTTAGGATTAGGGTTAGGGTGAGGGCTAGGGTGAGGGTGTGGGTATGGTAAGGGTTTGGCTTAGGCTTAAGCTTAGGGTTAGGCTGAGGGTGAGGGTGGGGGTGAGGATTAGAGTTAGGCTGATTGTTAGGGTTAGGGTTTGGGTGAGGGTTATGATGAGGGTTAGGGTTAGGATTAGGGTTAGGGTGAGGGTTAGGGTGAGGGTGTGGGTAGGGTAAGTGTTAGGCTTAGGCTTAGTGTTAGGCTTAGCTTTTGGTTGAGGATAAGGGATGGGGTTAGGGATAGGGTGTGTTTTAATGTTAGGGTTAGGGTTAGAGTTGGGGTTAGGGTGATGGTGAGGTTTAGGGGTAGAGTTAGTGTTAGGGTGAGTGTTAGGGTTAGGGTGAGGGTTAGGTTGTGGTTGACGGTAAGGGTAAAGGAGAGCGTTAGGTGAGGTTGAGGTTGAGGGTGATGGTAAGGGTGAGGGTGAGGGTTAGGGTGAGGGTTAGGGTTAGGGTTAGGGTTAGAGTCATGGTGAGGGTTAGATTGAGGATAAGTGTTCGGGTTAGTGTGAGGTTTAGGGTGAGGATGAAGGTTAGGGTTAGGTTGAGGGCTAAGGTGAGGGTGAGTATTAGGGTTAGTGTTAGTGTGAGATTTAAGGTTAGGTGATGTTTAGGTTTAGTGTGAGTGTTATAGTTAGGGTTAGGGTTAGTGTTCGGGTGAGGGTAAGTGCTAGGGTGAGCTTAGGTTTAGGGTGTGGATTATGGTTAGGGTGAGGGTTAGGGTTAGGTTTAGCGTTATTGTTAGTGTTAGGGTTAGGGTTACGGTTATGGTGAGGGTGAGGGTGAGGGTTAGGGTTAGGGTTAAGATTAGGATTAGGGTTAGTGTTAGGGTGAGGGTAAGTGTTAGGATGAAGGTTAGGGTAAGGGTGAGGGTTATGGTTAGGGTTAGGGTTACGTTGAGCGTAAGGGTTACTGTTTGATTGAGGGTTATGGTTAGGGTTAGTGTTAGGGTGAGGTTAGGGTTAGGTTTAGTGTGAGGTTTCGTGTTTGGGTTAGGGTTAGTGTTAATGTGATGGTAAGTGTTAGGTTCAGGATTTGGGTTAGGGTGAGGGTTATGGTTACATTGAGGTTAAGGATTAGGTTTAGGGTTATTGTTAGGGTTATGTTTAGGGTTAAGGTTACGGTGTGGGTGAGGGTGAGGGTTAGGTTTAGGGTTAGGGTTAGGGATAGGGTGAGAGTTAGTGTTCGGTTTAAGTTTAGTGTTAGGTTGAGGTTTAGGGTGAGGGTTATGTTGAGGGTGAGGGTTAGGGTTAGGTTGAGGGTTAGGGTTATGATTAGGTTTAGGGTGAGGGTGAGGGTGAGGGTTAGGGTTAGTGTTAGGGTGAGGATTAGGATGAGGGTTAGGGTTAGGGTGTGGGTTAGGGTTAGGGTGAGGGTTAGGGGTGGGGTTAGGGTGAAAGTTAGGGTTCAGTTTAAGTTTAGGGTTAGGGTAAGTGTTAGGGTTAGGATTACGGTGAGCATGATGATTAGGGTTAGGTTGAGGGTTAGGTTTAGGCTTAGGATTAGGGTGAGGGTTAGGGTTAGGGTGAGGGTTAGGATGAGGATTAGGGTTAGGGTTAGGATTATGTTTAGGGTGAGGGCTATGTTCAGGGTGAGGTTTAGGGATAGAGTTTGGTTTAGGATGAGGGTTTGGGTTACTGTGAGGGTGAGGTTTAGGGTTAGGGTGAGGGTTAGGGTTAGGATTTGGGTTAGGGTTAGGATGAGTTTAGGGTTACATATAGGGTTAGGGGGTGGTTTAGGTCGAGGGTTAGGGTTAGGATTAGTGTTAGGGATAAGGTTAGGGTGAGGTTTAGCTTGAGGTTTAGGGTTAGGTTTAGGATTAAGGTTAGGGTGAGGGTGAGCGTGAGGTTTAGGGTTAGGGTTAGCCTTAGGCTTAGGGTTATGCTGAGGATGAAGGTGTGGATGAGGATTAGGGTTAGGGTGATGGTTAGGGTTAGTGTTAGTGTGAGGGTTAGGATGATGGTTAGGTTTAGGATTAGGGTTAGAGAGAGGGCTAGGGTGAGGGTTAGGGTAAGGTTTAGGCTTAGGCTGAGTGTTAGGCTGAGGGTGAGATTGAGGGTGAGGGTTAGGGTTAGGGTGATGGTTAGGTTTAAGATTAAGGTGAGGGTTAGGATGACGTTTCGGGTCAGGATGAGGATGATGGTAAGGGTAAAGGTGTGGTTTAGGTTGAGGGTGAGGGTTAAGATAAGTGTGAGGGTTAGGGGTAGGTTTAGGGCTAGGGTAAGGGTTAGCGTTAGACTGAGGCTTAAATTGAGTATTAGGGTTAGGGTTAGTGTGAGTGTTAGTGTTAGTGTTAGGGTTAGTGTTAGGGGGAGGGTTATTTTTAGGGTGAGGTTTAGGGTTAGGGTTATTGTTATGGTTATGGTTAGGGTTACGGTTATGGTGAAGTTGAGCGTGAGGGTTAGGGTTAGGTTTAGGGTGAGGTTTAGGTTTAGGGTTAAGGTGAGGATTAGGTTTAGGTTTAGGGTTATGGATACGGTGAGGTTGAGGTTTAGGGTTAGAGTTAGGGTTAGGTTGAGGCTGAGGTTGAGGGTTAGGGTTAGTGTTAGAGTTAGGTTTACGGTGAGGGTTAGGGTGAGAGTGAGGGTTAGGCTTAGTGTTAGGATTAGGATTAGGGTAAGGGTTAGCATGAGGGTGAGCTTGAAGTTGAGGGTGAGGGTTAGGGATAGGGTAAGTTTTAGGTGTAGGGTTAGTTTGAGATTTAGGGTTCGGGTTAAGTTTAGGGTTAGGGTGAGGGTTAGCGTTAGGGTTAGTGTTAAGGTTAGGGTGAGGGTTAGGGTTAGGGTTAGGGTTAGGGTTATTGTTAGTGTTATGGTTAGGGTGAAGTTTTCGGTGAGAGTGAGGCTGAGGGTGAGGTTTATGGTTATGGTTATGGTCAGTTTTAGGGTTAGTGTTATTGTTTGGGTTAGGGTTAGATTTAAAGTTAGATTGAGGGTGAGGGTGAGGGTGAGTGTTAGGGTTAGAGTGAGTTGTATGGTGAGTTTTAGGGTGATGGTTAGGGTTAGGGTGAGGGTGAGGTTTAGGGTTAGGTTTAGGGTTAGGATTAATGTTAGGGTTAGGCTTAAGGTGAGGGTTAGGGTGAGGGTGAGGTTTAGGGATAGGGTTATGATTAAGAATAGGGTTATGGTTAGGGTGAGTGTGAGGTTTAGGGTTAGCGTTAGTGTTAGCGTTAGGCTGAGGGTGAGGGTGAGGTTGAGGGTTATTGTTAGGGTGAGGTTTAGGGTTAGGGTTAGGGTGAGAGTTAGGGTTCGGGTTAAGTTTATGGTTAGAGAGAGGATTAGGGTAAGGGTTACAGTGAGAGTGATGGTAGGGTTAGGTTGAGGGTTAGGATTTGGGTTATGTTTAGGGTGAGGGTGAAGATGAGGGTTAGGGTTAGTGTTAGGGTGAGAGTTAGGATGAGGGTTAGGGTTTGGATTAGGGTTAGGGTGAAGACTAGGGTGACGGTGAGATTTAGGTTTAGGGTTAGGGTGAGGTTTAGGTTTAGGTTTAGTGTTAGGGATAGGGAGAGGGTGAAGTTTAGGGTTAGAGTTAGGGTTAGGTTGAGGCTGAGGCTGAGGGTTAAGGTTAGGGTTAGTGTTAGAGTTAGGGATACGGTGAGCGTTACGGTGAGAGTGAGGTTTAGGCTTAGTGTTAGGATTTGGATTAGGGTAAGGGTTAGGGTGAGGGTGAGGGTGAGGGTGAGGGTTAGGGTTAGGGTAAAGGTTAGGGGTAGGATTAGGGTGAGATTTAGGATTCTGGTTAATGTTGGGTTAGGGTGAGGTTTAGGGTTAGGGTTACGTTGAGCGTGAGGGTTAGGGTTAGGTTGAGGGTTAGGGTTAGGCTTAGGATTAGGGTGAGGGTTAGGGTTAGGGTGAGGTTTAGGGTGAGGTTTTGGGTTAGAGTTAGGTGTAGGGGCAGGGTTAGGGTGAGGTTTAGGGTTAGGGTTAATGTTAAGGTTAGGGTGAGGCTTAGGGTTAGGGTTAGTGTTAGTGTTATTGTTAGTGTTATGGTTAGGTTGAAGTTTGCGGTGAGGGTGAGGCTGAGGGTGAGGGTCATGGTTATGTTTATGGTTATGGTTATGGTTAGTGTTATTGTTAGGGTTAGGGTTAGAGTTAAATTAGGTTGAGGGTGAGGGTGAGTGTTAGGGTTAGGGTGAGTTTTAGGGTGAGGTTTAGGGTTAGGGTGAGAGTTAGGGTGAGGGTGAGGTTTAGGGTTAGAGTTAAGGTTGAGAGTAAGGTTAGGGTTAGGTTTAGGGTTAGGGTTAGGATGAGGGTGAGGGTTAGGTTGAGGTTTAGGCATAGGATTTAGGCCTAGGGTTAGGGTTAAGATTAATAATAGGGTTAGGCTTAAGTTGATGGTTAGGGTGAGCGTGAAGTTTAGGGTGATGGTTAGGATGAGTGTTAAGGTTAGAATTAGGGTTAGGGTGAGGGCTATGGTGAGGGTGAGGTTGAGGGTTAGGGTTAGGGTGATGTTTAGTGTTAGGGTTAGGGTTACTGATAGGGTGACGGTGAGGTTAAGGGTTATTGTTAGGGTTAGGGTGAGGCTGAGGGTGAGTGTTAGGTTTAGTGTTAGTGTTAGAGATAGGGTTACAGTGAGGATTAGGGTGAGGATGATGGTTAGGCTTAGTGTTAGGATTAGGTTTAGGGTAAGGGTTAGGGTGAGTGTGAGGGTTAGGGTTAAAGTGAGCGTGATTGTTAGGGTTAGGGTTAGGGTTATGGTTAGGGTTATTGTTTGGGTTAGGGTTATTGTTAGTGGTATGGTTAGGGTTAAGTTTGCAGTGAGGGTGAGGCTGAGGGTGAGGGTTATGGTTAGGGTTAGGGTTAGCGTTATTGTTAGGGTTAGGGTTAGATTTAAGGGTAGGTTGAGGGTTAGGGTGAGGGTTAGTGTTAGGATGAGGTTTAGATTGAAGTTTAGGGTTAGGGTTAGGGTTAGGGTGAGGGTGAGGTTTAGGGGTAGAGTTAGAGTTAGGGTTAGTTTTAGGATTAGGGTTCAGGTGAGGGTGAGTGTGAGGGTTAGGTTGAGGTTGAGGCTTAGGCTGAGGGTTAGGCTGAGGGTGAGGGTGGGGGTGAGGATTGGGGTTAGGGCGATGGTAAGGGTTAGTGTTAGTGTTATTGTTAGGGTTAGGGTTAGAGTTATTCTTAGTGTGAGGGTGGGGGTGAGGGTTAGTGTTAGGGTTAGTGTGAGGTTTAGGTTTAGGGTTATTGTTAGGGGTATTGTGAGGGTGAGGTTTAGGTTTAGGTATAGGGTTAAGGGGAGGGTTAAGGTGAGGGTGAGTGTTAGGGTTATGGTGAGGTAGAGGGTTAGGTTGAGGTTTAGGGTTAGGGTTAGGTTTAGGGTTAGTGTGAGGGTTAGTGTTAGGGTTAGGGGTAGTGTTAGGGTAAGGGTTTGGGTTAAGGTGAGGGTTATGGTTAGGGTGAGGGTTATGGTTAGGTTGAGGGTTAGTGTTAGGATTTTTTTTACTGTTAGGTTTAGGGTTATTCTGAGGGTGAGGGTGAGGGTGAAGGTTAGGGTTAGGGTGAGGGTTATGGTTATGGTTATGATTAGGGTTAGTGTTAGTGTTATTGTTAGGGTTAGGGTTAGAATTAAGGTTAGGTTGAGGGTGAGTGTGAGTGTTAGGGTTGGGCTGATTTTTAGGGTGAGGTTTAGGGTTAGGGTTAGGGTTAGGGTGAGTGTGAGGTTTAGGGTTAGAGTAAGTGTTGAAGAGAGGGTTAGGGTGAGATTTAGGGTTAGTGTTAGGATGAGGGTGAGGGTTAGGTTGAGGTTTAGGGATAGGGTTAGTTTTAGGATTAGGGTTAGGGTGAGGGGGAGTGTGAGGGTTAGAGTGAGGGTGATGGTGGATGTACGGATTAAGGTTAGGGTGATGGTAAGTGTTAGGGTGGGGGTGACGGTAAGGGTAAAGGTGAGGTTTAGACTGAGGGTGAGGGTTTAGCTAAGGGTTAGGGTTAGGGTTAGGGGGAGGGATAGGGTTTGGGTTAGGGTGAGGGTGAGGGTTAGATTGAGGATTAGTGTTAGGGTTAGTGTGAGGTTTAGGGTCAGGATAAGTATTAGGATTAGGGTGAGGTGTAGGGTGAGGATGAGGGTTAAGGTTAGTGTTAGGGTGAGGCTTAGGGTTAGGGTGATGGTTAGGGTTAGTGTTAGGGTGAGGTTTAGTGTTAGGTTTAGTGTTAGGATTAATGTTAGGGTTAGGCCTAAGGTGAGGGTTAGGGTGAGGGTGAGGTTTAGGGATAGGGTTATGATTAAGAATAGGGTTAGGGTTAGGGTGAGTGTGAGGTTTAGGGTTAGCGTTAGTGTTAGCGTTAGGCTGAGGGTGAGGGTGAGGGTGAGGGTTATTGTTAGGGTGAGGGTTAGGGTTAGGGTTAGGGTGAGAGTTAGGGTACGGGTAAAGTTTATGGTTAGAGTGAGGATTAGGGTAAGGGTTACAGTGAGAGTGATGGTAGGGTTAGGTTGAGGGTTAGGATTAGGGTTATGTTTAGGGTGAGGGTGAAGGTGAGGGTTAGGGTTAGTGTTAGGGTGAGGGTTAGGATGAGGGTTAGGGTTCGGATTAGGGTTATAGTGAAGGCTAGGGTGACGGTGAGATTTAGGTTTAGGGTTAGGGTGAAGTTTAGGTTTAGGTTTAGTGTTACGATAGGGAGAAGGTGAAGTTTAGGGTTAGAGTTAGGGTTAGGTTGAGGCTGAGGCTGAGGGTTAGGGTTAGGGTTAGTGTTAGAGTTAGGGATACGGTGAGCGTTACGGTGAGAGTGAGGTTTAGGCTTAGTGTTAGGATTTGGATTAGGGTAAGGGTTAGGGTGAGGGTGAGGGTGAGGGTGAGGGTTAGGGTTAGGGTAAAGGTTAGGGGTAGGATTAGGGTGAGATTTAGGATTCTGGTTAATGTTGGGTTAGGGTGAGGTTTAGGGTTAGGGTTACATTGAGTGTGAGGGTTAGGGTTAGGTTGAGGGTTAGGGTTAGGCTTAGGATTAGGGTGAGGGTTAGGGTTAGGGTTAGGGTGAGGTTTAGGGTGAGGTTTTGGGTTAGAGTTAGGTTTAGGGGCAGGGTTAGGGTGAGGTTTAGAGTTAGGGTTAGTGTTAAGGTTAGGGTGAGGCTTAGGGTTAGTGTTAGTATTAGTGTTATTGTTAGTGTTATGGTTAGGTTGAAGTTTGCGGTGAGGGTGAGGCTGAGGGTGAGGGTCATGGTTATGTTTATGGTTATGGTTATGGTTAGTGTTATTGTTATGGTTAGGGTTAGAGTTAAATTAGGTTGAGGGTGAGGGTGAGTGTTAGGGTTAGGGTGAGTTTTAGGGTGAGGTTTAGCTTTAGGCTTAGGGTTAGGTTTAGGGTGAGGGTGAGGTTTAGGTTTAGAGTTAGGGTTGAGGGGAGGGTTAGGGTGATGTTTAGGGTTAGGTTTAGGATGAGGGTGAGGGTTAGGTTGAGGTTTAGGGATAGGGTTAGGTTGAGGGTTAGGGTTAGGGTGAGGGTGAGTGTGAGGGTTAGGGTGAGGCTTAGTCTTAGGCTTAGGGTTTGTCTGAGGGTGATGGTGGCGGTGAGGATTAAGGTTAGTGTGATGGTAAGGGTTAGGGTTAGTGTTAATGTTAGGGTTAGGCTTAGAGTTAAGATTAGGGTGAGGGTGAGGTTTAGGGGTAGAGATAGGATTAGGGTGAGTGTTAGGCTTAGGGTAAGGATTAGAGTGGGGGTGACGGTAAGGGTAAAGGTGAGGTTTAGGCTGAGGGTGAGGGTTACGGTAAGGGTTAAGTTTAGGGTTATGGGGAGGAATAGGGTTAGGGTTACGGTGAGGGTGAAAGTTAGGGTTAGATTGAGAATTAGTGTTAGGGTTAGGATGAAAATTAGGGATAGGGTTATGGTTTGAGTTAGGGTGAGTATGAGGGTGAGAGTTAGGGTTAGGATTAGGGTTACAGTTAGTGTTAGGCAGAGGGTGAGGGTGAGGGTCAGGATTAGGGTTAGGGTGACCTTTAGGGTTATGGTTAGGGTGAAAGGTAGGGTTAGTGTTAGGGAGATTGTTAGGGTTAGGGTGAGGGTTTGGTTTAGTTTGAGGTTTAGGGTGAAGTTGATTTTGAGATTGAGGATTAGGGTGAGGGTGATGGTGACGGTGAGGGTTAGGATTAGGATTCTGGTTAGGGTTAGGGTGAGGGTTAGGGTTAGGTTTAGGGTTAGGGTGAGGGTAAGGTTGAGGGTGAGGGTTAGGGTTATGGTTAGGTTTAGCGTTAGGGTTAGGTATCAGGTAAGGTTTAGTTTTAGGATGAGGGTTAGGTTTAGGTATAGGTTGAGGGTTAGGGTTAGGGTTAGGTTTAGGGTGAGGGTTAGTGTTAGGGTTAGGGTGAGGGTGAGGGTTAGGTTAAGGGGTAGGGTTAGGGATAGGGTCAAGGTTAGGGTTAGGGTGAGGGTGAGGGTGAGGTTTATGTTTAGGGTGAGGGTTAGGGTGAGGTTTGGATTAGGGTTAGTGTTAGGGTTAGGGTGAGGGTGAGGTTTAGGGTTAGAGTTAGGTTTAGGGGCAGGGTTAGGGTGAGGTTTGGGGTTAGGATTATGGTGAGCTTGGGGGTTAGGTTTAGGTTGAGGTTTAGGGTTAACCTTAGGATTCGGGTGAGGGTTAGTGTTAGGGTTAGGGTGAGGTTTAGGGTGAGGTTTTGGATTAGGGTTAGGGTGTGGGTGAGGTTTAGGGTTAGAGTTAGGTTTAGTGGCAGGTTTAGGGTGAGTTTTAGGGTTAGGGTTAGTGTTACTGTTAGGGTGAGGGTTAGGTTTAGGGTTGTTGTTTCGTTTAGGGTTATTGTTAATTTTATTGTTAGAGTTATGTTTGCGGTGAAGGTGAGGCTGAGGGTGAGGGTTATGGTTAGTGTTAGGTTTAGGGTTAGTGTTATTGTTAGGGTTAGAGTTAGAGTTAAGGGTAGGTTGAGGGTGAGGGTGAGGGTAAGGGTTTGAGTGAGGTTTAGAGTGAGGTTTAGGGTTAGGGTTAGGGTTAGGGTGAGGGTGAGGTTTAGGGATAGAGTTAGGCTTAGGGGGAGGGTTAGGGGTAGGTTTAAGTTTAGGGTTAGTATGAGGATGAGGGTTCGCTTGATGTTTAGGGATAGGTTTAAGTTTAGGATTAGGGTTCAGGTGAGGGTGAGTGTGAGGGTTAGGGTGAGCGTTAGGCTTAGGCTGAGGGTTAGGCTGAGGGTGAGGGTGGGGGTGAGGATTAGGGTTAGGGGGATCGTAAGGATTAGGGTTAGTGTTATTGTTAGGGTTAGGGTTAGAGTTACTCTGAGGGTGAGGGTGGGGGTGAGGGTTAGTGTTAGGGTTAGTGTGAGGTTTATGTTTAGGGTTATTGTTAGGGTTATTGTGAGGGTGAGGTTTAGGATTAGATATAGGGTTAACGGAAGGCTTAGGGTGAGGGTGAGTGTTAGAGTTAGTGTTAGGGTTATGGTGAGTTTGAGGGTTAGGTTGAGGTTTAGGCTTAGGGTTAGGGTTAGGGTTAGTATGAGGGTTAGTGTTAGGGTTAGGATTAGTGTTAGGGTGAGCGTAAGTTTTAGGGTGCAGGTTTGTGTTAGGGAGAGGTTTATGGTTAGGGTGAGGGTTAGGGTTAGGATTATTGTTAGGGTTATTCTGAGGTTGAGGGTGAGGGTGAGGGTTAGGGTTAGGGTGAGGTTTAGGGTGAGGTTTAGGGTGAGGGTTAGGGTTAGGGTTAGGGTTACAGTAAGCGTGAGGGTTAGGGTTAGTTTGAGGTTTAGAGTTAGGGTTAGGGTGGGGGTTAGGCTTAGGATGAGGCTTAGGATGAGGATTAGGGTTAGGATAAGAGTTAGGGTGAGGGCAAGGGTGATGGTGACGTTTAGGTTTACTGTTAGGGTGAGTTTTAGGGTTAGGGTGAGGGTTAGGATGAGAGTTAGGATTAACGTGACATGCAAGTTAGTGTTAGGTTGAGGGTGAGGGTTAGAATTAGGGTTAGGGTGAGGGTGAGTTTTGAGATTAGGGTTAGTGTTAAGTTTAGTGTTAGGATTAGTGTAATTGTTAGGGTTAGGTTTAGACTTACAGTGAGGGTGAGGTTGAGGGTGAGGGTTAGGGTGAGGGTTAGGGTGAGGTTTATGGTTAGGGTTATGATTAGAGTTAGGGTGAGGGTTAGGGTTATGTTTAGGGTTAGGTTTAGTGTTATTGTTAGGGTTAGGGTTAGAGTTACGATTAGGTTGAGGGTGAGGGTGAGGGTTAGGTTTAGGCTGAGTTTTACGGTGAGCTTTAGTGTTAGGGTTAGGGTTAGGGTTAGGGTGAGGGTGAGGTTTAGGGTTAGAGTTAGGTTTAGGGGGAGGGTTAGGGTGAGGATTAGGGTTAGGGTTAGTGTTCGGGTTAGGGTGAGGGTGAGGGTTGGGTTGAGTTTTAGGGATAGGGTTAGGTTTATGATTAGGGTTAGGGTGTAGGTGAGTGTGAGGGTTAGGGTTAGGGTTAGCCTTAGACTTAGGTTTAGGCTGAGGCTGAGGTTGAGGATAAGGGTTAGGGTTGCGTGAGGTTTAGGGTAAGGGTTAGAGGGAGGGTTAGGATGAGGGTTAGGCGTAGAATTAGGGTTAGGGTGAGGGAAAGGGTTAGGGTTGTGGTGAGCGTGAGGGTTAGGGTTAGGTTGAGGGTTAGGGTTAGTGTTAGGGTAAGCATTAAGTTTAGGGTTAGGTTTAGGGTTAGGGTGAGTGTGAGGTTTAGGGGTAGAATTAGGGTTAGGGTCAGGGTTAGGGTTAGGGTGAGGTTTAGGGTGGGGGTGATGGTAAGAATAAAGGTGAGGGTTAGGCTGAGGGTGAGGGTTATGATAAGGGTGAGGGTTAGTGTTAGGGTGAGTGTTAGTTTTAGGCTGAGTGTGAGGGTTAGATTGAGGATAAGTGTTAGGGTTAGTGTGAGGTATAGAGTGAGGATGAGGGTTAGGGTTAAGGTGAGGTTTATGGTGAGGGTGAGATTTAGGGTTAGTGTGAGGGTTAGTGTTAGGGTTAGGGTTAGTGTTAGGGTGAGGGTAAGTGTTAGGGTGTGGGTTATGGTTAGGAGGAGGGTTATGGTTAGGGTGAGGGTTAGGGTTAGGATTAGGGTTATTGTTAGCATTTCGGTTAGGGTTACAGTTACAGTGAGGGTGAGGGTGAGGTTTAGGATTAGGGTTCGGGTTAGTGTTAGGGTGAGGGTAAGTTTTAGGATGAGGTTTAGGGTTAGTTTGAGGGTTATGGTTAGGGTGAGGTTTAGGGTTAGGGTTATGGTTACGTTGAGCGTAAGGGTTAGGGTTAGGTTGAAGGTTGGGTTTCGGGTTAGGGTGAGTTTAGGGTTAGTGTGAGGGTTAGAGTTGGGGTTAGGGTTAGTGTTACGGTGAGGGTAAGTGCTAGGGTCAGGGTTTGGGTTAGGGTGAGGGTTATGGTTAGGTTGAGGGTTAGGATTAGGGTTAGGGTTATTGTTAGTGTTAGGTTTAGTGTTAAGGTTACAGTGAGGGTCAGGGTGAGGGTTAGGGTTAGGGTTAGGGTGAGGTTTAGGGTTTGCATTAGGGTTAGAGTTAGGTTTTGGGTGAGGGTGAGGTTTAGGGTTAAAGTTAGCGTTAGGGTGAGGGTTAGGTTGAGGGTTAGGGTTAGGGTTAGTGGTAGGTTTAGGGTTAGGGTGAGAGTTGATTGGAGGGTTAGGGTTAGGGTTAGTATTAGGATTAGGGTTAGGGTTAAGTTGAGTGTGTGTGTTAGCGTTAGGTTTAGGCTTAGGTTTAGGATGAGGGTGAGGTTGAGTGTGAGGGTTAGGGTTAGGGTGAGTTTTAGGGTAAGCGTTAGTTGGAGGGTTAGGATTAGTGTTAAGGTTAGGATTAGGGTTAGGTTGAGGGCTAGGGTGAGGTTGAGGTTTAGGGTTTGGTTTAGGATGAGGTTTAGGGTTAGGGTTAGGGTGAGAGTTAGGGTTTGGGTTAAGTTTATGGTTAGGTTGACGGTTAGGGTAAGGGTTATGTTGAGGGTATGGTTTAGGGTTAGGTTGAGGGTTAGGGTTAGGATTAGAGTTAGGGTGAGGGTGAGGGTGAGGTTTAGGTTGAGGGTTAGGGTGATTATTAGGATGAGGGGTAGGGTTAGGATTAGGGTTAGGGTGAGGGCCAGGGTGAGGTAGAGTTTTCGGGTTAGGGTTAAGGTGAGATTTAGGGTTAGGTTTAGGGTTAGTGTTAGGGTGAGTGTAAGATTTAAGGTTAGAGATAGGGTTAGGGTGAGGTTGAGGGTGAGGGTTAGAGTTAGGGTTAGGTTGAGGGTTAGGTTTGGGGTGAGTGTTAGGGTTTCGGTTAGGGTGAGGGTGAGGTTTAGGGTTACCATTACAGCTAGGGTTAGGTTTAGGTTGAGTGTTATGGTTAGGGTGAGGTGGAAGTTTAGGATTAGCATTAGGGTAAGGGTTAGGGTTAGGGTGGAGGTTAGGGTTAGAGTGAGGGTGAGGGTCAGGGTTAGGGTTAGGATTAGGTGTAGGTTTAGGGTGAGGCTGAGTGTGAGGGTGAGCATTAGGGTGAGCGTGAAGGTGAGGGTTAAGTTTACCGTTATGTTTAGGGTGAGGTCTAGGGTGAGGGTGAGGGCTAGGGTGAGGGTTAGAGTGAAGGTGAGGTTTTCGGTTTGGAAAGGGTTAGGGTTAGGTTTAGGGTGAGGATTAGGGTGAGGGTGAGGTTTAAGGTGAGGGTTAGGGTTAGGGTTAGGGTGAGGGTTAGGGTTAGGGTGATGTTTAGGGTGAGGTTGAGGGTGAGAATGAGGGTTCGGGTAAGGGTGTGGGATAGGGTGTTGGTGAAGGTTAGGGTGAGAGTGAGGATTCGGGTAAGGGTGAGAGTTAGGGTGTTGGTGAGGTTTCGGATTAGGGTGAGTTTTAGGGTTAGGGTGAGGTTTAGGGTGAGGGAGAGGGTTAGGGTTAGGGTTAGGATTAGGGTTAGGGTTAGGGTGAGGGTTAGGGTGAGGGTTAGGGTGAGGGTTATGGTTAGTGTTATGTTGAGGATTAGGGTGAGAGTGAGGGTTAGGGTTTGATTAAGGGTTAGGTTGAGGGTTAGGTTAAGGGTTAGGGTTAGGGTTAGGGTGAGTGTGAGGGTTAAAGTTAGGGTTAGGGTGAGGGTTATGGTTGGGGTGAGAGTTAGGGTTAGGGTTAGGGTGAAGGTGAGGATGAGGGTGAGGGTGAGTGTGAGTGTTAGGGTATGGGTTACGGTTAGTTTTAGGGTGAGGGTTAAGGTGACGGTGAGTGTTAATTTTAGGGTGAGTGTTAGGGTTAGTGTGAGTGATAGGGTGAGGTTTAGGGTCAGATTTAGTGTGAGGATTAGGGTTATGGTTACCCTTAGGGTTATGTTGAGCCTATCAGTTAGGGTGAGGTTTAAGGTGGGGGTGAGGTTTAGGGTTAGCGTTAGGGTTAAGTTGAGATTAGGGTGAGGGTTAGAGTTAGGGTGAGGATTAGGGTTAAGGTTAGGGTGATGTTTAGGGTTAGGGTGTGTGTTAGGGATAGGTTTATGGATAGGGTGAGAGTTAGGTTTATGGTTAGGGTTCAAGTTAGGGTGAGTGTGAGTGTGAGTGTTAGGGTTAGGATTAGGGTTAGTGTTAGTGATTGGCTGAGGGTGTGGGTGAGGGTGAGGGAGAGGGTTAGGCTTAGGGTAATCTTTAGGGTTAGGGATAGGTTGAAGGTTAGGGTTAGGGTTAGGATGAGGGTTAGGGTGAGGATTATGGTTAGGGTTAGGGTGAGGGTTAGGTTTAGTTTGATTTTTAGGGTTAGTGTCAGGGTAAGTGTTAGGGTGAGGGTTAGGGTGAGAGTGAGGGATAGGTTTAGTGTTAGGGTTAGGGTGAGCGTTTGGGTGAGGGTTAGGGTGAGGGTGCGGTTTTCAGTTAGGAAAGGGTTAGGTTCAAGTTTAGGGTGAGGATTAGGCTGAGGGTGAGGTTGAAGGTGAGCGTTAGGGTTAAGGTGAGGTTTAGGGTTAGGGTTAGGCTGAGGGTTAGCGTTAGAGTGAGGTTTAGGATGAGGGTGAGGGTGAGGGTGATGGTGAGTTTTAGGGTATAGTTGAGGTTTAGTTTTAGGGTGAGGCTTAGGGTGACGGTGAGGGTCAGGGTGAGGGTGTGGAAAAGGGTTAGGGTTAGGTTCAGGGTGAGGGTTAGGGTTAGGGTTAGGTTTAGGGTGAGGTTTCGGGTTAGTGTGAGGTAAGGGTTCGGGTTAGTGTGAGGAAAAGGTTTAGGGTGAGGTTTAGGATGAAAGTAAGAGTTAAGGTTAGGTTTAGTGTTAGGGTTAGGGTGAGGTTTACGGTTAGAATTAGGGTTAGGGTTAGGTTGAGGGTGAGGGTTAGAGTTAGGGTTAGGTTGAGGGTTAGGTTTGGGGTGAGTGTTAGGGTTTGGTTAGGGTGAGGGTGAGGTAGAGGTTTCAGTTTCGGGTGAGGGTTAGTGTGTGGGTGATGGTTAGTGTTCGAGTGAAGTTTAAGGTGACGGTGAGTGTTAGGGTCAGGGTGATGGTTAGAGTTAGTGTGAGTATTAGGTTTAGGGTTAGGGTTAAGGTTATTGTGAGGGTAAGGTTTAGGGTGCGGTTTAGGGTGAGGGTGAGGGATAGGGTTAGAATTAGGGTTATGGTGGGGGATAGGGTTAGGGTTAGGGTGAGATTGAGGGTTAGGTTTAGGTTTAGGATGAGGTTTAGGATTAGGGTGAGAATTAGGGATAGGGTTAGGGTTAGGGTTTGAGTTAGGGTTAGTATGAGGGTGAGAGTTAGGGTTAGGATTAGGGTTACGGTTAGTGTTAGGCAGAGGGTGAGGATGAGGGTGAGGGTTAGGGTTAGGGTGACTTTTAGGGTTAAGGTTAGGATGAAATGTAGGGTTAGTGTTAGGGAGATTGTTAGGTTTAGGGTGAGGGTTTGGTTTAGTTTGAGGGTTAGGGTGAAAGTGAGTTTGAGATTGAGGGTTAGGGTGAGGGTGATGGTGACGGTGAGGGTTAGGTTTAGGATTCTGGTTAGGGTTAGCGTGAGGGTTAGGGTTAGGTTTAGGGTTAGGGTGAGGGTAAGGTTGAGGGTGAGGGTTAGGGTTATGGTTAGGTTTAGCGTTAGGGTTAGGTTTCAGGTAAGGTTTAGGGTTAGGATGAGGATTAGGTTTAGGTTTAGGGTGAGGGTTAGGGTTAGGGTTAGGTTTAGGGTGAGGGTTAGTTTTAGGGTTAGGGTGAGGGTGAGGGTTAGGTTGAGGGGTAGGGTTAGGGATAGGGTAAAGGTTAGGGTTAGGGTGAGGTTGAGGGTGAGGTTTAGGTTTAGGGTGAGGGTTAGGGTGAGGGTTAGTGTGAGGTTTAGGTTTAGGGTAAGGGTAAGGGTTAGGTTCAGGCTGAGCCTTAGTTTTAGGTTAACGTTTAGGAATAGGGTGATGTTGAGGGTTAGGGTTCGGGTTAGTGTGAGGATAAGGGTTAGGGTGAGGATTAGGGTGAGGATGAGAGTTAGGGTTAGCATAAGGTTTAGTGCGAGGGTTAGGGTTAGGGTTGGGGTTAGGCTAGGGTAAGTGTTAGGGGTATGGTTAGGTTTAGGTTTAGGGTTAGGTTTCAGGTAAGGTTTATGGTTAGGATGAGGGTTAGGTTTAGGTTTAGGGTGAGGATTAGGCTTAGGGTTAGGTTTAGGGTGAGGGTTAGTGTTAGGGTTAGGGTGAGGGTGAGGGTTAGGTTGAGGGGCAGGGTTAGGGATAGGGTAAAGGTTAGGTTTAGGGTGAGGGTGAGGGTGAGGTTTAAGTTTAGGGTGAGGGTTAGGGTGTGGGTTAGTGTGAGGTTTAGTTTTAGGGTAAGGGTAAGGGTTAGGTCCAGGGTGAGCGTTAGTTTTAGGTTTAGGTTTAGGGTTAGGGTGATGCTGATGGTTAGGGTTAGGGTTAGTGTGAGGATAAGGGTTAGGGTGAGGATTAGGGTGAGGATGAGAGTTAGGGTTAGCATAAGGTTTAGGGCGAGGTTTAGGGTTAGGGTTAGGGTTAGGGTTAGGGTAGGGTAAGGGTTAGGGTTAGCATGAGGGTTAAGGTTAGGGTGATGTTTAGGGTGACGGTGAGGGTTAGGGTGAGGGTTAGATTGAGCGTGAGGGTTAGGGTGAGGGAGAGCGTGAGTGGGAGGGTGACCATGAGGATTAGGGTTAGGGTTAGATTTAGGGTGAGGATAAGAGTTAGGGTACTATTAGGGTTAGGCTGAGGGTGAGGGTGAGGGTCAGGGTTATGGTTTCAGTTAGGTAAGGGTTAGGGTTATGTTTAGGGTGAGGATTATGGTGAGGGTGAGGATTACGGTTAGGTTGAGGGTTAGGCTTAGTGTGAGGGTTACAGTTAGGGTTAGGATTAATGTAAGGATAAGGGTTAGGATGAGGGTTAGGTTGAGAGTGAGGGTTAGGGTTAGCGTTAGGGTTAGGGTGAAGGTTAGTGTGGGAGTTAGGGTGTGGGTTAGGGTTCGGGTTAGGGTTGGGTGAGGGTTAGGGTGAGCGTAAGGTGTAGGGTGAGGGTTAGGTTGAGAGTGAGGGATAGGGTTATGGTGAGGGTAAGTGTTAGGGTTAGGGTGAGTGTGAGGGTGATGTTAAGGGTAAGGGCTAGGGTCCAGGTTAGGGTTAGGGTGAGGGTTAGGGTTAGCATTAGGGTTAGGGTTAGGTTTAGGTTGAGTTTTAGGGTTAGGGTTAGGGTTAGGTTTACGGCGAGGGTAAGGGTTAGGATGATAGTTAGGGTGAGAGTGAGGGTTAAGTTTAGGTTTAGGGTTAGGGTGAGTTTGAGGGTGAGGGTTAGGGTTAGGGTTATGGTGAGTGTTAGGGTGAGGCTTAGGGTGAAGGTTAGGATTAGGGTTAGGCTTTGGGTTAGGGTGAGGGTTAGGGTGAGAGGAGGGGTTAGTGTGAGTGTTAGGGAGAGGGGAGGTATAGGGTTATGGTGAGGGTAAGTGTTAGGCTGAGGCTTAGGTTGAGAGTGAGCATTTGTGTTAGCATCAGGTTAGGGTTGAGGGTGAGGGTTAGAGTTAGGCTGAGGGGGAGTTTAAGGGTTAGGGTTAGGGTTAGGTTTCGGGGGATGTTAAGGGTTAGGGTGAGGGTGAGGTTTAGGGTTACACTTAGGTTCAGGGTGAGAATTAGGTTTAGGGTAAGGGTGAGTGTGAGTGTGAGGGTTAGGTTTAGGATTAGGGTTAAGGTTAGGCTGAGGTTGAGGGTATGAGTGAGGGTGAGGGCTAGGGTTAGGAGTAGAGGTAGGGTTAGGTTTAGGTTTAGAATTAGTATTAGGGTTAGGGATAGGATTAGGCTGAAGGTGAGGGTGAGGGTGAAGGTGAAGATGAGGTTTAGGGTTAGATTTAGGATTACAGTTAGGGTTATGTTGAGCGCTAGGATGAGGGTGGGGGTTAGGGTTAGCGTTAGGGTTAGGGTGAGGCTTAGGGTGAGGGTTGAGTGTTAGGGTTAGGCTTAGGTTGAGGGTTACAGTTAGGGTTAGGGATAGGGATAGCGTTAGGCTGAGGTTGAGGATGAGGGTGAGGTTTAGTGTTAGGATTACGGTTAGGGTGAGGGCTCGGGTGAGGGTGAGTGTTAGGGTGAAGGTGACTGTGAGGGTGAGGGTCTTGATTCGGTAATGTTAGGGTTAGGGTGAGGATTAGCTGAGTGTTAGGGTGAGGGTGTGGGTTTGGGTGATGGTGAGGGTTCGGGTTAGCATTAGTGTTATGTTAGGTTTAGGTTGAGTGTTAGGGTTAGGGTTAGGGTTAGGGTGAGGGTATGCGTTAGGGTGAGGGTTACGGTGAGGGTGAGGGATAAGGTTAGTGTTAGGGTTAGGGTGAGCATTTGGATGAGGGTTAGGTTTAGGGTTAGGGTGAGGGATAGGGTTAGGGTTGAGTTAAGGGTTAGCGTTAGTGTGAGGTATAGGGTTAGGGTTAGGGTTAGTGTGAGTATAAGGGATATGGTGAGGGTTAGGGTGAGGGTGAAGAATAGGGTTAGTGTAAGGGTTAGGGTGAGTGTTTGGATGAGGATTAGGTTCAGGTTTAGGGTTAAGGTGAGGGTTAGGAAGAGGGTAAGTGTTAGGGTGATGTTTAGGTTGTGGTTGAGTATTAGGGTTAGCATTAGTCTTAGTGTGAGGGTTAGGGTTAGGTATGCATTAGGCTTAGGGTTAGGGTTAGGGTGAGGGTTAGGATTAGGGTTAAGGTGAGGGTCAGGTTTAGGGTTAGCATTAGGTTTACTGTTATGGTTACCATGAGGGTTTGGGTGAGGGTTAGGTTTAGGATTAGGTTTAGGGTGAGGCTGAGGTTGAGGATGAGGTTGAGGTTGAGGGTTAGGGTTAGGGTTAGGCTTAAGGTGAGGGCTAGGGTGAGGGCGAAGGTTAGGATGAGGGTTAGGGTGAGGGTGCGGTTTTCGGTTAGGAAAGGGTTAGGGTTAGGTTTAGGGTGAGGATTAGGCTGAGGCTGAGGTTGAAAGTGAGGGTTAGGGTTAAGGTGAGGGTTAGGGTTAGGTTTAGGCTGAGGGTTAGGGTTAGGGTGATTTTTAGGGTGAGTTTGAGGGTGAAGGTTAGGGTGTAGGTGAGGGTTGGGGTTAGGGTGACAGTGAGGGTTAGGTTGAGGGTTAGGGCTAGTGTGAGTGTTAGGATCAGGGTTAGGGTGAGGAAAAGGGTTAGGGTGAGAATTAGGATGAGACTAAGATTTAGGGTTATGTTTAGCATTAAGGGTAGTGTGAGGTATAGGGTTAGAGTTCAGGTGTTGGTTAGGTTGAGGGTGATTTTTAGAGTTAGGGTTAGGGTGAGGGTTAGGGTTGGGGTGAGTGTTAGTGTTATGGTTAGGGTGAGGGTTTGGTTTCGCGTCAGGGTTAGGGTGTGGGTTAGGGTTAAGGTTGTGGTGAGGGTAAGGGTTAGGGTGAGATTTAGGGTGAGGGTTAGGGTTAGGTTGAGGGTTAGGGTGACGTTGAGGGTTAGGGTGACAGTGAGGGTTAGGTTCAGGGTTAGGCTTAGGGTGAGGGTTAAAGTGAGGGTTAGGGTTAGGTTTAGGGTTAGTGTGAGAATTAGGGATAGTTTTAAGTTTATAGTGAGGGTAAGTGTTAAGGTGAGGTTTAGGCTGATGGGTAGGTTTAGGGTAAGGGTGAGGGAGAAGGTGAGGGTAAAGATTAGAGTGAGGGTTAGGGTGAGGTTGATGGTTAGGGTTAGCATTAGGTTTAGGGTTTGGGTTAGGGTGAGGGGTAGGGTTAGGGTTAGGGTGAGGATGATGTTTAGGGTTACCATTAGGTTTAGGGTTAGCTTGAGGGTGAGGGTATGGTTAGGTTTAGGGTGAGTGTTAGGTTCAGGTTTAGGGTCAGGGGTACAGTGAGGGTTAAGGTTAAGTTGTGGGTTCCAATTAGGGTGAGAGTGAGGCTAAGGATTCTGGTGAGGTTTAGGGTGTGTGGGAGGGTTAGGGTTTGAATTAGAGTTAGGGTTATGGTGAAGGTGAGGGTGAGGGTTAGGGTTAGGGATAAGGTTAGAGTGAGGGTCAGGGTGAGGGTGAGGGTCAGGTTTAGGGTTAGGATTAGTGTAAGGTTGAGGGCTAGGTGAGGGTGAAAGTTAGGGTTTGGTTTCGGGTGAGTGTAAGTGTTAAGGTGACGGTTAGGGTTAGGGTTGGGATGAGGTTGAGGGTTAGGTTTAGTGTGAGGTTGTGGGGTAGGGTTAGGGTAAGGTTAAGGGTTAGAGTGAGGGTTAGGGTGAGAGTTAGTGTTAGGGTTAGTGTGCGTGTGAGGGTGAGGGTTAGGGTGATGTTTAGGCTGACAGTGAGGGTTAGGGTGAGGGTTAGTTTTAGGTTTAGTGTTAGCGTTACAGTGAGGGTTAGGGTCATGGTTAGGATTAAGGTGAGGGTTAAAGTGAGGGTGAGGGTTAGGGTTAGGTTTAAGGTGTGGGTTATGGTTAGGGTTAGGATTAGGGTGAGGTTTAGGGTAAGGGGTTGGGTCAGGGTTAGTGTGAGGTTTAGGGTTAGTGTGAGGTTTTGGGTTTGGTTTAGGGTAAGTGTGAGGATAAGGGTTAGAGTGAGGGATAGGGTTATTGTTAGGGTTAGGGTGAGGGTAAGTCATAGGATTGGGGTTAGGGTAAGGGTGCTTGTGAGGGTGATGGTTAGTGTTAGGTTTATGGTGAAGGTGAGGTTTTGGTTTAGGATTAGGGTTAGGGTTAGTTTTAGGGTGAGGGTGAGGGTTAGGTTTAGGATTAGGGTTAGGGTTAGGATAAGGTGTGGGTGAGGGTGAGGGTGAGGGTTAGGGAGAGGATTAGGTTTAGGTTTAGGGTTAGGGTGAGAGTGAGGGTTAGGTTGAGGTGAGGGTTCAGGTTTGGGTGAGGGTGAGGGTTAGGGTTAGAGTTAGGATGAGTGTTAGGGTTAATGTGAGGGGTAGGGTTAGGGTTAGGGTGAGGGTGAGGTTTAGGTTTAGTGTGAGGGTTAGGGTTAGTGTTAGGGGTAGGGTAAGGTTAAGGGTTAGGGTGAGGTTTAGCGTGAGGGAGAGGCTTATGATTAGGGTTAAGGTGAGGGTTAGGATGAGGGTGAGGTTTAGGGTGAGGTTGAAGGTTAGGGTGAGTGTGAGGTTTAGGGTTAGGGTTAGGGTTAGGGTGTGGGTTAGGTTTAGTGTTAGGGTTAGGCTGATGGTTAGGTTTGGGGTTAGGGTAAGGGTAAGGGTGACAGTGAGTGTTAGGATTAGGTTTAGGGTGAGTGTGAGGGTTAGGTTTAGGATTAGTGTTAGTATGATGGTGATGGTGAAGTTTTCAGTTAGTGTTAGCTTTGGGGCGAGGGTGAGGTTGAGGGGGGGGCTTAGGGTGTGGGTGACGGTTAGGTTTAGGGTGAGGTTTAGGGTGATGGTGAGGGTTAGGTGAGGGTGAGATGTAGGCTTAATGTTTGAGTTAGGCTGAGGGTTAAGATCAGGGTCAGGATTAAGGTGAGGGTTAATGTGAAGGTTAGGTTTAGGGTTAGGTTTAGGGTTAGTGTGAGGATTAGGTTTAGGGTGAGGGTAAGCTTTAGGGTGAGGGTTAGACTGAGGGTGAGGGATAGGTTTAGTGTTAGTGTTAGGGTGAGCATTTGGGTGAGGGTTAGGTTCAGGGTTAGGGTTAGGGTGAGTGTTAAGGTGAGGGCAAGTGTTAGGGTTAGGTTTATGTGGACGGTGAGGGATAGGGATATGGTGAGGTGAGGGTGAGGGTGACGGTGAGGGTTA
The DNA here is from genome assembly GCF_024711535.1 of Dipodomys merriami. Lineage (NCBI taxonomy): Eukaryota > Metazoa > Chordata > Mammalia > Rodentia > Heteromyidae > Dipodomys > Dipodomys merriami. The sequence goes on from NW_027206579.1 coordinate 1,932,523, forward strand.
AGGTTAGGGTTAGGTTGAGGGGAAGGTATAGGTTGAGGGTAAGTACTAGGGTTAGGCTGAGGGTGAGGGTGAGGTTGAGGTTTAGGGTTAGGTTTAGGGTTAGTGTGAGGGTTAGTGTTAGTGTTAGAGTTAGGGTTAGTGTGAGGGTAAGTGTTAGGGTGAGTGTTTGGGTTAGGGTGAGTGTTATGGTTAGGGTGAGGGTTAGGGTTAGGTTTATTTTTAGGGTTATTGTTACGGTAGCGGTGAGGGTGAGGTTTAATGTTAGGGTTAGGATGAGATTTAGGTTTAGGGTTAGGATGAGCGTTAGGCTGAGGGTTAGGTTTAGGGTTAAGTGTGTGGGTTAGGGTTAAGGTTAGGGTGAGGGTGAGGGTTCGGGTTAGGGTTAGCTTGAGGTTAGGTTTAGGGTTAGAGTTAGGGTGAGCATGAGGGCTAGGGTGAGGAGTAGGGTTAGGGTTAGGGTGAGGGTGAGGGTTAGGTTTAGTGTGAGGGTTAGGGTTAGGGTGAGGGTGAGGGTTACGGTTAGGGTAAGGGTAAGGTTGAAGATGAGGGTGATTGTTAGGGTTAGGTTTAGGGTGAGGGTGACCGTTAGATTTAGGATGAGGGTTAGGGTGAGTGTGAGGGTGAAGGTTAGGTTTAGGATTAGGGTTAGGGTTAGGCTTAGGGTGAGGGTCACGGTGAGGGTGAGGTTGACGGTAAGGGTGAGGGTAAGGGTTAGGGTTACGGTAAGGGTGAGGGTGAGGGTTAGGGTCAGGGTTAGGGTTACGGTAAGGTTTAGGGTGAGGGTGAGGGTTAAGGTGAGTGTGTGGTTAGGGTTAGAGTTAGGGTTAGCATGAGGGTTTTGGTTAGGGTTAGGGTTAGGGTGATGGTGAGGGTTAGGGTGAGTGTGAGGTTGAGGTGGAGGGTGAGGGTGAGGGTTATGGTGTGGTTTAGGGTTAGGGTTAAGGTGAGGGTTAGGGTTAAGGTGAGTGTGAGGGTTAGGTTTAGAGTTAGGGTTAGCATGAGGGTTATGGTTAGGGTTAGGTTTAGGGTGATGGTGAGGTTGAGGGTGTGGTTGAGGGTGAGGGTGAGGACGAGGGTTAGAGTGAGGGTGAGCGTTAGGGTGAGAGTGTGGGTTCCGGTGAGTGTGAGGGGGAGGGTTATGGTTAGGGTTCGGGTTAGAGTTAGGGTGAGGGTGTGGGTGAGGGTTAGGTTTAGGATTAGGATTAGCTTTAGGGTTAGGCTGAGGGTGAGTGTTAGGGAGAGGTTAGGGTTTGGGTTAGGGGGAGGGTTAGGTTAATGTTAGGGTTAGGGTTAGGGTGAGGGATAGGGTTAGGGTTAGGGTTAGGATGAGTGTTAGGCTGTGGGGTAGGCTTAGGGTTAGGGTGAGGCTTAGGTTTAGTGTGAGTTTTAGGGTTAAGTTTAGGTTCATGATTAGGTTTATGGTGAGGAGAAGGGTTAGGGTGAGGGTTAAGATGAGGGTGAGGTTTAGGGTTTGGGATAGGGTTAGGGTAATTTTAGGGTGAGGGCTAGAGTGGGTGTGAGGTTTAGGGTTAGGGTTAGGTATAGTGTGAGGATTACGTTTAGGGTTAGGGTTAGGGTTCGGGTGAGTCTTAGGCTGAGGGGTAGGGTTATGGATAGGGTGAGGGTTAGGTTTAGTGTGAGGGTTAGGGTTTGGGGTAGGGTTAGGGTTAGGGTGAGGTTTAGGCTGATGGCTAGGGTTACATTTAGGGTGAGGGTTAAGTTTAGTGGGAGTGTGAGGGTTAGGTTTAGGGTTAGGGTTAGGGTTCGGATTCGGGTTCGGGTGAGGGTTCGGATTAAAGTTTGGATGAGCGTTAGGGTTAGTGTGAGGACTAGGTTTAGGGTTAGGGTTACTCTTAGGGTTAGGGTTAGAGTGAGGGTAAGGGTTACGGTTAGGGTGATTGTGAGGGTAAGGGTTAGGGTTAGTGTTAGTGTTAGGGTGAGAGTTCGGGTTAGTGTGAGGGTTAGAGTTAGGGTGAGTGTTAGGGTGAGTTTTAGGATTAGAATTAGGGTTAGGATTAGGGTTAGGGTGAGGTTGAGGTTTAGTGTTAGTGTTAGGGTTAGGGTTATTTTTAGGGTTAGGGTGCGGGTGAGGGTGAGGGTGAGGGTGAGGTTTAGGGCTAGGGTAGTGTTAGGTTTAGCCGGAGGGTGAGGGTGAGTTTGATGGTTAATGTTAGGGTTAGGGTGAGGATGAGGGCTATGGTGACGGTGAAGTTTAGGGTGTGGGTGAGGATTAGGTTTAGGGGGAGGGTTAGGGTGATGGTGAGGATTAGGTGAGGGTGAGATTTAGGTTTAGTGTTAGAGTTAGGCTGAGGGTAAGATCAGGGTCAAGATTAAGGTGAGGGTTAAGGTGAGGATTAGTGTGAAGTTGAGGGTGAGGGTTTCCTTTATGTCAGGGTTAGGGGTAGGTTAGGGATTAGGGTGAGGGTGAGGGTGAGGGTGTAGTTTACATCAGGGTTAGGGTTAAGCTGAGGTTAGGGTTAGGGTGAGGTTTAGGGTTAGTGTTAGGATTAGGGTTAGGGTGAGGGTGATGTTTAGGGTGAGGGTGAGTGTTAAGGGGAGGGTTAGATTGAGGGTCAGGGTTAGGGTTAGTGTTAGGGTTATGGTGAGGGTGATGTTTAGGGTGAGGGTGAGGGTTAAGGGGAGGGTTAGATTGTGGGTCAGGGTTAGGGTTAGTGTTAGGGTTAGCGTTATGATGAGGGTTAGGTTGACGTTTAGGGTTAGGGTTATTGTTAGAGTTACGGTGAGGGTTAGGCTTAGGGTTAGGGTTAGAGTTAGGGTGAGGGTTAGGGTTAGGGTTAGGATTATGGTAAGGGTTAGGGTTAGCGTGACAGTTAGGTTTAGGGTGATGTTAAGGGTGACTTTGAGGGTTAGGGTGAGGTAGAGCGTGAGGATTAGGGTGCGGGTGAGGGTGAGTGAGAGGGTGACGGTGAGGATTAGGGTTAGGGTTAGGTTTAGGTTGAGGGTAAGAGTTAGGGTTTGGATTAAGGTTAGTGTAAGGGTTAAGCTGAGGGTGAGGTTAAGGGTGAGGCTTTCGGTTTGGTAAGGGTTAGGGTTAGGTTGAGGGTGAGGATTAGGGTGAGGGTTAGGGTTAGGTTGAGCGTTACGGTTAGGGATAGGGTTAGGGTGAGGCTTTGGGTGAGAGGTAGGGTTAGGGTTAGGATGAGGGTTAGGGTTAGTGTGACCTTTACGGTAAGGGTTAGGGTTAGTGTGAGGATAAGGTTTAGGGTGAGGGTTAGGTTGAGACTGAGGGTTAGGGTTAGCGTTAGCCTTATGGTGAAGGTTTGGGTGGGGTTTACGGTGAGTGTTAGGGTTCGGGTTAGGGTTGGGTGAGGGTTAGGGTGAGCGTAAGTGTTAGGGTGTGGGTTAGGTTGAGGGTTAGAGATAGGGTTATGGTGAGGGTAAGGGTTAGGGTTAGGGTGAGAGTAAGGTTGAGGTTTAGGGTGAGGCTGAGGGTGAGGCTAAGGGTGAGGCTGAGGGTTAAGTTTAGGGTTAGGTTTATGATGAGGGCTAGGGTGAGGATTAGGTTGAGGGTGAAGTTTAAGGTGTGGGTTAGGTTTAGGGTGAGGGTTAGGGTTAGGTTAGGGTGAGGTTTAGGGTTAGGGTGATGTTTAGGGTTAGGGTGAAGGAGAGAGTTAGGGTTTGGGTGAGGGTTAGGGTTAGGGTGAGTGTTAGGGTTAGGGTTAGGGTGAGGTTAAGTGTTAGGATGACAGTTACGGTGAGGGTGAGGGTTAGGCTTAGCTTTAGTGTTAGGGTGAGTGTTAGGGTTAGGGCTAGGGTGAAGGTTAGGGTGAGGGTTAGGTGGAAGTTTAGGGTTAGGGTTAGGGTTAGGGTTAGGTTGAGGGATAGGGTGAGAGGAAGGGGTAGGGTGAGGGTTAGGGAGAGGGTGAGGCTTACGTTGAGAGTGAACATTTGTGTTAGCATCAGTGTTGGGTTTAGGGTAAGTCTTAGGGTTAGGCTGAGGGGTAGTTTTAGGGTTAGTGTGAAGGTTAGGGTTAGGGTTAGGGTTAGGGTGAGGTTAAGGGTTAGGGTGAGGTTGAGGGTTGGTTAGGGTTAGCCTTAGTGTGAGGATGAGGGTTAGGGTTAGGTTTAGGGTGAGTGTGAGTGTGAGGGTTAGGTTTAGGCTTAGGGTTAGGCTTAGGGTTAGGCTGAGGTTGAGGGTATGAGTGAGGCTCACGCTAGCCCTCACGGCTAGGTTTAGGGTGAGGCTCAGATTTAGGGTTAGAGTTAGGGTGAGGCTTAGATTTAGTGTGAGGGTTATGGTTTGGATAAGGGTTAGGGTGATGGTAAGTGTTAGGGTGAGGGTTAGGGTGAGAGTGAGGGTTAAGTTTAGCCTAAGTGTTACGTTGTCGGTTAGGGTAAGGGTTAGGGTTAGGGTTAGGGTTAGGGTGAGGGTGAGGGTTATGGTTAGGGTTAGGATGAGTGTTAGGGTTAGGGTGATGTTTAAGGTGAAATTGAAAATTAGGGAGAGTGAGAGGGTTCGGGTGAGGGTGACGGTTAGTTTGTGGGTGAGATTGAGGGTTAGAGTTTGGGTGAGGGTGAGGGTTAGGGTGATGTTTAGGTTGAGGGTGAGGTTTAGCGTGAGAGTTAGGCTTCAGGGTATGGGAAGGGATAGGGTGTAGGTGAGGGTTAGGGTGAGGGTGAGGCTTAGGGTGACCATGAGGTTTTCGGTCAGGAAAGGTATAGAGTTAGGTTTAGGGTGAGGATTACGGTGAGGGTGAGGATTAAGTTTAGGGTTAGGGTTAGGGGGAGGGTTAGGGTTAGGGTTAAGATGAGGGTTTAGGGTTAGGGTGATGTTTAGGGTGAGGGTGAGGGTGAGAGTGAGGATTAGTTTGAGGGTGTGGCTAAGGGTGTTGGTGAAGATTAGGGTGAGAGTGAGGGATCGGGTGAGGGTGAGAGTTAGGGTGTTGGTGAGGGGTAGGGTTAGGGTGAGGGTTAGGGTGAAGGTGAGAGTTACGGTCAGGTTGAGGGTTAGGTTAAGTGTAAGAGTGAGGGTTAGGTTTAGGGTGAGGGGTAGGGTGAGGGGTAGGGTTAGGGTTAGGGAGAGGGTTAGGTTTAGGGTTAGGATTATGGTGAGTGTTATGGTTAGGGTTAGGGTGAGGGTTAGGGTGAGGGTTACGTTTAGGTTTAGGGTGAGGATTAGGTTTAGTGTGAGGGTTAGTGTTAGGGTTAGTGTAAGGATCAGGGTTAGGTTGAGGATTAGGGTGAGAGTGAGGTTTAGGGTTAGATTAAGTTTTAGGGTGAGGGTTAAAGTTAGGGTTAGCGTGAGGGTTAGGGTTGGGGTGAGGGTTAGGGTTAGGATTCGGGTGAGTGTTAAGGTGAGGGTGAGGTTTAGGGTGAGGGTGAGTGTTAGGGTTAGGGTGAGCGATAGGGTGAAGGTTAGGGTTAGGGTGAGTGTGAGGATTAGGTTTAGGGTTACTCTTAGGGCTATGGTGAGGGTTTGGGTTAGGGTGAGTTTGAGGTTTAGGGTGAGGGTGAGGTTTAGGGTTAGCGTCAGGGTTAAGGTGTGAGTTAGGGTGAGGGTTAGGTTTAGGGTTAGGGTGATGTTTAGGGTTAGTGTGTGCGTTAGGGATAGGTTTATGGTTAGGGTGAGGGTTAGGTTTATGTTTAGGCTTCAAGTTAAAGTGAGTGTGAGGGTGAGTGTTAGGGTTAGGATTAGGGCTCGGGTTAGTGTTAGGCTGAGGCTGAGTGTGAGGGTTAGGGTTAGGGTAATGTTTTGGGTTAGCGTTAGTTTGAGGTTTAGGGTTAGGATGAGGTTTAGGGTGAGGATTATGGTTAGGGTTAGGGTGAGGGTTAGGTTTAGTGTGAGGGTTATGGTTAGGTTTAGGGTGAGGGTGTGGGTAAAGGTTAGGGTGAGGGTCAGTGTGAGGGTGAGGTTTAGGGTAAGGGTTAGGGTGAGTGTTTGGGTGAGGTTTAGGTTTAGGATTAGGGTTAGGGTGAGGGTTAGGATGAGGGTAAGGGTTAGGGTGAGGTTTAGGTTGTGGTTATGTATTAGGGTTAGCATTTGTCTTAGGGTGAGGGTTAGGGTTGGGTATAGCATTAGGGTTAGGGTTAGGGTTAGGGTGAGGGTTAGATTTAGGGTTAAAGTGAGGGTGAGGTTTAGGGTTAGCATTAGGTTTACAGTTAGGGTTAGAGTGAGGGTGAGGGTGAGGGTTAGGGTTAGGAATATGTTTAGGTTTAGGGTGAGGCTGAGGTTGAGGATGAGGTTGAGTTTGAGGGTTAGGGTTAGGGTTTGGCTTAGGGTGAGGTCTAGGGTGAGGGCAAGGGTTAGGGTGAGGGTTAGGGTTAGGGTGCGGTTTTCGGTTAGGAAAGGGTTAGTTTTAAGTTTAGTGTGAGGATTAGGCTGAGGGTGAGGTTGAAGGTGAGGGTTAGGGTTAAGGTGAGGTTTAGGTTTAGCGTTAGGCTGAGGGTTAGGGTTAGGTTGATGTTTATGGTGAGGGTGAGGGAGAGGGTTAGGGTGTAGGTGAGGGTTAGGGTGATGCTGAGGGTTAGGGTGATGCTGTGGGTTAGGTTGAGGGTTAGGGTTAGTGTGAGGGTTAGGATTAGTGTTAGTATGAGGAAAAGGGTTAGGGTGAGGATTAGGATGAGAGTAAGAGTTAGGGTTAGGTTTAGCCTTAGGGTTAGGGTGAGGTATAGGGTTAGAGTTCAGGTTAGGGTTAGGTTGAGGGTGAGGGTTAGACTTAGGGGTAGGGTGAGGGTTAGGGTTGGGGTGAGTCTTAGGGTTACAGTTAGGGTGAGGTTGAGGGTGACGGTGAGGGTTCGGGTGAGGGTTAGGCTGTCGGTTAGGGTAAAGTTTATGGTTAGGGTAAGGGTTAGGGTGAGGTTTAGGGTGAGGGTTAGCGTAAGGGTGACATTGAGGGTTAGGGTGACAGTGGGGGTTAGGGTGAGGGTGAGGTTTAGTTTTAGTGTTAGTGTTACAGTGAGGATGAGGGTCAGGGTTAGGATTAGGGTGAGGGTTAAAGTGAGGGTTAGGGTTAGGCTTTGGTTTAGTGTTAGTGTGAGGATTAGGGTTAGTGTTAGGTTTATAGTGAGGATAAGGGTTAAGATGGGGGTTAGGCTCATGTGTATGTTTAAGGTAAGGGTTAGGGAGAGGGGGAGGGTAAGGGTTAGGGTGAGGCTTAGGGTGAGGGTGAGGGTTAGGGTTAGCATTAGGGTTAGGTTTTGGGTTAGGATGAGGGGTAGGGTTAATGTTAGGGTGAGGATGAGGGTTAGGGTTGGCATTAGGTTTAGGGTTAGGGTAAGGGTGAGGGTTAGGGTTAGGGTTAGGGTGAGTGTGAGGTTGAGGGTTAGGGTTAGGGTTAGAGTGAGGGTTAAGTTTAAGGTGTGGGTTCCGGTTAGGGTGAGGGTGAGGCTAAGGATTAGGGTGAGGTTTAGTGTCTGGGTGAGTGTTAGGGTTTGAATAAGAGTTACGGTTTGGGTTAGGATGAGGGTGAGGGTGAGGGTTAGTGTTAGGTTTAGGTTTAGGGTTAGGGTGAGGGTCAAGGTGAGGGTTAGGGTGAGGGTTAGGTTTAGGGTTAGGGTTAGGGTTAGGATTTGTGTTAGGGTGAGGGCTAGGGTGAGGGTTCGGGTTCGGGTTTGTGTTAGGGTGAGGGTAATTGTTAGGGTGAGGGGTAGTGTGAGGGGTAGGGTTAGGGTTAGGGTGAGGGTGAGGGTTAGGTTTAGCGTGAGTGTGAGGGTCAGGGTTAGGGTGAGGGTTCGTGTTAGGGTTAGGATTAGGGTTGGGGTGAGGGTGAGGTTTATGTTTAGGGTTAGGGTGAGGGTTAGGTTTAGGGTGATGTTTAGGGTGAGGGTGAGGGTTAGGGTGACAGTGATGGTTCGGGTGAGGGTGAAGATTAGGGTGTGGATGAGGGTTATGGTGAGGGTGAGGGTTAGGGTTAGATTTAGGGTGTGGATTGGAGTTAGTGTTAGGATTAGGGTGAGGGGTATGATTAGGGATAGGGTGAGTTTTGGGGTTAGTGTGAGGTTTAGGGTTAGGTTTAGGGTAAGTGTGAGGATAACGGTTAGGGTGTGGGATAGGGTTATTGTTAGGGTTAGGGAGAGGATTAAGGTTAGGTTTAGGGTTATGGTGAGATGGAGGGTTAGCTTGAGGTGAGGGTTCGGGTTTGGGTGAGGTTTAGGGTGATGGTGAGGGTTAGGGTTAGGGTAAAGTTGAAGGTGAGGATCAGAGTAATGGTTAGTGTTAGGGTTAAGGTGAGGGTGAGGTTTCGGATTAGGATTAGGGTTAGGGTTAAGCTTAGTGTGAGGGTGAGGGTGAGGATGGGGGTGAGGGTTAGGGTTAGGGTGAGGGTTAGGGTTATGGTTAGGGTTTGGGTGAAGATTATGGGTATAGTTAGGGTTAGGATGAGCATTATGCTGAGGGTTAGGGTTAGAGTTAGTGTGCAGGTTAGGTTTAGGGTTAAGGTTAGGGTGAGGGTGAGGGTTTAGTTTAGGTAACGTTTAGGGTAAGATTAGGGTGACCTTTAGGATGAGGTTGAGGGTTAAAATGAGGTTTTCGGTTAGGGTGAGCATTAGGGTTAGGATTAGGGTCAGGGTTATTGTTAGGGTGATGTTTAGGGTGAGGGTGAGGGTGAAGGTGAGGGTGAGGGGGAGGGTTAGGTTTAGGGTTAGCCTGAGGCTTATGGTTATGGTTAGGGTAATGGTGAAGGTTAGGGTGAGTGTGAGGTTGAGGGTGAGAGTTAGGGTGAGGGTTAGAATGAGGGTGAGCGTTAGGTTGAGAGTGAGGGTTCGGGGGAGGGTTCAGGGGAGGGGGAGGGTTATGTTTATGGTTTGGTTTAGAGTTAGGGTAAGGGTGTGGGTGAGGATTAGGGTTAGGATTAGAGTTAGGGTGACGGTAAGGCTTCGGGTGAGGGTTAGGGTGAGGATGAGAGTTAGGGTTAGGGTGAGGGTGAGGGTAAGTGTTAACGTGAGGACTAGGGTTAGGTTTAGGATTAGGGTGAGTGTTAGGGTTTTGGTGAGGGTGAGGCTGAGGGTTAGGTTCATTATTAAGGTTAGGGTTAGTGTGAGGGTTAGTGATAGTGTTAGGGTTAGGGTGAGGGTTAGAGTTAGGGTAAAGGTGAGGGTTAGTCTGAGAGGTAGGGTTAGGGTTAGGGTGAGAGTTAGGCTCAGTGTGAGGGTTAGGGTTAGGGTGAGGGTAAGGGTTAGGTTTAGGTTTAGGGTGAGGGTGAGTGTGAGGGTGAGGGTTAGGGTTATGATGAGGGTTAGTGTTAGGGGGTGGGCTAGGTTGAGGGTTAGGTTGAGGGTGAGAGTGAGTGTGAGGTTTTCGGTTAGGTAAGGTTTAGGTTTAGGGTTAGGGTGAGGATTAGGGTGAGGTTGTGGGTTAGGGTTAGGGTGAGGGTGAGGGTGAGGGTTAATGTTAGGATGAGGGTTAGGGATAGGGTTAGTGTGAGGGTGAGGGTGAGGGTTTCGTTTACATCAGGGTTAGGATTAAGCTGAGGTTAGGGTTAGGGTGAGGGTTAGGGTTAGGATTAGGGTATGGGTTAAGTTTAGGGTGATGTTTAGGGTGAGGGTGAGGGTTAGGGTGAGAGTTAAGGGTTAGTGTTAGATTAGGGTTAGGTTGAGGGTGAGGTTTAGGGATAGAGTTAGGGTTATGGGGAGTGTTAAATTGAGGGTCAGGGTTAAGGTTAGTGTTAGGGTTAGGGTTAGCATGAGGGTTAGGCTGAGGATTAGGTTTAGGGTTAGTGTGAGGGATAGGGTTAGGTTAGGGTTAGGGTTAGGGTTTGGTTAGGGTGAAGGTTAGTTTTAGGTTTAGGGTTAGGATAAGGTTTAGGCTGAGGGTTAGGTTTAGGGTTAGTGTGAGGGTTAGGTTTAGGGTTAGGGTGTTGACTATGCTGAGGGTGAGCGTTAGGGTGAGGGATAAGATTATGGCTGGGGTTAGCGTCAGGGGTAGGCTGAGGGTTAGGATTAGGGTATAGACTAGCGTTAGGCTGAAGTTGAGGGTGAGGTTGAGGGTGAGGGTTACTGTTAGAGTGAGGGTTAGAGTGAGGGTGAGGGGGAGTGGGAGTGTTTGGTTTAGGGTTAGAGTTAGGTTGAGGGTGAGTGTTAGGATTAGGGTTAGCACTAGGTTTAGGCTGAGGGTTAGGGTGAGTTTGAGGGTGAGGTTTAGGGTTAGGGTGAGGGTTAGGTTTAGGGTTAGTTTTAGGGTAAGGTTTAGGGTTAGGGTTAGGGTTAGGATGAGCATAGGCTGAGGGTTAGGGTTAGGGTTAGGTTTTGGTTAGGGTGAAGGTTGCTTTTAGGTTTAGGGTTAGGATAAGGTTTAGGATAAGGTGAGGGTGAGGGGTAGGGTGAGGTTGTGGGTTTGGGTTATGGTCAGGTTTAGGGTTAGGGTTAGGGTGAGGGGAAGGGTTAGAGTGAGCTTTAGGCTGAGGGTGAGGGTGAGGGTTTCGGTTAGTTAAAGGTTAGGGTTAGGGTGAGGATTAGGGTGAGGGTGAGGATTAAGCTGAGGTTAGGTTCAGGGTGAGGGTTCGGGTTAGGGTTATGGTGAGGGTTAGGGTTAGGATGATATTTAGGGTGAAGGTGAAGGTTAGAGTGAGGGTGAGGGTTAGGGTTAGGGTTAGGTTTAATGTGAGGCTGAGGGTTAGGAATAGGAATAGGATTAGGGTTAGGGTTCAGCTGAGGGTGAGGATCAGGGTGTGGGTGAAGGTCAGGGTCAGGGTTACGTTTAGGGCTAGAGTGAGGGTTACGGTTATTTTGAAGGTTATGGTTAGGGTTAGGGTGAGGGTAAGGGTTAGGGTGAGGGTTAGGGTGAGTGTGAGGGTTTGGAATAGGGTTTGGGTTAGGGTTGGGGTGAGGGTTAGGGTTTGGGTGATGTTTAGAGTGAGGGTGAGGGTTAGGGTGAGGATGAGGGTGCGGTTGAGGGTGAGGGTTCCGTTGAGGGTGAAGGTTAGGGTGTGAGTGAGGATTAGGGTTAGGGTGAGGGTTAGGTTGAGGGTGAGGGTGAGGTTAGGGTTAGGGTTTGTGTTAGAGATAGGGTGAGTTTGAGAGTGAGGGTTAGGTTTAGGATTAGGGTGAGTGTTAGGGTTAGTTTGAGGGTTAGGTATATTGTTAGGGTTAAGGTAAGGGTGAGGGTGGGTGTTAGGGTTAGGTTTAGGGTTAGAGTTAAGGTGAGCGTGAGGGTGAGGGTTATGATTAGGTTAGGATTAGGGTTAGGTGAAGGTGAAGGAGAGGGTGAGTGTGAGGGTTAGTTTTAGGGTGAGGTTTAGGCTTATGGTTAGGGTTAGTGTGAGGGTTAGGATTAGGGTTGGGGTTAGGATGAGGGTTAGGCTGAGGGTTAGAGTTAGGATTAGGGTGAGGTTTAGGGCTAAGTTTAGGGTTAGGATAAGGGTTAGGCTGAGGGTTAGGGTTAGGGTTAGTGTTAGGGATTGGCTTAGGGTTAGGGTAAGAGTTAGGGTGAATGTAAAGGTTAGGGTGAGAGTTAGAGTGAGGGTGAGGGTTAGGGTTAGGGTGAGTGTTAGGGTAAAATTTAGGTTTAGGGTTAGGGTTAGGGTGAGGATAAGGGTGTGAGTAAGTGTTCGGGTGAGGTTTAGGGTGAGGGTGAGGTTTAGCGTCAAGGTTAGGTTTAGGGTGAGGGTTAGGGTTTGGGTGTTAGGGTGAGGTTTAGGGTGAGGGTTAGGGTTAGGGTTAGGGTGAGGGTAAGTGTTAGGGTGAGGATTAGTGTGAGTCTGAGGGTTAGGGTTAGCTTTAGGGTGATGGTGAGGGTTAGGGTTAGGATTAGAGTTAGGGTGAGAGTAAAGCTTAGGGTGAGGGTTAGGGTGAGGTTGAGGGTTAGTGTTAGGGTGACTGGGAGGGTAAGTGTGAGTGTGAGGACTAATTTTAGGGTTAAGATTAGGGTGAGTGTTAGGGTTATTGTGAGGGTGAGGGTGAGGGTTAGGTTCAGTATTAGGTTTAGGGTTAGTGTGAGGGTTAGTGATAGGGTTTGTGTTAGGATGAGGGTCAGAGTTAGGGTTAAGGTGAGGGTTAGTCTGAGAGGTAGGGTTAGGGTTAGGGTGAGGGTTAGGCTTAGTGTGAGGGTGAGGGATAGGTTTAGGGTTAGGGTGAGGGTGAGTTTGAGGGTGAGGGTTTGGGTTAGGGTGAGGGTTAGTGTTAGGGGGATTGCTAGGTTGAGGGTTAGGGTTTGGGTGAGGGTGAGGTTTTCGGTTAGGTAAGGTTTAGGGTTAGGGTTAGGGTGAGGATTAGGGTGAGGTTGTGGGTTAGGTTTAGGTTGAGGGTGAGGGTCAGGGTTAGTGTTAGGATGAGGGTTAGCGTTAGGCTTAGGGTGAGTGTGAGGGTTCCGGTGAGGGTTCGGGTGAGGGTTAGGGTGTGGGTTAAGGTTCGGTTTTGGGTGAGGGTTAGGGTGACAGTGAGTGTTAGGGTGAGGGTGAGGTTGAGTGAGAAGGTTAGGGTTAGGTTTAGGGATAGGATTAGGGTTAGGTTTAGGGTAAGGGTTAGGGTTAGGTTGAGGGTTAGGTTTAGGGTCAGGGATAGGGTTAGGGTGAGGTTAGGTTGAGGGTGAGGGTTAAGCTGTGGTTAGGGTTAGGGTGATGGTTAGGGTTAGGGTGATGTTTAGTGTGAGGGTGAGTGTACGGTGAGGGTGAGGGTGAGGGTTAGTGTTAAGGTTAGTTTTAGGTTGAGGGTGATTGTGAGGGTGAGGATTAGGAATAGGATTAGGGTTAGGGTTAAGCTGAAGCTGAGGGTCAGGGTGAGGGTGAAGGTTAGGGTCAGGGTTAGGATTAGGGTTAGAGTGAGGGTTACGGTTAGTGTGAGGATAATGGTTAGGGTTAGGGTGAGGGTAATGATTAGGGTGAGAGTAAAGGTTAGGGTGAGGATTAGGGTGAGTGTGAGGGTTTGGATTAGGGTTTGTATTAGAGTTAGGGTGAGGGTTAGGATTTGGGTGATGTTTAGAGTGAGGGTGAGGGTTAGGGTGAGGATGAGGGTTCGGGTGAGGGTTCGGGTTCGGTTGAGGGTGAGGGTTAGGGTGTGGGTGAGGATTAGGTTTAGGGTGAGTGTTAGCGTTAGGCCTAGGTTTAGGGTTAGGTTGAGGGTTAGGGTTAGGGTTAGGGTGAGGTGTAGGGACAGGGGTAGGGTCAGGTTTAGGGTGAGGTTTAGGGTGAGTGTGAGGGTTAGGGTGAGGGTAAGTGTGAGGGTTAAGGTTAGGTTTTAAGTTAGATTTAGGGTGAGATTGAGGGTGAGGGTTAGGTTTAGGATTAGGGTGAGGGTTAGGGTTAGGTTGAGGGTTAGGGATAGTGTTAGGGTTAGGGTAAGGGTGAGGGTGAGTGTTAGGTTTAGGTTTAGGGTTAGAGTTAGGGTGAGGGTGAGGGTGAGGGTTAGGATTAAGTTACATTTAGATTTAGGCTGAGGGTGATCGAGAGGATGAGGGTGAGGCTTAGGGTTAGGTGAGGTTTAGGTTTACGGTTAGGGTTAGGGTGAGGGTTAGGATTAGGGTTATGGTTAGGATGAGGGTTAGGCTAAGGGTTAGGGTTAGGGTTAGGGTGAGGTTTAGGGCTAGGTTTAGGGTTAGGATAAGGATTAGGCTGAGGATTAGGGTTCGGGTTAGTGTGAGGGTTAGGTTTAGTGTTAGGGTGAGGGTTAGGGTCAATTTTAGGTTTAGGGTTAGGGTTAGAGTGAGGGAAAGGGTGTGTGTAAGTGTTAGGGTGAGGTTTAGAGTGAGGGTGAGGGTTAGCGTCAAGGTAAAGGTTAGGGTTAGGGTTAAGTTGAGGGTTAGGGTTTGGGTGAGTGTTAGGGTGAGTTTTAGGGTGAGGGTGAGTGTTAGGGTGAGGGTAAAGTGTTAGGGAGAGGGTTACGGTGAGGCTGACAGTTATGGTTAGCATTAGGGTGAGGGTGAGGGTTAGGGTGTAGTTTTGGGTTAAGGTTAAGGATAGGGTGAGGATTAGGGTTAGGGTTAGGTTGAGGGTGAGGGTTAGGGTGAGGGGTAACATTAGAGTTTGGGTGAGGGTTAGGTTTAGTGTGAGGATTAGGGTTGGTTTAGGGTGACGGTAAGGGTTAGGGTGACGGTAAGGGTTAGGGTGACGGTTAGGTTGAATGTGAGGTAGGATGAGGGTTAGGGTTAGGGTGAGGTTTAGGGATAGGTTTAGGGTTAGGGTGAGGGTTAGGGTTAGGATTAGAGTTAGGGTGACGGTAAGGCTTCGGGTGAGGGTTAGGGTGAGGGTTAGGGTTAGGATTTGTGTTAGGGTGACGGTAAGGCTTCGGGTGAGGGTTAGGGTGAGGATGAGAGTTAGGGTTAGGGTGAGGGTGAGGGTAAGTGTTAGCGTGAGGACTAGGGTTAGGTTTAGGATTAGGGTGAGTGTTAGGTTATGGTGAGGGTGAGGCTAAGGGTTAGGTTCATTATTAAGGTTAGGGTTAGTGTGAGGGTTAGTGATAGTGTTAGGGTTAGGGTGAGGGTTAGAGTTAGGGTAAAGGTGAGGGTTAGTCTGAGAGGTAGGGTTAGGGTTAGGGTGAGAGTTAGGCTCAGTGTGAGGGTTAGGGTTAGGGTGAGGGTAAGGGTTAGGTTTAGGTTTAGGGTGAGGGTGAGTGTGAGGGTGAGGGTTAGGGTTATGGTGAGGGTTAGTGTTAGGGGGTGGGCTAGGTTGAGGGTTAGGTTGAGGGTGAGAGTGAGTGTGAGTTTTTCGGTTAGATAAGGTTTAGGGTTAGGGTTAGGGTGAGGATTAGGGTGAGGTTGTGGGTTAGGGTTGGGGTGAGGGTGAGGATGAGGGTGAGGGTTAATGTTAGGATGAGGGTTAGGGATAGGGTTAGTTTGAGGGTGTGGGTGAGGGTGAGGGTTAGGCTTAGGGTTAGTGTGAGGTTTAGGTTTACGGTGAGGGTAATGGTTAGGGTGAGGGTTAGGGTTAAGGTTAGGTTGAGGGTTAGTGTTAGGTTGATGTTTATTGTGAGAGTGAGTGTTAGGGTGTGGGTGAGTGTTCGGGTAGAGTTAGGATTCGGGTTAGGGTTAGGGATAGGGTTAGGGTTTGGGTAAAGTTCAGGGTGAGGGTGATGATTAGGGTTACTGTGAGGGTTAGGGTTAGGTTTAGGGTTAAGATGAGGTTTAGGCTGAGGGTTAGGTTTAGGTTTAGGGTAAGTGTGAAGTTTCAGGTTAGGGTGAGGGTTGGATTTAGGTTTAGGGTTAGTATAAGGGATAGGGTGAGGGTTAGGGTTACGGTTAATATGAGTGTTAGGTTTAGGGTTACGGTTTCGGTTAGGTTGACGGTAATGGTTCGGGTGAGGGTTAGGGTGAGGCTCAGCAATAGGTTTAGGGTGAGGGTTAGGTTGAGTGTTAGGATTATGGTTATGGATAGGGTAAGGCTGAGGGGGAAGGAGAGGTTGAGGGTGAGCGTTAGGATTAAGGTTACTGATAGGGTGAGCATTTGGGTTAAGGTTAGATTTAGGGTGAGGGTTAGGCTCAGGGGTAGGGTTAGGGTTAGGTTGAGGGTTAGGTTTAGTGTGAGGTTTATGGTTAGGGTTAGAGTGAGGGTTAGGTTTAGTGTGTTGGTGAGGGTTAGGCTTAGGTTGAGGGTAAGGGTTAGGGTGAGGGTTAGGGTGAGGGTGATGTTTAGGGTTAGCATTAGGTTTAAGGTTAGGGTTAGGATGAGGTTAGTGTGAGGGAGAGAGTCAGGGTGAGGGTAAGGGTTATGATGAGGGTCAGGTTTAGTGTGAGGGTGAGGGTTAGGTTTAGTGTGAGGTTGAGGGTTAGGTTTAGGGTGAGTATTAGGGTTAGGGTAAGTGTGAGGGTTAGGGTTAGGGTTAGGGTGAGGGTGAGGGTCAGGGTGAGGGATAGGTTTATGTTGAGGATTAGATTTAGGGTGAGGTTTAGAGTTTGGGTTAGGGTGAGATTTAGGGTTAGGGTGATGTTTATTGTGAGGGTGAGTGTTAGGGTGAGTGTGAGTGTTCGGGTGAGGGTGACTGTTCGGTTGAGGGTGACGATTAGGGTGTGGTTGAGGGTTAGGGTTAGTATGAGAGTCAGGGTGAAGTGTAGGGATAGGGTTAGGGTGAGGGTTAGGGTTAGTGTGAAGGTTAGAGTTAGGGTTACGTTTAGGGTTAGCGTTAGTGTGAGGATAAGAGTTAGGGTGTGGGTTAGTGTGAGGGTGAGGGTTACGGTTAGCGTTAGGGTTAGGGTGTGGGTTACTGTGAGGGTGAGGATTATGGTGAGGTTTAGGCTTAGGATGAGGGTTAGTATTAGGGTTAGTGTGAGGGTTAGTGTTAGGGTGATGTTTAGGGTGAGGTTGAGGGTTAGTGTGAGGGTGAGAGTGAGGGTGAGGGTTAGGGTTAGGTTTAGGGTGAGGGTGTGGGTTAGGGTTAGGATTAGTGTTAGGGTTAGGCTGAGGGTGAGGATGAAAGTGAGTGTGAGGTTTAGGGATTGGGTTAGTATTAGGTTAAAGTTAGTTTTAGGGTGAGGGTTAGGGTTAGATATATTGTTAGGGTTAGGGTTTGGGTTAGTTAGGGTGAGGGTGAGGGTTAGCGTTAGGGTTAGGGTTAGGGTTAGGGTGAGGGTGGGGTTCAGGGTTAGGGTTAGGATTATGTTTAGGGTAAGCCTGAGGGGGAAGTGGAGGTTGAGTGTGAGGTTTTGGTTTATGGTTACGGTTAGCGTGAGCGTTACAGTTAGGTTTAGGGTTAGTATAAGGGCTAGGCTGATGGTAAGGGTTAGGGTTAGTGTGAGTGTTAGGTTTAGGGATAGGGCTTGGGTTAGGTTGAGGGTAAAGTTTAGAGTGAGAGTTATGGAGAGGATGAGGGTTAGGGTTACCGTGAAGGTTCGGGTGAGGGTTAGGGTTAGGGTTATTGTTAGGGGTAGCGTGAGGGTTAGGGTGAAGGTTAGGTTTAGGGTTAGGGTTCGGGTGTGTGTTAGGTTGTGGGTAAGTGTTAGGGTGAGGATTAGGGTGAGGGTGAGGGTTAATAGGAGGGTGAGGGTTAATGTTAGCATTAGGGTTAGGGTGAGGGTGAGGGTTAGGGTTAGGTTGAGGGTTAAGGTGAGGGTTAGGTTTAAGGTTAGGGATAGGGTGAGGATTAGGGTTAGAGTTAGGAATAGGGTGAGGGTTAGGCTGAGGGGTAGTGTTAGGTTTAAGGTGAGTGTTAGGTTTAGTGTGAGGATTAGGTTTAGGTTTAGGTTGAGGTTTAGGTTTATTGCGAGGGTTAGGGTTAGTGTTAGGGTGAAGGTAAGGGTTAGGTTGAGGTTTACGGTGAGGGTGAGGTTTAGGGTTAGCATTAGGTTTAGGTTTAAGGTTAGGATGAGGGTTAGGGTTAGGGTGAGGGTGAGGGTGAGGGTGAGGCTTATGTTTAGGATGAGGGTTAGGGTTAAGGTGAGGGTTCGGGTTAGGTTTAGGGTGAGGGTTAGGGTCAGGGTAAGGGTTAGGGTGAGGGTTAGGGTTATGGTTAGGTTTAGTGTGAGGGTCAGGGTGAGGGTTAGGGTTAGGTTGAGTGTTAGGGTTAGGGTTAGTGTTAGGGTGAGGGTGAGGGTTATGGTCAGGGTTAGGTGGAGGATAATGGTGAGGGTTAGGGTTAGGATAAGTGTTAGGGTTAGGGTTAGGCTGAGGGTGAGGGTGAAAGTGAGGGTGAGGTTTAGGGTTAGGGTTAGGGTGAGGGGTAGTGTGAGGGGAAATGTTAGGTTTAGGGTGAGGATTAGGTTTAGGGTGATGTTTAGGGTGAGGGTGAGGGTTAGGGTGAGGGTGAGGGTGAGGGTGAAGGTTAGGGTTAGGGTTATGTTTAGGGTGAGGCAGAGGGTTAGTGTTAGGAATAGGATTAGGGTTAGGGTTAAGCTGAGCCTGAGGGTAAGGGTGAGGGTGAAGGTTAGGGTCAGGGTTAGGATTAGGGTTAGCGTGAGGGTTATGGTTAGTGTGAGGGTTATGTTGAGGGTTAGGGTGAGGGTTAGGGTTAGGGTGAGAGTAAAGTTTAGGGTGAGGGTTAGGGTGAGTGTGAGGGTTTGGATTAGGGTTTGTGTTAGGGTTAGGGTGAGGGTTAGGTTTTGGTTGATGTTTAGAGTGAGAGTGAGGGTTAGGTTGTAGGTGAAGATTAGGTTTAAGGTGCGGGTTAGCGTTAGGGGTAGGTTTAGGGTTAGGTTGAGGGTTAGGGTTAGGGTTAGGGTGAGGAGTAGGGACAGGGGTAGGGTCAGGTTTAGGGTGAGATTTAGGGTGAGTGTGAGGGTTAGGTTGAGGGTGAGGGTGAGGGTTAGGGTTAGGGTTTGCGTTAGACTTAGGGTGAGTTTGAGGGTGAGGGTTAGATTTAGGATTAGGGTGAGGGTTAGGGTTAGGTTGAGGCTTAGGGATGGTGTTAGGGTTAGGGTAAGGGTGAGGTTGAGTGTTAGATTTAGATTTAGGGTTAGAGTTAGGGTGAGGGTGAGAGTGAGGGTTAGGATTATGTTATTATTAGGGTTAGGCTAAGGGTGATGGAGAGAGTGAGGGTGAGGGTTAGGGTTAGGGTGAGTTTGAGGGTGAGGGTTAGGTTTAGGATTAGGATTAGGTTTAGGGTTAGGGGGAGTGTTATAGTGTGGGTGAGGGTTCAGGTTCGGGTGAGGGTTAGTGTGTGGGTGAGGGTTAGGGTTAGGGTGAGGATTAGGTTTAGGCTTAGGGTTAAGGCTATGGTGAGGGTATAGGTTAGGGTTAGGTTTAGTGTGAGGATGAGGGTTAGGTTTAGTTTTAGGGTTAGGGTGAGGGTTAGGGTTAGGGTTACGGTTAGGGTTAGGGTGAGGTTGAGGTATAGGTAGAGGGTTAGTGTTAGGGTGAAGGTTAGGGCTAGTGTTAGGTCAGGGTGAGGGTGATTGTGAGTGTTAGGTTTAGGTTTAGAGTTAGGGTGAAGGTGAGGGTGAGGGTTAGGATTAGGGTTAAGGTTATGGTTAGGATGAGGGTTAGGCTGAGGGTTAGGGTTAGGGTTAGTGTCACCGTTAGGGTTAGGGTTAGGTTTAGGGTTAGTGTGAGGTTTAGTGTTAGATTTAGGGTTCGCATAAGGTTTAGACTGAGGGTAAGGGTTAGGGTTAGTGTGAGGGTTAGGTTTAGTGTTAGGGTAAGGGTTAGTGTGAGGGTAAAGGTTAGGATGAGTGTTACGTTGAGGTTGAGGGTTAGGGTTAGTGTGAGCGTTATGGTGAAAGTTAGGTTTAGGTTTAGGGTGAGGGTGAGGGTGTGGGTAAGTGTTAGGGTGAGGGTTAGGTTTAGGGTGAGGTTGAGATTTAGGGTGAGTGTAAGGGTTAGGGTGAGTGTACTGGTGAGGGTGAGGGTTAGGGTTAGCGTTAGGGTTAGGGTTAGGGTGAGGTTTTGCCTTAAGCTTAAGGATAGGGTGAGAATTAGGGTTAAGGTTAGGTTTACGGTGAGGTTTAGGCTGAGGGGAACAATTAGGGTTAGGGTGAGGGTGAGGTTTAGTGTTAGGTTTAGGGTTATGTTTAGTGTGACGGTAAGGGTTAGGGTGAAGGTTAGGGTGATTGTGTGGTTTATGGTTAGCATTAGGTTTAGAGTTAGGGTTAGGATGAATGTTAGGTTTATGTTTAGGGTTAGGGTTAAGGTGAGGGTGAGGGTTATGGTTAGGTTTAGGGTTATGGTTAGTTTTAGGGTGAGGGCAAGGGTGAGGGTGAGGTTTAGGGTGAGGGTGAGGTGGAAGGGGAGGTTTTCATTTAAGTAAGTTTTAGGGTTAGGGTTAGGGTGAAGTGTAGGGTGAGGGTGTGGGTTGGGGTTAGGGTTAGGTTTAGGGTTAGGGTGAGGCTGAGGGTGAAGGTTAGTGTTAGGATGAGGATTAGGGTTAGGGTTAGGGTGAGGGTGAGGGTAAGGGTTAGGGTTAGGGTTAGTGTGAGAGTTAGGGTTACGGTGAGGGTTAGGGTTAGGGTGAGGAGTAGGGTTAGGGTTACTGGGAGGGTTATGGTTGGGTGATGTTTAGTGGGAGGGTGACGGTTAGGGGAGGGTGAGTGTTCTTTTGAGAATTAGGGTTAGGGTTAGGGATTGGCTTAGTGTGAGGGTAAGTGTTAGGGTGAGGGTTAGGGTGAGGGTGAGGTTTATTGTTAGGGTGAGTGTTAGGTTTCGGGTTATGATGAGGGTGAGGGTTAGGGTGAGCCGTAGGTTTAGGGTTAGGGTTAGTTTGCGGGTTAGGGTGAGGGTTAGGGTGAGGTTAAGGTTGAGGGTGAGTTTTAGGGTTAGGGTGAGGGTAAGGTTTAGGGTGAGGGTTAGGGTGAGGGTTAGGGTTAGGGTTAGTGATAGGGTAAGGATTAGTGTTAGTGTAAGAGTTAGGGTGAGGGTAAGGTTTAGGGTTAGTGTGAGGATAAGGGTTAGGGTGAGGATTAGGGTGAGGGTGAGGGTTAGGGTTAGGGTTATGGTTAAGGTGAGGGTTAGGGTGAGATGTAGGTTTACGGTTAGGGTTATTTTGCGGGTTAGGGTGAGGGTAAGGATTAGCGTGAATTTTAGGTTTAGGGTGAGGGTAATGGTTAGGGTGAGGGTAAGGGTTAGGTTGAGGGTTAGGGTGAGGTTTCGGGTTAGGGTTAGGGATAGGATGAGGATTAGGGTTAGTGTGAGGGTTAGGATTAAGTTTATTGTGAGGATAAGGGTTAGGGTGAGGGTTAGAGTGAGGGTGTGGTGTTGGGTTAGTGTTAGGGATAGGGTGAGCGTAAGGGTGAGGGTTAGGTTTAAGGTGAGGTTTATGGTGAGGTTTAGGGTGAGGGTGAGGGTCGGTTGAGGGTTAGGGTTAGGATTAGTGTTAGGGTTAGGGTGAGGGCTAGGGTGAGTGTGAGGTTTGGGTGAGGGTGAGGGTGAGTGTTTCAGTTATGTAACTGTTAGGGTTAGTGTGAGGATTAGGGTGAGGGTGAGGGTTAACCTGAGGTTAGGTTTAGCCTGATGGTTAGGGTTAGGGTTAGGGTGAGGGTTAGGGTTAGGGTGATGGTTAGGGTGAGGGTGAGGCTGAGAGTTAGGATTAGGAATAGGGTTAGTGTTAGGGTCAGGCTGAGGTGAGGGTCAGAGTGAAGGTGAAGGTTCGGTTTAGGGTTATAATTAGGGTGAGGGTTAAGCTAAGTGTGTGGGTTAGGGTTAGGTTTATGTTTAGTGTGAGCGTTAGGATTATATTTAGGGTTAGCATAAGGGTTAGGCTGAGGGTTAAGGTTAGGGTTAGTCTGAGGGTTAGGTGTAGGGTTAGGGTAAGTGTAAAGTTTAGGGTGAGGGTTAGGGTGAATGTGAGGGTTAGGATTAGGGTGAGGGTTAGGGTGAAGGTTAGGTTTACGGTTAGGGTAGGGTGAAGGTTAGGGTGTGGGTTAGTGTAAGGGTGAGGGTTAGGGTGAGGGTTAGGGTGAGGGTTAGGATTAGGGTTAGCATTAAGTTTAGGGTGAGGGTGAGGGTTAGGGTGAGGGTTTGGGTTAAGGTTAAAGATAGGGTGAGGATTAGGTTTAGGGTTAGGTTTAGGGTGAGGGTTAGGAGGAGGGGTAGGCTTAGGGTTAGGGTGAAGGTTAGGTTTAGTGTGAGAGTTAGGGTTAGGGTTAGGTTGATGGTAAGGGTTAGTGTGAGGGTTAGGGTGAGTGTGAGGTTAAGGGTTAGCATTAGGTTTAGCCTTAGGTTTAGGATGAGTGTTAGGGTTAGGTTTAGGGTTAGGGTGAGGGTGAGGGCGAAGGTTAGAGTTAGGATGAGGGTAGGGGTTAGGGGTAGAGTGAGGGTTAGGGTTAGGGTTACTGTGAGGGTTAGGATTATGGTGAGGTTTAGGGTGAGGGTGAGGGTTAGGTTTAGCATTAGGGTGAGGGTTATCTTTAGGGTCATGATTAGTGTCCGGGTGAGGGTTAGGATGAGGGTGAGTGTTCTGCTGAGATTTAGGATTAGGGTTAGGATCAGGGATAAGTTTAGTGTGAGGGTAAGGGTTAGGGTGAGTGTTATGGTGAGGGTCAAGTTTAGGGTTAGGGTGAGCGTTAGGGTTAGGGTTAGGGTTATATTTAGGGTGAGGGTTAGGGTGAGCGGTAGGTTTATGGTTAGGGTTAGTTTGTGGGTTATGGTGAGGGTAAGGGTTAGGGTGAGGTTTAGGTTTAGGATGAGGGTTAGGGTTAGGGTAAGGGTAAGGGTTAGGTTGAGAGTGAGTGTGAATGTGAGGGTTAGGGTTAGCATTAGAGTTAGGTGAGGGTGAGGGATAAGGTGAGGTTTAGTTTGAAGATGAGGATTAGGGTTAGTGTGAGGTTTAGGGTGAGGGTTAGTGTTAGGGTTTGGGTTAGGGTGAGGGTGAGGTATAGGGTGAGGGTTAGTGTTAGGGTGAGGGTTAGGGATAGGGTTAGAGTTAGGGTGAGGATGAGGGTGAGTGTTAGGTTTAGGTTTAGGGTGAGTGTGAGGGTGAGAGTTAGGATTAGGAATAGGGTTAGGGTTAGGGTTAGGGTTAGGCTGAGAGTGAGGGTCAGGGTTACGGTGAGGGTTAGGGTTTGGGTGATGTTTAGGGTGAGGATGAGGGTTAGGGTGAGGATGCGGGTTTGGGTGAGGGTGAGGTATCAGGTTAGGGTGTGGGTGGGATTAGGGTTATGGTGAGGGTTAGCATTAGGTTTAGGGTTAGTGTGACAGTGAGGGTGAGGGGTAGGGTTAGGGTTAGGTTGAGTGTTAGGGTTAGGATAAGGGTGATGGTTAGGGAGAGGGGTAATGTTAGGGTTAGGGTGAGGTTTAGGATGAGTTTGAGGGTTAGGGTTAGGTTGAGAGTTAGGTTTAGGGTTAGGGTGAGGGTTAGGGTTAGAGTTAGGGGTAAGGTGAGTTTGAGGGTGAGGTTTAGGTTTAGGTTTAGACTTAGAGTTAAGGTTATGGTGAGGGTAAGTGTTAGCGTGAGGTTTAGTGTGTGGATGAGGATTAGGGTTATTATTACGGCTAGGGTGAGGGTTAGTGTTAGGGTGAGCGTTAGGGTGAGGGTGAGGTATAGGGTGAGGTTTTCGGTTAGGGTGAGGGTTAAGGATAATGTTAGGTTAGGGTGAGGGTGAGGGTGAGTGTTAGGTTTAGGTTTAGGTTTAGAGTTAGGGTGAGGATGAGAGTGAGGGTTAGGATTAGTGTTAGGGTTAGGGTTAGGATGAGGGTTAGGCCGAGGGTTAGGGTTAGGGTTAGGGGTAGCATAATGTTTAGGTTGAGGGTTAGGGTTAAGCTTAGGGATAGGGTTAGGGTGAGGGTTAGGCTGACAGTAAGTGTTAGGGTGAGGTTTAGGGTGAGGTTGAGTATTAGGCTTAGCATCATTCTTAGGGTGAGGTTTAGGCTTAGGTATAGCATTAGGGTTAGGGTTAGGGTTATGGTGAGGGTTAAGATTAAGGCTAAGGTTAGGGTGAGGTTTAGTTTTAGCATTAGGTTTAGCGTTAGGGTGAGGGTTTGGGTTACGGTGAGGGTTACCTTTCATGTGAGGGTTAGGGTAAGGGTTAGGTTTAGGATGAGGGTTACGGTTGGTGAGAGGTTTAGGGTGAGGGTGGGTGTTAGGGTTAGCGTCAGCGTTAGGGTGAGGGTGAGGTTTTGAGTTAGGTTAGACTGACGTTGAGGGTGAGGGTTAGGTTTGGTGTTAGTGTTAGTGTTAGGGTTAGGTTTAGGGTTAGGGTGAGGGTTAGGGTGAGGGTTAGGTTGTTGGTAAGTGTTAGAGTGAGGGTTAAAATGAGGGTGAGGGTTAGGGTAAGGATGAGGGTAAGGGTTAGTTTGAGGGTTAAGGTGAGGGTGAGGGATAGGGTTAGCTTTAGGTTTAGGGTTAGGGTTAGGGTGAGCGATCGGGATAGGGTTAGGGTTAGGGTTAGGGTGAGGGTGAGGGTTATGTTGAGGCTGAGGGTGACGTTGAGGGTTAGGGATAGGGTTAGGGTGAGGGTGAGGGTGTGGGTGAGGGTTAGGGTTAGGATTAGTGTTAGGGTTAGGGTTTCGCTGAGGGAGAGCTTGAGGGTGAGTGATAGGGTTAGGTTTATGTTTAGGGTGAGGGTTAGGTTTAGTGTGAGTGTTAGGATTAGGGTGAGGGTTAGGTTTACGGTTAGGGTGAGTGTTAGTGTGAGGTTTAGGGTTAGGGTTAGGTTTAGGTGAGGGTTAGGGTGAGGGTTAGGGTTAATGTTAGGGTTAGGTTGAGGGTGAGGGTAAGGGTGACGTTGAGAGTTAGGGTTAGGATTTAGGGTTAGGGTTAGTTATAGGGTGAGGCTTAGGGTGAGGGGTAAGGCTAGGGTTAGGAAGAGGGTTAGGGTTAGTGTGAGGGTTAGAGTTATGGTTAGGGTTAGGGTGAGGTTATGGATTAGGGTGAGGTTTAGTGTGAGGGTGTGGGTTAGTGTGAGCGTTTTTGTTAGGTTTAGCGTAAGGTTTATTGTGAGGTCTAATGTGAGGTTGCGGGTTAGGGAGAGGGAGAGGGTGAGGGAGAGCGTGTCAGTTAGGTAAGGGTTAGGATTCGGGTCAGGGTGAGGATTAAGGTGAGGGTTAGTGATAGGATGAAGTTTAGGGTTAGGCTGATGGTTAGGGTTAGTGTGAGGTTTAGGGTTAGGGTTAGGGTTAGAGTGAGGTTTAGGGTTCGGGTTTGCATTAGGGTTAGGATGAGGGTTAGGGTGATTTTAAGGGTTAGGGATAGGGTTAGGGTTAGTGTTAGGGTGAGGGTTAGGGTTAGGATTAGGTTTAGTATGATGGTTAGGGTAAGGGGTAGGGGTAGGGTTAAGGTGAATGTTAGGATTAGGGAGAGGGTTAGGGTTAGGGTTAGGGTGAGGTTAAGGATTAGGGTGAGGTTGAGGGTTAGTGTTAGGTTTAGGGTGATGGTGAGGGTGAGGGTTAGGGTTAGGTTTAGGCTTAGTTTGAGGGATAGGATGAGGGTTTTGTTTAGTGTTAGTGTTAGGGTTAGGGTGAGGTTTAATATTAGTGTGAGGGTTAGGGTGAGG
Source organism: Dipodomys merriami (assembly GCF_024711535.1). Lineage (NCBI taxonomy): Eukaryota > Metazoa > Chordata > Mammalia > Rodentia > Heteromyidae > Dipodomys > Dipodomys merriami. The sequence continues at coordinate 1,957,262 of NW_027206579.1, forward strand.
TTGAGGGTGAGAGTAAGGGTTTGGGTGAGGGTTAGAGTGAGTTTTAAAGTTCTGGTTAGGGCTAGGGTGAGGCTTATGGTGAGGTTCAGGGTTAATGTTATGTTTAAGGTGAGGTTTAGGGTTAGGGTTAGGGTTTGGGTGAGGATTAGGGTGAGGGTGGGATTAGGATGAAGGTTAGGGTTAGAGTGAGTATTAGGGTTAGGGTTAGGGTTAGATTAAGGTTTAGGGTGAGGGTTAAGATAAGGATTAGGGTTAGGGTAAGGGTGGGTGTGAGGGTTAAAGTTAGGGTTAGGGTGAGGGTTAGGGTTTGGGTGAGGGTTAGGGTTAGGGTTAGGCTGAGCGTGAGGGAAAGGGTTTGGATGAGTATGAGTGTTAGGGTGTTGGTGACGGTTAGGGTTAGAATGAGGGTTAAGTTGACGTTGAGGTTTAGGTTGAGGGTTAGGGTTAGGGTTAGGGTGAGCGATAGCATGAGGGTTAGGGTTAGGGTGAGTGTGAGGATTAGGATTAGGGTTACCCTTAGGGTTATGGTGAGAGTATGGGTTAGGGTGAGATTTAGGGTGAGGGTGAGGGTTAGGGATAGCATTAGGGTTAAGGTGAGGGTTAGGGTTAGGGTTAGGGTGAGGGTGAGGGTTAGGGTGATGTTTAGGGTGAGGGTAAGGGTGAGGGTGTGGGTGAGGGTTAGGGTATAGTTGAGGGTTAGTTTTAGATTGAGGGTTAGGGTGACGGTGAGGGTTAGGGTGAGAAGTGTGGAAAAGGGTTAGGTTAGGTTCAGGGTGTGGGTTAGGGTTAGGTTTAGGGTGAGGGTTTGAGTTAGTGTACGGGTTAGTGTTTGGGTTAGTGTGAGGAAAAGGGTTAGGGTGAGGATTAGGATGAGAGTAAGATTTAGGGTTAGGTTTAGCTTTAGGGTTAGGGTTCGGTTTAGGGTTAGGGTTCGGGTTAGGGTTAAGTTGAGGGTGAGGGTTAGAGTTAGGGTTCGGGTGAGGGTTAGGTTTGGGGTGAGTGTTAGGGTTACGGTTAGGGTGAGGGTGAGGTTGAGGGTTGGGTTTCAGGTGAGGGTTAGGGTGTGGGTGACGGTTAGTGTTAGGGTGAGGTTCAAGGTGACAGTGAGGGTTAGGATGAGGGTGATGGTTAGAGTTAGTGTGAGTATTAGGTTTAGGTTTAGGGTTAAGGTTATGGAGAGGGTAAGGCTCAGGGTGAGGTTTAGGGTGAGGCTGAGAGTTAGGGTTAGCGTTAGGGTTACGGTGAGGGATAGGGTTAGCGTTAGTGTTAGGGTGAAGTTGAGGGTTAGGATTAGGGTTAGGATGAGGTTTAAGGTTAGGGTGAGGGTTAGGGATAGGGTTTGGGTTATGGTGAGGGTTAGGGTTAGGGTTACGTTTTGAGTTGGGTGAGTATTAGGGTGAGCTTTAGGGTTAGGATTAGGGTTATGGTTAGTGTTAGGCAGAGGGTGAGGGTGAGCATGAGGGTTAGGGTTAGTGTCAGGTTTAGGGTTAGGGTTAGTGTGAGGGGTAGGGTTAGGGTTAGGGAGAGGGATAGGGTTAGGGTGAGGGATAGGGTGAAGGTTAGGGTCACTGGTAGGTTTAGGTTTAGGTTGAGATTTAGTGTTAGTGTGAGGGTTAGGGTTAGTGTTAGGGTGATGGTAAGGGTTACTGTGAGATTTAGGGTGAGGGTGACAGTTAGGGTTAGCTTAGGTTTAGGGTGAGGTGAGGTTTCGGGTTTGCACTAGGGTTAGGGTGAGGGTTATGTTGAGGGATAAGGTTAGGTCTAGGGTGAGGGTGAGGGTGAGGGTTAGGTTTAGGGTTATGTTGAGTGTTAGGTTTAGGGTGAGGGTTAGGGTTAGGGTGAGGTTTAGGGTGAGGGTGAGGGTGAGGGTGAGGGTGAGGGTTAGGGTTAGGTTTAGGGTGAGGGTGAGGGTGAGGGTGAGATTTAGGTTTAGGGTTAGGTTTAGGGTTAGATTTAGGGTGAGGGTGAGGGTTAGGGTTAGTGTGAGGGTGAGAGTGAGGGTTAGGGTTAGGGTTAGGGTGAGTGTGAGTATTAGGGTTAGGGTTACCATTAGGGTTATGGTAAGGATATGGGTTAGGGTGAGGGTGAGGGTTAGGGTTAGCGTTAGGGTTAAGGTGAGGTTTAGGGTTAGGGTTAGGCTGAGTGTTACGGTTAGATTGATGTTTAGGGTGAGGATAAGGGTGAGGCTGAGGGTGAGGGTTAGGTTATAGGTGAGGGTTAGGTTTAGGGTGAGGGTTAGGGTGATGGTGAGGGTTAGGGTGAGGGTGTGGAAAAGGGTTAGGTTTCGTTTCAGGGTGAGGGTTAGGGTTAATTTTAGGGTGAAGGTTAGGTTGAGGGTTTGAGTTAGTGTAAGGGTTAAGGTGTAGGGTTAGTGTGACGAAACGGGTTAGGGTGAGGATTAGGATGAGAGTAAGATTTAGGGTTAGGTTTAGCTTTAGGGTTAGGGTGAGGTTTAGGGTTAGGGTTCATGTTAGGGTTAAATTGAGGGTGAGGGTTAGAGTTAGGGTTCGGATTCGGGTTAGGTTTGGGGTGAGTGTTAGGGTTACGGTTAGGGTGAGGGTGAGGGTGAGGGTTGGGTTTTGGGTGAGGGTTAGGGTGTGGGTGACGGTGAGTGTTAGGGTGAGGTTTAAGGTGACATTGAGGGGTAGGGTGAGGGTGATGGTTATAGTTAGTGTGAGTATTAGGTTCAGGGTTAGGGTTAAGGTTATGGAGAGTGTAAGGGTCAGGGTGGGGTTTAAGGTGAGGGTGAGGGTTAGGGTTAGGTTTAGGGTTAGGGTGTAGTTGAGGGTTAGGGTGATGGTGAGGGTTAGGGTGAGGGTGTGGAAAAGGGTTAGGTTTCGTTTCAGGGTGAGGTATAGGGTTAATTTTAGGGTTAGGGTTAGGTTGAGGGTTTGAGTTAGTGTAAGGGTTAAGGTGTAGGGTTAGTGTGACGAAACGGGTTAGGGTGAGGATTAGGATGAGAGTAAGATTTAGGGTTAGGTTTAGCTTTAGGGTTAGGGTGAGGTTTAGGGTTAGGGTTCATGTTAGGGTTAAATTGAGGGTGAGGGTTAGAGTTAGGGTTCGGGTTCGGGTTAGGTTTGGGGTGAGTGTTAGGGTTACGGTTAGGGTGAGGGTGAGGGTGAGGGTTGGGTTTCGGGTGAGGGTTAGGGTGTGGGTGACGGTGAGTGTTAGGGTGAGGTTTAAGGTGACATTGAGGGGTAGGGTGAGGGTGATGGTTATAGTTAGTGTGAGTATTAGGTTCAGGGTTAGGGTTAAGGTTATGGAGAGTGTAAGGGTCAGGGTGGGGTTTAAGGTGAGGGTGAGGGTTAGGGTTAGGTTTAGGGTTAGGGTGTAGTTGAGGGTTAGGATTAGGGTTAGGATGAGGTTTAGGGTTAGGGTGAGGGTTAGGGATAGTGTTAGGGTTATGGTGAGGGTTAGGGTTAGGGTTACGTTTTGAGTTAGGGTGAGTATGAGGGTGAACTTTAGGGTTAGGATTAGGGTTAGGGTTAGTTTTAGGCAGAGGGTGAGTGTGAGAGTGAGGGTTAGGGTTAGGGTGAGGTTTAGGGGTAGGGTTAGGGTGAGGGGTAGGGTTAGGGTTATGGAGAGGGATTGGGTTAGGGTAGGGATAGGGTGAGGCTTAGGGTCACAGGTAGGTTTAGGGTTAGGTTGAGGATTAGGGTTAGTGTGAGGGTTAGAGTTAGTGTTAGGGTGAGGATAAGGCTTATTGTGTGGTTTAGGGTGAGGGTGACAGTTAGGGTTAGCTTTAGGTTTAGGGTGAGGTGTGGTTTCGGGTTTGCATTAGGGTTAGAGTGAGGGTTATGGTGAGGGTTAGGGTTAGGGTTAGGGTGAGGGTGACGGTGAGGGTTAGGGTTAGGGTGAGGGTGAGGGTGAGGGTGAGGTTTAGCGTGAGGGTGAGGGTGAGGTTTAGGTTTAGGTTTTGGGTTAGGGTTAGGGGTAAATTTAGGGTGAGGGTGAGGGTGAGAGTTAGGATTAGGGTGAGGGTGAGTGTGAGGTTTAGGGTTAGGGTTAGTATCAGTTTGAGGGTTAGGGATAATGTGAGGTTTAGGGTGAGGGTGAGGGTAAGGCTTAGTGTGAGGGTTAGGGTGAGGGTTAAAGTTAGAGTGAGGGGTAGAGGTAGGGTTAGGGTTAGGTTTAGCGTTAGGATTAGGCTGAGGGTGAGGGTGAGGGTGAGGGTGAAGGTGAGGTTTAGAGTTAGGGTTAGGGTGAGGGTGAGGGTGAGGATTAGGTTTAGGGTTATGGTGAGTGTTAGGTTTAGGTTGAGTGTTAGGGTTAGGGTTAGGTTTAGGGTGAGGGTGAGGGTCAGGGTTAGGGTGAGGGTAAGGGTGAGGGTGAGGGTTAGGTTTAGGGTGAGGGTGAGGGTGAGGGTGAAGGTAAGGGTTAGGGTGAGGGTGAGGGTTAGGGTTAGGGTTAGTGTTAGTTTGAGGGTTAGGGTTAATGTGAGGTTTAGGGTGAGGGTGTGGGTAAGGGTTAGTGTGAGGGTTAGGGTGAGGGTGAGGGTTAGTGTTAGGGTCATGGTTAGCGTTAGGGTTCGTTTGAGGATTAGGGTGAGGTTTTGGGTTAGGGTGGCTGTTAGGTATAGGCTGAGTGTTAGGTTTAGGGTTAGGGTGAGGGTTAGGATTAGTGTGGTATTTAGGCTGAGGATGAGGCTGAGTGTGAGAGTTCGGGTTCTCATGAGGGTTAGCTTTTGGATGATGGTTAGGATTAGGATTAGGGTTAGGGTGAGGTTGAAGTCTAGGGTGAGTGTGAGGGGTAGGGTTAGGTTTAGTGTGATTTTTAGGTTTAGGGTTAGTGTTAGGTTAGGCTTATGGGGAGGGTTAGGGTGAGGGTTAGGTTTAGGATTAGGGTTAAATTTAGGGTGAGGGTTACGGTGAGGTTTAGGGTTAGGGTTATGATGAGGGTTAGGTTTAGAATGAGGGTTAGATTGAGCGTGAGGGTTAGGTTAGGGTTTGGGTAAGGGAAAGGGTGAGAGTTAGGGTTAGGTTGATGGTGAGGGTTAGGGTGAGAATTTTGGTTAGTGTTAGGTTTAGTGTTATTGTTAGTGTTAGTGTGAGGGTGATGGTTATGGTTAGGGTTTGTATTAGGGTGAGGTCTAGGGTGAGGGTGAGGGTTAGTGTTAGTGTTAGGGTTAGGTATAGGGTGAGTGTTAGTGTTATGATTTGGGTGAGGGTTAGGTTGAGCAGTAGGGTTAGGTTTAGGTTTAGTGTGAGAATTCGGATTAGGGTTAGGATTAGGGTTAAGGTGAGGGTCAGGGTTAGGTTGAGGGTTAGGATTCTGGTGAAGTTTAGGGTTAGCATTAGGGATAGGGTGAGTGTTAGGGTGTGGGTAAGGGTCTGGGTAAGGGTTAGGGTGAGGGTGAGTGGTAGGGTTAGGTTTAGGGAGAAGGTTAGTGTTAGGGTGAGGGTTTGGGTTAGTTTGAGGGGTAGGGTGAAGTTGATTTTGAGGTTGAGAGTTAGGGTGAGGGTGATGGTGACGGTAAGGTTTAGGGATAGCATACGGGTTAGGGTTAGGGTTAGGGTTAGGGTTAGGTTGAGGGTTAGGGTGAGGGTGAGGGTGAGGGGGAGGGTTAGGGTTAGGGTCAGGTTTAGGATTAAGGTGAGGTTTAGGGTAAGGGATAGCGTTAGGGTGAGGGTTAGGTTTAGGGTTACGGTGAAGGTTAGGGTTAGGTTTAGGTTTAGGGTGAGGGTTAGTGTTAGGATTAGGGTGAGGATGAGGGTTAGGTTGAGGGGCAGGGTTAGGGATAGGATAAGGTTTAGGGTTAGGGTGAGGGTTAGGGTAAAGGTTAGGCTTAGAGTGAGGGTGAGGGTGAGGGTTAGGGAGAGGGGTAATGATAGGGTTTGGGTGAGGTTTAGGTTGAGTGTGAGGGTTAGGGTTAGGTTGAGGGTTAGGGTTAGGGTGAGGGTTAGGCTTAGAGTTAGGGGTGGGTTGAGTTTGACGGTGAGGGTTAGGTTTAGGATTAGGATTAGGGTTAGGGTTAGGGTGAGCTTTAGTGTGTGGGTGAGGGTTAGGTTTAGGGTCAGGATTAGGTTTAGGCTTAGGGTTAAGTTTATGTTGAGGGTAAGTGTTAGGGTGAGGTTTAGTGTGTGGATGAGTGTTAGAGTTATTATTAGGGTTAGAGTGCGGGTTAGGGTGAGGGATAGAGTTAGGGTTAGCGTTAGGGTGAGTGTGAGGTATAGGGTGAGTTTTAAGGTTAGGGTGAGGGTTATGGATAGTTTTAGGTTAGGGTGAGGGTGAGGGTGAGTGTTAGGTTTAGGTTTAGGCTTAGAGTTAGGGTGAGGGTGAAGGTGAGGGTTAGGGTTAGAATTAGTGTTAGGGTTAAGGTTAGGATGAGGGTTAGGATTAGGGTTAGGATGAGGTTTAGGGTTAGGGTGAGGGTTAGCGATAGGGTTAGAGTTATTGTGAGGGTTAGGGATAGGGTTACGATTTGAGTTAGCGTGAGTATGAGGGTGAGCTTTAGGGTTAGGATTAGGGTTAGGGTTAGTGATAGGCAGAGAGTGAGCATGAGGGTTAGGGTTAGGGTGAGGTTTAGGGTTAGGGTTGGGGTGAGGGTTAGGGTTAGGCTTATGGAGAGGGTGAGGATTTGGGTGAGGGTTAGAGTTTAGGTTAGCATTAGCGTGAGTGTGAGGTATACGGTGAGCTTTAAGGTTAGGGTGAGGGTTAGGATAAGTTTTAGGTTAGGGTGAGGGTGAGGGTGAGTGTTAGATTTAGGTTTAGGTTTAGAGTTAGGGTGAGGGTGTGGGTGAGGGTTAGGGTTAGAATTAGTGTTAGGGTTAGGGTTAGGATGAGGGATACGATTAGGGTTGGATGAGGTTTAGGGTTAGGGTGAGGGTTAGGGATAGGGTTAGGGTTATTGTGAGGGTTAGGATTAGGGTTACGGTTTGAGTTAGGGTGAGTATGAGGGTGAGATTTAGGGTTAGGATTAGGGTTATGGTTAGTGTTAGGCAGATGGTGAGTGTGAGGGTTAGGGTTAGGGTGAGGTTTAGGGTTAGGGTTAGCGTGAGGGTAAGGGTTAGGGTTAGGGAGAGGGATAGGGTTAGGGTGAGGGATAGGGTGAGGGTTATGGTCACAGGTAGGTTTAGGGTTAGGTTGAGGGTTAGGGTTAGTGTGAGGGTTAGGGTTAGAATTAGGGTGAGGATAAGGTTTACTGTGAGGTTTAGGGTGAGGGAGACAGGGTTAGCTTTTGGTTTAGGGTGAGGTGAGGTTTCGGGTTTGCGTGAGGGTTATGGTGAGGGTTAGGGTTAGGGTTAGGGTGAGGGTGAAGGTGATTGTTAGGTTTAGGGTTCTGTTGAATGTTAGGTTTAGGGTGAGGGTTAGGGTTAGGTTTAGGGTGAGGGTGAGAGTGAGGTTTAGGTTTAGGTTTAGGTTTAGGGTTAGGGTTAGGGTAAGGGTTAGGGTTAGGGTGAGGGTGAGGGTGATGGTTAGGGTTAGGTTTAGGGTGAGGGTGAGGGTTAGGGTTAGCATTAGAGTTAGGGTTAGGGTAAGGTTGAGTGTTAGGATTAGGGTTAGGGTTAGGTTTAGGGTGCAGGTTAGGGTTCGGGTTACACTGAGAGGAGGTTCAGAGTTAGGGATAGGATTAGGTTTAGGGTTAGGGTGAGACTGAGGGTGAGGGTGAGAGTGAGGATTAAGTTTAGGGTTAGGTTTATGGTGAGGGCTAGGATGAGGGTGAAATTTTTGGTTAGGAAAGTTTTAGGGTTAGGTTTAGGGTGAGGATTTGGGTGAGGGTGAGGTTTAAGGTGAAGTTTATGGTTAGGGTGAGGGTTACGGTGAGGGTTGGGTTGTGGGTAAGTGTTAGCGTAAGGGTTAGAATGAGGGTGAGGGTTAGGGTTAGGGTGAGGGTAAGGGTTATTGTGAGGGTTAGGGTGAGGGTGACGTTTATGGTTAGCATTTGGGTTAGGGTGAGGTTTAGGATGAGCGATAGGGATAGGGTTAGGGTTAGGGTTAGGGTGAGAGTGAGGGTTAGGGTGAGGATGAGGGTGAGATTGAGGGTTAGGGTTAGAGGGAGGGTGAGGGTGTGGATGAGGCTTAGGGTTAGGATTAGTGTTAGGGTTAGCTTTTGGCTGAGGATGAGCTTGAGGGTGAGGGTGAGTTTTAGGTTTAGATTTAGGGTGAGGGTTACGGTTAGTGTGAAGGTTAGGGTTACCGTTAGGGTGAGTGTTAGTGTGAGGTTTAGGGTTAGGGTTAGGTTTAGGTGAGGGTTAGTGGTAATGTTAATGTTAGGTTGAGGGTGAGGTTTAAGGTGACAGTGAGAGTTAGTGTTCGGTTTAGGTTAGGGTTAATTATTGGGTGAGGCTTAGGTTGAGGGGTAGGGTTAGTGTTAGGATGAGGGTTAGGGTTAGTATGAGGGTTAGAGTTAGGGTTAGGCTTAGAGTGAGGGTAAGGATTAGGGTGAGGTTTAGGGTGAGGGTGAGGGTTAGGGTTAGCTTTCGGGTTAAGTTGAGGGTGAGGTTTAGGGTTTGCATTCGGGTTTGGTTGAGGGTTAGGGTGAGGTTTAGGTTTAGGTTTAGGGTGAGTGTGAGGGTGAGAGTTCGGGTTAGGGTTATGGTGAGGGTTAAAATTAGGGTGAGGGTTAGGTTTAGGGTTAGGGGGAGAGTGAGGGTGAGGGTTAGGGTTCGGGTGATGGTGAGGGTTAGGGTGAGGCTTAGGGTTAGGTTTAGTGTGAGGGTGAGGTTTAGAGTGAGGGTTATTGTTAGGTTTAGCATAAGGTTTATGGTGAGGTCTAATGTGAGATTGCGGGTTAGGGAGAGGGAATGGGTGTGGGAGAGCGTTTCAGTTAGGTAAGGGTTAGGATTAGGGTTAGGGTGAGGGTCAGGGATAGGATGAAGTTTATGGTTGGGGTGATGGTTAGGGTTAGTTTGAGGTTTAGGGTTAGGGTTAGGGTTAGGTTGAGGTTTAGGGTTCGGGTTTGCATTACGGTTAGGGTGAGGATTAGGGTGTATTTGAGGGTCAGGGATAGGTTTAGGGTTAGTGTTAGGGTGAAGGTTAGTGTTAGGGTTAGGGTTAGGGTGAGGGTTAGGGTAAGGGGTAGGGGTAGGGTTAGGGTGAATATTAGGATTAGCGTGAGGGTTCGGGTAAGGGTATGTTTTAGGGTTAGGGTGAGGTTAAGGATTAGGGTGAGGGTGAGGGTCAGTGTTACGTTTGGGGTGATGGTGAGGGTGAGGGTTAGGGTAAGGTTTAGCCTTAGTTTGAGGGATAGGATGAGAGTTTTGTTTAGTGTTAGTGTTAGGGTTAGGGTTAGGTTTAGGTTTAGTCTGAGGTTTTGGGTGAGGGTGAGTGTGAGTGTATGGGTTTTGGTGAGGGTTAGGCTGAGGGTTAAATTTCGGGTTGGGGCTAGGTGAGGGTTATGTTGAGGGTTAAAGTTAATGTTATGTTTAGGGAGAGGGTTAGGTTTAGGGTTATGGTGAGGGCGATGGTGAGGTTGAGGAATAGGGTGAGGATGAGTGTGAGGATGAGGGTTTCGGTTAGGTAAGTATTAGGGTTAGGGTTAGTGTGAGGATTAGGGTGAGGGCGAGGGTTAGGATGAAGTTTAGGGTTAGGGTGAGTATTAGGGTTAGGGTTAGGTATAGGGTGAGCCTTAGGGTGAGGGGTAGGTTTAGGTTTAGGGTGAGGGTTATGGTTAGTATGAGGGTTAGGGTTAGAGTTAGGGTGAGTGTAAGGGTTAGGGTGAGCTTTAGGGTGAGGGTGTCTATTAGGGTTAGCTTTAGGTTTAGGGTGAGGGTGAGGATTTCGTTTTGCATTAGGGTTAGGGTGAGGGTTATGGAGAGGGTTAGGGTTTGGTTTAGCGTGAGGGTGAGGGTGAGGGTTAGGGTTAGTGTGAGTGTGAGGGTGAGGTTGAGGGTTAGGTTTAGGTGTAGGGTGAGGGTGAGGGTGAGGTTTAGGGTGAGGGTGAGGGTTGGACTTAATGTGAGGTTTAGGGTGAGGGTGAGGGTAAGGGTTAGGGTGAGGGTGAAGGTGAGGGTTAGGGTTAGGGGTAGGGGTAGATGTAGGTTTAGTGTTAGGTTTAGGGTTAGTATTAAGGTTAGGGTTAGGATTAGGCTGAGGGTGAGGGTGAGGGTGATGGTGAAGGTGAGGTTTAGAGTTAGGGTTAGGGTTAGAGTTAGGGTTAGGTTGAGCGCTAGGATGAGGGTTAGGGTTAGGGTGAGGCTGAGTTTGAGGATATGATTGAGACTCACCCTAGCTTTCATGGCTATGGTTAGGGTGAGGTTTAGGGGGACGGGTAGATTTAGTGTTAGATTTAATGTGAGGGTTAGGTTTAGTGTGAGAGTTAGGGTTAGGGTTAGGGTTAGGGTGATGTTAAGTGTTAGAGTGAGGGTTAGGGTGAGAGTGAGGGTTAGGGTGATGTTTCAGGTGAAGGTGAAAGTTAAGGAGAGTGAGAGGTTTCGGGTGACGGTGAAGGTTAGGGTGTGTGTGAGGGTGAGAGTTAGGGTGAGGGTAAGGATTAGGGTGATGTTTAGAGTGAGGGTGAGGTTTAGGGTGAGAGTTAGGGTTCAGGGTAGAGGAATAGTTAGGGTGTAGGTGAGGGTTAGGGTAAGGGTGAGGCTTAGGGTGACCGTGAGTGTTAGGGTTCAGGTGAGGATTCGGGTTAGGGTTAGGGTTTGGGTTGGGGTTAGGGTTAGGGTTAGGGTGAGTGTTAGGCTTAGGGTGAGGGTTTCGGCTTAGGATTAGGGTTAGTGTGAGGATAAGGCTTAGGGTGAGGGTTAGGGTGAGACTGAGGGTTAGGGTTACCCTTAGGGTTAGGGTGAGGTTTAGGATGGGGGTTAGCGTGAGGGTTAGGGTTAGGGTTAGGGTTGGGTGAGGGTTAGGGTGAGCGAAAGGTTTAGGGTGAGGGTTAGGTTGAGGTTAAAGGATAGGTTTATGTTGAGGGTTAGGGTTAGGGAAACGGTTAGGGTGAGGTTGAGGATTAGGGTTAGCATTAGTGTTAGGGTGAGGGTGAGGGTCAGGGTGAGGGTGAGGGGTAGGCTGAGGGGTAGGGTTAGAGTTAGGGTCAGGGTTAGGGTGAGGGTGAGGGTTAGGGTTACCATTAGGGTTAGGGTTAGGTTTAGGGTGAGTGTTAGGGTTAAGGTTAGGGTAAGTTTGAGGGTAAGGTTTAGCATAAGGGTTAGGGTTAGGTTGCAGGTTAGGGTTAGGTTTAGGGTGAGGGTGGGGTTGAAGGTTAGGTTTAGTCTTATGGTTATGGTTAGGGTAAGGCTGATGGGGAAGGGGAGGTTGAGGGTGAGTGTTAGGGTTAAGTTTAGGGTTAAGGTGAGGGATTGGGTGAGGGTGAGGGTTAGGCTGATGGTGAGGGTGAGGGTTTTGGTTAGGTAAAGTTTAGGGTTAGGGTGAGGATTAGGCTGAGGATGAGGATTAAGCTGAGGTTAGGTTCAGGGTGAGGGTTAGTGTTAGGGTTAGGTTGAGGGTTAGGGTTAGGGAGATGTTTAGGGTGAGGTTGAGGGTTAGGGTGAGGGTTAGGGTTAGGGTTAGGTTTAGGGTGAGGTTGAGGGTTAGGATTAGAGTGAGGGTGAGGGTGAGGGTTAGGGTTAGGATTAGTTTTAGGGTTAGGGTGAGGGCTAGGGTGAGGGTGAGGGTTAGGGTGAGGGTGCGGTTTTCTGTTAGGAAAGGGTTAGGGTTAGGTTTAGGGTGAGGATTAGGCTGAGGGTGAGGTTGAAGGTGAGGTTTAGGGTTAACGTGAGGGTTAGGGTTAGCATTAGACTGAGCGTTAGGGTTTGGGTGATGTTTAGGGTGATGTTTAGGGTGAGGGTGAAGGTAAAGGTGAGGGTTAGGGTGTAGGTGAGGGTTACGGTGAGGGGGAGGGTTAGGGTGATGGTGAGGGTTAGGTTTAGGGTTAGTGTGAGGAAAAGGCTTAGGGTGAGGATTAGGATGAGAGTAAGTGTTAGGGTTAGGTTTAGAGTTTGGGTTAGGGTGAGGTATAGGGTTAGAGTTCGGGTTAGGGTTCAGTTGAGTGTGAGGGTTAGAGTTAGGGTTAAGGTGAGGGTTATGTTTGGGGTGAGGTTTAGGGTTACGGTTAGGGTTAGGGTGAGGGTGAGGGTTCAGGTGAGGGTTAGGGTGTGGGTTAGGGTTAAGGTTATGGTGAGAGTAAGGGTGAGGGTGAGGTTTAGGGTGAGGGTTAGGGTTAGGGTTAGGGTTAGGATGAGCGTTAGGCTGAGGGTTCGGTTTAGGGTTAGTGTGAGGGTTAGGGTTAAGGTTAATGTTAGGTTTAGGATTTGGTTAGGGTGAAGGTTAGTTTTAGGTTTAGGATAAGGTTTAGGCTGATGGTAAGATTTAGGGTTAGTGTGAGGGTTATGTTTAGCGTTAGGGTTAGGGTGTGGGCTAGGGTAAGGGTGAGGGTTAGGTTGAGGGTTTATTTTAGGTAAGGGTTAAGGTAAGGTTAGGGTGAGGATTAGGGTGAGATTGAGGGTTAGGGTTAGGGTGAGCCTTAGGGTTACGATTAGGGTGAGGGTTAATGTTAGGGTGATGTTTAGGGTGAGGGTGAGGGTGAAGGTTCGGTGAGGGGGAGGGGTAGGTTTAGGGTTAGCGTGAACGTTAGGGTTAGGTTTAGGGTTAGAGTTAGGGTGAGGGTGAGGGTTAGGGTGAGGGGTAGGGTTAGGGTTACGATGAGGGTGAGGGTTAGGTTTAGTGTGAGAGTTACGGTTAGGGTTAGGGTTACGGTGAGGATTAGGTTGAGGGTTAGGGTTAGGTTAAGGGTGAGGATGAGGATGAAGGTGATGGTTAGGGCTACGTTTAGGATGAGGGTGAGGCTTAGGTTTAGGATGAGGGTGAGGATGAGGGTGAGGATGAGGGTTACTCTTAGGATTAAGTTTAGGGTGAGGGTGAGGGTTAGGTTTAGGATTAGGGTTAGGGTCAGGGTGAGGGTGAGGGTTAGGGATAGGGTGAGGGTTAGGTTTATGGTTAGGGTTAGGGTGACGGTTAGGGTTAGGGTTAGGTTTAGGATGAACGTTAGGCTGAAGATTAGGGTTAGGGTTAGTATGAGGTTAGGTTTAGGGTTGGGTTAGGGTGAGGGTGAGGGTTTACTTTAGGTAAGGGTTTGGGTAAGTTTAGGGTGAGGATTAGGATGAGGTTGACGGCTGAGGTGAGGGTTAGGGTTAGGACGAGTGTTAGGGTTAGGTGAGGGTTATTGTTAAGGTGATGTTTAAGGTGAGGGTGAGGGTGAAGTTTCAGGTGAGGGGAGGGGTTAGGTTTAGGGTTATCGTGAGGTTTATGGTTAGGGTTAGGGTTTGGGTGATGGTGAGGGTTAAGGTGAGTGTGAGGTTGATGGTGAGTGTGAGATTTAAGGTTAGGGTGAGGGTTAGGCACAGTGTTAGGGTTAGGGTGAGGTTGAGTATTAGGGTGAGAGTGAGCATTCAGGTGAGGGGGAAGGGGAGAGGGAGGGTTATTGTTAGTGTTCGGGTTAGACTTAAGGTGAGTGTGTGGGTGAGGGTTAGGTTTAGGATTAGGGTTAGGGTTAGGTTTAGGCTGAGGGTGAGTGTGAGGGTGAGGGTGAGGGTTAGGGTTAGGGTGAGGGTTAGGCTTAATGTTAGGGTTAGGGTTAGGGTGAGGGATAGGGTTAGGATTCGTTTTAGGATGAGGGTTAGGCTGTGGGTTAGGGTTAGTGTTAGGGTGAGGGTTAGGGTTAGTGTGAGGGTTAGGATGAGGGTGAGGTTTAGGGTTAGGAATAGGGTTAGGCTGAGGTTAGGGTGAGGGCTAGGGTTAGTGTGACGGTTAAAATTAGGGTTAGGAATAGGGTGAGGGTTATGTTTAGGTTTAGGGTGAGTCTTAGGCTGAGGTGTAGGGTTAGTGTTACGGTTAGGGAGAGGGTTCGGGTTAGTGTGAGGGTTAGGTTTAGGTTTAGGTGAAGTTGAGGGTAAGGGGTAGGGTGAGGGTTAGGGTGAGGATGAGGGTTAGGATTAGAGTTACGGTTAGGATTAGGGTTAGGGTGAGGTTGAGGTTTAGAATTAGGGTGAGGGTTAGGGTTATTGTTAGGTTAGGGTGCAGGTAAGGTAGAGGGTTAGGGTTAGGGTAAGTTTAGGTTTAGGCTGAGGGTGAGGGTGAGGGTGAGGTTGATGGTTAGTGTTAGGGTGAGGGTGAGGGTGAGGGCTAGGGTGAGGGTGCAGGTTAGTGTGAGGGTGAGGGTTAGGGTTTCTTTTACATCAGGGTTAGGGTTAGGGTGAGGATTAGGGTGAGAGTGAGGGTGAGGATTTCGTTTACATCTGGGTTAGTGTTAAGCTGAGGTTAGGGTTAGGGTGAGGGTTAGGGTTAGAGTTAGGGTGTGGGTTAAGCTTAGGTTGATGTTTAGGGTGAGGCTGAGGGTTAGGGTGAGAGTTAGGGTGAAGCTTATGGTTATTGTTAAGATTAGTGTTAGGGTGAGGGTGAGGTTTAGGGTTAGAGTTAGGGTTATGGGGAGGGTTAAATTGAGGGTCAGGGTTAGGGTTAGTGCTAGGGTTAGGGTTAGGATGCGAGTTAGGTTGAGGTTTAGGGGTAGGGTTAGAGTGAAGTTTAGAGTGAGAGTGAGAGGAAGGGGGAGAGTTTGGTTTAGGGTTAGAGATAGGTTGAGGGTGAGGGTTAGGATTAGGGTTAGCACTAAGTTTGTGCTGAGGGTGAGTGTGAGGTTGAGGGTGAGGGTTAGGTTTAGGATGAGGGTTAGGGTTAGTTTTAGGGTGAAGGTTAGGGTTAGGGTTAGGGTTAGGATGAGCATTAGGCTGAGGGTTACAGTTAGGGTTAATGTGAGGGTTAGGGTTAGGGTTTGATTAGGTTGAAGGTTAGTTTTAGCTTTAGGGTTAGGATAAAGTTCAGACAGAAGGTTAGGGTTAGGGTTACTGTGAGGGTTAGGTTTAGTGTTAGGGTTAGGGGGTGGTCTAGGGTGAAGGTGAGTTTTAGGGTGAGGGTGAGGGTTTAGTTTAGGTAAGGGTTAAGGTTAGGTTAGGGTGAGGATTAGGGTGAAGTTGAGGGTTAAGGTGAGGATTAGGGTTAGGGTGAGGGGTAGGATTACTGTGAGGGTTAGGGTTAGTGTTAGGGTGAGGGTGAGGGTAAGTGTGAGGGTGAGGTTTAGGGTGAGGGTGAAGGTTAGGATTGGAGTTATGGTTAGGATTAGAGTGATGGTAAGGATGAATGGTTAGTGTTAGGGTGAGGATTAGGGTTGGGTTTAGGGTGAGGGTGAGGTTTAGGGTTAGGGTTATGGTTATGTTTAGGCTGAGGGTGAGGGTGAGGGTGAGGTTGATGTTTAGGATTATGGTTAGGGTGAAGGTGATGTTTAGGGTGAGGTTAGGGTTAGTATGAGGTTTAGGGTGAGGGTTTCGTTTACCTCAGGGTTAGGTTTAACCTGAGGTTAAGTTTAGGGTTAGGGTTAGTGTTAGTGTTAGGGTTAGGGTTAGGGTGAGGTTTAGGGTTAGGGTGATGTTTAGGGTGAGGGTGAAGGTGAGGGTGAGGGTTAGGTTAAGGGTGAGGGTAAGGTTTAGGTTTGGGAACAGGGTTAGGGTTAGGGTTAGGCTGAAGGTGAGGGTGAGAGTGAGGGTGAGGGTGAGGGTGAGAGTTTGGGTTAGGGTTAGGGTTAAGGTTAAGGTAAGAGTTACGGGTACTGTGAGGGTAATGGTTAGGTTTAGGGTTAGGGTGAGGGGAAGGGTTAGAGTGAGGTTTAGTGTGAGTGTGAGGTTTAGGGTTAGGGTTAAGATTAGGGTGAGGGCTAGGGTGAGGGTGAGGTTTAGTATGAGGGTTAGGGTGAGGGTTTCTTTTAGCCAAGGTTTAGTGTTATGGTGAGGATTAACGTGAGGGTGAGGGTTAGGTTGAGGTTTAGGGTTAGGGTGAGGGTTAGAGCAAGGGTTAGGGTGAGGGTTAGGGTTTGGGTGATGTTTAGCGTGAGGGTAAGGGTTAGAGCGAGGATGAGGGTTCGGGTGAGGGTAAGGGTTCGAGTGAGGGTGAGAGTTAGGGTGTGGGTGAGCATTAGTGTTAGGTTGAGTGTTAGCATTAGGTTTAGGGCTAGTGTGAGGGTGAGGGTAAGGTCTAGGGTTAGGATTAGGTTGACGGTTAAGATTAGGGTTAGGGTTAGTATGAGGGTTAGGGTGAAGGGTAGAGTTAGGGTTAGGGTGAGGGTTAGAGTGAGGGTGAGAGTGAGGGTTTAGTTTAGATAAGGGTTAAGGAAAGGTTAGGTTGAGGATTAGGGTGAGGTTGAGGGTTAAGGTGAGGGTTAGGATTAGGTTGAGTGTTAGGCTTACTGTGAGGTTTAGGGTTAGCACTTAGGGTGAGGTTGAGGGTAAGGTTTAGGGTGAGGGTTATGGTGAGGGTGAGGGTTAGGATTAGAGTTATGGTTAGGATTAGGGTGAGGGTGAGGGTGAGGGTTAGTGTTAGGGTGAGGGTTAGGTTTGGGGTGAGGGTGAGGGTTAGGGTTAGGTTTGGGGTGAGGGTGAGAGTGAGGGTTAGGGTTAGGCTTAGGGTTAGGTTTAGGCTGAGGTTTAGGCTGAGGGTGAGGTTGAGGCTTATAGTTAGGGTTAGGGTGAGGGTGAGGGCTAGGGTGAGGGTGAGGGTTAGTGTGAGGGTGAGGGTGAGCGTTTCGTTTACGTCAGGGTTAGGGTTAAGATGAGGTTAAGGATAGGGTAAGGTTTAGCGTTAGGGTTAGGGTGAGGTTTATTGTTAGGGTGATGTTTAGGGTGAGGGTGAAAGTTAGGGTGAGGGTGAGGGTTAGGGTAAGTTTGAGGGAGAGTGTTAGATTTGAGAATAGTTTTAGGGTTAGGGTTAGGCTAAAGGTTAGAGTGAGGGTGAGGGTGAGGCTGAGGTTTAGGTTTAGGGTTAGTGTTAGGCTTAGGGTTAGGGTGAGGGTAAGGGTTAGAGTGAGGTTTAGGGTGAAGGTGAGGGTTAGGGTTAGGGTTAGGATTAGGGTGAGGGTTAGAGTGAGGGTGAGGGTTAGTGTGAGTTTCAGATTGAGAGTTTCTTTTAGCCAAGGGTTAGGGTTATGTTGAGGAATAGGGTGAGGTTGAGGATTAGGTTTTGGATTAGGGTTAGGGTGAGGGTTAGGGCTAGGGATAGGATGAGTGTTAGGGTTTGGGTGATGTTTAGAGTGAAGGTGAGGTTTAAGCTGAGGGTGAGTTTTAGGGTGTGGGTGAGGATTAGGGTTAGATTGAGTGTTAGTGTTAGGTTTACGTTTAGTGTGAGGTTGAGGGTTAGGGGTAGCTTTAGGGTTAGGTTGAGGGTTTGGATTAGGGTTAGGGTTAGTGTGAGGTTTAGGGTGAAGGGTAGGGTTATGGTTATGGTGAGGGTTAGGGTGAGGGTGAGGGTTAGGGTGAGGGTGTGGGTGAAGGTTAGGCGTAGGTGTAGGGTTAGGATGAGTTTAAGGGTTAGGTTTAGGTTGAGGAATAGTGTTAGGGTTAGGGTTAGGGTGAGTGTTAGAGTGTGGGTTAGGGTTCCGGTGGGGGTGAGGTTTAGGGTGTTGGTGAGGGTTAGGTTTAGGGTGAGGATTAGGGTTATAGTGAGGTTTATGGTGAGGGTAAGGGTTAGGGTGAGGTTTAGTGTGAGGGTTAGGATGAGGGTGAGGTATAGGTTTTGGGTTAGGGTTAGTGTGAGGGTTAGGGATAGGTTTAGGGATAGGGTGAGAGTGAGGGTTAGGGTTAGGTTTAGGTTTAGAGTTAGGTTGAGGGTGAGCGTTAGGGTCAGTATTAGAGTTAGCCTGAGGGTGAGGGTGAGGGTTAGGGTTAGGGTGAGTTTTATGGGTAGGGTTTGTGTTAGGGTGAGGGTTAGGGTTAGGGTTAGGGTTAGGATGAGATTAGTCTGAGGGTTAGGGTTAGGGTTAGGTTGAGGGTTAGGGTTAACTTGATATTTATTGTGAGAGTATCGTTTAGGGTGAGGGTGAGTATTCGGGTGAGCGTGATGGTTAGGATGAGGGTGAGGGTTAGGGTTACAGTTAAGGTTAGGGAGAGGGGTAGCGTGAGCATTAGGGTTAGGATTAGGGTTAGGATTAGGGTTAGAGTGAGGATGAGGGTGAGGGTTAGGGTTACAGTTAAGGTTAGGGAGAGGGGTAGCGTGAGCATTAGGGTTAGGATTAGGGTTAGGATTAGGGTTAGAGTGAGGATGAGGGTGAGGGTTAGGGTGTGGGTAAGTGTTATGGTTATGCTTAGGGTTAGGGCTAGGGTGAGGGTTAGTGTGAGGGTGAGTGTTCAGTGAGGGTGAGGGTGAGTGTGAGGGTTAGTGTTAGAGTTAGGTTTAGGTTGAGGGTGATTTTGAGGGTTAGGAATAGGAATAGGGTTAGGGTTATGGTTAGGGTGAGGGTTACGGTTAGTGTGAGAGATATGATTAGGTTTAGGGTTAGGGTTACTGTGAGGGTAAGGGTTAGGGTGAGGGTTAAGGTGAAGCTGAGGGTTAGGGTTCGGGTTTGGGTTAGGGTGAGGGCTAGGGTGAGGGTGAGGATTAGTGTGAGGGTTAGGGTGAGGGTTTCTTTTAGGTCAGGGTTAGGTTTATGGTGAGGATTAGCGTGAGAGTGAGGGTTAGGGTTAGGGTTAGCATGAGGGTGAGGGTTTAGGTGATGTTTAGGGTGAGGGTGAGGATTAAGGTGAGGGTGAAGGTTAGGGTGCAGTTGAGGATTAGGGTTAGGGTTTGGGTTAGGGTAATGGTGATGGTAAGGTATAGGGTGAGGTTTATTGTGAGGATGAGGTTTAGGTTTAGTGTTAGGGTTAGGGTGAGGTTTAGGGTGAGCGTTAGGGTTTGGTTTAGGGGTAGGGTGAGGGTGTGGTATAGGGTGAGTGTTAGTGTTAGGGTGAGGGATAGGGAAATGGTTAGGGTGAGTTTGAGGGTTAGGGTTAGGGTTAGGGTGAGGTTGAGCGTTAGGATTAGGGTAAGGATTACGTTTTGGCTGAGTTTGTGGGTGACTGTAAAAGTGAGGGTTAGGTTTAGTGTGAGGGTTATGGCTAGGGTTAGGGTTAAGGTAAGGGTGAGGGTTAGGGTTAGGGTGAGGGTGTGGGTAAATGTTAGAGTGAGGGTTAGGTTGAGAGTGAGGGTTAGGGTAAGTTTCAGGGTAAGGGTTAGGATGAGGGTAAGGGTTAGGTTGAAGGTTAAGGTGAGGGTGAGGGTTAGCATTAGTGTTAGGGTGAGGGTGAGGGTGAGGGTTAGGGTGAGGGTTAGGGTTAAGTTTAGGGATGGGGTGAGGATTAGGGTTAGGGTTAGGTTTAGGGTGAGGTTTAGGATGAGGGGTAGGGTTAGTGAAAGAGTGATAGTTAGGGTTAATTTGAAGATTAGGGATATAGTGAGGTTAATTTTACTGTGAGGTTTAGGTTTAGGTTAGGGTTTAGATGAGTGTTAGGGTTATGTTGAGAGTGAGGGTGAGGGTGAGGGCTAGGTTTAGTGTTAGCGTGAGTGTTATTGTTAGGGTCGGGGTTAGGTTTAGGGTGAGGGTTAGGGTTAAAGTAAGGGTTAGAGTGAGGGTTAGGGTTAGGGTGAGGGTCAGGGTGAGGGTTTGGATTAGGTTGAAGGTTAGGTTTAGGGTGAGGGTTAGGGTTAGTGTAAGCGTTAGGGTGATGGTGAGGGTTAGGGTGAGGGTGAGGGTTAGGTTTAGAGTTAGGGTTAGACTGAGTGTTAGGATTAGGGATAGGGTTAGGGTGAGAGTTAGGGTGAGGTGTCGGGATACGGTTAGGCTGAGGGTTAGGGTTAGTGTGAAGGTTAGGGGTAGGGTTAGGGTTAGTGTTAGGATAATGTTTAGGGTGAGGGTTAGTTTAAAGGTGAGGGTTAGAGTCAGCGTTAGGGTTAGCTTCACTGTGAGGTTTAGGGTTAAGGTGATGTTTAGGGTGATGTTGAGGGTTAGTGTGAGGGTGAGGGTGAGGGTGAGGCTGAGGGTGAGGGTTAGGGTGAGGGTGAGTTTAGTTTAGGATTAGGGTTAGAGTTAGGGTTAGGCTAAGGGTGAGGGGGAAAGTGAGGGTGAGGGTTAGGGTTAGGGCTAGGGTGAGGTTTAGGGTTAGTGTGAGGGTTAGTGTGATGGTGAGGGTCAGCGTGAAGGTGAGGGTTAGAATGACGGTGAGGGTGAGGTTGAGGGTTAGGGTTAGGATTAGGGTTAGGGTGAGTTTTAGGGTTATGGCTTGGGTTAGAGTTATTATTAGGGTTAAGTTTAGGATGAGGGTGAGGGTTATTGTTAGGGTTAGGGTTAGGTTTAGGTTGAGAGTGGGTTTTAGGGTTAGCGTTAGTCTTAGGGTTATGGTTAGGGTAAGGCTGATGGGGAAGGGGAGGTTGAGGGTGAGTGTTGGGGTTAAGTTTAGGGTTAAGGTGAGGGATTGGGTGAGGGTGAGGGTTAGGCTGAAGGTGAGGGTGAGGGTTTTGGTTAGGTAAAGTTTAGGGTTAGGGTGAGGATTAGGCTGAGGATGAGGATTAAGCTTAGGTTAGGTTCAGGGTGAGGGTTAGTGTTAGGGTTAGGTTGAGGGTTAGGGTTAGGGAGATGTTTAGGGTGAGGTTGAGGGTTAGGGTTAGGGTGAGGGTGAGGGTTAGGGTTAGGGTTAGGTTTAGGGTGAGGGTGAGGGTTAGGATTAGAGTGAGGGTGAGGGTGAGGGTTAGGGTTAGGATTAGGTTTAGGGTTAGGGTGAGGGCTAGGGTTAGGGTGAGGGTTAGGGTGAGTGTGCGGTTTTCTGTTAGGAAAGGGTTAGGGTTAGGTTTAGGGTGAGGATTAGGCTGAGGGTGAGGTTGAAGGTGAGGTTTAGGGTTAAGGTGAGGGTTAGGGTTATCGTTAGGCTGAGCGTTAGGGTTTGGGTGATGTTTAGGGTGAGGGTGAGGGTGAAGGTGAGGGTTAGGGTGTAGGTGAGGGTTAGGGTGAGGGTGAGGGTTAGGGTGATGGTGAGGTTAGGTTTAGGGTTAGTGTGAGGAAAAGGCTTAGGGTGAGGATTAGGATGAGAGTAAGTGTTAGGGTTCTGATTAGAGTTTGGGTTAGGGTGAGATATAGGGTTAGAGTTCGGGTTAGGTTTCAGTTGAGTGTGAGGGTTAGAGTTAGGGTTAGGGTGAGGGTTAGGGTTGGGGTGAAGGTTAGGCTTACGGTTAGGGTGAGGGTGAGGGTGAGGTTCAGGTGAGGGTTAGGGTGTGGGTTAGGGTTAAGGTTATCGTGAGAGTAAGGGTTAGGGTGTGGTTTAGCGTGAGGGGTAGGGTTAGGGTTAGGGTTAGGATTAGGTTTAGGGTGAGAGGGTGAGGTGTCGTGATACGGTTAGGCTGAGGGTTAGGGTTAGTGTGAAGGTTAGGGGTAGGGGTAGGGTTAGTGTTAGGATAATGTTTAGGGTGAGGGTTAGTTTTAGGGTAAGGGTTAGAGTGAGCGTTAGGGTTAGTTTCAGTGTGAGGTTTAGGGTTAAGGTGATGTTTAGGGTGATGTTGAGGGTTAGTGTGAGGGTGAGGGTGAGGGTGAGGCTGAGGGTGAGGGTTAGTGTGAAGGTGAGTTTAGTTTAGGTTTAGGGTTAGAGTTAGGGTTAGGCTGAGGGTGAGGGTGAGGGTTAGGGTTAGGGCTAGGGTGAGGGTTAGGGTTAGTGTGAAGGTTAGTGTGATGGTGAGGGTCAGCGTGAAGGTGAGGGTTAGAATGACGGTGAGGGTGAGGTTGAGGTTTAGGGTTAGGATTAGGGTTAGGGTGAGTATTAGGGTTAGGGCTAGGGTTAGAGTTATTGTTAGGGTTAAGGTTAGGATGAGGGTGAGGGTTATTGTTAGGGTTAGGGTTAGGGTTAGGTGAGGGTGGGGTTGAGGTTAAGGGTTAGTCTTAGGGTTATGGTTAGGGTAAGGCTGATGGGGAAGGGGAGGTTGAGGTTGAGTGTTACGGTTAAGTTTAGGGTTAAGGTGAGGGCTTGGGTGAGGGTGAGGTTTAGGCTGAGGGTGAGGGTGAGGGTTTTGGTTAGGTAAAGGTTAGGGTTAAGGTGAGGATTAGGGTGAGGATGAGGATTAAGCTGAGGTTAGGTTCAGGGTGAAAGTTAGTTTTAGGGTTAGGGTGAGGGTTAGGGTTAGGGAGATGTTTAGGGTGAGGTTGAGGGTTAGGGTGAGGGTGAGGGTGAGTGTGAGGTTTAGGATTAAGGTTAGGTTTAGGGTTAGGGAGATGTTTAGGGTGAGGTTGAGGGTTAGGGTGAGGGTGAGGGTGAGGGTGAGGGTTAGGGTTAGGGTTAGGTTTAGGGTGAGGGTGAGGGTTAGGATTAGGAATAGGATTAGGGTTAGTGTTAAACTGAGTGTGACGGTCAGGGTGAGGGTCAAGGTTATGGTCAAGTTTAGGGTTAGGTTTAGAGTGCGGGTTAAGGTTAGTGTGAGGTTTATGGTTAGAGTTAGGGTGAGGGTAAGGGTTAGGATGAGGGTAAGCCTTAGGTTGAGTGTGAGGTTTTGGAATTCGGCTTTGTGTTAGGGTTAGTGTGAGGGGTAGGGTTCGGGTGAGTGTGAGGGTTCGGTTGAGAGTGAGTGTTAGTGTGAGGGTGAGTGTTCGGGTGAGGGTGAGGTTTAGGGTGTGGTTGAGGGTTTGGGTTAGGATGAGAGTCAGGGTATGGTGTCGGGATAGGGTTAGGGTGAGTGTTAGGATTAGTGTGAATGTTAGCGTTAGGGTTAGGGTTAGGATAAGGGTTAGTGTGAGGGTTACGGTTAGTGTGATGTTTAGGGTGAGGTTGAGGGTTAGTGTGAGGGTGACCGTGAGGGTTAAGGTGAGGATGAGGCTGAGTGGGAGAGTGACAGTGAGGGTTAGGTTTAGGGTTAGGTTTAGGGTGAGGGTAAGTGTTTGGGTTGCTATTAGGGTTATGGTAAAGCTTAGGTTGATTGTGAGGGTGAGGGTGAGGGTGAGGATCTCGGTTACGTAAGTGTTAGGGTTACGTTTAGGTTAATACTGAGGGTTAGGTTTAGCGTTAGGGTTAGGGTGAAGGTTAGGATGGGGGTTAGGGTGAGGGTCAGGGTTCGGGTTAGGGTTGGGTGAGGGTAAGGGTGAGCGTAAGTGTTAGGGTGAGGGTTAGGTTGTGGGTGAGGGATAGGTTTATCGTGAAGGTAAGGGTTAGGGTTAGGTTGAGAGTGAGGGTGAGGGTAAGGGTAAGGGTTAGGGTCAGAATTAGGGTGAGGGTGAGGGTTAGGGTTAGCATTAGGGTTAGGTTTAGGATTAGGTTGAGTGTTAGGGTTAGGGTTAGGGTTAGGGTTAGGGCTAGGGTGCAGGTTAGGGTTACGGTTAGAGTGAGGGTGAGGGTCAGGGTTAGGGTTAGGATTAGGTTTAGGGTTAGGGTGAGGCTGAGGCTGAGGCTGAGGGTGAAGGTGAGGGTGAGGGTGAGGATTAAGGTTAGGGTTAGGTTTAGGGTGAGGACTAATGTGAGGGTGATGTTTTTGTTTAGGAAAAGTTTAGGGTTAGTTTTAGGGTGAGGATTAGGGTGAGGGTGAGGTTTAAGGTGAGGGTTAGGGTTAGGGTCAGTGTTAGGGTTAGGGTTAGGGTGAGGATTAGGGTTAGGTTGATGTTTAGGGTGACGGTGAAGGTGAGACTGAGGGTTCGGGTGAGGGTTAGGGTTAGGGTGAGGGTTAGGGTTAGGGTTAGGTTTAGGTTTAGGGTGAGGGTAAGGGTCATGATGACAGGGTGAGGGTGTGGGTTAGGGTTAGGTTTAGGGTTAGGGTGAGGGTTGGGGTGAGGGTTAGGGTTAGGGTTAGGGTGAGGGTTAGGGTGAAGCTTAGGGTGAAGTTTACGGTTAGGGTTAGGGTTTGGGGTAGGGTAAGGTTTAGGGGGAGGGGAAGAGGTATGGTGAGGGTTAAGGAGAGGGTGAGGGATAGGGTTATGGTGAGGGTAAGGGTTAATCTAAAGGTTATGTTGAGAGTGAGCATTTGTGTTAGCATCAGGGTTGGGTGAAGGTTAGGGTTAGGATTAGGCTGAGGGGTAGTTTTAGGGTTATTATGAGATTTAGGTTTAGGGTTAGGGTGAGGGTAAGGGTTAGGATGACAGCTAGGGTGAGGGTCAGGGTTAGGGTTAGGTTTAGGGTTAGGGTGAGGGTTAGAGTGAGGGTTAGGGTTAGAGTTAGTTTGAGGGTTAGGGTGAAGGTTAGGGTTAGGTTTAGGGTTTGGGGTAGGGTGAGGTTTAGGGAGAGGGGAAGGGGTAGGGTGAGGGTTAAGGAGAGGGTGAGGGATAGGGTTATGTTGAGGGTAAGGGTTAATCTAAGGGTTAGGTTGGGAGTGAGCATTTGTGTTAGCATCATGGTTGTGTTGAGGGTTAGGGATAGGGTTAGTTTGCGGAGTAGTTTAGGGTTAGGGTGAGGGTTAGGGTTAGGGTTAAGGTGAGGTTAAGGGTTTGGTTGAGGGTGAGGGTGAGGGTTAGGCTTAGCCTTAGAGTGAGGGTGAATGTTAGGGTTAGGGATAGGGTGAGTGTGAGTGTGAGGATTAGGTGTAGGATTAGGGTTAGGTTTAGGGTTATGCTGAGGTTTAGCCTGATGGGTAGGGTTACAGTTAGGGTGAGGGTTAGGTTTAGTGGGAGTCTTAGGGTTAGGTTTAGAGTTAGGGTTAGGGTGAGGGTTCAGGTGAGGTTTCGGGTTAAGTAGTGGGTGAGGGTTAGGGTTAGTGTGAGGACTAGCTTTAGGGTTAGTGTTACTGTTAGGGTTAGGATTAGGGTGAGGGTAAGGGTTAGGGTTAGTTTTATGGTTAGGGTTCGGGTTCGGGTTAGTGTGAGGGTTAGGTTTAGGGTTAGGTGAAGGATCGGGTAAGGGTGAGGGTGAGGGTTAGGGTCAGGGTGAGTATTATGATTAGGTTAAGGACTAGGGTTAGGCTGAGGGTGAGGGTGAAGTTGAGGTTTATGATTAGGGTTACGGTGAGGGTTAGGTTTAGGGTGATGTTTAGGGTGAGGGTGAGGGTTAGGGTGAGGGTGAGGGTTCGGGTGAGGGTGAGGATTAGGGTGTGGATGAGGGTTAGCCTGAGGGTGAGGGTTACAGTTAGGTTTAGGGTGTGGGTTAGGGTTAGGGTTTGGATTAGGGTGAGGTTTAGGGTGAGGGGTAGGGTCAGGGTTGGGGTGAGGTTTAGGGTTAATGTGAGGTTTAGGGTTAGGTTTAGGGTAAGTGTGAGGGTAAGGGTTAGTGTGAGGGGTAGGGTTATTGTTAGGTTTAGGGTGAGTGTGAGGGTGAGTGTTATGGTTATGGTTAGGGTGAGGGTTAGGGTTAGGCTAAGGCTTAGGGTTGGGGATAGGGTAAGGTTGAGTGTGAGGGTGATGTTTAGAGGTAGTTTTAGGCTGAAGGTGAGGTTTCGGTTTAGGATTAGGGTTAGGGTTAGGGTTAGGGTGAGGGTTAGGTTTAGGATTAGGGTTAGGGTTAGCCTTAAGGTGGGGATGAGGTTGAGGGTTTGGGAGAGGATTAGGGTTAGGTTTACAGTTAGGGTGAGAGTGAGGATTAGGTTGAGGTTAGGGTTCGTGTTTGGGTGAGGGTTAGGGTGATGCTGAGGGTTAGGGTGAGGGTGAGGTTTAGGTTTAGTGTTAGCTTTAGGGTGAGGGTTAGGATCAGGGTTAGGATTAGGGTGAGGGTTAAGGTGAGGGTTAGGGTTAGGGTTAGGGTGAGGGTGAGGGTGAGAGGTACAGTTAGGTTTCGAGTTAGGGTGATGGTGAGGGAGAGGGTGAGGGTGAGGTTGTGGGTTAGGTTTTGGGTGAGGGTTAGGGTTAATATTAGAGTTAGGGTTAGGGTGAGGGATAGGGTTAGGGTTAGGGTTAGGATGAGGGTTAGGGTGTGGGGTAGGGTTAGGGTCAGGGTGAGGGTTAGGGTTAGTGTGAGTTTTAGGTTTAAGATTAGGGTCAGGGTTAGGATTAGGGTAGGGGTGAGGGCTAGGGTGAGGGTGAGGGGTAGGGTGAGGGGTAGGGTTAAGGTTAGGGTGAGGGTGAGGGTTAGGTTTAGTGTGAGGGTTAGGGTTAGTATGAGTTTGAGGGTGAGGTTGAGGGTTAGGGTGAGGGTGAGCGTTAGGGTTAGGGTTAGGGTTAGGGTGAGGGTGAGCGTTACGGTTAGGTTGAGGGTTAGGGTGAGGGTAGAGTTAGGGTAAGGGTGAGGGTGAGGCTTAGGTTTAGTGTGAGGGTTAGGGTTAGTGTAAGGTTAAGGGTTAGGGTGAGGTTTAGGGTAACAGTGAGGCTTAGGGTTAGCGTGAGTTTGAGGGTGAGGGTGAGGTTTAGGGTTAGATTGAGGGTTAGGGTTAGGGTGAAGGTGAGGGTGAGCTGTAGCGTGAGAGTGAGGGTTCGGGTGAGGGTTTGGGTGAAGGGGGAGGTTTATGGTTTGGGTTCGGGTTAGAGTTAGGGTGAGGCTGTGGGTGAGGGTTAGGTTTAGGATTAGGGTTAGTGTTAGGGTTAGGCTGAGGGTGAGTGTGAGGGTGAGGGTGAGGGTTAGGTTTTGGGTGAGGGTGAGGGTTAAGGTTAGGTTTAGGGTTAGGTTGAGGTATAGGATTAGGGTTAGGATGAGGATTAGGCTGTGGGGTATGGTTAGGGTTAGGGTGAGGGTTAGGGTTAGTGTGAGTTTTAGGGTTAAGGTTAGGGTCAGGGATAGGATTAGGTTAGGGGTAAGGTATAGGGTGAGGGTTAGGATGAGGGTGAGGTTTAAGTTTAGGGATAGGGTTAGGATGAGGTTAGGGTGAGGGCTAGGGTGAGTGTGTGGGTTAGGGTTAGTGTTAGGGATAGGGTGAGGATTAGGTTTAGGGTAAGGGTTAGGGTGAGTCTTAGGCTGAGGGGAAGGGTTAGGGATAGGGTGAGAATTAGGTTTAGTGTGAGGGTTAGGTTTTGGGGTAGGGTTTGGGTGAGGTCTAGGGTGAGTGTGAGGGTGAGGGTTTTATTTAGGGATAGGGTAAGGATTAGGGTTAGGGTTAGGTTTAGGGTGAGATTTAGGCTGATGTGTAGGGTTACAGTTAGGGTGAGGTTTAGGTTTAGTGGGAGTGTTATGGTTAGGTTTAGGGTTAGGGTTAGGGTGAGGGTTTGGGTGAGCGTTCGGGTTAATGTGTGGGTGAGGGTTAGGGTTAGTGTGAGGACTAGGTTTAGGTTTAAGGTTACTGTTAGGGTTAGGGTTAGGGTGAGGGTAAGGGTAAGGGTTAGTGGTATGGTTAGGGTGAGCGTTCGGGTTAGTGTGAGGGTTAGGGTTAGGGTTAGGTGAAGGTGGGAGTAAGGGTTAGGGTGAGGGTTAGGTTGAGGGTGAGGGTTAGGATTAGAGTTAGGGTTAGGATTAGGTTTAGGATGAGGGTGAGGTTGAGGTTCAGTGTTAGGGTGAGGGTTAGTGTTATTGTTGTGGTTTGGTTGCAGGTGAGGGTGAGGGTGAGGGTGTGGGTTAGGGTTAGTATTAGGGTAGGGTTAGGTTTGGCTGAGGGTGAGGGTGAGAGTGAGGGTGAGGGTTAAGTTTAGGGTTAGGTTTAGGGTGAGGGCTAGGGTGAGGGTGATATTTTTTGTTAGGAAATGTTTATTGTTAGGTTTAGGGTGAGGATTTGTGTGAGGGTGAGCTTTAAGGTGAGGGTTAGGGTTAGGGTGAGGGTTAGGGTTAGGGTTAGCGTGAGGTTTAGGGTTAGGGTGATGTTTAGGGTGAGGGTGAAGGTGAGAGTGAGGGTTCAGGTGAGGGTTAGGGTTAGGGTGAAGTTTAGGGTTAGGGTTAGTGTTAGGGTCAGGATAAGGGTTAGGATGACAGTTAGGTTGAGGGTGAGGGTTAGGGTTAGGTTTGGGTTAGGGTGATGTTTATGGTGAGGGTGAGGGTGAGAGTGAGGATTCGGTTGAGGGTGTGGCTTAGGGTGTTGGTGAGGGTTAGGGTGAGAGTGAGGGTGAGGGTGAGGGTGAGAGTTAGTGTGTTGGTGAGAGTTAGGGTGAGGGTGACTGTTAGGGTTAAGGTTAGGATTAGGATGAGGGTTAGGGTTAGGGTTAGGGTGAGGGTTATGGTTAGGGATAGGGTGAGGATTAGGTTTAGTGTGAGGGTTGGGGTTAGGGTTGGTGGAAGGATAAGGGTTAGGTTGAGGATTAGGGTAAGAGTGAGTGTTAGGGTTAGATTAAGGGTTAGGGTGAGGGTTAGGGTAAGGGTTAGGGTTAGGGTTAGGGTGAGTTTGAGGGATAAATTTAGGGTTAGGGTGAGGGTTATGGTTGGGGTGAGGGTTAGGGTTAGGGTTAGGGTGAGGGTTCAGTTGAGTGTGAGTGTTAGGGTGTGGGTGATGGTTAGGGTTAGGTTGAGGGATAAGGTGACGGTGAAGGTTAGGGTGAGGGTGAGGGTTAGGGTTAGGGTGAGTGATAGGGTGAGGGTGAGGGTTAAGGTGAGTGTGAGGATTAGGGTTAGGGTTACCCTTAGGGTTATGGTGAGGGTATGGGTTAGGGTGAGGTTTAGGTTGAGGGTGAGGGTTAGGCTTAGCGTTAGGGTTAAGGCGAGAGATAGGGTGAGGTTTAGGGTTAGGGTGAGTGTGAGGGTTAGGGTTAGGGTGATGTTTATGGTTAGAGTGTGGGTTAGGGATAGGTTTATGGTTAGGGGGAGGTTTAGGTTATGGTTAGGGTTCCAGTTATGGTGAGTGTGAAGGTGAGTGTTAGGGTTAGGATTAGGGTTAGGGTTAGTGTTAGGCTGAGGGTGAGGGTGAGGGTGAGGGTGAGGGTGAGTGTTAGGGTTAGGGTAATGTTTAGGGTTAGGTTTAGGTTGAGGGTTAGGGTTAGGATTAGGGTTAGGATTATGGTTAGGGTTAAGCTGTGGGTTAGGGATAGGTTTATGGTTAGGGTTAGCATTAGGTTTAACATTAGAGTTAGAGTGACGGTGAGGTTGAGGGTTAGGTTTAGGATTAGGTTTAGGGTTAGGGTGAGGCTGAGGTTGAGGATGAGTTTGAGGGAGAGGGTGAGGGTTAGGGTTAGGCTTAGGGTGAGGGCTAGGGTGAGGTTGAGGGTTAGTGTGAGGGTGCAGTTTTCAGTTAGGAAAGGGTTAGGGTTAGGGTTAGGTTTAGGGTGAGGATTAGGCTGAGGGTGAGGTTGAAGGTGAGGGTTAGGGTTAAGGTGAGGGTTAGGGTTAGGGTTAGGGTTAGGGTTAGGGTGATGTTTAGGGTGAGGGTGAGGGTGAGGTTGAGAGTTGGGGTTAGGGTAATGTTTAGGGTTAGGGTTAGGTTGGGGGTTAGATTGAGGGTTAGGGTGAGGATTATGGCTAGAGTTAGTGTGAGGGTTAGGTTTAGTGTGACGCTTAGGGTTAGGGTGAGGGTAAGCATTAGGGTGAGGGTTAGGATCAGTTTGCAGGATAGGGTTAGTGTTAGGGTTAGGGTGAGCATTTGGATGAGGGTTAGGTGTAGGGTAAGGGTGTGGGTTACTGTTAGGGTTGAGTTCAGTGTTAGCATTAGGGTGAGGTGTAGGGTTAGGGTTAGGGTTAATGTGAGGATAAGGGACATATGGAGGGTTAGGGTGAGGGATAGGGTTAATGTAAGGTTTAGGGTGAGTGTTTGTGTGAGGGTTAGGTTTAGTTTTAGGGTTACGTGAGGGTTAGGATGAGGGTAAGGTTTAAGGTGAGGTTTAGGGTGAGGTTGAGTATTAGGGTTAGCATTAGTGTTAGAGTGAGGGTTAGGGTTAGGGATAGCATTAGTCTTAGTATTAGGGTTAGGGTGAGGTTTAGGATTAGGGTTAAAGTGAGGGAGAGGTTTAGGGTTAGCATTAGGTTTACGGTTAGGTTTAGTTTGAGGGTGAGGGTTAGGAATAGGGTTAGGATTAGGTTTAGGTTTAGGGTGAGGCTGAGGTCGAGGGTGAGGGTGAGGGTTAGGGCTAGGCTTAGGGTGAGGGCTAGGGTGAGGGCTAGGGTGAGGGCGAGGGTTAGGGTGAGAGTTAGGGTTGGGGTGAATGTTAGGATTACGGTTAGGTTGAGGGTGAGGGTGATGGTGAAGTTGAGGGTTAAGGTGTGGGTTAGGGTTAAGGTTATGGTAAGGGTAAGGGTTAGGGTGAGGTTTAGTGTGAGGGTTAGGGTTAGGGTGAGGATTATGGTGATGTTGAGTGTTAAGGTGACAGTGAGGGTTAGGGTGAGGGTGAGGTTTAGGTTTAGAGTTAGCATTAGTGTGAGGGTTAGGGTCAGGGTTAGGATTAGGGAAAGGGTTAAAGTGAGGGTTAGGGTTCGGGTTAGTTTTAGGGTTAGTATGAGGATTAGGGTTAGTGTTAGGTTTATAGTGAAGGTAAGGGTTAAGGTGAGGGTTAGGCTGAAAGGGTAGGTTTAGGGTAAGGGTGAGGGAGAGGGTGAGGGAGAGGGTGAGGGTAAGGGTTAGGGTGAGGGTGAGGCTTAGTGTTAGCATTAGTGTTAGGGTTAGGGTTAGAGTGAGGGTGAGGTTTAGGGTTAGGGTTAGGGTGAGGGTGAGGGTGAGGGTGAGGGTAAGGTTTAGGTTTAGGTTTAGGGTTATGGTTAGGATTAGTGTAAGTTTGAGGGCTAGTGTGAGGGTGAGGGTTAGGGTTTGGGTTAGGGTGAGGGTAAGGGTTAGGGTGAGGGGTAGGGTGAGGTGTAGGGTTATGGTTAGGGTGAGTGTTAGGGTTAGCGTGAAGTTTATGGTGAGGTTTAGGGTTAGGGTTAGGGTGTGGCTTAAGGTTAGGGTGATGTTTAGGCTGAGGGTGAGCCTTAGGGTGAGAGTTAGGGTGAGGTTTACGGTTAGTGGTAGGATTAGGGTTAGGGTGAGGTTGAGGTTTAGGGTTAGAATTAGGGTTACGGGAGGGTTAAATTGAGGGTCAGTTTTAGGGTTAGTGTTAAGGTTAGGGTTATAATGAGCGTTAGGTTGAGGTTTAGGTTTAGGATTAGGGTTAGGTTTAGGATGAGCGTTAGGCTGAGTGTTAGGGTTAGGGTTAGTGTGAGGGTTAGGGATAGGTTAGGGTTAGGGTTTGGGTTTGGTTATGGTGATGGTTAATTTTAGGTTTAGGGTTGGGTTCAGGTTTAGGCTGTGGGTTAGGGTTAGGGTTAGTGTGAGGGTTAGGTTTAGGGTTAGGTTTAGGGTGTGGACTGTGGTGAGGGTGAGGGTTATGGTGATCGTTAGGATTAGGGTTAGGGTTAGGTTCAGGTATAGGTTGAGGGTTAGGATTAGAGTAAGGACTTGGGTTGGGCTAAGGTGAGGGTGAGGGTTAGGGTTAGAGTGAGGGTTAGAGTGAGTGTGAGTGGGCGGGGGAGAGTTTGGTTTTGGGTTAGAGTTAGGTTGAGGGTGAGGGTGAGGGTTAGGGTTAGGGTTAGCAGTAGGTTTAGGCTGAGGGTGAGGGTGAGTTTGAGGGTGAGGTTTAGGGTTAGGGTGAGGGTTAGGGTTAGGGTTAGGTTTAGGTTGAGGGTTATGGTTAGGGTTAGTGTTAGGATGAGCGTTAGGCTCAGGGTTAAGGTTAAGGTTAGTGTGAGGGTTAGGGTTAGGGTTAGGGTTAGGTTTTGGTTAGGGTGAAGTTTAGTTTTAGGTTTAGGGTTAGGATAAGGTTTAGGCTGAGTGTTAGGTTTAGGGTTAGGGTGAGGGTCAGGGTAAGGGTTAGGGTGAAGTTTAGGGTGAGGGTGAGGGTTAGGATTACCTTTAGGTTTAGGATTAGGGTGAGGGTGAGGATGAGGGTTAGTGTTAGGGTGAGGGTTAGGGTTGGGGTTGGGGTGAGGGTTAGGGTTAGGGATAGGGTTAGGGTGAGGGTGAGGGTGAGGGTTAGGGTTAGAGTTAAGTTTAGGCTGAGGGTGAGGGTGAGGGTGAGGGTGACGTTGATGGTTAGGGTTATGGTTAGGGGGATGGTGAGGGTTAGGGTGAGGGTGAGGGTTAGAGTGAGTGTGAGGGTGAGGGTTTGCTTTATGTCAGGGATAGTGTCACGCTGAGGTTAGGGTTAGGGTTATTGTTAGTGTTAGGGCAAGGGTTAGGTTGCGGGTTAGGGTTTGGGTGATGTTTAGTGTGAGGGAGAGGTTGAGGGTTCAAGTGTGGGTGAGATTTAGGGTGTGGGTGAAGTTTAGTGTTAGGTTGAGTTTTAGCGTTAGGTTTAGGTTTAGTGTGAGGGTGAGGGTTAGGGCTTGGGTTAGGGTTAGGTTGAAGGTTAGTATTAGGGTTAGGGTTACTATGAGTGTTATGGTGAAGGGTAGGGTTAGGGTTAGGGTTAGGGTGAAGATTAGGGTGAGGTTGTAGGTGAGGGTTAGCGTTAGGTGCAGGGTTAGGGTGACTTTGAGGGTGAGGCTTAGGTTTAGGATTAGGGTTAGGGTTAGGAAGAGTGTTAGGGTGTCGGTGAGGAATCGGGTCAGGGTCCGGGTTTGAGTGTAGTTGAGAGTTATGTTTAGGGTGATTATTAGGGTTAGATTTAGATTTATGGTGAGAGTAAGGGTTAGGGTGTGGTTTAGTGTGAGGGTTAGGCTTAGGGTTAGGTTTAGGGTGAGGGTTAGGGATAGGTTTAGGGATAGGGTGAGGGTAAGTGTGAGGGTTAGGTTTGGTTTATGGTTAGAGTTAGGGTGAGGGTGAGGGTTAGTATTTGGGTTAGTATTAAAATTAGCCTGATGGTGAGGGTGAGGGTTAGGTTCAGGGTGAGTGTTAGGGTTAGGGGTAGGGTTAGGGTGAGTGTTAGGGTTAGGGTTAGGTTTAGGATGAGCGTTAGGCTTAGGGTTAGGGTTTGGGTTAGTATGAAGGTTAGGGTTAGTGTTAGTGTTAGTGTGAGGGTTAGGGTTAGTTTTAGGTTTAGGATAACGGTTAGGTTGAGGGTTAGGTTTAGGGTTAGTGCGAGGGTTAGGTTTAGGGTTAGGGTTAGAGTCAGGGTAAAGGTTAGGGTGAGAGTTAGGGTGAGGGTGAGGGTAAAGGTTAGGGTGAGGGTTAGGGTTAGGGTGAGGGTTAGGATTAGGGTTAGCACTAGGTTTAGGCTGAGGGTGAGGGTGAGGATGAGGGTGAGGTTTACAGTTAGGTTGAGGGTTAGGGTTAGGATTAGGTTTAGGGTGAGGGTTAGGGTTAGGTTTAGGCCTAGGCTGAGGGTTAGTGTTAGGGTTAGTGTTAGGTTTAGTGTGCGGTTACGGTTAGGGTTAGGGTTAGGTTAGGGTGAAGTTTTGTTTTAGGTTTAGGGTTAGGATAAGGTTTATCCTGAGGGTTATGGTTAGGGTTAGTGTGAAGATTAGGTTTAGGGTTAGGGTTAGGGTGCGTGCTAGTGTGAGGGTGAGTGTTAGGGTGAGAGTGAGTGTAAGGGATTAGTTTAGGTAAGGGTTAAGGTAAGGTTAGTTTGAGGATTAGGGTGAGGTTGAGGTTTAAAGTGAGGGTTAGGGTTAGGTTTAGGGTTAGAGATAGGGTGAGGGTGAGGGTTAGGTTTAGTATTAGAGTTAGCCTGAGGGTGAGGGTGAGGGTTAGGGTTAGCGTGAGTTTTATGGGTAGGGTTACGGTTAGGGTGAGGGTTAGGATTAGGGTTAGGGTTAGGATGAGTGTTAGGCTGAGGGTTAAGGTTAGGGTTAGTGTGAGGATTAGGGTTAGGGTTAGGGTTAGGGTTAGGTTTAGATTTAGGATAAGGGTTAGGATGAGGGTTAGGTTTAGGGTTAGGGTTAGGGTTAGGGTCAGGGTAAAGGTTAGGGTGAGGGTTAGGGTGAGGGTGAGGGTAAAGGTTAGGGTGAGCATTAGGGCGAGTGTGAGGGTTAGGGTTAGTGTGAGGGTTGGGTGAGGGTTAGGGTGAGGGTTAGCGTGAGTGTTCACGATTGTTGTGAGAGTATGTTTTAGTGTGAGTGTGAGTGTTCAGTTGAGCTTGTGGGTTAGGATGAGGGTGAGGGTTAGGGTTACATTTAGTGTTAGTGAGAGGGGTAGGGTGATCATTATGGTTAGTATTAGGGTTAGAGTGAGGATGAGGGTGAGGATTAGGGTGTGGGTAAGTTATGGTTAGGGTTAGGGTTAGGGCTCGGGTGAAGGTGAGGGTTAGTGTGAGGGTGAGGGTTTCATTTACCTTATGGTTAGGGTTATGGTGAGAATTAGGTTGAGGGTGAGGGTTAAGCTGAGGTTAGGGTTAGGGTGAGGGTTAGAGTTAGGGTTAGGGTTTGTTGTGAGAGTATGGTTTAGGGTGAGGGTGAGTGTTCAGGTGAGCTTGAGGGTTAGGATGAGGATGAGGGTTAGGGTTATATTTAGGGTTAGGGAGAGGTGTAGGGTGAGCATTATGGTTAGAATTAGTGTTAGAGTGAGGATGAGGGTGAGGGTTAGGGTTAGGGTTAGGGTTTGGTTAGGGTGAAGTTATGTTTTAGGTTTAGGGATAGGAAAAGGTTTATCCTAAGTGTTATGGTTAGGTTAGTGTGAAGGTTAGGTTTAGGGTTTGGGTTAGGTTGTGGGCTAGGGTGAGGGTGAGGGTTAGGGTGAGGCTGTGGGTAAGGGTTTAGTTAAGGTAAGGGTTAAGGTAAGGTTAGGTTGAGGATTTGGGTGAGGTTGAGGGTTAAGGTAAGGGTTAGGGTTAGGTTTATGGTTAGAGTTAGGGTGAGGGTGAGGGTTAGGTTTAGTATTAGAGTTAGCCTGAGGGTGAGGGTGAGGGTTAGGGTTAGGGTTAGTGTGATGGTTAGGGTTAAGGTTAGGGTGAGTGTTAAGGTCAGGTTTAGGGATAGGATAAGGGGTAGTTTTAGGGTTAGGGTGAGGGTTAGGTTTAGGTTTAGGGTCAGGGTAAAGTTTAGGGTGAGGGTTAGGGTGAGGGTGAGGGTAAAGGTTAGGGTGAGCGTTAGGGCGAGGGTGAGGGTTAGGGTTAGTGTGAGGGTTAGTGTGAGGGTTAGGGTGAGGGTAAGGGTTAGGGTGATGGTAAGGTTGAGGGTGATTGTTAGTATTATGTTATGGGTAAGGGTTAGGCTGAGCGTTAGGGTACGGATTAGGGTTAGGGTGGGGGTTAGGGTTAGGGTTAAGTTGAGGGTTAGCGTTAGGGTGATGACTGTTGTGAAAGTATGGTTTAGGGTGAGGGTGAGTGTTCCGTTGAGCTTGAGGGTTAGGATGAGGTTGACGGTTAGGGTTACATTTAGGGTTAGGGAGAGGGTTAGGGTGAGCATTAGGGTTAGGATTAGGGTTAGAGTGAGGATGAGGGTGAGGGTTAGGGTGTGGGTAAGTGTTATGGTTATGGTTAGGGTTAGGGCTAGGGTGAGGGTGAGGGTTAGTGTGAGGGTGAGGGTTTCGTTTACCTTAGGATTAGGGTTAGGGTGATGTTTAGGGTGAGGGTGACAGTTCGGTGAGTGTGAGGGTGAGGGTTCAGGTTAGGGTTAGGTTTAGGTTGAGGGTGATTGTGAGGGTTAGGATTAGGAATAGGGTTAAGGTTAGGGTGAGGGTGAGGGTTAGTGTGCGGGTTATAGGGTTAGGGTTAGGGTTAGGGTTAGGGTGAGGGTAAGGGATAGTGTGAGGGTTATGATTAGGGTTAGGGTTAGGGTGAGGGTAAGGGTTACGGTGAGGGTTAGGGTGCAGTTGAGGGTAAGGGATCGGGTTAGGGTTAGGGTGAGGGCTAGGGTGAGGGTGAGGTTTAGTGTGAGGGTTAGGGTGAGATTTGGTTTTAGGTCAGGTTTAGGTTTATGATGAGGATTAGCTTGAGAGTGAGGGTTAGAGTTAGGGTGAAGGTTAGGGTTAGGGTCAGGTTGAGGGTTAGGGTTTGTGTGATGTTTAGGGTGATGGAGAGGGTTAGGGTGAGGATGAGGATGAGGGTGAGGGTGACGGTTGGGGTGAGGGTGAAGGTTAAGGTGTGGTTGAGGATTAGGGTTAGGGTTAGGGTTACGGTTATGGTGAGGGTAAGTTATAGGGTGAGGTTTATTGTGAGGATGAATGTTAGGGTTAGTGTTAGGGTTACGGTGAGGTTTAGGGTGAGGGTTACGTTTTGGTTTAGGGTTAGTTTGAGGGTGAGGTATAGGATGAGTGTTAGGGTGAGGGTTAGGGATATGGTTTGGCTGAGGGTGAGGGTGACTGTAAGAGTGAGGGTTAGGGTGAGGGTTAGGGTTAGGGTGAGCGTGAGGGTGAGGGTTAGGGTGAGGTTATGGGTTAGGTTGAGGATTAGTGTGAGGGTGACGGTTAGGGTTAGCATTAGGGTTAGGGTGAGGGTTAGGGTTAAGGTTAGGGATAGGATGAGGATTAGGGTTAGTGTTAGGTTTAGGGTGAGGGTTAGGCTGCATGATAGGGTTAGGGATAGAATGACTCTTATGTTTACTGTGAGGATAAGGGTTAGAGTGAGGTTTAGGTTTAGTGTGAGGTTTAGGTTTAAGGTTAGGGTTAGGATGAGTGTTAGGGTTAGGTTGAGGGGGAGGGTGAGGGTGAGGGCTAGGGTTAGGGTTAGTGTGAGGGTTAGTGTTAGGATGAGGGTTAGGTTTAGGGTACAGGTTAGGGTTAAAGTAAGGGTTAGGGTGAGGGCTAGCGTTAGGGTTAGGGTGAGGGTCAGGGTCAGGGTTAGGTTAAGGTTGAGGGTTAGGTTTAGGGTTAGGGTTAGGTTTAGGGTGAGCATTAGGGTGATGGTGAGGATCAGGGTGAGGGTGACGGTTAGGTTTAGAGTTAGGTTTAGGGTGAGTGTTAGGATTAGGGTTAGCTTTAGGGTGAGAGTTAGGGTGAGGTGTCGTGATACGGTTAGAGTGAGGTTTAGGGTTAGTGTGAAGGTTAGGGTTAAGGTTAGGGTTAGTGTGAGGATAATGTTTAGGGTGAGGGTTAGTTTGAGGATGAGGTTTAGGGTGAGCGTTATGGTTAGGTTCAGTGTAAGGGTTAGGGTTAAGGTGATGTTTAGGGTGAGGTCGAGGTTTAGTGTGAGGGTGAGGGTGAGGTTGAGGGTGAGGGGTAGGATGAGGGTGAGGGTGAGGTTAGTTTAGGATTAAGGTTAGAGTTAGGGTTAGGCTGAGGGTGAGGGGGAAAGTGAGGGTGAGGGTTAGGGTTAGGGCTAGGGTGAGGGTTAGGGATTTTGTGAGAGTTAGTGTGATGGGGAGGGTCAGCGTGAAGGTGAGGGTTAGAATGAGGGTGAGGGTAAGGTTGAGGGTAAGTGTTAGGATTAGGGTTAGGGTGAGTTTTAGGATTAGGGTTAGAGTTATTGTTAGGGTTAGGATTAGGGTTAGGATGAGGGTGAGGGTTATTGTTAGAGTTAGGGTTAGGGTTAGGGTGAGGGTGGGGTTGACGGTCAGGGTTAGTGTTAGGGTTATATTTAGGTTAAGGCTGAGGAAGGGGAGGTTGAGGCTGATGTTTAAGGTTAAAGTTAGGGTTAGGTTGAGGGCTTGTGTGAGGGTGAGGGTTAGGCTGAGGGTGAGGGTGAGGGTTTCGGTTAAGTAAAGGTTAGGGTTAGGGTGAGGATTAGGGTGAGGATGAGGATTAAGCTGAGGTTAGGTTCAGGGTCAGGGTTAGGGTTAGAGTGAGACTTAGGGTTAGGATGATGTTTAGGGTGAGGGGGAGGGGGAGGGTTAGGGTTAGGGTGAGTGTGAGGTTTAGGATTAGGAATAGGATTAGGGTTAGGGTTAAGCTGAGGGTGAGAGTCAGGGTGAGAGTGAAGGTTCGGGTCAGGGTAAGGGTTAGGATTAGAGTTAGGGTTATGGTTAGTGTGAGGGTTTTGGTTAGGGTTAGGTTGAGGGTTAGTGTTAGGGTGAGAATAAACCTTAGGGTGTGGGTTAGGGTGAGTGTGAGTGTATGGATTAAGGTTTGTGTTAGGGTTAGGGTTTGGGTGATGTTTAGAGTGAGGGTGAGGGTTAGGCTGAGGATGAGGGTTCAGTTGAGGGTGAGGGTTCGGTTGAGGGTGAGGGTTAGGGTGTGGGTGAGGATTAGGTTTAGGGTGAGGTTTAGCATTAGGGGTAGGGTTAGGGTTAGGTTGAGGGTTAGGGTTAGCGTTAGGGTTAGGATGAGGGGTAGGGAGAGGGTAGGGTTAGATTTAGGGTAGGTTTAGGGTGAGTGTGAGGGTTAGGTTGAGGCTGAGTGTGAGTGTTAGGGTTAGAGTTAGGATGAGGGTTAGGCTGACGGTGAGTTTTAGGCTTAGGGTTAGGGTAAGGGTTAGGGTGACGGTGAGGGTTAGCTTTAGGATGAG
The DNA here is from genome assembly GCF_024711535.1 of Dipodomys merriami. Lineage (NCBI taxonomy): Eukaryota > Metazoa > Chordata > Mammalia > Rodentia > Heteromyidae > Dipodomys > Dipodomys merriami. Next base: position 1,995,015 of record NW_027206579.1, read on the forward strand.
GATTAGGGTTAGTGTGATCGTTAGGGTTAAGGTTAGGGTGAGGGTTAAGGTGAGGATTAGGGTCAGTGTTGGGGTGACGGTTAGGGTGAGGGTTAGGTTTAGAGTTAGAGTTAGTGTGAGGATAAGGGTTAGGCAGAGGGTAAGAGTGAGGGGGAGGATGAGGGGGAGGGTTAGGGTGAGGGTGATGGTTATGGTTAGGTTTAGATTTAGGGTGAGAATGAGGTTAAGGGTTAGGTTTTGGATTAGGGTTAGGCTTAGGCTGAGGGTGAGGTTGAGGGTCAGGGTGAGGGTTAAGGTTAGTGTGAGTGTTAGGGTTAGGGTTAGGGTTAAGGTTAGGTTGAGGGTTAGGGTTAGGGTTAGGATTAGGATAAGGGTTAGGCTGAGGGTTAGGTTTAGGTTTAGGGTGAGGGTAAGGTTTAGGGTGAGGTTTATGGTGAGGGTGAGGGTTAGGATAAGTCTTAGGGTTAGGGTGAGCGTTAGGGTTAGGGATAGGTTTAGGGCTGGGTGAGGGTTAGGGTGAGGGAAAGGGTTAGGGTGAGATTTAGGGTAAGGGGGATGGATAGGGTTATGGTGAGGGTAAGGGTTAGGGCAAGTTTTAGGGTGAGGTTGAGGGTTAATGTTAGCATTAGGGTTATGGTGAGCATGAGGGTTATGTTTATGTTGAGGGCTAGTGTGAGGTGAGGGTTAGGGTGAGGGTGAGTGTTCTGTTGAGAATTAGAGTTAGGGTGAGCGTTAGGGATAGGGTTAGTGTGAGCGTAAGGATTAGGAACATGGTTAGGGTGAGGGTGAAAGTTAGGTTTAGTGTGAGGGTTAAGGTTAGGGTTATGGTTAGGGGGAGGGCTAGGGTGAGCCGTAGTTTTAGGGTTAGGGTAAGTTTGCAGGTTAGGGTGAGGGTAAGGTTTAGGGTGAGGTTTAGGGTGAGGGTGAGGTTTAGGGTTAGGTTGAGGTTAGGGTGAGGGTTAGGGTTAGGGTTAGGAATAGGGTGATGATAAGGGTTAGTGTGAGGGTTAGGGTGAGGTTGAGGATTAGGGTTAATGTGAGGATAAGGGTTAGGTTGAGGGTTATGGTGAGAGTGAGGGTTAGGTTTAGGTTGAGGTTATGGGTTAGGGTTATGGTTAGGGTGAGGATTACGGTGTGCCGTACGTTTAGGGTTAGGGTTAGTTGGCGGGTTAGGGTGAGGGTAATGTTTAGGGTGAGGTTTAGCGTGAGGGTAAGAGTTAAGGTTAGAGTGAGTTTAAGGATTAGGTTGAGGGTTAGGGTTAGGGTTAGTGATATGGTGAGGATTAGGGTTAGTGTGAGGGTTAGGGTGAGGTTTAGGATTAGGTTCATTGTGAGGAGAAGCGTTAGGGTGAGGGTTAGGGTGAGGGTGAGGTGTTGGGTTAGCATTAGGGATAGGGTGAGCGTTAGGGTGAAGGTTAGGTTTAGGGTGAGCGTAGGGTTAGGTTTAGGCTGAGGGTTAGGGTTAGGTTGATATTTATGCTGAAGGTGAGTGTTACGGTGAGGTTGAGGGTGAAGGTTAGGTTAAGGGTTAGGGTTAGGGTTAGTGTGAGGGTGAGGATGAGGGTTAGGTTTAGGATTAGGGTTAGGGTTTTGCTTAGTGTGCATGTTAGGGTGAGGATGTGGGTTTGGGTGATGGTGAGGGTTACAGTGTGTGTGAGGTTTAGAGTTAGGCTGAGGATTAGGGTTAGGGTTAGGATTATGGTGAGGTTAAGGGTTAGGGTGAGGTTTACTGTGAAGGTGAGGGTTAGGGTTAGCATTAGAGTTAGGATGATGGTTAGGGTGAGCGTTAGGTTTAGGGTTAGGTTTAGGGTGAGTTTGAAGGTGAGGGTGAGATTTAGTGTTACGATTAGTGTTAGGGTTATGTTTAGAGTGAGGTTAAGAGTTTTGGTTAGGGTGAGGGTTAGGATTAGGGTGAGGGTTATGGTTAGGGTGAGGGTTAGGGTTAGGTTGAGGGTTAGGGTTAGGATAAAGTTTAGCGTTAGGGTGATGTTTATTATGAGGGTGAGTGTTAGGGTGAGGGTGAGTTTCAGGGTGAGGGTCAGGGTTTGGTTGATCGTGAGGGTTAAGGTGTGGTTGAGAGTTAGGTTTAGGGTGAGAGTAGGGTGACGGTGAGTGTTAGGGTGCGGGTTAGATTTAGTGTTAGGGTTAGTGTGATGGTGAGGGTGAGCGTGCGGGTGACAGTTAGGGTGAGTGTGATTGTGAGGGTTAGGGTTAGGATTAGGTTTAGGGTGAGTTTTAGGGTTAAGGTTAGGGTGTGGGTGAGGGTTACGCTTAGGGTTAGGGTAATTTTGAGGGTTAGAGTTAGGGTCAGGGTGAGGGTGAGGTTCAGCATTAGCGTTGGTGTTAGGGTTACGGTGAGGATGGGGGTGAGGGTTAGGGTTAGGATTAGGGTTGGGTTTAGGGTTAGGCTGAGTGGGAGGGGGGATTTAGGGTGAGGGTTAGGGTTAAGGTTAGGTTAAGGACTAGGGTGAGGGTGAGGGTTAGGGTGAGGGTGAGGGTAAGGGTTTCGGTTAGGTAAGGTTCAGGGTTAATTTTAGGGTGAGGATTAGGTTGAGTTTGAGGGTTAGTGTGAGTTTTAGTGTTAAGTTGAGGGTTAGGGTTAGGATTTGGGGGAGAGTTGGTGTTAGGGTTATGTTTAGAGTGAGGTTTAGAGTTAGGGTGGGGTTAGGGGTCGGGTGATGGTGAGGGTTAGGGTGTGGGTGAGGGTTAGGGTTAAGTTGAGTGTTAGGGTGATGGTGAGGGTTAGGTTGAATGTGAGGGTTAGGGTTAGGTTGAGGGTGATGTTTATGGTTAGGGTGAGGGTTAGGGTGAGGGTTAGTGTGAGGGGGTAGGGTTAGGGTTAGGGTGAGGTTTAGGGTTAGTGTGATGGTTAGGGTTACAGTGAGGGTAAGTGTTAGGTTGAGGGGTACGGTTAGGGATAGGGTGAGGGCTAGGGTGAGGGTGAGGTTTAGGTTTAGTGTGAGGGTGAGAGTTTCGGTAGGCAAGGGATAGGGTTAAGGTTAGGGTGAGGATTAGGGGAGGGGGAGGTTTAGGTAGATGGTTAGTGTCAGGGTTAGGTTTAGGGTGAGGGGTAGGGTTAGGGTTAGTGTGAGGATAAGGTTTAGTTTGAGGGTTAGGTTGTGGGTGAGGGTTAGGGTTATCGTTTGTTTTAGGTTGGGTTAGAGTGAGGTTTAGGGTCAGGGGTAGGGTAATGGTTAGGGTGAGCGTTAGGGTTAGTGTGAGGGTTAGTTTTAGGGTTAGGGTTTGTGTGAGGATAAGGGTTAGTGTGAGGGTTAGTGTGAGAATGAGGGGTAGGGCTAGCGTTAGGTCTAGGTTAAGGGTTAGGGTAAGGGTTAGGGTTAGTGTTAGGGTTAGGGTGAGGGTGTGGGTTAGAGTTAGGGTTAGGGTTGGGTGAGGGTTCTGGTTAGGCTTAGGGTGAGAGTGAGGGTTCAGGTGAGGGTGAGGGTGAGGGTGAGGGTGTGGGTGACGGTTAGGTTTAGGGTTAAAGTGATGGTACTTTTTAGGATGAGGGTGAGGATTAGTGTTAGGGTGATGGTGAGGGTGCCGGTTAGTGTTAGGGTTAGTGTTAGAATTAAGGTTAGGGTTAGGGTTATTGTTATGGTGAGAGTAAGTGCTAGGGTAAGGTTTATTGTGAGTGTGAGTGTTAGGGTTAGAGTTAGGGTTAGGGTTAGGGTTAGGGTGAGGGGTAGTGTTAGGATGAGGGTGAGGTTAAGGGTTAAGGTTAGGGTTAGTGTGAGTGTTAGGATTAGGGTGAGGGTTAGGGATAGGGTTAGGGTTAAGGTGAGATTTAGGGCTGGAGTTAGGTTTAGAGTCAGGGTATGGATAAGGCTTAGGGTGAGGGTTAGGTTCAGGTTGAGGCTTAAGGTAGGTTGAGGGTGAGGGTAAGTTTTAGGGTGAGGGCTAGGGTTAGGTTTAGGGTTACAGAGAGAGTTAGGGTTATGGTGAGGGTGAGGGTGATGGTTAGGTTTAGGATTAGGGTTAGGGTTAGGGTGAGGTTTAGGTATAGGCTTAGGGTTAGGGTTAGGGTTAGAGTCAGGGTGAGGTTCAGTGTGAGGGTTAGTGTTTGGATTAGAGTTAGAGATAGGGTTAGGGTGAGGGTTAGACTGAGGGGTAGGATTAGTGTTAGAGTGAGGGTAATGGGGATGGTAAATGTTACGGTGAGGGTTAGGGTGAGGGTGAGGTTTAGGGATAGCATTAGGTTTAGTGTTAGGGTTAGGGTGAGGGTTAGTGTTAGAGTTAGGTTGAGGGTGATATTTAGGGTTAGCATTAGGGTTACGGTTAGGTTTATTTAGAGGGTTAGGATTAGGGTAGGGTTAGGATTATGGTGAAGGTTAGGGTTAGGCTGATTATGGGGGTGAGGGTGAGGGTTAGGGTTAGGGTTAGGTTTATGGTGTGGGCTAGGGTGAGGGTTAGGGTAAGGGTGAGGTTTTAGGTTAGGAAAGGCTTAGGGTTAGGTTTACAGTGAGGATTAGTGTGAGGGTGAGGTTTAAGGTGAGGATTAGGGTAAGTGTGAAGATTAGGGTTAGGTTTAGGGTGAGGTTCAGGTTTAGGGTGATGTTTAGGGTGAGGGTGAGTGTTAGGGTGAGGGTGAGGGTGAGGGTGTTGGTGAGGGTTAGGGTTAGGGTTAGGGGGACAGTGAGGTTTAAGGTGAAGGTGAGGATTATGGTTAGTTTTAGGGTGAGGGTTAGGGAAAGAATTAGGGTGAGAGGGAGAGTTAGGGTTAGGGTGAGGGTTAGGTTTAATGTGAGGTTAGGGTTCGGTTAGGGTTAGTGTGAGGATAAGGGTTAGGGTGAGGGTTAGGGTGAGACTGAAGATTAGGGTTAGCGTTACGGTTAAGGTGAGATTTAGGGTGAGGGTTAGGGTGAGGGTTAGGTTTAGGGTGAGGGTGAGGGTTCGGGTGAGGGTGTGTGTTACAGTGTGGGTGAAGTTTAGGGTTAGGGTTATGGTTAAGGTGATGTTGAGTGTTAGGGTGAGAGTGAGTGTTAGGGTTACGGTGAGCATTAGGGTTAGGGTTAGGGTTAGGCAAAATGTGAGGATTAGGGTTAGAGTTAGGGTTAGGATTAGGTGTACGGTTAGGCTGAGGGTGAGGGATAGGTTTAACGTGAGGGTTAGCGTTAGGATTATGGTTAGGCTGAGGTTTAGGGTGGGGGTTAGGGTGAGGGTGAGGGTGCATGTTAGGGTTAGGGTTAGGGTGAGGTTTAGGGTTAGGGTGAGGGCTAGGGATAGGGTTAGGGTTTGGGTGAGGGTCAGAGTTAGGGGTAGGTTTAGAGTTAGAGAGAGGGTGAGGGTTAGAGTTAGGGTTAGGATTAGGTGTACGGTTAGGCTGAGGGTGAGGGTTAGGTTTAGCTTGAGGGTTAGGGTTAGGGTTAGGGTTAGGGTTAGGGTTAGGTTGAGGGTTAGGGTTAGGTTTAGGATGAGGGTTTGGCTGAGGGTTAGGGTTAGGGTGAGGGTGAGGGTTAGTGTTAGTGTGAGGGTTAGGGTTAGGGTTTTGTTTACAGTGAGAGTGAGGGTTAGGGTTAGGTTTAGGGTGAGGTGAGCGATAGGTTGAGGGTTTGGGTTACGTTTAGTATTAGGGTGATGCTTAAGGTGAGGGTTAGTGTTGGGGTTAGGGTTAGGGTGAGGGTTAGGGTTATGGTTAGAGTTAGGATGAGGGTGAGTTTTAGGGTTAGCGTTTGAATTAGGGTTAGGTTTAGGGTTATGCTGAGGGTGAGGTTGAGGGTGAGGGTGAGTTTTAGGGTTTGGGTGACGGTTAGGGTTATGGTTAGGGTTAAGGTGAGGGTGATGGTTAGGGTTAGAGTTAGGGTTAGGATGAGGGGTAGGCTGAGCATTAGGTTTAGGCTTAGGGTGAGGGTGAGGATTAGGTGATGGTGAGGGATAGGTTTAGGATTCAGGTTAGGGTTAAGGTGATGGTTAGGCTTAGGGTTAGGCTTAGGGTGAAGGATAAGGTGAGGGGTAGGGTTAGGGTTAGTGTTAGGGTGAGGATTAGGGTTAGGGTGAGGGTAAGGGTGAGGGGTAGGTTTAGGTTTAGGTTTAGTGGGAGGGTAAGGGTTAGGGAGAAGTTTAAGGTGAGGGTGAGGATGAGGGTGAGGGTTAGTGTGAGGGTGATGGTTACTGTTATTTTTAGAGTTAAGATGAGAGTGAGTGTGAGGATTAGGTTTTGGATTAGGGTTAGGTTTAGATTTACTCTGAGGGTGAGGTTAAGGGTGAGGGTGAGTTTGAGGGTTAGGTTGAGAGTTAGGGTTAGGGTTAGGGTTAATGTTAGGGTGAGGGATAGGGTTAGGGTTAGGGTTTGGATCAGGATTAGGCTGAGGGTTAGGATTAGTGTCAGGGTGAGGATAAGGGTTAGGGTGAGGGTTATGGTGAGGGTGAGGGTTAGGGTTAGCTTAGGGTTAGGGTGAGGGTTAGGGTGAGGTTTAGGTTGAGGGTTAGGTTGAGGGTTAGTGTTAGGGTTAGGGATAGGGTTGGGTGAGGGAAAGTGTTAGGGTAAGGGTTAGTGTGGGGATGAAGGATATGGTTATGGTGAGGGTAAGGGTTACGGCTAGGTTTAGGGTGAGGTTGAGGGTTAATGTTAGCATTAGGGTTATGGTGAGCGTGAGGTTTAGCGAGAGGGTTATGGTTAGAGTTAGGGTTAGGGTGAGGGTTAGGCTGAGGGATAGGGTCCGGATTAGGTTTAGGGTAAGGTTTAGGGTTAAGTTTAGGGTAAGGGTGAGGGTGAGGGTGATGTTTAGGGTTAGGGTTAGGATTAATTGCTAGGGTTAGGGTTAGCCTGAGTGTGGGGTTGAGGGTTAGGGTTAGGGTTAGGTTTAGGGTTAGGGTTATGGTGAGGGTGAGGGTTAGAGTTAGGTTGTTGGTTAGGGTGAGTGTTAGGGTGACTGTGAGGGTTAGGGTTAGTGTGAGGGTTAGGTTTAGAGTGAGTTATAGGGTTATGGTTAGGGTTTGGGTGAAGGTTAAGTTTAGGGTTTGGGTTTAGGTTAGGTTGAGAGTTAGGCTGAGGGTTAGGTTTAGGGTTAGGGTGAGGATAAAAGTTAGGGTGACGGTGAGGCTTAGGATTAGGGTTAGGGTTAGTTTTAGTGTGAGGGTAAGGGATAGGGCTAGGGTTAGGGTGAGGGTTTTGGTTAGGGTTACGTTTAGAGTTAGGGTGAGGGTGAGGGTAAGGGTGAGGTTTTGTATTAGGGTTAGGTTTAGGGTTAGGCTGAGGGTGAGGTTGAGGGTGAGGGTGACGGTTAGGGTGAGGGTTAGGTTTAGGGTTAGGATGAGGGTTAGGCTGAGGTTTAGGGTTAGGGTTCTGTAAGGGTAAGGGTTAGGGTGAGAGTGAGGGTTAGGCTTAGGCTTAGGGTTAGGGTGCCGGTTAGGGTGACTTTTAGTGTTAGTGTTAGGTTTAGGGTTAGAATGAGGGTTAGGCTGAGGGTAAAGGTTCGGGTTAGGGTTAGGTTGATGTTGATGGTTGATGTTAAAATGAGGGTAAGTGTTAGGGCGAGGTTTAGGGTGAGGCTGAGGGTTAATGTTAGGATTAGGGGTATGGTGAGGTTGAGGGTTAGGGTGAGGGTTAGAGTTAGGTTAGGGATAGGGTGGGAATTATGGTTAGGGTTAGGTTTAGGGTGAGGGTTAGGCTGAGGGGTAGGGTTAGGGTTAGTGTTAGGGTGAGGGTTAGGGAGTGGGTTAATGTTAGGGTTAGGGTTAGGGTGAGGTTGAGGGTGAGGGTTAGGGTTAAGGTGAGGGTTATGGAGAGGTTGAGGTTTAGGGTTAGCATTAGGGTTAGGCTTAGGATCAGGGTTAGGGTGAGGGTGAGGGCTAGTGTTAGTATTAGGGTTAGGGTTAGGGTTAATGTGAGGATGAGGTTTAGAGTGAGGGTAAGGGTTAGGGCGAGGTTTAGGGTGAGGTTGAGGATTAATGTTAGCATTAGGGTTACTGGGAGGGTGAGGGTTAGGGTGAGTGTTATGGTTATGCTAAGGGATACATTGAGGATTAGATTTAGGGTTAGGTTTAGGGTGAGGGTAAGGCTGAGGGCTAGGGTTAGGTTTAGCGTTACGTTGAGGGTTAGGGTTAGGGTGAGGGTTAGGATTAGGGTTAGGTTCAGGTTGAGGTTGATAGTGAGGGTAACGGTTAGGTTGAGGGTCAGAGTGAGGTTGAAGTTTAGGGTTAGCATTAGGGTTAGGGTTAGGTTAGCGTGAAGGTTAAGATTAGGCTTACGGTTAGGGTAAGGGTTAGGGTTAGGGTGAGGGTTAGGGTTAGGGTGATTTTTAGGGTGACGGTGAAGGTTAGGGTTAGGGTGAGTTTGAGGGTCAGGGTGAGGTTGAGAGTGACATTGAGGGTGAGGGTTAGGGTTACGGTTATGTTTAGGGTGAGGTGAGGGTGATGGTTAGGGTTAGGGTGAGGGTTAGGTTGAGGTTTAGTGTTAATGTTTCGTGTAGGGTAAGGGTGAGGGTAAGGGTTACAGTGAGAGTTATTTTGAGTGTGAGTGTTAGGGTTAGGGTGAGGGTAAGGGTTAGGATGAGGGTTATTGTGAGGGTTTGGGTTAGGGTTAGCATTAGGGTTAGGTTGAGGGTGAGGGTTTGTGTGAGGGTTAGGGTTACGGTTAGGGATAGGATGAGGATTAGGGTTAGTGTGAGGGTGAGGGTCTGGGTAAGGGTTAGGGTTAGATTTAAGGTGAGGGTGAGGGTGAGCATTAGAATTAAGATTAGGGTTAGGGTTAGAGTTAGGTGAGATTGAGGGTGAGGGTTAGGGTTTAGGATAGAATTAGGGTGAGGGTGAGCGTGACGTTTAGGTTTAAGATTAGGGTTAGGGTTATGGTGAGGGTTAGGGTGAGGGTGAGAGTGAGGCTTAGGCTTAGGGTTAGGGTGAAGTTTAGGTTTACGGTGAGGGCTACGGTCCGGGTGAGTTTTATGGTGAGTGTGTGGATGAGGTTGAGGGTTTCGGTTAGGTAAGGGTTATGTTTAAGGTTATGGTGAGGATTAGGGTGAGGTTGAGGGTTAGGGTGAGGCTCAGGGTTAAGGTGAGAGTTAGGGTTATGGTGAGGGTTACGGTTAGGGTTAGGTTGAGGCTGAGGGTTAGGTATAGGGTAAGGGTTAGGGTTAGTTTGAGGCTGAGGGTTAGGTATAGGGTAAGGGTTAGGGTTATGGTGAGGGTTATGGTTAGGGGAAGAGTTAGGGTGAGGGTGAGGTTTAGGGTTAGGGTTAGGGTGAGGTTTAGGGTTAGGGTTAGTGTTAGTGTAAGGGTTAGAGTTAGGGTGAAGGTTAGGGTTAGAGTTAGGATTAGGGTTAGGGTAAGGGTTAGGGTGAGGGTGAGGGTTAGGGTTAGGGTTAGGGTGAGGGGTACGGTTAAGATTAGGGAGAGGGTTAGGGTTAGGGTATGGGTTTGGTTTAGTTTGAGGGTTAGGGTGAAGTTGAGTTTGAGGTTGAGGGTTAGGGTGAGGGTGATGGTGACGGTGAGTGTTAGTGTTAGGATTCGGGTTAGGGTTAGGGTGATAGTTAAGGTTAGGTTTAGGGTTAGGGTGAGGTTGAGGGTGAGGATGAGGGTTAGGTTTAGGGTTAGGTTTAGGATTAGGGTGAGATTTAGGGGAAGGGTTAGGGTTAAGGTGAGGGTTAGGTTTAGGGTTAGGGTGAGGGTTAGGGTTAGGGTTAGGTTTAGGGTGAAGTTAAGTGTTAGAGTGAGGGTGAGGGTGAGGTTGAGGGTTAGGGTTAGGGTGAGTGTGAGTGTGAGTGTGAGTGTGAGGGTTAGGTTTAGAATTAGGGTTAGGTTTAGGGTTAGGCTCAGGTTGAAGGTATGAGTGAGGCTCACCCTAGCACTCACGGCTAGGGTTAGGCTGAGGGTTAGGATGCTGGGTAGATTTAGGGTTATAATTAGTGTGAGGGTTAGTTTTAGTGTGAGGGTTACGGTTAGGGTTAGGATTATGGTGATGGTAAGTGTTAGAGTGTGTGTTAGGGTGAGAGTGAGGGTTAGGGTGATGTTTAAGGTGAAGGTCGAAGTTAGAGAGAGTGAGAGGTTTTGGGTGAGGGTGAGGGTTAGGGTGTGGGTGAGGGTGAGGGTTAGGGTGAGGGTATGGGTTAGGGTCATGTTTAGGATGAGTGTGAGGTTTAGGGTGAGAGTTAGGGTTCAGGGAAGGGGAATTGTTAGGTTGTAGGTGAGGGTTAGGGTAAGGGTGTGGCTTAGGGTGACCGTGAGTGTTAGGGTTCAGGGGAGGATTAGGGTTAGGGTTAGTCTTTGGGTTTGTGTTCGGGTTAGAGTTAGGGTGAATGTTAGGGTGAGAGGTAGGATTAGTGTTAGGATGAGATTTAGACTTAGGGTGAGGGTTACGGTTAGGGTTAGGGTTAGGGTTAGGGTGAGTATAAGGGTTAGGGTGAGGGTTAGTGTGAGACTGAGGGTCAGGGCTAGGCTTAGGGTTAGGGTGAGGGTTAGGGTTAGGGTTAGGGTTCGGTGAGGGTTAGGGTGAGTGAAAGGTTTAGGGTGAGGGTTAGGTTGAGGTTGAGGTATAGGGTTATGGTGAGGGTAAGGGTTAGGGCGACGGTTAGGGTGAGGTGGAGGGTTAGGGTTAGCATCAGTGTTAGGGTGAGGGTGAGCGTTAGGGTGAGGGTGAGGGGAAGGCTGAGGGGTAGGGTTAGGGTTAGGGTTAGGGTTAGGATTAGGGTGATGGTTACATTTAGGGTTAGGGTGAGGGTGAGTGTTATGTAATGGTTAGGGTCAGGGTTGGGTGAGGGTGATGGTTAGGGTTAGCATTAGGGTTTGGGTCAGATTGAGTGTTAGAGTAAGGGTTAGGGTGAGGTTGAGGGTTAGGGTTAGCATTAGGGTTACGGTTAGGGTTAGGGTGTAGGTTAGGTTTAGGTTTAGAGTGAGGGTGAGGGTCAGGGTTAGGGTTAGGATTAGGTTTAAGGTTAGGATGAAACTGAGGGTGAGGGTGAGGGTGAGGGTAAGCGTGAAGGTGAGGGTTAAGTTTAGCATTAAGTTTAGGGTGAGGTCTAGGGTGAGGGTGAGGGCTACGGTGAGGGTTAGTGTGAGGGTTATGGTTGGTACTAGGTGAGGGTTAGGGTTAGGGTTAGTGTAAGGATAAGGGTTAGGTTGAGGATTAGGGTGAGCGTGAATGTTAGGGTTAAATTAAGGGTTAGGGTGAGGGTTAGGGTTGGGGTGAGGGTTAGGGTTAGGGTTAGGGTGAGGATGAGGATTCGGGTTAGGGTGAGTGTGAATGTTAGGGTGTTGGTGAGGTTTAGGGTTAGGGTGAGGGTGATGCTGACGTTTAGGCTTAGGGTTAGTGTGAGGATAAGGGTTAGGGTGAGGATTAAGGTGAGTGTGAGTGTTAGGGTTAGCATAAGGTTTAGGGTGAGGGTTAGGGTTAGGGTTAGGGTAAGGATTAGGGTTAGGTAAGGGTTAGGGTTAGGCTTCGGGTTAGGGTTAGGGTTAGGGTTAGGGTGAGTGTTAGGCTTAGGGTTAGGGTTGGGGTGAGGGTTAGGGTTAAGTTTAGGGTTAGGGTAAGGTTAGGGTCAGCATGAGGTTTAGGGTTACGGTGATGTTTAGGGTGACGGTGAGGGTTAGGGTGAGGGTGAGGTTGAGCGTGAGGGTTAGGGTGAGGGTGAGGGTGAGTGGGAGGGGGACGGTGAGGGTTAGGTTTATGGTGAGGGTAAGAGTTAGGGTTAGGGTAAGGGTTAGGCTGAGTGTGAGGGTGAGGGTGAGGTTAGGTAAGTGTTAGGGTTAGGTTTAGGGTGAGGATTAGGGTGAGGGTGAGGGTTAGTGTTAGGTTGAGTGTTAGGGTTAGGGTTAGGGAGAGGGTTAGGGTGAGAGGTAGGGTTAAGGTTAGGATGAGGGTTAGGTTTAGTGTGAGTGTTCCGGTTAGGTTTAGGGTTAGTGTGAGGATAAGCGTTAGGGTGAGTGTTAGGTTGAGTCTGACTTTTAGGGTTAGTGTTAGGGTTAGTGTGAAGGTTAGATTGGGGGTTATGGTGAGGGTTAGGGTTCGGGTTAGTGTTGGGTGATGGTTAGGGTGAGGGTAAGTGTTAGGTTTAGGTTGAGAGTGAGGGTGAGGGTAAGTTTTAGGGTTAGTGTCAGGGTTAGGGTGAGGGTGTGGTTTAGGGTTTGCCTTAGGGTTAGGGTTAGGGTTAGGTTGAGTGTTAAGTTTAGGGTTAAGGTGCAAGTTAGGGTTAGGGTTAGAGTGAGGGTGAGGGTCAGGGTTAGGGTTAGGGTTAGTTTTAGTGTTAGGGTGAGGCTGAAGGTGAGGCTGAGGGTGAGGGTGAGGGTGAGGGTTAAGTTTAGGGTTAGATTTAGGGTGAGGGCTAGGGTGAGGGTGATGTTTTTGTTTAGGATAGGTCTAGGGTTAGGTTTAGGGTGAGGATTAGTGTGGGGTTGAGGTTTAAGGTGAGGGTTAGGGTTAGGGTTAGGTTGAGGGTTAGGGTTAGGGTGAGTGTTAGGGTTAGGGTGATGTTTAGGTTGAGGGTGAAGGTGAGAGTGAGGATTCGGGTGAGGGTTAGGGTTAGGGTGATGGTTAGGGTTAGGGTAACGTTTAGGGTTAGGAGGAGCGTAAGGGTTAGGATGACAGTTAGGGTGAGGGTGAGGGTTAAGGTTAGGTTTAGGATTAGGATGAGTGTTAGGGTGAGGGTTAGTGTTAGGGTTAGGGTGAGGGTTAGGGTGAAGGTTAGGGTGAAGTTTAGGTTTAGGGTTTGGGTTAGGGTGAGGGTTAGGTGAGAAGGAGTAGGGTGATGGTTAGGGGGAGGGTGAGGGATAGGGTTATGGTGAGGGTAAGGTTTAGGCTGAGGCTTAGGTTGAGAATGAGCATTTGTGTTAGCATCAGGGTTGGGTTGAGGGTGAGGGTTAGTGTTAGGCTGAGGGGTAGTTTTTGGGTTAGGTTGTGGGTGAGGGTGAGGGTTAAGGCTAGACTTAGGGTGAGCATGAGGGTTAGGTTTAGGGTTAGGGTGAGTGTGAGTGTGAGGGTTAGGTTTAGGATTAGGGTTAGGGTTAGGGTTAGGCTGAGGTTGAGGTTATGAGTGAGGGTGAGGTCTAGGGTTAGGGGTAGAGGTAGAGTTAGGGTTAGATTTAGGGTTAGTATTAGAGTTAGTGTTACGATTATGCTGAGGTTGAGGGTGAGGGTGAGGGTGAAGGTGAGGTATAGGGTTTGCGTTAGTTTTAGGGTGAGGTTTAGGTTGAGAGTTGAGTGTTAGGGTTAGGGTTAGGATGAGGGTGATGGTCTGTGTTAGGTTTAGGGTTAGGCTTAGATTTAGGATGAGGGTGATGGTGAGGGTTAGAATTAGGATTAGGTTTAGGGTTAGAGTTAGGTGAGAGTGAGGATGAGTGATAGGGTTTGGGTGAGAATTAGGGTGAGGGTGATCATGAGGGTTAGGGTTAGGATTAGGGTTAGAATTATGGTTAGGGTCAGGGTGAGAGTGAGGGTGAGGCTGAGGGTTAGGATTAGGCTTTAGGGTTAGTGTGAGGATCAGGGTTGGGTTAGAATTAGGGTGAGGGTGAGAAGGAGGGTGAGGGTTAGGGTGAGCTTTAATGTTAGGGTTAGGGTGAGGGTTAGGGTGAGTTTTAGGGTTACGGTGAGGGTTAGGGTTAGGTTTAGGTTGAGGCTAAGTTTTAGGCTGAGGGTTAGGGTAGGTTTAGGGTGAGGTTTAGGTTTAGGGTGAGGGCTATTGTGAGGGTGAGTGTTAGGGTGAGTGTGAGGGTGAGGTTGAGGGTTTTGGTTAGGTAAGGGTTAGGGTTAGGGTTAGGGTGAGGATTAGGGTGAGGATGAGGTTTAGGTTGAGTGTTAGGTTGAGGGTGAGGGTTAGGGTTAGGGTGAGGGTGAGGGAGATCATGAGGGTTCAGGTGAGCGTGAGAGTTCGGGTGAGGTTGAGGGTTCGGGTGTGTGTCAGGGTTAGGTTTAGGGTGAGGTTTAGGGTGACGGTGAGAGTTAGGGTGAGGGTGAGGTTTAGGATTGGGGTTAGGGTGAGGGTTAGGTTTAGGGTCATTGTTAGGGTGAGGGGTAGGTTTAGGGTTAGGCAGAGGGTTAGGGTTAGGGTGAAGGTTAGGGTTAGTTTGAGAGTTAGGGTGAAGGTGAGTTTGAGGTTGAGTGTTAGGGTGAGGGTGATGGTGACGGTGAGGGTTAGGGTTAGGATTCGGGTTAGGGTTAGGTTGAGAGTTAGGGTTAGGCTTAGGTTTAGGATGAGGTTGAGGGTGAGGGTGAGGGATAGGGTTAGGGTTAGGTTTAGGATTAGGTTTAGGTTTAGGGTAAGGGTTACGGTTAGGGTTAGGGTGAGGGTTAGGTTTAGAGTTAGGGTGAGTGTTAGGGTTAGGGTTATGTTTAGAGTGAGGGTTAGGGTTAGGATTAGGGCAACGGTGAGAGTTAGGTTGAGGGGTAGGGTTAGGTATAGGGTAAGGGTTAGGGTTAGGGTGAGGGTTAGATTTAGGATTAGGGTGAGGGTGAGGGTTAGGGTTAGGGTAAGGGTTAGGTTTAGGGTGAGGATTAGTTTTAGGTTTAGGTTTAGGGTGAGGGTGACGCTGAAGGTTAGGGTTAGGGTTAGTGTGAGGATCAGGGTTAGGGTGAGGATTAGGGTGAAGGTGAGGGTTAGGGTTAGCATAAGGTTTAGGGTGAGGGTTAGGGTTAGTGTTAGGGTTAGGGTAAGTGTTAGGGTTAGGGTAAGGGTTAGTGTTAGGCTTAGGGTTAGGGTTATCTTTATGGTTAGGGTCAGGGTTAGGCTTAGGGTTAGGTTTAGTGTGAGGGTTAGGGTTAAGTTTAGGGTTAGGGTAAGGTTAGGGTTAGCGTTAGGTTTAGGGTTAGGGTGATGTTTATGATGATGTTGAGGGTTAGGTTGAGGGTGAGTTTGAGCGTGAGAGTTAGGGTGAGGGTGAGGGGGAGGGTGACGGTGAGGGTTAGGGTGAGGTTGAGGTTTAAGGTTAGCATTAAGGTTAGGGTTAGTGTTAGGCTGAGGTTTAGGGGTAGGGTTAGGGTTAGGGTGAGGTTCAGGGTGAGGGTGATTTTGAGGGTGAGTGTATGGTTTAGGCTGAGGTTTAGGGTGAGGGTTAGGGATAGGGTGCGGATTAGGGTTAGGGTGAGGTTTAGGGTGAGTGTTAGGTTTAGGGTTAGTGTGAGCGTTAGGGTGAGGTTTTGGGTTAGGGTTTGGGTGAGGTTGAGGTTTAGGGTTAGCATTAAGGTTAGGGTTAGGGTTAGGCTGAGGATTAGGTGTAGGATTAGGTTTAGGGTGATATAGAGGGTGAGGGTGAGATTGAAGGTGAGTGTGAGGTTTAGGCTGACGTTTAGGGTTAGGTTTAGGGATAGGGTGAAGATTACGCTTAGGGTTAGGTTTAGGGTGAGTGTTAGGCTGAAGGGTAGGTTTACGGTTAGTGTGAGGGTTAGGGTGAGGGTTAGGGTTAGGGTTAGCATTAGGGTGAGGTTGAGGGTGAGCGTAAGGTTTAGGGTGATTGTTAGGGTGATTTTGAGGTTTAGGGTTAGCATTAGATTTAGGGTTAGCCTTAGGCTGAAGTTTAGGGTTAGGATTAGGGTTGGGGTGAGGGTGAGGGCTAGTTTTAGCATTATGGTTAGGTTTAGGTTTAGGATTAGGGTTAGTGTGAGGGTTAGGGATAGGGTAACAGTAAGGATGAGGGTAAGGGTTAGGGTTACGGTAAGGGTGAGGGTGAAGGTTAGGTTTAGAGTTAGGATTAGGGTTAGGGATAGGGTTAGGCTGAGGGTGGGGGTGAGTTTGAGGGTGAGGGTTAGGGTTAGGGTTAGTTTTAGGGTGAGGGCTAGGGTGAGGGAGAGGTTTAGTGTGAGGGTTAGGTTGAGGGTATGGGTTTAGGTTAGGAAAGGCTTAGGTTTAGGTTTAGCGTGAGTATTGGGGTGAGGCTGAGGTTTAAGGTGAGGATTAGGGTTAGGGTGAGGATTAGGGTTAGGGTTAGGGTGAGGGTGAAGATTAGGATGATGTTTAGGGTGAGGGTGAGGATTAGGGTGAGGGTGAGGGCTAGGGTGTAGGTGAGGGTTAGGGTTAGGTTGAGGTCTAGGGTTAGGGTTAGGGTTAGGGTGAGGTTTAGTTTTAGTGTGAGGGTGAGTGAGAGGGTTAGTTTTAGGATTAGGCTTATGTGTATGGTTAGGCTTAGGGTGAGGGTGAGGGTCAGGTTAGGATTAGGATGAG
This sequence comes from Dipodomys merriami, assembly GCF_024711535.1. Lineage (NCBI taxonomy): Eukaryota > Metazoa > Chordata > Mammalia > Rodentia > Heteromyidae > Dipodomys > Dipodomys merriami. Next base: position 2,011,097 of record NW_027206579.1, read on the forward strand.
GTTTAGGGTTATGGTTAGGGTTAGGGTGAGGGTGAGGGTTAGGGTAAGAGTGATGTTGAGGGTGAGGGTTAGGTTTAGGGTGAGGGATAGGGTTATGGTTAGGGTTAGGCTGAGGGTGAGGGTGTGGGTTACGGTGAGGGTGATGGTGAGGTTGAGAGTGAGGGTGAGGATTAGCGTTTGGGTGAAGGTTAAGTTTAGGGTTTGGGTTAAGGTTAGGTTGAGGGTTAGGGTTAGAGTTAGGATGAGGGTTAGGCTGAGGGTTAGGTTTAGGGTTAGGGTGAGGGTGAGGGTTAGGGTGAGGGTGAGATTTAGGATTAGGATTAGGGTTAGTTTTAGGGTGAGGGTAAGGGATAGGGTTAGGCTTAGGGTGAGGGTTTTGTTTAGGGTTAGGTTTAGAGTTAGGTTAAGGGTGAGGGTTAGGGTTAGGTCTTGTAATAGGTTTAGGGTTAGTGTTAGGCCGAGGGTGAGTTTGAGGTTGAGGGTGACAGGGTGAGGGTTAGGGTTATGGTTATGGTTAGGATGAGAGTTAGGCTGAGGATTATTGTTAGGGTTCGTTAAGGGTAAGGGTTAGGGTGAGAGTGAGGGTTAGGCGTAGGCTTAGGGGTAGGGTGACGGTTTGTGTGATTTTTAGTGTTAGTGTTAGGGTTAGGGTTAGAGTGAGGTTTAGCGTGAGGGTAAGGGTTAGGGTGAGGGTTAGGCTGATGGTGAGGGATAGGGTTAAGGTGAGGGTAAGGGTTAGGGCGAGGTTTAGGGTGAGGCTGAGGGGTAATATTAGCATTAGGGGTAAGGCGAGTGTGTGAGTTAGGGTGAGGGTTAGTGTTAGTGTTAGAGACAGGGTGAGTATTAGGTTTAGGGTTAGTTTTAGGTTGACGGTTAGGCTGAGGGGTAGGGTTACGGTTAGTGTTAGGGTGAGGGTTAGGGTGTTGGTTTATGTTAGGGTTAAGTTTAGGGTGAGGGTGAGGGTGAGGGTAAGGGTTAGTGTGACGGTTATGATGAGGTTGAGATTTAGGGTTAGGATTAGGGTCAGGTTTAGGGATAGGGTTAGGGTTAGGATTAGGGTTAAGGTGAGGGTGAGGGCTAGTGTTAGTATTAGGGTTCGTTTTCAGGTTAGGGTGAGGGTGAGGTTTAGGGTGAGGGAGATGGTTAGGTTGAGGTTTAGGGTGAGGGTGAGGGATTTGGTTAGGAAAGGCTTAGGGTTAAGGTTAGGGTGAGTATTAGGGTTTGGGGTGAAATTTAACTTGAGGATTAGGGTTAGGGTGAGTATTAGGGTTAAGGTTAGGGTTAGGGTGATGGTTAGGGTGAAGGTGATGTTTAGGGTGAGGGTTAGGATGAGGGTGAGTGTGAGGGTGTAGGTGAGGGTTAGGGTCACGGTGAGGGTCAGTGTGAAGGTGAGGGTTCGGGTTCGGTTTAGGGTTAGGGTGAGTGTTAGGGTTAAGGGTTAGGGTGAGGGGTAGGGTGAGGTGTAAGGTGAGGGTTAGGGTTAATGTGAGGGTTAGGGTTAGGGTTAGTGTGTATAAGCGTTAGGGTGAGAGTGAGGGTTAGGTTTAGAGTTAGGGTTAGGGTGAGGTTTATGGGGAGGGTTAAGTTGAGGGTTAGGGTTAGTATGAGTTTGAGGGTTAGAGTTAGGTTTAGGTTGAGGATTAGGGTTAGGGTGAGTTTTAAGGTAGGGTTAGGGTTAGGGTGAGGGTTAGGATGAGGGTGAGTTTCAGGTTGTGGGTGACGGTTAGTGTGAGGGTGAGGGTTATGGTTATGGTGAGGTTTATGTTAGGGTTAGGGTTATGGTGAGGGTAATGGTTAGGATGAGGTTTGAAGTGAGGGTGACAGTGAGGGATAGCGTTAGATTTAGGGTGAGGGTTAGGGTGAGGGTTAGGTTTCAGGTTAGGTTGGGTGAGGGTGAGGGTTAGAGTTAGGTTTAGGCTGAGGGTAAGGATTAGCGTGAGGGTTAGCGTGAGGGTGAGGGTAAGGGTTAGGTTGAGGGTTAGGGTGAGCGTTAGGGTGAGGGTTAGATTTGGATTAGGGTTAGGGTGAGGGTTAGGGTGAGGTTTAGTTTTAGTGTTAGGGTTAGGGTAAGGGTTAGGGTGAGGGTAAGGGTTAAAGTGAGGTTCAGGGAGAGGGTGAGTGTTAGGGATAGCATTAGGGTTAAGTTTAGATTTAAGGTTTGGGTTAGTATGAGGGTTAGGCTTACTGTGAGGGTGAGGGTTAGGGTTAGCATTAGTGTTAGGGTTAGGTTTAGGCTGAGGGTTAGGGTTAGGGTTAGGGTGAGGGTGAGTGTTAGGGTTAGGGTTAGGGTGAGGGTGAGGGTTAGGTTTAGGATTAGGCTTAGGTGTAGGGTCAGGCTTAGGGTGATGGTGAGGGTGAGGGTCAGAGGTTTAGTGTTATGGTTATGGTTATGGTTTGGGATAGGGTGAGGGTTACCGTGAGGGTGATGGTGAGGGTGAGGGTGAGGGTTAGGTTTAGGGTGAGGATTAGGGTTATGGTTCGGGTTAGAGTGAGGATGAGTGTGAGGGTTAGTGTGAGTTTGAGGGTGAGGTTGAGGTTGAGGGTGAGGGTTAGGGTTTAGGTGAGGGTCAGGTTTACGGTTAGGGTAAGGTTAGGTTGAGGGATAGGGTTAGGTTTAGGGTCAGGGTTAGAGTTTGCGTTAAGGTTATCGTGAGGGTTAGGGTTAGGGTTAGGTTTAGGGTTAGGGTGAGGCATAGAGTGAGGGGTAGGGTTAGGTTTAGGTTAAGGGTTAGGGTTAATGTGAGGATTAGGGTTAGGGTTAGTGTCAGTGTGAGGATAAGGGTAAGGGTGAGGGTTAGGGTGAGAGTGAGGGGTAGGGTTAGCATTAGGTTTAGGGTGAGGGATAAGGTGAGGGTTAGGGTTAGTATGAGGGTGAGGCTTAGAGTTAGGTTTAGGGTAAGGTTTAAGGTTAGGATGAGGTTTAGGATAGTGTTTGGATGAGGGTGAGGGTGAGTTTTAGGGTGTGGATGACGGTTAGGGTTACGGTGAGGATTAGGGTTAGGGTTAGGGTTAGGTTTATGGTGAGGGTAAGGGTTAGGATGAGGTTTAGGGATAGCGTTAGAGTTAGGGTGAGGGTTAGGGTGAGGGTTAGGATCCAGGTTAGGTTAGGTGAGAGTGAGGGTTAGAGTTAGGTTTAGGGTTAGGTTTAGGGTGAGGGTAAGGTTTAGGGTGAGCGTTAGGGTGAGGGTGAGGGTGAGGGTTAGGTTGAGGTTTAGGGTGAGCATTAGGGTGAGGGTTAGGTTTAGGTTTAGGGTTACTGTGAGGGTTAGGGTGAGGTTAAGGGTTAGAGTGAGGTTTAGGATGAAGTTGAGGGTTAGGGATAGCATTAGGGTTAAGGATAGGTTTAGGGTGAGAGTTAGGGTTAGGGTTAGGGTTACGGGTGAGGGTTAGGTTTAGCGTTAGGGTGACGGTGATCTTAAGGTTCAGGGTGAGGACTAGGGTTAGGGTTAGGTTTAGGTTAAGGTTTAGGTTTAGAGTGAGGGTGAGAGTGAGAGTTATGGTTAGGATTAGGCTTAGGTTTTGGGTAAGGCTTAGGGTGAGGGTGAGGGTGTGTGTCACAGTTACATTTAGGGTGAGGATTAGGGTTAGGGTTTATGGTTAGGGTGAGGGTGAGGGTGAGTTTGAGGGTGAGGTTGAGGGTTAGGGTTTGGTTGAGGGTTAGGATTAGGGTTAAGGTTAGGGTGAGGGTTAGGTTTAGTGTTAGGGTTAGGATGAGGATTAGGCTGCGGGTTAGGTTTAGGGTTAGGGTGAGGGTACGGGTTAGGATGAGGGTTAGGGTTAGGTTTATTATTAAGGTTAGGGTTATGATGAGGCTTAGGGATAGGGTTAGGATTAGGGTGAGGGTTTTGGTTAGGGTTAGGTTTAGAGTTAGGGTGAGGGTGATGGTTAGCTTTTGGATTAGGGTTAGGCTGAGGGTGATGTTGAGGGTGAGGTTTAGGGTTAATGTGAGGGTTAGAGTTAGGGTTAGCGTTAAGGTTAGGGTGAGGGTTAGGGTTAGGGTTAGGATGAGGGTAAGGTTTAGGGTGACGGTTAGGGTGAGGGTGAGGGTTAGGGTTAAGCTTAGGGTTAGGGTGAGGTTTAGGGTGAGGGTTAATGTTAGGGTTTGTGGTAGGGTTATGGTGAGGGTTAAGGTGAGTGTGAGGGTTGGGGTGAAGGTTTGGGTGAAGGTGAGGAATAGGCTTCAGGTGAGGGGAAGTGTTAGGGAGTGATTTAGGCTGAGGTTGAGTGTTAATATTAGCATTGGGGTGACGGTGAGTGTGAGGATTACGGTGAGATTCAAGGTTATGGTTAGGGATAAGGTGAGGATTAGGGTTAGGGTTAGGTTTCGGGTGAGGGTTAGGTTGAGGGGTAGGGTAAGGGTTAGAGTTAGGGTGAGGGTTAGGGTGAGGGTAAGAGTTAGGGTGAGCGTTAGGATTAGGTTGAGGTTTTGGGTTAGGTTGAGGGTGAGGGTGAGGTTGGGGGTGAGGTTGAGGGTGAGGGTTAGGGTTAGGGTTAGTTTTAGGGTGATGGCTAGTGTGAGGATGAGGGTTAGGGTGAGGTTTAGGGTAGTGTGAGGGTGAGGGTTCTGGTTCGGTTTAGTGTGAGTTTTAGAGTGTGGGTGACAGGGTTAGGGTGAGGGTTAAGGTGATGTTGAGGGTTAGGGTGAGGGTGAGGGTTAGGGTTAACGTGAGGATTAGGGTTAGGGTTGGTGTTAGGGTTATGGTGAGGGTAAGGGTTAGGATGATGTTTAGGGTGAGATTGAGGTTTAGGAATAGCGTGAGAGTTAGGGTGAGGGTTAGGGTGAGGTTTAGATTAGGGTGAGGGTGAGGGTTAGAGTTAGGTTTATGGTTAGGGTTAGGGTGAGGCTAAGGTTTTGGGTGAGTGTTAGGGTGAGGGTGAGGGTTAGAGTCAGGTTGAGGGTTAGGGTGAGCTTTAGGGTGAGGGTTTGGTTTAGGTTTAGGGTTAGGGTGAGGGTTAGGGTGTGGTTTAGTGTTAGTGTTAGGTTAAGGTTTAGGGTTTGGGTTAGGGTGTTGGTAAGGGTTAGAGTGAGGGTTAGGGTGAGGTTTAGTGTTAGTGTTAGGTTTAGGTTTAGGGCTTGGGTTAGGGTGTTGGTAAAGGTGAGAGTGAGGGTTAGGGTGAGGGTAAGGGTTAGAGTGAGGGTTAATTTTAGGGTGACGGTGAGGGTATGCGTTAGTTTGAGGGCTAGTGTTAGGGTTAGGGTAAGGTTTAGGTTTAGGGTGAGGGTGAGGGTTAGAGTAAGGGTTAGGGTTTGTTTGAGGGTTAGGGTTTGCGTTCGGGTTAAAATTAGGGTGAGGGTTAGGGTTAGGGTTAGGATGAGGGTTAGGCTGAGGGTTAAGGTTAGGATTAGTGTGAGGGTAAGGGTTAGGGAGAGGGTGAGGGTAAGGTTTAGGATTAGGGTTAGGCTTAGGGTGAGGGTGTGTGCTAGGGTTAGGATTAGGGTGAGGGTAATGGTTAGGGTTAGGTTTAGAGTTAGGGTGAGGGTGAGGGTTAGTGTATGGAGTAGTGTTAGGGTTAGGGTTAGGCTGAGGTTGAGGTTGAGTGTGAGGGAGAGGGTTAAGGTAAATGTGAGGGTTAGGTTTAGAGTTAGCATTAAGGTTAGGGTCAGGGTTGGTGTGAGGGTTAGGTTTAGGATGAGGGTTAGGCTGAGGGTTAGGGTTAGGGTTCGTGTGAGTGTAAGGGTTAGGGTGAGGGTTAGGGTGAGAGTGAGGTTTAGGTTGAGGTTGTAGGTTAGTGTTAGGGTTTGGGTGAGGGTTAGGGTGAAGGTTAGTGTTAGGGTTAGGATGAGGGTTAGGGTGAGGGTTAGGGTGAGGGTGAGGGTTAGGGTGAGTGTTAGTGTGAGTGTGAGGGATAGGGTTAAGGTGAGTGTAAGTGTTAGGGCGAGGTTTAGTGTGATTTTGAGGATTAATGTTAGCATTAGGGTTAAGGGGAGGGAGAGGTTTAGGGTGAGTGTTAGGGTTATGGTTAGGGATACCCTGAGGATTAGGGTTAGGGTTAGGTGAGGCTGAGGGTGAGGGTGTAAGGGAGGGTTAGGTTTAGGGTAAGGGTTAGGGTGAAGGTGACATTGAGGGGTAGTGCGAATTTGAGTGTTAGGGACAGGGCTAGGGTGAGGGTTAGGGTTAGGGTTATGGTGAGGGTTAGGCTGAGGGGTAGGGTTAGGGATAGTGTGAGGGTTAAGCTGAGGAGTAGGTTTAGGGTTAGAGTTAGGGTGAGGGTGAGGTTGACGGTGAGGGTAAGGGTTAGGTTGAGGGTTAGGGTGTGGTTGAGGTTTAGGGTTAGCATTAGGGTTAGGTTTAGGGTTAGGGTGAGGGTTAGGGTTACGATTAGGTTTAGGGTGAGGGTGAGGGCTAGTGTTAGCATTAGGGTAAGGGTTAGGGTTAAGGTTAGAGTGGGGGTGAGGGTGAGGTTTAGGCTTAGGGTTATGATTAGGGTTAGGGTTACCCTGAGGGTGGGGGTGAATTTGAGGGTGAGGATTAGATTTAGGGTTAGTTTTATCATGAGGGCTAGGGTGAGGGTGAGGTTTAGGGTGAGGGTTAGGGTGAAGTTGAGGTTTTCTGTTAGGAAAGGCTTAGGGTTAGTGTTAGTGTGAGGGTGAGGATTAGGGTGAGGGTGAGGTTTAAGGTGAGGGTTAGGGTTAGGGTTAGGATTAGGGTGAGGGTTAGGGTGAGGGTTAGGGTTAGGGTGATGTTTAAGGTGAGGGTGAGGGTTAGGGTGAGGGTGAGCATGAGGCTGAGGTTCAGTGTGTAGGGGAGGGTTAGTTTTAGGGTAAGGGTTAGGGTGAAGGTGACATTGAGGGGTAGTGCGAATTTGAGTGTTAGGGACAGGGTTAGGGTGAGGGTTAGGGTTAGGGTTATGGTGAGGGGTAGGGTTAGGGTTAGGTTGAGGATTAGCATTAATGTGAGGATTAGGGTTAGGGTTATGGTTAGTGTAAGGATAAGGGTTAGGGTGAGGGTTAGGTTGAGAGTGAGAATTAGGGTTAGCTTTAGGGTTAGGGTGAGGGTTAGGGTGAGGTTTAAGGTGAGGGTTTGGGTTAGTATGAGGGTGAGGTTTATAGTTCGGATTAGGGTGAAGATTAGGGTTAGGGTGAGGTTTAGGGTAGGGTTAAGGTTAGGGTTCGGGTTCAGGAGAGGGTGAGTTTTAGGGTGAGAATGATGGTTCGGGTTAGGGTGAGGGTTTAGGTGACATTGATTGTTAGGGCGATGTTCAGGCTTGGGGTTAATGTGAGGATTAGGGTGAGGGTTATTGTTAGGGTTAGGATGAGGGTAAGTTTTAGGGTGAGGGTTAGGCTGAGGTTGTGGTTTAGGTTTAGGTTGAGGGTTAGGTTGAGCGTTAGCGTGAGGGTTAGGTTTAGGTTTAAGGATAGGGTGAGGGTTAGGGTGAGGTTTAGTGTTAGTGTTAGGGTGTGGGTTAGGGTTAGGGTAAGGATTAGAGTGCGGTTTAGGGTGAGAGTGAGGGTTACATATAGTATTAGGGTTAAGGTTAGGTTTAGGGTGAGGCTTAGGGTTAGGGTTATGTTGAGGGTGAGTGTTAGGGTTAGCATTAGAGAGAGGTTTAGTGTGAAGGTGAGGGTTAGGGTTAGGGTTAGGGTTAGGGTGAGGGCTAGGATTATGGTTAGGGTAAGCTTTAGGTTTAGGGTGAGTGTAAGGGTGAAGTTTAGGTGTAGGATTAGGCTTAGGTATAGGGTTAGGCTTAGGGTGAGTGTGAGGGTGAATGTCAGAGGTAGGTTTAGGGTGAGGGTTAGGGTTATGGTTAGGGTTAGGGTGAGGGAGAGGGTGAGGGTTAGGGTGAGTTTGAGGCTGAGGTTGAGGGTGAGGGTGAGGGTTACGGTTTGGGTGAGAGTTAGGGTTAGGTTTAATGTTAGGGTGAGGGTTAGGGTTAGGGTTAAGTTTAGGAGGAGGGTTAGGCTGAGGGTTAGGGTTAGGGTTAGGGTGAGCATAAGGTTTATGATGAGGGTGAGGGTTAGGTTTAGGATTAGGTTTAGGGTTAGCATGAGGGTTAGGGATAGTGTTAGGTTTAGGGTGAGGGTTTTGTTTAGTGTTAGGTTTAGAGCTAAGATGAGGTTGAGGTTGAGGGTTAGGGTTTAAATTAGGGTTAGGGTTAAGGTTTAGCTGAGGGTGAGGTTGAGAGTGAGGGTGAGGGTTAGGGTTAATATGAGGGTTAGGTTCACGGTTAGTGTTAAGGTTAGGGTGAGGGGTAGGGTTAGGGTTAGAGTTAGAATGGGAGTTAGACTGAGAGTTAGGGTTCGTGTGAGGGTAAGAGTTAGGGTGAGGGTTAGGGTGAGCGTTAGGATTATTGTTATTGTTAGGTTTAGTGTTATGTTGAGTGTGAAGGTGCAGGTGAGGGTTAGGGTTAGGGTTAGGGTGAGGTTTAGGGTTAGGGTTAGAAATCGGGTAAGGGTGAGGGTGAGGTTTAGGGTTAGAGTTAGGGTTAGTGTTAGGTTTAGGCTTAGCGTTAGGCTGAGAATGAGGGTGGGGGTGAGGATTAGGGTTAGGGTTAGGGTTAGGATTAGAGTGAGGGTTATGGTTAGGGTTAGGGTTATTGTTAGTGTTATGGTTAGGGTTAAGTTTGCGGTGAGGGTGACGCTGAGGATGGTTTATGGTTAGGGTTAGGTTTAGAGTTAGGGTTAGGGTTAGTGTTATGGTTAGGGTTAGGTTTAGAGTTACAGTGAGGGTGAGGGTGAGTGTTAGGGTTAGGGTGGGGTTTTAGTTGAGGTTTAGTTTAGGGTTAGGTTGAGGTTGAGGTTTAGGGTTAGAGTAAGGGTTAGTGTGAGGATTAGGGTGAGGGTTAGGTTTAGGGTTAGTGTTAGACTTAGGGTGAGGTTGAGGGTTAGGTTGGGGTTTAGGGATAGGTTTAGGGTTAGGCTTAGGGTTAGGGTTAGGCTGAGGGTGAGTGTGGGGGTGAGGGTTAGTGTTACAGTGAGGGTGAGGATTAGGATTAGGGTTAGGGTTAGGATGAGGGTTAGGTTTAGGGTTAAGGTTAGGGTTTGGTTTAGGGTGAGGGTTAGGCTGAGGGTTAGGGTTAGGCTTAGGTTTAGGGTTAGGCTGATGTTGAGGGTGGGGTTGAGATTAGGTTAGACTGATGGTTAGGGTTAAGGTTACATTGAGGATTAGGATGAGGGTTAGGGTTAGGATTAGCGTTACGGTTTGGGCTAAGGTGAGGATGAGGGTTAGGGTGAGGGTTAGGATTAGGATTAGGTTTAGGCTGAGGCTGAGGGTGAGGATGAGAGTTAGGGTTAGGATGATGGTTATGGTTATGGTTAGGGTGAGGGTTAGGCTGAGGGTTAGGGTTAGGGTTAGTGTGAGGGTGAAGGCAACGGTAAACCTGAGGGTTAGGGTTAGGGTGAGGGTTACAATAAGGGTGATGGTTAGGATTAGGGTGAGGATTAGGGTAAGGTTTAGGGTGAGGTTGAGGCTTAGATTGAGGGTTAGTGTTATGTTGAGTGCTATGGTTAGGGTGAGGGTTAGGTTTAGGGTTAGGGTTAGTGTTAGGGTTAAGGATAGGGTTACGGTTACGGTGAGCGTGAGGGTGAAGGTTAGGGTTAGGGTTAGGGTGAGGATTAGGTTTAGGGTTAGGGTTAGAGTTAGGCTTAGGGTGAGGGTGAGGTTTAAGTTTAGAGTTAGGGTAAGTGTTAGGGTTAGGGTTAGGGTGCGGGTTAGTGTGAGGTTTAGACTTCGGGTTAGGCTTAGGCTTAGGAATAGGCTTTGGCCCAGCGTGAGGGTGAGGGTTAAGGTTAGGGTTAGGGTGAAGGTTAGGGGGATGTTTAGGGTGAGGATTAGGGTTAGGGTTATGTTGAGGGTGAGGGTTAGATTTAGAGTGAGTGTTAGTGGGAGGGTTAGGGAGAGGGCTAGGTTTAGGGTTAGTGTTAGTCTTAGGGTGAGGGTGAGGTATAGGTTGAGGTTTAAGTATAGAGTTAGGGTTAGGATTAGGCTTAGGTTAAGGATGAGTGTGAGGGTTAGGGTTAGGTTTTAGGCTTAGGCTAAGGGTTAGGCTGAGGGAGAGGGAGGGTGTAAGGGTTAGTGTTAAGGTGAGGGGGAGAATTAGGGTTAGGTTGAGGGTTAGGATGAGGGTTAGGGTTAGGGTTAGGGTGAGGGCTAGGGTGAGGGTGAGGGTTAGGGTTAGGTTTAGTGTTAGGATGAGGGTAAGTGTTAGGGTGAGGGTTAGGTTTAGGGTGAGGGTTATAGTTGGGGTATGGGTTAGGGTTTAGTGTTAGGGTTATTGTTATTGTTAGGTTTAGGTTTACATTGAGGGTGAAGGTGAGGGTGAGGTTTAGGGTTAGGGTTAGGGTGAGGTTTAGGGTTTGGATTAAGGTAAGATTTAGGGTTAGGGTTAGGGTGAGGGTTAGGTTTAGGGTTTGGGATAGGGTGAGGTTGAGGGTGAGGATTATGGTTAGGGTTAGTGTTAGGGTTAGGTTTAGTTTTAGGGTTAGTTTTTTGTTAGGGTTAATGTGATGATTAGGTTTAGGATTAGGCTTAGGTTTAGGCTGAGGCTGAGGTTGAGGGTGAGGTTTAGGGTTAGGGTGAGTGTTAGGTTTAGGGTTAGTTTGAGGGTTAGGATGAGGGTTAGGGTTAGGATTAGGTTTAGGGTGAGAGCTGGGATGCCAGTTTGTGTGAGGGTTAGGGTTAGGTATAGGGTTAGGTTTAGGATTAGTGTTAGGTTGAGAGTGAGTGTGAGGGTTAGGGTTAGGCTTAGGCTTAGGCTTAAGCTTAGGCTTCGGGTTTGGCTGATGGTGAGGGTGGGGATTAGGGTTAGGTTGATGGTTAGGGTTATGGTTAGCGTGAGGGTTAGGATGAGGGTTAGGGTTAGGGTGAGGCTTAGGGTGAGGGTGAAGGTAAGAGTAAAAGTGCGGGTTAGGGTTAGGGTGAGGGTTAGGGTTAGATTGAGGGTTAGGGTTATGTTGAGGTTTATATTTAGGGTGAGGGTTAGGTTTAGGGTTAGAGTTATTGTTAGGTTTGGTTTACGGTTACGGTAAGGGTGAGGGTGAGGGTTAGGGTTAGGATTAGGGTGAGGTTTAGGTTTAGGATTAGGGTTAGAGTTAGGCTTAGGGTGAGGTTGAGGTTTATGGTTAGTTAGGTTTAGTGTTAGGGATAGGGTTTGGGTGAGGGTTATGGTTAGAGTTAGAGTTCGGGTTAGTCTTAGACTTAGGCTTAAGCTGAGCGTGAGGGTGAGGGTTAGGGTTAGGGTTAGGGTTAGGTTTAGGGTGAGGGTTAGGATGAGGTTTAGGGTTAGGGTTAGGGTTAGGGTTAGGTTTATGTTTAGTGTTAGGGTTAGGTTTAGGATTAGGTTAGGGTTAGGGTGATGATTAGGGTTAGTGTTTGGGTTGGGGTGAGGGTGAGGGTGAGGTTTATGGTTGGGGTTAATTTTAGGGTTAGGTTTAGGTTTAGGTTTAGGTTTAGGGTTACATTGAGGGTTAGGGATAGGTTTAGGGTTATTGTTACTGTTATGTTTAGGGTTAAGTTTGCGGTGAGGGTGAGGCTGAGGGTGAGGGTTATGGTTAGTGTTAGGGTTAGGGTTAGGGTTAGGGTTAGTGTTATTGTTAGGGTTAGGGTTAGAGTTACGGTGAGGATCACAGTGAGGGTGAGGGTGAGGGTTAGGGTGAGGTTTAGGGTGAGGTTTAGGGTTAGGGTTAGGGTAAGTGTTAGGGTGCTGGTGAGATTTCGGATTAGAGTTTAGATTAGGGGGAGGGTTAGTGGGAGGATTAGGGTTAGGTTTAGTGTTAGCATTAGGGTGAGGGTGAGTGTTAGGTTGAGGTTTAGTGATAGGGTTAGGGTTAGGATTAGGGTTAGGATGAGGGTGAGTGTGAGAGTTAGGGTTAGGCTTAGGCTTAGGCTTAGGGTTAGGGTGAGGGTGAAGGTGGGGGTGAGGATTAGGGTTAGGGTGATGGTTAGGGTTAAGGTTAGTGTTATTGTTAGTGTTAGGGTTAGATTTACAGTGAGGGTGAGGGTGCAGGTGAGGGTTAGGTTTAGGGTTATGTTGAGGTTTAGGATTGGGGTTAGACAAAGGGTTCGGGTGAGGGTGAGGTTTAGGATTAGAGTTAGGGTTAGTGCTAGTGTTAGGCTGAGTGTGAGTGAGGGGGTGAGGATTAGTGTTTGGGTATGGGTTTGGGTTAGAGATAGGGTTAGGGTTAGGGTTATTATTAGTGTTATGGTTAGGGTTAAGTTTGCAATGAGGGTGAGGCTGAGGGTGAGGTTTATGATTAGGGTTAAGTTTAGGGTTAGTGTTATTGTTAGGGTTAGGGTTAGAGTTATGGTGAGGGTGAGGGTGAGGGTGAGGGTACAGGTTAGGGTTAGGGTGAGGTTTAGGGTGAGGTTAAGTGTTAGGGTTAGGTTGAGGGTGAAGTTTAGGGTCAGAGTGACGGTTAGTGGGATGGTTAGCGTGAGGGTTAGTTTTAGGGTTTGTGTTTGTCTTAGGGTGAGGTTGAGGGTTAGGTTAAGGTTTAGGGATAGGGTTAGGGTTAGGAATAGGGTTAGGGTGAGGGTGAGTGTGAGGGTTAGTCTTTGGTTTAGGCTTAGGCTTAGGTTTAGACTGAGGTTTAGGGTGAGGGTTAATGTTAGGGTGATGTTTAGGGTTATGGTTAGGGTGAGGGTTAGCATGAGGGTTAGTTTTAGGGTGATTAGGGTGAGGGTGATGGTGAGCATAAAGGTGAGGGTTAGGGTTAGGTTGAGGGTTACACCAAGGGTGAGTGTTAGGGTTAGGGTTAGGGTTAGGGTGAGGGTGAGGGTTAGATTTAGGGTTAGGATTATGTTGAGGGTTATGGTTAGGGTGAGGGTTAGGTTTAGGTTTAGGGTTATTGTTAGGGTTAGATTTAGGGTTACAGTTAGGGTGAGGGTAAGAGTTCGGATTAGGCTTAGGCTTAGGCCAAGCATGAGGGTGATGGTTAGGGTTAGGGTGAGGGTGAGGGTTAGGGTTAGGTTTAGGGTGAGGGTTAGGATGAGTTTTAGGGTTAGGGTTAGGCTTAGGGTTAGGGTTACGGTGAGGGTTAGGGTTAGGATTAGGGTTAGGGTTAGGGTTATTGTTATTGATATGGTTAGAGTTAAGTTTGGGGTGAGGGTGAAGATGAGGGTGAGGGTTATGGTTAGTGTTAGGGTTGGGGTTAGGGTTAGGGTTAGTGTTATTGTTAGGGTTAGGGTTGGAGTTATGGTGAGGGTGAGGGTGAGGGTTAGAGTGAGTTTTAGGTTGAGGTTTAGGGTTAGGGTTAGGTTTAGAGTGCTGGTGAGGTTTAGGGTTAGTGTTAGGATTTAGTGGGATGGTTAGGATGAGGGTTAGGTTTAGGGTTAGTGTTAGTCTTAGGGTGAGGGTTAGGTTGAGGTTTAGGGATAGGGTTAGGGTGGGATTAGGGTTAGTGTGAGGGTGAGTGTGAGGGTTAGGTTGAGGGTTAGGGTTAGGGTAAGGGTTAGGGTAAGTTTTAGGGTGAGGCTTAGAGTGAGTGTCAGAGTTAGGTTTAGGGTGAGGTTTATGGTAATGGTTAAGTTTAGGTTGAGGGTGAGGGTGAGGGTTAGGGTGAGGGTGAGGGTGAGGTTTTGTGTGAGGGTGAGGGTTAGGTTTTGGGTTAGGTTTACGGTTAAGTTTAGGGTGAGGGTTACTGTAAGTGTTAGGGTTAGGATGAGGGTTAGGGTGAGGTTAAGGGTTAGGGTGAGGGTGAGGGTTAGTTTTAGGATTAGGGTAAGGTTTAGGGTGAGGGTTAGGGATAGGGTTAGGATTAGGGTGAGGGTTTTTGTTAGGGATAGGTTTAGAGTTAGGGTGAGGGTGAGGGTGAGGGTTAGCGTTTGGATTAGGTTTAGGGTTAGGGTTAGGCTGAGGGTGAGTTTGAAGCTGAGAGTGAGAGTTAGGATTAATGTGAGTGTTAGGGTTAGGGTTAACGTGATGGTTAGGGTGAGGGTTAGGGTTAGGGTTAGGATGAGGGTTAGGCTGAGGGTTAGCTTTAGGATTGGGCTGAGGGTAAGGTTTAGGGTGAGGTTTAGGGTGAAGTTTAGGCTTAGGTTTAGGGTGAGGGTTAGGGTGAGGGATAGTGTTAGGTTTAGGGTTAGCATTAGGGTGAGGGTTAGGGTGTTGGTAAGGGTTAGAGTGAGGGTTAGGGTTAGGCTGAGCTTTAGGGATAGCATTAGGGTTAGCGTTAGGTTGAAGTTTAGGGTGTTGGTAAGGGTTAGAGTGAGGGTTAGGGTGAGGGTGAGGGTTAGGGATAGCATTAGGGTTAGGGTTAGAGTTAGGGTGAGGTTTAGGGTTAGGGTTAGGGATAGGGTGACAGTTAGGCTTAAGGTGAGGGTGAGGGTTAGGATTAATGTGAGAATTATGGTTAGGGTTAGGGTTAGTGTGAGGATAAGGGTAAGGGTGAGGGTTCGGGTGAGAGTGAGGTTTAGGGTTAGCATTAGTGTTAGGGTTAGGGTTAGGGTGAGGTTTTGGATTAGGGTTAGGGTTAGGGTGAGGGTTAGAGTTAGTTTGAGGGTTAGGGTAGGGTTAGGGTGAGGGGTAGGGTTCGGGTGAGGGTGAGTTTTAGGGCGTTTGACGCTTAGGGTTAGGTTGAGGGTTTAGGTGAGGGTGAGGGTTAGGGTGAGGGTGAGGGTTAGGGTTACGGTGAGGATTAGTGTTAGTGTTAGGGTTAGGGTTATGGTGAGGGTAAGGGTTAGGATGAGGTTTAGGGTGAAGATGAGGTTTAGAGATAGCATGAAATTTAGGGTGAGGGTTACCGTGTGGGTTAGGATCCAGGTTAGGTTATGTGAGGGTGAGGGTTAGTGTTAGGTTTAGTGTTATGTTTAGGATGAGAGTAAGGTTTTGCATGAGCATTAGGGTGAGGGTGAGGGTTAGGGTTAGGTTGAGGGTTAGGGTGAGCATTAGGGTGAGGGTTAGGTTTAGGTTTAGTGTTAGGGTGAGGGTTAGGGTGAGGTTTTGTGTTAGTGTTAGGATTAGTGTTAGGGTGAGGGTTAGGGTTAGGGTAAGGGTTAGAGTGAAGTTTAGGGTGAGGGTGAGCATTAGGGATAGCATTAGGGTTAATGGTAGGTTTAGGGTGAGGGTTAGGGTTACGCTTAGGCTTACGGTTATGGTGAGGTTTAGGGTTAGGGTTATGGTGAGGGTTAGGTTTAGGGTTAGGATAAGGTTTAGGTTTAGAGTGAGGGTGAGAGTGAGAGTTATGTTTAGGATTAGGCTTAGGTGTAGGGTTAGGCATAGGGTGAGGGTGAGTGTCAGAGTTAGGTTTAGTGTGAGGGTTAGGGTTATGATTATGGTTAGGGTGAGGGTGAGTGTGAGGTTGAGGATGAGTTTGAGGGTTAGGGTATGGTTGAGGGTTAGGGTTAGGGTTAAAGATAGGGTGAGGCTTAGAGTTAGGATTAGGGTTAGGATGAAGATTAGGCTGATGGTTAGGTTTAGGGTTAGGATGAGGGTTAGGGTTAGGGTTAGGGTGAGTCTGAGGGTTAGGGTTAGCATTAGGGTGAGGGTGAGGGTGAGGGTTAAGTTTAGGTTTAGGGTTAGGGTTAGGATTAGGGTGAGGGTGAGGTTTAGGGTTAGAGTCAGGTGTACGGTTAGGTTTACTGTGAGTGTTAGGGTTAGGTTTTGTGTTACATTTAGGGTTATGGTGAGGGCAAGTGTGAGGGTGAGGTTTAGGGTTAGGGTTAGGCTTTGGTTTCAGCTGAGGGTTAGGGTGAGGGTTAGGGTTAGGTTAAGGATTAGTGTTAAGATTAGAGTTAGGGTGAGGGTTATGTTTAGGGTTAGGTTAGTGTTACGATGAGGATTAGTGTTAGGATTAGGGTTAGGGTGAGGGTGAGGGTTAGGGTTAGTGTTAGGGTGAGGTTTAGGGTTTGGGTTAGGGTTAGGGTGAGGGTTAGGATGAGGGTTAGGGTTATGATGAGGGTGAGGGTTAGGGTTAGGGTGAGGGTTAGGTGTAGGATGAGGGTTAGGGTGAGGGTGAGGATTAGGATGAGGGTTAGGGTTACAATTATTGTTAGTGTTATGGTTATGTTTATGTTGGCAGTGAGGGTGAGACTGAGGGTCATGTTAGGGATAGGATTAGTGTTAGGGTTAGGTTTAGGGTTAGGATTAGTGTTATTGTTAGGGTTAGGGTTAGACTTACCGTGAGTTTGTGGGTGAGGGTACAGTTGAGGTAAGGGTTACGGTTAGGGTGAGGTGATGGTTAGGGTTAGGATTAGGGTTAGGGTGAGTGTGAGGTTTAGGGTTAGAATTAGGGTTAGGGGGAGGGTAAGGTTAGGGTTAGTGTTAGGGTTAGGGATAGGGTGAGGGTTAGGTTGAGGTTAAGGGTTATGGATAGGGTTAGGTTTAGGATTAGGGTTAGGGTGACGGTGAGTGTGAGGTTTAGGTTTAGGGTTGGGCTTAGGCTTAGGCTTAGGCTGAGGGTGAGGCTGGGTGTGAGGATTAGGGTTTGGGTGATGTTTAGGGTTAGGGTTAGTTTGAGGGTTAGGATGAGGGTTAGGGTTAGGATTAGGGTTAGGGTGAGGGCTAGGGTGAGGTTGAGGGTTAGGTTTAGGTTTAAGCTTAGGCTTATTGTTAGTCTGAGGGTGAGGGTGAGGGTGAGGGTTAGGGTTAGGGTGATGGGTAGGGTTAAGTTTAGGATGAGGTTTAGGATGAGGGTTAGGGTTAGGCTGAGTGTTACGGTGAAGGGTATGGTAAGCGTAAAGGTGAAGTTTAGGCTGTGGGTGAGGGTTAAGATAAGGGTAAGTGTTAGGGTTAGTGTTTGGGTTAGGGTAAGGGTTACTGTTAGAATAAGGGTTAGGGTGAAGGCTAGAGTGAGGGTGAGGTTTAGGGTTAGGGTGAGGTTGAGAGTTAGGTTGAGGGTTAAGATTAATGTGAGGGTTAATGTTAGGGTTAGGGTTATTGTAAGGGTGAGGGTAAGTGTTAGCGAGAGCGTTAGGGTTAGGGTGAGTGTTAGAGTTAGGTTTAGGGTTATTGTTAGGGTTTGGGTTAGGGTTACTCACAGTGAATGTGAGGGTTAGGGTTAGAGTTAGGGTTAGTATTAGGGTTAGGGTGATGGTGAGTGTGTGGGTTAGGGTTATGTATAGGTTTAGGCTTAGGGTTAGGCTAAGGGTGAGTTTGATGGTGAGGGTTAGGGTTAGGGTAAGTGTTAGAGTTAGGGTTAGGTTGAGGAAGAGTGTGTGGCTTAGGATTAGATTTAGGGTTAGGCTAATGGTAAGGTTAAGGGTGAATGCTAGGGTTAGGTTGGGGGTTAGGTTTAAGGTTAGGGGGAGGGTTAGGATGAGGGTTAAGGTTAGGATTAGGTTTAGTGTGAGGGCTAAGGTGAGGGTGATGTTTAGTGTTAGGGTAAGGGGGAGGGGGAGGGGGAGGTTCAACATTACAGTTATGGTTAGTGTGAGTGATAGGGTTAGGTTTAGTGTTAGGGTTAGTGTTAGGGTTAGGGTTAGGGTGAGGGTTAAGTTTAGGGTGAGGGTTAGGTTTAGGGTTAGGATTAGGATTAGGGTTAGTGTGAGGGTGAGTTTGAGGGTTAGGGTTAGGGTTAGGGTTAGGCTTAGGGATAGGCTGAGGGGGAGGGGGAGGGGGAGTGTTAGGGTGAGGGTGAGGGAGAGGTTTAGGGTTATAGTTAATGTTAAGGTGAGGATTAGGGTTAGGGTGAGCTTGAGGGTGAGTGTTAGATTGAGGATTAGTGTTAGGGTTAGTGTGAGGTTTAGGGTGAGGATGAGGGTTACGGTTAGGGTGAGGGCTAGGTTGAAGTTGAGGATTAGGGTTAGGGTTAGGGTGAGGTTTAGGTTTAGGGTGATCGTTAGCGTTTGTGTTAGGGTTAGGGTTAGGATGAGGGTTAGGTTGAGGGTTAGTGTTAGGTATAGGTTTAGGTTTAGAATTAGGGTTTGTGTGAGGGTGAGTGTGAGGGTTATGGTTAGGTTTAGGGTTAAGTTTAGGGTTAGGCTGAGGGTGAAGGTGAGGGTTAGGGTTAGAGTGAGGGTTAGGGTTAGGTTTAGGGTAAGGGTTAGAATGAGGGTTAGGTTTAGGATTAGGTTTAGTGTGAGGGCTAGCATGCTGATGAGGGTTAGGGTTAGGGTTAGGGTGAGGTTTAGGTTTTGGGTTAGGTTGAGAGTTAAGATTAGGGCGAGGTTTAGGGTGAGGGTTAGGGTTAGGGTGAGGGTTAGCATGAGGGTTAGGGTTAGAATTAGGGTTAGGATGAGGTCAAGGGAGAGGGTGAGGGTTAATGTTAGGGTTATGGTGAGGTTTAGGTTTTGGGTTAGGTTTAGGGTTAGGGTGAGGGTTAGGGTTAGAGTTATGGTGAGGGTCAGGGTTAAGGTTTGGTTGAGGGTTAGAATTAGTTTTAGGGTTAGGGTGAGGGTTAGGGTTAGGATTAGGGTGAAGGTTAGGATGAGGGTTAGTGTTACAATTTGGATTATGGTGAGGGCTATGGTGAGGGGGAGTGTTAGGGTTAGGGTTAGGGCGAGCTTTAGGGTTAGGGTTAGGGGTAGGGTTATGGTGAGATTTAGGGTTCGGGTTATGGTGCGGGTGAGGGTTAAGTTGGGGGTGAGGTTTAGGGTGTGGACTAAGGTGAAGGTGAGGGTTAAGTTTAGGGTTAGGGTTAGGTTGAGGTTGAGGTATAGGGTTAGGGTTAGGGTTAGGGTTAGGATTAGGATTAGGGTGAGGGTTAGTGTGAGGATTAGGGTTAGGTTTAGGCTTAGGCTTAGGGTTAGGCTGAGGGTGAGGTTGGGGATGAGGATTAGGTTTAGAGTGATATTTCCGGTTATGGTTAGGTTGAGAGTTAGCATGAAGCTTAGGGTTAGGATTAGGTTTAGGGTTGAGGGCTAGGATGAGTGGGAAGTTTAGGGTTAGGTTTAGGATTAGGGTTAGGCTGAGGCTGAAGGTGAGGGTAAGCATTAGGTTTAGGGTGATGGTTAGGATTACGGTTAGGGTGGGGGTAAGGATGTGGGTTAGGATTAGGGTGAGGGTTAGAATGAGTGTGACAGTAAGAGTAAAGGTGAGGGTTAGGCTGAGTGTGAGGGTTATGTTAAGGGTGAGTGTTCGGATTAGGGTTAGGGTGAGGGTTAGGGTTAGACTGAGGGTTAGTGTTAGGTTTAGTGTGAGGTTAAGGGTGAGGATGAGGGTTAGGCTTTGGGTGAGGCCAGGGTGAAGTTGAGGGTTAGGGTTAGGGTTAGGGTTAGTGTGAGGTTTAGTATGGGGGTGAGGCTTAGTGTTAAGGTTAGGATTAGGCTTAGGGTTAAGGTGAGGGTGAGTGTGAGGGTTAGGGTTAGGGTGAGTGTTAAGGTTAGGGTTAGAGTGAGGGTTGGGTTGAGGGTTAGGCTTTGGCTTAGGGTTTGAGTATTGGCTAGGGTGAGGGTGAGGGTTTGGGTTAGGGTTATGTTGAGGTTTTGGGTTAGTGTTAGTGTTAGGGTTGGTGTTAGGGTTAGGCTTAATGTTAGTCAGAGGGTGAGGGGGAGGGGGAGGGTTAGGGTTAGGGTGAGGGTGAGGTTTAGAATTAGAGTTAGCATTAGGGTGAGGGTTAGTGTGAGAGTTAGGGTTAGGGTTAGTATTATGGTTAGGGTTAGGGTGAGGGTGAGTGTGAGGGTCAGGATTAGTCTTAGGCTTAGGCTTAGGCTTAGGCCAAGCGAAAGTGTGAGGGTGAGGGTTAGGGTTAGAGTTAGGGTTTTAGGGTTAGGGTTATGCTTACAATGAGGCAGAGGTTTAGGGTTAGAGTTAGGGTTATTGGAAGGGTTAGGGCGAGGGTTAGGGTTAGGGTTATTGTTAGTCTTATGGTGAGGGTGAGGGTTAGTTTGAGGTTTAGGGAAAGGCTTAGTGTTAGGATTAGTGTTAGAGTTAGGGTAAGTGTGAGGGTTAGGGTTAGGATTAGGCTTAGGCGTAGGGTTAGGCTGAGGTTGAAGGTAGGTGTAAGGGTTAGGGTTATGGTGAGGGTGAGGATTAGGTTTAGGGTGAAGGTTAGGATTTGGGTTATGGTTAAGGTGAGGCTGAGGGTTATGGTTAGGGTGAGGTTTAGGGTTAGGATTAGGGTTAGGGTGAGGTTGAGGGTTAGGATCAGGGTTATGGTTATTGTTAGTGTTATGGTTAAGGTTACCTTTGCAGTGATGGTGAGGCTGAGGTTTAGGGTTAGGGTTAGGATTAGGGTTAGGTTTAGATTTAGGGTTAGGATTAGTGTTATTGTTAAGGTTAGATTTAGAGTTATGGTGAAGGTGAGGGTGAGGGTTAAGTTTAGGGTTAGGGTGAGGTTTAGGGTTAGGGTGAGGATTAGGGTTAGTGTGAGGGTGAGGTTTAGGGTTAGAGTTAGGGTTAGGGGGAGGGTTAGTGGGAGGGTTAGGGTTAGGGGGAGTGTTAGGTTGAGGTTTAGGTTTAGGGTTAGTGTTTGTTTTAGGATTAGGGTTAGGGTGAGGGTGAGTGTGAAGGTTAGGGTTAGGCTTAGGCTCAGGTTTAGGCTGAGGGTGATGGTGGGGGTGAGGATAAGGGTTTGGGTGATGGTTAGGGTTAGGATTAGGGTGGGGGTTAGGATGAGGGTTAGGGTTAGAATTACGGTTAGGGTGAGGGCTAGGTTGAGTGTGAGGGCTAGGGTTAGGCTTAGGCTTAGGCTTAGGGTTAGGCTGAGGGTGAGGTTGAGGGTGAGGGTTAGGTTTAGGGAGATGTTTAGGGCGATGGTTAGGTTGAAGTTTAGCCTGAGGTTTAGGGATAGGGTGAGGGTTAGGGTGAGGGTGATGGTAAGGGTAAAGTTGAGGGTTAGGCTAACTATGAGGGTTAAGTTAAGGTTGAGGGTTAGGGTTAGGGTAAGGGTGAGG
Source organism: Dipodomys merriami (assembly GCF_024711535.1). NCBI lineage: Eukaryota > Metazoa > Chordata > Mammalia > Rodentia > Heteromyidae > Dipodomys > Dipodomys merriami. The sequence goes on from NW_027206579.1 coordinate 2,031,805, forward strand.
GTTAGATGTTAGGTTGAGGGTGAGGGTTAGATTGAGGATGAGGGTTAGGTTTAGGGTGAGGGAAAGGGTTAGAATTAGGTTTAGGGTGAAGGCTAGGGTGAAGGTGAGGGTTAGGGTTAGGGTTAGGGTGAGGTTAAGTGTTCGGGTAAGGGTTAGGGTTAGTGTTAGAGTTATTGTTATTGTTAGGTTTAGGTTTACGTTTAGGGTGAGGGTGAGGGTGAGGTTTAGGGTTACAGTTAGGCTTAGGTTGAGGGTTAGTGTGAGGGTTAGGTTTAGGGATAGGGTTAGGTTTAGGATTAGGTTTGGGTTGAGAGTGAGTGTGAGTGTTAGGGTTAGGGCTAGGCTTAGGGTTAGGGTTAGGGTTTGGTTTAGGGTGAGGGTGAGTTTTAGGTTTAGAGTTAGTGTTAGTGTTAGGGTTAGGTTTAGAGTTATGGTCAGGGTTAGGTTTAGGTTTAGGCTTAGGCTTAGGTTTAGGCTGATGGTGAGGGTGGAGATGAGGATTAGGTTTAAAGAGATGGTGAGTGTTATAGTTACCTTGAGGGTTAGGATGAGGGTTAGGTTTAGGATTAGGGTTAGTCTGAGGCGGAGGTTGAGGGTGAGGTTTAGGGTTAAGGTGATGGTTAGGGTTACGTTTAGGGTTAGAGTAAGGATGAGGGTTAGGGTTAGGGTGAGGGTGACAGTAAGTGTAAAGGTGAAGGTTAATGTTAGGGTGAGGTTTACGGTAAGGGTGATGATTAGGTTTAGGGTGAGGGTTAGGGTGAGTGTTAGGGTTAGGGTTAGGATGAGGGTGAGGGTTAGATTGAGGGTTAGGTTTATGTTGAGGGGTATGGTTAGGGTGAGGTTTAGGCTTAGGGTTAGGGTTATTGTCACGGTTATGTTTAGGGTTACGGTTACGGTGAGAGTGAGGGTGAGGGTTCGGGTTAGGGTGCGGGTGAGGTTTAGTTTAAGGTTAGGGTTAGAGTTAGGCTTAGTGTGAGGGTGAGGTTTAGGGTTAGAGTTAGGGTTAGTGTTAGGTTTAGGGTTAGGGTGAGGGTTAGGGTGAGGGTTAGAGTTCGGTAATGCTTAGGCTTAGGCTTAGGCCGAGCTTGAGGGTGAGGGAAAGGGTTAGGTTGAGGTTTAAGGATAGGGTTAGTGTTAGGATTAGGGTTAGGGTGAGGGTGAACGTTAGGGTAAGGGTTAGGCTTAGGCTCTGGGTAACCTTAGGGTGAGGGTGGGTGTGAGGATTAGGATTAGAGTGATGGTTAGGGTTAGGGTTAGTGTTATTGTTATGGTTAGGGTTAGAGTTAAGGTGAGGGTGAGGGTGCGGGTGAGGGTTAGGGTTAGGGTTAGGGTGAGGTTTAGGTTTAGGGTTAGAGTTAGGGTTAGGGTGAGGGTGAGCTTTAGGGTTAGAGTTAGGGTAAGTGTTAGGGTTAGGCTTAGGTTTAGGCTTATGGTTAGGCTGAGGGTGAGGGTGGGGATGGGAATTAGGGTTATGATTAGGGTTAGGGTGAGGTTTAGGGTTAGGGTGAGGGTTAGGTTTAGGGTTAGTGTTAGCCTTAGGGTGAATGTGAGGGTTAGGTTGAGGTTTAGGGATAGAGTTAGGGTTAGGATTAGGGTTAGGGTGACTGTGAATGTGAGGGTTAGTGTTAGGGTTTGGCTTAGGCTTAGGGTTAGGATTAGGGTGAGGGTTAGGGTGAGGGTGAGGGTGAGAGTTAAGGTTAGGGTTAAGGTGAAGTTTAGGGTTAGAATATGTGTGAGTGTTGGTGTTAGGGTTAGGGTTAGGGTTAGGGTTAGTGTTAGGGATAGGGGCAGGGTTAGGGTTAGGGTTAAGGTTAGGCTTAGTCTTAGGGTTAGGGTTAGGTTGAGGGTTAGTTTGACGTTCAGGTTTAGGGTTAGGATTAGGTTTAGGAATAGATTTAGGCTGATGGTGAGGTTGAGGGTGAGGGTTAGTGTTAGGGTGATGGTTAGGGTTAGTGTTAGAGTGAGGTTTAGGATGATGCTTAGGTTTAGGATTAGGATTAGGGTGAGGGCTAGTGTGAGGGTGAGGGTGAGGGTTAGGTTTAGGGTGGTGGTTAGGGTTAAGGTTAGCTTGAAAGTTAGGATGAGGTTTAGGGATTGGGTGAGGGTTAGTTTGAGGGTGATGGTAAGATTAAATTTGAGGGTTAGGCTGAGGTTGAGGGTTAAGATAAGGGTGAGGGTTACAGTTAGGGTGAGGGTTAGGGCAAGGTTGTGGGTTATGGATTATGGTGAGGCTGAGGGTTACATTGCAGATTAGGGTTAGGGTTAGTGTGAGGTTTAGTTTGAGGATGAGTGTTAGGGTTATGTGAGTGTAAGGGTTAGAATTAGTTTTAGGGTGAGATCTAGGGTGAGGTTGAGGGTTAGGGTTAGTGTTAGGGTTAGGCTGAGGTTTAGGCTTAGGGTGAGGTTTAGGGTTAGTTTGAGGGTTAGTGTTAGGCTTAGGGTTAGTGTTAGGGTGAGGGTAAGTGTTAGGGTGAGGGTTGGGGTTACGGTGAAATTTATAGTTAGGGTGCGGGTTAGGGTTAGGTTTAGGTTGAGGTTCAGGGTTAGGATTAGGGTTAGAGTTAGGGTTAGGGTGAGGGTGAGGTTTAGGGTTAGATTTAGGCTTAGGGTGAGGGTTAATGTTAGGGTTCGGTTTAGGGTTAGTGTTAGGTTAGGGTTAGGGTGAGGGTTAGTATGAGTGTTAAGGTTAGAGTTAGGGTTAGGGTTAGGATTAGTGTAAGGTTGAGGGTGAGTGTGTGCGTTAGGGTTAGGTTTAGGGTTAGGCTTAGTGTTAGGCTGAGGGTGAGGTTGAGGGTGAGGTTTAGGGTTAGGGTGAGGGTTAGGATTAGGGTTAGGTTGAGGGTTAGGATGAGGGTTAGAGTTAGGATTAGTGTTAGGGTGGGGGCTAGCATGAGGGTGAGGTTTAGGGTTAGGGTTAGGGTGAGCTTTAGGGTTAGGATTAGGGTGAGGGTGAGGTTTAGTGTTAGAGTTAGTGTTAGGGTGAGGGTTAGGGTTAGGGTTAGTGTTAGGGTTAGGGATAGGGTGAGTGTTAGGGTTAGGATTAGGGTTATGCTTATGGTTAGGATTAGGATTAATGTTAGGGTGAGGGTGAGTGTGAGGATTACGGTTATGCTTAGGGTTAGGCTGAGGGTGAGTGTGAGGATGAGGGTTAGGGTTAGGCTGAGTGTTATGTTTACGTTTAGAGTTAGTGTTACTGTGAGGGTTAGGGTTATGGTGAGCGTGTGAGTGAGGGTTAGAGTTAGGGTGATGCTTAGGGTTATGGTCAGGGTGAGGGTTAGGATGAGGGTTAGCGTGAGGGTGATAGTAAGTGTAAATTTGAGGGTTAGGCTGAGAATGAGGATTACTGTAAATGTGAGGGTTAGGGTTAGAGTGAGGGTTAGTGTTAGGGTTAGGGTGAGGTTGTGGTTTAGATTGAGGATAAGTTTGAGTGTTATTTTGAGGTTTAGGGTGAGGATGATAGTTAAGGTTGGGTGAGGGCTAGGGTGGGGGTGAGGTTTAGGTTTAAGTTTTGGGTGAGTGTTAGGGTTAGGGTGAGTGTTAGGGTTAGTGTGAGGTTTATTGTTAGGGTTAGGGTTAGTGTTAGGTTTTGGGTAAGTTTTAGGGTGAGGGTTAGGGTTAGGGTGAGGATTAGGGTTAGGGTTAAGGTGAGGGTGAGGGTTAGACTGAGTATTAGTATTAGGGTTAGTGTGAGGTTTAGAGTGAGGATGAGGGGTAAGGTTAGGATGAGGGCTAAGGTGAGGGTGAGGGTTAGGGATAGGGTTAGGTTGAGGTTTAGGGTTAAGTGTGAGGGTTAGCGTTAGGATTAGGGTTAGTTTTAGGGTGAGGTTAAGTGTTATGGTGAGGGTTAGGGTTAGGGTGAGAGTTATAGTTAGTGTAAAGATTAGTATTTGGGTTAGTGTTATTTTTAGGTTTAGGGTTAGGTTTATGGTTACGGTGAGGGAGAGGGGGAGGGTTAGGGTTAGGGTTAGCGTAAGGGTTAGGTTGTAGTTTAGGGTTGGGGTTAGGTTTAGGATTAGGGTTTTGGTGAGGGTGAGGGTGAGGGTTAGGGTTAGGCTGAGGCTTAGGCTTAGGGTTAGGCTGAGGGTGAGTGTCGGGATGAGGATTAGGTTTAGGGTGATGGTTAGGGTTAGGGTTAGGTTACGATTAGGTTTAGGGTTAGGATTAGGTTTAGGGTGAGGTCTAGGGTGAGGGTGAGGGTTAGGTTTAGGGTTAAGGAGAGTGTTAGGGTTAGAGTGAGTGTTAGGGTTAGTGTGAGGGTTAGTGTTAGTGTGAGGGTTTGTGTTAGGGTTAGCGTTAGTGTTAGGGTGAGGGTAAGTGTTAGGGTGAGGGTTAGGGTTAGGGTGAGGCTTATGGTTAGAATGAGGGTTAGAGTTAGGGTTAGGGTTATTGTTTGGGTTAGGGTTAGGTTTAGGATAAGGGTTAGGGTTAGGATTAGGGTTAGGGTGAGGGCTAGGGTGATGGTGAGGGTTAGGGTTAGGGATAGGCTTAGGCTTAGGTTAGGGCTGAGGCTGAGGTTGAGGTTGAGTTTTAGAGTTAGCGTGATGGTTAGGTTATGGTTAGGCTGAGGGTTAGGATGAGGGTTAAGTTTAGGGTTAGGGATAGGGTGAGGGTGACAGTAAGGTTAAAATTGAGGATTAGGTTTAGGGTGAGTGTTAGGGTGAGGATTAGTGTTAGGGTTAGGGTGAGGGTTAGATTGAGTATTCGTGTTAGGGTTAGTGTGAGGTTTAGGGTGAGCATGAGAGGTAGCGTTAGGGTGAGGGCAATGGTTAGGGTGAGGATTAGGGATAGGATTAGTTTGAGGTTTAGGGTTAAGTTGATGGTTAGGGTTAGTGTGAGGGTTAGTGTTAGGATTAGGGTTCATTTTTGGGTGAGGGTATGTGTTAGGGTGAGGGTGAGTGTTAGGGTGAGAGTTATGTTTAGGGTTAGGATTAGTATTAGGATTAGGGTTATTTTAGGATTAGGGTTAGGGTTATGGTTACTGTGAGGGTGAGGGTTAAGGTTAGGGTTAGGTTGAGGTTTAGGTTTAGGGTTATGGTTAGAGTTAGGGTTAGGTTGAGGGTGAGGTTTAGGTTTAGATTTAGGGTTAGAGGAGGGTTAGGGTGAGGGTGAGTGTGAGGGTTATGTTTAGGGTTAGGCTTACACATAGGGTTTGGCTGAGGGTGAGGCTGAAGGTGAGGGTTAGAGTTAGGGTGAGGGTTAGAGTTAGGGGTAGGTTGAGGTTTAGGATGAGGTTTAGAGTTAGGATTAGGGTTAGGATGAGGGCAAGGGTGATGGTGAGGTTTAGAGTTAGCATTAGGGCGAGGATTAGGCTTAGGCTTAGGTTTAGGGTTAGGGTGATGTTTAGTATGAGGGTGAGTGTTAGGATTAGGGTTAGGGTTATTGTTAGTGTTATGGTTAAAGTTAAGTTCACAGTGAGGGTGAGGCTGAGGCTGAGGTTTAGGGTTAGGGTAAGGGTGAGGGTTAGGGTTAGGGTTAGGGTGAGGCTTTGGTTAGGTTTAGGGTTATGGTTAGGGTGAGCATTAGGGTTAGGGTTAGGGTAACGGTTATTGTTAGGGTTAGGGTTAGATTAACGGTGAGGTTGAGGGTGAGGGTGAGGTTGAGGGTTAGGGTTAGATTTAGGGTGAGTGTGAGGTTTTTCGTTAGAGTTAGGTTTAGGGCGAGGGTAAGGGTGAGGGTTAGGGATAGGGTTAGTGTTAGGTTTAGGTTTCTGGTGAGGGTTAGGTTGAGGTTTAGGGTTAGGGTTAGGGTTAGGTTGAGGATTAGGGTTATGGTGAGGGTGAGTGTGATGGTTAGGGTTTGGGGTATTCTTAGACTTAGGGTTAGGCTGAGAGTGAGGGTTGGGATGATGATTAGGTTTAGTGTGATGGTTAGGGTTAGGGTTATTTTTAGGGTTAGGATTAGGGTTAGGGTTAGGATTAGGTTTAGGTTGAGAGTGAGGGTTAGGGTTAGGTTTAGGCTTAGGGTTAGGGTTAGGCTGAGGCTCTGGGTGTGGGTTAGGGTCAGGGTTAGGGTGATGCTTAGGGTTACGGTCCGGGTGAAGGTTAGGATGAGGCTGTTGGTGAGGGTGAGGGTAAGGGTTAGGGTGATGCTTAGGGTTACAGTCCGGGTGAAGGTTAGGATGAGGGTTAGGGTTAGGGTGAGTGTTAGTGTGAGGGTTAAGGTAAGGAAAAAGTTGAAGTTTAGGCCGAGAGTGAGGATTACATTAAGGGTGAGGGTTAGGGTTATGTTGGGGGTTAGGATTAGGGTTAGGGTGAGGGTGATGTTAAGATTGAGGATTAGTTTTAGGGTTTGTGTGAGGTTTAGGGTGAGGATGAGGGTTAGGGTTAGGGTGAGGGCTAGGGTGAGGGTGAGGGTGAGGGTTAGTGTGAGGGTGAGGTTTAGGGTTAGGGTGACAATTAGGATTAGTTTGAGGATTATTGTTATTGTTAGGGTTAGTGTTAAGGTGAGGGTAAGTGTTAGGGTGAGGGTTAGAGTTAGGTGAGGGTTATGGTTAGAATGAGGGTTAGGGTTAGGTTTAGGGTTATTGTTAGGGTTAGGGTTAGGGTTACAGTTATGGTGAGGGTGAGGGTTAGGGTTAGGTTTAGGGTGAGGTTTATGTTTAGGGATAGGGTTACAGTTAGGGTTAGGGTGAGGGTTAGGTTTAGGTTTAGGGTTAGGGTTATAGTTAGGGTGAGGGTTAGGGTTAGGTTAGGGGCACGATTAGGTTTAGGGTTAGGATGAGGTTTAGGGTTAGGGTTAGGGTTTGGGTGAAGTTGAGGGTGGGATTTAGTGTTAGAGTTAGGGTTAGGGTGAGAGTTAGTGTGAGGGTTAGGGTTAGTGTTAGATTTAGGGTTAGGATGAGGGTGAGGTTTAGGGTTAGGGTTACGATTAGGATTAGGGTTAGTGTTAGGGTGAGTGTTTGGGTTAGACTTAGGGTTAGGGTTAGGCTAAGGTTTAAGCTGAGGGTGAGTGTAAGGGTGAGGATTAGGGTTAGGGTGGGGGTTAGGGTTATCTTTAGGGTGAGAGTTAGGGTTCGGGTTAAGTTTAGGGTTTGGGTTAGGGTTAGGGTTCAGGTTACAGTGATGGTGAGTGTTAGGGTTAGGTTGAGGGTTAGGGTTAGGATTAGGGTTAGGGTTAGGGTTAGTGTTAGGATGAGGATTAGGGTTAGGATTAGCGTTAGGGTGAGGGCTAGGCTAAGGATGAGGGTTAGAGTTAGCGTTAGGGTGAGGTTTAGGGTGAGGGTTAGGGTCAGGGTGAGGGTTAGGATGAGGGTTAGGGTTATGGTGAGTGTGAGGGTTAGAGTTTCCGTGAGGGTTAGGGTTAGAATGAGGGTTAGGGTGAGTGTGATGTTTAGGATTAGGGTTAGTGTTAGGATTATTGTTAGTGTTAAGGTTATGGTTTCATTTGCAGTGAGGGTGAGGCTGAGTGTGAGAGTTAGGGATAGGATTAGTGTTAGTGTTAGGTTTAGGTTTAATTTTAGTGTTATTGTTAGCTTTAGGGTTAGAGTTACGGACAGGTGAGGGTGAGGGTTAGGGTTAGGGTGAGGTTTAGGGATAGGATTACGATTAGGTTTAGGGTGAGTGTGAGGTTTAGGGTTAGAGTTAGGGTTAGGGGGAGGGTTAGGTTGATGCTTAGTGTTAGGGTTAGTGTTAGGTTAGGATTAGGGTTAGGGTTAGTGGGAGGCTTAGGGTTAGAGTTAGGGTTAGGGTTAGCATTAGAGTTTCGCTGAGGTTGAGCCTGTGGGTTAGGGTTAGGTTTAGGGTTATGCTTAGGGTTAGGCTGAGGGTGAGGTTGAGGGTGAGGGTTAGGGTTATTGTGAGGGTAAGGATTAGTGTTAGGGTGAGGGTTATGATGAGGGTTAGGGTTAGGATTAGGGTTAGGGTGAGGGCTAGCGTGAGGGTGAGGTTTAGGGTTAGGGTTAGGGTGAGCTTTAGGGTTAGGGTTAGGGTCAGAGTGAGGTTTAGTGTTAGAGTTAGTGTAAGGGTGAGGGTTAGGGTTAGGGTTAGTGTTAGGGTTAGTGTTAGGGTGAGTGTTAGGGTTAGTGTGAGGGTTATGGTTAGGGTTAGGTTTAGGATTAGGGTTAGGGTGAGGGTGAGGGTTAGAGTTAGGTTTAGGGTGATGCTTAGGGTTACAGTCAGGGTGAGGATTAGGATGAGTGTTAGGGTTAGTGTGAGGTTTAGTGTGAGGATGACAGTATGAGTAAAGTTGAGGGTTATGTTGAGAATGAGGATTACGGTAAATGTGAGGGTTAGGGTTAGGGTGAGGGTTACAGTTAGGGTTAGGGTGAGCTTGTGGTTTAGCTTAAGGATTAGTTTTAGGGTTAGTGTGAGGTTTAGGGTGAGGATGATAGTTAGGGTTAGGGTGAGAGCTAGGGTGACGGTGAGGGTTAGGGTTAGGGTTAGGGTGAGTGTTAGGGTTAGGGTGATGGTTAGGGTTAGTGTGAGTGTTAGTGTTAGGGTTAGCGTTAGTGTTAGGGTGAGGGTAAGTGTTAGGGTGAGGGTTAGGGTTAGGGTGAGGCTTATGGTTAGAATGAGGGTTAGGGTTAGGGTTAGGGCTATTTTGTGGGTTAGGGTTAGTGTTAGGCTGAGGGTTAGGGTTAGGATTAGGGTTAGGGTGAGGGCTAGGGTGAGGGTGATGTTTAGGGTTAGGCTTAGGCTTAGGCTTAGGTTTAGGCTGAGGCTGAGGGTGAGGTTGAGGGTTAGGCTTAGCGTGATGGTTAGGTTATGGTTAGGCTGACGTTTTGGATGAGGGTTAGGGTTAGGGTTAGGGTTAGGGTTACAGTAAGGTTAAAGGTGAGGGCTAGGTTTAGGGTGAGGGTTAGGGTGAGGATTAGGGTTAGGGTTAGGGTGAGGGTTAGATTGAGTAGTAGTGTTAGGGTTTGTGTGAGGTTTAGGCTGAGGATGAGGGGTAGGGTTAGGGTGAGGGCTAGGGTGAGGTTGAGGGTTATTGATAGGGTTAGGTTGAGGTTTAGGGTTAAGGTGATGGTTAGGGTTAGTGTGAGGGTTAGTGTTAGGATTAGGTTTCGTTTCAGGGTGAGGGTAAGTGTTAAGATGAGGGTGAGTGTTAGGGTGAGAGTTATGGTTAGGGTTATGATTATTATTTGGATTAGGGTTATTTTAGGGTTAGGGTTATGGTTATGGTTATGGTGAGGGTGAGGGTGAGGGTGAGGGTTTGGGTTAGGTTTACGGTGAGGTTTAGGTTTAGGGTTATGGTTAGAGTTAGGTTTAGGTTGAGGGTGAGGTTTAGGTTTAGATTTAGGGTTAGGAGGAGAGTTAGGGTGAGGGTTACGGTTAGGGTTAGTGTTAGGTTTACGGTTAGGGTGAGGGTTAGTTTGAGGGTTAGGTTTAGGGTTAGGGTTAGGTTGAGGATTCGAGTTATGGTGAGGGTGAGGGTGAGGGTTAGGGTGAGGGTTAGGCTTAGGCTTAGGGTTAGGCTGAGAGTGAGGGTGGGGTGAGGATTAGATTTAGGGTGATGGTTAAGGTTAGTGTTAGGTTTAGGGTTAGGATTTGGGTTAGGGTTAGGATTAGGGTTAGGGTGAGGGCTAGGTTGAGGGTGAGGGTTCGGGTTAGGTTTAGGCTTAGGGTTAGGGTTAGGCTGAGGCTGTGGGTTAGGGTGAGCGTTAAGGTTAGGGTGATGCTTAGGTTTACAGTCCGGGTGAGGGTTAGGATGAGGGATAAGGTTATGGTGAGGGTTAGGGTGAGGTTGACAATAAGGCTTAATGTGAAGGTTAGGCTGGGGTTTGGGTGAGGTTTAGGGTTCAGGTTACAGTGATGGAGAGGGTTAGGGTTAGGTTGAGGGTTAGGGTTAGGATTAGGGTTAGTGTGAGGGTTAGGGTTAGGGTTAGGGTTAGTGTTAGGATGAGGATTAGGGTTAGGATTAGGGTTAGGGTGAGGGCTAGTGTGAGGGTGATGTTTAGGGTTAGGCTTAGACTTCGGTTTAAGTTGAATCTGAGGGTGAGTTTGAAGGTTAGCGTTAGCATGATGGTTAGGGTTATGGTTATTCTGCGGGTTCGGATGAGGGTTAGGGTTAGGGTGAGGGTTATAGTGAGGGTGACAGTAAGGGTAAATGTGAGGGTTAGGGTTAGGGTGAGTGTTAGCGTGAGGATAAGGGTTAGGGTTAGGGTGAGGGTGAGGGTTAGATTGAATATTAGTCTTAGGATTAGTTTGAGGTTTAGGGTGAGGGTTAGGGGTAGCGTTAGGGTGAGGGCTGGGGTGAGGGTGAGGGTTAGGGATAGGGTTAGGTTGAGGTTTAGGGTTAAGGTGATGGTTAGGGTTAGTGTGAGGATTAGTGTTAGCATTAGGGTTAGTTTTAGGTTGAGGGTAAGTGTTAGGGTGAGGGTTAGGGTTAGGGTGAGAGTTATGGTTTCTGTTAGGATTAGTGTTAGGGTTAGTGTTATTTTTAAGGTTAGGGTTTGGCTTATTGTTACGGTGAAGTTGAGGGTCAGGATCAGGGTTACGGTTAGGCTGAGGTTTAGGTTTACGGTTATGGTTAGAGTTAGTTTTAGGTTGAGGGTAAGGTTCAGGTTTAGAGTTACGGTTAGGGGGAGGGTTAGGGGGAGGGTTAGGGGGAGGGTTAGGGTTAGGGTTAGTGTTAGTGTTAGGATTAGGGTTTGGGTGAGTGTGACGGTTAGTGTTAGGGTTAGGCATAGGTTTAGGTTTAGGCTGAGGGGGAGGGGGAGGGGGAGGGTTAGGGTGAGGGTTAGGGTTAGGGTTAGGGTGAGGGTGAGGGTTAGGATGAGGTTTAGGGTTAGGATTAGGGTTAGGTTGAGGGAATGGGTGAGGGTGAGTTGTAGAGTTAGCATTATGGCGAGGTTTATGATTAGGGTTAGGGTTAGGGTTAGGGTGAGGGTTAGGTTTAGGGCTACTTTGAGTGTGAGGGTTAGGGTTAGGGTGAGGGTTCGTGTTAGGGTTAGTGTGAGGGTGAGGGTTAGGATTAGGGTTAGGGTTATTGGTAGTGTTATGGTTAAGGTTAAGTTTGCAGTGAGGCTGAGGCTGAGGGTGAGGTTTAGGGTTAAGTTTAGGGTGAGTTTTAGGGTTAAGGTTACGGTTAAGGTTAGGATGGGGGCTTGGGTTAGGGTTAGGATTACGGTGAGGGTGAGCGTTAGGGTTAAGGTTAAATTTAGGGTTAGTGTTATGGTTAGGGTTAGAGTTACAGTGAGGGTTAGGGTGAGGGTTTGGTTTAGTGTTAGGTTGAGGTTTAGGTTGAGGGTGAAGTTTAGGGTTAGAGTAAGGTTTAGGGGAAGGTTTAGGGTAAGGGTTAGGTTTAGGGTTAGTGTTAGGGTTAGGGTTAGGTTGAGGGTTAGGTTGAGGTTTATTGTTAGGGTTAGGGTTACTTTGAGGATTAGGGTTATGGTGAGGGTGAGTGTGAGGGTTAGGGTTAGGGTTAGGCTAAGGCTTAGGGTTAGGCTGAGAGTGAGGGTGGGGATGAGGATTAGGTTTAGGGTGATGGTTAGGGTTAGCGTTAGGTTTAGGGTTAGGGTAAGGATTAGGTTTAGGGTGAGGGCTAGGGTGAGGGTGAGGGTTCGGGTTAGGTTTAGGCTTATGGTTAAGGTTAGGCTAAGGCTGTGTGTGAGGGTGAGGGTTAGGGTTAGGGTGATGCTTAGGGTTACATTCAGGGTGAGGGTTAAGATGAGGTTTAGGGTTAGGGTGAGTGTTAGGGTGAGGTTGACGGTCAGGGTAAAGGTGAAGGTTAGGCTGAGAGTGAGAATTAACGTAAGGGTGAAGATTAGGTTTAGGTTTAGGGTTATGGTTTGGGTTGGGGGAGGGTGAGGTTAAGATTGAGGATTAGTTTAAGGGTTAGCCTGAGGTTTAGGGTGAGGGTGAGGGTAAGGGTTAGGGTGAGGGTGAGGGTTAGGGTTAGGGTGAGGTTTAGGTTTAGGGTGATGATTAGGGTTAGTGTGAGGATTAGTGTTAGGGTTAGGGTTAGTTTTAGGGTGAGGGTGTTAGGGTGAGGGTTAGGGTTAGAGTGAGGGTTAGGTTGAGGTTTATTGTTAGGGTTAGGTTTAGGTTGAGGATTAGGGTTATGTTGAGGGTGAGTGTGAGGGTTAGGGTTAGGGTTAGGCTTAGGCTTAGGGTTAGGCTGAGAGTGAGGGTGGGGATGAGGATTAGGTTTAGGGTGATGTTTAGTGTTAGGGTTAGGTTTAGGGTTAGGATTGGGGATAGGGTTAGGATTAGGGTTAGGGTGAGGGCTAGGGTTAGGGTTAGGGTTATGGTTAGGGTTAGGGTTAGGGTTAGGCTGAGGCTGTGTGTGAGGGTGAGGGTTAGGGTTAGGGTGATGCTTAGGGTTACAATCAGGGTGAGGGTTAGGGTTAGGGTGAGTGTTAGGGTGAGGTTTACGGTAAGGGTAAAGGTTAAGGTTAGGCTGAGAGTGAGGATTACGGTAATGGTCAGGGTTAGGTTTAGGTTGAGGGTTAGGGTTCTGGTTAGGGTGAGGGTGAGGTTAAGATTGAGGATTAGTTTTAGGGTTAGTCTGAGGTTTAGGGTTTAGGTGAGGATTCGGGTTAGGGTTAGGGCTAGGATGAGGGTGAGGGTCAGGGTTAGGTTGAGGTTTAGGTTTACGGTGACGATTAGGGTTATTGTTAGGATTAGTGTTAGGGTTAGGGTTAGTGTTACGGTGAGGGTAAGTGTTAGGGTGAGGGTTAGCTTTAGGGTGAGTTTTATGGCTAGAATGATGATTAGGGTTAGGTATAGGGTTATTGTTGGGGTTAGGGTTAGGGTTACAGTTACGGTGAGGGTGAGGGTTAGGGTTAGGTTGAGGGTGAGGTTTATGTTTAGGGTTAATGTTAGAGTTAGGGTTAGTGTGAGGGTGCGGTTTAGGGTTAGAATTAGTGTTATTGTTAGTGTTAGGGTTAGGGTGAGGGTTAGTGTGAGGATTAGAGTTAGGCTTAAGCTTAGGTTTAGGCTTAGGCTTAGGCCGAGTGTGAGGGTGAGTGTTAGGGTTAGGGTTAGGGTCAGGGTTAGGGTGAGGTTTATGGTTAGGTTGAGCGCTAGGTTGATGGTTAGTGTGAGGTTTAGGGTTAGGGTTAGGGTTATGGTGAGGGTGAGTGTTAGGTTTAGGGTTAGGTTTAGTGTTATTGTTAGGGTTAGGGTTAGATTTACCGTGAGGGTGAGGGTGAGGATCCGGGTTAGGGTTAGGATGAGGTTTAGGGTTTGGGTTAGAGTTAGGATGAGGGTGAGGGTGAGATTGAGTGTTAGAGTTAGGTTTAGGGTAAGAGTTAGTGTGAGGGTTAGGGTTAGGGTTAGTTTTAGGATTAGGTTGAGGGTTAGGATGAGGGTGAGTGTTAGGGTTAGTGTTAGGATTAGGATTAGGGTTAGTGTTAGGCTGAGTCTTTGGTTTATGCTTAGGGTTAGGGTTAGGCTAAGGGTTAAGCTGAGGGTGAGGGTAAGGGTGAGGGTTAGGGTTAGCGTTTGGGTTAGGGTTAGCGTTAGGTTGAGGGTTAGGGTTCGGGTTAAGTTTAGAGTTTGGGTGAGGTCTAGGGTTCAAGTTACAGTGATGGTGAGGGTTAGAGTTAGGTTGAGGGTTAAAGTTAGGATTAGGGTTAGTGTGAGGATTAGGGTTAGGGTTAGGGTTAGTGTTAGGATGAGGATTAGGGTTAGGATTAGGGTTAGGGTGAGGACTAAGTGGGGGGGTGGGATAGGTTTAGTGTTAGGGTGAAGTTTAGGGTTCGGGTTAGGATGAGGTTGGGTTAGGATGAGGGTTAGGTTTATGCTGAGGATGAGGGCTAGAATTACTGTGAGGGTTAGGGTCAAGAAGAGGGTTAGGGTTAGGATTAGGGTTAGTGTTAGGATTATTATTAGTGTTAAGTTTATGGTTACATTTGCAGTGAGGGTGAGGCTGAGGGTGAGGGTTAGGGATAGGATTAGTGTTAGGGTTAGGTTTAGGGTTTGGATTAGTGTTATTGTTAGTGTTAGGGTTAGTGTTACGGTCAGGGTGAGGGTGACGGTAAGGCTGGGGTTTAGGGTTAGGGTTAGGGTGAGGTTTAGGGTTAGGGTTAAGATTAGGGTTAGGGTGAGTGTGAGGTTTAGGGTTAGAGTTAGCGTTAGGGGGAGGGTTAGGGGGAGGGTTAGCTTTAGGGTTAGGATTAGTGTTAGGATTAGGGTTAGGGTGAGGGTGAGTGTGAGGGTTAGGTTTAGGGTTAGGCTTACACATAGGGTTAGGCTGAGGGTGAGGCTGACGGTGAGGGTTAGAGTTAGGGTTAGGGTTAGCATTAGGGTTACGTTGAGGGTGAGTGTGTGGGTTAGGATTAGGTTTAGGGTTAGGGTTAGGGTTAGGATGAGGGTGAGGTTGTGGGTGATAATTAGGGTTATGGTGAGGGTTAGGATTAGGGTTAGGGTGAGGGTTATGATGAGGGTTAAGTTTAGGATTAGGTTTAGGGTGATGGCTAGTGTGAGGGTGAGGTTTAGGGTTAGGGTTAGGGTGAGCTTCAGGGTTAGGGTTAGGGTCAGGGTGAGGTTTAGTGTTACAGTTAGTGTTAGGGTCAGGGTTAGGGTTAGGGTTAGGTTGAGTGTTAGGGTTAGTGTGAGGGTTATGGTTATGGTTAGGATTAGGATTAGGGTTAGGATGAGGGTGAGTGTTCGGGTTAGGTTTAGACTTCGGCTTAGGCTGAGGGTGAGGGTGAGGGTTAGGGTTAATGTGTGGGTGAGGGTTAGAGTTAGGGTGATGCTTAGGGTTACAGTCAGGGTGAGGGTTAGGATGAGTGTTAGGGTTAGTGTGAAGGTTAGGGTGAGGGTGACAGTAAGGGTAAAGTTGCGGGTTAGGCTGAGAATGCGGATTATGGTAAATGTGAGGGTTAGGGCATGGGTGAGGGTTAGAGTTAGGGTTAGGTTGAGGGTGTGTTTTAGATTAAGGATAGTTTTAGGGTTAGTGTGAGGTTTAGGGTGAGTATGATAATTATGGTTAGGGTGAGGGCTAGGGTGAGTGTAAGGGTTAAAGTTAGGGTTAGGGTGCGTGTTAGGGTTACGGTGATGATTAGGGTTAGTGTGAGGGTTAGTTTTAGGGTTAGGGTTAGTGTTAGGGTGAGGGTAAGTATAAGGGTGAGGGTTAGGGTTAGGGTGAGGGTTATGGTTAGAATGAGGGTTAGGGTAAGGGTTAGGGTTATTGTTAGGTTTAGGTTTAGGGTTAGGCTGAGGGTTAGGTTTAGGATTAGGGTTAGGGTGAGTGCTAGGGTGAGGGTTAGGGTTAGGCTTAGGCTTAGGTTTAGGCTTAGGCTGAGGGTGAGGTTGATGGTTAGGGTTAGCGTGATGGTTAGGGTTATTGTTAGGCTGAGTTTTAGGATGAGGGATAGGGTTAGGGTTAGGGTTAGGGTGAGGGTGACCGTAAGGGTAAAGGTGAGGGCTAGGGTTAGGGTGAGGGTTAGGGTGAGGATTAGATTTTGGGTTAGGGTGAGGGTGAGGGTTAGATTGAGTATTAATATTAGGGTTAGGGTGAGGGCTAGGGTGAGGGTGAGGGTTAGGGATAGTGTTAGGTTGAGGTTTAGGGTTAAGGTGATGGTTAATGTTAGTGTGAGGGTTAGTGTTAGGATTAGGGTTAGTTTTAGGGTGAGGGTAAGTGTTAGGGTGAGGGTTAGGGTTAGGGTGAGAGTTATGGTTAGGGTTAGGATTAGTGTTAGGGTTAGGGTTATTTTTAGGGTTACGGTTAGGCTTATGGTTAAGGTGAGGGTGAGGGTGAGGTTTAGGGTTAGAGTTAGGGTGAGGTTTACGTTTAGGGTTATGGTTAGAGTTCGGGTTAGGTTTAGGGTGAGGTTTAGAGTTAGGGTTAGGGAGAGCGTTATGGTGAATTTTAGGGTTAGGGTTAGGGTTAGTGTTAGAATAAGGGTTAGGGTTAGGGTGAGTGTGAGGGTTATGGTTAGGGTTAGGCTTAGGCATAAGTTTAGGCTGAGGGTGAGGGTGAGGGCAAGGGTTAGGTTTAGGGTGAGTGTTAGCGTTAGGGTTAGTTTGAGGGTTAGGATGAGGTTTAGGGTTAGGATTAGGGTTAGGCTGAGGGCAAGGTTGAGGGTGAGGTTTAGAGTTAGCATTATGGCGAGGTTTAGGATTAGGGTTAGGATTAGGGTTAGGGTGAGTGTTAGGGTTAGGTTTACTGTGAGGGTGAGGGTTAGGTTTAGGGTGAGGGTTAGGGTTAGGGTTAGAGTGAGGGATATTGTTAGTGTTATGGTTAAGGTTAAGTTTAGAGTGAAGGTGAGGCTGAGGGTGAGATTTAGGGTTAGGGTTAAGGTGAGGTTTAGGGTTAGTGTTAGGGTTAGGGTTAGGGTGAGGGTTAGGGTGAGGGTGAGGTTTAGGGTTAGAGTTAGCGTTTCTGTTAGTGTTAGGGTTAGGGTGACAGTGCTCTCACTGTTAGGTTTAGGCTTAAGCTTAGGTTTAGGCTTAGGCTTAGGCGGAGCTTGAGGGTGAGGGTTAGGGTTTGGGTTAGTGTGAGGGTTAGGGTGAGGGTTAGGGTTAGGATGAGGTTTAGGGTGAGGGTGAGGGTTAGGATTAGTGTTAGGGTTAGGGTTAGGTTGAGAATGAGGTTTAGGGTTAGAGTTAGGATTAGGGGGAGGGTTAGGTTGAGGTTTAGTTTTAGGGTTAGTGTTAGTGTTAGGGTTAGGGTGAGGGTTAGGTTGAGGTTTAGGGTTAGGGTTAGGGTTAGGATTAGTATTAGGTTTAGTGTGATGGTGAGTGTGAGGGTTAGGGTTAGGCTTAGGCTTAGGCTTAGGGTTAGGCTGAGCATGAGGATGGGGGTGAGGATTAGGGTTCGGGTGATGGTTAGGTTTATCGTTAGATTGAGGGTTATGATGAGGGTTAGGGTTAGGATTAGGGTTAGGGAGAGGGCTAGGGTGAGGTTGAGGTTTAGGGTTATTTTTAGCCTTAGGCTTAGGGTTATTCTGAGGCTGACGTTGAGGGTGAGTGTTAGGGTTAGTGTTAGGGTTAGGGTTAGGGTGAGGGTTAGTCTGAGGGTGATTGCTAGGCTGGTCATTAATGACAGGGTTAGGATTAGGGATAGGGTTAGTTTTAGGATTAGGTTTAGATTGAGGGTGTGTGTGAGGGTTAGGGTTAGGGTTAGGCTTAGGCTTAGGGTTAGAGTGAGTGTTAGGTTTAGGGATCGGTTTAGGCTGAGAGTGAGGGTTAGGGTTAGGGTTAGGCTGAGTGTGAGGGTGAGGTTTAGGGGTTAGGGTTAGTGTGAAAGTTAGGGTTATGAGGAGGGTTATGGTTAGATTGAGGTTTAGGGTTAAGTTTAGGCTTAGGGTGAGGGCAAGGGTGAGAGTGAGGGTTAGGGTTAGGGTTAGGTTGAGATTTTGGTGAGGGTGAGGTTTAGGGTTAGGGTTAGGGTGAGTTTAAGGGTTATGGTTAGGGTTACCGTTTTAGCGAGGGTGAGGGTTAGGGTTAGATTTAGGGTAGGGTGAGGGTTAGGGTGAAGGTTAGGGTGAGGGTTAGGTTTAGTGTTAGTGTTAAGGGTAGGGTTAGGATGAGGGTTAAGGTGAGGGTGAGGGTTAGGGTAAGGTTTAGGATTAGGATTAGTGTTAAGGTGAGGGTGAGTATGCGGGTTAGTGTTAGGGTTAGTATTAGGGTTAGGGTGAGGGTGAGGGTTAACTTTAGGGTTAGGTTTAGAGTGAGAGTTAGGGTGAGGTTTAGGCTGTGCGTGATTGCTAGGGTGGTGGTTAATATGAGGGTTAGGGTTAGGGATATGGTTAGGTTTAGGATTAGGTTTAGATTGAGGGTGAGTTTGAGGGTTAGGGTTAGGGTTAGGCTTAGGCTTAGAGTTAGAGTGAGTGTTAGGGTTAGGGTTTGGTTTAGGGTGAATGTGATGGTTAGGGTTAGGGTTAGGGTGAGGGTGAGGGTGAGGGTGAGGGTTAGGGTTAGTGTGAAAGTTAGGGTTATGGTGAGGGTTATGGTTAGGGTGAGGGTTAGGGTTAGGTTTAGGCTTAGGGTGAGGGCTAGGGTGAGAGTGAGGTTTAGGGTTAGGGTTAGGGTGAGTTTTAGGGTGAGGGTGAGTTTTAGGGTTAGGGTTAAGGTGAGTTTTAGGGTTATGGTTAGGGTTAGGGTTAAGGCGAGTGTGAGGGTTAGGGTTAGATTTAGGGTTAGGGTTAATGTTAGTGTTAGGGGCAGTGAGAGTTAGGGTGAGGGTTAGGGTTAGTGTTACTGTTAGGGGCAGGGTTAGGAAGAGGGTTAGGGTGAGGGTGAGGGTTAGGATAAGTGTTAGGATTAGGATTAGGGTTAAGGTGAGGGTGCATGTTTGTGTTAGTGTTAGGGTTAGTATTAGGTGTAGGGTGAGGTTGACTGTTAGCTTTAGGGTTAGGTTTAGAGTGAGTGTTAGGGTGAGGGTTAAGGTGAGGGTTAGGGATAGGATTAGAGTTAGGATATGTGCTAGGATGATCGACAGTGTTAGGGTTAGGTTTAGAGTGAGAGTTATGGTGAGGGTTAGGTTTAGGGTTAGTGTTAGGTTTAGAGTTGGTGTTAGGGTTAGGATTAGGTTTACGGTGACTGTGGGTGTGACAGTTAGGGTTAGGGTTAGTGTTAGGCTTAGGGTTAGGCTGAGGCTGAGGGTGAGGATGAGGGTTAGATTTAGGATGAGATTTGGTTTAGGTTTAGAGTGAGGGTTAGGGTGAGGGTTAGGGTTAGGATTAGGGTTAGGGTATGTCCTAGGGTGAGGATTAGGGTTAGGGTTATTTTAAGTGTAAGGTTTAGCACTAGGGTTAGGGTGAGGGTTAGGGTTAGGGTGAGGGTTTGGGTTAGGGTTAGAGTTACTGTGAGGGTGAGTTTTAAGTTTAGGTTTAGGGTTATGGTTATTCTTAGGGTGAGGGTTAAAGTTAAGGTTAAGGTTAAGGTAAGGGTGAGGGTGAGGGTGATGTTGATGGTTAGTTTTAGGGTTGGGATGAGGTTTAGAGTTATGGTTACTGTTAGGGTGAGGGTGAAGTTTAGGGTTAGTGTTAGGTTTAGGGTTAGGGTTAGTGTGAGTGTTAGGGTTACATTTAATATTATGGTTAGGGTTATGGTGAGGGCTAGTGTGAGGGTGAGCATTAGGGTTAGGGTTAGGCTTAGGCTTAGTGTTAAGCTGAAGGTGGGGGTGAGGGAAAGGGTTAGGCTTAGGCTTAGGGTTAGGCTGGGGGTGAGAGTGAGGGTTAGGTTTAGGGTGAGGGTGAGTTTTAGGGTTAGGGTTAGCGTTAGGGTGCGGATTAGTGTGAGGGTTAGGGTTAGGGTTAGTTTTACGGTTACGGTGAGAGTGAGGGTGACTGTGATGGTTAGGCTTAGCCTTAGGCTTAGGCTTATGCTTAGGCCGAGCTTGAGGGTGAAAGTGAGGGTGAAGTTTAGGGTGATTGTTAGGGTTTTAGGGTTAGGTTGAGGGTTAGGGTTAGGGTTAGGGTGAGGTTTACGTTTAAGTTTAGGGCTAGGGTGAGTGCTAGGGTGAGCGTGAGGGTAAGGGTTAGAGTTAGGGTGCGGTTTAGGGATAGGGATAGGTTTATGGTTAGGGTGAGTGTTAGGGTGAGGATTACGGTGAGGGTGAGGGTTAGGGTTAGAGTTAGGGTTAGGGTTAGGGTGAGGGTGATGGTGAGGGTTAGATTAGGGTTAGGGTTAGTGTTATTGTTAGTGTTATGTTTAGGTTTAAGTTTACAGTGAGGGTGAGGCTGAGGGTGAGTGTTAGGTTTAGGGTTAGGGTGAGATTTAGCTTAGGGTTAGGGTAAAGGTTAGGATAAGGGTTTGGGTTAGTGTTAGGATTACGGTGAGCGTGAGTGTTAGGTTTAAGGTGATGGTTATTGTTACTGTTAGGTTTAGGGTTAGAATTACGGCGAAGGTGAGGGTGAGTGTGAGGGTTAGGGTTAGGGTGAGGTTTAGGGTTAGGGTTAGGTTTAGGGTGAGGGTGAGGGTGAGGTTTAGGGTTAGATTTAGGGTTAGGGTGAGGTTTAGGGTGAGGTTTAGGGTTAGGGTTAGTGTTAGGGTTAGGGTTAGGGTGAGGGTTAGTATGAGGGTGAGGGTTAGGGTGAGGTTTAGAGTTAGGGTTAGGATTAGGATTAGGGTTAGTGTTAGGGTGAGTGTTTGGGTTAGGCTTAGGGTTAGGGTTAGGATTAGCATTAAGCTGAGAGTGAGGGTGAGGGTGAGGTTCAGGGTTAGGGTTTGGGTTAGGCTTAGCGTTTGGGTGAGAGTTAGGGTTAGGGTGAGATTTATGATGAGGATTAGGTTTAGGATTAGTGTTAGGGTTAGGGTGAGGGTGAGGGTTCGGATGAGGGTGATGCTTAGGATTAGGGTTAGGGTGAGGGTGAGGGTGAGTTTTAGTGTTAGATTTAGGATTAGGTAAGGGATAGGGAGAGGTTTAGGGTTAGGGTTAGTGTTAGTTTTAGGGTTAGGGTGAGGGTTAGTGTTAGGTTGAGGGTAACTATTAGGGTGAGGGTTAGGGTTATGGTGACGGTTATGGTTACAATGAGGGTTAGGGTTAGGTTTAGGGTTATTGTTAGGGATAGGGTATGGTTATTGTGACGGTTAGGGTTAGGTTTACGGTGAGGTTTATATTAAGGGTTAGGGTTAGAGTTAGTGTTAGGGTGAGGGTGAGGTTTAGGGTTAGAGTTAGCATTAGTGTTAATGTTAGGGTTAGTGTGAGGGTTAGTGTGAGGGTTAGGGTTAGGGTTAGGGTGAGTGTTAGGATGAGGTGTAGGGTTAGGATTAGGGTTAGGGTGAGCACTAGGGTGATGGTTAATGTGAGGGTTAGTGTTAGGGATGGGGTTAGGTTTAAGATTAGCTTTAGATTGTGGGTGAGTGTGAGGGTTAGGGTTAGGTTTAGGGTTAGGGTTAGAGTGAGTGTTAGGGTTAAGATTTGGTTTAGGGTGAGTTTGAGTGTTAGGGTTAGGGTTAGGGTGAGGGATAGGGTGAGGTTTAGGTTTTAGATTAGGGCTAGGGTGAGTGCTAGGGTGACGGTGAGGGTTAGGGTTAGAGTTAGGGTGCGGTTTAGGGATAGGTTTAGGTTTAGGGTTAGGGTGAGTGTTAGGCTGAGGGTTACGTTGAGGGTGAGGGTTAGGGTTAGGGTGAGGGTTATGGTTAGGTTGAGGTTGAAGGTAAGATTAGCGTAGGGTTATTGTTATTGTTAGTGTTATGGTTAGGTTTAAGTTTACAGTGAGGGTGAGCCTGAGGGTGAGGGTTAGGTTTAGGGTTAGGGTGAGGTTTAGGTTAGGGTTAGGGTAAGGGTTAGGGTGAGGCTTTGGGTCAGGTTTACGATTATGGTGAGGGTGAGTGTTAGGTTTAGGGTGAGGGTTAATGTTATTGTTAGGGTTAGGGTTAGAGTTACGGTGAAGGTGAGGGTGAGTGTGAGGGTTAGGGTTAGGGTGAGGTTTAGGGTTAGGGTTAGGGTTAGTGTTAGGGTTAGTGTGAGGGTGAGGGTTAGGATGAGGTTGAGGGTTAGGGTGAGGTTTAGAGTTAGGGTTAGGATTAGGATTAGGGTAAGTGTTAGGGTGAGTGTTTGGGTTAGGCTTATGGTTAGTGTTAGGCTTAGCGTTAAGCTGAGGGTGAGGGTGAGGGTGAGGATTAGGGTTAGGTTTTCGGTTAGGGTTAGCATTTGGGTGAGATTTAGTGTTAAGGTTAGGGTGAGAGTTAGGATGAGGATTAGGGTTAGGATTAGTGTTAGGGTTAGGTTTAGTTTGAGGTTTAGGATGAGGTTGATGTTTAGGATTAGGGTTAGCGTGAGAGTGAGGGTGAGTTTTAGGGTTAGAGTTAGGGTTAGGGTAAGGGATAGGGTGAGGTTTAGGGTTCGGGTTAGTGTTAGGTTTAGGGATAGGGTGAGGGTTAGTGTTAGGGTGAGGGTTAGGTTTAGGGTTAGGATTAGGATTAGGGTTAGTGTGAGGGTGAGTATGAGGGTTAGGGTTAGGTTTAGGTTTAGGCATAGGGATAGGCTGTGGGTGAGGGTGAGGGTGAGGGTTAGGGTGAGGGTGAGGGTGCGGTTTAGGGTTAGAGTTAGTGTTAAGTTGATGTTTAGTGTGAGGGTTAGTGTTAGGGTTAGTGTTAGTGTTAGGGTTAGGGTTAGGGTTAGGGTTAGGTTGAGGGTTAGGTTTAGGGATAGGGTTAGGTTTAGGATTAGGTTTTTCGTGAGGTTGACTGTGAGGGTTATGGTTATGGTTATGATTAGGCTTCGGGTTAGGTTTAGGGTGAGGTTTTTGTTTAGGATTAGGGTTAGAGTTAGGGTTAGGGTGAGGGTGAGGTTTAAGGGTAGAGTTAGCGTTAGTGTTTGTGTTAGGGTTAGGGTGAGGTTTAGGGTTAGGATGAGTGTTATTATGAGTGTTAGATTTAAGATTAGGATTAGGTTGAGGGCTAGCATAAGAGTTTGGGTTAGGGTTAGGGTTAGGGAGAGGTTTAGGGTTAGGATTAAGTTTAGGCTTAGGGTGAGGGTTAGGGTTAAGGTTATGATGAAGGTGAGGGTTAGGGTAAGGTTGAGGGTTAGGATTAGGTCTAGGTTTAGGGTGAGGTTTAGGGTTAGGGTGAGGGCTAGGGTGAGGGTGAGGTTTAGGGTTAGGGTGAGGTTTAGGGTTAGAGTGATGTTTAGGTTTAGTCTGAGAATTAGTGTTAGGGTTAGTGTTAGTGTTAGGGTGAGTGTAAGTGTTAGGGTGAGGTTTAGGGTTATTTTGACATTTATGGTTACAATGAGGGTTAGGGCTATATTTAGGATTATTGTTAGGGTTAGGGTTAGGGTTTCGGTTACTGTGAGGGTGAGGGTTACGGTTCGGTTTAGGGTGAGGTTTATATTAAGGGTTAGGGTTAGAGTTCGGGTTAGGGTGAGGGTGTGGATTAGGGTTAAAGTTAGCGTTAGTGTTAGTGTTAGAGTTAGGGTGAGGGTTAGTGTCATGTTTAGGGTTAGGCTTAAGCTTAGGGTTAGGCTTTGTCTTAGGCCAAGAGTGAGGGTGAGGGTTAGGGTTAGGGTTAGGTTGAGAGATAGGATTAGGGTTAGGGTGAGTGTTAGGATGTGGTGTAGTGTTAGGATTAGGGTTAGGGTGAGCGCTAGGGTGATGGTTAATGTGAGGGTTAGGTTTAGGGATAGGGTTAGGTTTAGGATTAGGTTTAGATTGAGGGTGAGTGTGAGGGTTAGTGTTAGGGTTAGGCTTAGGCTTAGGGTTAGTGTGAGTGTTAGGGTTAGGGTTTGGTTTAGGGTGAGGTTGAGGGTTAGGGTTAGGGTTAGGGTTAGGGTGAGGGTGAGGGTGAGTGTTAGGGTTAGGGTGAGGACTAGGGTGAGGCTGAGGGTTAGGGTTTGGGTGACGTTTAGGGTTAGTGTGAGGATTAGTGTTAGGGTTAGGGTTAGTGTTAGGTTGAGGGTTAGTGTTAGGGTGATGGTTAGGGTTAGGTTTAGGGTTATGGTTAGAATGAGGTTTAGGGTTAGGTTTAGGATTATTGTTAGGGTTAGGGTTAGGGTTAGTGTTACAGTGAGGGTGATGGTTAGGGTTAGGTTTAGGGTGAGGTTTTTGTTTAGGGTTAGGGTTAGAGTTAATGTTAGGGTGAGGGTGAAGTTTAGGGTTAGAGTTAGCGTTAGTGTTTGTGTTAGGGTTAGGGTGACAGTTAGTGGGAGGGTTAGGGTTAGGCTTAGGCGGAGCATGAGGGTGAGGGTTAGGGTTAGGGTTAGTGTTAGGGTTAGGGTGAAGGTTAGGGTTAGGATGAGGTTTAAGATGATGGTGAGGGTTAGGATTAGGGTTAGGGGTAGGATCATTGTTAGTGTTAAGGTCATGGTGACGTTTGCAGTGAGGGTGTGGCTGAGGGTGAGGGTTAGGTATAGGATTAGTGTTAGGATTAGGATAAGGGTTAGGATTAGTGTTATTGTTAGGGTGAGGGTTAGAGTTACATTGAGGGTGAGGGCGAGGGTAAGGTTGAGGGTTAGCATTAGGATTAGGGTGAGGTTTAGGGCTAGGGTTAGGATTAGGTTTAGGATGAGTGTGAGGTTTAGGGTTAGAGTTAGGGTTAGGCAGATGTTTAGGGTGAGAGTTCGGGTTAGGGTTAATGTTAGGGTTAGGGTTAGGGTGAGGGTTAGGTTTAGGTTTAGGGTTAGGGTTAGCATTAGGGTTAGGGTTAGCATTAGTGTTAGGATTAGTGTTAGGTTGACGGTGAGTGTGAGGGTTAGCGTTAGGGTTAGGCTTAGGCTTAGGGTTAGGCTGAGGGTGAGTTTGGGGGTGAGGATTAGGGTTCGGGTGATGGTTAGGGTTAGGGATAGTTTCAGTTATAGGATGAGAGTAAGGGTTAGGATTAGGTTTAGGGTGAGGGTGAGGGTTAGGGTTAGGCTTAGGGTGAGGGCTAGGGTGAGAGTGAGGGTTAGGATTAGGGTTAGGGTGAGTTTAGGGTGAGAGTGAGGTTTAGGGTTAGGATTAGGGTGAATTTAGGGTTATGGTTATGGTTACCTTTTAGGCGAGGGTGATGGTTAGGGTTAGATTTAGGGTTAGGGTGAGAGTTAGGTTGAGGGTTAGGGTTAGTGTTAGTGTTAACGGTAGGTTTAGGATGAGGGTTAGGGTGAGGTTGAGGGTTATGGTAAGGGTTAGGATTAGGATTAGAGTTAAGGTAAGGTGAGTGTGAAGGTTAGTGTTAGGGTTAGTATTAGGGGTAGGGTGAGGGTGAGGGTTAACTTTAGGGTCGGTTTATAGTGAGGGTTAGGGTGAGGTTTAGGCTGAGGGTGATTCCCTAGGGTGGTGGTTAATATGAGGGTCAGGGTTAGGGATAGGGTTAGGTTTAGGATTAGGTTTAGATTGAGGGTGAGTGTGAGGGTTAGGGTTAGGGTTAGGGTTAGGCTTAGGGTTAGAGTGAGTGTTAGGGTTAGGGTTTGGTTTAGGGTGAAGGTGAGGGTTAGGGTTAGGGTTAGGGTGAGTGTGAGGGTGAGGGTTAGGGTTAGGGTTAGTGTGAAATTTAGGGTGATGATAAGCGTTATGGTTAGTGT
This sequence comes from Dipodomys merriami, assembly GCF_024711535.1. Lineage (NCBI taxonomy): Eukaryota > Metazoa > Chordata > Mammalia > Rodentia > Heteromyidae > Dipodomys > Dipodomys merriami. The sequence goes on from NW_027206579.1 coordinate 2,056,639, forward strand.
GAGGGTTAGGGTTAGAGTTAGGCTTAGGGTGAGGGCTAGGGTGAGTGTGAGGTTTAGGGTTAGGGTTAGGGTGAATTTTAGGGTGAGGGTGAGGTTTAGGGTTAGGGTTAGGGTGAGTTTTAGGGTTATGGTTAGGGTTAGGTTTAAGGCGAGTGTGACGGTTAGGGTTAGATTTAGGTTTAGGGTGAGGGTTAGAATGAGGTTTAGGGTTAGTGTTAGTGTTAGGGTCAGGGTTAGGATGAGGGTTAGCGTGAGGGTGAGGGTTAGGGTAAGTGTTAGGATTAGGATTAGGGTTAAGGTGAGGGTGTATGTGAGTGTTAGCGTTAGGGTTAGGATTAGGTGTAGCGTGAGGATGAGGGTTAGATTTAAGGTTAGGTTTAGAGTGAGGGTTAGGGTGAGGGTTATGATGAGGGTTAGGGATAGGATTAGGGGTAGGGTATGTGCTAGGAGGAGCAACAGTGTTAGGGTTAGGGTTAGAGAGAGGGTTAGGGTTAGGGTTAGGTTTAGGCTTAGTGTTAGGTTTAGGGTTGATGTTAGGGTTAGGATTAGGGTTATGATGACTGTCAGTGTGACAGTTAGGTTTAGGGTTAGTGTTAGGCTTAGGGTTAGGCTGAGGCTGAGGGTGAGGGTGAGGGTTAGATTTAGGGTGAGGGTTTGGTTTAGGGTTAGAGTGAGCGTTAGGGTGAGGATTAGGGTTAGGATTAGGGTTAAGATATATCCTAGGGTGAGGATTAGGGTTAGGGTTACTTTTTGTGTAAGGTTTAGCACTAGGGTTATGGTGAGGGTTAGGGTTAGAGTTACTGTGAGGGTGAGTTTTAAGTTTAGGTTTAGGGTTATTGTTATTCTTAGGGTTTGGGTTAAAGTTAAGGTTAAGGCAAAGATGAGGGTGACGGTGATGTTGAGGGTTAGGGTTAGGGTTAGGATGAGGTTTAGAGTTAGGGTTAGTGTTAGGGTGAGGGTGAGGTTTAGGGTTATTGTTAGGGTTAGGGTTAGGGTTAGTGTGAGTGTTAGGGTTATGTTTAATGTTATGGATAGGGTTATGGTGAGGGCTAGTGTGAGGGTGAGGGTTAGGGTTAGGGTTAGGCTTAGGCTTAGTCTTAAGCTGAGGGTGGGGGTGAGGGTTAGGGTTAGGCTTAGGCTTAGGGTTAGGCTGAGGTTGAGAGTGAGGGTTAGGTTTAGGGTGAGGGTGAGGTTTAGGGTTCGGGTTAGCGTTAGGGTGCGGGTTAGTGTGAGGGTTAGGGTTAGGGTTAGTGTTACGGTTACAGTGAGGGTGAGGGTGACTGTGATGGTTAGGCTTAGCCTTAGGCTTAGGCTTATGCTTAGGCCGAGCTTGTGGGTGAAGGTGAGGGTAAGGGTTAGGGTGATTGTTAGGGTTTTAGGGTTAGGGTGAGGTTTAGGGTTAGGGTTAGGGTGAGGTTTAGGTTTAAGATTAGGGCTAGGGTGAGTGCTAGGGTGAGGGTGAGGGTTAGGGTTAGAGTTAGGGTGAGGTTTAGGGTTAGGGTTAGGTTTACGGTTAGGTTGAGTGTTAGGGTGAGGATTACGGTGAGGGTGAGGGTTAGGGTTAGGGTGAGGTTTAGGGTTAGGGTGACTGTGATGGCGAAGGTTAGATTAGGGTTAGGGTTAGTGTTATTGTTAGTGTTATAGTTAGGTTTAAGTTTCCAGTGAGGGTGAGGCTGAGGGTGAGGGTTAGGTTTAGGGTTAGGGTGAAGTTTAGCTTAAGGTTAGGGTAATGGTTAGGGTGAGGGTTTGGGTTAGGTTTAGGATTACTGTGAGGGTGAGTGTTAGGGTTAGGGTGAGGGTTAGTGTTATTGTTAGGGTTATGGTTAGAGTTTCGGCGAAGAGGAGGGTGAGTGTGTGTGTTAGGGTTAGGGTGAGGTTTAGGGTTAGGGTTAGGTTTAGGGTGAGGGTGAGGGTGAGGTTTAGGGTTAGATTTAGGGTTAGTGTGAGGTTTAGGGTGAGGTTTAGGGTTAGGGTTAGTCTTAAGGTTAGGGTTAGGTTGAGGGTTAGGATGAGGGTGAGGGTTAGGGTGAGGGTTAGAGTTAGGGTTAGGATTAGGATTAGGGTTAGTGTTAGGGTGAGTGTTTGGGTTAGGCTTAGGGTTAGGGTTAGGCTTAGCATTAAGCTGAGGGTGAGGGTGAGGGTGAGGGTGAGGTGTAGGGTTAGGGTTTGGGTTAGGGTTAGCGTTTGGGTGAGAGTTAGGGTTAGGGTAAGAGTTAGGATGAAGATTAAGGTTAGGATTAATGTTAGGGTTAAGTTTAGGGTGAGGGTTAGAATGAGGGTGATGTTTAGGATTAGGGTGAGGGTGAGTTTTAGGGTTAGAGTTAAGGTTCAGGTAAGGGATAGGGAGAGGTTTAGGGTTAGGGTTAGTGTTAGGTTTAGGGTTAGGGTGAGGGTTAGTGTTAGGATGAGGGTAACTGTTAGGGTGATTGTTAGGATTATGGTGACTGTTATGGTTACAATTAGGGTTACGGTTAGGTTTAGGGTTATTGTTAGGGTTAGGGTTACGGTTAATGTGAGGGTTAGGGTTAGGTTTAGTGTGAGGTTTATATTAAGTGTTAAGGTTAGAGTTAGTGTTAGGGTGAGGGTGAAGATTAGGGTTAGAGTAAGCGTTGGTGTTAATGTTAGGTTTAGGGTGAGTGTTAGTGTGAGGGTTAGGGTTAGGGTTAGGGTGAGTGTTAGGATGAGGTGTAGGGTTAGGATTAGGGTTAAGGTGAGCGCTAGGGTGATGGTTAATGTGAGTATTAGTGTTAGGGATAGGGTTAGATTTAAGATTAGGTTTAGTTTGAGGGTAAGTGTGAGGATTAGGGTTACGGTTAGGGTTAGGGTTAGGGTTAGAGTGAGTGTTAGGGTTAAGATTTGGTTTAGGGTGAGGGTGAGAGTTAGGGTTAGGGTTAGTGTGAAAGTTAAGGTTATGGTGAGGTTATGGTTAGGGTGAGGTTTAGGGTTAGGGTTAGGCTTAGGTAGAGGTTTAGGGTCAGGGCTAGGGTGAGAGTAAGGTTTAGAGTTAGGGTTAGGGTGAGTTTTAGGGTGAGGGTGAGGTTTTGGGTTAGGGTTAGGATGAGTTTTAGGGTTATGTTTAGGGTTCCGTTTAAGGCGAAGTTGAGGGTAAGGGTTAGATTTTCGGTTAGGGTTACGTGTAGGGTGAGGCTTAGGGTGAAGTTTAGGGTTAGTGTTAGTGTTAGGAGTAGGGTTAGGATGAGGGTTAAGGTGAGGGTGAGGGTTAGGGTAAGGGTTAGGATTAGGATTAGGGTTAAGTTTTGATTGAATGTGAGGGTTAGTGTTATGCTTAGGGTTAGGGTTAGGATTAGGGGTAGGGTGAGGGTGAGGGTTAACTTTAGGGTTAGGTTTAGTGTGAGGGTTAGGATGAGGGTTATGGTGAGGTTTAGGGATAGGATTAGCGTTAGGGTATGTGCTAGGATGAGCAATAGGTTTGGTTTAGGTTTAGAGTGAGGGTTAGGGTGAGGGTTAGGTTTAGGGTTAGTGTTAGGTTTAGGGTTGGTGTTAGGATTAGGATTAGAGTTATGATGACTGTGAGTGTGACGGTTAGGGTTAGGGGTAGTGTTAGGCTTAGGGTTAGGGTGAGGCTGATGATGAGGGTGTGGGTTAGATTTAGGATGAGGGTTTGGTTTAGGGTTAGAGTGAGGGTTAGGGTGAGAGTTAGGGTTAGATTAGGGTTAGGGTATGTCCTATGGTGAGGATTAGGGTTAGTGTTAGGTTTAGGGTGAGGTTTAGCATTAGGGTTAGAGTCAGGGTTAGGGTTAGGGTGAGTGTTTGGGTTAGGGTTAGAGTTACGGTGAGGGTGAATTTTAAGTTTAGGTTTCGGGTTATGGTTATTCTTAGGGTTAGGGTTAAGGTTAAGTTTAAGGTAAGGGTGAGGGTGAGGGTGATGTTGAGGGTTAGGGTTAGGGTTAGGATGAGGTTTAGAGTTAGGTTTAGTGTTAGGGTGAGGGTGAGGTTTAGGGTTATTGTTAGGGTTAGGGTTAGGGTTAGTGTGAGTGTTAGGGTTAGGTTTAGTGTTATGGTTAGGGTAATGGTGAGGGCTAGTGTGAGGGTGAGGGTTAGGGTTAGGGTTAGGCTTAGTCTTAGTGTTAAGCTGAGGATGAGAGTGAGGGTTAGGTTTAGGGTGAGGATGAGGTTTAGGGTTAGGGTTACCGTTAGGGTGCGGGTTAGTGTGAGGGTTAGGGTTAGGTTTAGTGTTACGGTTACGGTGATGGTGAGGGTGAGTGTGAGGGTTAGGCTTAGCCTTAGGCTTACGCTTATGCTTAGGCCGAGCTTGAGGGTGAAGGTGAGGGTTAGGATTAGGGTGATTGTTAGGGTTTTAGGGTTAGGGTGAGGGTTAGGATTAGGGTTAGGGTGAGGTTTAGGGTGAGGTTTAGGTTTAAGACTAGGGCTAGGGTGAGTGCTAGGTTGAGGGTGAGGGTTAGGTTTAGAGTTAGGGTGAGATTCAGGGATAGGTTTAGGTTTAGGTTTAGGGTAAGTGTTAGGGTGAGGGTTACATTGGGGGTGAGGGTTAGGTTTAGGGTGAAGGTTAGGGTTAGGGTGAAGTTGAGGGTAATTTTAGGGTTACGGTTATTGTTATTGTTAGTTTTATGGTTAGGTTTAAGTTTACAGTAAGGGTGAGGCTGAGGGTGAGGGTTAGATTTAGGGTTAGGGTGAGGTTTATGTTAGGGTTAGGGTAAGGGTTAGGGTGACGGTTTGGGTCAGGTTTACGATTACGGTGAGGGTGAGTGTTAGGTTTAGGGTGAGGGTTAGTGTTATTGTTAGGGTTAGGTTTAGAGTTACGGTGAAGGTGAGGGTGAGTGTGAGGGTTAGGGTTAGGGTGAGATTTAGGGTTAGGATTAGGTTTAGGGTGAGGGTTAGGAAGAGGGTGAGGTTAGAGGTTTAGGTTGAGGTTTAGAGTTAGGGCTAGGATTAGGATTAGGGTTAGCTGTAGGTTGCGTGTTTGGGATAGGCTTAGGGTTACGGTTTGGCTTAGCATTATGCTGAGGGTGAGGGTGAGGGTGAGGATTAGGGTTAGGGTTTGGGTTAGGGTTAGCGTTTGGGTGAGAGTTAGGGTTAGGGTTAGGGTGAGAGTTAGGATGAGGACTAGGGTTAGGATTAGTGTTAGGGTTAGGGTTAGGGTGAGGGTTAGGATGATGGTGATGTTTACGATTAGGGTTAGGGTGAGGTTGAGGGTGACTTTTAGGGTTAGAGTTAGGTTTAGGGTAAGGTATAGGGTGAGGTTTAGGGTTACGGTTAGTGTTGTGGTTAGGTTTAGGGTTTGGGTTAGGGTTAGCGTTTGGGTGAGAGTTAGTGTTAGGGTTAGGGTGAGAGTTAGGATGAGTATTAGGGCTAGGATTAGTGTTAGGGTTAGGGTGAGGGTGAGGGTTAGGATGATGGTGATGTTTAGGATTAGGGTTAGGGTGAGGTTGAGGGTGAGTTTTAGGGTTAGAGTTAGGTTTAGGGTAAGGGACAGGGTGAGGTTTAGGGTTATGGTTAGTGTTAGTGTTAGGGTTAGGGTGAGGGTTAGTGTTAGGGTGAGGGTTAGGTTTAGGGTTAGGATTAGGATTAGGGTTAGTGTGAGGCTGAGTATGAGGGTTAGGGTTAGGATTAGGTTTAGGCTTAGGGATAGGCTGAGGGTGAGGGTGAGGGTGAGGTTTAGGGTTAGGGTTAGGGTGAGATTTAGGGTCAGAGTTAGTGTTAAGTTGAGGTTTAATGTGAGGATTAGTGTTAGGGTTAGTGTTAGGGTTAGGTTTAGCGTGAGGGTTAGGGTGAGGGTTAGGGTGAGGGTTAGGGTTAGGGATAGGGTTAGGTTTAAGATTAGGTTTTGGGTGAGGTTGAGTGTGAGGGTTATGGTTAGGATTACGATTAGGCTTACGGTTAGGCTGAGGGTGAGGGTGAGGGTTAGGGTTTGGGTGAGGGTTAGGTTTATGGTTAGGGTGAGGGTTAGGATGAGGATTAGGTTCAGGATTAGGATTAGGTTGAGGGCTAGCATGAGGTTGAGGGTTAGGGTTAGGGTTAGGGTGAGGTTTAGGGTTAGGATTAAGTTTAGGCATAGGGTGGGTGTTATGGTTAAGTTTATGATGAGGGTGAGGTTTAGGGTAAGGTTGATGGTTAGGATTAGGTCTAGGTTTAGGGTGAGGGTTAGTGTTAGGGTGAGGGTTAGGGTGAGGGTGAGGTTTAGGCTTAGGGTGAGGTTTAGGGTTAGGATGATGGTTAGGGTTAGAGTGAGGATTAGTGTTAGGGTTAGGATTAGTGTTAATGTGAGGGTAATTGTTAGGGTGAGTGTTAGGTTTATGGTGACGATTATGGTTACAATGAGGGTTAGGTTTAGTTTTAGTTTTATTTTTAGAGTTAGGTTTAGGGTTATGGTTACTGTGAGGGTGAGGGTTAGGGCTAGGTTTAGGTTGAGGTTTATATTAAGGTTTAGGGTTAGAGTTAGGGTTAGGGTGAGGGTAAGGTTTAGGTTTAGAGTTAGCGTGAGTGTTAGTGTTAGGGTTAGGATGAGGGTTAGTGTTAGGGTTAGGGTTAGGATTAACCTTAGGGTTTAGGCTTAGGCCGAGACTGAGGGTTTCGTTTAGGGCTAGGGTGAGTGCTATGATGAAAGTGAGGTTTAGGGTTATGCTTAGGTTGAGGTTTAGGGTGAGTTTTAGGGTTAGGGTTAGTGTGAGGTTTAGGGTTATGGTTATGGTTACGGTTAAGGCGAGGGTGAGGCTTAGGGTTAGATTTAGGGTTAGGTTGAGGGTTAGGGTGAGGGTTAGTGTTAGTGTTAATGTTGGGTGTAGGGTTAGGATGAGAGTTAGGGTGAGCGTGATGGTTAGGGTAAGGTTTAGGATTAGGATTAGGGATATGGTGAGTTTGACTGTGAGGGTTAGTGTTAGTGTTAGCATTAGGGTTAGGGTGAGGGTGAGGGTTAATTTTAGGGTTATGTTTAGAGTGAGGGTAAGGGTGAGGGTTATGGTGAGGGTTAGGGATAGGATTAGCCTTAGGGTATGTGCTAGGATGAGCAATAGCATTCAGGTTAGGGTTAGAGTAAGGGTTAGGTTGAGGTTTAGGTTTAGGTTTAGTGTTAGGGTTAGGATTGGTGTTAGGGTTAGGATTAGGGTTACGGTGACTGTGAGTGTGACACTTAGGGTTAGGGTTAGTGTTAGGCTGAGGGTTAGGCTGAGGCTGAGGGTGAGGGCGAGGGTTAAATTTAGGGTGAGGGTTTGGTTTAGGGTTAGAGTGAGTGTTAGGGTGAGGGTTAGGGTTAGATTAGGGTTAGGGTATGTCCTAGGGTGAGGATTAGGTTTAGTGTTAGGTGTAGGGTGAGGGAGAGGGTGAGGTTTAGGGTTAGATTTAGGGTTAGGGTGAGGTTTAGGGTGAGGTTTAGGGTTAGGGTTAGTGTTAGGGTTAGGGTTAGGGTGAGGGTTAGGATGAGGGTAAGGGTTAGGGTGAAGTTTAGTGTTAGGGCTAGGATTCGGATTAGGGTTAGCATTAGGGTGAATTGTTGGGTTAGGCTTAGGGTTAGAGTTTGGCTTAGCAATAAGCTGAGGGTGAGGGTGAGGGTGAGGATTAGGGTTAGGGTTAGCGTTTGGGTGAGAGTTAGGGTTAGGGTTAGGGTGAGAGTTAGGATTAGGATTAGGATTAGGATTAGTGTAGGGTTAGAGTTAGGGTGAGGGTTAGGATGAGGTTGATGTTTAGGATTAGGTTTAGGGTGAGGGTGAGGATGAGTTTTAGAGTAGAGTTAGGGTTAGATTAAGGGATCGGGTGAGGTTTAGGGTTACGGTTAGTGTTAGGGTTAGGTTTAGGGTGAGGGTTAGTGTTAGGGTGAGGGTTAGGTTTAGGGTTAGGATTAGGATTAGGGTTAGTGTGAGGTGAGTATGAGGGTTAGGGTTAGAGTTAGGTTTAGGATTAGGGATAGGTTGAGGGTGAGGTTGAGGTTAAGGTTTAGGGTTAGGGTGAGGGTGAGGTTTATGGTTAGAGTTAGTGTTAAGTTGAGGTTTAGTGTGAGGGTTAGTGTTAGGGTTAGTGTTAGGGTTAGGGAAAGGGTGAGGGTAAGGGTGAGGGTTAGGGTTAGGGATAGGGTTAGGTTTAGGATTAGGTTTTGGGTAAGGTTGAGTGTGAGAGTTATGGTTAGGGTTAGGATTGGCTTAGGGTTAGGCTGTCAGTGAGGGTGAGGGTTAGGTTTAGGGTGAGGGTTAGGTTTAGGTTTAGGGTGAGCGTTAGGATGAGGGTTAGGTTTAGGTTTATGGTTAGGGTGTGGGCTATCATGAGGGTGAGGGTTAGGATTACAGTTAGGGTGAGGTTTAGGGTTAGGATTAGGTTTAGGAATAGGGTGGGGATTAGGGTTAAAGTTATGATGAGGGTGAGGGTTAGGGTAAGGTTGAGGGTTAGGATTAGGTCTAGGTTTTAGGGTGAGGTTTAGGGTTAGGGTGATGGTTATTGTTAGTGTGAGGATTAGTGTTAGGGTTAGGGTTAGTGTTAATGTGAGGGGAAGTGTTAGGGTGAGGGTTAGGTTTATGGTGACGCTTAGGGTTACAATGAGGGTTAGGGTTAGGTTTAGTGTTATTGTTAGAGTTAGGGTTAGGGTTACGGTTACTGTGAGGGTGAGGTTTAGGGTTCGGTTTAGGGTGAGGTTTATATTAAGGGTTAGGGTAAGAGTTAGGGTTAGGGTGAGAGTGAGGTTTAGGTTTAGAGTTAGCGTTAGTGTTAGTGTTAGTGTTAGGGTGAGGGTTAGTGTGAGGGTTAGTGTGAGGGTTAGGGTTAGGCTTAAGCTTAGGTTTAAGTTTAGGCTTAGGCCGAGATTGAGGGTTAGGGTTAGGGTTAGGGTGAGGGCTAGGGTGAGAGTGAGGTTTCGGTTTAGGGTTAGGGTGAGGTTTAGGGTGAAGGTGAGGTTTAGGGTTAGGGTTAGGGTGAGGTTTTATGTTATGTTTAGGGTTAGGGTTAAGGCGAGTGTGAGAGTTAGGGTTAGAGTTAGGGTTAAGGTGAGGGTTAGGGTGAGGATTACTGTTAGTGTTAGGGGTAGGGTTAGGCTGAGAGTTAGGGTGAGGGTGAGGGTTAGGGTAAGGTTTAGGATTAGGATTAGGGTTAAGGTGAGGGTGAGTGTGAGGTTAGTGTTAGGGTTAGGGTTAGGGTTAGCATTAGGGTTAGGGTGAGGGTGAGTTAGCTTTTGGGTTAGGTTTAGAGTGAGGGTAAGGTTGAGGGTTATGGTGAGGTTTAGGGATAGGATTAGCATTAGTGTATGTGCTAGGATGAGCAATAGGGTTAGGGTTTGCTTTAGAGTGAGGGTTAGGGTGAGGGTTGGGTTTAGGTTTAGTGTTAGGGTTAGGGTTGGTGTTAGGGTTAGGATTAGGGTTACAGTGACTGTGAGTGTGACAGTTAGAGTTAGGGTTAGTGTTAGGCTTAGGGTTAGGCTGAGGCTGAGGGTGAGGGTGAGGGTTAGATTAAGGGTGAGGGTTTGGTTTAGGGTTAGAGTGAGGGATAGGGTGAGGGTTAGGGTTAGATTAGGGTTAGGGTATGTCCTAGGGTGAGAATGAGGGTTAGTGTTAGGTTTAGGGTGATGTTTAGCGTTAGGCTTAGGGTCAGGGTTAGCGTTAGTGTGAGGGTTTGGGTTAGGGTTAGAGTTACGTTGAGGGTGAAGTTGAAGTTTAGGTTTAAGGTTATGGTTATTCTTAGGGTTAGGATTAAAGTTAAGGTTAAGATAAGGGTGAGGATTAGGGTGATTTTGAGGGTTAGGGTTAGGGTTAGGATGAGGTTTTTAGTTAGGTTTAGTGTTAGGGTGAGGGTGAGGTTTAGGGTTATTGTTAGGGTTAGGGTTAGGATTAGTGTGAGTGTTAGGGTTAGGGTTAGGGTTATGGTTAGGGTTATGGTGAGGGCTAGTGTGAGGGTGAGGGTTAGGGTTAGGGTTAGGCTTAGGCTTAGTGTTAAGCTGAGGGTGAGGGTGAGGGTGAGGGTAGGGTTAGGGTAAGGGTTAGGGTTAGTGTTAGGCGGAGGGTGAGGGTGAGGGTGAGGGTTAGGTTTAGGTTGAGTGTGAGGTTTAGGGTTAGGGTTAGCGTTAGAGTGCGGGTTAGTGTGAGGTTTAGGGTTAGTGTTAGTGTTATGGTTATGGTGAGGGTGAGGGTGAGTGTGAGGGTTAGGTTTAGCCTTAGACTTATGCTTAGGCCGAGCTTGAGGGTGAAGGTGAGGGTTAGGTTTAGGGTGATTCTTAGGGTTTTAGGGTTAGGGTGAGGGTTAGGGTTAGGGTTAGGGTTAGGGTGAGGTTTAGGTTGAGGTTTAGGTTTAAGATTAGGGCTAGGGTGATTGCTAGGGTGAGTCTGAGAGTTAGGGTTAAAGTTAGGGTGAAGTTTAGCGTTAGGGTGAGTTTTAGGGTGAGGATTACGGTGAGGGTGAGGGTTAGGGTTAGGGTGAGGGTTAGGGTTAGGGTGAGGGTGAGAGTGAGGGTTAGATTAGGGTTAGGGTTTGTGTTATTGTTAGTGTTATTGTTAGGTTTAAGTTTACAGTGAGGGTTAGGCTGAGGGTGATGGTTAGGTTGAGGTTTAGGTTAGGGTTAGGGTAAGGGTTAGGGTGAGGGTTTAGGTTAGAGTTAAGGTAATGGTGAGGGTGAGTGTTAGGGTTAGGGTGAGGTTTAGTATTATTGTTACCGTTAGAGTTAGAGTTACGGCGAAGGTGAGGGTGATTGTGAGGGTTAGGGTTAGGGTGAGGTTTAGGGTTAGGGTTAGGTTTAGGGTGAGGGTGAGGGTGAGATTTAGGGTTAGATGTAGTGTTAGGATGAGGGTTAGGGTGAGGTTTATGATTAGGTTTAGTGTTAGGGTCAGGGTTAAGCTGAGGGTTAGGATGAGGGTGAGGGTTAGGGTGAGGGTTAGGGTTAGGGTTAGGATTAGGATTAGGGTTAGTGTTAGGGTGAGTGTTTGGTTTAGGCTTAGGGTTAGGGTTAGGCTTAGCGTTAAGCTGAGGGTGAGGGTGAGGTTGAGTGTTAGGGTTAACGTTTGTGTGAGAGTTAGGGTTAGGGTGCGATTTAGGGTTAGGGTTAGGGTGAGAGTTAGGATGAGGATTAGGGTTAGGATTAGTGTTAGGGTTGGGGTGAGGGTGAGGGTTAGGATGAGGGTGATGTTTAGGGTTAGGGTTAGGGTGATGGTGAGGTTTAGGATTAGAGTTAGTGTTAGGGTTTGGGATAGGGTGAGGTTTAGATTTAGGGTTAGTGTTAGGGTTAGGATTAGGGTGAGGGTTAGTTTTAGGGTTAGGGTTAGGTTTAGGTTTAGGATTAGGATTAGGGTTAGTGTGAGGTGAGTATGAGGGTTAGGGTTAGAGGCTGAGGTTGAGGTTTAGGGTTTGGGTGAGGGTGAGGTTTAGGGTTAGAGTTAGTGTTAAATTGTCATTTACTGTGAGGGTTAGTGTTAGGTTTAGTGTTAGTGTTAGGGTTAGGGTGAGGGTTAGGGTGAGGGTTAGGGTTAGGGATAGGGTTAGGTTTAGGATTAGGTTTTGTGTGAGGTTGAGTGTAAGGGTTATGGTTAGGGTTAGGATTAGGCTTAGGGTTAGGCTGAGGGTGAGGGTGAGGTTTAGGGTTAGGGTGATAGTTAGGTTTACGGTGAGGGTTAGGATGTGGCTTAAGTTGAGGATTATTATTAGGGTGATGGCTAGCATGAGGGTGAGGGTTAGGGTTAGGGTGAGGTTTAGGGTTAGGATTAAGTTTAGGCATAGGTTCGGGGTTAGGGTTAAGGTTATGATGAAGGTGAGGGTTAGGGTAAGGTTGAGGGATAGGATTAGGTCTAGGTTTAGGGTGAGGGTTAGGGTTAGAATGAGGGCTAGGGTGAGGGTGAGGTTTAGGGTTAGGGTGAGGTTTAGGGTTAGGGTGATGTTTAGGGTTAGTGTGAGGATTAGTATTAGGGTTAGGGTTAGTGTTAGGGTGAGGGTAAGTGTTAGGTGAGGGTAAGGGTTATGGTGACAGTTATGGTTACAATGAGGGTTAGGGCTAGGTTTAGGGTAATTGTTCGGGTTAGGGTTATGGTTACAGTTATTGTGACGGTTAGGGTTAGGGTTAGTTTTAGGGTGAGGTTTATATTAAGGGTTAGGGTTAGAGTTAGGGTTAGGATGAGGGTGTGGTTTAGGGTTAGATTTAGCGTTAGTGTTAGGGTTAGGTTTATATTAAGGGTTAGTGTTAGAGTTAGGGTTACGGTGAGGGTGTGGTTTACGGTTAGCTTTAGCATTAGTGTTAGGGTTAGGGTTAGGGTGAGGGTTAGTGTGAGGGTTAGTGTTAGGCTTAAGCTTAGGGTTAGGCTTAGGCTTAGGTTGAGAGTGAGGGTGAGGGTTAGGGTTAGGGTTAGTGTGAGGGCTAGGATTATGGTTAGGGTGAATGTTAGGATGAGGTATAGGGTTAGGATTAGGGATAGGGTGAGCGCTAGAGTGATGGTTAATGTGAGGGTTAGGTTTAGGGATAGGGTTAGGTTTAGGATTAGGTTTAGATTGAGAATGAGTGTGCAGGTAAGGATTAGGATTAGGCTTAGGGTTAGAGTGAGTATTAGGGATAGGTTTTGGTTTAGGGTGATGGTGAGGGTTAGGGTTAGGATTAGTGTGAAAGTTAGGGTTATGTTGAGGGTTATTTTTAGGGTGAGGGTTAGGGTTAGGTTTAAGGTTAGGGATAGGTCTATGGTGAGAGTGAGGTTTATGGTTAGGGTTAGGGTGATGTTTAGGGTGAGTGTGAGGGTTAGGGTTTGGGTTAGGGTGAGGTTTAGGGTTATGTTTAGGCTTACGGTTAAGGCGAGGGTGAGGGTTAGTGTTAGAGTTAGGGTTAGGGTGAGGGTTAGGGTGAGGGTTAGTATTAGTGTTAGTGTTAGGGGTAGGGTTAGGATGAGGGTTAAGGTGAGGGTGAGGGTTAGGGTAAGGGTTACGATTAGGGTTAGGGTTAAGATGAGGGTTGGTGTGAGGGTTAGTGTTAATGTTAGGGTTAGGGTTAGCATTAGGATTAGGGTGAGGCTGAGCGTTAGCTTTAGGTTTACATTTAGAGTAAGGGTTAGGGTGAGGGTTATGGTGAGGGTTAAGGATAGGATTAGCGTTAGGGTATGTGCTAGGATGAGCAATAGGGTTAGAGTTAGTGTTAGAGTGAGGGTTAGGGTGAGAGTTAGGTTTAGGGTTAGTGTTAGGCTTATGGTTGGTGTTATGGTTAGGATTAGGGTTACGGTGACTGTGAGTGTGACAGTCAGGGTTAGGGTTAATGTTAGGCTTAGGGTTAGGCTGACGCTGAGGTTGAGGGTGAGAGTTAGATTTAGGGTGAGGGTTTGGTTTAGGGTTAGAGTGAGGGTTAGGGTGAGGGTTAGGGTTAGATTAGGGTTAGGGTATGTCCTAGGGTGAGGATTAGGGTTAGTGTTAGGTTTAGGGTGAGGGTTAGTGTTAGGTTTTGGGTGAGGTTTAGCGTTAGGGTTAGGGTCAGGGTTAGGTTTAGGGGTAGGGTTTGGGTTAGGGTTAGAGTTACAGTGAGGGTGAGTTTTAAGTTTAGGTTTATGGTTATGGTTATTCTTAGGGTTAGGTTTAAGGTTAAGGTTAAGGTAAGGGTGAGGGTAAGGGTGATCTTGAGGGTTAGGGTTAGGGTTAGGTTGAGGCTTACAGTACGGTTAGTGTAAGGGTGAGGGTGAGGTTTAGGGTTATTTTTAGGGTTAGGGTTTGGTTTAGTGTGAGTGTTAGGGTTAGGTTTAGTGTTATGGTTAGGGTTATGGTGAGGGCTAGTGTGAGGGTGAGGATTAGGGTTAGGGTTAGGCTTAGGCTTAGTGTTAAGCTGAGGGTGATGGTGAGGGTGAGGGTTAGGGTTTGGGTTAGGCTTAGGCTTAGGTTTAGTCTGAGGTTGAGTGTGAGCGTTAGGGTTAGGTTTTGGGTTCGGGTTAGGCTTAGTGTTAGGCGGAGGGTGAGGGTGATGGTGAAGGTTAGGTTTAGGGTGAGGGTGAGGTTTAGGGTTAAGGTTAGCGTTAGGATGCGGGTTAGTGTGAGGGTTAGGGTTAGGGTTAGTGTTACGGTTACGGTGAGAGTGAGGGTGAGTGTGAGGGATAGGGTTAGCCTTAGGCCTAGTCCTCTGCTTAAGCCGAGCTTGAGGGTGAAGGTGAGGGTTAGGGTTAGGGTGATTGTTAGGGTTTTAGGGGTAGGGTGAGGGTTAGGGTTAAGGTTAGGGTGAGGTTTAGGTTTAATATTAAGGTTAGGGTGAGTGCTCAGGTGAGGGTGAGGGTTAGGGTTAGAATTATTGTGAGTTTTAGGGTTAGGGTTAGGTTTTGGGTTAGGGTGAGTGTTAGGGTGAGGGTTACGGTGAGGATGAGGGTTAGGGTTAGGGTGAGGGTGAGGGTTAGATTAGGGTTAGGGTTAGTGTTATTGTTAGTGTTATGGTTAGGTTTAAGTTTACAGTCAGGGTGAGGCTGAGGGTGAGGTTTAGGTTTAGGGTTAGGGTGAGGTTTAGGTTAGGGTTAGGGTAAGGGTTAGGGTGAGGGTTTGGGTTAGGGTTAGGGTTACGGAGAGGGTGAGGGTTAGGTTTGAGGTGAGGGTTAGGGTGAGGACTAAGGTGAGTGTGAAGTTTAGGGTTAAGTTTATGGTTAGGGTCAGGGTTAAGGTGAGTGTGAGTGTGAGGGTTGGTGATCGAATTAGGCTTAGGCTTAGGGTTAGGCTGAGGATGAGAGTGGGGATGAGGATTAGGATTCAAGTTAGCAGGAGGGTTAGGATTAGGAATAGGGTTAGGATGAGGGTAGGGTGAGGCTGAGGGTTAGGTTTACAGTGAGGTTTAGGGTTTGGGTTAGGTTTAGGGTTAGGTTTAGGTTTAGGGTTAGTGTCACGGTGAGGCTATGGGTTAGTGTTAGTTTAAGGTTAGAATAAGGTTTAGGGTTAGGGTGAGGGTTAGGTTTATTGTTAGGGTGAGGGTTAGTATGAGGGTTAGGGTTACAATTTGGGTTAGGGTGAGGGCTAGGTTGAGGGTGAGGTTTAGTGTTAGGGTTAGGGTGAGGTTTAATGTTAGGGTTAGGGTTAGGGTTAGGGTGAGTTTTAGGGTTCGTGTTACTGTGAAGGTGAGGGTTAGGTTTGAGGTGAGGGTTAGGGTGAAGACTAAGGTGAGTGTGAAGGTTAGGGTTAAGTTTATGGTTAGGGTCAGGGTTAGGGTGAGTATGAGTGTGAGGGTTAGTGTTCGTATTAGGTTTAGGCTTAGGGTTAGGCTGAGGATGAGGGTGGGGATGAGGATTAGGATTCGAGTTATGGTTCCGGTTATGGTTAGGTTGAGGGTTAGGATGAGGGTTAGGGTTTGGATTAGGGTTAGGGAGAGGGCTAGGTTCAGTGTGAGGTTAAGGGTTAGGTATAGGCTTAGGCTTAGGTTTTGGCTGAGGCTGAAGGTGAGGGTGAGGGTTAGGGTTAGGGTGATTGTTAGGGTTACGGTTAGGGTGAGGGTTAGGATGAGGTTTAGGATTGGGGTGAGGGTTAGGATGAGGGTGACAGTAAGAGTAAAGATAAGGGTTAGGCTGAGTGTGAGGATTACAGTAAATGGGAGGGTTCGGGGAAGGGTTAGGGTTAGGGTTAGTGTTAGGGTGAGGGTTATGGTTAGGATTAGGGTAGTGTGAGGGTTAGAGTTAGGGTTACGGTTAGGCTTATGGTTAGATTGAGGGTGAGTGTGAGGGTTAGGATTAGGGTTAGGGTTAGGCTTAGGGTTAGAGTGAGTGTTAGGGTTAGGGTTTGGTTTAGGGTGAGGGTGAGGTTTAGGGTTAGGGTTAATGTGAGGGTGATGGTGAGGGTTAGGGTTTGGGTTAGTGTGAGAGTTAGGTTTAGGGTGAGGGCTAGAGTGAGGGTGAGTTTTAGGGTTAGGGTTAGGGTGATGTTTAGGGTTAGGCTGAGGTTTAGAGTTAGGGGAAGGGTGAGGTTTAGGGTTATGTTTAGCGTTAGGGTTAGGGCGAGGGTGAGGTTTAGGGTTAGAGTTAGGGTGAGGGTGAGGGTTAGGGTGAGGGTTAGTGTTAGTGTTAGTGTTAGGGGTAGGGTTAGGATGAGGGTTAGGGGGAGGGTGAGGGTTAGGGTAAGGGTTAGGATTAGGATTAGAGTTAAGGTGATGGTGAGTGTGAGGGTTAGTCTTAGGAATAGGAATATGGTTAGGATTAGGGTTAGGTTGAGGGTGAGGTTTAAGGTTAGGGTTAGGTTTAGAGTGAGGGTAAGGGTGAGGGTTAGGGTGAGGGTTAGGGTTAGGATTAGGGTTAGGGTGAGGTTGAGTGTGTGGGTTAGGGTTAGGTTTAGGGTTAGGCTTAGGGTTAGGCTGAGGGTGAGGTTGAGGGTGAGGGTTAGGGTTAGGATGAGGGTAGGGTTAGGATTAGGGTTAGGATTAGGCTTAGGTTTAGGGTTAGTTTTAGGGTTTGGTTTAGGGTGAAGGTGAGGATGAGGATTAGGATTAGTGTTAGGTTTAGGGTTAGGGGTAGGCTAAGGGTGAGGGTGGGGGGTGAGGATTAGGGTTAGGGTGATGGTTAGGGTTAGGGTTAGTGTTATTGTTAGGGGTAGGTTTAGAGTTACGTTGAGGGTCAGGTTGAGGGTGCGGGTGAGGTTTAGGGTTAGTGTTAGGGGGAGGTTTGGGGATAGGGTTAGAGATAGGGTTAGGGTGAGGGTGAGGTTTAGGGTTAGAGTTAGGGTTAGTGTTAGGGTTAGGCTTAGGTTTAGGCTGAGGATGAGGGTGGGGGTGAGGATTAGGTTTAGTTTTAGGGTTAGGGTTAGAGTTAGGGTTAGGTTTAGGGTTATTGTTCATGTTATGGTTAGGGTTAAGTTTGCAGTGAGGGTGAGGCTGAGGGTGAGATTTATGGTAAGGGTTAGGGTGATGGTTAGGGTTACAGTAAGCTTGAAGTTTAGGGTTAGGTTTAGAGCTAGGTTGAGGGTTAGTGTGAGGGTGATGGTAAGGTTAAATTTGAGGGTTAGGCTAAGGGTGAGGGTTAAGATAAGGGTGAGGGTTTCGGTTTGGCTGAGGGTTAGGTTAAGGGTGAGGGTTAGGGATTAGGGTGAGGGTGAGGGTTAGATTGAAGATTAGAGCTAGGGTTTAGTGAGGTTTAGGGTGAGGATGAGGGTTAGGGTTCGGTGAGGGTGAAGGTTAGAATTAGAGTTAGGGTGAGGGCTAGGATGAGGGTAAGGTTTAGGGTTAGGGTTAGGGTGAGGTTTAGTCTTAGGGTGAGGTTTAGGGTTGGTGTGAGGGTTAGTGTTAGCATTACGGTTAGTGCTATGGTGAGGGTAAGTGTTAGGGTGAGGGTAAAGGTTAGGGTTATTGTTAATTTTAGGTTTAGGGTTACATTGAGGGTGAGGGTGAGGGTGAGGGTAAGGGTTAGGGTTAGGGTGAGGTTTAGGGTTAGGATTAGGGTTAGAGCTAGGGTTAGGGTGAGGGCGAGGTTTAGGGTTAGATTTAGGCTTAGGGTGAGGGTTAGTTTGAGGGTTAGGTTTAGGGTTAGTGTTAGGTTAGGGTTAGGGTTAGGGTTATTGTGAGGGTTAGGGTTACAGTTAGGGTTAGAGTTAGGATTAGGGTTAGGGTGAGGGTGAGTGTCTGGGTTAGGGTTAGGTTTAGGGTTAGGCTTATGTTTAGGGTGAGGGTGAGGTTGAGGGTGAGGGTTAGGGTTAGGGTGAGGTTTAGGATTAGGGTTATGGTGAGGGTTAGGATGAGGTTTAAGGTTAGGATTAGGGTTAGGGTGAGGGCTAGTGTGAGGGTGAGTTTTAGTGTTAGGGTTAGGATGAGGTTTAGGGTTAGGGTTAGGGTGAGGGTGAGGTTTAGTGTTAGAGTTAGGGTTAGGTTGAGAGTTAGGATTGGGGTAGTGTTAGGGTTAGGGTTAGGGTGAGTTTTAGGTTAGGGTGAGTGTTATGGTTATAGTTATGATTAGGATTAGGGTTAGGGTGAGGGTGAGTGTGAGGTTTAGGGTTAGGGTTAGGCTTAGGATTAGGCTGTGGGTGAGAGTGAGGGTCAGGGTTAGGGTTAGGGTGAGGGTGAGGTTTAGGGTTAGAGTGAGGGTTAGTGGCAGGGTTAGTGTGAGGGTTAGTTTTAGGGTTCTGTTTAGTGTTACGTTTAGGGGGAGGTTTAGGGTCAGGTTGAGGGTTAGGGTTAGTGTTAGATTTTGGGTTAGGGTGAGGGTTAGTTTGAGATTTAGGGTTAGGGTTAGGGTTAGGTTAAGGATTACGGTTAGGGTGAGGGTGAGTGTGAGTGTTAGGGTTAAGGTTTGGCTTAGGATGAGGCTGAGGTTGGGGGTAAGGATTAGTGTCTGGGTTATGGTTAGGGTTAGGTTTACGGTGAGGGTTAGGATGAGGGTTAGGGTAAGGATTAAGGTTAGGGTGAGGGCTAGGGTGAGGGTGAGGGTTAGGGTTAGGGTTAGGGTGAGATTTATGGTTAAGGTGAGCGTTAGGGTTAGTGTGAATGTTAGTGTTAGGTTTAGGTTTAGTGTTAGGGTTAGGGGGAGGGTTAGGGTCAGGTTTTGGGTTAGGGTTAGTGTTAGGGTTAGTGTTAGGGTGATGGTTAGGGTTAAGGGTAGCTTGAAGTTTAGGATGAGGTTTAGGGATAGGGTGAGGTATGGATAAGGTTAGGGTAAGGGTGATGGTAAGGGTAAATTGGTTTAAGTTTAGTGTTAGGGTTAGGGGGAGGGTTAGGGTCAGGTTTAGGGTTAGGGTTAGTGTTAGTGTTTGGGTTAGTGTGATGGTTAGGGTTAAGGGTAGCTTGAAGGTTAGGATGAGGTTTAGGGATAGGGTGAGGTAGGGATAAGGTTAGGATAAGGGTGATGGTAATGGTAAATTTGAGGGTTAGGGTGAGGGTGAGGGTTAGGATAAGGGTGAGGGTTACGTTTAGGGTGAGAGTTAGTGTACGGGTGAGGGTTAGGGATTATGGTGAGGGTGAGGGTTAGATTGAAGATTAGGGTTAGGGTTAATGTGTAATCCTCACTCTCAGCCTAACCCTCATCTTTACTCTTACTGTCACCCTCATCCTAACCCTCACCCCAATCCTAAACCTCATCCTAACACTAACAGTAACCCTAACCCTAACACTCAGCCTTACCCTAAACCTCACCCTAACCCTAACACTAATCATCAATCTAACCCTCACCCTCACCCTACCCCTACCGCTAACCCTCACCCTAACCCTAACCCTCAGCCTTATAGTAACTCTCACCCTCAGCCCAACCCTAACATTTAACCTTACCTTCATCCCCACCCTAACACTCACGCCTACCCTAACCCTCACCCTAAACCCAACTCTTCCTGTAAACCTCACCCTCACCATTACCCTAACTCTAACCCTAAACCTAACACTAAACCTCACCATAACCCTAGCCATAACATTCACCCTAACCCTAAACCTCACCCTCTCCCATAACCTCAGCCTAAACCTAAGGCTAACACTAACTCTAATCCTCACACTCACCCTAACCCTAATCCTAAACCTCACCCTCACCCTAGCCCTCACCCTATCCCTAACCTTCATCCTCACCATAAACCTCACACTATCCCTAAAATTAATCCTCAGTCTAAACCACACCTTCACCCTAACACTATCCCTAACCCTCACCATATCCCTAAACCTCACATTTACCGTAATCCTCACTCTCAGCCTAACCCTCAACTTTACCCTTACCCTCAGCCTAACCCTCACACTAACCCTAACCCACATACTCACCCTCACCCTGACCGTAACCCTAAGCATCACCCTAACCCTAACCCTCACCCACATCTTAATTTTAACACTAACCCTCACACTAACCCTCACCCTAACCCTAACTCTAACCCTAACCCTAAAACTAAACCTCACCCTAACCCTAACCCTAACACTAACCCTAACCTTCACACTCACCCTCACCCTAACCCTAACCCTCACCCTCACCCTCACCCTCAGCCTAACCCTAAGCCTAACCTTTACCCAAACCCTCACACTCACCATAAGCCTAACCTAATCCTAATCCTAATCATATCCATAACACTCACCCTAACCCTAACACTAACCCTAATCCTAACCCTCAACCTAACACTAACTCTAACACTAAACCTCACCCTTACCCTAAACATAACCCTAAACCTCACCCTAACCCTAATACTAAACCTCACACTCACCCTAGCCCTCACTCTAACCCTAATCCTAACCCTAACATTCATCCTAACCCTCACATTAACCCTAATCCTAACCCTCACCCTACCCCTAACCCTCACCCTCAACCTCATCCTCAGCCTAACCCCAAGCCTAACCCTAAACCTAACCCTAACCCACACACTCAACCTCACCCTAACCCTAATCCTAAAACTAAATCTAACCCTAACCCTCACACTAACCCTCAACCTAACCCTAACCTAGCACTATCCCTAACACTAACACTAACACTAACCCTCACCTTAAGCCTAAATCTAACCCTAAACCTCACCCTCACCCTAACCCTAACTCTAACACTAAACCTAACGCTAAACCTCACCCTAACCCTAACCCTTACCCTCACCCTCACACTCAACCTGAACATAACCCTAAACCTACAATGAACAATAACCCTAACCTTAACCCTAACCCTCACCCTAACTATAACCCTCATCCTCATCCTAACCCTCACCCTAACACGATCACCCTAACACTAACCCTAACCCTAACACTAACCCTAACACTAACCCTAAACCTCACCCTAAGCCTAAACCTCACCCTACCCCTAACCCTAGGGTGAGGGTGAGGGTTAGGTTTAGCGTTAGGGTGAGGTTTAGGGTTAAGGTGATGTTTAGGGTAAGTGTGAGTGTTAATGTTAGGTTTCGGTTTTGGGTTAGGTTTAGGCGGAGGGTTAGGGTCAGGGTTAGGTTTAGGGTTAGTATTATGGTTAGGGTTAAGGTGATGGTTAGGATTACGTTTAGCTTGAAGGTGAGGATGAGGTTTATGGATAGGATGAGGGTTAGGGTAAGGGTGATAGTAAGGGTAAATTTGAGGGGTAGTCTAAGGGTGAGGGCTAAGATAAGCGTGAGGGTTACGGTTAGGGTGAGGGTTAGGTTAAGGTTGAGAGTTAGGGATTAGGGTGAGGGTCAGGGTTAGATTGAGGAGCATGGTTAGGGTTAGTGTGTGGTTTAGGGAGAGGATGAGGGTTTGGGTTAGGTGAGGGTAAGGGTTAGAATTAGGGTTAGGGTGAGGGCTAGGGTGAGGGTGAGGGTTAGGGTTAGGGTTAGGGTGAGGTTTAGGGTTAGGGTGAGGGTTAGGGTTAGTGTAAGGGTTAGTGTTAGTGTTAGGGTTACTGTTTGGGTGAGGGTAAGTTTTAGGGTGAGGGTTAGGGTTAGGGTGAGGGTTATAGTTAGGGTTAGGTTTATTGTTAGTTTTAGGTTTAGTGTTACATTGAGGGTGAGGGTGAGGGTGAGGGTTAGGGTTAGGGTTAGGGTGAGGTTTAGGGTTAGGATTAGGGTTAGAGTTAGGGTTAGGGTGAGGGTGAGGTTTAGGGTTAGATTTAGGCTTAGGGTGAGGGTTAGTGTTAGTGTTAGGGTTTGGGTTAGTGTTAGGTTTGGGTTAGGGTGAGGGTTACTGTGAGGGTTATGGCTAGAGTTAGGGTTAGTGTTAGGATTAGGGTTAGGGTGAGGTTGAGTGTGTGGGTTAGGGTTAGATTTAGGGTTAGGCTTAGCGTTAGGCTGAGGGTGAGGTTGAGTGTGAGGGTTGGGTTTAGGTTGAGGGATAGCATTAGGGTTAGTGTGAGGGTCAGGATGAGGGTTAGGGTTAGGATTAGGGTTAGAGTGAGGGCTAGGGTTAGGATGACGTTTAGTGTTAGGCTTAGGGTTAGGTTTAGGGTTAGGGTTAGGGTGAGGATGAGGTTTAGTGTTAGAGTTAGGGTTAGAGTTAGTGTTAGGCTTAGGTATTGGGTGAGTGTTAGGGGTAGGATGAGGGTTATGGTTATGGTTAGGATTAGGATTAGGGTTAGGGTGAGTGTGAGGGTTAGGGTAAGGGTTAGGCTTAGGGTTAGGTTGAGGGTGAGGGTTAGGTTTAGGTTGAGGTTTAATTTGAGGGTTAGGGTTATTGTTAGGGTTAGGGTGAGGGTTAGTGTGAGCGTTACTGTTAAAGTTAGGGTGTGGGTGAGGGTTAGGGTTAGGGTCATGCTTAGGGTTACGGCCAGGGAGAGGGTTAGCATGAGGGTGAGAGTTAGTGTGAGTGTAAGGATGGGGGTGACAGTAAGGGTAAAGTTGAGGGTTGGGGTTAGGGTTAGGGTTAGGGTTAGGGTGAGTGATAGGGTTAGGGCGAGGGTTATGGTTATGGTTAGGATTAGGATTAGGCTTAGGGTGAGGGTGAGTTCGTGGGTTAGGGTTAGGTTTAGGGTTAGGCTTAGGGTTAGGCTGATGGTGAGGTTGAGGTTTAGGTTTAGGGTTAGTGTGAGTGATAGTGTTACGGTGAGGGTTATGTTTAGGGTGTGGATTACGGTTAGGTTTAGGGTTAGGGTGAGGGCTGGTTTAGGGTGAGGTTGAGGTTTAGGATTAGGTTTAGGCTGAGGTATAGGGTTATGGTTAGGGTTAGGGTTTGGGCGAATGTGAGTTTTAGGGATAGAGTTAGGGTTATGGTGAGGTTTTGGGTGAGGTTTATGGTTAGTGTTAGTGTTAGGGGTAGGGTTAGGCTGAGGGTGAGTGTGAGTGTGAGGTGTAGTTTTAGGGTTAGGCTTAGGTTTAGGCTGAGGGTGAGGGTGAGGTTTAGGGTTAGGGTGAAGGTGAGGTTTAGGCTTAGACTTAGTGTTAGTGTGAGGGTTAGTCTGAGGTTTAGTGTTAGTTTAAGGGTGTGGGTGAGATTTAGGGTTAGAGTGATGCTTAGGGTTACGGTCAGTGTGAGGGTTAGGATGAGGGTTAGGGTTAGTGTGAGGGTAAGTGTGAGGGTGAAAATAAGGGTAAAGTTGAGGGCTAGGCTGAGAGTGACGATTACGGTAAATGTGAGGGTTAGGGTTAGGGTGAGGGTTAGGGTTAGGGTTAGGGTGAGGGTGTGGTTAGATTGAGGATTAATTTTAGGGTTACTGTGAGGTTTGGGGTGAGGATGAGGGTTAGGGTAAGGGTGAGGGCTAGGGTGAGGGTGAGGGTTAGTGTTATGTTTAGGGTGAGTGTTATGGTTAGGGTGATGGTTAGGGTTAGTGTGAGGGTTAGTGTAAGGGTTAGCGTTAATGTTAGGTTGAGGGTAAATATTAGGCAGAGGATTAGGGTTGGGGTGAGGGTTATGGTTAGAATGAGGTTTAGGGTTAGGGTTATTGTTCGGGTTAGTGTTCGGGTTAGGATGAGGTTTAGTGTTAACATTAGGGTTAGGGTGAGGACGAGGGTGAGGTTGAGGTTTAGGGTTAGGGTTAGGCTTAGGCTTAGGGTTAGGCTGAGGCTGAGGCTGAGGCTGAGGTTAAGGGTTAGGGTTAGCGTGATGGTTAGGGTTACTGTTAGGCTGAGTTTTAGGATGAGTGTTAGGGTTATGGTGAGGGTTACGGTGAGGGTGACAGTAAGGGTAAAGTTGATGGTTAGGGTTAGGGTGAGGGTTAGGGTGAGGATTAGGGTTAGGGTTAGGGTGAGGGTGAGGGTTGGTTGGAGGATTAGTGTTAGGGTTAGTGTGAGATTTAGGGTGAGGATGAGGGTTAGGGTTAGGGTGAGGGCTAGTCTGAGGTTGAGGGTTACGTTGAGGTTTAGGTTTAAGGTGATGGTTAGGGTTAGTGTGACGGTAAGTGTTATGATTAGGGTTATTGTTAGGGTGAGGGTAAGTGTTAGGGTGCGTGTTAGGTTTAGGGAGAGGGTTATGTTTTGGGTTAGGCTTAGTTTTAGGGTTATGGTTAATTGTTAGGGTTAGGTTTAGGGTTACGGTTAAGGTGAGGGTGAGGGTTAGGGTTAGGGTTAGGTTTAGGGTTAGTGTTAGGGTTAGGGTTAGGGTGAGGGTTAGGTTGAGGTTTAGGGATAGGTTTAGGATTACGGTTATGGTGAGGGTGAGTGTGAGTGTTAGGATTAGGCTTAGGGTTAGGCTGAGGGTGAGGGTGGGAATGAGTTTTAGGTTTATGGTGATGGTTAGGTTTAGGGTTAGGGTTAGGGTTAGGATTAGGGTTAGGTAGAGGTCTAGGGTGAGGGTGAGGGTTAGGCTGAGGGTTAGCGTGAGTCTGAGGGTGAGGGTGAGGGTTAGGGTTATGTTGAGGTTTAGGGTTAGGGTTTGGGTGAGGGTGAGGTTAAGAATGAGGATTAGTTTTAGGGTTAGTTTGAGGTTTAGGGTGAGGATGATGGTTAGGGTTAGGGTGAGCGCTAGGTTGAGGGTGAGGGTTAGGGTTAGGGTGAGGTTTAGGGTTAGGGTGATGGTTAGGGTTAGTTTTAGTGTTAGGGTTATGGTTAGTGTTAGGGTGAGGTTAAGTGTTAGGATGAGGGTTAGGGTTAGGGTGAGGGTTATGGTTAGAATGAAGGTTAGGGTTAGGTATAGGGTTATTTTTAGGATTAGTGTTAGAGTTATGGTTATGGTGAAGGTGAGGGGTAGGGTTAGGTTTAGGGTGAGGTTTATGTAAGGGTTAGCGTTAGAGTTAGGTTTAGGGTGGTGGTGAGGTTTAGGGTTACAGTTAGCCTTAGTGTTAGTGTTAGGGTTAGGGTGAGGGTTAGTGTGAGGGTTAGGGTTAGGTTTAAGCTTACGGTTAGGCTTAAGCTTAGAATGAGAGTGAGGGTGAGGGTTAGGGTTAACGTTAGGGTTAGGGTTCGGGTTAAGGTTAGGGTGAGGGTTAGGATGAGGTGTAGGGTTAGGATTAGGATTAGGTTGAGCACTAGGGTGATGGTTAGTGTGAGGGTTAGGGTTAGGGTTAGGGATAGGGTTAGGTTTATGATTAGGTTTAGATTGAGGGTGAATGTGAGGGTTAGGGTTAGGGTTAGGCGTAGGGTTAGGGTGAGTGTTAGGGATAGGGTTTCGTTTAGGGTGAGGGTGAGGGTTAGGGTTAGGATTAGGGTGAGGGTGAGGGTTTGGTTAAGGGTTAGTGTGAGGTTTAGGGTTATTGTGAGGGTTATGTATATGGTGAGGGTTAGAATTAGGTTTAGGGGTTAGGGTTAGGGTGAGGTTTAGGGTGAGGGTGAGTTTTAGGGTTAGGGTTAGTGTGAGGTTTAGGGTTATGGTTAGGGTTATTTTTAGGGCGAGTGTGAGGGTTAGGTTTAGAGTTAGGGTTAGGCTTAGGCTTAGGGTTTGGTTATGGCCTGGGTTGAGGGTGAGGGTTAAGGTTAGGGTTAGGGTGAGGGTGAGGTTTAGGGTTAGATTTAGTGTTAGGGTTAGGTTAGTGTGAGTGTTAGGGTAAGGGTTAGTGTTATGGTTAGAGTTAGGGTGCGGGTGAGTGTGAGGGTTAGGGTTAGTCTTATGCTTAGGCTTAGGGTTAGTCCGAGCATGAGGGTGAGGGTTAATGTTAGGGTTTTAGGATTAGGGTTATGGTTAGGGTGAGGGTGAGCTTGAGGGTTAGATTTAGGTTTAGGGGGAGGTTTAGTGTGAGGGTTAGGGTTAGGGTTGTTGTGAGGGTTAAGGTTAGGGTGATGGTTAGGTTGAGGTTTAATGTTAAGGTTAGGATTAGGTTTAGGACTACTTTTTCCCTGAGGGTTAGGTTTAGGGTTCAGCTTAGTCTTAGGGTTAGGCTGAAGGTATGGATGGGGATGAGGATTAGGTTTAGAATGATGGTTAGGGTTATGGTTAGGAGGAGGGTTAGTGTTTTGATTAGGGTTAGGGTGAGGGCTAGGATGAGGGAGAGTGTTAGGGTTAGGGGTAGGCTTAGGCTTAGGGTTAGGCTGAGGCTGAGGGTGAGGGTCAGGTTTAGGGTGATAGTTGGGGTTAAAGTTAGGGTGAGAGTTAGTATAAGGATTAGGGTTAGGGTGCGGGTTAGGGTGAGGGTGACTTTATGGGTAAAGGTGAGCATTAGGCTGAGGGTGAGGTCTAGGGTTAGAGTGAGGTTTAGGGTTAGGGTGATGTTTACGGTTAGGATGAGGGTTAGGGTTAGGGTTAAGGTTATTGTTAGGGTTAGGATTACGGTTACAGTGAGGGTGAGGTTGAGGGTTAGGATGAATTTAGGTTTAGGGTTAGGGATAGAGTTAGGGTTAGGGTGAGGGTGAGATTGAGGTTTAGGGTTAGGGTTAGGGTTAGGGTTAGGGTTAAGGTGAGGGTGAGGGTTAGGGTTAGGGTGAGGGTTAGGGTTAGGATTAGGGTTAGGGTGAGGGTGAGTGTTAGGATTAGCGTTAGGGTTACATTTATTGTTAGTGTTATGGTTAAGGTTAACTTTGTGGTGAGGGTGAGGCTGAGGGTGAGGGTTAGGGTTAGGATTAGGGTTAAGTTTAGCTTTAGGGTTAGGGTTAGTGTTATTGTTAATGTTAGGGTTAGAGTTGTGGTGAGAGTGAGGGTGAAGGTGAGGGTGATTGTTAGGGCTTGGGTTAGGGTGAGGTTTAGGGTTAGGGTGAGGATTAGGGTTAGGGTGAGGGTAAGGTTTAGCGTTAGAGTTAAGGTTAGGGGGAGATTTAGGGTGAGGGTTAGGGTTAGGGTGAGGGTTAGGTTGAAGTTTAGGTTTATGCTTACAGTTAGGTTTAGGATTAGGGTTATGGTGAAGGTGAGTGTGAGGATTAGGGTTAGGCTTAGGCTTAGGCTTAGTGTTGGGCTGAGGGTGAGGATGGGGGTGGGGATTAAGGTTCTGGTGATTTTTAGGGTTAGGGTTAGGGTGAGGGTTAGGATGAGGGTTAGGGTTAGGATTATGGTTATGGTTAGGGCCAGGGTGAGGGTGAGGTTTAGGGTTAGGATTAGGCTTAGGCTTATGTTTAAGCTGAGGGTGAGGTTGAGCTGAAAGTTTAGCATTAGGGTGATGTTTAGTGTTACGTTTAGGTTGAAGCTTAGCATGAGGTTTAGAGATAGGGTGAGGGTTAGCGTGAGGGTGATGGTAAGGGTAAAGTTTAGGGTTAGGCTGAGGGTGAGGGTTAAGATCAGGGTGAGGGTTAGTGTTAGGGTGAGGGTTAGGGTAAGGGTGAGGGTTAGGGGTTAGGGTGAGGGTAAGGGTTAGATTGAGGATTAGGGTTAGTGTGAGGTTTAGGGTGAGGATGAGTGTTAGGGTTAGGGTGAGGGTTAAGGTTAGGGTGAGGGCTAGGGTGAGGGTGAGGGTTAGGGTTAGGATTAGGGTTAGGGTGAGTTTTAGGGTTAGGGTGAGGGTTAGGGTTAGTGTATGGGTTAGTGTTAGGGTTAGGGTTAATGTTAGTGTGAGGGTAAGTGTTAGGGTGAGGTTTAGGGTTAGGGTGAGTGTTATAGTTAGGGTGATGTTTAGGGTTAGGTTAGGGTTATTCTTGTTGTTAGGTTTAGGGTTATGTTGAGGTTGAGGGTGAGGGTGAGGGTTAGGGTTAGTGTTAGGGTGAGGTTTAGGGTTATGATTAGGTTTAGAGTTAGGAATAGGTTGAGGGTGAGGTTTAGGATTAAAGTTAGGCTTAGGGTGAGGGTTAGTGTGAGGGTTAGCGTTAGGGACAGTGTTAGGTTATGGTTATTGTGAGAGTTAGTGTGAGGGTTAGGGTTAGAGTGAAGTTTAGGGTTAGGATTAGGGTTAGGGTGAGGATGAGTGTGTGGGTTATTGTTAGGTTTAGGGTTAGGCTTAGGGTTAGGCTTAGACTGAGGTTGAATATGAGGCTTAGGGTTAGGGTGAGGGTTCGAGTTAGGGTTAGATTGAGGGTAAGGATGAGGGTTAGGTTTAGGATTAGGGTTAAGGTGAGCACTGGCGTGACGGTTAGTGTGAGGGTTAGGGTTAGGGATAGGGTTAGGTTTAGGATTATGGTTAGGTTGAGGGTGAGTGTGAGGTTTAGGGTTAGGGTTAGGGTTAGGCTGAGGGTTAGGTTTAGGGTTAGTGTTAGGTTTTGATTTAGGCTGAGGGTGAGGTTTAGCGTTAGGGTTAGGGTTAGGGTTAGCATTACGCTGAAGATGAGGGTGGGGGTGAGGATTAGGGTTAGCGTGAGGGTTAGGTTTAGAGCGTGTTATTGTTAGGGTTAGGGTTAGAGTTATGGTGAGGGTGAGGTTGCGGGTGAGGGTTAGGTTTAGGGTTAGGGTGAGATTTAGAGTTAGGGTTGGAGATAGGGTTAGTGTTAGGGTTGGGCTTAGGGTTAGGCTGAGGGTGAGGGTGGGGATGAGGATTAGGTTTAGGTTTAGGGTTAGGGTTAGAGTTAGGGTTAGGCTTAGGCTTAGGGTTTGGCTGAGGGTGAGGTTGGGGCGAGGATTAGGGTTTTTGTGATGGTTAGGGTTAGGATTAGGGTTAGGGTGAGGGCTAGGGTGAGGTTGAGGGATAGGGTTAGGTATAGGCTTAGGCTTAGTGTTAGTCTGAGTGTGAGGTTGAGGGTGAGGGTTAGGATTAGGGTGATGGTTAGGTTTACGGTTAGGGTGAGGGTGAGGATGAGGGTTAGGTTTAGGGTGATTGTGATGGTAAGTGTAAATGTGAGGGTTAGGCTGAGGGTGAGGGTTAAGATAAGGGTAAGGGTTAGGGTTAGGGTGCGGGTTAGGGTAAGGTTTATGGTTAGGGTTAGGGTGAGGGTGAGGGTTAGATTGAGAATTAGGGTTAGGGTTAGTGTGAGGTTTAGGGTAAGGATGAGGGTTAGGTTTAGGGTGATGGTTAGGGTTAGAATTAGGGTTAGGGTGAGGGCTAGGGTGAGCGTGAGGATTAGGTTTGGGTTTAGGGTGAGGTTGAGGTTTAGGTTAAGGTTGAGTGTTAGGATTAGTGTGAGGGTTAATGTTATGGTTAGGGTTAGTGTAAGGGTGAGGGTAAGTGTTAGGGTGATGTTTAGGGTTAGGGTTATTGTTAGGGTTAGGTTTATGGTTACACTTACAGTGAGGGTGAGGGTTAGGGTTAGGTTTAGTGTTAGGTTTAGGTTTAGGGTTACAGTTAGACTTTGGGTTAGGGCTAGGATTAGGCTTAGGGTGAAGGCTAAGTTGAGGGTGAGGGTGAGGGTTAGGGTTAGGGTTAGGATTAGGTTGAGGGTGAGGGTGAGTGTGTGGGGTATGGTTAGGTGTAGGGTTAGGCTTAGGATTAGGCTAAGGGTTAGGTTGAGGGTGAGGGTTATGTTTAGGGTGAGGGTTATGGTTAGGGTTAGGGGAGTTTTAATGTTAGGTTTAGGTTTAGGGATAGGTTGAGGTTTAGGGTTAGGGTTATCTTGAGGGTGAGGGTTAGGGTTAGGTTGAGGGTTAATATTAAGGCTAGGTTTAGGTTGAATGTTAGGGTTACCAATTTGGTAAGGGTTATCATGAGGGAAAGGGTTAGGATTAGCGTTAGGATGAGGGCTAGGTTGAGAGTGAGTGTTAGGTTTAGGGTAATGGTGAGGTTTAGGTTTTGGGTAAGGTTTAGGGTTAGGGTGAGGGTTAGGGTTAGGGTTATGGTGAGGGTCAGGGTTAGGGTTTGGTTGAGGGTTTGAATTAGGTTTAGGTTTAGAGTGAGGGTTAGGATGAGGGTTAGAGATACAATTAGGGTTAAGCTCAGGGCTGGGATGAGGGTGAGGATAAGTGTTAGGGTTAGGGTAAGTTTTATGGTTAGGGTGAAGGTGAGGTTAAGGGTTAGGGTTAGGGTTAGGGTTAGGCTTAGGGAAAGGCTGAGTGTAAGGGTGAGGGTTAGGGTGAGGGTGAGGTTTAGGGTTAGAGTTAGGGTTAGGGTTAGAGTGAGCATTACGGTGAGGGTTAGGGTTAGGGATAGGGTTAGGTTTAGGATTAGGTTTTGGGTGAGGGTGAGTGTGGGGTTTATGGTTAGGGTTAGGGTTTTTCTTAGGAATAGGCTGAGGGTGAGGGTGAGAGTTAGGGTTACAGTGAGGGTTAGGGTGAGTGTTAGGATGTGGGTTAGTTTTAGGATTAGGTTGAGTTTTAGGGTTGGGTTTAGGGTGAGAGTTAGGGTTAGGTTTAAGGTGAGGTTTAGGGTTAGGGTTAGGGATAGGGTGAGGGTTAGGGTTAGGGTTATGTTGAGGGTGAGGTTTAGGGTTAGGTTGAGGGATAGGATTAGGGCTAGGTTTAGGGTGAGGGTTAGGGTGAGGGTTTGCATGAGGGGTATGGTTAGGATTTTGGTTAGGATGAGGGCTAGGGTTAGGTTGAGATTTAGGCTGAGGGTTTGGGTTATGGTGAGGGTGTGGGTTAGGTTTGGACTGAAGGTTATTGTGAGGACTAAGGTGAGGGTTAGGGTTAAGGTTAGGGTGAGGGTTAGGTTGAGGTTTAGGTTTAGGGTTAGGGTTAGTATTAGGGTTAGTGTGAGGGTAAGTGTAAGGGTTAAGGTGAGGGTTATCCTGAGGCTTAGGGTTAGGCTGAGGGTGAGGTTGGGGATGAGGATTAGGTTTAGAATGATGGTTCCAGTTATGGTTAGGTGAGTGTTATGATGAGGGTTAGGGTTAGGATTAGGGATACGGTGAGGTCTAGTGTGAGTGTGAGGTTTAG
Source organism: Dipodomys merriami (assembly GCF_024711535.1). Classification (NCBI taxonomy): domain Eukaryota; kingdom Metazoa; phylum Chordata; class Mammalia; order Rodentia; family Heteromyidae; genus Dipodomys; species Dipodomys merriami. The sequence continues at coordinate 2,086,916 of NW_027206579.1, forward strand.
GGTTAAGTTTAGGCTTAGGCTTAGGGTTAGACTGAGGCTGAAGGTAAGGGTGAGGGTTAGGGTTAGGGTGATGGTTAGGGTTACAGTAAGGGTGAGGGTTAGGATGAGGGTTAGGATTAGGGTGAGGGTTAGGATGAGGGTGACAGTAAGTGTAAAGGTGAGGGTTAGGCTGATGGTGAGGGTTATGGTAAGGGTGATGGTGAGGGTTTGGGTTAGGGTGAGTGTGAGGGTTAGACTGAGGATTAGTGTTAGGGTTAGTATGAGGTTTAGGGTGAGGCTGATGGTTAGGGTTAGGGTGAGGAATAGGGTAAAGTTGAGGGTTAGGGTTAGGGTTTGGTTGAGGTTTAAGTTTAGGGTGATGGTTAGTGGTAGTGTGAGGGATAGGGTTTGGGTTAGTGTTAGTGTTAGGGTTAGCATAAGTGTTAGGGTAAGGTATAGGTTTAGGGTGAGGTTTACGATTAGGGTTAGCGTTTGGGTTATGGTGAAGGTGAAGTTTAGGGTTAGAGTTAAATTTAGGGTGAGTGTTAGGGTTAGGGTTAGGGTTAGGTTACTGTTAGGTTAGGTATAAGGTGAGGTTTAGTGTGGGGGTGAGAGTTAGTGTTAGGGTTCAGATTAGGATTAGGTTTAAGGTGAGGGTGAGTGTGAGTGTTAGGGTTAGAGTTAGGATTAGGATTAGAGTTAGGGTGAGGGTGAGGGTTACGGTTAGGGTGAGTGTTGGGATTAGGGTTAGTGTGAGGGTTAGGGTGAGTGTTAATCTTAGACTTAGGGTTTGGTTGTGGGCTAGGGTGAGGGTGAGGGTGAGGGTGAGGGTTGGGGTGAGGGTTAGGGTGAGGGTTTGGTTAGTGTTAGGTTTAGGGTTGGGATTAGGTTTAGGCAAAATGTTAGGCTGAGGGCGTGGGTGAGGGTGAGGGTTATGGTGAGGGTGAGGGTTAGGGTTAGGGTTAGGGTATGATTTAGTGTTAGGCTTAGGGTTAGTGTTAGTCTTAGGTTTAAGTTGAGATTTAGGGGGAGGGTCAGGGTTAGGGTGAGACTTATGTTTAGCATTAGGGTTAGGGTGAGTGTGAGGTTTAGGGATAAATTAGGGTTAGGGTGAATCTGAGGGTGAGGTTTAATGTTAGGGTTAGTGTTAGGGTTAGGGTGAGGGTGAGGGTTAGGTTGAGGGTGAGGAATAGGGTTAGGGTTAGGATTAGCATTAGCATTAGGGTTAGTGTGAGGGTTAGGGTTAGGGTTAGCCTTAGGTTTAGGCTGAATGTGAGGGTGAGGGTTAAGTTTAGGTTTAGGTTGAGGATTAGGTTTAGAGTTAGGGTGAGGTTTAGTGTTAGGGTTAGGGTTAGAATTAGGGTTAGGGTGAGGGTGAAGTTTAACGGTAGAGTTAGGGATAGGGTGAGGGTTAGGGTGAGGGTTAGGGTTAGGGTGAGGGTTAGTGTGGGAGTGACGGTAAGCGTAAACATGAGGGTTAGGCTGAGGGTGAGAGTTACTGTAAGGGTGAGGGTTAGGTTTAGGGTGAGATTTAGGTTGAGGATGAGTGTAAGGGTTTGGGTGAGTGCTAGGGTAAGGGTGAGGGTTAGGGTTAGGGTTAGGGTGAGGGTGTTAGGTTGAGGGCTGGGGTAAGGTTGAGGGTTATGGTTTATGTGAGGGTTAGGGTTAGGGTTAGGTTTATTGTTATGTTTAGGGTTAGGGTTTAGGTTACGGTGAGGGTGAGTGTGAAGGTTAGGGTTAGGCTTAGGTTTAGGCTTAGGGTTAGGGTGAGATTTAGGGTTATGGGTATGGTGAGGTTTAGGGTTAGGTTTAGGGTTAGGGTTAGGGTGAGGTTGAGATTTTTGGGTTAGAGTTAGGGTTAGATTGAGCCTGAGGGTGAGGCTTAGGTTTAGGTTTAGTGTTAGGGTGAGGGTTAGGTTGAGGGTTAGTGTGAGGGTGACGGTTAGGGTTAGGTTTAGGATTAGGATTAGGGTTAGTGTCAGGGTTAGGGTTAGGATTAGGGTTAGGGTGAGTGTGAGTGTTATGATTATGGTTAGGTTTAGGGTTAGGGTGAGGTTTAGGGTTAGGATTAGTATTATTCTTAGGGTTAGGTTTAGGGTTAGGCTTACGGTTAGGCTGAGGGTGAGGTTGAGGATGAGGATTAGGGTGAGGGTGAGGGTTAGGGTTAGGGTGACTTTTAGGGCTATGTTTAGGGTGAGGTTGTGGGTTAGATTGAGGATTATTGTTAGGGTTAGTGTGAGGTTTAGGGTGAGGATGAGCGTTAGGGTTAGGGTGAGTGTGAGGGTTATGGTTAGTGTTAGGATGAGGTTTAGGATTAGGGTGATGGTTAGGGTTAGTGTGAGGGTTAGTGTTAGGGTTAGGGTTAGTGTTAGGTTGAGGGTTAGGGTTAGGGTGAGTGTTATGGTTATGGTTAGCGTGAGTGTTAGGATTAGGGTTAGGGTTATTGTTAGTGTTAGGGTTAGGGTTTTGTTTAAGGTGAGGGTAAGGGTGTGGGTTAGGGTTGGGGATAGGATGAGGTTTAGGTTTAAGCTTAGGGTTAGAATTAGGGTTAGGGTGAGGGTGAGGTTTAGGGTTAGAGTTAGGTTTAGTGTTAGGTTTAGGGTTAGGGTTAGGGTTAGACTAGGCTTAAGCTTAGGCTTAGGCCAAGCATGAGGGTGAGGGTTAGAGTTAGGGTAAGGGTGAGTAGTAGGGTTAGGGTTCTGATGAGGTTTACGTTTAGGATTAGGGTTGGGGTGAGGGCTAGGGTGAGGCTTAGTGTGAGGGTTAGGGTTAGGGATAAGTTTAGTTTTAGGATTAGGTTTAGGTTGAGGGTGAGTGTGAGCGTTAGGGTTAGGGTTAGGCTTAGGCTTAGGGTTAGGGTTTGGGTTAGGGTGAGTGTGCGGCTGAGGATTATGGTTAGGTTTAGGGTTAGGTTTAGGGTTAGGGTTAGTGTTAGGTTTAGGGTTACAATGAGGATTAGGGTTATGCCTAGGGTTAGGCTTAGGGTTAGGCTGAGGGTGAGGGTGGGGGTTAGGATTAGGGTTAGGGTTCGGGTTAAAATTAGTGTTATAGTCAGTGTTATGGTTACGGTTAAGTTTGCGGTGAGGGTGAGGCTGAGGGTGAGGGTTATGGATAAGTTTAGGCTTAGGCTTAGGGTTAGGCTGAGGGTGAGGTTGGGGTGAGGAATAGGTTTTGGGTGATGGTTAGGGTTCAGATTAGGGTGAGGGTTAGGATGAGGGTTAGGGTTAGCATTAGGTTTAGGGTGGGGGCTAGGGTGAGGCTGAGGGTTAAGGTTAGGGTGATGGTGAAGTTTAGGGTTAGGGTGAGAGTTAGGGTTACTGTGAGGGTTAGTGTTCAGTTAGGGTTAGTGTTAGGGTGAGGGTAAGTATTAGCGTGACGGTTAGTGTTAGGTTGAGCATTATAGTTAGGGTGAGGTTTAGGGTTAGTTTTAGGGTTATTGTTAGGTTTAGGGTTAGAGGTACTGTGAGGGTGAGGATACGGGTTAGATGTAGGGGAGGTTTAGGGTTAGGATTAGGGTTAGAGTTAGGGTTAGCGTGAGTGTGAGGTTTAGGGTTAGAGTTAGGGTTCAGGTGAGGGTTAGGATGAGGGTTAGGGTTAGTGTTAGTTTTAGGTTTAGGGTTAGGGTGAGGTTAAGTGTTAGGGTTATGGTTAGGATTAGTGTTAGGGTGAGGGTGACTGTGTGGGTTAGTGTTAGGTTTAGGTTAGGCTTAGGGTTAGGAAGAGGGTTAGGTTGAGGGGAAGGGTTAGGATTCGGGTGAGGGTTAGGGTTAGGGTTAGTGTGAGGGTTAGGATGAAGGTTAGGTTTAGGATTAGGTTTAGGGTGAGGGCTAGGGTGAAGGTGAGGTTTAGGGTTAGGTTTAGGGTGAGGTTTAGGGTTAGGGTTAGGTTCAGTGTGAGTTTGAGGTTTAGGGTTAGAGATAGGTTTAGGGTGAGTGTTAGGGTGAGGGTTTGGCTTAGTGATAGTGTTAGAGTTAGGGTTAGTCTGAGGTTTAGGATGAGGGTGTGGGTTAGGGTTAGGGTTAGTATTAGGATTAGGGTTAGGGAGAGGGGGAGTGTGAGGGTTAGAGTTAGCCTTAGATTTAGGCTGAGGTTGAGGGTGAGGGTGAGTTTTAGGGTTAGTTTGAGGGTTAGGGTTAGGGTTATGATGTGGTTTCGTGTTAGGGTTAGTGTTATAGTTAGGGTTAGGTTGAGGGTGAGGTTTAGGTGTATAGTTAAGGTTTGGGTGAGTGTTATTTTGAGTGTTAGGGTTAGGGTGAGTTTTAGGGTGGGGGTGACAATAAGGGTAAATGTGAGGGTTAGGCTAAGGTTGAGGGATAGGTTTAGTTTTAGGGTTATGGTTAGGGTGAGATTTAGGGTTCGGGTTAAGTTTAGGGTTAGGGTGAGGGTTAGGGTGAGGGTTAGGGTGAGGGTGAGAGTTAGGGTTAGGTTGAGAGTTAGGGTTAGAATTAGGGTTAGGGTAAGGGTGAGGGTTGGGGTTAGTGGTGGGGTGAGGTTTAGAATGAGGGTTAGGATTAGTATTCGGGTTAGGGTGAGGGCTCGGGTGAGGGTGAGGTTTAGGTTTAGGGTTAGGGTGAGGTATAGGGTTAGGGTTAGGGTTAAGGTTAGGATGAGGGTGAGTTTTAAGGTTAGATTTAGGTTTAGGTTGAGACTGAGGTTGAGGGTTAGGGTTTGGGTTAGTATTAGAGTTAGGTTTAGGTTTAGGTAGCGGGTGAGTGTTAGGCTTAGGGATAGGATTAGGCTTATGGTAAGCGTTAGGGTGAGTGTGAGTGTTAGGGTAAGGGTTAGGGTTAGGCTTAGATTTAGGCTGAGGGTGAGGGTGAGGGTGAGGGTTAGGGTAAGTGTGAGGGTTAGGGTTAGGATTAGGGTGAGAGTTAGGCTTCGGTTAAGTTTAGGGTTAGGGTGAGTGTTAGGGTTAAGGTTCGGATGAGGTTTAGGTTTACTATTAGGGTTGGGTTGAGGGCTAGGGTGAGGCTTAGGGTGAGGGTTAGTGTTAGGGATAGGGTTAGGTTTAGGATTAGGTTTAGGGTGAGGGTGAGTGTGAGCATTAGGGTTAGGGTTAGGCTTAGGGTTAGGGTGAGGGTTAGGGTTAGGATTTCGGTTAGGGTGAGGGTGCGGCTGAGGATTAGGGTTAGGTTTAGGGTTAGGTTTAGGGTTACAGTGAGTATTAGGTTTACGTTAAACGTGAGGGTTATGCTTAGGGTTAGGATTAGGATTAGGGTAAGTTTTAGGGTGACTGTGAGGGTTAGGGTTAGGGTCAGGGTTAGGCTTAGGTTTAGACAGAGGGTTAGGTGAGGGTGAGGGTTAGGGAAAGGGTGAACGTTAGGGTTAGGGTTAGGGTGAGAGTTAGGGTTCGGTTAAGTTTAGGGTTAGGGTGAGGGTGAGGGTTAGGGTATTGTTAGCGTTAGTGTTAGGGTTAGGGTTACAGTTATAGTAAGGGTGAGGGTTAGGGTTAGGGTTAGGATGAGGTTTAGGTTTAGGGTTAGGTTTAGAGGTAGGTTTAGGATGAGGGTGAGATTTAGGGTTAGAGTTAGGGTTAGTGTTATGGTTAGGTTTAGGGTGAGGGTTAATGTTAGTGTTAGGCTTAGGCTGAGCATGAGGGTGAGGGTTAGGTTTCGGGTTATGGTGAGGGTTAGAGTTAGGTTTAGTGTGAGTTTTAGGATGAGGTTTAGGGTTAAGATTAGGTTAAGGGTGAGGGCTAGGGTGAGGGTTATGTTGAGGGCTAGGGATAGGGATAGGGTTAGGTTTAGGATTAGGTTTAGGGTGAGGGTTCCTGTATGTGTTAGGGTTAGGTTTAGGGTTCGGTTTAGGGTTAGGCTGAGGGTGAGTTTGATGTTGAGGGTTAGGTTTAGGTTGAGGGTAGGGTTTGGGTTAAGTTTAGGGATAGGGTGAGGGTTAGGGTAAGGGTTATGGTGAGGTTGAGGGTTAGGGTTAATTTGAGGTTTAGGGTTAGAGTTAGGGTGAGGGTGAGGGTGAGGTTTAGGGTCAGGTTAAGAGTGAGGGTTACGATGATTGTTAGGGTTAGGATTAAGTTATGGTGAGTGCTATAGTGAGGGTGAGGTTTAGGGTTAGGGTTAGGGTGAGGTTTAGGGTTAGTATTAGTGTTAGGGTGAGGCTGAGGGTGAGGGTTAGGGTTAGGGTTAGTGTTAGATTTAGGGTTAGGGTGAGGGTTAGGGTGAGGGTGATGGTTAGGCTTAGGGTTAGGATTAGGATTAGGGTCAGGTTTAGGGTGAGTGTGAAGGTTAGGTTTAGGATTAGGGTTAGGCTAGGTTTAGACTGAGGGTGAGCGTGAGGGTGAGGGATAGGGTTAGGGTGAGGGTTAGGTTTAGTGTTAGGGTGAGACTTAGGGTTCGGGTTAAGTTGAGGGTTAGGGTGAGGATTAGGGTAATATTAGGGTTAGGGTGGGGGTTAAGATTAGGCTTAGTGTGAGGGATAGGATGAGGATTAGGGTTAGAATTAGGTTTAGGGTGAGGGCTAGGGTGAGGGTGAGGGTTCGGGTTAGTGTTAGGATGGGGTTTAGGTTTAGGGTTAGGGTTAGGGTGAGGTTTAGGATGAGAGGTAGGCTTAAGGTGATGTGATTGTTAGGGTTAGGGTGAGGTTTAGGGTTAGTATTAGGGTTAGGGTGATGGTGAGTGTTAGGATTAAGGTTAGGGTTAGGTTTAGGGTTAGGTTTTAGGTTAGGATTAGTGTTATTTTTAGGTTTATGGTTAGAGTAACAGTGAGGGTGAGGATGAGGGTGAGGGTGTGGATTAGGGTGAGGGTTAGGGTGAGGTTTAGGGTTAGGGTTAGGATTAGGGTTAGGGTGAAGGTGAGGGTTAGGGTTAGATTTAGGGTTAGGGGGAGTGTTAGGTCGAGGTTTAGGGTTAGGGTTAGTGTTAGGGTTAAGGTTAGGGTGAGGGTTAGGTTAAGGTTTAGGGTTAGGGTTATGGTTAGTGTTAGGATTAGGGTGAGGGTGAGGGTGAGTGTGAGGGTTAGGGTTAGGTTTCGGCTTAGGGTTAGGCTGAGGGTGAGGGTGGGGGTGAGGATTAGGGTTAGGGTGATGGTTAGGATTAGGGTAAGTGTGAGGGCTCGGGTGAGGGTAAGGGTAAGGGTAATGCTTAGGCTTAGGCTTAGGTTTAGGCTGAGGGTGAGGTTGAGGGTGAGGGTTAGGGTTAGCATGATGGTTAGGTTTACGGTTAGGGTGAGGGTTGGGATGAGGTTTAGGGTTAGGGTGAGGTTAGGTTGAGGATGATGGTAAGGGTAAAGGTGAGGTTTACGATGAGGGTGAGGGTTAAGATAAGGGTGAGGGTTAGGGTTAGGTTTAGGATTAGTGTAAGGGTTAGGGTTAGGGATAGGGTGAGGGTTAGATTGAGGATTAGTTTTAGGGTTAGTTTGAGGTTTAGGGTGAGGATGAGAGTCAGGTTTAGGGTGAGGGTGAGGGTTAGAATTAGGGTTAGGGTGAGGGCTAGGGTGAGGGTGAGTATTAGAGTTAGTGTGAGGGTTAGTGTTAGGGTTAGGTTAGTGTTTGGGTGACGGTTAGTGCTAGGGTGAGGGTTAAGGTTAGGGTGAGGGTTATGGTTAGCATGAGATTTAGGTTTTGGGTGACGGTGAGGGTGAGTGTGAGGGTTAGGGTTAAGGTTAGGCTTAGGGTTAGGGTGAGGGTTAGGGTTAGGTTTTGGGTTAGGGTGAGGGTGAGGTTGAGGATTAGGGTTAGGTTTAGGGTTAGGGTTAGGATTATGGTGAGGGTTAGGGTAAGGGTTAGGCTTAGGTTTACATTTAGGCTGAGCTTGAGGCTGAGGATGAGGGTTATGTTTAGGGTTAGGGTGAGGGTTAGGGTTAGGGTAAGTGTTATTTTTAGGGTTAGGGTTAGATTTATGATGAGGTTGAGGATGAGGGTGAGGGTGAGGGTGAGGTTTAGGTTTAGGGTTAGGGTTATATTTAGGATTAGGGTGAGGTTGTCGGAAATGTTAAAGGTGAGGGCTGGGCTGAGGATGAGTTTTAGGGTTAGTGTGAGGGTTAGGGTTAGGATTGGGGTGAGAGTTAGGGTTTGGGTTAAGTTTAGGGTTAGGTTGAGGGTTAGGTAAGGGTTACAGTGAGGGTGAGGGTTAGGGTTAGGTTGAAGGTTAGTGTTAGGATTAGGGTTAGGGTGAGGGTGAAGGTTAGGGTTAGTGTTAGGTTCAGGGTTAGGATGAGGGTTAGGGTTAGGATTAGGGTTAGGGTGAAGGCTAGTTTGAGGTTGAGGTTTAGGGTTAGCGTTAGGGTGAGGTTTAGTTTTTGGGTTAGGGTTAGAGTGAGGGTTAAGGTGAGAGTGAGCTTTAGGTTTAGAGTTAGGGTTAGGGTGAGGGTTAGGTTGAGGTTGAGGGTTAGGGTTAGTGTTAGGATTAGGGTTAGGGTGAAAGTTAGGGGGAGGGTTAGGGTTAGGGTTAGGGTTAGTCTTCGGGTTTGGGTGAGGTTGATGTTTAGGGTTAGATGGAGGCTGAGGGAGAGGGTGAGGGTTAGGGTTAGGTTTTGGGTTAGGGTGAGGTTGAGGGTGAGGGTGAGGATGAAGTTGAGGGTGAGGGTGAGGGTTAGGGTTAGTGTTAGGTTGAGGTTTAGGCTTAGTGTTAGGTTTGGGTGAGTTTGAGTTTAAGGGATCGGGTGAGGGTTAAGGTAGGGTGAGAGTTAGGTTTAGGGTTAAGGTTAGGGTGAGGGTTCGTGTGAGGGTTAGGGTTAGGTTTAGGGTTAGTGTGAGGATTAGGGTTAGGGTTAGGGTGATGGTTAGGTTTAGTGTGATGGGTAAGGTGACTGTAATGTTAAGGGTTAGGGTGAAGCTGAGGGTTAGGTTGTTTGTTAGTGTTAGGGTCAGGGTTAGGGTTAGGTTTAGGTTTATGGTGGGGGTTAGGATGAGGGTTGGGTTTAGGATTAGGTTTATGGTTAGGATGAGCTTTAGGGTTAGGGTGAGGGTCAAGGTTAGTGTGAGGGTGAGGATTAGGGATAGGGTTAGGGATAGGTTTAGGCATATGATGAGGGCTAGGGTGAGGATTAGGGTTAGTGTGAGGGTTCGGGTGAGGGGTAGGTTTAGGATTAGGGTTTGGGTGAGGGTAAAGGTTCGGGTGAGGTTTAGGGTGAGGGTGAGTTTTAGGGCGAGGGTGAGGTTTAGGGTGAGGGATAGCGTTAGGATTAGGTTGAGGATATGTGTTAGAGTGAGGGTTAAGTTTAGGGTTAGGATGAGGGTTAGGGATAGGGTTAGGGTTAGGTTTGGGGTGTCGATGAGGATGATGGTTAGTTTTAGGGTTAGGTTCAGGGTGAGGGTGAGGTTCAGGGTTAGGATTAGTGTTAGGGTTAGGTTACGGTTAGGCTAAGGCTGAGGGTAAGGCTGAGGGTTAGGGTTAGGATGCGGTTGAGGGTTAGGGTTAGGTTTAGTGTGAGGGTTAGAGTTAGGGTTAGTGTTAGGATGAGGGCTAGGGAGAAGGTGAGGGTTAGGGTTAGGGTGAGGGTAAGGATTAGGGTGAAGTTTAGGGTGAGAGTAAGGTTTAGGGAGAGGGTAAGGGTTTAGGTGATGGTTTAGGATGAGGGTTAGGGTTAGGGTGAGGGTATGTGTTAGGGTGAGGGTTAGGGTGAGGGTTAAGGTTAGGGTGAGGTTAGGGTATAGGTTTATGGTTAGGGTTAGGGATAGGCTGAGGGTGACGTTTAGGTTTAGGTTGATCTTTAGGGTTTGGGCGAGGTTTAGGTTTAGATTTAGTATGATGATTAGGCTGAGGTGTGGGGTGAGCATTAGGGTTAGGGTGAGGGTTAAGGTTAGGGATAGGGTTATTTTTAGGGTTAGGCTTAGGGTTAGGGTGAGGGTGAGGGTGAGAATGAAGGTTAGGCTTAGGGTTAGGAATAGGGTTATTGTTAAGGTTAGGTTTAGCATTAGTGTGAGGGTGAGGGTTTGGTTTAGGGTTAGTGTTAGGGTTATTGTTAGGGTTAGGGTTAGTGTGAGGGTGAGGGTTAGGATTATTGTGAGGGTTAGTTTTAGGGTGAGTGTAAGTTTTAGGGTAAGGTTGAGCTTTAGGGTTAGCATTATGTTTACGGTTAGGGTTAGGGTGAGGGTTAGGGTTAGTGTGAGGGTGAGGGTGAGGTTTAGGGTTAAGATTAGGTTGAGGTTTAGGGTTAGGGTGAGGTTTAGGGTTAGGGTTTGGGTTAGGGTGAGGTTGAGGGTGAGGGTTAGGGTGAGGGTGTCGTTGAAGGTGAGTGTTAGGTTTAGGGTAAGGGAGAGGGTGAAGATGAGGTTTCGGGTTAATTAGGGTTAGGGTTAGGGTGAGGTTGAGGGTTAGGGTTACAGTTAGCTTGAGGTTTAGGGTTAGTGTGAGGGTTGGGTGATCGTGAGTGTAAGGGTTAAGGTGAGACTTAGGGTGAGGGTGAGACTTAGGGTTAGGGTTAGAGTTAGGGTGAGTGTTAGTGTGAGGATAAGGGTTAGGGTTAGTTTTTGGGTTAGTGTGAGGATTAGAGTTAGTGTGAGGTTTAGGGTAAATGTGAGGTGTAGGACGACGGTGAGCATAAGGGTTAGGGTGAGCGTTAGGGTAAGGCTGAGTATTAGGGTTATTGTTAGTGTGAGGGTGAGGGTTAGGGTTACGGTTAGGGTTAGGCTGAGGGTGAAGATGAGGGTGAGGTTTAGGTTTAGGGTGATGTTTAGGGTTAGGGTGAGGCTTAGATTTAGGTTTATGTTTAGGATGATGATTAGCCTAAGGAGTGGAGTTAGTTTTAGGGTTAAGGTGAGGGTTAGGGTTAGGGTTATTGTTAGGGTTAGGGTTAGGGTCAAGTTTAGGGTGAGGGTGAGAGTGAGGATTAGGGTTAGGGATAGGGTTATTGTAAAGGTTAGGGTGAGGGTGAGGGTGATGGTTAGATTTAAGGTTGTGTGAGGGTTAGGGTTAGGGTGATGGTTAGGGTTAGGTTTTGGGTTAGGGTGAGGGTGAGGGTTAGGGTGAGGGTGAAGTTGAGGGTGAGGGTGAAGTTGAGGGTGAGGGTGAGGGTTAGGGTTAGTGTTAGGTTGAGGTTTAGGCTTAGAGTGAGGGTTGGGTGAGTGTGAGGTTAAGGGATAGGGTGAGGGTTAAGGTGAGGGTGAGAGTTAGGTTTAGGGTTAGGGTTTGGGTGAGGGTTCGTGTGAAGGGTAGGGTTAGGTTTAGGGTTAGTGTGAGGATAAGGGTTAGGGTTAGGTGACGGTTAGGGTTAGTGTGAGGGGTAGGATGAATATGAGGGTAAGGGTTAGGGTGAGGCTGAGGGTTAGTTTGATTGTTAGTGTTAGGGTCAGGGTTAGGGTTAGGTTTAGGTTTATGGTGTGGGTTAGGATGAGGGTTGGGTTAGGGTTGGTTTATGGTTAGGATGAGGTTTAGGGATAGGGTGAGGGTGAAGGTTAGGGTGAGGGTTAGGGATAGGTTTAGGGATAGGGTTAGGGATATGATGAGGACTAGGGTGTGGGTGAGGATTAGGGTTAGGGTGAGGGTTCAGGTGAGGGGTAGGTTTAGGGTTAGGGTTAGGGTGAGGGTAAAGATTCGGGTGAGGTTTAGGGTGAGGGTGAGGTTTAGGGAGAGGGTGAAGGTTAGGGTGAGGGATAGCATTAGGATTAGGGTGAGGGTATGTGTTACAGTGAGGTTTAGGGTTAGGGTTAGGAAGAGGGTTAGGGATAGGTTTAGGGTTATGTTTGGGATGACGATGAGGGTAAGGGTTAGTTTTAGGATTAGGTTCAGGGGGAGAGTGAGTTTCAGTGTTAGGATTAATGTTAGGGTTAGGGTTAGGCTGAGGGTGAGGGTAAGACTGAGGGTTAGGGTTAGGGTGAGGGTGAGGGTGAGGGTTAGGGTTAGGGCTAGGGTTTTTGTTAGGGTTAGGCTTAGGTTTAGGATTAGGGTTAGGGTGAGGGTGAGGATGAGTGTTAGGATTAGACATAGGAATAGGGTTTTTTTAGGGTTAGGGTTAGCGTTAGGGTGAGGGTTAGGTTTAGGATTATCGTTAGGATTATTGTTAGGTTTAGGGTGAGGGTGAGGGTTAGGTTTAGTGTGAGGGTTAGGTTTAGGGTTAGGTTTAAGGTGAGGGTAAGTTTTAGGGTGAGGGTTAGGATAAGGTTGAGCTTTAGGGTTAGTATTAGGGTTAGGGTTAGGGTGAGGGTTAGGGTTAGGGTTAGGGTGAGCGTGAGGGTGAGGGTTAGTGTGAGGGTGAGTTTGAGGGTGTGGGCTAGGTTTAGGGTAAGGGAGAGGGTGAAGGTGAGGTTTAGGGTTAGGATTAGGGTTAAGGTTAGGGTGAGGTTGAGGGTTAGGTTAACGGTTAGGTTGAGGGTTAGGGTTAGTGTGAGGGTTGGATGAACATGAGGATAAAGGTTAGGGTGAGGTTTAGGGTGAGGGTGAGACTTAATGTTCGATTTAGTGTTAGGGTGAGGGTTAGTGTGAGGGTAAGGGTTAGGGTTTGGTTTAGGGTTAGTGTGAGGATGAGGGTTAGGGTTAGGGTTAGGGTGAGGGTTAGGGTTAGTGTCAGGGGTTGGGTGAAGGTGAGGGTAAGGGTTAGGGTGAGGGTTAGGTTTAGGTTTAGGGTTATGGTGGTGGTTAGGGTGAGGTTTGGTGTTAGGGTTAGTGTTATGTTTAGGATGAGGGTTAGGGTGAGGGTGAGGGTTAAGGTGAGGTTGAGGGTTAATGTGAAGTTGAAGGTTAGGGTTAGGGTGAGTTTTAACGTTAGGATTAGGGTTAGGATGAGGGCTTGGGTGAGGGTAAGGGTTAGTGTTAGGGTTAGGGTTAGGTTGAGGCTTAGGGTTAGGGTGAGAGATCAGGTGAGGGGTACGTTTAGGGTTAGGTTTAGGGTGAGGGTAAAGGTTAGGATGAGTTTTAGGGTGAGGATGAGGTTTAGGGAGAGTAATAGGATTGGGTTGAGGTTTAGGGTTGGGAATAGGCTGAGGGTATGTTTTAGGGTGAGGGTTAGGGTGAGGGTTAGGGTTAGGGTGAGGGTTAGGGATACGGTTAGGGTTATGGTTAGAGTGACAGTGAGAGTGAGGGTTAGTTTTAAGGTTTGGGTTAGGGTTAGGGTTACGGTTAGGGATACGGTTATGGTTAGGGTTAGGGTGACAGTGAGTGTTAGGGTTGGGGTTAGGGTTAGGGTGAGGGTAAGGTCTAGTGTGAGGTTTAGGGTGAGGGTGAGGTTTAGTGTGAGGTTTAGGGTGAGGGTTAAGGTGTTGGTGAGGGTATGTGTTAGATTGAGGGTTAGATTTAGGGTTAGGTTTAGGGTGAGTTTTAGTGATAGGTTTACGGTTAGGGTTAGGGTGAGGGTGAGTGTGAGGGTGAGGGTTAGGGTTAGGGTAAGTTTCAGGGTGAGGGTGAGGTTCAGGGTTAGGATTAGGGTTAGGTTTAGGAATAGGCTGAAGATGAGGGTGTGGGTGAGGTTTAGGTTTCGGTGAGGGTGAAGATTAGGGTGAGTTTTAGTGTGTGGGTTAGTGTTAGGGTAAATGTGAGGATTAAGATTAGGGTTATGATGAGTGCAAGGGTTAGGTTTAGGTTTAGGATAAGGTTTAGTGTTAGGGTTATGGTTAGAGTGAGGGTTAGATTTAGTGTGAGTGTTAGGGTGAGGTTTAGGTTTAGTGTTACCTTTAGGGTGGGGGTGAGGGTTAGGGTTAAGGTGAGGGTTAGGGTTTGGCTGAGGGTTAGGGTGAAGGTGAAGGTTAGGGTGAGGGTGAGACTTAGAGTTATGGTTAGGGTTAGGGAGAGGGTTAGTGGGAGGATAAGGGTTAGAGTTAGGTTTAGGGTTAGTGTGAGGATTAGGGTTAGGGTGAGGGTTAGAGTTATGGTGAGGGTGAGGGTTAAGTTTAAGTTTGTGTGAGGGTTAGGGTTAGAGTGAAGGTTAGGGTTAGGTTTTGGGTTAGGGTGAGGGTGAAGTTGAGGGTGATGGTGAGGATTAGGGTTAGGGTTAGGTTGAGTTTTAGGCTTACTGTGAGGGTTGGGTGAGCATGAGGTTAAGGGATAGGGTGAGGGTTAAGGTGAGGGTGAGAGTTAAGTTTAGGGTTAGGGTTAGGTTGAGGGTTCGTGTGAGGGTTAGGGTTAGGGTTAGGTAAGGGTTAGTGTGAGGATTAGGGTTAGGGTGAGTTTTAGGATTAGGGTGAGGGTTATGGTTAAGGTGAGGTTTTGGGTTAGGTTTATTGTTAGGGTTAGGTTTAGGGTTACTGTTACGGTGAGTGTGAGGGTGAGAGTAAGGGTTAGGGTTAGGGTGAAGTTTAGTGTTAGGGTTAAGATTAGAGTTAGGGTTAAGGTGTGGGTGAGGATTAGGAGTAGAGTTAGGATTAGGGTGAGAGTTAGGGTGAGGGTTAGTGTTAGGGTGTGAGTTAGGGTGGGGTTGAAGGTAAGGGTAAATTTGAGGGTTAGGCTGAGGGTGAGGTTTACAGTAAGGGTGAGGGTTAGAGTTAGGGTAAGCGTTAGCGTTACCATTAGGGCTTATGTTACGGTGAGGGTAAGTGTTAGGTTGAGGGTTAGGGTTAGAGTGAGGGTTACGTTTAGGGTGAGTGTGAGGGTTAGTGTTAGGGTTATTGCTAGGTTTAGGATTAGGGTTAGGGTTAGGGTTAGGGTTATGGTTAGGGTTAGGGTTAGGATGAAGTTTAGTTTTAGTGTGAGGTTTAGGGTTAGTGTTAGGCTTAGAATTAGGGTGAGGGTTAGGGCTATGGTTTGGGTTATTGTGAGAGTGAGGCTGAGGATAAGGGTTAGGTTTAGGGTTAAGGTTAGTGTTAGTGTTAGGGTTAGGGTTAGGGGTATGGTGAGAGTTAGGGTTAGAGTTAGGATTAGGCTTAGAGTTAGGATGAGGGTGAGTGTGGGTTTGAGGAATAGAGTTAGAGTTAGGGTTAGGCTTAGGGTTAGGCTTATTTTTAGTGTTATACTTAGGGTTAAGTTTGCGGTGAGCATGACGCTGAAGGTGAGGGTTATGCTTATGGTTATGGTTAGGGTTAGGGTTAGTGTTATTGTTAGGGTTAGGGTTAGAGATACGGTGAGGATGAGGTTGAGAGTGAGGGTTAGGGTTAGGGTGCGGTTTCGGGATAGGTTTAGGGTAAGAGTTAAGGTGAGCGTGAGTTTTAGAATTAGAGTTATTGTTAGGGGGAGTGTTAGGGTTAGGGTGAGGGTGAGGATGAGGATTAGGGTTGGGTTTAGGTTTAGGGTTAGGGTTAGGTTTTTAGGATACGGTTAGGGTTAGGCTTACGGTGAGGTTTAGGGTTAAGGTTAGGCTTAGGGTTACGCTGAGGGTGAGGGTGGGTGTGAGGATTAGGGTTAGGGTTAGGGTTAGTGTTATGGTTATTGTTAGTGTTATGGTTAGGGTTAAGTTTGCTGTGAGGGTGAGTCTGAGGGCGAGGGTTTTGCTTATGGTTATGGTTATGGTTAGGGTTAGAGGTATTGTTAGGGTTAGGGTTAGAGTTACCGTGAGGGTGACGGTGAGGGTGAGGTTTATGGTTCAGGTTAGGGTTCGGGTAAGGGTGAAGGTTAGATTGAGGTTTAGGGTTAGGATTAGGGTAAGGGTGAGGGCTAGGGTTAGGGTTAGGGTGAGGGCTAGGGTAAGAGATAGGGTTAGGTTTAGGATTAGGGTTATGGTGAGGGTGAGTGTGAGGTTTAGGGTTAGGGTTAGGCTTAGAGTTAGGGTGAGGGTTAGGGTTAGCGTTTGGGTTTATGTGAGGTTGAGGCTGAGGATTAGCGTTAGGTTTAGGGTTAGGTTTAGGGTTAGGTTTAGTGTTAGGTTTAAGGTTAGGATTAGGGTTATGATGAGGGTTAGGGTTAGAGTTAGGATTAGGCTTAGGGTTAGGATGAGGGAGAGGATGGGTTTGAGGATTAGAGTTAGGGTTAGGGTTAGGCTTAAGGTTAGGCTTATTGTTAGTGTTATGCTTAGGGTTAAGTTTGCGGTGAGCATGAGGCTGAAGGTGAGGGTTATGGTTAGGGTTAGGCTGAGGGTGAGGGTGAGTGTGAGGATTAGGGTTAGGGTTAGAGTTAGTGTTAGGGTTATTGTTAGTGTTATGGTTAGGGTTAAGTTTGCTGTGAGGGTGATTCTGAGGTTGAGGGTTTTGGTTATGGTTAGGGTTATTGTTAGAGTTATTGTTAGGGTTAGGGTTAGAGTTATGGTGAGTGTGAGGGTGAGGGTTAGGGTTCGGGTTACTGTGAAGGTTAACTTGCAGTTTAGGGTTAGGATTAGTGTAAGGGTGAGGGCTAGGGTTTGGGTTAGAGTTAGGGTTATGGGGAGGGATAGGGTTAGGTTTAGGGTTAGGATTAGTGTTAGGGTTAGGATTCCGGTGAGGGTTAGGGTTAGGATTAGGCTTAGGCTTACAATTAGGCTGAGGTTGAGGCTGAGGGTGAGGGTTATGGTTATGGTTAGGGTTAGGATTAGGGTTAGGGTAAGTGTTATTGTTAGGGTTAGGGTTAGAGTTATGGTGAGGTTCAGGGTGAGGGTGAGGGTTAGGGTTAGGGTGAGGTTTAGGGTTAGGTTTAGTGTTAGGGTTAGTGTTAGGGTGAGGGTGTCGGTAAGGCTAAAGTTGAGGGTTAGGCTGAGGGTGAGGGTTATGGTAAGGATAAGTGTTAGACTTAGCGTGAGGGTTAGGGTTAGGGTCGGTGTGAGAGTTAGGGTTCACGTTCAATTTAGGGTTAGGTTGAGGGTTAGGGTAAGGGTTACGGTGATGGTGAGGGTTAGGGTTAGGTTGAGGGTTAGTGTTAGGATTAGGGTTAGTGTGAGGTGAAGGTTAAGGTAAGTGTTAGGGTGAGGGTTAGGATGAGGGTTAGGGATAGGATTAGGGTTAGGGTGAGGGCTAGTTTGCGGTTGAGGTTTAGGGTTAGCTTTAGGGCGAGGTTTAGGGTTAGGTTTAGGGTTCGGGCTAGTGTGAGGGTGAGGTTACGGTTAGAGTTATGGTTAGGGTGAGGCTGAAATTGAGGTTTAGGGTTAGGGTTAGTGTGAGAGTTAGGTTTAGGGTGAGGGTTAGGGTCAATGTTAGGGTTAGGGTGCGGGTTAGGGTGGGGATGAAGGTAAGGGTAAATTTGAGGGTTAGGCTGAGGGTGAGGGTTACAGTAATTGTGAGTTTTAGGGTTAGGGTGAGGGTTAGTGTTAGGGTTAGGATGAGGGTGGGGTTTAGATTGTGGATTAGTGTTAGGGTTAGTGTGAGGTTTAGTGTGAGCTTGAGGGTTAGGGTTAGTGTTAGGGTGAGGTTTACGGTTAGGGTGATGCTTAGGGTTAGTGTGAGAGTTATTGTTAGCGTTAGGGTTTATGTTAGGGTGAGGGTAAGTGTTAGGGTGAGAGTTAGGTTTAGGGTGAGATTTATGATTAGGGTGAGTGTGAGGGTTAGGGTTAGGGTTATTGTTAGGGTTAGGGTTAGTGTTATGGTTAGTGTTAGGGTTAGGGTTAGGGTTAGGTTTAGGATGAGGTTTAGTTTTAGTCTTAGGATTAGAGTTAGGGTTAGGGTGAGGGAAAGATTTAGGGATAGAGTTAGGGTTAGTGTTAGTGTTAGTGTTAGCGTGAGGGTTAGGGTTAGGTTTAGACTTAGGCTTAGGCTTGGGCTTAGGCTGAGCATGAGGGTGAGTGTTAGGGTTCGGGTTAGGGTTCGGGTTAGTGTGAAGTTTAGATTGAGGTTTAGGGTTAGGATTAGGGTAAGGGTGAGGGCTAGGGTTAGGTTTAATGTATGGGCTAGTGTTAGGGATAGGGTTAGGTTTAGGATTAGGGTTAGGGTGAGGGTGAGTGTGAAGTTTAGGGTTAGGCTTAGGCTTAGAATTAGGGTGAGGGTTAGGATTAGGGTTTGGGTTAGTGTGAGGGTGAGGCTGAGGATTAGGGTTAGTTTTAGGGTTAGGTTTAGGGTTAGAGTTATGGTTAGGCTTAGGCTTAAGATGAGGGAGAGGGTGGGGTTGAGGATTAGAGTTAGGGTTTGGGTTAGGCTTAGGGTTAGGTTTATTGTTAGTGTTAAGGTTAGGGTTAATTTTGTGGTGAGCATGAGGCTGAAGGTGAGGGTTATGGGAAGGGTTAGGATTAGGGGGAGGGATAGGTTGAGATTTAGGGTTAGGGTTAGTGTTAGGGTAAGTGTGAGGGTGAGGTTAGGTTGAGGTTTAGGGATAGGGTTAGGTTTAGGATTAGGATTAGGGTGAGACTGATTGTGAGGTTTAGGGTGAGGATTAGGCTTAGGCTTAGGGTTAGGCTGAGGGTGAGGATGGAGGTGAGGTTTAGGTTTAGTGGGATCGTTAGTATTAGGGTAAGGGTGAGGGCTTGGGTGAGGATAAGGGTTAGGGAAAGGCTTAGGCTTAGGCTTCCGGTTAGGCTGAGGGTGAGTTTGAGGGTGAGGGTTAGGGTTAGCGTGATGGATAGGTTTATTGTTAGGGTGAAGTTTAGGATGAGGTTTTGGGTTCGGGTGAGGTTAGGGTTAGGATGATGGTAAGGGTAAAGTTGAGGTTTAAGCTGAGGGTAAGGGTTAAGATGAGCTTGAGGGTTAAGGTAAGGGTGAGGGTTAGGGTTAGGGTGAGGCTGAGTGTGAGGTTTAGGGTGAGGATTAGGCTTGGGCTTACAGTTAGGCTAAGGGTGAGGGTGGGGGTGAGGGTGGGTGTGAGGATTAGGGTTAGGGTGATGGTTAAGGTTAGGGTTAGTTTTATTTTTAGGGTTAGGGTTAGAGTTACGGTGAGGGTGAGGGTGCCGGTGAGGGTTAGGGTTAGGGTTAGGGTGGGGTTTAGGGTTGGGTTAGGATTATGTTTAGGGTGAGGCTGAGGTTTAGGGTTAGATATACTGTTAGGGGGAGGGTTAGTGTTAGGGTCAGGGAAAGGGTTATTGTTAGGATTAGGATGAGGGTGAGGGTTAGGTTGAGATTTAGGGTTAGTGTTAGGATTAGGGTTAGTGTGAGGGTTAATGTTATGGTTAGGGTTAGTTTTAGGGTGCGGGTTGTTGTTAGGGTTCGGGTTATTGTGAGGGTTATCGGTGGGGTGAGGGTTAGGATAAGGGTTAGGGTTATTGTTAGGGTTAGGTTTGGTGTTTCGGTTACGGTGAGGGTGAGGGTTAGGGTTAGGGTTAGGGCGAGGTTTAGGGTTTGGTTTACAGTTAGAGTGAGGGTTAGTGTTAGTGTGAGGATTAGGGTTAGAGTTAGGGTTAGGGTGAAGTGTAGGTTGATGTTTAGGTTTAGGGTTAGTGTGAGGGTTAGGGTTAGGCTGAGAGTTAGGGGGAGGGTTAGCATTACAGTTAGGGTTAGGTTTATGGTTAGGGTTAGCCTTAGTGTTAGGGTGAGGGTGAGGTTTAAAGTTAGAATTAGGGTTAGGGTGAGGCTGAGGGTGAGGGTGACGGTTAGGATTAGGGTTAGCATTAGGATTAGGGTTTGGGTTAGGGTGAGTGTGAGGGTTAGGGTTAGGGTTAGGGTTAGGGTTAGCCTTTGGTTTAGGCTGAGGGTGAGGGTGAGGGTGAGGGTTAGGGTTAGTTTAAGGGTTAGGGTTAGGGTTAGGGTGAGGTTTAGTGTTTGGGTTAGTCTTAGAGTTATGGTTAGAGTGAGGGTGAGGTTTAGGGGTAGAGTTAGGGTTAGGGTGAGGGTTAGGTTGATAGTTAGGGTTAGAGTGAGGGTTAGGGTGGGGGTAACGTTAAGGGTATACGTGACAGTTAGGCTTAGTGTGAGGGTTATGGCAAGGGTGAGGATTGGGGTTAGGGTGAGAGTTAGGGTTAGGGTTAGTGTGAGAGTTAGGGTACGGGTTAAGTTTAGGGTTAGGTTTAGGGTTAGTCTAAGAGTTTCGGTGAGGGTGAGGGTTAGTGTCAGTTTGAGAGTTAGGGTTAGGATTAGGGTTAGGGTGAGGGTTAGTGTTAGGGTTAGTGTTAGGGTGAGGGTTAGGATGATGGTTAGGGTTAGGATTAGGGTTAGGGTGAGGGCTAGTAGCAGGTTTAGGGTTAGGGTTAGGGTGAGGTTTACGGTTAGGGTTAGGGTTAAGGTTAGGTTGAAGTTGAGGTTAAGGGTTAGAGTTAGGGTTAGGGTGAGGCTGAGGTTGAGGGTTAGGGTTAGGGTGAGGTTTAGTGTTAGGATTAGTGTTAGAGTTAGGGTTAGAGCAAGGGTTAGGTTGTGGGTGAGGTTTAGGCTTAGCGTTAGGTTTAGGTTTAGGCTGAGGGTGAGGGTGAGTTTGAGGGTTAGGGTTAGGTTGAGGGTTAGGGTTAGGATTAGGGTTAGGGTGAGGGTTAAATTTAGGGTTAGGGTGAGGGTAAGGATGAGGATTAGGGTTAGGATTAGGATTATGGTGAGGGCTAGGGTGAGGTTGAGGGTTAGGGTTAGTGTTAGATTAAGGTTTAGGGTTAGCGATAGCTATAGGGTGAGGGTTAGGTTGAGCGTTTGGGTTACAATGAGTGTGAGGTTAGTGTTAGGGTGAGTGTTAGCGTTAGGATTAGGGTTAGTGTGAGAGTGAGTGTTAGGTTAGGGTTAGGTTTAGGGTTAGGGTTAGGGTTAGGCTGAGGATGATGGTAAGGCTAAAGGTGAGGTTTAGGGTGACGGTGAGGGTTAAAATAAGGGTGAGTGTTAGGTTTAGGCTTAGGTTTAGAGTAAGGTGTAGGATTAGGGTCAGGGTGATTGTTAGATTTAGGATTAGGGTTAGGGTTAGTGTGAGGTTTAGAGTGAGGATGAGGTTTAGGGTAAGGGTGAGGGTAAGGGTTAGAATTAGGGTTAGGGTGAGGGCTAGGGTGAGGGTGAGGGTTAGGGTAAGGGTTAGGCTTAGACTTAGGATTAGGCTGAGCGTGAGGTTGAGGGTGAGGGTTAGGGTTAGGGTGATGGTTAGGTTTAGGTTAGCTTAGATTATGGTGAGGGTGAGGTTCAGGGTTACATTTATGGTTAGTATGAGGGTTAGAGTTAGGGTGCAGGTTAGCCTGGGTGTGACGGTAAGGGTAAATGTGATGGTTAGGATGAGGGTGAGGATTCCGGTATGGGTGAGTGTTAGTGTTAGGGTGAGGGTTAGTGTTAGCATTAGATTGAGGGTGAGGGTTAGATTGAGGATTAGTGTTAGGGTTACTGTGAAATTTAGGGTGAGGATGAGGGTTAGAGTTAGGGTGAATGCTAGGGTGAGTGTGAGGGTTAGGGTTAGGTTTAGGGTGAGGGTAAGTGTTAGGGTGAGGGTTAAGTTTATGGTGAGGGTTATTTTTAGGGTGAGGGTTAGGGTTAGGATTAGGTTTATTGTTAGGTTTAGGGATAGGGTTACGGTTACTGTGAGGGTGAGGGTGAGGATTAGGGTTAGGGTTAGGTTGAGGTTTAGGTTTAGGGTTAGGGTTAGAGTTAGGGTTAGGGTGAGGGTTAGGGTTAGGCTTAGGCTTAGGCTTAGGCTTAGGCGGAGCATGAGGGTGAGGGTTCGTGTTAGTGTTCGGGTGAGGGTTAGGGTTAGGTTTAGGGGTAGGTTGGAAGTTAGGTTAAGGTTTAGGGTTAGGATGTTTAAGGGTGAGGGCTAGGCTTAGAGTTAGCATGAGGGTTAGGGTTAGGGTTTGGGTTAGGGTGATGTTGAGGCTGAGGTTTAGTGTTAGGTTTAGGGTTAGGTTTAGGGTTAGTGTTAGTGTTAGGGTTTTGGTTAGGGTTAGGGTTAGGGTGAGGGTTAGGGTGAGGGTTATGGTTAGATTTAGGATTAGGGTTAGGCTGAAGGTTAGGGTGAGGGTGAGGGTTAGGGTGAGGATGAGGTTAGGTTTAGGGTGAGGGCTAGGGTTGGGTGAGGGTTAGGGATAGGGTTAGCGTGAGGTTTAGGGTTTGGGTAATGGTTAGTGTTAGTGTGAGGGTTAGTGTTAGGGTTAGGGTTATTGTTAGAGTTTGGCTAAGAGTTAGGGTGAGGGTTAGGGTTAGGGTGAGGTTTATGGTTAGGGTGAGGGTTAGGGTTATGCTTAAGGTTATTGTTAGGGTTAGCGTTACGGTTACGGTTACGGTGAGGGTGAGGGTGGGGTTTACGGTTAGGGTTTGGGTTAGGGTTAGGTTGAAGGTGAGGTTTAGGGTTAGATTTAGGGTTAGTGTTAGGGTGAGGTTTAGTGTTAGAGTTAGGGTTATGGTGAGGCTGAGGGTGAGGGTTAGCTTTAGGATTAATGTTAGGGTTAGGCTTAAGGTGAGGGTTAGGTTGAGGGTGAGAGTTAGGGTTAGGTTTAGGAGTAGGATTAGGGTTAGGGTTAGGGTGAGTGTGAGGTTTAGGGTTAGGGTTAGGGTTACGGATAAGCTTAGGTTTAGGCTGAGGTTGAGGGTTAGGGTTGGGGTTAGGGTGAGGTATAGGGTTAGGGTTAGGGTGAGTGTGAGGGTTAGTTTTAGGGTTAAGCTTAGGTTTAGGCTGAGCGTGAGGGCATGGGTTAGGGTTAGGATGAGGGTTAGGGTTATGTTGAGGGTTAGGATGAGGGTTAGGGTTAGGATTAGTTTTGGGGTGCGGGTTAGTGTGTGTGCTAGGGTTAGGTTTATGTTTTGGCTTAGGTTTAGGCTGAGCGTGAGTTTGAAGGTTAGGGTTAGGGTTAGGGTAATGGTTAGGGGGTGGGTTAGGAAGAGGGTTAGGGTTAGGTTTAGGGTTGGGTGAGGGCTAGGGTGAGGGTGAGGTTTAGGGTTAGGTTTGGGGTGAGGGTTAGGGTAAGGGTGAGAGTTAGGTTTCGGGATAAGTTTAGGGTTAGGTTGAGTGTTATGGTAAGTGTTATGGTGAGGGTGAGGGTTAGGGTTAGGTTGAGGGTTAGGGTTGGGATTAGGGTTAGGGTGAGGGTGACGGTGAGTGTTAAGTTTAGTGTTAGGGTGAGGGTTAGGATATGGGTTAGCGGTAGGATTAGGGTTAGGGTGAGGTTGGGGGTGAGGGTTAGGTTTAGGGTGAGTGTGATTGTTAGGGTTAGGGTCAGGGTTCGGGTTAGGGTTACAGTGATTGTGAGGATTAAGGTTAGGTTGTGAGCTATGGTTAGAGTTAAGGTTAGGGTGAGGGTTAAGGTTAGGCCTAGGGTGAGGGTAAGTATGAGGATTAGGGATAGGATTATGGTTAGGGTGAGGGCTAGGGTGAGGGTGAGGGTTAGGGTTAGTATTAGATTAAGGTTTAGGGTTATGGTTAGGGTTAGGGTGAGGATTAGGTTGAGGATTAGGGTTAGAGTGAGTGTGAGGATTAGGGTTGGATGAGGGTTAGGGTTAGGATTAGGGTTAGTTTGAGGGTGAGTGTTAGCATTAGGGTTAGTGTTAGGATTAGGTTTAGGGTTAGGATTAGTGTTATTATTAGGGTTAGGGTTAGAATTATTGTGAGGGTGAGGGTGAAGTTGAGGGTTAGGGTTAGGGTTAGGGTGAGGTTTAGGGTTAGGTTTAGGATTAGGGTTAGGGTGAGGGTGAGGTTTAGGGTGAGATTTAGGGTTAGTTGGAGGGTTAGGTCTAGGGTGATGTTTAGGGTTAGTTTTAGGGTTAAGGTTAGGGTGAGGGTTAGGTTGAGGTTTAGGCTTTTGGTTAGGATTAGGGTTAGGATTAGGGTGACGGTGAGGTTGAGTGTGAGGGATAGGAATATTGTTAGGCTTAGGTTTAGGCTGAGCGTAAGGGTGGGGGTGAGTATTAGGTTTAGGGTGATGGTTAGGATTAGGGTTACGGTGAGGTTTAGGATGATGGTTAGGATTAAGATTAATGTTAGGGTGAGGGCTAGGGTGAGGGTGAGGGTTAGGGTAAGGTTTAGGCTTAGGCTTAGGTTTAGGCTGTGTGTGAGGTTGAGGGTGAGGGTTAGGGTTAGGGTGATGGTTAGGTTTACAGTTAGGGTGAGAGTTAGATTGAGGTTTAGGTTTAGGGTGAGGGTTAGGGTGAGGTTTAGTGTTAGGGTTAGGGTTAGACTTAGGGTTATGGTGAGGGTGAGGTTCAGGAGTACAGTTAGGGTTAGGATGAGTTTTAGGGTTAGGGTGCAGGTTAGCCTGGAGTGACGGTAAGGATAAAAGTGAGGGTTATACTGAGGGTGAAGTTTCCAGTAAGGATGAAGGTTAGGGTTAGGGTTAGGGTTAGTGTTAGCGTTAGGGTGAGGTTGAGGGTTAGATTGAGGATTAATGTTAGGGTTAGTGTGAGGTTTATGGTGAGGATGAGGGTTAGGTTTAGGGTGAAAGCTAGAGTGAGTGTGAGGATTAATATGGTTAGTTTTAGGGTGAGGGTAAGTGTTAGGGTGAGAGTTAAGGTTAGGGTGAGGGTTATGGTTAGGGTGAGGGTTAGGGTTAGGGTTAGTTTTATTGTTAGGTTTAGGGGTAGGGTTACAGTTATTGTGAGGGTCAGCGTGAGGATTAGGGTTAGGGTTAGGATGAGGTTTAGGTTTAGCATTAGGGTTAGTGTTAGGGTTAGGTTGTGGGTTACCGTTAGGGTTAGGCTTAGCCTTAGGCCGAGCATGAGGGTGAGGGTGAGGGTGAGGGTTCCGGTGAGGGTAAGGGTTAGGTTTAGGATTAGGTTGAGAGTTAGGTTGTGGTTTAGGGTTAGGGTTAGGGTGAGGGTAAGGTTTAGAATGAGGGTTAGATTGAGGGTGAGGGTTAGGGTTAGGATAAGTTTAAGGGTGAGGGCTAGGCTGAGGGTTAGGGTGAGGGTTAGGGTTAGGGATAGGGTTAGATTTAAGTTTAGGTTTAGGGTGAGGGTGAGTGTGAGGTTTAGGATTAGGGTTAGGGTTAGGGTTAGGGTGAGGGTTAGGGTTAGGGTTTGTGTTAGGGTGAGGGTTATTGTTAGGTTTAGGCAAAGTGTTAGTGTGAGAGGTAGGGTTAGGGTGAGGGTTATCCTTAGGGTGAGGTTTAGGGTTATGGTTAAGGTTATAGTTAGGGTTAGGGTTAGGCTTAGGGTTAAGGTGAGGGTGATGATGAGGGTTACGCTTAAGGTTAGGTTGAGGTTAAGGTTTAGAGTTAGGGTTAGAATTAGGGTTAGGGTGACAGTGAGTTTTAGGATTAGAGTTAGGGTTTGTAATAGGGTTAGTGTTAGGGTGAGGTTCAGGGCTAGGATTAGGCTTAGGCTTAGGCTTAGGTCGAGCATGAGGGTAAGGTTTAGGGTTAGGGTGATGGTTCTGTGTAGGATTAGTGTTATTGTTAGGGTTAGGTTTAGAGTTACGGTGAGGGTGAGGGTGCAGGTGAGGTTTAGGTTTAGGGTTAGGGTGGGGTTTACGGTTAGGGTTAGGGTTAGTGTTAGGTTGAGGGTGAGGTTTAGGTTTAGATTTAGGGTTAGTGTTAGGGTGAGGGTTAGTGTTAGCGTTAGGTTTACTTTTAGAGTGAGGCTAAGGGTTATGGTGAGGGTTTGGGTTAGGGTGAGGGTTATGGTTAAGCTGAGTGTTAGGAATCGGTTTAGAGTTATTGTTAGGGTTCGGTTTAAGTTTACGGTTACAGTGAGGGTGAGGATGAGGGTTAGGGTTAGGCATAGGTTGAGGCTTAGTGTGAGGGTGAGGTTTAGGGTTAGAGTCAGTGTGAGGGTTAGGTTGAGGTTTTGGGTTAGGGTTAGTGTTAGTGTTAGGCTTATGATGAGAGTTAGGGGGAGGGTAAGGGTTAGGGTTAAGTTTAAGATTAGGTTTAGGATGAGGGTGAGTGTGTATGTTAGGGTTTGGTTTAGGGTTAGGCTTAGGGTTAGGCTGAGGGTGAGGTTGAGGGTGAGGTTTAGGGTTAGGGTTAGGGTTAGGATTAGGGTTAGGTGGAGGGGTGGGGTGACGGTTAAGGTTAGGATTAGGGTTAGGGTGAGGGCTAGGTTGAGGGTAAGGTTTAGGGTTAGGGTTAGGGTGAGGGTTAGGGTTTTGTTTAGGGTGAGCGTTAGAGTTCGGGTTAAGTTTAGTGTTAGGGTGAGCGTTAGGGTAAGGGTTACATTGAGGGTGAGGTTTAGGCTTAAGTTGAGGGTTAGGGTTAGGATTAGCGTTAGTGTGAGGGTGTGGGTAAGGGTTAGGGTTAGGGTTAGGGTGAGGGTTAGGATGAGGGTTAGGGATAAGATTAGGGTTAGGGTGAGGGCTAGGGTGAGGGTGAGGGTTAGGGTAAGTGTAAGGCTTAGTCTTAGTGTTAGGCTGAGTATGGGGTTGAGGGTGAGGGTTAGGGTTAGGGTGATGGTTAGGTTTACAGTTAGTGTTAGAGTTAGTATGAGGTTTAGGGTTAGGGGGATTTTTAGGGTGAGGATGATGGTAAGGGTAATGGTGAGGTTTAGGCTGAGGGTGCGGGTTAAGATAAGGGTGAGCGTTAGGGTTAGGTTTAGGGTTAGATTAAGGGCTAGGGTTAGGGTTAGTGTGAGGTTTAGAGTGAGGATGAGGGTTAGGGTGAGGGTTAGGGTTAGGGTGAGGTTTAGTGTTACGGTTAGGGTTAGAGTTAGGGTTAGGGTGAGGGTGAGGTTTTAGGTGGAGTTAGGGTTAGGGTGAGGGTTAGGATGAGGGTTAGTGTTAGAGTTAGGGTTAGGGTGAGGGTTAGGTAGAGTTTGAGGGTTAGGCTTAGGGTTAGGATTAGGATTTCTGTAAGGTTTAGGCTGAGTGTGAGGGTTAGGGTTAGGCTTAGGCTTAGGCTTAGATTTAGGCTGAGGCTGAGGGTGAGGTTGAGGGTTATGGTAAGTGTGAGGGTTTGGTTTAGGGTTAGGGTGAGGGTTAGGGTTAGGGTTAGGATGAGGTTTAGGTTTAGGATTAGCGTTGGGGTGAGGGCTATTGTGAGGCTTAGGGTGAGGGTTAGGGTTAGGGATAGGGTCAGGTTTAGGATTAGGTTTAGTGTGAAGGTGAGTGTGAGCATTAGGTTTAGGGTTCGGGTTAGGCTTAGGGTTAGAGTGAGGGATAGGGTTAGGGTTTGGGTTAGGGTGAGGTTGCGGCTGAGGATTAGGGTTAGGTTTAGGATTAGGGTTAGGGTTACATTTAGGGTTACAGTGAGGATTAGGGTTAGGTTAAGGTTGAGGGTTATGCTTAGTGTTAGGATTAGGATTAGGGTAAGTGTTAGGGTGACTGTGAGGGTTAGGGTTAGGTTTAGGGTTAGGCTTAGGTTTAGGCTGAGGGTGAGCGTGAGGGTGAGGGTTAGGGTAAGGGTGAACGTTAGGGTTAGGGTTAGGGTGAGAGTTAGGGTTTGGATAAGTTTAGGGTTAGAGTGAGGGTTAGGGTTATGGTATTGTTAGGGTTAGGGTTAGGGTTAGGTTTACAGTTACAGTGAGGGTGAGGGTTAGGGTTAGGGTTAGGATGAGGTTTAGGTTTAGGGTTAGGTTTAGAGTTAGGTTTAGGATGAGGGTGAGATTTAGGGTTAGAGTTAGGGTTAGTGTTAGAGTTAGGTTTAGGGTGAGGGTTAATGTTAGGGTTAGGCTCAGGCTTAGGCTTAGGACGAGCATGAGGGTGAGGGTTAGGCTTCGGGTTAGGGTGAGGGTTAGAGTTATGGTTAGGGTGAGGTATAGGATGAGGTTTAGGATTAGGATTAGAGTAATCGTGAGGGCTAGGGTGAGGGTTAGGGTCAGGGCTAGGGATAGGGATAATGTTAGGTTTAGGAATCTGGTTAGGGTGAGTGTGAGTGTGAGAGTTAGGGTTAAGGTAAGGTTTAGGCTTAGAGTTAGGGTGAGGGTTAGGGTTAGGGTTTTGGTTAGGGTGAGGGTGAGGCTGAGGATTAGGGTTAGGTTTAGGGTTAAATTTAGAGTTAGGTTTAGGTTTAGGGTTAGTGTTAGGGTGAGGGTTTGGGTTAGGGTTACGGTGAGGGTTAGATTTAGGGTTAGGGTTAGGGTTCGGCTTAGGCTTAGGTTTAGGCTGAGGTTGAGGGTTATGGTGAGATTTAGGGTTAGGGTTATGGAAAGGGTTAGGGTTAGGGTGAGTGTTTGGATGAGGGTTAGGTTTAGGGTGAGTGTTAGGGTCAGGGTGAGGGATAGATTGAGTATTTGGGTTAGGGTTAGTGTGAGGTTTAGGGTGAGGATGAGGGTTAGGGTTAGGGTTAGGGTTAGGGTTAGAATTAAGATTAGGGTGGGGGCTAGGGTGAGACTGACGGTTAGGGTTAGGTTTAGGGTGAGTTTTAGGGTTAGGGTGAGAGTTAGGGTTACTGTGAGGGTTAGTGTTAGTGTTAGGGTTAGTGTTAGGGTGAGGGTAAGTGTTAGCGTGCGGGTTAGTGTTAGGTTGGGGGTTATGGTTAGCCTGAGGTTTAGGGTTAGTTTTAGGGTTATTGTTAGGTTTAGGGTACGGTGAGGGTGAGGATGAGGGTTAGATTTAGGGGAGTTTTAGGGTTAGGGGTAGGGTTAGAGTTAGGGTTAGGGAGAGTGTGAGGTTTAGGGTTAGAGTTAGGGTTCAGGTTATGGTTAGGATGAGGGTTAGGGTTAGGGTTAGTTTTAGGTTTAGGATTAGGGTTAGGGTTAGGGTTAGGGTTAGATTTAGGGTGAGGGTGAATGTTAGGGTTAGTGTTAGGGTGAGGGTTAGGATGAGGGCTAGGCCTAGGATTAGGGTTAGGGTGAGGGCTAGTGTGAGGGTGAGGTTTAGGTTTAGGGTTAGAGTGAGGTTTAGATTTAGGGTGAGGGTGAGATTTAGGGTTAGAGTTAGGGTTAGGGTTAGGTTTAGGGTTAGGTAAGGGTTACGGTGAGGGTGAGGGTTAGGTTTAGGTTGAGGGTTTGTGTTAGGGTTACGGTTAGGGTCAGGGTGAAGTTTAGGGTTAGTGTTAGGGTGAGGGTTAGGATGAGGGTTAGGTTTAGATTTATTGTTAGGGTGAGGGCTAGTTTGAGGTTGAGGTTTAGGGTTAGCGTTAGGGTGAGGTTTAGGCTTTGGGTTAGGGTTAGACTGAGGGTTAGGTTGAGGTTGTGGGTTAGGGTTAGTGTGAAAGTTAGGGGGAGGGTTAGGGTTAGTGTTAGGGTTAGGTTAGCCTTTGGATTAGTGTGAGGTTGAGGTTAAGGGTTAGAATTAGGGTTAGGTTGAGGTTGAGGGAGAGGGTGAGGGTTAGGGTTAGGATTAGGATTAGGATTAGGGTTAGGGTTAGGGTGAGTGTGAGGGTTAGGGTTAGCCTTAGGTTTAGGCTGAGGGTGAGGGTGAGGGTAAGTGTTAAGTTTAGGGTTAGGTTTAGTGTTAGAGTTAAGGTTAGGTTGAGGGTGAGGTTTATGGGTAGAGTTAGGGTTAGGTTGAGGGTTAGGTTGAGTGTTAGGGTTAGGGTGAGTTTTAGGGTGGGGGTGATGGTAAGGGTAAAGGTGAGGATTAGGCTAAGGGTGATGGTTACTGTAAGGGTGAGGGTTAAGGTGAGGGTTAGGGTCAGGGTTAGGGTGAGAGTTAGGGTTCAGGTTAAGTTTAGGGTTAGGGTGAGGATTAGGGTAAGGGTTACGGTGAAGCTTACAGTTAGGGTTAGGTTGAGGGTTAGGGTTAGGATTAGGGTTAGGGTGAGGGTGAGGGTTAGGGTTAGTGTTAGGGTGAGGGTTAGGATGTGGGATAGTGTTGGGATTAGGTTTAGGGTGAGGACTAGGATGAGGGTGAGATTTAGGATTAGGGTTAGGGTGAGGTTTCGAGTTAGGGTGAGGGTTAGGGTTAGGGTGAGGTTGAGGTTTAGGGTTAGATTAAGGTTAGGTTGAGACTGAGGTTGAGGTTTATGGTTAGGGTTAGTGTTAGTTAGGGTTAGTGTGAGGGTTAGGTTGAGGGTGAGGGTTAGGCTTAGGTTTAGGATTAGGATTAGGGTAAGGGTTAGGGTGAGTGTGAGGGTTAGGGTTGGGTTTAGGGTTAGGCTTAGGTTTAGGCTC
The DNA here is from genome assembly GCF_024711535.1 of Dipodomys merriami. Lineage (NCBI taxonomy): Eukaryota > Metazoa > Chordata > Mammalia > Rodentia > Heteromyidae > Dipodomys > Dipodomys merriami. The sequence continues at coordinate 2,116,407 of NW_027206579.1, forward strand.
AGGGTGAGGGTGAGGTTGAGGTTAGGATAAGTGTGAGGGTTAGGTTAGGGTTTTGGTGAGGGTTAGGGTTCGGATTAAGTTTAGGGTTAGAGTGAGTGTGAGGTTTAGGGTTAGGTTTAGGGTTATTGTTAGGGTTAGGCTTAGGGTTAGGGTTACAATTACAGTGAGGGTGAGGGTTAGGGTTAGGGTTAGGATGACGGTTAGGTTAAGGGTTAGGTTTAGAGTTAGGTTTAGGATCAGGGTGAGATTTATGGTTAGAGTTTGGGTTAGTGTTAGGGGTAGGCTTCGGGTTAGGGTGAGTGTCTGTGTTAGTGTTAGGTCGAGGTTTAGGATGAGGTTTAGGGTTAGGATTAGGGTAAGGGTGAGGGCTAGGTTGAGTGTTAGGGTTAGGGCTAGGGTTAGGGATAGGGTTAGGTTTAGGATTAGGGTTAGGGTGAGGGTGAGTGTGAGAGTTAGTGTTAGGTTTAGTGTTAGGCTTAGAGTTAGGGTGAGGGTTAGGGTTAGGGTTTCGGTTAGGGTGAGGATTAGGCTGTGGATTAGGGTTAGGTTTAGGGTTAGGGTTAGTGTTATGTTTAGGGTTACAGTTAGGGTTACGTTGAGGGTTAGGGTTAGGTTTAGTGTTAGTTTTAGGGTTAGGCTTAGAGTTAGGGTTATTGTTAGGGTTATGTTTAGGTTTAAGTTTGCGGTGAGTGTGAGGCTGAGTGTGACCGTTAAACTTATGGTTAGGGTTATGGTTAGTGTTGTTACCGTTAGGTTTAGAGTTACGGTGAAGTTGAGGGAGAGTTTGAGGGTTAGGGTTATGGTGAGGTTTAGGATAAGGGTTAGGGTTAGGGTGAGGGTGAGGTTTAGGGTTAAAGTTAGGGTTAGGGGGAGTGTTAGGGAGAGGTTTAGGATTAAGGTTACTGATTTGGTTAGTGTGAGGGTGAAGGTTAGGTTGAGGTTGAGGGATAGGTTTACCTTTAGGATTAGGGTTAGGTTGAGGGTGAGTGTGAGGGTTAGGGTGAGGGTTAGGTTTACGGTTAGGGTGAGGGTTAGAATGAGGTTTAGTGTTAGGGTGAGGTTAGATTGAGGATGATGGTAAGGGTAAAGGTGAGGCTTACGCTTAGGGTGAGGGTGAGGTTTAGATATACAGATAGGGGGAGGGTTAGGGTGAGTGTTAGGACTAGGGTTAGTGTTAGGGTTAGGTTGAGGGTGAGGTTTAGGTTGAGGTTTAGGGTTAGGGTTAAGTTTAGGGTTAGTGTGAGGGTTAGTGTTAGGGTTAGGTTTAGTGTTAGGATGAGGGTGTTAGGTTTAGGATATGGGTTAGGGTGAGTGTTACGGTAAGGGTGAAGGTTAGGATTAGGGTTAGTGTTATTGTTAGGGTTAGGTTGAGGGTTACAGTTACTGTGAGGGTGAGGGATAGGGTTAGGGTTAGGTTGAGGTTTAGGTTGGGGTTAGGGTTAGAGTTAGGGTTTCGGTGAGGGTGAGGTTTAGGGTTATAGTTAGGCTTAGGGTGAAGTTTAGGGTTAGGGTTATGGTGATAGTTAAGGGGAGGGTTACAGTTAGGGTTAGGGATAGGATTAGGATTAGGTTGAGGGTGAGTGTGTGTGTTAGGGTTAGGTCTAGGGTTTATACTTAGGTTTAGGCTGAGGGTGAGGGTGAGGGAGGGTTAGTATGAGTATTAGGGTTAGGATTAGGGTTAGGGTAAGGTCTAGGGTGAGGGTGAGGTTTATCGTTAGGGTTAGGGTGACGGTGAGGTTTAGGATTAGCGTTAGGTTTAGGTGAGGCTGAGGGTGAGGTTTAGGGTTAGGGTTACTGTTAGTTTTATGGTTAGGGTTAGGGTGAGGTTGAGGGTCAGGGATAGGTTTAGGATTAGGATTAGGGTTAGGGTTAGGCTGAGGGTGAGGGTGAGTGTGAGGGTTAGGGTGAGGATGAGGGTTAGTGTTAGGGTGAGGGCTAGGGTGAGGGTGAGGGTTAGGGATAGGGTTAGAGTGAGGGTTAGGGTTAGGGTGATGGTAAGTGTTAAGGTGAGGTTTAGGTTTAGGATAAGGGTTATTGTTAGAGTTAGGGTTAGGGTTACGGTTATGTTGAGGGTGAGGTTGAGAGTTAGGGTTAGGTTTAGGATGAGGTTTAGGTTAAACTTTAGGTTTAGGGTTAGGTTTAGGGTTAGGTTGAGGTTTAGGGTTTGGATTAGGGTTAGAGTTAGGTTTAGGGTGAGCAGGAGGTTTAGGGTTAGAGTTAGGGTTAGGGTGACGGTTAGGTTGAGGGTTAGGGTTAGTGTTAGCATTAGGGTTATTGTGAGAGTTAGGTGGATGTTTAGGGTTAGGGTTAAGTTTGGTTTAGGATTAGGTTTAGGGTGAGGGTGAGTGTGTGTGTTAAGTTTATGTTTAGGGTTCGGCTTAGGGTTAGGCTGAGGGTGAGGCTGAGGGTGAGAGTTAGGGTTAGGGTGAGGGTTAGGGTTTGGGTTAAGTTTAGGGTTAAGGGGAGGGTTAGGGTAAGGGTTATGTTGAGGGTGAGGGTTAGGGTTAGGTTGAGGGTTTGGGTTCGGATTAGGATTAGGGTGAGGGTGAGGTTTAGGGTTAGAATTAGGGTTAGGGTGAGGCTGAGGGTGAGGATTAGGGTTAGGGTTAGTTTTAGATTTAGGGTTAGGTTGAGGGTTAGGGTGAGGTTTAGGGTTAGGGTTAGGCTTAGGGTTAGAGTTAGTGTTAGGGTGAAGGTGAGGATGAGTATTAGGATTAGGCTTAGGAATATGGTTTTTGTTATGGTTAGGTTTAGCGTTAGGGTGAGGGAGAGGGTTAGGTTTAGGTTTAGCGTTAGGATTATTGTTAGGTTTAGGGTTAGGGTGAGGATGAGGGTTAGGTTTAGTGTGAGAGTTTGGTTTAGGGTTAGGTTTAGGGTGAGGGTAAATGTTAGGGTGAGGTTTAGGGTAAGGTTGAACTTTAGGTTTAGAATTAGGGTGAGGGTTAAGGTTAGGGTGAGGGTGAGGGTGAGGGTTAGGTTTAGGGTGATCTTTAGGGTTAGGGCAAGGTTTAGGATTAGGTTTAGTTTTAGGATGAAGATTAGGCTGAGGGTTGGGATTAGGATTAGGATTAGGGTGAGGTTTAGGGTTAGGGTTATTGTTAGGGTTAGGCTTAGGGTTAGAGTTAGTGTTAGCGTGAGGGTGAGGATGAGTGTTAGGATTAGGCTTTGGAATATGGTTTTGGTTATGGTTAGGGTTAGGGTTAGGGTGAGGGTGAGGGTTAGGTTTCGGGTGTAAGATAGGGTTAGGGTTAGGTTTAGGGTGAGGGTAAAGGTTAGGTTGAGGGTTGGGGTAAGGTTGAGCTTTAGGGTTAGCATTAGGGTTAGGGTTAGGGTTAGTGTGAGTGTTAGGGTTAGGTTTAGGGTTAGGGTGAGGGTGAGGATGAGGGTTAGGGCTAAGTTTATGGTGAGGGTTAAGTTTAGGGTGAGGGTTAGGGTTAGGTTTAGTGTTAGGGTGAGGGTGAGGATGAGGGTTAGTGTGAGGGTTAGGTTGAGGGTGAGGGCTAGGTTTAGGTTAAGGGAGAGGGTGAAGATGAGGTTTAGGGTTAGGATTAGGGTTAGTGTTAGGATGAGGTTGAGGGTTAGGTTAATGTTTAGGTTGAGGTTTAGGGTTAGTTTGAGGGTTGGGTGAGCGTGAGGGTAAGGGTTAGGTTGAGGGTTAGGGTGAGGGTGAGACTTAAGGTTAGGGTTAGTGTTAGGGTGAGGGTCAGTATGAGGGTAAGGGTTAGGGTTTTGTTTAGGGTTAGTGTGAGGATTGGGATTAGGGTTAGGGGGAGGGGGGGTTAAGTTTAGTGTGAGGAATAGGGTGACGGTGAGCATAAGGGTTAGGCTGAGTGTTAGGGTTAGGTTTTGTGTTATAGTGGGGGTTAAGGTGATGGTTGGGGTTAGGGTTAGGGTTATGTTTAGCATGAGGGTTAGGGTGAGGGTGAGGGTTAGGGTTAGGGTGAGGTTTAGTGTTAGGATTCGCGTTAGGATGAGGGCTAGGGTGAGGGTGAGGGTTAGTGTTAGGGTTAGGGTTAGGTTGAGGGTTAGGGTTAGGTTGAGGGTTAGGGATAGGGTGAGGGTTCGGTTGAGGTGTACTTTTAGGGTTAGGTTTAGGGTGAGGGTAAAGGTTAGGATGAGTTTTAGGGTGAGGATGAGGTTTAGGGATAGGGTTAGGGTTAGGATGAGGGTTGGGGTTCGGATTATGGAGAGGGTATGTGTTAGGGTGAGGGTTAGGGTGAGGGTTAGGGTGAGGGTGAGGGTTAGGGATACGGTTAGGGTTATGGTTAGGGTAACGGTGAGGTTGAGGGTTAGTTTTAAGTTTAGGTTCAGGGTGAGGGTGAGGTTCCGCTTTAGGATTTGGGTTAGGGTCAGGATTAGGCTGAGGGTGAGGGTGAGGGTGAGTGTTAGGGTTAGGGAGAGGTTAAGGGAGAGGTTGAAGATGAGGTTTCGGGTTAGGATTAGGGTTAAGGTTACGGTGAGGTTGAGGGTTAGGGTTACCATTAGGTTGAGGTTTAGGTTTAGTTTGAGGGTTGGGTGAGTGTTACGGTAAGGGGTAGGGTAAGGGTTTTGGTGAGGGTGAGACTTAGGGTTAGGGTAAGTGTTAGGGTGAGTGTTAGTGTGAGGGTAAGGGTTAGGGTTAGTGTGAGGTTTTGGGTTAGGGTGAGGGTTAGGGTTAGTGTGAGTGGTAGGGTGACGGTGAGGGTAAGGGTTAGGTTGAGGGTCAGGGTGAGGCTGAGAGTTAGGGTTATTGTTAGGGTTAGGGTGAGGGTTAGGGTTAGCTTTAGGGTTAGAGTGAGGGTTAGGGTTAGAATTAGTGTTAGAATGAGGGCTAGGGTGAAGGTGAGGTTTAGGGTTAGGGTTAGGGTGAGGGTGAGGGTTAGGGTTAGGGTGAGGATTTGGATGAGGGGTAGGTTTAGGGTGAGGGTAAGCGTTCGGGTGAGGTTTAAGATGAGGGTGAGGTTTAGGGAGAGGGTTGGTGTTAAGGTGAGTGTTAGGGTGTGGGATAGCGTTAGGATTAGGATGAGGGTATGTGTTAGAGTGAGGGTTGGGTTTAGGGTTAGGATGAGGGTTAGCGATAGGCTTAGGTTTATGTTTTGGGTGACGATGAGGGTGAGGGTTAGTTTTAGGGTTAGGTTCAGGGTGAGGGTGAGGTTCAGGTTAGGATTAGGGTTAGGGTTACGGTTAGGCTAAGGGTTAGGGTAAGGCTGAGTGTTAGGGTTAGGGTGAGGGTGAGGATTAGGGTTGGGTTTAGGGTGAGGGTTAGGGTTAGTGTGAGGATTAGGGTTCGGGTTAGGTTGAGAGTAAGGGTTATGGTGAGGTTTAGATTTAAGGTTAGCGTTAGGGTTAGCATGAGGGTGAGGGAGAGGTTTAGGTTTAGAATTAGGGTTAGGTTTATGGTTAGGCTTAGGGTGAGTGTCATGGTGAGGGTGAGGCTTAGGGTGAGGGTTAGGGTTAGGGTTAGGGTGAGGGTTAGGGTTAGGGTGATACTTAGGGTGAGGGTTTGGGTTATGGTGAGGGTGACAGTTAGGGTGAGTGTGAGGTTTAGGTTGTGGGTTAAGGTTAGTGTGACGGTGAGGGTTAGGGTGAGGGTGGGGGTGAGGGTTTGGGTTAGCATTAGGGTGAGGGTTAGGGTTAGGGTGAGGGTGAAGGTTAGGATTAGGGTTAGGGTTATGGTGAGGTTTCGGGTGAGGAGTAGGTTTAGAGTTAGGGTTAGGGTGAGGGTAAGGGTTCGGGTGAGGTTTAGTGTGAGGGTGAGGTTTAGGGAAAGGATTAGGGTTTAGGTGAGTGTTAGGGTGAGGAATAGTGTTAGGATTAGCGTGCGGGTATGTGTTAGAGTGAGGGTTAAGGTTAGCGTTTGAATGAGGGTTAGGGATAAGTTTAGGGTTAGGGTTGGGGTGATGATGAGGGTGAGGGTTAGTTTTAGGGTTAGGTTAAGGGTGAGGGTGAGGTTCAGGGTTAGGATTAGGGTTAGGGTTAGCGTTAGGCTAAGGCTTGAGGATTAGGGTTAGGGTGGGGGTGAGGGTTAGGTTTAGGTTTAGGGTGAGGGTTAGGGTGAGGGTTAGTGTGAGGATTAGTGTTAGGGTTAGGGTGAGAGTAAGGGTTATGGTGAGGTTTAGGGTTTAGCTTAGCTTTAGGGTTAGCATGAGGGTGAGGGAGAGGTTTAGGTTTAGGATTAGGGTCAGGTTTACAGTTAGGCTTAGGTCATGGTGAGGGTGATGCCTAGGGTCAGGGTTAGGGTTAGGTTTAGGGTGAGGGTTAGGCTTAGGGTGATACTTAGGGTGAGGGTGTGGGTTATGGTGAGGGTGACAGTTAGAGTGAGTGTGAGGGTTAGGGTGTGGGTTGGTGTTAGGGTGATGGTGAGGGTTAGGATGAGGGTGAGGGTGATGGTGAGGGTTAGCATTAGGGTGAGGGTTAGGGTTAGGGTTAGAGTGAGGGTGAGGGTTATGATGAGGGTTAGGGTTAGGGTTAGGGTTAGTGTGAGGATTAGAGTTAAGGTGAGGGTAAGTTTTAGGGTTAGATTTAGGGTAAGGTTTAGTGTGAGAGTTAGGCTGAGAGTGTGGGTTAGGTTTAGTGTGAGTGTTAGGGTGAGTGTTAGGGTGAGGGTGAAGGTGAGGGTTAGGGTTAGGGTGAGGTTGAGAGTAAGGGATAGGTTTAGGGTTAGGTTTAGGGGTATTGTTAGGGTTAGGGTTAGGTTTAGGGTTAGGGTGAGGGTGGGGGTTAGGGTTAGGGATAGCATTAGGGTTAGCATGAGGGTGAAGGAGAGAATTAGGTTTAGGATTAGGGTTAGGTTTAGAGTTAGGCTTAGTGTTAGGGTGATGGTTAAGATGAGGTTTCAGGTCAGGGTTAGGGTTAGGGTTAGGGTGAGGGTTAGTGTTAGGGTGATATTTAGGGAAAGGTTGAGGGATAAGGAAAGTGTGAATGTTAGGGTGATTGTGAGGGATAGGGTTTGGGTGAGGGTTAGGGTGAGGTTGAGGGTTAGTGTGAGGTTGAGGGTTAGGGTTAGCGTTTGGTGAGCGTTTGGGTTAGGGTTATGTTGAGGGTGAGTTTTAGGGTTAGGTTTATGTTGAGGGTGAGGGTTAGGGTTAGGGTTAACATTAGGGTTAGTGTGAGGGTGAGGGAGAGGGTTAGGTTTAGGATTAGGGTTAGGTTTGGGGTTAGGCTTAGGGTGAGGTTGATGGTGAGGGTGAGGCTAAGGGTCAGGGTTAGGGTTTGTGTTATGGTGAGGGTTAGTGTAAGGGTGATATTTAGGGAAAGGGTGAGGGTTAGGGTGACGGTGAGGGTTAGGGTTAGGGTGAGGTTTAGGGTAAGGGTTAACATTAGGGTGAGGGTTAGTGTTAGGGTTAGTGTTAGTGTGAGGATAAAGGTTAGGGTTAGGGTTATGGTTAGTGTGGGGGTAAGGTTTAAGGTGAGGTTTAGGTTGAGAGTGAGGTTTAAGGAGTGGGTTAGGTTTAAGGTGAGGGTTAGTTTTAGGGTTAGGTTTAGGATTAGGTTGAGGGTATGTGTTAGGGTGAGTGTTAAAGTTAGGGTGAAGGATAGGGATACGGGTAAGTTTAGGGTTAGGGTGATGGTGAGGGTGAGTGTTAGTTTTAAAGTTAGTTCCAGGGTGAGGGTGAGGTTCATGGTTAGAATTAGGGTTAGGGTTAGGGTTAGACTAGGGTGAGGGTGAGGGTGAGGGTTAGGGTTGGGGTGATCTGTAGAGTTAGGCCGAGGTTTAGGATTAGGTTTAGGTTTAGGATGAGGATTAGGCTGAGGGATGGGGTTAGTATTAGGGTTAGTGTGAGGGTTAGGGTTAGGGTTAGGGTTATTGTTAGGGTTAGGCTTAGGGTTAGAGTTAGGGTTAAGGTGAGAGTGAGGATGAGTGTTAGGATTAGGCATAGGAATAGGGTTTTTGTTATGGTTAGGGTTAGCATTAGGGTGAGGGTGAGGGTTAGGTTTAGGGTTAGCGTTAAGATTATTGTTATGGTGAGGGTTAGGGTGAGGGTGAGGGTTAGGTTTAGTGTGAGGTTTAGGTTTAGGGTTAGGTTTAGGGTGAGGGTAAGGGTTAGGTTCAGGGTTAGGGTGAGGGTTAGGGTTAAGTTTAGGGTGAGGGTTAAGTTTAGGGTGAAGGTTAGGGTTAGGGTTAGTGTTTGGGTGAGGGTGAGGGTGAGTGTTAGGGTTAGGGTGAGAGTGAGGTTGAGGGTGTGGGTTAGGGTAAGGGAGAGGGTGAAAATGAGGTTTAGGGTTATGATTAGGGTTAGGGTTAGGGAGTGGTTGAGGGTTAGGTTAATGGTTAGGTTGGGGTTTAGGGTTACTGTGAGGGTTGGGTGAGCATGAGGGTAAGGGTTAGGGTGATGGTTAGGGTGAGTGTGAGACTTAATGTTAGGGTTAGTTTTAGAGTAAGGTTTAATGTGAGGGTAAGGGTTAGGGTTTGGTTTAGGGTTAGTGTGAGGATGAGGGTTAGGGTTAGGGTTAGGGGGAGGGTTAGAGTTAGTGTGAGGGGTAGGGTGAAGGTGAGGGTAAGGGTTAGGGTGAGGGTTAGGGTTAGGTTTAGGGTTATGGTGGGGGTTAGGGTGAGGTTTGGGATTAGGGTTAGGGTTATGTTTAGGATGAGGTTTAGGGTGAGGGTGAGGGTTAAAGTGAGGGTGAGGGTTAGTGTGAGGGTGAGGGTTAGGGTTAGGGTGAGTGTTAGGGTTAGGATTAGGGTTAGGATGAGGGCTATGGTGAGGGTGAGGGTTAGTGTTAGGGTTAGGGTTAGGTTGAGGGTTAGGGTTAGGGTGAGGGATCGGGTGAGGGGTACGTTTAGGGTTAGGTTTAGGTTGAGGGTAAAGGTTAGGATGAGTTTTAGCCTGAGGATGAGGTTTAGGGAGAGGATTTCGGTTAGGTTGAGGGTTAGGGTAAGGATTAGGTGATGGTATGCTTTAGGGTGAGGGTTAGGGTGAAGGATAGCGTTAGGGTGAAAGTTAGGGATACGTTTAGGGTTATGGTTAGAGTGACAGTGAGAGTGAAGTTTAGTTTTTAGATTAGGGTTAGGGTTAGGGATACGATTATGGTTAGGGTTAGGGTGACGGTGAGGGTTAGGGTTAGGTTTAGGGTTAGGGTGAGGGTAAGGTTTAGGGTGAAGTTTAGGGTGAGGTGAGGTTTAGGGTGAGTGTTAAGGTGAGGGTAAAGGTGAGGGTGAGGGTATGTGTTAGATTGAGGGTTAGGTTGAGGGTTAGGTTTAGGGTGAGGGTTAGTGATAGGTTTACGGTTAGGATTAGGGTGAGGGTGAGTGTGAGGTTTAGGGTTAGGGTTAGGTTCAGGGTGAGGGTGAGGTTCAGGGTTAGGATTAGGGTTAAGGTTAGGGTTAGGCTTAGGCTGAAGGTGAGGGTGTGGGTGAGGGTTAGGGTTTGGGTGAGGGTGAGAATTAGGGTGAGTTTTAGTGTGTGGGTTAGTGTTGGGGTTAGTGTGAGGATTAGGATTAGAGTTATTGTTAGGGTAAGGGTTAGGGTTAGATATAGGGTAAGGTTTAGTGTTAGGGTTAGGGTGAGAGTGAGGGATAGGTTTAGTGTGAGTGTTAGGGTGAGGGTTAGGTTTAGTGTTAGCTTTAGGGTGAGGGTGAGGGTTAGGGTGAGTGTGAGGTTTAGGTTTTGGCTGAGGGTTAGGGTGAAGTTGAAGTTTACGGGAAGGGTGAGACTTAGAGTTAGGGTTAGGTTTAGGGTGAGGGTTAGTGTGAGGATAAGGGTTAGGGTTAGGTTTAGGGTTAGTGTGAGGATTAGGGTTAGGGAGAGGGTTAGAGTTATGGTGAGTGTGAGGGTTATGTTTAAGGTTGTGTGAGGGGTAGGGTTAGGGTGAGGGTTAGGGTTAGGTTTTGGGTTAGGGTGAGGGTGATGGTGATGGTGAGGGTTAGAGTGAGAGTGAAGTTGAGGGTGATGGTGAGGGTTAGGGTTAGGGTTAGGTTGAGGTTTAGGCTTAGTGTGAGGGTTGGGCGAGCATGAGCTTAAGGGATAACGTGAGGGTTAATGTGAGGGTGAGAGTTAGGGTTAGGGTTAGTGTTTGGGTGAGGGTTCATGTGAGGGTTAGGGTTAGGGTTAGGGTTAGGGTTAGTGTGAGGATTACGGTTAGGGTGAGGGAAAGTGTTCGGGTGAGGGTTAGGATTAGGGTGAGTGTTATGATTAGGGTGAGGGTTTGGGTTAGGGTTATTGTTAGGGTAAGGTTTAGGGTTACAGTTACGGTGAGTGTGAGAGTGAGAGTTAGGGTTAGGGTTAGGGTGAAGCTTAGTGTTAGGGTTAAGGTTAGAGTTAGGGTTAAGGTGAGGGTGAGGTTTAGGGGTAGAGTTAGGATTAGAGTGAGGTTTAGGGTTAGGGTGTGTGTTAGGTTGGGATTGTAGGTAAGGGTAAATTTGAGTGTTAGCTTGAGGGTGAGCGTTACAGTAAGGGTGAGGGTAAGGGTTAGGGTGAGGGTTAGTGTTAGGATTAGGGTGAGGGTGAGGGTTAGTTTGAGGATTAGTGTTAGGGTCAGTGTGAGGTTTAGGGTGAGGATGAGGGTTAGGATTAGTGTTATGGTGAGGTTTACAGTGAGGGTGATGCTTAGGGTTAGTGTGAGTGTTAGTGTTAGCATTAGGGTTTATGTTAGGTTGATGGTAAGTGTTAGGGTGAGGGTTAGGATTAGGGTGAGGATTATGGTTAGGGTGAGTGTGAGGGTTAGGGTTAGGGTTATTGTGAGGTTTAGGGTTAGGGTTAGGGTTATGGTTATGGTTATGGTTAGGGTTAGGTTTAGGGTTAGGGTTAGGATGAAGTTTAGTTTTAGGTTTATGGTTAGAGTTAAGGTTAGGGTGAGGGTGAGATTTAGGGTTAGAGTTAGGGTTAGTGTTAGTGTTAGGGTTAGGGTTCCGTTTAGGGTTCGGGTTAGGGCGAAATTTAGATTGAGGTTTGGAGTTAGGATTCGGGTAAGGGTGAGGGCTAGGGTTAAGCTTAGGATGAGGGCTAGGATTAGGGATACCGTTAGGTTTAGGATTAGGGTTAGGGTTTGGGTGAGTATGAGGTTTAGGGTTAGGGTTAGGCTTAGAGTTAGGGTGAGGATTAGGGTTAGGCTTTGGGTTAGTGTGAGGGTGAGGCTGAGGATTAGGTTTAGGGTTAGGTTTACTATTAGGGTTAGGGTTAGGATTAGGGTGAGGGTATGTTTGAGGGTGAGGGTTAGGGTGAGGGTTAGGGTTAGGGATACGGTTAAGGTTATGGTTAGAGTGATGGTGTGAGTGAGTGTTAGTTTTAATGTTAAGCTAATGTTTAGTGTTAGGGTTATGGTGAGAGTGAGGGTTAGGCTTAGTGTGAGTGTTTGGGTGAGGTTTAGTTTTAGTGTTAGCTTTAGGGTGAGGGTGAGGTTTAGGGTGAGTGTGAGGGTTAAGGTTTGGGTGAGGGTTAGGGTTAAGGTGAAGGTTAGGGTGAGGGGGAGACTTAGAGTTAGGGTTAGGGTTAGGGTGAGGGTTAGTGTGAGCATAAGTGTAAGTGTTAAGTTTAGGGTTAGTGTGAGGATAAGGGTTAGGGTGAGGGTTAGGGTTAGGTTTTGGGTTAGGGTGAAGATGAGGGTGAGGGTGAGGGTTAGGGTGAGGGTGAAGTTTAGGGTGATGATGAGGGTGACAGTTAGGGTTAGGTTGAGGTTTAGGCTTAGTGTGAGGGTTGGGTTATCATGAGTTTAAGGGATAGGTTGAGGATTAAGTTTAGGATGAGGGTTATGGTTAGGGTGAGTGTGAGGGTTAGGGTTATTGTTATGGTTAGGGTTAGAGTTATGGTTATGGTTATGGTTATGTTTAGTGTTAGGGTTAGAATGAAGTTTAGTTTTAGGGTATGTGTTAGAGTTAAGGGTAGGTTGAGGGTGAGATTTAGGGTTAGAGTTAGTGTTAGTGTTAGTGTTAGGGTTAGGGTGAGGTTCAGGCTTAGGCTTAGGCTTAGGCTTAGGCTTATGCGGAGCATGAGGGTTCGGGGTAGGGTTCGGGTTAGGGTTCGGGTTAGGGTGAAGGTTAGATTGAGGTTTAGGGTTAGGATTAGGGTAAGGGTTAGGGCTAGGGTTAGGTTTAGGGTGAGGGCTATGGTTAGGAATAGGGTTAGGTTTAGGATTAGGGTTAGGGTGAGGGTGAGTCTGAGGTTTAGAGTTAGGGTTAGGCTTAGAATTAGGGTGAGGGTTAGGGTTAGGCTTTGGGTTAGTGTGAGGGTGAGGCTGAGGATTAGGCTTATTTTTAGGGTTAGGTTTATTGTTAGGGTTAGTGTTAGGGTTAGGGTTAGGGTTATGGATAGAGTTAGGGTTAGAGTTAGGATTAGCCTTAGGGTTAGGATGAGGGTGAGGGTGGGTTTGAGGATTAGAGTTAGGGTTTGGTTAAGGCTTAGGTTTAGGCTTATTGTTAATGTTATGCTTAGGGTTAAGTGACCATGAGGTGAGCATGAGGCTGAAGGTGAGGTTTATGGTTAGGGTTAGGGTTAGAGATACGGTAAAAATAAGGTTGAGGGTGAGGGTTAGGGTTAGGGTGCAGTTTAGGGATAGGTTTATGGTAAGGGTTAGGGTGAGGGTGAGGTTAACAATTAGAGTTATACTTAGGGGGAGGGTTAGGGTTAGGGTTTGGGTTAGGGTGAGGTTGGGGGTGAGGATTAGGGTTAGGTTTAGGGTTAGGGTTAGGGTTAGGTTTTTAGGTTAGGGTTAGAGTTAGGGTTATGGTGAGGGTTAGTGTTAGGGTTAGGTTTAGGGTTAGGCTGAGGGTGAGGGTGAGGGTGAGTGTTAGGATTAGTTTGAGGGTTAGGGTTAGGGTTAGGGTGAGGATTAGTGTTAGGGTTAGTGTTAGAGTTAGGGTTAGGGTGAGGGTGAGATTTTGGGGTAGAGTTAGGGTTAGGGTGAGAGTTAGTTTGAGTGTTAGGGTTACGGTGAGGGTTAGGATGGGGGTGAAGGTAAGGGAAAACGTGACGGTTAGGCTGAATGTGAAGTTTATTGCAAGGGTGAGGGTTAGGTTTAGGGTAAGGGTGAGGTTTAGAGTTAGTGTGAGAGTTAGGGTTTGGGTTAATTTTAGGATTAGGGTTAGGATTAGGTTAAGGGTAACGGTGAGGGTGAGGGTTAGTGTCAGTTTGAGAGTTAGGGTTAGGATTAGGGTTAGGTAGAGGGTTAGGGTTAGGGTTAGTGTTAGGGTGAGAGTTAGGATGAGGGTTAGGGTTAGGATTAGGTTTAGGGTGAAGGCTAGGGGCGGGTGAGGTTTAGGGTTAGGGTTAGGGTGAGGTTTTCTGTTAGGGTTAGGGTTAGTGTGAGGGTTAGGATGAGAGTTAGGGTTACGGTAATGTGAGGGTTAGGGTTAGCGTGAGGTTTAGGTTTAGTATTAGGTTAGGGTGAGGGTGAGTGTTAGGATTAAGGTTAGGGTTAGAGTTAGCTTTAGGGTTAGGATTAGTGTTATTGTTAGGGTTAAGGTCACAGTAACAGTGAGGGTGAGGATGAGGATGAGGGTGAGGTTTTGGGAGAGTGTTAGGGTGAGGTTTAGGTTTATGGTTAGGATTAGGGTTAGGGTGAGGGTGAGGTTTAGGGTTAGATTTAAGTTTAGGGGGAGAGTTAGATCAAGGGTTAGGGTTAGGGTTAGTTTTAGGGTTAAGGTTAGGGTGAGGGTTAGTTTGAGGTTTAGGGTTAGGGTTATGGTTAGTGTTAGGATTAGGGTGAAGGTGAGGGTGATTGTGAGGGTGAGGTTTAGGCTTAGGCTTAGGCTTAGGGTTAGCCTGAGGGTGAGGATGGGATGAGGATTAGGGTTAGGGTGATGGTTAGGATTAGGGTAAGTGTGAGGGCTCGGGGGAGGGTGAGGGTTAGGGAAAGGCTTAGGCTTAGGCTTAGGGTTAGGCTGAGGGTGAGTTTGAGGTTGAGCGTTAGGGTTACCGTGATGGTAAAGTTTACGGTTAGGGTGAGGGTTAGGATGAGGTTTAGGGTTAGGGTGAGGTTAGGGTGAGGATGATGGTAAGGGTAAAAGTGAGGTTTACACTGAGGGTGAGGGTTAATATAAGGGTGAGGGTTGGGTTAGGTTTAGGGTTAGTGTAAGGGTTAGGGTTAAGGATAGGATGAGGGTTAGAATGAGGATTAGTGTTATGGTTAGTGTGAGGATTAGGGTTAGGATGAGGGTCAGGTTTAGGGAGAGGGTGAGGGTTAGAATTAGGGTTAGTGTGAGGGCTAGGTTGAGGGTTAGGGTTAGTGTGAAGGTTAGTGTTAGCGTTAGGGTTAGTGTTAAGTTGACGGTTAGTGGTAGGGGGAGGGTTAGGGTTAGGGTGAGTGTTATGGTTACGGTGAGGGTTAGGGTTAGGTTGAGGGTGAATGTGAGGTTGAGTGTTAGGGTGAGGGTTAGGGTTAGGGATAGAGTTAGGTTTAGGATTAGGGTAAGGGTGAGGTTGAGTGTGAGGGTTAGGGTTAAGGTTAGGCTTAGGGTTAGGGTGCGGGTTAGGGTGAGGGTTTGGGTTAGGATGAGGGTGAGGCTGAGGATTAGGGTTAGGTTTAGGGTTATGGTTAGGGTTAGATTTAGGGTTAGGGTTAGGATTATGGTTAGGGTTAGGGTAAGGCTTAGGCTTATGTTTAGGCTGAGGTTGAGGCTCAGGGTGAGTGTTATGGTTATGGTTAGGGTTAGGATTAGGGTTAGGGGAAGTGTTATTGTTAGGGTTAGGGTTAGAGTTATGATGAGTTTGAGGGTGACGGTTAGAATTAGAGTTAGGGTGAGGGCTAGGGTGTGGGTTAGTGTTAGGGTGAAGGTTAGGCTTAGGGTGAGGGTTATGATTAGGGTGAGCGTAAGGGTTAGGGTTATTGTTAGGGTTAGGGTTAGGGTTATGGTTACGGTGAGTGTGAGGGTGAGAGTTAGGGTTAGGGTTAGGGTGAAGTTTAATGTTAGGGTTAGGGTTAGAGTTAGGGTTTAGGTGAGGGTGATGTTTAGGGGTAGAGTTAGGGTTAGGGTGAGGGTTAGGGTCAAGGTAAGTGTTAGGGTGAGGGTTAGGGTGGGGTTGAAGGTAAGGGTAAATTTGAAGGTTAGCCTGAGGGTGAGGGTTACAGTAAGGGTGAGAGTTAAGGTTAGGGTGAGGGTTAGTGTTAGGGTTAGGGTGAGGGTGAGGGTTAGATTGAGGATTAGTGTTAGGGTTAGTGTGAGGTTTAGGGTGAGGTTGAGGGTTAGGGTTAGTGTTAGGGTGAGGTTTATGGTTAGGGTGATGCTTAGGGTTAGTGAGAGCGTTAGTGTTAGCATTAGGGTTTATGTTAGGGTGAGGGTAAGTTTTAGAGTGAGGGTTAGGGTTAGGGTGAGGTTTATGGTTAGGGTGAGTGTGAGGGTTAGGGTTAGGTTTATTGTTAGGGTTAGGTTTTGGGTTAGGGTTATGTTTAGGGTTAGGGTTAGGGTTAGGGTTAGATTGAGGTTTAGTTTTAAGGTTAGGTTTAGAGGTAAGGTTAGGATGAGGGTGAGATTTAGGGTTAGAGTTAGGGTTAGTGTTAGTGTTAGGGTTAGGGTGAGGTTAGGGTTAGGGTTAGCCTTAGGCTTAGGCTTGGGCTTAGGCCGAGCATGAGGGTGAGGGTTAGGGTGAGGGTTAGGGTTCGGGTTAGTGTGAAGGTTAGATTGAGTTTTAGGATTAGGATTAGGGTAAGGGTGGTGGCTAGGGTTAGGGTTAGGGTGAGGGCTAGGGTTAGGGATAGGGTTAGGTTTAGGATTAGGGTTAGATTGAGGGTGAGTGTGAGGTTTAGGTTTAGGGTTAGGCTTAGAGTTAGAGTGAGGGTTAGGGTTAGAGTTTGGTTTAGGGAGAGGGTGAGGCTGAAGATTAGGGTTAGGTTTATGGTTAGGTTTAGGATTAAGGTTAGTGTTAGGATTAGGGTTAGGGTTAGGGTTATGGTGAGGTTAGGGTTAGAGTTAGGATAAGGCTTATGGTTAGGATGAGGGGGAGTGTGGGTTTGAGGATTAGAGTTAGGGTTAGGGTTAGGTTTAGGTTTAGGCTTATTGTTAGTGTTATGGTTAGGGTTAAGTTTGTGGTGAGCATGAGCCTGAAGGTGAGTGTAATAGTTAGGGTTAGGGTTGGGTTAGGGTTATTGTCATTCTTAGGGTGAGGGTTAGGGTTAGGGTGTGGTTTAGGGTTAGGTTTAGGGCTAGGTTTAGTGTGATGGTGAGGTTTAGGATTAGAGTTAGTGTTAGGGGGAGGGTTATGTTTAGGGTTTGGGATAGGGTGAGGGTGGGGCTGAGGATTACGGTTAGGTTTAGGGTTAGGTTAAGTGTTAGGTTTAGGGTTAGGGTTAGGGTTATGGGGAGGGTTAGGATGAGAGTTAGGGTTAGGATTAGGGTTAGGCTGGGGTTGAGGCTGAGCGTGAGGCTTATGGTTAGGGTTAGGATTAGGGTTAGGGTAAGTGATATAGTTAGGGTTACGGTTAGACTTATGGTGAGGTGGAGGTGAGGGTGAGGTTTAGGGTTAGGGTGAGGTTTACGGTTAGAATTTGGGTTAGGGTTAGTTTTAGGTTGAGGGGGTCGTTAAGGTTAAAGGTGAGGGTTAGGCTGAGGGTGAGGTTTACGGTAAGGGTGAGGGTTAGGGTTAGGGTGAGGGTTAGGGTTAGGGTTGGGGTGAGTGTTAGGGTTCGGGTTAAGTTTAGGGTTGGGTTGAGGTTTAGGGTACGGGTTACGGTGAGGATGAGGGTTAGGGTTAGGTTGAGGGTTAGTGTTAGGATTAGGGTTAGGGTGAGGTGAAGTTTAGGGTTAGTGTTAGGATGAAGGTTATGATGAGGGTTAGGGATAGGATTAGGGTTAGTGTGAGAGCTAGTTTGAGGTTAAGGTTTAGGGTTAGTGTTAGGGTGATGTTTAGGGTTAGGGCTAGGGTGAGGGTGAGGGTGATGTTTACGGTTAGAGTTAGGGTTAGGGTGAGGCTGAAATTGAGGGTTAGGTTTATGTTAGTGTTAGAGTTAGGGTTAGTATGAGGGTTAGGTTGAGGGTGAGGGTTAGGCTTAAGGTTAGTATTAGGATTAGCATAAGGGTTAGGGTGAGTGTGAGGGTTAGGGTTAGGCTTAGGTGTAGGGTTAGGCTGAGGGTGAGGTTGAGAGTGAGGGTTAGGGTTAGGTTTATGGTGAGAGTTAGGGTTCGTTTAAATTTAGGGTTAGGGTGAGGGTTAGGGTTAGGTTTAAGGTGAGCTTGAGTTTTAGGGTAAGGTTGAGGCTTAGGGTTAGGATTAGGTTTAGGGTAAGGGTTAAGGTTAGGGTTAGGGTGAGGTTAAGGTTGAAGACTAGGGATAGGGTGAGGGTTAGGTTGAGGGTGAGGTTTAGGGTTAGTGTTAGATTAAGGTTGAGGGTTAGATTTAGGGTTATGGTGAGGGTTAGGTTGAGGGTTAGGGTGAGGTTGATGGTAAGGGTAAAGGTGAGGTTTAGGCTGAGGTTGAGGGTTAGGGTGTTGGTTAGTGTTTGGTTTAGGGTAAAGGTAAGGGTGAGGGTTAGGGTCAGGGTGATTGTTAGATTGAGGATAAGGGTTAGGGTTAGTGTGCGGTTTAGGGTGAGGATGTGGGTTAGGGTTAGGGTGAGGGTGAGGGTTAAAATTAGGGTTAAGGTGAGGGCTAGGGTGAGGGTGAGTGTTAGGGTTAGGGTTAGGTTTAGGGTGAGGTTTAGGATTATGGTGAGGGTTAGAGTTAGTGTGAGGTTTAGTGTTCGGATTAGGGGCAGTGTTAGTGTGAGGGTAAGTGTTAGGGTGAGGGTTAGGTTTAGGGTGAGGGTTATGGTTAGGGTGAGGCTTATGGTTAGTGTTATTGTTAGGGTTAGGGTTACGGTTACGGTGAGTGTGACGGTGAGATTTAGGGTTAGGGTTAGGGTGAAGTTTAGTGTTAGGGTTAGGGTTAGATTTAGGGTTAAGGTGAGGGTGGGTTTTAGGGGTAGAGTTAGGTTTAGGGTGCGAGTTAGGGTCAGGGTTAGGGTTAGGGTGCGGGTTAGGGTGGGGTTGAAGTTAAGGGTAAATTTGAGGGTTAGGCTGAGGGTCAGGGTTACAGTAAGGGTGAGGGTTAGGGTTAGGGTGAGGGTTAGTGTTTGGGTGAGGGTGATGGTGAGGGTTAGATTGAGGATTAGTGTTAGGGTTAGTGTGAGGTTTAGGGTGCGGATGAGGGTTAGGGTTAGTGTTAGGGCGAGGTTTATGGTTAGTGTGATGCTTCAGGTTAGTGTGAGCGTTAGAGTTAGCATTAGGGTTTATGTTAGTGTGAGGGTAAGTGTTAGGGTGAGGGTTAGTGTTAGGGTGAGGGTTATGGTTAGGGTGAGTGTGAGGGTTAGTGTTAGGGTTATTGTTAGGGTTAGGGTTAGGGTTATGGTTAGTGTTAGTGTTAGGGTTAGGGTTAGTGTTAGGGTTAGGATGAGGTTTAGTTTTACTGTTAGGGTTAGAGTTAAGGTTAGGGTGAGGGTGACAGTTAGGGTTAGTTAGGGTTAGTGTTAGTGTTAGGGTTAGGGTGAGGGTTAGAGTTAGGTTTAAGCTTAAGCTTAGGCTTGGGCTTAGGCCGAGCATGAGGCTGAGGGTTAGGGTTTGGGTTAGGGTTCGGGTTAGTGTGAAGGTTAGATTGAGGTTTAAGGTTAGGATTAGGGTAATGATGAGGGCTAGGGATAGGGTTAGGGTATGGTTTCGGGTTAGGGAAAGGGTTAGGTTGAGGATTAGGGTTAGGGTGAGTGTGAGTGTGAGGTTTAGGGTTAGGGTTAGCCTTAGAGTTAGGGTGAGGGTTAGGTTTAGGGTTTGGGTTAGTGTGAGGGTGAATCTGAGGATTAGGGTTAGTTTTAGGGTTAGGTTTAGGGTTAGAGTTATTGTTAGGCTTAGGCTTAGGATGAGGGTGAGGGTGGGGTTGAGGATTAGAGTTAGGGTTTGGGTTAGGCTTAGGGTTAGATTTATTGTTAGTGTTATGTTTAGGGTTAATTTTGCTGTGAGCATGAGGCTGAAGGTGAGGGTTATGGTTATGGTTATGGTTAGGGTTAGGGTTAGGGGGAGGGATAGGGTGATGTTTAGGGTTAGGGTTAGTGTTAGGGTAAGTGTGATGGTGAGGGTTAGGTTGAGGTTTAGGGATATGGTTAGGTTTAGGTTTAGGGTTAGGGTGAGACTGAGTGTGAGGTTTAGGGTGAGGATTAGGCTTCGGCTTATGCTTAGGCTAATGGTGAGGGCGGGGGTGAGGATTAGGGTTAGGGCTAGGCTTAGGCTTAGGTTTAGGCTGAGCGTGAGGGTGGTGGTGAGGTTTAGGGTTAGGGTGATGGTTAGGATTAGGGTAAGGGTGAGTGCTCCGGTGAGGGCTAGGGTTAGGGTAAGGCTTAGGCTTAGGCTTTGGGTTAGGCTGAGGGTGATTTTGAGGGTGAGGGTTAGGGTTAGCATGATGGTTAGGTTTACTGTTAGTGTGAGGGTTAGGATGAGGTTTAGGGTTCGGGTGAGGTTAGGGTGAGGATGATGGTAAGGGTAAAGGTGAGGTTTACGCTGAGGGTGACTGTTAAGATGAGGGTGAGGGTTAAGGTAAGCGTGAGGGTTAGTGTTAGGGTGAGGCTGAGTGTGAGATTTAGGGTGAGGATTAGGCTTAGGCTTACAGTTAGGCTAAGGGTGAGGGTGGGGGTGAGGATTAGGGTTAGGGTGATGGTTAGGGTTAGGGGTAGTGTTATTGTTAAGGTTAGGGTTAGAATTACCGTGAGGGTGAGTGTGGGGGTGAGGGTTAGTGTTAGGTTTAGGTTTAGGGTGGGGTTTAGGGTTGGTTTAGGATTATGGTTAGGGTTTGGGTGAGGTTTAGGGTTAGATATAGTGTTAGGGGGAGGGAAAGGGTGAGGGTCAGGGATAGGGTTATTGTTAGGGTTAGGGTGAGGGTGAGGGTTAGTTTGAGATTTAGGGTTAGGGTTAGGATTAGGGTTAGTGTGAGGGTTAATGTTAGGGTTAGGGTTAGTTTTAGGGTGAGGGTTGGTGTTAGGGTGAGGGTTTGGGTTATTGTGAGGGTTAGGGTTAGGGTGAGGGTTAGGATAAGGATTAGCGTTATTGTTAGGGTTAGGTTTAATGTTTCAGTTATGGTGAGGGTGAGGATGAGGGTTAGGTTTAGGGTTAGGTTGAGGTTTAGGTTTTGGTTTAGGGTTAGAGTGAGGGTTAGGGTGAGTGTGAGGATTAGGGTTAGATTTAGGGTTAGGGTGAATGTTAAATTGAGGTTTAGGGTTAGGGTTAGTGTTAGGTTTAGGGTTAGGGTGAGAGTAAGGGGTGGGTTAGGATTACAGTTTTGGTTAGGTTTATGGTTAGGGTTAGCCTTAGGGATAGGTGAGGCTGAGGTTTAGGGTTAGAATTAGGGTTAGGGTGAGGCTGAGGGTGAGGGTGAAGTTAGGATTAGGGTTAGGATTAGGATTCGGGTTTTGGTTAGGGTTAGGGTTAGCCTTAGGTTTAGGCTGAGGGTGAGGGTGCGGGTGAGGGTTAGGGTCAGTTTGAGGGTTAGGGTTAGGGTGAGGTTTAGTGTTAGGGTTAGTGTTAGAGTTAGGGTTAGATGGAGGGTGAGTTTTAGGGGTAGAGTTAGGGTTAGGGTGAGGGTTAGGTTGACGGTTAGGGTGAGGGTTATGCTGGGGGTGAAAGTAAGGGTAAACGTGATGGTTAGGCTGAGTGTGAGGGTTATGGCAAGGGTGAGCATTAGGGTTAGGGTGAGGGTTAGTGTTAGGGTTAGTGTGAGAGTTAGGGTTCGGTTTAAGTTTAGGGTTAGGGTTAGGGTTAGGGTAAGGGTTTCGGTGACGGTGAGGGTTAGTGTCAGTTTGAGAGTTAGGGTTAGGATTAGGGTTAGAGTGATGGTCAGTGTTAGGGTTAGTGTTAGGGTGAGGGTTAGGATGAGGGTTAGGGTTAGGATTATGGTTACGGTGAGGGCTAGTGGCAGGTGAGGTTTAGCGTTAGGGTTAGGGTGAGGTTTATGGTTAGGGTTAGGGTTAGGGTTAAGGTGAGGTTGAGGTTTAGGGTTAGAGTTAGGGTTAGAATGAGGCTGAGGTTGAGTGTTAGGGTTAGTGTGAGGTTTAGTGTTAGGATTAGTGTTAGTGTTAGGGTTAGAGCGAGGGTTAAGTTGTGGGTGAGGTTTAGGCTTAGCGTTAGGATTAGGTTTGGGATGAGGGTGAGGGTGAGTTTGAGGGTTAGGGTTAGGTTGAGGGTTAGGGTTAGGATTAGGGTTAGATTGAGGGTTAAATTTAGGGTTAGGGTGAGGGTAAGAATGAGGATTAGGGTTAGGATTAGCATTATGGTGAGGGCTAGGGTGAGGGCGAGGGTTAGGGTTAGTGTTAGATTAAGGTTTAGGGTTAGATTTAGCTTTAGGGTGAGGGTTAGGTTGAGGGTTAGGGTTACAGTGAGTGTGAGGGTGAGTGTTAGGGTAAGGGTTGGGGATAGGATTAGGGTTAGGGTGAGGGTTAGTGTTAGGATTTGGGTTAGGATTAGGGTTAGGTTTAGGTTTAGGTTTGGGATAAGGGTTAGGGTGAGGGTGAGGTTTAGGTTTAGATTTTGGGTTAGTTTGAGGTTTAGTTCGAGGGTGAAGTTTAGGGTTAGTGTTAGGGTTAAGGTTAGGGTGAGGTTTAGGTTGAAGTTTAGGGTTATGGTTAGGGTTATGGTTAGGATTAGGGTGAGGGTGAGGGTTAGGTTGAGGATTAGGGTTAAGGTGAGAGTGAGGGTTAGGGTTACAGTGAGTGTTAGGGTGAGGATTAGGGTTAGGGTGAGGGTGAGTTTTAGGATTATGGTTAGGGTTAAGGTTAGGTTTAGGGTTAGGATTAGGGTTAGGGTGAGGCTGAAGTTTAGGGTTAGGGTTAGGTTTAGTTGGAGTGTTAGGTCAGGGGTTAAGGTTAGGTTTAGTGTTAGGGTTAAGGTTAGGGTGAGGGTTAGGATGAGGTTTAGGGTTAGGGTTAGGGTTAGTGTTAGGTTTAGGATTAGGGTGAGGGTGAGTGTGAGGATTAGGGTTATGGTTAGACTTAGGTTTAGGGTTAGGCTTAGGGTGAGGGTAGAGGTGAGGATTAGGGTTACGGTGATGGTTAGGGTTAGGGTGAGTGTTAGGGTTAGGATGAGGGTTAGGTTTAGGATTAGGGTTAGGGTGAGGGCTAGGGTGAGGTTGAGGATTAGAATAAGGTTTAGGGTTAGGGTGAGGGTTTGGGTGAGCATGAAGGTAAGGGTAAAGGTGAGGTTTAGGGTGAGGGTGAGGGTTAAGATAAGGGTGAGGGTTAGGTTTAGGATTAGGGTTAGAGTAAGGCTCCAGTTTAGGGTCAGGTTGATTGTAAGATTGAGGATTAGGGTTAGAGTTAGTGTGAGGTTTAGAGAGAGGATGAGGTTTAGGGTTAGGGTGAGGGTGAGGGTTAGAATTACGGTTAGGGTGAGGGCTAGGGTGAGGGTGAGGGTTAGGGTTAGGTTTAGGGTGAGGGTGAGGGTGAGGTTTAGGGTTAGGGTTAGTGTTACAGTTAGGGTGCGTTTGAGGGTTAGTTTGAGGTTTAGGGATAAGGTTAGGTTTAGGATTAGGGTTCGATTGAGGGTGAGTGTGAGGGTTAGGGTGAAGGTTAGGCTTAGGCTTCTGGTTAGGCTGAGGGTGAGGGTGGGGGTGAGGATTATGGTTAGGGTGATGGTTCGGGTTAGGTTTAGTGTTATTTTTAGGGTTTGGGTTAGAGTTACTGTGAGGGCGAATGTGCAAGTGAGGGTTAGGGTTAGGTTTAGGGTGGGGTTTAGGGTTAGGGTTAGGGTTAGGGTGAGGCTGAGGTTTAGGTTTAGAAATAGGGTTAGGGGTAGGGTTAGGGGGAGGGTTAGGCTTACGCTTAGGCTTAGGCTTAGGTCGAGCATGAGGGTTCGGGTAGGGTTCGAGTTTAGGTTCGGGATAGGGTTAGGTTGAGAGTTAGGTTGAGGTTTAGGGTTAGGATAAGTTTAAGGGTGAGGGCTAGGCTGAGGGTTAGGTTGAGGGTTATGGTTAGGGATAGGGTTAGGTTTAGGATTAGGGTTCATTTGAGTTTGAGGGTTAGGATTAGTGTTAGGGTTAGGCTTAGAGTAAGAATGAGGTTTAGGGTTAGGGTTTGGGTTAGGATGAGTTTGAGGCTGAGGATTAGGGTTAGGTTTAGGGTTAGGTTTAGGGGTAGTGTTAGTGTTAGGGTTAGGGTTAGGGTTAGGGTTAGGGTGAGGTTTAGATATAGGGTCAGGGGGAGGGTTAGGGTGAGGGTTACGATTAGGGGTAGTGTAAGGTTTAGGTTGAGGGTGAGGGTTAGGTTGACGTTTAGGGATAGGGTTAGGGTTAGGGTCAGTTTGAGGCTTAGTGTTAGTGTTAGGGTTAGTGTTAGGGTGAGGGTAAGTGTTACGGTGAGGTTATAGGTTATGGTGACGGTTATGGTTAGGGTGATGGTTAGGGTTATGGTTAGGTTTATTGTTAGGTTTAGGTTTAGGGTTATGGTTACAGTGAGGGTGAGGGTGAGGGTTAGGGTTAGGGTTAGTTTGAGGTTTAGGGTTTGAGTTAGGGTTAGGGTTAGGGTGAGGGTGAGGGTGAGGTTTAGGGTTAGAGTTAGGGTTAGGGTGAGGGCTAGGGTTGGGTGAGGGTTAGGGATAGGGTTACCGTGAGGTTTACGGTTACGGTGATGGTTAGGGTTAGTGTGAGGGTTAGTGTTAGGGTTAGGGTTATTGTTAGGGTTAAGGTAAGTGTTAGGGTGAGGGTTAGGTTTAGGGTGAGGGTTATGGATAGGGTGAGGTTTAGGGTTATGGTTAAGGATATTGTTAGGGTTAGGGTTATGGTTAAGGTGAGGGTGAGGGTGAGGGTTACAGTTAGGTTTAGGATGAGGTTTAGGTTTAGGGTTTGGGATAGAATTAGGGTTAGGGTGACAGTGAGGTTTAGGGTTAGAGTTAGGGTTTGTGATAGGGTTAGGGTTAGGTTGAGGGTTACGGTTTGTCTTAGGCTTAGGCTTAGGCTTAGGCTGAGCATGAGAGTGAGGGTTAGGGTTAGGGTGATGATTCTGTTTAGGATTAGTGTTATTGTTAGTGTTAGGATTAGAGTTATGGTGAGGGCGCAGGTGCAGGTGAAGTTTAGGGTTAGGCTTAGGGTGGGGTTTACGGTTAGGGTTAGGATTAGGGTTAGATTGAGAGTGAGGTTTAGGTTTAGATTTAGGTTTAGTGTTAAGGTGAAGTTTAGTGTTAGAGTTAGGGTTAGGGTGAGGCTGAGGGTGAGGGTTAGGTTTAGGATTAATGTTAGGGTTAGGCTTAAGGGGAGGGTTAGGTTGAGGGTGAGGGTTAGGGTTAGGGTTAGGAGTAGTATTAGGGTTAGTGTTAGGGTGAGTGTGAGGGTTAGGGTTAGGGTTAGGGATAGGCTTAGGGTTAGGCTGAGGTTGAGGGTTAGGGTTATGGTTAGTGTGAGGTATAGAGTTAGGGTTAGGGTGAGTGTTAGGGTTAGGTTTAGGGTTAGGCTGAGGATTAGGCTGAGGATGAGGGTGTGGGTTAGGGTTAGGATGAGGGTTAGGGGAGGGTAAGGGTTAGTGTTAGGGTTAGGGATAGGATTAGGTTTAGGATTAGGGTGAGGGTCATTGTGTTTGTTAGGGTTAGGTCTAGAGTTAGGCTTAGGTTTAGGCTGAGGGTGAGGGTGATGGTTATTGTTAGGGTTAGGGTTATTTTTAGGATTAGGGTAAGTGTTAGGGTGAGGGTTAGGTTTAGGGTGAGTGTTATGGTTATGGTGAGGTTTAGGGTTATGGTTAAGGTTATTGTTAGGGTTAGGGTTACGGTTAAGTTGAGGGTGAGGGTGAGGGTTACGGTTAGGGTTAGGATGAGGTTTAGGTTTAGGGTTAGGGATAGAATTAGGGTTATGCTGACAGTGAAGTTTAGGTTTAGTGTTAGGGTTTGTGATAGGGTTAGGTTTACGGTGAGGTTTAGGGTTAGGGTTAGGCTTAGGCTTAGGCTTAGGCCAAGCATGAGGGTGACGTTTTGGGTTAGATTGTTGGTTCTGTTTAGAATTAGTGTTATTGTTAGTGTTAGGGTTAGAGTTACGGTGAGGGTTAGCGTTAGGGTGCCATTTAGGGTTAGGGTTAGGGTTAGGGTTAGGGTGAGGGTGAGGTTTACGATTAGAGTTAGGGCTAGGGTGAGGCTGAAATTGAGGGTTACGTTTAGGGTTAGTGTGAGAGTTAGGGTTAGGTTTACGGTTAGTGTTAGGGTGAGGGTAAGTGTTCGCGTGAGGGTTAGGTTTAGGGTGCGGGTTATATTTAGGGTGAGGGTTAGGGTTAGGTTTAGGGTTATTGTTAGGTTTAGGTTTAGGGTTAAGGTTACACTGAGGGTGAGGGTAAGGGTTAGGGTTACAGTGAGATTTAGTATTAGGGTTAGGGTTAGAGTAAGGGTTAGTTTAAGGGTGAGGTTTAGGGGTACAGTTTTGGTTAGGGTGAGTTTTAGGTTTAGGGTGTGGGTTAGCATGGGGGTGACGGTAACGGTAAAGCTGAGGGTTAGGCTGAGGGTGAGATTTACGGTAAGGTTGAGGGTTAGGGTTAGGGTGACGTTTAGTGTTAGCGTTAGGGTGAGGTTGTGGGTTAGATTGAGGATTAGGGTTAGGGTTAGTGTGAGGTTTAGGGTGAGGATGAGCATTAGGGTTAGGGTGAGGGTGCGGGTTAGAATTAGGTTTAGGGTGAGGTTTAGGATTAGGGTGAGGTTTAGGGTTAGTGTGATGGTTAGTGTTTGGGTCAGGGTAAGTGTTAGGGTGAGGGGTAGAGTTAGGGTGAGTGTTATGTTCAGGGTGAGGTTTTGGGTTAGGTTTAGGGTTATTGTTAGTATTAGGGTTAGGGTTACGGTTACGGTGATGGTGAGGGTTAGAGTTAGGGTTACAGTATGGTTTAGTGTTAGGGTTAGGGTTAGAGTAAGGGTTAGGGTGAGGGTGAGGTTTAGGGGTACAGTTTTAATTAGGGTGAGGTTTAGGGTTAGGGTGCGGTATAGCCTGGGGGTGACGGTAAGGGTTAGGTGAGGGTGAGGCTGAGGGTGAGGGTTACGGTTAGGGTGAGGTTTAGGGTTAGGGTGAGGGTTAGTGTTAGCGGTAGGTTGAGGTTGAGGGTTAGAGTGAGGATTAGTGTTAGGGTTATTGTGAGGTTTATGGTGAGCATGAGGGTTAGGGTTATTCTGAAGCCTAGGGTGAGGTTGAGGGTTAGAGTTAGTGTTAGGGTGAGTTTTAGGGTTAGGGTGATGTTTAGCGTTAGTGTGAGTGTTAGTGTTAGGTTTAGTGTTAGGGTGAGCGTAAGTGTTAGGGTGAGGGTTAGGGTTAGGGTGAGGGTTATGTTTAGGGTGAGGGTTAGGGTTAGGATAAGTGTAAGGGTTAGGGCTAGGCTGAGGGTTAGGGTGAGGGTTAGGGTTAGGGATAGGGTGAGGTTTAGTATTAGGTTTATGGTGAGGGTGAGTGTGAGGGTTAGGATTCCGGATAGCATTAGGCTTAGAGTTAGGATGAGGGTTAGGGTTAGGGTTTGGTTTAGGGTGAGGGTGAGGCTGAGGATTATTGTTAGGTTTAGGGTTAGTGTTAGTGTTAGGTTTAGTTTCAACGTTACAGTGAGGGTTGGGGTTAGGGTTAGGGTTAGGGTTAGGCTTAGAGTTAGGGTGAGACTTAGGATGAGGATTAGGTTTACAATTAGGTTTAGGGTGAGGGCTAGGGTGAAGGTGAGGATTAGGGTTAGTGTTAGTGTAAGGTTTAGGGTTAGGTTTAGGGTTAGGGTGAGGGTTAGGATGAGGGTTAATGTTACAGTGAGGGTGATGGTTAAGGTTAGGGTGAGGGTCAGGGTTAGGATTAGGGTTAGGGTGAGGTTAAGTGTTAGCTTTACGGTTAGGGTTAGGGTTATGGTTAGGATTACTGTCATTGTTAGGGTTAGGATCAGAGTTATGGTTAGGGTGAGGATGAGGGTGAGTGTTAGTGTTAGGGTGAGGTTTAGTGTTAGGGTTAGGTTTAGGGTTAGGGTGAGGGTGAGTTTTATGGTTAGATTTAGCTTATTTGGAGGGTTAGGTGGAGATTTAGGGTTAGGGTGTTACTGTTAAGGTTAGGTTGAGGGTTAGGTTGAGGCTTAGTGTTAGGTTTAGGGTTAGGGTTAGGATTAGGGTTAGGGTGAGGGTGAGGGTGAGGTTTAGGGTTAGGCTTAGGCTTAGGCTGAGGGTTAGGCTGAGGGTGAGGGTTTGGGTGAGGATTAGGGTTAGGCTGATGGTTACGGTTAGCGTTAGGGTGAGGGTTAGTGTTAGGGTTAGGGTTAGAGTTATGGTTAGGCTGAGGGTGAGGTTTCAGCGTAGAGTTTTGTTTATGGTGAGGGTTAGGGTTAGAGTGAGGGTTATCGTGGGGGTGACGGCAAGGGTAAAGTTGAGGTTTAGACTGACGTTGAGGGTTACGATAAGGGTGAGGGTAAGGGTTAGGGTGAGGGTTAGTGTTAGTGTTAGGGTGAGGTTGAGGGTTAGATTGAGGATTAGTGTTAGGGTTAGTGTGAGGTTTATGGTGAGGATGAGAATTAGGGTTAGGGTAAAGGCTAGGGTGAGGGTGAGGATTAGGTTTAGTGTTAGGGTGAGGTTTAGGGTTAGGGTGATGTTTAGGGTTAGTGTGAGTGTTAGGGTCAGTGTTGGGTTGAGGTTAAGCGTTAGGGTGAGGGTTAGTGTTAGGGAGAGGTTTATGGTTAGGGTGAGGGTTAGGGTTAGGATAAGTGTATGGGTGAGGGCTAGACTGAGGGTTAGGGTGAGTGTTAGGGTTATGGAAAGGCTTAAGTTTAGGATTAGGTTTAGGGTGAGGGTGAGTGTGAAGGTTAGGATTAGGGTTAGAGTTAGGCTTAGAGTTAGGAGGAGGGTTAGGGTTAGGGTTTGGGTTAGGGTGAGGGTGAGGTTGAGGATTAGGGTTAGGTTTAGGGTTAGGTTTAGGTTTAGTGTTAGTGTTAGTGTTAGTGTTAGTGTTACAGTGCGGGTTGGGCTTAGGATTATCGTTAGGGTTAGGCTTAGATTTAGGGTGAGGGTTAGGATGATTATTAGGTTAAAATTAGGGTTAGGGATAGGGCTAGGGTGAAGGGTTTAGGGTTAGTGTTAGGGTAAGGTTTAGGTTTAGGGTTAGGGTGAGGGTGAAGGTTAGGATGAAGGTTAGGGTTACAGTGAGGGTGATGGTTAGGGTTAGGATTAGCATGAGGGTTAGGAATGGGGTTAGGGTGAGGTTGAGTGTTAGCATTAGGGTAAGGGTTAGGGTTAGGATTACTGTTATTGTTAGGGTTAAGGTTAGAGTTATGGTGAGGGTGAGGGTGAGGGTGAGTGTTAGTGTTAGGGTGAGGTTGAGGGTTAGTGTTAGGGTTAGGATTAGGATTAGGGTTAGTGTAAGGGTGAGTGTGAGGGTTAGGGTTAGGGATAGGCTTAGGGTTAGGCTGAGGTTGAGGGTGAGGGTTAGGTTTAGGGTGAGGTTTAGGGTTAGGGATTGGGTGAGTGTGAGGGTTAGGTTTAGGGTTAGGCTTAGGATTAGGCTGAGGGTGAAGGAGTGGGTTAGGTTTAGGGTTAGTATTAGGGTGAGGTATATGTTTTTGTTTAGGGTTAGAGTTAGGGTTAGGGTGAGTGTGAGCTTTGGGGTTAGAGTTAGGGTTAGGATGAGGTTTAGGTTGAGGGTTATGGTAAGGGTTAGTTTTAGGGTTAGGGTTGGGGTGAGACTTAGGGGGAGGGTTAGGTTTAGAGTTACGTTTAGGGATAGGATTAGGGTTAGAGTGAGGGGGAGTGTGTGTGTAAGGTTTAGGTTTAGGGTTAGTGTGAGCTATAGGCTGAGGGTGAGGGTTAGGTTTAGGGGGAGTGTTAAGGTAAGGGTTAGGGTTAGGGTAAGAGCTAGGGTGAGTGTGAGGTTGAAGTTTAAGGTTCGGCTTAGGTGTAGGGTTAGGGTGAGGGTGAGGTTTAGGGTTAGAGTTAGGGTTAGGGTGAGTGTGAGGGTTAGGGTTAGGGTTAGGCTTAGGATTAGGCTGAGGGTGAGGGTGAGGGTTAGGCTTAGGTTGAGGGTTATGGGGAGGTTTAGGATGAGGATTAGGTTTAGGATTAGGGTTAGGGTGAGGGTGACTGTGTGTTAGGGTTAGGTTTACGGTTAGGCTTAGGGTTAGTTTGAGGGTGAGTTTGAGGGTTAGGGTTAGGGTGAGGTGAGAGTTAGGGTAAGAGTTAGGGGGACAGTTAGGAAGAGGGTTAGGGTTATGGTTAGGGTTCGGTGAGGCCTAGGGTGTGGGTGAGGTTTAGGTTTAGGTTTGGGGTGAGGGTTAGGGTTAGGGTATGGATGATAGTTAGGGTTCGGTTTAAGTTTAGGGTTAGGTTGAGCGTTAGGGTAAGGGTTATGGTGAAGGTGAGGGTTAGGGTTCGGTTGAGGGTTAGGGTTCGGATTAGGGGTTGAGTGAGGGTGATGGAGAGGGTTAGGTTTAGTGTTAGGGTGAGGGTTAGGATGAGGTTTATGGTTAGGATTAGTGTGAGGGTGAGGACTAGGCTGAGGGTGAGGTTTAGGGTTAGGGTTAGTTTTAGATTTAGGGTGAGGGTGAGGTTTAGGGTTAGAGTTAGGGTTAGGGTGAGGCTGAGTTTGAGGGTTAGTGTTAGCGTTAGTGTTAGATTTAGGGTTAGGGTGAGGGTTAGGTTGAGTGTTTGGGTTAGGCTTAGGGTTAGGATTAGGTTTAGGGTAAGGGTTAGGGTGAGTGTGAGCGATATATTTAGGGTTCGCTTTAGGCTTAGGGTTAGATTGAGGGTGAGGGTGGGGGTGAGCGTTAGGTTTAGTGTGAGTGTGAGGGTTAGGGTTAGGTTGAGGGTTAGGGTTAGGGTTACGGTGAGCGTGAGGGTTAGGGTTAGGTTGAGAGTTAGGGTTAGAGTTAGGGTTAGGGTGAGGTTTAAGGTTAGGGTTAGGGTGAGGGTAAGGATGAGGATTAGGGTTAGGATTAGGGTTAGCGTGAGGGCTAGGGTGAGGTTGAGGGTTAGGGTTAGTGTTAGATTAAGGTTTATGGTTAGGGTTAGGGTGAGTATTAGGTTGAGGGTTAGGGTTACAGTGAAGGTGAGGATTAGGGTTAGGGTGAGGGTTAGGGTTAGGGTTAGGCTTAGGTTTAGGCTTAGGCTTAGGCTGAGTATGAGGGTGAAGGTTCGGGTTCAGTTCCGGGTAAGGGTTAGGGTTAGGTTGAGAGTTAGGTTGAGGTTTAGTTTTAGGATAAGTTTAAGGGTCAGGGCTAGGCTGAGGGTTAAGGTGAAGTTTAGGGTTAGGGATAGGGTTAGGTTTAGGGTTAGGGTTAAGGTCAGTGTGAGGGTTAGGATTAGGTTTAGGGTTAGGTTTAGATTTAGGATGAGGTTTAGGGTTAGGGTTTGTTTTAGGGTGAGGTTGAGGCTGGGGATTAGGGTTAGGTTTAGGGTTAGGTTTAGGGGGAGTTTTAGTGTTAGTGTTAGGGTTAGCGTTGGGGTGAGGGTGAGGTTTAGATATAGGGTTAGGCGGAAGGATAGGGTGAGGGTTAGGGATAGGGGTAGTGTTAGGTTTAGGTTGAGGGTGAGGGTTAGGTTGAGGTTTAAGGTTAGGGTTAGGGTTAGGGTCAGTGTGAGGGATAGTGTTAGTGTTAGGGTTAGTGTTAGGGTGTGGGTAAGTGTTAGGGTGAGGTTATGGGTTAGGGTGACGGTTAGGGTTAGGGTTAGGGTTATTGTTAGGTTTAGGTTTAGGGTTACGGTTATGGTGAGGGTGAGGGTGTGGGATAGGTTTAGGGTTATGTTGAGGTTTAGGGTTTGGGTTAGGGTTAGATTTAGGGTTAGGGTGAGGGTGAGGTTTACTTTTAGGGTGACCCTTAGGGCTAGGTTTAGGGTGAGTGTTTTGGGGAAGGTAAGGGTTAGTGTTAGTGTTAGGGATAGGATTAGGGTTAAGGTTAGGGTGAAAATCAGTGTGTTTGTTAGGGTTAGGTCTGGGGTTAGGCTTGGGTTTAGGCTGAGGGTGAGGGTGATTGTTAGGGTTAGGGTTAGGGTTAGGGTTAGGGGGAGGATTAAGATTAGGGTTAGGGTTAGGATTAGGGTTAGGGAAAGGTCTAGGGTGAGGGTGAGGTTTAGGGTTAGAGTTAGGGTGAGGTTTATGGTTAGGGTTAGGGTTAGGGTGAGGGTGAGGTTTAGGGTTAAATTTAGGGTTAGGGTGAGGCTGAGCGTGAGGATTAGGTTTTGGGTTAGTTTGAGGTTTAGGTTTGGGTTAGGGTTAGAGTTAGGTTTAGGGTGAGCTTGAGGTTTAGGTTTAGATTTAGGGTTAGGGTGATGCTTAGGGTTAGGGTTAGGGTGAGAGTTAGGGGGCGGGCAAGGGTTAGTATTAGGGTTAGGAATAGGATTAGTGTTAGGGTGAGGGTGAGGGTCAGTGTGTTTGTTAGGGTTAGGTCTGGGGTTAGGCTTAGGTTTAGGCTGAGTGTGAGGGTGATGGTTAGGGTTAGGGTTAGGGTTAGGGGAAGGATTAAGTTTAGGGTTCTGGGTTAGGATTAGGAATAGGGCCAGGGCTAGAATGAGGGTGAGGTTTAGGGTTAGAGTTAGCGTGAGGTTTATGGTTAGGTTTAGGGTTAGGGTGAGGGTGAAGTTTAGGGTTAGATTTAGGGTTATGGTGAGGCTGAGGGTGAGGGTTAGGGTTAGGGTTAGTATTAGTTTTAGGTTTAGGTTTAGGCTGAGGGTGAGGGTGAGGGTTAGGGTGAGGATGAGGGTTAGGGTTAGCGTGAGGGCTAGGGTTGGATGAGGGTTAGGGATAGGGTTAGTGTGAGGTTTAGGGTTAGGGTGATGGTTAGGGTCATTTTGTGGATTAGTGTTAGGTTTAGGGTTATTGTTAGGGTTAGGGTAATTGTTAGGGTGAGGGTTAGCTTTAGGGTAAGTGTTATGGTTAGGGTGAGAGTCAGGGTTATGGTTAAGGTTGTTGTTAGGGTTAGGGTTAGGGTTACGGTTACGGTGTTGGTGAGGGTGCGGGTTACGGTTAGGGTTAGAATGAGGTTTAGGTTTAGGGTTAGGAATAGAATTAGGGTTAGTGTGACAGTGAGGTTTAGGGTTAGAGTTAGGGTTTGTGATAGGGTTAGGGTTACGGTGAGGGTTAGGGTTAGTCTTAGGCTTAGGCTTAGGCTTAGGCCTAGCATGAGGGTGAGGGTTCGGGTTAGGTGATGGTACTGTTTCGGATTAGTGTTATTGTTAGTGTTAGGGTTAGAGTTACGGTGAGAGTGAGGGTGCAGGTGAGGGTTAGGGTTAGGCTGGGGTTTACGGTTAGGGTTAGGGTTAGGTTTAGGTTGAGGGTGAGGTTTAGGGTTAGATTTAGGGTTAGTGTTAGGAAAAGGTTTAGTGTTAGAGTTAGGGTTAGGGTGAGGCTGAGGGTGAGGGTTAGGGTTAGGATTAATGTTAGGGTTAGGCTTATGGTTAGGGTTAGTTTGAGGGTGAGGATTAGGGTTAGGTTTAGGAGTAGGATTAGGTTTAGGATTAGGGTGCGTGTGAGGTTTAGGGTTAGGTTTAGGGATAAGCTTAGGGTTAGGCTTAGGTTGAGGGTTAGGGTTAGTGTTGGCGTGAGGTATAGGGTTAGGGTTAGGGTGAGTGTGAGGGTTAGGGTTAGGGTTAGGCTTAGGATTAGGCTGAGTCTGAGGGTGTGGGTTAGGGTTAGGATGAAGGTTAGGGTTATGGGGAGGGTTAGGATGAGTGTTAGGGTTAGGATTAGGGGTAGGATGAGGTTGATTGTGTGTGTTAGGGTTAGGTTTAGGGTTAGGCTTAGGGTTATTCTGAGGGTGAGTTTGAGGATTAGGGTTAGGGTTAGGGTGAGGGTTTGGGTAAGGGTTAGGAGGAGGGTTAGGAAAAGGGTTAGGGTAAGGATTAGTGTTTGTTGAGGGCTAGGGTGAGGATGAGGTTTATGGTTAGGTTTGGAGTGAAGGTTAGGTTTAGGGTAAGGGTGAGAATTAGGGTTTGGTTTAAGTTTAGGGTTAGGTTGAGGGATAGGGTAAGGGTTATGGTGAGGGTGAGGGTTAGGGTTAGGTTCAGGTTTAGGGTTCGGATTAGGGTTGGGGTGAATGTGACGGTGAGGGTTAGGTTTAGTGTTAGGGTGAGGGTTAGGATGAGGGTTAGGCTTAGGATTAAGGTTTTGGTAAGTGCTAGGGTGAGGGTGAGGTTTAGGGTTAATGTTAGGGTGAGGTTTAGGGTTAGGGTTAGTTTTAGATTTGGGGTGAGGGTGAGGTTTAGGGTTAGAGTTAGGGTTAGGTTGAGGCTGAGTTTGAGGGTTAGTGTTAGTGTTAGTGTTAGATTTAGGGTTAGGGTGAGGGTTAGGTTGAGTGTGAGGGTTAGGTTTAGGGTTAGGATCATGTTTAGGGTAACGCTTAGGGTGAGTGTGAGCGATATGGTTAGGGTTAGGGTTAGGCTTATGATTAGGCTGAGGGTGAGGGTGGGGGTGAGGTTTAGGTTTAGGGTGAGTGTGAGGGTTACGGTTAGGTTTAGAGTTAGGGTTAGATTTAGGGTTAGGGAGAGGGTTAAGTTTAGGGTCAGGGTGAGGGTAAGGATGAGGACTAGGGTTAGGATTAGGGTTAGGGTGAGGACTAGTGTTAGTTTGAGGGTTAGGGTTAGTGTTAGATTAAAGGGTTAGGGTTAGGGTTAGGGTGAGGATTAGGTTGAGTGTTAGGGTTACCGTGAAGGTGAGGATTAGGGTTAGGGTGAGGGTTAGGGTTAAGGTTAGGCTTAACCTTAGGCTTAGGCTTAGGCCAAGCATGTGGGTGAGGGTTCGGGTTCGGGTCAGGGTGAGGGTTAGGGTTAGGTTGAGAGTTAGGTTGAGCTTTAGGGTTAGGATAAGTTAAAGGGTGAGGGATAGGCTGAGGGTTAGGGTGAGTTTTAGGGTTAGGGATAGGGTTAGGTGTAGGATTAGGGTTAGGGTGAGTGTGAGTGTTAGGATTAGGGTTAGGGTTAGGCTTAGAATTAGGATGAGGTTTAGGGTTAGGTTTTCGTTTAGGGTGAGGTTGATGCTGAGGATTAGGTTAAGTTTAGGGTTAGGTTTAGGGGTAGTGTTAGTGTTAGTGTTAGGGTTAGGGTTAGGGTGAGGGTGAGGTTTAGATATAGGGTTAAGGAGAGGGATAGGGTGAGGGTTAGGGTTAGGTGTAGTGTTAGGTTTAGGTTGAGAGTGAGGGTTAGGTTGAGGTTTAAGGGTAGTGTTAGGGTTAGGGTCAGGGTGAGGGATAGTGTTAGTGTTAGGGTTAGTGTTAGGGTGAGGGTAAGTGTTAGGGTGTGGTTATGGGTTAGGGTGACGGTTAGGGTTAGGGTTAGAGTTATTGTTAGGTTTAGGTTTAGGGTTATGGTTACAGTGAGGGTGAGGTTGATGGTTAGGTTTAGGGTTATTTTGAGGTTTAGGGTTTGGGTTAGGGTTAGATTTAGGGTTAGGTTGAGGGTGAGGTTTAGGGTTAGGGTGATGCTTAGGGTTAGGGTTAGGGTGAGAGTTAGGGGAGGGTAAGGGTTATTGTTAGGGTTAGGGATAGGATTAGGGTTAGGGTTAAGGTGAGGGTTAGTGTGTTTGTTAGGTTTAGGTCTAGGGTTAGGCTTATGTTTAGGCTGAGGGTGAGGGTGATATTTAGGGTTAGGGTTAGGTTTAGGGATAGGGGGAGGGTTATGATTAGGGTTAAGATTAGGATTAGGGTTAGGGCAAGGCCTAGGGTGAGGGTGAGGTTTAGGGTTAGAGTTAGGGTGAGGTTTATGTTTAGGGATAGGGTTAGGGTGAGGGTGAGGTTTAGGGTTAGATTTAAGGTTAGGGTGAGGCTGAGGGTGAGGGTTAGGGTTAGGGTTAGTGTTAAGTTTAGGTTTAGGGTTTGCGTGACGGTTAGGGTGAGGTTTAGGTTTAGGGTTAGGGTTAGGCTGAGGGTGAGGTTGAGGGTTAGGGTTAGGCTGAGAATTAGGGTGAGGGTAAGGGTTAGTGTTAGGGTTAGGGATAGGATTAAGCTTAGGGTTAGGGTGAGGGTCAGTGTGTTTGTTAAAGTTAGGTCTGGGGTTAGGCTTAGGTTTAGGCTGAGGCTGAGGGTGATGGTTAGGGTTTGGGTTAGGGTTAGGGTTAGGGGGAGGATTAAGATTAGTGTTAGGGTTAGGATTAGGGATAGGGCCAGGGCTAGGATGAGGGTGAGGTTTAGTGTTAGAGTTAGGGTTAGGTTTATGGTTAGGGTTAGGGTGAGGGTTAGGGTTAGGGTTAGTGTTAGGTTTAGGTTTAGGGTTTGGGTGAGGGTTAGGGTGAGGTTTAGGTTTAGCGTTAGGGTTAGGCTGAGGGTGAGGTTGAGGGTTAGGGTGAGGATGAAGGTTAGGTTTAGGGTGACGGCTAGGGTTGGATGAGGGTTAGGGATAGGGTTAGTGTGAGGTTTATGGTTAGGGTGATGGTTAGGGTTAGTGTGATGTTTAGTGTTAGGTTTAGGGTTATTTTTAGGGTTAGGGTAAGTTTTATGGTGAGCGTTAGTTTTAGGGTGAGTGTTATGGTTAGGGTGAGGATTAGGGTTATGGTTAAGGTTGTGGTTAGGGTTAGGTTTACGGTTACGGTGTTGATGAGGGTGCGGGTTACGGTTTGGGTTAGGATGAGGTTTAGGTTTAGGGTTAGGGATAGAATTAGGGTTAGGGTGACAGTGAAGTTTAGGGTTAGAGTTAGGGTTTGTGATAGGGTTAAGTTTAGGGTGAGGTTTAGGGTTAGGTTAGGCTTATACTTACGCACAGCATGAGTGTGAGGGTTAGGTTTAGGGTGATAGTTCTGATTAGGATTAGTGTTATTGTTAGTGTTAGTGTCAGAGTTATAGTGAGGGTGAGGGTGCAGGTGAGGGTTAGGGTTAGGGTTAGGGTGGGGTTTACGGTTAGGGTTAGGGTTAGGGTTAGGTTGAGGGTCAGGTTTAGGGTTATATTTAGGGTTAGTGTTAGGATAAGTTTTATTGTTAGAGTTAGGGTTAGGGTGAGGCTGAGGGTGAGGTTTAGGGTTAGAATTAATGTTAGGGTTAGGCTTCTGGTGAGGGTTAGTTTGAGGGTTAGTGTTAGGGTTAGGGTTAGGAGTAGGTTTAGGGTTAGGATTAGGGTGAGTGTTTGGTTTAGGGTTAGGGTTAGGGATAGGCTTAGGGTTAGGCTGAGGTTGAGGGTTAGGGTTAGGGTTAGCGTGAGGTATAGGGTTAGGGTTAGGGTGAGTGTGAGGGTTAGGATTAGGGTTAGGCTTAGGATTAGGCTGAGGGTGAGGGTGTGTGTTAGGGTTAGGATGAGGTTTAGGGTTAGGATTAGGGTTAGGATGAGTGTGATTGTGTGTGTTAGGGTTAGGTTTAAGGTTAGGCTTAGGGTTATTCTGAGGGTGAGTTTGAGGGTTATGGTTAGAGTTAGGGTGAGGGTTAGGGTAAGGCTTAGGGGTAGGGTTAGGAAGAGGGTTAGGGTAAGGATTAGTGTTTGGTGAGGGCTAGGGTGAGGGTGAGGTTTAGGGTTAGGTTTGGAGTGAGGGTGAGGGTTAGGGTAAGGGTGAGAATTAGGGTTCGGTTTAAGTTTAGGGTTAGGTTGAGGGTTAGGGTAAGGGTCACGGTGAGGATGAGGGTTAGGGTTAGGTTGAGGGTTAGGGTTCGGATTAGGGTTAGGGTGAAGGTGACGGTGAGGGTTAGGTTTAGTGTTAGGGTGAGGGTTACGATGAGGGTTAGGCTTAGGATTAAGGTTTTGGTGAGTGCTAGGGTGAGGGTGAGGTTTAGGGTTAGGGTTAGGGTGAGGTTTAGGGTGAGGGTTAGTGTTAGGGTTAGGGTGAGGGTGAGGTTTAGGGTTAGAGTTAGGGTTAGGTTGAGGCTGAGTTTGAGTGTTAGTGTTAGTGTTAGTGTTAGATTTAGGGTTAGGGTGAGGTTTAGGTTGAGTGTGAGGGTTAGGCTTAGGGTTAGGATTATGTTTAGGGTCTGGGTTAGGGTGAGTGTGAGCGATATGGTTAGGGTTAGGGTTAGGCTTAAGGTTAGACTGAGGGTGAGGGTGGGGGTGAGGTTTAGGTTTAGGGTGAGTGTGAGGGTTACGGTTAGGTTGAGAGTTAGGGTTAGAATTAGGGTTAGGGTGAGGGTTAAGGTTAGGTTTAAGGTGAGGGTAAGGATGAGGATTAGGATTAGGATTAGGGTTCGGGTGAGGGCTAGGGTGAGGTTGAGGTTTAGGTTTAGTGTTAGATTAAGGTTTAGGATTAGGGTTAGGGTTAGGGTGAGGATTAGGTTGAGGGTTAGGGTTAGAGTGAGAGTGAGGATTAGGGTTAGGCTGAGGGTTAGGGTTAGGATTAGGGTTAGCTTGAGTGTGAGTATTAGCATTAGGGTTAGGGTTAGGGTTAGGATTAGTGTTATAGTTAGGGTTAGTGTTAGAGTTATTGTCAGGGTGACAGTGAGGGTGAGGGTTAGGGTTAGGGTTAGATTGAGGTTTAGGGTTAGGGTTTAGGATTAGGGTTAGGGTGAGGTTGAGTTTTAGGGTTAGATTTAGGGTTAGTCGGAGGGTTAGGTCGAGGGTGAGGGTTAGGTTTAGTTTTAGGATTAAGGTTAGGCTGAGTGTTAGGTTGAAGTTTAGGGTTACGGTTAGGGTTAGGTTTAAGATTAGGGTGAGGGTGAGGGTGAGTGTGAGGGTTAGGGTTAGGGTTAGGCTTAGGCTTAGGGTGAGGATTAGGGTTAGTGTTAGAGTAAGGTTTAGGGTTAGGGTTAGGATTAGGGTGAGGATTAAGATGAGGGATAGTGTTACGGTGAGAGTTAGGGTTAGGGTTAAGGTTAGGTTAGGGTTAGGTTTAGGTTGAGGTTGAGTGTTAGCATTAGGGTTAGGTTAGGGTTAGGGTTAGGTTTAGCGTTAGGATTACTGTTATTGTTAGGGTTAGGGTTAGAGTTATGTTGAGGGTGAGGGTCAGGGTGAGTGTTAGGATTAGGTTGAGGTTTAGGTTGAGGCTTAGGGTTAGTGTTAGGGTTGGGGTTAGGATTCGGTTAGGGTGAGCCTGAGTTTGAGGTTTAGGGTTAGGCTTAGGCTTAGGCTTAGGGTTAGGCTGATGGTGACGGTGGGGGTGAGGATTAGGGTTAGGGTGAAGGTTACACTTAGGCTTCAGGTGAGGGTTAGTTTTAGGCTCAGTGTTAGAGTTAGGGTTAAGGTGAGGTTGTTTTTAGCTGTAGAGTTAGGGGTAGGGGGAGGGTTAGGCTTAGAGTGAGGGTTAGGGTGAGGGTGACGGTAAGGGTAAAGTTGAGGGTTAGGCTGAGGGTGAGGGTTACGGGAAGGGTGAGGTTTAAGGTTAGGGTGAGTGTTAGGGTTAGGGATAGGGTGAGGGTGAGGGTTAGATTGAGGATTAGTTTTAGGGTTAGTGTGAAGTTTAGGGTGAGGATGAGGGTTAGGGTTAGGGCGACGTCTAGGGAAAGGGTGAGTTTTAGGGTTAGTGTTAGGGTGAGGTTTATGGTTAGGGTAATGTTTAGGGTTAGTGTGAGGTTTAGTGTTAGGGTTAGGGTTAGTGTTAGGGTGAGGGTAAACGTTATGTTGAGGGTTAGGGTGTTGGTTAGGGTTAGGGTTAGGGTTAATGTTAGTGTTAGGGTTAGGGTTAAGATTATGGTAAGGGTGAGGGTGAGGGTTAAGATTAGGGCAAGGATGAGGTTTAGTTATAGGGTTAGCGTTAGGGTTAGGGTCAGGGTGAGTTTTAGTGTTAGAGTTAGGGTTAGGGTGTGGCTGAGGGTGAGAGTTAGGGTTAGGATTAATGTTAGGGTTAGGCTTATGGTGACGATTAGTTTGAGGGTGAGGGTTAGAGTTAGGGTTAGGAGTAGGATTAGCGTTAGTGTTAGGGTGAGTGTGAGGGTTAGGGTTAGGGTTAGTGATAGGCATAGGTTTAGGCTGAGGTTGAGGTTGAGGGTTAGTTTTAGGGAGAGTTTTAGGGTTAGGGTTAGGGTGAGTGTGAGGGTTAGGTTTAGGGTTAGGCTTAGGGTTAGGCTGAGGGTGAGGTTGATGGTAAGTTTTAGGGTTAGGTTGAGGCTTAGGGTAAGGGTTACTGGGAGGGTGAGGAAGAGTGTTAGGGTTAGGATGAGGGTTGGGTGAGGGCTAGGGTGAAGGTGAGGTTTAGGTTTAGGTTTAGGGTGAGGTTTACTGTTAGGGTTACGGTGAGAGTTAGGGTTCGGTTTAAGTTTAGGGTTAGGTTGAGTGCTAGGGTAAGGTTTTCTGTGAGGGTGAGGGTTAGGTTGAGGGTTAAGGATTCAGATTAGGGTTAGGGTGAGGGTGAGGGTGAGGTTAAGTTTTGTGTTAGGCTGTGGGTTAGTTTGAGGGTTAGAGTTAGGATTAGTGTTAGGTTGAGGGTTAGGGTGAGGGTGAGGTTTAGGGTTAGGTTTAGGGTGAGGTTTAGGGTTATGGTTAATGTTAGGTTCAGGCTGAGTTTTAGGTTTAGAGTTAGGGTTAGGGAGAGGCTGAGGTTGAGGGTTAGGTTTAGAATTTGTGTTAGATATAGGTTTAGGTTGAGGTTGAGGGTTAGGCTTAGTGTTAGGATGAGGTTTAGGGTAAGGGTTAGGGTGAGTGTGTGCGTTAGGGTTAGGGTTAGGGTTAGGCTTAGGGTTAGGCTGAGGGTGAGGTTGAGTGTGAGGGTTAGGGTTAATGTGAGGGTTAGGTTTAGGGTGAGAGTTAGGGTTCGGTTATGTTTAGGGTTAGGGTGAGGGTTAGGGTCAGGGTTACGATGAGCTTGAGTTTTAGGGTTAGGTTGAGAGTTAGGGTTAGGGTTAGGGTATGGGTGAGGGTTAAGTTTAGGTTTAGGGTGAGGGTTAAGGATAGGATTAGGCTAAGGGTGAGGGCTAGGGTGAGGGTGAGGGTTAGGGTTAATGTTAGATTAAGGTTTAGGGTTTGGTTTAGTGTTAGGTTAGGGTTAGGTTTAGGTTTAAGGTTAAGTTGAGGGTGAGGATTAGGGTTATGGTGAGGGTTAGGGTTAGGATTAGTGTTAGCATGAGGGTGAGTGTTAGTATTAGGGTTAGGGTTAGGGTGAGGGTTACGTTTAGGGTTAGGATTAGTGTCATTGTTAGGGTTAGGGTTAGAGAAATGTTGAGGGTGTAGGTGAGGGTGAGGGTGAGGTTTAGGGTTAGGGTGAGGTTTAGGGATAGGGTTAGTATGAGGGTTAGGGTAAGCTTGAGGTTTAGGGTTAGATTTACGGTTAGTTGGAGGGTTAGGTCGAGGGTTAGGGTTAGGGTTAGTTTTAGGGTTAAGGATGGGTGAAGGTTAGGTTGAGGTTTAGGGTTGTGGTTAGGGTTAGGGTTAGGATTAGGGTGAGGATGAGGGTGAGTGTGAGGGTTAGGGTTAGGGTTTGGCTTGGGCTTAGGTTTAAGCTGAGGGTGAGGGTGGGGGTGAGGATTAGGTTTAGGGTGATGGTTAGGGTTAGTGTTAGGGTGAGTGTTAGGATGAAGGTTAGAATTAGGATTAGGGTTAGGGTGAGGTCTAGGGTGAGGGTGAGTGTTAGGTTTAGGGTGATGTTTAGGTTTATGTTTAGGGTGAGGGTTAGGATGAGGTTTAGGTTTAGGGTGAGGTTTAGGGTGAGGATGATGGTAAGGGTAAAGGTGAGGTTTAGGCTGAGGGTGAGGTTTAAGTTAAGGGTAAGGGTTAGGGTTAGGTTTAGGGTTAGGGTGAGGTTTAGATTGAGGATTAGTGTTAGGGTTAGTGTGAGGTTTAGGGTGAGGATGAGGGTTAGGGTTAGTGTGAGTGTGAGGGTTAGTGTTAGGGTTAGGGTGAGGTCTAGCGTGAGGGTGAGGGTTAGGATTATGGTTAGGGTTAGGGTGAGGTTTAGGATTAGGGTGAGGTTTAGGGTTAGTGTGAGGGTTAGTGTGAGGTTTAGGGTTAGATTTAGGGTGAGATTTAGTGTTAGGGTGAGGGTTAGGGTTAGGGTGAGGGTTATGGTTAGGGTGCGGGTTAGGGTTATGGTTAGGGTTATTTTTAGGTTTAGGGTTATGGTTAGGTTGAGTGTGAGGGTTACGGTTAGGGTTAGGGTTAGCCTTAGTTTTAGGATGAGGGTTTGGGTGAGGGTGAGGGTTAGGGTTAGTTTGAAGGTAACGGTTAGGGTTAGGTTTAGTGTTAAGGATACGGTTAGAGTTATTGTTAGGGTGAGGGGGAGGTTTAGGGGTAGGGTTAGTTTTAGACTGAGGTTTAGGGTGAGTATTAGGGTTAGGGTGTTGGTTAGGGTAGGGCTGACGGTAAGGGTAAACGTGAGGGTTAGGTTGAGGTGAGGGTTAGGGTCAGGTTGACTATTAGGGTTTAGTTGAGGGTTAGGTTTAGTTTTAGGGTGCGAGTTAGGGTTTGCGTTAAGTTTAGGGTTAGGTTGAGGTTTAGATTAAGGATTACAGTGAGGGTGAGGGTTAGGGTTATTTTGAGGGTTAGGGTTAGGATTAGGGTTAGGGTTAGGGTGAGGTTTAGGGTTAGTGTTAGGGTGAGGGTAAGGAAGAAGTATTGGGTTAGAATTAGGGTTAGGGTGAGGCCTAGGGTGAGGATGAGGTTTAGGGTTAGGATTAGGGTGAGGTTTAGGGTTAGGGTTATTGTTAGGGTGAGGGTGAGGGTTAGGTGTAGGGTTAGTGTTAGGGTTAAGGTTAGGGTGAGAGTTAGGTTGAGGTTTAGGGTTAGGGTTAGGATTAGGGTTAGGGTGAGGGTTAGGGTTAGATTGAGGATAAGTGTTAGGGTTAGTGTGAGGTTTAGTGTAAGGCTGAGGGTTAGGGTTAGTGTGAGAGCTAGGGTGAGGCTGAGGTTTAGGGTTAGTGTTAGGGTGAGTTTTAGGGTTAGGGTTATGTTTAGGGTTAGTGTGAGGGTTAGTTTTAGGGTGACGGTTAGTGTTAGGGTGAGGGTTACGGTTAGGTTGACGGTTATTTTTAGGGTGAGGGTGAGGGTTAGAATTAGGTTTAGGGTTATTGATAGGGTTCGGGTTAGGTTGAGGGTGAGATTTAGGGTTAGAGTTAAGGTTAGTGTAAGGGTTAGGGTTAGGGTAAGTGTTAGGGTTAGGATTAGGCTTAGGCTTATGCTTAGTCCGAGCATCAGGATGAGGGTTAGGATTCAGAATAGGGTGAGGGTTAAGGTTAGGGTTAGGGTGAGTGTTAGGATGAGGTTTAGGGTTAGGATTAGGGTTAGAGTGAGGGGTAGGGTGAGGGTTAGTGTGAGGCTTAGGTTTAGGGATGTAGATAGGTTTAGGATTAGTGTTTGGGTGTGGGTGAGTGTGAGGGTTAGGGTTAGGGTAAGGGTTAGGGTGAGAGTTAGGGTTTGGTTTAAGTTTAGGGTCAGGGTGACTTTTAGGGTAAGTGTTACGGTGATGGTGAGTGTTAGGGTTAGGTTGAGAGTTAGGGTTAGGATTAGGGTTAGGGTGAGGTTGAGGGTGAGGGTTAGGGTTAGTGTTAGGGTAAGGGATAGGATCCGGGTTAGGATTAGGATTAGGGTGAGGGCTATGGTGAGGGTGAGGTTTAGGTTTAGGTTTAGTGTGAGATTTAGGGTTAGGGTTAGGGTGAGGATGAGATTTAGGGTTAGACTTAGGGTTAGTGTTAGGGTTAGGATAAGGGTGAGCATTAGGGTTAGGGTTAGTGTTAGGCTTAGGCTGAGGCTTAGGCTGAGCATGAGGGTGAGGGTTAGGGTTAGGGATAAGGTAATGTTTATGGTTAGGGTAAGGATTAGGTTTAAGATGAGGTTGAGGTTTATGTTTATATTTAGGGTTACTTGGAGGGTTATGTCGAGGGTGAGGGTTAGGGATAGTGTTAGGGTTAAAGTTAGGGTGAGGGTTAGGATGAGGTTTAGGGTTATGCTTAGGGTTAGGGTTAAGATTAGGTTTAGGGTGAGTGTGAGGGTTAGGGTTAGGTTTCGGCTTAGGGTTAGGCTGAGGGTGAGGATGGGGGTGTGGATTAGGGTTAGCGTGTTGGTTAGGTTTAGGGTTAGAGTGAGGGTTAGGATGAGGGTTAGGTTTAGGATTAGGGTTAGGGTGAGGGCTAGGGTGATGGTGAAGGTTAGGTTAAGGGTTAGGCTTAGGCTTAGGATTAGGCTGAGCGTGTGGTTGAGGGTGAGGTTTAGGGTTAGGGTGATGGTTAGGTTTACGGTTACGGTGATGGTTAGGATGAGGTTTAGGGTGAAGATGATGGTAAGGATAAAGTTGAAGTTTAGGCTGAGGGTGAGGGTTAAGATAAGGGTGAGTGTCAGGTTTAGGTTTAGGTTTAGGGTAACTGTTAGGGTTAGGGTTAGGGTGAGGGTTAGATTGAGAATTAGGGTTAGGGTTAGTGTGAGGTTTAGGGTGAGGATGAGGGTTAGGGCGAGGGCTAAAGGTGAGGGTGAGTGCTAGGTTCATGGTTAGGGTTAAGGTGAGGTTTAGGATTAGGGTGTTATGTTTAGTGTGAGGGTTAGTGTTAGGGTTAGGGTTATTGTTAGTGTGATTGTAAGTGTCAGGGTGAGGGTGAGGGGTAGGGTGAGTGTTATGATTAGGGTGAGGGTTAGCGTTAGGTTTAGGGTTATTGTTAGGTTTAGGGAAAGGTTTACGGTTACAGTGAGGGTGAGGGTGAGGGTTAGTGTTAGGGTTAGGGTGAGGGTTAGTGTTAAGGTTATGGTTAGAGTTAGGGTTAGGGTGAGGTTGAGCTTTAGGGGTAGAGTTAGGGTTAGGGTGAGAGATAGGGTGAGGGTTAGGTTTAGGGTGCGGGTTTGGGTGGGGGTGACGTTACGGGTAAAGGTGAGGGTTAGGCTGAGGGTGAGGGTTACGGTAAGGGTGAGGTTTAGAGTTATGGTGAGGTTTAGTGTTAGGTTTAGGGTGAGGGTGAGGGTTAGATTGAGGATTAGTGTTAGGGTTAGTGTAAGGTTTAGGGTGAGGATGAGGGTTAGGGCTAGAGTGAGAACTAGGATGAGGGTGAGGGTTAGGTTTAGTGTTAGGGTGAGGTTTAGCGTTAGGGTGATGTTTAGGGTTAGTGTGAGGGTTAGTGTTAGGGTTAATGTTAGAGTTAGGGAGAGGGTAATGGTTAGGGTGAGGGTTGGGTTTAGTGTGAGGATTATGTTTAGGGTGAGGGTTAGGGTTAGGGTGAGGGTAAGGGTTAGGGTTAGGGTTATTGATAGGGTTAGGTTTAGGGTGAGGGTGAGGGTGAGATTTAGGGTTAGAGTTAGGGTTAGTGTTAAGGTTAAGGTTAAGGTTAGGCTCAGGCTTTGGCCTAGGCTGAGCATCAGGGGTAGGGTTAGGGTTCGGGATAGGGTGAGGGTTAGGGTTAGGGTTAGTGTGAGGTTTGAGATGAGGTTTTTGTTTAGGATTAGTTTTAGGGTGAGGGCTAGGGTGAGGGTTAGGGTGAGGGTTAGGTTTACAGTGACAGATAGGGTTCGGGTTAAGTTTATGGTCAGGGTGACTGTTAGGGTAAGGTTACTGTTAGGGTGAGGGTTAGGGTTAGGTTGAGGGTTAGGGTTAGGGTGAGGGTGAGGGTGAGGGTTAGGGTTAGTGTTAGGGTGAAGGATAGGATGAGGTTTAGGATTAGGATTAGTGTGAGGGCTAGGGTGAGGTTGAGGTTTAGGGTTAGGGTTAGGGTGAGGTTTAGGTTTAGGGTTAGGGTTAGGCTTAGGATGAGGATGAGGTTTAGGGTTAGAGTTAGGGTAAGGGTGAGGCTGAGTTTGAGGTTTAGGTTTAAGGTTAGTGTAAGAGATAGGGTTAGGGTGAGTGTTAGGGTGAGGGTTAGGTTAAGGGTTAGGGTAAGGTTTAGGATTAGGTTTAGGATGAGGGTTAAATTTAGGTTTAAGTTTAGGATTAGTGTAAGGTTTAGTGTGAGGATGAGGATTAGGGTTAGGGTTAGGGTGAGGCTGCGGTTTTGGGTGGCATTAG
Source organism: Dipodomys merriami (assembly GCF_024711535.1). Taxonomy (NCBI): domain Eukaryota; kingdom Metazoa; phylum Chordata; class Mammalia; order Rodentia; family Heteromyidae; genus Dipodomys; species Dipodomys merriami. The sequence continues at coordinate 2,160,968 of NW_027206579.1, forward strand.
GGTTAGGTTGATGGTTAGCATGAGGGTTAGGGTTAGGGTAAGGTTTAGTGTGGGGGTGATGGTAAGGGTAAACGTGAGGGTTAGGCTGAGGGTGAGGTTTACATTGGGGTGAGGTTGAGGGTTAGGTTGTGGGTTAGGGTTAGGGGAAGGGTGTGGGTGAGGGTTAGATTGAGGATTAGTTTTAGGGTTAGTGTGAGGTTTAGGGTAAGGATGAGAGTTAGTTTTATTGTGAGGGCTAGGGTGAGGGTGAGGTTTAGGTTTAGGTTTAGGGTGAGGTTTAGTGTTAAGGTGATGATTAGGGTTAATGTAAGTGTTAGTGTTAGGGTGAGGGTTATGGTTAGGTTGAGGGTTAGGGTTAGTGTTTGGTTATTGTTAGGGTTAGGGTTACGGTTACGGTTACGGTGAGGGTGAGGTTGAGGGTTAGGGTTAGGGTTAGTATGAGGTTTAGGTTTAGGGTAAGGGTTAGAGTTAGGGTTAGGGTGAGAATGAGGTTTACGGTTAAAGTTAGGGTTAGTGTTAGGGTTAGTATTAGGCTGAGGGTTTGGGTTAGAGTTACGCTTAGGCTTAGGCATAGGCCAAGCATGAGGGTAAGTGTTAGGGTTAGGTTTAGGGTTAGGGTTAGTGTTATTTTTAGGGTTAGGTTTAGAGTTATGGTGAGATTGAGGGTGAGGGTGAGGGTTAGGGTTAGGGTGAGGTTTAGCGTGAGGTTTAGGGTTAGGGTTAGGGTGAGGGTGAGGTTTCCGGTTAGAGTTAGTGTTAGGTTAAGGGTTAGGGAGAGGTTTAGCGTTATTGTTAGTGTTAGGGTTACGGGGAGGTTGAGGGTTAGGTTGAGGTTTAGGGATTGGGTAAGGTTTAGTATTAGGGTGAGTTTGAGGGTCAGTGTGATGGTTAGGGTGAGGGCTAGGCTTAGGCTTAGGGTTAGGCTGAGTGTGAGGGAGGGGGTGAGGATTAGGGTTAGGGTGATGGTTTGGGTTAGGGTTAGTGTTATTGTTAGGATTAGGGTTAGAGTTACGGTGAGTGTGAGGGTGCGGGTGAGGGTTAGGGTTAAGGTTAGGGTGGGGTTTAGGGTTAGGGTTAGGGTTAGTGTGATGGTGAGTTTTAGGGTTAGATATAGGGTTAGGGGGAGGGTTAGGGTGAGGGTTAGGGATAGGATTAGTGTTAGAGTTAGGGTGAGGGTGAGGGTTAGGTTGAGGTTTAGGGTTAGGGTTATGGTTAGGGTTAGTGTGAGGGTTAGTGTTAGGGTTAGGGTTAGTTTTAGGGTGAGGGTAAGTGTTAGGCTGAGGGTTTGGGTTAGGGTGAGTGTTATGGTTAGGGTGAATGTTAGGATTAGGGTTAGGGTTATTGTTAGGGTTAGGTTTAGGGTTTTGGTTATGGTGAGGGTGAGGTTTAGGGTTAGAGTTAGGATGAGGTTTAGGGTTTGGGTTAGGGTTAGAGTTAGGGTTAGGATGAACGTGAGGTTTACGTTTAGAGTTAGGGTGATGGTGAGTGTAAGGGTTAGGATTAGGGTTTGGGTGAGGGTGAGTGTTTGTGTTAGGGTTAGGTTTAGGTTTAGGCTAAGGGTTAGGCAAATGGTGAGGTTGAGTGTGAGGGTTAGGGTTAGGATTAGGCTTAGTGTGAGAGTGAGGGTGAGGGTTTGGTTTAGTGTTAGAGTGAGGGTTAGGATGAGTGTTAGGAATAGGGTTAGGGTTATGGTGAGCGTTAGGTTTAGGTTTTGGTTGAGCGTTTGATTTAGAATAAGGATGAGGGTTAATTTTAGGGTTAGGGTGAGGGTTAGGATGAGGAATAGGTTTACTATTAGTGTTAGGGTGAGTGCTAGAGTGAGGGTGAGAACTAGGATTAGTGTTAGGGTAAGTTTTGGCGTTATAGTTAGGGTTAGGGTGAGGGTTAGGATGAGGTTTAGGGTTAAGGTGAGGGTGAGGGTTATGGTTAGAATGAGGGTTAGGGTTAGTTTTAGGGTAAGGGTTAGGATGAGGATGAGGTTTAGGGTTAGTGTTAGGGTTAGGGTGAAGCGGAGGCTGAGTGTAAGGGTGACAGTTAGTGTTAGGTTTAGGGTTAAGGTAAGGTTCAGTGTTAGGGTGAGTGTGAGGATGAGGGTTAGGGTTACCGTGAGGGTTAGGTTTAGGGTTAGGAGGAGGGTTAGGGTGAATTTTAGGATTAGGATTAGGGTTAGGGTGAGGGCTAGGGTGAGGGTGAGGTTTAGGGCTAGGGTTAGGGTGAGGTTTAGGGTTAGGGTTAGGGTGAGGTTTAGTGTTAGGGTTTGGGTTAGGGTTAGGGTGAGGGTGAGATTTAGGGTTAGAGTTAGGGTTAGGCTTAGGCTTAGGGTTAGGCTGAGAATGAGGGTGAGGCTGAGGGTTAGTGTTAGGTTGAGGGTTAGGGTAAGAGTTAGGGGTTGGGTTAGTGTTAGGGTGAGGGTGAGGTTTACGGTTAGAGTTAGGGGTAGTAGGATGAAGCTGAGGTTGAGGGTTTTGGTTAGGGTTAGTGTTAGATTTAGGGCTAGGGTGAGGGTTAGGTTGATGGTGAGTGTAAGGCTTAGGGTTAGGATTAGGTTTAGGGTAAGGGTTAGGGTGAGTGTGAGCATTAGGACTAGGGTTAGGGTTTGGCTTAGGGTTAGGCTGAGGGTGATGGTGAGGGTTAGGGTAAGTGTTAGATTAAGGTTTAGGGTTAGGGTTAGGGTGAGAGTTAGGGTTTGTGTATGTTTAGGGTTAGGGTGAGGGTTAGGATTACGGTTAAGGTGAGCTTGAGGTTTAGGATTATGTTGAGGATTAGGCTTAGGGTTAGGGCTAGGGTGAGGGTTAAGGTTCGGGTTAGGATGAGGGTAAGGATGAGGATTAGGGTTAGGATTAGGGTTAGGCTGAGGGCTAGGGTGAGGTTGAGGGTTAGTGTGAGGGTAAGTTTGAGGGTTAGGTTTACCGTCAGGGTGATGATTAGGGTTAGGGTGAGGGTTAGGTTTAGGATTAGGATTAGCCTGAGGATGAGTGTTAGGATTAGGGTTAGGGTTAGGGTTAGGGTTAGGTTTCGGGTTAGGATTAGTGTTATTGTTAGGGTTAGGGTTAGAGTTATGGTGAGGGTGAGTGTGAGGGTGAGGGTGAGGATTAGGGTTAGGGTGAGGTTTAGTGTTAAGGTTAGGATTAAGGTTAGGGTGAGAGTGAGGGTTCGGGTTAGTGTGAGTGTTAGGGTTAGGGTTAGGGTGAGAGTTAGGGTTCGCTTATGTTTAGGGTTAGGGTGAGGGTTAGGGTTAGGGTTAGGGTGAGAGTTAGGGTTCAGTGATATTTAGTTTTAGGGTGAGGGATAGGGTTAGGGTTACGGTGAGCATGAGGTTTAGGGTTAAGTTGTGAATTCGGCTTAGGGTTAAGCCTAGGGTGAGGGTTAAGGTTAGGGTGAGGGTGAGGGTAACGGTGAGGTTTAGGGTTAGGATTAGGGTTAGGGTGAGGGTGAGGTTTAAGGTTAGAGTCAGGTTTAAGCTGAGGCTGAGGGTGAGTGTTAGGGTTAGGTTTAGGATTAGCATTAGGGTAAGGTTTAGGGTGAGTGTGAGTGTTAGGGTTATGTTTAGGCTTAAGGTTACATTGAGGGTGAGGGTGAGGGTGAGGTTAGGGTTAGGATTAGGGTTAGGGTGAGGGTGAGTGTGTGTGTTAGAGTTAGGTTTAGGGTTTGGCTTAGGGTTAGGCTGAGGATGAGGTTGAGGGTAAGTGTTAGTTTTAGGGTGAGGGTTAGGGTAAGGGTTAGGGGGAGGGTTAGGATGAGGTTTAGTGTTAGGATTAGGGTTAGGCTGAGGGCTAGGGTGAGGGGGAGGTTTAGGTTTAGGGTCAGGGTGAAGTTTAGTGTTTGGGTTAGGGTTAGGGTGATGCTGAGGGTGAGGGTTAGGGTTTGGATTAATATTAGGCTTAGGCTTAAGGTGAGGTTTAGGTTGAGGGTTAGGGTGAGGGTTAGGAGTAGGATTAGGGTTAGGGTGATGGTGAGGATTAGGGCTAGGGTTAGGGAAAGGCTTAAGGTTAGGCTGAGGTGGAGGGTGAGGGTTAGGGATAGTGTGAGGTTTAGGGTTAGGGTTAGGGTGAGTGTGAGGGTTAGGGTTAGGCTTAGGTTTAGGATTATGCTTAGGGTGAGGGTGTGGTTAATGTTAGGGTTAGGGTTAGGGTTAGGGGGAGGTTTAGGATGAGGGTTAGTGTTAGGGTGAGGTTTAGGGTGAGGGTGAGTGTGTGTGTTATGGTAGGTTTATGGTTAGGCTTAGGGATAGGCTGCGGGTGAGGTTGAGGCTGAGGGTTAATGTTAGGGTGAGAGTTAGTATAAGGGTTAGGGGGAGGGTTAGGAAAAGGGATAGGGTCAGGATTAGGTTCGGGTGAGACTAGGGTGAGAATGAGGTTTAGGGTTATTGTTAGCTTGAGGGTTAGGATTATGGTAAGGGTGAGAGTTAATGTTTGGGTTAAGTTTAGGGTTAGGTTGAGGGTTAAGGTAAGGGTTACGTTAAGGGTAAGGGTTAGGGTTAGGATGAGGGTGAGGATTCGGATTAGTGTTAGGGTGAGCGTCAGGGTTATGGTTAGTGTTAGGGTGAGGGTTAGGATGAGGGTTAGTGTTAGGATTAGTGTTAGGATGAGGGCTAGGGTGAGGGTGAGGTTTAGGGTTAGGGTTAGGGTTAGGGTGAGGTTTGGGGTTAGGGGTAGGGTTAGTGTTAGGTTGAGTGTGACGTTTACGTTTATAGTTAGGTGTAAGATGAGACTGAGGTTGAGGGTTAGGGTTAGGCTTAGTGTTAGATTTAGGGTTAGGGTGAGGATAAGGTTGAGGGTGAGGGTTAGGATTAGGTTTAGGGTAAGGGTTACGGTGAGTGTGAGCATTAGGGCTAGGGTTAGGGTTTGGCTTAGGGTTAGGCTGAGGGTGAGGGTGAGGATGAGGGTTAGGGTTAGTGTTAGTTTAAGGTTTAGGGTTAGGGTTAGTGTTAGGGTGAGGGTTAAGTTGAGCATGAGGTTTAGGGTGACGTTGAGGATTAGGCTTAGGATTAGGGCTAAGGTTAGTTTTAAGGTTAGGGTTAGGGTGAGGGTTAGGATGAGGATTAGGGTTAGGATTAGGGTTAGGGTGAGGGCTAGGGCTAGGGTGAGTGTGAGGGTTAGGGTTAGTGTTAGATTAAGGTTTAGGGTTAAGTTTAGGGTTAGGGTGAGAGTAAGTTTGAGGGTTAGGGTTAAGGTCAGGGTGATGATTAGGGTTAGGGTGAGGGCTAGGTTTAGGATTAGGTTTAGCCTGAGGATGAGTGTTAGGATTAGTGTTAGGGTTAGGGTTAGGGTTAGGTTTCGGTTTTGGATTAGTGTTATTGTTAGGGTTAGGGTTAGAGTTATGGTGAGGGTGAGGGTGAGGGTGAGGGTGAGGGTTAGGTTTAGAGTGAGGTTTAGCGTTAGGGTTAGGATTAGCGTTAGGGTGAGGGTGAGGGTTAGGTTTAGGGTGAGTGTTAGGGTTAGGGTTAGGGTGAGAGTTAGGGTTCGGTTATGTTTAGGGTTAGGGTGAGGGTTAGGGTTAGGGTTACGGTGAGCATGAGGATTAGGGTTAAGTTGAGGATTAGGCTTAGGGTTAATGCTAGGATGAGGGTTAAGGTTAGGCTTAGGATGAGGGTAAGGATGAGGATTAGGGTTAGGGTGAGGGCTAGGGTGAGCTTGAGGGTTAGGATTAGTCTTAGATTAAGGTTTAGGTTTAGGGTTAGGGTTAGGGTGAGGGTTAGGTTGAGGGTTAGGGTAACAGTGATGGTGAGGATTAGGGTTAGGGTAAGGGTTAGAGTTAGGATAAGAGTTAGCATGAGGTTGAGTGTTAGGATTACAGTTAGGGTTAGGGTTAGGGTTAGGTTTCGGTTTAGGATTAGTGTAATTGTTAGGGTTAGGGTTAGAGTTATGTTTAGGGTGAGGGTGAGAGTGAGGGTTAGGGTTAGGGTTATGGTGAAGTTTAGGGTTAAGGCTAGGATTAGGGTTAGTTTGAGGGTGAGGTTTAGGGTTAGATTTAATTTTAGTTGCAGGGTTAGGTCGAGGGTTAGGGTTAGGTTTAGTTTTAGGGTTAAGGTTAGGGTGAGGGTTAGGTTGAGGTTTAGGGTTATGGTTAGTGTTAGGGTTAGGATTAGGATGAGGGTGAGGGTGAGTGCTAGGGTTAAGGTTAGGGTTAGCCTTAGGCTTAGGGTTAGGCTGAGTGTGAGGGTGGGTGTGAAGATTAGGTTTAGGGTGATGGTTAGCATTAGGGCTAGGTTGACGGTTAAGATGAGGGTTAGGATTAGGATTAGGGTTAGGATGAGGGCTAAGGTGAGGGTGAGGGTTAGGGTAAGTTTTCAGCTTAGGCTAAGGGTTAGGATGAGCATGAAGTTGAGGGTGAGGGTTAGGGTTAGGGTGATGGTTAGGTTTATGGTTAGGGTGAGGGTTAGGATGAGGTTTAGGGGAAGGGTGAGGGTTAGGGTGAGGATGATGGTAAGGGTAAACATGAGGTTTAGGCTGAGGGTGAGGGTTAAGATAAGAATGAGTGTTAGGGTTAAGTTTAGGGTTAGGGTAAGGGTTAAGGTTAGGGTTAGATTGAGGGTTAGATTGAGTATTAGGGTTAGCGTTAGTGTGAGCTTTAGGGTGAGGATGAAGGTTAGGGTTAGGGTCAGCGTGATGGTTAGAATTAGGGTTAGGGTGAGGGCTAGGGTGAGGGTTAGAATTAGGGTTAGGGTTAGGGTTAGGGTGAGGTTTCTGATTAGGGTGAGGTTTAGAGTTAATTTGAGGGTTAGTGTTAGGGGTAGGGTTAGCGTTAAGTTGTGGGTTATGGTTAGTGTGAGGGTTAGGGTTAGGGTTAGGGTTATTGTTAGGTTTAGGGTTAGGGTTACGGTTATGGTGATGGTGAGGGTTAGGGTTATGGTTAGGGTGAGGTTTAGTGTTAGTGTTAGGATTAGAGTTAGGGTTATGGTGAGGGTGAGGTTTAGGCGTACAGTTAGGGTTAGGGTGAGGGTTAATGTTAGGTGCGGGTTAGCGTGGGTGTGACAGTAAGGGTAAAGTTGAGGGTTAGGCTGAGGGTGAGGGTTACACTAAGGGTGAGGGTTAGGGTTAGGGTGAGGGTTAGTGTTAGCTTTAGATTGAGGTTGAGGGTTAGATTGAGGATTAGTGTTAGTGTTAGTGTGAGGTTTAGTGTGAGGATGAGGGTTAGGATTAGGGTGAAGGCTAGGGTGAGGGTGAGGGTTGGGGTTAGTGTTAGGCTGAGGTTTAGGTTTACGGTGATGTTTAGGGTTAGTGTGCGGGTTAGTGTTACGGTTAGGATTAGTGTTAGGTTGAGGGTAAGAGTTTGGGTGAGCATTAGGGTTAGGGTGAGGGTTATGGTTAGGGTGAGTGTTAGGGTTAGGTTTATGTTTATTGTTAGGGGTTGGGATAGAGTTACGGTTACTGTGAGGGTGAGGGTGAGGGTTAGGTTTAGGGTGAGGTTTAGGGTTATGGTTAGGGTTAGGGTGAGGTTGAGGTTTAGGGTTAAATTTAGGGTTAGTGTTAGTGTGAGTGTTAGTGTTAGCATTAGGGTTAGTGTTACATTCAGGGTAAGTCTTAGGGTGAGGGGTTGGGTCAGGGTGAGGCTTATGGTTAGTCTGAGGGTTAGGATTAGGGTTAGGGTTATTGTTAGGGTTGCGTTTAAGTTTATGGTTATGGTACGGGTGAGGGTGAGGTTTAGTGTTAGGCTTAGGGTGAGGTTTAGAATGAGGGTGGGGTTTAGGGTTAGAGTTAGGGTTAGGGTGAGGGTTAGCTTCAGGGTTAGTTTTAGGGCTAGTGTTAGGTTTAGGGTTAGGGTGAGAGTTAGGAGGAGGTATAGGGTTAGTGTTAGGGTTAGGATTAAGGTTAGGGTGAGGGTGAGTGTGTGTGTTAGGTTTTGGTTTAGGGTTAGGCTTAGGGTTAGGCTGAGGGTGAGGTTGAGAGTGAGGGTTAGGTTTAGAGTTAGGGTAAGGGTGAGGGTGAGGTTTAGGGTTAGGGTTAGGGTGGGGTTAGGATTAGGGTTAGGGTGAGGGTGAGGGTGAGGTTTAGGTTTAAGGTTAGGATGAGGGTTAGGGTTAGGATTAGGTTTAGGGTGAGTACTAGGGTGAGGGTGATGGTTAGGTTTAGGGTGACGGTTACTTTTACGCTTAGGGTGAAGTTTAGGATGAGGTTTAGGGTTAGGAGGAGGTTTAGGGTGAGGATGATGGTAAGGATAAAGGTGAGGTTTAGGCTGGGGGTTAGGGTTAAGATAAGGGTGAGTGTTAGGGTTAGGTTTAGGGTTAGGTTAATGGTTAGGATTAGGGTTATGATGAGGGTTAAATTGAGATTTAGGGTTAGGGTTAGTGTAAGGTTTTAGGTTAGGTTGAAGGTTAGGGTTAGGGTCAGGTTTAGGGTTAGGGTGAGGTTGAGTTTCTGTGGTGTCATTAGGGTTAGGGTGAGAGTTAGGGTGAGGGTTAGGTTTAGGGTAAGGGTTCGCGTGGGGGTGATGGTAAGGTTAAACGTGAGGGTTAGGCTGAGGTTCAGGGTTACAGTGGGGTGAGGTTTAGGGTTAGGGTGAGGGTTAGGGTTAGGGGAAGGGTGTGGGTGTGGGTTAGATTGAGGATTAGTGTTACGGTTAGTGTGTGGTTTAGGGTGAGGATGAAGGTTAGGGTTAGGGTGAGGGCTAGGCTGAGGGTGAGGGTTAGGTTTAGGTTTAGGGTGAGGTTTAGGGTCATGATTAGGGTTAGTGTGAGTGTTAGTGTTAGTTTTAGGGTTAGTGTTAGGGTGAGGGTAAGTGTTAGGGTGAGGGTTAGGGTCAGGGTGAGGGTTATGGTTATGTTGAGTGTTAGAGTTAGGGTTAGGGTTATTGTTAGGGTTAGGGTTACGGTTACGGTGAGGGTGAGGGTGAGGGTGAGGGTTAGGGTTAGTATGAGGTTTAGGTTTAGGGTATGGGTTAGAGTTAGGGTTAGGATGAGAGTGAGTTTTACGGTTAGAGTTAGGGGTAGTGTTAGGGTCAGTGTTAGGGTGAGGGTTTGGGTTAGAGTTACACTTAGGCTTAGGCTTAGGCTTAGGCCAAGCATGAGGGTGAGGGTTAGAGTTAGGGTTAGGGTGCGGGTTAGGGTTAGTTTTAGGGTGAGGTTTATGATGAGGTTTAGGGTTAGGATTAGTGTTAGGGTGAGGACTAGTGTGATGGTTAAGGTGAGGGTTAGTTTTAGGAATAGGGTAGGTTTAGGGTTAGGGTTAGGTTGAGGATGAGTCTGAGGGTCAGTGTTAGGGTTAGGCTTAGGGTTAGGGTGAGGGTAAGGTTATGGTTTTGGTTAGGATGAGGGTGATGCTGAGGATTAGGGTTAGATTTAGGTTTGGGTTTAGTGTTAGTGTTAGGGTTAGGGTTATGGTTACAGTTAGGTTAGGGTTAGGGTTAGGCTTAGGTTTCGGCTGAGGGTGAGGGTGGGGTTGAGTATTAGGGTTAGGTTTAGGATTAGGGTTATTGTTAGTGTTATGGTTAGGGTTAAGTTTGCACTGAGGTTGAGGCTGATGGTGAGGATTATGGATAATATTAGGGTTAAGGTTAGGGTTAGTGTTATTTTTAGGGTTAGGTTTAGAGTTACGGTGAGATTGAGGGTGAGGGTTAAGGTTAGGGTTAGGGTGAGGTTTAGCGTGAGGTTTATGGTTAGGGTTAGGGTGTGGGTGAGGTTTAACGTTAGAGTTAGTGTTAGGGGGAGGGTTAGGGGGAGGTTTAGGGTTATTGTTAGTGTTAGGGTTAGGGGATGAAGAGGGTTAGGTTGAGGTTTAGGGATAGGGTTAGGTTTAGTATTAGGGTTAGGGTGAGGGTGACTGTGACCGTTAGTGTGAGGGCTAGGCTCAGGCTTAGGGTTAGGCTCAGGGTGAGGGTGGGGGTGAAGATTAGGGTTAGGGTGATGGTTTGGGTTAGGGTTAGTGTTATTGTTAGGGTTAGGGTTAGAGTTACCGTGAGGGTGAGGGTGAGGGTTAGGGTTAGGTTTAGGGTAAGGTTTAGGGTTAGTGTTAGGATTAGGGTTAGGGTGAGGGTGAGGTTTAGGTTAGATTTAGCGTTAGTTGGAGGTTTAGGTCGAGGGTTAGGGTTAGGGTTAGTTTTAGGGTTAAGTTTAGGGTGAGGGTTAGGTTGAGGTTTAGGGTTATGGTCAGGGTTAGTTTTAGGAGTAGTGTGAGTGTGAGTGTGAGGGTGAGGGTTAGGGTTAGTCTTAGAATTAGGCTTATAGTTAGGCTGAGGGTGAGGGTGGGGTTGAAGATTAGGTTTAGGGTGGTGGTTAGGGTTGGGGCTAGGGTGAGGGTTAGGATGAGGATTAGGTTTAGGATTAGAATTAGGGTTAGGGTGAGGGCTAGGGTGTGGGTGAGGTTTAGGGTAAGGGTTAAGCTTAGGCTTAGGGTTAGGCTGAGCGTGACGTTGAGGGTGAGGGTTAGGGTTAGGGTGATGGTTAGGTTTAGGGTTAGGGTGAGGGTTAGGTTGAGGTTTAGGGATAGTGTTAGGTTTAGTATTAGATTTAGGGTGAGGGTGAGTGTGACGGTTATGGTGAGGGCTAGGCTTAGGCTTAGGGTTAGGTTGAGGTTGTGGGTGCGGGTGAGGGTTAGGGTTAGGGTTAGGGTGTGGTTTAGGGTTAGGGTTAGTGTTAGTGTGAGAGTGAGGTTTAGGGTTAGATATAGGGTTAGGGGGAGGGTTAGGGTTAGGGTTAGGGATAGGGTTAGTGTTAGAGTTAGGGTGAGGGTGAGGGTTAGGTTGAGGTTTAGGGTTAGGGTTATGGTTAGGGTTAATGTGAGGGTTAGTGTTAGGGTTAGGGTTAGTGTTAGGTTGAGGGTAAGTTTTAATGTGAGGTTTTGGGTTAGGGTGAGTGTTATGGTTAGGGTGAGCGTTAGGATTAGTGTTAGGGTTATTGTTAGTGTTAGGTTTAGGGTTTTGGTTACGGTGAGGGTGAGGCATAGGGTTAGGGTTAGGGTGAGGTTTAGGGTTTGGGTTAGGGTTAGAATGAGGATTATGATGAAGGTGAGGTTTGGGGTTAGAGTTAGGGTGACGGTGAGGGTTAGGGTTAGGATTTGGGTTAGGGTGAGGTTGAGTGTGTGTGTTAGGTTTAGGTTTAGGCTAAGAGTTAGGCTAAGGGTGAGGTTGAGGGTGAAGGTTAGGGTTTGGATTGGTGTTAGTATTAGAGTGAGGGCGACGGTTTGGTTTAGTGTTAGGGTGAGGGTTAGGGTGAGTGTTAGGATTAGGGTTAGGGTTATGGTGAGCGTTAGGGTTAGGGTTAGGTTGAGGGTTTGGATTAGGGTAAGAGTTAGGGTTCAGAAAACCCAGAAATGAACCTACAGACCTATAGCCATCTAATCTTCGATAAGGAAGCTAAAACAATAGAATGGACGAAAGACAGCCTCTTCAGTAATTGGTGCTGGTAAAATTGGTTAACTACATGTAGAAAACTAAAGCTAGCTCCTTATATATCACCCTGCACCAGAATCAACTCCAAATGGATCAAAGACCTTGAACTCAAAGCAGACACTCTGAAAACATTACAGGATGGAATAGGAGAAACCCTAGGTCTCCTTGGCTCAGGCCGAAATTTTCTGAATAGAGACCCAGAAACACAACAAATCAAAGAAAGGTTGGACAAATGGGATTACATAAGATTGCAGAGCTTCTGCAGGGCAAATGACATAGCTAGCAAGATCAATAGAAAGCCCACCGATTGGGAGAAGATCTTTACTAGCCATACAACGGACAAGGGTCTCATATCTAAAATATACTTGGAACTCAAAAAATTAAGCCACCCAACAACAAATCCTCAAAGAAACAACTGCCCAATAAATAAGTGGGCGAAAGACTTAAAGAGAAGCTTCTCTGAAGAAGAAAGAAGGATGGCCAATAGACACATGAAGAAATGTTCAACATCCCTAGCCATAAAAGAAATGCAAATCAAAACAACATTGAGATATCACCTCACTCCAGTTAGAACAGCAAAAATCAAGAACTCTAACAACAACAGATGATGGAGGGGGTGTGGACAGAAAGGAACCTTACTACATTGTTGGTGGGAATGTAAACTTGTTCAACCACTTTGGAAAGCAGTATGGAGGTTCCTCAAAAGACTTCACATAGATCTCCAGTATGATCCAGCAATCCCACTTTTGGGCATTTACCCAAATGTATACAAACAAGACCACACTAAAGCTACCAGCACAACTATGTTTATTGCAGCATTATTTACCATAGCTAAGATTTGGAACCAACCCAGATGCCCCTCAATAGATGAATGGATCAAGAAAATGTGGTATATATACACAATGGAATTCTATGCCTCCATCAGAAAGAATGACATTTCCCCATTTGTTAGGAAATGGAAAGGTTTGGAAAAAATTATATTAAGTGAAGTAAGCCAGGCCCAAAGAAACATAGGTCCCATGGTTTCCCTTATTTGCAATATCTAGTAGAGGTATGAGTCAAGCAGAAAAGGTCAGATAATGTGATGTTAGGAAAATGAATCCTTAGTTATGTATTTTAATGTTTTCGTTTCTTTCATGCATGTGTTTCTAACGCATTTATAAGATTATTTTTTTGTTGCTTTGTATGTCCCTCCCCCACAGTGTAACCCCCGCTTTCACTTTATTTGATGTCAGTATAACATGTGGAGGAGATGGGGACAACAAGTCGTTTAAGGATTCAGGTGGACCTGTTGCAACAAGGAGAATTACAAAATGTCATGTCAAAGCAAGCTTTACAATGTCGGTGTGGGGGGGGAGGGGGGTATGATTGGGTGGGGGGGAGGGGGGAGGCTGGGAAGGGAGGTGAAGGGTAAACAAAGGAGGAGGCTGCAATGCTTGGTAAGAAATGTATGCATTATCCTGCCAATGTAATTGTAACCCCTCTGTACAGTATGTTCTCAAATAAAATAAAATAAAATTAAAAAAAAAAGAGTTAGGGTTCAGTTAAGTTCAGGGTTAGGGTGAGGGTTAGGGTTAGGGATATGGTGAGCATTAGGGTTAGGGTTAGGTTGAGGTTCTGGTTTAGGTTAAGGATTAGGGTTAGTTTTAGGGTTAGGATGAGGGTTAGGATGACGATTAGGGTTATGATTAGGGTTAGGGTGAAGGATAGGGTGAGGGTGAGAACTAGGGTTAGTGTTAGGTTAAGGCTTAGGGTTAGGATAAGGGTGAGGGTTAGGATGAGGTTTAGGGTTACAGTGAGGGTGAGGGTTAGGGTTAGGGTGAGGGTTAGGGTTAGGATTAGGGTTAGGGTTAGGGTGAGGGTGAGGTTTACGGTTAGAGTTAGGGTTAGGGTGAAGCTGAGGTTGAGTGTTAGTTTTCCAGTTAGTGTTAGGTTTTAGGTTAGTGTAAGTGTCAGTGTTAGAGTGAGGGTAAGGGTGAGGGTTAAGGTTAGGGTGAGGGTTAGGGTTAAGGTTAGGGGGAGGGTTAGGATGAGGGTTAGGATTAGGATTAGGGTTAGGGTTAGGGTGCGGGCTAGGGTGAGGGTGAGGTTTAAGGTTAAGGTTAGGGTGAGGTTTAGGGTTAGGGTTAGAGTTAGGGTTAGGGTGAGGCTGAAGTTTAGAATTAGAGTTAGGGTTAAGGTGAGGCTGAGGGTGAGGGTTAGGATTAGGTTTAGGATAAGGATTAGGGTAAGGGTTAGGGTGAGTGTGAGGGTTTAATGTTAGGGTTAGGGTTAGGCTTAGGGTTACACTGAGGGTGAGGGTGAGGGTTAGGGTTAGGATTAGGGTTAAGTTGAGGTTGAGTGTGTATGTTAGTGTTAGGTTTAGGGTTAGGCTTCAGGTTAGGCTGAGGGTGAGGGTGAGGGTGAGGATTAGGGTTTGGGTGAGGGTTAGGGTAAGGGTTTGGGGGAGGGTTAGCATGAGGGTTAGTGTTAGGATTAAGGTTAGGGAGAGGGCTAGGGTGAGCGTGAGGTTTAGGTTGAGGGTCAGGGTGAGGTTTAGTGTTAGAGTTAGTGTTAGGGTGAGGCTGAGGGTGAGGGTTAGGGTTAGGATTAATGTTAAGCTTAGGCTTAAGGTGAGGGTTAGGTTGAGGCTGAGGGTTAGGATTAGGGTTAGGAGTAGGATTAGGGTTAGGGTGAGGGTGAGTGTGAGGGTTAGGCATAGGTTTAGGGATAGGCTTAGGGTTAGTCTGAGGTTGAGGTTGAGGGTGAGGGTTAGGGTTAGGGTGAGGTTTAGGTTTAGGGTTACGGTGAGTGTGAGGGTGAGAATTAGGGTTAGGCTTAGGATTAGATTGAGGGTGAGGGTGTGGGTTAGTGTTAGGGTTAGGTTTAGGGTTATGTGGAGGGTTAAGATGAGGGTTAGGGTTAGGGTGAGGTTTACGGTGAGGGTGAGTTTGTGTGTTAGGGTTAGGTTTAGTGTTAGGCTTAGGGTTAGTCTGAGGGTGAGGTTGAGGCTGAGGGTTAGTGTTAGGATGAGGGTTAGGGTAAGGGTTAGGGGGAGGGTTAGGAAAAGGGATAGGGTTAGGTTTAGGGTTGGGTGAGGCTAGAGTGAGGATGAGGTTTAGGGTTAGGTTTTGCTTGATCATTAGGATTATGGTAAAGGTGAGAGTTAGTGTTTGGGTTAAGTTTAGGGTTAGGTTGAGGGTTAGGGTAAGGGTTATGGTGAGGGTGAGTGTTAGGGTTAGGTTGAGGGTGAGGGATCGGATTAGGGTTAGGGTGAGGGTGAGGGTTATGGTTAGTTGTAGGTTGAGTGTGAGCGCTAGGGTGAGGGTGAGGTTTACGGTTAGAGGTAGGGTTAGTGTTAGGGTGATGGTGAAGTTTAGGGTTAGAGTTAGGGGTAGGATGAGGCTGAGGTCGAGGGTTAGGGTTGGGGTTAGTGTGACATTTAGGGCTAGGTTGAGGGTTAGGTTGAGGGTGAGGGTTAGGCTTAGGGTTAGGGTTAGGTTTAGGGTAAGGGTTAGGGTGAGTGTGAGCGTTAGGGCTAGGGTTAGGTTTTGGCTTAGGGTTAGGCTGAGGGTGAGGATGAGGGTTAGGGTTAGTGTTAGATTAAGTTTTAGGGTTAGGGTTAGGGTTAGGGTGAGAGTTAGGGTTCAGTTATGTTTATGGTTAGGGTGAGGCTTAGGGTTAGGTTTAAGGTGAGCATGAGGTTTAGGGTTACGTTGAGGAATAGGGTTAGGGTTAGGGCTAGGGTGAGGGTTAAGGTTAGGGTTAGGGTGAGGGTAAGGATGAGGTTTAGGGTTAGGATTAGGGTTAGGGTGAGGGCTAGGGTGAAGTTGAGGGTTAGGGTTAGTGTTAGATTAAGGTTTAGGGTTAGGGTGAGAGTTAGGTTGAGGGTTAGTGTTATGGTGAGGGTGATGATTAGGGTTAGGGTGAGGGTTTGGTTTAGGATTAGGGTTAGTGTGAGGATGAGTGTTAGGATTAGGGTTAGGGTTAGGTTTCGGTTTAGGATTAGTGTTATTGTTAGTGTTAGGGTTAGAGTTATGGTGAGTGTGAGGGTGAGGGTGAGGGTTAGGGTTAGGGTGAGGTTTAGGGTGAGGGTTAGGTTTAGGGTGAGGTTAAGGGTGAGGGTTAGGGTAAGGATGAGGGTTAGGGTTATGGTTAGGGTGAGAGTTAGGGTTTGATTATGTTTAGGGATAAGGTGAGGATTATGGTTAGAGTTATGGTGAGCATGAGTTTTAGGGTTATGATGAGGATTAGGCTTAGGGTTAGGGCTACGGTGAGGTTTAAGGTTAGGGTTAGGGTGAGGGTAAGGATGAGGATTAGGGTTAGGATTAGGGTTAGGGTGAGGATGAGGGTTATGGTGAGAATGAGGATTAGGGTTAGGGTGAGGGTTAGGGTTAGGATTAGGCTTAGCATGAGAGTGAGTGTTAGGATTAGGGTTAGGGTTTGGGTTAGGTTTAGGGTTAGGATTAGCGTTATTGTTAGGGTTAGGCTTAGATTTGTGATGAGGGTGAGGGTGAGGGTGAGGGTTAGGGATAGGGATAGGGTGAGGTTTAGGGTTAGGGTTAGAATTAGGGTTTGGGTGAGGGTGAGATTTAGGGTTAGATTTAGGGTTATTTGGAGGGTTAGGTCGAGGGTTAGGGTTTTAGGGTTAAGGTTAGGGAGAGGTTTAGGTTGAGGTTTAGTGTTATTTTTAGGGTTAGGGTTAGGATTAAGGTGAGGGTGAGGGTGAGTGTGAGGGTTAGGGTTAGGTTTAGGCTTAGGCTAGGGTTAGGCTGAGTGTGAGGGTGGGGGTGAAGATTAGGTTTAGGGTGATTGTTAGGGTTAGGGCTAGGATGTGTGTCAAGATGAGGGTTAGGATTACGATTAGGGTTAGGTTGAGGTCTAGGGTTAGGGTGAGGGTCAGGTTAAGGGTTAGGCTTAGGCTTAGGGTTAGGCTGAGGGTGAGGTTGAGGGTCAGGTTTAGGGTTAGGGTGATTGTTAGGTTTACGGTTGGGTGAGGGTTGGAATGAAGTTTAGGGTTAGGGTGACGGTTAGGGTGATGGTGATAAGGGTAAAGGTGATGTTTAGGTTGAGGTTGAGGGTTAAGGTAAGGGTGAGGGTTAGGTTAAAGTTTGGGGTTAGGGTAAGGGTTAGGGTTAGGGTTAGGGTGAGGGTTAGATTTGGGAATAGGATTAGGGTTAGTGTGAGATTTAGGGTGAGGATGAAATTTAGGGTTAGGGTGAGGGTGATGGTTAGAATTAGGGTTAGGGTGAGGGCTAGGGTCAGGGTGAGGATTAGGGTTATGTATAGGGTTAGGGTGAGGTTTAGGATTAGGGTGAGCTTTATTGTTAGGGTTAGGGTTAGCGTTAGTGTTAGGGTGAGGGTATGTGTAAGGGTGAGGGTTAGGGTTAGGGTGTGGGTTATGGTTCGTGTGAGGGTTAGGGTTAGGTTTAAGGTTATTGTTACCTTTAGGGTTAGGGTTACGGTTATGGTGAGGGTGAGGGTTAGGTTTAGGGTTTGGGTCAGGTTTAGTATTAGGGTTAGTGTTAGAGTTAGGGTTATGTTGAGGTTGAAGTTTAGGGGTAGAGTTAGGGTTAGGGTAAAGGTAGGTTTAGGGTGTGCATTAGTGTGGGGGTGACAGTAAGGGTAAAGGCGAGGGTTAGGCTGAGGGTGAGGGTTATGGTAAGGTTGAGGGTTAGGGTTAGGGTGAGGCTTAGTGTTAGCTTTAGAGTCAGGTTGAGGATTAGATTGAGGATTAGTGTTAGAGTTAGTGTGAGGTTTAGGGTGAGGATGAGGGTTAGGGTTAGGATGAAGGCTAGGGTGAGGGTGAGGGTTGGGATTAGTGTTAGGCTGAGGTTTATGGTTCGTGTGATGTTTAGGGTGAGTGTGAGGGTTAGGGTTAGGGTGAGGTTTAGGGTTATGGTTAGGGTTAGACTTAGTTAGGGTGAGGTTGAGGATTAGAGTTAGATTTAGGGTTAGTGTTAGTGTGAGGTTAGTGTTAGCATTAGGGTTAGTGATATGGTGAGCGTAAGTCTTAACTTGAGGTTTTGGGTCAGGGTGACGGTTATGGTTATTGTGAGCGTTAGGATTAGGGTTAGGGTTATTGTTAGGGTTTGGTTTAAGGTTATGGTTATGGTGCGGGTGTGGATGAGGGTTAGGGTTAGTGTTAGGGTGAGGGTGAGGTTTAGGGTTACAGTTAGGGTTAGGGTGAGGATTGGGATTAAGGTTAGGCTTAGGCTTAAGCCGAGCATGAGGGTGAGTGTTAGGGTTCGTGTTTGGGTGAGGGTTAGGGTTAGTTTAGGATTAGCGTGAATGTTAGTATGAGGTTTACGGTTAGGATAAGTGTAATGGTGAGGGCTAGGCTGAGGGTTAGAGTGAGGGTTAGGGTTAGGGATAGGGTGAGGTTTAGGATTAGAGTTAGGGTGATGGTGAGTTTGAGGGTTAGGATTAGGGTTAGGGTTAGGATTAGAGTTAGGATGAGGGTTAGGGTTTGGGTTAGGGTGAGGGTGAGTCTGAGGATTAGGGTTAGGTTTCGGGTTAGGTTTAGGGTTAGTGTTAGTGTTAGGGTTAGGGTTAGGGTTACAGTGAGGTTTGGGGTTAGGTTTAGGGTTGGCTTAGAGTTAGGGTAAGGGTTAGGATGAGGATTAGGTTTACGATTAAGGTTAGGGTGAGGGCTAGGGTGAAGGTGAGGATTAGGGTTAGTGATAGGGTAACGTTTAGGGTTAGGGTTAGGGTTAGGGTGAGTGTTAGGATGAGCGTTAGGTTTACGATGAGGGTGAGGGTTAGGGTTAGGATGACGTTTAGGGTTTGGATTAGGGTTTGGGTGAGGTTGAGTTTTAGCATTAGGGTTAGGGTTAGGGTTAGGGTTAGATTTAGGGTTAGGATGTTAGGATTACTGTTATTGTTTGGGTTAGGGTTAGAGTTATGTTGAGAGTGATGGTGAGGGTGAGGATTAGGGTTAGAGTTAGGGTTAGGTTTAGGGTTAGGGTTAGTGTTAGGGTGAGGGTGCGGTTTATGGTTAGATTTAGGTTTAGTTGGAGGGTTAGGTCTAGGGTTAGGATTAGGGTAAGTGTTAGGGTTAAGGTTAGTTTCAGGGTTAGATGGAGGTTTATGGTTAGGGTTAGTGTGAATTTTAGGGTGAGGATGAGGGTTAGGGTTAGGGTGAGGTTTATGTGTAGGGTGATGCTTAGGGATAGTGTGAGGTTTAGTGTTAGGGTTAGGATTCATGTTAGGGTGAGGGTAAGTGTTAGGGTGAGGGTTAGGGTTAGGGTGAGGGTTATAGTTATGGTGAGGCTAAGGGTTAGGTTTAGGGTTATTGTTAGCGTTACTGTTAGGGTTAAGGTTATGGTGAGGGTGAGGGTGACGGTTAGGATTAGGGCTAGGATGAGGTTTAGGGTTAGGGTTAGGGTTAGGTTTAGAGTTAGCGTGAGGTTTAGTTTTAGAGTTAGGTTTAGGGTGAGGCTGAGGGTGATGGTTAGGGTTAGGATTAATGTTAAGGTTAGGGTTAAGGTGAGGGTTAGGTTGAGGGTGAGGGTTAGGGTTAGGGTTAGGAGTAGGATTAGGGTTTGTGTTAGGGTGAGTGTGAGGGTTAGGGTTAGGATTAGGGATAGGCTTAGGGTTAGTCTGAGGTTGAGGGTGAGGGTTAGGGTTAGGTTGAGGTTTAGGGTTAGGTTTAGGGTGTGTGTGAGGGTTAGGGTTAGGCTTAGGATTAGGATTAGCCTGAGGGTGAGGGTGTGAGTTAGGGTTAGGATTAGTGTTAGGGTGATGTTTAGGGTTTTGGTTAGGGTTTGGGTGAGGTTGAGGTTTAGGTTTAGAGTTAGGGTTAGGGTGAGGTTTAGGTTCAGGGTTAGGGTAAGTGTTAGTTTTAGGTTTAGGGTTAGAGTGAGAGTCAGGGGGAGGGTTAGGGTTAGGGTTAGTGTTAGGGATAGGATTTGGGTTAGAGTGAGGGTGAGTGTGTTTTAGGTTTACGTTTAGGGTTAGGCTTATGGTTAGGCTGAGGGTGAGTTTGAGGTTGATGGTTAGGGTTAGCCGGAGGTTTTTGGATGAGGGTTAGGGTTAGGATTAGAGTTAGAGTAAGGGCTAGGGTGAGTGTGAGGGTGAGGTTTAAGGTTAGGGTTAGGGTTAGGGGGAGGTTTAGTGTTAGGGTTAGGGTTAGAGTTACGGTTACGGTGAGGGTGAGGTTTAGGGGTACAGTTAGGGTTAGGGTGCGGGTTAGCTTGGGGGTGACGGTAAGGGTAAAGTTGAGGGTTAGGCTGAGGGTGATGGTTTCGGTAAGGGTTAGGGTTAGGGTTAGGGTGAGGGTTAGTGTTAGCTTTAGGGTGAGGGTGAGGGTTAGATTGAGGATTAGTGTTAGGGTTAGTGTGAGGTTTAGGGTGAGGATGAGTGTTAGGCTTAGGGTGCGGGCTAGGAAGAGGGCGAGGTTTAGGGTTAGTTTTAGGGTGAGGTTTAGTGTTAGGGTGATGGTTAGGATTAGTGTGAGGGTTAGTGTTAGGGTTAGAGTTAGTGTTAGGGTGAACGTAAGTGTTAGGGTGAGGGTGAGGGTTAAGGTGAGTGTTATGGTTAGGGTGAGGGTTAGGATTGTTTTTAGCATTAGGGTTAGGGTTACGGTTATGGTGAGGGTGAGGGTGAAGCTTAGATTTAGGACTAGGATGTGGTTTAGTTATAAGATTAGGGTTAGGGTTAGGGTCAGGATGAGGTTTAGTGTTAGAGTTAGGGTTAGGATAAGGCTGAGGGTGAGAGTTAGGTTTAGGATTAATGTTAGGGTTAGGCTTAAGGTGAGGGTTAGGTTGAGGGTGAGGGTTAGAGTTAGGGTTAGGAGTAGGATTACAGTTAGGGTTTGGGTGTGAGGGTTAGGTTTAGGGTTAGGGATAGGCTTAGGGTTAGGCTGAGGTTGAGGGTGAGGTTTAGGGTAAGGGTGAAGTTTAGGATTAGGGTTAGGAATAGGGTTAGGGTTAGGGTTAGGGTGAGTGTAAGGGTTAGGGTTAAGTTTAGGGTTGGGCTTAGGGTTAGGCTGAGGATGAGGGTGAGGGTGAGGGTTAGGTTTAGGGTGAGGGTTAGGGTTAGGTTTATGGGGAGGGTTAGGATGAGGGTTAGGTTTAGGATTAATGTTAGAGGTTGAGGTTTACGGTTAGGGTCAGGGTGAACTTTAGGGTTAAGTTTAGGGTTAGGGTTCTGGTGAGTGTGAGGTATAGGGTTAGAGTTAGGGTTAAGCTGAGGCAGAGTGTGAGGCTTAGGGTTAGGGTTAGGATTAGGATTATGGTAAGGGTTAGGGTGAGTGTGAGGGTTAATGTTCTGGTTAGGGTTAGGCTTAGGGTTACACTGAGGGTGAGAATGAGGGTTAGGATTAGGATTAGGGTTAAGGTGAGGGTGAGTGATTGTGTTAGGTTAGGTTTAGGTTTAGGTTAAGGGTTAGGCTAAGGATGAGGTTGAAGTTGAGGGTTAGGGTTAGGGTATGGTTTAGGGTAAGGGTTAGAGGGAGGGTTAGGATGAGGGTTAGGGTTAGGATTAGGGTTAGGGTGATAGTGAGGGTGAGGGTTAGGCTTAGTGTTAGGGTGAGGGTTAGGATGAGGTTTAGGATTAGGGTTAGGGTGAGGGGTAGGGTTAGGGTGAAGGTTAGGGTGAGTGTGAGGAATAGGGTTAGGGTTAGGATTAGGATTAGAGTAAGGATTAGGGTGAGTTTGAGTTTTAGGGTTAGGGTCAGGTTTAGGCTTAGGTTTAGGCTGAGGCTGAGGGTGAGTGTGAGGGTTAGGGGTAGGGTTAGGGTGGGGTTTAGGGATAGGGTTAGTGATAGGTTGGGGATTAGTGTGATTCTTAGGGTTAGGGAGAGTATTACGGTTATGGTGAGGGTGAGGGTGAGTGTGATGGTTCTGGTTAGAGGGATAGTTAGGTTTCGTTAAGTTTAGGGGTAGGGTGAGGGTTAGGGTTAGGGTGAGCGTCAGTGTTAGTGTTAGGTTGAGGTTTAGGGTTAGGGTAAGGATGAGGGTTAGTGTTAGGTTTCCTGTGAGGGTTAGGGTGAGGATTAGGGTTACAATTAGGTTTAGGCTGAGGGCTAGGGTGAGCGTGAGGATTAGTGTTTGTTTTAGGGTAAGGTTTAGGGTTAGGGTTGGGGTTAGGTTGAGGGTAAGGATGAGGGTTAGGGTGAGGGTAAGGATGAGGGTTAGGGTTACGGTGAGGGTGAGTGTTAGGGTTAGGGTGAGGTTTACGGTTAGGATTAGGGTTAGGGTGAGGTTGAGTGTTAGCATTAGAGTTAGGGTTAGGGTTACGGTTAGGTTTAGGGTTAGGATTAGTGTTATTGTTAGGGTTAGGGTTAGAGTTATGGTGAGGGTGAGGGTTAGGGTTAGGGTTAGGGTTAGGGCAAGTGTTAGGGTGAGGGTTAGGGTTAGGGTGAGGGTTATGGTTAGGGTGAGGGTTAGGGTTAGCGTTAGGATTATTGTTAGCATTAGGGTTAGGGTTTCCGTTATGGTGTGGGTGAGGGTTAGATTTAGGGATAGGATGAGGTTTGGGGATAGGGTTATGGTTAGGGTTAGGGTCAGGTTGAGGTTTAGTGTTAGAGTTAGGGTTAGGGTGAGTCTGAAGGTGAGGGTTAGGTTTAGGATTAATGTTAGGGTTAGGCTTAAGCGAAGGTTAGGTTGAGGTTCATGGATAGAGTTAGGGTTAGGAGTAGGATTAGGGTTAGGTTTAGCGTGAGTGTGAAGGTTATGGTTAGGGTTAGGGATAGGCTTAGGGTTAGGCTGAGGTTGAGGGTAAGAGTTAGGGTTAGGGTTAGGTTTAGTGTGAGTGTGAGGGTTATTGGTTGGATTAGGGTTAGGGTGAGGGTTAGTGACTGTGTTATTGTTAGGTTTAGGGTTAGGCTTAGGGTTAGGCTGAGGATGAGGTTGAGGGTGAGGGTTAGGTTTAGGATTATGGTTAGGTTGAGGGTTATGGTTAGGGTAAGTGTGAGAGTTAGGGTTCAGGTTAAGTTTAGGGTTAGGTTGAGGGTTAGGGTAAGGGTTAGGGTGAGGGTAAGGTTTAGGGTTAGGTTGAGGGTTAGGGTTCGGATAAGGGTGAGGGTGAGGTTTAGGTTTAGTGTTAGGTTGAGAGTTAGGATGAGGTTAGATTTAGGGTTAGGGTGAGAATTAGGGTTCGGTTATGTTTAGGGTTAGCGTGAGGGTTAGGTTTAGTGTTAGGGTTCGGTTGAGAGTTAGGGTTAGGTTTAGGGTTAGGGTGAGGGTTAAGGTTAGGGTTAGGTAGAGGTTAAGGATGAGGATTAGGGTTAGGATTAGGGTTAGATTGAGGGCTTGGGTGAGGGTGAGGGTTAGGGTTAGTGTTAGATTAAGGTTTAGGGTTAGGGTTAGGGGTAGTGTGAGGGTTAGTTTGATGGTCAGGGTTACTGTGATGGTGAGGATTAGGGTTAGTGTTAGATTTAGGGCTAGGATTAGTGTTATTGTTAGGGTTAGGGTTAGAGTTACGGTGAGGGTTGAGGTTGAGGGTGAGGGTGAGGGTTGGTGTTAGGGTTAGGGTGAGGTTTAGGGTTAGGGATAGGATTAGGATTAGTGTAAGTGTGAGGTTTAGGATTAGATTTAGGGTTAGTTGGAGGGTGAGTTCGAGGCTTAGGGATAGGGTTAGGGTTAGTTTTAGGTTTAAGGATAGGGTGAGGGTTAGGATGAGGTTTAGGGATATGGTTAGGTTTAGGGTTAGGATTAGTGTGAGGGTGAGGGTGACTGTGAGGGTTTTTGTTAGGGTTAGGCTTAGGCTAAGATTTAGGCTGAGGGTGAGAGTGGGGGTGAGGATTATGTTTAGGGTGATGGTTAGGGTTAGGGTTAGGGTGAGGTTTAGGATGAGGGTTATGCTTAGGCTTAGGATTAGGCTGAGCATGAGGTTGAGGTTGAGGGTTAGGGTTAGGGTTATTGTTAGGGTTACGGGGAGGGTGAGGGTTAGGTTGAGGGTTAGGGATAGCGTTAAATTTAGTATTAGGGGTATGGTGAGTGTGAGTGTGACAGTTATGGTGGGGGTTAAGCATAGGCTTAGGGTTAGGCTGAGGGTGAGGGTGGGGGTGAGGATTAGGGTTAGGTTGATGGTTTGGGTTATGGTTAGTGTTATTGTTATGGTGAGGCTTAGAGTTACTGTGAGGGGGAGGGTGCAGGTGAGGGTTAGGTTTAGAGTGAGGGTGAGGAATAGGGTTAGAGTTAGCGTTAGGGTGAGGCTGAGGGTGAGGGTTAGGGTTAGGGTTAGTGTTAGATTTAGGGTTACGGTGAGGGTTAGGGTGAGGTTGAGGATAAGGCTTAGTGTTAGGATTAGGATTAGGGAACTCTTAGGGTGAGTGTGAGGGTTAGGGTTAGGGTTAGGGTTAGGCTTAGGGTTAAGTTTAGGGTGAGGCTGAGGGTGAGTGTTAGGGTGAGGGTGAGATTTAGGCATAGGGTTACGGTGAGAGTTAGGGTTCGGGTTAAGTTTAGGGCCCAAGTGACGGTTAGGGTTAGGGTTACAGTGAGGTTGAGGGTTACGGTTAGTTTGAAGATTAGGGTTAGGCTTAGGATTAGGGTGAGGGTTACTGTAAGTGTTAGGGTGAGGGTTTGGGTGAGGATTAGGGTTATGATTAGGGTTCGGGTGAGGGCTAGGGTGTGGGTGCATGTTAGGATTAGTGTTTGGTTGCGGATTAGGGTTAAGTTTAGGGCGAGGTTTAGGATAAGGCTTAGGGTTACAGTGAGGGTGAGGGTTAGGGTTAGGGTGAGGTTTAGGGTTAGTATTTGGGTTAGGGTGAGGGTGAGTTTTAGGATTATATTTAGGGTTAGGGGGAGGGTTAGGTGAACGGTTAGTGTTAGGGTTAGTGTTAGGGTTAAGGTTAGGTTGAGGGTTAGGTTGAGGT
This sequence comes from Dipodomys merriami, assembly GCF_024711535.1. NCBI lineage: Eukaryota > Metazoa > Chordata > Mammalia > Rodentia > Heteromyidae > Dipodomys > Dipodomys merriami. Next base: position 2,185,092 of record NW_027206579.1, read on the forward strand.
TTAGGTTTAGGGTTAGGGTTAGCATTAGTGTTAGGTTTGGGCTATGTGAGGGTTAGTGTTAGGGTTAGGGTTAGGGTTATGCTGAGGGTGAGGCTGGGGGTGAGGATTAGGGTTAGGGTGATGGTTAGGGTGAGGGCTAGGGTGAGGGTGAGGGTAAGGGTAAGGGTTAGGCTTAGGCTTAGGTTTAGGCTGAGCATGAGGTTGAGGGTGAGGGTTAGGTTTAGGGTGATGGTTAGGTTTACGGTTAGGTTGAGGGTTAGGATGAGGTTGAGGGTTAGGGTGAGTATGATGGTAAGGGTAAACCTCACGTTGAGGCTGAGGGTGAGGATTAAGATAAGGGTGAGGGTTAGGATTAGGTTTAGTGTTAGTGTTAGGGTTAGAGTGAGGGTTCGATTGAGCATTAGGGTTAGGGTTTTGGTTAGTGTGAGGTTTAGGGTGAGGATGAGGGTTAGGGTTAGGGTACGGGTGAGGGTTAGAATTAGCGTTAGGTTGAGTGCTAGGGTGAGGGTTAGGGATAGGTTAGGTTTACGATTTTTATTAGTTTGAGGTTGAGTGTGAGGGTTAGGGTTAGGGTTAGGGTTAGGCTTAGGGTTAGGGTGAGGGTTAGTGTTAGGGTTTGGGTTAGGGTTAGGTTGAGTCTGAGGCTGAGGGTTATGGTTAGGGTTAGGATTAGGGTTAGGGTTAGTGTTATTGTTAGGGTTAGGGTTAGAGTTACAATGAGGTTGAGGGTGAGGGTTAAGTTAGGGTGAAGTTTAGGGTTAGACTTAGGGTTAGGGGGAGGGTTAGTGTGATGTTTAGGGTTAGAGTTAGTGTTAAGGTGAGGTTGTGTGTTTGGTTGAGGTTTAGGGATAGGCTTAGGGTTAGGATTAGGTTTAGGGTGAGCATGAGTATGAGGGTTAGGTTGAGGGTTAGGCTTAGGCTTAGGGTTAGGCTGAGGGTGAGAATGGAGGTGAGGATGAGGGTTAGGGTGATTGTTAGGGTTAGTGTTATTGTTAGTGTTAGGGTTCGAGTTTCGGTGAAGATGAAAGTACGGGTGAGGGTTAGGGTTAGGGTTAGGGTGGGGTTTAGTGTTAGGTTTAGGGTTAGGGTGAAGGTGAGGGTGAGGTTTAGGGTTAGATATAGGGTTAGGGTGAGGGTTAGGGTTAGGGTTAGTGTTAGGGTTAGGGTGAGGATGAGGTTTAGGCTTAGATATAGGGTTAAGGGGAAGGTTAGGGTTAGGGTTAGGGTTAGGATTGCGGTTAGGGTGAGGTTTAGGGTTAGGGTTAAGGTTAGGGTTAGAATTACAGTGAGTGTGAGGGTGCAGGTTAGTGTGAGGTTTAGGGTTAGAGTTAGGTTTAGGGTTAGGCTGAGTGTTAGGGTTAGGGTTAGTGTTAAAATTAGGGTTATTTTGAGGGTTAGGGTGAGGGTGAGGGTAAGGCTTAGTGTTAGGATTAGGATTAGGGTAAGGGTTATTGTGAGTGTGAGGGTTAGGGTTAGGGATAGTGTTAGGCTTAGGGTTAGGCTGAGCATGAGGTTGAGTGTGAGCATTAGGGTTAGGGATAGGGTGAGGTTTAATTTTAGGGTTAGGGTTAGACTTAGGGTTAGGTTGAGGGTGAGGTTTAGGGATAGGTTTCGGGTCAGGGTGGGGGTTAGGGTTAAGGTGAGGGTTAGGGTGAGAGTCAGGGTGAGGGTTAGGCTTAGTGTGAGAGTTAGGGTTCGGGTTAATTTTAGGGTTAGGGTGAGGGTTAGGTTAATGTTTACAGTGAAGGTGAGGATTAGGGTTAGGTTGAGGGTTAGGGTTAGGGTTATTGTTAGGGTGAGGTTTAGGATGAGGTTTAGGGTTGGGATTAGGGTTAGGGTGATTCCTAGGGTGAGGGTGAGGTGTTGGGTTAGGGTTATTGTGAGGTTTAGGTTTAGGGTTAAGGTTAGCATTTGGGTGAGGGTTCGATTGAGGATTAGGTTTCGGGTTAGGGTTAGTGTTAGGTTTAGGGAGAGAATGTGGATAGGGATAGGGTGAAGTTTAGGGTTAGTGTTAGGATTAGTGTTAGGGTGAGTGTGAAATTTAGGGTTAGATTTAGGGTTATTTGGAGGGTTAGGTCGAGGGTTAGGGCTAGGGTTAGTTTTAGGGTTAAGGTTAGGGAGAGGGTTAGGTTGAGGTTTAGCGTTATGGTTAGGGTTAGGGTTAGGGTAAGGGTGAGGGTGAGTGTGAGGGTTAGGGTTAGGTTAAGCTTAGGCTTAGGGTTAGGCTGAGTTTGAGGGTGGGGGTGAAGATTTGGTTTAGGGTGGTGGTTAGGGCTAGGGCTAGGATGAGTGTCAAGATGAGGGTTAGGATTACGATTAGGGTTAGGGTGAGGTCTAGGGTTAGGGTGAGGGTTAGGGTAAGCATTAGGCTTAGGCTTAGGCTTAGGCTGAGCGTGAGGTTGAGCGTGAAGGGTAGGGTTACGGTGATGGTTAGGTTTACGTTTAGGGTGAGTGTTGGGATGAGGTTTAGGGTTAGGGTGAGAGTTAGGGTGATGAGATAAGGGTAAAGTTGATATTTAGATTGAGGTTGAGTGTTAAGGTTAGGGTGAGTGTTAGGTTAAAGTTTGGGGTTATGGTAAGGGTTAGGGTTAGGGTTAGGGTGAGTGTTAGATTTAGGATTAGGATTAGGATTAGGGTTAGTGTGAGGTTTAGGGTGAGGATGAAGGTTAGGGTTAGGATGAGGGTGCTGGTTAGAATTAGGGTTAGTGTGAGGGCTAGGGTCAGGGTGAGGATTAGGGTTAGGTTTAGGGTTAGGGTGAGGTCTAGGATTAGGGTGAGGTTTAGGGTTAGTGTGAGGGTTAGTGTTAGGGTTAGCGTTAGTGTTAGGGTGAGGGTATGTGTTAGGGTGAGGGTTAGGGTTAGGGTGCGGGTTATGGTTCGTGTGAGGGTTAGGGATAGGGTTAGGGTTATTGTTACCTTTAGGGTTAGGGTTACGGTTATGGTGAGGGTGAGGGTTAGGGTTAGGGTTTGGGTCAGGTTTAGTATTAGGGTTAGTTTTAGAGTTAGGGTTATGTTGAGGTTGAAGTTTAGGGGTACATTTAGGGTTAGGGTAAGGGTTAGGTTTAGGGTGCGCATTAGCGTGGGGGTGACGGTAAGGGTAAAGTCGCGGGTTAGGCTGAAGGTGAGGGTTACGGTAAGGGTGAGGTTTAGGGTTAGGTTAAGGGTTAGTGTTAGCTTTAGGGTGAGGTTGAGGATTAGATTGAGGATTAGTGTTAGGGTTAATGTGAGGTTTAGGGTGAGGATGAGGGTTAGGGTTAGGGTGAAGTCTAGGTTGAGGGTGAGGTTTGGGGTTAGTGTTAGGCTGAGGTTTATGGTTCGGGTGATGTTTAGGGTGAGTGTGAAGGTTAGGGTTAGGGTTAGGTTTAGGGTTACGGTTAGTGTTAGGTTTAGGGTGAGGTTGAGATTTAGGGTTAGATTTATGGTTAGTGTTAGTGTGAGATTAGTGTCAGTGTTAGGGTTAGTGTTATGGTGAGCGTAAGTCTTAGGGTGAGGGTTTGGGTCAGGGTGACGGTTATGGTTAGGGTGAGCGTTAGGATTAGGGTTAGGGTTATTGTTAGGGTTCGGTTTAAGGTTACGGTTATGGTGCGGGTGCGGGTGAGGGTTAGGGTTAGTGTTAGGGTGAGGTTTAGGGTGAGGGTGAGGTTTAGGGTTACAGTTAGGGTTAGGGTGAGGATTGGGATTAAGGTTAGGTTTAGGCTTAGGCTTAGGCTTAGGCCGAGCATGATGGTGAGTGTTAAGGTTCGTGTTTGGGTGAGGGTTAGGGTTAGGTTTAGGGTTAGGTTGAATGTTAGGATGAGGTTTACGGTTAGGATAAGTGTATGGGTGAGAGCTAGGCTGAGGGTTAGAGTGAGAGTTAGGGTTAGGGATAGGGTGAGGTTTAGAATTAGAGTTAGTGTGAGGGTGAGTGTGAGGGTTAGGATTAGGGTTAGGGTTAGGATTAGAGTTAGGATGAGGGTTAGGGTTTGGGTTAGGGTGAGGGTGAGGCTGAGGATTAGGGTTAGGTTTAGGTTAGGTTTACGGTTAGTGTTAGTGTTAGAATTAGGGTTAGGGTTAAATTGAGGGTTGGGGTTAGGGTTAGGGTTAGGCTTAGAGTTAGGGTTAGGGTTAGGATGATGATTAGCTTTACGATTATGGTTAGGGTGAGGGCTAGGATGAAGGTGAGGATTAGGGTTAGTGATACGGTAACGTTTAGGGTTAGGTTTAGGGTTAGGGTGAGGGTGAGGATGAGCGCTAGGGTTTCGGTGAGGGTGAGGGTTAGGTTTAGGGTGAGGTTTAGGGTTTGGATTAGGATTTGGGTGAGGTTGAGTGTTAGCATTAGGGTTAGGGTTATATTTAGGGTTAGGATTACTGTTATTGTTTGGGTTAGGGTTAGAGTTATGTTGAGATTGATGGTGAGGATTAGGGTTAGAGTTAGGGTTAGGTTTAGGGTTAGGGTTAGTGTTAGGGTGAGGATGAGTTTTATGGTTAGATTTAGGTATAGTTGGAGGGTTAGGTCTAGGGTTAGGATTAGGGTAAGTGTGAATTTTAGGGTGACGATGAGGGTTTGGGTTACTGGTTAGTTTCAGGGTTAGGTTGAGGTTTAGGGTTAGGGTTAGTGTGAATTTTAGGGTGAGGATGAGGGTTAGGGTTAGGGCGCGGTCTAGAGAGAGGGTGAGGTTTAGTGTTAGTGTTAGGGTGAGGTTTATGGTTAGGGTGATGTTTAGGGTTAATGTGAGGTTTACTGTTAGGGTTAGGGTTAGTGTTAGGGTGAGGGTAATTGTTAGGGTGAGGGTTACGGTTAGGTCGAGACTTATGGTTAGGGTGAGGCTTAGGGTTAGGGTTAGGATTATTGTTAGTGTTAGGGTTAGCGTTAATGTTATGGTGAGGGTGAGGGTGAGGGTTAGGGTTAGGGCTAGGATGAGGTTTACGGTTAGGGTTAGGGTTAGGGTTAGGGTGAGGTTTAGTGTTAGAGTTAGGGTTAGGGTGAGGCTGAGGGTGAGGTGTAGGGTTAGGATTAATATTAGGGTTAGGCTTAAGGTGAGGGTTAGGTTGAGGGTGAGAGTTAGGGTTAGGGTTAGGAGTAGGATTAGGTTTTGTTTTAGGGTGAGTGTGAGGGTTAGGGTTAGGATTAGGGATAGGCTTAGGGTTAGGCTGCGGTTGAGGGTGAGGGTTAGGGTTAGGGTGAGGTTTAGGGTTAGGGTTCGGGTGTGTGTGAGGGTTAGGTTTAGGCTTAGGATTAGCCTGAGTTTGAGGGTGTTGGTTAGGGTTTGGCTTAGTGTTAGGGTGACGTTTAGGGTTTGTGTTAGTGTTAGAGTTAGGGTTAGGGTGAGGTTGAGGTTTAGGTTTAGAGTTAGGGTTAGGGTGAGTTTTAGGTTGAGAGTTAGGGTAAGGGTTAGTTTTAGGTTTAGGGTTAGAGTGAGAGTTAGGGGGAGGGTTAGGGTTAGTGTTAGGGATAGGATTTGGGTTAGAGTGAGGGTGAGTATGTGTGTTAGTTTTAGGTTTAGGGTTAGGCTTACGGTGAAGCTGAGGGTGACGTTGAGGTTGACGGTTAGGGTTAGCAGGAGGTTTAGGATGAGGGTTAGTGTTAGGATTAGAGTTAGAGTAAGGGCTAGGGTGAGTTTGAAGGTGAGGTTTAAGGTTAGGGTGTTGGTTAGGGTTTGGCTTAGTGTTAGGGTGACGTTCAGGGTTTGTGTTAGTGTTAGAGTTAGGGTTAGGGTGAGGTTGAGGTTTAGGTTTAGAGTTAGGGTTAGGGTGAGTTTTAGGTTGAGAGTTAGGGTAAGGGTTAGTTTTAGGTTTAGGGTTAGAGTGAGAGTTAGGGGGAGGGTTAGGGTTAGTGTTAGGGATAGGATTTGGGTTAGAGTGAGGGTGAGTATGTGTGTTAGTTTTAGGTTTAGGGTTAGGCTTATGGTAAAGCTGAGGGTGACGTTGAGGTTGACGGTTAGGGTTAGCAGGAGGTTTAGGATGAGGGTTAGTGTTAGGATTAGAGTTACAGTAAGGGCTAGGGTGAGTTTGAAGGTGAGGTTTAAGGTTAGGGTGAGGGTTAGGGTGAGGTTTAATGTTAAGGTTAGGGTTAGAGTTACGGTCACGGTGAGGATGAGTTTTTGGGGTACAGTTAGGGTTAGGTTGCGGGTTAGCTTAGGGGTGAAGTTAAGGATAAAGTTGAGGGTTAGGCTGAGGGTGACTGTTACGGTAAGGTTTAGGGTTAGGGTTAGGGTGAGGGTTAGTGTTAGCTTTAGGGTGAGGGTGAGGGTTAGATTGAGGATTAGTGTTAGGGTTAGTGTGAGGTTTAGGGTGCGGATGAGGGTTAGGCTTAGGGTGAGGGCTAGGAAGAGGGTGAGGTTTAATGTTAGTGTTAGGGTGAGATTTAGGGTTAGGGTGATGGTTAGGGTTAGTGTGAGGGTCAGTGTTAGGGTTAGAGTTAGAGTAAGGTTGAAGGTAAGTGTTAGGGTGAGGGTTAGGTTTAAGGTGAGTGTTATGGTTAGGGTGAGGATTAGGATTGTTTTTAGCATTAGGGTTAGGGTTACGGTTATGGTTAGGGTGATTGTGAGGCTTAGGTTTAGGACTAGGATGAGGTTTAGTTATAAGGTTAGGGTTAGGGTTGGGGTCAGGGTGAGGCTTAGTGTTAGAGTTAGGGTTAGGATGAGGCTGAGGGTGAGAGTTAGGTTTAGGATTAATGTTAGGGTTAGGCTTAAGGTGAGGGTTAGGTTGAGGGTGAGGGTTAGAGTTAGGTTTAGGAGTAGGATTAGGGTTAGGGTTTGGGTGAGTTTGAGGGGTAGGTTTAGGGTTAGAGATAGGCTTAGGTTTAGGCTGCGGTTAAGGGTGAGGTTTAGGGTTAGGGTGAGGGTTAGGGTTAGAGTTAGGATTACGAATAGGTTTAGGGTTAGGGTGAGTGTGAGGGTTAGGGTTAGGTTTAGGGTTAGGCTTAGGTTTAGGATGAGGATGAGTGTGAGTGTGAGGGTTAGGGTTAGGGTGAGGGTTAGGTTTAGGGTTATGGGGAGGGTTAGGATGAGGGTTACGGTTAGGATTATTGTAAGAGTGAGGGCTAGGAAGAGGTTGAGGTTTAGGGTTAGGGTTAGTGTGAGGTTTAGGGTTAGGTTTAGGGTTAGGGTTAGGGTGAGTGTGAGGTATAGGGTTAGAGTTAGGGTTAAGCTGAGGCAGAGTGTGAGGCTTAGGGTTAGGGTTACGATTAGGATTATGGTAAGGGTTAAGGTGAGGGTGAGTGAGTTTGTTAGGTTAGGTTAAGTTTAGGTTAAGGGTTAGGCTAAGGATGAGGTTGAAGTTGAGGGTTAGGGTTAGGGTAAGGTTTAGGCTAAGGGTTAGGGGGAGGGTTCGGATGAGGGTTAGGGTTAGGATTAGTGTTAGGGTGATAGTGAGGGTGAGGGTTAGGCTTGGTGTTAGGGTGAGGGTTAGGATGAAGTTTAGGATTAGGGTTAGGGTGAGTTTTAGGGTTAGGGTGAAGTTTAGGGTGAGGGTGAGGATAAGCTTTAGGGTTAGGACTAGGATTAGAGTAAGGGTTAGGGTGAGTTTGAGGGTTAGGGTTAGGGTTAGGTTTAGGCTTAGGGTTAAGCTGAGGCTGAGGCTGAGGGTGAGGGTTAGGGGTAGGGTTAGGGTGGTGTTTAGGGATAGATTTATTGTTAGGTTGGGGATCAGTGTGAGTGTTATGGTTAGGGTGAGTATTATGTTTATGATGAGGGTGAGGGTGAGTGTGATGGTTAGGGTTAGGGTGAGAGTTAGGGTTCGGTTAAGTTTAGGGTGAAGGTGAGGGTTAGGGTTAGGGTGAGCGTCAAGTTTTAGGGTTAGGTTTAGGGTTAGGGTTAGGGTAAGAATGAGGGTTACTGTTAGGGTTCAAGTGAAGGTTAGGGTGAGGATTAGGGTTGCGATTAGGGTTAGGGTGAGGGCTAGGGTGAGCATGTGGATTAGGGTTTGTTTTAGGGTAAGGTTTAGGGTTAGGGTTGGGGTTAGGGTGAGGGTTAGGATGAGGGTTATGGTTACGGTGAGAGTGAGGGTTAGCGTTAGGGTGAGGTTGAGGGTTAGGATTAGGGTTAGGGTGAGGTTGAGTGTTAGCATTAGGGTTAGGGTTAGGGTTAGGGTTAGGTTTAGGGTTAGGATTAGTGTTATTGTTAGGGTTAGGGTTAGAGTTATGGTGAGGGTGAGGGTTAGGGTGAGGGTGAGGTTTATGTTTAGATTTAGGTTCAGTTGGAGGGTTGGTTCTAGGGTTAGGGTTAGGGTTAGTGTTAGGGTTAAGGTTAGGGTGAGGGTTAGGTTGAGGTTTAGGGTTAAGGTTAGGTTTAGGTTTAGGATTAGGGTTAGGGTGAGGGTGTGTAAAGTTTAGGGTTAGGGTTAGGGTTAGGCTTAGGGTTAGGCTGAGGTTTAGGGTGGGGGTGAGGATTAGGGTTAGGGAGATGGTTAGAGTTAGGGTTATGGTGAAGGTAAGTGTTAGGATTAGGGTTAGAGTTAGGGTTAGGGTGAGGATGAGGTTTAGGGGTTGAGTTAGGGTTAGGGTGAGGGTTAGCGTTAGAGTGAATGTTAGGGTGGCGTTGACAGTAAGGTTAAAGGTGAGGGTTAGGCTGAGGGTGAGGGTTAAAGTAAGGGTGAGGGTTAGGGTTAGGGTGAGGGTTAGGGTGAAGGTTCAGGTGAGGGTGACCTTTAGATTGAGGATTAGTGTTAGGGTTATTGTGAAGTTTATGGTGAGGATGAGGGTTAGTGTTAGGGTGAGGGCTAGGGAGAAGGTGAGGTTTAGGGTTAGTGTTAGGGTGAGGTTTAGGGTTAGGATGATTGTTAGGGTTAGTGTGAGGATTAGTGTTAGGGTGATGGTAAATATTAGGGTGAGGGTTAGGGTTAGGGTGAGTGTTAGGGTTAGGGTGAGGGTTAGGGTTAGGGTTAGGATTATTGTTAGCATTAGGGTTAGGGTTTCAGTTATGGTGTGGGTTAGGGTTAGGGTTATGGTTAGTTTGAGGGTTAGGGTTAGGGTTAGGGCGAGGTTTAGTGTTAGGGTTAGAGTAAGAGTAATGGTTAGTGTGAGGGTGAGATTTAGAGGTAGAGTTTGTTTTAGGCTGTGAGTTAGTTTGAGTGTTCGGGTTAGGGTTAGTGTTAGGGTAGGGGTGACGGTAAGGGTAAACGTGAGGGTTAGGCTGAAGGTAATGGTTACGGTAAGGTTGAGGGTTAGGGTTAGGGTGAGTGTTAGGGTTAGGGTTAAGGTGAGAGTTAGGGTTCGGTTTAAGTTTAGGGTTAGGGTGAGGATTAGAGTAAGGGTTATGGTGAGGGTGAGGGTTAGGATTAGGTTGAGGGTTATGGTTAGGTTGAGGGTTAGGGTTAGGGTTAGTGTTATTGTTATGGTTAGGCTTAGGGTTACCATTACGGTGAGGGTGAGGGTTAGGTTTAGGAGTAGGATGAAGTTTAGGTTTAGAGTAAGGGTTAGAGTTAGGGTTAGTGTGAGAGTGAGGTTTAGGGATAGAGTTAGGGTTAGTGTTATTGTTAGGGTTAGGGTTAGGGTGAGGGTTTGAGTTAGAGTTAGGCTTAGGCTTAGGTTTAGGCCAAGCATGAGGGTGAGGGTTAGGGTTAGGGTTAGGGTGAGGGTTAAGGTTAGGGTTAGGGTGAGGGTTAGGATGAGGTTTAGATTTAGGATTAGTGTTAGGGTGAGGACTAGGGTGAGGGTTAGGGTGAGGGTTAGGTTTAGGGATAGGGTTAGGTTTATAATTAGGGTTCGGTTGCGGGTCAGTGTGAGAGTCATGGGTAGGGTTAGGCTTAGGGTTAGAGTGAGGGTTAGGGTTAGGGTTTTGGTTAGGGTGAGGGTGAGGCTGAGGATTAGGGTTAGGTTTATGGTTAGGGTTAGAGTTAGGGTTAGGGTTAGAGTTATTTTTAGGGTTAGGGTTAGATTTACGGTGAGATTGAGGGTTGGGGTGAGGTTTAGGGTTAGGGTGAGGTTTAGGCTGAGGTTTAGGCTTAGGGTTAGGGTGAAGGTGAGGTTTAGGGTTAGAGTTAGTGTTATGGGGATGGTTAGGTTGAGGTTTAGGGATAGGGTTAGATTTAGTATTAGGGGTATGGTGAGGGTGAGTGTGACAGTTAGGGTGGGGGTTAGGCATAGGTTTAGGGTTAGGCTGCGGGTGAGGGTGGAGGTGAGGATTAGTGTTAGGGTGATGGTTTGGGTTAGGGTTAGTGTTATTATTACGGTTAGGCTTAGAGTTACTGTGAGAGGGAAGGTGCTGGTGAAGGTTAGGGTTAGGTTTAGGGTGGGGTTTAGGGTTAGGGTTAGGTTTAGTGTGAGGGTGAGGTTTAGGGTTAGAAATAGCGTTATGGGGAGGGTTAGGATGAGGGTTAGTGATAGGGTTAGTGTTAGAGTTAGGGTGAGGCTGAGGGTTAGTTTGAGGTTTAGGGTTATGGTTTTGGTTAGGTTTACTGTGAGGGTTAGTGTTAGGGTTAGGGTTAGTGTTAGGGTGAGGGTAAGTTTTAGGGTTAGGGTTTGGGTTAGGGTGAGTGTTTGGATTAGGGTGAGGGTTAGGATTAGTGTTAGGGTTATTGTTAGGGTTAGGTTTAGGCTTTTGGTTTCCGTGAAGGTGAGGGTGAGGTTTAGGTTTAGGGTTAGGATGAAGTTTAGGGTTAGGGTTAATGTTAGGGTTAGGGTTTGGGTGAGAGTTAGGTGAAGAGTTAGGGTTAGGGTTAGGCTTAAGGTTAGAGTTAGGTTTAGGGTTTCGGTTACGGTGAGGGTGAGTTTCAGTATTAGGGTTAGGGTGAGTGTAAGGATTAGGGTTAGAATTAGGGTTAGAGTGAGGCTGAGCGGGAGGGTGAGGGTTAGGGTTAGGGTTAGGATTAGGTTTAGGGTTAGGGTTAGGGTGAGTGTGAGGGTTATGGTTAGGGTTAGGGTTAGCCTTAGGTTTAGGCTGAAGGTTTGCGTGAGGGTGAGGGTTATGTTTAGTTTGAGGGGTAGGGTTAGGGTCAGGGTGAGTTTTAGTGTTAGGGTTATGGTTAGAGTTATGGTTAGGGTGAGGGTGAGGTTTAGGGTAGAGTTAGTTTGAGGGTGAGGGTTATGGTGAATGTGAGGGTATGGTGAGGGTTAGGGTAGGGTGAAGGTAAGGGTAAACGTGAGGGTTAGGCTGAGGGTGAGGGTTACGGTAAGGTTGAGGGTTACGGTTAGGGTGACCGCTAGGGTTAGGGTTAGTGTGCGAGTTAGGTTACAGGTTAAGTGTAGGGTTAGGATGAGGGTTAGGGTAAGGGTTACGGTGAGGGTGAGGGTTAGGTTTAGGTTGAGGGCTAGGTTGAGGCTGAGGGTTAGGGTTAGGGATAGGGTGAGCGCTAGGGTGAGGGTTAGGGTGAGGGTTATGTATAGGGATAGGGTTAGGTTTAGGATTAGTGTTAGTTTGAGGGTGAGTGTGAGGGTTAGGGTTAGGGTTAGGGTTAGGCTTAGAATTAGGGTGAGGATTAGGGGTAGGGTTTGGGTTAGGGTGAGGCTGAGGCTGAGGATTAGGGTTAGGTTTATGCTTAGGGTTAGGCTGAGGGTGAGTGTGGTGGTTAGAATTAGAGTTAGGGTTAGGTTAGGCTTAGGTTTAGGGTTATTGTTAGTGTTATGGTTTGGGTTAAGTTTGCAGTGAGGGTGAGGCTGAGGGTGAGGGTTATGGTTAGAGTTACGGTTAGGGTTAGGGTTCGTGTTATTGTTAGGTTTAGGGTTAGAGTTACGGTGAGGTTGAGGGTGAGGGTGATGTTAGGGTTAGAGTGAGGTTTAGGGTTAGGGTTTCGGTTAGTGTTAGGGTGACGGTGATATTTAGGTTTAGAGTTAGAGTTACGCGGAAGGTTTGGGTGAGGTTAGGTTTATGGTTAGGGTTAGGGATAGAATGAGGATTAGTGTTAGGGTTAGGGTGAGGTGAGGGTTAGTTTGAGGTTTAGGGTTAGGGTTAGGTTTACTATTAGGGTTAGGGTGAGGTTTAGGGTGAGGGTTAGGCTTAGGCTAATGGTTCGACTGAGGGTAATGGAGGGGGTTAAGATTAGGGTTAGGGTGATTGTTTGGGTTAGGGTTAGGGGGAGTTTTAGGGTGAGGGTTAGGGTTAGGTTTAGTGTTAGGGTTAGGGTAAGGATGAGGGTTAGGGTTCAGGTTAGGGTTAGGGTTAGGGTAAGGGTGAGGTTTATGGTTAGGGTTAGGGTTAGGGTTAGATTTATGGTGAGGGTGACGGTGCGGATGAGTGTGAGGTTTAGGGTTAGTCTTACGGTTAGGCTTAGGGTTAGTCTAAGGGTGAGGGTGAGGTTTAGGGATAGGGTGAGTGTTAGGGTTAAGGTTATGGGGGGGTTAGGATGAGGGTTAGTGTTAGGATTAGGTTTAGGGTGATTGCTAGGGTGAGGGTGAGGTTTAGGGTTAGGTTAGGGTGAGGTTTATGGTTAGGGGTAGGGTTAGGTTGACGTTGAGGTTTAGGGTTAGAGTTAGGATTAAGGTGAAGCTGAGGGTGAGGGTTAGAGTTAGGGTTAGGATTAGGATTAGGGTAAGGGTTAGGGTGAGTGTGAGTGAAAGAGTTAGGGTTAGGTTTAGGCTTAGGGTTACACTGAGGGTAAGGGTGAGGGTTAGGGTTAGGGTGAGAGTTAGGGTTCAGGTTAAGTTTAGGTTTAGGATGAGGGTTAGTGTTATGTTTAGGTTGAGTGTGAGGTTTAGAGTTAGGTTGAGTGTTAGGGTTAGGGTTAGGGTTGGGGTGAGGGGTAGGATTAGTGTTAGGGTGAGGTTTAGGGTTAGGGTTAGAGTTAGAGTGAGGGTTAGGATGAGGGGAAGGTTTACGGTAATGGTGAGGGTTAGGGTTAGGGTGAGTTTGAGTGTTAGGATTAGGGTTAGGGTTAGGGTTATTTTTAGGGTTTCGGTTACGGTGAGGGTGAGAGTGAGGGTTAGGGTTAAGGTTAGGTTCAGGTTTTTAGTGTTAAGGTTAGGGTTAGATTTAGGGTTAGGGTGAGGTTAGGTTTATGGTTAGTGTGAGGGTTAATGTTTGGGTTATGGTGTGCGTTACGGTGAGGGTTGTGGTTAGGGTTTGTGTTAAGATAAGGGTTAGGGTTACACTAATGGTGAGGTTTAGGGTGAGTGTGAGGGTTAGTATTAGGTTTAGGGTTTGGGTGAGTTTCAGGGTTAGGATAAGGGTTAGGGTTAGGGTTATTGTTAGGGTTAAGTTTATGGTGAAGTTGCTGGTGAGGATTAGGGTTAGGGGTATGTTGAAGTTTTTAGTGTTAGGGTTAGGTTTAGAGTTAGGGTTAGGGTGAGGTTAGGGTTAGGGTTAGTGTGAGGCTTAGTGTTTTGGTTAGGGTATGGGTTATGGTGAGGGTTGTGGTTTGGGTGAGGTTTAGGATTAGGGTTAGGGTTATTGTTAGGGTTAGGTTTAGGGTTACGGTTACGGTGAGGGTGAGGTTTAGGGTTAGGTTTAGTGTTAGAGTTAGGGTTATGGTGAGGGTTAGGGTGAGGGTGAGGGTGAGGCATAGTGTTAGAATTAGGATTATGATAAGGGTTAGGGTGAGTGTGAGGGTTAGGTTTAGGGTTAGCCTTAGGGTTAGGCTGAGCATGAGGTTGAGGGTGAGGGTTATTGTTAGGGATAGGGTGAGATTTAGTGTTAGGGTTAGGGTTAGAATTAGGGTTAGGTTGAGGGTGAGGTATAGGGGTAGGGTTAGGGTCAGGGTGAAGTTTAGGGTTAGGGTGAGGGTTAGCGTGGGTGTGACGGTAATGGTAAAGGTGAGGTTTGGACTGAGGGTGAGGGTTATGATAAGGGTGAGGGTTAGGTTTAGGGTGAGGGTTAGGGTTAGGATTAGGGTGAGGGTGAGGGTTAGATTGAGGATTAGTGTTAGGGTTAGTGTGAGGTTTGGGGTGAAAATGAGGTTTAGGGTTAGGTTTAGGGTTAGGATTAATATTATGTTTAGGCTTATGTTGAGGGTTAGGGTAAGGGTGAGGGTAAGGCTTAGTGTTAGGATTAGGATTAGGGTAAGGGTTAGGGTGAGTGTGAAGGTTAGGTTTAGGGTTAGGGTTAGGTTTAGGGTAAGGCTTAGGGTGAGGGTGAGGGTGATGGTTAGGGATAGGGTGAGAGTTTGGGGTAGGGTTTTTGTGAGAGTTAGGGTTCGGGTTAAGTTTAGGGTTAGGGTGAGGGTTAGGGTTAGTGTTACAGTGAGGGTGAGGGTTAGGGTTAGGTTGAGGGTTAGGGTTAGGTTTAGGATTAGGGTGAGGGTTAGGGTTAGGGTTAGCATGAGGTTTAGGCTTAGGGTTAGAGTTAGGGTGAGGTTTAGGATGAGGGTTAGGGTTAAGGTGAGGGTGAGAGTTAGGGTTTTTTTGAGGGTTAGTGTTAGGATTAGGGTTACAGTGAGGGTGAGGGTTATTGTTAGGGTTAGCAATAGGGTTATGGTTACTGTGAGGGTGAGGGTTAGGTTTAGGGTTAGGGTGAGGTTTAGTGTTAGGGTTAGGGTAAGAGTTAGGGTTAGGGTGAGGGTTAGGGTGAGGGTGAGGGTGAAGGTGAGGGTGCAGGTTAGGCTTAGGGTTAGGATTAGGATTAGGGTAAGGTTTAGGGTGAGTGTGAGGGTTAGGGTTACACTTAGGCTTAGGCTTAGGGTTAGGCTGAGAGTGAGGGTGAGGGTGAGGGTTAGGGTTGAGGTGAGGGTTAGGGATAGGTTAGGGTGAGAGTTAGGGTTCGGTTAATTTTAGGGTTAGGTTGAAGGTTAGGGTTAGGATTAGGGTTAGGGTTAAGATTATGGTTGGGGTGAGGGTGAGTGATAGGATTAGGGTTAGGGTTAGGGTTAAGTTTAGGGATAGGATTAATGTTATTGTTAGGGTTAGGGTTAGAGTTATGGTGAGGTTGAGGGTGAGTTTGAGGGTAGGGTTAGGGTTAGATTTAGGGTTAGTTGAAGGGTTAGTTCGAGGGTTAATGTTAGCATTAGTGTTATGGTTAAGGTTAAGGTAAGGTTTAGGTTGAGGTTTAGGGTTAGGGTAAGGATTAGGGTTAGTGTGAGGGTGAGTGTGAGGGTTATGGTTAGGGTTAGGCTTAGGCTTAGGATTAGGCTGAGGGTGAGGGTGAGGGTGAGGATCAGGGTTAGGGTGATGGTTATGGTTAGGGTTAGTGTGAGGGTTAGGATGAGGGTTAGGGGTAGGATTAGGGTTAGGGTGAGGGCTAGGGTGAGGGTGAAGTTTAGGGTAAGTGTTAAGCTTTGGCTTAGGGTTAGGCTGAGTATGAGACTGAGTGTTAGGGTTAGGTATAGGGTGAGGTTTAGTGTTAGTGTTAGGTATAGGGTGAGGTTTAGTGTTAGGGTTAGGGTTAGAGTTAGGGTTAGGTTGAGGGTGAGATTTAGGGGTAGGGTTAGGGACAGGGTGAGGGGTAAGTTTAGGGTGAGGGTGAGGGTGGGGTTGATGGTAATGGTAAAGATGAGAGTTAGGCTGAGGGTGAGGTTTATGGTAAGGGTGAGGGTTAGGTTTAGTGTGAGGGTTAGGGTTAGAGTGAGGGTGAGGTTTAAATTTAGGATTTGTGTTAGGGTTAGTGTGAGGTTCAGGGTGAGGATGAGGGTTAGTGTTAGGGTGAGGGCTAGGGTGAGGGTTCGGGTGAGGGTTACATTCAGGATTAGTGTTAGGGTTAGTGTGAGGTTTAGGGTGAGGATGAGGTTTAGGGTTCGGGTTACGGTTAGGATTAATGTTAGGGTTAGGCTTAAGTTTAGGGTGAGGTTGAGGGTTAGGTTTAGGGTTAGTGTTAGGATTAGGATTAGGGTTAGGGTTAGGGTGAATGTGAGGTTTAGGGTTAGGTTTAGGGTTAGGCTTAGTGTTTGGCTGAAGGTGAGGGTGAGGGTGAGGGTTATGGTTAGGGTGAGTGTTAGGGTTAGGGTGAGAGTTAGGGTTCAGGTTAAGTTTAGAGTTATGGTGAGTGTTAGGGTAAGGTTAAATTGAGGGTGAGGGTTAGGGTTAGGTTGAGGGTTAGGGTTAGGTTTAGTTTTAGCGTTAGGGTGAGGGTGAGGGTGAGGGGTAGGTTTATTGTTAGGGTGAGGATTAGGATTAGGGTTAGCATTAGGATTAGGGTTAGGGTGAGGGTTAGGGTGAGGGTGAGGTTTAGGGGTAGGTTTAGGGTGATGTTTAGGGTTAGGTTTAGGGTTAGGGTTAGGGTGAAGTTGAGGTTTAGGTTTAGAATTAGCGTTAGAGTGAAACTGAGGGTGAGGGTTAGGGTTAGGGTTAGTCTTAGAGTTAGGTTTACGGTGAGGGTTAGGGTGAGGTTGAGGGTAAGGCTTAGTGTTAGGATTAGGATTAGGTTAAGTGTTAGGGTGAGTGTGAGGGTTAGGGTTAGGGTTATGGTTACGCTTAGGGTGAGGGTGACGGTGAGTGTTAGGGTTAGGGTGAGAGTTTGGGGTAGGGTTAGGGTGAGAGTTAGGGTTCGGGTTAAGTTTAGGGTCAGAGTGACGGTTAGGTTTAGGGTTACATTGAGGGTGAGGGTTAGGGTTAGGGTTAGGTTGAGGGTTAGGATTTGGCTTAGGATCAGGGTGAGGGTTAGTGTAAGTGTTAGGGTGAGGGTGAGGATGAGGTTTAGGGTTAGGGTTAGGGTTTGGGTGAGGGCTAGGGTGAAGTTGAGAGGTAGGGTTAGGGTTAGGGTGAGGTATAGGGTTAGGTTTAGGGTTAGGGTGAGGGTTAGGATGAGGGTTATGTTTAAGATGTGGGTGAGAGTTAGGGTTATGCTGAGGGTTAGGGTTAGGATTAGGGTTACAGTGAGGGTGAGGGTTATTGTTAGGGTTAGGTTTAGGGTTATTTTTACTGTGAGGGTGAGGGTTAGGGTTAGGGTTAGGGTGAGGTTTTGTCTTAGGAAAAGGTTTAGTGTTAGGGTTAAGGTGAGCGTGAGGTTTAGGTTTAGAGTTAGGGTAAAGGTGAGGATAAGGTTGAGGTTTTGGTTTAGGTTTAGTGTTAGAGTTAGGGTGAGGGTTAGGATGAGGGTGAGAATTAGCCTTAGGGTTAGGATTAGGATTAGGGTAAGGGTAAGGTTGATTGTGAAGGTTAGGGTTACGTTTAGGCTTAGGCTTAGGGTTAGGCTGAGTGAGGGTGAGGGTGAGGGTTAAGGTTAAGGTGAGAGTTGGGTTTAGGTAAGGTGAGAGTTAGGGTCTGGTTAAGGTTAGGGTTATGGTGAGGGTTAGGGTTAGGATTAGGGTTAGGGTGAGGGCTAGGTTGAGGATGAGGTTTAGGGTTAGTGTTAGGGTAAGGTTTAGGTTTAGGGTTAGGGTTTGGGTTAGGGTTAGGATGAGGGTTAGGGTTAAAATTATGGTTGGGGTGAGGGTGAGTATTAGGATTAGGTTTAACGTTAGGGTTAGGTTTAGGGATAGGATTAGTGTTATTGTTAGGGTTTGGGTTAGAGTTATGGTGAGAGTGAGGGTGAGGGTGAGGTTGAGGGTTTGGGTTAGATTTAGGGTTAGTTGAAGGGTTGGTTCGAGGGTTAATATTAGCATTAGTGTTAGGGTTAAGGTTAAGGTTAGGTTTAGGTTTAGGGTTAGGGTTAGGCTGAGGATTAGGGTTAGGGTGAGGGTGAGTGTGAGGCTTAGGGTTAGGATTAGGCTTAGGATTAGGCTGAGGGTGAGGGTGGGGATGAGGATTAGTGTTAGGGTGATGGATATGATTAGGGTTAAGGTGAAGGTTAGGATGAGGTTTAGTGTTAGGATTAGAGTTAGGGTGAGGGCTAGGGTGAGGGTGAAGTTTAGAGTAAGGGATAAGCTTAGGCTTAGGGTTAGGCTGAGCATGAGGTTGAGGGTGAGGGTGAGGTTTAGGGATAGGGTGAGGTTTAGTGTTAGGGTTAGGGTTAGAGTTAGGGTTCGGGTGAGGGTGAGGTTTAGGGGTAGGGTTAGGGTCAGGGTGAGGGGTAGGGTTAGGGTGGGCGTGTCGGTAAGTGTAAGGTGAGAGTTAGGCTGAGGGGGAGGGATATGGTAAGGGTGAGGGTTAGGTTTAGGGTGAGGATGAGGGTTAGGGTTAGGGTGAGGGCTAGGGTGAGGTGAGGGTGATGGTTAGATTGAGGATTAGTGTTAGGGTTAGTGTGAGGTTTAGGGTGAGGATGAAGTTTAGGGTTAGGGTTAGGGTTAGGATTAATGGTAGGGTTCGGTTTAAGGTAAGGGTGAGGGTGAAGGTGAGGTTTAGGGTTATTGTTAGGATTAGGATTAGGGTTAGGGTTAGGGTGAGTGTGAGGTTTAGGGTTAGTTTTAGGGTGAGTCTTAGTGTTTGGCTGAAGATGAGGGTGAGGGTGAGGGTTATGGTTAGGGTGAGTGTTAGGGTTAGGGTTAGGGTGAGAGTTAGGTTTCACGGTAACTTTAGGGTTAGGCTGAGGGTAAGGGTAAGGGTAAATTGAGGGTGAGGGTTAGGGGTAGGTTGAGGGTTAGGGTTAGATTGAGGGTGAGGGTGAGGGTGAGAGTGAGGGTTAGGGTTAGGGTTAGGGTGAGGTTTTGATAAGGGTTAGGGTTAGGATTAGGGTTAGTGTGAGAGCTAGGGTGAGGGTGAGGTTTAAGGTAAAGGTTAGGGTGAGGTGTACGGTTAGGTTTAGGGTTAGGGTTAGAGTGAGGGTGAGGTATAGTGTTAGAGTAAGCGTTAGGGTGAGGTTGAGGATGAGGGTTAGGGTTAGGGTTAGTGTTATAGTTAGGGTTACGGTGAGGGTTAGGGTGAGGTTGAGGGTAAGGCTTAGTGTTAGGATTAGGATTAGGGTAACTTTTAGGGTGAGTGTGAGGGTTAGGGTTAGGCTTAGGGTTAAGTTTAGGGTGAGGTTGAGGGTGAGAGTTAGGGTTAGGGTGAGATTTAGGGATAGGGTTAGAGTGAGAATTAGGGTTCGGGTTAAATTTAGGGTCAGAGTTACGGTTAGGGTTAGGGTTACATTGAGGTTGAGGATTAGGGTTAGGTTGAAGGATAGGGTTAGGCTTAGTATTAGATTGAGGATTAGTGTAAGTGTAAGGGTGAGGGTTAGGATGAGGATTAGCATTATGATTAGGGTTCGGGTGAGAGCTATGGTGTAGGTGACTGTTAGGATTTGTGTTTGGGTGAGGTTTAGGGTTAGGATTAGGGTTATTTTTATGCTGAGGGTGAGGCTGGGGGTGAGGATTAGGGTTAGGGTGATGGTTAGGGTGAGGGCTAGGGTGAGGGTGAGGGTAAGGGTAAGGGTTAGGCTTAGGCTTAGGTTTAGGCTGAGTGTGAGGTTGAGGGTGAGTGTTAGGGTTAGGGTGATGGTTAGGTTTACGGTTAGGGTGAGGGTTAGGATGAGGTTGAGGGTTAGGGTGAGTATGATGGTAAGGGTAAACCTCACGTTGAGGCTGAGGGTGAGGATTAAGATAAGGGTGAGGGTTAGGATTAGGTTTAGTGTTAGTGTTAGGGTTAGAGTGAGGGTTCGATTGAGCATTAGGGTTAGGGTTTCGGTTAGTGTGAGGTTTAGGGTGAGGATGAGGGTTAGGTTTAGGGTGAGGGTGAGAGTTAGAATTAGTGTTAGGTTGAGTGCTTGGGTGAGGGTTAGGGATAGGTTTAGGTTTACGATTTGGATTAGGGTGAGGTTGAGTGTGAGGGTTAGGGTTAGGGTTAGGGTTAGGCTTAGGATTGGAGTGAGGGTTAGTGTTAGGTTTTGGGTTAGGGTTAGGTTGAGGCTGAGGCTGAGGGGTATGGTTAGGGTTAGGATTAGGGTTAGGGTTAGTGTTATTGTTAGGGTTAGGGTTCGAGTTTCGGTGAAGATGAAAGTACGGGTGAGGGTTAGGTTTAGGGTTAGGGTGGGGTTTAGGGTTAGGTTTAGTGTTAGGGTGAAGGTGAGGGTGAGGTTTACTGATAGATATAGGGTTAGGGTGAGGGTTAGGGTGAGGGTTAGGGTCAGGGTTAGTGTTAGGGTTAGGGTGAGGATGAGGTTTAGGGTTAGATATAGGGTTAGGGGGAAGGTTAGGGTTAGGGTTAGGGTTAGGATTGCGGTTAGGGTGAGGTTTAGGGTTAGGGTTAAAGTTAGGGTTAGAATTACAGTGAGGGTGAGGGTGCAGATTAGTGTGAGGTTTAGGGTTAGAGTTAGGTTTAGGGTTTGGCTGAGTTTTAGGGTTAGGGTTAGTGTTAGAATTAGGGTTATGGTGAGGGTTAGGGTGAGTGTGAGGGTAAGGCTTAGTGTTAGGATTAGGATTAGGGTAAGGCTTATTGTGAGAGTGAAGGTTAGGGGTAGGGATAGTGTCAGTCTTAGGGTTAGGCTGAGCATGAGTTTGAGTGTGAGCGTTAGGGTTAGGGATAGGGTGAGGTTTAATTTTAGGGTTAGGGTTAGAGTTAGGGTTAGGTTGAGGATGAGGTTTAGGGTTAGGGCTATTGTGGGGTTTAGGTTTAGGTTTAGGGTTAAGGTTAGCGTTAGGGTGAGGGTTGGATTGAGGACTAGGGTTCGGGTTAGGGTTAGTGTTAGGTTTTGGGTGAGCATGAGGGTTAGGGTTAGGGTGAGGTTGAGGTTTAGAATTAGGCTTATGGTGACTGCTAGGGTGAGAGTTAGGATGAGGGTGAGGGTGGGGATGAGGATTAGGGTTAGGCTTAGAGTTATTGTTAGGGTGAGGGTGAGTTTTAGGGTTAGAGTTAGGTTTGGGGGGAGGGTTTGGGTGAGGTTTAATGTTAGGGATAGTGTTAGGGTTAGGGTGAGGGTGAGGGTTAGGTTGAGGTTTAGGGATAGTGTTAGGTTTAGGATTAGGGTTAGGGTGAGCATGAGTATGAGGGTTAGGTTTAGGGTTTGGCTTAGGCTTAGTGTTAGGGTGAGGGTGAGGGTGCGGGTGAGGATTAGGGTTAGGGTGATGGTTAGGGTTACGTTTAGTGTTATTGTCAGGGTTAGGGTTTGAGTTCCGGTGAAGGTGAGGGTGGGGGTGAGGGTTAGGCTTAGGGTTAGGGTGGAGTTTAGAATTAGGGTTAGTTTTCGAATGAGGGTGAGGTTTAGGGTTAGATATAGGGTTAGGGTGAGGGTTAGGGTTAGGGTGAGGGTGAGGGTTAGGGTTAGGTTTAAGGTTAGGCTTAGGGTGAAATTTAGGGTTAGGGTTAGGGTTAGGGTTAGGGTGAGGGTGAGGGTTAGGGTTAGGTTTAAGGTTAGGCTTAGGGTGACGTTTAGGGTTAGGGTTAGAGTTAGGGTTAGAATTTCGGTGAGGGTGAGGGTGCAGGTGAGTGTGAGGTTTAGGGTTAAGTTTATGGTTAGGCTTAGGTTTATGCTTAGGGTTAGGCTGAGAGTGAGGGTGAGTGTGAGGTTTAGGGTTAGGGTGAGGGTTAGGGTTAGGGTTATGAGGTGGGTTAGGATGAGGGTTAAGGTTAGGATTAGGGTTAGGGTGAGGGTTAAGTTTATGGTTAGGGTTAGGGTGAGGTTTAGGTTTAGGTTTAAGGTTAGGGTTAGGGTTAGGTTGAGGTTTAGAGTTAGAGTTAGTGTTAGGGTGAGGGTGAGGTTTAGGGTTAGAGTTAGGTTTAGGGTGAAGGCTAGGTTGAGGGTTAGCTTTAGGGTTAGTGTTAGGGTTAGGTTTAGAGTGAGTGTTAGGGAGAGGGTTTGGGTTAGGTTTAGGGTTAGGCTTAGGCTGAGGGTAAGGGTGAGGTTGAGGGTCAGAGTTACGGTTAGTGGGAGGGTTAGGATGAGTGTTAGGGTTAGGATTAGGGTTAAGGTAAGGACTAGGGTGAGGGTGAGGTTTAGGGTGAGGTTTAGCTTTAGGGTTAGGGTTAGGGATAGGGTCAGGTTGAGGTTTAGGGTTAGAGTTATGGTTAGGGTGAGGCTGAGTTTGAGGATAAGGTTTAGGGTTACAGTTAGAATTAGGGTGAGGTTTAGAGTGAGGGTGAGGGTTAGGGTTAGGGTTAGGTTTAGTGTGAGATTTAGGGTTAGGGTTAGGGTTAAGGTGAGGGTGAGGGTTAGGGTGATTGTTAGGGTTTTAGGGTTGGGGTGAGGGTTAAGGTTATGTTTAGGTTTAGGTTTAGGATTAGGGCTAGGGTGAGGGCTAGGGTGAGGCTGAGGGTTAGGTTTAGCATTAGGGTGAGGCTTATGGTTAGGGTTAATTTTAGAGTTACGGTGAGTGTTAGGGTTAGGGTTATGGTGAGGGTGAGGTTTAGGGTTAGATTGAGGGTTAGGGTTAGGGTTAGGGTGAGTTTTAGTGTTAGGGTTAGAATTAGGGTTAGGGGGAGGGTGAGGTTTAGGGTTAGAGTTAGGGTTAGGGTAAGGTTTAGGGTGAGTGTTAGGGTTAGGGTTATGGTGAGGGTTTGGGTTAGTGTTAGGGTTACGGTGAGGGTGAGGGTTAGGGATAGAGTTAGGGTAACTTTTAGTGTTATTGTTAGGGTTAGTGTTAGAGTTACAGAGAGTGGGAGGACGAGGGGGAGGTTTAGGGATAGAGTGAGTTTTAGGGTTATGGTTAGGGTTAGGGTGAGGGTGAGCGTGAAATTTAGGGTTAAAGTTAGGGTTAGGTTGAGGGTTATGGTGTGCGTTAGGGTAAGGGTTAGTGTAATCGTTAGGGTGAGGGATAGGATGAGGGTTAAGTTTAGGGTTTGGGTGAGATTTAAGGTTCGGATTACAGTGAGGGTTAGGGTTAGGGTTAGGTTTAGGGTTAGGGATAGGATTAGGTTTAGGGTGAGGGTTATGTTTAGGGTTAGGATGAGTGTTAGTTTGAAGTTTAGGGTTAGGATTAGGGTTAGGGTGAGGGCCAGGGTGAGGGCGAGGTTTAGGGTTAGGGTTCAGTTGAGGTTTAGGGTTAGGGTTGCGGTGAGGGTGAGGGTTAGGCTGAGGGTTAGGGTTATGGTGAGGGTGTGGATTAAGGTTAGGGTAAGGTTTAGGGATAGGATGAGGGTTAGGGGGAGGGTGAGGGTTAGAATTAGGGTTAGAGTTAGGATTATTGTTAGTGTTATGGTTATCGTTATGTTTGCAGTGAGGGTGAGGCTGAGAGTGAGGGTTATTGATAGGATTAGTGTTAGGGTTAGGTTTAGGGTTAGGATTAGTGTTATTGTTAGGGTTAGGGTTAGAGTTATGGTGAGGGTGAGGGTGAGGGTAAGGGTGAGAGTTAGGGTTAGTGTTAGGGTGAGGTTTAGGGTTAGGGTTAGGATTAGCGTTAGGGTGAGGGTGAGGGTGAGGGTTCTTGTTAGGGTTAGGGGGAGGTTTAGGGTGAGGGTTAGTGTTAGGGTTAGTGTTAAGGTTAGGGTTAGGGTGAGGTTTAAGTTGAGGTTTACGGTTAGGGTTACAGTTAGGGTTAGGGTGAGGGTGAGGGTGAGGGTGAGTGTGAGGGTTCCTGTTAGGGTTAGGCTTAGGCTTAGGTTTAGGCTGAGTGTGAGGTTGGGCCTGAGGATTAGGGTTTGGGTGATGGTTAGGGTTAGGGTTAGGTTGAGGGTTAGGATGAGGGTTAGGGTTAGGATTAGTGTTAGGGTGAGGGCTAGGGTGAGGTTGAGGATTAGGTTTAGGTATAGGCTTAGGCTTAGTGTTAGTCTGAAGGTGAGGTTGAAGGTGTGGGTTAGTGTTTGGGTGATGGTTAGGTTTAAGGTTAGAGTGAGGGTTCGGGTGAGGGTTAGGGTTAAAGTGAGGGTGATGTTAAGCCTAAAGGTGAGGGTTTGGCTGAGGGTGAGGGTTAAGATAAGGGTAAGGGTTATTGTTAGCGTGAGGTTTAGGGTAAGGGTTACGGTTAGGGTAGGGTGAGGGTGAGGGTTACATTGAGAATTAGGGTTAGGGTTAGTGTGAGGTTTAGGGTGAGGATGAGGGTTAGGTTTAGGGTGAGGGTTAGGGTTAGAATTAGGGTTAGGGTGAGGGGTAGGGTGAGCGTTAGGTTTAGGTTTAGGGTTAGGGTGAGGTTTAGGTTTAGGTTGAGGGTTAAGATTAGTGTGAAAGTTAGTTTTATGGTTAGGGTTAGTGTAATGGTGAGGGTAAGTGTTAGGGTGAGGGTTAGGGTTAGAGTTCTTTTTAGGGTTAGGTTTAGGGTTACCCTTACCGTGAGGCTGAGGTTTAGGGTTAAGTTTAGGGTGAGGTTTAGGATTAGGGTTAAGGTTAGAGTTTGGGTTAGGACTAGGATTAGGATTAGGGTGAAGGCTAGGTTGAGGGTGATGGTTAGGATTAGGGTTAGGCTTAGGATTAGGGTGAGGGTGAGGGTGAGTGTGTGGGTTAGGGTTAGGTTTAGGGTTGGGCTTAGGGTTCGGCTAAGGGTAATGTTGAATGTGAGGGTTAAGGTTAGGTGAGGGTTAGGTTTAGGGTTAGGGTGAGGGTTAGCATGAGGGTTAGGTTTAGGATGAGGGTTAGGGTGAGGATTAGGATTTGGATGAGGGCTAGCGTTAGGGTGAGGGTTAGGGTGAGGGTTACGGTGAGGTTTAGGTTTCGGATTAGGTTTATGGATAGGGTGAGGGTTAGGGTTAGAGTTACGGTGAGGGTCAGGTTTAGGGTTAGGTTGAGGGTTAGAATTAGGTTTACAGTTAGGAGGGTTAGGTTTAGGGTGAGGGTGAGGGTTAGGATGAGGGTTAGGGATACAATTACGGTTAAGGTGAGGGCTGGGGTGAGTGTGAGGGTAAGTGTAAGGGTTAGGGTGAGGTTTAGGGTTAGAGGTAGGGGTAGGTTTAGGTTTTAGTTTAGGGTTCAGGTTAGGGTTAGGCTTAGGGTGAGGGCTAGGGTGAGGGTGATGTTTTAGGTTAGGGTTAGGGTGAGGGTGAGGCTGAGCTTTAGGGTTAGAGTTAGGGTTAGGGTGAGGGACAGCGTGAGTTTTAGGTTTAGGTTTAGTGTTAGGGTTAGGGTTAGGGTGAGGGTTAGGGTTAGGGTGAAGGTTAGGTTTAGGGTTAGGATTGGGTTTACGGTTAGGGTGAGGGTGAGTGTGACGGTTAGGGTTAGGGTTAGTGTTAGGCTTAGTGAAACGCTGAGCATGAAGGTGAATGGGAGGGTTAGGGTGAGATTGAGGTTTAGGGTTAGAGTTAGTGTTAAGGTGAGGGATAGTGTGATGGTTAGTGTTAAGTTTAGGGTTAGGGTTAGGTTTAGAGTGAGGGTTAGGGTGAGGGTTAGGGTTAGTATAGGGTTAGGTTTAGGATTAGGGTTTTGGTGAGGGTGAGGATGAGGGTGAGGGTTAGGGTTAGGGTTCGGGTTAGGGTTAGCATTTAGGTGAGAGTTAGGTTTCGGGTTAAGTTTAGGGTCAGGGTGAGGGTTAGGGTTAGGGTTATGGTGAGGGTGAGGGTTAGAGTTAGGGAGAGGGTTAAGGTTAGGATTAGGGTTAGGGTGAGTGTTAGGGTTAGGGTTAGAGTAATAGTTAGGATGAGGATTAGGGTTAGGATTATGTTTAGGGTGAAGGCTAGGGTGAGGGTGAGGGTTAGGGTTAGTGTTAGGGTGAGGTTTAGCGTTTGTGTGAGGGTTAGGGTCAGGGTTAGGATGAGGATTAGGGTTACGGTGAGGGTTAGGGTTAGGGTTAGGGTGAGGGTTAGGGTTAGGAATAGTGTTAGGGTGAGGGTGAGGTTTAGGATTAGGGTTAGGGTTAGGATTATTGTTATTGTTATGATTATGGTGACATTGCAGTGAGGGGGAGGCTGAGGAAGAGATTTATGGATAGGATTAGGGTTAAGGTTAGTTTTAGGGTTAGGATTAGTGTTATTGTTAGAGTTAAGGTTAGAGTTAATTGAGCGTGAAGGTGAGGGTAAGGGTGAGGATTAGGGTTAGGCTTAGGGTTAGGTTTAAGTTGAGGGTGAGTGTGAGGGTTAGGGTTAGTGTTAGGGTTAGGCTTAGGGTTAGGGTGAGGGTTAGGACTAGGGTTTGGTTTAGGGTGATGGTGAGGTTTAGGGTTAGGGTGAGGTTTAGGGTTAGGTTTAGGGTGAGGTTTAGGATGAGGGTTAGGGATACAATTAGGGTTAAGGTGAGGGCTGGCGTGAAGGTTAGGGTAAGTGTCAGGGTTAGGGTAAGGTTTATAGTTAGGGGTAGGGTGAGGGTGAAGGTGTGGTTAAGGGTTAGGGTTTGGTTCAGGGTGAGCTTTTGGGTTATGGCGAGGGTGTGGGTTAGGTTTGGATTGAGGGTTATTGTGAGGACTAAGGTGAGGGTTAGGGTTAGGGTTAGGGTGAGGGTTAGGTTGAGGTTTAGGTTTAGGGTTAGGGTTAGGCTTAGGATTAGGGTTAGTGTGAGGGTGAGTGTAAGGGTTAGGGTTAGGGTTATCCTTAGGTTTAGGGTTAGGCTGAGGGTGAGTTTGGGGATGAGGCTTAGGTTTAGAATGATGGTTCGGGGTATGGTTAGGTTGAGTGTTATGATGAGGGTTAGGGTTAGGATTTGAGTTAGGGTGAGGGCTAGGGTGAGTGTGAAGTTGAAGTTTAGGTTTAGGTTTAGGCTTAGGGTTAGGCTGTGGCTGAATGTGAGGGTGAGGGTTATGGTTAGGGTGATGGTTAGTGTTACAGTAAGGGTGAGGGTTAGGATGAGGGTTAGGATTAGGGTGAGGGTTAGAATGAGGGTGACACTAAGAGTAAAGGTGAGGGTTAGGATGAGGGTTAGGGTTAGCATTAGGGTTAGGGTGAGGGCTAGGGAGAGGGTGAGGGTTAGCTTTAGGGTCATGGTTAGGTTTACAGTTAGGGTGACTGTTAGGATGATGTTTAGGGTGAGGGTGAGGATGATGGTAAGGGTAAAGGGGAGGTTTAGGCTGAGGGTGAGGGTTAAAATAAGGTTGAGGGTTACAGATAGGTTTAGTTTTAGGGTTAGGGTTAGGGTTAGGGTGATGGTTAATTAAATGATTAGGGTTAGGTTTAATGTGAGGTTTAGGGTGAGGAATTGGGATAGGGTTAGGTTGAGGGTGAGGGTTAGAATTAGGCTTAGGGTGAGGGCTAGGGTGAGGGTGAGGGTTAGGGTTAGAGTTAGGGTTAGGGTGAGGTTTAGGATTAGGGTGAGGGTGAGGGTTAGGGTTAGTGTAAGGGTTAGTGTTAGGGTTAGGGTTAGGGTGAGAGTAAGTGTTAGGGTGAGGGTTATGGTTAGGGTGAGGGTTAGGGATAGGGTTATCGTTAGGGTTAGGGTTAGGTTTACGTTTATAGTGTGGGTTAGTGTGAGGGTTAGGGTTAGCGTTAGAATGAGGTTTAATGTTAGGTTTAGATTTAGAGTTAGGGTTAGGTTGAGGGTGAGGTTTAGGTGTAGAGTTAGGGTTAGGGTGAGGGTTAGGTGAGTTTTAGGGTTAGGGTAAGGGTTAGGGTTGGGGTGACAGTAAGGGCAAACTTGAGGGTTAGGCTGAGGGTAATGGTTACGGTCCGGTGAGGGTTAGGGATATGGTGAGGGTTAGGGTTATGGGAAGGATGTGGGTGAAGGTTAGATTGAGGATTAGTGTAACGGTTAGTGTGAGGTTTAGGGTGAAGATGAGGGTTAGGGTTAGGGTGAGGTGTAGGGTGAGCGTGAGGGTTAGTGTCAGGGTTAGGGTGAGGTTTAGGGTTAGGGTGATGGTTAGATGTAGTGTGAGGGTTAGTGTTAGGGTTAGGGTTAGTGTTAGGGTGAGGGTAAGTGTTAGAGTGAGGGTTACGGTTAGGGTGAGGGTTATGGATAGGTAGAGGTTTAGGGTTAGGTTTAGGGTTATTGTTATGTTTAGTGGTAGGCTTATGGTTACAGTTAGGGTGATGCTGAGGGTTAGGTTAGGGTTAGGATGAGGTTTAGCTTTAGGGTTAGGGTGAGAGTTAGGGTTAGGTTGAGAGTGAGGTTTACAGCTAGAATTAGCGTTAATGTTACGGTTAGGGTGAGGGTGAGGTTTAGGGTTAGGCTTAGGCTTAGGCTTAGGCTTAGGCTTAGGCCGAGCATGAGGGTGAGGGTTAGGGTTAGGGTTAGGGTGAGGGGTAGTGTTAGGGTTAGGGTGATGGTTAGGATGAGGTTTAGGGTTAGGATTAGGGTTAGGGTGAGGGCTAGGCTGAGGTTTAGGGTGAGGGTTAGGTTTAGGGATAGGGTTAGGTTAGGATTAGGGGTAGGGTGAGAGTGAGGGTGAGGGAGAGGGTTAGGGTTAGGGTTACCATTAGGCTTAGGGTTATGGTGAGGTTTAGGGTTAGGTTTTGGGTTAGTGTGAGGGTGAATCTGAGGATTAGTGTTAGGTTTAGGGTTAGGGTTAGGGTTAGATTGAGGGTTAGGCTTAGGGTTAGAGTGAGGGTTACGATGAGGGTTACAGATAGGGTGAGGGTTAGGCTTAGGGTTAGGCTGAAGGTGAGTGTGAGGGTTTGGTTAAGGGTTTGGGTTAGGGTGAGGGAGAGGCTGAGCATTACTATTAAGTTTATGGTTAGGCTTAGGGTTAGGTTTAGGGTTAGGGCTAGCGTTAGGTTGAGGGTTTGGGTTTGGGTTAGGGTTAGGGTTAGGTTTAGGATTTTGGTGAGGATGAGGTTTAGGGTTAGAGTTAGGGATAGGGGCAGAGTTAAGGTGAGGTTTAGGGTTAGGTTTAGTGTTAGGGTGAGGGTGAGGGTGGGGGTTAGTTTGCGATTTAGGGATAGGGTTATGTTTAGGACTAGGGATAGGGTGAGGGTGAGGGTGTGGGTTAGCCTTAGGCTCAGGGTTAGCCTGAGGGTGAGGGTGGGGGTGAGGATCAGGGTTAGTTTTAGGGTTAGGTTTAGGGTTAGGCTGAGTGTGAGTGTGGATGTGAGCATTAGGTTTAGGGAGATAGTTCGGGTTATGGTTAGTGTTATTGTTAGTGTCAAGGTTATAGTTACAGTGAGTTTGAGGGTGAGGTTGAGGTTTAGGGTTAGGGTTTGGGTGGGGTTTAGGGTTAGGGTTAGGGTGAGGGTGAGGTTTCGGTTTAGATATAGGGTTAGGTAGAGGGTTAAGGTGAGGGTTAGGGATCGGGTTAGTGTTAGGGTTAGGGTGAGGTTGAGGGTTAGGTTGAGGTTTAGGGTTAGGGTTAGTGTTAGTGTTAGCTTTAGGTTGAGAGTTAGGGGGAGGTTTAGGGTTAGGGTTAGGGTTAGGTTAGCATTAGCATTAAGATGTGGGTGCGGTTTAGTGTTAGAATTAGGATTCGGGTAAGGCTGAGGTTGAGGTTTAGGTTTAGGGTTAGTGTTAAGGTTAGGGTTAGGGTGAGGGTTAAGGTAAGGGTGTGGGTTAGGGTTAGGGTTAGGATTAGGGTTATGGTTAGGGTGAGTGTGAGGGTTAGGATTAGGCTTAGGCTTAGCCTTAGGTTTAAGCTGATTGTGAGGGTGAGGTTTCGAGGTAAAGTTAGGTTTAGGGTGAGGGTTAGGTTGAGGATTAGGGTTAGGGTGAGGGTTAGGGTTAGGGTTAGGGTGAGGGTTAGTTTGAGGTTTAGGGATAAGGTGAGGTTTAGGACTAGGGTTAGGGTGAGGGTGAGGGTGAGGGTTAGGCTTAGACTTTGGGTTGGCTGAGGGTGAGGGTGGGAAGTGAGGATTAGGGATAGTTTTAGGGTTAGGTTTAGGTTTAGGCTGAGGGTGAGGGTGGCGGTGAGCATTAGGGTTAGGGTGATGTTTCGGGTTAGGGTTAGTGTTATTGTTAGGGTTAGGGTTAGAGTTACAGTGATGGTGAGATTGCGGTTGAGGGTTAGGTTTAGGGTTAGAGTGGGGTTTAAGGTTAGGGTAAGGGTTAGGTTTAAGGTTAAATATAGGGTTAGGGAGAGGGTTAGGGTGAGGGTTAGGGATAGGTTTAGTGTTAGGTTTAGGGTTATGGTTACTGTGAGGGTGAGGGTGAAGTTTAGGTTAGGGTCAGGGTGAGGATTAGGGTTTGGGTTTGGGTTAGAGTGAGAGTTAGGGTGAGGGTGAGGTTTAGGGATAGAGTTAGGGTTAGGGTGTGGGTTAGGTTTAGGTTTAGGGTTAGTGTTATTCTTAGTGTTAGGGTTAGGTTGAGAGTTAGGGGGAGGGTTAGGGTTATGGTTAGTGTTAGGTTAGGATGTGGTTGAGGTTTAGTGTTAAAATTGGGGTTAGTATGAGGCTGAGGTTGAGGGTTAGGTTTAGGGTTAGGATTAGGGTTAGGGTGAGGGTGAGGGTTAGGTTTAGGGTTAGGATAAGGATTAGGGTTAGTGTTAGGCTAAGTGTGTGGGTTAGGGTTAGGGTCAGTGTTAGCCTTAGGTTTAGGCTGAGGGTGAGGGTGAGGGTGAGGGTTAGGTTTAGGGTGAGGGTTAGGTTTAGGTTGAGTGTGAGGTTTAGTTTTAGGTTTAGGGTTAGAGTTAGGGTTATGGTGAGGGTGAGGTTTAGGGGTAGAATTAGAGTTAGCGTGAGTGTTATGGTTAGGGGAAGGGTGTGGGTGAGGGTTAGATTGAGGATTAGCTTTAGAGTGAGGGCTAGGGTGAGGGAGAGTGTTAGCATTTGGGTTAGTGTGAGGTTTAGTATTAGGGTTAGGCTGAGGGTGAGGGTGGGGGTGAGGATTAGGGATAGTGTTAGGGTTAGGTTTAGGGTTGGGCTGAGGGTGAGGGTGGCGGTGAGCATTAGGGTTAGGGTGATGTTTTAGGTTAGTGTTAGTGTTATTGTTAGGGTTAGGGTTAGAGTTACAGTGAGGGTGAGGGTGCGGGTGAGGGTTAGGGTTAGGATTAGGGTGGGGTTTAGGGTTAGGGTTAGGGTTATGGTGAGTGTAAGGTTTAGGGTTAGATATAGGGTTAGGGAGAGGGTTAAGGTGAGGGTTAGGGATAGGGTTAGTGTTAGGGTTAGGGTGAGGTTGAGGGTTAGGTTGAGGTTTAGGTTTAGGGATAGGGTTAGTGTTAGTGTGAGGGTTAATGTTAGGGTTAGGGTTAGTGTTAGGGTGAGGTTAAGTGTTAGGGTGAGGGTTTAGGTTAGGGTGAGGATTATGGTTAGGATGAGGGTTAATATTAGGGTTAGGGCTATTGTTAGGGTTAGGTTTAGGGTTACGGTTACTGTGAGGGTGACAGTGAGGGTTAGGGTTAGGGTAAGGGTTAGGGTTGGGGTTTGGGTTAGGGTGAGGGTGAGGCTGAGGACTAGGGTTACGTTTAGGGTTAGGTTTAGGTTTAGGGTTAGGGTTAGGGTAACAGTGAAGGTTAGGGTTAGGCCTAGGGTTAGGCTTAATGTTAGTGTTATGTTTAGGCTGAATGGGAGGGTGGGGTGAGGATTAGGGTTAGAGTTAGGGTTTAAATTAGGGTTATTTTTAGTGTTATGTTTTGGGTTAAGTTTGCAGTGAGGGTGAGGCTGAGGGTGAGGGTTATGGCTAGGGTTAGGCTTAGGCTTATGGTTAGACTGAGGGTGATCTTGGAGGTTAGGAATAGGTTTTGGATGATGGTTAGGATTAGGGTTAGGGTGAGGGTTATGATGAGGGTTAGGGTTAGGATTAGGTTTAGGGTGAGGGCTAGGGTGAGGGTGAGTGTTAGGGTTAGGCTTTGGCTTAGGCTTAGGTTTAGGCTGAGGTTGAGTGTGAGGGTGAGTTTTAGGGTTAGGGTGATGGATAGGGTTAGGTTTAGGGTGAGTGTTTGGATGAGGGTTAGGTTTACGTCAGAGTTAGGGTGAGGGTGAGGGATAGATTGAGCATTAGGGTTAGGGTTAGTGTGAGGTTTAGAGTGAGGATGAGGGTTAGGGTTAGGGTGAGGTTTAGGGTTAGGGTGAGAGTTTGGGTTACTGTGAGGGTTAGTGTGAGAGTTAGGGTTAGTGTTAGGGTGAGGGTAAGTGTTTGGGTTAGGTTTAGGCTTAGGGTTAGGCTGACGGTTAGGGTTAGGGTTTGGGTAAGGGTGTAGGTGAGGCTGAGGTTTAGGGTTAGGGTTAGGGTTAGGGTTAAGGTTAGGATTATGGTGAGGGTTAGGGTTAGGGTTAGGCTTAGGTCTAGGGTTAGGCTGAGGGTGAGGGTGAGGGTGCGGGTGCGGGTTAGGTTTAGGGTTAGGGTTAGGGTTTGGTTCATTGTTAGTGTTATGATTAGGGATAAGTTTGCGGTGAGGGTGAGGCTGAGGGTGAGTGTTATGGTTAGGGTCAGGTTTAGTGTTAGGGTTAGGGGTAGTATTAATGTTAGTTTTAGGGTTAGAGTTACGGTGAGGTTGAGGGTGAGGATGAGGGTTTTGGTTAGGGTGAGGTTTAGAGTGAGTTTTAAGGTAAGGGTTAGGGTTAGGGTGAGGGTGAGGTTTAGGGTTAGAGTTAGGGTGAGGGGGAGGGTTAGGGTGAGGGTTAGGGTTAGGGGGAGGTTGAGGGTTAGGTTGAGGTTTAGGGATAGGTTTAGGTTTAGGATTAGGGTTAGTGTGAGGGTGAGTATGAGGGTTAGTGTGAGTGTTAGTCTTAGGCTTAGTGAGAGGGTGGGGGTGAGGATTAGGGTTAGGGTGATGGTTTGGGTTTGGGTTAGTGTTATTGTTAGGGTTAGGGTTAGAGTTACGGTGAGATGTAGGGTTAGATATAGTTTTATGGGGAGGGTTAGGGTGAGGGTTAAGTTTAGGGTTAGTGTTAGGGTTAGTGTGAGGGTGAGGGTTAGGTTGAGGCGTAGGGTAAGGATTCGGGTTAGTGTGAGGGTTAGTGTTAGGGTTACTGTTAGTGTTAGGTTGAGGGTATTTGTTAGGGTGAGGGTTTGGGTTAGGGTGAGGGTTATGGTTCGGGTGAGGGTTGCGGTTATTTTTAAGGTTAGGGTTAGAGTTACAGTTATAGTGAGGGTGAGAGTGAAGGTTATGTTTTGGTTTAGGATGAGGTTTAGGTTTAGGGTTAGGGTTAGAGTTAGGGTTAAGGTGAGAGTGAGGTTTAGGGTTAGAGTTAGCCTTAGTGTTACAATTAGGGTTACGGTGAGGTTTAGGGTTAGGATTAGGCTTAGGCTTAGGCTTAGTCCAAGAATGAAGTTGAGGGTTAAGGTTAGGGTTAGGGTGAGGGTTAGGGTGAGGGTGAGGGTTAGATTTAGGGTTAGGGTGAGAGTTAGGGTTACTGTCAGGGTTAGTGTTAGAGTTAGGGTTAGTGTTAGTGTGAGGGTAAGTGTTAGCATGAGGGTTAGTGTTAGGTTGGGGGTTATGGTTAGGGTGACGTTTAGGGTTAGTTTTAGGGTTTTTGTGAGGTTTAGGGTTAGGGTTACGGTGAGAGTGATGATGAGGGTTAGATTTAGGGGAGGTTTAGGGTTAAGGTTAGGGTTAGAGTTAGGGTTAGGGTGAGTGTGAGGTGTAGGGTTAGAGTTAGGGTTCAGATGAGGGTTAAGGATGAGGGTTAGGGTTAGGGTTAGTTTTAGTTTTAGGGTTAGGGTGAGGTTAAGTGTTAAAGTTATGGTTAGGATTAGGGTTAGGTTGAGGGTGAGTGGGTGGGTTAGTGTTAGGTTTAGGGTTAGGCTTAGGTTTAGGCTGAGGGTTAGGTTGAGGGGGAGGGTTAGGGTTCGGGTGAGGGTTAGGGTTAGGGTTAGAGTTAGTGTGAGGGTTAGGATGAAGGTTAGGTTTAGGATTAGGGTTAGGGTGAGGGCTAGGGAGAAGTTGAGGTTTATGGTTAGGGTTAGCGTGAGGTTTAGGGTTAGAGTTAGGGTCAGTGTGAGTTAGAGGTTTAGGGTTAGAGATAGGGTTAGGGTAAGTGTTAGGGTGAGCGTTTGGCTTAGTGTTAGTGTTAGAGTTAGGGTTAGGGTGAGGGTTAGGGTGAGGTTGTGTGTTAGGGTTAGGGTTAGGTTTACGATTAGGGTTAGGGAGAGGGGGAGTGTGAGGGTTAGAGATAGCCTTAGGTTTAGGCTGAGGGTGTGGGTGAGGGTGAGTGTTACGGTTAGTTTGGGGGTTAGGTTTAGCGTTAGGATGTGGTTTAGTGTTAGGATTAGTGTTAGAGTTAGGGTTAGGGTGAGGGTGAGGTTTAGGGGTAGAGTTAGGGTTAGGGTGAGTGTTAGATTGATTGTTAGGGTTAGGGTGAGGTTTAGGGTGGGGGTGACGGTAAGGGTAAACGTGAGGGTTAGGCTAAGGGTGACGGTTAGCGTTAGGGTTAGGGTGAGGGTTAGGTTTAGGTTTAGGGTTAGGGTGAGGTTTAGGATTAGGTTTAGGGTTAAGGGGAGGTGTAGGGTTTGGGTTAGGGTTAGGCTGAGGGTAAGTGTGGGGGTGCGGATTAGGGTTAGGGTGATGGTTAGGATTAGGGTAAGGCTGAGGGCTCGGGTGAGGGTGAGGGTTAGGGTAAGACTTAGCTTAGGCTTAGGGTTAGGCTGAGGGTGAGGTTGAGGGTGAGGGTTAGGGTTAGCGTGATGGTTAGGTTTACGGTGATGGTGAGGGTTGGGATGAGGTTTAGAGTTAGGGTGAGGTTAGGGTGAGGATGATGGTAATGGTAAAGGTGAGGTTTATGCTGAGGGTGAGGGTTAAGATAAGGGTGAGGGTTAGGGTTAGGTTTAGGGTTAGTGTAAGGGTTAGGGTTAGGTATAGGATGAGGGTTAGATTGAGGATTAGTGTTAGGATTAGTGTGAGGTTTAGTGTGAGGATGAGGGTCAGGTTTAGGGTGAGGGTGAGGGTTAGAATTAGGGTTAGGGTGAGGGCTAGGGTGAGGGTGAGGTTTAGGGTTAGTGTGAGGGTTAGTTTTAGGGTTAGGGTTAGTGTTAGGGTGACGGTAAGTGGTAGGGTGAGGGTTAGGGTTAGGGTGAGGGTTATAGTTAGTGTGAGGGTTAGGGTTAGGGTGAGGGTAAATGTTATGGTGAATGTTAGGGTGAGGGTTAGTGTTAGGGATAGGGTTAGGTTTAGGATTATGGTTAGGTTGAGGGTGAGTGTGAGGGTTAGGGTTAAGGATAGGCTTAGGGTTAGGGTGAGGGTTAGGTTTAGGGTTTGGGTCAGGGTGAGGGTGAGGCTGAGGATTAGGGTGGGTTTAGGGTTAGGTTTAGGGTTAGGGTTAGGGTTAGATTTAGGGTTAGGGTTAGGATTATGGTGATGGTTAGGGTAAGGGTTAGGCTTAGGCTTACGTTTAGGATGAGTTTGACGCTGAGGGTGAGGTCTATGGTTAGGGTTAGGGTGAGGGTTATGGTTATGGTGAGGATTAGGGTTAGGGTTAGGGTTAGGGTTAGGGTTATAGTGAGGGTAAGTGTTAGGATGAGGTTTAGGGTGAGGATGAGGTTTAGGGATAGCGTTAGAGTTAGGGTGAGGGTTAGGGTTAGGGTGAGGGGTAGGGTGAGGTGTAGGGTTAGGGTTAGTGTGAGGGTTAGGGTTAATGTGAGGATTAGGGTTAGGGTTAAGGTTAGTGTGAGGATAAGGATAAGTGTGAGGATTGGGATGAGATTGAGGTTTAGTGTTAGTGTTAGGGTTACGGTGAGTTTTAGGGTGAGGGTTAAGGTGAGGGTTAGTGTTAGTATGAGGGTGAGGGTTATAGTTAGTTTTAGGGTGAGGGTTAGGTTTAGGGTGAGGTTTAGGGTCGGGTTAGAGTGAGGGTTCGGGTTCGGGTTCGGGTGAGTTTTAGGGTGTGGGTGAGGGTTAGGGTTACTGTGAGGGTTAGGGTTATGGTGAGGATTAGGGTTAGGGTTAGGGTTATAGTCAGGGTAAGGGTTAGGATGAGGTTTAGGGTGAGGGTGAAGTTTAGGGATAGCGTTAGAGTTAGGTTGAGGTTTAGGGTGTGGGTTAGGATCCAGGTTAGGTTAGGTGAGGGTGAGGGTTATCGTTCGGTTTAGGGTTAGGTTTAGGGTGAGGGTATGGTTTAAGGTGAGGGTTAGGGTGAGGGTGAGGGTTAGGGTTAAGTTGAGGGTTAGGGTGAGCGTTAGTTTGATGGTTCAGTTGAGGGTTTGGTTTAGGGTTAGGGTGAGGTTGAGGGAGAGGGTGAGACTTAGGGTTAGATTCAGGGTGAGGATGGTGTTTAGGTTTAGTGTTAAGTTTAGGGTTAGGGTGAAGGATAGGGTCAGGGTAAGGGTTATAGGGAGGTTTAGCGGAAGGGTGAGGGTTAGGGATAGCATTAAGGTTAAGGATAGGTTTAGGGTGAGGGTTAGGGTTAGTGTTAGGGTTACGGTGAGGGTGAGGGTTAGGGTTAGGTTTAGGGTGAGGGTTAGGTTTAGGGTTAGGGTGACGGTGAGGGTAAGGGTTAGGTGAGTACTAGGGTTAGGGTTAGGGTTAGGGTAAGGTTTAGGTTTAGGGTGAGGGTGAGAGTGAGAGTTAGGGTTAGGATTAGGCTTAGGTGTAGGGTTAGGCTTAGGTTGAGGGTGAGGGTGAGTCTCAGAGTTAGGTTTAGTGTGAGGGTTAGGGTTATGGTTATTTTTAGGGTGTGGGTGAGGGTGAGGGTTAGGGTGAGGGTCAAGGTGAGTTTGAGGGTGAGGTTGAGGGTTAAGGTTTGGGTGAGGGATAGTGTTAGAGTTAAGGTTAGGGTGAGGATTAGGGTTATGGTTAGTGTTAGGATGAGGGTTAGGTTTAGGGTTAGGGTGAGGGTAAGTTTTAGGGTGAGGGTGAGGGTTAGGGTTATAAATAGGGTTTGGGTTAGGGTGAAGGTCAGGGATGGGTTAGGATTAGGGTGAGGGTTTTGTTTAGGGTTAGATTGAGAGTTAGGTTGAGAGTGAGTGTGAGGGTTAGCGTTTGGATTAGTGTTAGGGTTAGGGTTAAGGTGAGGTTGATTTTGAGGATGAGGTTTAGGGTTAATGTGAGGTTTAGCGTTAAGGTTAGGGTGAGGGTTAGGTTTAGGTTTAGGAAGAGGGTAAGGGTTAGTGTGAGGGCTAGGGTGAGGGTGAGGGTTAGGGATAGGGTTAGGTTGAGGTTTAGGGTTAAGGTGATGGTTAGGGTTAGTGTGAGGGTTAGTGTTAGGACTAGGGTTAGTTTTAGGGTGAGAGTTAGTGTTAGGGTGAGTTATAGCGTTAGGGTGAGGGTTATGGTTAGGGTTAGGGTTAGTGTTAGCTTTAGGGTTATTGTTTGGGTTAGGGTTAAGGTTATGTTGAGGGTTAGGGTGAGGGTAAGTGTTAGGGTGAGGGTTACCGTTAGGGTGAGGGTTATGGTTAGGGTTAGGGTTACTGTTAGGTTTAGGGTTTTTGTTAGGGTTAGGGTTAGGGTTAAGGTTACGGTGAGGATGAGGGTGATGTTTTGGTTTATGGTTAGGTTGAGGTTTGGGTTTAAGGTTAGGTTTACAGTTAGGGTTAGGGTGAGGGTGAGGTTTAGGTTTAGAGTTAGTTCTGCGGGGAGGGTTAGGGTGAGGGTTAGGGTTAGGGTTAGGGTTAGTGTTAGGATTAGGGTTAGGATGAGGTTGAGTGTGAGGGTTAGGGTTAGGGTTAGTCTGTGGGTGAGGGTGAGGGTTAGGTTTAGGATTAAGGCGAGGTTTAGGATGAGGTTAAGGTTAGGATTAGGGTTAAGATGAGGTCAAGGGTGAGGGTGAGGGTTAGGGTTACCATTATGGTGAGGTTTAGGATTAGGATTAGGTTTATGGTTAGGGTGAGGGTTAATGTTAGGGTTACAGTGAGGGTGAGGTTTAGGGTTAGTGTGAGGGTTAGTGTTAGGGTTAGGGTGAGGGTGAGGTTTAGGGTTAAAGTGAGGGTTAGTGTTAGGTTTAGGGTTAGGGTGAGGGTTAGAGTTCGGGTTAGGCTTAGGCTTAGGCTTAGGCCGAGCGTGGGGGTGAGGGTTAGGGTTAGGGTTAGGGTGAGGGTTAGGGTTAGGTTTAGGG
Source organism: Dipodomys merriami (assembly GCF_024711535.1). Classification (NCBI taxonomy): domain Eukaryota; kingdom Metazoa; phylum Chordata; class Mammalia; order Rodentia; family Heteromyidae; genus Dipodomys; species Dipodomys merriami. The sequence goes on from NW_027206579.1 coordinate 2,222,359, forward strand.
TGACTGTTAGGATGAGGTTTGTGGTTATGGTTATGGTTAGGGTTAGTTTTAGGGTTAAGATTAGGGTTAGGTTTAGGGTTAGGGTTAGGCTGAGGGTTTGGGTTAGGGTTAGGGTTAAGTTTAGGATTAGGGTTAGGGTTAGGGTTATTGTGAGTGTTATGGTTAGTGTTAAGTTTGCAGTGAGGGTGAGGCTCAGGCTGAGGGTTATGGTTAGTGTTAGGGTTTGGGTTAGGGTTAGTTTTATTCTTAGGGTTAGGTTTAGAGTTATGGTCATGGTGAGAGTGAGGGTGAGGGTTACGGTGAGGTTTAGGGTGAGGTTTAGCATTAGGGTTAGGGTTAGGATTAGGGTGCTGGTGAGGTGTAGGTTTAGAGTTAGGTTGAGGGGGATGGATAGGGTGAGGGTTAGGGTTAGGTTTAGTGTTAGCATGAGGGTGAGGGGGAGGGTTAGGTTGAGGTTTAGGGATAGGGTTAGGATTAATATTAGGTTTAGGGTGAGGGTGAGGGTTAGGGTTAGGTTTAGGCTTAGGGTTAGGCTGATGGTGAGGCTGGCGGTGAGGATTAGGGTTAGGGTGATGGTTAGGCTTAGGGTTAGTGTTATTGTTAGGGTCAGGGTTAGAGTTAAATTGAGGGTGAGGGTGAGGGTAGGGTTAGGGTTAGGTTTAAGCTGAGGTTTAGGGTTAGGTTTAGAGATAGGGTTAGGGTGAGGGTGAGGTTAGGGTTAAAGTTAGGGTTAATGTTAGGGTTAGGCTTAGAGTTAGAATGAGGCTGAGCGTGGGCGTGAGGATTAGGGTTAGGGTTAGGGTTAGAGTTAGGGTTAGGGTTAGGGTTATGGTTACGGTAAGGGTTAATATTAGTGTTATGGTTAGTGTTAGGTTTAAGTTTGCAGTGAGGGTGAGGCTGAGGGTGAGGTTTAGGGTTAGGGTTAGGGTTATGGTTAGTGTTATTTTTAGGGTTAGGTTTAGAGTTACGGTGAGGGTGAGGTGAGGGTGAGGGTTAGGGTTAGGTGAGGTTCAGGGTGATGTTTAGGGTTAGGGTTAGGTTGAGGGTGAGGATTAGGTTTAGAGTTAGGGTTAGTGGGAGGGTTAGGGTGAGGGTTAGGGTTAGGTTGAATTTTAGGGATAGGTTTATGGTTAGGATTAGGGTTAGGGTGAGGGTGAGTGTGAGGGTTAGAATTAGGGTTAGGCTTAGGATTAGGGTTAGGCTGAGGGTGAGGTTGGGAGTGAGCGTTTGTGTTACAGTGAGGGTGAGGATTAGAGTTAGGGTGAGCGTTAGGATGAGGTTTAGATTTACAGTGAGGGTGAGGGTTAGGGTTTAGGGTGAGGGTTAGGGTTAGGATTAGGGTTAGGGTGAGGGTGAGGGTTAGGATTAGGGTTATAGTTAGGTTTATTGTTAGTGTTATGGTTAAGGTTATTTTTGGAGTGAGGGTGAGGCTGAGGGTGAGGGTTAGGGTTAGGATTAGGAATAGGGTTAGGGTGAGTGTGAGATTGAGGGTGAGGGTGAGGGTTAGGGTTAGGGTTAGGGTGAGATTTAGGTTTAGGATTAGGGTTAGAGTTTGGGTTAGGATTAGGGTGAGGGTAAGTGTTAGGGTGAAGGTTAGGTTTAGGGTTAGGGTTACAGATAGGTTGAGGGTTAGGTTTCCTGCTAGGATTATTTTTAATTTTAAGTTTAGGGTTACGTTGAGGGTGAGGGTGAGGGTGAAGGTTAGGGTTAGGGTTAGGGTGAGGTTTAAGGTTAGGATTAAGGTTAGAGTTAGGGTTAGGGTTAGGGTGAGGTTTAGGGTTAGAGTTAGGCTTAGGGTGAAGGTTAGTGTGAGGGTTAGGGTTAGGGTTAGTGTTAGGTTAGGGTTAGGGTTAGGTTTAGGTTGAGGTTTAGGTATAGGGTTAGGGTTAGAGTTAGGGTTAGGTTGATTGTGAGGTTTAGGGTTAGAGTTAGGGTTAGTGTTAGGGTTAGGTTTAGGGTGAGGGTTAGGGTGAGGGTTAGAGTTCGGGTTAGGCTTATGCGGATTGTGAGGGTGAGGGTTAGGGTTAGGGTGAGGGTTAGCGTTAGGTTTAGGGTGAGGGTTTGGATGAGGTTTTGGGTTATGGTTAGGGTTAGTGTTACTTTTAGGGTTAGGGTTAGGGTTAGGGTTAGGTTTATGGTTAGGGTTAAGGTGCGGGTTAGGGTTAGGCTTAGGCTTAGGGTTAAGGTTAGGTTTATTGCTAGTGTTATGTTTAGTGTTTAGTTTGCAGTGAGGGTGAAGCTCAGGTTGAGGGTTATGGTTAGTGTTAGTGTTAGGGTTAGGGTTAAAGTTAGTGTTATTGTTAGGGTTAGGGTTAGAGTTACGGTCACGGTGAGAGTGAGGGTGAGGGTGTGGGTTAGAGTGAGGTTTAGGGTGAGGTTTAGGTTTAAGGTTAGTGTTAGGGTGCTGGTAAGCTTTAGGTTTAGAGTTAGGGTTAAAGGGAGGGTTTGTGTGAGGGTTAGGTTTAGGTTTAGGGTTACAGATAGGTTGAGGGTTAGGGTTCCTGCTAGGGTTATTTTCAATTTTAAGTTTATGGTTACGTTGAGGGTGAGGGTGAGGGTTAGGGTTAGGGTTAGGGTGAGGTTTAAGGTTAGGATTAGTGTTAGAGATAGGGTTAGGGTTAGGGTGAGGTTTAGGGTTAGAGTTAGGCTTAGGGTAAGGGTTAGTGTGAGGGTTAGGGTTAGGGTTAGTGTTAGGTTAGGGTTAGGGTGAGGGTTAGTCTAAGGGTTAGGGTTAGGTTTAGGTTGAAGTTTAGGTATAGGGTTAGGGTTAGAGTTAGGGTTAGGTTGATCGTGAGGTTTAGGGTTAGAGTTAGGGTTAGTGTTAGGGTTAGGTTTAGGGTGAGGGTTAGTGTGAGAGTTAGAGTTTGGGTTAGGCTTAGGCGGATTGTGAAGGTGAGGGTTAGGGTTAGTGTTACTTTCAGGGTTAGGGTTAGGGTTAGGGTTAAGTTTATGGTTAAGGTTAAGGTGAGGGTTAGGTTTAGGGTTCGGCTTAGGGTTAAGGTTAGGGTTATTGTTAGTGTTATGGTTAGTGATAATTTTGCAGTGAGGGTGAGGCTCATTTGAGGGTTATGGTTAGTGTTAGGGTTAGGGTTAGGGTTAAGGTTAGTGTTATTGTTAGGTTTAGGCTTAGAGTTACGGTCACGGTGAGAGTGAGGGTGAGGGTGAGGGTTAGGGTGAGGTTTAGGGTGAGGTTTAGGTTTAAGGTTACGGTTAGGGTGCTGGTAAGGTTTAAGTTTAGAGTTAGGGTGAGGGGGAGGGTTAGGGTGAGGGTTAGGTTTAGGTTTAGTGTTAGCTTTAGGGGGAGGGGGAGGGTTAGGTTGAGGTTCCGGGATAGGGTTAGGGTTAGGGTTAGGATTAGGGTCAGTGTGAGGGTGAGGGTTAGGGGTAGGGTTAGGCTTAGGCTTAGGCTTAGGCTAAGGGTGAGGATGGGAGTGATGATTAGGGTTAGGGTGATGGTTAGGCTTAGGGTTAGTGTTATTGTTAGGGTTAGGGTTAGAGTTACGGTGAGGGTGAGGGTGCGGGTGAGGTTTAGGGTTAGGGTTAAGGTGAGGTTTAAGGTTAGGTTTAGAGATAGAGTTAGGGTGAGGGTGAGGTTTAGGGTTAGATTTAGGGTTAGTGTTAGGGTTAGGCTTAGGGTTAGGCTGAGGCTGAGGGTGGGGGTGAGGATTAGGGTTAGGTTTAGGTTTAGGGTTAGAGTTAGGGTTAGGGTTAGAGTTAGGTATTGGGTTATTGTTAGTGTTATGGTTAGGATTAAGTTTGCAGTGAGAGTGAGGCTGAGGGTGAGGTTTATGGTTAGGGTTAGGGTTAGGATTAGGGTTACTGTGACTGTGAGTGTGAGGGTTAGGGTTAGGGTTAGGCTTAGGCTCAGGGTTAGGCTGAGGGTGAGGGTGGGGGTGAAGGTTAGTGTCTTGTTGAGGATGAGGATTAGGGTTAGGGTGAGGGTTAGGATGAGGGTTAGTGTTATGGTGAGGGTATGGTTTAGGGTTAGGGTGAGTTTTAGGGTTAGGATTAGGGTTAGGGTGAGGGTTAGGGTTAGGGTTAGGGTTAGGGTTATTGTTAGTGTTATGGTTAAGGTTACCTTTGCAGTGAGGAGGAGGCTGAGCGTGAAGGTTAGGGTTAGGATTAGGGTTAGGTTGAGGTTGAGGGTTAGGGTGAGGTTGAGGGTTAGTGTGAGGTTTAGGGTTAGGGTGAGAGTTAGGGTTATTGTGAGGGTTAGTGTTAGGGTTATGGTTATTGTTAGGGTCAGAGTTAGGGTTAGGGTCAGGGTTAGGTTTAGGGTCAGGGTTAGGGTTATGGTTAGTGTTAGGGTTAGGGTTAGGTTGAGGGTTAGTTTGAGGTTTAGGGTTAGGGTTAGGTTTAAATTAAGTTTCGGTGAGGGTGAGTGTGAGGGTTAGGGTTACCCTTGGGCTTAGGCTGAGGGTGAGGGTGGGGGTGAGGATTAGTTTTTGGTGATAGTTAGGTTTAGAATTAGAGTGACGGTTAGGATGAGGTTTAGGGTTACGATTAGGGTGAGGGCTAGGGTGAGGGTGAGCGTTACTGTTAGGGTTAGGCTTAGGCTGAGGTTTAGGCTGAGGGTGAGATTGAGGGTGAGAGTTACGGTTAGGTTGTTGGTTAGGGTTACGGTTAACTTGAAGGTTAGAATGAGGTTTAGGGATAGGTTGAGTGTTATGGTGAGGGTGATGGTAAGGGGAAAGTTGAGGGTTAGGCTGTGGGTGAGGGTTAAGATAAGGGTGAGGGTTAGGGTTAGGGTGAGGGTTAGGGTAAGTGTGAGGGTTAGGGGTTAGGGTGAGGATGAGGGTTAGGTTTAATGTGAGGTTTAGGTTGAGGATGAGGGTTAGGGTTAGGTGAGGGTAAGGGTTAGAATTAGGGTTAGGGTGTGGGCTAGGGTGAGGGTGAGGGTTAGGGTTAGGGTTAGGGTTAGGGTGAGGGTTAGGGTTAGGGTGAGTGTTAGGGTTAATGTGAGGGTTAGTGTTAGGGTTATGGTTAGGGTTAGGATCAGGGTTATGGTTAGGGTCAGGTTTAGGTTTAGGGTCAGGGTTAGGGTTAGGGTTAGTGTTTGGGTTAGGGTTAGGGTGAGGGTTAGTTTGATGTGTAGGGTTAGGGTTAGGTTTAGGATTAGGTTTGGGTGAGCGTGAGTGTGAGGGTTAGGGTTACGCTTAGGCTTAGGCTGAGGGTGAGGGTGGGGGTGAGTATTAGTGTTTGGTGATAGTTAGGTTTAGAATTAGAGTGACGGTTAGGATGAGGTTTAGTGTTAGGATTAGGGTTAGCATGAGGGCTAGTGTGAGGGTGAGGGTTAGGGTTAGAATTATGGCGAGGTTTAGGATTAGGGTTAGGTTTAGGGTTAGGGTGAGGGTTAGGGTTGGGGTTAGTTTTAGGGTGAGGGTGAGGGTTAGGATTAGGTTTAGGGTTAGGGTTATTGTTAGTGTTATGATTAAGGTTAAATTTAAGGTGAAGGTGAGGCTGAGGGTGAGGTTTAGGGTTAGGGTTATGGTGAGGTTTAGGGTTAGGGTTAAGGTTAGGTTTAGGGTGAGGGCTTGGGTTGGGGTTAGGGTTACGGTGAGGGTAAGTGTTAGGGTTAGGCTTAGGCTTAGGGTTATTTTAGGGTTTGGGTAACGGTTAAGCTGAGGGTGAGGGTGAGGGTTAGGTTAAGGTTAGGGTGAGGTTTAGGTTTAGGGTTAGGGTTAGAGTTAGGTTTAGGGTGATAGTGAGGTTTAGGGTTAGAGTTAGGGTTAGTGTTAGTATTATGGTTAGTGTGAGGGTTAGAGTGTGGGTTAGGGTTAGGTTGAGGGTGATGGTTAGGGTTATGTTTAGGGTGAGGTTTAGGATGAGGTTTAGGGTTAGGTTTAGGGTTAGGGTTAGTTTTAGGGTGAGGGTTAGGGTGAGGGTTAGGGTTAGGGTAAGGGTTAGGGTTTGGCTTAGGGTTAGGGTTAGGGTTATTGTTAGTGTTATGGTTAGTGTTAAGTTTGCGGCGAGGGTGAGCTCAGGGTGAGGGTTATGGTTAGTGTTAGTGTTTGGGTTAGGGTTAGTATTATTATTAGGGTTAGGTTTAGAGTTACGGTCATGGTGAGAGTGAGGGTGAGGGTTAGGGTGAGGTTTAGGGTGAGGTTTAGGGTTAAGGTTAGAGTTAGGTTTAGGGTACTGGTGAGGTTTAGGGTTAGAGTTAGGGTGAGGGGGAGGGTTAGGGTGAGGGTTAGGGTTAGGTTTAGTGTTAGTATTAGGGTGAGGGTGAGGGTTAGGTTGCGGTTTAGGGATAGGGTTAGGGTTAGGATTAGGGTTAGGGTGAGGGTGAGGGTGAGGGTTATGGTTAGGCTTAGGCTTAGGGTTAAGGTGAGGGTGAGGCTGGGGGTGAGGATTAGTGTTAGGTTGATTGTTAGGGTTAGGGTTAGTGTTATTGTTAGGGTTAGGGTTAGAATTACCATGAGGGTGAGTGTGCGGGTAGGTTTAGGGTTAGGGTTAGGCTGAGGTTTAGGGTTAGTGTTAGGGTGAGGGTAAATGTTAAGGTAAGATTTAGGGTTAGGGTGATGGTTATGGTTAGGGTTAAGGTTAGGGTTAGGGTTATTGTTAGTGTTCGGGTTAGGGTTATACTTTTAAGGTGAGGGTGAGGATGTGGGTTAGGGTTAGGGTGAGGGTGAGGTTTAGGGGTAGAGTTAGGGTTAGTGTTAGGGTTAGGGATAGGGTGAGGGTTAGGGTTAAGCTTAGGCTTAGGCTTAGGCTTAGGTCGAGCTTGGGGGGAGGTTTAGGGTTCGGGTTAGGGTGAGTTTTAGGGTTAGGTTTAGGCTGAGGGTTAGGATGAGGTTTAGGGTTAGGATTAGGTTTAGGGTGAGGGCTAGGGTGAGGGTTAGGGTTAGGGTTAGGGTTAGGATAGGGATAGGTTTAGGATTTGGGTTAGGGTGAGTGTGAGTGTGAGGGTTAGGGTTGGGTTAGGCTTAGGGTTATGGTGAGGGTTAGGGTTAGAGTTTGGGTTAGGGTGAGGGTGAGGCTGAGGATTAGGTTTAGATTTAGTGTTTGGTTTATGGTTAGGGTTGGTGTTACTTTTAGGGTTAGGTTAGTGTTAAGGTGAGGTTTAGGGTTACCTTTAGGGTTAGGGTTAAGTTAGGGTTAGGCTGAGGGTGAGGGTGGGGGTGAGGATTAGGGTTATGTTTAGGGTTAGGATTAGGGTTAGGGTTATTGTTAGTGTTATGGTTAGGGTTAAGTTTGTAGTGAGGATGAGGCTGAGGATGAGGGTTATGGTTAGGGTTAGGGTTACTGTTATTGTTAGTGTTAGGGTTAGAATTACAGTGAGGTTGAAGGTGAGGGTGAGGGTTAGGGTTAGTGTTAGAGTTAGGGTGAGAGTGAGGCTTAGGTTGAGGTTTAGCGATAGGGTTACGTTTAGGTTTAGGTTTAGGGTGAGCATGAGTGTGAGGGTTAGGTTGAGGGTTAGGCTTAGGCTTATGGTTAGGCTGAGGGTGAGGGTAGGGGTGAGGATTAGGGTTAGGGTGATGGTTAGGGTTAGAGTTACTGTTATTGTTAGGGTTAGGGTTAGCGTTTCGGTGAGGTTGAGCGTGGGGTTGAGGGTTAGGGTTAGGGTTAGGGTGAGGTTTAGGATTAGGGTTAGGGTTACGGTGAGGGTCAGGTTTAGGGTTAGATATAGATTTAGGGGAAGCGTTAGGGTGAGGGTTAGGTTTAGGGTTAGTGTTAGGGTTAGGGTTAATGTTAGGGTTAGGGTTAGGGTTAGGGTGAGGGTTTTTTGAGGGTGAGGTATAAGGTTAGGGTTAGGATTAGGATTAGGGTTAGGGTGAGGGTTTTTGTTAGGGTTAGGGTTTGGTTTGGGCTTAGGGTTAGGCTGAGGGTGAGGGTGAGAGTGAGGGTGAGGGTTAGAATTTGTGTGATGGTTAGCATTAGGGTTACTGTGACAGTTAGGGTTTGGTTAAGTTTAGTGTTAGGGTGATGATTAGGTTTAGGATTAGGGTTAGGGTGAAGGCTAGGGCAAGGGTGAGGGTTTGGGTTAGTGTTAGGGTAAGGTTTAGGGTTAGGGTTAGGGTTCGGGTGAGGGTTAAGATGAGGGTTATGGTTACGGTGAGGGTGAAGGTGAGGGTTAGGTTTAGGGTAGGGTGAGGTTAAGTGTTAGGGTAGGGTTAGAGTTAGGGTTAGGGTGAGGGTGAGGTTTAGGGGTAGAGTTAGGGTTAGGGTGAGGGTTAGGGTTAGGGTGAGGATTAGGGTGGGGGTGATGTTAAGGGTAAAGTTGAGGGATAGGCTGAGTGTGAGGGTTAAGGTAAGGGTGAGGGTTAGGATTAGTGTTAGGTTGAGGGTGAGATTTAGATTATTAGTGTTAGGGTTAGTGTGAGGTTTAGGGTGAGGATGAGGGTTAGGGCTCGTGTGAGGGCTAGGATGAGGGTGAGGGTTAGGGTTAGTGTTAGGGTGAGATTTAGGGTTAGGGTAATATTTGGGTTAGTGTGAGCGTTAGTGTTGGAGTTTCGTTAGTGTTAGGATGAGGGTAAGAGTTAGGGTGAGAGTTAGGGTTAGTGTGAGGTTTATGTTTAGGGTGAGGTTGAGTGTTAGGGTTAGGTTTAGGAAGAGATTAAGTTTAAGGTTAGGGTTAGAGTTAGGGTTATGGTGAGGGAGAGGTTTAGGGTTATAGTAAGGGGTAGTGTTAGGGTTTGGGTGAGGGTGAGGGTTAGGGTTAGGGTTAGGCTTAGGTTTAGGCTTCGGCTGAGCATTAGGGTAAGGGTTCAGGTTCGGGTTAGGGTTCGGGTTTGGGTTCGGGTTAGGGTGAGTGTTAGGATGAGGTTTAGGGTTAGGATTAGGATTAGGGTGAGGGCTAGGGTGAGGGTTAGGGTGAGGTTTAGTGTTAGGGATATTGTTAGGTTTAGGATTTGGGTTAGGGTGAGGGTGATTTGAGGGATAGGTTTAGGGTTAGGGTTATGGTAAGGGTTAGGGTTATTGTTAGTGTTATGGTTACGGTTAAGTTTACGGTGAGGGTGTGGCTGAGGGTGAGGGTTATGGTTAGGGTTACTGTTAGGGATAGTGTTAGGGTTGTTGTTATTGTTAGGGTTAGGGTTAGAGCTAAGCTGAGGTTGAGGGTGAGGGTGAAGATTAGGGTTAGGGTGAGGTTTAGGGTTAGGGTTAGGGATAGGGTGAAGGTGAGGTTTAGGGTTAGAGTTAGGGTTAGGGGGAGGGTTAGGGTGAGGTTGAGGGTTAGGGTTAGTGTTAGGGTTAGGGTGAGGGTGAGGGTTAGGTTGAGGTTTAGAGATAGGGTTAGGTTTAGGATTAGGTTTATGGTGAGGGTGAGTGTGAGGGTTAGGGTGAGGGTTAGGCTTCGGCTTAGGTTTAGGCTGAGGGTGAGGGTGGGAGTAAGTATTAATGTTAGGGTGATGATTAGGGTTAGGGTTAGTGTTATGGTTAGGGTTAGGGTTAGAGTTACAATTAGGGTGAGGGTGCGGGTGAGGGTTAGCTTTAGGGTTAGGGTGGGGTTTAGGGTTAGGGTTAGGGTTAGGGAGAGGGTGAGGTTTAGGGTTAGATATAGGGTTAGGGGGAGGGTTAGGGTGATTGTTAGGGTTAGGGTTAGTGTTAGGGTTAGGGTGAGGGTGAGGTTTAGGTTTAGGTTTAGGGTTAGGCTTTGGTTTAGGCTGAGGGTGATGGTGAGGGTTAGGGTTAGGGTGAGGGTTAGGGTTGGGGTTATGGGGAGGGTCATGATGAGGGTTAGGTTCAGGATTTGGTTTAGGGTGAGGGTTACGCTTACAGAAGGGTGAGGGTTAGGGTTAGGGTTAGGATTAGGGTTAGGGTTAGGGTTAGGGTTATTGTTAGGGTTAGGGTTAGGGTTATGGTTACAGTGAGGGTGAGGGTTAGGGTTAAGGTTAGGGTGAGGTTTTTAGTGTTAGGGTTAGGGTTAGAGTTAGGGTTAGGGTGAGGGTGAGGTTTAGGGGTAGAGTTAGGGTTAAGGTGAGGGTGAGAATGAGGGTTAGGGTTACGGTGAGACTTAAGGTGGGGGTGATGTTAAGGGTAAAGATGAGGATTAGGCCTAGGGTGAGGGTTAGAGTTAGGGTGAGGGTTACAGTTAGGGTGAGGGTGAGGGTTAGGGTTAGGGTTAGAGTTAGTGTTCAGGTTAAGTTTAGGGTTAGGGTGAGTGTTAGGGTGAGGATGAGAGTTAGGGTTAGGGTGAGTGCTAGGGTGAGTGTGAGTACTAGGTTTAGTTTTAGGGTGATGTTAGGGTTAGTGAGGGTTATGGTTAGGGTTAGGGTTAGGGTTAGGTTTAGGTTTAGTTTTAGGGTTAGGTGTAGGGTTAGGGTAGGATTAAGATTAGGGTTAGGGTTATTGTTAGGGTTAGGGTTAGGATGAGGTTTAGGTTTAGGTTTCGGGTTAGAGTTTGGGTTAGGGTAAGGGTGAGGTTTAGGGTTAGAGTTAGGGATAGTGTTAGGGTTAGGTTTAGCGTGAGGTTTAGGTTTAGGGTTAGGCTTAGGCTTTGGTTTATGCTTAGGCCCAGCATGTCGGTGAGGGTTAGGGTTAGGGTTAGGGTGAGGGTTATCGTTACGGAAGGGTGTGGGTTTGGGTTAGGGTGAGGGTTAGGGTTAGAATTAGGGTTAGGGTGAGGGTGAGGGTTAGGATTAGGGTTAGAGTTAGGGTTATTGTTAGGGTTAGGGTTAGGGTTACGGTGAGGGTGACGTTTAGGGATAAGTTTAGGGTGAGGTTTTTAGTGTTAGGCTTAGTGTTAGGGTTAGGGTTAGGGTTAGGGTGAGGTTTAGGGGTAGAGTTAGGGTTAGGGTGATGGTTAGGTTTAGGGTGATGGTTAGGGTGAGGGTTAAGTTGGTGTGACTGTAAGGCTAAAGATGAGGGTTAGGCCTAGGATGAGGGTTATGGTAAGGGTGAGGGTTAGGGTTAGGGTTAGGATTAGGGTGAGAGTTAGTGTTCAGGTTAAGTTTAGGGTTAGGGTGAGTTTTATTATGAGGATGAGGGTTAGGGTTAGGGTGAGGGCTAGGGTGAGCGGGAGGATTAGGGTTAGTGTTAGGGTGAGGTTAGGGTTAGGGTGAGGGTTATGGTTAGGGTTAGGATTAGGGTTAGAGTTAGGGTTAGGTTTAGTGTTAGGGTTAGGGGTAGTGTTAGGGTAGGGTTAAGGTTAGGGTTAGGGTTAGAGTTAGGATGAGGTTTAGGTTTAGAGTTAGGGTTAGTGTTAGTGTTAGGGTAAGGATGAGGTTTAGGGTTAGAGTTAGGGTTTGTGTTAGGGTTAGGGTTAGGGTGAGGTTTAGGGTTAGGGTTAGGCTTCGGCTTTGGTTTAGGCTTAGGCCCATCATGTGGGTGAGGGTTAGGGTTAGGTTTAGGGTGAGGGTTAAGGTTAGGGTTCAGGTGAGGTTTAGGATGATTTTTAGGGTTAGGATTAGTGTTAGGGTGAGGGTTAGGATGATTTTTCGGGTTAGGGATAGGGTTAGATTTAGGGTTAGCTTGATGGTTAGTGTGAGGGTTAGGGTTAGCATTAGGGTCAGGCTTAGGGTTATGGTGAGGGTTAGGTTTAGGGTTTGGTTAGGGTGAGGGTGAGGCAGAGGAGTAGGGTTAGGTTGAGATTTAGGTTTAGGGTTAGGTTTAGGGTTAGGTTTAGTGTTATGGTTAGCGTTAAGGTTAAGTTGAGGGTTAGGATTAGTGTTATTGTTAGGGTTAGGTTTACAGTTACAGTGAGGGTGAGGGTGAGGGTGAGGATTAGGTTTAGGGTGAAGTTTAGGGTTAGTGTTATGGTTAGGGTTAGGGTGAGGGTGAGGTTTAGGGTTAGAGTTAGGTTGAGAGGGGAAGGTTAGGGTAAAATTGAGGGCTAGGTTTAGTGTTAGGATTAGGGTGAGTGTGAGGTATAGGTTGAGGTTTAAGGATAGGGGTAGGTTTAGGATTAATGTTAGGGTGAGGGTGAGTGTGAGGGTTAGGGTGAGGGGTAGGCTTTGGCTTAGGTTTAGGCTGAGGGTGAGGGTGGGGGTAAGGATTAAAGTTAGGGTGATGATTAGGGTTAAGGTTAGTGCTATTGTTAGGGTTAGGGTTAGAGTTACAGTGAGGTTGAGGGTGCGAGTGAGGGTTACCTTTAGGGTTAGGGTGGGGTTTAAGGTTAGGCTTAGTGTTAGGGTTAGGGTGGGGGTGAGGGTTAGCTTTAGGTTTAGGGTTAGGCTTAGGGTTAGGCTGAGGGTGATGGTGAGGGTGAGGGTTAGGGTTAGGGTGAGGGTTAGGGTAAGGGTTATGGGGAGGGTTATGATGAGGGTTAGGATTAGGATTAGGGTTAGGGTGAGGGTTAGGATTACGGAAGGGTGAGGATTAGGTTTAGGGTGAGGGTTAGGGCTAGGATTAGGGTTAGGGTGTAGGTGAGGTTTAGGATTACGGTTAGGGTTTGGGTTATTGTTAGGGTTAGGTTTAGGGTTATGGTTACGGTGAGGGTGAGGGTTAGGTTTAAGGTTAGGGTGAGGTTTATATTGTTAGGGTTAGTGTTAGAGTTAGGGTTAGGGTGAGGGTGAGGTTAAGGGGTAGTGTTAGGGTTAGGGTGAGGGTTAGGGTGAGGTTTAGGGTTAGGGTGAGTGTTAAGGTGGGGGTGACGGTAAGGGTAAAGATGAGGGTTAGGCCTAGGTTGAGGGTTATGGTATGGGAGAAGGTTAGGGTTAGGGTGAAGTTTAGGGATAGGGTTAGGGTGAGAGTTAGTGTTCAGGTTAAGTTTAGGGTTAGGATGAGGTTTAGGTTGAGGGTGAGAGTTAGGGTTAGGGTGAGGGCTAGTGTTAGTGTGAGGATTAGGGTTAGTGTTAGGGTGAGGTTAGGGTTAGGGTGAGGGTTATGGTTATGGTTATGGTTAGCGTTAGGGTTAGGTTTAGTGTTAGGATTAGGGGTAGGGTTAGGGTAGGGTTAAGGTTAGGGTTAGCTTTATTGTTAGGGTTAGGGTTAGGATGATGTTTAGGTTTAGGGTTAGGGTTAGAGTTAGGGTTAGGGTAAGGGTGAGTTTTAGGGTTAGAGTTAGGGTTAGTGTTAGGGTTAGTTTTAGGGTGAGGGTTAGGGTTAGGGTTAGGCTTAGGCTTTGGTTTAGGCTTAGGCCCAGCATGTGGGTGAGGGTTAGGGTTAGTGTTAGGGTGAGGGTTAGGGTTAGGTCGAGGGTTAGTGTTATTAGTAGGTTTAGTGTTAGAGTTGCGGTGAGGTTGAGGCTGAGGTTTAGGGTTAAGGTTAGGGTGAGGTTTTTAATGTTAGGGTTAGTGTTAAAGTTAAGGTTAGGGTGAGGGTGAGGTTTCGGGGTAGAGTTAGTGTTAGGGTGAGGTATAGGGTGAGAGTTAGGGTTAGGGTGAGTGCTAGGGTTAGAGTGATGGGTAGATTGAGGATTAGTGTTCGGTTAGTGTGAGGTTTAGGTTGAGGATGAGGGTTAGGGTTAGGGTGAGAGTTAGGGTTAGGATTAGGGTGAGGTTTAGGGTTAGGGTGATGTTTAGTGTTAGTGTGAGTGTTTGTGTTCTGATTAGGGTTAGTGTTAAGGTCAGGGTAAGTGTTAGGGTGAGGGTTTGGGTTAGGATGAGTGTTATGGTAAGGGTGAGGGTTAGGATTAGTGTTAGGGTTACTGTTAGGGTTAGGTTTAGGATTTGGGTTGCATTGAAGGTGAGGGTGAGGGTTAGGGTTAGTGTTACTGTGAGGTTTAGTGCTTGGGTTAGGGTTGAGTTAGGTTTATGGTGAGGGTGAAATTTAGGGTTATACGTAGGGTTACGGTGAGGGTTAGGATGAGGGTTGGTTTTAGGGTTAGTTTTATGGTTAGTTTAGTGTTAGGCTTAGGCTTAGCACGAGCATGTGGGTGAGGGTTAGGATTAGGGTTAGGGTGAAGGTTAGGTTTACGGTTAGGGTGAGGGTTAGGATGATGTTTATCGTTAGGATTAGGTTTAGGGTGAAGGCTAGGGTGAGGCTTCGGGTGAGGGTTAGTGGTAGGTATAGTGTTAGGTTTAGGATTAGGGTTAGGGTGAGGGTGAGGGTGAGGGTTATGGTTAGGGTTTGGCTTAGGGTTAGGGTGAGCGTTATGGTTACGGTTAGGTTTAAGGTGAGGGTAAGGCTGAGGATTAGGATTAGGTTTAGGTTTATGGTTAGGGTTAGTGTTATTGTTAGGGTTAGGGTTAGAGTTACGGTGAGGGTGAAGGTGAGGGTGAGAGTTAGGATGAGGGTTAGATTGGGGTTTAGGGTTAGGGTTAGGGTTAGGGTTAGTGTGAGGGTGAGGTTTAGGGTTAGATATAGGGTTAGGAGGAGGGTGAGTGTGAAGTTTATGGTGAGGGTCAGTGTTAGGGTTTGGGTTAGGGGGAAGTTGAGGCTGAGGATTAGTGTTAGGTTTAGGGTTTGGTTTAGGGTTACAGTTTGTGTTAGGTTAAGGGTTAGGGTTAGGGTTATGGTGAGGGTTAGGGTTAGGGTTACGGTTATGGTCAGGGTTAGGATTAGGGTTAGGGTTAAGTTAGGGTCAGGCGGAGGGTGAATGTGGGGTGAGGATTAGGTTTATGGTTAGGGTTAGGGTTATTGTTAGTGTTATGGTTAGGGTTAAGTTTGCAGTGATGGTGAGGCTGAGGGAGAGGGTTATGGTTAGGGTTAGGGTGAGGGTTAGGGTTACTTTTATTTTTAGGGTTATGGTTAGAATTACAGTGTGGTTAGGGTTAGGGTGAGGGTTAGGGTTACTCTTACTTTTAGGGTTATGGTTAGAATTACAGTGTGTTTAATGTTGAGGGTGAGGGTTAGGGTTAGTGTTAGGGTGAGGGTGAGGTTTAGGTTTAGAGTTAGGGTTTGGGGGAGGGTTAGGGTGAGGGTTAGGGTTAGGGTTAGGGTTAGGGTGAGGGTGAGGGTTAGGTTGAGGTTTAGGGATAGGGTTACGTTTAGGATTAGGCTTTGGGTGAGCGTGAGTGTGTGGGTTAGGTTGAGGGTTAGGCTTAATCTTTGGGTTATGCTGAGGGTCAGGGTGGGGGTAAGGATTAGGGTTAGGGTTAGTGTTACTGTTAGGTAAGTGTTAGAGTTACAGTGAGGGTGAGGGTGCTGGTGAGAGTTAGGGTTAGGGTTAGGGTGGGGTTTAGGGTTAGGGTTAGAGTTAGGGTTAGAGTTACTGTTAAGGTGAGGGTGCGGTTGAGTGTGAGGCTTAGGGTTAGGTTTAGGTTTAGGGTTAGAGTTAGGGTGAGGGCTAGGGAGAGGTTTAGGGTTAGGGTTAGGGTGAGGTTTAGGGGTAGGGTTAGATTTAGAGTTAGGGTTAGTGTGAGGTTTAGGGTTAGATTTAGGGTTAGGGTGAGGATGAGGGTGAGGTTTAGGGTTAGGGTTAGTGTGAGGCTGAGGGTTAGGGTTAGGGTTAGGGTGAGGTTTAGGGTGAGGGTGACGTTTAGGTTTAGGGTTAGGATTTGGGTTAGTGTTAGGGTGATTGTGAGGGTTAGGTTTAGGGTTAGGGTTAGGGTTAGTGTTAGGCTGAGGGTTAGGATTAGTGTTAGGGTTATTGTGAGTGTGAGGGTTAGGGTGAGGGTTAGGGTTAGGGTTAGGGTGAGAGTTAGGGTTCAGTTAATTTTACATTTAGGGTGAGGATTAGGGTTAGGATTAGGCTTAGGGTGGGGGCTAGGGGGATGGTGAGGGTTAGGGTTAGTTTTAGGGTAAGGTTTACAGTTAGGGTTAGGGTTCTGGTGAGGGTTAGGATCAGCTTTAGGTTTAAGGTGAGGATGAGGGTTAGGGTTAAGTTGAGGTTTAGGGTAAGGCTTAAGCTTAGGGTTAGGCTGAGCATGAGGTTGAGGGTGAGGGTTAGTGTTAGGGTGCTGTGTAGGTTTTAGGTTAGGGTGATTGTAAGGATGAGATTTAGGGTTAGGGTGAGGTTTAGCGTGATTATGATGGTAAGAGTAATGGTGAGGTTTAGGCTGAGGGTGAGGGTTAAGGAAGGGTGAGTGTTAGGGTTAAGTTTAGGGTTAGGTTAAGGTTTAGGTTTAGGGTTAGGGTGCGGGTTAGATTGAGGATTCGGTTTAGGGTTAGTGTGAGGTTTAGGGTGAGGATGAGGGTTAGGGTTAGGGTGAGGGTTAGCATTAGAATTAGGGTGAGGGCTAGGGTGAGGGTGAGGGTAAGGGTTAGGGTTAGGCTGAGGGCTAGGGTGAGGGTTAGGGTGAGATTTAGGGTTAGTGATAGGGTTAGGTTTAGGGTTAGGGTTAGGGATAGGGTCAGGGTTACGGTGAGGGTTAGTGTTAGGGATAGGGTTAGGCTTAGGGTTAGGCTGAAGGTGAGGTGGGGTTGAGGATTAGGGTTAGGGTTAGTTTTAAGGTTATCGTTAGTGCTATGGTTAGGGTTAAGGTTGCTGTGAGGTTGAGGCTGAGGGTGAGGGTTATGGTTAGGGTTAGGGTTAGGTTTAGTGTTATTGTTAGGGTTAGGGTTAGAGTTACGTTTAGGTTGAGGGTGAGGGTGAGGGTTAGGGTTAGGGTGAGGTTTAGGGTTAGGGTTAGGTTTAGGGTGAGGGTGAGGGTGAGGGTTAGGGTATGGATGAGGTTTAGGTTTCTAGTTAGGGTTAGGGGGAGTGTTAGGGTGAGGTTTAAGGTTTGGGTTAGTGTTAAGGTTAGGGTGAGGTTGAGGGTTAGGTTGAGGTTTAGGGATAGGGTTAGGTTTACGGTTAGGGTTAAGGTGAGGGTTACTGTGAGGTTTCGGGTGAGTGTTAGGCTCAGACTTAGGGTTAGGCTGAGGGTGAGGGTTGGGGTGAGGATAGGGGATAGGTTGATGGTTAGAGTTAATGTTAGTCTTATTTTTAGGGTTAGGAATAGTGTTATGGTGAAGATGAGGGTGCGGGTGAGGTTTAGGGTTAGGGTTAGGGTGGGCTTTAGGGTTAGGGTTAGGGTGAGGTTGAAGTTTAGGGTTAGATATAGGGTTAGGGGGAGTGTTAGGGTGAGGTTTAGGGTTAGAGTTAGTGTTAGGGTTAGGGTGAGGTTGAGGGTTAGGTTGAGGTTTAGGGTTGGTGTGAGGGTTACGGTTATTGTGAGGGTGAGTGTGAGGGTTAGGGTTAGGGTTAGTGTGAAGATTAGTGTTAGGGTTAGGGTTAGGGTTAGGCTGTGGGTAAGTGTTAGGTTGAGGGTTAGGGTTAGGGTGAGGATATTGTTAGGGTTAGGGTGAGGGTTATGGTTACTGTTTGGGTGAGTGTGAGGGTTAGGTTTAGGGTGAGTTTTAGTGTTAGGGTTATAGTTAGAATTAGGGTTAGTGCGAGAATGAAGTTTAGGGGTAGAGTTATGTTTAGGGTTGGGGTTAGGGTGAAGGTTAAGGTTAGGGAGAAATTTAGGGTGGGGGTGATGATAAGGGTAAAGGTGAGGGTTAGGCCGAGGGTGAGGGTTAAGGTAAGGGTGAGGGTTAGGGTTAGGGTTAGGGTGAGGGTTAGGGTAAGGGTTAGGGTGAGGGTGAGGATTAGATCAAGGATTAGTGTTAGGGTTAGTGTAAGGTTTAGGGTGAGGATGAGGATTAGGGTTTGGGTGAGGGCTAGGGTGAGGTTGAGAGTTAGGGTTACTGTTAGGGTGAGGTTTACGGTTAGGGTGATGGTTAGGGTTAGTGTGAGGTTTAGTGTTAGGGTTAGGGTGAGTGTTGGGTTAGGGTTAGGGTTATTGTTAGGTTTAGGGTTAAGGTTACGGTTATGGTTAGGGTAAGGGTGAGGGTTAGGTTTGGGGTTAGGATGAGGTTTAGGTTTAGGGTTTTGGTTAGAGTTAGGGTTAGGGTTAGGGTGAGGGTGAGGTTTAGGGTTAGAGTTAAGTTTAGTGTTAGGGTTAGGGTTAGGGTGAGGGTTAGGGTGAGTATTAGGGTGAGGGTTAGGGTTAAGGATAGAGTTAGGTTTAGGATTAGGGTTAGCGTGAGGGTGAGTGTGAGCGTTACATTTAAGGGTAGGGTTAGGCTTAGGGTTAGGGTAAGGGTTAGGGTTTGGTTTTGTGTTAGGGTGAGTTTGTGGCTGATTATTAGGGTTAGGTTTAGGATTAGGGTTAGGGTTAGGGTTACGGTGAGGGTTCGGGTTAGGCCTAGGTTAGGCTTAGGGTTAGGCTGAGGGTGAGGGTGGGGGTGAGGAATAGGGTTAGGCCAAGGTTTAAAATTCGGGTTATTGTTAGTGTTTTGGTTTGGGTTTAGTTTGCGGTGAGGGTGAGGCTGAGGGTGAGGGTTAGGGTTAGGTTTAGGATTAGGCTTAGGTTTAGGCTGAGAATGAGGTTGGGGGTGGGGAATAATTTTTGGTTGATGGTTTGTTTAGGGTTAGGGTGAGGTTTAGGACGAGGGATCGGGTTAAGATTAGGTTTATGGTGAGGGCTAGGGTGAGGGTGAGTGTTAGGCATAGGGTAAGGCTTAGGCTTAGGGTTAGGTTGAGGGTGAGGGTGAGGGTGAGGGTTTGGGTTAGGGTGATGGACAGGGTTAGCGTTAGGGTGAGTGTTAGGATGAAGGTTAGGGTTAGGATGAGGATTCGGGTGAGCGTGATGGTAAGAGTAAAGGTGAGGCTTAGGCTGACAGTGTGTCTTCCCCTAAGGGTGAGGGTTAGTTTAGGGTGAGGGTTAGGGTAAGGGTAGGGTGAGGGTTAGGATGAGGGTGAGGGTTAGATTGAGGATTAGGGTTAGGGTTAGTGTGAGTTTTAGGATGAGGATGAGGGTTAGGTTTAGGTTGAGGGTTAGGGTTAGAATTAGGATTAGGGTGAGGGCTAGGGTGAGGCTGAGGTTTAGGGTTAGGTTTAGGGTGAGGTTTAGGGTTAGGGTGAGATTTAGGGGTACTGTGAGGGTTAGTGTTAGAGTTAGGGTTATTGTTAGGGTGAGGGTAAATGTTAGGGTGAGGGTTAGGGTTAGGTTGAGGGTTTTGGTTAGGGTGAGGGTTATGGTTAGGGTGAGGGTTATGGTTAGGATGAGGGTTAGGGTTATGGTGAGGGTGAGGATGAGGGTTAGGGTTAGGGTGAGGTTTAGGGTTAGGGTTTGGGTTAGAGTTAGGGTTAGGTTGAGGGTGAGGTTTAGGGTTAGAGTTAGGGTTCGGTTGAAGGATAGGATGAGGGTTAGGGTTAGGGTTAGTTTTAGGTTTAGGGTTAGGTTGAGGTTTATGATTAGGGTTATGGATAGGATTAGGGTTAGGGTGAGGGTGAGGGTGTGGGTTAGGGTTAGGTTTAGCGTTAGGCTTAGGGTTAGGCTGAGGATTAGGTTGAGGGTGAGGTTTAGGTTTAGGGTGAGGGTTAGGGTTAGGGTTAGGGAGAGTTTAAGGTTTAGGGATAGGTTGAGAGTTAGGTTTTGGGTTAAGTTTCGGGTTAGGGTGAGGGTTAGGGTGAGGGTGTCAGTGAGGTTAAAGGTGAGGGTTAGTCTGAGGGTGAGGGTTACGGTAAGTTTGAGGGATAGGGTTAGGGTGAGGTTTAGAGTGAGGATGAGGGTTACGTTTAGAGTGAGGTTTAGGGTTAGAGTTAGGGTTAGGTTGAGGGTTAGGGTTAGATTTAGGGTGAGGTTTAGGGTCATGTTGAGGTTTAGCATTAGTGTGAGGGTTAGTGTTAGGGTGAGGGTAAGTGTTATGGTGAGGTTTAGGGTTAGGGTGAGGGTTATGGTTAGGGTGAGGTTTAGGGTTGGGTTTAGGGTTATTGTTAGTGTTAGGGTTATGGTTAGTGTGAGATTTAGGTTGAGGTTAAGGTTTAAGATTAGGGTGATGGTTAGGGTTAGAATTAGGGTTAGGTTGAGGGCTAGGGTGAGGGTGAGGGTTACGGTTAGGATGAGGTTTAGGGTTAGGGTGAGAGTTAGGGTAACTGTGAGGGTTAGTGTTAGAGTTAGGGTTATTGTTAGGGTGAGGGTAAATGTTAGGGTGAGGGTTAGGGTGAGATTTAGGGTTACTGTCAGGGGTAATGTTAGAGTTAGGGTTAGGGTAAGGGTGAGTGTTAGGTTTAGGGTGAGGGTTATGGTTAGGGTGAGGGATAGGGTTAGGTTTAGGGTTATTTTTAGGTTTACAGTTAGGTTTATAATGAGGGTGAGGGTGAGGGTTGGGGTTAGGGTGAGGTTTAGGTTTAGGGTTAGGGTTTGAATTAGGTTTAGGGTGAGTGTGAGGTTTAGGGTTAGAGTTAGGGTTAGGGTGAGTGTTAGGATGAGGGTTAGGGTTAGGGTTAATTTTAGGTTTATGTTTAGGGTGAGGTTTTGGGTGAAGGTTAGGGTTAGGTTTATGGTTAGGATTAGTGTTAGGGTGAGGGTGAGTGTGTGGGTTAGGGTTAAATTTATTGTTACGCTTAGGGTTAGGCTGAGCGTTAGGTTGAGAGTGAGGGTTATTGTTAGAATGAGGATTAGGGTTAGGGTTATAGTTACGGTTTGGTTGAGGGTGAGGGTGAGAGTTAGGGTTAGGGTTAGGTTGAGGTTTAGGTTTAACGTTAGGATTAGGGATAGGGTGAGGGTGAGGTTTAGAGTTAGATTTAGGTTGAGGGGGAGGGTTAGGGTGAGGGTTATGGTTAGGGTTAGTGTTAGGGTTAGTGCTAGGTTTAGCGCGAGGTTTAGGTTGAGGTTTAGGGTTAGGATTAGGGTTAGGATTAGGTTTAGGGTGAGGGTGAGTGTGAGGGTTAGGGTTAGGATTAGGCTTAGACTTAGGGTTAGGCTGAGGGTGACTGTGAGGGAAAGGATTAGATTTAGGGTGAGGGTTAGGGTTAGGGTTAGGGTTAGGATTAGGGTTAGGGTGGGGATTAAGGTGAGGGTGAGAGATAGGTTTAGGGTTAGGCTTAGGCATAGGTTTAGGATGAGGGTAATGGTTAGGTTGGGGTTAGTGTTATGGTGATGGATAGGGTTAGGGTTAGGGTTCGGGTTATTATGAGGGTTCGGGTTAGGGTTCGGGTTAGGATGAGCATGATGGTAAGAGTAACGGTGAGGGTTAGGCTGAGGTTGAGGGTTAGGTTAAGGGTAAGTGTTAGGGTTAGATTGAGGATTTTGGTTAGGGTTAGTGTGAGGTTTAGGGTGAGGATGAGTGTTAGGGTTAGAATTATGGTTAGGGTGAGGGCTAGCGTGAGGGTGAAGGTTAGGGTTAGGGTTAAGTTTAGGGTGAGGTTTAGGGTGATGGGTAGGGTTACGTTTAGGGTGTGTGTTAGATTTAGTGTGAGAGTTACCGTTAGGGTGAGGGTGAGTGTGAGGTTAACGGTTATGGTGAGGGTTAGGGTGAGGGTGAGGGTTAGGCTTAGGATTAGGGATAGGGTTAGGGTTAGGCTGAGGGTGAGGGTGAGGGTGAGCGTAAGGTTTAGGGTTATGGTTAGGGTTATGGTTAGGGTGAGCGCTAGGGTGAGGGTGAGGGTTAGGGTGAAGTTGAGGGTTAGGCTGAGGGTCTTCATTAGGTAATGTTTAGGGTTAGGGTGAGGATTAGGTGACGTTTAGGGTGAGGGTGAGCTTGAGGGTTTGGGTGTGGGTGTGGGTTATGGTTAGGGTGATGGTGAGGGTTAGGGTGATGTTGAAGGTTAGGGTTAGGGTTAGGTGAGGGTTAGGGTTAGGGTTAGGGTTAGAGTGAGAGTGAGGGTTAGTATTAGGTTTAGGGTTAGGGTGAGGTTTAGGGTGAGGGTGAGGTTTAAGGTTAAGGTTATGTTTGTGGTGTGGGTAAGTGATAGCATGAGGGTTAGGGTGAGTGTTAGAGTTAGCATTAGGGTTAGGGTGAGGGTTAGGGTGAGGGTGCGGGCGAGAGTGAGTGTTAGGGTGAGGATTACAGTGAGTTTTAAGGTTAGGGTGAGGGTTAGGTTTAGGGTGAGTGTTAGGGTGAGGATTAGGTTTATGGTTATGCTTAGGGTTAGGGTGAGGGTTAGGCTGAGGGTTAGGGTTAGGATTAGGTTGAGGGTTATGGTGAGGGTGATTGTTAGGGTTCTTATTAGTGTTAGAGTAAGGTTTAGGGTGACAGTGAGGTTTAGGGTGAGGGTTGGGGTGAGGGTTAGTTTTAGGGTTAAGGTGAGGGTTAGAATAAGGGTTAGGGTTACCGTTAGGGTGAGGGTTAGGTTTAGTGTGAGAGTTAGGGTTAGGGTTAGGGTTAGGATTAGTGTGAGGGTAAGAATTAGGGTGATGGTTAAGGTGAGGGTGAGGTTTAGGTTTAGGAATAGTGATAGGGTTAGTGTTATGCTGCGGGTGAGGGTGAGGGTGAGGGTTACGGTTAGGGTTAAGGTGAGGGCTAGGGTGAGGGTTAGGATTAGGGTGAGGGTAAGGGTGAGGGTGATGGTAAGGGTAAAGGTGAGGGTTAGGCTGAGGGTGAGCTTGAAGATAAGGGATAGGTTTAGGGTTAGGGTGAGGGTTAGGTTAAGCGTTCCGGTTAGGGTTAGGGTTAGGGTTAGATTGATGATTAGGGTTAGGGTTAATGTGAGGTTTAGGGTGAGGATGAGGTTTAGGTTTAGGGTTAGGGTTAGGGTGAGGTTTAGGGTTAGGGTGAGGGTGAGGTTAAGGTTCAGGGTGAGGTTTAGGCTGCGGGTGAGTGTTAGGGTTAGGGTGAGGGTGAGGGTAAGGGTGAGGGTTAGGGTGAGTGTTAGGGTGATGGTGAGGGTGAGTGTTAGGGTTGGGGTTAGGGTTAGGTTGAGGCTTAGGATTAGGGTTAGGGTGAGGATTAGGCATAGTGTGAGTGTTAGGGTTAGAGTGAGTTTAAGGGTTAGGGTGAGGGTTAGGGTTATGGTGAGGGTTAGCGTTAGGGTTAGGGCGAGGGTTAGTGTTAGGTTGGAGGTTAGGGTTATGTTGAGGGTTAGGTTGAGTGTTAGGGTTAGTGTGAGTGATAGGATTAGGGTTAGGGTCAGCGTTATGGTTAGGGTGATGTGTAGAATGAGAGTGAGGGTTAGGGTGAGGGTGAGAGTAAGGGTTAGGTTATGGATGAGGGTTAAGGTTAGTGTGAGGGTGAAGGTAACGTTGAGGGTTAAGGTGAGGGTGAGGTTAAGTTTTAGGATTCGGTTGAGGGTTGGGTTAGATTTAGGGTTATAGGTAGGGTGAGGGGTAGGGTGAGGAGTAGGGTTAGAGTTAAGGTTAGAGTTAGTGTGAGGGTTAGGGTTAGGGTGAGGATAAGGTAAGGGTGAGGGTTGGGGTGAGGGTGAGCGTTACGGTTACACTTAGTGTGACGGTTAGGATTAGGGTTATGGTGAGGGTTAAGGTTAAGGTTATGTTTAGGGTGAGGGTGAGTGTTAGAGTGAAGATAAGGGTTCTGGAGAGTGTGAGGGTTAGGGTTTCAGTGACGATTAGGGTTAGGGTGAGTGTTAGGGTGACGGTGACGGTGAGGTTTAGGGTTGGGATTAGGGTTAGAGTGGGGGGTAGGATTATGTTTAGGGTGAGGGTTAGGGTTACTGTGAGGGTTAGGATGAGGTTTAGGGTTACTGTGAGGGTTCAAGTTAGGGTTAGGCTTAGTGTTAGGGTGAGGTAAGGGTTAGGTTGAGAGGTAGGGTTAGGGTGAGGGTTAGGGTTAATGTGAGGGCTAGGTTTAGGGTGAGTGTTAGGTTTAGGATGATGTTTAGGGTGAGGATAAAGGTTAGGGTGAGGGTGAGGGTGAAGTTTCGGTTGAGTGTTTGGGATAGGGTTAGGCTGAGGTTGAGAGTGAGGGTGAGGCTTAGGGTTAGTTTTATGGTCATGGTGAGTGTGAGGGTGAGGGATAGTGTTAGGCTTAGGCTGAGGGTGAGGGTGAGGGTGAGGGTTAGGGTTAGGGTGAGGGTTAGCTTTAGGTTTATGGTGAGGGTTAGGGTTAGGTTGGAGGTTACGGTTAGGGTGACAGGGTTAAGGATAGGTTTAGGTTGAGGGTGAGGGTGAGGTTTCGTGTTAGGATTAGGATAAGGGTTATGTTGAGCCTGAGGGTGAGGTTGAGGGTGAAGATTAGGGTTAGGTTGAGGGTTAGGCTAAGGGTTAGGGTGAGGGTTAGGTTTAGGTTGAAGTTTAGGTTGAGTGTGAGGGTTAGTTTGAGTTTGAGGGTGAGGGTTCGTTTGGGAGTTTGCGTTAGGTTTAGGGTGAGGGTGAGGGTGAGGGATAGCTTTTGGGTTAGGGTTAAGCTTAGGTTGAGGGTGATTGTGAGGGTTAGGGTTAGGGTTATTGTTAGGCTTAGGTTTAAGCTGAGGGTGAGGTTGAGTGTGAGGGTTAGGGTTAGGGTGAGTGTGAGCGTTAGAGTTAGGGTTAGGGATAGGCTGAGGGTTAGATGAGGGTGAGGGTTAGGGTTAGAATGAGTGTTATGCTTAGGGTTAGGGTGAGGGTGAGCGTGAGCGTGACTGTTAGGTTGCAGGTGAGGTTTAGGGTTAGTTTCAGGGTCAGGATGGGAGTTTAGTTAGGGTTAGGATGATGGTTAGGATGAGGGGCAGGGTTAGAGTTAGGGTGAAGTTCAGGGTTAGTTTAAGGGTTATGGTTAGGGATTGGGTTAGGGTGAGGTTTAGGGTTAGGTTTAGAGTTAGGGTGAGGGTTAGGGTGAGGATAAGTTTTAGGGTGAGGGTTAGGGTGAGTGTGAGGTTAGGGTTAGGGTGAGGGTTAGTGTTATTGTTAGGGTTAGGGTTACGATTACGGTTAGGGTGAGGTTGCGGGTGATGTGAGGTTTAGCGTTAGCGTTAGGGTTAGGGTGAGGGTTAGGGTGAGGGTAAGTGTTGGGATGAGGGTTAGGGTTAGGGTGAGGTTTAGGGTGAGGGTGAGGGTTAGTTTTAGGGTTAGGGTTAGGATGAGGTTAAGGGTTAGGGTTAGGGTGAGGGTTAGGTTTAGCATAGGGTTAGGGTGAGGGCTAGGGTGAGGGTTAGGGTTAAGTTAGGATGAGGGTTAGGGTTAGGGTGAGGGTTAGGATGAGGGTAAGAATAAGGGTAAGGCTGAGTGTTAGGGTGAGTTTGAGGGTTACGGTAAAAGTGAAAGCTATGGTGAGGGTGAGGGTTAGGTTGAGGGTTAGGGTTAGGATGAGGGTGAGGTTGAGGGTTAGGGTGAGTGGTAGGGTTAGGGTTAGGGTGAGGGTTAGATGAGGGTGAGGGTTAGCGTTAGGTTGTGGGTTAGGTTTAGGGTGAGGGTTAGGGTTAGGATTAGGGTTATTGTGAGGGGTAGTGTTAGGGAGAGGGTTAGGGTTAGGGTTAGGGTGAGGGTTAGGGTTATGGTGAGGTTGAGTTAGTGTGAGCCTTAGTGTTAGGGTTAGGCCTAGTGTTAGGGTGAGGGTAAGGGTTAGGTTGAGGGTTAGGGTTAGGTTGAGGGTTACAGTTAGTGTGAGGGTTAGGGTTGTGCTGAGGATTAAAGTGAGGGTTAGGGTTAGGCTGATGTTTAGGGTGAGGGAGAGGGTTAGTGTGAGTGTCAGCGTAAGGGTTGTTTTGAGGGTTTGGGTTAGGGTTAGGGTGAGGTTGAGGGTGAGTTTGAGGCTTAGGGTTGGGGTTAGTGTGAGGGTGACTGTGAGGGTTAGGGTTAGGTTTAGGCTTAGGCTTAGGATTAGGCTGAGGGTTAGGGTTAGGGTGAGGGTTAGGGTTAGGGTTAATGATAGGGTGATGTTTAGGATGAGGGTTAGTGTGAGAGTTAGTGTTAGGGTTAGGCTTACCGTTATGGTGAGGGTAAGGGTTAGGTTGAATGTTAGGGTAAGGGGAGGGTTAGGTTTAGGGTTAGGGTGAGGGTGAGGGTGAGGTTTAGGGTAAAGGTTAGGGTTAGTGTTATTTTTAGGTTTATGGTTACGTTGAGGGTGAGAGTTAGAGTTAGGGTGAGGTTTAGGTTTAGGGTTAGGTTTAGGGTTAGGGTTAGGATGAGGTTTAGGGTGAGTGTTAGGATTAAGGTTAGGGTGAGGGTTAGGGTTATTGTGAAGGTTAGGGTTAGGGTTAGGGTGAGGTTTAGGGTGAGGGTAAGTTAAAGGTAACGTTGAGGTTTTTGTTGAGGTGAGGGTTACGGTAAGGGTGAGGGTTAGTGTTAGAGTGAGGGTTAGGGTTAGCAATAGGGTTAGTGTGAGGGCTAAGGTGAGTGTGAGGGTTAGGGTTAGGGTTAGGTTTCGGGTGAGGTTTGGGCTTAGGCTGAGGGTTAGGGATAGTGGGAGGGTTGGTGTTAGGGTTAGGCTTAGTGTTAGGGTGAGGGCAAGGGTTAGGGTGAGAATTAGGTTTAGGGTGAGGTTCAGGATTAGGGTTACGGTTAGGCTGAGTGTTAGGTGAATGTTAGGGTTAAGATGAGGTTTAGGTTTAGGGTTAAGGTTAGGGATAAGGTGAGGGTTTGGGTTAAGTTAAGGGTTAGGATGAGGGTTAGGCTGAGGTTTAGGGTTAGGGTTAGGGTGAGGGTTAGGGTTAGTGTGAGGGTTAGGTTTAGGTTTAGGGTGAGGGTTAGTGTTAGGGTTAGGTTTAGGGTGAGGTTTAGGGTTAGGCTTAGGCTTAGTATTAGGCTGAGGGTTAGGGTGAGGGTTAGGTTTAGGTTTAATGATAGGGTGATGTTTAGGATGAGGGTTATTGTGAGAGTTAGTGTTAGGGTTAGGCTTACTGTTATGGTGAGGGTAAGGGTTAGGTTGAATGTTAGGGTAAGGGGAGGGTTAGGGTTAGGGTTAGGGTTAGGATGAGCGTGAAGTTTAGGGTAAACATTAGGGTTAGTGTTATTTTTAGGTTTATGGTTAGTTTTATGGTTACGTTGAGGGTGAGGGTTAGGGTTAGGGTGAGTTTTAGGGTTAGGGTTAGGTTTAGGGTTAGGGTTAGGATGAGGTTTAGGGTGAGTGTTAGGGTTAAGGTTAGGGTGAGGGTTAGGGTTATTGTGATGGTTAGGGTAAGGGTTAGGGTAAGGTTTCGGGTGAGGGCAAGGTAAAGGTAAGGGTGAGGTTTTTGGTGAGGTGAGGGTTATAGTAAGGGTGAGGGTTAGTGTTGGAGTGAGGGTTAGGGTTAGCAAAGGGCTAAGGTGAGTGTGAGGGTTAGGGTTAGGGTTAGGTTTAGGGTGAGGGTTAGGCTTAGGCTGAGGTTTAGGGTTAGTGGTAGGGTTGGTGTTAAGGTTAAGCTTAGTATTAGGGCGAGGGCAAGGGTTAGGGTGAGGGTTAGGGTTAGGGTGAGGGTCAGGATTAGGGTTGCGGTTAGGCTGAGGGTTAGGTGAGGGTTAGGGTTAGGGTTAGGGTAAGGGTTAGCGCTAGGTTGGGGTTTAGCGGTAAGATAAGTGTTAGAGTTAGGGTTAGGGTTAGGGTGAGGGTTTCGGATTAGGGTTAGGGTTAGGGTTAGGTTGAGGGTTACGGTGAGGGTGAGGGTTAGAGTTAGGTTTAGGTTTTTCGTGTGGGTAAGTGATAGCATGAGGGTTAGTATGAGTGTTAGAGTTAGCATTAGAGTTAGAGTGAAGGTTAGGGTGAGGGTTAGGGTTAGGGTTTAGGTGAGTTTTAGGGTTAGGGTGAGGGTTAGTGTTAGTGTTAGCGTGATGGTAAGGGTGAGGGTGATGGTTAGGGTTAGAGTTAGGGTGAGGGTTGGGTATAGTGTGAGGTTTAGGGTGAGGATGAGGTTAAGGCTTAGGGTGAGGTTTAGGGTAAGGGTGAGGGTTAGGGTTAGGGTTAGGGTTAGCGTGAGGGTTAGGGTGAGGGTTAGGGTTAGGGATTGGATTAGGTGTAGGGTGAGGGTTAGGGTAAGGGGTAGGGTTATGGTTAGGGTGAGGGTTAGTTTTATTGTGAGTGTTAGGGTTAGGGTTAGGGTTAGGATTAGTGTGAAGGTAAGAATTACGGTGACGGTTAGAGTGAGGGTGAGGTTTAGGGTTAGGATTAGGGTTATGATTAGTGTTATGCTGAGGGTGATGGTGAGGGTGAGGGTGAGTGTGAGTTTTAGGTTTAGGGTTAGGGTGAGGGTTAGAGTGAGGGTTAGGGTTAGGGTGAGGTTAAGGTTAGGGTGAGGGTTAGGGTTAGGGTTAGTTTGAGGGTGGTATGAGGTTGAGATTTAGGGTGAGGGAAAGGGTTAGGGTGAGGGCTAGGGTGAATGTGAGGGTTAGGTTTAGGATGAGGGTTTGAGTTAGGTTTAGTGTGAGGGTAAGGGAGAGGGGTAGGGTTAGGTTTAGGGTGAGGGTTAGGTTTAGTGTGAGGGTTACGGTTAGGGTTAGGGTGAGGTAAGGGTTATGGAGAGGTTGAGGTTGAGTGTGAGGGTTAGGGTTAGGATTAGGGATAGGGGTAGGGTTCGGCAGAGGGTGAGGATGAGGGTGCGGGTGAGGTTTAGGGTTACGGTTACGGTTAGGGTGATGGCTGGGCTGTGGGTGAGGGTAAGGGTGAAGGTGAGTGTGAGGGTGAGGGTATTGGTTAGGTAATGTTAGGGTTAGTGTGAGGATTAGGTGAGGGTTAGTGTGAGGGTGCAGGTTCGGGTGATGGTGAGGGTAAGGGTGAGGTTGAAGGTTAGGGTTAGGGTTAGGTGAGGGTTAGGGTTAGGGTTAGGTGAGGTTTAGGGTTAGGGTTAAAGTAAGGTTGAGGGTTAGGGGTAGGGGTAGGGTTACGGTTAGGGTGAGTATTAGTGTTAATGTGAGGGTTAGGGTTAGGGTGAGGATAAAGTAAGGGTGAGGGTTAGGGTGAGGCTGAGGTTTAGGGTTACTGTTAGAGTGAGGTTTAGGGTTAGGATTAGTGTTAAGGTGAGGGTGAGGGTGAGGGTTAGGCTTAGGCTTAGGTTGAAGGAGAGGGTGAGTATGAGCATGAGGGTTAGGGTTAGGGTGAACATTAGGGTTACGGTGGAGGTTAGGATTAGGGTTATGGTGAGGTTTAGGCTTAGGGTTAGGGTTGGGGTTAGGATTAGGGTGTGGGTTAGGCTGAGGATTATGGTTAGGATTAGGGTGAGGTTTAGGGTGAGGGTTAGGGTGAGGGTGAGGGTTAAGTTTAGGGTGAGGATTAGGGTTAGGATTAGGGTTAGGGTCAGGTTTAGGGTGACATTGAGGTTTAGGATGAGGGTTAGGGTTAGGGTTAGGGTGAGGTTTAGGGTAAGTGTTAGGGTTACAGTTATGAAGAGGGTTAGGTTTAGAGTGAGAGTTAGGGTTAGGGTTAGGATTAGTGTGAGGGTAAGAATTAGGGTAAGGGTGAGGTTTAGGTTTAGGAATATGGATAGGATTAGTGTTACGCTGAGAGTGAGGATGAGGGTGAGGATGATGGGTTAGGTTTAGGCTTAGGGTGAGGGCTAGGCTGAGGGTTAGGGTTAGGGTGAGGGTTAGGGTTAAGTTTAATTTGAGGCTGGTGTGAGGGTGAGGTTTAGGGTGAGGCTTTGGGTTAGGGTGAGGGCTAGGTTGAGGGTGAACTGTAGGGTTATGATGAGGGTTAGGGTTATGTTTAGGGTGAGGGTTAAGGTAAGGTTTAGGTTTAGTGTGAGGTTTACGGTTAAGGTTAGGGTGTGGGTGAGGGTAAGGGTTATGGTGAGGGTTAGGGTGAGGGTGAGGGTTAAGGTTATGATTAGAGATAGGGTTAGATTTAGGCTGAGGTTGAGGGTGAGGGTGCTGGTGAGGTTTAGAGTTAGGGTTAGGGTTAGGGTGAGGGTTTCCGTTAGTTTTACTGTTAGGGTGAGAGTGAGGGTTAAGATTAGGGTTAGGGTTAGGGTTATTGTTAGGGTTAGAGTGAAGGTTACAGTTCAGTTTAGGGTGAGGATGAAGGTGAGGGTTATGGTTAGGATGAGGTTTAGGGTGAGCCTGAGGGTGAGGGTGAGGGTGAGGGTTAGGGTTAGGGTGAGGGTTAGGCTAACTGTTAGGATGAGGGTTAGGTTTAGGGTGATGTTTATGTTGAGGGAGAGAGTTAGTGTGAGGGTGAGGGTGAGGGTTCGTTTGAGGGTTAGGTTTCGGGTTAGGATTAGGGTGATGATAAGGTTGAATGAGAAGGCTAGGTTTAGGGTTAGGATTAGTTTTGGGGAGAGGGTGAGTGTGAAGGTTAGGGTTATTTTTAGGCTTAGGTTTAAGCTGAGGGTGAAGGTGAGTGTGAGGGTTAGGGTTAAGTTGAGTGTGAGCATTAGGGTTAGGGTTGGGGTGAGGGTTAGGGTTAGGATTAATTTTAGGGTTAGGCTGAGGGTGAGGTTGAGGGTGAGGGTTATGTTTAGGGTAAGTGTTAGACTTAGGGTTAGGGTGAGGTTTAGGGATAGGGTGATGGTTAGGGTGAGGGTGAGGCTTAGGGTGAGGGTGAAGGTGATGGTGAGTGTTAGGGTGCGGATGAGGTTTAGGGTTAGGTTTAGGGTTAGGGTGAGGGTTAGTGTTAGGGTTAGGATAATGGGTAGGATGAGGGGTAGGGTTAGGGTTAGGGTGAGGTTCAGGTTTAGTTTGAGGGTTACCATTAGGTTTGGGGTTAGGGTGAGGGTTAAGATGAGGGTTAGGGTTAGGTTTAGGGTTATGGTGAGGGTTAGGGTGAGGGTAAGTTTTAGGATGAGGGTTTGGGTGAGTGTGAGGGTTAGGGTTAGGGTGAGGATTAGGGTTATGGAAATGGTGAAGGTTAGGTTTAGGGTGAAGTTGAGGTTGAGGGCGTGAGTTATGTTTAGGATTAGGTTTAGGTTTAGCGTTAGGTTTATTGTTAGGGTTAGGGTTAGGGTTACGGTTAAGGTGAGGCTTACTGTTAAGGTGAGGGTTAGGGTGAGGGTTAGGGTTAGGTTTAGGGTGAGGGTTAGATGAGGGTGAGGGTTAGGGTTAGGTTGAGGGTTAGTTTTAGGGTGAGGGTTAGGGTTAGGATTAGGGTTAGGGTGAGGGCTAGGGTGTGGGTGAGGTTTAGGGTGAAGGTTAGAGTTAGGGTTAGGGTGAGGGTGAAGTATAGGGTTAGTGTGAGGGTTAGTGTTAGGGTTATGCTTAGTGTTAGGTTGAGGGTAAAGGTTAGGTTGAGGGTTAGGGATAGGTTTAGGTTTTGGGTGAGGATAAGTGTTAGGGTGAGAATTAGGGTCAGGGTGTGTGTTAGGGTTAGAATTATGGTTAGGGTGAGGGTTAGGATAAGGGTTAGGGTTAGGTTTATTTTTAGGTTTAGGGTTAGGTTTAGGGTTATGTTGAGGGTGAGGGTGAGGGTGGGTGTTAGAGTTAGGGTGAGGTTTAGGGTTAGGGTTAGGTTTAGGATTAGAGTTAGGATGAGGTTTAGGGTGAGGGGTAGGGTTAAGGTTAGGGTGAGGGTTAGGATAACTTTGAAGGTTAGGGTTAGGGTTAGGGTTAGTGTGAGGGTTAGGTTGCGGGTTTGGGTTTAGATTAGGGTTAGGGTGAGAGTCAGTGTTAGGGGGAGGTTAAGGGTTAGCTTAGGGTTAGGGTTAGGGTGAGGGTTATTGTGAGGGTAAGGGTTAGGGTGAGGGTTAGGCTTAGGGTGAGGTTTAGGGTGAGGTTGAGGGTTAGGGTTAGGGTTAGGGTGAGGTTAAGGGTTAGGGTGAGGTTTAGGCTGAGGGTGAGTGTTAGGGTTAGCATTAGTGTTAGGGTGAGTTTTAGTGTGAGTGTTTTGGTTAGGCTAGTGTGAGGTTTTGGGTTAGTGTGAGGGTTAGGTTGAGGGTAAGGTAAGGGTAACGGTGAGGTTTTTGGTGAGGGTGAGGGTTACGGAAAGGTAGAGGGTTAGGGTTAGGGTGAGGGTTAGGGTTAGGGTTAGGAAAAGGGTTAATGTGAGGGATAAGGTGAGGGTGAGGATTAGAGTTAGGGTTAGGTTTAGGTTGAGGGTTAGGTTTAGGCTGAGATTAAGGGTTAGTGTGAGGTTTGGTGTTAGGGTTAGGCTTAGTGTTAGGGTGAGTGTAAGGTTTAGGGGGAGGATTAGGTTTAGGGTGAGGTTTAGGGTAAGGGTGAGGATTAGGGTTAGTGTTAGGGTAAGGGTAAGAGTTAGGGTTAAGGCTAGGTTTAGGGTTATTGAGGGTTTTGGTGAGGTTTAGGGTTAGGGTTAGTGTAAGGGTTAGTGTTAGGGTTAGTGTGAGGATTAGGTTGAGGGTTAGCGTGAGCATTAGGGTTAGTGTGAGGGTTAGGGTTAGGCTGAGGGTGAGGGTGAGGGTGAGAGTTAGGGTTAGAGTTAGGGTTAGAATTATGATGAAGGTGAGGGTTAGGGTTAGGATTAGGGTTAGGGAGAGGTTTTGGGTTAGGTTTAGGTTTAGGATGAGGGTTAGGGTGAAGGATAAGGTTAGGTTTAGGGTGATGTTAGATTTATTCTGAGGGTTAGCGTTAGGGTTAGGGTTAGGGTGAGGGTGAGGATAAGGTTTAGGGTGAGCGTTAGGGTGAGGAATAGGGTTAGGGATAGGGTGAGGGATAAGGTGACTGTTAGCTTGAGGGTTAGGTTTAGGTTTAGGGTTAAGGTTTCGGGTGAGGGTTAGGGTTCAGTTTAGGGCTAGGTTAAGGGTTTCGTGTTTGGGTTAGGGTTAGGGTTAGGGTGAGGCTTAGGGTGAGGGTGAGGGTGAGGGTTAGGTTTAGGTTCATGGTGTGGGTAAGTGATATCGTGAGAGATAGGCTGAATGTTATAGTTAGCAGTAGGGTTGTGGTGAGGGTGAGGGTTAGGTTTAGGGTTAGAGTGAGTTTTAGGGTTAGGGTGAGGGTTAGGGTTAGGGTTAGCGTGAGGGTGAGGGTGAGGGTGACGGTTAGGGTTAGAGTTAGAATGAGGTTTTGGTTTAGTGTGAGGTTTAGGGTGAGGATGAGGTGAAGGTTTAGGGTGAGGGTTAAGGTAAGGGTGAGGGTTAGGGTTAGGGTTAGTGTTAGGGTGAGTCTTAGGGTGAGGGTTATGGTAGGGTTAAATTTAGGGTTAGGGTGAGGGGGAGGGTTAGGCTTCGGGTTATGATGAGGGTTAGGGTTAGGTTGAGGGTTAGGGTTAGGGTGAGTGTTAGGGTTAGGGTTAGTGTTAGGGTTAGGGTTAGTTTGAGTGTGGTGTGAAGGTGAGCTTTAGCATGACGGTTAGGATTAGGGTGAGGGCTAGGTTGAGGGTGAGGGTTAGCGTTAAGGTGAGGGTTAGGGTTAGGTTTAGGTCAAGGATTGGGGTGAGGGGTAGGGTTAGGTTTATGGTGAGTGTTAGGTTTAGTGTTAGGGTTACAGTTAGGTGTAGGGTGAGGGTG
This sequence comes from Dipodomys merriami, assembly GCF_024711535.1. Lineage (NCBI taxonomy): Eukaryota > Metazoa > Chordata > Mammalia > Rodentia > Heteromyidae > Dipodomys > Dipodomys merriami. The sequence goes on from NW_027206579.1 coordinate 2,255,111, forward strand.
AGGGTAAGGGTTATGGTGAGGGCTATGATGAGGTTGAGGGTTAGGGCTAGGATTAGGGGTAAGCTTCTGGTAAGGTTGAGCATGAGGGTGATGGTGCGGGTGAGGTTTAGGGTTACGGTTACGTTTAGGGTTTGGGCTAGGGTGAGAGTGAGGTTTAGGGTGAAGGTTAGTGTGAGGGTGAGGGTCTTTGTTATCTAATGGTTAAGGTTAGGGTGAGGATTAGATTAGGGTTAGGGTGTGGTTGAGCTTTAGGGTTAGGGTGTGGGTTTGTGTTAGGGTTAGGGTGAGGGTTCAGGTGATGGTGAGGGTTAGGGTAACGTTGAGAGTTAGGTTTAGGTTTAGGTGAGGGTTAGGTTTAGGGTTGGGTTAGAGTTAGGGTTCGGGTTCGGTTGAGGTGTACTGTTAAGTTTAGGGTGAGCATTAGGGTTAATGTGAGGGTTAGGGATAGGGTGAGGATAAAGTAAGGTTGACGGTTAGGGTGAGGGTTAAGGTTAGGTTTATTGTTAGGGTGAGGGTTAGAGTTAGCTTTAGTGTTAAGGTGAGGGTGAGGGTGAGGGTTAGGATTAGGCTTAGGGTTAAGGTGAGGGTAAGGGTGAGGACTAGGGTTAGCGTGAGTGTTAGGCTTAGGTTGAGGGTTAGGTTTAGGATTAGGGTTAGGGTTATTGTTAGGGTTAGATTTAGGGTGAGGGTGAGGGTGTGGGTTAGGGTTAGGGTTAGGTTTAGGGTGAGGGTGAGGGTTTGGGTTAGGGTTAGTGTTAGGCTTAGGGTGAGTGTTAGGTTTAGTGTGAGGCTTAGTGTTAGGGTTAGGATTAGTGTTAGGGTGAGTGTAAGGGTTAGGGTGAGGGTTAGGTTTAGGTTGAGGGTTAACATTAGGGTTCGGGTTAAGGTGAGAGTGAGGGTGATTCTTAGAGTTAGGGTTAGGTTGAGGGATAGGGTGAGGGTTAGGTTTAGGGTGAGGGTTAGGGTTAGGGTGAGAGTTAGCCTTAGTGTTAGTTTGAGGGTGGGGTGAGCGTGAGGTTTAGGGTGTGGGTTAGGTTTAGGGTGATGGCTAGATGAGGGTGATGATTAGTGTTAGGGTGAGGGTTAGGTTTAGGTTTAGGGAGAGGGATACAGAGAGGGTTAGGGTTAGGTTTAGTGTGAGGATTAGGGTTAGGGTTAGGGTTAGGGTGAGGGTAAGTGTTAAGGGTGAGGGTTAGGGTGATGGTGAGGGTTATGGTTAGGATTAGCTTTAGGGTTAGGGTTAGTCTGAGGGTGAGGGTGAGGGTGAGTATGAGGTTTAGGATTAGGGTTAGGTTTAGGGTGAGGGGTAGGGTGAGGGTGAGTGTTAGGGTGAAGGTGAGGGCGAGGTTGAGGGTGAGGGTCTCAGGTAGGGGTTAGGGTTAGGGTGAGGATTAGGTGAGGGTTAGGGTGAGAGTGAAGGTTATGGTTAGGGTTAGAGAGAGGGTTAGGTTAGGGGGTAAGGTTAGAATTAGGGTGAGGGTTAGGTTGAGGGGTAGGGTTAGGGTTAGATTGAGCATTATGGTTAATGTGAGGGTTAGGGTTAGGGTGGGGATAAAGTAAGGGTGAGCGTTAGGGTTATTGTTAGAATGAGGTTTAGGGTTAGGTTTAGTGTTAAGGTGAGGGTTAGGGTGAGGGTTAGGGTTAGGTTTAGGATTAATATTAGGGTGAGGGTGAGGGCGTGGGTTAGCGTGAGGGTTAGGGTTAGGGTGTGGGTTAGGTTCAGGGTTAGGGTTAGGGTCATTTTTAGGGTTACGGTTAGGATGAGGGTGAGGATAAGGGTGAGTGTGAGGGTTAGGGTTAGGATTGGGGTTAGGGTGAGCCTGAGGGTGAGGGTGAGGGTGAGGGTTAGGGTGAGGGTTAGGCTAAGGGTTAGACTGAGGCTTAGGTTTAGTGTGATGTTTAGGGTGAGGGTGATGGTTACCGTGAGGGTGAGGGTGAGGGCTTGGTTGAGGGTTTGCCTTATTTTTAGGGTGAGGGTGAGTGTGAGGGTTAGGGTTTGGGTTAATGTTAGGCTTAGGTTTAGGGTGAGGGTGAGGGTTAAGGTTAGGGTTAGGGTTAGGATTATTGTTAGGGTTAGGCTGACGGTGAGGGTGAGGTTGAGGGTGAGGTTTAGGGTTAAGGTGAGGGTTAGGCTTAGGGAGAGGGTGAGGGTTAGGGATAGGGTGATGGTTAGGGTGAGGGTGAGTGTTAGGGTGAGGGTTAGGGTGAGTGTTATGGTGCGGGTGAGGTTAAGGGTTAGGTTTAGGGTGAGGTTGAGGTTTAGGTTTAAGGTTAGGATGATGGTTAGGATGAGGGGTAGGGTTAGGGTTAGGGTGAGGGTTAGGGGTAGGGTGAGTGTTAGGGTGAAGTTTAGTGTTAGGATTAGGGTTAGGGTTAGGCTGAGGGTGATAGTGAGGGTGAAGTTTAGGGTTAGGGTGAGGGTTAGGCTTAGGGTTAGGGTGAGGGCTAGGGATAGGGTGATGGTTAGGTGAGGGTGAGCGTGAGTGTTAGGGTGCGGGTGAGGTTTAGAGTTAGGTTTAGGGCTGGGTGAGGGGTACGGTTAGGGTTAGGATGATGGTTTGGATGAGGGGTAGGGTTAGGGTAAGGGTTAGAGTTAGCGTTAGTGTTAGGTTTAGGGTTAAGGTGAGGGTTAGGGTTAGGGTGAGGTTTAGGGTTAGGACTGGGATTAGGTTTAGGGTTAGGGTGAGGGTGAGTGTGAGGGATAGTGTTAGGGTTAGGGTTCGGCTTAGGTTTCAGGTGAGGTTGAAAGTGAGGTTTAGTGTTAGGGTGAGGGTGATGTTTAGGGTTAGAGTTAGGGATAGGGTGAGGGCTAGTGTGAGGGTTAGTGTTGGGATTAGTGTTAAGGTTAGGGTTAGGGTGAGGGTTAGGGTGAGGGTTAGGGTGAGGGTTAGGTTTAGGAACAGGATTACATTTAGGATTATGTTTAGGGTGAGGGTGAGGGTGAGGGTTATGTTTAGGGTTAGGCTTAGGCTTAGGGTTAGGCTGAGGGTTAGGGGAGGGTTAGGGTTAGGGTGAGTGTTAGGGTTAGGGTTAGGGTGAGGGTTCAGATGAGGTATAGGGTTAGGATTCTGGTTAGGTTGAGGACTAGGGTGAGGGTTAAGGTTAGGGTTAGGTTTAGTGTAAGGTTTAGGGTTCGGGTTAGGTTTAGGGTTAGGGTGAGTGTTAGGGTTAGGGTTACTGTATGCGTGTGTGTTAGGGTTAGGTTGAGGGTTAGGGTTAGGGTTAGTGTGAGGTTTAGGTTTAAGGTTTAGGGTGAAGGTAGAGATGAGGGTTATGGTTTGGATTAGGGTTAGGGTGTGGACTAGGGTGATGGTGAGGGTTAGGGTTAGGCTTAGTCTTAAGCTTAGGATTAGGCTGAGGGTTAGGCTGGGGTGAGGAATAGGTTTTGGGTGATGGTTAGCGTTAGGGTTTGGGTGAGGATTAGGATGAGGGTTATTGTTAGGATTAGGTTTATGGTGAGAGCTAGGGTGAGGGTGAGGGTTATGTTTAGGATTAGGCTTAGGCTCAGGGTTAGGCTGAGGGTGAGGGTGAGGGTGAGGGTTAGTGTTAGGTTGATGGATAGGGTTAGGGTTAGGGTGAGTGTTAGGATGAGGGTTAGAATTAGGGTGAGGGTTAGGGTGAGGGTGATGGTAAGAGTAAAGTTGAGGGTTAGTCTGAGGGTGTGTTCCCCTAAGGGTGATGGTTAGGATTAGGGTGAGGGTTAGGATAAGGGTTGGGGTGACGGTTAGGGTGAGGGTGAGGGTTAGATTGAGGATTAGGGTTAGGGTTAGTGGGAGGTTTAGGGTGAGGATGAGGGTTAAGATTAGGGTGAGGTTTAGTATTAGAATTAGGGTTCGTTTGAGGGCTAGGGTGAGGGTGAGGTTAGGTTTAGGGTGAGGTTTAGGATTAGGGTGAGATTTAGGGTTACTGTCAGAGTTAGTGTTAGAGTTAAGGTTAGGGTAAGTGTGAGGGCAAGTGTTAGGGTGAGTGTTAGGTTTAGGGTGAGGGTTATGGTTAGGGTGAGGGTTAGGGTTAGGTTTAGGGTTATTTTTAGGCTTAACATTAGGGTTACAGTGAGGGTGAGGTTGAGGGTTAGTGTTAGGGTAAGGTTTAGGGTTAGGGTTAGAGTTTGAATTATGGTTAGGGTGAATGTGAGGTTTAGGGTTAGAGTTAGGGTTAGTGTGAGGGTTAGGATGAGGGTTAGGGTTAGGGTTAATTTTAGGTTTATGGTTAGGGTGAGGGTAAGGGTGCAGGTTAGGGTTAGGTTTATTGTTAGGATTAGTGTTAGGGTGAGGGTGAGTGTTTGGGTTAAAGTTAGGTTTAGGGTTAGGGTTAGGGTTAGGCTGAGGGTTAGGTTGAGGGTGAGGGTTATTGTTAGAATGAGGATTAGGGTAGGGTTACGGTGAGGTTAGCGTTATTTTTAGGACTAGGGTTAGGGTGAGGGCTAGGGTGAGGTTGAGATTTAGAGTTAGGGTTAGGGTGAGGTTTAGGGTTAGGGTTAGGGATAGGGTCAGGGTGAGTTTGAGGGTTAGGGTTAGAGATAGGTTTAGGGTGAGGGTTGGGGTTAATGTTAATGTTAGTTTTAGGTTTAGCCTGTGGGTTAGGGTGAGGGTGTGTGTTAGGGTTAGGGTTAGAATTAGGATTAGGGTTAGGGAGAAGGTGAGTGTGAGGTTTAGGGTTAGGTTTAGGTTTAGGGTTAGGCTTAGGGTTAGGCTGAGGTTGTCGGTGAGGGTGAGGGTTAGGGTTAGGTTGAGGGTTAGGATTAGGGTGAGGGTTAGGGGAAGGGTTAGGGTTAGGTTAAGTGTGAGGGTGAGGGTTAGATTGAGGATTAGTTTTAGGGTTAGTTTGAGGTGTAGGGTGAGGATCAGGGTTAGGGTTAGGGTGAGGGTTAGGGTTACAATTAGGGTTATGGTGAGCGTTAGGGTTAGGGCTAGGGTTAGGATGAGGTTTAGGGTTATGGTGAGGGTTAGGGTTAGTGGAAGGGTTAGTGTTAGGGTGCGGGTAAGTTCTAGGGTGAGGGTTAGAGTTAGGGTGAGGGATATGGTTAGTGTGAGGTTTAGTGTTAGGGTTAGTGTTATTGTTAGGGTTAGGGTTAGGGTTAAGTTTATTGTGAGGGTGAGGTTGAGGGTGAAGGTCAGGGTTAGGGTTAGGGTATGATTTAGGGTTAGGGTTAGCGTTAGAGTTAGGGTTAGGGTGGCTGTGAGTTTTAGGGTTAGTGTTAGGGTTAGGGTGACTGTTAGGGTGAGGGTTACGGTTAGGGTTAGTGTTAGCGTTAGGGTTAGGGTTAGCATTAGGGCTAGGGTTAGGGTTAGGTTTAGGGATAGGTTTAGGATTAGGGTTAGGGTGAGGGTGAGTGTGAGGGTTAGTGTTAGGGTTAGGCTTTGGGTTAGGCTGAGGGAGAGCGTGAAGTTAAGTTTTAGGGTTATGGAAAGGTTTAGGCTTAGGGTTAGTGTAAGTGTTAGGCTTAGGGTTAGGGTTAGACTTAGCTTGAAGGCGAGGTTAGTGTTAGGGTTAGGGTTCTGGTAAGTGTGAGGTTTAGAGCTAGCATGAGGTTTAGGGTGAGGGGTAGGGTTACGGTTAGGGTGAGAGTTAGGTTTAATGTGAGGTTTAGGGTTAGGTTTAGGGTTAGGGTTAGGCTGAGGGTTAGGTTGAGCTTTAGGGTTTGGGTTACGATTAGGATGAGTGTAAGGTTTAGGGTGAGGTTTAGGTTAGGCTTAGTGTTAGGATTAGGGTGAGGGTTAGGTTTAGGGTTAGCGTGAGGGTTAATATGAAGGTTAGGGTTACAGTGAGGGTCAGGGTTATGGTTAGGGTGAGGGTGAGGGTTAGGCTTAGGGTTAGGGTGAGGGAGATGGTTAAGATTAGGGTTAGGGCCATTGTAAGTGTTATGGTTAGGGTTAAATTTGCAGTGAGGGTGAGGCTGAGGGTGAAGGTTAGGGTTAGGGTTCAGGTTAGTTTTAGGTTTAGGATTAGTGTTAATGTTAGGGTTAGGGTTATAGTTATGGTTTGGGTGAGGGTGAGGATGAGAGTTAGAGTTAGGGTTAGGGTGAGGTTAGGTTTAAGGTTAGGATTAGGGATAGGGTGAGGGTAAGTTTTAGAGTTAGAGTTAGGTTGAGGGGGAGGGTTAGGGTGAGGGTTATGGTTAGGGTTAGTGTTAGGTTTAGGGTGAGGTTTAGGTTGAGGTTTAGGGTTAGGTTTAGTGTTAGGATTAGGTTTAGGGTGAGGGTGAGTGTGAGGGTTAGGGTTAGGATTAGGCTTAGACTTAGGGTTAGGCTGAGGGTGACGGTGGGGGAGAGGATTAGGCTTAGGGTGATGGTTAGCCTTACGGTTAGGGTTAGAATTAGGGTTAGGGTTAGGGTTAGGATTAGGATTAGGGTTAGAGCTAAGGTGAAGCTGAGGGATAGGGGTAGGTTTAGGCTTAGGCATAGGTTTAGGATGAGGGTTCAGGTTAGGGTGAGTGTTAGGGTAAGCATGACAGTAAGAGTAACGGTGAGGGTTAGGCTGAGATTGAGGGTTAGGGGAAGGGTTAGGGTTAGGGTTAGATTGAGGATTAGGGTTAGGGTTAGTGTGGGGTTTATGGTGAGGATGAGGGCTAGGGTTTGAATTAGGGTTAGGGTGAGGGCTAGCTTGAGGGTGAAGGTTAGTGTTAGGGTTAAGTTTAGGGTGAGGGTTAGGGTGAGGGGTAGGATTAGGTTTAGGTTGAGGGTTAGGTTTAGTGTGAGGGTTACGGTTAGGGTGAGGGTGAGGGTGAGGTTAAGGGTTATGGTGAGGGTTAGGGTGAGGGTGAGGGTTAGGGTTAGGATTAGGGATAGGGTTAGGTTTAGGCTGAGGGTGAGGGTGAGGGTGAGCGTAAGGTTTAGTGTTAGGGTTATGGTTATGTTTAGGGTGAGGGCTAGGGTGAGGGTGAGGGTTATGGTGAAGTTGAGAGTTAGGATGAGGGTCTTGGTTAGTTAATGTTTAGGGTTAGGGTGAGGATTACGTGAGGTTTAGGGTGAGGGTGAGCTTGAGGGTTAGGGTGTGGGTGAGGGTTAGGGTTAGGGTTCGGGTTCGGTTGATGGTGATGGTTAGGGTGACGTTGAAGGTTAGGGTTAGGTTTAGGTGAGGGTTAGGGCTAGGGTTAGGGTTAGAGTGAGGGTGAGGGTTAGGATTAGGTTTAGGGTTAGGGTGAGGTTTAGGGTGAGGGTGAGGTTTAAGGTTAAGGTTAGTTTTGTGGTGTCGGTAAGTGATAGCATGAGGGTTAGGGTGAGTGTCAGAGTTAGCATTAGGGTTAGGGTGAGGGTTAGGGTGAGGGTGTGGGTGAAATTTAGGGTTAGGGTGAGGATTACAGTGAGTTTTAGGGTTAGGGTGTGGGTTAGGTTTAGGGTGAGTGTTAGTGTGAGGGTTAGGTTTATGGTTATGCTTAGGGTTAGGGTGAGGGTTTGGCTGAGGTTTAGGGTTAGGATTAGAGTGAGGGTTAGGGTGAGGGTGAGGGTTAGGGTTATTGTTAGTGTTAGGGTCAGGTTTAGGATGACGGTGAGGTTTAGGGTAAGGGTTGGGGTGAGGTTTAGTGTTAAAATTAAGGTGAGGGTTAGAATAAGGGGTAGGGTTACGTTTAGGGTGAGGGTTAGGTTTAGTGTGAGAGTTAGGGTTAGGGTTAGGGTTAGGATTAGTGGGAGGGTAAGAATTAGGGTGATGCTTAGGGTGATGGTGAGGTTTAGGTTTAGGAATAGTGATAGGGTTAGTGTTATGCTGCAGGTGACGGTGAAGGTGAGGGTTAGGGTGAGGGTGAGGGTGAGGGTGAGGGTGATGGTAAGGGTAAAGGTGAGGGTTAGGCTGAGGTTGAGGTTGAAGATAAGGGTGAGGGTTTGGGTTAGGGTGAGGGTTACGTTAAGGGTTCCTGTTAGGGTTAGTGTGATGGTTAGATTGCAGATTAGGGTTAGGGTTAATATGAGGTTTAGGGTGAGGATGAGGGTTAGGGTTAGGTTGAGGGTGAGGGTTAGAATTAGGGTAAGGGTGAAGGCTAGGGTGAAGTTTAGGGTTAGGGTTAGGGTTAGGGTGAGGTTTAGGGTTAGGGTGAGGGTGAGGTTAAGGTTCAGGGTGAGGGTTAGGCTGAGGGTGAGGGTTAGGGTTAGGGTTACAATTAGGGTGAGGGTAAGGGTGAGGGTTAGGGTGAGTGTTAGGGTGATGGTGAGGGTGAGTGTTAGGGTTGGGGTTAGGGTTAGGTTTGGGGTTAGGGTAAGGGTTAGCGTTAGAGTGAGGGTTAGGGTTAGGTTTAGGTTTAGGTTTTGGGTGAGAGGTAGCATTAGGTTTAGGGTGAGGGTTACGTTTAGTGTGAGGGTTACGGTTAGGGGTAGGGTGAGGGTGAGGGTAAGGGTTGTGGTGAGGGTTATGATGAGGTTGAGGGTTAGGTTTAGGATTAGGGGTAGGGTTGGGGTAAGACTGAGCATGAGGGTGAGGGTGCGGGTGAGGTTTAGGGTTACGGTTACGTTTAGGGTGAGGGCTAGGGTGAGGGTGAGGGTTAGGGTGAAGGTTAGGGTGAAGTTGAGGGTCTTTGTTAGATAATGGTTAAGGTTAGGGTGAGGATTTGGTGAGGGTTAGGGTGAGGGTGAGCTTTAGGGTTAGGGTGTGGGTGAGTGTTAGGTTTAGGGTGAGGGTTCGGGTGATGGTGAGGGTTACGGTTAGGTTTAGGTGAGGGTTAGGTTTAGGGTTAGGGTTAGAGTTAGGGTTTGGGTTCGGGTGAGGTGTACGGTTAAGTTTAGGGTGATCATTAGGGTTAATGTGAGGGTTACGGATAGGGTGAGGGTGAATTAAGGGTGACGGTGAGGGTGAGGATGAGGGTTAGCAAGAGGGTTAGGGTTAGGGTGAGGGTTAGGTTTAGGATTAGGGTTAGGGTTAGGTATAGGGTTAGGTTTAGGGTGAGGGTGAGGTTTAGGGTTAGGGTTAGGGTTAGGCTTAGGGTGAATGTTAGGGTTAGTGGGAGGCTTAGTGTTAGGGTTAGGGTTAGTGTTAGGGTGATTGTAACTTTTAAGGTGAGTATTAGAGTTAGGGTAAGGGTTCGGTTTAGGTTGAGGTTTAGGATTAGGGTTCGGGTTAAGGTGAGAGTGAGGGTGATTCTTAGGGTTAGGGTTATGTTGAGGGATAGGGTGAGGGTTAGGTTTAGGGTGAGGGTTAGGGTTAGGGTGAGAGTTAGCCTTAGTGTTAGTTTGAGGGAGGTTGAGTTTTAGGCTGTGGGTTAGGGTTAGGGTGATGGCTCGATGAGGGTGATGATTTGGATTAGGGTGAGGATTTGGGTTAGGTTTAGAGAGAGGGATATGGTGAGGGTTAGGGTTAGGTTTACCGTGAGGGTTAGGTTTAGTGTGAGGGTTACGGTTAGGGTTAGTTTGAGTATGAGGGTAAGTGTTAAGGGTGAGGGTTAGGTTGATGGTGAGGGTTATGGTTAGGATTAGCTTTAGGGTTAGGGTTAGGCTGAGGGTGAGGTTGAGGGTAAGTGTGAGGTTTAGGATTTGGGTTATGGTTAGGGTGAGGGGTAGAGTGAGGGTGAGTGTTAGGGTGAAGGTGAGGGCCAGGTTGAGGGTCAGGGTCTCGGTTAGGTAGGGTTTAGGGTTAGGGTGAGGATTAGGTGAGGGTTAGGGTGAGGGAGAGGGTTATGGTTAGGTTTAGAGAGAGGGTTAGGTTAGGGGTTTAGGTTAGAATTAGGGTGAGGGTTAAGGTGAGGGGTAGGGTTAGAGTTAGGGTGAGCCTTATGGTTAATGTGAGGGTTAGGGTTAGGTTGAGGATAAAGTAAGGGTGAGGGTTAGAGTTACTGTTAGATTGAGGTTTAGGTTTAGGTTTAGTGTTAAGGTGAGTGTTAGGGTGAGGGTTAGGGTTAGGCTTAGGGTTAAGATGAGGGTGAGGGTGAGGGAAAGTCTTAGTGTGAGTGTTAGGGTTAGGGTGAGGGTTAGGTACAGGGTTAGGGTTAGGGTTATTGTTAGGCTTATGGTTAGGGTGAGGGTGAGTATAAGGTTGATTGTGAGGGTTAGGGTTAGGATTGGTGTTAGGATGAGCCTGAGAGTGAAGGTGAGGTTGAGGGTTAGGATGAGGGTTAGGCTAAGGGTTAGGGTTCGGTTGAGTGTTAGGGTTAGGTTTAGGGTGAGGGTGAATGTGAGGGTTAGGGTTAGGGTTAAGGTTAGACTTAGGTTTAGGCTGAGGGTGAGGGTGACTGTGAGGTTTAGGGTTAGGGTGAGTGAGGGTTAGGTTTAGGGTGAGGGTGTGGGTTAAGGTGAGGGTTAGGGTTAGGAATAGGCTTAGGGTTAGGCTGAGGGTGAGGTTGAGGGTGAAGTTTTGGGTTAGGGCGAGGGTTAGGCTTAAGGTGAGGGTGAGTGTTAGGGATAGGGTGAAGGTTAGGGTGAGGGTGAGTGTTAGGGTGAGGGCTAGGGTGAGTGTTATGGTGCGGGTGAGTGTAAGGGTTAGGTTTAGGGTGAGGGTGAGGGTTAGGTTTATGGTTAGGATGATGCTTAGGATGAGGGGTAGGATTAAGGTTAGGTTGAGGATTAGGGGTAGGGTGAGCGTTAGCGTGAATTTTAGGGTTAGGATTAGGGTTAGGGTTAGGCTGAGGGTGATAGCGTGAAGTTTAGGGCTGGGTGAGGGTTAGGCTTAGGGTTAGAGTGAGGGCTAGGGATAGGGTAATGGTTAGGGTGAGGGTGAGCGTGAGTGTTAGGGTGCATGTGAGGTTTAGGGTTAGGTTTAGGGCTGGGTGAGGGTTAGGGTTAGGGTTAGGATGATGGTTAGGATGAGGAGTAGGGTTAGGGTTAGGATTTGGGTTAGGGTTAGTTTGAGGGTTGGCATTAGGTTTAGGGTTAGGATGATGTTTTAGGTGAGGGTTAGGTTTAGGTTTAGAGTTTGGATGAGGGTTAGGCTGAGGGTAAGTTTTAGGGTGAGGGTTAGGATTAGGGTTAGGGTGAGGGGTAGGGTTAGGATTAGGGTTAGGGTGAATTTTAGGGTGTCGGTGAGGGTTTGGGTTAGGGTGAAAGTGAGGGTTAGGTTTAGCGTTAAGCTGAGGGTTTGGGTGAGGTTTAAGGTTAGGAGGACTGTTAGGTTTAGTGTTAGGCTGATGGTGAGGGTGAGGGTGACTGATAGGGTTAGGGTTAGGGTGAGGGTTAGGATGAGGATGAAGGTGAGTGTTAGAGTGAGGGTGAGGGTAAGGAAGAGTATGAGGTGTGGGGTTTGGGTGAGATTTAGGTTTGGGTGAGTGTTAGGGTGACGGTGAGGTTGAGGGTTAGGGTTGGGTTTAGGGTTAGAGTGAGGGTTAGGGTGAGTGGTAGGGTTAGGGTTAAGGTTAGGGTGAGGGTTAGGGTTATTGTGAAGGTTAGGATTAGGGTAAAGTTTAGGGTTACTGTGAGGGTTCATGTTAGGTTTAGGCTTAGTGTTAGGGTGAGGTAAGGGTTAGGTTGAGGGTTAGGTTTAGGTTGAGGTTTAGGGTTAGTATGAGGGTTAGGGCTAGGGTGAGGGTAAGGGTGAGGGTTAGGTTTAGGGTGATGTTTAGGGTGAGGGTGAGGGTTAGGGTGAGGCTGAGGGTGAGGTTTCAGTTGAGGGTTGGGTTAGGGTTAGGTTGAGTTTGAGGGTGAGGGTGAGATTTAGGGTTAGGTTTAGGGTGAGAGTGAGTGTGTGGGTTAGGGATAGGGTTAGGTTTAGGGTTAGGGTTAGGCTGAGGGTGACTGTGAGCATGTTGGTTAGGGTTAGGGTGAGGGTTAGCGTTAGTGTTAGGGTGAGGGTTAGGTTAAGGTTGGAGGTTAGGGTTAGGGTGAGGATTAGCGTTAGTGTTAGGGTGAGGGTTAGGTTAAGGTTGGAGGTTAGGGTTAGGGTGAGGGTTAGAGTTAGGGGTAGGGTTAGGCTAAGGGTTAGGGTGATGGTTAGGTTTACCGTGATGTTTAGGTAGAGGTTTAGGGTGAGGGTTCGGGTTCGGGTTCGGTTGAGGGTATGGGTTAGGTTTAGGGTGAGGGTGAGGGTGAGCGTGAGTTAGAGGGTTAAGTTTAGTGTTAGGATTAGGTTTAGTGTGAGGGTGAGTATGAGGGTTAGGGTTAGGGTTATTGTTAGGCTTAGGTTTAAGCTGAGGGTGAGGGTGAGTGTGAGGGTTTTGGTTATGTTGAGTGTGAGCATTATGGTTAGGGTTATGGTGAGGGTGAGGGTTAGGGTTAGGGTTAGGATTGGGGTTAGTTTTAGGCTGAGGGTGAAGGTGAGGGTTATGATTAGGGGGAGTGATAGGCTTAGAGTTAGATTGAGGGTTAGGGATAGGGTGATGGTTAGGGTGAGTTTGAGTCTAAGGGTGAGGGTGTGGGTGAGTGTGAGTGTTAGGGTGCAGGTGAGGTTTAGGGTTAGGTTTAGGATTAGGGTGAGGGTTAGGGTTAGGTTTAGGATGATGGTTAGGGTGAGGGGTAGGGTTAGGTTTAGGGTGAGGTTCAGGGTTAGTTTGAGGGTTACCGTTACTGTTGGGTTTAGGGTAAGGCATAAGGTGAAGTTTAGGGTTAGGTTTAGGGTTAGAGTGAGGGTTAGGGTGAGGGTAAGTGTTAGGGTGAGTGTGAGGGTTAGGATTAGGGTGAGGATTAGGGTTATGGAGAGGGTTAGTGTTAGGGTTAGGGTGAAGGTGAGGGTGAGTGTGTGGGTTAGGGTAAGGATTAGGTTTAGGGTTAGGGTTATTGTTAGGGTTAGGGTTACGGTTAAGGTGAGGTTGCGGGTTAGGTGAGGTTTAGCGTTAGGGTTAGCGTTAGAGTGAGGGTTAGCGTGAGGGGAAGTGTTGGTGTGAGGGTTACGTTTAGGGTGAGGCTTAGGGTGAGGTTGAGGGTTAGTGTTAGAGTTAGGGTTAGGGTGAGGTTAAGGGTTAGGTTGAGGATTAGGGTGAGGGTAAGGTTTAGGGTTAGCATTAGGGTTAGGGTGAGGTTTAGGGTGAATGTTAGGGTTAGGATAGGGTGAGGGTTAGGGTGAGTGTTAGGGTTAGGGTTAGGGTGAGGGTTGGATGAGGGTTAGGGTTAGGGTTAGGTTGAGGGTTAGGTTTAGGGTGAGGGTAGAGGTTAGGATTAGGGTTAGTGTGAGAGCTAGGGTAAGGGTGAGGGTTAGGTTGAGGGTTAGTTTTAGGGCTAGGGTGAGGGTTAGGTTGAGGTTGAGGTTTAGGGTTGGTGTGAGGGTTAGTGTTAGGGTTAGGCTTAGTGTTAAGTTGAGGGTAAGGGGTAGGTTGAGGGTTAGGTTTAGGTTCAGGGTTAGGGTTAGGGTGAGGGTTAGTGTTAGGTGAGGATTAGGGTGAGGTTTAGGGTTAGGGTTATGTTTGGGATGAGGGTTAGGGTGAGGTTGAGGGTGAGGGTTGGTTTGAGGGTTTGGGTTAGGGTTAGGGTGAGGTTGAAGGTGAGGGTGACGAGTAGGGTTATGGTTAGGGTGAGGGTGACTCTGAGGGTTAGGGTTAGGGTTAGGCTTAGGCTTAGGGTTAGGCTGAGGGTGAGGGTTAGGATGAGGGTTAGGGTTAAGGTTAGGGATAGGTTGATGTTTAGGGTGAGTGTTAGTGTGAGAGTTAGTGTTAGGGTTACGCTTAGTGTTAGTGTGAGTGTAAGGGTTAGGTTGAGGGTTAGGGTTAGGGTGAGCGTTAGCGTTAGGGTGAGGGTTAGGGTTACGGTAAGGGTTAGGGTGAGGTTTCGGGTGATGGTGAGGCTTAGGGTTAGGGTTAGGGGGAGGCTGAGTGTGAGGGTTAGGGTTAGGGTTAGGCTTAGGCTTAGGGTTAGGCTGAGGGTGAGGGTGAGGGTTTGACTGAGGGGTAGTGTGTGGGTAAGGGTTAGGTTTAATGAAAGGTTAAGGGTTACAGTGAGTGTTAGGGTGTAAGTGAATGGTTAGGGTTACAGTTAGGGTTAGAGTCAGGGTTAAGTTTAGGGTATGGTTGAGATTCAGGATGAGGGTTAGGGTGAGCATTAGGGTTAGTTTGAAGGTTAGTGTTAGGGAAAGAGTGAGGGTTAGGATGAGGGTTAGGGTGAGGGTAAGATTCAGGGTGAGGGTTAGTGTGAGTGTGAGAGTAAGGGTTAGGGTAGGGTTAGGGTAAGGGTGAGGTTTAGGGTTACGGTTAGGGTTAGAGTTAGGGTTAGCATGAGGGTTAGGGAGAGAGTTAGGATTAAGGTTAAGGTTAGGGTTAGGGTGAGGGTTAGGGTTAGGGTGAGGGTGAGGGTGAGGTTGAGTGTTAGGATTAGGGTTAGGGTGAGATTTAGGATGAGGGTGAGGGTTAGGGTTAAGATTAGGGTTAGGGTTAAGCTGAGGATTAGGGTGGGGGTGAGGGTGAAGTTTAGGGTTAGGGTGAGTGTTAGGGTTAGGGTTAGGGTGAGGTTTGGGGTTAGTGTTAAGTTTAGGATGTGTTAGGTTGAGGGGTACGGTTCATATTAGGGTGAGTGTTAGGGTGAGCGTTTTGGTTAAGGATAGGTTTAGGGTTAGGGTGAGGTATAGGATGAGGGTTAGGGTTAGGGTTAGTGTTAGGGTGAGGTTTAGAGTGAAGGTTAGGGTTAGGGTTAGGGTCAGGGTTAGGGTTAGTGTGAGGGTTAGTGTTTAGTTAGGGTTTGGGTGAGGGTTATGGTGAGGTTTATGGATAGGGTTAGGGTTAGGGTTATAGTTAGGCTGAGGTTGTGGGTCAGGATGTGGGTGAAGATTAGGTTCAGGGTGAGCTTTAGGGTTAGGGATAGCATTAGGATGTGGGTTTGGGTTAGTTTTAGGTTTAGTATGAGGGTTAGGGTGAGGGTTAATGTTAGGGTTAGGGTTAGCGTGAGGGTGAGGGTGATGATGAGAGTTAGAGTTAGGGTGAGGGTTAGGGCTAGGGTTAGGGTGAGAGTTACGGATAGGCTTAGGGTGAGGTTTAGGGTTAGATTTATGGTGAGGCTGAGGGTGAGGGGTAGGGTTAGGGTTGAGAGAGTGTGAGGGCTAGGGTGTGTGTGAGGGTTAGGGTTAGGGTTGGGGTGAAGATTATGGTGTGGGTGAGGGTTAGAGTTAGGGTGAAGGTTAGGGTTAGGTTTAGGGTGAGGTTTAGGGTTAGGGTTAGTGTGAGGGCTAGGGTGAGGTTGAGGGTTTGTGTTAGGGATAGGTGACGATTAGGGTTAGAGTTACGGTTAGGGTGAAGTTGAGGGTGAGGGTGAGTGTAGGTTTAGCATTAGGATTAGGGTGAGGGTGAGGGTTAGGGTTAGGGTTAGGGTGATAGCTAGGGTGAGGGTGAGGCTTAGGTTTAGGGTCAGGGATAGAGTGAGGATTAGGGGTAGGGTTAATGTTAGGGTGAGGGTTAGGTTGAGGGTGAGGTTTAGGGTTAGCATTAGGGTTAGGGTTAGTATTAGGTTGAGGGTTAGTGATAGGTTTAGGTTTAACTTGAGGGTGAGGGTGAGGTTTAGCCTTAGAGGTAGAGTGAGGGTTAGGTTTAGGATGAGGGTTAGGGTCAGTGTTAGGGTGAATGTGATTTTGAGGGTTAGGGTTAGGGTGAGAGTGAGTGTGAGGGTGAGTGTTAGGGTTATCATTAAGGTTAGGGTGAGGTTGAGTTTTAGTGTTAGGGTTAGGATGAGGTTTAGGTTTACGGTGATGGTTAGGGTTAGTGTGAGGGTTAGTTTAAGGGTTAGGGTCAGTGTTAGGGTGAGGGTAAGTGTTAGTGTGAGGTTTAGGATTAGGGTGAGGTTTAGGGTTAGGGTTAAGTTTAGGATTAGAATGAGGGTGATGTTTAGGGTTAGAGTTAAGATTAGGGTGAGGGTTAGAGTAAGGGTTAGTGTTAGGGTTAAGGTTATGGTGAGGTTTAGGTTGGTGGTTAAGGTTAGGGTTAGGATTAGGATTAGGGATAAGGTGAGGGTGAGTGTGAGGGTTAGGGTTAGGGTTAGGGTTAGGATAAGAGTTATGGTGAGGGTGAGGGTGAGGGTTAGGCTTAGGGTGAGGGTTGGAGTCAGTGTTAGTTTCAGGGTTAGGATGAGGGTTAGGATTAGGCTTAGGGTTAGGGCATGGGCTAGGGTGAGGGTGAGGGTTAGGGTCATGGTTAGTGTGAGGGTTAGTGTGAGGGTTAGGTTTAGGGTTAGTGTTAGGGTTAGGGTTGGGGTTAGGGATAGGCTTAGTGTTAGGCGGAGGGTTTGGGTGAGGGTAAGGTTTAGGGTTAGGGTGAGGATGAGGTTTAGGGTTAGAGTTAGCATTAGGGTGAGGGTTAGTGTTAGGGTTAGGGTTAGTGTTACAGTTAGGGTTAGAGTGAGTGTTAGGGTTAGGGTTAGACTTAGGGTGAGGGTGAGGGTTAGTGTTAGGGTTAGTGTGAGGGTTAGGGTGAGTGTGAGGGTTACAGTTAGTCTTAGGCTTAGGCTTAGTTTTAGGCCGAGCGTGAGTGTGAGGGAGAGGGTTAGGGTTAGGATGAGGGTTAGGGTTTTAGGGTTATGGTGAGGTTTAGGATGAGGTGTAGGGTTAGAATTAGGGTTAGGGTGAGGGCTAGAGTGAGGGAGAGGGTTAGGGTTAGCGTTAGGGTAAGGTTTAGGGTTAGGGTCAAGGTTACGTTGAGGGTGAGGGTTTGGGTTAGGGTGAGGGTTAGGGTTAGTGTTAGGGTGAGGGTGAGGGTTAGGATTAGGTTTAGGGTTAGGGTTATTGTTAGTTTTATGGTTAAGGTTAAGTTTACAGTGAGGGGGAGGGGGAGGTTGAGGGTTAGGGTTAGGGTTAGGGTTAGGGTTAGGGTTACGGTGAGTGTGAGGGTTAGGTTTATGGTTAGGCTGAGGTTTAGGTTTAGGGTTAGGGTTAGCGTGAGGGTGAAGTTTAGGGTTTGAGTTATGCTTAGGGGAAGGGTTAGGGTGAGGTTTAGGGTTAGTGTTAGTCTTAGTGTTAGGGTTAGGGTGAGGGTTAGGTTGAGGTTTAGGGTTAGGGTTAGGGTTAGGTTTAGAATTAGGGTTACAGTCAGGGTGAGTGTGTGGATTAGGGTTAGGGTTAGGCTTAGGCTTAGTATTAGGCTGAGGGTGAAAGTGGAGATGAGGATTAGCTTTTGAATGATGTTTAGGGTTATGATTAGGTTGAGGGTTAGGATGAGGGTTAGGGTTAGGATTAGTGTTAGTGTGAGGGCTAGGATGAGGGTGATGTTTAGGGTTAGGGGTAGGCTTAGACTTATGGTTAGGCTGAGGCTGAAGGTGAGGGTGAGGTTTTGGGTTACAGTTAGGGTGAGGGTTAGGATGAGGAGTAGGGTTAGGGTGAGGTTTAGTTTGAAGGGGACAGTAAGGGTAAAGTTGAGGGTTAGGCTGAGGGTGAGTGTTATGGTAATGGTGAAGGTTTGGGTTAGGGTGAGGGTTAGGGTGAGGGTTAGGGTTAAGGTTAGGGGGAGGGGGAGGGTTAGTTTGAGTATTAGTGTTAGGGTTAGTGTGAGGTTTAGGGTGAGGATGAGGGTTAGGGTTAGGATGAGGGCTAGGTTGAGGGTGAGGTTTAGGGTTAGGGTTAGGGTGAGGTTTAGAGTTAGTTTGATGTTTAGGGTCAGTGTGAGGTTTAGTTTTAGGTTTAGGCTTAGTGTTATGTTGAGGGTTAGTGTTAGGGGGATGGTTAAGGTTAGGGTGGGGGTTATGGTTAGGGTGAGTGTTAGGGTTAGGGTTAGGGTTATTGTTAGGATTAGGGTTAGGGTTACATTTTCGGTGAGTGTGAGTGTGAGGGTTAGGGTTAGAGTTAGGGTGCGGTTTAGGTTTAGGGTTAGGGTTAGAGTTAGAGTTAGGGTGATGTTGAGGTTTAGGATTAGAGTTACGGTTAGTGTTAGGTTTATGGTTAGGGTGGGGGTTAGGGTTACGGTTATGGTTAGGCTTAGGCTTAGGCTTAGGCCGAGCTTGAGGGTGAGGGTTAGGGTGAGGGTTAGGGTTAGGGTTAGGATTAGGGGTAGGATGAGTTTTAGCGTTAGGGTTACGCTTAGGGTTATGTTTAGGGTTAGGATTAGGGTTAGAGTTATGTTTAGGGTTATAGTTAGGGTTAGGGTGAGGGTTAGGGTTAGGGTTTAGGTTAGGGTGAGCGTGAGGGTAACGATTAGCATTAGGGTTAGGGTTAGGTTTAGGTTAAGGGTTAGTGTTATGAGTAGGGTTAGTGTTAGGGTTAGGTTTAGGTTTATGGTGAGGGTTAGGGTTAGGGTTAGGGTTGTTGTTAGTGTTATGTTTAGGGTTTATATTGCGGTGAGGGTGAGGCTTAGGGTGAGGGTTATGGTTAGGTTTAGGGTTAGGGTGAGTGTGAGGGTTAGCGTTAGTATTAGGCTTATGCTTAGGCCTAGGCCCAGCTTGGGGGTGAAGGTGAGGGTTAGGGTTAGGGTGAGGGTCAGGGTTAGGATAATGGTTAGGGTTATGGCGAGGTTGAGGGTTAGAGTTAGGGTGGGTTTTAAGTTTAGGGTGTAGTTTTAGGTTAGTGTGAGTGTTAGGGTTAGGGTTAAGGTTAGTTTTATGGTGAAGGTAAGTGTCAGGGTGAGGTTTAGGGTTAGGGTGAGGTTTAGGGTTAGAGTTAGGGTTAGGGTGAGGGTTAGGTTTAGGATTAGTGTTAGTGTTAGGGTTAGGGTGAGGTTTAGGGTGGGTGTGAGTGTTAGGGTTAGGGTTAGGATTAGGATAACATGAGGGTGAGTGTGAGGGTTAGTGATAGGTTTAGGATTAGGATAAGAGTTATGGTAAGGGTGAGGGAGAGGGTTAGGTTTAAGGTGAGGGTTGGGGTTAGGGTTAGAGTGAGGGTATGGGCTAGGGTGAGGGTGAGGGTTAGGGGCAGGGTTAGAGTGAGGGTTAGAGTGAGGGTTAGGTTTAGGGTTAGTGCTAGGGTTAGGGTTGGGGTTAGGCATAGGATTAGTGTTAGGCAGAGGGTAAGGTTGGGGGTGGGGTTTAGGGTTAGTGTGCGGGTTAGGTTTAGGGTTAGTGTTAGTGTTAGGGTGAGGGTTAGTGTGAGGGTTCGGTTAGGGTGAGTGTTACTTTTAGGGTTAGGGTGAGGGTGAGTGTGAGAGTAAGGGTTAGTCTTAGTCTACGGCTTAGGCTTAGTCTGAGCCTAAGGGTGAAGGTGAGGGTGAGGGTAGGGTGATGGTTAGGGTTAGGGTGGGGGTTATGGACAGGGTGAGGGTTAGGGTTATTGTTAGGATTAGGGTTAGGTTTAAAGTTACTGTGAGGGTGAGGTTTAGGGTTAGGGTTAGGGTGAGGTTTAAATTTAAGGATAGGTTTAGAGTTAGCGTTAGGGTAAGGGTGAGGTTTAGCGTTAGAGTTAGAGTTAGTGTTAGGGTTAGGGTGAGTGTTAGAGTGAGGGTTAGGGTTATGGTTAGGCTTAGGCTTAGGCTCAGGCTTAGGCCGAGCATGAGGGTGAGGGTTAGGGTTAAGGTTAGTGTGAGGGTTAGTGTTAGGGTTAGGTTGAGGGTTAGGATGAGGTTTAGGGTTAGGTTTAGGTTTAGGTTCATGGTTAGGGTTAGGGTTAGGGTTAGGGTTAGGGCGAGGGTTAGGGTTAGGGTGTGGGTTAGGGTGAGGATGAGGGTGATGATTAGTGTTACTGTTAGTGTTTTAGTGTTATGTTTAGGGTTAGGGTTAGGGTTACAGTGAGGGTTAGGGTTAGGGTTAGGTTTAGGGTTAGGGTTAGGGTTATTGTTAGTGTTATGTTTAGGGTTAAAGTTGCGGTGAGGTTGAAGCTGAGGGTGAGGTTTCTGGTTAGTTTTAGGGTTAGGCTTAGTGTTAGGGTTAGGGTTAGGCTTAGTGTTATGGTTAGGGTTAGGGTGAGGTTTAGGGTGAGGTTTAGGGTTAGGGTTAGAATTAGGATTAGGGTTAAAGTGAAGGTGAGTTTGAGGATTAGGATTAGGGTTACACTTAGGATTATAGTTAGGGTGAGGGTGAGGGTTGGGATTAGGGTTAGAGTGAAGGTTAGGGTGAGGGTTAGGCTTAGGCTTAGGGTTAGGGTATGGGCTAGGGTGAGGGTGAGGATTAGGGTTAGGGTTAGGGTGAGGTTAGGGTGAGGGTTAGGGTTAGAGTTAGGGTTAGTGTTACGGTTAGGGTTGGGGTTAGGTTTAGGCTTAATATTAGGCGAAGGGTTAGTGTGAAGTTGAAGGTTAGGTTTAGGGTGAGGTAGAGGTTTAGGGTTAGAGTTAGGGTGAGGGGGAGGGTTAGGCTTAGGGTTAGGGTTAGGTTGATGGTGAGGTTGTGGTTTAGGGTAAGGTTTAAGTTTAGGCTTAGGGTTAGGCTGAGGTTGAGGTTGAGGTGAGGGTTAGGGTTAGGGTGAGTCTGAGGGTGAGGGTTGGGGTTAGGGTTAGAGTTAGGGGTAGGGTAAGGGTTAGGGTGAGGGTGAGGGTTAACCATAGGTTTAGGATTAGGGTTAGGGTGAGTGTGAGGTTTAGGTTTAGGGTTAGGGTTAGAGTTAGGATAAGGGTTAGGGTGAGGGTGAGTGTGAGGGTTAGGTTTAGGGTTAGCCTTAGACTTAGGGTTAGGCTGTGGGTGAGGTTGGGTGTGAGGATTAGGGTTAGGATGATGGTTAGGGTTACAGTTAGGGTGAGGTTTAGGATGTGGTTTAGGGTTAGGGTGAGGTTGATGGTAAGGGTAAAGGTGTGGTTTAGGCTGAGGGTGAGGGTTAAGATAAAGTTGAGAGATAGGGTTAGGTTTAGGGTTAGTGTAAGGGTTAGGGTTAGGTTTAGGGTGCGGTTGAGGGTGAGGGTTAGGTTGACATTTAGGGTTAGGGTTAGGGTTATGGTGAGGGTTATAGTGAGGATTAGGTTTAGGGGTAGGGTAGGGGTTAGGGTGAGGGTGAGGGGTAGGATTAGGGCTATGGTTAGGGTTATGGTGGTGGTTAGAGTTAGGGATAGGTTTAGGGTTAGAGTTACAGTTAGAGTGGAGGTTAGTGTGAGGGTGAGGAATAGGGTTAGGTTTAGGGTTAGGGAGAGCTTAAGGGTTACTGTGAGGGTTAGGGTTAGGGTTAGCGTTATGGTTAGGGATAGAGTGAGGGTGAGGGTGAGGTTTATGTTGAGAGTTAGTGATAGGGTTAGGCTAGGGGTTAGGGTGAGGGTTAGTGTTATGTTTAGGCTTAGCCTTAGGGTGAGGGTGAGGGTTAGGATTAGGGTTACGGTTAGGGTTTGGGTTAGCGTTATTGTTAGGGTTAGGGTTAGGGTTAGGTTGAGGGTGAGGGTGAAGGTGAGGGTTACAGTTAGGGTTAGGTTTAGGATGAGTGCTAGGTTGACGGTTACGGTTAGGTTTAGGGTGAGGGTAAGGGTTATGGTGAAGGTTACGGTGAAGGTGAGGATTAGGGTAAGGGTAAGGGTTATGGTGAGGGTTAGGTTGAGGGTTAGGTTTTGGTTGAGGGTTAGGATGAGGCTGAGGTTTATGGGGTGGGTTAGAGTTAGGGTTAGTGTTAGCGTGAGGGTTAGTGTGAGGGTAAGGTTTAGGGTGAGTGTTTTGGTTAGGGTGAGGGTTAGGGTTAGGATTAGTGTTATGATGAGGGTGAGTGTGAGGGTTAGGGTTAGGCTTAGGCTTAGGCTTAGGGATAGGCTGAGGGTGAGGGTGGGAGTGAGGATTAGGGTTAGGATGATGGTTAGGTTTTCGGTTAGGGTGAGGTTTAGGATGAGGTTTAGGGTTAGGGTGAGGATGATGGTAAGTGTAAAGGTGTCGTTTAGGCTGAGGGTGAGGGATAAGATAAGGTTGAGGGTTAGGGTTAGGGTTAGGGTTAGTGTAAGGGTTAGGGTTTGGTTTTGGGTGCGGTTGAGGGTGAGGTTTAGGTTATCATTTAGGGTTAGGATTAGGGTTATGGTGAGGGTTATAGTGAGGGTTAGGTTTAGGGGTAGGGTAGGGGTTATGGTTAGGGTGAGGGGGAGGGTTAGGGTTAGGGTTAGGGTGATGGTTAGAGTTTGGGATAATGTTAGGGTTAGAGTTACGGTTAGAGTGAAGGTTAGTGTGCGGGTGAGGAATAGGGTTAGGTTTAGGGTTAGGGTGAGCTTAAGGGATAGTGTGAGGGTTAGGGTTAGGGTTAGCATTATGGTTAGGGATAGGGTGAGGGTGAGGGTGAGGTTTATGGTGAGAGTTAGTGATAGGGTTAGGCTAGGGGTTAGGGTTTGGGTTAGGGCTAGGGTGAGGGTTAGGGTGAGGGTTAGGATGAGAGTGAGTGTTAGGGTAATCGTGAGTGTTAGGGTGATGGTTAGAGTGAGGGTTAGGGTAAGGGTTAGGCTTAGGTTGAATTTCAGGGTTAGGGTTTGGGTGAGGGTGAGTGGTAGTGTTATGTTTAGGGTTAGCCTTAGGGTGAGGGTGAGGGTTAGGATTAGGGTTAGGGTTAGGGTTTAGGTTAGGGTTATTGTTAGGGTTAGGGTTAGGGTTAGGGTGAGGGTGAGGGTGAAGATGAGGGTTATGGTTAGGGTTAGGTTTAGGATGAGTGCTATGTTGAGGGTTACGGTTAGGTTTAGGGTGAGGGTTAGGGTTAGTGTGAGTGTTAGGGTTAGGGTTAGGGTGAGGGTAAGGGTTATGTTGAGGCTTACAGTGAGGGTGAGGATTAGAGTAAGGGTTAGGTTTATGGTGACGGTTAGGTTGAGGGTTAGGTTTTGGTTGAGGGTTAGGATGAGTCTGAGGTTTATGGGGTGGGTTAGGGTTAGGGTTAATGTTAGCATGAGAGTTAGTGTGAGGGTAAGGGTAGGGTGAGTGTTAGGGTTAGGTTGAGGGTGAGGGTTAGGGTTAGGATTAGGGTGAGGTTAAGGGTTATTGTGAGTATTAGGGTTAGGTTGAGGCTTAGGGTGAGGGTGAGCTTTAGGGTTAGGGTTAGGCTGAGGTTGAGGGTGAGGGTTAGGGTTAGGATTTGGGTGAGGGTTAGGATGAGGGTTAGGGTTAGGAATATTGTTAGGGTTAGGGTGAAGGTGAGGGTTATGTTTATCTTTAGGGTTAGGGTTATGGTTAGGCTGAGGGTGAGCGTGAGGGTTAGTATTTGTGTGAGGGTTAGGGTTAGAATTAAGGTTAAGGTGAGGGTTAGGTTTAGAATTAGGGATAGTATGAGGTTTAGGGTAAAGGGTAAGGTTGGGTTTAAGGTTAGGGTTAGGGTTAGTGTCAGGGTTAGGTTAAGGGTTAGGTTTAGAGTTAGGTTGAGGTTAAGGGTTAGGGTGAGAGTTAGGGTGAGGGTAAAGGTTAGGTTTAGGGTTAGGGTTAGGGTGAGGGTTAGGGTGAGGGTTATAGTGTTAGGGTTAGGATTAGGGTGAGTGTTAGGGAGAGGGTTAGGGTTAGGGATAGGGTGAGGGTTAGGTTGAGGGTAAGAGTTCAGGTGAGGATTAGGGTGAGGGTGAGAGTTAGGGTTAGGGTTAGGGTGAGGGGTAGGGTGAGTTGTCGGATTAGTGTTAGGGTTAGGGTAAGATTTAGGCTGCGGGTTTTGCTTAGTGGTATGGTTAGGTTTAGGGTCAGGATTAGGTTGAGGGTGAGGGTTTGGGTTAGGGTAAGTGTAAGGATTAGGTTGAGGGTTGGGGTTAGGTTGAGGGTTATGGTGAGGGCTAGGGTGAGGGTGAGGGTTAGGGTTAGGGTTAGGGATAAGGTGATGATTAGGATTAGGTTTAGGTTTAGGGTTAGGTTAAGGGTTAAGGTGAGGTTTAGTGTTAGGGGAATGGAGAATGTTAGGTTTAGTGTTAGGGTGAGATGTAGGTTTAGTGTGAGGGGTAGGGTTAGGTTTAGGGTTAGAGTTAAGGTGAGGGTAAGTGTTCGGGTGAGGGTTAGGGTGATGGTGAGGGTTAGTTTGAGCATTAGGGTTAGGGTCAGGGTAGGTTTAGCTTTAGGTTTAGGGTGAATATTAGGGTTAGTGTGAGGGCTAGGGTGAGGTTGAGGGTAAGGGTTAAGGTGAGGGTTAGGTTGAGGTTGAGGGTTACGGTAAGGGTGAGCTTTAGGGTCAGGGTTAGGGTTAGGATTAGGTTGAGTGATAGGCAGAGGGTTAGAGTTAATATTAGGATTAGGGTGAGGGTGAGGGTTAGGGTTAAGATTAGGGTGAGGTTAAGGGTTATTGTGAATATTAGGATTAGGTTGAGGGTTAGGGTGAGTGTGAGGGTTAGGGTTAGGCTGAAGGTGAAGATGAGGTTTAGGGTTAGGGTTTGGGTTAGGGTTAGGATGAGGGTTAGGGTGAGGAGTACGGTTAGGGTTAGGGTGAGGGTGAGGGTTACGTTTAGCTTTAGGGTTAGGGTTAGGGATAGGCTGAGGGTGAGGTTGAGGGTTAGGGTTAGGGTTAGGATGAGGGTGAGGGTTAGGGTTAGGGTGAGGGTGAGGGTGAGTTTTAGGGTTAGGGTTTTTTTTAGGCTGGGGGTGAGGGTGAGGGAGAGTGTTAGGGTTGGGGTTATGTTGAGGGTTAAGGTTAGTGTGATTGTTAGGGTGAAGGTGACTATAACGGTTAGGGTGATGATTAGGGTGAAGTGAGGGTTAGAGTTAGGGATATGGTTAGGGTGAGGGTTTGTGTTAGGGTGAGGGTTAGGTTGCATGTGTGGGTTAGGGTTAGGGTTAGGTTTAGGATGAGGGTTAGGGTTGGTGAGAGGGTTAGGGTGAGGGTGAGGGTTAGGGTTAGCATTAGGGTTAGGATGAGGGTGAGGGATAGGGTTAGTTTAGGCTGAGGGTGAGGGTGAGGGTGAATGTGAAGGTTAGGGTTGGTGTTAGTTTTAGTGTTAGGGTTAGGGTGAGGGTTAGGGTGAGGGTTAGGTTGTGGGTAAGTGTTAGAGTGAGGGTTAGAATGACGGTGAGGGTTAGGGTTAGGGTGAGTGTAAGGGTTAGTGTGAGGGTTAGGGTGAGTTTGAGGGTTAGGTTTAGCATTAGGGTTAGGGTGAGGGTGAGGGTTACGGTTAGCATTAGGGTTAGGGTGAGCGATAGGGATAGGTTTAGGGTTAGTGTTAGGGTGAGGGTGAGGGTTAGGGTGAGGCTGAGTGTGAGGTTGAGGGTTAGGATTATGGTTAGGGTGAGGGTGAGGGTGTAGGTGAGGGTTAGGGTTAGGATTAGTGTTATCGTTAGGGTTAAGCTGAGGGTGAGCTTGAGGGTGAGGGTGAGGGTTTGGTTTACGTTTAAGGTGATGGTTAGGGTTAGTGTGAGGGTTAGGGTGAGGGGGAGGGTTAATGTTACGGTTAGGGTGAGTGTTAGTGTGAGGGTTAGGGTTAGGGTTAGGATTATTTTTATGTTTAGGGTTAGGGTTAGGTTTAGGTTGTGGATAAGTGTTAGAGTGATGGTTAGGATGAGGGTTAGGGTTAGTTTGAGGGTTAGAGTTAGGGTTAGGGTTAGGGTGAGGGTTAGGGTTAGTGTGAGCGTTAGAGTTAGGGTTAGGGCTAGGATGAGGGTAAGGCTTAGGTTAGGTTTAGGGTGAAGGTGAGGGTTAGTGTGAGGGTTATTGTTTGGTTTATGGTAAGGATTATGGTGAGGTCTAATGTGAGGTTGAGGGTTAGGGTGAGGCTGAGGGTGAGGGTGAGCGTTTCGGTTAGGTAAAGGTTAAGATTAGGGTTAGGGTGAGGATTAGGGTGAGGGTCAGGGATAGGATGAAGTTTAGGGTTAGAGTGATGGTTAGGGTTAGTGTGAGGTTTAGGGTTAGGGTTAGGGTTAGGGTGAGGTTTAGGGTTCGGGTTTGCATTAGGGTTAGGGTGAGGGTTAGGGTGTTTTTGAGGGTTAGGGGTAGGCTTAGGGTTAGTGTTAGGGTGAGGGTGAGGGTTAGATTTAGGGTTAGGATGAGGGTTAGGATAAGGTGTAGGGTTAGGAGTAGGGTGAATGTTAGGATTAGGGTGACGGTTAGGTTAATGGTAAGGGTTAGGGTTAGGGTGACGTTAAGGATTAGGGTGAGGCTTAGGGTTAGGTTTAGGGTGATGGTGAGGGTTAAGGTTGAGGGTGAGGCTGAGGGTGAGTGTTAGGGTTAGGGTAATGATTAGTGTTAGGGTTAGTTTGACGATTAGGGTGAGGTTTTGGGTTAGGGTGACTGTTAGGGTTAGGCTGAGTGTTAGGTTTAGGGTTAGGGTGAGGGTTAGGTTTAGTGTGATGTTTAGGGTGAGGGTTAGGGTGAGGTTGAAGGTTAGGGTGAACATGAGAGTTAGGGTTACGGTTTGGGTGAGGTTTAGGTTTAAGGTTAGTGTTAGGTGAGGGTTACAGGGAGGGATAAGGTTAGGGTTAGGGTGAGAGTTAGGATTACTGTGTGGGTTAGGGTTATGGTTAGGGTGAGGGTAAGGTTAGGGTTAGGTTTAGGGTGAGGTTGAGGATTAGGGTTAGGGTTATGGTGAGGGTTAGGTTTAGGTTTAAGTTTATGTTTAGGGTGAGGGTTTCAGTGAGGGTTAGGGTTAGGGCTAGGTTGAGGGTAAGGTTTAAAGTGAGGGTTAGAGTAAGGGTGATGCTTAGGGTTAGGTTTAGGGTGAGGGGTAGGGTGAGGGTTAGGGTTAGGGTGATTGAGAGGCTTAGGGTGAGGCTTTTGGTTAGTGTTAGGGTTAGTGTTAGGGTTAGGGTGAGGGTGATAGTTAGGGTTAGTGTTAGTGTTAGGGTGCGGTCTAGGGTGAGGGTGAGTGTTAGGGTTAGGGTTAGAGTTAGGGATAAGGAGAGGATTGGTGAGGGTAAAGGTTAGGGTGAGGGTTTGGGTGAGGGTGAATGTTAGGGTTAGCATTAGGGATAGGGGGAGGGTTAGCGTGTGGGTAAGGGTTTGGGTAAGTGTTTGGGTGAGGGTGAGGGTGAGGTTTAGGGTTAGGGTTTTTGTTAGGCTGAGGGTGAGGGTGAGGGTGAGTGTTAGGGTTGGGGTTAAGGTGAGGGTTACGGTTAGTGTGATTGTTAAGGTGAGGGTGAGTCTTACGGTTAGGGTGATGGTTAGGGTGAAGTGAGGTTTAGGGTTAGAGATAGGGTTAGGGTGAGGGTTTGTGTTAGGGTGAGGGTTAGGTTGCATGTGAGTGTTAGGGTTAAGGTTAGGTTTGGGATGAGGATTAGGGTTGGTGAGGTGTTTTGGGTTACGGTGAGGGATAGGGTTAGCCTTAGGGTAAGGATGAGGTTGAGGGTTAGGGTTAGGTTAGGCTGAGGGTGAGGGTGAGGGTGAGGGTTAGGGTTGGTGTTAGTGTTAGAGTTAGGGTTAGGGTGAGTGATAGGGTGAGGGTTAGGTTGTGGGTAAGTGTTAGAGTGAGGGTTAGAATGAGGGTGAGGGTTAGGGTTAGGGTGAGGGTAAGGGTTAGTGTGAGGGTTAGGGTGAGGCTGAGGGTTAGGGTTAGCATTAGGGATAGGTTGAGCGATAGGAATAGGGTTATGGTTAGGGTTAGTGTAAGGGTGAGGTTTAGGGTGAGGCTGAGGTTGAGGTTGAGGGTTAGGATTAGGGTTAGGGTGAGGGTGAGGGTTTGGGTGAGGATAGGGTTAGGATTAGTGTTAGAGTTAGGGTTAGGCTGAGAGTGAGCTTGAGGTTTAGGGTGAGGGGTAGGGTTAGGGTTAGGATGAGGGTAAGGATTAGGGTGAGGTTTAGGGTGAGGGTGAGGGTTAGGGTTAGGATGAGGGTAACGGTTAGTGTGAGGGTTAGAGTTAGGGTTAGGTTTAGGGTGAGTGTAAGGCTTAGGGTTAGGTTTATGGTGAAGGTGATTGTTAGTGTGAGGGTTATTGTTAGGTTTAGGGTAAGGTTTATGGTGAGGTCTAATATGAGGTTGAGGGATAGGGTGAGGGTGAGGGTGAGCGTTTTGGTTAGGTAAGGGTTAAGAGGGTTAGGGTGAAGATTAGGGTGAGGGTCAGGGATAGGATGAAGTTTATGGTTAGAGTGATGGATAAGGTTATGGTGAGGTTTAGGGTTTGGGTTTGCATTAGGGTTAGGGTGAGCGTTAGGGTGTTTTTGAGGGTTAGTGGTAGGGTTAGGGTTAGTGTTAGGGTGAGGGTTAGGGTTAGGGTTTGGGTTAGGATGAGGGTTAGGGTAAGGGGTAGGGTTAGGGTTAGGGTGAATGTTAGGATTTGGGTGAAGGTTAGCTTAAGGGTAAGGATTAGGGTTAGGGTGAGATTAAGGATTAGGGTGTGGGTGAGGGTTAGTGTTAGGTTTAGGGTGACGGTGAGGGTGAGGGTTAGGGCTAGGTTTAGGCTTAGTTTGAGGGTTAGGATGAGGGTTTTGTTTAGTGTTCGTGTTAGGGTTAGCATGAGGTTTAGGGTTAGTGTGAGTGTTAGGGTGAGGGTGAAGGTGAGGGTAAGTGTTAGGGTGAGGGTGATGGTGAGGGTTAAAGTTCGGGCTAGGGCTAGGGTGATGGTTAGGGTTAATGTTATGTTTAGGGTCAGGGCGAGGGTGGGGGTGAGTATTAGGGTGAAAATGAGGGGTAGGGTGATGGTTTTGGTTAGGTAAGGATTAGGGTTAGGGTTAGGGTGAGTATTAGGGTGAGGGTTAGGGTTAGGATGAATGTTAGGGTTAGGGTGAGCATTAGGGTTAGGATTAGAGATAGGGTGAGGCTTAGGGTGAGGGTGAGGGTTAGGGTGAGAGTGAGCGTGAGGGTTCGGGTAAGGTTCAGGATTCGAGTTTGGGCTAGTGTTAAGTTTAGGGTGAGGGTTAGGGTGACGGTGAGGGTTAGGATTAGGGTTAGGTTGAGGGTTAGGTTTATGGTGAGGTTTAGGGTCAGGTGTAGGTTTAGGTTTAGGGAGAGGGTTAGGGTTAGTGTGAAGGTTAGGGTTAGTTTGAGGGTTAGGGTGAAGGTGAGTTTGAGGTTGAGGATTAGGGTGAGGGTGATGGTGATGGTGAGGGATAGGGTTAGGTTTCGGGTTAGGTTTAGGGTGAGGGTTAGGGTTAGGGTTAGGGTTAGGGTGAGGGTGAGGGTGAGGGTTAGGGTTAGGGTTAGGGTGAGGGTGAGGGTTAGGTTGTGGGGTAGGGTTAGGGAGAGCATAAGGTTTAGGGTTAGGGTGCGTGTTAGGGTTAGGTTAGGGTTAGGGTGAGGGTGAGGGTGAGGGTTAGGGTTAGGGTTAGGGTTAGGGTGAGTGTGATGCTGAGGATTAACGTTAGGGTTAGTGTGAGGTTAAGTGTTAGGGTGTGGATTAGGGTGAGGGTTAGGATTAGCATAAGGTTTAGAGTGAGGTTTAGGGTTGGGGTTAGGGTTACGGTAAGAGTTAGGGTTAGGGTAAGAGTTAGGTTTAGGCTTAGCGTTAGGGTTAGGGTTAGGGTTAGGGTTAGGCTTAGGGTTAGGGTTAGGGTAAGGGTTAGGTTTAAGGTTAGGTTAAGTTTAGGGTTAGCGTGAGGGTTAGGGTTAGGGTGATGTTTAGGGTGACGGTGAGGGTTAGGGTGAGGGTGAGGTTGAGTGGGAGGGTGTGGGTGAGGGTTAGGGTTAGGTTTAGGTTTAGTGTGAGGATTAGGGTGAGGGTGAGTGTGAGGGTTAGGCGTAGGTTGAGGATTAGGGTTAGGGTTGGTTTTAAGGTGAAGTTTAGGGTGAGAGGTAGCGTTAGGGTTAAGATGAGAGTTAGGTTTATTGTGAGGGTTACGGTTAGGGTTTGGGTTAGTGTGAGGATAAGGTTTAGGGTGAGGGTTAGTTTGAGACTGAGGGTTAGGGTTAGCTTTATGGTAGGGTGAAGATTAGGTTGGGGGTTAGGGTGAGGGTTGGTGTTCGGGTTAGGGTTGGGTGAGTGTTAGGGTGACCGTAAGGGTTAGGGTGAGGGCTAGGTTGAGGGTGAGGGATAGGGTTATGGTGAGGGTAAGGGTTAGGTTTAGGGTGAGAGTGAGGGTTAGGGTAAGGTTAAGGGTTAGGGTCAGGGTTAAGTTGAGGGTGAGGGTTAGGGTTAGCATTAGGGTTAGGGTTAGGGTTAGGTTGAGTGTTAGGGTTATTGTTAGGGTTATGGTGCAGATTAGGGTGAGGCTGAGGGTGAGGGTGAGGGTGAGGGTTAAGGTTAGGGTTAGGTTTAGGGTGAGGGCAAGGGTGAGGGTGATGTTTTTGTTTAGGAAACGTTTAGGGTTAGGTTTAGTGTGAGGATTAGTGTGGGGGTGAGGTTTAAGGTGAGGGTTAGGGTTAGGGAGAGGGTTAGGGTTAGGGTTAGGGTGAGGGTTAAGGTTAGGGTGATTTTTAGTGTGAGGGTGAATGTGAGAGTGAGGGTTTTGGTGAGGGTTTGGGTTAGGTTGAGGGTTAGGGTTAGGGTTACGTTTTGGGTTAGTGTGATGGTAAGGGTTATATTGACAGTTAGCTTGAGGGTGAGTTTTAGGGTTAGGTTTAGGCTTAGGGTGAGGGTGAGGGTTAGGGTTAGGATGAGGTTTAAGGTGAGGGCTAGGGTGAAGTTTAGGGTTAGGGTTAGGGTTTGGGTTAGGGTGAGGAGAAGGGGTAGGGTGAGGATTAGGGAGAGGGTGAGGGATAGGATTATGGTGAGGGTAAGTGTTTGGCTGAGTCTTAGGTTGAGAAGGATCATTTGTCTTAGCACAGGGTTGGGTTGAGGGTGAGGGTTAGGGTTAGGCTGATGGGTAGTTTTAGGTTTAGGGTTAGGGTTAGGGTGAGGTTAAGGGTTAGGGTGTGAGTGAGCTTGAGGGTTAGGGTTAGGGTGAGGCTTAAGGTTAGGGTTAGGGATAGGGATAGGGTGAGGTTTGGATGAGTGCTAGGGTGAGTGTGAGGGTTAGGTTTAGGGTTAGGGATAGGGTGAGGATTAGGTTTAGGGTTAGGGTTAGGGTTTGGGGTAGGGTTATGGTGAGGGTTAGGGTGAGTGTGAGGGTTAGGGATAGGTTTAGGGATAGGGTGAGGATTAGGGTTAGGGTTCTGGTTAGGGTGAGGTTTAGGCTGATGGGTAGGGTTATAGTTAGGGTGAGGGTTTGGTTGAGTGGAAGTGTTAGGGTAAGGTTTAGGGTGAGGTTTCGGGTGAGGGCTCGGGTTAAGGTGTGGGTGAGGGTTAGGGTTAGTGTGAGGACTAGGTTTAGGGTTAGGGGTACTGTTACGGTTAGGGTTAGGGTGAGGGTAAGGTAAGATTTAGGGTGATTGTGAGGGTAAGGGTTAGGGTTAGTGTTAAGGTTAAAGGTGAGGTTTCAGGTTAGTGTGAGGTTTAGGGTTAGGGTTAGGGTTAGGTGAATGTGAGGGTAAGGGTTAGTGTGAGGGTTAGGGTGAGAGTGAGGGTTATGATTAGAGTTAGGGTTAGGATTAGGGTTAGGGTGATGTTGAGGTTTAGTGTTAGGGTGAGGGTTAGGCTTATTGTTAGGGTTAGGATTCGGTTGAGGGTGAGGGTGAGGGTGAGTGTTAGGTTTAGGCTTAGGCTGAAGGTGAGGGTGAGGGTGAGGTTGATGATTAGTGTTAGGGTTAGGGTGAGTGTGACGTCTAGGGTGAGGGTGAGGGCTAGGGTGAGGGTGAGGTTGAGTGTTTCGTTTACTTCAGGGTTAGGGTTAAGCTGAGGTTAGGGTTAGAGTGATGGTTAGGGTTAGGGTGTGGGTGTGGGTTAAGGTTAGGGTGATGTTTAGGGTGAGGTTAAGGGTGAGAGTGAGGGTGAGGTTTAGGGTTAGTGTTAGGATTAGGGTTAATGTGAGGGTGAGGTTTACGGTTTGAGTTAGGGTTGTGGGGAGGGTTAAATTGAGGGTCAGGTTTAGGGTTAGTGTTAGGGTTAGGGTTAGCATGAGGGTTAGGTTGAGGTTTAGGTTTAGGGTTAGGGTTAGGATGAGCGTTAGGCTGAGGGTTAGGGTTAGGGTTAGTGTGTGGGTTAGGGTTATAGTTAGGTTATAGTTAGGTTATAGTTAGTGTTAGGGTTCGGTTAGTGTGAAGGTTAGTTTTAGGTTTAGGGTTAGGATGAGGTTTAGGGTGAGGGTTAGGGTTAGGGTTCGTGTGAGGGTTAGGGTTAGGGTTAGGGTTAGGGTGTGGACTATGGTGAGGGTGAGGGTTAGGGTGAGGGTTAGGGTTATGGTTAGGGTTAGGGTCAGGGGTAGGTTGAGGGTTAGGATTAGGGTAAGGAGTAGGGTTATGCTGAGGGTGAGGGTAAGGTTGTGGGTGAGTGTTAGTGTTAGAGTGAGAATTAGAGTGAGGGTGAGGGGGAGGGGGAGAGTTTGGTTTAGGGTTAGAGTTAGTATGAGGGTGAGGGTTAGGTTTAGGCTGAGGCTGAGGGTGAGGTTGAGGTTGAAGTTTAATGTTAGGGTGAGGGTTAGTGTGAGGGTGAGGGTGAGGTTGAGGGTTAGGGTTAGGGTGAGGGTGAGGGTGAGGTTAGTTTAGAGTTTAGTTAGAGTTAGGGTGAGGCTGAGGGTGAGGGGGAAAGTGAGGATGAGGGTTAGGGTTAGGGCTAGGGTGAGGGTTAGTTTGATAGTGAGGGTTATTGTGATGGTGAGGGTCAGCGTGAGGGTGAGGGTTAGAATGAGGGTGAGGGTGAGGTTGAGGGTTAGGGTTTGGATTAGGGTTAGGGTGAGTTTAAGGTTCAGGGTTAGGGTTAGAGTTATTGTTAGGGTTACTGTTAGGGTTAGGATGTGGGTGAGGGTTATTTTAGGGTTAGGGTTAGGTTTAGGGTAAGGGTGGGGTTGAGGGTTATGGTTAGGATTAGGGTTATGGTTAGGGTAAGGCTGATGGGGAAGGGGAGGTGGAGGGTGAGAATTACGGTTAAGTTTAGGGTTAGGGTGAGGGCTTGGGTGAGGGTGAGGGTTAGGCTGAGGTTGAGGGTGATGGTTTCGGTTAGGTAAAGTTTAGGGTTAGGGTGAGCATTAGGGTGAGGGTGAGGATTAAGCTGAGGTTAGGTTTATGATGAGGGTTATTGTTAGGGTGGGGGTGAGGGTTAATTTTTGGGTAAGGGTTAGGGTTAGGGTGATGTTTAGGGTGTGGGTTAGGTTTAGGGTGAGGGTGAGGGTTAGGATTAGGAATAGGATGAGGCTTAGGGTTAAGCTGAGAGTGAGCAACAGGGTGAGGGTGAAGGTTTGTGTCAGGTTTAGGGTTAGGGTTAGAGTGAGGGTTACAGTTAGTGTGAGGTTTATTGTTAGGGTTAGGGTGAAGGTAAGTTTTATGGTTAGGGTAAGGGTTAGGTTGAGGGTTAGGGTGAGTGTGAGGGTTTGTAATAGGTTTGTGTTAGGGTTAGGGTGAGGGTTAAGTTTTGGGTGATGATTAGAATGAGGGTGAGAGTTATGGTGAGGATTAGGGTTAGGGTGAGGGTTAGTGTTAGGGGTAGGGTTAGGGATAGGTTGAGGG
The DNA here is from genome assembly GCF_024711535.1 of Dipodomys merriami. Lineage (NCBI taxonomy): Eukaryota > Metazoa > Chordata > Mammalia > Rodentia > Heteromyidae > Dipodomys > Dipodomys merriami. The sequence goes on from NW_027206579.1 coordinate 2,288,028, forward strand.
TTAGGGTTAGCGTTAGGGTTAGGGTGAGGGGTAGGGAGAGGGGAAGGGTTAGGTTTAGGATGAAGTTTAGGGTGAGTGTGAAGGTTAGGTTGAGAGTGAGGGTAGGGTTAGGGTTAGGGTTTGGGTTAGAGTTAGCGTGAGTTTGAGGGTGAGGGTTAGGTTTAGGATTAGGGTGAGGGTTAAGGTTAAGTTGAGGGTTAGGGATAGTGTTAGGGTTAGGGTAAGGGTTAGAGTGAGTGTTAGGGTTAGGTTTAGGGTTAGAGTTAGGGTGAGTGTGAGCGGAAGGGTTAGGTTAGGATTAGGGTTAGGCTGAGGGTGATGAGGAGGGTGAGGGTGAGGGTTAGGTTTAGGGTGAGGTTTAGGTTAGTGTTAGTGTTAGGGTTAGGGTGAGGGTTAAGATTAGGGTGAGGGTTAGGATGAGGGTTAGGCTGAGGGTTAGGGTTAGGGTTAGGGTGAGGTTTAGGGCTAGGTTTAGGGTTAGAATAAGTGTTAGGCTGAGGGTTAGGGTTAGGGTTAGTGTGAGGGTTAGGTTTAGGTTTAGGGTGAGGGTAAAGTTTAGGGTGACGTTTAGGGTGAGTGTGAGGGTTAGGGTTAGGGTGACGGTTAGTTTGAAGTTTAAGTTTAGGGTTCGGCTTAGGGTGAAGGTTAGGGTGTGGGTAAGTGTTAGGGTGAGGATTAGGTTTAGGGTTAGGTTTAGGGTGAGTGTTAGGCGGAAGGGTAGCCTTAGGGTTAGGGTGAGGGTTAGGTTTAGTGTGAGGGTTAGAGTTAGGGTTAGAGTGACGGTAACAGTTAGGGTGAGGTTTAGGGTGAGTGTGAGGATTAGGGTTAGCATTAGGTTTAGCCTTAGGTTGAGGATGAGTGTTAGGGTTAGGTTTAGGGTTAGGGTGAAGGTGAGGGTGAAGGTTAGTAATAGGGTGAGGTTTAGGGTTAGGGTTAGGGTGAGGGTGAGGTTTAGGTTGAGGGTAAGTGTTATGGTGAGGTTTAGGTTGAGGCTGAGGTTTAGGGTTAGCATTAGGGTGAGGGTGAGGGTGAGGGTTAGGGTGAAGTTTTGGTTTAATGTTAAGGATAAGGTGAGGATTAGGATTAGGGTTAGGTTGAGGGTGAGGGTTAGGGTGAGGGGTAACATTAGAATTTGGGTGAGGGTTAGGTTTAGTGTGAGGGTTAGGGTTAGGGTTAGGGTGACGGTAAGGGTTAGGGTGATGGTTAGGGTGAGGGCGCGGTAGGGTGAGGGTTAGGGTTATGGTTAGGATTAGAGTTAGGGTGAGGGTAAGGCTTATGGTGAGGGTTAGGGTGAGGTTGAGGGTGAGGGTTAGGGTAAGGGTGAGGGTGAGGATAAGTGTTATTGTGAGGACTAGGGTTAGGGTTAGGGTTAGGGTGAGTGTTAGGGTTATGGTGAGGGTGAGGGTTAGGGTTAGGTTCAGTATTAGGGTTAGGGTTAATGTGAGGGTTAGTGATAGGGTTATGGTTATTGTGATGGTTAGAGTTAGGGTTAAGGTAAGGGTTAGTCTGAGAGGTAGGGTTAGGGTTAGGGTGAGGGTTAGGCTTAGTGTGAGGATTATGGTTAAGGTGAGCGTTAGGGTTAGGTTCAGGTTTAGGGTGAGGGTGAGTGTGAGGGGAAGGGCTAAGATGAGGTTTTGGGTAAGGGTGAGGGTGAGGTTTTCGGTTAGGTAAGGTTTAGGGTTAGGTTTAGTGTGAGGATTATGGTGAGTTTGTGGGTTAGGGTTAGGGTGAGGGTGAGGGTGAGGGTTAGTGTTAGGATGAGGGTTAGGGTTAGGGTTAGGGTGAGGGTGAGGGTGAGGGTTAGGCATAGGGTTAATGTGAGGGTTAGGGTTACGGTGAGGGTTATGGTTAGGGTGAGGGTTAGGATTAGGTTTATGGTGAGGATTAGGTTTAGGGTGATGTTTAGTGTGAGGGTGAGGGTTAGGGTGAGGGTGAGTATTTGGGTGAGAGTTAGGGTTAGGGTTAGCATTAGGGATAGGGTTAGGGTGAGGGTAAGGTTTAGTGTGAGAATTAGGGTGAGGGTGAGAGTGAGGTTGAGGGTGAGGTTTAGGGTTAGCGAGAGGGTTAGGCTTAGGTTTAGGTTTAGGGTAGTGTGAGGGTTCAGGTTAGGATGAGGGTTAGGGTTAGGTTTAGGGTTAGTATAAAGGATAGGGTGATGGTTAGAGTTACGGTTAGTGTGATTGTTAGGTTTATGGTTAGCATTTGGGTTAGGTTGAGGGTAAATGTTAGGGTGAGGTTTAGGGTGAGGCTGAGGATTAGGGTTAGGGTGAGGGTTAGGTTCAGGGTTAGGATTAGGGTTACGGTTAGTGTAAGGCTGAGGGGGAAGGGGAGGTTGAGGGTGAAAGTTAGAGTTAAAGTTAGGGATAGGGTGAGGATTTGGGTTACAGTTAGATTTAGGTTTAGGGTTAGGCTGAAGGGTAGGGTTAGGGTTAGGGTTGAGTGTTAGGTTTAGTGTGAGGTTTAGGGTTAGGGTTAGGGTGAGGGTGAGGTTTAGGGTTAGCATTACGTATAAGGTTAGGGATAGGATGAGGTTTAGGGTTATGGAGAGGGTGAGGGCGAGGTTTAGGGTTAGGATGAGGGTTAGGGTTAGTGTGAGGGTGAAGGTTAGGTTTAGGGTGAGGGTTAGGTTTAGGGTAAGGGTTAGGCTCAGGGTGAGGTTGAGGGTGAGGGCGAGGGTTAGGATTAATGTGAGGGTTAGGGTTAGAGTTAAGGTTAGGGTGAGGGTTAGGGTTAGGTTTAGGTTTAGGATGAGGGTTTGGCTGAGTGTGAGGGTTAGGGTTCGTGTGAGGGTAAGTTTAGGGTGAGGGTGAGGGTTAGGGTGAGGGTGTAGGTGAGTGTTAGTGTTAGGGTGAGGGTTAGGGTGAAGGTTAGTGTTAAGGTTAGGGTGAGGGTTAGGGTGAGGGGAAGTGTTAGGGTGAGGGTTAGTGTGTGGGTGAGGGATAGGTTAAGGTGAGTGTAAGGGTTAGGGCGAGGTTTAGTGTGAGGTTGAGGATTAATGTTAGCATTTGGGTTACGGTGAGGGAGAGGTTTAGTGTGAGTGTTAGTGTTAGGGTGAAGGTTAGGGTAAGGGTTAGAGTGACGGTTAGGGTTAGGGTTAGGGTTTCGTTTAGGCTTAGGCTTAGGGTTAGGCTTATGGTGAGGGTGGGGATGAGGATAAGGTTTAGAATGATGGATAGGGTTATGGTTACATTGAGTGCTAAGATGAGGGATTGTGTTAGGATTAGGGTTAAGGTGACTGCTAAGTTGAGGGTGAGGTTTAGGGTTAGGATTAGGTTTAGGATTAGGGTTGGGCTGAGGCTGAGGCTGAGGGTGAGGGTTAGGTTTAGAGTGATGGTTAGGGTTAACTTTAGGGTGAGGACTAGGATCAAGGTTAGGGTTAGGGTGAGGGTTTGGGTGAGTGTTAGGATTAGGGTTAGGGTGAGTGTTAGGGTTAGGGTTAGGGTGAGGGTGAGGGTTAGATTGAGGGTTAGGGTTATGTTGAGTGTTATATTTAGGGTAAGGGTTAAGTTTAGGTTTAGGGTTATTGTTAGCGTTAGGGTTAGGGTTACGGTTAAGGTGAGGGTGAGGGTGAGGCTTATGGTGAGGGTTAGGGTGAAGTTTAGGTTTAGGGTTAGGGTTAGAGTTAGGGTTAGGGTGAGGGTGAGGTTTAGGCTTAGAGTTAGGGTTAGTGTTAGGGTTAGGGTTACAGTGAGGGTTAGGGTGAGGGTTAGAGTTCAGGTTTGGCTTAGGCTTAGGCCGAGCATGAGGGTGAGGGTTAGGGTTAGGTTTAGGGTGAGGGTTAGGATGAGGTTTAGGGTTAGGTTTAGGGTTAGTGTTAGGGTTAGGTTTAGGTTTAGGGTTAAGTTTAGGAATAGGGTTAGGGATAGGTTGAGGGTTAGGGTTAGGGTTTGGGTTAGGGTGAGGGTGAGGTTGAGGATTATGGTTAGGGTCAGTGTTAGGGTTAGGGTTAGATTTAGGGTTAGGGTTAGGGTTAGGGTTACAGTGAGGGTTAGGGTTAGGTTTAGGGTTATTTTTAGTGTTATGGTTAGGGTTAAGTTTGGGGTGAGGGTGAGGCTCAGGTTGAGGGTTATGGTTAGTGTTAGTGTTAGGGTTAGGGTTAGGTTTAGCATTATTGTTGGGTTAGGATTAGAGTTACGGTCAGGGTGAGAGTGAGGGTGAGGTTTAGGGTTAGTGTGAGGTTTAGCGTGATGTTTAGGGTTAGGGTTAAGGTTAGGGTGCTGGTGAGGTTTAGGTTTAGAGTTAGGGATGGGGGAGGGTTAGGGAAAGAGTTAGGGTTAGGTTTAGTGTTAGCACTAGGGCGAGGGTGAGGGTTAGGTTGAGGTTTAGGGATAGGGTTAAGGTTAGGATTAGGGTTAGTGTGATAGTGAGGGTGAGGGTTAGTGTTAGGGTTAGGGTTGGGTTTAGGGTTAGGCTTAGTGTTAGTTGGAGGGTGAGGGTGAGAGTTAGGGTTAGTGTTAGTGTTAGGGTGAGGGTGAGTGTTAGGGTAAGGTTTAGGTTTAGGGTGAGGTTTAGGATTAGGGTTAGTGTTAGGGTTAGGGTGAGTGTGAGGTTTAGGGTTAGAGTTAGGGTTAGGGTGTGGTTTCGGGTTAGGGTTAGGGTTAGATTTATTGTTAGCATTAGGGTTAGGCTGAGGTTTAGTATAGGGGTGAGGGTTAGTGTTAGGTTTATGATTAGTGTTAGGGTTAAGGTGAGGGTGAGTATGATGGTTACATTAGGGTTAGGGTTAGGATTAGAGTTAGCGTGAGGGTGAGTGTGAGGGTTATGGTTAGGGTGAGTGTTGGGGTTAGGGTTAGAGTGAGGGTTAAGGTGAGGGTTAGGCTTAGGCTTAGGGTTTGGGTATGGGCTAGGGTGAGGGTGAGGGTGAGGGTTAGGGTTGGGGTGAGGGGTAGGATGAGGGTTAGGGTTAGTGTTAGTGTTAGGGTTGGGGTTAGGGTAAGGCTTAATATTAGGTGGAGGGTGAGGCTGAGTGTGAGGGTTAGGGTTAGGGTGAGAGTGAGGTTTAGGGTTAGATTTAGCATTAGGGTGAGGGATAGTCTGAGGGTTAGGGTTAGGGTTAGTGTTATGGTTAGGGTTAAGGTGAGGGTGAGTGTGAGTGTCAGGGTTAATCTTAGGCTTAGGCTTAGGATTAGGCTGAGTGTAAGGGTGAGGGTGGGGGTTAAGGTTAGGGTTTTAGGGTTAGGGTGAGTGTTAGGATAAAGTTTAGGTTTAGCATTAGGGTGAGGGTGAGGTTTAGAGTTAGGGTGAGGGTTAGGGTTAGCGTTAGGGTGAGGTTTATGGTTAGGGTTAAGGTTACAGTGAGGGTGAGGGTTAGGGTGAGGTTGAGGGTTAGGATTAGGGTTAGGGTGAGGGTTTGGTTAGCGTTAGAGTTACGGTGAGGGTCAGGGTTTGGGTTAGGGTTAGGGTTAGTGTTACAGTTAAGGTTAGGGTTAGAGTAACAGTGAGGGTAACGGTGAGGGTGAGGTTTAGGATCAGGGTTAGGGTGAGGTTTAGGATTAGGGTTATGGTTAGGGTGAGGGTGAGGTTTAGGGTTAGAGTTAGGGTTAGGGGGAGGGTTTGGCGGATGGTTAGGGTTAGGGTTAGAGTTAGAATTAGGGTGAGGTTTAGGTTGAGGTTTAATATTAGGGTTAGGGTTAGGTTTAGGATTAGGTTTGCATTGAGGGTGAGTGTGAGGGTTAGGGTTAGGGTTTGGCTTAGGCTTAGGGTTAGGCTTAGGGTATGGGTGGGGATGAGGATTAGGTTTAGAATGATGGTTAGGTTTAGGTTTAGGTTGAGGGCTAGGTTGAGGGTGAGGGTTAGGGTTAGGGTGAGGTTTAGGGTTAGGGTTATGGTTAGGGTTAGTGTGAGGGTGGGTGTTAGGGTGAGGGTTAGGTTTAGGGTGAAGGTTATGGTTAGGATGAGGGTTTTTGTTAGGGTTAGGGTTAGGGTTAGGGTTATGTTGAGGGTGAGGGTGAAGGTTAAGTTTAGGCTTAGGTTCAGGTTTCTGGTTAAGGTTAGAGTTAGGGTTAGGGTGACTGTGAGGTTTAGGGTTAGAATTACGGTTAGTGTTAGTATTAGGGTTATGGTGAGGGTTAGGGTTAGGTTTAGGCTTATGCTTATGCTTAGGCTTAGGCTGAACATGAGGGTGATTGCTAGGGTTAGGGTTAGGGTGGGGTTTAGGTTTAGGGTTAGGGTGAGTGTGAGGGTCAGGTTGAGGGTTAGATATAGGGTTAGAAGGAGGGTTAGGGTGAAGGTTAGTTTTGGGGTTACAGTTAGTGTTAGGGTGAGAGTAAGTGTTAGGGTGAGGGTTTGGTTTTGGGTGAGGGTTATGGTTAGTGTGAGGGTTAGGAAAAGGGTTAGGGTTATTGTTAGGGTTAGGTTTAGAATTACGGTTAGGGTGAGGGTGAGGGTAAGGATGCGGTTTAGGATTAGGGTTAGGGTGAGGGTGAGATTTAGGGTTAGAGTAGGGTTAGGATGAGGGTTAGTTTGAGGGTTAGGGTTAGTGATAGCGTTAGGGTTAGGGTGAGAGTTAGGGGGAGGGTTAGGGTTAGGGTTAGCATTAGGATTAGGGTTAGGGTGAGGGTGAGTGTGTGTATTAGGGTTAGGTTTAGGGTTCGGTTTAGGGTTAGGCTGAGGGTGAGGTTGAAGGTGAGGGTTAGGGTTAGGGTTAGTGTTAGGTTTAAGGTTAGTGTGAGGGTTAGGTTTAGGGTTAGGATTAGGCTTAGGGTAAGGCTGAGGGTGAGAGTGAGGATGAGGGTTAGGGTTAGTGTGAGGGTTAGTGTTAGGGTTAGGGTGAAGTTTAGTGTTAGGGTTAGGGTTAGAGTTAGGGTTAGGGTGAGGGTGATGTTTATGGGTAGAGTTAGGTTTAGGGTGAGGGTTAGGGGTAGGGTGAGGGTTAGATTGAGGATTAGTGTTAGGATTAGGGTGAGGTTTAGGGTGAGGATGAGGGTTAGGGTTTAAGGTGAGGGTTTGGGTGAGGCTGAGGGTTAGTGTTAGGGTTAGGGTGAGTTTTAGGGTTAGGGTGATGGTTAGGGTTAGTTTGAGAGTTAGTGTGAGGGTTAGGATTAGTGTTAGGGTGAGGGTTATGGTTAGGGTGAGGGTTACTGTTAGGGTTAGGGGTACTGTTAGGGGTAGGGTTAGGGTTAGGGTTCAGGTTAGGTTGAGGGTGAGGGTTAGGATGAGGTTTAGGGTTAAGGTTAGAGTTAGGGTTAGCGTGAGAGTGAGGTTTAGGGTTAGAGTTCGGGTTATTGGTAGCTTTAGGGTTCTGGTGAGGTTTAGGTTTAGGGTTAGGCTTAGGCCGAGCATGAGGGTGAGTGTTAGGGTTAGGGTTACGATGAGAGTTAAGATGAGCTTTAGGGTTAGGATTAGGGTTAGGGTGAGGGCTAGGGTGAGGGTTACAGTGAGGGTTAGGTTTAGGGATAAGGTTAGGTTTAGGATTATTTTTAGGGTAGAGTTTCTTTGAAGGTTAGGATTAGGGTTAGCGTTAGGCTTAGGGTTAGGGTAAGGGTTCGGATTAGGGTTTGCATTAGGGTGAGGGTGAAGCTGAGGATTAGGGTTAGGTTTAGGGTCAGGGTTAGGTTTAATGTTAAGGTTAGGTATAGGGTTAGGGTTAGGGTTAGGGTTATGGTGAGGGTTAGGGTTAGGGTTAGGCTTAGGGTTAGGCTGAGGATGAGGCTGAGGGTGAGGTTTATGGTTACCCTTAGGTTTACTGTTACGGTTAGGGTTAGTGTTACTGTTAGGGTTAGTGTTATTGTTAGGATTAGGGTTAGAGTTACGTTGAGGTGGAGGGTGAGGGTGAGGGTTAGTGTGAGAGTGAGGTTTAGGGTGAGGTTTAGGGTTAGGGTGAGGGTGAGGTTTAGGGTTAGAGTTAGTGTTAGGGGAAGGATTAGGGTTAGGGTGAGGGTTAAGATTAGGCTTAGTGTTAGGCTGAGGGTGAGGGTGGGGGTGAGGATTAGGGTTAGGGTGATAGTTAGGGTTAGGGTTAATGCTATTGTTATGGTTAGGGTTAGAGTTACAGTGAGCAAGAGGGTGCGGGTGAGGGTTAGGGTTAGGGTTAGGGTGGGGTTTAGGGTCAGGTTTAGAGTGAGGGTGAGGGTGAGGTTTACGGTTAGATATAGTGTTAGGGGGAGGGGGAGGGGGAGCTTTAGGGATAGGGTTAGTGTTAGGTTTAGGGTGCGGGTGAGGGTTACGTTCTAGTTTAGGGTTAGGGTTAGGGTTAGAGTTAGTGTGAGGGTTAGTTTTAGGGTTAGGGTTAGTGTTAGTGTGAGTGTAAGTGTTAGGGTGAGGGTTTGGGTTAGGGTGATGGTTATGGTTAGGGTGAGGGTTAGGATTAGGGTTAGGGTTATTGTTAGGGTTAGGTTTAGGGTTTGGGTTAGGGTTAGAGTTAGGTTTAGGGTGAGGGTGAAGTTTAGGGTTACAGTTAGCGTTAAGGTGAGGGTCAGGGTTAGGGTTAGTGTTAGGGTTAAGGTTAGTATTAGGGTGAGAGTTAGGGGGAGGGTTAGGGTAAGGGTTAGGTTTAGGGTTATGATTATGGTAAGGGTGAAGGTGAGTGCGAAGTTTAGGGTTAGCTTTAGGGATAGGGTTATTGTTAGTGTTAGGGTTAGAGTGAAGTTGAGGGTAAGGGTGAGGGTGAGGATTAGGTTTAGGGTTAGGGTGAGGGTTAGAGTTAGGGTTAGGGTGAGGGTTAGAATTAGGATTAGGGTTAGGATTCGGGTTAGGGTGAAGGCTAGGGTGAGTGTGAGGTTTAGGGTTAGGATGAGGTTGAGTGTTTGGATTAGGGTTAGGTTTAGGTTTAGGGCTAGGATTAGTGTTTTTGCTAGGGTTAGGGTTAGAGTTACTGTGAGGGTGAAGGTGAGGGTGAGGGTGAGGGTTAGGGTTTGCTTTAGGGTGAGGTTTGGGGCTAGGGTTACGATTAGGGTAATGGTGAAGGTGAGGTTTAGGATTAGATTTAGGGTTGGGGGAGGGTTAGGTCGAGGGTTAGGGTTATGGATAGTGTTAGAGTTAAGGTTAGGGTGAGGTTTAGGTTGAGGTTTAGGGTTAGAGTTATGGTTATGGTTAGGATTAGGGTTAGGGTGAGGGTGAGTTTGAGGTTTAGGGATAGGGTAAGGCTTAGGCTTAGGGTTAGGCTGAGGGTGATTGTGGGGGTGAGGATTAGAGTTATGGTTAGGGTTAGGCTTAGGGTTAGGGTTATTGTTAGTGTTATGGTTAGGCTTAAGTTTGTGGTGAGGGTGAGGCTGAGGGTGAGGGTGAGGGTTAGGGTTAGGGTTAGTGTTAGTGTTATTGTTAGGGTTAGGGCTAGAGTTAGGTCGAGGTTGTGGGTGAGGGTGAAGGTTAGGGATAGTTGAGTTTTAGGGTTAGGGTTAGTGTTAGGGTGAGGGTGAGGTTTAGGGTTAGAGTTAGGGTTAGCGTTAGGGTTAGGATGAGGTTTCGGTTTAGGGTTAGAGTTGGGGTTATGGTGAGTGTGAGGTTTAGGGTTAGAGTTAGGGTTAGGATGAGGCTGAAGGTGAAGATTAGCGTTAAGGTTAGTGTTAGTTTTAGGGTTAGGGTTAGGGTGAGGGTTAGGTTGAGGGTGTGGGTTAGGGTTAAAGTTAGGATTAGGGTTAAGGTTAGGGTGACTGTGAGGGTTAGGGTTAGGGTTAGTCTTAGGCTTAAGATTAGGCTGAGGGAGAGGGTGAGGGTGAGGGTTAGCTTTAGGTTGAGGGTTAGGGTTAACTTTAGCTTGACAGTTAGCGTTCAGTTTAAGTTTAGGGTTAGGGTGATGGTTAGCATAAGGGTTACAGTGAGCGTGAGGGTTAGGGTTAGATTGAGTGTTAGGGTTAGGTTTAGGGTGAGGGTTACAATTAGGGTTAGATTGAGGGCTAGAGTGAGGGTGAGGATTAGGGTTAGTGTTAGGGTAAGGTTTAAGGTTAGGGTTAGGTTTAGGGTGAGAGTTAGTATGAGGGTTAGGGTTACTGTGAGGGTGAGGGTTAGGGTTAGGAATAGGGTTAGGGTGAGGGTGAGTGTTAGCATTAGGGTTAGGGTTAGGGTTAGGTTTAGGGTTAGGATTAGTGTTATTGTCAGTGTTAGGGTTAGAGTTATGGTGAGAGTGAGGGTGAGGGTGAGGGTTAGGTTTAGGGTTAGGTTGAGGTTTAGTTTTTGGGTTAGGATTAGGGTGAGTCTGAGGGTGAGGTTTAGGGTTAGGTTTAGGGTTAGTTTGAGGGTTAGGTTGAGGGTTAAGTTTAGGGTTAGATATAGGGTTAAGTTTAGGTTGAGGGTTAGGTTGAAGTTTAGGGTTAGTGTTAGAGTTAGGGCGAGGATTATGGTTAGGGTTAGTGTGAGTGTGAGGGTTAGGGTTAGGCTTAGGGTTAGGCTGAAGGTTAGGGTGGGGTTGAGGATTAGAGATAGGGTGATGGTTAGGGTTAGGGTTAGGATGAGGATTAGGATGAGGGTTAGAGTTAGGATTAGGGTTAGGGTGAGGGCTAGGGTAAGGGTGTGGGTTAGTGTAAGTGTTAGGCTTAGGCTTAGGTTTAGGCTGAACATTTGGTTGAGGATAAGGTTTAGGGTTAGGGTTAGGGTGAGGTTTAGTGTTAGGGTTAGGGTTGGAGTTAGGGTTAGGGTGAGAGTGAGGTTTAGGCATAGATTTAGGTTTAGGGTGAGGGTTATGGTGGGTTTGACGGTAAGGGTAAAGTTGAGGGTAGGCTGAGGTTGAGGGTTATGTTAAGGGTGAGGGTTAGGGTTAGGGTGAGGGTTAGGGTTAGGGTTAGAGAGAGGGTGAGGGTTAGATTGAGGATACGTGTTAGGGTTAGTGTGAGGTTTAGGGTGAGGATGAGGGTTAGGGTTATGGTGAGGGCTAAGGAGAGGGTGAGGTTTAGGGTTAGTGTTAGGGTGAGGTTTAGGTTTCGGGTGATGGTTAGGGTTAGTGTGAGGTTATGTGTTAGGGTTAGTGTTAGGGTGAGGGTGTTAGGGTGAGCTGAGGGTTATGGTTAGGGTGAGAGTTAGTGTTAGGTTTAGGGTTATTGTTAGCGTTAAGATTAGGGTTAGGCTGAGGGTGAGGGTGAGGGTGAGGGTTAGGGTTAGTGTTAGGATTAGGATTAAGGTTAGTGTTAGGGTGAGGATAAGTGTTAGGATGAGGGTTAGGGTTAGTGTGAGGGTTATGGTTATGGTTAGGGTTACATTGAGCGTGAGGGTTAGGGTTAGGTTGAGGTTTAGTTTTAGGGTTAGGGTTAGGGTGAGGTTAGGTTTAGGGTTAGTGTGAGCGTTGGTGTTGGGGTTAGTTTTAGTGTTAGGGTTAGGATAAGTGTTAGGGTCTGGTTTGGTTTAGAGTGAGGATTATGGTTAGGTTGAGGGTTAAGATTAATGTTAGGGTTATTGTTAGGGTTAGTTTTAGGGTTAAGGTTATGGTGAGGGTGAGGGTGGGGGTTACGGTGAGGGTTACGGTGAGGTTTAGTGTTTGCATTAGGGTTATAGTTAGGTTTTGGGTGAGGGTGAGGTTTAGCATTAGTTAGGGTTAGGGTGAGGGTTAAGTTGAGGGTTAGATTTAGGGTTAAGTTTAGGTTTAGGATTACAGTTAGGGTGAGGGTGAGTGTGTGTGTTAGGGTTAGGTTTAGGCTTAGGCTTAGGGTTAGGCTGAGGGTGATCTTGAGGGTGAGGGTTTGCGTTAGGGTGAGGGTTAGGGTAAGGGTTAGGTGGAGGGTTAGGATTAGTGTTAGGGTTAGGATTAAGGTTAGGGTGAGGGCTAGGGCGAGGGTGAGTTTTAGGGTTAGGGTTAGGGTGAGAGTTAGGTTTAGGGTTAGGGTGAGTGTTAGAGTTCGTGTTAAGTTTAGTGTTAGGTTGAGGGTTAGGTTAAGGGTTATGTTGAGGGTGAGGGTTAGGGTTAGGTTGAGGGTTAGGGTGAGGGGAAGGGTTAGGGTGACGGTGAGGGTGAGGGTGAGGGTTAGGTTTAGTGTTAAGGTGAGGATTAGGATGAGGGTTCCGGTTAGGATTAGGGTTAGGGTGCGGGCCAGGGTGAGGTTGAGGTTTAGAGTTAGGGTTAGGGTTAGGTTTCGGGTTAGGGTTAGGGTTAGAGTGAGTGTGAGGGTTAGGGTTAGGGTTAGGGTTAGGGTAAGGTTTATGCTGAAGGTGATAGTGAGGGTTACGTTTAGGGTTAGGGTAAGTGTTAGGGGTAGGGTTAGGGTAAAAGTTAGGGTTCAAGTTATGTTTAGGGTTAGGTTGAGGGTTAGGGTTATGGTTACGTAGAGTGTGAGGGTTATGGTTAGGTTGAGGGTTAGGCTTAGGCTTAGGTTTAGGATTAGGGTGAGGGTTAGGGTTAGGGTGAGGATTAGGATGAGGATTAGGGTTAGGGTTAGGATTAGGTTTAGGGTGAGGACTAGACTGAGGGTGAGGTTTAGGGTTAGTTTTTGGGTGAGGTTTAGGGTTCGCGTTAGGTTTAGGATGAGGGTTAGGGTTACGGTGAGGGTGAGGGTTAGTGTTAGGGTGAGGGTTAGGGTTAGGATTTGGGTTAGGGTTAGGGTGAGTTTTAGGGTTACATTTAGGTTTAGGGGGAGGGTTAGGTCGAGGGTTAGATTTAGGGTTAGTGTTAGGGTTAAGGTTAGGGTGAGGGTTAGCTTGAGGTTTAGGGTTAGTTTTAGGATTAGGGTTAGCATGAGGGTGAGTGTGAGGGTTAGGGTTAGGGTTAGGCTTAGGCTTAAGGTTAGGCTGAGGGTGAGGGTGGGGGTGAGGATTAGGGTTAGGGTGATGTTTAGGTTTAGGGTTAGGGTGAGGGTTAGGATGAGTATTACGTTTAGGATTAGGGTTAGGCTGAGGGCTAGGGTAAGGGTGAGCTTTAGGATTAGGGTTAGGGTGAGGGTTAGGCTGAGTGTGAGATTGAGGGTGAGAGTTAGGGTTAGGGTGATGGTTAGGTTTAAGGTTAGGGTGAGGGTTAGGATGAGTTTTAGGGCTAGGGTGAGGATGATGGTAAGGGTAAAGGTGAGGTTTAGGCTGAGGCTGAGGGTTAAGATAAAGGTGAGTTCTAGGGTTAGGTTTAGGGTTAGGGTTAGGGTTAGGGTAAGGGTTAGATTGAGGATTAGTGTTAGGGTTAGGGTTAGTGTGAGATTTAGGGTGAGGATGAGGGTTAGGGTTAGGGTGAGCGTGAGGGTTAGACTTAGTGTTAGGTTTAGGGTGAGTTTTAGGATTAGGCTGAGGGTTAGGGTTAGTGTGAGTGTTATTGTTAGGGTTAGGGTTAGTGTTAGGGTGAGGGTAAGTGTTAGGGTGAGGGTTTTGGTTAGGGTGAGGGTTAGGGTTAGCGTTATTGTTAGGGTTAGGGTTAGGGTTAAGGTTACGGTGAGGGTGATGGTGAGGGTTAGGTTTAGTGTTAGGGTGAGTTTACTGTTAGGGTTAGTGTTAGAGTTAGGGTTAGGGTGAGGGTGAGGTTTAGGGTTAGAATTAGGTTTAGGGTGAGGGTTAGGGTGAGGGTTAGGGTTAGGGTGATGGTAAGGGTGGGGGTGATGGTAAGGGTAAAGATGAGGGATAGGCTGAGTGTGAGCGTTAAGGTAAAGATGAGGTTTAGGGTTAGGGTGAGGGTTATGTTTAGGGTTAGGGTGAGGTTGAAGGTTAGATTGAGGATTAGTGTTAGGGTTAGTGTGAGTTTCAGTGTGAGGATGAGGGGTAGGCTTAAGGTGAGAGCTAGGGTGAGGCTGAGGTTTAGGGTTAGTGTTAGGGTGAGGTTTAGGGTTAGGGTGATGGTTCGCGTTAGTGTGAGCGATAGTGTTAGCGTAAGGGTTAGTGTTCGGGTGAGGGCAAGTGTTAGGGTGAGTGTTAGGGTTAGGCAGAGGGTTATGTTTAGGGTGAGGGTTAGGGTTATTTTTAGGGTTAGGGTTAGGGTTAGAGTTAGGGTTCGCATGAGGGTGAGATTTAGGGTTAGATTTAGGGTTAGGGTTAGGGTTAGAGAGGGTTAGGCTTAGGCTTAGGCTTAGGCTTAGGCTGAGCATGAGTGTGAGGATTAGGTTTTGGTTTAGGCTGAGGGTTAGGTTTAGGTTTAGGGTCAGAGTTAGGATGAAGTTTAGGGTTAGGATTAGGGTTTGGGTGAAGTCTAGGGTGAGGGTTAGGGTTAGGGATAGGGTTAGGTTTAGGATTAGGGCTAGGGTTAGAGTGAGTGTGAGGGTTAGGGTTAAGGTTAGGGTTAGACTTAGAGCTCAGGTGAGGGTTAGGTTTTGGGTTAGGTTGAGGGTGAGGCTGAGGATTAGGTTTAGGTTTATGGTAAGATTTAGGGCTAGGTTTAGGGTTAGTGTTTGTGTTAGGGTTAGGGTTACGGTGAGGGTTAGGGTTAGGGTTAGGCTTGGAGTTAGGCTTAGGGTTAGGCTGAGAGTAAGGGTGGGGGTTAGGATTAGGGTTAAGTTTAGGGTTAGGCTTAGGGTTAGGGTTATTTTTAGTGTTATGTTTAGGGTAAAGTTTGTGGTGAGGGTGAGGCTGAGGGTGAGGTTTGGGGTTAGGGTTAGTGTTACTGTTAGTGTTAGGGTTAGAGTTACTGTGAGGTTGAGGGTCATGGTGAAGTTTAGGTTTAGGGTGGGGTTTAGGGTGAAGTTTAGGGTTAGGCTTAGGGTTAGGCTGTGGATGAGACTGTGGGTTCTGGTTAGGGTTAGGGTGATGGTTCGGGTTAAGGTTAGTGTAATTGTTAGTGTTAGGGTTATACTTACAGTGAGGTTGAGGGTGCGGGTGAGGGTTAGATTTAGGGTTAGGGTGGGGTTTAGGGTTAAGGTTAGGGTTAGGGTGAGGGTGAGCTTTAGAATTGGGGTTAAGGTGAGGGCTAGGGTGAGGTTGAGGGTTGGGGTTAGGGTTAGGGTGAGATTTAGGTTTAAGGTGAGGGTTAGGGTTAGTGTGAGGTTTAGTGTTAGGATTAGGATTAGTGTTAGGGTGAGGGTAAGTGTTAGGGGGAGGGTATGGGTTAGGGTGAGGGTTATGGTTAGGGTGAGGTTTAGGATTAGGTTTAGCGTTATTGTTAGGATTAGGTTTAGGGTTAAGGTAGGTTGAGAATGAGGGTGAGGGTTAGGGTTAGGGTTAGGGTGAGGTTTAGGGTTTGGGTTAGTGTTAGAGTTAGGGTTAGGGTGAGGGTGAGGTTTAGGGTTAGAGTAAAGGTTAGGGTGAGGGTTAGGTTGAGGGTTAGGGTTAGGGTTATTGTTAGGGTTAAGGTTAGGGTGAGAGATAGGGGGTGGGTTAGGGTTAGGGATAAGATTAGGTTTAGGGTGAGGGTTAGGTTGTGTTTTAGGGTTAGGTTTAGATTTAGGCTTAGGGTTAGGCTGAGGGTGAGGTTTTGGGTGAGGGTTAGGTTTAGGGGAAGGGTTATGATGAGGGTTAGGTTTAGGATTAGGTTTAGGGTAAGGGCTAGCGTGAGATTTAGGGTTAGCATTAGGGTGAAGTTTAGGGCTAGTTTAGGGTTAGGGGTAGGGTGAGGGTGAGGTTTAGGGTTAGAGTTAGGGTTAGGGTGAGGCTGAGGGTGAGGGTTAGGGTTAGGGTTAGTGTTAGGTTTAGGTTTAGGGTTAGGGTGAGGGTTAGGCTGTGGGTGAGGGTAGGGTTAGGGTTAGGATTAGGATTAGGGTTAGGGTTAGGGTGAGTGTGAGGGTTAGGGTTAGGGTTAGGCTTAGGCTTAGGGTTAGGCTGAGGGTTAGGGTGAGGGTGAGGGTTAGGGTTTGGGTCAGGGATAGTGTTAGGGTTATGGGGAGGGTTAGGGTGAGGATTAGGGTTAGGATTAGAGTTATGGTGAGGGCCAGGGTGAGGGTGAGGTTTAGGTTTAGGTTTAGGGTGAGGTTTAGGGTTAGGGTTAAGTTTAGGGGTAGGGTGAGGGTGAGGTTTAGGGTTAGAGTTAGGGTTAAGGTGAGGCTGAGGGTGAGGGTTAGGGTTAGTGTTAGGATTAGGATTAGGGTCAGGTTTAGGGGGAGTCTTAGGATGAGGGTTAGGGTTAGTATTAGGGTTATGGTGAGCATGAGAGTGAGGGTGAGGGTTAGATTGAGGATTAGTGTTAGGGTTAGTGTGAGGTTTACCGGGAGGATGAGTGTTAGGGTTAGGGTTAGGGCTAGGGTTAGGTTGAGGTTTAGGGTTAGTGTTAGAGTGAGGTTTAGGGTTAGGGTGATGGATAGGGTTAGTTTGAGGTTTAGTGTTCTGGTTATGGTTATTGTTAAGGTGAGGGTAAGTGTTAGGGTGAGGATTAGGTTTAGTGTTAGGGTAATGGTTAGGGTGAGGGTTAGGGTTAGGTTTAGTGTTTTTGTTAGGTTTAGGGTTAGGGTTACAATTACTGTGAGGGTGAGGGTTAGGTTTAGGGTTAGGGTTAGGATTAGGGTTAGTGTTAGGGTGAGAGTGTTAGGGTGAAGGTTAGGGTTATGGTGAGGGTTATGGTTAGGTTGAAGGTCAGGTTTAGGGTTATGTTGAGCATGAGGGTTAGGCTTAGGTTGAGGGTTAGGCTTAGGGTTCGGGTTAAGGTGAGGTTAGGGTTAAGGTTAATGTGAGGGTTAGTGTTAGGGTTAGGGTTAGTGTTAGGGTGAGGTTAAGTTTTAGATTGAGGTTTAGGGTTAGGGTGAGGATTATGGTTAGGGTGAGTGTTAGAGTTATTGTTAGGGTTAGGTTTAGGTTTAGAGTTAGGGTTAGGGTTATTTTGAGATTTAGGGTTAGTGTTAGATTTAGTGTTAGGGTTAGTGTTAGGGTGAGGGTTAGGGTTAAGCTTAGGCTTAGGTTTAGGCTTAGGCGGAACATGAGGGTTAGGGTTAGGGTTTGGGTTAGGGTGAGGGTTAGGGTTATTGGTATGGTGAGGGTGATGTTTAGGGTTAGGTTGAGAATTTGCATTAGGGTTAGGGTGAGGGTGTCGGTTAGGGTAAATGTTCGGCTTAGGCTTAGGTTTAGGCTGAGGATTTGGTTGAGGATAAGGGTTAGGGTTAGGGTTAGGGTGAGTTTTAGTGTTATTGTTAGTGTTCGAGTTAGGGTTAGAGTGAGGGTGAGGTTTAGGGGTAGAGTTAGGGTTATGGTGAGTGTTAGGGTTAGGGTCAGGGTTAGGGTGGGGGTTACAATAAGGGTAAAGGTGAGGGTTAGACTGAGGGTGAGGGTTAATGTAAGGTTGAGGGTTAGGGTCAGGGTGAGGGTTAGGGTTAGGGTTAGAGTGAGGGTGAGGGTTTAATTGAGGATAAGTGTTAGGGTTAGTGTTAGGGTGAGCTTAGGGTTAGGGTGAGGGTTATGGTTAGGGTGAGGGTGAGGGTTAGGGTTATTGTTAGCGTTAGGGTTAGGGTTATGGTGAGGGTAAGTGTTAGGATGAGGGTTAGGGTTAGGGTGAGGATTATGGTTAGGGTTAGGGTTAGGATAATTGTTAGGGTTAGAATTACAGTTAGAGTTAGGATTAGGGTGAGGGTGAGGGTGAGATTTAGGGTTAGAGTTAATTTTAGTGTTAGGGAAGGGTTAGGGTTCGGGTTAGTGTGCGGGTTAGTGCTATGATTAGTGTCAGGTTTAGGATGAAGTTTAGGGTTAGGGTGAGGTTGAGGGTGAGGGGTAGGGTTAGGGTAAGGGTTAGGGTTAGGGATAGGGTTAGATTTAGGTTTAGGGTTAGGGTGAGGATGAGTGTGAGGCTTAGGGTTAGGGTTAGTGTTAGGCTTAGAGTTAGGGTGAGGGTTAGGTTTTGGTTTAGGGTGCAGGTGAGGTTGAGGATTAGGGTTAGTTTTAGGGTTAGATTCAGGGTTAGGTTTAGTGTTGGGGTTAGTGTTAGTGTTAGGGTTAGGGTTAGGGTTATGTTTAGGCTGAGGGTGATTGTGGGGGTGAGGATTAGAGTTAGGGTTAGGTTTAGGTTTATGGTTAGTGTAAATGTTATTGTTATGTTTAGGGTTAAGTTTGCGGTGAGGGTGAGGCTGAGGGTGAGGGTTAGGGTTTGGGATAGGGTTAGTATTATTGTTACGGTTAGGGCTAGAGTTACAGTGAGGTTGAGGGTGAGGGTGAAGTTTTGGGTTAGAGTAAGTTTTAGGGTTAGGGTTAGGGTTAGGGTGAGGGTGAGGTTTAGGGTTAGAGTTAGGGTTAGGGTCAGGTTTAGGGTGAGATTTCGGGTTAGGGTTAAGGTTGCGGTTATGGTGAGGGTGAGGTTTAGGGTTAGAGTTAGGGTTTGGGTGAGGCTGAGGGTGAGGGTGAGGGTTAGGGTTAAGGTTAGGATTAGGATTAGGGATAGGGTTAGGTTGAGTGTGAGGGTTAGGGTTAGGGTGAGTATTAGGGTTAGGCTTAGGGTTTGGCTGAGGTTGAGGTTGAGTGTGAGGAAAAGGGTTAGCGTGAGGGTTAGGTTTAGGATTATGGGGATGGTTAGGATGATTGTTAGAGTTAGGATTAGGTTTAGGGTGAAGGCTAGGGTGAGGGTGAGTTTTAGGGTTAGGGTTAGGGTAAGGGTGAGGGTGAGTTTTAGGTTTAGAGTTAGGCTTAAGGTGAGGCTGATGTTGAGGGTGAGGGTTAGGGTTAGGATTAGGATTAGGGTAAGGGTTAGGGTGAGTGTGAGTGTTAGGGTTAGGGTTAGGATTAGGCTTAGGGTTACACTGAGGGTGAGGGTGAGGGTGAGGGTAAGGGTTAGGTTTAGGGTTAGGGTGAGGGTGAGAATTATGGTAAGGGTTAGGGGGAGGGTTAGGATGAGGGTTAGGGTTAGGATTAGGGTTAGGGTGAGGTCTAGGGTGAGGGTGAGGTTTAGGGTTAGTGTTAGGGTGAGGGTTAGGTTTAGGGTTAGGTTTAGGGTGATAGTTAGGATTCGGGTTAAGTTTATATTTGGGGTGAGAGTTAGGTAAGATTTACGGTGAGGGGAGGGTGAAGGTTAAGGTTAGGTTGAGGGTTAGGGTTAGGATTAGGGTTTGGGTGAGGGGTAGGGTTATTGTTAGGGTGAGGGTTATGATGAGGGTTAGGATTAGACTTAGGGTGACGGCTAGGCTGAGGGTGAGGTTTAGGGTTAAGGTTAGGGTGAGGTTTAGGATTAGGGTTAGGGTGAGGGTGAGGTTTAGTTTTACAGTTAGGGTAAGGGTGAGGCTGAGGTTGAGGGTTAGGGTTAGGGTTAGTGTTAGAGTTAGTTTTAGGGTGAGGGTTAAGGAGAGTGTGAGGGTTAGGCTTAGGGTTATGTTTAGGATTAGGTTAATGTTTAGGGTGAGTGTGAGGTTTAGGGTTAGGGTTAGGCTTAGGCTTAGGGTTAGGCTGAGGGATAGGGTGAGGGTTAGCTTTAGGTTGACGGTTAGGGTTAGTGTTAGCTTGAGAGTTAGGTTTCAGGTTAAGTTTAGGGGTAGGGGTAGGGTTAGGGTTAGGGTTATGGTGAGGGTGATATTTAGGGTTAGGTTGAGAGTTTGCATTAGGGTTAGGGTGAGGGTTAGGTTTAGGGTTAGGGTGAGGGTTAGGATGAGGATTAGGTTTACGATTAGGGTTAGGTTGAGGGCTAGGGTGAGGGTGAGGCTTAGGGTTAGAGTTAGGGTAAGGTTTAAGGTTAGGCGTAGGTTTAGGGTGAGGGTTAGGATGAGTGTTTGGGTTACGGTGAGGGTGAGGGTTAGGGTTAGGATTAGGGTTAGGGTGAGGGTGAGTTTTAGCATTAGGGTTAGGGTTAGGGTTAGGTTTAGGTTTAGGGTTAGTGTTATTGTTAGGGTTAGAGTTTGAGTTATGGTGAGGGTGGGGGTGAGGGTGAGGGTGAGTGTTAGGTTTAGGGTTAGGGTGAGGTTTAGGTTTAGTGTTAGGATTAGGATTAGGGTGAGAGTGAGGTTTAGGGTTAGGTTTAGGGTTAGTTGGAGGCTTAGGTCGAGAGTTAGGGTTAGGGTTAGTTTTAGGGTTAATTTAGGGGGAGGGTTAGGTTGAAGTTTAGGGTTACTGTTAGAGTTAGGTTTAGGATTAGGTTTAGGCTGAGGGTGAGGGTGGGGGTGAGGATTAGCATTAGGGTGATGGTTAGGGTTAGGGTTAGTTTGAGAATTAGGATGAGGGTTAGGGTTAAGATTAGGGTTAGGGTGAGGGCTAGGGTGAGGGTGTGGGTTAGGGTAAGTGTTAGGCTTAGGCTTACGGTTAGGCTGAGCATTTGTTTGAGGATAAGGGTTAGGGTTAGTTTAGGGTGAGGTTTAGTGTTAGGGTTAGAGTGAGGATGAGTTTTAGGTGTAGAGTTAGGGTTAGGGTGAGGGTTAGGGTTAGGGTTAGGCTTAGGCTTAGGGTTAGGATGAGGTTGAGGGTGAGGTTTAGCTTTAGGTTGACAGTTAGGGTTAGGGTTAGCTTGACAGTTAGGGTTCAGGTTAAGTTTAGGGTTAGTGTGAGGGTTAGGGTTCGGGTTACGGTGAGGGTGCTGTTTAGGGTTAGGTTGAGGGTTAGGATTAGGGTTAGGGTTAGGGTTAGGATTAGAGTTAGGGTGAGGGTTAGGATGAAGATTAGGGTTAAGATGAGGGTTAGGTTGAGGGTGAGGATTAGGGTTAGTGTTAGGGTAAGGTTTAAGGTTACGGTTAGGTTTAGGGTGAGGGTTAGTATGAAGGTTAGGGTGATGGTGAGGGTGAGGGTTAGGGTTAGGGTGAGGGTCAGTGTTAGGATTAGGGTTAGGTTGAGGGTGAGTGTTAGCATTAGGGTTAGGGTTAGGGTTAGGTTTAGGGTTAGGATTAGTGTTATTGTTAGGGTTAGGTTTAGATTTATGGTGAGGGTGAGGGTGAGGGTGAGGGTTAGGTTTAGGGTTAGGGTGAGGTTTAGGTTTAGGGTTAGGATTAGGGTTAGGGTGATGGTGAGGTTTAGGGTTAGGTTTACGGTTAGTTGGAGGTTAGGTCGAGGGTTAGGCTTAGGGTTAATTTTAGGGTTAAGGTTAGGGTGAGGGTTAGGTTGAGGTTTAGAGTTAGTGTTAGAATTAGTGTTAGGTTTAGGGTTAGGGTGAGTGTGAGGGTGAGGGTTAGGCTTAGGCTTAGGTTTAGGCTTAGGGTTAGGCTGAAGTTGAGAGTGGGGCTGAGGATTAGATTTAGGGTGATGGTTAGGGTTAGGGTTAGGGTGAGGTTTATGATTAGGATTAGGGTTAGGGTGAGGGCTAGGGTGAGGGTCTGTGTTAGGGTAAGTGTTAGCCTTAGGCTTATGGTTAGGCTGAGAGTTTGGTTGAGGATAAGGTTTAGGGTTAGGGTTAGGGTGAGGTTAAGTGTTATGGTTAGGGTTAGAGTGAGAGTGAGGTTTAGGGGTAGAGTTAGGGTTAGGGTGAGGGTTAGGGTTAGGGTCAGGATTAGGGTGGGGGTTACGGTAATGGTAAAGGTGAAGGTTAGACTGAGGTTGAGGGTTATGGTAAGGGTGAGGGTTAGGGTTAGGGTTAGAGTGAGGGTGAGGGTTAGATTGAGCATAAGTGTTAGGGTTAGATTGAGGTTTAGGGTGAGGATGAGTGTTAGGGTTAGGGTGAGGGCTAAGGTGAGTGTTAGGTTTAGGGTTAGTGTTAGGGTGAGGTTTAGGGTTAGGGGGATGGTTAGGGTTAGTTTGAGGGTTAGTGTTAGGGTTAGGGTTAGTGTTAGGGTGAGGGTAAGTGTTAGGCTGAGGGTTAGTTTTAGGTTGAGGCTTGTGGTTAGGGTGAGGCTTAGGGTTAGGTTTAGGTTTATTGTTTGCGTTATTGTTATGGTTATGATTACGGTGTGGGTGAGGGTGAGGTTGAGGTTGAGGGTTAATGTTAGGGGAAGTGTTAGTATGAGGGTTAGGGTTAGGATTAGGGTTAGGTAAGGGCTAGGGTGAGGGTGAGCTTTAGGGTTAGCGTTAGGGTGAAGTTTAGGGTTAGGGTTAGATTTAGGGTGAGGGTGAGGTTTAGAGTTAGAGTTAGGTTTAGGGTGAGGCTGAGGGTGAGGTTTAGGGTTTGGGTTAGTGTTAGGTTTAGGGTTAGGGTTAGGGTGAGGTTTAGGCTGAGTGTGAGAGTTAGGGTTAGGATTAGGATTAGGATTAGGGGTAGGGTTAGGGTGAATGTGAGGGTTAGGTGTAGGGTTAGGGTTAGGGTTAGGCTTAGCGTTAGGCTGAGGGTTAGGTTGAGGGTGAGGGTTAGGGTTAGGGTGAGGGTTAGGTTTATGGTTATGGGGAGGGTTAGGATGAGGGTTAGGTTTAGTATTAGGGTTAGGGTGAGGGCTAGGGTGAGGGTCAGGTTTAGGGTTAGGGTTAGGGTGAGGTTTCGGGTTAGGGTTAGGTTTAGGGTTAGGGTGAGGGTGAGGTTAGGGTTAGAGTTAGTGTTAATGTGAGGCTGAGTTTGAGGGTTAGGGTTAGGGTTAGGATTAGGATAAAGGTGAGGTTTAGGGTAATTGTGAGCCTTAGGGTTAGGGTTCTGGTTTGGCTTAGGGTTACACTGATGGTGAGGGTGAGGTTTAGGATTAGGGTTCAGGTGAGGGTGAATGTGTGTTTTAGGGTTAGGTTTAGTGTTAGGTTCAGGGTTAGTCTGATGGTGAGGTTGAGGTTGATGTTTAGGGTTAGTTTAAGGGATAAGTTAAGGGTTAGGGGGAGGTTTAGGATGAGGGTTAGGGTTAGGATTAGGGTTAGGGTGATGGCTAGGGTTAGGTTGAGGTTTAATGTTAGGGTTAGGGTGAGAGTTAGGGTTAGGGTTAGTGTGAGGTTTAGTGTTAGTTTTAGGGTTACAGTTAGGATTAGGATGAGGGTGAGGTTTAGGGGTAGAGTTAGTGTAAGGGTGAGGGTTAGGGTTAGGATGAGTGTTAGGGTGGGGGTTTCAGTAAGGGTAAAGTGAGGGTTAGGCTGAGGGTGAGGGTTATGATAAGGGTGAGGTTTAGGTTTAGAGTGAGGGTTGGGGTTAGTTTTAGGGTGAGGGTGTGGGTTAGATTGAGGATTAGTGTTAGGGTTAGTGTGAGGTTTACCGTGAGGATGAGTGTTAGGGTTAGGGTTAGGGCTAGGGTTAGGTTGAGGTTTAGGGAAAGTGTTAGGGTGAGGTTTAGGGTTAGGGTGAAGGTTAGGGTTAGTGTGAGGCTTAGTGTTTGGGTTACGGTTAGTGTTAAGGTGAGGGTAAATTTTAGGGTGAGGGTTAGGTTTAGGGTAAGGGTAATGTTTAGGGTGAGGGTTAGGGTTAAGGTTAGGGTTTTTGTTAGGATTATGGTTTGGGTTACTGTTACTGTGAGGGTGAGTGTTAGCGATAGGGTTAGGATTAGTATTAGGGTTAGTGTTAGGGTGAGGGTAAGTGTTAGGGTGAGGGTTAAGGTGAGGGTAAGGGTTATGGTTAGGGTGAGGGTCAGGGTTAGGGTTAGGGTTACATTGAGCGTGAGGGTTAGGTTTAAGTTGAGGGTTAGGTTTAGGGTTAGCGTTAGGGTGAGTTTAGGGTTAGCCTTAGTGTGAGGGTTAGTGTTAGGGTTAGGGTTAGTGGTAGGTGAGGGTAAGTGTTAGTGTGAGGTTTAGGGTTAGGGTGAGGATTATGGTTAGGGTGAGGGTTAGGGTTATTGTTAGGGTTAGGATTAGGGTTAGAGTTAGGGTTAGGATGAGGATAAGATTTAGGGTTAGAGTTAGGATTAGGGTGAGTGTTAGGGTTAGGGTTAGGGTTAGGCTTAGGCTTAGGCCAAGCATGAGGGTGAGGGTTAGGGTGCGGGTTAGGGTGAGGGTGAGGGTTATGGTTAGTGTCAGTTTAAGGATGAGGTTTCGGCTTAGGGTTAGGGTTAGGGTGAGGGCTAGTGTTAGGGTTAGGGTGAGGGTTAGGGTTAGGGATAGGGTTAGGTTTAGGATTAGGGTTAGAGTGAGGGTGAGTGTGAGGCTTAGGGTTAGGGTTAAGTTTAGGCTTAGAGTTAGGGTGAGGGTTAGGATTAGAGTTTGGGTTAGGGTGCAAGTGAGGCTGAGGATTAGGTTTAGGTTTAGGGTTAGATTTAGGGTTAGGTTTAGGGTTAGGTTTAGTGTTAGATTTAGGGTTACGGTGAGGGGTAGGGTAAGGGTGAGTGTTAGTGGTAGGGTTAGGATTACTATTAGGGTTAGTGTTAGGATGAGGGTAAGTGTTAGGGTAAGGGTTAGGTTGAGGCTGAGGGTTATGGTTAGGGTGAGGGTCAGGGTTAGGGTTAGGGTTACATTGAGCCTGAGGGTTAGGGTTAGGTTGAGGGTTAGGTTTAGGTTTAGGGTTAGGGTGAGTTTAGGGTTAGGCTTAGTGTGAGGGTTAGTGTTAGGGTTAGGGTTAGTGGTAGGTGAGGGTAAGTGTTAGTGTGAGGTTTAGGGTTAGGGTGAGGATTGTGGTTAGGGTGAGGGTTAGGGTTATTGTTAAGGTTAGGTTTAGGGTTAGAATTAGGGTTAGGGTGAGGATAAGATTTAGGGTTAGAGTTAGGGTTAGGCTAAGGCTTAGGCTTAGGCTTAGGCTTAGGCTTAGGCCAAGCATGTGGGTGAGGGTTAGGCTGCGGGTTAGGGTGAGGGTTAGGGTTATGGTTAGTGTCAGTTTAAGGATGAGGTTTCCGCTTAGGGTTAGGGTTAGGGTGAGGGCTAGTTTTAGGGTTAGGGTGAGGGTTAGGGTTAGGGATAGGGTTAGGTTTAGGTTTAGGGTTAGGGTGAGGGTGAGTATGAGGCTTAGGGTTAGGGTTAGGATTAGGATTAGAGTTAGGGTGAGGGTTAGCGTGAGAGTTTGGGTTAGGGTGCAGGTGAGGCTGAGGATTAGGTTTGGGTTTAGGGTTAGATTTAGGGTCAGGTTTAGGGTTAGGTTTAGTGTTAGGTTTTGGATTAAGGTGAGGGTTAGGGTGAGGGTTAAGGTTAGGGATAGTGTTAGGTTTAGGATTAGGGTTAGGGTTAAGGTTAGGGTGAGTGTGAGGGATTAGGGTTAGGGTTAGGGTTAGGGTTAGGGTTTGGCTGAGGGTGAGGGTGAGTGTGAGGATTAGGGTTAGAGTGAGGGTTAGGGTTAGGATTATGGGGAGGGTTAGGATGATTGTTAGATTTAGGATTAGGGTTAGGGTGAGGGCTATGTTGAAGGTGAGGTTTAGGGTTAGGGTTAGGGTTAGGGTGAGGGTGAGTTTTTGGGTTAGAGTTAGGCTTAAGGTGAGGCTGAGGGTGAGGGTGAGGGTTAGGGTTAGGATTAGGATTAGGGTAAGGGTTAGGATGAGTTTGAGTGTTAGGGTTAGGGTTAGGATAAGGCTTAGGGTTACACTGAGGGTAAGGGTGAGGGTAAGAGTAAGGGTTAGGTTTAGGGTTAGGTTGAGGGTGAGTGTGTGTGTTAGGGTTAGGTTTAGGTTTAGGCTTAGGCTTAGGGTGAGGGCTAGGATGAGGGTGAGGTTGAGAGTTAGGGTAAGGGTGAGGCTGAGGTTGAGGGTTAGCGTTAGGGTTAGTGTTAGGGTTAGGGTTAAGGTGAGGGTGAGGGTTAGGCTTAGGTTTAGGTTTAGGATTGGGGTAACGGTTGAGTGTGAGGTTTAGGGTTAGGGTTATGCTTAGGCTTAGGTTTAGGCTGAGGGAAAGGGTGAGGGTTATTTTAGGTTGACGGTTAGTGTTAGGGTTAGCTTGAGAGTTAGGGTTCAGGTTAAGTTTAGGGTTAGGGTGAGGGTTAGGGTTAGGGTGAGGGTTAGGGTTAGGATTAGGTTTAGGGTGAGGGTGAGTTTTAGCATTAGGTTTAGGCTTAGGGTTAGATTTAGGGTTAGGATTAGTGTTATTGTTATGGTTAGAGTTATGTTGAGGGTGAGGGTGAGGGTGAGGGTTAGGTTTAGGGTTAGGGTGAGGTTTAGGTTTAGGGTTAGGATTAGGATTAGGGTGAGGGTGAGGTTTAGGTTTAGGTTTAGGGTTAGTTGTAGGCTTAGGTCGAGGGGTAGGGTTAGGGTTAGTTTTAGGGTTAAGGTTAGGTGAGGGTGAGAGTGAGGGTTAGGGTTAGGCTTAGGCTTATGCTTAGGATTAGGCTGAGGGTGAGAGTGGGGGTGAGGATTACAATTAGGGTGATGGTTAGGGTTAGGGATAGGATGAGGATTAGGATGAGGGTTAGGGTTAGGATTAGGGTTAGGGTGAGGGCTAGGGTGAGGGTCTGGCTTAGGGTAAGTTTTAGGCTTAGGCTTAGGTTTAGGGTGAGCATTTGGTTGAGGATAACGGTTAGGATTAATGTTAGGTTGAGGTTTAGTGTTAGGATTAGTGTTAGGGTTAGAGTGAGGGTGAGGTTTAGGGGTAGAGTTAGGTTTAGGGTGAGGGTTAGGGTTAGGGTTAGGCTTAGGCTTAGGTTAGGATGAGGGAGAAGGTGAGGGTTAGCTTTAGGTTGTCGGTTAGGGTTAGGGTTAGCTTGACAGTTAGGGTTCAAGTTAAGTTTAGGGTTAGGGTGAGGGTTAGGGTTAGGGTTGCGGTGAGGGTGATGTTAAGGGTTAGGTTGAGGGTAAGGGTTTGGGTTACGGTGAGGGTTAGGATTAGGGTTAGGGTTAGGGTTAGGATGAAGATTAGGGTTACGATTAGGGTTAGGTTGAGGGCTAGGGTGAGGGTGAGGATTAGGGTTAGTGTTAGGGTAAAGTTTAAGGTTAGGGTTAGGTTTAGGGTGAGGGTTAGTATGAGGGTTAGGGTTACAGTGAGGGTGAGGGTTAGGTTTAGGGTGAGGGTTAGGGTTAGGATTAGGGTTAGGGTGAGGGTGAGTGTTAGCATTTGGGTTAGGGTTAGGTTTAGGGTTAGAATTAGTGTTATTTTTAGGGTTAGTGTTACAGTTATGGTGAGGATGAGGGTGAGGGTGAGGGTGATGGTTAGGGTGAGGTTTAGGTTTAGGGTTAGGATTAGGGTTAGGTTGAGGGTGAGGTTTAGGGTTAGGTTTAGGCTTAGTTGGAGGGTTAGGTCGAGGGTTAGGCTTAGGGTTAATTTTAGGGTTAAGGTTAGGGTGAGGTTCGGTTGAGGTTTAGGGTTAGTGTTAGAATTAGTGTTAGGATTAGGGTTAGGATGAGAGTGAGTGTAAGGGTTAGCGTTAGGCTTTGGCTTAGGCTTAGTGTTAGGCTGAAGGTGAGGGTGGGGCTGAGGATTAGATTTAGGGTGATGGTTAGGGTTAGGGTTTGGGTGAGGGTTAGGATTAGGATTAGGGTTAGGGTGAGGGCTAGGGTGAGGGTGTGTGTTAGGGTAAGCGTTAGGCCTAGGCTTAGGGTTAGGCTGAGAGTTTGGTTGAGGATAAGGTTTAGGGTTAGGGTTAGGGTGAGGTTTAGTGTTAGGGTTAGGGTTAGAGTGAGGGTGAGTTTTAGGGGTAGAGTTAGGGTTAGGGTGAGGGTTAGGGTTAGGGTCAGGATTAGGGTTTAGACTGAGGGTGAGGGTTATGGTAAGGGTGAGGGTTAGGGTTAGGATTAGAGTGAGGGTGAGATTTAGGAGTAGAATTAGGTTTAGGGTGAGGGTTAGGGTTAGGGTCAGGGTTTGGGTGGGGGTTATGGTAAGGGTAAAGATGTAGTTTAAACTGAGGGTGAGGGTTATGGTAAGGGCGAGGGTTAGGGTTAGGGTGAGTGTTAGGGTTAGTGTTAGAGTGAGGGTGAGGGTTAGATTGAGGATAAGTGTTAGGGTTAGTGTGAGGTTTAAGGTGAGGACGAGGGTTAGGGTTAGGGTGAGGGCTAAGGTGAGGGTTAGGTTTAGGGTAAGTGTTAGTGTGAGGTTTAGGGTTAGGGTGATGGTTAGGGTTAGTGTGAGGGTTAGTGTTAGGGTTAGGGTTAGTGTTAGGGCAAGGGTAAGTGTTAAGGTGAGGGTTAGTTTTAGGGTGAGGTTTATGGTCAGGGTGTAGGTCAGGGTTAGGTTTAGGGTTACATTGATCGTTAGGGTTAGGGTTAGGTTGAGGGTTATGTTTAGGGTTAGGGTTAGGGTGAGTTTAGGGTTAGGCTTAGTGTGAGGGTTAGTGTTAGGGTTAGGGTTAGTGGTCAGCGAGGGTTAGTGTTAGAGTGAGGTTTAGGGTTAGGGTGAGGATTATGGTTAGGGTGAGGGTTAGGGTTATTGTTTGGGTTAGGCTTAGGCTTAGAGTTAGGGTTAGGGTGAGGATAAGATTTAGGGTTAGAGTTAGGGTTACTGTTAGGGTTAGGGTGAGGTTTAGGCTTAGGTTTAGTTTTTGGATTAGGGTAATGGTTAGGGTGAGTTCGAGGTTTAGGGTTAGGGTTAGGCTTAGGCTTAGGCTTAGGCTGAGGGAAAGTGTGAGGGTTAGCTTTAGGTTGATGGTTAGGGTTGGGGTTAGCTTGAGAGTTAGGGTTCAGGTTAAGTTTAGTGTTAGGGTGAGGGTTAGGTTAAGGTGAGGGTTAGGGTTAGGATTAGGGTTAGGGTTAGGGTGAGGGTGAGTTTTAGCATTAGGGTCAGGGTTAGGTTTAGGGTTAGGATTAGTGTTACGGTTAGGGTTTGGGTTAGAGTTATGGTGAGGGTGAGGGTGAGGGTTAGGTTTAGGGTTAGGGTAAGGTTTATGTTTAGGGTTAGGATTAGGATTAGGGTGAAGTTGAGGTTTAGGGTTAGGTTAAGGGTTAGTTGGATGCTTAGGTCGAGGGGTAGGTTTAGGAATAATTTTACGGTAATGTTAGGGTGAGGGTTAGGTTGAGGTTTAGGGTTCAGGTTAAGTTTAGTGTTAGGGTGAGGGTTAGGGTTAGGGTGAGGCTTAGGCTTAGGTTTAGACTGAGCATTTGGTTGAGGATAAGGGTTAGGGATAGGTTAGGGTGAGGTTTAGTGTTAAGGTTAGAGTTAGGGTTAGAGTAAGGGTGAGGTTTAGGGGTACAGTTAGGGTTGGGTGAGGGTTAGGGTTAGGCTTAGGCTTAGGCTTAGGGTTAGGATGAGGGAGAGGTTGAGGGTTAGCTTTAGGTTTACGGTTAGGGTTAGGGTTAGCTTGAGAGTTAGGGTTCAGGTTAAGTTTAGGGTTAGGGTGAGGTTTAGGCTTAGGGTTATGGTGAGGGTTAGGATTAGGGTTAGGGTGAGGGTTAGGATGAGGATTAGGGTTACGATTAGGGTTAGGTTGAGGAATTGGGTGAGGGTGAGGATTAGGGTTAATGTTAGGGTAAGGTTTAAGGTTAGGGTTAGGTTTAGGGTGAGAGTTAGTATGAGGGTTAGGGTTACTGTGAGGGTGAGGGTTAGGGTTAGGATTACGGTTAGGTTGAGGGTGAGTGTTAGCATTAGGGTTAGGGTTAGGGTTAGGTTTAGGGTTAGGATTAGTGTTATTGTTAGGGTTAGGGTTAGAGTTATGGTGAGGGTGAGGGTGAGGGTGAGCGTGAGGGATAGGTTTAGGGTTAGGGTGAGGTTTAGGTTTAGGGTTAGGATTAGGGTTATGGTGAAGGTGAGGTTTAGGGTTAGGTTAAGGTTAGTTGAAGGGTTAGGTCGAGGGTTAGGGTTAGGTTTAATTTTAGGGTTAAGGTTAGGGTGAGGGTTAGGTTGAGCTTTCTGGTTAGTGTTAGAGGTAGGGTTAGGATTAGGGTTAGGGTGAGGGTGAGTGTGAGGGTTAGGGTTAGGGTTAGGCTTAGGTTTAGGGTTACACTGAGGGTGAGGGTGGGGTTGAGGATTAGAGTTAGGGTGATGGTTAGGGTTAGTGTTAGGGTGAGGGTTAGGATGATTGTTAGGATTAGGATTAGGGTTACGTTGAGGTTTAGGGTGAGGGTGAGGGTTAAGGTAAGTGTTAGGCTTAGGCTTAGGGTTAGTCTGAGCGTTTGGTTGAGGATAAGGGTTAGGGTTAGGCATAGGGTGAGGTTAGTGTTAGGGTTAGAGTTAGAGTTAGGGTTAGAGTGAGGGTGAGGTTTAGGGGTAGAGTTAGGGTTAGGGTGAGGGTTAGGGTTAGGGTCAGGGTTAGGGTGGGGGTTACAGTAAGGGTAAAGGTGAAGGTTAGACTGAGGGTGAGGGTTATGGTAAGGGTGAGGGTTAGGGTTAGGGTGAGGGTTAGGGTTAGGGTTAAAGTGAGGGTGAGTGTTAGATTGAGGATAAGTGTTAGGGTTAGTGTGAGGTTTAGGGTCAGGATGAGGGTTAGGGTTAGGGTGAGGGCTAAGTTGAGGGTTAGGTTTAGGGTTAGTGTTAGGGTGAGGTTTAGGGTTAGGGTGAGGGTTAGGGTTAGGGTTAGGGTTATTGTTAGCGTTATTTTTAGGGTTATGGTTACGGTGAGGATTAGGGTGAGGTTGAGGGTGAGGGTTAGTGTTAGGGGAAGTTTTAGGATGATGATTACAGTTAGGATTAGGGTTAGGGTAAAGGCTAGGGTGAGGGTGAGCTTTAGTGTTAGTGTTAGGGTGAAGTTTAGGGTTAGGGTTAGGTTTAGGGTGAGGGTGAGGTTTAGAGTTAGAGTTAGGTTTTGGGTGAGGCTGAGGGTGAGTGTTAGGTTTAGGGTTAGTATTAGTTTCAGTGTTAGGGTTAGGGTGAGGGTTAGGCTGAGGGTGAGGTTTAGGGTTAGGTTTAGGATTAGGATTAGGGGTAGGGTTAGGGTGGATGTGAGGGTTAGGGTTAGGGTTAGGGTTAGGCTTAGCGTTAGGCTGAGGGTTAGGGTGAGGGTGAGGGTTAGGTTAGGGTGAGGGTTAGGTTTATGGTTATGGGGAGGGTTAGGATGAGGGTTAGGGTTAGTATTAGGGTTAGGGTGAGGGCTAGGGTGAGGGTCAGGTTTAGGGTTAGGGTTAGGGTGAGGTTTAGAGTTAGAGTTAGGGTTAAGGTGAGGCTGAGGGTGAGGGTTAGGGTTAGAGTTAGGATTAGGATTAAGGTGAGGTTTAGGGTGATTTTGAGGCTTAGGGTTAGGGTTCGGGTTTGGCTTAGGTTTACACTGAGGGTGAGGGTGAGGTTTAGGGTTAGGATTAGGGTTCAAGTGAGGGTGAGTGTTTCTTTTAGGGTTAGGTTTAGGGTTAGGTTCAGGGTTAGGCTGATGGTGAGGTTGAGGGTGATGTTTAGGGTTAGTTTAAGGGTTAGGTTAAGGGTTAGGGGGAGGTTTAGGATGAGGGTTAGGGTTAGGATTAGGGTTAGGGTGAGGGCTAGGATGAGGTTGAGGTTTAATGTTAGGGTTAGTGTGAGAGTTATGGTTAGGGTTACTGTGAGAGTAGGATTCGGGTTAAGTTTAGGGTTAGGGTGAGGGTTAGGGTAAGGATTACGGTGAGGTTGAGGGTTAGGGTTAGGTTGAGGTTTAGGGGTTAGGGTTAGGGTAAGAGTTACGGTGAGGGTGAGGGTTAGGGTTAGGTTGAGGGTTAGGGTTGGATTTGTGTTAGGGTGAGGGATAGGGTGAGGGTGATTGTTAGAGTAAGGGTTTGACTTAGGGTTAAGCTGAGCATGAGGTTGAGGGAGAGGGTTAGTGTTAGGGTTAGTGTGAGGTTTAGTGTTAGTTTTAGGGTTACCGTTAGGATTAGGGTGAGGGTGAGGTTTAGGGGTAGTGTTAGTGTTAGGGTGAAGGTTAGCGTTAGGGTGAGGGTTAGGCTGGGGGTGACAGTAAGGGTAAGGTGAGGGTTAGGCTGAGGGTGAGGGTTATGGTAAGGGTGAGGTTTAGGTTTAGGGTGAGGGTTAGGGTTAGGGTGAGGGTGAGGGTGTGGGTTAGAATGAGGATTAGTGTTAGGGTTAGTGTGAGGTTTACCGTGAGTATGAGTGTTAGGGTTAGGGTTAGGGCTAGGGTTTAGTTGAGGTTTAGCGTTAGTGTTAGGATGAGATTTAGGGTTAGGGTGATGGTTAGGGTTAGTGTGAGGCTTAGTGTTCAGGTTAAGTTTAGTGTTAAGGTGTGGGTAAGTGTTAGGGTGAGGGTCTGGTTTAGAGTGAGGTTAAGGGTTAGGGTGAGTGTTAGGGTTAATGTTAGGGTTTTTGTTAAGATTATGGTTAGGATTACTGTTACTGTGAGGGTGAGTGTTAGGGATAGCGTTAGGATTAGTTTTAGGGTTAGTGTTAGGTTGAGGGTAAGTGTTAGGGTGAGGGTTAGGGTTAGGGTGAGGTTTATGGTTAGGGTGAAGGTCAGGGTGAGGGTTAGGGTTACATTGAGCGTGAGTGTTAGGGTTAGGTTGAGGGTTAGGTTTAGGGTTAGGGTGAGTTTAGGGTTAGGGTTAGTGTGAGGGTTAGTGTTAGGGTTAGTGTTACTGGTAGGGTGAGGGTAAGTGTTAGTGTGATGTTTAATGTTAGGGTGAGGATTATGGTTAGGGTGAGGGTTAGGGTTATAGTTAGGGTTAGGGTTAGGTTTAGAGTTAGGGTTAGGGTGAGTGTGATATTTAGCGTTAGAGTTAGGGTGAGGTTTAGGGTTAGGGTGAGGGTTAGGGTTAGGCTTAGGCTTAGGCTTAGGCCGAGCATGAGGGTGAGGATTAGGGTGCGGGTTAGGGTGAGGGTTAGGGTTATGGTTAGTGTCAGGTTTAGGATGAGGATTAGGGTTAGGGTGAGGGTTAGGGTGAGGGTTAAGGTTAGGGATAGGGTTAGGTTTAGGATTAGGTTTAGGGTGAGGGTGAGTGTGAGGCTTAGGTTTAGGGTTAGGATTAGGCTTAGAGTTAGGGTGAGGGTTAGGGTTAGAGTTTGGGTTAGGGTGCAGGTGAGGCTGAGGATTAGGGTTAGATTTAGGGTTAGGTTTAGCGTTAGGGTTAGTGTTAGGTTTAGGGTTACGGTGAGGGTTAGGGTAAGGGTTAGGGTTAGGCTTAGGGTTAGGCTGAGGGTGTCTGTGGGGGTGAGAATTAGAGTTAGGGTTAGGGTTAGGCTTAGGGTTAGGTTTATTGTTAGTGCTATGGTTAGGGTTAAGTTTGCAGTGAGGGTGAGGTTGAGGGGAAGGGTGAGGGTTAGTGTTAGGGTTAGTGTTATTGTTAGGGTTAGGGCTAGAGTTATGGTGAGGTTGAGGGTGAGGGTGAAGGATAGGGTTAGGGTGCGTTTTAGGGTTCGGGACAGGGTTAGGGTGAGGGTGAGTTTTAGGGTGAGGGTGAGGTTTAATGTTAGGGTTAGGGTGAGAGTTAGGGTTAGGGTTAGGGTGAGAGTAGGATTCAGGTTAAGTTTAGGGTTAGAGTGTGGGTTAGTGTAAGGGTTACGGTGAGGTTGAGGGTTAGGGTTAGGTTGAGGTTTAGGGATAAGATTAGGTTTAATGGTGGGTGAGGGTTAGGGTTAGGGTAAGGTTTACGGTGAGGGTGAGGGTTAGGATTAGGTTTAGAGTTAGGATTTGTGTTAGGGTGAGGGCTAGGGTGAGGGTGAGGGTTAGGGTAAGGTTTTGGCTTAGGCTTAGGTTTAAGCTGAGCGTGAGGTTGAGGGTGAGCTTTAGGGTTAGTGTGAGGTTTAGTGTTAGGGTTAGGGTTAGAGTTAGGATTAGGGTGAGGTTTAGGGGAAGAGTTAGTGTTAGGGTGAATTTAGGCTTAGGGTGAGGGTTAGGTTGTGGGTGACTGTAAGGGTAAGGTGAGGGTTAGGCTGAGGGTGAGGGTCACGGTAAGGGTGAGAGTTAGGGTTAGGTCGAGGGTTAGGGTTAGGGTTAGGGTTAGGGTGAGGGTGAGGGTTAGATTGATGATTAGTGTTAGGGTTTGTGTGAAGTTTAACATGAGGATGAGTATTAGGGTTAGGGCTAGGGTTAGGTTGAGGTTTAGGGTTAGTGTTAGGGTGAGGTTTAGGGTTAGGGTGATTGTTAGGGTTAGTGTGAGGCTTAGTGTTTGGGTTAAGCTTAATGTTAAGGTGAGGGTAAGTGTTAGCGTGAGGGTTAGGTTTAGGGTGAGGGTAATGATTAGGGTGAGGGTTAGGGTTAGGGTTAGGGTTTTTGTTAGGTTTAGGGTTAGGGTTGTTGTTAGGGTTAGGGTTCCGGTTGAGGTGAGGGTGTGGGTTATTGTTAGGGTTAGGATTAGGGTTAGTGTTAGGGTGAGGGTAAGTGTTAAGGTGAGTTTTAGGGTTAGGGTGAGGGTTATGGTTAGGATGAGGGTCAAGGTTAGGGTTAGGGTTACTTTGAGCGTGAGGGTTAGGGTTATGTTGAGGGTTAGGGTTAGGGTGAGGTTAGGGTTCGGGTTATTGTGAGGGTTAGTGTTAGGGTTAAGATTAGGGGTAGGGTGAGGGTAAGTGTTAGGGTGAGGTTTAGGGTTAGGGTGAGGATTATGGTTAGGGTGAGGGTTAGGGTTATTGTTAGGGTTATGGTTAGGTTTAGATTTAGGGTTAGAGTGAGGGTGAGATTTGGGGTTAGAGTTAGGGTTAGTGTTAGGGTTATTGTTAGAGTGAGGGTTAGGGTTAGGTTTTGGCTTAGGCTTAGGCTTAGGCCGAGCATGAGGGTGAGGGTTAGGGTGAGGGTTAGTGTTAGGGTTATTTTTAGGGTGAGGGTTAGGGTTAGGTTTTGTCTTAGGCTTAGGCTTAGGCCGAGCATGAAGGTGAGGGTTAGGGTGAGGGTTAGGGTTTGGTTAGTATCAGGTTTAGGATGAGGTTTAGGGTTAAGGTTAGGGTTAGGGTGAGGGCTAGGCTGAGGGTTAGGGTTAGGGATTGGGTTAGGTTTAGGATTACGGTTAGGGTGAGGGTGAGTGTGAGGCTTAGGGTTAGGGTTAGGGTTAGGCTTCGAGTTAGGGTGAGGGTTATGGTTAGGGTTTGGTTTAGGGTTAGGGTTAGGGTTATGGTGAGGGTTAGGCTTAGGGTTAGGGTTAGGCTTAGGGTTAGGCTTATTGTTAGTGTTATGGTTAGGATTAGTGTTATTGTTAGGGTTAGGTTTAGAGTTATGATGAGTGTGAGGTTGAGGGTGAGGGTAAGGATTAGTGTTAGGGTTAGGGTCAGGTTTAGGGTTAGGGTTAGAATTAGGACAAGGGTGAGGGCGAGGTTTAGTTTTAGATATAGTGTTAGGGGGAGGGTTACATTGAGGGTTAGGGTTAGGGTGAGTGTCAGGGTTAGGGTAAGGTTGAGGGTTAGGTTGAAGTTTAGGGTAAGGGTGAGTGTTAGGGTTAGAGTTAGGCTTAGGCTTAGGGTTAGGCTGAGTGTGAGGTTGGGGTGAGGATTAGGGTTAGGGTGATGGTTAGGGTAGGTTAGGGTGAGGGTTAGGAGGAGGTTTAGGGTTAGGATTAGGGTTAGGCTGAGGGTGAGGATGAGGTTATTGTTACGGTGAGGGTTAGGGTTAGGGTTATTGTTAGTGTAATGTTTAGGGTGAAGTTTGCGGTGAGGGTGAGGCTGTAGGTGAGGGTCATGGTTATGGTTATGGTTAGGGTTATGGTTAGGGTTAGAGTTAAGGTTAGGTTGTGGGTGAGGTTGAGTGTTAGGGTTAGGGTGAGTTTTAGGGCGAGGTTTAGGGTTAGGGTTTGGGTTAGGTTTAGGGTGAGGGTGAGGTTTAGGGTTAGAGTTAGGATTGAGGGGAGGGTTAGGGTGAGGTTTAGGTTTAGGGTTATGATGAGGGTGAGGGTTAGGTTGAGGTTTAGGGATAGGGTTAGGTTTAGGATTAGGGTTAGGATGAGGGTGAGTGTGAGGGTTAGGGTGAGGGTTAGGCTTAGGCTTAGGGTTTGTCTGAGGGTGATGGTGGGGGTGAGGATTAAGGTTAGGGTGATGGTAAGGGTTAGGGTTAGTGTAATTGTTAGGATTAGTTTTAGGGTTAGGATTAGGGTGAGGGTGAGGTTTAGGGTTAGAGATAAGGTTAGTGTGAGTGTTAGGCTTAGGGTGAGGTTTAGGCTGAGGGTGAGGGTTACGGTAAGGGTTAGGTTTAGGGTCGGGGGAGGGATAGGGTTAGGGTTAGGGTGAGGGTGAGGGTTAGGGTTAGATTGGGGATTAGTGTTAGGGTTAGTGTGAGGTTTAGGGTGAGGATGCAGTTTAGGGTTAGGGTGAGGTCTAGGGTGAGGATGAGGGTTAGGGTTAGTGTTAGGGTGAGGTTTAGTGTTAGGGTTAGGGTTAGGATTAATGTGACGGTTAAGCTTAAGGTGAGAGTTAGGGTGAGGGTGAGGTTTAGGGTTAGGGTTTGGATTAGGAATAGGGTTAGGGTTAGGGTGAGTGTGAGGTTTAGGTTTAGCGTTAGTGTTAGGCTTAGGGTTAGGCTGAGGGTGAGGGTGAGGGTGAGAGTTATTGTTAGAGTGAGGGTTAGGGTTAGGGTTAGGGTGAGAGTTAGGGTTCGGGTTAAGTTTAGGGTTAGAGTGAGGATTAGGGTAAGTGTTACAGTAAGGGTGAGGGTTAGTTTTAGGTTGAGGGTTAGGGTTAGGGTTAGGGTGAGGGTTAGGATGAGGGTTAGGGTTTGGATTAGGTTTAGGGTGAGGGCTAAGGTAAGGGAGAGGTTTAGGGTTAGGGTTAGGGTGAGGTTTAGGTTTAGGTTTAGGGTTACGGATAGGGTGAGGGTGAGGTTTAGGGTTAGAGTTAGGGTTAGGTTGAGGCTGAGGGTGAGGGTTAGGGTTAGGGTTAGTTTATGGTGAGGGTTAGGGTGAGAATGAGGGTTAGGCTTAGTGTTAGGATTAGGATTAGGGAAAGGGTTAGCATGAGGGTGAGGGTGAGGGTGAGGGTGAGGGTTAGGGATAGGGTAAGGTTTAGGAATAGGGTTAGTTTGAGATTTAGGGTTCGTGTTAAGTTTAGGGTTAGGGTGAGGGTTAGGGTTAGGGTTATGGTGAGCGTGAGGGTTAGGGTTAGGTTGAGGGTTAGGGTTAGATTTAGGATTAGGGTGAGGGTTAGGTTTAGGGTTTGGGTGAGGTTTAGGGTGAGGTTTTGGGTTAGAGTTAGGTTTAGAGGCAGGGTTAGGGTGAGGTTTAGGCTTAGGGTTTGTGTTAAGGTTAGGGTGATTGTTAGGGTTAGGGTTAGGATTAGGGTTATTGTTAGTGTTATGGTTAGGGTGAAGTTTGCGGTGAGGGTGAGGCTGAGGGTGAGGTTTATGGTTATGGTTATGGTTAGGGTTAGGGTTAGTGTTATTGTTAGGGTTAGGTTTAGAATTAAAGTTAGATTGAGTGTGAGGGTGAGGGTGAGTGTTAGGGTTAGAGTAAGTTGTAGGGTGAGGTTTTGGTTTAGGGTTAGGGTTAGGGTTAGGGTGAGGGTGAGATTTAGGGTTAGAGTTAAGGTTGAGGGGAGGGTTAGGGTTAGGTTTAGGGTTTGGGTTAGGATAGGGTGAGGGTTAGGTTGAGGTTTAGGCATAGTGTTAGGTTTAGGATTAGGGTTAGGTTGAGGGTGAATATGAGGGTTAGGGTGAAGCTTAGGGTTAGGCTGAAGGTGATGTGGGTGAGGATTAATGTTAGGGTGATGGTAAGGGTTAGGGTTAGTGTTATTGTTAGGGTTAGGGTTAGAGTTAGGATTAGGGTGAGGGTGAGGTTTAGCGGTAGATATAGGGTTAGGGTGAGTGTTAGGCTTAGGGTGTGGGTTAGGGTGGGTGTGAGGGTAAGTGTAAAGGTGAGGGTTAGGCTGAGGGTGAGGGTTACCGTAAGGGTTAGGGTTAGGTTTAGGGGGAGGGATATTGTTAGGGTTAGGGTGAGGGTGAGGGTTAGATTGAGGATTAGTGTTAGGGTTAGTGTGAGGTTTAGGGTGAGGATGCGGGTTAGGATTAGGGTGAGGTCTAGGGTGAGGATGAGGTTTAGGGTTAGTGTTAGGGTGAGGTTTAGGGTTAGGGTGATGGTTAGGGTTAGTGTTATGGCGAGGTTTAGTGTTAGGTTTAGGGTTAGCATTAATGTTAGGGTTAGGCTTAAGGTGAGGTTTAGGGTGAAGGTGAGGTTTAGGTTGAGGGTTAGGATGAGGGTTAAGGTGAGAATTAGGGTTAGTGTGAGGGCTAGGGTGAGGGTGAGGTTTAGGGTTAGGGTTAGGGTGATGTTTAGGGTTAGGGTTAGGGTTACTGATTGGGTGATGGTGAGGTTAAGGGTTATTGTTAGGGTTAGGGTGAGGCTGAGGTTGAGTGTTAGGTT
The DNA here is from genome assembly GCF_024711535.1 of Dipodomys merriami. Taxonomy (NCBI): domain Eukaryota; kingdom Metazoa; phylum Chordata; class Mammalia; order Rodentia; family Heteromyidae; genus Dipodomys; species Dipodomys merriami. The sequence continues at coordinate 2,325,524 of NW_027206579.1, forward strand.
TAGTGTTAGTGTTAGAGATAGGGTTACAGTGAGGATAAGGGTGAGGGTGAGGGTTATGCTTAGTGTTAGGATTAGGTTTAGGGTAAGGGTCTGGATGAGTGTGAGGGTTAGGGTTACAGTGAGCATGATTGTTAGGGTTAGGTTGAGGGTGAGGGTTAGGCTTAGGATTAGGGTGAGGGTGAGGGTGAGGCTTAGGGTTATGGTAAAGGATAGGGGTAGGGTTAGGGTGAGAGTTAGGTTTCAGGTTAAGTTTAGGGTTAGGGTGAGGATTAGGTTTAGGATTAGGGTGAGCCTGAGGGTTAGGGTTAGGTTGAGGTTAGGGTTAGGCTTAGGATTATTGTGAGGGTTAGGGTTAGGGTTAGGGTGAGGTTTAAGGTGAGATTTTGGATTAGGGTTAGGGTTAGGTTTAGGGTGAGGGTGAGGTTTAGTGTTAGCGTTAGGTTTAGGGGCAGGTTTAGGGTGAGGTTTAGGTTTAGGATTACGGTGAACGTGCGGTTTAGGGTTAGGTTGAGTGTTAGGGTGAGGCTTAGGATTAAGGTGAGGGTTAGGTTTAGGGTTAGGGTGAGATTTAGGGTTAGGTTTTGGATTAGGGTTAGGGTTAGGGTTAGGGTGAGGGTGAGGTTTAGTGATAGAATTAGGTTTAGGAGCAGGTTTAGGGTGAGGTTTAGGGTTAGGGTTAGTGTTAGGGTTAGGGTGAGGTTTATGGTTAGGGTTATTGTTTGGGTTAGGGTTATTGTTAGTGGTATGGTTAGGGTTAAGTTTGTGGTGAGGGTGAGGCTGAGGGTGAGGTTTATGGTTAGGGTTAGGGTTAGGGTTAGAGTTAAGGGTAAGTTGAGGATTAGGGTGAGGGGAGGGTTAGGGTGAGGTTTAGATTGAGGTTTAGGGTTAATGTTAGGATTAGGGTAAGCGTGAGGGTGAGGTTTAGGGGTACAGTTAGGGTTAGGGTGAGGTTTAGGTTTAGGGTTAGGTTGAGGATGAGGGTTCCCATGAGGTTCAGGGATAGGGTTAGGTTTAGGATTAGGGTTCAGGTGAGGGTGAGTGTGAGGGTTAGGGTGAGGGTTAGGCTTAGGCTGAGGTTTAGTCTGAGGGTGAGGGTGGAGGTGAGGATTAGGGTTAGGGGGATGGTAAGGGTTAGTGTTAGTGATATTTTTAGGGTTAGGGTTAGAGTTACTCTTAGTGTGAGCGTGGGGGTGATGGTTAGTGTTAGGGTTAGTGTGAGTTTTAGGTTTAGGGATATTTTTAAAGTTATTGTGAGGGTGAGGTTTAGCGTTAGTTATAGGGTTAGGGGGAGAGTTAGGTTGAGGGTGACGGTTAGGGTTAGTGTTAGGGTTATGGTGAGGTTGAGGGTTAGGTTGAGGTTTAGGGTTAGAGTTAGGGTTAAGGTTAGTGTGAGGGTTAGTGTTCGGATTAGGGTTATTTTTAGGGTGAGGGTTTGGGTTAGGGTGAGGGTTATGGTTAGGGTGAGGGTTAGGGTTAGGATTATTGTTAGGGTTTGGTTTAGGGTTATTCTGAGGGTGAAGGTGAGGATGAGGGTTAGGGTTAGGGTGAGGTTTATGGTTAGGGTTAGGGTTAGGGTGAGTGTTATTGTTAGGGTTATGGTTAGAATTAAGTTTAGGTAGAGGGTGAATGTGAGTGTTAGGGTTAGGGTGATTTTTAGGGTGAGGTTTAGGGTTAGGGTTAGGGTTAGGGTTAGGGTGAGTGTGAGGTTTAGGGTTAGAGTTTGGGTTGAAGAGAAGGTTAGGGTGAGATTTAGGGTTAGGGTTAGGATGAGGGTGAGGGTTAGGTTGAGGTTTAGGGATAGGGTTAGGTTTAGGATTAGGGTTAGGTTGAGGGGGAGTGTGAGGGTTAGGGTGAGGGTTAGGCTTAGGCTTAGGGTTAGGCTGATGTTGATGGTGTGTGTACGGATTAAGTTTAGGATGATGGTAAGGGTTAGGGTGGGTGGGACAGTAAGGGTAAAGGTGAGGTTTAGCCTGAGGGTGAGGGTTACTCTAAGGATTAGGGTTAGGGTTAGGGGGAGGGATAGGGTTTGGTTTAGGGTGAGGGTGAGGGTTAGATTGAGGATTAGTTTTAGTGTTAGTGTGAGGTTTAGGGTGAGGATGAGGATTAGGATTAGGGTGAGGTCTAGGGTGAGGATGAGAGTTAGGGTTAGTGTTAGGGTGAGGCTTAGGGTTAGAGTGATGGTTAGGGTTAGTGTTATGGTGAGGTTTAGTGTTAGGGTTAGGGTTAGGATTAATGTGAGGGTTAAGCTTTAGGTGAGGGTTAGGGTGAGGGTGAGGTTTAGGGATAGGTTTAGGATTAGGAATAGGGTTAGGGTTAGGGTAAATGTGAGGTTTAGGGTTAGCGTTAGTGTTAGGCTTAGGGTTAGGCTGAGGGTGAGGGTGAGGGTGAGGGTTATTGTTAGGTTGAGGGTTAGGTTTAGGGTTAGGGTGAGAGTTAGTGTTCGGGTTAAGTTTAGGGTTAGAGTGAGGATTAGGGTAAGGGTTACCTGGAGGGTGAGGGTTAGGGTTAGGTTGTGGGTTAGGGTTAGGGTGATTGTTAGGGTGAGGGTGAGGGTGAGGGTTAGGGTTAGTGTTAGGGTGAGGGTTAGGATGAGGGTTAGGGTTCGGATTAGGGTTAGGGCGAAGGCTAGGGTGACGGTGAGGTTTAGGTTTAGGGTTAGGGTGAGGTTTAGGTTTAGGTTTAGTGTTAGGGAAAGGGTGAGGTTTAGGGTTAGAGTTAGGGTTAGGTTGAGGCTAAGTGTGGGGGTTAGGGTTAGGGTTAGTGTTAGAGTTAGTGTTAGAGTTAGGGATATGGTAAGGTTTAGGGTCAAAGTGAAGTTTAGGCTTAATGTTAGGATTAGGATTAGGGTAAGGGTTAGGGTGAGGGTGAGGGTGAGGGTTAGGGTTAGGGTAAAGGTTAGGGGTAGGGTTAGGGTGAGATTTAGGGTTCTGGTTAAGTTTAGGGATAGGGTGAGTGTTAGGGTTAGGGTTACGGTGAGCGTGAGGGTTAGGATTAGCTTGAGGGTGAGGGTTAGGCTTAGGATTTGGGTTAGTGTTAGGGTTAGGGTTAGGGTGAGGTTTAGGGTGAGGTTTTGGGTTAGAGTTAGGTTTAGGGGCAGGGTTAGGGTGATGTTTATTGTTACGGTTAGTGTTAAGGTTAGGGGGAGGGTTACGGTTAGGGTTAGGGTTATGGTTACTGTTAGTGTTATGGTTAGGTTGAAGTTTGCGGTGAGGGTGAGGGTTATGGTTATGGTTATGGTTATAGTTAGTGTTAGTGTTATTGTTTGGGTTAGGGTTAGAGTTAAGGTTAGGTTGAGGGTGAGGTTGAGTGTTAAGGTTAGGGTGAGGTTTAGGGTTAGGGTTAGGGTGAGGGTGAGGTTTAGGGTTAGAGTTAAGGTTGAGGGGAGGCTTAGGGTTAGGTTTAAGGTTAGGGTTAGGATGAGGGTGAGGGTTAGGTTGAGGTTTAGGCATAGGGTTAGGTTTAGGATTAGGGTTAGGGTGAGGGTGAGTATGAGGGTTAGTGTGAGGGTTAGGGTGAGGCTTAGGGTTAGGCTGAGGGTGATGTTGGGGGTAAGGATTAAGGTTAGGGTGATGGTAAGTGTTAGGGTTAGTGTTATTGTTAGGGTTAGGGTTAGAGTTAGGATTAGGGTGAGGGTGAGGTTTAGGGGTAGAGATAGGGTTAGGGTGAGTGTTAGGCTTAGGGTGAGGGTTAGGGAGGGTGTGAGGGTAAGGTTAAAGGTGAGGGTTAGGCTGAGGGTGAGGGTTACGGTAAGGGTTAGTGTTAGGTTTACGATTAGGGTTACGGTGATTGTGAGTGTGAGGGTTAGGGTGAGGGTTACCCTTAGGCTTAGGTTTAGGCTGAGGCTGAGGTTGAGGGTGAGGGTTAGCGTTAGGGTGAGGGTTAGGGTAAGGTTTAGAGGGAGGGTTAGGATGAGAGTTAGGGGTAGGATTAGGGTTAGGGTGAGGGCTAGGGTTAGGGTGAGGTTTAGGGTTAGGGTTTATGTTAGGATTAATGTTAGGGTTAGGCTTCAGGTGAGGGTAAGGGTTATGGTTAGAGTTATGGTGAGGGTGAGGTTTAGGGTTAGGGTTATGGTTACATTGAGCGTAAGGGTTAGGGTTAGGTTGAAGGTTAGGTTTAGTGTTAGGGTGAGGTTAGGGTTAGTGTGAGGGTTAGAGTTGGGGTTATGGTTAGTGTTACGGTGAGGGTAAGTGTTAGGGTCAGGGTTTGGGTTAGGGTGAGGGTAATGGTTAGGTTAGGGTTAGGATTAGGGTTAGGGTTATTGTTAGGGTTCGGTTTAGTTTTAAGGTTACAGTGAGGGTGAGGATTATGGTTAGGGTTAGGGTGAGGTTTAGGGTTAAAATTAGGGTTAGGGTGAGGGTTAGGTTGAGGGTTAGGTTTAGGGTTAGTGTTAGGGTTAGGGTTAGGGTGAGAGTTAGTAGGAGGGTTAGGGTTAGGATTAGGGTTAGGATTAGGTTAGGGTTAAGTTGAGGGTGTGTGTTAGGGTTAGGTTTAGGCTTAGGCTTAGGTTTAGGATGAGGGTGAAGTTGACGGTGAGGGGTAGGGTTAGGCTGAGGTTAAGGGTAAGGGTTAGTTGGAGGCTTAGGATGAGTGATAAGGTTAGGATTAGGGTTAGGGTGAGGGCTACGGTGAGGGTGAGGTTTAGTTTTAGGGTTAGGGTGAGGTTTAGGGTTAGGGTTAGGGTGAGAGTTAAGGTTCGGGTTAAGTTTACGGTTAGGTTGAGGGTTAGGGTAAGGGTTATTTTCAGGGTAAGGGTTAGGGTTAGGTTGAGGGTTAGGGTTAGGATTAGGGTTAGGGTGAGGGTGAGGGTGAGGGTTAGGGTTAGTGTTAGGGTAAGGATTAGGATGAGAGTTAGGGTTAGGATTAGGGTTAGGGTGAGGGCCAGGGTGAGGTTGAGTTTTCGGGTTAGGGTTAAGGTGAGATTTAGGGTTAGGGTTAGTGTTAGGGTGAGTGTGAGATTTAAGGTTAGAGTTAGGGTTGGGTGAGGCTGAGCGTGAGGGTTAGGTTTAGGGTTAGTGTTAGAGTTAGGGTTAGGGTGAGGGTTAGGTCGAGGTTTAGGGTTAGGGTTAGTGTTATATTTAAGTTTAAGGTGAGGGTTAGCTTGAGGTTTAGGTTTAAGGTTAGGGTTAGTGTTATGATTAGGGTTAGGGTGAAGGTTAGGGTGAGTGTGAGGGTTAGGGTTAGGGTTAGGGTTAGACTTAGGTTTAGGCTGAGGGTGAGGGTGAGGGTTAGGGTTAGGGTGAGGGTAGGTGTATGGTTAGGGTGAAATTTAGGGTTCAGGTTAAGTTTAGGGATAGGGTGAGGATTAGGGTTAGGGTTATGGTGAGGGTTAGGATGAAGTTTAGGGTTAGGATTAGGCTTAGTGTGAGGGCTAGGTTGAGGGTGAAGCCTAGGGTTAGTTTTTCGGTGAGGTTTAGGTTTAGGGTTAGGAGTAGGATGAGGGTTAGAGTTACGGTTTGGGTGAGTTTTAGGGTTAGGCTGAGGGTTAGGGTTAGGATTTGGGTTAGGGTAAGGGTGAGTTTTAGGGTTACAGTTAGGGTTAGGGGCAGTGTTAGGTAGAGGATCAGGGATAGGTGTAATGTTAGGGTTAAGGTTAGGGTTAGGGTTAGGGTCAGGGTTAGGGTTAGGATAAGGGTTAGGGTTAGGGTGAGGATTAGGTTGAGGTTTAGGGTTAGGGTTAGGTTTAGAGATAGGTTTAGTGTTAGCGTTAGGGTTACGGTGAGGGTAAGTGTGAGGCTTACGGTTGGGGTTAGGATGAGGTTTAGGATTAGGTTTAGGGTTAGAGTTAGGTTTAGGGTGAGTGTAATTTTAGGGTTAGAGTTAGGGTTAGGGTTAGTGTTAGGGTTAGGGTTAGGATGAGTGTTAAGTTTAGGATGAGGTTTAGGGTGAGGGCTATTGTGAGGGTGAGGTTTAGGGTTAGGGTTAGGGTGAGGTTTAGGGTTAGGGTTAGGTATAGGGTGAGGGTTAGGTTTAGGGTTAGAGTTAGGGTTAGAGTGAGGCTGAGGCTGAGGGTTAGGTTTAGGGTTAGTGTTAGATTTAGGGTTAGGGTGAGGGTTAGGTTGAGGTTGAGGGTTAGGCTTAGAGTTAGGATTAGGATTATGGTAAGTGTTAGGGTGAGTGTGAGGGTTAGGGTTAGGGTTAGGGTTAGGCTTAGGGTTAGGTTGAGGGTGAGGGTGAGCGTGAGGGTTAGGGTGAGGGTTAGGGTTAGGGTTAGGGTGAGAGTTAGGGTTCAGGTTAAGTTTAGGGTTAGGGTGAGGGTTAGGGTTAGGGTTAGGTTGAGGGCTAGGATTAGAGTTAGGGTTACGGTGACGTGAGGGTTAGGGTTAGGGTGAGGCTTAGGTTTAGAATTAGGGTTAGGGTGAGCGTGAGTGTTAGGATTAGGTTTAGGGTTAGGGTTAGGGTTAGGTTTAGGGTTAGGATTAGTGTTATTGTTAGGGTTAGGGTTAGAGTTACAGTGAGTGTGAGGGTGAGGTTGAGGTTTAGGGTGAGGTTTAGGGTTAAGGTAAGGATTAGGGTTAGGGTGAGGTTGAAGTTTAGGGTTAGATTTACGGTTATGGGGAAGGTTAGGTAGAGGGTTTGGGTTAGGGTTGGTGTTAGGGTTAATGTTAGGGTGAGGGTTAGGTTGAGGTTTAGGGTTAGGGTTAAGTTTAGGATTAGGTTTAGGCTGAGGGTGAGGGTGCGCGTTACAGTTAGGCTTAGGCTTAGGGTTAAGCTGAGGGTGAGGGTGGGTGTGAGGATTAGGGTTATGGTGATGGTTAGGTTTAGGGTTAGGTGACGGGTAGGGTGAGGGTGAGGGTTAGGGTAAGGCATAGACTTAGGCTTAAGTTTAGGTTGATCTTGAGGTTGATGGTGAAGGTTAGGCTTAGGGTGATGTTTAGGTTTAAGATTAGGGTGAGTGTTAGGATGAGGTTTAAGGTTAGGGTGCAGGTCAGGGTGAGGATGATGGTAAGTGTAATGGTGACCTTTACGCTGAGGGTGAGGGTTAAGATAAGGGTGATGGTTAGGGTTAGGTTTAGGGTTAGGGTTAGGGTTAGGGTGAGGTTTAGATTGAGTATTAGGGTTAGGGTTAGTGTGAGGTTTACAGTGAGGCTGAGGGTCAGGGTTAGGTTGAGGGTGAGCGTTAGAATTAGGGATAGTGTGAGGGCTAGTGTGAGGATGAGAGTTAGTATTAGGGTTAGGGTTAGGGTGATGTTTAGGGTGAGGGTGAGGTTTAGGGTGAGAGTTAGGGTTCAGGGAATGGGTAGGGTTAGGGTGTAGGTGAGGGTTAGTGTAAGGGTGAGGCTTAGGGTGACCATGAGGGTTAGGGTTCAGGGGAGGATTAGGGTTAGGGTTAGTGTTCGGGTTCAGGTTAGGGTGAGTGTTAGGGTTAGGTTTAGGATGAGGGTTAGGCTTTTTGGGAGGATTAGGGTTAGGGTTCGGTTTAGGGTTAATGTGAGGATAAGGGTTAGGGTAAGGGTTAGGGTGAGACTGAGGGTTAGGGTTAGCCTTAGGGTTAGGGTTAAGGTTAGGGTGGGGGTTAGGGTGAGGGTTAGTATAAGGGTTAGGGTTGGGTGAAGGTTAGGGTGATTGTAAGGTTTAGGGTGAGGGTTAGGTAAAGGTTGAGGAATAGGGTTTGTTTTTTTTTGTCTTTATTTTTTTAATTGTATTTTATTTTATTTGAGAACATACTGTACAGAGGGGCTACAATTACATGGGCAGCATAATGCATACATTTCTTACCAAGCATTGCAGCCTCCTCCTTTGTTTACCCTTCACTTCCCTTCCCCCCTCCCCCCTCCCCCCACCCAATTTTACCCCCCTCCCCCCACCCAATTATACCCCCCACCCCCCCCCACACCGACATTGTAAAGCTGTTTTTGACATGACATTTTGTACTTCTCATTGTTGCAACAGGTCCACCTGAATCCTTAAACGACTTGTTTGTCCCCATCTCCTCCACATGTTATACTGACATCAAATATAGTGAAAGCGATGGTTACACTGTGGGGGAGGGACATACAAAGCAACAAAGAAATAATCTTATAAATGCGTTAGAAACACATGCATGAAAGAAACGAAAACATTAAAATACATATTTAAGGGTTCATTTTCCTAACATCACATTATCTGACCTTTTCCGCTTGACTCATACCTATACTAGATATTGCAAATAAGGGAAACCATGGGACCTATGCTTCTTTGGGCCTGGCTTACTTCACTTAATATAATTTTTTCCAAACCTTTCCATTTCCTAACAAATGGGGAAATGTCATTCTTTCTGATGGAGGCATAGAATTCCATTGTGTATATATACCACATTTTCTTGATCCATTCATCTACTGAGGGGCATCTGGGTTGGTTCCATATCTTAGCTATGGTAAATAATGCTGCAATAAACATAGTTGTGCTGGTAGCTTTAGTGTGGTCTTGTTTGTAAACATTTGGGTAAATGCCCAAAAGTGGGATTGCTGGATCATAGGGGAGATCTATGTGAAGTCTTCTGAGGAACCTCCATACTGCTTTCCAAAGTGGTTGAACAAGTTTACATTCCCACCAACAATGAAGTAAGGTTCCTTTCTGTCCACATCCCCTCCAGCATCTGTTGTTGTTAGAGTTCTTGATTTTTGCTGTTCTAACTGGAGTGTTTTGATTTGCATTTCTTTTATGGCTAGGGATGTTGAACATTTCTTCATGTGTCTATTGGCCATCCTTCTTTCTTCTTCAGAGAAGCTTCTCGTTAAGTCTTTCGCCCACTTATTTATTGGGCAGTTGTTTCTTTGAGGATTTGTTGTTGGGTGGTTTAATTTTTTGAGTTCCAAGTATATTTTAGATATGAGACCCTTGTCCGTTGTATGGCTAGTAAAGATCTTCTCCCAATCGGTGGGCTTTCTATTGATCTTGCTAGCTATGTCATTTGCCCTGCAGAAGCTCTGCAATCTTATGCAATCCCATTTGTCCAACCTTTCTTTGATTTGTTGTGCTTCCGGGTCTCTATTCAGAAATTTTCGACCTGAGCCAAGGAGACCTAGGGTTTCTCCTATTCCATCCTGTAATGTTTTCAGAGTGTCTGCTTTGAGTTCAAGGTCTTTGATCCATTTGGAGTTGATTCTGGTGCAGGGTGATATATAAGGATCTAGCTTTAGTTTTCTACATGTAGTTAACCAATTTTGCCAGCACCATTTACTGAAGAGGCTGTCTTTCTTCCATTCTATTGTTTTAGCTTCCTTATCGAAGATTAGATGGCTATAGGTCTGTAGGTTCATTTCTGGGTTTTCAATTCTATTCCATTGGTCCTGAGGTCTGTTCTTATGCCAATACCACGCTGTTTTGATTACTATGGCTTTATAGTAGAGTTTGAAATTTGGTATTGATATTCCTCCAGCAGTGTTCTTTCCGTTGAGGAGCGTTTTTGCTATTCGGGGTCTTTTATTGTTCCATATGAATTTTTGGATTGCCTCCTCTATTTCCTTGAAGAATGAGGGTGGAATTTTGATAGGTATCGCGTTGAATTTGTAGATAGCCTTGGGAAGTATTGCCATTTTCACGATGTTAATCTTGCCAATCCAGGAGCATGGGAGGTTTTGCCATTTTTTAAGTTCTGTGTTGATTTCCTTTTTCAAGATTTTAAAGTTTTCATCATAGAGGTCCTTCACTTCTTTGGTTAAGTTAATTCCTAGGTATTTTATTTTTTGTGGGGCTATTCCAAATGGAGTTGCTTTCCTAATTTCAGCCACACTTTTCTCATTGTTGGCATATAGAAAAGCCATTGATTTTTGGGGGTTAATTTTATAACCTGCTACTTTGCCAAAGTTTTGAATCAGCTTGAGTAATTTGGGAGTGGAGTCTATGGGATTCTTTAAATACAAGATCATGTGATCTGCAAAGAGGGAGAGTTTTATCTCTTCTTTCCCTATTTGGATCCCCTTTATGTCTGCATCTTGTCTTATTGCTGTAGCTAGGCATTCTAATACTAGATTGAAGAGAAGTGGAGAGAGTGGGCATCCTTGTCTTGTTCCTGAGTTAAGAGGAAATGGCTTTAGTTTTTCACCATTGAGTATAATGCTGGCTGTAGGTTTGTCATATACAGCCTTTATTGTATTGAGGAATGTTCCATGGATTCCTAATTTTTCCAGAACCTTCATCATAAAGGGGTGTTGGATCTTGTCAAATGCTTTTTCTGCATCTATTGAGATAACCATGTGGTTCTTATTCTTGCTCCTGTTGATGTGATGAATAATATTAATTGATTTGCGTATATTGAACCAGCTTTGCATCCCTGAAATGAATCCTGTTTGATCATGGTGTATGATTTTTTGGATGAATTGTTGAAGTCGATTGGCCAAAATTTTGTTGAGAAGTTTTAGGGTTATGTTTAGCATTAAGGGTAGTGTGAGGTATAGGGTTAGAGTTCGGGTGTTGGTTAGGTTGAGGGTGAGAGTTAGAGTTAGGGTTAGGGAGAGGGTTAGGGTTGGGGTGAGTGTTAGTGTTACAGTTAGGGTGAGGGTTTGGTTTCGGGTGAGGGTTAGGGTGTGGGTTAGGGTTAAGGTTGTGGTGAGGGTAAGGGTTAGGGTGAGATTTAGGGTGAGGGTTAGGGTTAGGTTGAGGGTTAGGGTGACGTTGAGGGTTAGGGTGACAGTGAGGATTAGGGTCAGGGTTAGGCTTAGTGTGAGGGTTAAAGTGAGGGTTAGGGTTAGGGTTGGGGTTAGTTTTAAGTTTATAGTGAGGGTAAGGGTTAAGGTGAGATTTAGGCTGATGGGTAGGTTTAGGGTAAGGGTGAGGGAGAGGGTGACGGTAAGGATTAGAGTGAGAGTTAGGGTGAGGTTGAGGGTTAGGGTTAGCATTAGGGTTAGGGTTTGGGTTAGGGTGAGGGGTAGGGTTAGGGTTAGGGTGAGGATGAAGTTTAGGGTTAGCATTAGGTTTAGGGTTAGGTTGAGGGTGAGGGTTAGGGTTAGGTTTAGGGTGAGTGTTAGGTTCAGGTTTAGGGTCAGGGGTAGAGTGAGGGTTAAGATTAAGGTGTGGGTTCCAATTAGGGTGAGGGTGAGGCTAAGGATTCGGGTGAGGTTTAGGGTATGGGTGAGGGTTAGGGTTTGAATTAGAGATAGGGTTAGGGTGAAGGTGAGGGTGAGGGTTAGGGTTAGAGTTAGGGTTTAAGTGAGGGTCAGGGTGAGGGTGAGGGTTAGGTTTAGGGTTCAGATTAGTGTAAGGTTGAGGGCTAGATGAGGGTGAGGGTTAGGGTTTGGGTTAGGGTGAGGGTAAGTATTAGGGTGACGGTTATTGGTTAGGGTTGGGATGAGGTTGGGGGTTAGGTTTAGTGTGAGGGTGTGGGTTAGGGTTAGGGTAAGGTTAAGGTTTAGAGTGAGGGTTAGGGTGAGATTGAGTGTTAGGGTTAGCGTGAGTGTGAGGGTGAGGGTTAGGGTGATGTTTAGGGTGACAGTGAGGGTTAGGATGAGGGTTAGGTTTAAGTTTAGTGTTAGCGTTACAGTGAGGGTTAGGGTCAGGGTTAGGATTAAGATGAGGGTTAAAATGAGGGTGAGGGTTAGGTTTAGGTTTAAGGTGTGGGTTATGGTTAGGGTTAGGATTAGGGTGAGGTTTAGGGTGAGGGGTTGGGTCAGGGTTAGTGTGAGGTTTAGGGTTAGTGTGAGGTTTTGGGTTAGGGTTAGGGTAAGTATGAGGATAAGGGTTAGAGTGAGGGATAGGGTTATTTTTAGGGTTAGGGTGAGGGTGAGGTTGAGGGTGAGGATTCGGTTAGGGTGAGGGTTAGGGTTAGGCATAGGGTTGGGGTTAGGGTAAGGGTGCGTGTGAGAGTGATGGTTAGTGTTAGGTTTATGGTGAAGGTGAGCGTTTGGTTTAGGATTAGGGTTAGGGTTAGTTTTAGGGTGAGGGTGAGGGTTAGGTTTAGGATTAGGGTTAGGGTTAGGCTTAAGGTGAGGGTGAGGGTGTGGGTGAGGGTTAGGGAGAGGATTAGGGTTAGGTTTAGGGTTAGGGTGAGAGTGAGGGTTAGGTTGAGGTGAGGGTTCGGGTTTGGGTGAGGGTGAGGGTTAGGGTTAGAGTTAGGGTGAGGTTAGGGTTAATGTGAGGGGTAGGGTTGGGGTTAGGGTGAAGGTGAGGTTTAGGTTTAGTATGAGGGTTAGGGTTAGTATTAGGGTTATGGTAAGGTTAAGGGTTAGGGTGTGGTTTAGGGTAAGAGTGTGGGTTAGGGTTAGCGTGAGTTGGAGGGTGAGGGTTAGGGTTAGGGTGAGGGTTAGGGTGAGGGAGAGGCTTATGTTTATGGTTAAGGTGAGGGTTAGGATGAGGGTGAGGTTTAGGGTGAGGTTGAAGGTTAGGGTGAGGGTGAGGTTTAGGGTTAGGGTTAGGTTTAGGGTGTGGGTTAGGTTTAGGGTTAGTGTTAGGCTGATGGTTAGGTTTGGGGTTAGGGTAAGGGTGAGGGTGACGGTGAGGGTTAGGGCTAGGTTTAGGGTGAGTGTGAGGGTTAGGTTTAAGATTAGTTTTAGTATGATGGTGAGGGTGAAGTTTACAGTTAGTGTTAGCTTTGCGGCGAGGGTGAGCCTGAGGGTGAGGTTTAGGGTGTGGGTGACAGGTTTAGGGTAAGGGTTAGGGTGATGGTGAGGGTTAGATGAGGGTGAGATGTAGGTTTAATGTTAGAGTTAGGCTGAGGGTTAAGATCAGGGTCAGGATTAAGGTGAAGGTTAAGGTGAGGTTTAGGGTTAGGGTTAGGTTTAGGGTTAGTGTGAGGATTAGGTTTAGGGTGAGGGTAAGCTTTAGGGTGAGGGTTAGACTGAGGGTGAGGGATAGGTTTAGTGTTAGTGTTAGGGTGAGCATTTGGGTGAGGGTTAGGTTCAGGGTTAGGGTTAGGGTGAGTGTTAAGGTGAGGGCAAGTGTTAGGGTTAGGTTTAGGTGGACGGTGAGGGATAGGGTTATGGTGAGGTGAGGGTGAGAGTGAAGGTAAGGATTAGGGTTAGCGTTAGGTTGAGGGGAAGGTATAGGTTGAGGGTAAGTACTAGAGTTAGGCTGAGGGTGAGGGTGATGTTGAGGTTTAGGGTTAGGGTAAGGGTTAGGTTTAGTGTGAGGGTTAGTGTTAGTGTTAGGGTTAGGGTTAGTGTGAGGGTAAGTGTTAGGGTGAGGGTTTGGGTTAGGGGGAGTGTTATGGTTAGGGTGAGCGTTAGGGTCAGGTTTATTTTTAGGGTTAGTGTTATGGTAATGGTGAGGGTGAAGGTGAGGGTTAATGTTAGGGTTAGGATGAGATTTAGGTTTAGGGTTAGGATTAGCGTTATGCTGAGGGTTAGGTTTAGGGTTAAATGTGAGGGTTAGGGTTAAGGTTAGGGTGATGGGGAGGATTCGGGTTAGGGTTAGCTTGAGGTTAGGGTTAGAGTTAGGGTGAGCGTGAGGGTTAGGGTGAGGCATAGGGTTAGGGTTAGGGTGAGGGTGAGGGTTAGGTTTAGGGTGAGGGTTACGGTTAGGTTTAGGGTGAGGGTCAGGGTTAGGTTTAGGGTGAGGGTTAGGGTTAGGGTTAGGGTGAGGGTGAGGGTTATGGTTAGGGTAAGGGTAAGGGTGAGGATGAGGGTGATTGTTAGGGTTAGGTTTAGGGTGAGGGTGAGCGTTAGATTTAGGATGAGGGTTAGGGTGAGGGTGAGGGTGAGGGTTCCGGTTAGGATTAGGTTTAGGGTGAGGCTTGGGATTCGGTTTAGGATCAGGGTTAGGGTTAGGCTTAGGGTGAGGGTCAGGGTGAGGGTGAGGTTGACGGTGAGGGTTAGGGTAAGGGTTAGGGTTTCGGTAAGGGTGAGGGTGAGGGTTAGGGTTAAGGTGAGTGTGAGGTTTAGGGTTAGAGTTAGGGTTAGCGTGAGGGTTTTGATTAGGGTTAGGGTTAGGGTAATGGAGAGGGTTAGGGTGAGTTTGAGGTTGAGGTTTAGGGTGAGGGTGAGGGTTAGGGTGTGGGTAAGGGTTAGGGTTAAGGTGAGTGTTAGGGTTAAGGTGAGTGTGAGGGTTAGGTTTAGAGTTAGGGTTAGCATGAGGGTTATGGTTAGGGTTAGGTTTAGGGTGATGGTGAGGTTGAGGGTGAGGTTGAGGGTGAGGGTGAGGACGAGGGTTAGGGTGAGGGTGAGCGTTAGGGTGAGAGTGTGGGTTCCGGTGAGAGTGAGGCGGAGGGTTATGGTTAGTGTTCGGTTTAGAGTTAGGTTGAGGGTGTGGGTGAGGGTTAGGTTTAGGATTAGGGTTAGGTTTAGGGTTAGGCTGAGGGTGAGTGTGAGGGTGAGGTTTGGGTTCGGATTAGGGGGAGGGTTAGGTTAATGTTAGCGTTAGTGTTAGGGTGAGGGATAGGGTTAGGGTTAGGGTTAGGGTTAGGATGAGGGTTAGGCTGTGGGGTAGGTTTAGGGTTAGGGTGAGGGTTAGGTTTAGTGTGAGTTTTAGGGTTAAGGTTAGGTTCAGGGTTAGGTTTATGGTGAGGAGAAGGGTTAGGGTGAGGGTTAGGTTTAGTGTGAGGTTTAGGTTTTGGGATAGGGTTAAGGTATGTTTAGGGTGAGGGCTAGGGGGGGTGTGAGTGTTAGGGTTAGGGTTAGGGATAGGGTGAGAATTAGGTTTAGGGTTAGGGTTAGAGTTCGGGTGAGTCTTAGGCTGAGGGGTAGGTTTACGGATAGGGTGAGGGTTAGGTTTAGTGTGAGGTTTAGGGTTAGTGTTAAGATTAGGGTTAAGGGGAGGGTTAGATTGAGGGTCAGGGTTAGGGTTAGTGTTAGGGTTATGGTGAGGGTGATGTTTAGGGTGAGGGTGAGGGTTAAGGGGACGGTTAGATTGTGGGTCAGGGTTAGGGTTAGTGTTAGGGTTAGGGTTAGGATGAGGGTTAGGTTGACGTTTAGGGTTAAGGTTATTGTTAGAGTTAGGGTGAGGGTTAGGCTTAGGTTTATGGTTAGGTTGAGGGTTAGGGTTAGGGTTAGGATTATGGTAAGGGTTAGGGTTAGAGTGAGAGTTAGGTTTAGGGTGATGTTAAGGGTGACTTTGAGGGTTACGGTTAGGGTGAGGTAGAGCGTGAGGATTAGGGTGCGGGTGAGGGTGAGTGAGAGGGTGATGGTGAGGATTAGGGTTAGGGTTAGGTTTAGGTTGAGGGTAAGAGTTAGGGTTTGGATTAGGGTTAGTGTAAGCGATAAGCTGAGGTTGCGGGCGAGGGTGAGGTTAAGGGTGAGGCTTTCGGTTTGGTAAGGGTTAGGGTTAGGTTCAGGGTGAGGATTAGGGTGAGGGTGAGGGTTAGGGTTAGGTTGAGCGTTACAGTTAGGAATAGGGTTAGGGTGAGGGTTTGGGTGAGAGGTAGGGTTAGGGTTAGGATGAGGGTTAGGCTTTGTGTGACCGTTACGGTAAGGGTTAGGGTTATTGTGAGGATAAGGTTTAGGGTGAGGGTTAGGTTGAGACTGAGGGTTAGGGTTAGCGTTAGGGTTATGGTGAAGCGTTAGGTGGGGTTTAGGGTGAGGGTTAGGGTTTGGGTTAGGGTTGGGTGAGTGTTACGGTGAGCGTAAGAGTTAGGGTGTGGGTTAGGTTGAGGGTTAGGTATAGGGTTATGGTGAGGGTTAGGGTTAGGGTGAGAATAAGGGTGAGGTTTAGGGTGAGGCTGAGGGTGATGCTAAGGGTGAGGGTGAGGATTAAGTTTAGGGTTAGGTTTATGGTGAGGGCTAGGGTGAGGGTGATATTTTTGGTTAGGAAAGGTTTAGGGTTAGGTTTAGTGTGAGGTTTAGGGTGAGGGTGAAGTTTAAGGTGAGGGTTAGGTTTAGGGTGAGGGTTAAGGTTAGGGTTAGGGTGAGGTTGAGGGTTCGGATGACAGTTAGGTTGAGGGTGAGGGTTAGGCTTAGGTTTAGTGTTAGGGTGAGGGTTAGGGTTAGGGTTAAGGTGAGGGTTAGGTGGAAGTTTAGGGTTAGGGTTAGGGTTCAGGTTAGGGTGAGGGATAGGGTGAGGGGAAGGGGTAGGGTGAGGGTTAGGGAGAGGGTGAGGGATAGGGTTATGGTGAGGGTAAGGGTTAGGCTGAGGCTTAGGTTGAGAGTGAACATTTGTGTTAGCATCAGTGTTGGGTTTAGGGTGAGCGTTAGGGTTAGGCTGAGGGGTAGTTTTAGGGTTAGTGTGAGGGTTAGGGTTAGGGTTAAGGTTAGTGTTAGGGTGAGGTTAAGGGTTAGGGTGAGTGTGAGGGTGAGGGTTGGTTAGGGTTAGCCTTAGTGTGAGGATGAGGGTTAGGGTTAGGTTTAGAGTGAGTGCGAGTGTGAGGGTTAGGTTTAGGATTAGGGTTAGGGTTAGGGTTAGGCTGAGGTTGAGGGTATGAGTGAGGCTCACGCTAGCCCTCATGGCTAGGGTTAGGGTGAGGGGTAGATTTAGGGTTAGAGTTAGGGTGAGGCTTTTGTTTAGTGTGAGGGTTAGGGTTTGGGTAAGGGTTAGGGTGATGGTAAATGTTAGGGTGAGAGTGAAGGTTAAGTTTAGCCTAAGTGTCACGTTGTGTGTTAGGGTAAGGGTTAGGGTTAGGGTTAGGGTTAGGGTGAGGGTGAGGGTTATGGTTAGGGTTAGGGTGAGTGTTAGGGTTAGGGTGATTTTTAAGGTGAAAATGAAAATTAGGGAGAGTGAGAGGGTTCGGGTGAGGGTGAGGGTTAGGTTGTGGGTGAGATTGAGGGTTTGGGTTTGGGTGAGGGTGAGGGTTAGGGTGATGTTTAGGTTGAGGGTGAGGTTTAGGGTGAGAGTTAGGCTTCAGGGAATGGAAAGGGATAGGGTGTATGTGAGGGTGAGGCTTAGGGTAACCATGTGTTTTAGGGTTCGGGGGAGGATTAGGGTTAATGTTATGGTTCGGGTTAGGGTTAAGGTTAGGGTTAGGGTGAGTATTAGGGTGAGAGGTAGGGTTAGGTTTAGGATGAGGTTTAGGCTTAGTGTGAGGGTTACGGTTAGAGTTAGTGTGAGAATAAGAGTTAGGGTGAGGGTTAGGGTGAGACTGATGTGTAGGGTTAGCCTTAGGGTTAGGGTGAATGTTAGGGTGGGGGTTAGGGTGAGGTTTAGGGTTAGGGTTACGGTTGGGTGAGGGTTAGGGTGAGTGTAAGGGTTAAGGTGAAGGTTAGGTTGAGGTTGAGGGATAGGGTTATGGTGAGGGTAAGGTTTAGGGCAACGGTTAGGATGAGGTTGATGTTTAGGCTTATCATTAATGTTAGGGAGATGGTGAGGGTTAGGGTGAGGATGAGGGTTAAGCTGAGGGGTAGGATTAGGGTTAGGGTAATAGTTAGGGTTAGGGTGAGTGTTAGGGTTACGGATAGGATGAGGGTGAGGGTTTGGGAAAGGTTTAGGGTCAGGGTTAGGATGAGGGAGAGGGTTAGGGTTACCATTAGGGTTAGGGTTAGGTTTAGGTTGAGTGTTAGGGTTAGGGTTAGGGTGAGGTTGAAGGTTAGGGTTAGCATTACTGTTAGGGTTAGGCTTATGTTGCAGGTTAGGGTTAGGTTTAGAGTGAGGGTGAAGGTCAGGGTTAGGATTAGTATTAGGTTGAGTGTTAGGGTGACGCTGAGGGTGAGGGTGAGTGTGAGCGTGAGGGTGAGGGTTAAGTTTAGCGTTAGGTTTAGGGTGAGGGCTAGGGTGAGGGTCAGGGCTAAGGTGAGGGTTAGGGTGAAGGTGAGGTTTTCGGTTAGGAAAGGTTTAGATTTAGGTTTAGGGTGAGTATTAGGGTGAGGGTGAGGTTTAAGTTTAGGGTTAGGGTTATGGGGAGGGTTAGGGTTAGGGTTAGGGTGAGGGTGAGAGTGAGGATTCGTTTGAGGGTGTGGCTAAGGGTGTTGGTGAAGGTTAGGGTGAGAGTGAGGGTTCGGGTGAGGGGGAGAGTTAGGGTGTTGGTGAGGGGTAGGGTTAGGGTGAGGGTTAGGGTGAAGGTGAGGATTACGTTCAGGTTGAGGGTTAGGATAAGTGTAAGAGTGAGGGTTAGGTTTAGGCTGAGGAGTAGGGTGAGGGGTAGGGTTAGGGTTAGGGAGAGGGTTAGGTTTAGGGTTAGGATTATGGTGAGTGTTATGGTTAGAGTTAGGGTGACGGTTGGGTTGAGTGTTATGTTTAGGTTTAGGGTGAGGATTAGGTTTAGTGTAAGGGTTAGTGTTAGGGTTAGTGTAAGGATCAGGGTTAGGTTGAGGATTAGGGTGAGAATGAGGGTGAGGGTTAGATTAAGGTTTAGGGTGAGGGTTAAAGTTAGGGTTAGCATGAGGGTTAGGGTTGGGGTGAGGGTTAGGGTTAAGGTGAGGGTGAGGATTAGGGTGAGGGTGAGGGTTAGGGTTAGAGTGAGTGATAGGGTGAAGTTTAGGGTTAGGGTGAGTGTGAGAATTAGGGTTAGGGTTACTCTTAGGGCTATGGTGAGGGTTTGGTTTAGGGTGAAATTTAGGGTGAGTGTGAGGTTTAGGGTTAGCGTTAGGGTTAAGGTGAGAGTTAGGGTGAGAGTTAGGGTTAGGGTGAGGTTAAGGGTTAGGGTTAGGGTTAGGTTTAGGGTAATGTTTAGGGTTAGGGTGTGCATTAGGGATAGGTTTATGGTTAGGGTGAGGGTTAGGTTTACGGTTAGGGTTCAAGTTAAGGTGAGTGTGAGGGTGAGGGTTAGGGTTAGGATTAGGGTTCGGGTTAGTGTTAGGCTGAGGGTGAGTGTGAGCGTTAGGGTTAGGGTAATGTTTTGGGTTAGGGTTAGTTTGAGGGTTAGGTTTAGGGTTAGGATAAGGTTTAGGGTGAGCATTATGGTTAGGGTTAGGGTGAGGGTTAGGTTTAATGTGAGGGTTATGGTTAGGTTTAGGGTGAGGGTGTGGGTAAAGGTTAGGGTGAGGGTCAGGGTGAGGGTGAGGTTTAGGGTAAAGTTTAGGGTGAGTGTTTGGGTGAGTTTTAGGTTTAGGGTTAGGGTTAGGGTGAGGGTTAGGATGAGGGTAAGGGTTTGGGTGAGGTTTAGGTTGTGGTTGAGTATTAGGGTTAGCATTAGTCTTAGGGTGAGGGTTAGGGTTGGGTATAGCATTAGGGTTAGGGTTAGGGTTAGGGTGAGGTTAGAATTAGGGTTAAGGTGAGGGTGAGGTTTAGGGTTAGCATTAGGTTTACAGTTAGGGTTAGAGTGAGGGTGAGGCTGAGGTTTAGGGTTAGGAATATCTTTAGGGTTAGGGTGAGGCTGAGGTTGAGGATGAGGTTGAGTTTGAGGGTTAGGGTTAGGGTTTGGCTTAGTGTGAGGGCTAGAGTGAGGGCGACGGTTAGGGTGAGGGTTAGGGTGAGGGTGCGGTTTTTTGTTAGGAAAGGGTTAGGTTTAAGTTTAGGGTGAGGATTAGGCTGAGGGTGTGGTTGAAGGTGAGGGTTAGGGTTAAGGTAAGGTTTAGGGTTAGGGTTAGGCTGAGGGTTAGGGTTAAGGTGATGTTTAAGGTGAGGATGAGGTTGGGGGTGAGGGAGAGGGTTAGGGTGTAGGTGAGGGTTAGGGTTAGGTTGATGCTGAGGGTTAGGTTGAGGGTTAGGGTTAGTGTGAGGGTTAGGATTAGGGTTAGTGTGAGGAAAGTGTTCGGGTGAGGATGAGGATGAGAGTAAGAGTTAGGGTTAGGTTTAGCCTTAAGGTTAGGGTGAGGTATAGGGTTAGAGTTCGGGTTAGGCTTAGGTTGAGGGTGAGGGTTAGACTTAGGTTTAGGGTGAGGGTTAGGGTTGGCGTGAGTCTTAGGCTTACAGTTAGGGTGAGGGTGAGGGTGACGGTGAGGATTCTGTTGAGGTTTAGGCTGTGGGTTAGGGTTAAGTTTATGGTTAGGGTAAGGGTTAGGGTGAGGTTTAGGGTGAATGTTAGGGTTAGGGTGACATTGAGGGTTAGGGTGA
Organism: Dipodomys merriami; assembly: GCF_024711535.1. Taxonomy (NCBI): domain Eukaryota; kingdom Metazoa; phylum Chordata; class Mammalia; order Rodentia; family Heteromyidae; genus Dipodomys; species Dipodomys merriami. Next base: position 2,345,291 of record NW_027206579.1, read on the forward strand.
CAGTGGGGGTTAGGGTGAGGGTGAGGTTTAGGTTTAGTGTTAGTGTTACAGTGAGGGTGAGGGTCAGGGTTAGGATTAGGGTGAGGGTTAAAGTGAGGTTTAGGGTTAGGCTTAGGTTTAGGGTTAGTGTGAGGATTAGGGTTAGTGTTAGGTTTATAGTGATGGTAAGGGTTAAGGTGAGGGTTAGGCTCATGTGTATGTTTAAGGTAAGGTTAGGGAGAGGGTGAGGGTAGGGTTAGGGTGAGGATTAGGGTGAGGGTGAGGGTTAGGTTTAGCAGTAGGGTTAGCTTTTGTGTTAGGATAAGGGGTAGGGTTAATGTTAGGGTGAGGATGAGGGTTAGGGTTAGCATTAGGTTTAGGGTTAGGGTGAGGGTGAGGGTTAAGGTTAGGGTTAGGGTGAGTGTGAGATTGAGGGTTAGGGTTAGGGGTAGGGTGAGGGTTAAGGTTAAGGTGTGGGTTCCGTTTAGGGTAAGGGTGAGGCTAAGGATTAGGGTGAGGTTTAGGGTCTGGGTGAGTGTTAGGGTTTGAATTAGCGTTAGGGTTAGGGTTAGGGTGAGGTGAGGGTGAGGGTTAGGGTTAGGGTTAGGTTTAGGGTTAGGGTGAGGTTCAAGGTGAGGGTTAGGGTGAGAGTTAGTTTTAGGGTTAGGGTTAGGGTTAGGATTAGTGTTAGGGTGAGGGCTAGGTTGAGGGTGAGGGTTAGGGTTTGTGTTAGGGTGAGGGTAAGTGTTAGGGTGAGGGATAGTGTGAGGGGTAGGGTTATGGTTAGGGTTAGGGTGAGGGTTAGGGTTAGCGTGAGTGTGAGGGTCAGGGTTAGGGTGAGGGTTCGTGTTAGGTTTAGGATTAGGGTTGGGTTGAGGGTGAGGGTTATGTTTAGGGTTAGGGTGAGGGTTAGGTTTAGGGTGATGTTTAGGGTGAGGTTGAGGGTTAGGGTGACAGTGATGTTTCGGGTGAGGGTGAGGATTAGGGTGTGGATGAGGGTTAGGGTGAGGGTGAGGGTTAGGGTTAGATTTAGGGTGTAGGTTAGGGTTAGGGTTAGGATTAGGGTGAGGGGTATGGTCAGGATTAGGGTGAGTTTTGGGGTTAGTGTGAGGTTTAGGGTGAGTGTGAGGATAACGGTTAGGGTGAGGGATAGGGTTATTGTTAGGGTTAGGGAGAGGATTAAGGTTAGGATTAGGGTTAGGGTGAGAGTGAGGGTTAGGTTGAGGTGAGGGTTCGGGTTTGGGTGAGGTTTAGGGTGATGGTGAGGGTTAGCGTAAATGTGAGGGTGAGGATCAGAGTAATGGTTAGTGTTAGGTTTAGGGTGAGGGTGATGTTTAGGTTTTGGATTAGGGTTAGGGTTAAGCTTAGTGTGAGTGTGAGGGTGAGGATGAGGGTCAGGGTTAGGATTAGGGTGAGGGTTAGGGTTATGGTTAGGGTTAGGGTGAGGATTATGGGTATGGTTAGGGTTAGCATTAGCGTTATGCTGAGGGTTAGGGTTAGGGTTAGTGTGCAGGTTAGGTTTAGGGTTAAGGTTAGGGTGAGGCTGAGGGTTTATTTTAAGTAAAGTTTAGGGTAAGATTAGGGTGACCTTTAGGATGAGGTTGAGGGTTATGGTGAGGGTTTCGGTTAGGGTGAGCGTTAGGGTTAGGATTAGGGTGAGGGTTATTGTTAGGGTGATGTTTATGGTGAGGGTGAGGGTGAAGGTTCGGGTGAGGGGGAGGGTTAGGGTTAGGGTGAGGGTTAGAGTGAGGGTGAGCGTTAGGGTGAGAGTGAGGTTTCGGGGGAGGGTTCGAAGGAGGGGGAGGGTTATGGTTAGGATTCTGTTTAGAGTTAGGGTGAGGGTGTGGGTGAGGGTTAGGTTTAGGATTAGGGTTAGGGTTATGGTAAGGCTGAGGGTGAGTGTGAGGGTGAGGGTGAGGGTGAGGGTTAGGGTGAGGGTTAGGGTTAGGGTTAGGGTTAGGTTGAGGGATAGGGTTAGGGTTAGGGTTAGGATGAGGGTTAGGCTGTGGGGTAGGGTTAGGTTTAGAGTAAGGGTTAGGTTTAGTGTGAGTTTTAGGGTAAAGGTTAGGGTCGAGTTAGGATTAGTGTGAGGAGAAGGGTTAGGGTGAGGGTTAGGATGAGGGTGAGGTTTAGGGTTAGTAATAGGGTTAGGGTGAGGTTAGGTTGAGGGCTAGGGTGAGTGTGAGGGTTAGGGTTAGGGTTAGGGATAGGGTGAGGTTTAGGTTTAGGGTTAGGGTGAGTCATAGGCTGAGTTTTTGGGTTAGGGATAGGGTGAGGGTTATGTTTAGTGTGAGGTTTAGGGTTTGGGGTAGGGTTAGGGTGAGGGCTAGGTTGAGTGTGAGGGTTAGGGTTAGGTTTAGGGATAGGGTGAGGTTTAGATTTAGGGTTAGGCTTCGGGTGAGGTTTAGGCTGATGGGTAGGGTTACAGTTAGGGTGAGTGTTAGGTTTAGTGGGAGTGTTAGGGTTAGTTTTAGCGTTAGGGTTAGGGTTCGGGTTCAGGTGAAAGTTTGGGTTAAGGTGTGGATGAGGGTTAGGGTTAGTGTGAGGACTAGTTTTAGGGTTAGGTTTACTGTTAGGGTTAGTGTTAGGGTGAGGGTAAGGGTTAGAGTTAGGGTGATTGTGAGGGTAAGGGTTAGGATTAGTGTTACGTTAGGGTGATGGTTCGGGTTAGTGTGAGGGTTAGGGTTAGGGTTAGGTGAAGGTGAGGGTAAGGGTTAGGGTGAGGGTTAGGGTGAGGGTGAGGGTGAGGATTAGAGTTAGGGTTAGAATTAGGGTTAGGGTGAGGTTGAGGTTTAGTGTTAGGGCGAAGGATAGGGTTATTGTTAGGGTTAGGGTGCAGGGGAGGATGAGGGTTAGGGTTAGGGTAGGGTTAGGTTTAGGCTGAGGGTGAGGGTGAGGGTGAGGTTGATGGTTAGGTTTAGGGTTAGGGTGAGGTTGAGGCCTCGGATGAGGGTGAGGGTTAGTGTGAGATTGAGGACGATGCTTTCTTTTACGTTAGGGTTAGGGTTAGGGTGAGGGTGAGGGTGAGGATTTCGTTTACATCAGGGTTAGGATTAAGCTGAGGTTAGTGTTAGTGTGAGGGTTAGGGTTAGGGTTAGGGTATGGGTTAAGTTTAGAATGATGTTTAGGTTGAGGGGGAGGGTTAGGGTCAGAGTTAGGATGAAGTTTAGGGTTAGTGTTAGGATTAGGGTTAGGTTGAGGGTGAGGTTTAGGGTTAGAGTTAGGGTTATGGGGAGGGTTAAATTGAGGGTCAGGGTTAAGGTTAGTGTTAGGGTTAGGGTTAGCATGAGGGTTAGGCTGAGGATTAGGCTTAGGGTTAGTGAGAGGGTTAGGGTTCGGTTAGGGTTAGGTTTAGGGTTTGGTTAGGGTGAAGGTTAGTTTTTGGTTTAGGGTTAGGATAAGGTTTAGGCTGAGTGTTAGGTTTAGGTTTAGTGTGAGGGTTAGGTTTTGGGTTAGGGTGTGGACTATGGTGATGGTGAGGGTTAGGGTGAGGGTTAGGGTTAGGGCTGGGGTTAGCGTCAGGGGTAGGCTGAGGGTTAGGATTAGAGTATAGACTAGGGTTAGGGTGAAGTTGAGGGTGAGGTTAAGGTTGAGCGTTACTGTTAGAGTGAGGGTTAGAGTGAGGGTGAGGGGGAGTTGGAGTGATTTCTTTAGGGTTAGAGTTAGGTTGATGGTGAGTGTTAGGATTAGGGTTAGCACTAGGTTTAGGCTGAGGGTTAGGGTGAGTTTGAGGGTGAGGTTTTCGGTTAGGGTGAGGGTTAGGGTTAGGGTTAGTTTTAAGGTAAGGCTTAGGGTTAGGGTTAGGGTTAGGATGAGCATTAGACTGAGGGTTAGGGTTAGGGTTAGGGTTAGGGTTTGGTTAGGGTGAAGGTTGCATTTAGGTTTAGGGTTAGGATAAGGTTTAGGATAAGGTGAGGGTGAGGGGTTAGGGTGAGGTTGTGGGTTTGGGTTATGGTTAGGTTTAGGGTTAGGGTTAGGGTGAGGGGAAGGGTTAGAGTGAGCTTTAGGCTGAGGGTAAGTTTTAGGGTTAGGGTTAGGATTAGGGTGAGGGCTAGGGTGACAATGAAGGTTAGTGTGAGGGTTAGGGTGAGGGTTTCTTTTAGCCAAGGTTTAGTGTTATGGTGAGGATTAGAGTGAGGGTGAGGATTAGGGTTAGGGTTAAGGTTATGGTGAGAGTTATGGCAAGGGTTAGGGTGAGAGTTAGGGTTTGGGTGATGTTTAGTGTGAGGATGAGGGTTAGGGTGAGGATGAGGGTTCGAGTGAGGGTAAGGGTTCGAGTGATGGTGAGAGTTAGGGAGTGGGTGAGTATTAGTGTTAGGTTGAGTGTTAGGGTTAGGTTTAGGATTAGTGTTAGGGTGAGGTTTAGGGCTAGGGTCAGGGTTAGGTTGACAGTTAGGATTAGGGTTAGGCTTAGTATGAGGGTTAGGGTGAAGGGTAGGGTTAGGGTGAGGGTGAGGGTTAGGGTGAGGGTGAAGTTTAGGGTGAGGGTGTGGGTGAGGTTTAGGTTTAGGTGTAGGGTTAGGGTGAATTTGAGGTTGAAGCTTAGGTTTAGGATTAGGATTATGGTTAGGGTTAGGAAGAGAGTTTGGGTGTCGGTGAGGGTTCGGGTGAGGGTCAGGGTTAAGATGTGGGTGAGGGTTAGGTTTAGGGTGAGCATTAATGTTAGAGTTAGGTTTATGGTGAGGATAAGTGTTAGGGTGAGTTTTAGTGTGAAAGTTAGGGTTCAGTTTAGGCTGATTGTGAGGGTGAGGTATAGGGTTTGGGTTATGGTTAGGGTGAGGGTTAGGGTTAGGTTTAGGGTGAGGGAGAGGGTGAGGGTGAGGGTTAGGGTTTGGTTTTGTGTTAGAGTTAGGGTGAGGGTGAGGGTTAGTATTAGGGTTAGTATTAGAGTTAGCCTGAGCGTGAGGGTAAGGTTTAGGTTTAGGGTGAGTGTTAGGGTTAGGGGTACAGTTAGGGTGAGGGTTAGGATTAGGGTTAGGGTTAGGATGAGCATTAGGCTGAGGTTTAGGGTTTGAGTTAGTGTGAGGTTTAGGGTTAGGGTTAGGGTGAGGGTTAGGGTTAGGTTAGGTTTAGGATAAGGGTTAGGTTGAGGGTTATGTTTAGGGTTACTGTGAGGGTTAGGTTTAGGTTTAGGGTTCGGGTTAGGGTCAGGGTAAAGGTTAGGGTGAGGGTTAGGGTTAGGGTAAGAGTAAAGATTACTGTGAGGCTTGGGGTCAGGGTGAGGATTAGGGTGAGTGTGAGGGGGAGTGTGAGGGTTTGGTTTAGGGTTAGAGGTAGGGTGAGTGTGAGGGTTAGGATTAGGGTTAGCACTAGGTTTTGGGTGAGGGTGAGGGTGAGGTTGAGGGTGAGGTTTAGGGTTAGGGTGAGGGTTAGGGTTAAGATTAGGTTTAGGGTGAGGGTTAGTGTTAGGATTAGGATGAGCATTAGGCTGAGGGTTAGGGTTAGGGTTAGTGTGAGGGTGAGAGTAAGGGTTAGGGTGAGGGTTATGGTGAGGTTGAGGGTTAGGATTAGAGTTAGGGTTAGGATTAGGGTGAGGGTGAGTTGAGGGTTAGTGTTAGGGTGAGGTTTAGTGTTGGAGTGAGGGTTAGGGTTGGGGTGAGGGTGAGGGTGAGGTTTAGGGTTAGGGTTAGGATTAGGTTTAGGCTGAGGTTGAGGGTGAGGTTGAGGGTTATAGTTAGGGTTAGGGTGAGGGTGATGGCTCGGGTGAAGGTGATCGTTAGGGTGAAGGTGAGGATAAAGGTTAGTGTGAAGTTTAGGGCGAGGCTGAGGGTTAGGTTTAGGGTGAGGGTTATTGTGAGGGTTAGGGTGAGGGTAAGGGTTAGGGTGATGGTAAGATTGAGGTTGAGGGATAGCATTATGTTGTGGGTAAGGGTTAGGGTGAGGGTTATGGTGAGGGTTTATGTTAGAGTGGGGGTTAGGGTTAGGATTAGGTTGAGGGTTAGGGTTTAGGTGATGTTTAGTGTGAGAGTATGGTTTAGGGTGAGGGTGAGTGCTCGGGTGAGCATGAGGTTTAGGATGAGGGTGAGCGTTAGGGTTATAGTTAGGGTTAGGGCGAGGGGTAGGGTGAGCATTAGGGTTAGGATTAGGGTTAGGATTAGGGTTAGAGTGAGGATTAGTGTGAGATTTAGTGTGTGGGTAAGTGTTATGGTTAGGGTTAGTGTTAGGGCTAGGGTGAGGGTGAGTGTTAGTTTGTGGGTGAGGGTTTTGTTTAAGTTACGGTTAGGGATAGGGTGAGGATTAGGTTGAGGGTGAGGGTTAAGCTGAGGTTAGGTTTAGGGTGAGGGTTAGTGTTAGGGTGATATTTAGGGTGAGGGTGAGTGTTCCGTGAGGTTGAGGGTGAGGGTTAGTGTTAGCGTTAGGTTTAGGTTGAGGGTGATTGTGAGGGTTAGGATTAGGAATAGGGTTAGGGTTTGGGTGAGGGTAAGTGTGAGGGTGAAGCTTAGGGTTAGGGTTAGGGTTATGGTTATTTTGAAGATTACGGTTAGTGTGAGGGTTATGATTAGGGTTAGGTTTAGGGTTACAGTAAGCGTAAGGGTTAGGGTGAAAGTTAGGGTGAAGGTGAGGGTTAGGGTTGGGTTAGGGTTAGGGTGAGGGTGATGTTTAGGCTGAGGGTGAGGGTTAGGGTGAGCGTGAGGGCTAGGGTTAGGGTTAGGGTTAAGCTTAGTGTGAGGATCAGGGTGAGGGTGAACGTTAGGGTCAGGTTTAGGGTTAGGGTTAGAGTGAGGGTTACGGTTATTGTGAGTGTTATGGTTAGGGTTAGGGTCAGGGTAAGGGTTAGGGTGAGGGTAAGGTTTAGGGTGAGGGTTAGGGTGAGTGTGAGGGTTTGGACTAGGGTATGTGTTAGGGTTGGGGTGAGGGTTAGTGTTTGGGTGATGTCTTGAGTGAGGGTGAGGGTTAGGGTGAGGATGAGGGTTTGGGTGAGGGTGAGGGCTCGGTTGACTGTGAGGGTTAGGGTGTGGGTGAGGATTAGGCTTAGGGTGAGGGTAAGCGTTAGGGGTAGGGTTAGGGTAGGTTTAGGGTTAGGGTAAGAGTTAGGGTGAGGGTAAAGGTAAGGGTGAGAGTCAGGGGAAGTGTGAGGATTAGGGTTAGGGTGAGGGTTAGGATAAGGGTGTGGGTAAGTGTTAGGGTAAGGTTTATGGTGACGGTGCGGGTTAGCATCAAGGTTAGGTTTAGGGTTCGGGTTAGGGTGAGGGTTAAGTTTTGGGTAAGTGTTAGAGTGAGGTTTAGGGTGAGGGTGAGGGTGAGGGTGAGAGTTAGGGTTAGGATTAGAGTTAGGGTGAGGGCAAGGCTTAGGGTGAGGGTCAGGGTGAGGTTGAGGGTTATGATTAGGGTGAGGGTGAGGGTAAGTGTTAGGGTGAGGACTACGGTTAGGGTTAGGATTAGGATGAGTGTTAGGGTTAGGGTGAGGGTGTAGGTAAGTGTTAGGGTGAGGGTTAGGGAAAGGTTGTGGGTTAGGTTTAGGGTATGGGTAAGGGTTAGGGTGAGGGTAAGGGTTAGATTGAGGGTTAGGTTGAGGGTGAGGGTTAGGGTTAGCATTAGGGTTAGGGTGAGGTTGAGGGTTAGGGTGTGGTTTAGTTTTAGTGTGAGGTTTAGGTTTAGGGTTAGGCTTAGGATGAGTGTTAGGGTTAGGTTGAGGGTGAGGGTGAGGGTGAGGGCTAGGGTTAGTGTTAGTTTGAGGGTTAGTGTTAGGGTGAGTGTTAGGTTTAAGGTGAGAGTTAGGGTTAAAGTAAAGTTTAGGGTGAGGGTTAGCGTTAGGGATAAGGTTAGGGTGAGGATTAGGGTGATTGTTAGGTTTAGGTTGAGGGTTAGGTTTAGGGTGAGGGTTAGGGTTAGGGTGAGCGTTAGGGTGATGTTGAGGGTTAGGGTGAGTGTTAGGGTTAGGGTTAGGTTTAGGGTGAGAGTTAGGGTGAGGTGTCAGGATACGGTTAGTTTGAGGGTTAGGGATAGTGTGAAGGTTAGGGTTAGGGTTAGTGTGAGGATAATGTTTAGGGTTAGGGTTAGTTTTAGGGTGAGAGTTAGATTGAACATTAGGGTTAGGTTAGGTGATGTTTAGGGTGAGGTTGAGGGTTAGTGTGAGGGTGACAGTGAGGTTGAGGTTTAGGGTTAGGATTAGGGTTAGGGTGAGTTTTAGGGTTAGGATTAGGGTTAGAGTTATTGTTAGGGTTAGGGTTTGGGTTAGGATGAGGGTGAGGGTTATTGTTAGGGTTAGGGTAAGGGTGAGGGTGGGGTTGAGGGTTAGTGTTAGGATTAGGGTTATTGTTAGGGTAAGGCTGAGGGGGAATGGGAATTTGAATGTGAGTGTTAGGGTTAAGGTTAGGGTTAGGGTGAGGGCTTGGGTGAGGGTGAGGGTTAGGCTGAGGGTGACGGTGAGGGTTTCGGTTAGTTAAAGGTTAGGGTTATGGTGAGGATTAGGGTGAGGGTGAGGATTAAGCTTAGGTTAGGTTCAGGGTGAGGGTTAGGGTTAGGGTTAGGGTGAGGGTTAGGGTTAGGGTGATGTTTAGGGTGAAGGTGAAGGTGAAGGTTAGAGTGAGGGTGAGGGTTAGGGTTAGGGTTAGGTTTAATGTGAGGCTGAGGGTTGGGAATAGGAATAGGATTAGGGTTAGGGTTCAGCTGAGGGTGAGGATCAGGGTGTGGGTGAAGGTCAGGGTCAGGGGTACGTTTAGGGCTAGAGTGAGGGTTACGGTTATTTTGAGGGTTATGGTTAGGGGTAGGGTTAGGGTAAGGGTTAGGGTGAGGGTTAGGGCGAGTGTGAGGGTTTGGAATAGGGTTTGGGTTAGGGTTAGGGTGAGGGTTAGGTTTTGGGTGATGTTTAGAGTGAGGGTGATGGTTAGGGTGAGGATGAGGGTTTGGTTGAGGGTGAGGGTTCGGTTGAAGGTGAGGGTTAGGGTGTGGGTGAAGATTAGGGTTAGGGTGAGGGTACGGTTGAGAGTGAGGGTGAGGGTTAGTGTTAGGGTTTGGGTTAGAGATAGTGTGAGTTTGAGAGTGAGGGTTAGGTTTAGGATTAGGGTGAGGGTTAGGGTTAGGTTGAGGATTAGGTATATTGTTAGGGTTAAGGTAAGGGTGAGGGTGGGTGTTATGGTTAGGTTTACGGTTAGAGTTAGGGTGAGGGTGAGGGTGAGGGTTATGATTAGGTTAGGATTAGGGTTAGGCTGGAGGTGAAGGAGAGGGTGAGGGTGAGTGTTAGGTTTAGGGTGAGGTTTAGGTTTACGGTTAGGGTTAGGGTGAGGGTAAGGATTAGGGCTATGGTTAGGATGAGGGTTAGGCTGAGGGTTAGGGTTAGGATTAGGGTGAGGTTTAGGGCTAGGTTTAGGGTTAGGATAAGGGTTAGACTGAGGGTTAGGGTTAGGGTTAGTGTGAGGGATAGGCTTAGGTTTAGGGTAAGAGTTAGGGTGAGGGTAAAGGTTAGGGTGAGAGTTAGAGTGAGGGTGAGGTTTAGGGTTAGGGTAAAATTTAGGTTTAGGGTTAGGGTTAGGGTGAGGTTAAGGGTGTGAGTAAGTGTTAGGGTGAGGTTTAGGGTGAGGATGAGGGTTAGCGTCAAGGTTAGGTTTAAGATGATGGTTAGGGTTTGGGTAAGTGTTAGGGTGAGGTTTAGGGTGAGGGTGAGGGTTAGGGTTAGGGTGAGGGTAAGTGTTAGGTTGCGGGTTAGTGTGAGTCTGGGCGTTAGGGTTAGCATTAGGGTGAAGGTGAGGGTTAGGGTTAGGATTAGAGTTAGGGTGAGAGTAAAGCTTAGTGTGAGGGTTAGGGTGAGGTTGAGGTTTAGTGTTAGGGTTAGTGGGAGGGGAAGTTTTAGTTTGAGGACTAATTTTAGGGTTCAGATTAGGGTGAGTGTTAGGGTTATTGTGAGAGTGTGGGTGAGGGTTAAGTTCAGTATTAGGTTTAGGGTTAGTGTGAGGGTTAGTGATAGGGTTAGGGTTAGGGTGAGGGTCATAGTTAGGGTTAAGGTGAGGGTTAGTCTGAGAGGTAGGGTTAGGGTTAGGGTGAGGGTTAGGCTTAGTGTGAGGGTTAGGGTTAGGTTTAGGGTTAGGGTGAGGGTGAGTTTGAAGGTGAGGGTTTGGGTTAGGGTGAGGGTTAGTGTTAGGGGGAGGGCTAGGTTGGGGGTTAGGGTTTGGGTGAGGGTGAGGTTTTCGGTTAGGTAAGGTTTAGGGTTAGGGTTAGGGTGAGGATTAGGGTGAGGTTGTGGGTTAGGTTTAGGGTGAGGGTGAGGGTCAGGCTTAGTGTTAGGATGAGGGTTAGCTTTAGGCTTAGGGTGAGTGTGAGGGTTCGGGTTCGGGTGAGGGTGAGGGTTAGGGTGTGGGTTAAGTTTCGGTTTAGGGTGAGGCTTAGGGTGACGGTGAGTGTTAGGGTGAGGGTGAGGGTTAGGATTTGGTTTAGGGATAGGATCAGGGTTAGGTTTAGGGTAAGGGTTAGGGTTAGGTTGAGGGTTAGGTTTAGGGTTAGGGTGAGTGTTAGGGTTTGGTTTAGGTTTAGGGTAATGGTTAGGGTTAGGATTAGGGTGAGCCTGAGGGTTAGGTTGAGGGGTAGGTTTAGGGATAGGGTAAGGGTTAGGGTTAGGGTGAGGGTTAGGTTTAGGGTTAGGGTTAAGATGAGGGTGAGGGTGAGGATTAGGGTTAGGGCTAGGGTTAGGGTGAGGGATAGTGTGAGGGTTAGGTTTAGGTTTAGGGTAAGGGTTAGGTTTATGGTGAGGTTTAGTTTCAGGTTTAGGGTTAGGGTGAGGTTGATGCTGAGGGATAGGGTTCGAGTTAGTGTGAGGATAAGGGTTAGGGTGAGGAATAGGGTGAGGGTGAGTTTTAGGTTTAGCATAAGGTTTAGGGTGAGGGTTAGGGTTAGGGTTAGGGTTAGGGTAAAGGTTAAGGTTAGGGTAAGGGTTAGGGTTAGGCTTATGGTTATGGTTAGTGTTAGGGTTAGGGTGAGGGTTAGGCTTAGGGTTAGGTTTAGGGTGAGGGTTAGGCTGAGGGGTAGGGTTAGGGATAGAGTGAATCTTAGGTTTAGTGTGAGGATTAGGGTTAGGGTGAGGTTTAGGTTGAGGGTGAGGTTGAGGGTGAGGGCTATTGTTAGGGTTAGTTTGAGCGTTAGTGTTAGGGTGAGCGTTAGGTTTAAGGTGAGTGTTAGGGTTAAAGTAAGGTTTAGGGTGCGGGTTAGCGTTAGGGTTAGCGTTAGGGTGAGGGTCAGGGAGAGGGTTATGTTTAGGTTGAGGGTTAGGTTTAGGGTGAGGGTTAGGGTTAAGGTGAATATTAGGATAATGGTGAGGCTTAGGTTTAGGGTGAGAGTAAGTATTAGGGTTAGGGTTAGGATGAGGCTTAGGCTGAGGCTTAGGGTTAGGGTTAGGGTGAGGTTTAGGGGTAAGATAAGGGTTGGGCTGAGGGTTAGGGTTAGGGTTAGTGTGAGGGTTAGGTTTAGAGTTAGGGTAAGTGTTAGGGTGAGGGTAAATGTTAGGGTGAGAGTTAGGGTGAAGGTGAGGTTTAGGTTTAGGGTGAGGGTTAGGGTCAATTTCAGGTTTAGGGTTAGGGTTAGCGTGAGTGTAAAGTTGTTGGTAAGTGTTAGGGTGAAGTTTAACATGAGGGTGAGGGTTAGGGTCAAGGTTGGGTTTAGGGTTAGGGTTAGGGTGAGGGTTAGGGTTTGGGAAAGTTTTATGGTGAGGTTTAGGTGAGGGTGAGGGTTAGGGTTAGGGTGAGTGTAAGTGTTAGTGTGAGGGTTAGGGTGAGTCTGAGGCTTATGGTTAGCATTAGGGTGAGGGTGAGGGTGAGGGTTAGGGTTAGGATTAGAGTTTGGGTGAGGGTATAGCTTAGGGTGAGGGTTAGGGTGAGGTTGAGGGTGAGGGTAAGTGTTAGGGTGAGGACTACGGAAAGGGTTTGGATTAGGGTGAGTGTTAGGGTTATGGTGAGGGTAAGGGTTAGGTTCAGTATTAGGTTTAGGGTTAGTGTGAGTGTTAGTAATAGGGTTACAGTTAGGGTGAGGGTTAGTCTGAGAGGTAGGGTTAGATTTAGCATTAGGGTTAGGGTTAGGTTTAGGTTTAGGGTGAGGGTGAGTGTGAGGGTGAGGGTTAGGGTTAGAGTGAGGGTTAGTGTTGGGGGGGCTAGGTTGAGGGTTAGGGTTTGGGTGAGGGTGAGGTTTTCGGTTAGGTAAGGTTTAGGGTTAGGTTTAGGGTGAGGTTTTTGGTTAGGGTTAGTGTGAGGGTGAAGGTGAGGGTTAGTGTTAGGATGAGGGTTAGGTTTAGGGTTAGGGTGAGGGTGAGGGTGAGGGTGAGGGTGAGGGTTAGGGTGTGGGTTAAAGTTCGGTTTTGGGTGAGGGTTAAGGTGACGGTGATGCTTAGGGTGAGGGTGAGGATTAGGATAAGATTTAGGGTGAGGGTTAGGGTTAGGGTGAGGGTTAGGGCGAGGAGTAGGGTTAAGGTTAGGAAGAGGGTTAGGGTTTGTCTGAAGGTTAGGGTTAGGGTTAGAGTTAGGTTTAGTATGAGAATAAAGGTTAGGGTGAGGGTTAGGGTGAGAGTTAGGCTTAGTGTGAGGGTTAGGGTTAGGGTTAGGGTTAGGGTTAGGTTTAGGGTAAGTGTTAGAGTTAGGGTGAGGGTTAGGTTTAGGGTTAGCGTTAAGGTTAAAGTTAGGGTTAGGTTTAGGGTGAGGGTCAGGGTTAGGGTTTGGGTGAGTGTGAGGTTTAGGTTGAGGGGTAGGGTTAGGGTTAGGGTAAGGGACAGGGTTAGGGTAATGGTTATGTTTAGGGTCAGGTTTAGGGTGAGGGTGAGGGTTAGGGTTAGGTTTATGATTAGGGTGAGGGTTAAGGTTAGGTTCAGGCTTAGTCAGGGTTAGGGTTAGAGTGAGGGTTATGTTTATGGTTAGGGTTAGAGTGAGGGTGAGGCCGAGGTTTAGGGTTAGGGTTACTTTGAGGATAAGGATTAGGGTGAGGTTTAGGGTGAGGTTGAGGGTTAGGGTTAGCATTAGGGTTAGGGTGATTTTTAGGGTGATGGTGAGGGTTAGGGTGAGGGTGAGATTGAGCATGAGGGTTAGGGTGAGTGTGAGTGTGACGGTTAGGGTTAGGTTTAGGGTGAGGATAAGGGTTAGGGTTAGGATTAGGGTTAGTGTAAGGGTTACGCTGAGGTTGAGGGTGAGGGTTAGGGTGAGGGCTATGGTGAGAATGAGGGTTAGTGAGAGGATGAGAGTGAGGTTGATTGTTTCGATTAGGTAAGATTTAGGGTTATGGTTAGCATGAGGATTAGGGTGGGGTATGAGGTTTAGGCTGAGGGTTAGGGTTAGGGTGAGGGTTAGGGTGAGGCTGAGGTTTAGTGTGAGGGTTAGAATTACAGTGAGGGTTAGGGTTAGGGTTAGGTTGAGGATGAGGTTTAGGTATAGGTCAAGGGTTCGGTTACGCTGAGGGTTAGGGTTAGGGCAAATGTTAGGGTGAGGATGAGCGTTAGGTTTAGGGTTAGGGTGAGGTTTAGGGTTAGGCTTAGGGTTTGTGTAAGAGTTAGAGTTAGGGTAAAGGTTAGGGTTAGGTTTAGGATTAGAGTTAGGGTTAGGGTTAGGGTGAGGGTTAGTGTTAGGGTTAAGGTTGGGGTTAGGTTGAGGGTACGTGTTAGGGTGAGGGTTAATGGTAGGGTGAGGGTTATTGTTAGGTTGAGGGTTAGGATTACAGTTATTGTTAGGGTGAGAGTTTGGTTTAGGGTTACGGTTAGGGTAGGGGTTAGGGTTAGCGTGAGGGTTAGGTTTAGAGTGATGTTTAGGATGACGGTGAGCATTAGGGTGAGGGTGAGGGTGAAGGTGAGGGTTAGGGTGAAGGTTAGGGTTAGGGTTAGGGTTAGGGTTAGGATTAGGGTTAGTGTTAGGGTTAGGGTAAGGTTTAGGCTGAGGGTGAGGGAGAGGATGAGGTTGCGGGTGAGTGTTTCGGTTAGGTAAGGGTTAGGTTTAGGTTTAGGGTGAGGATTATGTTGTGGGGCAGGGTTAGCTTGTGGGTGAGGTTGAGTTTTAGGTTGAGGGTAAGTGTTAGGGTGATGTTTAGGGTGAGGGTGAGTTTTAGGGTGAGAGTTAGGGTTCAGGGAAGGGGAAGGGTTAGGGTGTAGGTGAGGGTTCGGGTTCGGGGGCAAATTAGGGTTAGGGTTAGAGTTCAGGTTAGGGTTCAGTTTAGGGTTAGGGTGATTGTTAGTTTGAGAGGTAGCGTTAGGGTTAGGATGAGGGTTAGTCTTAGTGTGAGGGTTACGGTTAGGGTGATTGTTAGGGTTAGTGTGAGGATAAGAGTTAAGGTGAGGGTTAGGGTGAGACTGAGGGTTAGGGTTAGCCTTAGGGTTAGGGTAAAGGTTAGGGTGGGGGTTAGGGTGAGGGTTAGTGTTAGGGTTAGGGTTGGGTGAGGGTTTGGGTGAGTGTAAGGGTTAGGGTGAGGGTTAGGTTGAGGTTGAGGGATAGGGTTATGGTGAGGGTAAGGTTTAGGGTGACGGTTAGGGTGAGGTTGATATTTAGGGTTAGCATTAATGTTAGGAAGAGGGTGAGGGTTAGGGTGATGGTAAGGGTTAGACTGAGTGGTAGGATTAGGGTTAGGATTAGAGTTAGGGTTAGGGTGAGTGTTAGTGTTACAGATAGGGTGAGGGTGAGGGTTAGGGTAAGGGTTAGGTTCAGGGTTAGAGTTAGGGTGAGGGTTAGGGTTAACATTAGGGTTAGGGTTAGGTTTAGGTTGAATGTTAGGGTAAGGTTTAGGGTGAGGTTGAGGGTTAGGGTTAGCATTAGGGTTAGTGTTATGCTTATGGTGCAGGTTAGGATTAGGTTTAGAGTGAGGGTGAGGGTCAGGTTTACGGATAGGATTAGGTTTAGGGTTAGGGCTAGAGTTTGGTTTAGGGTTAGGGTGAGGGTGAGGTATAGAGTGAGTGTTAGTGTTAGGGTGAGTGTTAGGTATATGGATAGGGTGAGTTTCATTGTTAGGTTTAGAGTTAGGGTGAGGGTGAGTGTTAGGATTAGGGTTAGGGTTAAGGTTAAGGATAGGGTGAGGATTAGGATTAGGGTTAGGTTTAGGGTGAGTGTTAGGCTGAGGGGTAGGGTTAGGGATAGTGTGACTGTTAGGTTTAGTTTGAGGATTAGGGTTAGGGTGAAATTTAAGTTTAGTGTGAGGTTTTGGTTTAGGGTTACGGTTAGGATGAGTTAGGGTTAGGTTGAGGGTGAGTGTGAGGTTGAGGGCTAGGGTTAGGGTTAGTGTGAGGGTTATTGTTAGGGTAAGCATTAGGTTTAGGGTGAGGGTTAGGGTTAAAGTAAGGGTTAGGGTCAGGGTTAGCGTTAGGGTTAGGGTTAGGGCGAGGGTCAGGGTGAGGGTTATGTTTAGGTTGAGTGTTAGGTTTAGGGGGAGGGTGAGGGTTAGTGTAAGCGTTAGGGTGATGGTGAGGGTTAGGGTGAGGGTGAGGGTGAGGTTTAGAGTTAGGTTTAGGGTGAGAGTTAGGGTGAGGTGTCGGGATACGGTTAGCTTGAGGGATAGGGTTAGTTTGAAGGTTAGGGTTAGGGTTTGGTTTAGTGTGAGGATAATGTTTAGGGTGAGGGTTAGTTTGTGGGTGAGAGTTAGGGTGAGCGTTAGGGTTAGGTTCATTGTGAATGTTAGGGTTAATGTGATATTTAGGGTGAGGTTGAGGGTGAGTGTGAGGGTGAGTGTGAGGTTGAGAGTTAGGGTTAGGATTAGGGTTAGGATGAGTTTTAGGGTTAGGGTTAGGGTTAGAGTTATTGTTAGGGTTAGGGTTAGGGTTAGGATGAGGGTGAGGGTTATTGTTAGGGTTAGGGTTAGGGTTATGGTGAGGTTGGGGTTGAGCGTTAGTGTTGCGATTAGGGTTATGGTTAGGGTAAGGCTGAGGGTGTAGGGGAGTTTGAGGGTGAGAGTTAGGGTTAAGGTTAGGGTTAGGGTGAGGTCTTCGGTGAGGGTGAGGGTTAGGCTAAGGGTGAGGGTAAGGGTTTCGGTTCGGTAAAGGTTAGGGTTAGGTTGAGGATTATGCTGAGTTTAGGTTCAGGGTGAAGGTTCGGGTTAGGGTTAGGGTGAGGGTTAGGGTTAGGGTGATGTTTAGGGTGAGGGTTAGGGTTAGGGTGAGGGTGAGGGTGAGGATTAGGGTTAGGGTTAGGTTTAGTGTTTAGGGTTAGGGTTAGGTTTAGGGTTAGGGTTAAGCTGAGTGTGATGATCAGGGTGTGGATGAAGGTTAGGGTGAGGGTTAGGGTTAGGGTTAGAGTGAGGGTTACGGTTATTGTGAGGGTTATGGTTAGGGTTAGGGTGAGGTAAGGGTTAGGGTGAGTGTACAGGTGAGGGTGAGGTTTTGGATTAGGGTGTGGGTTAGGGTTAGGTTGAGCGTTAGTGTTTGGGTGACATTTAGTGTCTGTGTGAGGGTTAGGGTGAGGATGATTGTTTGGGTGAGGGTGAGGGTTTGGTTGAGGGTGAGGGTTAGGTTGTGGGTGAGGATTAGGTTAGGGTGAAGATTAGCGTTAGGGATAGGGTTAGGGTTAGGTTGAGGGTTAGTTAGGGTTAGCATTAGGGTTAGGGTGAGGGGTAGGGAGAGGGGTGGGCTTAGGGTAAGGGTGAGGGTGAGTGTTAGGGTTAGGTTTAGGGTTAGAGTTAGGGTGAGGGTGAGGGTGAGTGTTAGGTTTAATATTAGGACGAGCGTTAGTGTTAGGTTGAGGGTTAGTGATAGTGTTAGGATTAGGGTAAGGGTGAGGGTGAGTGTTACGGTTAGGTTTAGGGTTAGAGTTAGGTTGATGGTGAGGGTGAGACATATGATTAGGTTAGGATTAGGGTTAGGCTGAGGGTGATGGGGAGGGTGAGGGTGAGGGTTAGGGTTAGGGTGAGGTTTAGGTTTACAGTTAGGTTTAGGATGAGGGTTAGGATTAGGGTTAGGATTAGGATGAGTGTTAGGCTGAGGGTTAGGGTTAGGGTTAAGGTGAGGTTTAGGGCTAGGTTTAGTGTTAGGATAAGTGTTAGGCTGAGGGTTAGGGTTAGGGTTAGTGTGAGGGTTAGGTTTAGGGTTAGGGTAAGAGTTAGGGAGAGGGTAAACGTTAGGGTGAGAGTTAGGGTGAGGGTTAGGGTCAAGTTTAGGTTTAGGGTTAGGTTTAGGGTGAGGGTAAGGGTGTGGGTAAGTGTTAGGGTGAGGTTTAGGGTGAGGGTGAGGGTTAGCGTCAAGATTAGGTTTAAGGTTAAGGTTAGGGTGAGTGTTAGGGTTTGGGTAAGTGTTAGGGTGAGGTTTAGGTTGAGAGTAAGGGTTAGGGTTAGGGTGAGGGTAAGTGTTAGGGTGAGGGTTAGGGTGAGTCTGCTGGTTAGGGTTAGCATTAGGGTGAGGGTGAGGGTTAGGGTTAGGATTAGAGTTAGGGTAAGGGTAAGGCTTAGGGTGAGTGTTAGGGTGAGGTTGAGGGTTAGGTTTAGGGTGAGTTTGAGGGTAAGTGTTAGCGTGAGGACTACGGTTAGGGTTAGGAGTAGGGTGAGTGTTAGTGTTATGGTGAGGGTGAGGGTGAGGGTTAGGTTCAGTATTAGGGTTAGGGTTAGTGTGAGGGTTAGTGATATGCTTAGGCTTAGGGTGAGGGTTAGAGGTAGGGTTAAGGTGAGGGTTAGTCTGAGAGGTAGGGTTAGGGTTAGTGTAAGGGTTAGGCTCAGTGTGAGGGTTAGGGTTAAGGTGAGAGGGTTAGGTTTAGGGTTAGGGTGAGAGTGAGTGTGAGGGTTAGGGTTAGGGTGAGCATTAGTGTTAGAGGGAGGGCTAGGTAGAGGGTTAGGGTTAGGGTGAGGGTTACTGTTAGGTTTAGGCTTAGTATATGGGTTAGGCTGAGGGTAAGCCTTAGGGTTAGTTTGAGTGTTAGGTTTAGGGTTAGGGTTTGGCTTTTGTTGAGGGTAAAGGTTAGGGTCAGGGTTAGGGAAAGGGTGAGGATTAGATTTATGGTGAGGGTTCGGGTTATGGTTAGGATTAGGGTTATTTTTAGGGTTAGCGTGTGGGTAAGCGGAAGGTTAGGTTTATTTATAGGGTTAGGGTGATGGTTAGGGTGTCAGTAAGTGTTAGAGTGAGGGTTAGGGTGAGGTTAGTGTTAGGGGGAGGGGGAGGGTTAGTGTTAGCATTAGGGTTAGGGTGAGGGTGAGGGTTAGGTTGAGGATTAGGGTTGAGTTTAGGGATAGGGTGTGGATTAGGGTTAGGGTTATATATAGGGTGAGGGTTAGGGTTAGGATTATGGTGAGGGTAAGGGTTAGGTTGAGGTTTAGGGTGAGCGTGAGGTTTAGGGTTAGCATTAGGTTTAGGTTTAAGGTTAGGATGAGGGTTAGGTTTAGGGTGAGGCTGGGTGTTAGAGTTAGAGTGAGGGTGAGGGTGAGGGTGAAGGTTAGGATTAGGGTTAGGGTTAGGGATAGGATCAGGTTGAGGATGAGGATTAGGGTGTTTTTGAGGGTTAGGGTTAGGGTGAGGGTGAGGGTTAGGGTTATGGTTAGGATGAGTGTTAGGGAAAGGGGTAGGGTTAGGGTTAGGCTGAATGTTAGGATTAGGGTGAGGGTTAGGGGCAAGGTAAGGGTTAGGGTTAGGGTGAGGTTAAGGATTAGTGTGAGGGTGAGGGTTAGGGTTAGGGTTAGGGTGAGGGTTATGTTGAGGGTGAGGGTGAGGGTGAGGGTGAGGGTGAGGGTGATGGTGAGGGTTAGGGTGTTGTTTAATGTTCAGTTTAGGGTGAGGGTTAGGGTGACGGTGAGCGTTAGGGTGAGGGTGAGGGTTAGGATACAGGTTAGGGTGAGGGTTAGAGTGAGGGGTAGGGTTAAGTTTAGGGAGAGAGTTAGGGTTTGTGTGAGGGTTAGGGTTAGGGTTAGAGTTAGGGTGACTATGAGGATAAAGTTTAGGATGAGGGTTAGTGTGAGGGTTAGGGTTCAGATTAACGTTTGGGTTAGGGTTAGGGTTATGTTTAGGGTAAGTGTTAGGGTTACGGTGAGGGTTAGTTTTAGGGTTAGCATTAGGGTTAGAGTTAGGTTTAGGGTGAGGGTCAGGGTTAGGTTTTGGGTGAGGGTGATGTTTAGGTTGAGGGGTAGGTTTAGGGTTACGGTAAGTGTTAGGGTTAGGGTGAGGGTTATATTTAAGCTTAGGTTTATGATGAGGGTGAGGATGATGGTTAGTGTTAGGGTTACGGTTAGGGTGAGGATTAGGGTTAGGTTTGGGTTAGGGTAAGGGTTAGGGTTAGAGTAAGGTTTAGGTTTAGGGTTAGGGTTAGGGTGAGGGTGAGGCTGAGGGTGAGGTTTAGGGTTAGTGTGAGGATAAGGTTTACGGTGAGGTTTAGGTTGAGGTGGAGGGTAAGAATTAGCATTAGGTTTAGGGTGAGAGTTAGGGTTATGGTTAGGGTAAGGGTTAAGTTTTGGGTGAGGGTTAGGGTTAGGGTGATTTTTAGGGTGACGTTGAGGGTTAGGGTGAGGGTGAGGCTGAGCGTGAGGGTTAGGGTGAGGGTGAGTTTGAGTGTGAGTTTGACGGTTAGGGTTAGGTTTAGGGTGAGGATAAGAATTAGGGTTAGGTTTAGGGTTAGTGTTAGGGTTAGGGTTAGGGTGAGGGTGAGGGTGATGGTTAGGGTTAGACTTAGTTTTATTGTTAATGTTATGTTTAGGGTGAGAGTGAGGGTGAGGGTTAACATGTGGGTTAGGGTTAGGGTTATGGTTAGAGTGAGGGTGAGGGTGAGGGTTAGGGTTAGGATTAGTGTTAGGGATAGGTTTAGGATGAGGGTTAGACTGAGTGTTAGAGTTAGGGTTAGTGTGAGGCTTAGGGTTAGGTTTACAGTTAGGTTGAGGGCAAGGGTTAGGGTAAGGTTTAGGGTGGGTTTGAGGGTTAGGGTTAGGGTGAGGTTTATGGTGAGGGTTTGGGTGAGGGTTAGAGTTAGGGTGAGAGTTAGGGTTAGCGTTAGTGTTAAGATGAGAGTTAGGTTGAGAGTTACGGTTAGGGTGAGTGTGAGGGTTAGGGTTAGGGTTAGGGTGGTGTTTAGGGTTAGGGTGTAGGTTAGGGATAGGTTTATGGTTAGGGTGATGGTTAGGGTTAGAATTAGTGTGAGTGTGAGAGTGAGTGTTAGGTTTAGGATTAGGGTTAGGCTTAGTGTTAGGCTGAGGTTGAGGGTGAGGGTGAGGGTGGGGGTTAGGGTTTGGGTAATGTTTATGTTTAGGTTTAAGTTGAGGGTTATGTTTAGGGTTAGGATGAGGGATACGGTGAGGATTATGGTTATGGTTAAGGTGAGGGTTAGAATTAGTGTGAGGGTTAGGGTTAGGGTGAGGGTAAGTGTTAGGGTGAGGGTTAGGGTGAGGGTGAGCGATAGGGTGATTGTTAAGGTTAGGTTGAGCGTATGGATGAGGGCTAGGGTGAGGGTGAGGATTAGGGTTTGGGTTAGGGTTAGGGTAAGTGTTATTGTGAGGGGTAGGGTTAGGGTAATGGTTAGGGTGAAGGTTAGGATGAGAGTGAGGGTTAGGGTTAGTGTGAGTGTGAGGGTGAGGGTTATGGTGAGGGTTCGTGTTAGAGTTAGGTTTAGGGTTGGGGTGAGGGTGAGGGTTATGTTTAGGGTTAGGGTGCGGGTTAGGGTTAGGGTGATTTTCAGGGTGAGGTGAGTGTTAGGGTGACTGTGAGGGTTCGGGTTTGGGTTCAGATTAGGGTGTGGATGAGGGTTAGGGTGAGGATGAGGGTTAGGGTTAGGTTTACGGTGTGGGTTAGGGTTAGGGTTAGGATTAGGGTGAGGTTTAGGGTGAGGGGTAGGTTCAGGGTTAGGGTGAGGTTTAGGGTTAAGTTTAGGGTAAGTGTGAGGATAATGGTTAGGGTGAGGGATAGGGTTATTGTTAGGGTTAGGGTGAGAATGAGGGTGAGGGTTATGGTTAGGGTAAGGGTTAGGGTGAGGGTTAGGGTTAGGGTAAGGCTTAGGGTTAGGTTTAGGGTAAGGGTGCGTGTGAGGGTGATGGTTACTGTTAGGTTATGGTGAAGGTGAGGGTTCGGTTTAGGATTAGGGTTAGGGTTAGGTTTATGGTGAGGGTGAGTGTTAGGATTAGGATTAGGTTTAGGGTTAGTCTTTAGGTGAGGTGAGGGTGAGGGTGAGGGTTAGGGAGAGGATTAGGGTTAGGTTTATGGTTAGGGTGAGAGTGAAGGTTAGGTTGAGGTGAGGGTTCAGGTTTGAGAGAGGGTTAGGGTGACGGTGACGGTTAGGGTGAGGGTGAGGTTTAGGTTTAGTGTTAGCTTTAGGGTGATGGTTAGGATCAGGTTTAGGATTAGGGGGAGGGTTAAGATGAGGGTTAGGGTTAGGGTTAGGGTGAGGGTGAGGGTTAAGTTTATGGTTAGGTTTAGGGTAAGTGTTAGGATTAGGGTAAGGGTGAGGGCTAGGGTGAAAGTGAGGGTTAGGGTTAGGGTTAGCATGAGGGTTAGGGTTAGGCTGAGGTTTAGGGTGAGAGGTAGGGTTAGGGTTAGTGTGAGGGTGAGGGTTAGGTTTAGTGTGAGTGTCATGGTTAGTGTTAGGGTTATGGTAAGTTTAAGGGTTAGGGTGAGGTTTATGGTAAGAGTGAGGTTTACGGTTAGCATGAGTTTGAGGGGGAGGCTTAGGTTTAGGGTTAGTGTTTGGGTGAGGGTGTGAGTTATGTTTAGGGTTAGGGTGAGAGTTAGGGTTAGGGTGATGTTTAGGGTGAGGGTGAGGGTTAGGATGAGGGTGAGGTTTCGTGTGAGGGTGAAGGTAAGTCTGAGGGTGAGGTTTAGGGTAGGGTTAGGGTTAGGGTTAGGTTTAGGGGGAGGTTTAGGGTGAGGTTTAGGGTTATCATTAGGGTTAGGGTGAGGGGGAGTTTGAGGGTTATGGTGAGGGTTAGGGTTAGGCTGAGGGTTAGGTTTGGGTTTAGGGTAAGGGTGAGGGTGAGAGTGAGGGTGAGGTTTAGCGTGTGGGTGAGGGTTAGGTTTAGGGTGAGGGTTAGGGTGACGGTGAGGGTTAGGTGTGGGTGAGGTTTAGGTTTAGTGTTAGAGTTAGTTTGAAAGTTAGGGTCAGGGTTAATATTACGGTGAGGGTTAAGTTGAGGGTTAGGGTTAGGGTTAGGTTTAGGGTTAGTGTGAGGATTAGTTTTAGTGTGAGTGTAAGCATTAGTGTGAGGGTTAGACTGAGGGTGAGGGTTAGGTTCAGTGTTAGGGTTAGGGTGAGCATTTGGGTGACTGTTAGGTTCATGGTTATGGTTAGGGTGAGGGTTAGGGTGAGGGCAAGTGTTAGGGTCAGGTTTAGATTGAGGGTGCCGGATAGAGTTATGGTGAGGTGAGTGTGAGGGTGAGGGTGAGGGTTAGGGTTAGGGTTAGGGTTAGTTTGAGGGTGAGGTACAGGGTGAGGGTTAGGACAAGGATTAGGCTGAATTTGAGGGTGAGGTTTAGGGTGAGGTTTAGGGTTAGGGTGAGGGTTAGGGTGAGTGGGAGTCAGAGGGTGAGCGTTAGGTTTAGGGTTAGAGTAAGGGTTAGGTTGAGGGTTAGGATTAGGTTAGGACTAGGTTTAGGCTGAGGGTGAGGTTGAGGTTGAGGTTGAGGGTTAGGATTAGGGTGAGGTTTAGGGTTAGGGTTAGGGTTAGGGTTTGTTTAGGGTGAAGGTTAGTTTTAGGTTTAGGGTTAGGATAAGGTTTAGGCTGACGGTTAGGGTTAGGGTTAGTGTGAGGGTTATGTTTAGCGTTAGGGTAAGGGTGTGGGCTAGTGTGAGGATGAAGGTTAGGTTGAGGGTTTAGTTTAGGTAAGGGTAAAGGTTATGTTAGGGTGAGGATTAGCGTGAGGTTGAGGGTTAACGTGAGGGTTAGGGTTGGGGTGAGCGTTAGGGTTATGATTATGGTTAGGTTTAGTGTTAGGGTGCTGTTTACGGTGAGGGTGAGTGTGAAGGTTCGGGTGAGAGGGAGGGTTAGGGTTAGGGTTAGAGTTAGGGTGAGCGTGAGGGTTAGGGTGAGGGGTAGGTTTAGGGTTAAGGTGAGGATGAGGGTTAGGTTTAGTGTTTGAGTTAGGGTTAGGGTGAGGGTCAGGGTGAGGGTTAGTGTGAGGATTATGGTTAGGGTGAGCATGCGCGTGAGATTGAGGGTGATGGTTAGGGTTAGGTTTAGGGTGAGGGTGAGGATTAGGGTGAGAGTGAGGGTTCAGTTGAGGGTGAGGGGTAGGGGGAGGGTTATGGTTTGGGTTCGGGTTAGAGTTAGGGTGAGTGTGAGGGTGAGGGTGAGGATTAGGGTTAGGTTGAGGGTTATGGTTAATGTCAGGGTTAGGGTTAAGTTGAGGGATAGGGTTAGGGTTAGGTTTAGGATGAGGGTTAGGCTGTGAGGTAGGGTTAGGGTTAGGGTGTGGGTTAGGTTTAGTGTGAATTTTAGGGTTAAGGTTAGGGTCAGGGTTAGGATTAGGGTGTAGGTAAGGGTTAGCTTGAGGGTTACATTGAGGGTGAGGTTTAGGGTTAGGGATAGGGTTAGGGTGAGGTTAAGGTGAGAGCTAGGGTGAGGGTGAGGGTTAGGGTTAGGGTTAGGGATAGGGCTAGGATTAGGTTTAGGGTTAGGGTTAGGGTTAGGGTGAGTCTTAGGCTGAGGGGTAGGGTTAGGTATAGGGTTAGGGTTAGGTTTAGTGTGAGGGTTAGGGTTTGGTGTAGGGTTAGGGTGAGGGCTAGGGTGAGTGTGAGGGTGAGGGTTAGGTTTAGGGATAGGGTGAGGATTAGGGTTAGGTTTACGGTTAGGGTGAGGTTTAGGGTGATGTGTAGGGATACAGTTAGTGTGAGGGATAGGTTTAGTGGGAGGTTTAGGGTTAGGTTTAGGGTTAGTGTTAGGGTGAGGGTTCGGGTGAGGGTTTGGGTTAAGGTGTGGTTGAGGATTAGGGTTATTGTGAGGACTAGTTTTAGAGTTAGGGTTACTGTTAGGGTTAGGGTTAGGCTGAGGGTAAGGGTTAGAGTTAGGGTGATTGTGAAGGTAAGGTTTAGGGTTAGTGTTACGGTTAGGGTGAGGGTTCGGGTTAGTGTGAGAGTTAGGGTTAGGGTTAGGTGAAGTTGATGTAAGGGTTAGGCTTAGGGTTAGGGTGAGGGTGAGGGTTAGGATTAGAATTAGGGTTAGGATTAGGGTTAGGGTGAGGTTGAGGTTTAGTGTTAGGGTGAGGGTTAGGGTTATTGTTAGGGTTAGGGTGCGAGTGAGGGTGCGGGTGAGGGTGAGGTTTAGGGTTAGGGTAGGGTTAGGTTTAGGCTGAGGGTGAGGTTGATGGATAGTGTTCGGGTAAGGGTGAGGGCTAGGGTGAGGGTGAGGGTTAATGTGAGGGTGAGGGTGAGGGTTTCGTTTATGTCAGGTTTCGGGTTAAGGTGAGGATTAGGGTGAGGGTGTGGGTTTCGTTTACATCAGGTTAGGGTTAAGCTGAGGTTAGGGTTACACTGAGGGTTAGGGTTAGGGTTAAGGTGTGGGTTAAGGTTAGGGTGATGTTTAGGGTGAGGGTCAGGGTTAGGGTGAGAGTTAGGGTGAGGTTTAGGGTTAGTGTTAGGATTAGGGTTTGGGTGAGTGTGAGGTTTAGGGTTAGAGTTAGGGTTATGGGGAGGGTTAAATTGAGCGTCAGTGTTAGGGTAGTGTTAGGGTTAGGGTTAGGATGAGGGTTAGGTTGAGGTTTAGGGTTAGGGTTAGGTTTAGGGTTAGGATGAGCGTTAGGCTGAGGGTTAGGTTTAAGGTTAGTGTGAGGTTTAGGTTTAGGTTAGGGTTAGGGTTAGGGTTTGGTTAGGGTGAAGGTTAGTTTTAGGTTTAGGGTTAGCATTAGGTTTAGGCTGAGCGTTAGGGTACGGGTTAGTGTGAGGGATAGGTTTAGGGTTAGGTTTAGGGTGTGGACTATGGTGAGGGTGAGGGTGAGGGTTAGGGTTAGTGTTAGGGTTAGGGTTAGGTTCAGGGGTAGGTTAAGGGTTAGGATTAGGTTAAGGACTAGGGGTTAGGCTGAGGGTGAGGGTGAGGTTGAGGGTGAGGGTTAGGGTTAGAGTGAGGGTTAGATTAAGGGTGAGAAAGAGGGGGAGATTTTGGTTTAGGGTTAGAGTTAGGTTGAGGGTAAGGGTTAGGATTAGGGTTAGCACTAAGTTTAGGTGGAGGGTGAGGGTGAGGCTGAGGGTGAGGTTTAGGTTTAGGGTGAGGGTTAGGGTTAGGGTTAGTTTTAGGGTGAGGGTTAGGGTTAGGGTTAGGGTTAGGGTTTGGTTAGGGTGAAGGTTAATTTTAGGTTTAGGCTTAGATTAAGGTTTAGTCTGAGGGTTAGGGTTAGGGTTAGTGTGAGGGTTAGGTTTAGCGTTAGAGTTAGGGTGTGGGCTAGGCTGACGGTGAGGGTTAGGGTGAGGATGAGGGTGAAGGATTAGTTTAGGTAAGTGTTAAGGTTAGGTTAGGGTGAGGATTATGGTGAGGTTGAGGGTTAAGGTGAGGGTTAGGGTTAGGGTGTGGGGTAGGGTTACTGTGAGGGTTAGGATTAGGGTTAGGGTGAGGGTGAGGGTAAGGGTTAGTGTGAGGGTTAGGGTGAGGGTGCGGTTTAGGGTTAGAGTTATGGTTAGGATTAGGGTGAGGGTGAGGATTAGGATAAGTGTTAGGGTGAGGGTTAGGGTTGGGGTGCAGTTTAGGGTTAGGGTTTGTGTTAGGGTGAGTGTGAGGGTTAGGGTTAGGTTTAGTGTTAGGAATAGGCTGAGGTGAGGGTTAGGGTGACGTTGAGCGTTAGGGTTATGGTTAGAGTGATGGTGAGGGATAGGGTGAGGGCGATGGTTATTGTGAGGGTGAGGGTGAGGTTTTCGTTTACATCAAGGATAGGGTTAATCTGAGGTTAGTTTTAGGGTGAGGGTTAGGTTTAGAGGTAAGGTGAGGTTTAGTGTTAGTTGATGTTTAGGGTGAGGGTGAGGGTTAGGGTGAGGGTGAGGATTACGGTATGGGCAAGGGTGAGGGTTAAGATTGGGAATACGGTTAGGGTTAGGGTTAGACTGGAGTTGATGGTGAGGGTGAGGGTGAGGGTTTGGTTTAGGTTAGGTTTAGGGTTAGGGTGAGGGTTACGGTTTCTGTGAGGGTTATGGTTAGGGTTAAGGTTAGGGTTAGGGTGAGGGGAAGGGTTCGAGTGAGGTTTAGGGTGAGGGTGAGGTTTAGGGTTAGGGTTAGATTTAGGGTGAGGGCTTGTGGGAGGGTGAGGGTTAGTGTGAAGGTAAGGGTGAGGGGTTCTTTTAGCCAGGGTTTAGTGTTATGGTGAAGATTAGGGTGAGGGTGAGGGTTAGGTTGAGGGTTAGGTTTAGGGTGAGGGTTAGGGCAAGGGTTAGAGTGAGGGTTATGGTTTGGATGATGTTTAGCATGAGGGTGAGGGTTATGGTGAGGATGAATTTTCGGGTGAGGGTCAGGGTTCAAGTGAGGGTAAGAGTTAGGGTGTGGTTGAGGATTAGTGTTAGGTTGAGTATTAGCATTAGATTTAGGGTTAGTGTGAGGGGGAGGGTTAGGGCTAGGATTAGGTTTAGGTTGACGGTTAGGATTAGGGTTAGGTTTAGTAGGATTGTTAGGGTGAAGGGTAGGGTTAGGGTTAGGGTTAGGAAGAGTGTTATGGTGTCAGTGAGTGTTGGGGTGAGGGTCAGGGTAAGGGTATGGGTGAGGGTTAGGTTTAGGGTGAGGATTAGGGTTAGAGTTAGGTTAATGGTGAGGGTAAGGGTTAGGGTGAGGTTTAATGTGAGGCTTAGGCTTAGGGTTAGTGTTAGGTTTAGGTTGAGGGTGAGGGTGAGGTATAGGGTTTGGGTTAGGGTTAGGGTGAGGGTTAGTGATAGGTTTACGGTTAGGGTGAGAGTGAGGGTGAGGGTTAGGGTAAGGTTTAAGGTTAGAGTTAGGGTGAGGGTGAGGGTTAGTATTAGGGTTAATATTTGAATTAGCCTGAGGGTGAGGGTGAGGGTTAGGTTTAGTGTAAGTGTTAGGGTTAGGGTTACGTTTAGGGTGAGTGTGAGTGTTAGCGTTCGGGTTAGGATGAGCCTTAGGCTGAGGTTTAGGGTTAGGGTTAGTGTGAGGGTAAAGAATTAGGGTTAGGGTTAGGGTTAGGGTGAGGGTTGGGGTTAGGTTTAGGATTAGGATAAGGGTTAGGTTCACAGTTAGGCTTAGTGTTAGTGTGAGGGTTAGGTTTAGGGTTAGAGTTAGGTTTAGGGTCAGGGTAAATGTTAGGGTGAGGGTTAGGGTGAGGGTGAGGGTTTGGTTTAGTGTTAGAGTTAGGGTGAGTGTGAGGGTTAGTAGTAGGGTTAGCTCTAGGTTTAGGCTGAGGGTGAGGGTGAGGTTGAGTGTGAGGTTTAGGGTTAGGGTGAGGGTTTGGGTTAGGATTAGGTTTAGGGTGAGGGTTAATGTTAGGGTTAGGGTTAGGATGAGTTTGTTAGGCTGAGGGTTTGGGTTAGGGTTAGTGTGAGGGTTAGGATTAGGGTTAGGGTTAGGGTTAGGGTTTAGTTAGGGTGAAGTTCTGTTTTAGGTTTAGGGTTAGGATAAGTTTTATCCTGAGTCTTATGGTTAGGATTATTGTGAGGGTTAGGTTTAGGGTTAGGGTTAGGGTGTGGGCTACGTTGAGGGTGAGGGTGAGGGTTTAGTTTATGTAAGGGTTAAGGTAAGGTTAGGTTGAGGATTAGAGTGAGGTTGAGGGTTAAGGTGAGGGTAAGGGTTAGGGTTAGGGTTAGGTTTACTGTGAGATTTAGGGTTACGCTAAGCGTGAGGGTGAGGGTTAGGGTTAGGGTGAGGGTTACGGTGAGGGTGAGGGTTAGGATTAGAGTTAGGGTTAAGATTAAGGTGAGGTGGAGGGTGAGGGTTAGTGTTAGGGTGAAGGTTAGGGTTGGGGTGAGTCATAGGGTTAGGGTTAGGGTTGGGGTGAGGGTGAGGTTGAGGGTGAGCGTGAGGTTTTTGTTTACGTGAGGGTTAGGGTTAAGATGACGTTAGGGTTAGGGTAAGGGTTAGGGTTATGGTTAAGGTGAGGTTTACGGTTAGTGTAAGGTTTAGGGTGAGGGTGAAGGTTAGGGTGAGGGTGAGGGTTAGGGTAAGTGTCAGGGTGAGGGTTTGGATTGGGAATAGGTTAGGGTTAGGGTTGGGCTGAAAGTGAGGGTGAGGGTGAGGGTGAGGCTGAGGGTTAGGGTTAGGGTTAATTTTAGGTTTAGGGTTAGGGTGAGGGTAATGGTTACTGTGAGGGTTATGGTTAGGGTTAGGGTTAGGGTAAGGGTAAGGATTAGAGTGAGGTTTAGGGTGAGGGTGAGGTTTAGTGTTAGGGTTAGGATTAAGGTGATGGCTAAGGTGAGGGTGAGTGTTAGTGTGAGTTTTATGTTGAGGGTTTATTTTAGCCAAGGATTTGGGTTATGGTGAGGAATAGGGTGAGGTTGACAATTAGGTATTGGGTTAGGGTTAGGATGAGGGTTAGGGCTAAGGTTAGGGTGAGGGTTAGGGTTTGGGTGCTGTTTAGCATGAGGGTGATGGTTAAGTGAGGGTGAGGGTCAGGGGGTGGGTGAGGATTAGGGTTAGGTTGAGTGTTAGTGTTAGGTTTAGGTTTAGTGTGAGGGTGAGGGTTATGGGTAGCATTAGGGTTAGGTTGAGGGTTTGGATTAGGGTTAGGGTTAGTCTGAGGGTGAGGGTGAATGGTAGGGTTAGGGTTTGGGTGAGGTTTAGGGTGAGGGTGAGTGTTAGGGTGAGGGTATGGGTGAGGGTTACTGTTAGGTGTAGGGTTAGGTTGAGTTTAAGGGTGAGGTTTAGGTTTAGAAATAGGGTTAGGGTTAGGGTGCGGGTGAATGTTAGGTTTAGGGTGAAGATTAGGGTTAGAGTTAGGTTTACGTTGAGGGTAAGGGTTAGGGTGAGGTTTAGTGTGAGGGTTATGGTTAGGGTTAGGGAGAGGGTGAGGTATAGGTTTTGGATTACCGTTAGGGTGAGTGTTAGGTATAAGTTTAGGGTTAGGTTGAGGGTGAGGGTGAGGGTTAGGGTTAGGTTTAGGGTTAGAATTAGGTAGAGGGTGAGGGTTAGGCTTAGTATTAGAGTTAGCCTGAGGGTGAGGGTGAGGGTTAGGGTTAGTGTGAGGGTTAGGGTTAGGGTTAGGGAGAGGGTTAGGTTTAGGGTTAGTGTGAGGGTTAAGTTAAGGGTTAGGGTAGGGTTAGGGTCAGAGTAAAGGTTAGGGTGAGGTTTAGGGTGAGGGTGAGGGTAAAGGTTAGTGTGAGGGTTAGGGCGAGGGTGAGGGTTAGGGTTAGGGTGAGGGTTAGGATAAGGGTTAGGGTGAGGGTACGGGTTAGGGTGACGGTAAGGTTGAGGGTGAGGGATAGGATTATGTTGTGGGTAAGGGTTAGGGTGAGGGTTAGCGTGAGGTTTAGGGTTAGGGTGGGGGTTAGGGTTAGGGTTAGATTGAGGGTTAGGGTTAGGGTGATGTTTATTGTGAGAGTATCCTTTAGGGTGAGGGTGAGTTTTCGGGTGAGCATGAGGGTTAGGATGAGGGTGAGGGTTAGGGTCACAGTTAGGATTAGGGAGAGGGTTAGGGTGAGCATTAGGGTTAGGATTAGGGTTAGAGTGAGGATGAGGGTGAGCGATAGGGTGTGGGTAAGTGTTATGGTTAGGTTTAGGGATAGGGCTAGGGTGAGGGTGAGGGTTAGTGTGAGGGTTAGTGTGAGGGTGAAGGTTTCCTTTACATTAGTGTTACGGTTAGGGTGAGGATTAGGTTGAGGGTGTGGGTTAAGCTGAGGTTAGGATTAGTGTGATGGTTAGGGTTAGGGTGATGTTTAGTGTGAGGGTGAGTGTTCGGTGAGGGTGAGGGTGAGGTTGAGGATTAGTGTTAGGGTTAGGTTTAGGTTGAGGGTGATTGTGAGGGTTAGGATTAGGAATAGGATTAGGGTTAGGGTTAAGCTGATGCTGCGGGTCAGGGTGAGGGTGAAGATTAGGGTCAGGTTTAGGATTAGGGTTAGAGTGAGGGTTACGGTTAGTGTGAGGGTAATGGTTAGGGTTAGGGTGAGGGTAAGGATTAGGGTGAGAGTAAAGGTTAGGGTGAGGGTTAGGGTGAGTGTGAGGGTTTGGATTATGGTTTGTTTTAGAGTTAGGGTGAGGGTTAGGATTTGGGTGATGTTTAGAGTGAGAGTGAGGGTTAGGGTTAAGATGAGGGTGAGGGTGAGGGTGAGGGTTCGGTTGAGGGTGAGGGTTAGGGTGTGGGTGAGGCTTAGTTTTAGGGTGAGGGTTAGCGTTAGGGGTAGGTTTAGGGTTAGGTTGAGGGTTAGGGTTAGAGTTAGGGTGAGGGGTAGGGACAGGGTTAGGGTCTGGTTTAGGGTGAGGTTTAGGGTGAGTGTGAGGGTTTGGTTGAGGGTGAGGGTGAGGGTTAGGGTTAGGGTTTGCGTTAGACTTTGGGTGAGTTTGAGGGTGAGGGTTAGGTTTAAGATTAGGGTGAGGGTTAGGGTTAGGTTGAGGGTTAGGGATAGTGTTAGGGTTAGGGTAAGGGTGAGGGTGAGTGTTAGGTTTAGGTTTAGGGTTAGAGTTAGGGTGATGGTGAGGGTGAGGCTTAGGATTAGGTTAGATTTAGGGTTAGGCTGTGGGTGATCGAGAGGATGAGGTTGAAGGTTAGGGTTAGGGTGAGGTTTAGGTTTCCGGTTAGGGTTAGGGTGAGGGTTAGGATTAGGGTTATGGTTAGGATGAGGGTTATGCTAAGGGTTAGGGTTAGGGTTAGGGTGAGGTTTAGGGCTAGGTTTAGGGTTAGGATAAGGATTAGGCTGAGGATTAGGGTTCGGGTTAATGTGAGGGTTAGGTTTAGTTTTAGGGTAAGAGTTAGGGTGAGGGTAAAGTTTAGGGTGAGGGTTAGGGTGAGGGTGAGGTTTAGGGTTAGGTTGAGGGTTAGGGTCAATTTTAGGTTTAGGGTTAGGGTTAGAGTGAGGGTAAGGGTGTGGGTAAGTGTTAGGGTGAGGTTTAGATTGAGGGTGAGGGTTAGCGTCAAGGTTAAGATAAGGATTAGGGTTAAGGTGAGGGTTAGGGTTTGGGTGAGTGTTAGGGTGAGTTTTGGGGTGAGGGTGAGGGTTAGGGTGAGGCTAAAGTGTTAGGGAGAGGATTACGGTGAGGCTGAGGGTTATGGTTAGCATTAGGGTGAGGGTGAGGGTTAGGGTGTAGTTTTGGGTTAAGGTTAAGGATAGGGTGAGGATTAGGATTAGGGTTAGGTTGAGGGTAAGGGTTAGGGTGAGGGGTAACATTAGAGTTTGTGTGAGGGTTGGTTTAGTGTGAGGGTTAGGGTTGGTTTACGGTGACGGTAAGGGATAGGGTGACGGTTAGGTTTAGTGTGAGGTAGGATGAGGGTTAGGGTTAGGGTGAGGGTTAGGGATAGGTTTAGGGTTAGAGTGAGGGTTAGGGTTAGGGTTAGGATTAGAGTTAGGGTGACGGTAAGGCTTCGGGTGAGGGTTAGGGTGAGGATGAGAGTTAGAGTTAGGGTGAGGGTGAGGGTAAGTTTTAGCATGAGGACTAGTGTTAGGTTTAGGATTAGGGTGAGTGTTAGGGTTATGGTGAGGGTGAGGGTGAGGGTTAGGTTCAGTATTAAGGTAAGGGTTAGTGTGAGGGTTAGTGATAGTGTTAGGGTTAGGGTGAGGGTTAGAGTTAGGGTAAAGGTGAGGGTTAATCTGAGAGGTAGGGTTAGGTTTATGGTGAGAGTTAGGCTCAGTGTGAGGGTTAGGGTTAGGGTGAGGGTTAGGGTTAGGTTTAGGGTGAGGGTAAGGGTGAGTGTGAGGGTGAGGGTTAGGGTTATGGTGAGGGCTAGTTTTAGGGGGAGGGCTAGGTTGAGGTTTAGGTTGAGGGTGAGAGTGAGTGTGAGGTTTTCGGTTAGGTAAGTTTTAGCGTTAGGGTTAGGGTGAGGATTAGGGTGAGGTTTTGGCTTAGGGTTAGGGTGAGGGTGAGGGTTAGTGTTAGGATGAGGGTTAGGGATAGGGTTAAGGTGAGGGTGCGGGTGAGGGTGAGGGTTAGGCTTAGTGTTAATGTGAGGTTTAGGGTTACGGTTAGGGTGAGGGTTAGGGTTAGGGTTAGGTTGAGGGTTAGTGTTAGGTTGATGTTTAGTGTGAGGGTGAGGGTTAGGGTGTGGGAGAGTGTTTGGGTAGAGATAGAGTTAGGGTTAGGGATAGGGTTAGGGTTTGGGTAAAGTTTAGGGTGAGGGTGATGATTAGGGTTAGCGTGAGGGTTAGGGTTAGATTTAGGGTTAAGATGAGGTTTAGGCTGAGGGTTAGGGTTAGGTTTAGGGTTAGTGTGAGGGTTCAGGTTAGGGTGAGGGTTGGATTTAGGTTTAGGGTTAGTATAAGGGATAGGGTGAGGGTTAGTGTTACGGTTAATATGAGTGTTAGGTTTAGGGTTATGGTTTTGGTTAGGTTGAGGGTAATGGTTAGGGTGAGGGTTAGGGTGAGGCTGAGGGATAGGTTTAGGGTGAGGGTTAGGTTGAGTGTTAGGATTATGGTTATGGTTAGGGTAAGGCTCAGGGGGAAGGAGAGGTTGAGGGTGAGCATTAGGGTTAAGATTACTGATAGGGTGAGGATTTCGGTTAAGGTTAGATTTAGGGTGAGGGTTAGGCTCAGGGTATAGGGTTAGGGTTAGGTTGAGGGTTAGGTTTAGTGTGAGGTTTAGGGTTAGGGTTAGAGTGAGGGTTAGGTTTAGTGTGTTGGTTAGGGTTAGGGTTAGGTTGAGGGTAAGGGTTAGGGTGAGGGTTAGGGTGAGGCTGAGGTTTAGGGTTAGCATTAGTTTTAAGGTTAGGGTTAGGATGAGGGTTAGGGTGAGGGAGAGGGTGAGGGTGAGGTAAGGGTTAGGATGAGGGTTATATTTAGTGTGAGGGTGAGGGTTAGGTTTAGTGTGAGGATGAAGTTTAGGTTTAGGGTGAGTATTAGGGTTAGGGTAAGGGTGAGGGGTAGGGTTAGGGTTAGGGTTAGGGTGAGGGTCAGGGTGAGGGATAGGTTTAGGTTGAGGATTAGATTTAGGGTGAGGTTTAGGGTTTGGATTAGGGTGAGATTTAGGGTTAGGGTGATGTTTATTGTGAGGGTGAGTGTTAGGGCGAGTGTGAGTGTTCGGGTGAGGGTGAGTGTTCGGGTGAGGGTGAGGATTAGGGTGTGCTTGAGGGTTAGGGTTAGTATGAGAGTCAGGGTGAAGTGTAGGGATAGGGTTAGAGTGTGGATTAGGGTTAGTGTGAAGGTTAGAGTTAGGGTTAGGGTTAGCGTTAGTGTGAGGATAAGAGTTAGGGTGTGGGTTAGTGTGAGGGTGAGGGTTAGGGTTAGCGTTAGGGTTAGGGTGAGCGTTACGGTGAGGTTTAGGGGTAAGGTGAGGGTTAGGATTAGGGTTAGTGTGAGGGTTAGTGTTGGGGTGATATTTAGGGTGAAGTTGAGGGATAGTGTGAGGGTGAGAGTGAGGGTGAGGGTTAGTGTGAGGGTGCGCGTGCGGGTGAGGGTGAGGGTGAGGGTTAGGGTTAGGTTTAGGGTAAGGGTGAGGGTTAGGGTTAGGATTAGTGTTAGGGTTAGGCTGAGGGTGAGGATGAAAGTGAGGGTGAGGGTTAGGGTTAGGTTTAGGGTGAGGATTCGAGTTAGTGTGGGGGTTAGTGTGATGGTGAGGGTCAGGGTGAGGGTGAGTGTTAGAATGAGGGTGAGGGTGAGGGTTAGGGTTAAGATTAGGTTAAGGTGAGTTTTACGGTGAGGGTTAGGGTTAGGTTTATTGTTAGGGTTAGGGTTTGGGTTAGGTGAGGGTGAGGGTGAGGGTTTGCGTTAGGGTTAGGGTTAGGGTTAGGGTGAGGGTGGGGTTCAGGTTTAGGGTTAGGATTATGTAAAGGGTAAGGCTGAGGGGGAAGTGGAGGTTGAGTGTGAGGTTTTGGGTTAGGGTTACGGTTAGGTTGAGGGTTACTGTTAGGTTTAGGTTTAGTCTAAGGTCTAGGCTGAGGGTAAGGGTTAGATTTAGTGTGAGTGTTAGGTTTAGGGATAGGGTTTGGGTTAGGGTGAGGGTAAAGTTTAGAGTGAGGGTTATGGAGAGGATGAGGGTTAGGGTTACCGTGAGAGCTCGGGTGAGGTTTAGGGTTAGGGTTATGGTTGGGGTAACGTGAGGGTTAGGGTGAAGGTTAGGTTTAGGGTTAGGGTTCGGGTGTGGTTTAGGGTGTGGGTAAGTGTTAGAGTGAGAGTTAGGGTGAGGGTGAGGGTTAGGAGGAGGGTGATGGTTAGTGTTAGCATTAGGGTTAGGGTGAGGGTGAGGGTTAGGTTTAGGGTGAGGGTTAAGGTGAGGGTTAGGTTTAGTGTGAGGATTAGGGTTATGTTTAGGGTGAAGTTTAGGTTTAGTGTGAAGGTTAGGGTTAGTTTTAGGGTGAGGGTAAGGGTTAGGGTGAGGTTTAGGGTGAGGGTGAGGTTTAGGGTTAGCGTTAGGTTTAGGTTTAAGG
Organism: Dipodomys merriami; assembly: GCF_024711535.1. Taxonomy (NCBI): domain Eukaryota; kingdom Metazoa; phylum Chordata; class Mammalia; order Rodentia; family Heteromyidae; genus Dipodomys; species Dipodomys merriami. Next base: position 2,379,522 of record NW_027206579.1, read on the forward strand.
TTAGGATGAGAGTTAGGGTGAGGGTGAGGGTGAGAGTGAGGGTGAAGCTTATGTTTAGGATGAGGGTTAGGGTTAAGGTGGGGGTTCGGGTTAGGTTTAGGGTGAGGGTTAGGGTCAGGGTAAGTGTTAGAGTGAGGGTTAGGGTTATGGTTATGTTTAGTGTGAGGGTCAGGGTGAGGGTTAGGGTTAGGTTGAGGGTTAGGGTTAGGGTTAGGGTGAGAGTTAGGGTTAGGGTTAGTGTTAGGGTGAGGGTGAGGGTTATGGTCAGGTTAGGTGGAGGATTATGGTGAGGTTTAGGGTTAGGATAAGTTTGAGGGTTAGGGTTAGGCTGAGGGTGAGGGTGAAAGTGAGGGTGAGGGTTAGGGTTAGGGTTAGGGTGAGGGTTAGTGTGAGGGGTAGTGTTAGGTTTAATGTGAGGGTTAGGGTTAGGGTGATGTTTAGGGTGAGGGTGAGGGTTAGGGTTAGGGTGAGGGTGAGGGTGAGGGTGAGGGTAAGGGTTAGGGTTTTGTTTTGGGTGAGGCAGAGGGTTAGTGCTAGGAATAGGATTAAGTTTAGGGTTAAGCAGAGCCTGAGGGTAAGGGTGAGGGTGAAGGTTAGGGTCAGGGTTAGGATTAGGGTTAGAGTGAGGGTTATGGTTAATGTGAGTGTTATGGTTAGGGTTAGGGTGAGGGTAAGGGTTAGGGTGAGAGTAAAGGTTAGGGTGAGTGTTAGAGTGAGTGTGAGGGTTTGGATTAGGGTTTGTGTTAGGGTTAGGGTGAGGGTTAGGATTTGGTTGATATTTAGTTTGAAAGTGAGGGTTAGGGTGTAGGTGAGGATTAGGTTTAAGGTGCGGGTTAGCGTTAGAGGTAGGTTTAGGGTTAGGTTGAGGGTTAGGGTTAGGGTTAGGGTGAGGAGTAGGGACAGGGTTAGGGTCAGGTTTAGGGTGAGGTTTAGGGTGAGTGTGAGGGTTAGGTTGAGGGTGAGGGTGAGGGTGAGGGTTAGGGTTAGAGTTTGCGTTAGACTTAGGGTGAGTTTGAAGGTGAGGGTTAGGTTTAGGATTAGGGTGAGGGTTAGGGTTAGTTTGAGGGTTAAGGTTAGTGTTAGGTTTAGGGTAAGGGTGAGGTTGTTTGTTAGGTTTAGGTTTAGGGTTAGAGTTAGGGTGAGGGTGAGGGTGAGGTTTAGGATTAGGTTATTATTAGGGTTAGGCTGAGGGTAATGGAGAGGGTGAGGTTGAGGGTTAGGGTTAGCGTGAGTTTGAGGGTGAGGCTTAGGTTTAGGATTAGGATTAGGTTTAGGGTTAGGGTGAGTGTTACAGTGAGGGTGAGGTTGAGGGTGAAGGTGAGGGTTAGTGTGTGGGTGAGGGTTAGGGTTAGGGTGAGGATTAGTTTTAGGCTTAGGGTTAAGGTTATGTTGAGGGTAAAGTTTAGGGTTAGGTTTAGTGTGAGGATGAGGGTTAGGGTTAATTTTAGGGTTAGGGTGAGGGTTATGGTTAGGGTTATGGTTAGGGTTAGGGTGAGGGTGAGGTATAGGTTGAGGGTTAGGGTTAGGATGAAGGTTAGGGATAGTGTTAGGTTAGGGTGAGGGTGAGGGTGAGTGTTAGGTTTAGGTTTAGAGTTAGGGTGAGGGTGAGGGTGAGGGTTAGGATTAGGGTTAGGGTTATGGTTAGGTTGAGGGTTAGGCTGAGGGTTAGGGTTAGGGTTAGTGTCACCGTTAGGGTTAGGGTTAGGTTTAGGGTTAGTGTGAGGGTTAGTGTTAGATTTAGTGTTAGCATAAGGTTTAGGCTGAGGGTTAGGGTTAGGTTTAGTGTGAGGGTTAGGTTTAGGGTTAGGGTAAGGATTAGTGTGAGGTTAAAGTTTAGGTTGAGGGTTACGTTGAGGGTGAGTGTTAGGGTCAGTGTGAGCGTTATGGTGAAGGTTAGGGTTAGGGTTAGGTTGAGGGTGAGGGTGTGGGTAAGTGTTAGGTAGAGTGTAAGGGTTAGGGTGAGTGTATGGTGAGGCTGAGGATTAGGTTTAGCGTTAGGGTTAGGGTTAGGGTAAGGGTTAGTGTGAGGTTTTTTTTTTTTCACAGAGAAACAGAATTTATTTAAAATTTAAAAACAACAGTAAATTCTCAATATCATCAAGTGTCCAGATACTGTTGAAATTGTCTCGTTTCATGAATCATTTTTTTCCCAGGTCATTTGTGTTATTACCCCCTAATAAACTCTGTAGCCTGCCTTGGCTGATAAATTGCTTAAGTTGCTTTTGATCTACAAGTTTTCTGTGTGTTTGTTACTTGTTTATCATTTGAGAGCTGCTTACAATTCAATTAATGATTGTACCCTTCTGGTGGGGTTTAACATGTTCTTTTTTTTTTTTAATTGTATTTTATTTTATTTGAGAACATACTGTACAGAGGGGCTACAATTACATGGGCAGGATAATGCATACATTTCTTACCAAGCATTGCAGCCTCCTCCTTTGTTTACCATTCCCTTCCCTTCCCCGCCTCCCCCCTCCCCCCACCCAATTTTACCCCCCTCCCCCCACCCAATTATACCCCCCTCCCCCCCCACACCGACATTGTAAAGCTGGTTTTGAAATGACATTTTGTACTTCTCATTGTTGCAACAGGTGTGAGGTTTTGCCTTAAGCTTAAGGATATGGTGAGGATTGGGGTTAGGGTTAGGTTTATGGTGAGGTTTAGGCTGAGGGGAAGGCTTAGGGTTAGGGTGAGGGTGAGGTTTAGTGTTAGGTTTAGGGTTAGGGTTAGGGTGACGGTAAGTGTTAGGGTGAAGGTTAGGGTGATTGTGTGGTTTATGGTTTGCATTAGGTTTAGAGTTAGGGTTAGGATGAATGTTAGGGTTATGTTTAGGGTTAGGGTTAAGGTGATGGTGAGGGTTGGGGTTAGGTTTAGTGTTAGGGTTAGTTTTAGGGTGAGGGCAAGGGTGAGGGTGAGGTTTAGGGTGAGGGTGAGGGTGAGGGTGAGGTTTTCATTTAAGTAAATGTTAGGGTTAGGGTTAGGGTGAGGTGTAGGGTGAGGGTGTGGGTTGGGGTTAGGGTTAGGGTGAGGCTGAGGGTGAAGGTTAGTGTTAGGATGAGGATTAGGGTTAGGGTGAGGGTGAGGGTGAGGGTAAGTGTTAGGGTTAGGATTAGTGTGAGAGTTACGGTTACGGTGAGGGTTAGGGTTAGGGTGAGGAGTAGGGTTAGGGTTACGGTGAGGGTTAGGGTTGGGTGATGTTTAGTGTGCGGGTGACGGTTAGGGTGAGGGTGAGTGTTCTGTTGAGAATTAGTGTTAGGGTTAGGGATTGGGTTAGTGTGAGGGTAAGTGTTACGGTGAGGGTTAGGGTGAGGGTGAGGTTTAGGGTTAGGGTGAGTGTTAGGTATAGGGTTATGATGAGGGTGAGGGTTAGGGTGAGCCGTAGGTTTAGGGTTAGGGTTAGTTTGCGGGTTAGGGTGAGGGTAAGCGTTAGGGTGAGGTTAAGGGTGAGGGTGAGTTTTAGGGTTAGGGTGAGTGTAAGGTTTAGGGTGAGGGTTAGGGTTAGGGTGAGTGATAGGGTAAGGATTAGTGTTAGTGTGAGAGTTAGGGTGACGGTTAGGTTTAGTGTTAGTGTGAGGATAAGTGTTAGGGTGAGGGTTAGGGTGAGGGTGAGGGTTAGGATTAAGTTTATTGTGAGGATAAGGGTTAGGGTGAGGGTTAGAGTAAGGGTGTGGTGTTGGGTTAGTGTTAGGGATAGGGTGAGCATAAGGGTGAGGGTTAGGTTTAGGGTGAGGGTTATGTTTAGGTTTAGGGTGAGGGTGAGGGTGAGGTTCAGCATTAGGGTTAGGTTTAGGGTTAGGGTGAGGGTCGGTAGAGGGCTAGGGTTAGGATTAGTGTTAGGGTTAGGGTGAGGGCTAGGGTGAATGTGAGGTTTGGGTGAGGGTGAGGGTGAGTGTTTCAGTTATGTAAGTGTTAGGGTTAGTGTGAGGATTAGGGTGAGGGTGAGGGTTAACCTGAGGTTAGGTTTAGCCTGATGGTTAGGGTTAGGGTTAGGGTGAGGTTTAGGGTTAGGGTGATGGTTAGGGTGAGGGTGAGGCTGAGAGTTAGGATTAGGAATAGGGTTAGTGTTAGGGTCAGACTGAGGTGAGGGTCAGGGTGAGGGTGAAGGTTCGGGTTAGGGTTAGAGTTAGGGTGAGTGTTAAGCTTAGTGTGTGGGTTAGGGTTAGGTTTATGTTTAGGGTGAGGTTTAGGATTATATTTAGGGTTAGCATAAGGGTTAGGCTGAGGGTTAAGGTTAGGGTTAGTCTGAGGGTTAGGTGTAGGGTTAGGGTAAGTCTAACGTTTAGGGTGAGGGTTAGGATGAGTGTGAGGGTTAGGGTTAGGGTGAAGGTTAGGGTGTGGGTTAGTGTAAGGGTGAGGGTTAGGGTGAGGGTTTGGGTTAAGGTTAAAGATAGGGTGAGGATTAGCTTTAGGGTTAGGTTTAGGGTGAGGGTTAGAAGGAGGGGTAGGCTTAGGGTTAGGGTGAAGGTTAGGTTTAGTGTGAGAGTTAGGGTTAGTGTTAGGTTGATGGTAAGGTTTAGTGTGAGGGTTAGGGTGAGTGTGAGGTTTAGGGTTAGCATTACGTTTAGCGTTAGGTTTAGGATGAGTGTTAGGGTTAGGTTTAGGGTTAGGATGAGGGTGAGGGTGAAGGTTAGAGTTAGGATGAGGGTAGGGGTTAAGGGTAGGGTGAGGGTTAGGGTTAGGGTTACTGTGAGGGTTAGGATTATGGTGAGGTTTAGGGTGAAGGTGAGGGTTAGGTTTAGCATTAGGGTAAGAGTTAGCTTTAGGGTGATGTTTAGTGTCCGGGTGAGGGTTAGGATGAGGGTGAGTGTTCTGCTGAGATTTAGGATTAGGGTTAGGGTCAGGGATAAGTTTATTGTGAGGGTAAGGGTTAGGGTGAGTGTTAGGGTGAGGGTCAAGTTTAGGGTTAGGGTGAGCATTAGGGTTAGGGTTAGGGTTATGTTTAGGGTGAGGGTTAGGGTGAGCGGTAGGTTTAGGTTTAGGGTTAGTTTGCGGGTTATGGTGAGGGTAAGGGTTAGGGTGAGGTTTAGGTTGAGGAAGAGGGTTAGGGTTAGGGTAAGTGTAAGGGTTAGGTTGAGAGTGAGTGTGAAGGTGAGGGTTAGGGTTAGCATTAGAGTTAGGGTGAGGGTGAGGGTTAAGGTGAGGTTTAGTTTGAGGATGAGGATTAGGGTTAGTGTGAGGGTTAGGGTGAGTGTTAGGGTGAGGGTTAGGGTTAGGGTTTGGGTTAGGGTGAGGGTGAGGTATAGGGTGAGGGTTAGTGTTAGGGTGAGGTTTAGGGATAGGGTTAGGGTTAGGGTTAGGGTTAGGGTTAGGGTGAGTGTGAGGGTGAGAGTTAGGATTAGCAATAGGGTTAGGGTTAGGGTTAGGCTGAGAGTGAGGGTCAGGGTTAGGGTGAGGGTTAGGGTTTGGGTGATGTTTAGGGTGAGGATGAGGGTTAGGGTGAGGATGAGGGTTTGGGTGAGGGTGAGGGATCGGGTTAGGGTGTGGGTGGGATTAGGGTTATGGTGAGGGTTAGCATTAGGTTTAGGGTTAGTGTGACAGTGAGGGTGAGGAGTAGTGGTAGGGTTAGATTGAGTGTTAGGGTTAGGGTTAGGGTGATGGTTAGGGAGAGGGGTAATATTAGGGTTAGGGTGAGGTTTAGGATGAGTGTGAGTGTTAGGGTTAGGTTGAGGGTTAGGTTTAGGGTTAGGTTTAGGGTGAGGGTTAGGGTTAGATTTAGGGGTAAGGTGAATTTGAGGGTGAGTGTTAGGTTTAGGTTTAGGCTTAGGGAGTAAGGTTATGGTGAGGGTAAGTGTTAGGGTGAGGTTTAGTGTGTGGATGAGGGTTAGGGTTATTATTAGGGCTAGGGTGAGGGTGAGGGTTAGGGTTAGGTTTAGTGTTAGGGTGAGGGTGAGGTATAGGGTGAGGTTTTGGGTTAGTGTGAGGGGTAGGGATAGTGTTATGTTAGGGTGAGGGTGAGGATGAGTGTTAGGTTTAGGTTTAGGTTTAGAGTTAGGGTGAGGGTGAGGGTGAGGGTGAGGGTTAGGATTAGTGTTAGGGTTAGGGTTCGGATGAGGGTTAGGCTGAGGGTTAGGGTTAGGGTTAGGGTTAGCATAGTGTTTAGGCTGAGGATTAGGGTTAGGCTTAGGGATAGGTTTAGGGTGAGGGTTAGGCTGACGGTAAGTGTTAGGGTGAGGTTTAGGTTGAGGTTGAGTATTAGGCTTAGCATCATTCTTAGGGTGAGATTTAGGTTTAGGTATAGCATTAGGGTTAGGGTTAGGATTAGGTGAGGATAAGGATTAGGGCTAAGGTGAGGGTGAGGTTTAGGGTTAGCATTAGGTTTAGGGTTAGGGTGAAGGTTAGGTTTAGTGTGAGAGTTAGGGTTAGGGTTAGGGTGATGCTAAGGGTTAGTGTGAGGGTTAGGGTGAGTGTGAGGTTTAGGGTTAGCATTAGTTTTAGCATTAGGTTTAGAATGAGTGTTAGGGTTAAGTTTAGGGTTAGGGTGAGGGTGAGGGTTAGGATGAGGTTTAGGCTGAGGGTTAGGATGAGGGTTAGGCTGAGGGTTAGGATGAGGGTTAGCATAATGTTTAGGCTGAGGGTTAGGGTGAGGGTTAGGCTGACGTTAAATGTTAGGGTGAGGTTTAGGGTGAGGTTTCCTATTAGGCTTAGCATCATTCTTAGGGTGAGGTTTAGGTTTAGGTATAGCATTAGGGTTAGGGTTAGCGTGAGGTTTAGGATTAGGGCTAAGGTGAGGGTGAGGTTTAGGGTTAGCATTAGGTTTATGGTTAGTGTTAGGGTGTGGGTTACAGTGAGGGTTACCTTTCATGTGAGGTTTAGGTTTAGGATGAGGGTTAGGGTTGGTGAGAGTGTTAGGCTGAGGGTGAGGGTTAGGGTTAACGTCAGCGTTAGGGTGAGGTTGAGGGTTAGGGTTATGTTAGGCTGAGGGTGAGGGTGAGGGTGAGGGTTAGGGTTGGTGTTAGTGTTAGTGTTAAAGTTAGGGTTAGGGTTAGGGTTAGGGTGAGGGTTAGAGTGAGGGTTAGAATGAGGGTGATGTTTAGGATAAGGGTGAGGGTAAGGGTTAGTGTGAGGGTTAAGGTGAGGGTGAGGGATAGGGTTAGCATTAGGGTTAGGGTTAGGGTTAGGCTGAGCGATCAGGATAGGGTTAGGATTAGGGTTAGGGTGAGGGTGAGGGTTATGGTGAGGCTGAGGGTGAGGTTGAGGGTTAGGGATAGGGTTAGGGTGAGGGTGAGGGTGTGGGTGAGGTTTAGGGTTAGGATTAGTGTTAGGGTTAGGGTTAAACTGAGGGTGAGCTTGAGGGTGAGGGATAGGGTTAGGTTTAGGTTTAGGGTGAGGGTTAGGGTTAGTGTGAGTGTTAGGATTAGGGTGAGGGTTAGTTTTACTGTTAGGGTGCTTGTTAGTGTGAGGTTTAGGGTTAGGGTTAGGTTTAGGTGAGGCTTAAGGTGAGGGTTAGGGTTAATTTTAGGGTTAGGTTGAGGATGAGGGTTAGGGTGATGGTAAGAGTTAGGGTTAGGTTTTAGAGTTAGGGTTAGTTATAGGGTGAGGCTTAGGGTGAGGGGTAGGGTTAGGGTTAGGAAGAGGGTTAGGGTTAGTGTGAGGGTTAGAGTTAGGGTTAGGGTTAGGGTGAGGGTATGGATTAGGGTGAGGTTTAGTGTGAGGGTGAGGGTTAGTGTGAGGGTTTTTGTTAGGTTTAGTGTAAGGTTTATGGTTAGGTCTAATATGAGGTTGTGGGTTAGGGAGAGGGAGAGGGTGAGGGAGAGCGTGTCAGTTAGGTAAGGGTTAGGATTCGGGTCAGGGTGAGGATTAGGGTGAGGGTTAGGGATAGGATGAATTTTAGAGTTAGGCTGATGGTTAGGGTTAGTGTGAGGTTTAGGGTTAGGGTTAGGGTTAGAGTGAGGTTGAGGGTTCGGGTTTGCATTAGGGTTAGGGGGAGAGTTAGGGTGTTTTTGAGGGTTAGGGATAGGTTTAGGGTTAGTGTTAGGGTGAGGGTTAGGGTTAGGATTAGGTTTAGGATGAGGGTTAGGGTAAGGGCTAGGGTTAGGGTTAGGGTGAATGTTAGGATTAGGGAGAGGATTAGTGTAAGGGTAAGGGTTAGGGTTAGGGTGAGGTTAAGGATTAGGTTGAGGGTGAGGGTTAGTGTTAGGTTTAGGGTGATGTTGAGGGTGAGGGTTAGGGTGAGGGATAGGATGAGGGTTTTGTTTAGTGTTAGTGTTAGGGTTAGGGTGAGGTTTAATATTAGTTGTGAGGGTTAGGGTGAGGGTGAGGGTGAGAGTAAGGTTTTGGGTGAGGGTTAGGGTGAGTTTTAACGTTCCGGTTAGGGCTAGGGTGAGGCTAATGGTGAGGGTCAGGGTTAATGTTATGTTTAGGGTGAGGTTTAGGGTTAGGGTTAGGTTTAGGGTGAGGATTAGGGTGAGGGTGAGGGTTAGGATGAAGGTTAGGGTTAGAGTGAGTATTAGGGTTAGGGTTAGGGTTAGATTAAGGTTTAGGGTGAGGGTTAGGGTAAGGATTAGGGTTAGGGTAAGGGTGAGGATGAGGGTTAAAGTTAGGGTTAGGGTGAGATTTAGGGTTGGGATGAGGGTTAGGGTTTGGGTTAGGGTGAGGCTTTGGGTGAGGTTTCGGATGAGTGTGAGTGTTAGGGTGTGGGTGACGGTTAGGGTTAGGGTGAGGGCTAAGGTGACATTGAGGGTTAGGGTGAGGGTGAGGGTAAGGGTTAGGGTGAGTGTGAGGATTAGGCTTAGGGTTACCCTTAGGGTTATGGTGAGGGTATGGGTTAGGGTGAGGTTTAGGGTGAGGGTGAGTGTTAGGGTTAGTGTTATCCTTAGGGTTATGGTGAGGGTATGGGTTAGTGTGAGGTTTAGGGTGAGGGTGAGGGTTAGGGTTAGCGTTAGGTTTAAGGTGAGGGTGAGGGTTAGGGTTAGGCTGAGGGTTAGGGTTAGGTTGAAGTTTAGGGTGAGGGTAAGTGTGAGGGTGAGGGTGAGGTTTAGGGAATAGGTGAGGGTTATGTTTAAGGTGAGGGTTAGGGTGACGGTGAGGGTTAGGGTGAGGGTGTTGAAAAGGGTTAGGTTAGGTTCAGGGTGAGGGTTACGGTTAGGTTTAGGGTGAGGTTTTGAGTTAGTGTACGGGTTAGGGTTAGGGTTAGTGTGAGGAAAAGGGTTAGGGTGAGGATTAGGATGAGTGTAAGATTTAGGGTTAGGTTTAGCTTTAGGGTTAGGGTAAGTTTTAGGGTTAGGGTTCGGGTTAGGGTTAAGTTGAGGGTGAGGGTTAGAGTTAGGGTTCGGATTAGGGTTAGGTTTGGGGTGAGTGTTAGGGTTACGGTTAGGGTGAGGGTGAGGGTGAGTTTTGGGTTTCGGGTGAGGGTTAGGGTGTGGGTGACGGTTAGTGTTAGGGTTTAGAATTAGTGTATTAGGTTTAGGGTTAGGGTTAATGTTATGGAGAGGGTAAGGGTCAGGGTGAGGTTTAGGGTGAGGGTGAGAGTTAGGGTTAGCGTTAGGGTTACAGTGAGGGATAGGGTTCGGGTTAGAGTTAGGGTGAAGTTGAGGGTTAGGATTAGTGTTAGGATGAGGTTTAGGGTTAGGGTGAGGGTTAGGGATAGGGTTAGGGTTATGGTGAGGGTTAGAGTTAGGGTTACGTTTTGTGTTGGGTGAGTATGAGGGTGAGCTTTATGGTTAGGATTAGGGTTAGGGTTAGTGTTAAGCAGACGGTGAGGGTGAGGGTGAGGGTTAGGGTTAGGGTCAAGTTTAAGGATAGGGTTAGTGTGAGGGGTAGGGTTAGGGTTAGGGAGAGGGATAGGGTTAGGGTGAGGGATAGGGTGAGGGTTAGGGTCACGGGTAGGTTTAGGGTTAGGTTGAGGATTAGGGTTAGTGTGAGGGTTAGGGTTAGTGTTAGGGTGAGGGTAAGTGTTACTGTGAGTTTTAGGGTGTGGTTGACAGTTAGGGTTAGCTTTAGGTTTAGGGTGAGGTGAGGTTTCGGGTTTGCATTAGGGTTAGAGTGAGAGTTATGGTGAGGGTTAGGGTTAGGGTTAGGGTGAGGGTGAGGGTGAGGGTTAGGATTAGGGTGATGGTGAGGGTGAGGGTGAGGTTTAGGTTTAGGTTTAGGGTTAGGGTTAGGGTTAGATTTAGGGTGAGGGTGAGGGTGAGAGTTAGGATTAGGGTGAGGGTGAGAGTGAGGTTTAGGGTTAGGGTTAGTATCAGTTTGAGGGTTAGGGTTAATGTGAGGTTTAGGGTGAGGGTGAGGGTAAGGGTTAGTGTGATTGTTAGGGTGAGGGTTAAGTTTAGGATGAGGGCTAGAGGTAGGGTTAGGGTTAGGTTTAGCGTTAGGATTAGGCTGAGGGTGAGGGTGAGGGTGAAGTTGAGGTTTAGAGTTAGGGTTAGGGTGAGGGTGAGGGTGAGGGTTAGGTTTAGGGTTATGGTGAGTGTTAGATTTAGGTTGAGTGTTAGGGTTAGGGTTAGGTTTAGGGTGAGGGTGAGGGTGAGGGTTAGGGTGAGGGTAAGGTTGCAGGTGAGGATGAGGGTTAGGGTTAGGTTTAGGGTGAGGGTGAGGGTGAAGGTAATGGTTAGGTTGAGGGTGAGGGTTAGGGTTAGGGTTAGTGTTAGTTTGAGAGTTAGGGTTAATGTGAGGTTTAGGGTGAGGGTGTGGGTAAGGGTTAGTGTGAGGGTTAGGGTGAGGTTGAGGGTTAGGGTTAGGATCATGGTTAGCGTTAGGGTTCGTTTGAGGATTAGGGTGAGGTTTTGGGTTAGGGTGGCCGTTAGGTATAGGCTGAGTGTTAGGTTTAGGTTTAGGGTGAGGGTTAGGGTTAGTGTGATATTTAGGCTGAGGATGAGGCTGAGGGTGAGAGTTCGGGTTCTCTAACGGTTAGCTTTTGGGTGACGGTAAGGGTTAGGGTTAGGGTTAGGGTGAGGTTGAAGGTTAGGGTGAGGGTGAGGGGTAAGGTTAGGGTTAGGGTGATTTTTAGGTTTAGGGTTAGTGTTAGGTGAGGGTGAGGGTGAGGGTGAGAGTGAGGTTTAGGGTTATGTTTAGTGTTAAGTTTAGGGTGAGGGTTACGTTGAGGTTTAGGGTTAGGGTTATGGTGAGGGTAAGGTTTAGAATGAGGGTTAGATTGAGGGTGAGGGTTAGGTTAGGGTTTGGGTGAGGGAACGGGTGAGGGTTAGGGTTAGGTTGGTGGTGATGGTTAGGGTGAGAATTTTGGTTAGTGTTAGGGTTAGGGTTAGTGTTAGTGTGAGGGTGATGGTTATGGTTAGGGTTAGTATTAGGGTGAGGTCTAGGGTGATGGTGAGGGTTAGTGTTAGTGTTAGGGTTAAGTATAGGTTGAGTATTAGTGTTATGATTTGGGTGAGGGTTAGGCTGAGTGGTAGGGTTAGGGTTAGGTTTAGTGTGAGGATTCGGATTAGGTTTAGGATTAAGGTGAGGTTTAGGGTAAGGGATAGCGTTAGGGTGAGGGTTAGGTTTAGGGTTACGTTGAGGGTTAGGGTTAGGTTTAGGTTTAGGGTGAGGGTTACTGTTAGGATAAGGGTGAGGATGAGGGTTAGGTTGAGGGGCAGGTTTAGGGATAGGGTAAGGGTTAGGGTTAGGGTGAGGATTAGGGTAAAGTTTAGGGTTAGGGTGAGGGTGAGGGTGAGGGTTAGGGAGAGGGGTAATGTTATGGTTCGGGTGAGGTTTAGGGTGAGTGTGAGGGTTAGGGTTAGGTTGAGGGTTAGGGTTAGGGTGAGGGTTAGGGTTAGGGTGAGGTTTAGGGTTAGAGTTAGGGGTGGGTTGAGTTTGAGGGTGAGGGTTAGGTTTAGGATTAGGATTAGGGTTAGGGTTAGGGTTAGCTTAAGTGTGTGGGTGAGGGTTAGGTCTAGGGTTAGGATTAGGTTTAGGCTTAGGGTTAAGGTTATGTTGAGGGTAAGTGTTAGGGTGAGGTTTAGTGTGTGGATGAGTGTTAGGGCTATTGTTAGGGTTAGGGTGAGGGTTAGGGTGAGAGTAAGGGATAGTTTTAGGTTAGGGTGAGGGTGAGGGTGAGTGTTAGGTTTAGGTTTAGATTTAGAGTTAGGGTGAGGTTGAGGGTGAGGGTTAGGGTTAGAATTAGGGTTAGGGTTAGGGTTAGGATGAGGGTTAGGATGAGGGTTAGGATGAGGTTTAGGGTTAGGGTGAGGGTTAGGGATAGGGTTAGGGTTATTGTGAGGGTTAAGGTTAGGGTTACGGTTTGAGTTAGGGTGAGTATGAGGGTATGATTTAGGGTTAGGATTAGGGTTATGGTTAGTGGTAGGCAGATTGTGAGTGTGAGGGTTAGGGTTAGGGTGAGGTTTAGGGTTAGGTTTAGGGTAAGGGTTAGGGTTAGGGTTAGGGAGAGGGATAGGGTTAGGGTGAGGGTTAGGGTCACAGGTAGGTTTAGGGTTAGGTTGAGGGTTAGGGTTAGTGTGAGGGTTAGGGTTAGAATTAGGATGAGGATAAGGGTTACTGTGAGGTTTAGGGTGAGGGTGACAGTTAGGGTTAGCTTTTGGTTTAGGGTGAGGTGAGGTTTCGGGTTTGCATTAGGGTTAGGGTGAGGGTTATGGTGAGGGTTAAGGTTAGGGTTAGGGTGAGGGTGAGGGTGAGGGTTAGGTTTAGGTTTATGTTGAGTGTTCGGTTTAGGGTGAGGGTTAGGGTTAGGGTTAGGATTAGGGTGAGGGTGAGGGTGAGGTTGAGGGTGAGGGTTAGGGTTAGGGTGAGGGTGCGGGTGAGGGTTAGGGTTAGGTTAAGGGTGAGGTTGAGAGTGAGGTTTAGGTTTAGGTTAAGTTTACGGTTAGGGATAGGGTTATCGTGAGGGTGAGGGTGATGGTTAGGGTTAGGGTGAGGGTGAGGGTGAGGGTTAGGGTTAGGGTTAGTGTTAGTTTTTGTGTTAGGATTAATGTGAGGTTTAGGGTGAGGGTGAGGGTAAGGCTTAGTTTGAGGGTTAGGGTGAGAGTTAGGGTTAGGGTGAGGGATAGAGGTAGGGTTAGGGTTAGGTTTAGGGTTAGGATTAGGCTGAGGGTGAGGGTGAGGGTGAGGGTGAAGGTGAAGTTTAGAGTTAGGGTTAGGGTGAGGGTGAGGGTGAGGGTTAGGTTTAGGGTTATGGTGAGTGTTAGGTTTAGGTTGAGGTTTAGGGTTAGGGGTAGGTTTAGGGTGAGGGTGAGGGTAAGGGTGAGGATCAGGGTTAGGTTTAGGGTGAGGGTGAGGGTGAAGGTTAGGGTTAGGGGGAGGGTGAGGGTTAGGGTTAGGGTTAGAGTTAGGGTTAGGGTTAGTCTGAGTATTAGGGTGAAGTTTTGCGTTAGGGTGATCTTAGGTATAGGTTAAGTGTTAGGTTTAGGGTTAGGGTGAGGGTTAGGTTTAGTGTGATGTTTAGGGTGAGGGTGAGGCTAAGGGTGAGGGTTCCGTTTCTCATGAGGGTTAACGTTTGTGTGACAGTTAGGGTTAGGGTGCGGGTTAGGGTGAGGTTGAAGGTTAGGGTGAGGGTGAGGTGTAGGGTTAGGTTGAGGTTTAGGTTTAGGGTTAGTGTTAGGTGAGGGTTATAGGGAGTGGTAGGGTTAGGGTTAGGGTTAAGTTTAGGGTGAGGGTTATGGTGAGGGTTAGGGTTAGTGTTAGGGTGAGGGTAAGGTTTAGAGTGAGGGTTAGAGTGAGGGTGAGGGTTAGGGTTAGTGTTTGGGTGAGGGAAAGGGTGACGGTTAAGGTTAGGATGAGGGTGATGGTTAGGGCGAGAGTTTTGGTTAGTCTTAGGGTTAGGGTTAGTGTGAGTGTTAGTGTGAGGGTGATGGTTAGGGTTAGGGTTAGTATTAGGGTGAGGTCTATGGTGATGGTGAGTGTTAGGGTTAGGGTTAGGGATAGGGTGAGGATTAGTGTTACGATTTGGGTGAGAGTTAGGCTGAGCGGTAGTGTTAGGGTTAGGTTTAGTGTGAGGATTTGGGTTAGGCTTAGGGTTAGGGTTAAGGTGAGGGTAAGGGTTAGGGTTAGGGTTAGGGTTAGGGTGAGTATGAGGGATATTTTTAGGGTGAGGGTTAGTGTGAGGGTTAGTGTGAGGTTTAGGTTTAGGGTTAGGGTAAGGGTTAGGTTTAGGGTGAGCGATAGTTTTACGTTTAGGAATAGGTTGAAGTTAATGCTGAGGGTTATCGTTAGGTTTAGTGTGAGGATAAGGGTTAGGGTGAGGATTAGGGTGAGGATGAGGGTTAGGGTTAGCATAAGTTTTAGTGTGAGAGTTAGGGTTAGGGTTAAGTTTAGGGTAAGGGTTAGGTTTAGGGTAAGGATTAGGGTTCGGCAGGTTAGGGTTAGGGTTAGGGTTAGGGTGATGTTTAGGCTTAGGGTTAGAGTTAGGTTGAGGGTTAGGGTTAAGTTTAGGGTTAGGGTAAGGTTTAGGGTTAGTGTGAGGTTTAGGGTTAGGGTGATGTTTAGGGTGATGGTGAGGGTTAGGGTGAGTGTGAATTTGAGAGTGAGGGTTAGGGTGAGGTTGAGGGTGAGAGGGATGGTGACGGTGAGGATTAGTGTTAGGTTTAGGTTTAGAGTGAGGGTAAGAGTTAGGGATAGGATTAGGGTTAGGGTAAGGTTTAGGCTGAGGGTGAGGGAGAGGGTGCGGTTGAGGGTGAGGATTTTGGATAGGTAAGCGTTAGGATTAGGTTTAGGGTGAGGATTAGGGTGACTTGAGGGTTAGGGTTAGGTTGAGTGTTAGGGTTAGGGTGAGGGTTAGGGTGTGAGGTAGGGTTAGGGTTAGGATGAGGATTATGTTGAGGGTGAGGAATAGGGTTTTGGTGAGTGTAAGGGTTAGGGTTATGGTGAGAGTGAGGGTGAGGGTAAGGGTAAGGGTTAGGGTCAGGGTTAGGGTGAGGGTGAGGGTTAGGGGTAGCATTAGAGTTAGGGTTAGGGTAAGGTTGAGTGTCAGGATTAGGGTTAGGGTTAGGGTTAGGGTGCAGGTTAGGGTTAGGGTTACACTGAGAGTGAGGTTCAGAGTTAGGGATAGGATTAGGTTTAGGGTTAGGGTGAGGCTGAGGGTGAGGGTTAGAGTGAGGATTAAGTTTAGGGTTAGGTTTAGGTGAGGGCTAGGATGAGGGTGATATTTTTGGTTAGGAAAGGTTTAGGGTTAGGTTTAGGGTGAGGATTAGGGTGAGGGTGAGGTTTAAGGTGAAGTTTAGTGTTAGGGTTTGGGATAGGGTGAGGGTTACGGTGAGGGTTGGGTTGTGGGTAAGTGTTAGCGTGAGGGTTAGAATGAGGTTGAGGGTTAGGGTTAGGGTGAGGGTAAGGGTTATTGTGAGGGTTAGGGTGAGGGTGACGTTTATGGTTAGCATTTGGGTTAGGGTGAGGGTTAGGATGAGCGATAGGGATAGGGTTAGGGTTAGGGTGAGAGTGAGGGTTAGGGTGAGGATGAGGGTGAGTTTGAGGGTTAGGGTTAGGGTTAGGGAGACGGGGAGGGTTTGGATGAGGCTTAGCGTTAGGATTAGTGTTAGGGTTAGGTTTTTGGCTGAGGATGAGCTTGAGGGTGAGGGTGAGTGTTAGGTTTAGGTTTAGGGTGAGGGTTAGTGTTAGTGTGAAGGTTAGGGTTACGGTTAGGGTGAGTGTTAGTGTGAGGTTTAGGATTAGGGTTAGGTTTAGGTGAGGGTTAATGGTAATGTTAATGTTAGGTTGAGGGTGAGGGTTAATGTGACAATGAGAGTTAGGTTTGGGTTTAGGATAGGGTTAGTTATAGGGTGAGGCTTTGGTTGAGGGGTAGGGTTAGTGTTAGGATGAGGGTTAGGGTTAGTATGAGGGTTAGAGTTAGGGTTAGGGTTAGGGTGAGGGTAAGGATTGGTGTGAGGTTTAGGGTGAGGGTGAGGGTTAAGGTTAGCTTTCGGCTTAAGGTGAGGGTGAGGTTTAGGGTTTCCATTAGGGTTAGGTTGAGGGTTAGGGTGAGGTTTAGGTTTGTGTATAGTGTGAGGGTGCGGGTGAGGGTTAGGGTTAGGGTTATGGTGAGGGTTAAGATTAGGGTGAGGGTTAGGTTTAGGGTTAGGGGGAGAGTGAGGGTGAGGGTTAGGGTTAGGGTGATGGTGAGGGTGAGGTTGAGGCTTAGGTTTAGGTTTAGTGTGAGGGTGAGGGTTAGTGTGAGGGTTATTGTTAAGTTTAGTGTAAGGTTTATGTTGATGTCTAATGTGAGGTTGCGGGTTAGGGAGATGGAGAGGGTGAGGGAGAGCGTTTCAGTTAGGTAAGGGTTAGGATTAGGGTTAGGGTGAGGGTCAGGGATAGGATGAAGTTTATGGTTGGGGTGATGGTTACAGTTAGTGTGAGGTTTAGGTTTAGGGTTAGGGTTAGGTTGAGGTTTAGGGTTCGGGTTTGCATTAGGGTTAGGGTGAGGGTTAGGGTGTATTTGAGGGATAGGGATAGGGTTAGGGTTAGTGTTAGGGTGAGGGTTAGGGTTAGGGTTAGGTTTAGGATGAGGGTTAGGGTAAGGGGTAGGGTTAGGGTGAGGGTGAATGTTAGGATTAGGGTGAGGGTTCGGGTAGGTGTAAGTGTTAGGGTTAGGGTGAGGTTAAGGATTAGGGTGAGGGTGAGGGTCAATGTTAGGTTTGGGGTGATGGTGAGGGTGAGGGTTAGGGTAAGGTTTAGCCTTAGTTTGAGGGATACGATGAGGGTTTTGTTTAGTGTTAGTGTTAGGGTTATGGTGAGGTTTAGGTTTAGTGTGAGGTTTAGGGTGAGGGTGAGGGTGAGTGTATGGGTTTTGGTGAGGGTTAGGCTGAGGGTTAAAGTTCGGGTTAGGGCAAAGGTGAGGGTTATGTTGAGGGTTAAAGTTAATGTTATGTTTAGGGAGAGGGTTAGGGTTAGGGTTATGGTGAGGGCGATGGTGAGAGTGAGCGTTAGGGTGAGGATGAGTGTGAGGATGAGGGTTTCGGTTAGGTAAGGATTAGGGTTAGGGTTAGGGTGAAGGCGAGGGTTAAGATGAATTTTAGGGTTAGGGTGAGTATTAGGGTTAGGGTTAGGGATAGGGTGAGCCTTAGGGTGAAGGGTAGGTTTAGGGTTAGTGTGAGGGTTATGGTTAGTGTGAGGGTTAGGGTTAGAGTTAGGGTGAGGGTAAGGGTTAGGGTGAGCTTTAGGGTGAGGGTGACTGTTAGGGTTAGCTTTAGGTTTAGGGTGAGGGTGAGGATTTGGTTTTGCATTAGGGTTAGGGTGAGGGTTATGGAGAGGGTTAGGGTTAGGTTTAGCGTGAGGGTGAGGGTGAGGGTTAGGGTTATTGTGAGTGTTAGGGTTAGGGTTAGGGTGAGGGTGAGGGTTAGGGTTAGGGTGAGTATGAGGGTGAGGGTGAGGTTGTGGGTTAGGTTTAGGTGTAGGGTGAGGGTGAGGGTGAGGTTTAGGGTGAGGGTGAGGGTTGGAGTTAATGTGAGGTTTATGGTGAGGGTGAGGGTAAGGGTGAGGGTGAGTGTGAGGGTTAGGTTTAGGGGTAGGGGTAGATGTAGGTGTAGTGTTAGGTTTAGGGTTAGTATTAGGGTTAGGGTTAGGATTAGGGTGAGGGTGAGGGTGAGGGTGAGGGTGAAGGTGAGGTTTAGAGTTAGGGTTAGGGTTAGAGGTATAGTTAGGTTGAACGCTAGGATGAGGGTTAGGGTTAAGGTGAGGCTGAGGTTGAGAATATGATTAAGACTCACCCTAGCTTTCATGGCTATGGTTAGGGTGAGGGTTAGGGGGACGGGTAGATTTAGTGTTAGATTTAGGGTGAGGGTTAGGTTTAGTGTGAGAATTAGGGTTAGGGTTAGGGTTAGGGTGATGTTAAGTGTTAGAGTGAGGGTTAGGGTGAGAGTGAGGGTTAGGGTGATGTTTAAGGTGAAGTGAAATTTAGGGAGAGTGAGAGGTTTCGGGTGACGGTGAGGGTTAGGGTGTGGGTGAGGGTGAGGGTTAGGGTGAGCGTAAGTGTTAGGGTGAGGGTCAGGTTTAGGGTGAGAGTTTGGGTTCAGGGTAGAGGAATTGTTAGGGTGTAGGTGAGGGTTAGGGTAAGGGTGAGGCTTAGGGTGACCATGAGTGTTAGGGTTCACTTGAGGATTAGGGTTAGGGTTAGTGTTTGGGTTGGGGTTAGGGTTAGGGTTAGGGTGAGTGTTAGGGTGAGAGGTAGGGGTAGGGTTAGTATGAGGGTTAGGCTTAGTGTGAGGGTTTCGGTTTAGGGTTAGGGTTAGTGTGAGGATAAGGCTTAGGGTGAGGGTTAGGGTGAGACTGAGGTTTAGGGTTACCCTTAGGGTTAGGGTGAAGTTTAAGGTGGGGGTTAGCGTGAGGGTTAGGTTTAGGGCTAGGGTTGGGTGAGGGTTAGGGTGAGCGAAAGGGTTAGGGTGAGGGTTAGTTTGAGGCTGAGGGATAGGGTTATGGTGAGGGTAAGGATTAGGGAAACGGTTAGGGTGAGGTTGAGGATTAGGGTTAGCATTAGTGTTAGGGTGAGGGTGAGGGTTAGGGTGAGAGTGATGGGTAGGCTGAGGGGTAGGGTTAGAATTAGGGTCAGGGTTAGGGTGAGGGTGAGGGTTAGGGTTAGCATTAGGGTTAGGGTTAGGTTTAGGGTGAGTGTTAGGGTTAGGGTTAGGGTAAGGTTGAGGGTAAGGTTTAGCATTAGGGTTAGGGTTAGGGTTAGGTTGCAGGTTAGGGTTAGGGTTAGAGTGAGGGTGAGGGTCCGGGTTAGGGTTAGGTTTAGGATTAGGTTTATGGTGAGGCTGAGGGTGAGGGTGAGCGTGAAGGTGAGGGTTAAGTTTACCATTAGGTTTAGGGTGAGGTCTAGGGTTAGGGGGAGGGCTAGGGTGAAAGTTAGGGTGAAGGTGAGGTTTTCGGTTAGGAAAGGGTTAGGGTTAGTTTTAGGGTGAGGAATAGGGTGAGGGTGAGGTTTATGGTGAGAGTTAGGGTTAGGGTGAGGGTTAGGGTTAGGGTGAGGGTGATGTTTAGGGTGAGGGTGAGGGTGTTAGTGGGGGTTCGGCTGAGGGTGTGGGTTAGGGTATTTGTGAGGGTTAGGGTGAGGGTGAGGGTGAGAGTGAGGGTTAGGATGTTGGTGAGGTTTCATTTTAGTGTGAGGTTTAGGGTGAGTGTTATGGTTAGGGTTAGGGTGAGGGATAGGTTTAGTGTGAGGGTTAGAGTTATACTTAGTGTAAGGATAAGGGTTAGGTTGAGGATTAGGGTGAGAGTGAGGGTTAGGGTTAGATTAAGGGTTAGGGTTAGGGTAAGGGTTAGGGATAGGGTTAGGGTTGGGGTGAGTGTGAGGCTTAAAGGTAGTGTTAGGGTGAGGGTTAGGGTTGGGGTGAGGGATAGATTTAGGGTTAGGGTGAGGGTGAAGGTGAGGTTTCGGGTGAGTGTGAGTGTTAGGGTGTGGGTGACGGTTAGGTTTAGGGTGAGGGTTAAGGTGACGGTGAGGGTTAGGGTGAGGGTGAGGGTTAGGGTTAAGTTGAGTGGTAGGGTGATGGTTAGGGTTAGGGTGAGTGTGAGGATTAGGTTTAGGGTTACCCTTAGGGTTATGGTGAGGGTATGGGTTAGAGTGAGGTTTAGCGTGAGGGTGCGGGTTAGGGTTAGCGTTAGGGTTAAGGTAAGAGTTAGGGTGAGGTTTAGGTTTAGGGTGAGAGTGAGGGTTAGGGTGATGTTTAGGATTAGGGTGTGGGTTAGCTTTACGATTAGGGTTCGAGTTAGGGTGAGTGTGAGGGTGAGTGTTAGGGTAAGGATTAGGGTTAGGGTTATTGTTAGGCTGAGGTGAGGGTGAGGGTTAGTGTTAATGTAATGTTTAGGGTTAGGGTTTGGTTGAGGGTTAGGGTTAGAGTTAGGAGGAGGGTTAAGGTGAGAATTATGGTTAGGTTTAGGGTGAGGGTTAGGTTTAGTGTAACGGTTAGGTTTAGTGTGAGAGTAAGCGTTAGGGTGAAGGTTAGGGTGAGGGTGAGGGTGATTGGGAGGGTGACGGAGAGGGTTAGGGTTAGGGTTAGGTTTAGGTTGAGGGTAAGAGTTAGGGTTAGGATTAGTGTTAGGGTCAGGGTTAGGCTGAGGGTGAGGGAGAGGGTGAGGTTAATTGTGAGGGTTTCGGTTACGTAAGGGTTAGGGTTAGGTTTAGGTTGAGGATTAGGGTGAGGGTGAAGGTTAGGGTTAGGTTGAGCGTTAGGGTTAGGGTTAGGGTTAGGGTGAGAGGTAGGGTTAGGATTAGGATGAGGGTTATGCTTTTTGTGAGGTTTATGGTTAGGGTTAGGGTTAGTGTGAGGATAAGGGTTAGGGTGAGGGTTAGGTTGAGACTGAGGGTTAGGGTTAACGTTGGGGTTAGGGTGAAGGTTAGGCTAGGGGTTAGGGTGAGGGTTAGGGTTCCGGTTAGGGTTGGGTGAGGGTTAGGGTGAGAGTGAGGGTGAGGGTAAGGGTAAGTGTTAGGGTCAGTGTCAGGGTTAGGGTGAGGGTGAGGGTTAGGGTTAGGATTAGGTTTAGGGTTAGGGTAAGGTTGAGTGTTAGGGTTAGGTTTAGGGTTAGGGTGCAGGTTAGGGTTAGGGTTACAGTGAGGGTGCGGGTCAGGGTTAGGGTTAGGATTAGGTTTAGTGTTATTGTGAGGCTGAGGGTGAGGCTGAGGGTGAGGGTGAGTGTGATGTTTAAGGTTAGGGTTAGGTTTAGCGTGAGTGCTAGGTTGAGGGTGAAATTTTTGGTTAGGGTTAGGTTTAGGGTGAGGATTAGGGTGAGCGTGAGGTTTAAGGTGAGGGAAAGTTTTATGGTGAGGGTTAGGGTTAGGTTTAGGGTGAGGGTTAGGGTTACGGTGATGTTTAGGGTGAGGGTGCAGGTGAGAGTGAGGGTGAGGGTGAGGGTTAGGGTTAGGGTGAGGGTTAGGGTTTGGGTTAGGGTTAGGGTGAGAGTAAGGGTTAGGATGACAGTTGGGGTGAGCGTGAAGGTTAGGGTTAGGTTTAGGCTGAGGATGAGGGTTAAGGTGAGGGTTAAGTTTAGGGTCAGGGTGAGTGTTAGGGTGAGGTTTAGGGTTAAGTTTAGGGTTCGGGTTAGGGTAAAAGTTAGGGTTAGGGTGAGTGTTAGGGTGAGTGGTAAGCTTAGGGTTAGGATGAGTGTTAGGCCTATTGTGAAGGTCATGGTTACGGTAAGGGTTAGTGTGAGGATAAGGGTTAGGGTGATGGTTAGGGTGAGACTGAGGGTTAGGGTTAGCCTTAGGGTTATGGGGCAGGTTAGGGTGGGGTTTAGGGTGAAGGTTAGGGTTAGGGTTAGGGTTGGATGAGGGTTAGGGTGAGTGTAAGGTTTACGGTGAGGGTTAGGTTGAGGTTGAGGGATAGGGTTATGGTGAAGGTAAGGGTTAGAGCGATGGTTGGGGTGAGGTTGATGGTTAGGATTAGCATTAATGTTAGTGAGAGGGTGAGGATTAGGGTGAGTGTGAGGGTTAGGCTGAGGGATAGGATTAGGGTTAGGGTTAGATTTAGGGTTAGGGTGAGTGTAAGGGTTAGGGATACAGTGAGGGTGAGGGTTAGGGTAAGGGTTATGGTCAGGGTTATGGTGAGGGTGAGGGTTAGGGTTAGCATTAGGGTTAGGATTAGGTTTAGGTTGAGTGTTATGGTTAGGGTTAGGGTGAGGTTGAGGGTTAGGGTAAGCATTAGGGTTAGGGTTAGGCTTAGGGTGCAGGTTAGGGTTAGGTTTAGAGTGAGCGTGAGGGGCAGGGTTAGGGATAGGATTAGGTTTAGGGTTAGGGTGAGACTGAGAGTGAGGGTGAGGGTGAGGGTTAAGTTTAGCGTTAGGTTTAGGGTGAGTTCTAGGGTGAGGGTGAGGGATAGGGTAAGGGTTAGGGTGAAGGTGAGGTTTTCGGTTAGGAATGGTTTAGGATTAGGTTTAGGATGAGGGTGAGATTTAAGTTGAGGGTTAGGTGTAGGGTGCGGGTTAGGGTTAGGGTTAAGTTGAGGGTTTGCGTTAGGGTGATGTTTAGGGTGAGGGTGAGGGTGAGAGTGAGGATTCGGTTGAGGGTGTGGCTTAGGTTGTTGGTGAGGGTTAGGGTGAGAGTGAAGGTTAGGGTGAGGGTTAGAGTTAGGGTGTTGGTGAGGGTTAGGGTTAGGGTGAGTGTTAGGTTGAAGGTGAGGGTTAGGGTGAGAGTGAGGGTTAGGTTTAGGGTTAGGATTAGGGTGAGGGTTAGGGTTAGGGTGAGGGTGAGGGTTATGGTTAGGGTTAGGGTGAGGATTTGGTTTAGTGTGAGGGTTAGGGTTAGGGTTAGTGTAAGGATTAAGGGTTAGTTTGAGAATTAGGGTGAGAGTGAGGGTTAAGGTTATATTAAGGGTTAGGGTGAGGGTTAGGTTAAGGGTTAGGGTTAGGGTTAGGGTGAGTGTGAGGTTTAAAGTTAGGGTTAGGGTGAGGGTTAGTGTCGGTGAGAGGGTTAGGGTTAGGGTTATGGTGAGGCTGAGGGTGAGGGTGAGGGTGAGTGTGAGTGTTAGGGTGTGGGTCATGGTTAGGTTTAGGGTGAGGGATAAGGTGACGGTGAGGGTAAGGGTGAGGGTGAGTGTTATGGTTAGGGTGAGGGTGAGGGTTAGGGTTAGGTTTAGGGTGATGTTTAGGGTTAGGGTGTGGGTTAGGGATAGGTTTATGGTTAGTTTGAGGGTTAGGTTTACGCTTAGGGTTCGAGTTAAGGTGAGTGTGAGGGTGAGTGTTAGGGTTAGGATTAGTTTTAGGGGTAGTGTTAGGCTTAGGGTGCGGGTAAAGGGTTAGGGTTAGGGTGAGGGTGAGGGATACGGTTAGTGTTGGGGTTAGGGTAAGCGTTTGGATGAGGGTTTGGTTTAGGGTTAGGGTGAGGGTTAGGGTTAGGGTTGAGTTTAGGGTTAGAATTAGGATGAGGTGTAGGGTAAGGGTTAGTGTTAGTGTGAGGAAAAGGGATATGGTGAGGGTTAGGGTGAGGGTGAGGAATAGGGTTAGTGTAAGGGTTAGGGTGAATGTTTGGGTGAGCGTTAGGTTTAGGTTTAGGGTTAGGGTTAGAGTTAGGATGAGGCTAAGTGTTCAGGTGAGATTTAGGTTGTGGTTGAGTATTAAGGTCAGCATTAGTCTTAGGGTGAGGATTAGGTTTAGGTATAGCATTAGGGTTAGGGTTAGGGTTCCGGTGTGGGTTAGGATGAGTGTTAAGGTGAGGGTGAGTTTTAGGGTTAGCATTAGGTTTAGGGTTAGGATTAGTGTGAGGGTGAGGGTGAGGGTTAGGGTTAGGATTAGGTGTAGGGTTAGGGTGAGGCTGCGGTTGAGGATGAGTTTGAAGGTGAGGGTTAGGGTTTGGCTTAGGCTTATGGTTAGGGTGAGGGATAGGGTGAGGGCGAGGGTTAGGGTGAGGGTTAGGGTGAGGGTGCGGTTTTCTGTTAGGAAAGGGTTAGGGTTAGGTTTAGGGTGAGGATTAGGCTGAGGGTGAGGTTGAAGGTGAGGTTTAGGGTTAAGGTGAGGGTTAGGGTTAGCGTTAGGCTGAGCGTTAGGGTTTGGGTGATGTTTAGGGTGATGTTTAGGGTGAGGGTGGGGGTGAAGGTGAGGGTTAGGGTGTAGGTGAGGGTTAGGGTGAGGGTGAGGGTTAGGGTGATGGTGAGGGTTAGGTTTAGGGTTAGTGTGAGGAAAAGTCTTAGGGTGAGGATTAGGATGAGAGTAAGTGTTAGGGTTAGGGTTAGAGTTAGGGTTAGGGTGAGGTATAGGGTTAGAGTTCGGGTTAGGGTTCAGTTGAGGGTAAGGGTTAGAGTTAGGGTTAGGGTTAGGGTTGGGGTGAGGGTTAGGGTTATGGTTAGGGTGAGGGTGAGGGTGAGGGTTCAGGTGAGGGTTAGGGTGTGGGTTAGGGTTAAGGTTATGGTGAGAGTAAGGGTTAGGGTGAGGTTTAGGGTGAGGGTTAGGGTTAGGTTTAGGGTTAGGGTTAGTGGTAGTGTTAGGATGAGTGTTAGGATGAGGGTTCGGTTTAGGTTTAGTGTGAGGGTTAGGGTTAAGGTTAATGTTAGGGTTAGGGTTTGGTTAGGGTGAAGGTTAGTTTTAGGTTTAGGATAAGGTTTAGGCTGATGGTTAGGTTTAGGGTTAGTGTGGGGGTTATGTTTAGCTTTAGGTTAGGGTGTGGGCTAGGGTGAGGGTGAGGGTTAGGTTGAGGGTTTAGTTTAGGTAAGGGTTAAGGTTAGGTTAGGGTGAGGATTAGTGTGAGATTGAGGGTTAAGTTGAGGGTTAGGGTTAGGGTGAGCCTTAGGGTTATGATTAGGGTGAGGGTTAATGTTAGGGTGATGTTTAGGGTAAGGGTGAGGGTGAAGGTTCCGGTGAGGGTGAGGGTTAGGATTAGGGTTAGTGTGAGGGTTAGGGTTAGGTTTAGGGTTAGAGTTAGGGTAAACGTGAGGGTTAGGGTGAGGGGTAGGTTTAGGGTAACGGTGAGGGTGAGGGTTAGGTTTAGTGTGCGGGTTATGGTTAGGGTTAGGGTGAGGTTGAGGGTTAGGTTGAGGGTTAAGGTTAGGTTAAGGGTGAGGATGAGGATGAAGGTGATGGTTAGGGCTACGTTTAGGGTTAGGGTGAGGCTTAGGTTTAGGATCAGTGTGAGGGTGAGTGTTACGGTTAGGATTAATTTTAGGGTGAGGGTGAGGGTTAGGTTTAGGATTAGGCTTAGGGTGAGGGTGAGGGTGAGGGTTAGGGATAGGGTGAGGGTTACGGTTATGGTTAGGGTTAGGGTGAGGGTTAGGGTTAGGGTTAGGTTTAGGATGAACGTTAGGCTGAGGATTAGGGTTAGCGTTAGTATGAGGTTCGTTTTAGCATTGGGTTAGGGTGAGGGTGAGGGTTTACATTAGGTAAGGGTTAGGGTAAGTTTAGGGTGAGGATTAGGATGAGGTTGAGGGCTGAGGTGAGGGTTAGGGTTAGGGTGAGTGTTAGGGTTAGGATTAAGGTGAGGGTTATTGTTAGGGTGAGGGTGAGGGTGAAGTTTCAGGGGAGGGGAGGGGTTAGGTTTAGGGTTAGCGTGAGGTTTATGGTTAGGGTTAAGTTTAGGGTGATGGTGAGGGTTAGGGTGAGTGTGAGGTTGATGGTATGTGTGAGGTTTAAGGTTAGGGTGAGGGTTAGGGATAGGGTTAGGGTTACGGTGAGGGTGAGTATTAGGGTGAGAGTGAGAGTTCGGGTGAGGGGGAAAGGGAGGGGGAGGGTTATGGTTAGTGTTCGGGATAGAGTTAGGGTGTGTGGGTGTGGGTTAGGTTTTGGATTAGGGTTAGGGTGAGGGTTAGGCTTAATATTAGGGTTAGGGTTAGGGTGAGGGATAGGGTTAGGATTAGTTTTAGGATGAGGGTTAGGCTGTGGGGTAGGGTTAGTGTTAGGGTGAGGGTTAGGGTTAGTGTGAGATTTAGGGTTAAGATTAGGGTAAGGGTTAGTTAGGGTGAGGGTAAGGGTTAGTGTGAGGGTTAGGATGAGGGTGAGGTTTAGGGTTAGGGATAGGTTTAGGCTGAGGTTAGGGTGAGGGCTAGGGTTAGTGTGAGGGTTAGGATTAAGGTTAGGGATAGGGTGAGGGTTATGTTTAGGTTTAGGTTTAGGGTTAGGGTGAGTCTTAGGCTGAGGGGTAGGGTTAGTGTTACGGTTAGGGAGAGGGTTCGGGTTAGTGTGAGGGTTAGGGATAGGTTTAGGTGAAAGTGAGGGTAAGGGTTAGGGTGAGGGTTAGGGTGAGGATGAGGGTTAGGATTAGAGTTAGGGTTAGGATTAGGGTTAGGGTGAGGTTGAGGTTTAGTATTAGGGTGAGGGTTAGGGTTATTGTTAGGGTTAGGGTGCGGGTAAGGTTGATGGTTAGGGTTAGGTTAGGGTTAGGTTTAGGCTGAGGGTGAGGGTGAGGGTGAGGTTGATGGTTAGTGTTAGGGTGAGGGTGAGGGTGAGGGCTAGGGTGAGGGTGCCGGTTAGAGTGAGGGTTAGGGTGAGGGTTTCTTTTACATCAGGGTTAGGGTTAGGGTGAGGATTAGGGTGAGAGTGAGGGTGAGGATTTCGTTTACATCTGGGTTAGGTTTAAGCTGTGGTTAGGGTGAGGGTGAGGGTTAGGGTTAGAGTTAGGGTGTGGGTTAAGCTTAGGGTGATGTTTAGGGTGAGGCTGAGGGTTATTGTGAGAGTTAGGGTGAGGTTTAGGTTTAGTGTTAGGATTAGGGATAGGCTGAGGGTGAGGTTTAGGGTTAGACTTAGGGTTATGGGGAGGGTTAAATTGAGGGTCAGGGTTAGGGTTAGTGCTAGGGTTAGGGTTAGGATGCAAGTTAGGTTGAGGTTTAGGGGTAGGGTTACAGTGAGGTTTAGAGTGAGGGTGAGGGGAAGGGGGAGAGTTTGGTTTAGGGTTAGAGTTAGGTTGAGGGTGAGGGTTAGGATTAGGGTTAGCACTAGGTTTGTGCTTAGGGTGAGTGTGAGGTTGAGGGTGAGGTTTAGGGTTAGGTTGAGGGTTAGGGTTAGGTTTAGCGTGAAGGTTAGGGTTATGGTTAGGGTTAGGATGAGCATTAGGCTGAGGGTTAGAGTTAGGGTTAGTGTGAGGGTTTGGGTTAGGGTTTGATTAGGTTGAAGGTTAGTTTTAGCTTTAGGGTTAGGATAAAGTTCAGACAGAGGATTAGGGTTAGGGTTACTGTGAGGGTTAGGTTTAAGGTTAGGGTTAGGGGGTGGGCTAGGTTGAGGGTGAGGTTTAGGGTGAGGGTTTAGTTTAGGTAAGGGTTAAGGTTAGGTTAGGGTGAGGATTAGGGTGAGGTGGAGGGTTAAGGTGAGGATTAGGGTTAGGGTGAGGGTTAGGATTACTGTGAGGGTTAGGGTTAAGGTTAGGGTGAGGGTGAGGGTAAGGGTTAGGTTGAGGTTTAGGGTGAGGGTGAGGGTTAGGATTAGAGTTACGGTTAGGATTAGGGTGATGGTAAGGATGAATGGTTAGTGTTAGTGTGAGGATTAGGGTTGGGTTGAGGGTGAGGGTGAGGGTTAGGGTTAGGTTTAGGGTTAGGTTTAGGCTGAGGGTGAGGGTGAGTGTGAGGTTGATGTTTAGGATTAAGGTTAGGGTGAAGGTGATGGTTAGGGTGAGGGTAGGGTTAGTATGAGGTTTACGGTGAGGGTTTCATTTACCTCAGGGTTAGGTTTAACCTGAGGTTAGGTTTAGGGTTAGGGTTAGGGTTAGGTTTAGGGTGAAGTTTAGGGTTAGGGTGATGTTTAGGGTGAGGGTGAGGGTTAGGGTGAGGGTGAGGGTTAGTGTAAGGGTGAGGGTGAGGTTTAGGTTTGGGAACAGGGTTACGGTTAGGGTTAGGCTGAAGGTGAGGGTGAGGGTGATGGTGAGGGTGAGGGTGAGTGTTTGGGTTAGGGTTAGGGTTAGGGTTAAGGTGAGAGTTACGGGTACTGTGAGGCTAATTGTTAGGGTTAGGGTTAGGGGAAGGGGAAGGGTTAGAGTGAGGTTTAGTGTGAGTGTGAGTTTTAGGGTTAGGGTTAAGATTAGGGTGAGGGCTAGGGTGAGGGTGAGGGTTAGTATGAGGGTTAGGGTGAGGGTTTTTTTTTTTTTATTTTTTTTTGGGTCCGGTCATGGGGCCTGAACTCTGGGCGTGGGCGCTGTCCCTCAGCTCTTCAGCTCAAGGCTAGCGCTCTACCACTTGAGCCACAGTGCCACTTCCGGCTTTTTTCTTTTTGCTTATGTGGTGCTGAGGAATCGAACCCAGGGCCTCAGGCATGCAAGGCAAGCGCTCTACCACTGAGCCACCTTCCCAGCCCAGGGTGAGGGTTTCTTTTAGCCAAGGTTTAGTGTTATGATGAGGATTAACGTGAGGGTGAGGGTTAGGTTGAGGTTTAGGGTTAGGGTGAGGGTTAGAGCAAGGGTTACGGTGAGGGTTAGGGTTTGGTTGATGTTTAACGTGACGGTGAGGATTAGAGCGAGGATGAGGGTTCGGGTGAGGGTAAGGGTTCGAGTGAGGGTGAGAGTTAGGATGTGGGTGAGCATTAGTGTTAGGTTGAGTGTTAGCATTAGGTTTAGGGTTAGTGTGAGGGTGAGGGTAAGGGCTAGGGTTAGGATTAGGTTGACGGTTAAGATTAGGGTTAGGGTTAGTATGAGTGTTAGGGTGAAGGGTAGGGTTAGGGTTAGAATGAGGGTTAGGGTGAGGGTGAGAGTGAAGGTTTAGTTTAGGTAAGGGTTAAGGAAAGGTTAGGTTGAGGATTAGGGTGAGGTTGAGGGTTAAGGTTAGGGTTAGGATTAGGTTGAGTGTTAGGGTTACTGTGAGGTTTAGGGTTACACTTAGGGTGAGGGTGAGGGTATGGTTTAGGATGAGGGTTATGGTGAGGGTGAGGGTTAGGATTAGAGTTATGGTTAGGATTAGGGTGAGGGTGAGAGTGAGGGTTAGTGTTAGGGTGAGGGTTAGGTTTGGGGTGAGGGTTAGGGTTAGGGTTAGGGTTGGGGTGAGGGTGAGGGTGAGATTGAGGGTTATATTTAGGGTTAGGGTGAGGGTGAGGGCTAGGGTGAGGGTGAGGGTTAGTGTGAGGTTGAGGGTGAGCATTTCGTTTACGTCAGGGTTAGAGTTAAGATGAGGTTAGGGTTAGGGTAAGGTTTAGCGTTAGGGTTAGGGTGAGGTTTATTATTAGGGTGATGTTTAGGGTGAGGGTGAAAGTTAGGGTGAGGGTGAGGGTTAGGGTAAGTTTGAGGGAGAGTGTTAGGATTGGGAATAGGGTTAGGGTTAGGGTTAGGCTAAAGGTGAGGTTGATGGTGAGGGTGAGGCTGAGGTTTAGGTTTAGGGTTAGTGTTAGGCTTAGGGTTAGGGTGAGGGTAAGAGTTAGAGTGAGGTTTAGGGTGAGGGTGAGGGTTAGGGTTAGGGTTAGGATTAGGGTGATGGTTAGGGTGAGGGTGAGGGTTAGTGTGAGTTTCAGATTGAGAGTTTCTTTTAGCCAAGCGTTAGGGTTATGTTGAGGAATAGGGTGAGGTTTATGATTAGGCTTTGGATTAGGGTTAGGTGAAGGTTATGGCTAGGGTTAGGGTGAGTGTTAGGGTTTGGGTGATGTTTAGAGTTAGGGTGAGGGTTAAGGTGAGGGTGAGGGTTAGGGTGTGGGTGAGAATTAGGGTTAGATTGAGTGTTAGTGTTAGGTTTAGGTTTAGTGTGAGGTTGAGGGTTAGGGGTAGTTTTAGGGTTAGGTTGAGGGTTTGGATTAGGGTTAGGGTTAATGTGAGGTTTAGGGTGAAGGGTAGGGTTATGGTTAGGGTGAGGGTTAGGGTGAGGGTGAGGGTGAGGGTGTGGGTGAGGGTTAGGCGTAGGTGTAGGGTTAGGGTGAGTTTAAGGGTTAGGTTTAGGTTGAGGAATAGTGTTAGGGTTAGGGTTAGGGTGAGTGTTAGGTTGTGGGTTAGGGTTCCGCTGGGGGTGAGGTTTAGGTTGTTGGTGAGGGTTAGGTTTAGGGTGAGGATTAGGGTTATAGTGAGGTTTATGGTGAGGGTAAGGGTTAGGGTGAGGTTTAGTCTGAGGGTTATGGTGAGGGTTAGGGTGAGGGTGAGGTATAGTTTTTGGGTTAGGGTTAAGGTGAGGGTTAGGGATATGTTTAGGTTTAGTGTTAGGTTGAGTGTGAGGGTTAGGGTTAGTATTAGAGTTAGCCTGAGGGTGAGGGTGAGGGTTAGGTTTAGTGTGAGTTTTATGGGTAGGGTTTGGGTTAGGGTGAAGGTTAGGGTTAGGGTTAGGGTTAGGATGAGCATTAGTCTGAGGGTTAGAGTTAGGGTTAGGTTGAGGGTTAGGGTTAACCTGATATTGATTGTGAGAGTATCGTTTAGGTTGAGGGTGAGTGTTCGGGTGAGCATGATGGTTAGGATAGGGGTGAGGGTTAGGGATACAGTTAAGGTTAGGGAGAGGGGTAGGGTGAGCATGAGGGTTAGGATTAGGGTTAGGATTAGGGTTAGAGTGAGGATGAGGGTGAGGGTTAGGGTGTGGGTATGTGTTATGGTTAGGGTTAGGTTTAGGGCTAGGGTGAGGGTTAGTGTGAGGGTGAGGGATTCGTTCACGTTAGTCTTAGGGTTAGGGTGAGGATTAGGTTAAGGGTGAGGGTTAATCTGAGGTTAGGTTAGGGTGTGGGTTATGGTTAGGGTGATGTTTATGGTGAGGGTGAGTGTTCAGTGAGGGTGAGGGTGAGGGTGAGGGTTAATGTTAGAGTTAGGTTTAGGTTGAGGGTTAGGAATAGGAATAGGGTTAGGTTTAGGGTTAGGGTTAGGGTTCGGGTTAGGGTTCGGGTTAGGTTTAGGGTGAGGGGTAGGATGAGGGTGAGGGTTAGTGTGAGGGTTAGGGTGAGGGTTCCTTTTAGGTCAGGGTTAGGTTTATGTTGAGGATTAGTGTGAGAGTGAGGGTTAGGTTTAGGGTGAGGGTTAAGGTTAGGGTTACCATGAGGGTGAGGGTTTGGGGGATGTTTAGGGTGAGGGTGAGGGTTAAGGTGAGGGTGAAGGTTATGGTGTGGTTGAGGATTAGGTTTAGTGTTTGGGTTAGGGTAATGGTGAGTGTAAGGTATAGGGTGAGGTTTATTGTGAGGATGAAGTTTAGGTTTAGTGTTAGGGTTAGGGTGAGATTTAGGGTGAGCATTAGGTTTTGGTTTAGGGTTAGGGTGAGGGTGTGGTATAGGGTGAGTGTTAGTGTTAGGGTGAGGGATAGGTATATGGTTAGGGCGAGGTTGAGGGTTAGGGTTAGAGTTAGGGTGAGGGTTAGGGTTAGGATTAGGGTAAGGATTAGGTTTTGGCTGAGTTTGAGGGTGACTGTAAGAGTGAGGGTTAGGTTTAGGGTGAGGGTTAGGGCTAGGGTTAGGGTTAGGGTAAGGGTGAGGGTTAGGGTTAGGGTGAGGGTATGGGTAAATGTTAGGGTGAGGGTTAGGGCGAGAGTGAGGGTTAGGGTTAGGGTCAGGTTAAGGGTTAGGTTGAGGGTAAGGGTTAGGTTGAGGGTTAGGGTGAGGGTGAGGCTTAGGGTTAGCATTAGGGTTAGGGTGAGGGTGAAGGTTAGGGTGAGGGTTAGGGTTAAGGTTAGGGATAGGGTGAGGATTAGGGTTAGGGTTAGGTTTAGGGTGAGGTTTAGGATGAGGGGTAGGGTTAGGGATAGAGTGATTTTTAGGTTTATTTTGAGGATTATGGTTAGGGTGAGGTTTAGATTTACTGTGAGGTTTAGGTTTAGGGTTAGGGTTAAGATGAGTGTTAGGGTTATGTTGAGGGTGAGGGTGAGGGATAGGGCTAGGTTTAGGGTTAGTGTGAGTGTTATTGTTAGCGTGAGGGTTAGGTTTAGGGTGAGGGTTAGTGTTAAAGTAAGGGTTAGGGTGAGGGTTAGGGTTAGGGTTAGGGTGAATGTTAGGGTGATGGTGAGGGTTAGGGTGAGGGTGACTGTTAGGTTTAGAGTTAGGGTTAGGCTGAGTGTTAGGGTTAGTGTTAGGGTTAGGGTGAGAGTTAGGGTGAGGTGTCGGGATACAGTTAGACTGATGGTTAGAGTTAGTGTGAAGGTTAGGGGTAGGGTTAGGTTTAGTGTTAGGATAATGTTTAGGGTGAGGGTTAGTTTGAGGGTGAGGGTTAGAGTGAGCGTTACGGTTAGGTTCAGTTTGAAGTTTAGGGTTAAGGTGATGTTTAGGATGATGTTGAGTGTTAGTGTGAGGGTGAGGGTGAGGGTGAGGCTGAGGAGGAGGGTTAGGGTGAGGGTAAGGTTAGTTTAGGATTAGGGTTAGAGTTAGGGTTGAGCTGAGGGTGAGGGGGAAAGTGAGGGTTAGGGTTAGGGTTAGGGCTAGGGTGAGGGTTAGGGTTAGTGTGTGGGTTAGTGTGATGGTGAGGGTCAGCGTGAGGGTGAGGGTTAGAATGATGGTGAGGGTGAGGTTGAGGGTTAGGGTTAGGATTAGGGTTAGGGTGAGTTTTAGGGTTAGGGCTAGGGTTAGAGTTATTGTTAGGGTTAAGGTTAGGATGAGGGTGAGGGTTATTGTTAGGGTTAGGGTTAGGGTGAGGGTGAGGGTGGGCTTGAGGGTTAGGGTTAGGCTTAGGGTTATGGTTAGGGTAAGGCTGATGGGGAAGGGGAGGTTGAGGGTGTGTGTTAGGGTTAATTTTAGGGTTAAGGTGAGGGCTTGGGTGAGGGTTAGGGTTAGGCTGAGGGTGAAGGTGAGGGTTTTGGTTAGGTAAAGGTTAGGGTTAGGGTGAGGATTTGGGTGAGGATGAGGATTAAGCTGAGGTTAGGTTCAGGGTGAGAGTTAGTCTTAGGGTTAGGGTGAGGGTTGGGGTTAGGGAGATGTTTAGGCTGAGGTTGAGGTTTAGGGTGAGGGTTAGGCTGAGGGTGAGGGTTAGGGTTAGCATTAGGGTTAGGTTTAGGATTAGCTTGAGTGTTAAGGTTAGGGTTAGGGTTAGGGTTAGGGCTAGGGTGTAGGTTAGGGTTAGGTGAGTCTGAGGCTGAGGCTGAGGCTGAGGGTGAAGGTGAGGAGGAGGGAGAGGATTAAGGTTAGGGTTAGGTTTAGGGTGAGGACTAATGTGAGGGTGATGTTTTTGTTTAGGAAAAGTTTAGGGTTAAGTTTAGGGTGAGGATTAGGGTGAGGGTGAGGTTTAAGGTGAGGGTTAGGGTTAGGGTCATTGTTAGGGTTAGGGTTAGGGTGAGGGTGAAGGTTAGGTTGATGTTTAGGGTGACGGTGAAAGTGAGACTGAGGGTTCGTGTGAGGGTTAGGTTTAGGGTGAGGGTTAGGTTTAGGATTAGGTTTAGGTTTAGGGTGAGGGTAAGGCTTATGATGACAGTTAGGGTGAGGGTGAGGGTTAGGGTTAGGGTTAGGGTTAGGGTGAGGGTTGGGGTGAGGGTTAGGGTTAGGGTTAGGGTGAGGGTTAGGGTGAGGGATAGGGTTATGGTGAGGGTAAGGGTTAATCTAAAGGTTAGGTTGAGAGTGAGCATTTGTGTTAGCATCAGGGTTGGGTTGAGGGTTAGGGTTAGGGTTAGGCTGAGGGGTAGTTTTCGGGTTATGGTGAGGGTTAGGGTTAGGGTTAGCGTGAGGGTAAGAGTTAGGATGACAGCTAGGGTGAGGGTCAGGGTTAGGGTTAGGGTTAGGTTGAGGGTGAGGGTTAGGGTGAGGGTTAGGGTTAGGGTTAGGGTGAGGGTTAGGGTGAAGTTTAGGGTTAGGGTTAGGGTTTGGGGTAGGATGAGGTTTAGGGGGAGGGGAAGGGGTAGGGTGAGGGTTACGGAGAGGGTGAGGGATAAGGTTATGTTGAGGGTAAAGTTTAATCTAAGGGTTAGTTTGAGAGTGAGCATTTGTGTTAGCATCATGGTTGGGTTGAGGGTTAGGGTTAGGGTTAGTTTGAGGGGTAGTTTTAGGGTTAGGGTGAAGGTTTTGGTTAGCGTTAAGGTGAGGTTAAGGGTTTGGCTGAGGGTGAGGGTGAGGGTTAGGGTTAGTCTTAGGGTGAGGGTGAATGTTAGGGGTAGGGATAGCGTGAGTGTGAGAGTGAGGATTAGGTTTAGGATTAGGGTTAGGGTTAGGGTTAGGGTTAGGCTGAGGTTTAGGCTGATGGGTAGGGTTACAGTTAGGGTGAGGGTTAGGTTTAGTGGGAGTGTTAGGGTTAGGTTTATGGTTAGGGTTAGGGTGAGGGTTCAGGTGAGGGTTTGGGTTAAGGTGTGGGTGAGGGTTAGGGTTAGTGTGAGGAATAGCTTTAGGGTTACGGTTATTGTTAGGGTTAGGATTAGGGTGAGGGTAAGGGTTAGGGTTAGTTTTATGGTTAGGGTGAGGATTCGGGTTAGTGTGCTGGTTAGGGTTAGGGTTAGATGAAGGATCGGGTAAGGGTTAGTGTGAGGGTTAGGGTGAGGGTGAGTATTATGATTAGGTTAAGGACTAGGGTTAGGCTGAGGGTGAGGGTGAGGTTGAGGTTTATGATTAGGGTTAGGGTGAGGGTTAGGTTTAGGGTGATGTTTAGGGTGAGGGTGAGGGTTAGGGTGAGGGTGAGGGTTCGGTTGAGGGTAAGGATTAGGGTGTGGATGAGGGTTAGCATGAGGGTGAGGGTTACAGTTAGGTTTAGGGTGTTGGTTAGGGTTAGGTTTTGGATTAGGGTGAGGTTTAGGGTGAGGGGTAGGGTCAGGGTTGGGGTGAGGTTTAGGGTTAGTGTGAGGTTTAAGGTTAGGTTTAGGGTAAGTGTGAGGATAAGGGTTAGTGTGAGGGATAGGGTTATTGTTAGGGTTAGGGTGAGGGTTATGGTTAGGGTTATGGTGAGGGTTAGGGTTAGGCTAAGGTTTAGGGTTGGGGATAGGGTAAGGGTGAGTGTGAGTTTGATGTTTAGAGGTAGATTTAGGGTGAAGTTGAGGGTTCGGTTTAGGATTAGGGTTAGGGTTAGGGTTAGGGTGAGGGTGAGGGTTAGGTTTAGGATTAGGGTTAGGGTTAGGCTTAAGGTGAGGGTGAGGTTGAGTGTTAGGGAGAGAATTAGGGTTAGGTTTAAGGTTAGGTTAAGGGTGAGGGTTAGGTTGAGGTGAGGGTTCATGTTTGGGTTAGGGTTAGGTTGATGGTGAGGGTTAGGGTGAGGGTGAGGTTTAGGTTTAGTGTTAGCTTTAGGGTGAGGGTTAGGATCAGGGTTAGGATTAGGGTGAGGGTTAAGGTGAGGGTTAGGGTTAGGGTTAGGGTGAGGGTGAGGGTTAGGTTTGGGGTGAGGTTTAGTGTTAATGTTAGTGTTAGTGTTAGGGTGAGGGATAGGGTTAGGGTTAGGGTTAGGATGAGGGTTAGGCTGTGGGGTAGGGTTAGCTTTAGGGTGAGGGTTAGGGTTAGTGTGAGTTTTAGGGTTAAGTTTAGGGTCAGGGTTAGGATTAGGTTAAGGGTGAGGGCTAGGTTGAGGGTGAGGGGTAGGGTCAGGGGTAGGGTTAATGTTAGGGTGAGGGTGAGGGTTAGGTTTAGTGTGAGGGTTAGGGTTAGTGTGAGTTTGAGGGTTAGGGTTAGGGTGAGGGTTAGGGTTAGGGTTAGGGATAGGGTGAGGGTGAGCGTTACGATTATGTTGAGGGTTAGGATGAGGGTAGGGTTAGGGTAAGGGTGAGGGTGAGGCTTAGGTTTAGTGTGAGGGTTAGGGTTAGTGTAAGGTTAAGGGTTAGGGTGAGGTTTAGGGTAACAGTGAGGCTTAGGGTTAGGGTGAGTTTGAGGGTGAGGGTGGGGTTTAGGGTTAGGTTTAGCGTTAGGTTTAGGGTTAAGGTGAGGGTGAGCCGTAGGGTGAGAGTGAGGGTTCGGGTGAGGGTTTGCGTGAAGGGGGAGGTTTATGGTTACGGTTCGGGTTAGAGTTAGGGTGAGGCTGTGGGTGAGGGTTAGGTTTAGGATTAGGGTTAGTGTTAGGATTAGGCTGAGGGTGAGTGTGAGGGTGATGGTGAGGGTTAGGTTTTGGGTGAGGGTTCAGGTTAATGTTAGGGTTAGGGTTAGGTTGAGCGATAGGATTAGGGTTAGGGTTAGGATGAGGAATACGCTGTGGGGTAGGGTTAGGATTAGGGTGAGGGTTAGGGTTAGTGTGAGTTTTAGGGTTAAGGTTAGGGTCAGTGATAGGATTAGGTTAGGGGTAAGGGTTAGGGTGAGGGTTAGGATGAGGGTGAGGTTTAAGTTTAGGGATAGGGTTAGGATGAGGTTAGGGTGAGGGCTAGGGTGAGTGTGTGGGTTAGGGTTAGGGATAGGGTGAGGATTAGGTTTAGGATTAGGGTTAGGGTTAGGGTGAGTCTTAGGCTGAGGGGAAGGTTTAGGGATAGGGTGAGGGTTAGGTTTAGTGTGAGGGTTAGGGTTTGGGGTAGGGTTAGGGTGAGGGCTAGGATGAGTTTGAGGGTTAGGGTTTTATTTAGGGATAGGGTAAGGATTAGCGTTAGGGTTAGTGTTAGGTTGAGGTTTAGGCTGATGTGTAGGGTTACAGTTAGGCTGAGGGTTAGGTTTAGTGGGAGTGTTAGGGTTAGGTTTAGGGTTAGGGTTAGGCTGAGGTTTCGGGTGAGCGTTTGGGTTAATGTGTGGGTGAGGGTTAGGGTTAGTGTGAGGACTAAGTTTAGGTTTAGGGTTACTGTTAGGGTTATGTTTAGGGTGAGGGTAAGGGTTAGGGTTAGTGGTATGGTTAGGGTGAGGGTTCGGGTTAGTGTGAGGGTTAGGATTAGGGTTAGGAGAAGTTGAGGGTAAGGGTTAGGGTGAGGGTTAGGTGAGGGTGAGGGTTAGGATTAGAGTTAGTGTTAGGATTAGGGTTAGGGTGAGGGTGAGGTTGAGGTTCAGTGTTAGGGTGAGGGTTAGGGTTATTGTTAGGGTTAGGTTGCGGGTGAGGGTGAGGGTGAGGGTGAGGGTTAGGGTTGGAGTAGGGTTAGGTTTGACTGAGGGTGAGGGTGAGAGTGAGGGTGAGGGTTAAGTTTAGGGTTAGGTTTAGGGTGAGGGCTAGGGTGAGGGTGATATTTTTGGTTAGGAAAGGTTTATTGTTAGGTTTAGTGTGAGGATTTGGGTGAGGGTGAGGTTTAAGGTGAGGGTTAGGGTTAGGGTGAGGGTTAGGGTTAGGGTTAGCGTGAGGTTTAGGGTTAGGGTGATGTTTAGGGTGAGGGTGAAGTTGAGAGTGAGGGTTCAGGTGAGGGTTAGGGTTAGGGTGAGGGTTAGGGTTAGGATTAGGGTTAGGGTGAGGATAAGGTTTAGGATGACAGGGTGAGGGTGAGGGGTAGGGTTAGGTTTGGGTTAGGGTGATGTTTATGTTGAGGGTGAGGGAAAGAGTGAGGATTCGGTTGAGGGTGTAGCTTAGGGTGTTGGTGAGGGTTAGGGTGAGAGTGAGGGTTCGGATGAGGGTGAGAGTTAGTGTGTTGGTGAGGGTTAGGGTGAGGGTGAGTGTTAGGGTTAAGTTTAGGATTAGGATGAGGGTTAGGGTTAGGGTTAGGGTGAGGGTTAGGGTGAGGGTTATGGTTAGGGATAGGGTGAGGATTAGGGTTAGTGTGAGGGTTAGGGTTAGGGTTGGTGTAAGGATAATGTTTAGGTTGAGGATTAGGGTGAGAGTGAGGGTTAAGGTTAGATTAAGGGTTAG
Organism: Dipodomys merriami; assembly: GCF_024711535.1. Classification (NCBI taxonomy): domain Eukaryota; kingdom Metazoa; phylum Chordata; class Mammalia; order Rodentia; family Heteromyidae; genus Dipodomys; species Dipodomys merriami. The sequence goes on from NW_027206579.1 coordinate 2,416,315, forward strand.
GGTGAGGGTTTGGCTAAGGGTTAGGTTTAGGGTTAGGGTGAGTGTGAGGGTTAAAGTTAGGGTTAGGGTGAGGGTTAGGGTTGGGATGAGGGTTAGGGTTAGGGTTAGGGTGAGGGTTTGGGTGAGTGTGAGTTTTAGGGTGTCTGTGACGTTTAGGGTTAGATTGAGGGATAAGGTGACGGTGAGGGTTAGGGTGAGGGTGAGGGTTAGGGTTAGGGTGAGTTATAGGGTGAGGGTTAGGGTTAGGGTGAGTGTGAGGATTAGGGTTAGGGTTACCCTTAGGGTTATGGTGAGGGTATGGGTTAGGGTGAGTTTTAGGTTGAGGTTGAGGGTTAGGGTTAGCGTTAGGGTTAAGGTGAGAGTTAGGGTGAGGGTTAGGGTTAGGGTGAGGGTGAGGGTTAGGGTTAGGGTTAGGGTGATGTTTATGGTTAGAGTGTGGGTTAGGGATAGGTTTATGGTTAGGGGGAGGTTTAGGTTTATGGTTAGGGTTCCAGTTAGGGTGAGTGTGAGGGTGAGTGTTAGGATTAGGATTAGGTTTAGGGTTAGTGATAGGCTGAGGGTGAGGGTGAGGGTGAGGGTTAGGGTTAGGGTTAGGGTAATGTTTAGGTTTAGGTTTAGGTTGAGGGTTAGGGTTAGGGTTAGGATTAGGATTAGGGTGAGGATTATGGTTAGGGTTAGGGTGTGGGTTAGGGATAGGTTTATGGTTAGGGTTAGCATTAGGTTTACCATTAGGGTTAGAGTGAGGGTGAGGTTGAGGATTAGGGTTAGGATTAAGTTTAGGGTTAGGGTGAGGCTGAGGTTGAGGATATGTTTGAGGGTGAGGGTGAGAGTGAGGGTTAGCTTTAGGCTTAAGGTGAGGGCTATGGTGAGGGCGAGCGTTAGGTTGAGGGTTAGTGTGAGGGTGCAGCTTTCGATTAGTAAAGGTTTAGGGTTAGGTTTAGGGTGAGGATTAGGCTGAGGGTGAGGTTGAAGGTGAGGGTTAGGGTTAAGGTGAGGGTTAGGGTTAGGGTTAGGGTTAGGTTGATGTTTAGGGTGAGGGTGAGGGTAAGGGCTGTGGTTAGGGTAATGTTTAGCCTTAGGGTTAGGTTGGGGATTAAGTTTAGGGTTAGGATGAGGGTTAGGGTGAGGATTATGGCTAGGGTTAGTGTGTGGGTTAGGTTTAGTGTGACCGTTAGGGTTAGGGTGAGGGTAAGCTTTAGGGTGAGGGTTAGGATGAGGGAGCGGGATAGGGTTAGTGTTAGGGTTAGGGTGAGCGGTTGGATGAGGGTTAGGTGTAGGGTAAAGGTGTGGGTTAGTGTTAGGGTTCAGTTCAGTGTTAGCGTTAGGGTGAGGTGTAGGGTTAGGGTTAGGGTTAGTGTGAGGATAAGGGAATGTTGAGGGTTAGGGTGAGGGATAGGGTTAGTGTAAGGTTTAGGGTGAGTGTTTGTGTGAGGGTTAGGTTTAGTTTTAGGGTTACGTGAGGGTTAGCATGAGGGTAAATTTTAGGGTGAGGTTTAGTATGAGGTTGAGTATTAGGGTTAGCATTAGTGTTAGGGTGAGGGTTAGGGTTAGGTATAGCATTAGAGTTAGGGTGAGGTTTAGGATTAGGGTAAAAGTGAGGGAGTGGTTTAGGGTTAGCATTAGGTTTACGGTTAGGTTTAGAGTGAGGGTGAGGGTGAGGAATAGGGTTAGGATTAGCTTTAGGTTTAGGGTGAGGCTGAGGTTTAGGGTGAGGGTGAGTGTTAGGGTTAGGCTTAGGGTGAGAGCTACGGTGAGGGCTAGGGTGAGGGCGAGGGTTAGGGTGAGAGTTAGGGTTGGGGTGAATGTTAGGATTACGGTTAGGGTGAGGGTGAGGGTGACGGTGAAGGTGAGGGTTAGGGTGTGAGTTAGGGTTAAGGTTATGCTGAGGGTAAGGGTTAGGGTGAGGTTTAGTTTGAGGGTTAAGGTTAGGGTGAGGATTATGGTGATGTTGAGTGTTAAGGTGACAGTGAGGGTTAGGGTGAGGGTGAGGTTTAGGTTTAGTGTTAGCATTAGGGTGAGGGTTAGGGTCAGTGTTAGGATTAGGGTGAGGGTTAAAGTGAGGGTTAGGGTTCGGGTTAGGTTTAGGGTTTGTATGAGGATTAGGGTTTGGGTTAGGTTTATAGTGAAGGTAAGGGTTAAGGTGAGGGTTAGGCTGAAAGGGTAGGTTTAGGGTAAGGGTGAGGGAGAGTGTGAGGGTAAGGGTTAGGGTGAGGGTTAGGGTGTGGGTGAGGCTTAGGGTTAGCATTAGTGTTAGGGTTAGGGTTAGAGTGAGTGTGAGGTTTAGGGTTAGGGTTAGGGTGAGGGTGAGGGTTAGGGTGAGGGTGAGGTTTAGGTTTAGGTTTAGGGTTATGGTTAGGATTAGTGTAAGGGTGAGGGCTAGTGTGAGGGTGAGGGTTAGGGTTTGGGTTAGGGTGAGGGTAAGGGTTAGGGTGAGGGGTATGGTGAGGTGTAGTTTTAGGGTTAGGGTGAGGGTTAGGGTTAGCGTGAGGTTTATGGTGAGGGTTAGGGCTAGGGTTAGGGTGTGGGTTAAGGTTAGGGTGATGTTTAGGCTGAGGCTGATGGTTAGGGTGATAGCTAGGGTGAGGTTTAGGGTTAGTGTTAGGATTAGGGTTAGGATGAGGGTGAGGTTTAGGGTTAGAATTAGGGTTAGGAGAGGTTTAAATTGAGGGTCAGGTTTAGGGTTATCGTTAAAGTTAGGGTTAGAATGAGCGTTAGGTTGAGGTTTAGGGTTAGGGTTAGGGTTAGGTTTAGGATGAGCGTTAGGCTGAGGGTTAGGGTTAGGCTCAGGGTTAGGGTTAGGGTTAGTGTGAGGGTTAGGTTTAGGGTTCGGGTTAGGTTGTGGACTGTGGTGAGGGTGAGGGTTAGGGTGATGGTTAGGATTACGGTTAGGGTTAGGGTCAGGTATAGGTTGAGGGTTAGGATTAGAGTAAGGACTTGGGTTGGGCTGAGTGTGAGGGTGATGTTGAGGGTGAGGGTTAGGGTTAGAGTGAAGGTTAGAATGAGTGTGAGGGGGAGGGGGAGAGCTTGGTTTGGGGTTAGAGTTAGGTTGAGGGTGAGGGTTAGGGTTAGGGTTAGCACTAGGTTTAGGCTGAGGGTGAGGGTGAGTTTAGGGTTAGGGTGAGGGTTACGGTTAGGGTTAGGTTTAGGTTGAGGGTTAGGGTTAGGGTTAGGGTTAGGATGATCATTAGGATCAGGGTTAAGTTTAAGATTAGTGTGAGGGTTAGGGTTTGGGTTAGGGTTAGTGTTTAGTTAGGGTGAAGGTTAGTTTTAGGTTTACGGTTAGGATAAGGTTTAGGCTGAGTGTTAGGTTTAGGGTTAGTGTGAGTGTTAGGTTTAGGGTTAGGGTTATGGTGTGCGCTAGGGTGAGGGTGAGGGTTAGGGTGAGGGTGAGGGTGAGGGTTTAGCTTAGGTAAGGGTTAAGGCTAGGTTAGGGTGAGGATTAGGATGAGGTTGAATGTTAAGGTGAGGGTTAGGATGAGTGTTAGGGTTACTGTGAGGGTTAGGGTTAGGGTTAGGGTTAGGGTTAGGGTTAGGGTTAGGGTTAGGGTTATGGTGAGGGTAAGGTATAGGGTGAGGTTTATTGTGAGGATGAATGTTAGGGTTAGTGTTAGGGTTACGGTGAGGTTTAGGGTGAGGGTTAGTGTTTGGTTTAGGGTTAGTTTGAGTGTGAGGTATAGGATGAGTTTTAGTGTTAGGATTAGCGTTAGGGATATGGTTTGGCTGAGGGTCAGGGTGACAGTAAGTGTGAGGGTTATGGTGAGGGTTAGTGTTAGATTGAGGGTGAGGGTGAGGATTAGGGTGAGAGTATGGGTTAGGTTGAGGATTAGTGTGAGGGTGAGGGTTACGGTTAGCCTTAGGGTTAGGGTGAGGGTTAGGGTTAAGGTTAGGGATAGGATGAGGATTAGGGTTAGGGTTAGGTTTAGGGTGAGGGTTAGGCTGAGGGATAGGGTTAGGGATAGAGTGACTGTTATGTTTACTGTGAGGATTAGGGTTAGGGTGAGGTATAGGTTTAGTGTGAGGTTTAGGTTTAGGGTTAGGGTTAGGATGAGTGTTAGGGTTAGGTTGAGGTTGAGGGGGAGGGTGAGGGCTAGGGTTAGGGTTAGTGTGAGGGTTACTGTTAGGATGAGGGTTAGGTTTAGGGTACAGGTTAGTGTTAAAGTAAGGGTTAGGTTGAGGGTCAGGGTGAGGATTAGGTTTAGGTTGAGGTTTAGGTTTAGGGTGAGGGTTAGGTTTAGGGTGAGCGTTAGGGTGATGGTGAGGATCAGGGTGAGGGTGAGGGTTAGGTTGAGAGTTAGGGTTAGGGTGAGTGTTAGGGTTAGGGTTAGGTTTAGGGTGAAAGTTAGGGTCAGGTGTCGTGATACTGTTAGAGTGAGGTTTAGGGTTAGTGTGAAAGTTATGGTTAGGGTTAGTGTGAGGATAATGTTTAGGGTGAGGGTTAGAGGGTGAGGGTTAGGGTGAGCGTTAGGGTTAGGTTCAGTGTAAGGGTTAGGGTTAAGGTTCTGTTTAGGGTGAGGTTGAGGGTTAGTGTGAGGGTGAGGGTGAGGTTGAGGGTGAGGGGTAGGATGAGGGTGAGGGTGAGGTTAGTTTAAGTTTAAGGTTAGAGTTAGGATTAGGCTGAGGGTGAGGGGTAAAGTGAGGGTGAGGGTTAGGGTTAGGGCTAGGGTGATTGTTAGGGTTTTTGTGAGGGTTAGTGTGATGGTGAGGGTCAGCGTGAGGGTGAGGGTTAGAATGAGGGTGAGGGTATGGTTGAGGGTAAGTGTTAGGATTAGGGTTAGGGTGAGTTTTAGGGTTAGGGTTAGAGTAATTGTTAGGGTTAGGATTAGGGTTAGGATGAGGGTGAGGGTTATTGTTAGAGTTAGGGTTAGGGTTAGGGTGAGGGTGGGGTTGACGGTTAGGGTTAGGATTAGGGTTATGGGTAGGTTAAGGCTGAGGAAGGGGAGGTTGAGGGTGAAGTTTAGAGTTAAAGTTAGGATTAGGTTGAGGGCTTGTGTGAGGGTGAGGGTTAGGCTGAGGGTGTGGGTGAGGGTTTCGGTTAAGTAAAGGTTAGGGTTAGGGTGAGGATTAGGGTGAGGATGAGGATTAAGCTGAGGTTAGGTTCAGGGTCAGGGTTGGGGTTAGAGTGAGGCTTAGGGTTAGGGTGATGTTTAGGGTGAGGGTGAGGGTGACGGTTAGGGTGAGGGTGAGGGGGAGGGTTAGGGTTAGAGTTAGGTTTAGGGTGAGTGTGAAGTTTAGGATTAGGAATAGGATTAGGATTAGGGTTAAGCTGAGGGTGAGGGTCAGGTTGAGGGTGAAGGTTAGGGTCAGGGTTAGTGTTAGGATTAGAGTGAGGGTTACGGTTAGTGTGAGGGTTTTGTTTAATGTTAGGTTGAGGGTTAGTGTTAGGGTGAGAATAAGGGTTTGGGTGTGGGTTAGGGTGAGTGTGAGTGTATGGATAGGGTTTGTGTTAGGGTTAGGGTGAGGGTTAGGGTTTGGGTGATGTTTAGAATTAGGGTGAGGGTTAGGGTGAGGATGACGGTTCAGTTGAGGGTGAGAGTTCCTTTGAGGGTGAGGGTTAGGGTGTGGGTGAGGATTAGGGTTAGGGTGAGGTTTAGCATTAGGGGTAGGGTTAGGGTTAGGTTGAGGGTTAGGGTTAGCATTAGGGTTAGATGAGGGGTAGGGAGAGGGTAGGGTTAGATTTAGGGTAGTTTTAGAGTGAGTGTGAGGGTTAGGTTGAGGCTGAGGGTGAGGGTTAGGGTTAGGTTTAGGATGAGGGTTTGGCTGACGGTTAGGTTTAGGCTTATGGTTAGGGTAAGGTTTAGGGTGACGGGGAGGGTTAGCTTTAGGATTAGGGTTAGGGTTAGTGTGATCGTTAGGGTTAGGGTTAGGGTGAGGGTTAAGTTGAGTATTAGGGTTAGTGTTGGGGTGAGGGTTAGGTTGAGGGTTAGGTTTAGAGTTAGGGTTAGTGTGAGGATAAGGGTTAGGCAGAGGGTAAGGGTGAGGGGGAGGATGATGGTGAGGGTTAGGGTGAGGGTGATGGTTACGGTTAGGTTTAGATTTAGGGTGAGAGTGAGGTTAAGGGTTAGGTTTTGGATTAGGGTTAGGCTTAGGCTAAGGGTGAGGCTGAGGGTCAGGGTGAGGGTTAAGGCTAGGGTGAGTGTTCGGGTTAGGGTTAGGGTTAAGGTTAGGTTGAGGGTTAGGGTTAGGGTTAGGATTAGGATGAGGGTTAAGCTGAGGGTTAGGTTTAGGTTTAGGGTGAGGGTAAGGTTTAGGGTGAGGTTTATGTTGAGGGTGAGGGTTAGGATTAGTCTTAGGTTTAGGGTGAGGGTTAGGGTTAGGGAAAGGTTTAGGGCTGAGTGAGGGTTAGGGTGAGGGAAAGGGTTAGGGTGAGAGTTAGGGTAAGTGTGCGGATAGGGTTATGGTGAGGGTAAGGTTTAGGGCAAGTTTTCGGGTGAGGTTGAGGGTTAATGTTAGCATTAGGGTTACGGTGAGCATGAGGGTTATGGTTAGGTTGAGGGCTAGTGTGAGGTGAGGGTTAGGGTGAGGGTGAGGGTTCTGTTGAGAATAAGAGTTAGGGTGAGGGTTAGGGATAGGGTTAGTGTGAGCGTAAGTGTTAGGGGCAGGGTTAGGGTGAGGGTGAAGGTTAGGGTTAGGGTGAGGGTTAAGGTTAGGGTTTTGGTTTGGGGGAGGGCTAGGGTGAGCCGTATGTTTAGGGTTAGGTTTAGTTTGCAGGTTAGGGTGAGGGTAAGGGTTAGGGTGAGGTTTAGGGTGAGGGTGAGGTTTAGGGTTAGGGTGAGGTTAGGGTGAGGGTTAGGGTTAGGGTTAGGGATAGGGTGATGATAAGGGTTAGTGTGATAGTTAGGGTAAGGTTGAGGATAAGTGTTAGTGTGAGGATAAAGGTTAGGTTGAGGGTTAGGGTGAGAGTGAGGGTTAGGTTTAGGGTGAGGTTATGGGTTAGGGTTATGGTTAGGGTGAGGTTTACAGTGCGCCGTAGGTTACGGTTAGGGTTAGTTGGCAGTTTAGGGTGAGGGTAATGTTTAGGGTGAGGTTTAGCGTGAGGGTAAGAGTTAAGGTTGGAGTGAGTTTAAGGATTAGGTTGAGGGTTAGGGTTAGGATTAGTGATATGGTGAGGATTAGGGTTAGTGTGAGGGTTAGGGTGAGGTTTAGGATTAGGTTCATTGTGAGGAGAAGTGTTAGGGTGAGGGTTAGGGTGAGGGTGAGGTGTTGTGTTAGCATTAGGGATAGGGTGAGCGTTAGGGTGAGGGTTAAGTTTAGGGTGAGGGTAGGGTTAGGTTAAGGCTGAGGGTTAGGGTTAGGTTGATATTTATGGTGAAGTTGATTGTTAGGGTGAGGGTGGGGGTGAAGGTTAGGTTAAGGGTTAGGGTTAGGGTGAGGTGAGGGTGAGGATGAGGGTTAGGTTTAGGATTAGGGTTAGGGTTTTGCTTAGTGTTAATGTTGGTGTGAGGATGTGGGTTCAGGTGATGGTGAGGTTTAGGGTGTGTGTGTGGGTTAGGGTTAGGCTGAGGATTAGGGTTAGGGTTAGGATTATGGTGAGGTTAAGAGTTAGGGTGAGGTTTATGGTGAAGGTGATGGTTAGGGTTAGCATTAGAGTTAGGATGATGGTTAGGGTGAGGGTGAGGTTTAGGGTTAGGGTTAGGGTGAGTTTGAAGGTGATGGTGAGATTTAGTGTTAGGATTAGTGTTAGGGTTATGGTTAGAGTGAGGTTGAGGGTTTTGGTTAGGGTGAGGGTTAGGGTGAGGGTTTGTTTAGGGTGAGGGTTAGGGTTAGGTTAAGGGTTAAGGTTAGGGTGAAGTTTAGCATTAGGGTGATGTTTATTGTGAGGGTGACTGTTAGGGTGAGGGTGAGTTTCAGGGTCAGGGTGAGGGTTTGGATGATCATGAGGGTTAAGCTGTGGTTGAGAGTTAGGGTTAGAGTGAGGTAGGGTGACGGTGAGTGTTAGGGTGCAGGTTAGATTTAGTGTTAGGGTTAATGTGATGTGAGGGTGAGCGTGAGGGTGACGGTTAGGGTGAGGGTGAGTGTGAGGGTAGGGTTTAGGATTAGGGTTAGGGTGAGTTTTAGGGTTAGGGTTAGGGTTAGTGTGAGGATAAGGGTTAGGGTGAGACTGAAGGTTAGGGTTAGCGTTACGGTTAAGGTGAGATTTAGGGTGAAGGTTAGGGTCAGGGTTAGGGTTAGGGTTCGGGTGAGGGTTTGGGTGAGGGTGTTGTTACAGTGTGGGTGAAGTTTAGGGTTAGGGTGATCGTTAAGTTGATGTTGAGTGTTAGGGTGAGAGTGAGTGTTAGGGTTACGGTGAGCGTTAGGGTTAGGGTAAGGGTTAGGCGAAATGTGAGGATTAGGGTTAGAGTTAGGGTTATGGTGAGGGTACGGGTTAGGGTGAGGTTTGTGGTGAGGTTGAGGGTTAGGGTTAGCGTTAGGGTTAGGGTGAGGTTTAGGGTGGGGGTTAGGGTTAGGGTGAGGGTGCCTGTTAGGGTTAAGGTTAGGGTGAGGTTTAAGGTTAGGGTGAGGGCTAGGGATATGGTTAAGGTTTGGGTGAGGGTCAGAGTTAGCGGTAGGGTTAGAGTTAGGGAGAGGGTGAGGGTTAGAGTTAGGGTTAGGATTAGGTATACGGTTAGGCTGAGGGTGAGGCTTAGGTTTAGCGTGAGGGTTAGGGTTAGGTTTAGGGTTAGGGTTAGGTTGAGGGTTAGGGTTAGGTTTAGGATGAGGGTTTGGCTGAGGGTTAGGTTTAGGGTTAGGGTGAGGGTTAGTGTTAGTGTGATGGTTAGGGTTAGGGTTTTGTTTACGGTGAGAGTGAGGGTTAGGTTTAGGTTTAGGGTGAGGTGAGCGATAGGTTGAGGGTTTGGGTTAGGTTTAGTATTAGGGTGAGGGTTTAGTTAGGGTGAGGGTTAGTGTTAGGTTTAGGGTTTGGGTGAGGGTTAGGGTTAGGGTTAGAGTTCGGATGAGGGTGAGGTTGAGGGTTAGCGTTTGAATTAGGGTTAGGTTTAGGGTTATGCTGAGGGTGAAGTTGAAGGTGAGGGTGAGTTTTAGGGTTTGGGTGAGGGTTAGGGTTATGGTTAGGGTTAAGGTGAGGGTGAGGGTTAGGTTTAGGGTTAGGGTTAGGATGAGGGGTAGGCTGAGTGTTAGGTTTAGGCTTAGCGTGAGGGTAAGGGTTAGGGTGATGGTGAGGGATAGGTTTAGGATTCAGGTTAGGGTTAGGGTGATGGTTAGGGTTAGGGTTAGGCTTAGGGTGAAGGTTAAGGTGAGGGGTAGGGTTAGGGTTAGTGTTAGGGTGAGGATTAGGGTTAGGGTGAGGGTAAGGGTGAGGGGTAGGTTTAGGTTTAGGGTTAGTGGGAGGGTAAGGGTTAGGGAGAAGGTTAAGGTGAGGGTGAAGATGAGGGTGAGGGTTAGTGTGAGGGTGAAGTTAGGGTTAGGTTTAGAGTTAAGATGAGAGTGAGGGTGAGGATTAGGTTTTGGATTAGGTTTAGGTTTAGGTTTACTCTGAGGGTGAGGTTAAGGGTGAGGGTGAGTTTGAGTGTTAGGTTGAGAGTTAGGGTTAGGGTTAGGGTTAATGTTAGGGTGAGGGATAGGGTTAGGGTTAGGGTTTGGATCAGGATTAGGCTGAGGGTTAGGATTAGTGTTAGGGTGAGGATAAGGGTTAGGGTGAGGGTTATGGTGAGGGTGAGGGTTGGGGTTAGCTTAGGGTTAGGGTGAGGGTTAGGGTGAGTTTTAGGGTGAGGGTTAGGGTGAGAGTTAGTGTTAGGGTTAGGGATAGGGTTGGGTGAGGGAACGTGTTAGGGTGAGGGTTAGTGTGGGGATGAAAGATATGGTTATGGTGAGGGTAAGGGTTAGGGCGAGGTTTAGGGTGAAGTTGAGGGTTAATGTTAGCATTAGGGTTATGGTGAGCGTGAGGTTTAGCGTGAGCGTTATGGTTAGAGTTAGGGTTAGGGTGAGGGTTAGGCTGAGGGGTAGGGTTAGGGTTAGGGTTATGGTGAGGCTTACTGTGAAGGGTAGGGTTAGGATGAGGGTGAGGGTTAGTGTTAGGGTTAAGGTGAGGTTGAGGGTGAGGGTAAGTTAGGTGAGGGTTAGGTTGAGGTTGAGGTTTAGGTTTAGGATTAAGGTTAGGGTTAGGTTTAGGGTAAGGGTTAGGGTTAAGTTTAGGGTAAGGGTGAGGGTGAGGGTGATGGTTAGGGTTAGGGTTAGGATTAATTGCTAGGATTAGGGTTAGCCTGAGTGTGGGGGTGAGGGTTAGGGTTAGGGTTAGGTTTATGGTTAGGTTATGGTGAGGGTGAGGGTTAGAGTTAGGGTGTTGGTTAGGGTGAGTGTTAGGGTGACTGTGAGGGTTAGGGTTAGGGTGAGGGTTAGGTTTAGAGTGAGTGATAGGGTTATGGTTAGGGTTAGGGTGAGGGTGAGGGTGTGGGATTGGGTGAAGGTTAAGTTTAGGGTTTGGGTTTAGGTTAGGTTGAGGGTTAGGCTGAGTGTTAGGTTTAGGGTTAGGTTGAGGATAAGGGTTAGGGTGAGGGTGAGGCTTAGGTTTAGGATTAGGGTTAGTTTTAGGGTGAGGGTAAGGAATAGGGCTAGAGTTAGGTTTAGAGTTAGGGTGAGGGAGAGAGTAAGGTTTAGGTTTTGTATTAGGGTTAGGTTTAGGGTTAAGCTGAGGGTGAGGTTGAGGGTGAGGGTGACGGTTAGGGTGAGGGTTAGGTTTAGGGTTAGGATGAGGGTTAGGCTGAGGTTTAGGGTTAGGGTTCGGTAAGGGTAAGGGTTAGGGTGAGACTGAGGGTTAGGCTTTGGCTTAGGGTTAGGGTGCCGGTTAGGGTGAGGTTTAGTGTTAGTGTTAGGGTTAGGGTTAGAGTGAGGGTTAGGGTGAGGGTAAGGGTTAGGGTTAGGGTTAGGTTGATGTTGATGGATAATGTTAAAGTGAGGGTAAGGGTTAGGGCGAGGTTTAGGGTGAGGCTGAGGGTTAATGTTAGCATTAGGGGTATGGTGAGGGTGATTGTTAGGGTGAGGGTTATAGTTAGGGTTAGGGATAGGGTGAGGATTAAGGTTAGGGTTAGGTTTACAGTGAGGGTTAGGCTGAGGGGTAGCGTTAGGGTTAGTGTTAGGGTGAGGGTTAGGGAGTGGGTTAATGTTAGGGTTAGGGTTAGGGTGAGGTTGAGGGTGAGGGTTAGGGTTAAGGTGAGGGCTATGGAGAGGTTGAGGTTTAGGGTTAGCCTTAGGGTTAGGCTTAGGTTTAGGGTTAGGGTGAGGGTGAGGTCTAGTGTTAGTATTAGGGTTAGGGTTAGGGTTAGGGTGAGGATGAGGTTTAGAGTGAGGGTAAGGGTTAGGGCGAGGTTTAGGGTGAGGTTGAAGATTAATGTTGGCATTAGGGTTACTGGGAGGGTGAGGGTTAGGGTGAGTGTTATGGTTATGCTTAGGGATACAGTGAGGATTAGGGTTAGTGTTAGGTTTAGGGTGAGGGTAAGTCTGAGGGATAGGGTTAGGTTTAGCGTTACGGTGAGGGTTAGGGTTAGGGTGAGGGTTAGGATTAGGGTTAGGTTCAGGTTGAGGTTGATAATGAGGGTAACGGTTATGTTGATGGTTAGAGTGAGGTTGAGGTTTAGGGTTAGCATTAGGGTTAGCGTTAGGGTTAGGGTGAGGGTTAGGGTTAGGCTTACGTTTAGGGTAAGGGTTAGGGTTAGGGTGAGGGTTAGGGTTAGGGTGATTTTTAGGGTGATGGTGAGGGTTAGGGTGAGGGTGAGGTTGAGCGTGAGGGTTAGGTTGAGGGTGAGTGTGAGTGTGAGGGTGACGGTGAGGGTTACCGTTAGGGTTAGGTTTAGGGTGAGGGTAAGAGTTAGGGTTAGCTTAGGGTTAGTGTAAGTGTTAGGCTGAGGATGAAGGTTAGGGTGAGGGTTAGGGTTAGGTTTAGGGTGAGGGTTAGGGGTAGTGTGAGGGTTATGGTTAGGGTGAGGTTGAGGGTCAGGGTGAGGTTGAGAGTGACGTTGAGGGTGAGGGTTAGGGTTACGGTTATATTTAGGGTGAGGTGAGGGTGAGGGTTAGGTTTAGGGTGAGGGTTAGGGTTTGGTTTATGGTTAATGTTTCGGTTAGGGTAAGGGTGAGGGTAAGGATTACATTGAGAGTTATTTTGCGGGTGAGTGTTAGGGTTAGGGTGAGGGTAAGGGTTAGGGTGAGGGTTATTGTGAGGGTTTGGGTTCGGGTTAGCATTAGGGTTAGTTTGAGGGTGAGGGTTTGGGTGAGGGTTAGGGTTAAGGTTAGGGATAGCGTGAGGATTAGGTTTAGTGTGAGGGTGAGGGTCTGGGTAAGGGTTAGGGTTAGATTTAGGGTGAGGGTGAGTGTGAGCATTAGAATTAAGATTAGGGTTAGGGTTAGAGTTAGGTGAGATTGAGGGTGAGGGTTAGGGTTTGGGATAGAATTAGCGTAAGGGTGAGCATGAAGTTTAGGTTTAAGATTAGGGTTAGGGTTATGGTGAGGGTTAGGGTGAGGGTGAGAGTGAGGCTTAGGCTTAGAGTTAGGGTGAAGTTTAGGTTTACGGTGAGGGCTACGGTGCGGGTGCGTTTTAGGGTGAGTGTGCGGGTGAGGTTGAGGTTTTTGGTTAGGTAAGGGTTATGTTTAGGGTTAGGGTGAGGATTAGGGTGAGGGTGAGGGTTAGGGTGAGGCTCAGGGTTAGGGTGAGAGTTAGGGTAACGGTGAGGGTTACGGTTTAGGGTTAGGTTGAGGCTGAGGGTTAGGTATAGGGTAAGGGTTAGGGTTAGTTTGAGGCTGAGGGTGAGGTATAGAGTAAGGGTTAGGGTTATGGTGAGGGTTAGGTTTAGGTTAAGTGTTAGGGTGAGGGTGAGGTTTAGGGTTAGGGTTAGGGTGAGGTTTAGGGTTAATGTTAGGGTTAGTGTAAGGGTTAGAGTTAGGGTGAAGGTTAGATTTAGAGTTAGGATTAGGGTTAGGGTAAGGGTTAGGGTGAGGGTGAGGGTTAGGGTTAGGTTAAGGGTGAGGTTGAGGGTGAGGGTTAGGGTGAGTGTGAGTGTGAGGGTTTCGGTTATGTAAGAGTTAGGGTTAGGGTTAGGGTGAGGATTAGGGTGAGGGAGAGGGTTAGGGTTAGGGTTAGGTTTAGGGTGAGGTTAAGTGTTAGGGTGAGGGTGAGGGTGAGGGTGAGTGTTAGGGTTAGGGTGAGTGTGAGTGTGAGTGTGAGTGTTTCGTTTAGGTAAGGTTTAGGGTTAGGGTTAGGGTCAGGATTAGGGTGAAAGTGAGGTTTAGGTTGAGAGTTAGGGTTAGGGTGAGGGTTAGGTTTAGGTTTGAGGTGAGGTTTAGGGTGACGTTGAGAGTTAGGATGAGGTTGAGGGTTAGGATTATGCTTAGGGTGAGGGTTAGATTTAGGGTGAGTGTTAGGGTGAGGGTTAGGGTTAAGGTTAGGGAGAGGGTTAGGGTTAGGGTGAGGGTTAGGGTTAGTTTGAGGGTTAGGGTGAAGTTGAGTTTGAGGTTGAGGCTTAGGGTGAGGGTGATGGTGACGGTGAGTGTTAGTGTTAGGATTCAGGTTAGGGTTAGGGTGATAGTTAAGGTTAGGTTTAGGGTTAGGGTGAGGTTGATGGTGAGGATGAGGTTTAGGTGTAGGGTTAGGTTTAGGATTAGGGTGAGATTTAGGTGAAGGGTTAGGGTTAAGGTGAGGGTTAGATTTAGGGTTACGGTGAGGGTTAGGGTTAGGGTTAGGTTTAGGGTGAGTTTAAGTGTTAGGGTGAGTGTGAGTGTGAGGTTTAGGTTTAGAATTAGGGTTAGGTTTAGGGTTAGGCTCAGGTTGAAAGTATGAGTGAGGCTCACCCTAGCACTCACGGCTAGGATTAGGTTGAGGGTTAGGATGCTGGGTAGATTTAGGGTTAGAATTAGGGTGAGGGTTAGGTTTAGTGTGAGGGTTAGGGTTAGGGTTAGGGTTAGGGTGATGGTAAGTGTTAGAATGTGGGTTAGGGTGAGAGTGAGGGTTAGGCTGATGTTTAATGTGAAGGTCGAAGTTAGAGAGAGTGAGAGGTTTCGGGTGAGGTTGAGGGTTAGGATGTGGGTGAGAGTGAGGGTTAGGGTGAGGGTAAGGGTTAGGGTGATGTTTAAGGTGAGTGTGAGGTTTAGGGTGAGAGTTAGTGTTCAGGGAAGGGGAATTGTTAGGGTGTAGGTAAGGGTTAGGCTAAGGGTGAGGCTTAGGGTGACCGGGATGGTTAAGGTTCAGGGGAGGATTAGGCTTCGGGTTAGTCTTTGGGTTTGGGTTCGGGTTAGGTTTAGGGTGAGTGTTAGGTTGAGCGGTAGGATTAGTGTTAGGATGAGATTTAGACTTAGGGTGAGGGTTACGTTTAGGCATAAGGTTAGGGTTAGAGTGAGGATAAGGTTTAGGGTGAGGGTTAGTGTTAGACTGAGGGTTAGGGCTAGGCTTAGGATTAGGGTGAGGGTTAGGGTTAGGGTTAGGTTTCGGTGAGGGTTAGGGTGAGTGAAAGGGTTAGGGTGAGGGTTAGGTTGAGGTTGAGGGATAGGGTTATGGTGAGGGTAAGGGTTAGGGCGACGGTTAGGGTGAGGTTGAGGGTTAGGGTTAGCATTAGTGTTAGGGTGAGGGTGAGCATTAGGGTGACGGTGAGGGGTAGGCTGAGGGGTAGGGTTAAGGTTAGGGTTAGGGTGATGGTTACATTTAGGGTTAGGGTGAGGGTGAGTGTTAGGGTAATGGTTAGGTTCAGGGTTAGGGTGAGGGTGAGGGTTAGGGTTAGCATTAGGGTTAGGTTCAGATTGAGTGTTAGGGTTTGGGTTAGGTTGAGGTTGAGGGTTAGGGTTGCCATTAGGGTTACGGTTACGTTTAGGGTGCAGGTTAGGTTTAGGTTTAGAGTGAGGGTGAGGGTCAGGGTTAGGGTTAGGATTAGGTTTAGGGTTAGGGTGAAGCTGAGGGTGAGGTTGAGGGTGAGGGTGAGCGGGAAGGTGAGGGTTAAGTTTAGCGTTAAGTTTAGGGTGAGGTCTAGGGTGAGGGTGAGGGCTAGGGTGAGGGTTAGTGTGAGGGTTATGGTTAGTGTTAGGTGAGTGTTAGGGTTAGGATTAGTGTAAGGATAAGGTTTAGGTTGAGGATTAGGGTGAGAGTGAGTGTTAGGGTTAGATTAAGATTTAAGGTGAGGGTTAAGGTAAGGGATAGGGTTAGGAATAGAGTGAGGGTGAGAGTTAAAGTTAGGTTTAGTGTGAGGGTTAGGGTTGGGGAAAGGGTTAGGGTTAGGGTTAGAGGTAGAGTTAGGGTTAGGTTGAGCAGTAGGATGAGGGTGAGGTTTAGGGTTAGCGTTAGTTTTAGGGTGAGGTTTAGGGTGAGAGTTGAGTGTTAGGGTTAGGGTTAGGGTGAGAGTGTGGGTTAGGGTTAGTTTGAGGGTGAGGGTCTGTGTTAGGGTTAGGGTTAGGCTTCGATTTAGGATGAGGGTGATGGTGAGGGTTAGAATTAGGATTAGGGTTAGGGTTAGAGTTAGGTGAGAGTGAGGATGAGGGTTAGGGTTTGGGTTAGAATTAGGGTGAGGGTGAGCATGAGGGTTAGGGTTCGGAATAGGGTTAGAATTATGGTTAGGGTTAGGGTGAGAGTGAGGGTGAGGCTTAGGGTGAGGATGAGGTTTAGGTTGAGTGTTAGGTTGAGGGTGAGGGTTAGGATGAGGGTGAGGGTGAGGGAGAGCATGAGGGTTCGGGTGAATGTGGGAGTTCGGTTGAGGTTGAGGGTTCGGGTGTGGGTCAGGTTTAGGTTTAGGGTGAGGGTTAGGGTGACGGTGAGGGATAGGGTGAGGGTGAGGTTTAGGATTGGGGTTAGGGTGAGGGTTAGGTTTAGGGTGAGTGTTAGGATGAGGGGTAGGGTTAGGGTTAGGCAGAGTGTTAGGGTTAGGGTGAAGATTAGGGTTAGTTTGAGGGTTAGGGTGAAGGTGAGTTTGAGGTTGAGGGTTAGGGTGAGGTTGATGGTGACGGTGAGGGTTAGGGTTAGGATTCGGGTTAGGGTTAGGTTGAGAGTTAGGGTTAGGGTTAGGTTTAGGATGAGGATGAAGGTGAGGGTGAGGGTTAGGGTTAGGGTTAGGGTTAGGATTAGGTTTACGTTTAGGGTAAGTGTTAGGGTTAGGGTTAGGGTGAGGGTTAGGTTTAGGATTAGGGTGAGGGTTAGGGTTAGGGTTATGTTTAGAGTGAGGGGTAGGGTTAGGATTAGGACGAGGGTGAGGGTTAGGTTGAGGGGTAGGGTTAGGGGTCGGTTAAGGCTTAGTGTTAGGGTGAGGGTTAGGTTTAGGGTTAGGATTAGGGTGAGGGTGAGGGTGAGGGTTAGGGTTAGGGTTAGGGTAAGGGTTAGGTTTAGGGTGAGGGTTAGTTTTAGGTTTAGGTTTAGGGTGAGGGTGATGCTGAGGGTTAGGGTTAGGGTTAGGATTAGGGTGAGGGTGAGGGTGAGGGTTAGGGTTAGGGTTAGGGTCAGGGTTAGGTTTAGGGTGAGGGTTAGTTTTAGGTTTAGGTTTAGGGTGAGGGTGATGCTGAGGGTTAGGGTTAGGGTTAGTGTGAGGATAAAGTTTAGGTGAGGATTAGGGTGAGGGTGAGGGTTAGGGTTAGCATAAGTTTTAGGGTGAGGGTTAGGGTTAGTGTTAGGGTTAGGGTAAGGGTTAGGTTTAGGGTAAGGATTAGTGTTAGGCTTACGGTTAGGGTCATGGTTAGGGTTAGGGTCAGGGTAAGGCTTAGGGTTAGGGTTAGGGTGAAGGTTAGGGTTAAGTTTAAGGTTAGGATAAGGTTAGGTTAGCGTTAGGGTTAGGGTTAGGGTGTTGTTTAGGATGATGTTGAGGGTTAGGGTGAGGGTGAAGTTGAGCGTGAGAGTTGGGTGAGTGGGAGGGTGATGGTGAGGGTTAGGGTTAGGGTTAAGTTTAGGGTGAGAATAAGTATTATTGTTAGGATTAGGATTAGGGTAAGTGTTAGGCTGAGGGTAGGGTGAGGGTGAGGTTTTCGGTTAGGGAAGGATTAGGGTTAGGTTTAGGGTGAGGATTAGGGTGAGGGTGAGAGTTAGGGTTAGAGTTAGGGTTAGGGTGAGGGTTAAGCTTAGGGTTAGGATGAGGGTTAGGCTTAGTGTGAGAGTTACAGTTAGGGTTAGGGTTAGTGTGAGGATAAGTGTTATGGTGAGTGTTAGGTTGAGACTGAGGGTTAGGGTTAGAGTTAGGGTTAGGGTGACGTTTAAGTTGGGTGTTAGGGTTCTGGTTAGGGTTGGGTGAGGGTTAGTGTGAGCCTAAGGGTTAGTATGAGGGTTAGGTTGAGGGTGAGGGATAGGGTTATGGTGAGGGTAAGGGTTAGGTTTAGGGTGAGAGTGAACGTGAGGGTAAGGGAAGGGTTAGGGTCAGGGTTAGGGTTAGGCTGAGGCTTAGGTTGAGAATGAGCATTTGTGTTAGCATCAGTGCTGGGTTGATGGTGAGGGTTAGGGTTAGGCTGAGGGGTAGTTTTTGGTTTGGGTGAGGGTTAGGGTTAGGGTTAGGGTTAGGGTGAGTTTAATGGTTAGGGTGTGGGTGAGTGTGAGGGTTGGGGTTAGCCTTAGGGTGAGTGTGAGGTTTAGGTTTAGGGTTAGAGTGAGTGTGAGTGTGAGGGTTAGGTTTAGGATTAGGGTTAGGGTTAGGATTAGGCTGAGGTTGAGGGTGAGGGTGAGGGTGAGGGTGAAGGTGAGGTTTAGGGTTAGGGTTAGGGTTAGAGTTAGTTTTAGGTTGTGCGCTAGGATGAGGATGAGGGTTAAGGTTAGTATTAGGGTGAGGTTTTTGGTGAGGGTTGAGGGTTAGGGTTAGGGTTAGGGTGAGGGTGAGGGTTAGGGTTAGGGTGATGGTGAGGATTAGGAATAGGGTGGGGGATAGAGTTACAGTGAGGGTGAGGGTGAGGGTGAAGGTTAGGATTATGTTTAGGGTTAGGGATAGTGTGAGTATGAGTGTTGGGGTGTTTTTGAGGGTTAGGGATGGGGTTAGGATTAGTTTTAGGGTGAGGGTTAGAGTTAGGATTAGGGTTAGGATGAGGTTTAGGGTAAGGGACAGGGTTAGGTTTAGGCTGAATGTTAGGATTAGGGTGAGGGTTAGGGTAAGGGTAAGTGTTAGGGTTAGGGTGAGGTTAAGAATTAGGGAGAGGGTGAGGGTTAGCGTTAGGGTAAGGTTGAGGGTTAGGGTGGGGCTTAGGGTTATGTTTAGAGTTACGGTGAGGGTTAGGGTTAGGGTTAGTGTGAGGTTTAGGTTGAGGGTGAGGGTGAGGGTGAGGGTGAGGGTAAGGTTTAGGGTGTGGGTTAGGGTTTGGTTTAGGGTGAGGGTTAGTGTTAAGGTGAGGGTTAGTGTGAGGGTGAGATTTAGGTTATGGTTTAGGGTGAGGGTTAGGGTTAGGGTGAGTGTTATGGTGAGGGGTAGGTTTAGGGTTAGGGAGAGGGTTAGGGTTTGTGTGAGGGTTAGGGTTACGGTTAGAGTTAGGTTTAGTATGAGGATAAAAGTTAGGGTGAGGGTTAGGGTTAGGGTTAGGGTTAAGTTTAGGGTTAGGGTTAGGTTTAGGGTAAGTGTTAGGGGTAGGGTAAATATGAGGTTTAGGGTGAGGGATAGCGTTAGGGTGAGTATTAGATTTAGGGTTAGGGTTAGGGTGAGCGTGAGGATTAGGTTTAGGGTTAGGGTTAGGGTGAGGGTGAGGGTGAGTTTTAGGGTTAGGGTGAGGATTAGATTTAGGTTTATGGTTAGGTTAAGAGTTAAGATTAGGTTGAGGGTTAGGTTTAGGGTTACGGTTAGGGTGAGGGTGAGTCTAGGGGTTAAGGTTAGTGTGAGGATAAGGGTTAGGGTGAGGATTAGAGTGAGATTGAGGGTTAGGGTTAGCATTAGGGTTAGGGTGAGGGTTAGGGTTAGGGTTAGTTTAAGGGTTAGGGTTAGGGTTAGGGTAAGGGTTAGGTTTAGGCTTAGGGTTAGGGTTAGCATTAGGGTGAGGGTGAGGCTTAGGGATAGTTTTAGGTGAGGGTTAGGTTTAGGCTTAGGGTTAGGGTAAGGGTTAGGGTTAGGGTGAGGGTTAGGGTTAGGGTGATTTTTAGGGTGACGGTGAGGGTTAGGGTGAGGGTGAGGGTGAGCATGAGGGTTAGGTTGAGTGTGAGTGTGAGTGTGACAATGAGGGTTATGGTTAAGGTTAGGTTTAGGGTGAGGGTAAGGGTTAGGGTTAGGATTAGTGTTATTGTAAGGGTTAGGCTGAGGGTGAGGCTGAGGGTTAGGGTTAGGGTTAGGGTGAGGGTCAGGGGTAGTGTGAGGGTTAGGTTGAGGATGAGGTTTAGGGTCAGCGTGAGGTTGAGGGTGACGTTGAGGATGACGGTTAGGGTTAGGGTTATGGTTAGGGTGAGGGTGAGGGTGAGGTTTAGGGTTAGGGTTAGTGTTATTGTTATAGTTAGTGTTAGGGTTAGGATTAGTGTGAGAGCGAGGGTGAGGGTTAAGTTTAGATTTACGGTTAATGTGAGGGTGAGGGTGAGGGTTAGGGTTAGGATTAGGGTTAGTGTTAGGGTTAGGATGAGGGTTAGGCTGAGGGTTATAGTTATGTTTAATGTGAGGGTTAGATTTAGGGTTACGGTTCGGGTGAGGGCAAGGGTTAGGAAGAGGTTTAGGGTGAGTTTGAGGGTTAGGTTTAGGGTGAGGGTTAGGGTGAGATTTAGGGTTAATGTTAGGGTTAGGGTTAGGGTGAGGTTAATTGTTATAGTGAGAGGTATTTTGAGGGTGAGGTTTAGGGTAAGGGGGAGGTTAAGGGTTAGGGTGAAAGTTATTGTGACGGTTTGGGTTCGGGTTAGCATTAGGGTTAGGTTGAGGGTGAGGATTAGGGTGAGGTTTAGTGTTAGGGTTAGGGATAGGGTGAGGATTAGGGTTAGTGTGAGGGTGAGGGTCTGGGTAAGGGTTAGGGTTAGATTTATGGTGAGGGTGAGGGTGAGCATTAGAATTAGGTTTAGGGTTAGGGTTAGAGTTAGGTGAGATTGAGAGTGAGGGTTAGGGTTTGGGTTAGAATTAGGGTGAGGGTGAGCATGAGGGTTAGGGTTAGGATTAGGGTTAGGGTTATGGTGAGGGTTAGGGTGAGGTTGAGGTTAAGGCTTAGGTTTAAGGGTAGGGTGAGGGTTAGGGTGAGGTTTAGTGTTAGTGTTGGGGTTACGGTTAGGGTGAGGGTTAGGGTGAGCCTAAGGATTAGAGTGAGTGTTAGGGTGATG
This sequence comes from Dipodomys merriami, assembly GCF_024711535.1. Taxonomy (NCBI): domain Eukaryota; kingdom Metazoa; phylum Chordata; class Mammalia; order Rodentia; family Heteromyidae; genus Dipodomys; species Dipodomys merriami. The sequence continues at coordinate 2,436,452 of NW_027206579.1, forward strand.
GTGAGGTTTAGGTATAGCATAAGTCTTAGGGTTAGGATTACAGTGAGATTTAGGGTTCGGTTTAGGATTAGGTTGAGTGTGAGGGTTTTGGTTATCCTTAGTGTTAGCGTTAGGTTGAGAGTGAGGGTTAGGGTGAGGATTAGGGTGAGGGTTAGGGTTAGGGTGAGGGTTAGTGTTAGGGTGAGGGTGAGGGTAAGGGTTAGGGTGAGGGCTACGTTTAGGGTTAGGGTTATGTTGAGCTTTAGGTTTAGGGTGAGTGTGAGGGTGAGGGTTTGGTTTAGGATGAGGCTTAGGTGTAGGGTTAGGCTTTTGGTGAGGGTGAAGTTGAGGGTAAGTTTTAGGTTTAGGTTGAGGGTTAGGGTTATGTTTATTGTTAGGTTGAGGCTGAGGGTTAGGGTGAGGGTGATGGTGAAGGTGAGGGTGAGGGTGATGGTTAGGTTTAGGGTGAGGGTTAGGGTAATATTTAGGGTCAGGGTGAGGGTGAGTGTTAGGGTGAGGTTGAGGTTTAGGGTTAGCATTAAGGTTAGGGTTTGGGTTACGCTGAGGTTTAGGGGTAGGGTGAGGGTTAGGGTGAGGTTCAGGGTTAGGGTTTGGATGAGGTTGATGTTTAGGGTTAGCATTAAGGTTAGGGTTAGGGTTAGGCTGAGGTTTAGGTGTTGGATTAGGGTTAGGGTGAGGTTGAGGTTGAGGGTGAGGTTGAGGGTGAGTGTGAGGTTTAGGCTGACATGTAGGGTTAGGTTTAGGGATAGGGTGAAGTTTACGGTTAGGGTTAGGTTTAGGGTGAGTGTTAGGCTGAAGGGTAGGTTTAGGGTTAGTGTGAGGGTTAGGGTGAGGTTTAGGGTTAGGGTTAGCGTTAGGGTGAGGTTGAGGGTGTGGGTAAGGTTTAGCGTGATGGTTAGGGTGATTTTGAGGTTTAGGGTTAGCATTAGATTTAGGGTTAGCCCTAGGCTGAGGTTTAGGGTTAGGATTAGGGTTGGGGTGAGGGTGAGGGCTAGTGTTAGCATTATGGTTAGGTTTAGGTTTAGGATTAGGGTTAGTGTGAGTGTTAGGGATAGGGTAACCGTAAGGATGAGGGTAAGAGTTAGGGTTACAGTAAGGGTGAGGGTGAAGGTTAGGTTTAGAGTTAGGATTAGGGTTAGGGTTAGGGTTAGGCTGAGGGTGGGGGTGAGGTTGAGGGTGAGGGTTAGAGTTAGGGTTAGTTTTAGCGTGAGGGCTAGGGTGAGGGAGAGGTTTAGTGTGAGGGTTAGGTTGAGGGTATGGATTTCGGTTAGGAAAGGCTTAGGTTTAGGGTTAGCTTGAGGATTGGGGTGAGGCTGAGGTTTAAGGTGAGGATTAGGGTTAGGGTGAGGATTAGGGTTAGGGTTAGGGTGAGGTTGAGGATTAGGATGATGTTTAGGGTGAGGGTGAGGGTTAGGGTGAGGGTGAGGGCTAGGGTGTAGGTGAGGGTTAGGGTTAGGTTGAGGTCTAGGGTTAGGGTTAGGTTTAGGGTGAGGTTTAGGTTTAGTGTGAGGGTGAACGTGAGGGTTAGGTTTAGGATTAGGCTTAGGTGTAGGGTTAGGCTTAGGGTGAGGGTGAGGGTCAGAGTTAGGATTAGGATGAGGTTTAGGGTTATGGTTAGGGTCAGGGTGAGGGTGAGGGTTAGGGTAAGAGTGATGTTGAGGGTGAGGGTTAGGTTTAGGGTGAGGGATAGTGTTATGGTTAGGGTTAGGCTGAGGGTGAGGGTGTGGGTTATGGTGAGGGTGATGGTGAGGTTGAGGGTGAGGGTGAGGATTAGCTTTTTGGTGAAGGTTAAGTTTAGGGTTTGGGTTAAGGTTAGGTTGAGGGTTAGGGTTAGGGTTAGGATGAGGGTTAGGCTGAGGTTTAGGTTTAGGGTTAGGGTGAGGGTGAGGGTGAGCGTTAGGATTAGGATTAGGGTTAGTTTTAGGGTGAGGGTAAGGGATAGGTTTAAGCTTAGGGTGAGGGTTTTGGTTAGGGTTAGTTTTAGAGTTAGGGTGAGGGTGAGGGTTAGGGTTAGGTCTTCTATTAGGTTTCGGGTTAGTGTTAGGCCGAGGGTGAGGTTGAGGTTGAGGGTGACAGGGTGAGGGTTAGGTTTACGGTTAGGGTTAGGATGAGAGTTAGGCTGAGGATTAGGATTAGGGTTCTGGTAAGGGTAAGGGTTAGGGTGAGATTGAGGGTTAGGTTTAGGCTTAGTGTTATGGTGACGGTTTGTGTGAGGTTTAGTGTTAGGGTTAGGGTTAGGGTTAGAGTGAGGGTTAGCGTGAGGGTAAGGGTTAGGGTGAGGGTTAGGCTGATGGTGAGGGAGAGGGTTAGGGTGAGGGTTAGGGTGAGGGTGAGGGATTTGGTTAGGAAAGGCTTTGGGTTATGGTTAGGGTGAGTATTAGGGTTTGGGGTGAAATTTAACTTGAGGATTAGGGTTAGGGTGAGGATTAGGGTTAAGGTTAGGGTTAGGGTGATGTTTAGGGTGAGGGTGATGGTTAGGGTGAGGGTTAGGATGAGGGTGAGGGTGAGGGTGTAGGTGAGGGTTAGGGTCACGGTGAGGGTCACTGTGAAGTTGAGGGTTCGGGTTCGGTTTAGGTTTAGGGTAAGTGTTAGGGTTAGGGTTAGGGTGAGGGGTAGGGTGAGGTGTAAGGTGAGGTTTAGGGTTAATGTGAGGGTTAGGGTTAGGGTTAGTGTGAGGATAAGCGTTAGGGTGAGAGTGAGGGTTAGGTTTAGCGTTAGGGTTAGGGTGAGGGTTAAGTTGAGGGTTAGTATGAGTTTGAGGGTTAGAGTTAGGTTTAGGTTGAGGATTAGGTTTAGGGTGATATTTAAGGTAGGGTTAGGGTGAAGGTGAGGGTGAGGGTGAGGGTTAGGGTTATGGTGAGGATTATGTTATGGTTAGGCTTATGGTGAGGGAAATGGTTAGGATGAGGGTTAATGTGAAGGTGACGGTGAGGGATAGCGTTAGATTTAGGGTGAGGGTTAGGGTGAGGGTTAGGTTTCAGGTTAGGTTGGGTGAGGGTGAGGGTTAGAGTTAGGTTTATGCTGAGGGTAAGGTTTAGGGTGAGGGTTAGCGTGAGGGTGAGGGTTAGGGTTACGTTGAGGGTTAGGGTGAGCATTAGGGGGAGGGTTAGATTTAGGATTAGGGTTAGGGTGAGGGTTAGGGTGAGGTTTAGTTTTAGTGTTAGGGTTAGGATTAGGGTAGGGGTTAGGGTGAGGGTAAGGGTTAGAGTGAGGTTCATGGAGAGGGTGTGTGTTAGGGATAGCATTAGGGTTAAGTTTAGATTTAGGGTGAGGGTAAGGGTTAGCATTAGTGTTAGGGTTAGGGTTAGGCTGAGGTTTAGGTTTAGGTGTAGGTTGAGGGTGAGTGTTAGGGTTAGGGTTAGGGTGAGGGTGAGGGTTAGGTTTAGGGTGACGGTGAAGGTAAGGGTTAGGGTGAGGGCTAGGGTTAGGGTTATGGTTAGGGTAAGGTTTAGGGTTAGGGTGAGGGTGAGTGTCAGAGTTAGGTTTAGGGGGAGGTTTACAGTAATGGTTAGGGTTAGGTTGAGGGTGAGGGTGAGGGTTAGAGTGACGGTGAGGGTGAGGGTTAGGGTTTGGGTTAGGTTTAGGGTTAAGGTTAGGGTGCGGGTTATTGTTAGGGTTATGGTTAGGATGAGTGTTAGGCTGCGGGTTAGGGTGAGTGTAAGGTTTAGGGTGAGTGTGAGGGTTGGGTTTAGGATTAGAGTTAGGGTTAAGGTGAGGGTTAGGATTAGGGTGAGGGTTTTGTACAGGGTTAGGTTTAGAGTTAGGGTGAGGGTGAGGGTGAGAGTTAGCGTTTGGATTAGGTTTAGTGTTAGGGTTAGGCTGAGGGTGAGGGTGAGGGTTAGGATTAATGTGAGTGTTAGGTTTAGGTTTAGCATGATGCTTAGGGTGAGCGTTAGGGTAAGAGTTAGGATGAGGTTTAGGCTAAGGGTTAGGGTTAGGGTTCGGGTGAGGGTTAGGTTTAGGGTGAGGGTTAGGGTGAGGGTTAGGCTTAAGGTTAGGGTTAGGGTTAGGTTTAGGGTTAGGGTTAGGGTTAGTGTGAGGGTTAGGGTTAGGGTTAGGGATAGGGTGAAGGTTAGGCTTAGGGTGAGGGTTAGGGTTAGCATTAGGGTGAGGGTTAGGTTTAGGATTAGGCTTATGTGTAGGGTCAGGCATAGGGTGATGGTGAGGGTGAGGGTCAGAGTTAGGTTTACTGTTATGGTTATGGTTATGGTTTGGGATAGGGTGAGGGTTATGGTGAGGGTGATGGTGAGGGTGAGGGTGAAGGTTAGGTTTAGGGTGAGGATTAGGGTTATGGTTAATGTTAGAGTGAGGATGAGTGTGAGGGTTAGTGTGAGTGTGAGGGTGAGGTTGAGGTTGAGGGTAAGGGTTAGGGTTTAGGTGAGGGTCAGGTTTACGGTTAGGGTAAGGTTAGGTTGAGGGTTAGGGTTAGGTTTAGGGTCAGGATTAGAGTTTGCGTTAAGGTTATCGTGAGGGTTAGGGTTAGGGTTAGGTTTAGGGTTAGGGTGAGGCGTAGAGTGAGGGGTAGGGTTAGGTTTAGGGTGAGGGTTAGGGTTAATGTGAGGATTAGGGTTAGGGTTAGTGTCAGTGTGAGGATAAGGGTAAGGGTGAGGGTTAGGGTGAGAGTGAGGGTTAGGGTTAGCGATAGGTTTAGGGTGAGGGATAAGGTGAGGGTTAGGGTTAGTATGAGGGTGAGGCTTAGAGTTAGGTTTAGGGTAAGGGTCAGGGTTAGGGTGAGGTTTAGGATAGGGTTTGGGTGAGGGTGAGTGTTTGGGTGAGGGTGAGTTTTAGGGTGTGGGTGATGGTTAGGGTTATGGTGAGGATTAGGGTTAGGGTTAGGGTTAGGTTTATGGTGAGTGTAAAGGTTAGAATGAGGTTTAGGGTGAGGGTGAGCTTTAGGGATACCGTTAGATTTAGGGTGAGGGTTAGGGTGAGAGTTAGGATCCAGGTTAGGTTAGGTGAGGGTGAGGGTTAGAGTTAGGTTTAGGGTTAGGTTTAGGGTGAGGGTAAGTTTTAGGGTGAGCATTAGGGTGAGGGTTAGGGTTAGGTTGAGGGTTAGGGTGAGCGTTAGGGTGAGGGTTAGGTTTATGTTTAGGGTTAGTGTGAGGGTTAGGGTGAGGTTTAGTGTTAGTGTTAGGATTAGGGTTACTGTAAGGGTTATGGTGAGGGTAAGGGTAAGAGTGAGGTTTAGGATGAAGGTGAGGGTTAGGGATAGCATTAGGGTTAAGGATAGGTTTAGGGTGAGAGTTAGGGTTAGGGTTAGGGTTACGGTGAAGGTTAGGGTTAGCGTTAGGGTGACGGTGATCTTAAGGTTCAGGGTGAGGACTAGGGTTAGGGTTAGGTTTAGGTTAAGGTTTAGGTTTAGAGTGAGGGTGAGAGTGAGAGTTAGGTTTAGGATTCGGCTTGGGTGTAGGGTAAGGCTTAGGGTGAGGGTAAGGGAGTGTGTCAGAGTTACGTTTAGGGTGAGGGTTAGGGTTATCGTTATGGTTAGGGTGAGGGTGAGGGTGAGGGTGAGGATTAGGGTGAGGGTGAGGGTGAGGTTGAGGGTGAGGTTGAGGGTTAGGGTTTGGTTGAGGGTTAGGGTTAGAGTTAGGATGAGGGTAAGGGTTAGGGTGACGGTTAGGGTCAGGGTGAGGGTTAGGGTTAAGCTTAGGGTTAGGGTGAGGGGTAGGGTGAGGGTTAGTGTTAATGTTTGGGTTACGGATATGGTGAGGGTTAAGGTGAGTGTAAGGCCTGGGGTGAACGTTTGGGTGAGGGTGATGGATAGGCTGCAGGTGAGGGGAAGGGTTAGGGAGTGGTTTAGGGTGAGGCTGAGTGTTAACATTAGCATTGGGGTGACGGTGAGTGTGAGGATTACGGTGAGATTTAGGGTTATGGTTAGGGATAAGGTGAGGATTAGGGTTAGGGTTAGGTTTCGGGTGAGGATTAGGTTTGAGGGGTAGGGTTAGGGTTAGAGTTAGGGTGTGGGTTAGGGTGAGGGTAAGTGTTAGGGTGAGCGTTAGGGTTAGGTTGAGGTTTAGGGTTATGGTGAGGGTGAGGGTGAGGTTGGGGGTGAGGTTGAGGGTGAGGGTTATGGTTAGGGTTAGTTTTAGGGTGAGGGCTAGTGTGAGGATGAGGGTTAGGGTGAGGTTTAGGGTAGGGTGAGGGTGAGTGTGAGGGTTTGGTTTAGTGTGAGTTTTAGAGTGTGGGTGACAGGGTTAGGGTGAGGGTTAAGGTGACGTTGAGGGTTAGGGTGAGGGTGAGGGTTAGGGTTAAGGTGAGGATTAGGGTTAGGTTTGGTGTTAGTGTTATGGTGAGGGTAAGGGTTAGGATGAGTTTTAGGGTGATGTTGAGGTTTAGGAATAGCGTTAGAGTTAGGGTGAGGGTTAGGGTGAGGGTTAGATTTGGGTGAGGGTGAGGGTTAGAGTTAGGTTTATGGTAAGGGTTAGGGTGAGGGTAAGGTTTTGGGTGAGTGTTAGGGTCAGGGTGAGGGTTAGAGTTAGGTTGAGGGTTAGGGTGAGCTTTAGGGTGAGGGTTTGGTTTAGGTTTAGCGTTAGGGTGAGGGTTAGGGTGAGGTTTAGTGTTAGTGTTAGGTTTAGGTTTAGGGCTTGGGTTAGGGTGTTGGTAAGGGTTAGAGTGAGGGTTAGGGTGAGGTTTAGTGTTAGTGTTAGGTTTAGGTTTAGGGCTTGGGTTAGGGTGTTGGTAAAGTTTAGAGTGAGGGTTAGGGTGAGGGTAAGGTTTAGAGTGAGGGTTAATTTTAGGGTGACGGTGAGGGTAAGGGTTAGTTTGAGGGCTAGTGTTAGGGTTAGGGTAAGGTTTAGGTTTAGGGTGAGGGTGAGGGTTAGGGTTAGGGTTATGGTTTGTTTGAGGGTTAGGGTTAGCGTTCGGGTTAAAATTAGGGTGATGGTTAGGGTTAGGGTTAGGATGAGGGTTAGGCTGAGGGTTAAGGTTAGGATTAGTGTGAGGGTAAGGGTTAGGGAGAGGGTGAGGGTAATGTTTAGGATTAGGGTTAGGCTTAGGGTGAGGGTGTGTGCTAGGGTTAGTATTAGGGTGAGGGTAATGGTTAGGGTTAGGTTTAGAGTTAGGGTGAGGGTGAGGGTTAGTGTTTGGAGTAGTGTTAGGGTTAAGTTTAGTCTGAGGGTGAGGTTGAGGGTGAGGACGAGGGTTAGGGTAAATGTGAGGGTTAGGGTTAGAGTTAGCATTAAGGTTATTGTCAGGGTTAGGGTTAGGGTTAGGTTTAGGATGAGGGTTAGGCTGAGGGTTAGGGTTAGGGTTCGTGTGAGGGTCAGGGTTAGGGTGAGGGTTAGGGTGAGGGTGAGGTTTAGGTTCAGGTTTTAGGTTAGTGTTAGGGTTTGGGTGAGGTTTAGGGTGAAGGTTAGTGTTAGGGTTAGGGTGAGAGTTAGGGTGAGGGTTAGGGTTAGGGTGAGTGTTAGTGTGAGGGTGAGGGATAGGGTTAATGTGAGTGTAAGGGTTAGGGCGAGGATTAGTGTGAGGTTGAGGATTAATGTTAGCATTAGGGTTAAGGTGAGGGAAAGGTTTAGGGTGAGTGTTAGGGTTATGGTTAGGGATACCCTGAGGATTAGGTTTAGGGTTAGGTTTAGGGTGAGGGTTAGGCTGAGGGGTAGGGTTAGGGTTAGGGTGAGGGTTAAGTTGAGGAGTAGTTTTAGGGTTAGAGTTAGGGTGAGGGTGAGTTTGAGGGTGAGGGTAAGGGTTAGTTTGAAGGTTAGGGTGTGGTTGAGGTTTAGCGTTATCATTAGGGTTAGGTTTAGGGTTAGGGTTATGATTAGAGTTAGGGTTAGGGTGAGGGCTAGTGTCAGCATTAGGGTTAGGGTTAGGGTTAAGGTTAGAGTGGGGGTGAGGGTGAGGTTTAGGCTTAGTGTTATGAATAGGGTTAGGGTTACCCTGAGGGTGGGGGTGACTTTGAGGGTGAGGATTAGGTTTAGGGTTAGTTTTATCGTGAGTGCTAGGGTGAGGGTGAGGTTTAGGGTGAGGGTTAGGGTGAAGTTGAGGTTTTTGGTAAGGAAAGGCTTAGGGTTAGTGTTAGTGTGAGGGTGAGGATTAGGGTGAGGGTGAGGTTTAAGGTGAGGTTTAGGGTTAGGGTTAGGATTAGGGTGAGGGTTAAGCTGAGGGTTAGGTTAGGGTGAGGGTTAGGGTGAGGCTGATGGTGAGGGTGTAGGTGAGGGTTAGTTTTAGGGTAAGGGTTAGGGTGAAGGTGACATTGAGGGGTAGTGCAAATTTGAGTGTTAGGGACAGGGCTAGGGTGAGGGTTAGGGTTAGGGTTATGGTGAGGGGTAGGGTGAGGGGTAGGTTTAGGGTGAGGGTGAGGGTTAGCATTAATGTGAGGATTAGGGTTAGTGTTATGGTTAGTGTGAGGATAAAGGTTACGGTGAGGGTTAGGGTGAGAGTGAGAGTTAGGGTTAGCTTTAGGGTTAGGGTGAGGGTTATGGTGAGGTTTAAGGTGAGGGTTTGGGTTAGTATGAGGGTGAGGTTTATAGTTCGGATTAGGGTGAAGGGTAGGGTTAGGGTGAGGTTTAGGGTATGGTTAGGGTGAGGGTTCGGGTTCAGGAGAGGGTGAGTTTTAGGGTGAGAGTGATGGTTTGGGTTAGGGTGCGGGTTAAGGTGACAGTGATTGTTAGGGTGATGTTCAGGCTTAGGGTTACTGTGAGGATTAGGGTGAGGGTTATCGTTAGGGTTAGGGTGAGGGTAAGTTTTAGGGTGAGGGTTAGGGTGAGGTTGTGGTTTAGGTTTAGGTTGAGTGTTAGGTTGAGCGTTAGCGTGAGGGTTAGGTTTAGGTTTAGGGATAGGGTGAGGGTTAGGGTGAGGTTTAGTGTTAGTGTTAGGTTTAGGGTTAGGGTGAGGGTTAGGGTTAGGGTAAGGGTTAAGAGTGCGGCTTAGGGTGAGACTGAGGGTTACATATAGTATTAGGGTTAAGGTTAGGTTTAGGGTGAGGCTTAGGTTTAGGGTTATGTTGAGGGTGAGTGTTAGGGTTAGCATTAGAGATAGGGTTAATGTGAGGGTGAGGGTTAGGGTTAGGGTTAGGGTTATGGTGAGGGCTAGGATTATGGTTAGGTTAAGCTTTAGGTTTAGGGTGAGGTTAAGGGTGAGGGTTAGGCTTAGGTATAGGGTTAGGCTTAGGGTGAGGGTGAGAGTAAGGGTAAAGTTGAGGGTTAGGCGGAGAATGAGGATTATGGTAAATGTGAGGTTTAGGTCTAGGGTGAGGGTTAGAGTCAGGGTTAGGGTGAGGGTGTGTTTTAGATTAAGGATTAGTTTTAGGGTTAGTGTGAGGTTTAGGGTGAGTATGATAATTATGGTTAGGGTGAGGGTTGGGGTGAGAGTGAGAGTTAAGTTTAGGGTGAGTGTTAGAGTTAGGGTGATGATTAGGGTTAGTGTGAGGATTAGTTTTAGGGTTAGGTTTAGTGTTAGGGTTAGTGTTAGGTTTAAGGTTAGGGTTAGGATGAGGGTTAGGGTTAGGATTAGGGTTAGGGTGAGTGCTAGGGTGAGGGTTATGGTTAGGGTTAGGCTTAGGGTTAGGCTTAGGCTTAGGCTGAGGGTGAGGGTGAGGTTGAAGTTTAGGGTTAGCGTGATGGTTAGGGTTACAGTTAGTCTGAGGGTTAGGCTGAGGGTTAGGGTTAGGGTTAGGGTTAGGGTTAGGATGAGGGTGACAGTAAGGGTAAAGGTGAGGGCTAGGGTTAGGGTGAGGGTTAGGGTGAGGATTAGATTTAGGGTTAGGGTGAGGGTGAGGGTTAGATTGAGTATTAGTGTTAGGGTTAGGGTGAGGGCTAGGGTGAGGGTGAGGGTTAGGGATAGTGTTAGGTTGAGGTTTAGGGTTAAGGTGATGGTTAATGTTAGTGTGAGGGTTAGTGTTAGGATTAGGGTTAGTTTTAGGGTGAGGGTAAGTGTTAAGGTGAGGGTTATGGTTAGGGTGAGAGTTATGGTTAGGTTTAGGATTAGTCTTAGGGTTAGGGTTATTTTTAGGGTTAGGGTTAGGCTTATGTTTAAGGTGACGGTGAGGGTGAGGTTTAGGGTTAGAATTAGGGTGAGGTTTACGTTTAGGGTTATGGTTAGAGTTCGGGTTAGGTTTAGGGTGAGGTTTAGAGTTAGGGTTAGGGAGAGGGTTATGGTGAGTTTTAGGGTTAGGGTTAGGGTTATTGTTAGGATAAGGGTTAGGGTGAGGGTGAGTGTGAGGGTTAGGGTTAGGGTTAGGCTTAGGCATAGGTTTAGGCTGAGGGTGAGGTTGAGGGCAAGGGTTAGGTTTAGGGTGAGTGTTAGGGTTAGGGATAGGTTGAGGGTTAGGATGAGGTTAAGGTTAGGTTTAGGGTTAGAATGAGGGCAAGGGTGAGGGTGAGGTTTAGAGTTAGCATTATAGCGAGGTTTAGTATTAGGGTTAGGTTTAGGTTTAGGGTGAGGGTTAGGGTTAGGGTTACTGTGAGGGTGAGGGTTAGGGTTAGGGTTAGGTTTAGAGTGAGGTATATTGTTAGTGTTATGGTTAAGGTTAAGTTTACAGTGAAGGTGAGGCTGAGGGTGAGATTTAGGGTTAGGGTTAGGGTGAGGTTTAGGGTTAGGGTTAGGGTTAGGGTTAGGGTGAGGGCTTCGGTTAGGGTTAGGTTTACGATGAGTGTGAGTGTTAGCGTTAGGGTTAGGGTTAGTGTAACTGTTATTCTTAGGGTTAGGGTTAGAGTTACGTTGAGGGTGAGGGTGAGGGTTAGGTTTAGGGTTGGGCTGAGGGTGAGGGTGGGGATGTGGATTAGGTTTAGGGTGATGGTTAGGGTTAGAGTTAGGTTTAGGGTTAGGATTAGGGTTAGGGTTAAGATTAGGGTTAGGGTGAGGTCTAGGGTGAGGGTGAGGGTTAGGGTTAGGGTTAGGCTTAGGGTTAGGGTTAGGCTGAGGCTGTGGTGTTGGTGAGGGTTAGGGTTAGGTTGATGCTTAGGGTTACAGTCAGGGTGAGGGTTAGGATGAGGGTTAGGGTTAAGGTGAGGGTTAGCGTGAGGGTGACAGTAAGGGTAAAGGTGAATGTGAGGATTACGGTAAGGGTGAGGGTTAGGGTTAGGTTGAGGGTTAGGGTTAGGGTTAGGGTGAGGGTGAGGTTAAGATTGAGGATTAGTTTTAGGGTTAGTCTGAGGTTAGGGTGAGGATGAGGGTTAGGTTTAGGGTGAGGGCTAGGTTGAGGGTGAGGGTTAGGGTTAGGGTGAGGTTTAGGGTTTGAATGACGATTAGGGTTAGTGTGATGATTAGTGTTAGGGTTAGGGTTAGTGTTAGGGTGATGGTTAGTGTTAGGGTGAGAGTTAGGGTTAGGGTTAGGGTTAGAATGAGGGTTAGGGTTAGGTTTAGGATTATTGTTAAGGTTAGGGTTAGGGTTACGGTTACAGTGAGGATGATGGTTAGGGTTATGTTTAGGGTGAGGTTTTTGTTTAGGGTTAGGGTTAGGGTGAGGGTGAGGTTTAGGGTTAAAGTTAGCGTTAGTGTTAGTGTTAGGGTTAGGGTGACAGTGTGAGGGTTAGGTTAAGGTTTAGAGTTAGGGTTAGCATTACGGTTAGGATTAGTGTTAGGGTGACGGTGAGTGTGAGGGTTAGCGTTATGGTTAGGCTTCGGCTTAGGGTTAGCCTGAGGGTGAGGTTGGGGGTGAGGATTGGGGTTCGGGTGATGGTTAGGGTTAGGGATAGTTTCAGTTATAGGATCAGAGCAAGGGTTAGGATTAGGGTTAGGGTTAGGGCTAGGGTGAGGTTTAGGGTTAGGGTTAGGTTTAGGCTTAGGCTTAGGGTTAGTCTGAGGGTGATGTTGAGGATGAGGGTTAGGGTAAGTGTTAGGGTGAGGGTTAGGCTGAGTTTTAGGGTTAGGGTTAGGGTTAGGTTTAGGATTAGGGTTATGGTGAGGGTGAGTGTGAGGTTTAGGGTTAGGGTTAGGCTTAGGTTTAGGCTTAGGCTGAAGGTGAGGTTGGGGATGAGGATTAGGTTTAGGGTGATGGTTAGTTGTAGGGTTAGGTTTAGGGTTAGCATTAGGGTTAGGGTTAGAATTAGGGTTACAGTGAGGTCTAGGTTGACGGTGAGGTTTAGGGTTAGGGTTAGGCTTAGGTTTAGGATTAGGCTGAGGCTCTGGGTCAGGGTGAGGGTTAGGGTTAAGGTGATGCTTAGGGTTACAGTCAGGGTGAGGTTTAGGATGAGGGTTAGGGTTAGGGTTAGGGTTAGGTTGAGGGTGACAGCAAGGGTAAAGGTGAATGTTAGGCTGAGAGTGAGGATTACGGTAAGAGTGAGGGTTAGGGTTAGGTTGAGGGTTAGGGTTAGGGTTAGGGTGAGGGTGAGGTTAAGATTGAGGACTAGTTTTAGGGTTAGTGTGAGGTTTAGCGTGAGGATGAGGGTTAGGGTTAGGGTGAGGGCTAGGGTGAGGGTGAGGTTTAGGGTTAGGGTTAGGATTAGGGTTAGGTTGAGAGGGAGGTTTAGGTTTAGAGTTAGGGTTAGGGGGAGGGTTAGGTTGAGGGTTAGGTTTAGGGTTAGTGTTAGGGTTAGGGTTAGGGTGAGGTTTAGGTTGAGGTTTAGGGTTAGGATTAGGGTTAGGATTAGTATTAGGTTTAGGGTGACAGTGAGTGTGAGGGTTAGGGTTAGGGTTAGGCTTAGGCTTAAGGTTAGGCTGAGCGTGAGGTTTGGGGTGAGGATTAGGGTTCGAGTGATGGTTAGGGTTAGGGTTAGATTGAGGGTTATGATGAGGGTTAGGGTTAGGATTAGGGTTAGGGTGAGGGCTAGGGTGGGGTTGAGGGTTAGGGTTAGGTTTAGCCTTAGGCTTATGTTTATTCTGAGGGTGATGTTGAGGGTTAGGGTTAAGGTTAGTGTTAGGGTTAGGATTAGGGTGAGGGTTAGGCTGAGGGTGATTACTAGGGTGGTGGTTAATGACAGGGTTAGAGTTAGGGATAGGGTTAGGTTTAGGATTAGGTTTAGATTGAGGGTGAGTGTGAGGGTTAGGGTTAGGGTTAGGCTTAGGCTTAGGGTTAGAATGAGTGTTAGGGTTAGGGTTGGGTTTAGGCTGAGAGTGAGGTTTAGGGTTAGGGTGGGGGTGAGGTTGAGGGTGAGGGTTAGGGTTAGGTTTAGTGTGAAAGTTAGGTTTATGGTGAGGGTTATGGTTAGGGGGAGGTTTATGGTTAGGATTAGGCTTAGGGTGAGGGCTAGGGTGAGAGTGAGGGTTAGGGTGAGGGTGAAGTTACGGTTAGGTTTAGAGTTAAGATGAGAGTGAGGGTGAGGATTAGGTTTTGGATTAGGGTTAGGTTTAGGTTTACTCTGAGGGTGAGGTTAAGGGTGAGGGTGAGTTTGAGGGTTAGGTTGAGAGTTAGGGTTAGGGTTAGGGTTAATGTTAGGGTGAGGGATAGGGTTAGGGTTAGGGTTTGGATCAGGATTAGGCTGAGGGTTAGGATTAGTGTTAGGGTGAGGATAAGGGTTAGGGTGAGGGTTATGGTGAGGGTGAGGGTTAGGGTTAGGGTTAGTGTGAAAGTTAGGTTTATGGTGAGGGTTATGGTTAGAGGGAGGTTTATGGTTAGGATTAGGCTTAGGGTGAGGGCTACGGTGAGAGTGAGGTTTAGGGTTAGAGATAGGGTGAGTTTAGGGTGAGGGTGAGGTTTAAGGTTAGGGTTAGGGTGAGTTTTAGGGTTATGGTTAGGGTTACCTTTTAGGCGAGGGTGAGGGTTAGGGTTAGATTTAGGATTAGGGTGATTGTTAGGGTGAGGGTTAGGGTGAGGGTTAGGGTTAGTGTTAGTGTTAAGGGGAGGGTTAGGATGAGGGTTAGTGTGAGGGTGAGGGTTAGGGTAAGGTTTAGGATTAGGATTAGGGTTAAGGTGAGGGTGAGTGTGAGGGTTATTGTTAGGGTTAGTATTAGGGGTAGGGTGAGGGTCAGGGTTAACTTTAGGGTTATGTTTAGAGTGAGGGTTTATGTGAGGGTTAGGCTGAGGGTGATTGCTAGGGTCGTGGTTAATATGAGGGTTAGGGTTAGGGATAGGTTTAGGTTTAGGATTAGGTTTAGATTGAGTGTAAGTGTGAGGGTTAAGGTTATGGTTAGGCTTAGGCTTAGGTTTAGAGTGAGTGTTAGGGTTAGGGTTTGGTTTAGGGTGAAGGTGAGGGTTAGGGTTAGGGTTAGGGTGAGGGTGAGGGTGAGGGTGAGGGTTAGGGTTAGTGTGAAAGTTAGGGTTATGGTGAGGGTTATGGTTAGGGTGAGGGTTAGGGTTAGGGTTAGGCTTACGTGAGTGCTAGCGTGAGAGTGAGGTTTAGGGTTAGGGTTAGGGTGAGTTTTAGGGTGAGGGTGAGGTTTAGGGTTGGGGTTAGGGTGAGTTTTAGGGTTATGGTTAGGGTTAGAGTTAAGGCGAGTGTTAGGTTTAGGGTTAGATTTAGGTTTAGGGTGAGGGTTAGGGTTAGTGTTAGTGTTAGGGGCAGGGTTAGGATGAGGGTTAGGGAGAGGGTGAGGGTTAAGCTAAGGATTAGGATTAGGATTAGGGTTAAGGTGAGGGTGAGTGTGAGGGTTAGTGTTAGGGATTGTATTAGTGGTAGGGTGAGGGTGAGGGTTAACTTTAGGGTTAGGTTTAGAGTGAGCGTTAGGCTGAGTGTTATGCTGAGGGTTATTGCTAGGGTGGTGGTTAATATGAGGGTTAGGTTTAGGGATAGGGTTAGGTTTAGGATTAGGTTTAGTTTGAGGGTAAGTGTGAGGGTTAGGCTTAGGCTTAGGCTTAGGCTTAGGGTTAGAGTGAGTATTAGGGTTAGGGATTGGTTTAGGGTGAAGGTGAGGGTTAGGGTTAGGGTTAGGGTGAGGGTGAGGGTGAGGGTTAGGGTTAGGGTTAGTGTGAAAGTTAGGGTTATGGTGACTGTTATAGTTAGGGTGAGGGTTAGGGTTAGGGTTAGGGTGAGTTTTAGGGTGAGGGTGAGGTTTAGGGTTAGGGTTAGGGTTAGTTTTAGGGTTATGGTTAGGGTTAGGGTTAAGGCGAGTGTGAGGGTTAGGGTTAGATTTAGGGTTAGGGTGAGGGTTAGGGTGAGGGTTAGGGTTAGTGTTGGTGTTAGGGGCAGGGTTAGTATGAGGGTTAGGGTGAGGGTGAGGGTTAGGGTAAGGGTTAGGATTAGGATTAGGGTTATGGTGAGGGTGCATGTGAGGGTTAGTGTTAGGGTTAGGATTAGGTATAGGGTGAGGGTGAGGGTTAGCTTTAGGGTTAGGTTTAGAGTGAGAGTTAGGGTGAGGGTTATGGTGAGGGTTAGGGATAGGATTAGCGTTAAGGTATGTGCTAGGATGAGCGACAGTGTTAGGGTTAGGGTTAGAGTGAGAGTTAGGGTGAGGGTTAGGTTTAGGGTTAGTGTTAGGTTTAGGGTTGGTGTTAGGGTTAGGATTAGGGTAACGATGACTGTGAGTGTGACAGTTAGGGTTCGGGTTAGTGTTAGACTTAGGGTTAGGCTGAAGCTGAGGGTGAGGGTGAGGGTTATATTTAGGGTGACCGTGTTGTTTAGGGTTAGAGTGAGGGTTAGGGTGAGGGTTAGGGTTATGATTAGGGTTAGGGTATGTCCTAGGGTGAGGATTAGAGTTAGGGATACGTTTAGGGTAAGGTTTAGCACTAGGGTTAGGTTGAGGGCTAGGGTTAGGGTGAGGGTTTGGGTTAGGGTTAGAGTTACGGTGAGGGTGAGTTTTAAGTTTAGGTTTAGGATTATTGTTATTCTTAGGGTTAGGGTTAAGGTTAAGGTTAAGGTAAATGTGAGGGTGAGGGTGATGTTGAGGGTTAGGGTTAGGGTTAGGATGAGGTTTAGAGTTAGGGTTAGTGTTAGGGTGAGGGTGAGGTTTAGGGTTATTGTTAGGGTTAGGGTTAGGTTTAGTGTGAGTGTTAGGGTTAGGTGTAATGTTATGGTTTGGGTTATGGTGAGGGCTATTGTTAGGGTGAGGGTTAGGGTTAGGGTTAGGCTTAGGCTTAGGGTTAGGCTGAGGGTGAGGATGAGGGTTAGGTTTAGGGTGAGGGTGAGGTTTAGGGTTAGTGTTAGCGTTAGGGTGCGGGTTAGTGTGAGGGTTAGGGTTAGGGTTAGTGTTACGGTTACGGTGAGGGTGAGGGTGACTATGATGGTTAGGCTTAGCCTTAGGCTTAGGCTTATGCTTAGGCCGAGCTTGAGAGTGAAGGTGAGGGTAAGGGTTAGGGTGATTGTTAGGGTTTTAGGGTTAGGGTGAGGGTTAGGGTTAGGGTTAGGGTGAGGTTTAGGGTGAGGTTTAGTTTTAAGATTAGGGCTAGGCTGAGTGCTAGGGTGAGGGTGAGGGTTAGGGTTAGAGTTAGGGTGAGGTTTAGGGTTAGGGTTAGGGTTAGGGTTAGGGTGAGTGTTAGGGTGAGGATTACGGTGAGGGTGAGGGTTAGGGTTAGGGTGAGGGTTAGGGTTAGGGTGAGGGTGATGGTGAGTGTTAGATTAGGGTTAGGGTTAGTGTTATTGTTAGTGTTATGGTTAGGTTTAAGTTTACCGTGAGGGTGAGG
The DNA here is from genome assembly GCF_024711535.1 of Dipodomys merriami. Taxonomy (NCBI): domain Eukaryota; kingdom Metazoa; phylum Chordata; class Mammalia; order Rodentia; family Heteromyidae; genus Dipodomys; species Dipodomys merriami. The sequence continues at coordinate 2,452,887 of NW_027206579.1, forward strand.
CTGAGGGTGAGGGTTAGGTTTAGGGTTAGGGTGAGGTTTAGCTTAGGGTTAGGGTAAAGGTTAGGGTGAGGGTTTGGGTTAGGGTTAGGATTACGGTGAGGGTGAGTGTGAGGGTTAAGGTGATGGTTAGTGTTATTGTTAGGGTTAGGTTTAGAGTTACGCTGAAGGTGAGGGTGAGTGTGAGGGTTAGGGTTAGGGTGAGGTTTAGGGTTAGGGTAAGCTTTAGGGTGAGGGTGAGGATGAGGTTTAGGGTTAGATTTATGGTGAGGGTGAGTTTAAGTTGAGGTTTAGGGTTAGGGTTAGTGTTAGGGTTAGGGTTGGGGTGAGGGTTAGGATGAGGGTGAGGGTTAGGGTGAGGGTTAGGATTAGGATTAGGGTTAGGATTAGGGTTAGTGTTAGGGTGAGTGTTTGGGTTAGGCTTAGGGTTAGGGTTAGGCTTAGTGACCGTGTTGTTTAGGGTTAGAGTGAGGGTTAGGGTGAGGGTTAGGGTTATGATTAGGGTTAGGGTATGTCCTAGGGTGAGGATTAGAGTTAGGGATACGTTTAGGGTAAGGTTTAGCACTAGGGTTAGGTTGAGGGCTAGGGTTAGGGTGAGGGTTTGGGTTAGGGTTAGAGTTACGGTGAGGGTGAGTTTTAAGTTTAGGTTTAGGATTATTGTTATTCTTAGGGTTAGGGTTAAGGTTAAGGTTAAGGTAAATGTGAGGGTGAGGGTGATGTTGAGGTTTAGGGTTAGGGTTAGGATGAGGTTTAGAGTTAGGGTTAGTGTTAGGGTGAGGGTGAGGTTTAGGGTTATTGTTAGGGTTAGGGTTAGGTTTAGTGTGAGTGTTAGGGTTAGGTGTAATGTTATGGTTTGGGTTATGGTGAGGGCTATTGTTAGGGTGAGGGTTAGGGTTAGGGTTAGGCTTAGGCTTAGGGTTAGGCTGAGGGTGAGGATGAGGGTTAGGTTTAGGGTGAGGGTGAGGTTTAGGGTTAGTGTTAGCGTTAGGGTGCGGGTTAGTGTGAGGGTTAGGGTTAGGGTTAGTGTTACGGTTACGGTGAGGGTGAGGGTGACTATGATGGTTAGGCTTAGCCTTAGGCTTAGGCTTATGCTTAGGCCGAGCTTGAGAGTGAAGGTGAGGGTAAGGGTTAGGGTGATTGTTAGGGTTTTAGGGTTAGGGTGAGGGTTAGGGTTAGGGTTAGGGTGAGGTTTAGGGTGAGGTTTAGTTTTAAGATTAGGGCTAGGCTGAGTGCTAGGGTGAGGGTGAGGGTTAGGGTTAGAGTTAGGGTGAGGTTTAGGGTTAGGGTTAGGGTTAGGGTTAGGGTGAGTGTTAGGGTGAGGATTACGGTGAGGGTGAGGGTTAGGGTTAGGGTGAGGGTTAGGGTTAGGGTGAGGGTGATGGTGAGTGTTAGATTAGGGTTAGGGTTAGTGTTATTGTTAGTGTTATGGTTAGGTTTAAGTTTACCGTGAGGGTGAGGCTGAGGGTGAGGGTTAGGTTTAGGGTTAGGGTGAGGTTTAGCTTAGGGTTAGGGTAAAGGTTAGGGTGAGGGTTTGGGTTAGGGTTAGGATTACGGTGAGGGTGAGTGTGAGGGTTAAGGTGATGGTTAGTGTTATTGTTAGGGTTAGGTTTAGAGTTACGCTGAAGGTGAGGGTGAGTGTGAGGGTTAGGGTTAGGGTGAGGTTTAGGGTTAGGGTTAGCTTTAGGGTGAGGGTGAGGATGAGGTTTAGGGTTAGATTTATGGTGAGGGTGAGTTTAAGTTGAGGTTTAGGGTTAGGGTTAGTGTTAGGGTTAGGGTTGGGGTGAGGGTTAGGATGAGGGTGAGGGTTAGGGTGAGGGTTAGGATTAGGATTAGGGTTAGGATTAGGGTTAGTGTTAGGGTGAGTGTTTGGGTTAGGCTTAGGGTTAGGGTTAGGCTTAGTGTTAAGCTGAGGGTGAGGGTGAGGGTGAGGTTTAGGGTTAGGGTTTGGGTTAGGGTTAGCGTTTGAGTTAGAGTTAGGGTTAGGGTGAGAGTTAGGATGAGGATTAGGGTTAGGATTAGTGTTAGGGTTAGGGTTAGGGTGAGGGTTATTTTGAGGTGATGTTTATTATTAGGTTAGGGTGAGTGTGAGGGTGAGTTTCAGGGTTAGGGTAAGGGATAGGGAGAGGTTTAGGGTTATGCTTAGTGTTAGGTTTAGCTTTAGGATGAGGGTTAGTTTTAGGGTGAGGGTAAGTGTTAGGGTGAGGGTTAGGGATATGGTGACGGTTATGGTTACAATGAGGGTTAGGGTTAGGTTTAGGGTTATTGTTAGGGTTAGGGTTACGGTTAATGTAAGGGTTAGGGTTAGTTTTAGGGTGTGGTTTATATTCAGGGTTAAGGTTAGAGTTAGTGTTAGGGCGAGGGTGAGGTTTAGGGTTAGATTTAGCGTTAGTGTTAATGTTAGGTTTAGGGTGAGGGTTAGTGTGAGGGTTAGGGTTAGGGTTAGGGTGAGTGTTAGGATGAGGTGTACGGTTAGGATTAGGGTTAGGGTGAGCGCTAGGGTGATGGTTAATGTGAGGGTTAGTGTTAGGGATAGGGTTAGGTTTAAGATTAGGTTTAGATTGAGGGTGAGTGTGAGGGTTAGGGTTAGGGTTAGAGTGAGTGCTAGGGTTAGGGTTTGGTTTAGGGTGAGGGTGAGGGTTAGGGTTAGGGTTAGGGTTAGGGTGAGGGTGAGGGTTAGGGTTAGGGTTAGTGTGAAAGATAGGGTTATGATGAGGGTTATGGTTAGAGTTATGGTTAGGGTGAGGGCTAGGGTGAGGGCTAGGGTGAGAGTGAGGTTTAGGGTTAGGGTTAGGGTGAGTTTTAGGGTGAGGGTGAGGTTTGGGGTTAGGGTTAGGATAAGTTTTAGGGTTATGGTTAGGGTTCCGGTTAAGGCGAAGGTGATGGTAAGGGTTAGATTTAGGGTTAGGGTGAGGTTTAGGGTGAGGTTTATGGTGAGTGTTAGGGTTAGGAGTAGGGTTAGGATGAGGGTTAGGGTGAGGGTGAGGGTTAGGGTAACGGTTAGGATTAGGATTAGGGTTAAGTTGAGATTGAGTGTGAGGGTTAGTGTTATGCTTAGGGTTAGGGTTAGGATTAGGGGTAGGGTGAGGTTGAGGGTTAGCTTTAGGGTTAGGTTTAGAGTGAGGGTTATGGTGAGGGTTAGGGATAGGATTAGCTTTAGGCTATATGCTAGGATGAGCAACAGGGTTGGGTTAGGGTTAGAGTGAGGGTTAGGGTGAGGGTTAGGTTTAGGGTTAGGGTTAGGTTTAGGGTTGGTGTTAGGGTTAGGATTACAGTTACGATGACTGTGAGTGTGACAGTTAGGGTTAGGGGTAATGTTAGGCTTAGGGTTAGGCTGAGGCTGAGGATGAGGGTGAGGGTTAGATTTAGGATGAGGGTTTGATTTAGGGTTAGAGTGAGGGTTAGGGTGAGTGTTAGGGTTAGATTAGGGTTAGGGTATGTCTTAGGGTGAGGATTAGGGTTAGTGTTAGGTTTAGGGTAAGGTTTAGCGTTAGGGTTAGAGTCAGGGTTAGGGTTAATGTGAGGGTTTGGGATAGGGTTAGAGTTACGGTGAGGGTGAATTTTAAGTTTAGGTTTTGGGTTATGGTTATTCTTAGGGTTAGGGTTAAGTTTAAGGTTAAGGTAAGGGTGAGGGTGAGGGTGATGTTGAGGGTTAGGATTAGGGTTAGGGTGAGGGCTAGGGTGATGTTGAGGGTTAGGTTTAGGTTTAGGCTTAGGCTTATTGTTAGTCTGAGGGTGAGGTTGAGGTTGAGGGTTAGGGATAGTGTGATGGGTAGGGTTAAGTTTAGGGTGAGGTTTAGGATGAGGGTTAGGGTTAGGCTGAGTGTTACGGTGAAGGTGATGGTAAGCGTAAAGGTGAGGTTTAGGCTGTGGGTGAGGGTTAAGATAAGGGTAAGTGTTAGCTTTAGGGTTTGGGTTAGGGTAAGAGTTACTGTTAGAATTAGGATTAGGGTGAGGTCTAGAGTGAGGGTGAGGGTTAGGGTTATGGTGAGGTTTAGGGTTAGGGTGAGGGTTAAGATTAATGTGAGGGTTAATGTTAGGGTTAGGGTTAGTGTAAGGGTGAGGGTAAGTGTTAGGGAGAGCGTTAGGGTTAGGGTGAGTATTATGGTTAGGGTGAGTGTTAGAGTTAGGGTTAGGGTTATTGTTAGGGTTTGCGTTAGGGTTACCCTTACAGTGAATGTGAGGGTTAGTGTTAGAGTTAGGGTTAGTATTAGGGTTAGGGTGATGGTGAGTGTGTGGGTTAGGGTTATGTATAGGGTTAGGCTTAGGGTTAGGCTAAGGTTGAGATTGAGGGTGAAGGTTAGGGTTAGGGTGAGGGTTAGGTTTAGGGTTAGGTTGAGGGTGAGTGTATGGGTTAGGGTTAGGTTTAGGTTTAGGCTTAGGTTTAGGCTAAGGGTGAGGTTAAGGTTGAGGGTTAGGGTTAGGGTGAGGGTTAGGTTTAGGTTTAAATTGAGGGTAAGGATGTGGGTTAAGGTTAGGATTAGGGTTATAGTGAGGGCTAGTGTGAGGGTGAGGGTTAGGGTTAGGGTTAGGGCGAGGTTTAGCGTTAGGGTTAGGTTTAGGGATAGGTTGAGGGATAGGGTTAGGGTTATGGTGAGGGTGAGGTTTAGGGTTAGGTTGAGGATTTGGATTAGGGCTAGGTTTAGGGTGAGGGTTAGTGTTAAGGTTAGGGTGAGGGTTATCATGAGGGTTAGGGTTAGGATTAGGGTTAGGATGAGGGCTAGGGTGAGGGTGAGTGTTAGGGTTAGGGTTACGCTGAGGTTTAGGGTTCGGGTTAGCTTTAGGGTTAGGGTGAGGGTTATGATTAGGGTGAGGGTGAGGGTTCACGTTAGGTTTAGGGTTAGGATTAGGGTTAGGTTGAGGGTGAGTGTGTGGGTTAGGGTTATGTATAGGGTTAGGCTTAGGGTTAGGCTAAGGGTGAGTTTGATGGTAAGGGTAAGGGTTAGGGTAAGGGTTAGAGTTAGGGTTAGGTTGAGGGAGAGTGTGTGGCTTAGGATTAGATTTAGGGTTAGGCTAAGGGTGAGGTTAAGGGTGAATGCTATGGTTAGGGTGGGGGTTAGGTTTAAGGTTAGGGTGAGGATTAGGATGAGGGTTAAGGTTAGGATTAGGTTTAGTGTGAGGGCTAAAGTGAGTGTGATGTTTAGGGTTAGGGTTAGGGGGAGGGGGAGGGAGAGGTTCAGCATTACAGTTACGGTTAGGGTGAGGGATAGGGTGAGGTTTAGGGTTAGGGTTAGTGTTAAGCTTAGGGTTATGGTGAGGGTTAAGGTTAGGGTGAGGGTTAGGTTTAGGGTTAGGATTAGGATTAGGGTTAGGGTGAGGGTGAGTGTGAGGGTTAGGGTTATGGTTAGGGTTAGGCTTAGGGATGGGCTGAGGGTGAGGGTGAGGGTGAGTGTTAGGGTGAGGGTGAGGGTGAGGTTTAGGGTTAGAGTTAATGTTAAGGTGAGGGTTAGGGTTAGGGTGAGCTTGAGGGTGAGTGTTAGATTGAGGATTAGTGTTAGGTTTAGTGTGAGGTTGATGGTGAGGATGAGGGTTACGGTTAGGGTGAGGGCTAGGTTGAAGTTGAGGATTAGGGTTAGGGTTAGGGTGAGGTTTAGGTTTAGGGTGATGGTTAGTGTTAGTGTTAAGGTTAGGGTTAGGATGTGGGTTAGGGTGAGGTTTAGTGTTAAGTATAGGGTTACGTTTAGGATTAGGGTTTGTGTGAGGGTGAGTGTGAGGGTTATGGTTAGGGTTAGGGTTAGGCTGAGGGTGAAGTTGAGGGTTAGGGTTAGAGTGAGGGTTAGGGTTAGGGTTAGGGTGAGGGTTAGGGTGAGGGTTAGGTTTAGGATTAGGTTTAGCAGGAGGGCTAGCATGCTGGTGAGGGTTAGGGTTAGGGTTAGGGTGAGGTTTAGGTTTAGGGTTAGGTTGAGAGTTAAGATTAGGGCTAGGTATAGGGTGAGGTTTAGGGTTAGGTTGAGGGTTAGCATGAGGTTTAGGGTTAGGATTAGGGTTAGGATGAGGGCAAGGGTGAGGGTGAGGGTTAGGGTTAGGGTTATGGTGAGGTTTAGGTTTCGGGTTAGGTTTAGTGTTAGGGTGAGGGTTAAGGTTAGGGTTATGGTGAGGGTCAGTGTTAAGGTATGGTTGAGGGATAGAATTAGTTTTAGGGTTAGGGTGAGGGTTAGGGTTAGGATTAGGATGAAGGTTAGGATGTGGGTTAGGGTTACAATTTGGATTAGGGTGAGGGGGAGTGTTAATGTTAGGGTTAGGGTTAGGTTTAGGGTTAGGGTTAGGGGTAGGGTTAGGGTGAGATTTAGGTTTCGAGTTTTGGGATGAGGGTTAAGTTGGAGGTGAGCTTTAGGATGAGGACTAAGGTGAGGGTGAGGGTTAGGGTTAGTGTTAGGGTTAGGGTGAGGGTTAGGTTGAGGTTTAGGTTTAGGTTTAGGGTTAGGGTTAGGATTAGGATTAAGGTGAGGGTTAGTGTGAGGATTAGGGTTAGGGTTAGGCTTAGGCTTAGGGTTAGGCTGAGGGTGAGGGTGGGGATGAGGATTAGGTTTAGAGTGATGATTCCAGTTATGGTTAGGTTGAGAGTTAGCATGAAGCTTAGGGTTAGGATTAGGTTTAGGTTTGAGAGCTAGGAAGAGTGTGAAGTTTAGGGTTAGGTTTAGCCTTAGGGTTAGACTGAGGCTGAAGGTGAGGGTGAGCATTAGGGTTAGGGTGATGGTTAGAATTACGGTTAGGGTGAGGGTTAGGATGTGGGTTAGGATTAGGGTGAGGGTTAGAATGAGTGTGACAGTAAGAGTAAAGGTGAGGGTTAGGCTGAGGGTGAGGGTTATGTTAAGGGTGAGGGTTCGGATTAGGGTTAGGGTGAGGGTTAGGGTTAGATTGAGGGTTAGTGTTAGGTTTAGTGTGAGGTTTAGGGTGAGGATGAGGGTTAGGCTTTGGGTGAGGGCTAGGGTGAAGTTGAGGGTTAGGGTTAGGGTTACTGTTAGGGTTAGGGTTAGTGTGAGGTTTAGTGTGGGGGAGAGGCTTAGTGTTAGGGTTAGGATTAGGCTTAGGGTTAAAGTGAGGGTGAGTGTGAGGGTTACGGTTAGGGTGAATGTTGAGGTTAGGGTTAGAGTGAGGGTTGTGGTGAGGGTTAGGCTTAGGCTTAGGGTTTGGGTATTGGCTAGGGTGAAGGTGAGGGTTAGGGTTAGGGTTAGGGTGAGGTTTAGGGTTAGGGTGAGGATTAGGGTTAGTGTGAGGTTGAGGTTTAGGGTTAGAGTTAGGGTTAGGGGGAGGGTTAGGGTTAGGGTGAGTTTTAGGTTGAGGTTTAGGGTTAGGGTTAGTGTTAGTTTTAGGATTAGGGTTAGGGTGAGGGTGAGTGTGAAGGTTAGGGTTAGGTTTAGGCTTAGGCTCAGGTTTAGGCTGAGGGTGATGGTGGGGGTGAGGATAAGGGTTCGGGTGATTTTTAGGGTTATGATTAGGGTGAAGGTTAGGATGAGGGTTAGGTTGAGTGTGAGGGTTAGGGTTAGGGTGATGTTTAGGGTGACGGTTTGGTTGAAGGTTAGCCTGAGGTTTAGGGATAGGGTGAGGGTTAGGGTGAGTGTGATGGTAAGGGTAAAGTTGAGGGTTAGGCTAAGTGTGAGGGTTAAGTTGAGGTTGATTGTTAGGGTTAGGGTGAGGGTTAGGGTAAGGGTGAGGGTTAGGAGTTAGGGTGAGGGTGAGGGTTAGATTGAGGATGAGGGTTAGGGTTAGGGTGAGGGAAAGGGTTAGAATTAGGTTTAGGGTGAGGGCTAGGGTGAGAGTGAGGGTTAGGGTTAGGGTTAGGGTGAGGTTAAGTGTTCGGGTGAGGGTTAGGGTTAGTGTTAGGGTTATTGTTATTGTTAGGTTTAGGTTTACGTTTAGGGTGAGGGTGAGGGTGAGGTTTAGGGTTACAGTTAGGCTTAGGTTGAGAGTTAGTGTATGGGTTAGGGTTAGGGATAGGGTTATGTTTAGGATTAGGGATAGGTTGAGAGTGAGTGTGAGGGTTAGGGTTAGGGCTAGACTTAGGTTTAGGGTTAGGGTTTGGTTTAGGGTGAGGGTGAGGTTTAGGTTTAGGGTTAGTGTTAGTGTTAGGGTTAGGCTTACAGTGATGGTTAGGGTTAGGGTTAGGTTTAGGCTTAGGCTTAGGTTTAGGCTGATGGTGAGGGTGGAGATGAGGATTAGGTTTAAAGAGATGGTGAGTGTTATAGTTACCTTGAGGGTTAGGATGAGGGTTAGGGTTAGGATTAAGCTTAGGCTGAGGCCGAGGTTGAGGGTGAGGTTTAGGGTTAGGGTGATGGTTAGGGTTAGGTTTAGGGTGAGGGTTAGGATGAGGGTTAGGGTTAGGGTGAGGGTGACGGTAAGGTAAAGGTGAGGGTTAATGTTAGGGTGAGGTTTACGGTAAGGGTGAGGATTAGGGTTAGGTTGAGGGTTAGGGTGAGGGTTAGGCTTAGGGTTAGGTTGAGTGTGAGGGTTAGATTGAGGGTTAGGTTTATGTTGAGGGTTATGGTTAAGGTGAGGGTTAGGTTTAGGGTTAGGGTTATTGTCACAGTTATGTTTAGGGTTACGGTTACGGTGAGAGTGAGGGTGAGGCTGAGGGTTAGGGTTAGGGTGAGCTTTAGGTTTAAGGTTCGGGTTAGAGTTAGGCTTAGTGTGAGGGTGAGGTTTAGGGTTAGAGTTAGGGTTAGTGTTAAGGTTAAGGTTAGGGTGAGGGTTAGGGTTTGTGTTAGAGTTCGGTAAGGCTTAGGCTTAGGCTTAGGCTGAGCTTCAGGGTGAGGGAAAGATTTAGGTCAAGGTTTATGGTTAGGATTAGGGTTAGGGTGAGGGTGAGGGTTAGGGTAAGGGTTAGGCTTAGGCTTTGGGTAACCTTAGGTGAGTGTGAGTGTGAGGATTAGCGTTAGGGTGATGGTTAGGGTTAGGATTAGTGTTATTGTTAGGGTTAGGGTTAGAGTTAAGGTGAGGGTGAGGGTGCGGTTGAGGGTTAGGGTTAGGGTTAGGGTGAGGTTTAGGGTTAGGGTTAGAGATAGGGTTAGGGTGAGGTTGAGCTTTAGGGTTAGAGTTAGGGTTAGTGTTAGGGTTAGGCTTAGGGTTAGGCTTAGGGTTAGGCTGAGGGTGAGGGTGGGGATGAGGTTTAGGGTTATGATTACGGTTAGGGTTAGGTTTAGGGTTAGGGTGAGGGTTTGGTTTGGGGTTAGTGTTAGCCTTAGGGTGAGGGTGAGGGTTAGGTTGAGGTTTAGGGATAGAGTTAGGGTTAGGATTAGGGTTAGGGTGACTGTGAATGTGAGGGTTAGGGTTACAGTTTGGCTTAGGCTTATGGTTAGGATTAGGGTGAGGGTTAGGGTGAGGGTGAGGGTGAGAGTTAGCGTTAGGTTTAGGGTGAAGTTTAGGCTTAGAATACGTGTGAGTGTTGGTGTTAGGGTTAGGGTTAGGGTTAGGTTTAGTGTTACGGTTACGGTGAGGGTGAGGGTGAGTGTGAGGGTTAGGCTTAGCCTTAGGCTTAGCCTTATGCTTAGGCCGAGTTTGAGGGTGAAGGTGAGGGTTAGGGTTAGGGTGATTGTTAGGGTTTTAGGGTTAGGGTGAGGGTTAGGATTAGGGTTAGGGTGAGGTTTAGGGTGAGGTTTAGGTTTAAGACTAGGGCTAAGGTGAGTGCTAGGTTGAGGGTGAGGGTTAGGATTAGAGTTATGGTGAGGTTCAGGGATAGGGTTAGGTTTAGGGTTAGGGTTAGTGTTACGGTGAGGGTTACAGTGAGGGTGAGGGTTAGGTTTAAGGTAAGGTTTAGGGTTAGGGTGAGGTTGAGGGTAAGTTTAGGGTTACGGTTATTGTTATTGTTATGGTCATGGTTAGGTTTAAGTTTACAGTGAGGGTGAGGCTGAGGGTGAGGGTTAGGTTTTGGGTTAGGGTGAGGTTTAGGTTAGGGTTAGGGTAAGGATTAGGGTGAGGTTTTGGTTTAGTTTTATGATTATGGTGAGGGTGAGTGTTAGGTTTAGGGTGAGGGTTAGTGTTATTTTTAGGGTTAGGGTTAGCGTTACGGTGAAGGTGAGGGTGAGTGTGAGGGTTATGGTTTGGGTGAGGTTTAGGGTTAGGGTTAGGTTTAGGGTGAGGGTGAGGGTGAGGTTTAGCGTTAGATTTAGGCTTAGGGTGAGGTTTAGATTGAGATTTAGGTTTAGGGTTATTGTTAGGGTTAGTGTTAGGGTGAGGGTTAGTATGAGGGTGAGGTTTAGGTTGAGGTTTAGAGTTAGGGCTAGGATTAGGATTAGGGTTAGCATTAGGGTGAGTGTTTGGGTTAGACTTAGGGTTAGGGTTTGGCTTAGCATTAAGCTGAGGGTGAGGGTGAGGGTGAGGATTAGGGTTTTGGTTTGGGGTAGGGTTAGCATTTGGGTGAGAGTTAGGGTTAGGGTTAGGGTGACAGGATGAGGATTAGGGTTAGGATTAGTGTTAGGGTTAGGGTTAGGGTGAGGGTTAGGATGAGGGTGATGTTTAGGATTAGGGAAAAGTTTGGGTTGAGGTTTAGGGATAGGGTTAGGGTTAGGATTAAGGTTAGGTTGAGGTTGAGGGTTAACTTTAGGCTTAGGTTTAGAGTGAGGGTAAGGTTGAGGGTTATGGTGAGGGTTAGGGATAGGATTAGCGTTAGGGTATGTGCTAGGATGAGCAATAGGGTTCAGGTTAGGATTAGAGTAAGGGTTAGGTTGAGGTTTAGGTTTAGGTTTAGTGTTAGGGTTAGGGTTGGTGTTAGGGTGAGGAGTAGGGTTACGGTGACTGTGAGTGTGACAGTTATGGTTAGGGTTAGTGTTAGGCTTAGGGTTAGGCTGAGGCTGAGGGTGAGGGTGAGGGTTAGACTTAGGTTGAGGGTTTGGTTTAAGGTTAGAGTGAGGGTTAGGGTGAGCGTTAGGGTTAGATTAGGGTTATGGTATGTCCTAGGGTGAGGATTAGGGTTAGTGTTAGGTTTAGGGTGAGGGTGAGGGTGAGGTTTAGGGTGAGGTTTAGGGTGAGGTTTAGTGTTAGGTTTAGGGTTAGGGTGAGGGTTAGGATGAGGGTGAGGGTTAGGGTGAGGCTTAGTGTTAGGGCTAGGATTAGGATTAGGGTTAGCATTAGGGTTAGTGTTTGGGTTAGGCTTACGGTTAGGGTTAGGCTTAGTATTACGCTGAGGGTGAGGGTGTGGGTGAGGATTAGGGTTAGGGTTAGGGTTAGGTTCAGGATTAGGTTTTGGGTGAGGTTGAGTGTCAGGGTTATCGTTAGGGTTATGATTAGGCTTAGGGTTAGGCTGAAGGTGAGGGTGAGGGTTAGGGTTAGGGTGAGGGTTAGGTTTAGGGTTAGGTTGAGGGTTAGGATGAGGGTTAGGTTTAGGATTAGGATTAGGGTGAGGGCTTGCATGAGGTTGAGGGTTAGGGTTAGTGTTAGGGTGAGGTTTAGTGTTAGGATTAGGTTTAGGCATAGGGTGGGGGTTAGGGTTAAGGTTATGATGAAGATGAGGGTTAGGGTAAGGTTGAGGGTTAGGATTAGGTCTAGGTTTAGGGTGAGGTTTAGGGTTAGGGTGAGGGCTACAGTGAGGGTGAGGTTTAGGTTTAGGGTGAGGTTTAGGGTTAGGGTGATGGTTAGTGTTAGTGTGAGGATTAGTGTTAGGGTTAGGGTTAGTGTTAGTGTGAGGGTAAGTGTTAGGGTGAGGGTTAGGTTTATGGTGACGGTTATGGTTACAATGAGGGTTAGGTTTAGGCTTAGTGTTATTGTTAGAGTAAGGGTTAGGGTTACGGTTACTATGAGGGTAAGGGTTAAGGTTCAGTTTAGGGTGAGGTTTATATTAAGGGTTAAGGTTAGAGTTAGGGTTAGGGTGAGGGTGAGGTTTAGGGTTACAGTTAGCGTTAGTGTTAGTGTTAGGGTTAGGGTGGGGGTTAGTGTGAGGGTTAGGGTTAGGCTTAAGCTTTGGGTTAGGCTTAGGCTTAGGCCGAGATTGAGGGTTAGGTTTAGGGTTAGGGTGAGGGCTAGGGTGAGAGTGAGGTTTATGTTTAGGGTTAGGGTGAGGTTTAGGATGAGGGTGAGGTTTAGGGTTAGGGTTAGTGTGAGGTTTAGGTTTATGTTTAGGGTTACGCTTAAGGCGAGGTTGAGGGTTAGGGTTAGAGCTAGGGTTAGGGTGAGGGTTACGGTGAGGATTAGTGTTAGTTTTAGTGTTAGGGGTAGGGTTAGGTTGAGAGTTAGGGTGAGGGTTAGGGTTAGGGTAAGGGTTAGGATTAGGATTATTGTTAAGGTGAGGGTGAGTGTGAGGTTACTGTTAGTGTTAGGGTTAGGGTTAGCATTAGGGTTAGGGTGAGGGTGAGGGTTACCTTTAGGTTTCGGTTTAGAGGGAGGGTAAGGGTGAGATTTATGGTGAGGGTTGGGGATAGGATTAGCGTTAGGGTATGTGCTCTGATGAGCAATAGGGTTAGGGTTAGCTTTAGAGTGAGGGTTAGGGTGAGGGTTAGGTTTAGGTTTAGTGTTAGGGTTAGGATTAGGGTTACGGTGACTGTGAGTGTGACAGTTAGTGTTAGGGTTAGTGTTAGGCTTAGGGTTAGGCTGAGGCTGAGGGTGAGGTTGAGGGTTAGATTTAGGGTGAGGGTTTGGTTTAGGGTTAGAGTGAGGGTTAGGGTGAGGGTAAGGGTTAGATTAGGGTTAGGGTATTTCCTTGGGTGACGATTAGGGTTAGTGTTAGCTTTAGGGTGAGGTTTAGCGTTAGGGTTAGGGTCAGGGTTAGGGTTAGGGTGAGGGTTTGGGTTAGGGTTAGAGTTACTGTGAGGGTGAAGTTTAAGTTTAGGTTTAGGTTTATGGTTAATCTTAGGGTTAGTATTAAGTTTAACGTTAAGGTAAGGGTGAGGGTGAGGGTGATGTTGAGGGTTAGGGTTAGGGTTAGGATGATGTTTTGAGTTAGGGTTAGTGTTAGGGTGAGGGTGAGGTTTAGGGTTATTGTTAGGGTTAGGGTTAGTGTGAGTGTTAGGGTTAGGTTTAGTGTTATGGTTAGGGTTATGGTGAGGGCTATTGTGAGGGTGAGGGTTAGGGTTAGGGTTAGGCTTAAGCTTAGTGTTAAGCTGAGGGTGAGGGTGAGGGTTTGGGTTAGGGTTAGGGTTAGGCTAAGGCTTAGGGTTAGGCTGAGGTTGAGTGTGAGGGTTAGGGTTATGGTTAGGCTTCGTTTTAGGCGGAGTTTGAGGGATAGGGTGTGGGTTAGGTTTAGGTTGAGTGTGAGGTTTAGGGTTAGGGTGAGCGTTAGGGTGCGGGTTAGTGTGAGGGTTAGGGTTAGGGTTAGTGTTACGTTTACGGTGAGGGTGAGGGTGAGTGTTAGGGTTAGGTTTAGCCTTTGACTTAGGCTTATGCTTAGGCCGAGCTTGAGGGTGAAGGTGAGGCTTAGGGTTATGGTGATTGTTAGGGTTTTAGGGTTAGGGTGAGGGTTAGTGTTAGGGTTAAGGTGAGGTTTAGGGTGAGGTTTAGGTTTAAGATTAGGGCTAGGGTGAGTGCTAGGGTGAGGGTGAGGGTGAGGGTTAGAGTTAGGGTGAGGTTAAGGGTTAGGTTTAGGTTTAGGGTTAGGGTGAGTGTTAGGGTGAGGATTACGGTGAGGGTGAGGGTTTGGGTTAGGGTGAGGGTTAGGGTTAGGGTGAGGGTAAGATTGAGGGTTAGATTAGGGTTAGGGTTAGTGTTATTGTTAGTGTTATGGTTAGGTTTAAGTTTACAGTGAGGGTGAGGCTGAGGGTGACGGTTAGGTTTAGGGTTAGGGTGAGGTTTAGGTTAGGGTTAAGGTAAGGTTTAGGTTGAGGTTTTAGGTTAGATTTAGGGTTACGGTGAGGGTGAGTTTTAGGGTTAGGTTGAGGGTTCGTGTCATTGTTAGGGTTAGGGTTAGAGTTATGGTGAAGGTGAGGGTGAGTGTGAGGGTTAGGGTTAGGGTGAGGTTTAGGGTTAGGTTTAGGTTTAGGGTGAGGGTGATGGTGAGGTTTAGTATTAGATTTTGGGTTAGGTTGAATCTTTTGGTGAGGTTTAGGGTTAGGGTTAGTGTTATGGTTAGGGTTAGGGTGAGGGTTAGGATGAGGGTGAGGGTTAGGGTGAGGGTAAGGGTTAGGTTTAGGATTAGGAATAGGGTTAGTGTTAGGGTGAGTGTTTGGGTTAGGCTTATGGTTAGGGTTAGGCTTAGCGTTAAGCTGAGGGTGACGGTGAGGGTGAGGGTTAGGGTTAGCGTTTGGGTGAGAGTTAGGGTTAGGGTGAGAGTTAGGGTGAGTTTAGGGTTAGTGTTAGTGTTAGGGTTAGGGTTAGGGTGAGGGTTAGTGTTAGGGTGAGGGTTAGGTTTAGGGTTAGGATTAGGATTAGGATTAGGATTAGTGTTAGGGTTAGGTTTAGGGTGAGGGTTAGGATGAGGGTGATGTTTAGGGTTAGGGTTAGGGTGAGGGTGAGGGTGAGTTTAGGATTAGAGTTAGGGTTAGGGTGAGGGATAGGGTGAGGTTTAGGGTTAGTGTTAGTGTTAGGGTTAGGGTTAGGATGAGGGTTAGTGTTAGGGTGAGGGTTAGGTTTAGTGTTAGGATTAGGATTAGGGTTAGTGTGAGGGTGAGTATGAGGGTTAGGGTTAGGGTTAGGTTTAGGCAAAAGGATAGGCTGAGGGTGAGGGTTAGGGTGAGGGTTAGGGTTAGGGTGAGGGTGAGTTTTAGGGTTAGAGTTAGTGTTAAGTTGAGATTTACTGTGAGGGTTAGTGTTATGTTTAGTGTTAGGGTTAGGGTTAGGGTGAGGGTTAGGGTGAGGATTAGGGTTAGGGATAGGGTTAGGTTTAGGATTAGGTTTTGGGTGAGGTTGAGTGTGAGGGTTATGGTTAGGGTTATGATTAGGCTTAGGGTTAGGCTGAGCGTGAGGGTGAGGTTTAGGTTTAGGGTGAGGTTTAGGTTTAGGGTTAGGGTGAGTGTTCGGAGGATGAGGGTTAGGTTTAGGTTTATGGTTAGGGTGTGGGCTATCATGAGGGTGAGGGTTAGGGTTACAGTTAGGGTGAGGTTTAGGGTTAGGATTAGGGTTAGGGTTAGGGTTAGGGTTAGGGTTAGGGTTAGGGTTAGGGTTAGGGTTAGGGTTAGGGTTAGGGTTAGTGTTAATGTGAGGGGAAGTGTTTTGGTGAGGGTTAGGTTTATGGTGACGCTGAGGGTTACAATGAGGGTTAGGGTTAGGTTTAGGCATAGGGTGGGGATTAGGGTTAAGGTTATGATGAGGTTGACGGTTAGGGTAAGGTTGAGGGTTAGGATTAGGTCTAGGTTTAGGGTGAGGTTTAGTGTTAGGGTGATGGTTAGGGTTAGTGTGAGAATTAGTGTTAGGGTTAGGGTTAGTGTTAATGTGAGGGGAAGTGTTTTGGTGAGGGTTAGGTTTATGGTGACGCTGAGGGTTACAATGAGGGTTAGGGTTAGGTTTAGTGTTATTGTTAGAATTAGGGTTAGTGTTATGGTTACTGTGAGGGTGAGGGTTAGGGTTCGGTTTAGGGTGAGGTTTATATTAAGGGTTAAGTTTAGAATTAGGGTTAGGGTGAGGGTGAGGTTTAGGGTTTGATTTAGCGTTAGTGTTACTGTTAGTGTTAGGGTGAGGGTTAGTGTGAGGGTTAGTCTGAGGGTTAGGGTTAGGCTTAAGCTTAGGTTTAAGTTTAGGCTTAGGCCGGGATTGAGGGTTAGGGTTATGGTTAGGGTGAGGGCTAGGGTGAGAGTGAGGTTTAGGGTTAGGTTTAGGGTGAGGTTTAGGGTGAGGGTGAGGTTTAGGGTTAGGGTTAGGGTGAGGTTTAGGGTTATGTTTAGGGTTACGGTAAAGGTGAGGGTGAGGGTTAGGTTTAGAGTTAGGGTTAGGGTGAGGTTTAGTGTGAGGATTAGTGTTAGTGTTAGTGTTAGGGGTAGGGTTAGGCTGAGAGTTAGGTTGAGGGTGAGGGTTAGGGTAAGGTTTAGAATTAGGATTACGGTTAAGGTGAGGGTGAGTGTGAGGTTAGTGTTAGTGTTAGCGTTAGGGTTAGTATTAGGGTTAGGGTGAGGGTGAGTGTTAGCTTTAGGGTTAGGTTTAGAGTGAGGGTAAGGTTGAGGCTTATGGTGAGGGTTGGGGATAGGATTAGCGTTAGGTTATGTGCTAGGATGAACAATAGGGTTAGGGTTAGCTTTAGAGTGAGGGTTACGGTGAGGGTTAGGTTTAGGTTTAGTGTTAGGGTTAGGGTTGGTGTTAGGGTTAGGAGTAGGGTTACGGTGATTGTGAGTGTGACAGTTAGGGTTAGGGTTAGTGTTAGGCTTAGGGTTAGGCTGAGGCTAAGGGTGAAGGTGAGGGTTAGATTTAGGGTGAGGGTTTGGTTTAGGGTTAGAGTGAGGCTTAGGGTGAGGGTTAGGGTTACATTAGGGTTAGGGTATGTCCTAAGGTGAGGATTAGGGTTAGTGTTAGGTTTAGGGTGAGGTTTAGCGTTAAGGTTAGGGTCAGGGTTAGAGTTAGGGTGAAGGTTAAGTTTAAGTTTAGGTTTAGTGTCATGGTTATTGTTAGGGTTAGGGTTAAGGTTATGATGATGGTGAGGGTTAGGGTAAGGTAGGGGGTTAGGATTAGGTCTAGGTTTAGGGTGAGTGTTAGGGTTAAGGTGAGGACTAGGGTGACGGTGAGGTTTAGGGTTAGGGTGAGGTTTAGGGTTAGTGTGATGGTTAGTGTTAGTGTGAGGATTAGTGTTAGGGTTGGGGTTAGTGTTAAGGTGAGGGTAAGTGTTAGGGTGAGGGTGAGGGTTATGGTGACGGTTATCTTTACAATGAGGGTTAGGTTTAGGTTTAGTGTTATTGTTAGGGTTAGAGTTAGGGTTACGGTTACTATGAGGGTTCGGGTTAGGGTGAGGTTTAGGGTGAGGTTTATATTAAGGGTTAGGGTTAGAGTTAGGGTTAGGGTGAGGGTGAGGATTAGGGTTAGAGTTAGCGTTAGTGTTAATGTTAAGGTTAGGGTGAGGGTTAGTGTGAGGGTTAGGGTTAGGCTTAAGCTTAGGGTTAGGCTTAGGCTTAGGCCGAGAGTGAGGGTGATTGTTAGGGTTAGGGTTAAGGGTAAGGGTTAGGGTTAGGGTTAGGGTGAGTGTTAGGATGAGGTGAAGTGTTAGGATTAGGGTTAGGGTGAGCACTAGGGTGATGGTTAATGTGAGGGTTAGGCTTAGTTATAGGGTTAAGTTTAGGATTAGGTTTAGATTGAGGGTGAGTGTGAGGGTTAGGGTTAGTGTTAGGCTTAGGGTTAGAGTCAGTGTTAGGGTTAGGGTTTGGTTTAGGGTGAGGGTGAGGTTTAGGTTAGGGTTAGGGTGAGGGTGAGGTGAGCGTTAGGGTTAGGGTTAGTGTGAAAGTTAGGGTTATGGTGAGGGTTATGGTTAGGGTGAGGGTTAGGGTTAGGTTTAGGGTTAGGGTGAGGGCTAGGGTAAGTGTGAGGTTTAGGGTTAGGGTTAGGGTGAGGTTTAGGTTGAGGGTGAGGTTTAGGGTTAGTGTTAGCGTGAGGTTTAGGGTTATGGTTAGGGTTACGGTTAAGGCGAGGGTGAGGGTTAGGGTTAGAATTAGGTTTCGGGTGAGGGTTAGGGTGAGGGTTTGTGTTAGTGTCAATGTTAGGGGTTGGGTTAGGATGAGGGTTATGGTGCGGGTGAGGATTATGGTAAGGGTTAGGATTAGGATTAGGTTTAAGGTGAGGGTGAATGTGAGCATTAGGGTTAGGGTTAGGATTTGCATATGGGTTAGGGTGAGGGTGAGGTTTAGCTTTAGGTTTAGGTTTAGAGTGAGGGTCTGGGTGAGGGTTATGGTGAGGGTTAGGGATAGGATTAGCGTTAGGATGTGTTCTAGGATGAGCAATAGGCTTAGGGTTAGGATTAGAGTGAAGGTTAGGGTGAGGGTTAGGTTTAGGGTTAGTGCTAGGGTTAGATTTGGTGTTAGGGTTAGGATTAGGGTTAAGGTGACTGTAAGCATGACAGTTAGGTGTAGGGTTAGTGTTAGGCTTAGGGTTAGGCTGAGTTTGAGTGTGAGGGTTAAGGTTAGGTTTTGGGTTAGGGTTAGGCTTAGTGTTAGGCAGAGGGTGAGGGTGAGCGTGAGGGTTAGGGTGATTGTTAGGGTTTCAGGGTTAGGGTGAGTGTTAGGGTTAGGCTTAGGGTGAGGTTTAGGTTTAAGATTAGGGCTTGGGTTAGTGCTAGGGTGAGGGTGAGTGTTAGGGTTAGAGTTAGGGTGAGGTTTATTGTTAGGGCTAGGTTCAGGGTTAGGGTGAGTGTTACGTTGAGGGTGAGGGTTAGGGTTAGGGTGAGGTTTAGGGTTAGGGTGAGGTTTAGGTTATGGTTAGGGTAAGGGTTAGGTTCAGGGTTAGGGTTAGAGTTACGGTGAAGGTGAGGGTGAGTGTGAGGGTTAGGGTTAGGGTGAGTTTTAGGGTTGGTGTTAGGTTTAGGTTGAGGGTGAGGGTGAGGGTGAGGTTTAGGGTTAGATGTAGGTTTAGCGTTAGTGTTAAGGTGAGGTATAGGGTTAGGGTTAGTGTTAGGGTTTGGGTGAGGGTTAGAATGAGGGTTAGGGTTAGGGTGAGGGTTAGGGTTAGGGTTAGGATTAGGATCAGGGTTAGTGTTAGGGTGAGTGTTTGGGTTAGGCTTAGGGTTAGGGTTAGGCTTAACATTAAGTTGAAGTTGAGGGTGAGGGTGAGGGTGAGGGTTAGGGTTAGGTTTTGGGTTAGGGTTAGCATTTGTGTGAGAGTTAGGGTTACGGTTAGGGTGAGAGTTAGGATGAGGAATAGGGTTAGGATTAGTTTTAGGATTAGGGTGAGGGTTAGGATGAGGGTGATGTTTAGGGTTAGATTTAGGGTGAGGGTGAGGGTGAGGTTTAGGGTTAGAGTTAGTGTTAGGGTGAGGGATAGGGTGAGGTTCAGGGTTAGGGTTAGTGTTAGAGTTAGGGTGAGTGTTTGTGTTAGGGTGAGGGTTAGATTTAGGTTAGGATTAGGATTAGGGTTAGTGTGAGGGTGAGTATGAGGGTTAGGGTTAGGGTTAGGTTTAGGCTTAGGGATAGGCTGAGGGTGAGTGTGAGGGTGAGGGTTAGGGTTAGAGTTAGTGTTAAGTTGAGGTTTAGTGTGAGGGTTAGTGTTAGGGTTAGTGTTAGGGTTAGGGTTAGTGTGAGGGTTAGGGTGAGTGTTAGGGTTAGGGATAGGGTTACGTTTAGGATTAGGTTTTGGGTGAGGTTGAGTGTGAGGGTTATGTTTAGGGTTAGGATTAGGCTTACGGTTGGGCGTAGGGTGAGGGTGAGGTTTAGGGTTAGGGTGAGGGTTAGGATGAGGGTTAGGTTTAGGATTAGGGTTAGGATGAGGGCTAGCATGAGGGTGTTGGTTAGGGTTGGAATTAGGGTGAGGTTTAGGTTTAGGATTAGGTTTAGGCATAGGGTGGGGGTTAGGGTTAAGGTTATGATGAAGGTGAGGGTTAGGGTAAGGTTGAGGGTTAAGATTAGGTCTAGGTTTAGGGTGAGGGTTAGGGTTAGGGTGAGGGCTAGGTTGACGGTGAGGTTTAGGGTTAGGGTGAGGTTTATTGTTAGGGTGATTGTTCGGTGTTAGTGTGAGGATTAGTGTTAGGGTTAGGGTTAGTGTTAGGGTGAGGGTAAGTGTTAGGGTGAGGGTTAGGGTTATGGTGACAGTTATGGTTACAATGAGGGATAGGGCTAGGTTTAGCGTTATTGTTAGGGTTAGGGTTACCGTTATGGTTACTCTTAGGGTGAGGCTTAGGGTTCGGTTTAGGGTGAGGTTTATATTAAGGGTTAGGTTTAGAGTTAGGGTTAGGGTGTGGGTGTGGTTTAGGGTTAGAGTTAGCGTTAGTGTTAGGGTTAGGGTGAGGGTTAGTGTGAGGGTTAGGGTTAGGCTTAAGCTTAGGGTTAGGCTTAGGCTTAGGACGAGAGTGAGGGTAATGGTTAGGGTTAGGGTGAGGGTGAGGGTTCGGGTTCGGGTTAGGGTTAGTGTGAGTGTTAGGATGAGGTGTAGGGTTAGGATTAAGTTTAGGGTGAGCGCTAGAGTGATGGATAATGTGAGGGTTAGGGTTAGGGATAGGGTTATATTTAGGATTAGGTTTAGATTGAGGGTGAGTGTGAGTGTTAAAGTTAGGGTTTGTTTTAGGGTGAGGGTGAGGGTAAGGGTTAGGGTTAGTGTGAAAGTTAGGGCTATGTTGAGGGTTATTTTTAGGGTGAGGGTTAGGGTTAAGGTTAGGCTTAGGCTTAGGTTTAGAGTGAGTGTTAAGGTTAGGGTTTGGTTTAGGGTGAGGTTGAGGGTGAGTTTTAGGGTTAGGGTTAGTGTGAAAGTTAGGGTTATGGTGAGGGTTAGGGGTAGGGTGAGCGTTAGGGTTAGGCTTAGGCTTAGGGTGAGGGCGAGGGTGAGAGTGAGGTTTAGGGTTAGGTTTAGGGTGAGTTTTAGGGTGAGGGTGAGGTTTAGGGTTAGGGTTAGGGTGAATTTTAGGGTTATGGTTATGGTTAGGGTTAAGGCGAGGGTGAGTGTTACAGTAAGGGTGAGGGTTAGGATGAGGGTTAGGATTAGGGTGAGGGTTAGGATGAGGGTGAAAGTAAGAGTAAAGGTGAGGGTTAGGCTGAGGGTTAGGGTTATGGTAAGGGTGACGGTGAGGGTTAGGGTTAGGGTGAGTGTGAGGTTTAGATTGAGGATTAGTGTTAGGGTTTGTATGAGGTTTAGGGTGAGGATGATGGTTAGGGTTATGGTGAGGGATAGGGTGAAGTTGAGGGTTAGGGTTAGGGTTTGGGTGAGGTTTAGGTTTAAGGTGATGGTTAGCGGTAGTGTGAGGGATAGTGTTAGGGTTAGTGTTAGTTTTAGGGTTATCGTAAGTGTTAGGGTAAGGTATAGTTTTAGGGTGAGGTTTAGGATTAGGGTTAGGGTTTGGGTTATGGTGAGGGTGAGGTTTAGGGTTAGAGTTAAGTTTAGGGTGAGTGTTAGGGTTAGGGTTAGGGTTAGGTTACTGTTAGGTTAGGGATAAGGTGAGGTTTATTGTGGGGGTGAGGTTTAGTGTTAGGGTTAGGATTAGGATTAGGGTTAAGGTGAGGTGAGTGTGAGTGTTAGGGTTAGGGTTAGGATTAGGATTAGAGTTAGGGTGAGGGTGAAGTTTACGGTTAGGGTGAGTGTTGGGGTTAAGTTTAGTTTGAGGGTTAGGGTGAGGGTTAATCTTAGACTTAGGATATGGATGTGGGCTAGGGTGAGGGTGAGGGTGAGGGTTAGGTTTGGGGTGAGAGTTAGGGTGAGGGTTAGTTTCGTGTTAGGTTTAGGGTTGGGATTAGGGTTAGGCGAAATGTTAGGCTGAGGGTGAGGTTGAGGGTGAGGGTTATGGTGAGGTTGAGGGTTAGGGTTAGGGTTAGGGTGAAATTTAGTGTTAGGGTTAGGGTTAGTATTAATCTTAGGGTTAAGTTGAGAGTTAGGGGGAGGTTTAGGGTTAGGGTGAGACTTAGGTTTAGCATTAGGGTTAGGGTGAGTTTGAGGTTTAGGGATAAATTAGGGCTAACCCTAACCTCACCCTAGCCCTCACCCTAAACCAAATCCTAACCCTTACCCTCATCCTAACCCTCACCCTAAACCGAACCCTAACCATCACCCAAAACCTATTTCTCACCCCCAACCTCACCCTCAGCCTAACCCTAAGCCTAAGCCTAAACTTAACCATAACCCTCACCCTCAGCCTCACCCTCACCGCAAACTTAACCAAAACCATAACACTGACAATAACACTAATTTTAACCCGAAACCTAACCCTAATCCTAACCCCCACCCCCACCCTCAGCCTAACCCTAAGCCTAACCCTAGGCGTAACACTAATCCTCATTGTAACCCTCAACCGAACACTGACCCTAACCCTAAACCGATCCATAACCCTCAGCCGCACCCTCACCCTAACCCAAGCCGTAACCCTAAGCCTAAGCCTAACACTAACCCTAACGCTCACACTCACCCTCAACGTAAACCTAATCCTAAAACTAACCCTATCCCTAACCCTAACCCTCACGCTAAGCCTCACCCTAGCCCTCACCCCAACCCTAATCCTAAACGTAAACCTCATCCTAACCCTAACCCTAACCCTCATCCTAACCCTAACTCTAACAGTCACCCTCATGCTCGGCCTAAGTCTAAGCTTAAGTCTAAGCCTAACCCTAACACTAACCCTAACCCTCACCCTCAACCTAGCCCTCACCCTAACCCTAACGCTCATCCTCATCCTAAACCTCACACTCAGCCTAACGGTCAGCCTAACCCTAAACCTAACCCTAACAATAACACTAATCCTAACCCTAAACCTAACCCTAACCCTAAACCTAACCATAATCGTAACACTCAAACTCACCCTAACCCTAATCCTAACCCTAACCCTGACACTAACCCTAATCCTAATCCTAAACCTAACCCTAACCTTCACTCTCACACTAACCCTCAACCTAATCCTCACCCTAACACCAACCCTAACCCTAACCCTCACCCTCAGGCTCAACCTAACCCTAATGCTAACCCCAAAATCTCAACCTCACCCTAACCCTAACCCTAAACCTAACCCTACACCTCACCATAACCCTAACCCTAAACCTCACCCTCACTCTAGCCCTCACTCTAACCCTAATCCTAACCCTAACCTTCATCCTAACCCTCCCCATAACTGTAACCCTAAACCTCACCCTAACCCTAAGCCTAAACCTAAGCCTAACCCTAACCTTCACACTCACCCTCACCGTAACCTAAAGCCTAACCCTAAACATAACAATAACCCTAACCCTATGTTAGGGTGAGGTTTAGGGTTAGAATTAAGGTTAGGGTGGTGGCTAGGGTGACGCTGAGGGTTAGGGTTAGGGTGAGGTTTAGGGTTAGGGTGACAGTTAGGGTTACTGTGAGGGTTAGTGTGAGAGTTAGGGTTAGTGTTAGGGTGAGGGTAAGTGTTAGGGTGAGGGTTAAGGTTAGGTTAAGGCTTAGGTTTAGGGTGAGGGTTAGTGTTAGGGTTTGGTTTAGGGTGTGGGTGAGGCTGAGGATTAGGGTTAGGTTTAGGGTTAGGGTTAGGGTTGGGTTTAGGGTTAAGGTTAGGATTATGGTGAGGGTTAGGGTTAGGGTTAGGCTTAGGCTAAGGGTTAGGCTGAGGGTGAGGGTGAGGGTGGGGGTGCGGATTAGGTTTAGGGTTACGGTTAGGTTTAGGTTTATTGTTAGTGTTATGGTTCGGGTTAAGTTTGCGGTGAGGGTGAGGCTGAGGGTGAGGGTTATGGTTATGGTTAGGGTCAGGGTTAGGGTTAGGGTTAGTGTTATTGTTAGGGTTATGGTTAGAGTTACGGTGAGGTTGAGGGTGAGAGTGAGGGTTTTGTTTAGGGTGAGGGTGAAGTTTAGGGTTAGAGTTAGGGTGAGGGGGAGGGTTAGGGTGAGGTTTAGGGTTAGGTTTAGTGTTAGGGTTAGGGGGAGGGGAGGGTTAGGTTGATGTTTAGGGATAGGGTTAGGGTTAGGATTAGGGTTAGGGTGAGGGTGAGTATGAGGGTTAGTGTGAGGGTGAGGCTTAGGCTTAGGGTTAGGCTGGGGGTGAGGTTGGGTGTGAGGATTAGGGTTAGGGTGATGGTTCAGGTTTGGGTTAGTGTTATTGTTAGGGTTAGGGTTACAGTTACGGTGAGGGTGTGGGTGCGGGTGAGGATTAGGGTTAGGGTTTGGGTGAGGATTAGGATGAGGATTAGGGTTAGGATTAGGGTTAGGGTGAGTGCTAGGGTTTGGGTGAGGGTTAGGGTTAGTGTTAGGGTGAAGTTTAGGATTAGGATTAGGGTTAGAGTGAGGGTGAGTGTTAGGATTAGGGTTGGGTTTAGGGTTAGGTTTAGGTTTAGGGTTAGGATTAGTGTTATTGTTAGGGTTAGGGTTAGAGTTATGGTGATGGTGACGGTACGGGTGAGGGATTGGGTTAGGGTTATGGTGGGGTTTAAGGTTAGGGTTAGGGTTAGGGTTAAGGTGAGGGTGAAGTTTAGGGTTAGATAGAGTTTTAGTGGGAGGGTTAGGGTGAGGGTTAAGTTTAGGGTTATTGTTAGGGTTAGTGTGAGGGTGAGAGTTAGGCTGAGGTTTAGGGTTGGGATTAGGTTTAGTGTGAGGGTTAGTGTTAAGGTTAGGGTTAGTGTTAGGTTGAGGGTATTTGTTAGAGTGAGGGTTTTGGTTAGGGTGAGGGTTATGGTTCGGGTGAGGGTTCGGGTTAGGGTTAGGGTTATTGTTAGGGTTAGGGTTAGATTTACAGTTACGGTGATGGTGAGAGTGAGTGTTATATTTTGGGTTAGGATGAAGTTTAGGTTTAGGGTTAGGGTTAGAGTCAGGGTTAGAGTGAGAGTGAGGTTTAGGGTTAGAGTTAGCCTTAGTGTTACAGTTAGGGTTACGGTGAGGGTTAGGGTTAGGATTAGGCTTAGGCTTAGGCTTAGGCCGAGCATGAAGTTCAGGGTTAAGGTTAGGGTTAGGGTGAGGGTTAGGGTTAGGGTTAGGGTGAGGGTGAGGGAGAGGTTTAGGGTTAGAGTTAGGGTTAGGGGGAGGTTTAGGATGAGGGTTAGGGTTAGGATTAGGGTTAGGGTAAGGGCTAGTGTGAGGGTGAGTTTTAGGGTTAGGGTTAGGTTGAGGTTTAGGTTAGGGTTAGGGTTAGGGTTAGCCTGAGGCTGAGTGTGAGGATTAGGGTTAGGGTGAGTGTTAGGGTTAGGGTTAGGTTGAGGGTTTAGCTGAGGGTGAGGGTTAGGGTTAGGGTTAGGATAAGGATTAGGGTTAGGGTTTCAGTGAGTGTGAGGGTTAGGGATAGTATTAGGTTGAGGGTTAGGTTTAGGGTGAGGATTATGTTTAGGGCTAGGTTACGGTTATGATGAGGGTGAGTGTGAGGTTTAGGGTTAGGGTGAGGTTTAGTTTTAGGGTTAGGGTTAGAGTTAGGCTTAGGATGAGGGTGAGGTTTAGGGGTAGAGTTAGGGTTAGGGAGGGGGGTTAGGGTGAGGGTTATAGTTAGCGTGCGGGTTAGGGTGGGGGTGACGGTAAGGCTAAAAATGAGGGTTATGCTGAGTGTGAGGGTTATGGTAAGGGTGAGGGTTAAGTTTAGGGTGAGGGTTAGGGTTAGGGTTCAGGTGAAGGTGAGGGTTAGATTGAGGATTAGTGTTAATGTTAGTGTGAGGTTTAAGGTGAGAATGAGAGTTAGGGTTAAGGTGAGGGCTAGGGTGAGGGTGAGGTTTAGGGTTAGTGTTAGGGTGAGGTTTAGGGTTAGGGTGATGTTTAGGGTTAGTGTGAGTGTTACGGTTAGGGTTAGCGTTAGTGTTAGGTTGAGGGTTAGGTTTAGGGTGAGGGTTATGTTTATGGTTATGGTTAGGGTGAGGGTTAGGGTTAGGGTTAGGGTTATTTTTAGTGTTAGGGTTAGGGTTATGTTTACCGTGAGGGTAAGGGTGTGGGTTAGGGTTGGGGTTAGAATGAGGTTAGGTTTAGGATTAGGTTTAGAGTTAGGGTTAGGGTGAGGGTGAGGTTTAGGGTTAGAGTTAGGGTTAGTATTAGGGTTAGGGTTAGGGTTAGGGTGAGGGTTAGTTTTAGGATTAGTGTGAGGGTTAGGGTTAAGTTTGGGCTTAGGTTTAGGCTTAAGCTTAGGCTTAGGGTTAGCATGAGTGTGAGAGTTAGGGTTAGGGTTAGGGTGACGGTTAGGGTTAGGGTTAGGATGAGGTTTTGGTTTAGACTTACGGTTAGGGTGAGGGCTAGGGTGAGGGTTAGTGTGAGGGTTAGGGTTAGTGATAGGTTTAGGTTTCAGATTAGGGTTAGGGTGAGGTTTAGTGTGAACGTTAGGGTTAGGGTAGGTTTAGGCTTAGGGTAAGGGTGAGGGTGAGGCTGAGGACTAGGGTTAGGTTTACGGTTAGGTTTAGGGCTAGGGTTACGGTGAGGGTTAGGATTAGGCCTAGGGTTATGCTTAGTGTTAGGCTGAGGGTGAGGGTGGGTTAAGGTTAGTGTTATTGTTAGGGTTAGGGTTAGACTTAGGGTGAGGTTGAGGGTGAGGGTGAGGGTTTTGGTTAGGGTGAGGTTTAGGGTGAGTTTTAGGGTTAGGGTTAGTGTTAGGGTGAGGGTGAGGTTTAGCGTTAGAGTTAGGGTGAGGGTGAGGGTTAGGGTGTGCGTTAGGGTTAGGTTTAGTGTTAGGGTTAGGGGGAAGGTGAGGGTTAGGTTGAGGTTTATGGATAGGGCTAGGTGTAGGATTAGGGTTAGGGTGAGAGTGAGTATGAGGGTTAGTGTGAGGGTTATGCTTAGGCTTAGCATTAGGCTGAGGGTGAGGTTGGGTGTGAGGATAAGGATTAGAGTGATGTTTCGGTTTGGGATAGGGTTATTGTTAGGGTTAGGGTTAGAGTTACAGTGAGGGTGAGGGTGGGGGTGAGGGTTAGGGTTAGGGTTAGGGTGAGGGTTAGAATGAGGATTAGGGTTAGGATTAGGGTTAGGGTGAGTGCTAGGTTTTGGGTGAGGGTTAGGGTTAGTGTTAGCTTGAGGTTTGGGATAGTGTTATTGTTAGGGTTAGGGTTAGAGTTACAGTGAGGGTGAGGGTGGGGGTGAGGGTTAGGGTTAGGGTTAGGGTGAGGGTTAGAATGAGGATTAGGGTTAGGATTAGGGTTAGGGTGAGTGCTAGGTTTTGGGTGAGGGTTAGGGTTAGTGTTAGCTTGAGGTTTGGGATAGTGTTATTATTAGGGTTAGGGTTAGAGTTACAGTGAGGGTGAGGGTGGGGTGAGGGTTAGGGTTAGGGTTAGGGTGAGGGTTAGAATGACGATTAGGGTTAGGATTAGGGTTAGGGTGAGTGCTAGGTTTTGGGTGAGGGTTAGGGTTAGTGTTAGCTTGAGGTTTAGGGTTAGGATTAGGGTTAGGGTGAGGGTGAGTTTTAGAATTAGGGTTGGGCTTTCCGTTAGGTTAGGTATAGGGTTAGGGGTAGTGTTATTGTTGGGGTTAGGGTTAGAGTTATGGTGAGGGTGACGGTACTGGTGAGTGTTTGGGTTACTGTTATTGTGTGGCTTAGGGTGAGGGTTAGGGTTAAGGTGAGGGTGAGGTTTAGGGTTAGATCGAGTTTTAGTGGGAGGGTTAGGGTGAGGGTGAAGTTTAGGGTTAGTGTTAGGGTTAGTGTGAGGGTGAGGGTTAGGTTGAGGTTTAGGGTTAGGATTAGGTTAAGTGTGAGGGTTAGTGTTAGGGTTAGGGTTAAGGTTAGGCTTAGTGTGAGGTTTAGGATGAGGATTTGGGTTAGGATTTGGGTTAGGGTGAGTGCTAGGGTGAGGGTGAGGATGAGGGTGTGGGTTAGGGTGAGGGTTAGGGTGAGGTTTAGGGTTAGGGTTAGGATTAGTGTTAGGGTGAGGGTGAGGTTTAGGGTTAAATTTAGGGTTAGGGGGAGTGTTAGGTCGATGGTTAGGGTTAGGGTTAGTGTTAGGGTTAAGGTTAGGGTGAGGGTTAGGTTGAGGTTTAGGGTTAGGGTTATTGTTAGTGTTAGGATTAGGGTGTGGGTGAGGGTGAGTGTGAGGCTTAGGGTTAGGTTTCAGCTTAGGCTTAGGGTTTGGCTGAGGGTGAGGGTGGGGGTGAGGATTAGGGTTAGGGTGATGGTTAGGATTAGGGTAAGGGTGAGGGCTCGGGCTCGGGTGAGGGTTAGGGTAAGGCTTAGGCTTAGGGTTAGGCTGAGGGTGAGGTTGAGAGTGAGTGTTAGGGTTAGCGTGATGGTTAGGTTTACGGTTACGGTGAGGGTTGGGATGAGGTTTAGGGTTAGGGTGAGTTTAGGGTGAGATTTATGGTAAGGGTAAAGGTGAGGTTTACGCTGAGGGTGAGGGTTAAGATAAGGGTGAGGGTTAGGGTCAGTTTTAGGGTTAGTGTAAGGGTTAGGTTTAGGGATAGGATGAGGGTTAGATTGAGGATTAGTGTTAGGGTTAGTGTGAGGTTTAGGGTGAGGATGAGGGTCAGGTTTAGGGTGAGGGTGAGGGTTAGAATTAGGGTTAGGGTGAGGGCTAGGGTGAGGGTGAGGGTTAGGTTTAGTGTGAGGGTTAGTGTTAGGGTTAGGGTTAGTGTTAGGGTGAGGGTTATGGTTAGGGTTACGGTGAGGGTTATGGTTAGGGTGAGTGTTAGGGTTTGGGTGAGGGTGAGTGTGAGTGTGAGGGTTAGGCTTAAGTTTAGGTTTAGGGTTAGGGTGAGGGTTAGGGTTAGGGTTTGGGTTAGGGTGAGGGTGAGGCTGAGGATTAGTGTTAGGTTTAGGGTTAGGGTTAGGATTATGGTGAGGGTTAGGGTAAGGGTTAGGCTTAGGCTTACATTTAGGCTGAGTTTGAGGCTGAGGGTGAGGGTTATGTTTAGGGTTACGGTGAGGGTTAGGGTTAGGGTAAGTGTTATTGTTAGGGTTAGGGTTCGAGTTATGATGAGGTTGAGGATGAGGGTGAGGGTGAGGGTGAGGTTTAGGTTTTGGGTTAGGGTTAGATTTAGGGTTAGGGTGAGCGGGTCGGAAAGGTTAAAGGTGAGGGTTAGGCTGAGGATGAGGGTTACGGTAAGGGTAAGGGTTAGGTTTAGTGCTAGGGTTAGGGTTAGGATTGGGGTGAGAGTTAGGATTTGGGTTAAGTTTAGGGTTAGGTTGAGGGTTTGGTAAGGGTTACGGTGAGTGTGAGGTTTAGGGTTAGGTTGAGGGTTAGTGTTAGGATTAGGGTTAGGGTGAGGGTGAAGGTTAGTGTTTTGTTAGGGTCAGGGTTAGGATGAATGTTAGGGTTAGGATTACGGTTAGGGTGAGGGCTAGTTTGAGTTTGCGGTTTAGGGTTAGCGTTAGGGTGAGGTTTAGGCTTTGGGTTAAGGTTAGAGTTAGGGTTACGGTGAGTGTGAGGTTTAGGTTTAGAGTTAGGGTTAGGGTGAGGGTTAGGTTGAGGTTGAGGGTTAGTGTTAGTGTTAGGGTTAGTGTTAGGGTGAAAGTTAGGGGGAGGGTTAGGGTTAGGGTTAGGGTTAGCCTTCGGTTTAGGGTGAGGTTGAGGTTTAGGATTAGATTGAGGCTGAGGGAGAGGGTAAGTGTTAGGGTTAGTTTTGGGTTAGGGTGAGTTTGAGGGTGAGCGTGAGGGTTAGGGTGAGTGTGAAGTTGAGGGTGAGGGTGAGGTTTAGGGTGAGGGTGAAATTGAGGGTGAGGGTGAGGGTTAGCGTTAGTGTTAGGTTGAGGTTTAGGCTTAGGGTGAGGGTGGGTTAGTGTGAGTTTAAGGGATAGGGTGAGGGTTAAGGTGAGGGTGAGAGTTAGGTTTAGGGTTAGGGTTAGGGTGAGGGTTCGTGTGAAGGGTAGGGTTAGGTTTAAGGTTAGTGTGAGGATTAGGGTTAGGGTTAGGGTGACAGTTAGGGTTAGTGTGAGGGGTAGGGTGAATGTAAGGGTAAGGGTTAGGGTGAGGCTGAGGGTTAGGTTGATTGTTAGGGTCAGGTTTAGGTTTAGGTTTAGGTTTATGGTGTGGGTTAAGATTAGGGTTGGGTTTATGGTTAGGATGAGTTTTAGGGATAGGGTAAGGGTGAAGGTCAGGGTGAGGGTTAGGGATAGGGTTAGGGATAGGTTTAAGGATATGATGAGGGCTAGGGTGAGGGTGAAGATTAGGGTTAGGGTGAGGGTTCAGGTGAGGGGTACTTTTAGGGTAAGGGTTAGGGTGAGGGTAAAGTTTCGGGTGAGGTTTAGGGTGAGGGTGAGGTTTAGGGAGAGGCTGCGGTTAGGGTGAGGGATAGCATTAGGATTAGGGTGAGGATATGTGTTAGAGTCAGGGTTAGGGTTAGGGTTAGGATGAGGGTTAGGGATAGGCTTAGGGTTATGTTTGGGATGATGATGAGGGTAGGGTTAGTTTAGGGTTAGGTTCAGGGTGAGGGTGAGGTTCAGTGTTAGGATTAGTGTTAGGGTTAGGGTTAGGCTGAGGGTGAGGGTAAGACTGAGGGTTAGGGTTAGGGTGAGGGTGAGGGTTAGGGTTAGGTTTAGGGTGAGGGTTAGAGTTAGTGTGAGGATTAGGGATAGGTTTAGGGTGAGAGTAAGGGTTATGGTGAGGTTTAGGTTTAAGGTTAGCGTTAGGGTTAGCATGAGGGTGAGGGAGAGGTTTAGGTTTAGAATTAGGGTTAGGTTTACGGTTAGGCTTAGGGTGAGGGTCATGGTGAGGGTGAGGGTTAGGGTGAGAGTTAGGGTTAGTGTGTGGGTTAGGGTTAGGGTGATGGTAAGGTTTAGTGTGAGTGTTATTGTGAGAGTGTGGGTTAGGTTTAGTGTGAGTGTTAGGGTGAGTGTTAGGGTGAGTGTTAGGGTGAGGGTTAGGTTTAGTGTTATGGTTAGGGTGAGGGTGAGGGTTAGGGATAGGTTTAGGGTTAGGGTTAGGGTTATTGTTAGGGTTAGGGTTAGGTTTAGGGTTAGGGTGAGGGTGAGTGTTAGGGTTAGGGATAGCATTAGGTTTAGCATGAGGGTGAAGGAGAGAGTTAGGTTTAGGCTTAGGGTTAGGGTGATGATAAGGGTGAGGCTTCAGGTCAGGGTTAGGGTTAGGGTTAGGGTGAGGGTTAGTGTTAGGGTGAGATTTAAGGAAAGGGTAAGGATTAAGGTGAGGGTGAGGGTTAGGGTGATTGTGAGCATTAGGGTTTGGGTGAGGGTTAGGGTGATTGTGAGGGTTAGGGTGAGGGTGAGGGTTAGGGTTAGCATTAAGGTGAGCGTTAGGGTTAGGGTTATGTTGAGGGTGAGTTTTAGGATTAGGGTTATGTTGAGGGTGAGGGTTAGGGTTAGGGTTAGGGTTAGGTTTAGCTTTAGGGTTAGCGTGAGGGTGAGGGAGAGGGTTAGGTTTAGGATTAGGGTTAGGTTTGGGATTACGCTTAGGGTGAGGGTGATGGTGAGGATGAGGCTAAGGGTCAGTGTTAGGTTTAGTGTTAGGGTTAGGGTTAGTGTAAGTGTGATATTTAGGGAAAGGGTGAGGGTTAGGTTGACGGTGAGGGTTAGAGTGAGGGTGAGGTTTAGGGTTATGGTTAACATTAGTATGAGTGTTAGGGTTAGGGTTAGTGTGAGGTTTAGGGTTAGGGTTATGGTTAGTGTGAGGGTAAGTTTTAGGGTGAGGTTTAGGTTGAGAGTGAGGTTTAAGGAGAGGTTTAGGTTTAAGGTGAGTGTTAGTTTGAGGGTTAGGGTTAGGATTAGGTTGAGGGTCTGTGTTAGGGTGAGGTTAAAGTTAGGGTGAGGGTTAGGGATACGATTAAGGTTAGGGTTAGGGTGAAGGTGAGGGTGAGTTTTAGTTTTAATGTTAGGTTCAGCGTGAGGGTGAGGTTCATGGTTAGAATTAGGGTTAGGGTTAGGGTTAGGCTAGGGTGAGGGTGATGGTGAGGTTTAGGGTTGGGGTGATCTGTAGGGTTAGGGATAGGTTTAGGATTAGTTTTAGGATGAGGGGTGGGGTTAGGATAAGGGTTAGGGTGAGGGTTAGGGTTAGGTTTAGGGTTATTGTTAGGGTTAGGCTTAGGTTAGAGTTAGGGTTAGGGTGAGGGTGAGGATGAGTGTTAGGATTAGGCTTAGGAATAGGGTTTTTGTTAGGGTTAGGGTTAGCGTTAGGGTGAGGGTGAGGGTTAGGTTTAGGATTAGCGTTAGGATTATTGTTAGGGTTAGGGTGAGGGTGAGGGTTAGGTTTAGTGTGAGGTTAGGTTAAGGGTTAGCTTTAGGGTGGGGTTAAGTTTTAGGGTGAGGGTTAGGGTAAGGTTGAGCTTTAGGGTTAGCATTAGGGTTAGGGTTGGGGTGAGGGTTAGGGTTAGGGTTAGGGTGAGCGTGAGGGTGAGGGTTAGGGTGAGGGTGAGGTTGAGGGTGTGGGTTAGATTTAGGTAAGGGAGAGGGTGAAGATAAGGTTTAGGGTTAGGTTTAGGGTTAGGGTTAGGGTGAAGTTGAGGGTTAGGGTAAAGGTTAGGTTGAGTTTTAGGGTTAGTGTGAGGGTTGGTTGAGCATGAAGGTAAGGGTTAGGGAGAGGGTTATTGTGAGGGTGAGACTTAATGTTAAGGTTAATGTTAGGGTGAGGGTTAGTGTGAGGGTAAGGGTTAGTGTTTGGTTTAGGGTTAGTGTGAGGATGAGGGTTAGGGTTAGGGTTAGGGGGAGGGTTAGGGTTAGTGTGAGGGTTAGGGTGAAGGTGAGGGTAAGGGTTAGGGTGAGGGTTAGGGTTAGGTTTAGGGTTATGGTTGGGGTTAGGGTGAGGTTTGGGGTTAGGTTTAGGGTTATGTTTAGGATGAGGGTTATGGTGAGGGTGAGGGTTAAGGTGAGGGTGAGGGTTAGTGTGAGGGTGAGGATTAGGTTTAGGTGAGTTTTAGGGTTAGGATTAGGGTTAGGATGAGGGCTATGGTGAGGGTGAGGGTTAGTGTTAGGGTTAGGGTTAGGTTGAGGGTTAGGGTTAGGGTGAGGGATCGGGTGAGGGGTACGTTTATGGTTAGGTTTAGGGTGAGGGTAAAGGTTAGGATGAGTTTTAGGGTGAGGATGAGGTTTAGGGAGAGGAATAGGGTTAGGTTGAAGGTTAGGGTTAGGATTAGGGTGAGGGTATGTTTTAGGGTGAGGGTTAGGGTGAGGGTTAGGGTTAGGTTGAGGGTTAGGGATAAGGTTAGGATTATGGTTAGAGTGACAGTGAGAGTGAGGGTTAGTTTTAAGGTTAGGGTTAGGATTAGGGTTAGGGTTAGGGATACGGCTAGGTTTAGGGTTAGGGTGACAGTGAGGGTTAGGGTTAGGGATAGGGTTATGGTGAGGGTAAGGTCTAGGGTGAGGTTTAGGGTGAGTGTGAGGTTTAGGGTGAAGGTTAGTGTGAGGGTTAAGGTGAGGGTGAGTTTATGTGTTAGATTGAGGGTTAGGTTGAGGGTTAGGGTTAGGGTGAGGTTAGTGATAGATTTACGGTTAGGGTTAGGGTTAGGGTGAGTGTGAGGGTTAGGGTTAGGGTTAGGTACAGAGTGAGGGTGAGGTTCAGGGTTAGGATTAGGGTTAGGTTTAGGGTTAGGCTGAAGTTGAGGGTGTGAGTGAGGGTTAGGGTTCGGGTGAGGGTGAGGATTAGGGTGAGTTTTAGTGTGTGGGTTAGTGTTAGGGTTAGTGTGAGGATTAGGGTTAGGGTAATGGTGAGGGTAAGGGTTAGGTTTAGGTTTAGGGTAATGTTTAGTGTTATGGTTATGGTGAGAGTGAGGGTTAAGTTTAGTGTGAGTGTTAGGGTGAGGGTTAGGTTTAGCGTTAGCTTTAGGGTGAGAGTGAGGGTTAGGTTGAGTATGAGGGTTAGGGTTTGGGTGAGGGTTAGGGTAAAGGTGAAGGTTAGGGTGAGGGTGAGACTTAGAGTTAGGGTTACGGTTAGGGTGAGGGTTAGTGTGAGGATAAGGGTTAGGGTTATGTTTAGGTTTAGTGTCAGGATTAGGTTTAGGGTGAGAGTTAGAGTTATGGTGAGGGTGAGGGTTAAGTTTAAGGTTGTGTGAGGGTTAGGGTTAGAGTCAGGGTTAGGGTTAGGTTTTGGGTTAGGGTGAGGGTGAGGGTGAGGGTGAAGTTGAGGGCGATGGTGAGGGTTAGGGTTAGGGTTAGGTTGAGGTTTAGGCTTAGTGTTTGGGTTGGGTGAGGGTTAAGGTGAGGGTGAGAGTTAAGGTTAGAGTTAGGGTTAGGTTGAGGGTTCGTGTGAGGGTTAGGGTTAGGGTTAGGTTTAGGGTTAGTGTGAGGTTTAGGGTTAGGGTGAGGGTAAGTGTTAGGGTGAGGGTTAGGATTAGGGTGAGGGTTATGGTTAGGGTGATGGTTTGGGTTAGGGTTATTGTTAGGGTTAGGTTTAGGGTTAAAGTTAAGGTGAGTGTGAGGGTGATAGTTAGGGTTAGGGTTAGGGTGAAGTTTAGTGTTAGGGTTAAGATTAGAGTTAGGGTTAAGGTGAGGGTGAGGTTTAGGGGTAGAGTTAGGATTAGGGTGAGGATTAGGGTGAGGATTAGGGTGAGGGTTAGTGTTAGGTTTCGGGTTAGGGTGGGGTTGAAGGTAAGGGTAAATTTGAGGGTTAGGCTGAGGGTGAAGGTTACAGTAAGGTTGAGGGTTAGGGTTAGGGTGAGCGTTAGTGTTAGCATTAGGGTTTATGTTAGGATGAGGGTAAGTGTTAGGGTGAGGGTTAGGGTTAGTGTGAGGGTTATGGTTAGAGTGAGTGTGAGGGTTAGGGTTATATTATTGTTATGGTTAGGGTTAGGGTTAGGGTTATGCTTAGGGTTAGGGTTAGGGTTAGTGTTAGGATGAAGTTTAGTTTTAGGGTTAGGATTAGAGTTAAGGTTAGAGTGAGGGTGAGATTTAGGGTTAGAGTTACAGTTAGTGTTAGTGTTAGGGTGAGGGTTAGGTTTAAGCTTAGGCTTAGGCTTAGACTTAGGCTGAGCATGAGGATGAGTTTTAGGGTTCGGGTTAAGGTTCGGTTAGCCCGAAGGTTAGATTGAGGTTTAAGGTTAGGATTAGGGTAAGGGTGAGGGCTAGGGTTAAGGTTAGGGTGAGGGCTAGTGTGAGGATAAGGGTTAGGGTTAGGTTTAGGGTTAGTGTGAGGATTAGGGTTAGGGTGAGGGTTAGAGTTATGGTGAGGGTGAGGGTTAAGTTTAAGGTTGTGTGAGGGTTAGGGTTAGGCTGAGGGTTAGGGTTAGGTTTTGGTTTAGGGTGAGGGTGAGGGTGAGGTGGAGGCTTAGAATGAGGGTGAAGTTGAGTGTGATGGTGAGGGTTAGGGTTAGGCTTTGGTTGAGTTTTAGGCTTAGTGTGAGGGTTGGGTGAACATGAGGTTAAGGGATAGGGTGATGGTTAGGGTTAGGGTGAGGGTTATGGTTAGGGTGAGTGTGAGTTTTAGGGTTATTGTTAGGGTTAGTGTTAGTGTTAGGGTTATGGTTATGGTTAGGGTTACAGTTACGGTTAGAATGAAGTTTAGTTTTAGGGTTTGGGTTAGAGTTAAGGTTAGGGTGAGGGTGAGATTTAGGGTTAGAGTTAGGGTTAGTGCTAGTGTTATGGTTAGGGTGAGGGTTAGGGTTAGGCTTAGGCTTAGGCTTAGGCCGAGCACGAGGTTGAGTGGTAGGGTTCTGGTTAGGGTTCGGGTTAGGGTGAAGGTTAGATTGAGTTTTAGGGTTAGGGTTAAGGTGAGGGCTAGGGTTAGGGATAGGTTTAGGTTTAGGATTAGGGTTAGGGTGAGGGTGAGTGTGAGGTTTAGGCTTAGAATTAGGGTGAGGGTTAGGGTTAGGTTTTGGGTTAGTGTGAGGGTGAGGCTGAGGATTAGGCTTATTTTTAGGGTTACGTTTATTGTTAGGGTTAGTGTGGGGTTAGGGTAATGGTTATGGTGAGAGTTAGGGTTAGAGTTAGGATTAGGCTTAGGGTTAGGATGAGGGTGAGGGTGGGTTTGAGGATTGGAGTTAGGGTTAGGGTTAGGCATAGGGTTAGGCTTATTGTTTGTGTTATGCTTAGGGTTAAGTTTGCGGTGAGCATGACGCTGAAGGTGAGGGTTATGCTTATGGTTAGGGTTAGGGTTAGTGTTATTCTTAGGGTTAGGGTTAGAGATACGGTGAGGATGAGGTTGAGGGTGAGGGTTAGGTTTAGGGTGCGGTTTCGGGATAGGTTTAGAGTAAGGGTTAGGGTGAGGGTGAGGTTTAGAATTAGAGTTATTGTTAGGGGGAGGGTTAGGGTTAGGGTTTGGGTTAGGGTGAGGGTGGGGGTGAGGATTAGGGTTAGGTTTAGGGTTAGGGTTAGGGTTAGGTTTTTAAGATAGGGTTAGGGTTAGGGTTACTATGAGGGTTAGGGTTAGGGTTAGGCTTAGGGTTAGGCTGAGGGTGAGAGTGGGTGTGAGGATTAGGGTTAGGGTTAGTGTTAGTGTTAGGGTTATTTTTAGTGTTATGGTTAGGGTTAAGTTTGCTGTGAGGGTGAGTCTGAGGGCGAGGGTTTTGGTTATGGTTATGGTTAGGGTTAGGTTTAGAGGTATTGTTAGGATTAGGGTTAGAGTTACCGTGAGGGTGAGGGTGAGGGTGAGGTTTAGGGTTCAGATTAGGGTTCGGGTTAGAGTGAAGGTTAGATTGAGGTTTAGGGTTAGGATTAGGGTAAGTGTGAGGGCTAGGGTTAGGGTTAGGATGAGGGCTAGGGTTAGGGATAGGGTTTTCTTTTGGATTAGGGTTATGGTGAGGGTGAGTGTGAGGTTTAGGATTAGGGTTAGGCTTAGAGTTAGGGTGAGGGTTAGGGTTAGGGTTTGGGTTAGTGTGAGGGTGAGGCTGAGGATTAGGGTTAGGTTTAGGGTTAGGTTTAGGGTTAGGGTTACTGTTAAGTTTAGGGTTAGGATTAGGGTTATGGTGAGGTTTAGGGTTAGAGTTAGGATTAGGCTTAGGGTTAGGATGAGGGTGAGGGTGGGTTTGAGGATTAGAGTTAGGGGTAGGGTTAGGCTTATTTTTAGTGTTATGCTTAAGGTTAAGTGAACATGAGGTAATCATGAGGCTGAAGCTGAGGGTTATGGTAAGGGTTATGGTTAGGGTTAGGGTTAGTGTTATTCTTAGGGTTAGGGTTAGAGATATGGTGAGGATGAGGTTGAGGGTGAGGGTTAGGTTTAGGGTGAGGTTTAGGGATAGGTTTAGGGTAAGGGTTAGAGTGAGGGTGAGGTTTAGAATTAGAGTTATTGTTAGGCGGAGGGTTAGGGTTAGGGTTTGGGTTAGGGTGAGGGTGGGGCTGAGGATTAGGGTTAGGTTTAGGGTTAGGGTTAGGGTTAGGGTTACGGTGAGGGTTAGGGTTAGGGTTAGGCTTAGGGTTAGGCTGAGGGTGAGGGTGGGTGTGAGGATTAGGGTTAGCGTAAGGGTTAGTGTTAGGGTTATTGTTAGTGTTATGGTTAGGGTTAAGTTTGCTGTGAGGGTGAGTCTGAGGTTGAGGGTTATGGTTATGGTTAGGGTTATTGTTAGAGTTATTGTTAGGGTTAGGGTTAGAGTTATGGTGAGGGTGAGGGTGAGGGTGAGGGTTAGGGTTCAGGTTATGGTGAAAGTTAACTTGCGGTTTAGGGTTAGGATTAGGGTAAGGGTGAGGGCTAGGGTTAGGGTTAGAGTTAGGGTTAGGGGGAGGGATAGGGTTAGGTTTAGGGTTAGTTTTAGGGTTAGGGTTAGGATTACGGTGAGGGTTAGGGTTAGGATTAGACTTAGGCTTACAGTTAGGCTGAGGTTGAGGCTCAGGGTGAGGGTTATGGTGATGGTTAGGGTTAGGATTAGGGTTAGGGTAAGTGTTATTGTTAGGGTTAGGGTTAGAGTTATTGTGAGGTTCAGGGTGAGGTTGAGGGTTAGGGTTAGGTTGAGGTTTAGGGTTAGGTTTAGTGTTAGGGATAGTGTTAGGGTGAGGGTATCGGTAAGGTTAAATTTGAGTGTTAGGCTGAGCATGAGGGTTACGGTAAGGGTGAGGGTTAGGCTTAGGGTGAGGGTTAGGGTTAGGGTTGGGGTGAGAGTTAGGGTTCGGGTTCAATTTAGGGTTAGGTTGAGGGTTAGGGTAAGGGTTACGGTGACGGTGAGGGTTAGGGTTAGGTTGAGGGTTAGTGTTAGGATTAGGGTTAGTGTGAGGTGAAGGTTAAGGTTAGTGTTAGGGTGAGGGTTAGGATGAGGGTTAGGGATAGGATTAGGGTTAGTTTGAGGGCTAATTTGAGGTTGAGGTTCAGGGTTAACGTTAGGGTGAGGTTTAGGGTTAGGGTTAGGGTTCGGGTTAGCGTGAGGGTGAGGTTTACGGTTAGAGTTATGGTTTGGGTTAGACTGAAATTGAGGGTTAGGGTTAGGGTTAGTGTTAGAGTTAGGGTTAGGGTGAGGGTTAGGTTGAGGGTGAGGGTTAGGCTAAAGGTTAGGATTAGGATTAGCATAAGGGTTAGGGTGAGTGTGATGGTTAGGGTTACTGTTAGGCTTAGGGTTAGGCTGAGGGTGAGGTTGAGAGTGAGGGTTTGGGTTAGGTTTACTGTGAGAGTTAGGGTTCGGGTAAATTTAGGGTTAGGGTGAGGGTTAGGGTTAGGTTTATGGTGAGCTTGAGTTTTAGGGTAAGTTTGAGGCTTAGGGTTAGGATTATGGTTAGGGAAAGGGTTAAGGTTAGGGTTAGGGTGAGGTTAAGAATGAAGATTAGGAATAGGGTGAGGGCTAGGTTGAGGGTGAGCTTTAGGGTTAGATTAAGGTTTAGGGTTAGAGTTAGGGTTAGGGTGAGGGTTAGGTTGAGGGTTAGATTTACGGTGAGGGTGAGGGTTAGGGTTAGGGTGAGGGTTATGGTGAGTATGATGGTAAGGGTAAAGGTGAGGTTTAGGCTGAGGTTGAGTGTTAGGGTGAAGGTTAGGGTTAGGTTTAGGGTTAGGGTAAGGGATAGGGTTAGGTTCAGGGTGAGTGTTAGATTGAGGATTAGGGTTACTGTTAGTGTGAGATTTAGGGTGAGGATGTGGGTTAGGGTTAGGGTGAAGGTGAGGGTTAAAATTAGGATTATGTTGAGGGCTAGGGTGAGGGTGAGTGTTAGGGTTAGGGTTAGGGTTATGGTGAGGTTTAGGATTAGGTTGAGGGTTAGCGTTAGTGTGAGGGTTAGTGTTCAGGTTAGGGTCAGTGTTAGGGTGAGGGTAAGTGTTAGGGTGAGGGTTAGGTTTAGGGTGAGGGTTATGGTTATGGTGAGGGTTAAGGTTAGGGTTATTGTTAGGGTTATTGTTAGGGTTAGGGTTAAGGATACGGTTACGGTGAGTGTGAGTGTGAGAGTTAGGGTTAGGTTTAGGGTGAAGTTTAGTGTTAGGGTTAGGGTTAGGGTTAAGGTGAGGGTGAGGTTTAGGGGTAGAGTTAGGTTTAGGGTGAGGGTTAGGGTCAAGTTTAGGGTTAGGGTGCGGTTGAAAGTAAGGGTAAATTTGAGGGTTAGGCTGAGGGTGAGGGTTACAGTAATGGTGAGGGTTAGGGTTAGGGTGAGGGTTAGTGTTAGGGTTAGAATGAGGGTGAGGGTTAGATTGAGGATTAGTGTTAGGGTTAGTGTGAGGTTTAGGGTGAGCTT
This sequence comes from Dipodomys merriami, assembly GCF_024711535.1. Classification (NCBI taxonomy): domain Eukaryota; kingdom Metazoa; phylum Chordata; class Mammalia; order Rodentia; family Heteromyidae; genus Dipodomys; species Dipodomys merriami. The sequence goes on from NW_027206579.1 coordinate 2,491,708, forward strand.
GAGAGTTAGGGTTAGTGTTAGGATGAGGTTTATGGTTAGGGTGATGCTTAGGGTTAGTGTGAGCATTGGTGTTAGCGTTAGGGTTTATGTTACGGTGAGGGTAAGTGTTAGGGTTAGGGTTAGGTTTAGGGTGAGAGTTATGGTTAGGTGAGTGTGAGGGTTAGGGTTAGGGTTATTGTTAGGGTTAGGGTTAGGGTTATGGTTAGTGTTAGTGTTAGGGTTAGGGTTAGGGTTAGGGTTAGGATGAGGTTTAGTTTTAGTCTTAGGATTAGATTTAAGGTTAGGGTGAGAGTGAGATTTAGGGTTAGAGATAGGTTTAGTGCTAGTGTTAGTGTTAGGGTGAGGGTTAGGGTTAGGTTTAGGCTTAGGCTTAGGCTTGGGCTTAGGCCGAGCATGAGGGTGAGGGTTAGGGATCGGGTTAGGGTTCGGGTTAGTGTGAAGTTTAGATTGAGGTTTAGGGTTAGGATTAGGGTAAGGGTGAGGGCTAGGGTTAGGGTTACGGTATGGGCTAGGGTCAGGGATAGGGTTTGGTTTAGTATTAGGGTTAGGGTGAGGGTGAGTGTGAAGTTTAGGGTTAGGGTTAGGCTTAGAATTAGGGTGAGGGCTCACACCAATACTCCTCCAACTCTTCAATGAAATTGAAAGAGAAAGCTCACTACCGAACACATTCTATGAAGCCATCATAACCCTCATCCCAAAACCAGGCAGGGACTCATCAAAGAAAGAGAACTATAGACCCATTTCTTTGATGAACATTGATGCAAAACTTCTCAACAAAATTTTGGCCAATCGACTTCAACAATTCATCCAAAAAATCATACACCATGATCAAACAGGATTCATTTCAGGGATGCAAAGCTGGTTCAATATACGCAAATCAATTAATATTATTCATCACATCAACAGGAGCAAGAATAAGAACCACATGGTTATCTCAATAGATGCAGAAAAAGCATTTGACAAGATCCAACACCCCTTTATGATGAAGGTTCTGGAAAAATTAGGAATCCATGGAACATTCCTCAATACAATAAAGGCTGTATATGACAAACCTACAGCCAGCATTATACTCAATGGTGAAAAACTAAAGCCATTTCCTCTTAACTCAGGAACAAGATAAGGATGCCCACTCTCTCCACTTCTCTTCAATCTAGTATTAGAATGCCTAGCTACAGCAATAAGACAAGATGCAGACATAAAGGGGATCCAAATAGGGAAAGAAAAATAAAACTCTCCCTCTTTGCAGATGACATGATCTTGTATTTAAAGAATCCCATAGACTCCACTCCCAAATTACTCAAGCTGATTCAAAACTTTGGCAAAGTAGCAGGTTATAAAATTAACCCCCAAAAATCAATGGCTTTTCTATATACCAACAACGAGAAAAGTGTGGCTGAAATTAGGAAAGCAACTCCATTTGGAATAGCCCCACAAAAAATAAAATACCTAGGAATTAACTTAACCAAAGAAGTGAAGGACCTCTATGATGAAAACTTTAAAATCTTGAAAAAGGAAATCAACACAGAACTTAAAAAATGGCAAAACCTCCCATGCTCCTGGATTGGCAAGATTAACATCGTGAAAATGGCAATACTTCCCAAGGCTATCTACAAATTCAACGCAATACCTATCAAAATTCCACCCTCATTCTTCAAGGAAATAGAGGAGGCAATCCAAAAATTCATATGGAACAATAAAAGACCCCGAATAGCAAAAACGCTCCTCAACGGAAAGAACACTGCTGGAGGAATATCAATACCAAATTTCAAACTCTACTATAAAGCCATAGTAATCAAAACAGCTTGGTATTGGCATAAGAACAGACCTCAGGACCAATGGAATAGAATTGAAAACCCAGAAATGAACCTACAGACCTATAGCCATCTAATCTTCGATAAGGAAGCTAAAACAATAGAATGGAAGAAAGACAGCCTCTTCAGTAAATGGTGCTGGCAAAATTGGTTAACTACATGTAGAAAACTAAAGCTAGATCCTTATATATCACCCTGTACCAGAATCAACTCCAAATGGATCAAAGACCTTGAACTCAAAGCAGACACTCTGAAAACATTACAGGATGGAATAGGAGAAACCCTAGGTCTCTTTGGCTCAGGTCGAAATTTTCTGAATAGAGACCCGGAAGCACAACAAATCAAAGAAAGGTTGGACAAATGGGATTGCATAAGATTGCAGAGCTTCTGCAGGGCAAATGACATAGCTGGCAAGATCAATAGAAAGCCCACCGATTGGGAGAAGATCTTTACTAGCCATACAACGGACAAGGGTCTCATATCTAAAATATACTTGGAACTCAAAAAATTAAACCACCCAACAACAAATCCTCAAAGAATCAACTGCCCAATAAATAAGTGGGCGAAAGACTTAACGAGAAGCTTCTCTGAAGAAGAAAGAAGGATGGCCAATAGACACATGAAGAAATGTTCAACATCCCTAGCCATAAAAGGAATGCAAATCAAAACACTCCAGTTAGAACAGCAAAAATCAAGAACTCTAACAACAACAGATGCTGGAGGGGATGTGGACAGAAAGGAACCTTACTTCATTGTTGGTGGGAATGTAAACTTGTTCAACCACTTTGGAAAGCAGTATGGAGGTTCCTCAGAAGACTTCACATAGATCTCCCCTATGATCCAGCAATCCCACTTTTGGGCATTTACCCAAATGTTTACAAACAAGACCACACTAAAGCTACCAGCACAACTATGTTTATTGCAGCATTATTTACCATAGCTAAGATATGGAACCAACCCAGATGCCCCTCAGTAGATGAATGGATCAAGAAAATGTGGTATATATACACAATGGAATTCTATGCCTCCATCAGAAAGAATGACATTTCCCCATTTGTTAGGAAATGGAAAGGTTTGGAAAAAATTATATTAAGTGAAGTAAGCCAGGCCCAAAGAAGCATAGGTCCCATGGTTTCCCTTATTTGCAATATCTAGTATAGGTATGAGTCAAGCGGAAAAGGTCAGATAATGTGATGTTAGGAAAATGAACCCTTAAATATGTATTTTAATGTTTTCGTTTCTTTCATGCATGTGTTTCTAACGCATTTATAAGATTATTTCTTTGTTGCTTTGTATGTCCCTCCCCCACAGTGTAACCCCCGCTTTCACTATATTTGATGTCAGTATAACATGTGGAGGAGATGGGGACAAACAAGTCGTTTAAGGATTCAGGTGGACCTGTTGCAACAATGAGAAGTACAAAATGTCATGTCAAAACCAGCTTTACAATGTCGGTGTGGGGGGGAGAGGGGGGTACAATTGGGTGGGGGGAGGGGGGTAAATTTGGGTGGGGGGAGGGGGGAGGCGGGGAAGGGAAGTGAAGGGTAAACAAAGGAGGAGGCTGCAATGCTTGGTAAGAAATGTATGCATTATCCTGCCCATGTAATTGTAGCCCCCCTGTACATTATGTTCTCAAATAAAATAAAATACAATTAAAAAAAAAAGAATTAGGGTGAGGGTTAGGGTTAGGGTTTGGGTTAGTATGAGGGTAAGGCTGAGGATTAGGGTTAGTTTTAGGGTTAGGTTTAGGGTTAGAGTTATGGTTAGGCTTAGGCTTAGGATGAGGGAGAGGGTGGGGTTGAGTTTTAGAGTTAGGGTTTGGGTTAGGCTTACGGTTAGGTTTATTGTTAGTGTTATGATTAGGGTTAAGTTTGCGGTGAGCATGAGGCTGAAGGTGAGGGTTATGGGTAGGGTTAGGGTTAGGGGAATGGATAGGGTGAGGTTTAGGGTTAGGGTTAGTGTTAGGGTAAGTGTGAGGGTGAGGGTTAGGTTGAGCTTTAGGTATAGGGTTAGGTTTAGGATTAGGGTTAGGGTGAGACTGAGTGTGAGGTTTAGGGTGAGGATTAGGCTTAGGCTTATGGTTAGGCTAAGAGTGAGGGTGGGGGTGAGGATTAGGGTTAGGGTTAGGCTATGGCTTAGGCTGAGGGTGATGATGGATGTGAGGATTAGGGTTAGTGTGATCGTTAGGATTAGGGTAAGGGTGAGGGCTCGGGTGAGGGTAAATGTTAGGGTCAGGCTTTGGCTTAATCTTCCAGTTAGACTGAGGGTGAGTTTGAGGGTGAAGGTTAGGGTTAGCGTAATGGTTAGGTTTATTGTTAGGGTGAGGGTTAGAATGAGGTTTAGTGTTCGGTGAGGTTAGGGTGAGGATGATGGTAAGGGTAAAGGTGAGGTTTACACTGAGGGTAAGGGTTAAGATGAGGGTGAGGGTTGAGGTAAGGGTGAGGGTTAGGGTTAGGGTGAGGCTGAGTGTGAGGTTTAGGGTGAGGATTAGGTTTAGGTTTACAGTTAGGCTAAGGGTGAGGGTGGGGGTGAGGGTGGGGGTGAGGATTAGGGTTATGGTGATGGTTAGGGTTAGGGTTAGTGTTATTGTTAGGGTTAGGGTTAGAGTTACGTTGAGTGTGATGGTGCGGGTGAGGGTTAGGTTTAGGGTTAGGGTGGGGTTTAGGGTTGGGTTAGGATTATGGTTAGGGTGAGGGTGAGGTTTAGGGTTAGATATAGTGTTAGGGGTAGGGTTAGGGTGAGGGTCAGGGATAGGGTTATTGTTACTGTTAGGGTGAGTGTGAGGGTTAGGTTGAGTTTTAGGGTTATGGTTACGATTAGGGTTAGTGTGAGGGTTAATGTTATGGTTAGGGTTAGTTTTAGGGTGAGGGTGGTTGTTAGGGTTTGGGTTATTGTGAGGGTTATCGTTGGGATGAGGGTTAGGATAAGGGTTAGGGTTATTGTTAGGGTTAGGTTTAGTGTTTCGGTTACGGTGAGGGTGAGGGTTAGGGTTAGGTTTAGGGGGAGGTTTAGGGTTTGGTTTAGGGTTAGAGTGAGGGTTAGGGTGAGTGTGAGGATTAAGGTTAGAGTTAGGTTTAGGGTGAAGGTTAGGTTGACCTTTAGGGTTAGGGTTAGTGTTAGGGTTAGGGTTAGGCTGAGAGTTAGGGGGAGGGTTAGGATTACAGTTAGGTTTAGGTTTATGGTTAGGGTTATCCTTAGTGATAGGGTGAGGGTGAGGTTTAGAGTTAGAATTAGGGTTAGGGTGAGGCTGAGGCTGAGGGTGAGGGTTAGGATTAGGGTTAGCATTAGGATTAGGGTTTGGGTTAGGATGAGTGTGAGGGTTAGGGTTAGGGTTAGGGTTAGCCTTAGGTTTAGGCTGAGGGTGAGGGTGAGGGTGAGGGTTAGGGTTACTTTAAGGGTTAGGGTTAGGGTTAGGGTGAGGTTTAGTGTTAGGGTTAGTGTTAGAGTTAGGGTTAGAGTGAGGGTGAGGTTTAGGGGTAAAGTTAGGGTTAGGGTGAAGGTTAGGTTGAGAGTTAGGGTTAGGGTGAGGGTTAGGATGGGGGTGAAGGTAAGGGTAAACGTGACAGTTAGGCTGAGTGTGAGGGTTATGGCAAGGGTGAGGATTAGGGTTAGGGTGAGAGTTAGGGTTAGGGTTAGTGTGAGAGTTAGGGTTCGGGTTAAGTTTAGGGTTAGGGTTAGGGTTAGGCTAAGAGTTTCTGTGAGGGTGAGGGTTAGTGTCAGTTTGAGTGTTAGGGTTAGGATTAGGGATAGGGTGAGGGTTAGTGTTAGGGTTAGTGTTACGGTGAGGGTTAGGATGAGGGTTAGGGTTAGATTTAAGGTTAGGGTGAGGGTTAGGGTTAGGGTTAAGGTTAGGGTGAAGTTGAGTTTCGGGTTAGAGTTAGGGTTAGGGTGAGGCTGAGGTTGAGGTTTAGGGTTAGGGTGAGGTTTAGTGTTAGGATTAGTGTTAGAGTTAGGGTTAGAGCAAGGGTTAGGTTGGGGGTGAGGGTTAGGCTTAGCGTTAGGATTAGGTTTAGGCTGAGGGTGAGGGTGAGTTTGAGGGTTATGGTTAGGTTGAGGGTTTGGCTTAGGTTGAGGGTTAGGTTTAGGATTAGGATTAGGGTGAGGGTTAAGTTTAGGGTTAGGGTGAGGGTAAGAATGAGGATTAGGGTTAGGATTAGGGTTATGGTGAGGGCTAGGGTGAGCGTGAGCGTTAGGGTTAGTGTTAGATTAAGGTTTAGGGTTAGGGATAGCTTTAGGGTGAGGGTTCGGTTGAGGTTAGGGTTATAGTGAGTGTGAGGGTTAGTGTTAGGGTGAGGGTTAGGGTTAGGATTAGGGTTAGGTGAGAGTGAATGTTAGGATTAGGGTTAGGTTTAGGTTTAGGGTTAGGTTTAGGGTTAGGGTGAGGGTTAGGGTTAGGATGATGGTAAGGGTAAAGGTGAGGTTTAGGGTGAGGCTGAGGGTTAAGATAAGGGTGAGGGTTAGGTTGAAGCTTAGGTTTAGAGTAAGGGGTAGGATTAGGGTCAGGGTGATTGTTAGATTGAGGATTAGGGTTAGGGTTAGTGTGAACTTTAGAGTGAGGATGAGGGTTAGGGTTAGGGTGAGGGTGAGGGTTAGAATTAGGTTTAGGGTGAGGGCTAGGGTGAGGGTTAGGGTAAGTGTTAGGCTTAGGCTTAGGATTAGGCTGAGCGTGAGATTTCAGGGTGAGGGTTAGGGTTAGTGTCATGGTTAAGTTTACAGTTAGGGTTAGGGTTAAAATGAGGTTTAGGGTTAGGGTGAGGGTTAGGATGAGGTTTAGTGTTAGGGTTAAGGTTAGACTTAGGGTTATGGTGAGGGTGAAGTTCTGGGGTACAGTTAGGGTTAGGATGAGGGTTACGGTTAGGGTGCAGGTTATCCTGAGGGTGACGGTTAGGGTAAAGGTGAGGGTTAGGCTGAGGTTGAGGGTTCTGGTAAATGTGAAGGTTAGGGTTAGGGTGAGGGTTAGTGTTAACATTAAGGTGAGGGTGAGGGTTAGATTGAGGATTAGTGTTAGGGTTAGTGTGAGGTTTAGGGTGAGGATGAGGGTTAGGGTTAGGGTGAAGGCTAGGGGAGAGTGAGGGTTTGGGTTAGGGTTAGGGTGAGGGTAAGTGTTAGGGTGAGGGTTAAGGTTAGAGTGAGGGTTATGGTTAGGGTGAGGGTTAGGGTTAGGGTTAGGTTTATTGTTAGGTTTAGGGGTAGGGTTACTGTTACTGTGAGGGTGAGGGTGAGGATTATGTTTAGGGTTAGGATGAGGTTTAGGTTTAGGGTTAGGGTTAGAGTCAGGGTTAGGGTGAGGGTTAGGCTTAGGCTTAGGCTTAGGCTTAGGCTTAGGCTTTGGCCAAGCATGAGGTTGAAAGTTCGGGTTCGAGTTCGGGTTTGGTTTAGGGTTAGGTTTAGGGTTAGGTTGAGAATTAGGTTGAGGTTTAGGGTTAGGATAAGTTTAAGGTTGAGGGCTAGGCTGAGGTTTAGGGTGAGGGTTAGGGTTAGGAATAGGGTTATGTTTAGGATTAGGGTTTGGGTGACGATGAGTGTGAGGGTTAGGATTAGGGTTAGGGTTAGGCTTAGAGTTAGGATGAGTGTTAGGGTTAGGGTTTGGGTTAGGGTGAGGTTGAGGCTGAGGATTAGGGTTAGGTTTAGGCTTACTGTTAGTGTTAGGGTTAGGTTTAGGGTGAGGGTGAGGTTTAGATGTAGGGTTAGGGGGTGGGTTATGGTGAGGGTTAGGGTTAGGGGTAGTGTTTGGTTTAGGTTGAGGGTGAGTGTTAGATTGAGGTTTAGTGTTAGTGTTAGGGTTAGGGTCAGTGTGAGGGTTAGTGTTAGTGTTAGGGTTAGTGTTAGGGTGAGGGTAAGTGTTCGGGTGAGGTTATGGGTTAGGGTGACGGTTATGGATAGGGTGAGGTTTACAGTTAGGGTTAGAGTTATTGTTAGGTTTAGGTTTAGGTTTACGGTTACGGTGAGGGTGAGTGTGAGGGTTAGGGTTAGTGTTAGGTTGAGGTTTAGGGTTTGGGTTAGGGTTAGAGTTAGGGTTAGGGTGAGGGTGAGGTTTAGTGTAAGAGTTAAAGTTAGGGTGACGGTTAGGGTTAGGTTAGGGTGAGAGTTAAGGGGAGGGTAAGGCTTAGTGTTAGGTTTAGGGATAGGATTAGGGTTAGGGTTAGGGTGAGGGTCCGTGTGTTTGTTAGGGTTAGTTCTGGGGTTAGGCTTAGGTTTAGGCTGAAGGTGAGGGTGATGGTTAGGGTTAGGGTTAGGGTTAGGGTTAGGGTTAGGGGGAGGGTTAGGATGAGGGTTAAGGTTAGGATTAGGGTTAGGGCAAGGGCTAGGGTGAAGTTGAGGTTTAGGGTTAGAGTTAGGTTGAGGTTTATGGTTAGGGTAAGGGTTAAGGTGAGGGTGAGGTTTAGAGTTAAAATTAGTGTTAGGGTGAGGCTGAGGGTGAGGGTTAGGGTTAGGGTTAGTGTTAGGTTTAGGGTTAGGGTTACGGTGAGGGTTAGGGTGAGTGTTAGGGTTAGGTTTAGGGTTAGGTTTAGGCTGAGGGTGAGGGTGAGGGTGAGGGTTTGGGTGAGGATAAGGGTTAGGGTTAGGATGAGGGCTAGGGTTGGGTGAGGGTTAGTGATATGGTTATCGTGAGGTTTAGGGTTAGGGTGATGGTTAGGGTTAGTGTGAGGGTTAGTGTTAGGGTTAGGGTTATTAGGGTTGGGGTAAGTGTTAGGGTGAGGTTTAGGGTTAGGGTGATGGTTATAGTTCGGGTGAGGGTTAGGATTATGCTTAAGTTTATTGTTAGGGTTAGGGTTAGGATTATGGTGAGGGTGAGGGTGAGGGTTACGGTTAGGGTTAGGATGAGGCTTAGGTTTAGGGAAAAGGATAGAATTAGGGTTCGGGGGACAGTGAGGTTTAGGGTTAAAGTTAGGGTTTTTGATAGGTTTAGGATTAGGGTGAGTGTTATGGTTAGGCTTAGGCTTAGGCTTAGGCTGAGCATGAGGGTGAGGGTTAGAGTTAGGGTGATGGTTCTGGTCAGGATTATTGTTATTGTTAGGGTTAGGGTTAGAGTTACAGTGAGGGTGAGGTGCAGGTGAGGGTTAGGGTTAGGGTTAGGGTGGGGTTTACCATTAGGGTTAGGGTTAGGGTTAGGTTGAGGGTGAGGTTTAGGGTTAGATTTATTGTTAGTGTTAGGGTGAGGTTTAGTGTTAGAGTTATGGTTAGGGTGAGACTGAGGGTGAGGGTTACTGTTCGGATTAGGTGTTGGGTTAGGTTGACGGTGAGCATTAAGTTTAGTGTTAGGGTGAGGGTTAGGATGAGGGTTAGGGTTAGGATTAGGGTTAGGGTGAGTGCTAGGGTGAGGGTGAGGTTTAGGGTTAGAGTTATGGTGAGGTTTAGGATTAGGGTTAATGTTAGTGTTAGGGTGAGTGTAAGGTTTAGGATTAGAGTTAGGGTTAGGGAGAGGCTGAGTTTGAGGGTTAGGGTTAGTGTTAGTGTTAGATTTAGGGTTAGGGTGAGGGTTAAGTTGAATGTGAGGGTTAGGCTAAGGGTTAGGATTAGGTTTAGGGTAAGTGTTAGGGTGAGTGTGAGCGATATGGTTAGGGTTAGGGTTAGGCTTAGGGTTAGACTGAGGGTGAGGGCTGGGGTGAGGGTTAGGTTAAGGGTGAGTGTGAGGGTTAGGGTTAGGGTGAGGGTTAGGGTTAGGGTTACTGTGAGCGTGAGGGTTAGGGTAGGTTGAGAGTTAGGGATAGTGTTAGAGTTGGGGTGAGGGTTCATGTTAGGGTTAGGGTGAGGGTAAGGATGAGGATTAGGGTTAGGATTAGGGTTATGGTGAGGGCTAGGGTGAGGTTGAGGGTTAGGGTTCGTGTAAGATTAAGGTTTAGGTTTAGGGTTAGGGTTAGGGTGAGGATTAGGTTGAGGATTATGGTTACAGTGAGGGTGAGGATAAGGGTTAGGGTTAGGGTTAGGGTTAGGATTAAGGTTAGCTTGAGGGTGAGTATTAGCATTAGTGTTAGGGTTAGGGTTAGGGTTAGGTTTAGGGTTAGGATTAGTGTTATTGTTAGGGTTAGGGTAAGAGTTATTGTGAGGGTGAGGGTGTGGGTGAGGGTTAGGGTTAATGTTAGGTTGAGGTTTAGGGTTAGAGATTAGGATTAGGGTAAGTGTGAGGGTGAGGTTTAGGGTTAGATTTAGGGTTAGTTGGAGGATTAGGTCGAGGGTGAGGGTTAGGTTTAATTTTAGTATTGAGGTTAGGGTCAGGGTTAGGTTGAGGTTTAGGCTTACCGTTAGGGTTAGGGTTAGGATTAGGTTTAGGGTGAGGGTGAGTGTGAGCGTTAGGGTTAGGCTTAGGCTAAGGCTTAGAGTTAGGCTGAGAGTGAGGGTGGGGGTGAGGATTAGGTTTAGGGTGATGGTTAGGGTTAGGGTTAGGGTTAGGTTTAGGATGAGGGTTAGGATTAGGATTAGGGTGAGGGTGAGGGATAGGGTGAGGGTGAGGGTTAGGGTAAGGGTTAGGCTTAGGATAAGGATTATGCTCAGCTTGAGGTTGAGGGTGTAGGTTATGGTTAGTATGATGGTTAAGTTTACAGTTAGGGTGATGTTTAGGATGAGGCTTAGGGTTAAGGTGTGGGTTAGGGTGAGGTTTAGTGTTTGGGTTAGGGTTAGACTTAGGGTTATGGTGAGGTTGAGGTTCTGGGGTACAGTTAGGGTTAGGATGAGGGTTAGGGTTAGGGTGCAGATTAGCCTGGGGTTGACGGTAAGGGTAAAGGTGAGGGTTAGGATGAGGGTGAGGGTTTCCCTATGGGTGAGGGTTAGGGTTAGGGTGAGGGTTAGTGTTAGCATTAGATTGAGGGTGAGGGTTAGATTGAGGATTAGTGTTAGGGTTAGTGTGAGATTTAGGGTGAGGTTGAGGGTTAGGGTTAGGTTGAAGGCTAGGGTGAGTGTGAGGGTTAGGGTTAGGGTTAGGGTGAGGGTAAGTGTTAGGGTGAGGGTTAAGGTTAGAGTGAGGGTTATGGTTAGGGTGTGGGTTAGGGTTAGGGTTAGGTTTATTGTTAGGTTTAGGGGTAGGGTTACGGTTACTGTGAGGGTGAGGGTGAGGATTAGGGTTAGGGTAAGGTTGAGGTTTAGGTTTAGGGTTAGGGTTGGAGTTAGGGTTAGGGTGAGGGTTAGGCTTAGGCTTATGCTTAGGCCGAGCATGAGGTTGAGGGTTCGGGTTCGTGTTGGGATGAGGGTTAGGTTTAGGTTTAGGGGTAGGTTGGGAGTTAGGTTTAGGTTAAGGGTTAGGATTAGTTTAACGGTGAGGGCTAGGCTGAGGGTTAGTGTGAGGGTTTGGGTTTGGGATAGGGTTAGGTTTAGGATTAGGGTTAGGGTGAGGGTGAGTGTGAGGGTTAGGATTAGGGTTAGGGTTAGGCTTAGAGTTAGGATGAGGGTTAGGGTTAGGATTTGGGTTAGGGTGACGTTGAGGCTGAGGATTAGTGTTAGGTTTAGGGTTAGGTTTAGGGTTAGTGTTAGTGTTAGGGTTAGGGTTAGGGTTAGGGTTAGGGTGAGGGAGAGGTTTAGATATAGGGTTAGGGGGAGGGATAGGGTTAGGTTTAGTGTTAGGTTTAGGTTGAGTGTGAGGGTTAGGTTGAGGTTTAGGGTTAGGGTTAGGTTTAGGGTCAGTGTGATGGTTAGTGTTAGTGTTAGGTTTAGTGTTAGGGTGAGGGTAAGTATTAGGGTGAGGTTATGGCTTAGGGTGATGGTTATGTTTAGGGTGAGGGTAAGGGTTAGGGTTAGGGTTATTGTTAGGTTTAAGTTTAGGGTTATGGTTATGGTGAGTGTGAGTGTGAGGTTTAGGGTTAGGGTTAGGTTGAGGTTTAGGGTTTGGGTTAGGGTTAGAGTTAGGGTAAGGGTGAGGGTGAAGTTTAGGGTTAGAGTTAGGTTTAGGGTGACGGTTAGGGTTAGGGTTAGTGTGAGAGTTAGGGGGAGGGTAAGGGTTAGTGTTAGGGTTAGGGATAGGATTAGGGTTAAGGTTAGGGTGAGGGTCAGTGTGTTTTTTAGGATTAGGTCTAGGGTTAGGGTTAGATTTAGGCTGAGGGGGAGGTTGATGGTTAGGTTAGGGTTAGGGTTAGGGGGAGGGTTAGGATGAGGGTTAGGGTTAGGATTAGGGTTAGGGCAAGGCCTAGGGTGAGGGTGAGGTTTAGCGTTAGAGTTAAGGTGAGATTTATGGTTAGGGTTAGGGTTAGGGTTAGGGTGAGGGTGAGGTTTAGGGTTAGAGTTAGGGTTAGCGTGAGGGTTAGGGTTAGGGTTAGGGTTAGGCTTAGTGTTAGGTTTAGTGTTAGGGTTAGGGTGAGGGTTAGGGTGAGTATTATGGTTAGATTTAGGATTAGGGTTAGGCTGAAGGTTACGGTGTGGGTGAGGGTTAGGGTGAGGATAAGGGTTAGGTTTAGGGTGAGGGCTAGGTTTGGGTGAGGTTTAGGAACAGGGTTAGCGTGAGGTTTAGGGTTAGGTTTATTTTTAGGGTTAGGCTAAGTGTTAGGGTTAGTGTTAGGTTGAGGGTGAGGTTTAGGGTTAGATTTAGGGTGACGGTTAATGTTAGCGTTAGGTTCAGTTTTAGGGTGAGTCTAAGGGTTATGGTGAGGTTTTGGGTTAGGGTGAGGTTTATGGTTAGGGTGATGGTTAGGGTTAGTGTGAGGTTTAGTGTTAGGGTTAGGGTTAGTGTTAGGGTGAGGGTAAGTGTTAGGGTAAGGGTTAGGGTTAGGGTGAGGGTTATGTTTAGGGTGAAGGTTAGGGTTAGTGTTAGGGTTATTGTTAGTGTTAGGGTTAGGGTTAAGGTTATGGTGAGGGTGAGGTTAAGGGTTAGGGTTAGGTCTAGGATGAGGTTTAGGGATAGGGTTAGGGTTAGGGTTAGGGTCAGGGTGAGGTTCAGTGTTAGATTTAGGTTTAAGGTGAGGCTGAGTGTGAGGGTTAGGGTTAGGATAAATGTTAGGGTTAGGCTTAAGGTGAGGGTTAGGTTGAGGGTGAGGGTTAGCGTTAGGATTAGGAGTAGGATTAGGGTTAATGTTAGGGTGAGCCTGAGGGTTAGGGTTAGGGACAGGCTTAGGGTTAAGCTGAGGTTGAGGGTGAGGGTTAGGGTTAGGGTGAGGTTTAGGGTTAGGGTTAGGGTGAGTGTGAGGGTTATTGTTAGGTTTAGGCTTAGGATTAGGCTGAGAGTTAGGGTGTGGATTAGGGTTAGGGTTAGTGTTAGGGTGAGGTTTACGGTTTGGGTTAGGATTAGAGTTAGGGTTAGGGTGAGGGTGAGTTTTAGGGTTAGAGTTAGGGTTACGGTGAGGTTTAGTTTGAGGGTTATGGTAAGGGTTAGTTTTAGGGTTAGGGTTAGGGTGAGAGTTAAGGGAAGGGTTAGGGTTAGGGTTAGGGTTAGGGATAGGATTAGGGTTAGATTGAGGGGGAGTTGTGTGTTAGGTTTAGGTTTAGGGATAGGCTTAGGGTTAGGCTGAGGGTGAGGTTGAGGGTGATGGTTAGGGTTAGGGGAGGGTTAGGATGAGGGTTAGGGTTAGGATTAGGGTTAGGGTAAGGTCTAGGGTGAGTGTGAGGTTGAGGTTTAAGGTTATGGTTAGGGTTAGCGTTAGGGTGAGGGTGAGGTTTAGGGTTAGATTTAGGGTTAGGGTGAGGCTGAGGGTGAGGGTTAGAGTTAGGGTTAGGATTAGGTTTAGGGTAAGGCTTAGGGTGAGTTTGAGGGATACGGTTATGCTTAGGGTCAGGCTGAAGGTGAGGGTGAGGGTGAGGGTTAGGGTTAGGGTTAGAGTGAGAATTAGGGTTCATTTATGTTTAGGGTTAGTGTGAGGGTTAGAGTTTTTCGGAGCGTGAGGTTTAGGGTTTTGTTGAGGGTTATGGTTAGGGTTAGGGAGAGGTTTAAGGTTAGGGTTAGGGTGAGGTTAAGGGTGAGGATTAGGTTTAGCATTAGTGTTAGGGTGAGGGCTAGGTTGAGGGTGAGGGTTAGGGTTAGTGTTAGGTTAAGGTTTAGGGTTAGGGTTAGGGTTAGGGTGAGGGTGAGGGTGAGGTTGAGGGTTAGGGTTAGGCTTAGGCTTAGGCTTAGGTTTAGGCTAAGCGTGAGGTTGAGGGTGAGGGTTAGGGTTAGGGTGATGGTTAGGTTTATGGTTAGGGTGAGTGTTAGGATGAGGTTTAGCATTAGGGTGAGGGTTAGGGTGATGATGATGGTAAGGGTAAAGATGAGGCTTAGGCTGAGGTTGAGGGTTAAGGGTCAGGATTAGGTTTAGCACTAGTGTTAGGGTGAGGGCTAGGTTGAGGGTGAGGGTTAGGGTTAGTGTTAGGTTAAGGTTTAGGGTTAGGGTGAGGGTTAGGGTTAGGTTTAGGGTTAGGGTAAGGGTTAAGGTTACATTTAGAGTTAGGGTGAGGTTTAGATTGAGGATTAGGGTAGGTTTATTGTGAGGTTTAGGGTGAGGATGAGGGTTAGGGTTAGGGTCAGGGTGAGGTTTAGGATTACGGTGAGGGTTATTGTTCGTGTGAGGGTTAGTGTTAGGGTTATGGTTAGTGTTAGGGTGAGGGTAAATGTTAGGTTGAGTGTTAGGTTTAGGGTGAGGGTTATGGTTAGTGTGAGGGTGAGGGTTAGGATTAGGGTTAGAATGAGGTTTAGTGTTAGGGTTAGGGTAAGTGTTAGGGTTAGGGAGAGGGTGAGGTATAGGGGTACATTTAGGGTTAGGGTGAGGGTTAGGGTTAGGGTGCGGGTTAACATGGGGGTGACGGTAAAGGTAAAGGTGAGGGTTAGGCTAAGGCTGAGGTTTACGGTAAGGGTGAGTGTTAGGGTAAAGGTGAGGGTTAGTGCTAGCGTTAGGGTGAGGTTGGGGTTTCAATTGAGGATTAGTGTTAGGGTTAGTGTGAGATTTATGGTGAAGATGAGGGTTGGGGTTACCCTGAAGTCTAGTGTGAGGGTGAGGGTTAGGGTTAGAGTTAAGGTGAGGTTTAGGGTTAGGGTGATGTTTAGGGTTATTGTGAGAGTTATTGATAGGATTAGGTTTAGTGTTAGGGTGAGGGTAAGTGTTAGGGTGAGGTTTAGGGTTAGGGTGAGGGTTATGGTTAGGGTGAGGGTTAGGGTTAGGATTAGATTAAGGGTGAGGGCTAGGTTAAGGGTTAGGCTGATGGTTAGGGTTAGGGATAGGGATAGGTTTAGGATTAGGGTTAGGGTGAGGGTTAGGACTAGGGTTATGGTTAAGCTTAGAGTTAGGATGAGGTTTAGGGTTAGGGTTTGGGTTAGGGTGAGGGTGAGGCTGAGGATTAGGGTTAGGTTTAAGGTTAGGTTTGGGTTAGGTTTAGCGTTAGTGTTAGTGTTAGGGTTAGTGTTAGGGATCCAGTGAGGGTTGGTGTTAGGGTTAGGGTTAGGTTTAGGCTTAAAGTTAGGGTGAAGGTTAGAATGAAGATTAGGTTTACGATTAGGGTTAGGGTCAGGGCTAGGGTGAAGGTGAGCATAAGGGTTAGTGTTACGGTAAGATTTAGGGTTAGTGTTAGAGTTAGGGTGAGGGTTAGGATGAGCGTTAGGGTTACAGTGAGGATGAGGGTTAGGGTGAGGGTGAGGATTAGGGTTAGGTTTAGGGTTAGGGTGAGGTTGAGTGTTAGCATTAGGGTTAGGGTTATGGTTAGGGTTAGGTTTAGGGTTAGGATTACTGTTATTGTTAGGGTTAGGATTAGAGTTATGGTGAGGGTGAGGGTGAGAGTGAGTGTTAGGGTTAGGGTGAGGTTTAGGGTTAGGGTTAGGATTAGGGTTAGGGTGAGGGTGAGGTTTATGGTTAGATTTAGGATTAGTTGGAGGCTTAGGTGGAGGGTTAGGTTTATGGTAAGTGTTAGGGTTAAGTTTAGGTTGAGGGTTAGGTTGAGGTTTAGGGTTAGGGTTAGGATTAGGTTTAGAATTAGGGTAAGGGTGAGGGTGAGGGTGAGGTTTAGTGTTAGGCTTAGGCTTAGGCTTAGGGTTCGGCTGAGGGTGAGGTTTTGGGTGAGGATTAGGGTTAGGGTGATGGTTAGTGTTAGGGTTAGTTTTAGAGTTAGGGTTAGGGTGAGGGTTAGGGTTAGGATTAGGGTTAGGGTGAGGTTGAGTGTTAGCATTAGGTTTACGGTTACGGATAGGGTTAAGTTTATTGTTAGGATTAGTGTTATTTTGAAGGTTAGGGTTAGAGTTATGGTGAGCGTGAGGGTTGGGGTGAGGGTTAGGGTTAGCGTTAGGGTGAGGTTTAGGGTTAGGGTTAGGATTAGGGTGAGGGTGAGGGTGAGGTTTAGGTTAGATTTAGGTTTAGTTGGAGGGTTAGGTCGAGGGTTAGGGTTAGGGTTATTGTTAGGTTTAAAGTTAGAGTCAGGATTAGGTTGAGGTTTAGTGTTAGGGTTAGGTTTAGGTTTGGAATTAGTGTTAGGGTGAGGGTGACTGTGAGTTTTAGGGTTAGGGTTAGGCTTAGGCTTAGGGTTAGGCTGGAGGTGAGGGTTGGGTTGAGGATTAGGGTTAGGGTGATGGTTAGGGTTAGGGTTATGGTGAGAGTTAGTGTATGGGTTAGGTTTAGAGTTAGGGTTAGGGTGAGGGTGAGGTTTAGGGGTAGAGTTAGGTTTAGGGTGAGGGTTAGCGTTAGAGTGAGGGTTAGTGTGGGGGTGATGGTAAGGGTAAAGGTGAGGGTTAGGCTGAGGGTGAGGGTTACAGTAAGGGTGAGGGTGAGTGTGAGGGTGAGCGTTAGGGTGAGGGTTAGGGTGAGGGTTAGATTGAGGGTTACTGTTAGGGTTAGTGTGAAGTTTAGGGTGAGTTTGAAGGTGAGGGCTAGGGAGAGGGTGAGGTTTAGGGTTAAGGTTAGAGTGAGGTTTAGGGTTAGGGTGATGGTTAGGGTTAGTGTTAGGGTTAGGGTTAGTGTAAGGGTGAGTGTAGGTTTTAGGGTGAGGCTTAGCGTTAGGGTGAGAGTAAGTTTTAGGGTGAGGGTTTGGGTTAGGGTGAGGGTTATGCTTAGGGTGAGGTTAAGGGTTAGGGTTAGGTCTAGGATGAGGTTTAGGGATAGGGTTAGTGTTAGGGTTAGGGTCAGGGTGAGGTTCAGTGTTAGAGTTAGGGTTAGGTTGAGGCTGAGGGTGAGGGTTAGGTTTAGGATTAATGTTAGGGTTAGGCTTAAGGTGAGGGTTAGGTTGAGGGTGAGGGTTAGGTTTAGCATTAGGAGTAGGATTAGGGTTAATGTTAGGGTGAGCCTGAGGGTTAGGGTTAGGGACAGGCTTAGGGTTAAGCTGAGGTTGAGGGTGAGGGTTAGGGTTAGGGTGAGGTTTAGGGTTAGGGTTAGGGTGAGTGTGATGGTTAGGATTAGGTTTAGGCTTAGGATTCGTCTGAGAGTTAGGGTGTGGATTAGGGTTAGGGTTAGTTTTAGGTTGAGGTTTAGGGTTTGGGTTAGGGTTAGAATTAGGGTTAGGGTGAGGGTGAGATTTAGAGTTAAAGTTAGTTTTAGGATGAGGGTTAGGGTGAGTGTTAGTGTTAGGGTGAGGGTTAGGGTAGGGGTGATGGTAAGGGTAAATGTGAGGGTGAGGCTGAGGGTGATGGTTACGGTAAGGTTGAGGGTTAGGGTTAGGGTGAGGGTTAGATTTAGGGTTAGGGTGAGAGTTAGGGTTCGGGTCAAGTTTAGGGTTAGGGTGAGGGTTAGAGGAAGGGTTATGGTGAGGGTGAGGGTTAGGGTTAGGTTGAGGTTTAGGGTTAGGATTAGGGTTAGGGTGAGGGTGAGGGTTAGTGTTAGTGTTAGGGTGAGGGTACGTGTTAAGTTGAGGGTTAGTGTTAGGTTGAGGGTTATGTTTAGGTTGAGGGGTAAAGTTAGGGTTAGGGTTAATGTTAGGGTTAGGGTTAGGGTTACCATTATGGTGAGGGTGAAGGTGAGGGTTAGGGTTAGGGTTAGGCTGAGTGTGAGTGTGCGGGTGAGGATTAGAGTTAGGGATAGGGTTAGGGTTATTGTTAGTGTTATAGTTAGGATTAAGTTTGCAGTGAGGGTGAGGCTGAGGGTGAGGGTTATGGTTAGTGTTAGGATTAGGGTTAAGTTAGTGTTATTGTTAGGGTTAGGGCTGGAGTTACAGTGAGGTTGAGCTTGAGGGTTAGGTTTAGGGTGAGGTTTAGGTTTAGAGTTAGGGTTAGGGTTAGGGTGAGGGTGAAGTTTAGTGTTAGAGTTAGGGTTAGGGGGAGGATTAGGGTGAGGTTTAGGGTTAGTTTTAGGGTTAAGGGGAAGGTGTGTGTTAGGTTGAGTTTTAGGGATAGGCTTAGGTTTAGGATTAGGGGTAGGGTGAGCGTGAGTATGAGGGTTAGGGTGAGGGTTAGGCTTAGGCTTAGGGATAGGCTGAGGGTGAGGGTGGGGGTGATGATTAAGGTTAGGGTGATAGATAGGGTTAGGGTTAGTGTTATTTGTAGGGTTAAGGTTCATGTCAGGGGGAAGATGAAAGTACGGGTGAGGGTTAGGGTGAGGGTTAGGGTGAGGGTTAGGATGAGGGTGAGGATTAGGGTTAGGTTAGGTTTAGGGTGACTTTTAGGATTAGTGTGAGGTTTAGGGTTAGTGTGAGGGTTAGTGTTAGGGTTAGGGTTAGTGTTGGGGTGAGGGTAGGTGTTAGGGTGAGGGTTAGGTTTAGGGTGAGTGTTATGTTTAGGGTGAGGGTTTGGGTTAGTTTTAGGGTTACTGTTAGGTTTAGGTTTAGGGTTACAGTTACGGTGAGGGTGAGCATTAAGGTTAGGGTTACAGTGAGGTTAAGTGTTCGGGTTAGGGTTAGAGTAAGGGTTAGGTTGAGGGTGAGGTTTAGGGGTACAGTTTTAGTTAGGGGGAGGGTTAGGTTTATGGTGCGGGTTAGCGTGGCGGTGACGGTAATGGTAAAGGTGACGTTTAGGCTGAGGGTGAGGGTTACGGTAAGGGTGAGGGTTAGGGTTAGGGTGAGGGTTAGAGTTAGCGTTAGGGTGAGGTTGAGGGTTAGATTGAGGATTAGTTTTAGGGTTAGTGTGAGGTTTATGGTGAGGATGAGGGTTAGGGTTAGGCTGAAGGCTAGGGTGAGGTTGAGGATTAGGGTTAGTGTTAGGGTGAGGTTTAGGGTTAGGGTGATGTTTAGGGTTAGTGTGAGTGTTAGTGTTACAGTTAGGGTTAGTGTTAGGTTGAGGGTAATCGTTAGGTTGGGGGTTAGTGTTAGGGTGAAGTTTATGCTTAGGGTGAGGGTTAGGGTTAGGATAAGTGTAAGGGTGAGGTCTAGGCTGAGGGTTAGGGTGAGTGTTAGGGTTAGGGATAGGCTTAAATTTAGGATTAGGTTTAGGTTGAGGGTGAGTGTGAGGGTTAGGATTAGGGTTAGAGTTAGGCTTGGAGTTAGGAGGAGGGTTAGGGTTAGGGTTTGAGTTAGGGTGAGGGTGAGGATGAGGATTAGGGTAAGGTTTAGTGTTAGGTTTAGGGTTAGTGTTAGGGTTAGGGTTAGTGTTAGTGTTACAGTGAGGGTTGGGCTTAGGGTTAGGGTTAGGGTTAGGCTTAGAGTTAGGGTGAGTGTTAGGATGAGAATTAGGTTACAATTAGGGTTAGGGTGAGGGCTAGGGTGAAGGTGAGCTTTAGGGTAAGTGTTAGGCTAAGGTTTAGGGTTAGGGTTAGGGTGAGGGTGATGGTTAGGGTTAGGATTAGGGTTAGGGTTAGGATTAGTGTTAGGGTGAGGTTACTGTTAGCATTAGGTTTAGGGTTAGGGTTAGGGTTTGGTTTAGGTTTAGGATTACTGTTATTGTTAGGGTTAGGGTTAGAGTTATGGTGAGGGTGAGGGTGAGGCTGAGTGTTAGGGTTAGGGTGAGGTTGAGGGTTAGGTTTAGGGTTAGGATTAGGATAAGGGTAAGTGTAAGGGTGAGTGTGAGGATTAGGGTTAGGGTTAGGAATAGGCTTAGGGTTAGGCAGAGGTTGAGGGTGAGGGTTAGGGTTAGGGTGAGGTTTAGGGTTAGGGATTGGGTGAGTGTGAGTGTTAGGTTTAGGGTTAGCCTGAGGGTGAAGTTGTGGGTTAGGTTTAGTGTTAGTGTTAGGGTGAGGTTTAGGTTTTTGCTTAGGGTTAGAGTTAGGGTTAGGGTGAGGGTGAGGTTTAGCGTTAGAGTTAGGGTTAGGGCGAGGTTTAGGTTGAGGGTTAGGGTAAGGGTTAGTTTTAGGGTTGGGGTTGGGGTGAGAGTTAGGGGGAGGGTTACGGTTAGAGTTAGGTTTAGGGATAGGATTATGGTTAGAGTGAGCGTGAATGTGTGTGTTAGGTTTAGGTTTAGGGTTAGGCTGAGGGTTAGGCTGAGGGTGAGGTTGAGGGTGAGGGTTAGGGTTAGGGGGAGTGTTAGGGTGAGGGTTAGGTTTAGGGTAAGGGCTAGGGTGAGTGTGAGGGTGTAGTTTAAGGTTAGGCTTAGGGTTAGGGTTAGGGTGAGGGTGAGCTTAAGGGTTAGAGTTAGGGTTAGGGTGAGGCTGAGGGTGAGGTTTAGCGTTAGGGTTATTGTTAGGTTTAGGGTTCGGTTTAGGGTGAGGGTTAGGGTGAGGGTGAGGTTTAGGATTAGGATTAGGGTTAGGGTTAGGGTGAGTGTGAGGGTTAGGGTTAGGTTTAGGGTTAGGCTTAGCGTTAGGCTGAGGTTGAGGTTGAGGGTGAGTGTTAGGGTTAGGGTGAAGGCTAGGGTGAGGGTGAGGGTTAGGGTTAGTTTTAGGGTGAGTGTTAGGGTTAGGGTGATGTTTAGGGTTAGTGTGAGAGTTAGCGTTAGGGTTAGGCTTAGTGATAGTGTGAGGGTAAGTGTTAGGGTGAGGGTTAGGGTTAGGGTGAGGTTTATGGTTAGGGTGAGGGTAAGGGTTAGGATAAGTGTAAGTGTGAGGGCTAGGCTGAGGGTTAGGGTGAGGTTTAGGGTTATTTATATTGTTAGGTTTAGGATTAGGGTTAGGGTGAGGGTGAGTGTGAGGGTTAGGATTAGGGTTAGGGTTAATCTTAGAGTTAGGATGAGGTTTAGGGTTACAGTTTGTATTAGGGTCAGGGTGAGGCTGAGGTTTAGGATTAGGTTTAGTGTTAAATTAAAGGTTAGGTTTAGGGTTAGGGTTTGTGTTATGGTTACAGTGAGCGTTGGGGTTAGGATTAGGGTTAGGCTTAGAGTTAGGGTGAGGGTTAGGATAAGGATTAGGTTTACAACTAGGGTTTTGGGTGAGGGCTATGGTGAAGTTGAGGATTAGGGTTAGTGTTAGGGTAAAGTTTAGCTTTAGGGTTAGGTTTAGTATGAGGGTTAGTATGAGGGTTAGGGTTACGGTGAGAGTTAGGGTTAGAGTTAGCGTGAGGTTGAGTGTTAGCATTAGGTTTAGGTTAGGGTTAGGGTTAAGTTTAGGGTTAGGATTACTGTTATTGTTAGGGTTAGGGTTAGAGTTATGGTGAGGGTGAGGGTGAGGGTGAGTGTTAGGATTGTGGTGAGGTTTAGGGTTAGGGTTAGGAATAGCGTTAGGTTGAGCTTGAGGTTTAGGGTTAGATTTAGGTTTAGTTGGAGGGTTGCGTCGAGGGTTAGGGTTAGGGTAAGTGTTAGATTTAAGGTTAGGTTGAGGGTTAGGGTGAGGTTTAGGGTTAGGTTTAGGGTTATGATTAGGTTAGGGTGAGGGTGAGTGTGAGGTTTAGGGTTAGGTTTAGGCTTAGGCTTAGGGTTAGGCTGAGGGTGACGGTGGGGGTGAGGATTAGGGTTAGGGTGATGGTTACAGTTAGGGTTAGGGTGAGGGTTAGTTATAGGCTCAGGGTTAGAGTTAGGGTTAGGGTGAGGGTGAGGTTTAGGGGTAGAGTTAGGGTTAGGGTGATGGTTACAGTTAGGGTTAGAGTGAGGGTTAGGGTGGGGGTGATGGTAAGGGTAAAGGTGAGGGTTAGGCTGAGTGTGAGGGTTATGGGAAGAGTGGCTTTTAGGGTTAGGGTGAGGGTTAGGGTTAGGGATATGGTGAGGGTGAGGGTTAGATTGAGGATTAGTGTTAGGGTTAGTGTGAAGTTTAGGGTGAGGATGAGGATTAGGGTTAGGGCGAGGTCTAGTGAGAGGGTGAGGTTTAGGGTTAGTGTTAGGGTGAAGATTATGGTTAGGGTAATGGTTAGGGTTAGTGTGAGGTTTAGTGTTAGGGTTAGGGTTAGTATTAGGGTGTGGGTAAGCATTATGGTGATGGTTAGGGTTAGGGTGAGGGTAAGGGTTAGGGTTAGGTTTATTGTTAGTGTTATTGTTAGGGTAAAGGTTATGGTGAGGGTGAGGGTGAGGGTTAGGGATAGGGCTAAGATGAGGTTTAGGGATAGGGTTAGGTTTAGGGTTAGGGTCAGGGTGAGGTTTAGTGTTAGAATTAGGGTTAGGGTGAGGCTGAGGGTGAGATTTCGGGTTAGAATTAATGTTAGGGTCAGGCTTAATGTGAGGGTTAGGATTAGGGTTAGTGTTAGGGTTAGGGTTAGGGTGAGTGCTAAGGTGAGAATGAGGTTTAGGTTTAGGGTCAGGGTGAGCTTTAGTGGTATAGTTAGTGTTAGGGTGAGGCTGAAGGTGAGGGTTACGGTTAGGATTAATGTTAGGCTTAGCCTTAAGTTGAGGTTTAGGTTGAGGGTGAGGTTTAGGATTAGGGTTAGTAGTAGGATTAGGGTTAGGGATAGGGTTAGGGTTAGGCTGAGGTTGAGGGTGAGGGTTAGGGTTAGGGTGAGGTTTAGGGTTAGGTTTTGGGTGAGTGTGAGGGTTAGGGTTAGGGTTAGGCTTAGGATTATGCTGGGGGTGAGGGTGTTGGTTAGTGTTAGGGTTAGGGTTAGGGTTATGGGGAGGGTTAGGATGAGGGTTAGGGTTAGGGTGAGGTTTAGGGTGAGGGTGAGTGTGTGTGTTAGGGTTAGGTTTAGGGTTAGGCTTAGGGTTAGGCTGAGGGTGAGGTTAGAGTTAGGGTTAGGCTTAGGCTTAGGCTTAGGGTAAGGCTGAGACTGAGGGTGAGGCTGAGGGTTAGTGTTAGGGTGAGGGTTAGGGTAAGGGTTAGGGGGAGGGTTAGGAAAAGGGATAGGGTTAGGATTAGGGTTGGGTGTGGTTAGGGTGAGAATGAGGTTTAGGGTTAGGGTTAGCTTGAGGGTTAGTATTATGGTAAGGATGATAGTGTTCGGGTTAAGTTTAGGTTTAGGTTGAGGGTTAAGGTAAGGGTTACAGTGAGGGTGAAGGTTAGGGTTAGAATGAGGGTGATAGTTTGGATTAGGGTTAAGGTTAGCGTGAGGGTTATCGTTAGTGTTAGGGTGAGGGTTAGGATGAGGGTTAGGGTTAGGATTAGTGTTAGGGTGAAGGCTAGGGTGAGGGTGAGGTTTAGGGTTAGGGTTAGGGTTAGGGTGAGGTTTAGGTTTAGAGGTAGGGTTAGTGTTAGGGTGAGGGTGACGTTTTAGGTTAGAGTTAGGGGTAGGATGAGGCTGAGGTTGAGGGTTAGGGTTAGGGTTAGTGTTAGATTTAGGGTTAGGGTGAGGGTTAGGTTGAGGGTGAGGCTTAGGCTTAGGGTTAGGATTAGGTTTAGGGTAAGGGTTAGGGTGAGTGTGAGAATTAGGGCTAGGGTTAGGGTTTGGCTTAGGGTTAGGCTGAGGGTGAGGGTGAGGGTTAGGGTTAGTGTTAGATTAAGGTTTAGGGTTAGGGTTAAGGTTAAGGTGAGATTTAGAGCTTGGTTATGTTTATGGTTAGGGTGAGGGTTAGGGTTAGCGTTAAGGTGAGCATGAGGTTTATGGTTACTTTGAGGATTACCCTTAGGGTTAGGGCTAGGGTGAGGGTTAAGTTTAGGGTGATGGTGAGGTAAGGATGAGGATTAGGGTTAGGATTAGGGTTAGGGTGAGTGCTAGGGTGAGTGTGAAGGTTAGGGTTAGTGTTAGATTAAGGTTTAGGGTTTGGGTTAGGGTGAGGGTAAGTTTGAGAGTTAGGGTTCCGGTCATGGTGATGATTAGGGTTAGTGTGAGGGTTAGGTTTAGGATTAAGGTTAGTGTAAGGGTGAGTGTTAGGATTAGTGTTATGGTTAGGGTTAGGGTTTCGGTGAGTGTGAGGTTTAGGGTTACAATGAGAATTAGGGTTAGGTTTAGGGCTAGGGTGAGGGTTAAGGTTAGGGTAGGGTGAAGGTAAGGATGAGGATTAGGGTTAGGCTTAGGGTTAGGGTGAGGACTAGGGTGAGGTTCAGGGTTAGGGTTAGTGTTAGATTAAGGTTTAGGGTTAGGGTTAGGGTTAGGGTGAGGGTTAGGTTGAGTATTATGGTTATGGTCAGGGTAATGATTAGGGTTAGGTTGAGGCTTTGGTTTAGGATAATGGTTAGCTTTAGGGTGAGTGTTAGGATTAGGGTTAGGGTTAGTGTTAGCGTTTGGATTAGGGTTAGGGTGAGGGTGAGGGTTAGGGTTAGGGTGAGTGTTAGGGTTAGGGTTAGGGTGAGAGTTAGGGTTCGGTTATGTTTAGGGTTAGGGTGAGGGTTAGGATTAGGGTTAATGTAAGCATGAGGTTTAGGGTTACATTGAGGATTAGACTTAGAGTTAGGGCTAGGGTGAGGGTTAAGGTTACAGTTAGGGTGAGAGTAAGGATGAGGATTAGGTTTAGGATTAGGGTTAGGGTGAGGGCTAGGCTGAGGGTGAGGGTTAGGGTTAGTGTTAGATTAAGGTTTAGGGTTAGGGTTAGGGTTAGGGTGAGGGTTAGGTTGAGGGTTAGGGTTACCGTGAGGTTGAGGATTAGGGTTAGAGTGAGGGTTAGGGTTAGGATTAGGGTTAGCATGAGAGTGAGTGTTAGGATTACAATTAGGGTTAGGATTAGGATTAGTATTAGTGCTATTGTTAGGTTTAGGGTTTTAGTTATGGTGAGGGGGAGAGTGAGGGGGAGGGTTAGGGTTAGGGTTAGGGTGAGGTTTAGGGTTAGGGGTAGGATTAGAGTTAGAGTGAGGGTGAGGATGAGGGTTATTGTTAGGGTGAGGGTTAGGGTTAGGGTTAGGGGCAGGGTTAGGATGAGGGTTAGGGAAAGGATTAGGGTTAGGGTGATGGCTAGGATGAGGGTGAGGTTTAGGGTTAGGGTTAGGGTGAGGTTTAGGGTTAGGGTTAGTGTTAGGGTGAGAGTGAGGTTTAGTGTTAGAGTTAGGGTTAAGCTGAGGCTGAGGGTGAGGGTCAGTGTTAGGTTTAGGATTAGGATTAGGGTAAGGGTTAGGGTGAGTGTGAATTTAGGGTTAGGGTTATGGTTAGGCTTAGGGTTACAGTGAGGATGAGGGTGAGGGTGAGGTTTAGGGTCAGCATTAGGGTTATGGTGAGGTGAGTGTGTGTGTTAGAGTTAGGTTTAGGGTTAGACTTATGGTTAGGCTGAGGTTGAGTTTGAGGGAAAGGGTTAGGGTTAGGGTGAGGGTTAGGGTAAGGGTTAGGGGGATGGTTAGGATAAGGTTTAGTGTTAGGGTTAATGTTAGGGTGAGGGCTAGGTTTAGGTTTAGGTTTAGGGTCAGGGTGAGGTTTAGTGTTAGAGTTAGTGTTAGGGTGAGGCTGACGGTGAAGGTTAGGGTTAGGATTAATATTAAGGTTATCCTTAAGTTGAGATTTAGGTTGTGGGTTAAGATTAGGGTTAGGAGTAGGATTAGGGTTAGGGTGAGGGTGAGGATTAGGGTTAGGGTTAGGGAAAAGCTTAGGGTTAGGCTGAGGTTGAGGGTGAGGGTTAGGGTTAGAGTGAGGTTGAGGGTTAGGGTTAGGGTTAGGATTATGATTAGGGTTAGGGTTAGGGGGAGTGTGAGGGTTAGGGTTAGGTTTAGGGTTAGGCTTAAGATTAGGCGGAGGGTGAGGGTGAGGGTGAGGGTTAGGGTTAGGGTGAGGGTTAGGGTTAGGGTTATGGGGAGGGTTAGGATTAGGGTTAGGGTTAGGATTAGGGTTAGGGTGAGGGCTAGGGTGAGGGTGAGGTTTAGGGTTAGTGTTAGGGTAAGGTGTAGGTTTAGGGGTAGGGTTTGGGTTAGGGTTAGGATGAGGGTTAGTGTTAAGATTATGGTTAGGGTGAGTTTTAGGATTAGGGTTAGGGTTAGGGTTATGTTTAGGGATAAGATTAGTGTTATTTTTAGGGTTAGGGTTAGAGTTATGGTAAGGGTGAGGGTGAGGGTTAGGGATAGGGTTAGGGTGAGGTTTAGGGTTAGGTTTAGGATTAGAGTTAAGGTGAGGGTGATGTTTAGTGATAGATTTAATGTTAGTTGGAGGGTTAGTTCGAGCGTTAATGTTAGGGTTAGTGTTAGGGTTAAGGTTAGGGTTAGGGTTAGGCTGAGGTTTAGGGATAGGTTTAGGTTTAGGCTTAGGGTTAGGATTAGGCTTAGGGTTAGATTGAAGGTGAGTGTGAGGGTAGGGTTAGGCTTAGGCTTAGGCTTTGGGTTAGGCTGAGGGCGAGGGTGCTGCTGAGGATTAGGGTTAGGGTGATGGTTATGGTTAGGGTTAGGGCGAGGGTTAGGATGAGGGTTAGGGTTAGGATGAGGGTTAGGGTTAGGATTAGGGTTAGGGTGAGGGCTAGGATGAGGGTGAAGTTTAGGGTAAGGGATAACCTTAGGCTTAGGGTTAGGCTGAGCATGAGGTTGAGGGTTAGGGATAGGGTAAGGTTTAGAGTTAGGTTTAGGGTTAGAGTCAGGGTTAGGGTGAGAGTGAGGTTTAGGGATAGGTTTAGGGTCAGAGTGAGGGGTAGGGTTAGGGTGAGGGTTAGGGTGGGGGTGACGGTAAGGGTAAAGTTGAAATTTAGGCTGAGGGTCAGGGTTATGGTAAGAGTGAGGGTTACCTTTAGGGTGAGCGTTAGTGTTAGGGTGAGGGTGAGGGTGAGGGTGAGTGTTAGATTGAGGATTAGTGTTAGGGTTAGTGTGAGGTTTAGGGTGAGGATGAGGGTTAGGGTTAGGGTGATGGCTAGGGTGAGGGTGAGGTTGAGGTTTAGATTGAGGATTAGTGTTAGGGTTAGTGTGAGTTTTAGGGTGAGATTGAGATTTAGGGTTAGGGTTAGGGTTAGGATTAATGTTAGGGTTAGTCTTAACATGAGGGTTAGGGTGAGGGTGAGGTTTAGGGTTAGTGTTAAGATTAGGATTAGGGTTGGGTTTAGGGTGAGTGTGAGGGTTAGGGTTAGGATGAGTGTTAGAGTTAGGGTTATGGTGAGGTTAAGTGTTAGGTTTAGGGTTTGGGTTAGGGTGAGCGTGAGGTTTAGGGTTAGATGTAGCTTTAGGGTGAGGCTGAGGGTGAGGGTTAGGGTTAGAGTTAGTGTTAGAGTTATTGTTACTGTGAGGGTTAGGGTGAGGGTGAGGGTAAGGCTTCGTGTTAGGATTGGGATTAGAGTAAGGGTTTGGGTTAGTGTGATGGTTAGGGTTAGGGTTAGGGTTAGGCTTAGGGTTAGGCTTAGGGTGAGGGTGAGGGTGAGGGTTAGGGTTAGGGTGAGGGTTAGGTGTAGGGTTAGGGTGAGAGTTAGGGTTCTGGGTAAATTTAGGTTTAGGGTGAGGGTTAGAGTTAAGGTTACAGTGAGGGTGAGGGTTAGGGTTAGTTTGAGGTTTAGGGTTAGGCTTAGGATTAGGGTGAGGGTTAGGGTTAGGGTGAGGGTGAGGTTTAGGGTTAGATATAGGGTTAGGGTGAAGATTAGTGTTAGGGTTAGGGTTAGGGTGAGGTTTAGTGTTAGGGTTAGAGTTAGCGTTAGAATTACAGTGACGGTGAGGGTGCAGGTTAGTGTGAGGTTTAGGTTTAGAGTTAGGGTTAGGGTTATGCAGAGTGTTAGGGTTAGGGTTAGTGTTAGAGATAGGGTTATGGTGAGGGAGTAGGGTGAGGGTGAGGTTAAGGCTTAGTGTTAGGATTAGCAATAGGGTAAGGGTTAGGGTGAGTGTGAGGGTTAGGTTTAGGGTTAGTGTTAGGCTTAGGGTAAGGCTGAGCATGAGGTTGAGTGTGAGGGTTAGGGTTAGGGATATGGTAAGGTTTAGTGTTAGGGTTAGGGTTAGATTTAGGGTTAGGGTTAGGATGAGGGTGAGGGTGGGTCTGAGGATTAGGTTTAGGCTTAGGGTTATTGTTAGGGTGATGGTGAGTTTTAGGGTTAGAGTTAGGATTGGGGGAGGGTTGGGGTGAGGTTTCGTGTTAGGGTTAGTGTTAGGGTTAGGGTGAGGGTGAGGGTTAGGTTGAGGTTTAGGGATAGGGTTAGGTTTAGGATTAGGGTTAGGTTGAGCATGAGTATGAGGCTTAGGGTAAGGGTTAGGCTTAGGCTTAGGGTTTTGCTGAGGGTGAGGGTGGGGGAGAGGATTAGGTTTAGGGTGATGGTTAGGGTTAGGGTTAGTGTTATTGTTAGGGTTAGGGTTTGCGTTCCGGTGACAGTGAGGGTGTGTGTGAGGGTTAGGTTTAGGGTTAGGGAGGGGTTTAGGGTTAGGGTTACGTTTAGGGTGAGGGTGAGGTTTAGTTTTAGATATAGGGTTAGGGGGAGGGTTGGGGGAGCGTTAAGTCTAGGGTTAGTTTTAGGGTTAGGTTCAGGTTGAGGGTTAGGTTTTGGGTTAGGGTTAGGGTGAGGGTGAGTGTGCATATGAGTGTGAGGTTTAGGGTTAGGTTTATGCTTAAGCTTAGGTTTATGCTTAGGGTTAGGCTGAGGTTGAGTGTTAGGGTTAGGATGAGGGTTAGGGTTAGGTTTATGGTTAGGGTTAGGATGAGGGTTAGGGTTAGGATTAGTGTTAGAGTGAGGGCTAGGGTGAGGGTTATGTTTAGGCTTAGGATTAGGGTGAGGTTTATGGTTAGGGTTAGGGTGAGGGTGAGGTTTAGGGTTAGACTTTGGGTTAAGGTGAGGCTTAGGGTGAGGTTTTGGATTAGGGTTAGGATTAGGATTACAGTAAGGGTTATGTTGAGTGTGAGTGTTAGGGTGAAGTTTAGGTTTAGGATTAGGGTTAGAGTCAGGGTTAGGATGAGGTTTAGAGTTACATTGAGGGTGAGGGTTAGGGTTAGGTTGTTGGTTAGGGTTAGGGTTAAGGTGAGGTTTAGGGTTAGGGTTATTGTGAGGGATAGGATGAGTATTAGGGTTACGATTAGGGTTAGGGTGAGGACTAGGTTGAGTGTGAGGTTTAGTGTTAGTGTTAGGGTGAGGTTTAGGGTTAGGGTTAGGGTTAAGGTGAGGGTTAGGGTGAGAGATATGGTTAGGGTGAGGGTTAGGTTTAGGGTTAATGTTATTGTTAGGGTTAGGGTTACTGTTATGGTGAGGGTGAGGGTTACGCTTAGGGTTAGGATAAGGTTTAGGTTTAGGGTTAGTGTTAGAGTTAGGTTTAGGGTGAGGGTGAGACTTAGGGTTAGAGTTAGGTATAGTGTTAGGGTTAGGGATAGGGTGAGGGTTAGGGTTAGACTTAAACTTAGGCTTAGGCTTAGGCCTAGCATGAGGGTGAGGTTTAGGGTTAGGGTTAGGGTGAGGGTTAGGTCAGGGTTTGGGTGAGGTTTATGATGAGGTTTAGGGTTAGGATTAGGTTTAGGGTGAGGGCTAGGATGAGGTTTAGGAATAGGTTTAGGTTTAGCATTTGGGTTAGGGTGAGGGTGAGTGTGAGGGTTAGGAGTAGTGTTAGGGTTAGGCTTAGGGTTAGGGTGAGGGTTAGTGATAGGATTTGGGTTAGGGTGAGGGTGAGGCTGAGGATTAGGGTTAGGTTTAGGGTTTGGTTTAGGGTTAGGGTTAGGGTTAGGGTTAGTGTTACCTTGAGTGTTAGGGTTAGGGTTAGGGTTAGGCTGAGGGTGAGGGTGGGTGTGAGGATTAGGGTTAGGGTTCGGGTTAGGGTTATTGTTAGTGTTATGGTTAGGGTTAAGTTTGCTGTGAGGGTGAGGAGGAGTGTGAGGGTTATGGTTAGGGTTAGGATTAGGGTTAAGTTTAGTGTTATTGTTCGGATTAGGGTTAGAGTTACAGTGAGGTTGAGGTTGAGGGTGAGGGTTAGGTTTAGGGTGAGGTTTAGGGTTAGAGTTAGGGTTAGGGTTAGGGTGAGGGTGAGGTTTCGTGTTAGAGTTAGGGTTAGGGGAAGGGTTATGGTGAGGTTTAGGGTTAGGGTTATGGTTAGGGTGAGGGTGAGGGTGAGGGGTAGGTTGAGGTTTAGGGATAGGGTTAGCGTTAGGATTAGGTTTAGGTTGAGAATGAGTATGAGGGTTACCCTGAGGGTTAGGCTTAGGCTTAGGGTTAGGCTGTGGGTGGGGGTGGGGGTGAGGATTAGGGTTAGGGTGATGGTTAGGGTTAGGGTTAGTGATATTGATAGGGGTAAGGTTCGAGTTACGATGAAGTTGAGAGTGCGGTTGAGGGTTAGGGTTAGGGTTAGGCTGGGATTTAGAGTTAGGGTTAGGGTTAGGGTAAGCGTGAGGGTGAGGTTTATGGTTAGATAAAGGGTTAGGATGAGGGTTAGGGTGAGGGTTAGGGTTAGAGTTAATGTTAGGGTTAGGGTGAGGGTGAGTTTTAGGGTTAGACATAGGGTTGGGGGAGGGTTAGGGTTAGGGTTAGGGTTACGGTTAGGGTGAGGTTTAGGGTTTGGGTTAAGGTTAGGGTTAGAGTTACTGTGAGGATGAGGGTTAGGGTTAGGATTAGAGTTAGGGTGAGGTTTAGGGTTAGTGTTAGGGTTAGGTTTAGAATTACAGTGATGGTGAGGGTGCAGGTGAGTGTGACGTTTAGGGTTAGAGTTAGGGTAAGGTTTAGGCTGAGTGTTAGTGTTAGGGTTAGTGTTAGGCTTAGGGTTAGGCTGAGCATGAGGTTGAGTGTGAGGGTTAGCGTTAGGGATAGGGTGAGGTTTCGTGTTAGGGTTAGGGTTAGATTTAGGGTTAGGTTGAGGTTGAGGTTTAGGGGTAGGGTTAGGTTCAGGGTGAGGGTTAGGATTAGGGTGAGGGTGAGGGTTAGATTGAGGATTAGTGTTAGGGTTAGTTTGAGGTTTAGGGTGAGGTTGAGGGATAGGGTTAGGGTGAGTGCTAGGGTGAGTATGAGGGTGAGGGTTAGATTGAGGATTAGTGTTATGGTTAGTGTGAGGTTTACGGTGAGTATGAGGTTTAGGGTTAGGGTTAGGATTAGGATTAATGTTAGGGTTAGGCTTAAGGTGAGGGTTATGATGAGGGTGTGGATTAGGGTTAGTGTTAGAATTAGGATTAGGGTTAGGTTTAGGGTGAGTATGAGGGTTCGGGTGAAGGTTAGGGTTAGGGTGAGTGTTAGGGTTAGGATTAGGGTGAGAGTTAGTGTTCGGGTTAAATTTAGGGTTAGGGTGAGTGTTAGGGTATGGGTTACAGTGAGGGAGTGGGTTAGGGTTAGGTTGAGGGTTAGGGTTATGGTTAGTGTTAGGGTGAGGGTTAGGATGAGGGTTAGGGTTAGGATTAGGTTTATGGTGAGGACTAGGGGGAGGGGGAGGTTTAGGGTTAGGGTTAGGGTGAGGTTTAGGGTTAGGTTAAGCGTTAGGGTTAGGGTGAGTGTGAGGTTTAGGGTTAGAGTTAGGGTTAAGGAGAGTCTGAGGGTGAGGGTTAGGTTTAAGGTTAGTTTTAGAGTTAGGGTTATGGTGAGGGTTAGGGTGAGGGTAAGGCTTAGTCTTAGCATTAGGATTAGGGTAAGGGTTAGGGTGAGTGTGAGGGTTAGGGTTAGGGTTAGGCTTAGGCTTAGGGTTAGGCTTATGGTGAGGGTGAGGGTGAGGGTTAGGGTTAGGGTGAGAGTTAGGGGTAGGGTTACGATGAAAGTTAGGGTTCGGGTTAAGTTTAGGGTTAGGGTGAGTGTTAGGGTTAGGGTTCCATTGACGGTGAGGGTTAGGGTTAGGTTGAAAGTTAGGGTTAGGGTTAGGATTAGGGTGAGTGTTAGGGTTAGGTTTATGGTGAGGGTTAGGATGAGGATTAGGGTTAGGATTAGGGTTCAGGTGAGGGCCAGGGTGAGGGTGAGGGTTAGGTTTAGTGTTTGGGTGAGGTTTTGGATTAGGGTTAGGGTTAGCGTTAGGGTTAGGGTTAGGTTGAGGGTCAGGGTGGGGGTGAGTATTAGGGTTAGGCTTAGGGTTATTGTTAGGGTGAGGGTGAATTTTAGGGTTAGAGTTAGGTTTAGGGGGAGTTTTAGGGTGAGGTTTATGGTTAGGGTTAGTGTTAGGGTTAGGGTGAGGGTGAGGGTTAGGTTGAGATTTAGGGATAGGATTAGGTTTGGGATTACGGTTAGGGTGAGCATGAGTATAAGAGTTAGTTTGAGGGTTAGGATTAGGCTTAGGGTTAGGCTGAGGATGAGGGTGGGCGTGAGAATTATAGTTAGGGTGGTGCTTAGGGTTAGGGTTAGTGTTATTGTTAGGGTTAGGGTATTAGTTTTGGTGAGGGTGAGGGTGCGGGTGAGGGTTAGAGTTAGGGTAAGGTTTAGGGTGAGGGTGAGGTTTAGGGTTAGATATAGGTTTAGGGAGAGGGTTAGGTTGAGGTTGAGGGTGCGGGTGAGTGTGAGGTTTAGGGTTAGGTTTATGCTTAAACTTAGGTTTATGTTTAGGTTTACCTGAGGGTGAGGGTGAAGGTGAGGGTTAGGGTTAGGGTGAGGGTTAGGTTTAGGGTTATGGGGAGGGTTAGGATGAGGGTTAGGGTTAGGATTAGGGTTAGGGTGAGGGCTAGGGTGAGGGTGAGGTTTGTTTAGGGTTAGGGTTAGAGTGAGGTTTAGGTTTAGGATTAGGGTGAGGGTTAGGATGAGTGTTAGAGTTACATTAAGGGTGAGAGGTTTACGGTGAGTATTAGTGTTAGGATTAGGTTTAGGGTGAGTGTGAAGTTTAGGATTAGGGTTAGGGTTAGGGTTATTGTGAGGGTTATGGTTAGGGTTACTGTGATGGTGAGTTTGAGGATTAGGGTTAGGGTTGGGTTGAGGTTTAGGGTTAGAGTTAGTATTAGGGTGAGGGTGAGGTTTAGGGTTAGAGTTAGGTTTAGGGTGAGGGTTGGGCTGAGGGTTGGGGTTAGGGTTATTGTTAGGGTTTGGTTTAGAGTGAGAGTTACGGGGAGGGTTTGGGTTAGGGTTAGGTTTAGGGATAGGATTATTGTTAGGGTGAGGGTGAGTGTGTGTTTAGGGTTAGGTTTAGGCTTAGGCTTAGGGTTAGGGTGAGGGTTCAGTTGAGGGTGAGAGTTAGGGTTAGGGTGAGGGTTAGGGTTAGGGTTAGGGTTAAGGATAGGATTAGGGTTAAGTTAAGGACTAGGGTGAGGGTGAGGTTTAGGGTTAGGTATAGGATGAGGTTTAGCTTTAGGGTTAAGGTTAGGGATAGGGTGAGGTTGAGGTTTAGGGTTAGAGTTAGGGTTAGGGTGAGGCTGAGGGTGAGGGTTAGGTTTAGGGTTAGTTTTAGGGTTAGATTTAGGGATAGGGTGAGGGCTATGGTGAGAGTGAGGGTTAGGGTTACGGTTAGGATTACGATTAGGGTTAGGGTTAGGTTGAGTGTGAAGGTTAGTGTTAGGTTTAGGGTTAGGCTTAAAGTTAGGCTGAGGCTGAGGGTGAGGGTGAGGATTAGGGTTAGGGTGAGGGTTAGGGTTAGGGTTATGGGGAGGGTGAGGATGAGGGTTAGGGTTAGGATTAGGGTAGGGTGAGGGCTGGGGTGAGGGTGAGGTTTAGAGTTAGGGTTAGGGTGAGGTTTAGGGTTAGGGTGAGAGTGAGGTTTAGGGTTATTGTTATTGTAAGGTTGAGGCTGAAGTTGATGGTTAGTGTTAGGTTTAGTGTTAGAGTTAGCGTTAGGATGAGGGTGAGGGTTAGGCTTAGTGTTACGATTAGAATTAGGGTAAGGTAAGGTTGAGTGTGAGGATTAGGGTTAGGCTTAGGTTTAGGCTTATGTTTAGGCTGAGGGTGGGGGTGAGGGTGAGGGTTAGGGTTAGGGTGATGGTTAGGGTTAGGGCTAGAGTGAGAGTTACGGTTCGGTTAAATTTAGGGTTAGGGTGAGGATTAGGTTTAGGGTGAGGGCTAGGGTGAGGGTGAGGGTTAGGGTTAGTGTTACAGTAAGATTTAGGTTTAGGTTTAGGGTTAGTGTGAGGGTTAGGATGGGGGTTAGGGTTACGGTGAGGGTGAAGTTTAGGGTGAAGGTGAGGGTTAGGGTTAGGATTAGGGTTAAGATGAGGGTGAGGGTTATTGTTAGGGTTAGGGTTATGGTTGGGGTTACAGTGAGGGTGAGGGTTAGGGTTAGGGTAAGGGTGAGGTTTAGTGTTAGGGTAGGGTTAGAGTTAGGTTTAGGGTGAGGGTGAGATTTAGGGGTAGGGTTAGGGTCAGGGTGAGGGTTAGGTTTAGGTGAAGGTTAGGTTTAGGGTTAGGGTGAGGGTGAGGGTTAGGATGAGGGTTAGATTTAGGGTTAGGGTGAGGGTGAAGGTTAGATTGAGGATTAGTATTAGGGTTAGTGTGAGGTTTAGGGTGAGGATGAGGGTTAGGGTTAGGGTGAGGGCTAGGGTGAGGGTTAGATTGAGGATTAGTGTTAGGGATAATGTGAGGTTTAGGGTGAGGATGATGTTTAGGGTTAGGATTACGGTTAAGATTAATGTTAGGGTTAGGCTTAAGGTGAGGGTTAGGGTGAGGGTTAGGTTTAGGGTTAGTGTTCGGATTAGGATTAGGGCTAGGGTTAGGGTGATTGTGAGGCGTTGGGTTAGGGTTAGGGTTAGGCTTAGTATTAGGCTGAAGGTGAGGGTGAGGGTTATGTTTAGGGTGAGTGTTAGGGTTAGGGTTAGGGTGAGAGTTACTGTTCAGATTAAGTTTAGGGTTAGGGTGAGGGTTAGGGTAAGGGTTACAGTGAGGGTGAGGGTTAGGATTAGTTTGAGGGTTAGGGTTAGGGTTAGGGTGAGAGTGAGGGTTAGGGTTAGGGATAGGGTGATGGTTAGGATGAGGGTTAGGGTTAGGATTAGGGTTAGGGTGAGGGCTATTGTGAGGGTGAGGTTTAGGGTTAGGGTTTGGATTAGGATTAGAGTAAGGGTTAGTGTGAGTGTGAGGGTTAGGATTAGGGTTACAGTTAGGCATAGGATTAGGCTGATCATGAGGTTTAGTGTGAGGTTTAGGGTTAGGGATAGGGTGAGGTTAAGTGTTAGGGGTAGTGTTAGAGTTAAGGTTAGGTTGAGGGTGAGGTTTAGTGGTAGGGTTAGGGTCAGGGTGAGGTTTATGGTTAGGGTGAGGGTGAGGGTGAGGTTTAGGGTTAGTGTTAGGATTAGGATTAGATTTAGGGTTAGGGTGAGTGTGAGGTTTAGGGTTAGGGTTAAGGTTAGGCTTAGTGTTAGGCTGAAGGTGAGGGTGAGAGTGAGGGTGAGGGTTAGCGTAATGGTGAGTATTAGGATTAGGGTTAGGGTGAGAGTTAGGTTTCGCGTTAAGTTTAGGGTCAGAGAGAAGGTTAGTGTAAGGGTTAGAATGAGGGTGAGTGTTAGGCTTAGGTTGAGGGTTAGGGTTATGGTTAGTGTTAGGGTGAGTGTTAGGATGAGGGTTAGGGTTAGGATTAGGGTTAGGGTGAGGGCTAGGGTGAGGGTGAGCTTTAGGCTTAGGGTTAGAGTGAAGTTTAGGGTTAGGTTTAGGGTTAGGGTTAGGGTGAGTGTGAGGTTTAGGGTTAGAGTTAGGGTTAGGTTGAGTCTGAGATTGAGGGTTAGGTTTAGGGTTAGTGTTAGAGTTAGGGTTACAGTGAGGGTTAGGGTGTGGTTGAGGGTAAGGCTGTTAGGATGAGGATTAGGGTAAGGGTTAGGGTGAGTGTGAGGGTTAGGGTTAGGGTTAGGGTTAGGCTTAGAGTTAGGTTTAGGGTGAGGGTGAGGGTGAGGGTTAGGGTTAGGGTGAGAGTTAGGGGTAAGGTTAGGGTGAGAGTTAAGGTTCGAGTTAAATTTAGGGTTAGGGTAGGGTTAGGGTTAGGGTTACAGTGAGAGTGAGGGTTAGGGTTAGGTTGAGGGTTAGATTTAGGCTTAGGATTAGGGTGAGGGTTAGGGTTATTGTTAGGGTTAGGGTTAGGATGAGGATTAGGGTTAAGATTAGGGTTCGGGTGAGGGCTAGGGTGAGGGTGATGTTTAGGATTAGTGTTTGGGTGAGGTTTAGGGTTAGAGTTAGGGTGTGGGTTAGGATATGGGTTAGGGTCACAGTGACGGTGAGGGTTAGGGTTCGGGTGAGGTTTAGCGTTAGGATTTGGGTTAGGGTGAGAGTGAGTTTAGGGATTGTATTTAGGGTTAGGGAGAGGGTTAGGTCAAGGGTTAGTGTAACTGTTATGGATAAGGTTAGGGTGAGGGTTAGGTTGAGTTTAGGGTTAGGGTTAGGGTTAGGATGATGGTTAGGATTAGGGTATATGAGGCTTAGGGTTAGTGTTAGGCTTAGGGTTAGGGTTACTCTGAGGGTGAGGGTGGGTTGAGGTTCAGGGTTAGCCTGTTGGTTAGGGTTAGGGTTAGGGGGAGCGTTAGGATGAGGGATAGGGTTAGGATTATTGTTAGGGTGAGGGCTAGGGTGAGGGTGAGGCTTAGGCTTAGGTTTAGGCTGAGCATGAGATTGAGGGTGACGGTTAGGGTTAGGGTGATGGTTAGGTTTAGTTAGAGTGAGGGTTAGGATGAGGTTTAGGGTTAGGGTGAGGATGATGGTAAGGATAAAGGTGAGGTTTAGGCTGAGGGTGAGGATTAAGATAAGGGTGAGTGTTAGGATTAGGTTTAGGTTTAGGGTTAGGGTTAAGATGAGGGTTCGATTGAGCATTAGGGTTAGGGTTAGAGTTAGTGTGAGGTTTAGGGTGAGGATGAGGGTTAGGGTTATGGTGAGGGTGAGGGTTAGAATTAGGATTAATGTGAGGACTAGGGTGAGGGTATGGGTTAGAGCTAAGGTTAGGGTTAGGGTGAGGTTTATGATTCGTGTGAGGGTTAGTGTTAGTGTGAGGGATAAGGTCAGGGTTAGGGTTAGTGTTAGGGTGAGGGTAAGTGTTAGGGTGAGGGTTAATGTTAGGGTGAGGATTATGGTTAGGTTGAGGATTAGGGTTAGGTTTGGGGTTATTGTTAGGTTTAGGATTAGGGGTAAGTTTACGGTGAGGGTGAGGGTGAGGGTTAGGGTTAGGGTTAGGTTTAGTGTTAGGGTTAGGGTTAGAGTTAGGGTTAAGGTGAGGGTGAGGTTTAGGGGTAGAGTAAGGGTTAGAGTGAGTGTTAGGGTTAGGGTGAGGGTTAGGGTGGGGGTGACGGTAAGGGTAAAGGTGAGGGTTAGTCTGAGGGTGAGGGTTACAGTTAGGGTGAGGGTTAGGCTTACGGTGAGGGTTAGGGTTTGGGTTAGGGTGAGGGTGAGGGTTAGATTGAGGATTAGTGTTAGGGTTAGTGTGAGGTTTAGGGTGAAGATGAGGATTAGGTTTAGTGTGAGGGCTACGGTGAGGGTGAGGGTTAGGGTTAGTGTTAGGGTGAGGTTTAGGGTTAGGTTGATGGTTAGCCTTAGTGTGAGCATTAGTGTTAGCGTTAGGGTTATTCTTAGTGTGAGCGTAAATGTTAGGGTTCGGGTGAGTGTTAGGGTGAGTGTTATGGTTAGGGTGAGGTTTAGGGTTAGGTTTAGGGTTATTGTTAGGGTTAGGGTTAGGGTTACTGTTACGGTGAGGGTGAGGTTTTGGGTTAGGTTTAGGATGAGGTTTAGGTTTAGGGTTAGGGTTAGAGTTAGGTTTAGGGTGAGGGTGAGGTTTAGGGTCAGAGTTAGGGATAGAATTAGGTTTAGGGATAGGGTGATGGTTAGGGTTAGGCTTAGGCTTAGTCTTAGGCTTAGGCCGAGCATGAGGGTGAGGGTAAGGGTTAGGGTTAGGGTGAGGGTTAGGCTTAGGCTTAGGGTTAGGCTGAGGTTGAGGCTGGGAGTGAGGATTAGGGTTAGGGTGATGGTTAGCGTTAGGGTTAGTGTTATTGTTAGGGTTAGGGTTTGAGTTATGGTGACACTGAGGGTGCGTGTGAGGGTTAGGGTTAGGGTTAGGGTGGGGTTTAGGTTTAGGGTTAGGTTTAAGGTGAGGGTGAGCTTTAGGGTTAGATATAGGGATAGGGGGAGGATTAGGGTGAGGGTTAGCTTTAGGGTTAGTGTTAGGTTTTCAGTCAGGTTGAGGGTTAGGTTTAAGGTTAGGGTTAGGTTGAGGGTGAGAGTGCGGGTGAGTGTGAGGTTTAGGGTTAGGTTTAGGCTTAAGCTTATGTTTATGCTTAGGGATAGGCTGAGGGTGAGGGTGAGGGTGAGGGTTAGGTTTAGCGTCAGGGTTAGGGTTAGGCTTATGGGGAGGGTTACGGTTAGGATTAGGGTTAGAATGAGGGCTAGGATGAGGGTTATGTTTAGGGTTCGGGTGAGGGTGAGGTTTAGGGTTAGGGGTAGCGTTAGGCTTAGGCTTAGGGTGAGAGTGAGGTTAATGATTAGGGTTAGGGTGAGAGTTATGGGTAGGGTCAGAGTGAGAGTTAGAGTTCGGGTTAAGTTTAGGGTTAGGGTGAGGGTTAGGGTTAGGGTTACAGTAAGGGTGAGGGTTAGGGTTAGGTTGAGGGTTAGGTTTAGGCTTAGGATTAGGGTGAGGGTTAGGGTTAGTGTTAGGGTGATGGTTAGGATGAGGATTAGGGTTATGATTAGGGTTCGGGTGAGGGCTAGGGTGAGGGTGAGGGTTAGGATTAGTGTTTGGGTGAGGTTTAGGGTTAAAGTTAGGGTGAGGGTTAGGGTATGGTTTAGGGTCTCAGTGAGGGTTAGGGTTAGGGTTAGGGTGAGGGTTAGGGTTAGGGTTTGGGTTAGGGTGAGGCTGAGTTTTAGGATTATATTTAGAGTTAGGGGGAGGGTTAGGTCAAGGCTTATGGTTAGGGTTAGTGTTAGGGTTAAGGTTTAGGGTTAGGGTTAGGATTACAGTAATTATTAGGGTATGTGAGGGTTGGGGTTAGGGTTAGGCTTAGGGTTATGGTTATGCTGAGGGTGACGGTGGGGATGAGGATTAGGGTTAGGGTGATGGTTAGGGTTAGGGATAGGGTGAGGGTTAGAATGAGGTTAGAGTGAGGATTATTGTTAGGGTGAGGGCTAGGGTGAGGGTGAGGGTAAGCTTAGGGTTAGGCTTAGTCTTAGGTTTAGGCTGAGCGTGAGTTTGAGGGTGAGGGTTAGGGTTAGGGTTAGGGTTAGGGTGAGGGTGAGTTTGAGGGTTAGAGTTAGGGTAAGGTGGCGGCTGAAGTTGTGGGTTAGTGTTAGGGTTAGTGTTAGAGTTAGGGTTAGGGTGAGGTTTAGTTTGAGGGTGAGGGTTGGGCTTAGGGTTAGGATTAGGATTAGAGTAAGGTAAAGGTGAGTGTGAGAGTTAGGGTTAGGGTGAGGGTTAGTGTTAGGATTATGGGGAGGGTTAAGGTGAGGGTTAGGGTTAGGATTAGGGTTAGGTTGAGGGCTAGGGTGAGGGTGATATTTAGTGTTAGGGTTAGGGTGAGGTTTATGTTTAGGGTGAGTGTTAGGATTAGGGTGAGTGTGAGGTTTAGGGTTAGATTTAGGGTTAAGGTGAGGCTGATGGTTAAGGTTAGGATTAGGGTAGGGATTAGGATTTGGGTAAGGGTTAGGGTGAGTGTGAGGGTTAATTTTAGGGTTAGGGTTATGCTAAGCGTTACATTGAGGGTGAGGGAGAGGGTGAGGTTTACGGTTAGGGTGAGGGTTAGGATGAGAGTTAGATTTCAGGTTAAGTTTAGGGTTAGGGTGAGGGTTAGGGTTAGGGTTACGTTGAGGGTGAGGGTTAGGGTTAGGTTGTGGTTTAGGGTTAGGGTTAGGGTTAGGGTGAGCTTTAGGGTTAGGGTTAGGGTGAGGGTTAGGTTGAGGATTAGGGTTAGGATTAGGGTTAGGGTGAGGGCTAGGGTGAGGGGAAGTTTTAGGGTTAGTGTTAGGGTGAGGTTTAGGGTTAGGGTTAGGGTTAGGGTGATGGTTAGGTTGAGGGTTAGGGGTACAGTAAGGGTTAGGGTTAGGGTTAGGATTAGGGTTAGGGTGAGGGTGAGTGTGATTGTTAGGGTTAGGGTTAGGCTTACGCTCAGGCTGAGGGTGAGTGTGGGGGTGAGGATTAGGGTTAGGGTGATGTTTAGGGTTAGAGTTAGGGTGAGGGTTAGGATGAGGGTTAGGGTTAGGGATAGGGTGAGGTTTAGTGTTAGGGTTAGGTTTAGAGTTTGGGTCAGGGTGAGGGTGAGGTTTAGGTGTAGGTTTAGGGTCCGAGTGAGGGTTAGGGTTAGGTTGAGTGTTAGGGTTAGTTTTAGGGAGAGGGTTAGGATGAGGTTTAGATTTAGGATTAGGGTAAGGTTAAGGGCTACAGTGAGGGTGAAGTTCAGGATTAGGGTTAGGGTGAGGTTTAGGGCTAGGGTTACGGTTCAGGTTAGGGTGAGGATGAGGTTTAAGGTTAGGTTTAGGGTTAGGTTGAGGTTTAGGGTGAGGGTTAGGATGAGGATTAGGGTTAGGATTAGCGTTAGGGTGAGGGCTAGGTTGAGGGTGAGGTTTAGTGTTAGTGTTAGGGTGAGGTTCAGGGTTAGGGTTAGTGTTAGGGTGAGGGTTAGGGTGAGGGTTAAGGTTACAGTAAGTGTGAGGGTTAGGGTTATGGTGAGGGTTAGTGTTAGGATTAGGGTTAGTGTTAGGGTTATTGTTAGGGTTAGGGTTAGGGTTACAGTGAGGGCTAGGGTTAGTGTTAGGGTTAGGTTTAGGCTGAGGTTGAGTGTGGGGGTGGGGTTGAGGATGAGGATTAGGGTTAGGGATAGGGTTATTGTAAGTGTTATGGTTAGGGTTAAGTTTGCGGTGAGGTTGAGGCTAAGGGTGAAGGTTATGTTTAGGGTTAGGGTTAGGGTTAGGGTTAATGCTATTTTTAGGGTTAGGTTTAGAGTTACGTTCAGGTTGAGGGTGAGGGTGAAGTTTAGGTTTAGGGAGAGTTGTAGGTTTTGGGTTAGGGTTAGAGTTGTGTTAGTGTGAGGGTGAGGTTTAGGGTTAGAGTTAGGGTTAGAGTGAGGGTTAAGTTGAGGGTTACGTTTAGGGTTAGTGTTAGGGTTAAGTTTAGATTGAGAGTTAGGGGGAGTGTTTGGGTTAATGTTAGGCTTAGGGATAGGATTAGGGTTAGGATGAGGGTGAGTGTGTGTGTTAGGATTAGGTTTAGGGTTAGGTTAAGAGTTAGGCTGAGAGTAAGTTTGAGGGTGAGGGTTAGGGTTAGGGTGAGGTTTAGGGTTAGTGTTAGGGGGAGGGTTAGGATGAGGGTTAGTGGTAGGTTTAGGGTTAAGTTAAGGGCTATGGAGAGGGTGAGGTTTAGGGTTAGGGTTAGGGTGAGGTTTAGGTTTAGGGTTAGGGTTAGGGTTAGGGTGAGGGTGAGGTTTAGTGGTATGGTTAGGGTTAGAGTTAGGGATAGGGTGAAGATGTGGTTCAGGGTTAGAGTTAGGGTATGTTGAGGCTGAGGTTGAGGGTTAGATTTAGTGTTAGTGTTAGAGATAGGGTTAGGGTGAGGGTTAGTGTGGGGTTGAGTTTGAGGGTGAGGGTTAGGCTTAGGTTTAGGATTAGGATTAGGGTAAGGGTTAGGGTGAGTGTGATGGTTAGAGTTAGTGTTAGGCTTAGGCTTAGGGTTAGGCTGAGAGTGAGGGTGAGTGTGAGTGTAAGGGTTAGGGTGAAGGTTAGGGTTAGATTTAGGGTGAGAGTTACAGTTCTGTTAAGTTTTGGGTTAGGGTGAAGGTTAGGATTAGGGTTAGGGTGAGGGCTAGGGTGAAGGTGAGGGTTAGGTTTAGTTTTAGGGTAAGGTTTAGATTTAGGGTTAGGGCTTGGGTTAGGGATAGGATGAAGGTTAGGGTTACGGTGAGGGTGAGGGTTAGGGTTAGGTTGAGGTTTAGGGTTAAGATTATGGTTAGGGTGAGGGTGAGTGTTAGGATTAGGGTGGGTTGAGGTCTAAGGTGGGGGTGAGTGTTAGAGTTAGGGTTAGAATTAGGGTGAGGTT
Organism: Dipodomys merriami; assembly: GCF_024711535.1. NCBI lineage: Eukaryota > Metazoa > Chordata > Mammalia > Rodentia > Heteromyidae > Dipodomys > Dipodomys merriami. The sequence continues at coordinate 2,533,190 of NW_027206579.1, forward strand.
TAGGATTAGGGTGAGGGTTAGGGTTAGTGTGAGGGTTAGTGTTAGGGTTAGGGTTAGTGTTAGGATGAGGTTAAGTGTTAGGGTGAGGGTTAATGTTAGGGTGAGGGTTATGGTTAGGGTGAGGGTTAGGGTTAGGGTTATTGTTAGGGTTACGGTTACGGTTACGGTTAAGGTGAGGGTGAAGTTGAGAGTTAGAGTTAGGGTAAGGTTTAGATTAGGGTTAGGGTTAGAATTAGGGTTAGGGTGAGGGTGAGGTTTAGGGGTAGAGTTAGGGTTAGGGTGAGGGTAAGGGTTAGGGTGAGCGTTTGGGTGGGGTTATGGTAAGGGTAAAGGTGAGGTTTAGGCTGAGTGTGAGGGTTAAAGTAAGGGTGAGGGTTAGGGTTAGGGTGAGGGTTAGGTTTACGGTTAGGATGAGGGTGAGGGTTAGTTTGAGGATTAGTGTAAGGGTTAGTGTGAGGTTTAGGATGAGGATCAGGATTAGCATTATGGTGAGGGCTAGGGTGAGGTTGAGGGTTAGGGTTATTTTAGGGTGCGGTTTAGGGTTAGAGTGATAGTTAGAGTTAGTGTGAGCATTAGTGTTAGTGTTAGGGTTGGTGTTAGGGTCAGGGTAAATGTTAGGATGAGGGTAAGTGTTAGAGTGAGGGTTACGGTTAGGGTGAGGATTAGGAATAGGGTTAGGGTTAATGTTAGGTTTTGGGTTACTGTTACTGTGAGGGTGAGTGTGAGGGTTAGGTTTAGGTTTAGGATGAGGTTTAGGTTTAGGGTAGGGTTAGAGTTAGGGTTAGGGTGAGGGTGAGGTTTAGGGTTAGAGTTAGGGATAGTGTTAAGGTTAGGTATAGGGTGAGTGTTAGGGTTAGGCTTAGGCTTAGGCTTAGGCTTAGGCTGAGCATGAGGGTGAGGGTTAGGTTTAGGGTGAGGGTTAGGATGAGGTTTAGGGTTAGGATTAGGTTTAGGGTGAAGGCTAGGTTGAGGGTTAGGGTAAGGGTTAGGGTTAGGGATAGGGTTAGGTTTAGGATTTGGGTTAGGGTGAGGGTCAGTGTGAGGGTTAGTGTTAGGGTTAGGGTGAGGTTTAGTGCTGGGATTGGTTAGGGTTAGGGTGAGACTGAGGATTAGGGTTAGGTTTATGGTTAGGTTTAGGGTTTGGTTTAGGGTTAGGGTTAGTGTTAGTGTTAGGATTAGGGTTAGGGTTAGGGTTAGGCTGAGGGTGAGGGTGGGTGTGAGGATTAGGGTTAGGTTTAGGTTGATTGTTAGGGTGAGGGGAGGTTTAGGTTTAGAGTTAGGTTCAGGGGGAGGGTTAGGGTGAGGTTTATGGTTAGGGTTATTTTTAGGGTTCAGGGGAGGGAGATGGTTAGGTTGAGATTTAGGGATAGTATTAGGTTTAGGATTAGGGTTAGGGTGCGGTGAGTTTGAGGATTAGGGTGAGAGTTAGGCTTAGGCTTAGGGTTAGGCTGAGGGTGATGGTGGCTGTGACGATTAGGGTTAGGGTGATCGTTAGGGTTAGGGTTAGAGTTATTGTTAGGGTTAGGGTTTGAGTTCCGGTGAGGGTGGGGGTGAGGTTTAGGGATAGGGTTAGGGTGAGGGTGAGGTTTAGGATTAGATATTGCGTTAGGGTGAGGGTTAGTGTTAGGGATAGTGTTAGGGTTAGGGTGAGGGTGAGGGTTAGGTTTAGGGTTAGGGTTAGAATTATGGTGAGGGTGAGGGTGCGGGTGTGTGTGAGGGTTAGGGTTAGGTTTAGGGTTAGGCTTAGGGTTAGGCTTAGGTTTAGGCTGACTGTGAGTTTGAGGGTGAGGTTTAGGGTTGGTGAGGGTTAGGGTTAGAATTATGGGGAGGGTTAGGGTGAGGGTTAGGGTTAGTATTAGGGTTAGGGTGAGGGCTAGGGTGAGGGTGATGTTTAGGGTTAGTGTTAGGGGGAGGTTTAGGGTTAGGCTTAGGGTTAGGGTGAGGGTGAGGTTTAGGCTTAGGGTTAAGGTGAGGCTTATGGTGAGGTTTAGGATTAGGGTTAGGATTAGGATTAGGGTAAGGTTTAGGGTTAGTGTTTGTGTTATGGTTTGGGTGAGGGTTAGGGTTAGGGTTAGGGTTAGGATTAGGGTTAGGATGAGGGTGAGTGTGATTATTAGGTTTAGGGTTAGGGTTAGGTTTAGTTAGGCTTAGGCTGAGGGTGAGTGTGGGGGTGAGGATTAGGGTTAGGGTGATGTTTAGGGTTAGGGTTAGGGTGAGGGTTAGGATGACGTTTAGGGTTAGGATTAGGATTAGGGTGAGGGTTTGGGTGAGAGTGAGGCTTAGGGTTAGGGTTAGGCTTAGGGTTAGGGTTAGGCTGAGCATGAGGTTGAGGGTGAGGTTTAGTGTTAGGGTTAGGGTTAGAGTTAGGGTTAGGGTGAGGGTGAGGTTTAGGGGTAGGGATAGGTTCAGGGTGAGGGGTAGGGTTAGGGTGAGGGTTAGGGTGGGGTTGATGGTAAGTGTAAGGGTTAGGTTTAGGCTGAAAGTGAGGGTTATGATAAGGGTGAGGGTTAGGTTTAGGGTGAGGGTTATGGTTAGCGTTAGGATGAGGGTGAGGGTTAAGTTTGAGGATTAGTGTTAGGGTTAGTGTGAGGTTTAGGGTGAGAATGAGGGTTAGGTTTAGGGTGAGGTCTAGTGTGAAGGTGAGGGTGAGGGTTAGATTGAGGATTAGTGATAGGGTTAATGTGAGGTTTAGGTTGAGGATGTGGTTTAGTGTTAAAGTTAGGTTTAGAATTAATATTAGGGTTAGGCTTAAGGTGAGGGTTAGGGTGAGGGTGAGGTTTAGGATTAGTGTTAGGATTAGGATTAGGGTTAGGGTAAGGCTGAATGTGAGGGTTAGGTTTGGGTTAGGTTTAGGCTTATTGTTAGGCTGAAGGTGAGGGTGAGGGAGGAGGCTTATGGTTAGGTTGCAGGTTAGGATTAGGCTTATGGTAAGGGCTAGGGTGAGGGTGAGGTTTAGGGTGAGCTTGAGGTTTAGGTTTAGGTTTAGGGTTATGGTGAGGTTGAGGTTTAGGGTTAGAGTTAGGGTTAGGGTGAGGCTGAGCTTGAGGGTTAGGGTTAGGTTTAGTGTTAGAGTTAGGGTTACGCTGATGGTTAGGTTGAGGGTGAGGGTTAGGCTTAGTGTTAGGATTAGAATTAGGGTAAGGTTTACGGTGAGTGTGAGGGTTAGGGTTAGGGTTAGGGTTAGGTTTAGAGTGAGGGTTAGGATGAGGATTAGGGTTAGGATTAGGATTAGGGTGAGGACTCGTGTGAGAGTGAGGGTTAGGGTTAGAATTTGCATAAGGTTTAGGGTTAGGGTTAGAGTTAGGGTGAGGGTTAGGATGAGGGTTAGGGTTACAGTGAGGATGAGAGTTAGGGTTAGGGTGAGCTTTAGGGTTTGGTTTAGGGTTTCGGTGAGGGTGAGGGTTATTGTTAATGTTAGGGTTAGGGTTACGGTTAAGGTGAGGGTGAAGGTTAGGATTAGGGTTAGGGTGAGGTTTAGTGTTAGGGTTAGGGTTATGGTTAGGGTTAGGTTGAGGGTAAGGTGTAGGGTTAGAGTTAGGGTAAGGGTGAGGCTGAGTTTGAGGATTAGGTTTAGGGTTAGTGTTAGAGTTAGGGTTAGGGTGAGGTTTAGGGTGAGGGTGAGGGTGAGGGTGATGGTGAGTCTTAGGCTTATGTTTACGATTAGGATTAGGGTATGGGTTATGGTGAGTTTGAGGGTTAAGGTTAGGCTTAGGGTTAGGGTTAGGCTGAGAGTGAGGGTGAGAGTGAGTGTTAGAGTTATGTTGAGGGTTAGGTTTAAGGTTAGGGTGAGAGTTAGTGTTCGGTTAAGTTTAGGCTTAGGTTGAGGGTTAGGGTTAGGATTAGGGTTAGGGTGAGGGCTAGGGTGAGTTTGAGGTTTAGGATTAGTGTTAGGGTAAGGTTTAGGGTTAGGGTTAGTGTTTGGGTGAGGGTTAGGATGAGGGTTAGCTTTAAGATTATGGTTAGGGTGAGGGTGAATGTTAGGATTAGGGTTAGGGTTAGGGTTAATTTTAGGGTTAGGATTAGTGTTATTGTTAGGGTTAGAGTTAGAGTTATAGTGAGGGTGAGGGTGAGGGTTAGGGTTAGTGTTAGGGTTAGGGTGAGTTTTAGGGTAGGGTTAGTATTAGAGTTAGGGTGTGGGTGAGGTTTAGGGTTAGATTTAGGGTTAGGTGGAGCGTTAGGTCGAGGGTTAATGTTAGGGTTAGCTTTGGGCTTATGGTTAGGGTGATGGTTAGGTTGAGGTTTAGGGTTAGGGTTAGGTTTACGGTTAGGGCTATGGTGAGGGTGAGTTTTAGTGTTAGATTTAGCGTGAGGTTTAGCATTAGGTTTAGGGTTATGGTTAGGTAGAGGTTGAGGTTAAGGTTAGAGTTAGGGTTAGGGTGAGGCTGAGTGTGAGCTTTAGGGTTAGGCTTAGTTATAGAGTTAGGGTTAGGGTGAGGGTTAGGGTGTGGGTGAGGGTTAGGCTTTGTGAAAAGATTATGATTAGATTAAGGGTTAGGGTGTTGTGACAGTTAGGGTTAGGAAGAGGTTTAGGGTTTGGGTTAGGGTTAGAGTTAAGGTAAGGGTGAGGGTGAGGTTTAGGGTTAGAGTTAGGGTTAGTGTTCGGGTTAGGGTTAGGGTGAGGTTTAGGCTTTGGTTTAGGCTTAGGTTTAGGCTTAGGCTTAGTCTTTGGCTGAGCATGAGGGTGAGGGTTAGGGTTAGGGTGAGGGTTAGGGTTAGGGTTAGGGTTAGGGTTAAGATGAGGTTTAGGGTTAGGATTAGGTTAGGGTGAGGGCTAGGTTGAGGCTGACTGTGAGGGTTGGGGTTAAGGATAGGGTTAGGATTAGGATTAGGGTTAGGGGGAGGGTGAGTGTGAGGGTTAGGGTTAGGGTTAGGCTTAGGGTTAGGGTGAGGATTAGGGTTAGGGTTTGGTTTAGGGTGAGGGTGAGGCTGAGGATTAGAGCTAGGGTTAGAGTTGCAGTGATGATTATGGTTATGGTTATGGTTAGGGTTATGTTTAGGTTTACGGTGGGTGTTAGGGCTAGGGTTTGGGTTAGGGTGAGGGTGAGGCTGAGGATTAGGGTTAGGTTTAGGGTTAGGGTTTGGTTTAGGTTTAGGGTTAGTGTTAGGTATAGGGTTAGGGTTACGGTGAGCGTTAGGGTTAGGGTTGGCTTAGAGTTAGGCTGAGGGTGAGGGTGGGGGTGAGGATTAGGGTCCGTGTTAGGGTTAGGGTTATGGTTAGTGTTATGGTTAGGGTTAAGTTTGCTGTGATGGTGAGGCTGAGGGTGAGGGTTATGGTTATGGTTATGGTTAGGGTTAGGGTTAGTGTTAGGTTTAGAGTTAGAGTTACATTGAGGTTTTGTGTGAGGGTGAGGGGTAGGGTTAGGGTGAGGTTTAGGGTTAGGGTGAGGGTGAGGTTTAGGGTTAGTGTTCGGGATAGGGGGACGGTTAGTGTGAGGTTTAGGGTTAGAGCTAGATTTAGGGTTAGGGTGAGGGTGAGGTTTAGGTTGAGGTTTAGGGATATGGTTAGGATTAAGATTAGGATAAGTATTAGTGTCAGTGTGAGGGTTAGGGTGAGGGTTAGGTTTAGGCTTAGGGTTAGACTGAGGGTGAGGATGATGTTGAGGGTTAGGGTTAGGGTGCGGGCTAGGGTTAGGTTTATGTGGAGTGTTTTGATGAGCGTTAGGGTTAGGATTAGTATTAGGGTGAGGGCTAGGTTGAGCGTGAGTTTTAGGGTTAGGGTTACAGTGAGGTTTAGCATTAGGTTTAGGGTTAGGGTTAGGGTGAAGTTGAGGTTTAGGGTTAGAATTAGGGTTAGGGTGAGGCTGAGGGTGAGGGTTAGGATTAGTGTTAGAGTTAGTGTTAGGGTGAGGATTAGGGTGTGGGTGAGGGTTAGGCTTAGTGATTGGATTTGGATTAGGTAAGGTTTAGGGTGTGTGTGAGGGTTAAGGTTAGGATGAGGTTTAGGTTTATGGTTAGGGTTAGAGTTAGGGTTAGGATGAGGTTGTGGTTTAGGGTTTGAGTAAGGGATAGTGTTAGGGTTAGGGTTAGGGTGAGCGTTAGGCTTAGGCTTAGGCTTAAGTTTAGGCTTAGGCTTAGGCTTAGGCTGAGCATGAGGGTGAGGGTGAGAGTTAGGGTGAGGGTTAGGTTTAGGGTTAGGGTTAGAGTTAGGGTTAGGATGAGGGTGTGGTTTAGGGTTTGAGTAAGGGATAGTGTTAGGGTTAGGGTTAGGGTGAGCGTTAGGCTTAGGCTTAGGCTTAAGTTTAGGCTTAGGCTTAGGCTTAGGCTGAGCATGAGGGTGAGGGTGAGAGTTAGGGTGAGGGTTAGGTTTAGGGTTAGGGTGAGTGTTAGGATGAGTTTTAGGGTTAGGATTAGGGTTAGGGTGAGGGCTAGGTTGAGGCTGACTGTTAGGGTTAGGGTTAGGGATAGGGTTAGGTTTAGGATTAGGGTTAGGGTAAGGGTGAGTGTATTCGGGTGAGGGTGAGGCTGAGGATTAGGGTTATCCTGAGGTTTAGGGTTAGGCTGAGGGTGAGGGTGGGGGTGAGTATTAGGGTTATGTTATAGTTTTGGTTATTGTTATTGTTATGCTTAGGGTTAAGTTAGTAGTGAGGGTGAGGCTGAGGATGATGGTTACGGTTAGGGTTAGGGTTATTGTTAGGATTAGTGTTATTGATAAGTTTAGGGTTAGAGTTATGGTGAGGTTGAGGGTGCGGGTGTGGGTTACGGTTAGGGTGAGGTTTAGCGTGAGGTTTAGTGTTAGGGTGAGGGTGACTGTGAGGTTTAGGGTTAGAGTTAGGGTTAGGGTGAGGGTTAGGGTGAGGTTTAGGGTTAGGGTTAGTGTTAGGGTAAGGGTGAGGGTGAGGATTAGGTTGAGGTTTAGGGATAGGGCTAGCTTTAGGATTAGGGTTAGTGTGAGGGTGAGTGTGAGGGTTAGGGTTGAGGATTAGGCTTTGGCTTAGGGTTAGGCTGAGGATAAGGGTAGGGCTGAGGATTAGGGTTAGTGTGATGGTTAGGGTTAGGGTTAGTGTTATTGTTAGGGTTAGGGTTAGAGTTATGGTGAGGGTGAGGGTGGGGGTGAGGGTTAGGTTTAGGGTTAGGGTGAGGGTTAGTGTAAGGGTTATGGTGAGGGTGAGGGTTAAGGTTAGGTTCAGCTTTAGTGTTAGGTATAGGGTTAGGGTGAGTATGAGGGTTAGGGTTAGTGTGAGGTTGAGAATTAGGTTGAGGGTAAGGTTTAGGATTAGGGTTAGTGTGAGGGCTAGGGTGAGTGTGAGGTTTAGGGTTAGGTTTATGATGAGGTTTAGGGTTAGGGTTAGGGTGAAGGTGAGGTTTAGGGTTAGAGTTATTGTTAGGATGAGGCTGAGGGTGAGGGTTAGGGTTAGGGTTAGTGTTAGAGTTAGGGTTAGGGTGAGGGTTAGGATGAGGGTGAGGGTTAGGCTTAGGGTTAGGCTTAGGGTTAGGGTAAGGGTTCGTGTGAGTGTGAGGGTTAGGGTCAGTGTTAGGCTTAGGCTTAGGGTTAGGCTGAGGGAAGGGGGCGGTTGAGTGTTAGGGTTAGGGTGAGGGTTAGGTTTAGTGTTATTGTTAGGGTTAGGGTTAGATTTACTGTGAGGGTGACGGTTATGGTTAGGTTTTGGGTGTGGTTGAGGGTTAGGGTTAGGGTTAGGCTGAGGGTGAGGTTTAGGATTAGATATAGTGTTAGGGGCAGGCTTAGGGTGAGGGTTAGTTTTAGGTTTAGTGTTAGTGTCACTGTTAGGGTTAGTGTTAGAGTTGGGATTAGGGTGAGTTTTAGGGTTAGGTTTAGAGTAAGTGTTAGGGTGAGGGTGAGGGTTAAGTTGAGGTTTAGGGAAAGGTTTAGGTTTAGGATTAGGGTTAGGGTGAGGGTGAGTGTGAGTTTTAGGGTGAGGGTTAGGCTTAGGCTTAGGGTTAGGCTGAGGGAGAGGGTGGGGGTGAGGACTAAGGTGATGGTGATGGTTCGGGTTAGGGTTAGTGTTATTGTTAGGGTTAGGCTTAGTGTTAGGGTTAGGGTGAGGGTGAGGGTTAAGTTGAGGTTTAGGGTTAGGGTTACAGTTAAGGTTAGTGTGATGATTAGTGTTAGGGTTAGGGTTAGTGTTAGGGTGAGGTTAAGTGTTAGAGTGAGAGCTTGGTTTAGGGTGAGGGTTGTGGTTAGGGTGAGGTTTAGGATTAGGGTTAGGGTTATTGTTAGGGTTAACTTTAGGGTGAGGTTTAGGGTTTAGGTAAGGTTAGAGTTAGGTTTAGGTCGAGGGTGAGGTTTAGGTTTAGAGTTAGGGTTAGGGTGAGGCTGAGGTTGAGCATTAGGTTTAGGCATAGTGTTAGGTTTAGGGTTAGGGTAAGAGTTAGCGTGAGGTTTAGGGTTAGGGTTAGGGATAAGTTTAGACTTAGGGTGAGGGTGAGTTTGTGTGTTAAGGTTATTTTTAGAGTTAGCCTTAGGGTTAGGATGAGGGTGAGGTTGAGGGTGAGGTCTAGGGTTAGATTCAGGGTTAGAGTTAGTTTTCGGGGGAGGGTTAGTATGAGGGTTAGAGTTAGGATTAGGGTTAGGGTAAGGGCTAGGGTGAGGGTGAGGTTTAGGGTTAGGGTTAGGGTGAGGTTTAGGGTTAGGGTTAGGGTTAGGGTGAGGGTGCGGTTGAGGTTTAGGTTAAGAGTTAGTGTTAGGGTGAGGCTGATGTTGAGGTTTAGGGTTAGGGTTAGTTTTAGGGTTAGGGTTAGGTTGAGGGGTAGGGTGAGGGTTAGGGTGAGGGTGTGGTTTGGGATGAGGATTAGGGTTAGGTTTAGGCTGAGTGGGAGCGTTAGGGTTAGTGTTAGTGTTAGAGTTAGGGTTAACGTGAGGGTTAGTTGAGGGTGAGGGTTAGATTTAGTGTTGGGTTAGGCTTAGGTTTAGGCTGAGGTTGAGTGTGAGGGTTAGGATTAGTGTTAGAGTGAGGGTTATTGTTAGGATCAGTGTTAGGGTGAGGGTTAGGGTTAGGGTTAGGGTGAGTTTAAGGATGAGGATTAGGTTTAGGATTAGTGTTAGGGTGAGGGCTAGGCTGAGGTTTAGGATGAGGGTTAGGGTTACAGTAATGGTGAGGGTTAGGGTTAGGGTGAGGATTATGATTAGGATTACGGTTAGGGTGAGGATGAGGGTTAGGTTTAGGGTTAGTGTTAGGGTTAGGGGTAGGTTTAGGGTTAGGATTAGTGTTATTGTTAGGGTTAGCATTAGAGTTATGGTGAGGGTGAGGGTGAGGGTTAGTTTTAGTGTGAGGGTTAGTGATAGGGTTAGGGTTAGTGTTAGAGTGAGGGTAAGTGTTATGGGGAGGGTTAGGGTTAGGGTGAGGGTTATGGTTAGGGTGAGGGTTAGGGATAGGGTTCGGGTTAGGGTTAATTTTAGGGTTAGGGTTAGGGTTACGGTTATGGTGAGGGTGAGGTTATGGATTAGGCTTAGGCTTAGGGTGAGGTTTAGTGTTAGGGTTAGGGATAGAGTTAGGGTTAGGGTGAGGCTGAGGGTGTGGCTTAGGGATAGGGTTAATGTTAGAGTTAGGGTTAGGGTGAGGGTTAGGTTGAGGGTTAAGTTTAGGGTTAAGATTAGGGTTAGGTTGAGGGTTAGGTTTAGGGTTTGGGTTAGGGTGAAGGTGATGCTGAGTATTAGGGTTAAGTTTAGGGTTAGGGTTAGATTTAGGGTTAGGGTTAAAGTTACAGTGAGGTTTAGGGTTAGGGTCAGGCTTAGGTTTAGGCTGAGGGTGAGGGTGGGGTTGAGGATTAGGGTAGGGGTTAGGGTTAGGGTTAGGGGAAGGTTAGGATGAGCATTACGGTAAGGCTTAGGGTTAGAGTGAGGGCTAGGATGAGGGTGAGATTTAGGGTTAGATTAGGGTGAGGTTTAGGGTTAGGTTTAGGGTTAGGGTGAGGCTGAGGGTTAGGATTAGTGTTAGGGTTAGTGTTAGAGTTAGGGTTAGGGTGAGGGTTAGGGTGAGGGTGAGGTTTAGACTTATGTTTAGGATTAGGATTAGGGTAAGGGTTAGGTTGAGTGTGAGGGTTAGGGTTAGGGTTAGGGTTGTGCTTAGGATTAAGCTGAGGGTGAGGTTGAGGGTTAGGTTTAGGGTTAGGTTGAGGGTAAGGGTTAGGGTTAAGGTGAGCGTGAGGGTTAGGTTTAGGTTGAGGGTTAGGGTGAGGGTAAGCGTTAGAGTTAGTGTGAGGGTTAGGTTTAGGGTTAGGGTTAGGCCTCGGGTTACACTGAGGGAGAGGGTGAGCATGAGGTTTAGGGTTAGGGTGAGGTTTAGCGGTAGAGTTAGGGTTAGGGTGAGGGCTAGGGTGAGGGTTAGGGTTAGCGTGAGGATTAGATTAGGGGTAGGGTGAGGGTGAGGGCTAGACTGAGGATTAGTGTTAGGGTTATTCTGAGGTTCAGGGTGAGAATGAGGGTTAGGTTTAGGTTGAGGCTTAGGTTGAGGGTGAGGGTTAGGTTTAGGGTGAGTGTGAGAATTAGGGTTAGGTTGATGGTTTGTGTTAGGGTTAGAGTTAATATTAGGGTGAGGGTAAGTGTTAGGGTGAGGGTGAGGGTTAGGGTGAGGGTTATAGTAAGGTTGAGGATTAGGGCTAGGGTTAGGGTTACTGTTAGGGTTAGGGCTACGGTTACGGGGAGGGTGAGGGTGAGAGTTAGGTTTAGGGTTAGGATGAGGTTTAGGGTTAGGGTTAGAGTTAGGGTTAGGGTGAGGGCTAGGGTGAGGTTTAGGGTGAGGGATAGGTTTAGGGATAGGGTTAGGTTTAGGATTATGGTGAGGGTGAGTGTGAGGGTTAGGGTTAGGGTTAGGGTTAGGCTTAGGGTTAGGGTGGGGGTTAGGGTTAGTGTTTTGGTTAGGGTGAGGGTGAGGCTGAGGTTTAGGGTTAGGTTTGGGTTAGGGTTTGGGTTAGGTTTAGGGTTAGGTTTAGGTTTATGGTTAGGGTTACACTGAGTGTTAGGGTTAGGGTTAGGGTTTGGCTTAGGGTTTGGCTGAGGGTGAACATGGGGGTGAGGATTAGGGTGAGTTTTACAGTTAGGGTTATTGTTAGTGTTATGGTTAGGGTTAAGTTTGCCGTGAGGGTGAGGCTGAGGGTGAGGGTTATGGTTAAGTTTAGGGTTAGGGTTTGGGTTAGTGTTATTGTTAGGTTTAGAGTTAGAGTTACTTTGAGGTTTTGGGTGAGGGTGTGGGTTAGGGTTAGGGTTAGGTTTAGTGTGAGTCTTAGGTTTATGGTTAGGGTGAGGGTGAGGTTTAGGGTTAGAGTTAGGGTTAGAGGGATAGTTAGCGTGAGGTTCAGCGTTAAGGTTAGTGTTAGGTTTAGGGTGAGGTTGAGGTTCAGGTTGAGGTTTAGGGATAGTGTTAGTTTTAGAATTAGGTTTAGGGTGAGGGAGAGGTTGAGGGTTAGGGTTAGGGTGAGGGCTAGGTTTAAGCTTATGTGGAGGGCTTGCATGAGCGTTAGGGTTAGTATTAGGGTTAGGGTGAAGGCTAGGGTGAGGGTGAGTTTTAGGGTTAGGGTTAGGGTGAGGTTTAGCGTTAGGTTTAGGGTTAGGGTTAGGGTGAGGTTGAGGTTTATGGTTATAGTTAGGGTTCGGGTGAGGCTGAGGGTGAGGGATAGTGTTGGGGTTAGGGTTAGAGTTAGGATTAGGGTGAGGGTTAGGGTGTGGGTGAGGGTTAGGCTTAGTGAAAGGATTAGGATTAGGGTAAGGGTTAGGGTGTGTGTGAGGGTTAGGGTTAGGATGATGTTTAGGTTTAGGGTTAGGATTAGAGTTAGGGTTAGGGTGAGGGTGAGGTTTAGGGTTAGGGTTAGGGTTAGTGTTAGGTTTAGGGTTAGGGTGAGGGTTAGGCTTAGGGTTAAGCTTAGGTTTAGGCTTAGGCGTAGGCTTTGGCTGAGCATGAGAGTTAGGGTTAGGGTTAAGTTTAGGGTGAGGTTTAGGGTTAGGGTTAGGGTGAGGGTTAGGATGAGGTTTAGGGTTAGGATTAGGTTAGGGTGAGGGCTAGGTTGAGGCTGACTGTGAGGGTTGGGGTTAGGGATAGATTTAGGTTTACGATTAGGTTTAGGGTGAGTGTGAGTGTGAGAGTTAGCGTTAGGGTTAGGCTTAGGCTTAGGCTTAGGGTGAGGGTTAAGATTAGGATTTTGGTTATGATGAGGGTGAGGCTGAGGATTAGTGTTAGGTTTAGGGTTAGTGTTAGGGTTAGATTTACAGTGAAGTTTATGGTTATGGTTAGGTTTAGGGTTAGGGTGGGGGTTAGGGTTAGGGTTTGGGTTAGGGTGAGGGTGAGGCTGAGGATTAGGGTTAGGTTTAGGTTTAGGGTTTGGGTTAGGTTTAGGGTTAGGTTTAGGTTTATGGTTATGGTTATGGTGAGGTTTAGGTTTAGGGGTTAGCTTACGGTTAGGCTGAGGTTGAGGGTGGGGGTGAGGATTAGGGTTAGTGTTAGGGTTAGGGTTATTTTTAGTGTTATGGTTAGGGTTAAGTTTGCTGTGAGGGTGAGCCTAAGGGTGAGGGTTATGGTTAGGGTTAGGGTTAAGTTTAGGGTTATTGTTAGGTTTAGAGTTAGACTTACTTTGAGGTTTTGGGTGAGGGTGAAGCTTAGGGTTAGTGTGAGGTTTAGGGTGAGGTTTAGGTTTAGGGTTAGGGTTAGGGTGAGGGTGAGGTTTAGGGTAAGAGTTAGGGTTAGGGGGACAGTTAGCGTGAGGTTTAGGGTTAGGGTTAGTGTTAGGTTTAGGGTGAGGGTGAGGTTTAGGTTGAATTTTAGGGATAGTGCTAGGTTTAGGATTAGGGTAACGTTGAGGGTGAGTGTGAGGGTTAGGGTGAGGTTTAGGTTTAGGCTTAGTGATAGGCCGAGGGTGAGGGTGAGTTTGTGGGTTAGGGTTAGGGTGAGGGCTAGGGTGATGATGAGTTTTAGGGTTAGGGTTAGGGTGAGGTTTAGCGTTAGGTTTAGGGTTAGGGTTAGGGTGAGTTTCAGGTTTAGGGTTGGAGTTAGGGTTAGGGTTAGGCTGAGGGTGAGGGTTAGGCTTAGTGATAGGATTAGGATTGTGGTAATGGTTACACTGTTTGTGAGGATTACGGTTAGGATGAGGTTTCGGTTTACGGTTAAGGTTAGGTTTACGGTTAGAATGAGGATGAGGTTTGGTGTTAGAATTAGGGTTAGTGTTAGGGTTAGGGTTATTGTGAGGTTTAGGGTAGGGTTAGGGTTAGGGTGAGGGTGAGTTTTAGGTTGAGGTTTAGGGAAAGGGCTAGGTTTAGGATTAGGGTTAGGGTGAGGGTGAGTGTGAGGGTTAGGGTGAGGGTTAGGCTTAGGCTTAGGGTTAAGCTGAGGATGAGGGTGAGGGTGAGGATTAGGGTTAGGGTGATGGTTAGATTTAGGGTTAGTGTTATTGTTAGGGTTAGGGTTAGATTTATGGTGAGTGTGAGGGTGGGGGTGAGGGTTAGGTTTAGGGTTAGGGTGAGGATTAGGGTAAGGGTAACGGTGAGGGTGAGGTTTTGGGTTAGTTTGAGCTTTAGTGTTATGTTTAGGGTTAGGGTGAAGTTGTGGATTAGGGTTAGTGTGAGCGTGAGGGTTAGGATGAGGGTTAGGTTTAGCAATAGGTTTAGGGTGAGGGCTAGTCTGAGGGTGAGGTTTAGGTTTAGGTTTAGGGTATGATTTAAGATTAGGGTTAGGGTGAAAGTGAAGTTTAGGGTTAGAATTAGGGTTTAGCTGAGGCTGAGGGTGAAGGTTAGGTTTAGGGTTAGTGTTAGAGTTAAGGTTAGGTTGAGCGTTAGGATGAGGGTGAGGGTTAGTTTTAGGGTTAGGATTAGGATTAGGGTAAGGGTTAGGGTGAGTGTGAGGGTTAGGGTCAGGGTTAGGGTTAGGCTTAGCTTTAGGCTGAGGGTGAGGGTGAGGGTGAGTGTTTGGGTTTGGGTGAGGGTTAGGGTTAGGGAAGGTTCGGATGAGCATTATGGTAAGGATTAGGGTTAGAGTGAGGGCTAGGATGAGGGTGAGATTTAGGGTTATGCTTAGGGTGAGGTTTAGGGTTAGGTTTAGGGTTAGGGTGAGGCTGAGCGTGAGGGTTAGGGTTAGGGTTAGTGTTAGAGTTAGGGTTAGGTTGAGGGTTAGGGTGAGGTTGAGGTTTAGGCTTAGATTTAGGATTAGGATTAGAGAAAGTGTTAGGTTGAGTGTGAGGGTTAGGGTTAAGATTAGGGTTATGCTTAGGAGTAAGCTGAGGGTGAGGTTGAGGGTGAAGGTTAGGGTTAGGGTGAGGGTAAGGCTTAGGGTTATGGTGAGCGTGAGGGTTAGGTTTAGGTTGAGGGTTAGGGGGAGGGTAAGCATTAGAGTTAGTGTGAGGGTTAGGGTTAGGGTTAGGGTTAGGCTTAGGGTTACACTGAGGGAGAGGGTGAGCAAGAGGGTTAGGGTTAGGGTGAGGTTTAGCGGTAGAGTTAGGGTTAGGGCTAGGGTGAGGGTTAGGGTTAGCGTGAGGATTAGATTTAGGGGTAGGGTGAGGGTGAGGGCTAGATGGAGGATTAGTGTTAGGGTTATTGTGAGGTTCAGGGTGAGGGTGAAGGTTAGGTTTTGGGTGAGGGTTAGGTTGAGGGTTAGGGTTAGGGTTAGGTTGAGTGTGAGGATTAGGGTTAGGGTGATGGTTTGTGTTAGGGTTAGAGTTAGTATTAGGGTGAGGTTAAGTGTTAGGGTGAGGGTGAGTGTTAGGGTGAGGGTTATAGTAAGGTTGAGGTTTAGGGCTAGGGTTAGGGTTACTGTTAGGGTTAGGGCTACGGTTATGGTGAGGGTGAGGGTGAGGGTTAGTTTTAGGGTTAGGATGAGGTTTAGGCTTAGGGTTAGGATTAGAGTTAGGGTTAGGATGAGGGCTAGGGTGAGGGTTAAGGTGAGGGTTAGGTTTAGGGATAGGGTTAGGTTTAGGATTATGGTGAGGGTGAGTGTGAGGGTTAGGGTTAGGGTTAGGCTTAGGCTTAGGTTTAGGGTTTGGGTTAGGGTTAGTGTTTGGGTTAGGGTGAGGGTGAGGCTGAGGATTAGGTTTTGGTTTGGTTTAGGGTTTGGGTTAGGTTTAGGGTTAGGGTTAGGGTTAGGGTTAGGGTTACAGTGAGGGTTAGGGTTAGGGTTAGGGTTTGGCATAGGGTTAGGTTGAGGGTGATCATGGGGTTGAGGATTAGGGTGAGTTTTACGGTTAGGTTTATTGTTAGTATTATGGTTAGGGTTAAGTTTGCGGTGAGGGTGAGGCTGAGGGTGAGGGTTATGTTTAGGTTTAGGGTTAAGGTTAGGGTTAGTGTTATTGTTAGGTTTAGAGTTAGAGTTACTTTGAGGTTTTGGGTAAGGGTGAGGGTTAGGGTGAGGGTTAGGTTTAGGGTGAGTCTTAAGTTTATGGTTAGGGTGAGGGTGAGGTTTAGGGTTAGAGTTAGGGTTAGGGGGATAGTTAGGGTGAGGTTCAGCGTTACGGTTAGTGTTAGGTTTAGGGTGAGGGTGAGGTTTAGGTTGAGGTTTAGGGATAGGGTTAGTTTTAGGATTAGGGTTAGGGTGAGGGTGAATGTGAGTGTTAGGGTGAGGGTTAGGTTTAGGCTTAGGGTTAGGCTGAGGGTGAGGGAGAGGTTGAGGGTTAGGGTTAGGGTGAGGGCTAGGGTTAAGGTTATGGGGAGGATTTGCATGAGCATTATTGTTAGTATTAGGGTAGGGTGAGGGCTAGGGTGAGGGTGAGTTTTAGGGTTAGGGTTAGGGTGAGGTTTAGCGTTAGGTTTAGGGTTAGGGTTAGGGTAAGGTTGAGGTTTATGGTTATAGTTAGGGTTAGGGTGAGGCTGAGGGTGAGGGTTAGGGTTAGGGTTAGGGTTAGAGTTAGGGTTAGGGTGAGGGTTAGGGTGTGCATGAGGGTTAGGGTTAGTGATAGGGTGAGAGTTAGTGTGACAATAAGGTTTAGGGTGAGTGGTAGGGTTAGGCTGAGGTTGAGGGTGAGGTTGAGTGTTAGGGTTAGGGTGAGGGTTAGGGTGACAGTAAGGGTAAAGGTGATGGTGAGGATTAGAGTGAGGGTGAGTATTACTGTAAGGGTGAGGATTGGGTGCGAGTGAGGGTTCCGGTGAGGGTTAGAGTTAGGATTAGGCCGAGGGTGAGGGCAAAGGTAAGGGTGAGGGTGAGGGTGAGGGTGAGGTATAGCGTTAGGGTTAGTGTTACAGTTAGGGTGAGGGCTAGAGTGAGGGGTAGGGATAGAGTTCGATTGATGGTTAGGTTTAGTAAGAGCATTAGGGTTACAGTTAGGGTTAGGATTAGTGTGAGGGTAAATGTTTGGGTGAGGGTTAGGGTGAGAGTGAGGGTTAGGGTTACCGTGAGAGTTACGGTGAGAGTTAGTGTGAGGGTTAGGGTTAGGGTTAGTATTAGGGTGAGGGTTCGGGTTAGGGTGAGGGTCAGTATGAGCATTGGGGTGATAGTAACGTTTAGGGTTAGGTTGAGGGTGAGGGTTAGGGTAAGGGTGAGGATTAGGGTTAGGGTGAGGTTTAGGGTAAGGGTTAGGGTTAGGGTTAGATTGAGAATTAGGGTTAGGGTTAGTGTGAGGTTTAGGGTGAGCATGAGGGTTAGGGTGAGGGTTAGGGTAAGAATTAGGGTTAGGGTGAGGGCTGGCGTGAGGGTGAAGGTTAGGGTTAGGGTTAAGTTTGGGGTGAAGTTTAGGGTGAGGGGTAGGGTTCAGTTTAGGTTGAGGGTTAGGTTCAGTGTGAGGGTTACGGTTAGGGTGACGGTTTGGGTGAGGGTGAGGTTTAGGGTTAGGAAAAGTGATAGGGTTAGTGTTACACTGAGGGTGAGGGTGAGTGTGAGGGTGAAGGTTAGGGTTAGGGTGAGGGGTAGCGTGAGGGTTAGGTTAAGGATGAGGGTTAGGGTGAGGGTGATGGTAAGGGTAAAGGTGAGGGTTAGGCTGAGGGTGATTGTTAAGATAAGGGTGAGGGTTAGTGTTAGGGTGAGGGTTCGGTTAAGGGTGCGGGTTAGGGTTAGGTTGAGGGTTAGATTGAGGATTAGGGTTAGGGTTAGTTTGAGGTTTATGATGAGGATGAGGGTAAGGGTTAGGTTGAGGGTTAGGGTTAGAATGAGGGTTAGGCTGAGGGCTAGGGTGAGGGTGAGGTTTAGGGTTAGGGTTATTGTTAGGGTGAGGTTTAGGATTAGGGTGAGGGCTATGGTTAGTGTGAGGGTTAGTGTTAGAGTTAGGGTTAGTGTTAGGCTGTGGTAAGTGTTAGGGTGAGGGTTAGGGTTAGGTTGAGGGTTAGGGTTAGTGTTAGGGTGAGGTTGCGGGTGAGAGTGAGGGTTAGCGTGAGGATTAGTGTGAGTTTTAGGGTTAAGGTGAGGGTTAGGGTTAGGGTTAGCGTGTGGGTGATGATGAGGGTGAGATTTAAGGTTAGAGTTACGATGAGGTTTCGGATAAGTGTGACGTTTAGGGTGAGGATGAAGTTAAGGGTTAGGGTGAGGGTTAGAGTGAGGGTGAGAGATAGGGTTAGGTTTGGGTTAGGGTGATGCTTAAGGTTAGGAGTTTGCTTAGGGTTAGGGTTAGGGTGAGGGTGTGGGTGAGAGTGAGGGTTAGCATGAGTGTTAGGGTGAGGGTTAGATTTAAGGTTAAGGTGAGGGTTAGGGTAAGGGTTAGGGTTACGGTTAAGGTGAGGGTTAGGTTTAGTGTGAGAGTTAGGGTTAAGTTTAGGGTTAGGGGTAGGGGTAGGGTTAGGGTTAGGGTTAGGGTTAGGGTTAGGGAGAGCGTTAGGGTGAGGGACAGTTTCAGGGTTAGGGTTAGGGGTATGGTGAGGGTTAGGTTGAGGGTTAGTGTTTGGGTTAAATTTAGTGTGAGGGTTAGGGTGAGGATGAGGATAAGGGTAAGGGTGGGTGTGAGGGTGAAGGTTAGGGTGAGGTTTAGGGTTAGTGTTAGGGTGAGGGGCAGGTTTAGTGTGAGGGTTAGGGTTAGGTTTAGGCTGAGGGTAAGGGTTAGGATGAGGGTTAGGGTGTGGTTGAGTGTTAGGGTTAGGGTAAGTGTTAGGGTGAAGGTAAGGCTTAGGGAGAGCATTAGGGTGAGGGACATTTTCAGGGTAAGAGTTAGGGCTATGTTAAGGGTTAAGTTGCGTGTTAGGGTTTGGGTTAAGGTTAGGGTGAGGGTGAGGGTGAGGCTAAGGGTTAGGATTAGGTTGAGGGTGAGTGTTAGGTGGAGGGTGAGCGTGAGGGTTCGGTTTAGGTTGAGGTTGAGGGTGAGGCTGAGGGTTAGGGTGAGGGTTAGGGTTAGGATTAGGGTTAGGGTGAGGGTGAGGGAGAGGGTTATATTTAGGATTAGGGTTAGGTTGACCATGAGGGTGATCGTTAGGGTTAGGGTTAGGGTTAGGTTTTTTGTTATGGTTAGGTTTAGGGTGAGGTTGAGGATGAGGGTGAGGTTTAAGATTGGGGTTAGGCTGAGGGTGAGGGTGAGGGTGAGGGTTATGGTTAGGGTGGAGGTTAGGGTTAGGGTGAGGGATAGTGTTTGGATTAGAGTATTGGTGAGGGTGAGGGTGAAGGTGAGGTTTAGGGTTAGGGTTAGGGATATTGTGAGGGCTAGGGTGAGGGTGAGGGTTAAGATGAAGGTGAGGGTGAGGGTTTTGTTTAGGTAAGGGTTATGGTTAAGGTGAGGATCAGGTGAGGGTGAGGGTTAGGGTGAGGGTTAGCTTTAGGATGAGGTTTAGGTTTAGGGTTAGGGTGAGTGTTAGGGTTAGGGTGATGTGTAGGGTGATGTTGAGGGTGAGGGTGTGGAAGAGAGTTAGTGTTAGTGTGAGGGTTAGCCTGACAGTGAGAGTTAGGGTGAGGGTGAGGATTATGGTTACGTTTATGGTGAAAGTTAGGTTTAGGGTTAGGGTTAGAGATAGGGTGAGGGGTAGGTTGAGGGGTAGGTTTTGGGTTAGTGTTAGGGTTAGGGTTAGGGTGAGGATAAGGTAAGTGTGAAGGTTAGGGTTAGGGTGAGCGTTAGGGTTAGTGTGAGTGTTAGGTTTAGGGTTAGGGTTTGGGTAAGGGTTAGGATGAGGTTTGAGGTGAGGGTGAGGGTTAGGGTTAGGGTGAGAGTAAGGGTTGGGGTGAGGGTTAGGGTGAGGGTGAGGTTTAGGCTTAGGGTTAGGGTTAAGGTGAGGGTTAGTTTGAGGGTTAGGGTTTAGGTTAGGGTTAGGGTGAGGGTGAGGGTTAGGGTGAGGTTTTGGGTTCCGGTTAGGTTTAGGGTGAGGGTTAGAGTCAGGGTATGGTTTAGGGTGAGGTTTAGGGTTAGGGTGAGGATTAGGGTTAGGGTTAGGGTGAGGGCTATGTTGAGGGTGAATTTTAGGTTGAGGGTTATGGTGAGGGTGAGGGTTTGTGTTAGGTAAGGATTATAGTTAGGTTTAGGGTTAGGGTGAGGGTTAGGTTTAGGGTGAGTGTTAGCTTGAGGGGTACGGTTAGGGTTAGGGTGAGGATTAGGTTTAGTGTGAGGGTAAGGGTGATGGTGAGGATTAGAGTGAGGGTGAGGGTTACTGTAAGGGTGAGGATTGGGTGAGGATGAGGGTTAGGGTGAGGGTCAGGGTTAGGATTAGGCCGAGGGTGAGCTCAAGGTTTAGGGTTAGGGTTAGGGTTCGGGTGAGGTTTAGCGTTAGGGTTAGTGTTACAGATAGGGTGAGGGCTAGAGTGAGGGGTACCGATAGATTTCAATTGATGGTTAGGTTTAGTAAGAGCATTAGGGTTACAGTTAGGGTTAGGATTAGTGTGAGGGTAAGGGTTAGGGTGAGGGTTAGGGTGAGAGTGAGGGTTAGGGTTACCGTGAGTGTTAGGGTGAAGGTTAGTGTTAGGGTGAGGATTAGGGTTAGGGTTAGTGTTAGGGTGAGGGTTAAGGTAAGGCTAAGGGTTAGGGTGAGGTTTATGGTTAGGGTGAGGTTTAGGGTGAGGTTGAGTGTTAGGGTTAGTGTTAGGGTTACGGTGAGGGCTAGGGTGAGAGTGAGAGTTAGGGTTAGGTTTAGGGTTAGGGTGAGGGTGAGGTTTAGGTTTAGTGTGAGGGTTAGTGTTAGGGTTAGGGTGAGTGTTATGGTGAGGGTAAGGATTAGGGTGAGTGTTAGGGTCAGGGTGAGGTTTAGGTTTAGGATTAGGGTTAGTGTCAGGGTTAGGGTTACAGTGGAGGTTAGGGTTCGGTGAGACTTAGGGTTAGGGGTAGGATTAGGTTTAGAGTGAGGGTGAGGTTTAAGGTTAGGATTGGAGTTAGGGTTAGGCTGAGGGTGGGGGTGAGGGTGAGGGTTAGGGTTAGGGTGGAGGTTAGGTTTAGGGTGAGGGCTAGACTTTGGGTTAGAATATTGGTGAGGGTGAGGGTGAAGGTGAGGTTTAGGGTTAGGGTGAGGGATATTGTGAGGGCTAGGGTGAGTGTGAGGGTTAAGGTGAAGGTGAGGTTGAGGGTTTAGTTTAGGTAAGGGTTATGGTTAAGGTGAGGATTAGGTGAGGGTGAGGGTGAGGGTGAGGGTTAGGTTGAGTGTAAAGGTTAGAATTTGCATTAGGGTTAGGGAGAGGGTTGGGGTGAGGGTTAGGGTTTAGGTGAGGGTGAGAGTTAGGGTTAGGGTCAGGGTTAAGTTTTGGGTGAGGTTTAGTGTTAGGGTTAGGGTTAGGGTGAGGGTGAGGGTGATGGTGAGGGTTAGGGTTAGGGTGAGTGTGAGGGCTAGGGTTAGAGTGAGGGTTATGGTTAGGCTTAGGGTGAGGTTTAAGGTTAGGTTTAGGGTGATGGTTAGGTTGAGGGGTAGGTTTAGGGTTGAGTTAGTGTGAGGGCTACGGTGAGTGTAAGGGTTAGGGTGTGGGGGAGGGTTAGGGTTACGGTGATGGTTTGGGTTAGGTTTAGGCTGAGTGTTAGGGTGAGGGTTAGTGTTAGGGTTAGGCTTAGGGTGCAGGTTAGGGTTAGGTTTAGGGTTACGGTTCAGGTGAGTTGTAGGGTTAGGGTTAGTGTTAGTGTGAGGGCTAGGGTGAGGGTGAGGGTTAGGATTAGGCATAGGGTGAGGATCAGGTTTATGGTTAGGGTTAGGGTGAGGTTGAGGGTGAGGGTGAGTGTAAGGGTTAGGATTAGGTTTAGGGTGAGGGTTAGTGTGAGGGTGAGTTTAAGGTTAGCATTAGGGTTAGTGTGAGGGTGAGGGTTAGGATTAGGTTTATGGTGAGAGCTAGGATGAGGGTGAGGGTTAGGGTAGGGATAGAGTGAGGATTAGGGTTAGGGTTAGGGTGAGGGTTAAGGTGAGGGTGAGGGTTATGGTTAGCATTAGGGTTAGGATTAGTATTAGGCTGAGGGTTAGGGTTAGGTTTAGGTTTAGGTTGAGGGTGAGGGTGAGGTTTAGCCTTAGAGTTAGGTTGAGGGTTAAGTTTAGGATGAGGGTTAGGGTTAGTGTTAGGTTTAGGGTGAAGTTGAGGGTTAGGTTTAGGGTAAGGTTTAGGTTTAGGGTTATGGTTAGGTTAGTGTGAGGGTTAGTGTTGGGGTTAGGGTTAGTGTTAGGTTGAGGGTAAGTGTTAGTGTGCGGTTAAGGATTAGGGCGTGGTTTAGGGTTAGGGTTAAGTTTAGGATTAGGGTGAGGGTGATGTTTAGGATTAGAGTTAAGGTTAGGGTGAGGGTTAGGGTAAGGTTTAGTGTTAGGGTTTGGTTTATGGTGAGGTTTAGGGTGTGGGTGAGGGTTAGGGTTAGGGTTAGGATTAGGATTAGGATTAGGGTTAAGGTGAGGGTGAGTGTGAGGTTTAGATTTAGGGTTAGGATTAGACTTAGGGTGAGGGTGAGGGTGAGGGTTAGGGTGAGGTTTAGGCTTAGGCTTAGGGATAGAGTTTGGGCTAGGGTGAGGGTGAGGGTTTGGGTTAGGGTTAGGGTATGGGTTAGGGTGAGGGTTAGGGTTAGGGTTATTGTTGGGGTTAGGTTTGGGGTTAGGTATAGGCTTAGTGTTAGGTGGAGGGTGAGGGTGAGAGTGAGGGTTAGGGTTAGTGTCAGGCTTAGGGTAAGGGTTAGGGTTAGGGTTAGCGTGAGGTTAAGGGTTAGGTTGAGATTTAGTGTGAGGGTGAGGGTTAGGGTTAGGCTAAGGGTGAGGGCTAGGGTGAGGTTTAGGGTTAGGTTTAGGGTGAGGTTTAGGGTGTGCTTTAGGGTTAGGTTTAGGGTGAGCTTTTGGGTAAGGTCAAGTGTTCGGGTGAGGTTTAGGGTGAGGATGAGTGTTAGGTTTACGGTTAGGGGTAGGGTGAGGGTTAGAGTTAGGGTTTAGGGTTAGTGTGAGGGTTTTGTTTAGTGTTAGGGTTACGGTTATGGTGAGGTTTAGGGTGGGGTGAGGTTTAGGGTTAGGATTAGGATTAGGGTTAAGGTGAGGGTGAGTGTGAGGGTTTGGGTTAGGGTTAATGTTAGGATTAGACTTAGGATTAGACTTAGGGTGAGGGTGAGGGTGAAGGCTAGGGTTAGGTTTAGGGTGAGGTTTAGGGTTAGGGTTAGGGTGAGGGTTAGGGTGAGGGTGAGGGTGAGGGTGAGGGTGAGGGTGAGGGTTAGGGTGTTGATGACGGTTAGTGTTAGGGTGAGGTTTAAGGTGATGGTGAGGGATAGGTTGAGGGTGGTGGTTAGAGTTAGTGTGAGTATTAGGTTTAGGGTTAGGGATAAGGTTATGGTGAGGGTAAGGGTTAGGGTTAGGTTTAGAGTGAGGGTGAGGGTTAGGGTTAGGGTTAGGTTTATGGTGAGGTATAGGGTTTGGGTAAGGGTTATGGTGAGGTTGAGTGTTAGATTTAGGGTTTGGATGAGGTTTAGGGTTAGGGTGAGGGTTAGGGATAGGGTTAGGGTTACGGTGAGGGTTATTGTTAGGGTTCGGGTTTGAGTTAGGGTGAGTATGAGGGTGAGGATTAGTGTAAGGATTATGGTTAAGGTTAGTGTTAGGCAGAGGGTGAGGGTGAGGGTGAGGTTAGGTTTAGGGTTAGGGTTAGGGTGAGTGGTAGGGTTAGGGTTAAGGTGAGGGTTAGGGTTAGGATTCGGGTTAGGGTTAGGTTGAGGGTGAGGGTTGGGGTTAGGTTTAGGGTGAGAGTGAAGGTGAGTGTTAGGGTTAGGGTTAGTTTTAGGATTAGGGTTAGGTTTAGGGTAAGGGTAAGGGTTAGGGTGAGGGTTAGGTTTATGGTGAGTGTGAGGGTTAGGTTTAGGGTTAGGATTAGGGTGAGGGTGAGGGTTACGTTTATGGTTAGTGTTAGGGTGTGGACTATGGTGAGGGAGAGGTTTAGGGTGAGGGTTAGGGTTAGGGTTAGGGTCAGGGGTAGGTTGAGAGTTACGATTAGGGTAAGGACTATGGTTAGGCTGAGGGTGAGGTTGAAGTTGATGGTGAGGGTTAGGTTTAGAGTGAGGGTTAGTGTGAGGGTGAGGGGGAAGGGGAGAATTTGGTTTTGGATTAGAGTTAGGTTGAGGGTGAGTGTTAGGATTAGGGGTAGCAGTAGGTTTAGGCTGAGGGTGAGGGTGATGCTGAGGGTCAGGGTTAGGTTAGGGTGAGGGTAAGGGTTAGGGTGAGGATGAGGGTTAGGGTTAGGGTGATTTTTAGGGTGAGGGTGAGTTTGAGTGTGAGGTTTAGGGTGAGTGTGAGGGTGAGTGTGAGTTTGATGATTAGGATTAGGTTTAGGATGAGGGTAAGGGTTATCGTTAGGATTGGGATTAGTGTAAGGCTTAGGCTGAGGGTGAGGGTGAGGGTGACGTGAGGGTTAGGGTTAGGGTTAGGTTGAGGGTTAGGGTTAGTGTGAGGGTTAGGGTGAGGGTGAGCTTGAGGTTCAGGTTGAGGTTGAGAGTGACGTTGAGGTTGAGGGTTAGGGTTAGGATTACGGTTAGGGTGACGGTGAGGGTGAGGGTTAGGGTTAGGGTTAGTGTTATTTTTATAGTTAGGATTAGGGATAGTAATAGGGTTAGAGTGAGGGTGAGGGTTAGCATGAGGGTAAGGGTTAGGGTTATGGTTAGGGTGAGGGTGAGGGTGATACTTAGGGTTAGGTTTAGGGTTAGGGTAAGGGTTCAGATGAGGGTTAGGTTGAGGGTTAGAGTTAGGGTTAGTGTGAACTTTAGGTTTAGGGTTATGGTTAGGGTGAGGGCAAGGTTTATGGTGAGGGTTAGGTTGAGTTTGAGGGTTAGGGTTAGGGAGAGGGTTAGGGTGAGATTTAGGGTTAATGTTAGGGTTAAGGTTAGGGTGAATCTAATGGTTATAGTGAGAGTTATTGTGAGGGTGAGGGTTTGGGTTAGGGTGAGGGTAAATGTTAGGGTTAGGGTTAGTGTGAGGGTTTGGTTCGGGTTAGCATTAGGGTTAGGTTCAGGGTGAAGGTTAGGTTGATGTTTAGGGTTAGTGTTCGGGATAAGGTGAGTATTAGGGTTAGTGTGAGGGTGAGGGTCTGGATTAGGGTTAGGGTTAGATTTAGGGTGAGGGTGAGGGTGAGGGTTAGGGTTAGGTAACATTGAGGGTGAGGGTTAGGGTTTGGTTTAGAATTAGTGTGAGGGTGATTGTGAGGGATAGGGTTAGGATTAGGGTTATGGTTATGGTTAGGTTTAGGATGAGGGTGAGGGTGAGGCTTATGGTTAGGGTTAGGGTGAAGTTTAGGTTTAGGGTGTGGGCTATGGTGAGTGTGAGTGTTAGGGTGAGTGTGAGGTTGAGGTTGAGGGTTTCGATTAGGTAATGGTTAGGGTTAGGGTTAGGGTGAGGATTAGGGTGAGGTTTAGGTTGAGGGTTACAGTTAGGGTGAGGATTAGGGTGAGGCTGAGGGTTAGGGTGAGGGTTAGTGTTATGGCGAGGATTAGGGTTAGGCTTATGTTGATGCTGAGGGTTAGGTATACGGTAAGGGTTAGGGTTACGGTGAGGGTTAGGGTTAGGGTTAGGGTTAGGGTGAGGGTGAGGGTGAGGGTGAGGGTTAGGGTTAGGGTGAGGTTTAGCGTTAGGGTTAGGGTTAGTGTAAGTTTTAGAGTTAGGGTGAAGGTTAGGATTAGGGTTAGGGTGAGGTTTAGGGTGAGGGTGAGGGTTAAGGTGAGGGTGAGGGTTAGGGTGTGGGTGAGGATTAGGGTTAGGTTGAGTGTTAGTGTTAGGTTTAGGGTTAGTGTGAGGGTGAGGGTTAGGGTTAGCGTTAGGGTTAGGTTGAGGGTTTGGATTAGGGTTAGGGTTAGTTTGAGGGTTAGAGTGAAGGGTAGGGTTAGGGTTAGGGTGAGGGTTAGGGTGACAGTGAGGTTTAGGGTGAGGGCGTGTGTGAGGGTAAGGGTTAGGTGTAGGGTTAGGGTGAGTTTAAGTGTGAGGCTTAGGTTTAGGAATAGGGTTAGGCTTAGGGTTAGGGTGAGTGTTAGGGTGTGGATGAGGCTAAGGTTTAGGGTGAGGATTAGGGTTAGAGTTAGGTTTATGGTGAGGGTAAAGTTAGGGTGAGTTTCAGTATGAGGGTTAGGGTTAGGGTTAGGGTGAGGGTGAGATATAGGTTTTGGGTTAGGGTTAGGGTCAGGGTTCGGGTTAGGTTTAGGGTTAGGGTGAGGGTGAGGGTGAGGTTTAGGATTAGGTTTAGGGTTAGAGTTAGGGTGAGGGTGAGGGTTAGGGTTAGTATTAGAGTTACCCTGAGGGTGAGGGGGAGTGTTAGGGATAGGGTGAGTTTTATGGGTAGGGTTATGGTTAGGGTGAGGGTTAGGGTTACGGTTAGGGTTAGGATGAGCGTTAGGCTGAGGTTTAGGTTTAGGGTTAGTGTGAGGGTTAGGTTTAGGGTTTGGGTGAGGTTTAGGGTTAGGTTTAGGGATAGGATAAGGGTTAGGTTGAGGGTTAGGTTTAGGGCTAGTTTGAGGGTTAGGTTTATGTTTAGGGTTAGCATCAGGGTAAAGGTTAGGGTGAGGATTAGGGTGAGGGTGAGGATAAAGGTTAGGGTGAGGGTTATGGCAAGCGTGAGGGTTAGGGTTAGGGTGAGCGTTAGGTTGCGGGTTAGGGTGAGGGTTCGGGTGAGGGTAAGGGTTTGGATGATTGTAAGTTTGTGAGTGAGGGATAGGAATATGTTGTGTGTAAGGGTTAGAGTGAGGGTTATGGTGAGGGTTAGGGTTAGGGTGGGGGTTAGGGTTAGAGTTAGGTTGAGGGTTAGGTTTAGGGTGATGTTTATTGTGAGAGTATGGTTTCGGTTGAGGGTGAGTATTCGGCTGAGCGTGAGGGTTAGGATGAGGGTGAGGAGTAGGGTTACAGTTAGGGTTAGGGAGAGGGGTAGTGTGAGCATTAGGGTTCGGATTAGGGTTAGGATTAGGGTTAGAGTGAGGAGGATGGTGAGGGTTAGGGTGTGGGTAAGTGTTATGGTTAGGGATAGGGTTAGTGCTAATGTGAGGATGAGGGTTAGTGTGAGGGTGAGGGTTACATTTACGTTTGGGTTAGGGTTAGGGTGAGGATTAGGTTGAGGGTGAGGGTTAAGCTGAGCTTAGGGTTAGAATGAGGGTTTGGGTTCGGTGAGGGTGAGGGTTAGTGTTAGGGTTAGGTTTAGGTTGAGGGTGATTGTGAGGGTTAGGATTAGGAATAGGTTTAGGGTTACGGTGAGGTTGAGGGTCAGTGTGAGGGTGAAGGTTAGGGTTAGGTTTAGGGTTATGTTTAGGGTGAGGGTTACGGCTAGTGTGAGGGTTATGATTAGGGTTAGGGTTAGGGTCAGGGTAAGGGTAAGGGTTAGCGTGAGGGTTAGGGTGAAGGTGAGGATTAGGGTTCGGGTTACGGTTAGTGTTTGGGTGAGGGCTAGGGTCAGGGTGAGGGTCAGTGTGAGGGTTAGGTTGAGGGTTTCTTTTCGGTCAGGGTTAGGGTTATTGTGAGGATTAGCGTGAGGGTGAGTATTAGTGTTAGGGTGATGTTTAGGGTGCGGATGAGGGTGAGGGTGAGGGTGAGGGTGAAGGTTCAGGTGAGGGTGAAGTTAGGTGTGGTTGAGGATTAGTGTTAGGGTTAGGGTTATGGGGAGGGTAAGGTATAGGGTGAGGTTTATTGTGAGGATGAGGGTTATGGTTAGTGTTAGGGTTAGGGTGAAGTTTAGGGTGAGGAATTGGTTTTGGTTTAGGGTTAGGGTGAGGGTGACATATAGGGTGAGTTTTAGTGTTAGGGTGAGTGTTAGGGATATGGTTAGGGTGAGGGCGAGGGTTAGGGTTAGGGTTAGAGTTAGGGTGAGGGTGAGGGTTAGGATTAGGGTAAGGATTAGGGTTGGGCTGAGGGTGAGGGTGACTGTAAGAGTGAGGGTTTGGGTGAGGGTTAGGGTAAGGGTGAGGTTTAGGGTTAGGGTGAGGGTGAGGGTGAGGATTAGGGTTAGGGTGAAGGTGTGGGTAAGTGTTAGGGTGAGGGTTAGGGCGAGGGTGAGGTTTAGGCTTAGGGTGAGGGTAAGGTTTAGAGTGAGGGTAAGGGTAAGTTTGAGGGTTAGGGTGAGGGTGAGGGTTAAGGTTATCATTAGGGTTATGGTGAGGGTGAGGGTTAGGGTGAGGTTTAGGGTTAAGATTAAGGATAGTGTGAGGATTAGGGTTAGGGTTACGTTTAGGGTGAGGGTTAGGCTGAGGGGTAGGGATAGGCATAGAGTGACTTAGGTTTAGTGTGAAGTTTAGATTTAGGGTTAGGTTTAGGATTAGTGTTAGGGTTAGGATGAGGGTGAGGGTGAGGGCTAGGGTTAGGGTTATTGTGAGGGTTAGTGTTAGGGTGCGGGTTAGGTTTAGGGTGAGGGTTAGGATTAAAGTAAGGTTGAGGGTGAGGGTTAGGGTTACG
The DNA here is from genome assembly GCF_024711535.1 of Dipodomys merriami. Classification (NCBI taxonomy): domain Eukaryota; kingdom Metazoa; phylum Chordata; class Mammalia; order Rodentia; family Heteromyidae; genus Dipodomys; species Dipodomys merriami. The sequence goes on from NW_027206579.1 coordinate 2,560,794, forward strand.
GTTAGATTTAGGGTGAGGGTCAGGGTGAGGGTTAGGTTTAGGTTGAGTGTTAGGTTTAGGGTGAGGGTTAGGGTTAGGGTGAGCATTAGCGTGATGGTGAGGTTTAGGGTGAGGGTGAGGGTTAGGATTAGATTTAAGGTTAGGGTGAGTGTTAGGGTTAGAGTTAGGGTGAGATTTAGGTTGAGGTGGAGGGATATGGTTAGGTTGAGGGTTAGGATTAGTGTGAAGGTTAGGATTAAGGTTAGGTTTAGTGTGAGGATACTGTTTATGGTTAGGGTTAGTTTGAGGGTGAGGGTTAGGGTGAGCGTTAGAGTTAGGTTCAGTGTGAGGGTTAGGGTTTAGGTGGTGCTTAGGGTTAGGTTGAGGGTTAGTGTTTGGGGGAAGGAGAGTTTGAGGGTAAGGGTTAGGGTGAGGGTGCGGGTGAGGTTAGTTTAGGATTAGGGTTAGAGTTAGGGTTAGGCTGAGTGTGATGGGGGAAGTGAGGGTGAGGGTTAGGGTTAAGGCTAGGGTGAGGATTAGGGTTAGTGTGAGGGTTAGTGTGATGGTGAGGTTCAGAGTGAGGTTGAGGTTTAGAATGAGGGTGAAGGCAAGGTTGAGGGTTAGGGTTAGGATTAAGGTTAGGATGAGTTTTAGGGTTAGGGTTAAGGTTAGAGTTATTGTTAGGGTTAGAGTAAGGCTGAGAGAGAAGGGGCGGTTGAGGGTGAGGGTGAGGGTTAAGGTTAGGGTTAGGGTGAGGGCTTCGGTGAGGGTGAGGGATAGGCTGAGGGTGAGGGTGAGAGTTTCTGTTAGGTAAAGGTTACGGTTAGGGTGAGGATTAGGGCGAGAGTGAGGATTAAGCTGAGGTTAGGTTCAGGGTGAGGGTTAGGGTTAGGTTGAGGGTGAGGGTTAGGGTTAGGGTGATGTTTAGGGTGAGGGTGAGGGTTAGGTTGAGGGAGAGGGTGAGGGTGATGTTTAGGGTTAGGGTTAGGGTTAGGTTTAGGGTGAGGGTGAGTGTTAGGATTAGGAATAGGATTAGGGTGAGGGTCAGGGGGTGAGGGGGAAGGTTAGGGTCAGCGTTAGGGTTAGGGTTAGAGTGAGGGTTACGGTTAGTGTGAGGGTTATGGTTAGGTTTAGGGTAAGGGAAAGGGTTAGGCTGAGGGTTAGGGTGAGTGTGAGGGTTTGGATTAGGGTTTGTGTAAGTGTTAGGGTGAGGGTTAGGGTTTGGGTGATGTTTAGATTGAGGGTGAGAGGGTGAGTATGAGGCTTCGGGTGATGGTGAGGGTTAGGGTGTGGGTGAGCATTAGGGTTAGGTTGAGGGTTAGCGTTATGGGTAGGTTTTGGGTTAGGTTGAGGGTTAGGGTTAGCATTAGGATCAGGGTGAGGGTTAGGGAGAGGGGTAGGTTTAGGTTTAGGGTGAGGTTTAGGGTGAGGCTGAGGGTTAAGTTGAGGGTCTGGGTGAGGGTTAGGGTTAGGTTTTGGGTTAGAGTTAGGGTGAGTTTGAGGGTGAAGGTTAGGTTTAGGATTAGGGTGAGGGTTAGGTTTATGTTGAGGCTTAGGGACAGTGTTAGGGTTAGGGTAACTGTGAGGGTGAGTGTTAGGTTTAGGTTTAGGGTTACAGTTAGGGTGAGGGTAAGGGTTAGGATTAGGGTTAGGGTTAGGATGAGGGTTAGGCTGAGGGTTAGGATTAGGTTAGGGTGAGGTTTAGGGCTAGGTTTAGGGTTAGGATAAGGGTTAGGCTGAGGGTTAGGGTTAGGGTTAATGTGAGGGTTAGGTTTAGGGTTAGGGTAAGGGTTAGGGTGAGGGTAAATGTTAGGGTGAGAGTTAGGGTGAGGGTGAGTTTTAGGGTTAGGGTGAGGGTTAGGGTCAAGTTTAAGTTTAGGTTTAGGGTTAGGGTGAGGGTAAGGGTGGGGTAAGTGTTAGGGTGAAGTTTAGGTTGAGGGTGAGTGTTAGCATCAAGGTTAGGTTTAGGTTTAGGGTTTGGGTGAGGTTTAGGGTTTGGGTAAGTGTTAGGGTGAGGTTTAGGGTGAGGGTGAGTTTTAGGGTTAGGGTGAGGGTTAGGGTCAAGTTTAAGTTTAGGTTTAGGGTTAGGGTGAGGGTAAGGCTGTGGGTAAGTGTTAGGGTGAAGTTTAGGTTGAGGGTGAGTGTTAGCATCAAGGTTAGGTTTAGGTTTAGGGTTTGGGTGAGGTTTAGGGTTTGGGTAAGTGTTAGGGTGAGGTTTAGTGTGAGGGTGAGGGTTAGGGTTAGGGTGAGGGTAAGTGTTAGGGTGAGGTTTAGGGTGAGGCTGAGTGTTAGGGTTAGCATTAGGGTGAGGGTGAGGGTGAGGCTTACGGTGAATTTTGGGTTAAGATTAAGGTTAGGGTGAGGATTAGGGTTAGGGTTAGTTTGAGGTTGAGGGTTAGGGTGAGGGGTAACATTAGAGTTTGGGTGAGGGTTAAGTTTAGTGTGAGGGTTAGGGTTAGTTTTAGGGTCACAGTAAGGGTTAGGGTGAGGGTTAGGGTGAGTGTGAGGTAGGGTGAGGGTTAGGGTTAGGGTGAGGGTTAGGGATAGGTTTAGGGTTAGGGTGAGGTTTACGGTTAGGGTTAGGATTAGAGTTAGGGTGAGGGTAAGGCTTAGGGTGAGGTTTAGGGTGAGGTAGAGGGTTATGGTTGGGGGAGTGTGAGGGTGAGGGTGAGGGTTAGTGTTAGGATGAGGGTTAGGGTTAGGGTTAGGGTGAGGGTGAGGTTTAGGGTGAGGGTTAGTGTTAGGGTTAGGGTGAGTGTTAGCTTTAGGGTTATGTTTAGTGTGAGGGTGTGTGTTAGGGTGAGGGTGAGTGTTAGTGTGAGAGTTAGAGTTAGGGTTAGGTTTAGGGATACGTTTAGGGTGAGGGTAAGGTTTAGGGTGAGGGTTAGCGTGAGGGTGAGGGTTAAGGTTAGTGTGAGTGTTAGGGTTATGGATAGTGTTAGGATGAGGTTTAGGGTCAGGGTTAGGTTTAGGGTTAGTGTGAGGATTCCGGTTAGGTTGAGGGTTAGTATAAAGTATAGGGTGAGGGTTAGGTTTACAGTTAGTGTGAGTGTTAGGTTTAGGGTTTGGGTTTGGGTTATGTTGAGGGTAAAGTTTATGGTGAGGGTTAGGGTGAGGCTGAGGGTTAGGGTTATGGTGAGGTTTAGGTTGAGTGTTAGGATCAGGTTTACGGTTAGGGTAAAGCTGAGGGGGAAGGGGAGGTTGAGGGTGAGGATTAGGGTTAAGGTGAGGGATAGGTTGAGGATTTGGGTTACGTTTAGATTTAGGGTGAGGGTTAGGCTGAGGGGTAGGGTTAGGTTTAGGTTGAGGCTTAGGTTTAGTGTGAGGTTTAGGGTTAGGGGTAGGGTGAGGGTTAGGTTTAGGGTGTTGGTTAGGTTTAGGGTTAGGGTGAGGTTTAGGTTTTGTGTGAGGGTTACAGTTAGGGTTAGCGTGAAAGTAAATTTTAGGGTGAGGTTTAGGGTTAGGATGATGTTTAGGGTTAGCTTTAGGTTTAGGTTTAAGGTTAGGATGAGGGTTAGGGTTAGGGTGAGGGTGAGGGTGAGGGTGAGGGTGAGGCTTAGGTTTAGGATTATTGTTAGGGTTAGGTTAAGGGTTCGGGTTAGGTGTAGTGTGAGGGTTATGGTCAGGGTAAGTGTTAGGGTGAGGGTTAGGGTTATGGTTAGGTTTAGTGTGAGGGTCAGGGTGAGGGTTAGGGTTAGTTTGAGGATTAGGGTTAGGGTGAGGTTTAGGGTTAGCATTAGGGTGAGAGTTAAGGTTAGGGTTAGTGTTAGGGTTAGAGTGAGGTTTATGGTCAGGGTTAAGTGGAGGATTACGGTGAGGGATATGGTTAGGGTAAGTGTTAGGGTTAGGGTTAGGCTGAGGGTGAGGGTGAAAGTGAGTGTGAGGTTAGGGTTAGGGTTAGCGTGAGGGGTAGTGTGAGGGGTAGGGTTAGGGTTAGGGTGAGGTTTAGGGTTAGTGTGAGGGTTAGGGTTAGGGTGAGGGTTATCGTGTGGATTAGCGTTAGGGTTAGGTTTAGGGTGAGGGTCGGATTGAAGGTTAGGGATTGGATTAGAGTTAAGGTTAGTATAATGCTGAGGGGGAAGGGGAGGTTGAGGGTGAGGGTTAGGGTGAGGTTTAGGGTCAGGGTGAGTGTGAGGGTTTCGGTTAGGTAAGTGTTAGGGTTAGGATTAGGATGAGGGTGGGGGTTAAGCTGAGGTTAGGTTTAGGGTGAGGGTTTGGGTTAGGTTTAGGGTGAGGGTTAGGGTTAGGGTGATGGTTAGGGTGATGGTGAGGGTTAGGGTCAGAGTTAGGATGAGGGTTAGGGTGAGCGGTAGGTTTAGGGTTAGGGTTAGTTTGCGGGTTATTCTGAGGATAAGGGTTAGGGTGAGGTTTAGGTTGAGGGTGAGGGTTAGTATTAGGGTAAGGGTAAGGCTTAGGTTGAGGGATAGGGTGAAAGTGAGGGTTAGGGTTAGCATTAGAGTTAGGGTGAGGGTGAGGGTTAGGGTGAGGTGTAGTGTGAGGATGTGGGTTAGGTTTAGTGTGAGGCTTAGGGTGAGGGTTAGAGTTAGGATTAGGGTTAGGGTGTGAGTGAGGTGTAGGGTGAGGTTTAGGGTTAGCGTGAGGGTTAGGGATAGGGTTAGGGTGAGGATGAGGGTGAGTGTTAGGGTTAGGTTTAGGGTAAGTGTGAGTTTGAGAGTTAGGATTAGGAATAGGGTTAGGGTTAGGGTTAGGCTGAGGGTGAGGGTCAGGGTGAGGGTGAAGGTTAGGGTTAGGGTTAGGTGAGGGTAAGTGTTACGGTGAGGGTTAGGGTTAGAATCAGGGTTAGGGTGAGGGTTAGGATTTGGGTGATGTTTAGGGTGAGGGTGAGGTTTAGGGTGGGGATGAGGGTTTGGATGAGGGTGAGGGTTCGGGTGATGGTTCCGGTTAGGGTGTGGGTGATGATTAGGTTTAGGGTGAGGGTTAGCATTATGTTTAGGGTTAGTTTGACGGTGAGGTTGAGGGGTAGGTTTAAGGTTAGGTTGAGGGTTAGGGTTATGGTTAGGGTTAGGGTGATGGTTAGGGAGCGGAGTAATGTTAGGGTTAGGATGAGGTTTAGGGTGAGTGTGAGGATTAGGGTTAGGTTGAGGGTTAGTGTTAGGGTTAGGGTTTGGTTGAGGATGAGGTATAGGGTGAGGTTTAGGGTTAGGGTGAGGGTTATGGATAGTGTTAGGTTAGAGTTAGGGTGAGTGTTAGGTTTAGGTTTAGGTATAGAATTAGGGTGAGGGTGACGGTGAGGGTTAGGATTAGGGTAAGGGTTAGGGTTAGTGTGAGGGTTAGGTTTAGGTTTAGGGTTCGTGTGAGGGTTAGGGTTTGGTTGATGTTTAGGGTGAGGGTGAGGTTTAGGGTGAGTATGAGAGTTTGGGTGTTGTTGTGGGTTCAGGTGAGTTTTCGGGTTAGGGTGTGGGTTGAGGATTAGGGTTAGGGTGAGGGCTATCATTAGTTTTAGGTCTAGTGTGAGTGTGAGGGTGAGGGGTAGGGTTAGGTTGAGGGTTAGGCTTAGGTTTAGGCTGAGGTGAAGGTCATCGTGAGGGTGAAGGTTAGGGTTAGGTTTGTAGTTAGGGTGAGGTTTAAGGTTAGTGTGAGGGTTATGGTTATGGTTATGGTTAGGGTTATGGTGAGCGTAAGGTTTAGGGTGAGGGATAGGGTTAGGGTGAGGGGTAGGGTTAGGGTTAGGGTTAGGGTGAAGGTTTGGGTTTGGGTGATGTTTAGGGTGAGGGTGAGGTTTAGGTTGAGGATGAGAGTTTGGGGGTGGGTGTGGGTTCAGGTGAGATTTCGGGTTAGGGTGTGGATGAGGATTAGGGTTAGGGTGAGGGTTCTCATTACGTTTAGGTTTAGTGTGAGGGTGAGGGTGAGGGGTAGGTTTAGCTTGAGGGTTAGGGTTAGGGTGAGGTTTAGGATGATGGCTAGAGTGAGAGTTAGGGTTAGGGTGATGTTTATTGTGACTGTGAGTGTTAGGGTGAGGGTGAGTGTTCGGGTGAGGGTTCGGGTTCGGGTTAGGGTGAGGATTAGGGTGTGGTTGAGGTTTAGGTTTAGGATGAGAGTCAGGGTGAGGTGAAAGGATAGGGTTAGGGTGAGGGTTAAGGTTAGTGTGAAGGTTAGGGTTAGGGTTAGGGTTAGTGTGAGGTTAAGATTTAGGGTGTGGGTTAGTGTGAGGGTGAGGGTTAGGGTTAGCGTTAGGGGTAGGGTGAGGGTTAGGATGAGGTTTATGGTTAGGGTGAGGGTTAGGATTAGGGTTAGTGTGAGGGTTTGAGTTAGCGTGATGTTTAGGTTGAAGTTGAGGGTTAGTGTGAGGGTGAGGGTGAGGGTGAGGGTTAGGGTGAGTGTGTGGGTGCGGGTGAGGGTGAGGGTGAGGGTTAGGGTTAGGTTTAGGGTGAGGGTGAAGTTTAGGGTTAGGGTTAGGGTTAGGATTGGGCTGAGGGTGAAGGTGAAAGTGAGGGAGGGGGTTAGGGTTAGGGTTAGGGTTATTGTTAGTGTTAGGGGTAGTTGAGGGTGAGGGTGAGGGTTAGCATTAGGGTTAGGATTAGGTTTAGGTTTAGGGTTAGGTTGAGGGGTAAGGGGAGGTTGAGTGTGAGGTTTAGGGTTAGGGTTTGGTTCAGGGTGAGGGTTAGTGTTAGGTTTAGGGTTAGTATAAGGGTTAGGCTGAGGGTAAGGGTTAGGGTTAGTGTGTGGGTTAGGTTTAGGGTTAGGGTTTGGGTTAGGTTGAGGGTAAAGGTTAGGTTGAGGGTTAGGGAGAAGGTGAGGGTTAGGGTTACAGTGAAGGTTCGGGTGAGGTTTAGAGGTAGGGTTATATTTAGGGTTAGCGTGAGGGTTATGGTGAAGGTTAGGTTGAGGTTTAGGGTTAGGGTGAGGTTTATGGTGTGGGTAACTGTCAGAGTGAGGTTTACGGTGAGGGTGAGGGTTAGGAGGAGGAGGAGGGTTAGTGTTAGAATTAGGGTCAGGGTGAGGTTGAGGGTTAGGGTGAGGGTTAGGGTTAAGTTTAGGGATAGGGTGAGGATTAGTGTTCGGATTAGTCATAGGGTGAGGGTTATGCTGAGTGTTAGGGTTAGATTTAGTGTGAGGGTTAGGTTTAGTGTGAGGATTAGGGTTAGGGTTAGGGTGAGGTTTAGGTTTAGTGTGAGGGTTAGGGTTAGTGTTAGGGTGAGGGTGAGGGTTTGGGTGAGGTTTAGGGTGAGGGTGAGGTTTAGGATTAGCATTAGATTTAGGTTCAAGGTTAGGATGAGGGTTAGGGTTAGAGTGAGGGTGAGGCTTAGGTTTAGGATGAGGGTTAGGGTTAGGGTGAGGTTCGGGTTAGGTTTAGGGTTAAGGTTATGGTCAGGGTAAGTGTTAGGGTGAGGGTTAGAGTTATGGTTAGGTTTAGTGTGAGGGTCAGGATGAGGGTTAGGGTTAGGTTGAGGATTAGGGTTAGGGTGAGGTTTAGGTTTAGGGTTAGGGTGAGAGTTAGGGTTAGGGTTAGTGTTAGGGTGAGGGTGAGGGTTATGGTCAGGGTTAGATGGAGGATTAAGTTTAGGGTTAGGGTTAGGTAAGTGTTAGGCTTAGGGTTAGGCTGAGGGTGAGGGTGAAAGTGAGGTTTAGGGTTAGGGTTAGGATTAGGGTGAGGGGTAGAGTGACGGGTAGGGTTAGGGTTAGGGTGAGGTTTAGGGTTAGTGTGAGGGGTAGGGTTAGGGTTAGTGTGAGGATAAGGGTTAGGTTGAGGGTTAGGTTGAGGGTGGGGTTTAGGGTTATCGTTAGGTTTAGGGTGAGTGTTAGTGTGAGGGTTAGGGTTCAGGTTAGTGTTAGGATTCAGGTTAGGGTGAGGGTTAGGGTTAGGGTGATGTTTATGGTGAGGGTGAGGGATAGGGTGAGGGTGAGGATTAGGGTTAGTGTTAAGGTTAGGATGAGAGTTATGGTGAGGATTAAGGTTAGGTTTAGGGTTAGGTTGAGGGTGAGGTATAGGGTGAGGGTTAGGCTTAGGGTGAGGGTTAGGGATAATGTTAGGTTAGGGTGAGGGTGAGGGTCAGTGTTAGGTTTAGGTTTACGTTTAGATTTAGGGTGAGTGTGAGGATAAGGGATAGGATTAGTGTTAGGTTTAGGGTTAGGATGAGGATTAGGCTGAGGGTTAGGTTTAGGGTTAGTGTGAGGGTTAGGGTTAGGGTTAGGGATAGATTTAGGCTTATCATAAGGTTTAGGCTGAAGGTTAGAGTTAGGGTTAGTTTGAGCGTTAGGTTTAGGGATAGGTTAAGTGTCACGGTGAAGGTAAGGTTACGGTGAGGTTTAGGGTGAGGGTGAGGGTTAGAATTAGGGTGAGCGTTGTGGTGAAGTTTTAGGGTGAAGTTTTGGGTTAGGTTCAGGGTGAGGGTGAGGGTGTGGGTAAGTTTTAGGTTGAGGGTTGTGTTGAGGGTGAGTTTTAGGTTTAGAGTGAGGGTAAGGGTTAGCGTGAGTGTTAGGGTCAGGGTGAGGGTTAGGGTTAGCATTAGGTTTAGGGTGAGGGTTAGGGTGAGTTTTTGCCTTAAGGTTAATGATAGGGTGAGGATTAGGGTTAGGGTTAGGTTTGTGGTGAGCATTAGGCTGAGGGGAAGGGTTAGGTTTAGGGTGAGTGTTAGGTTTATTGTGAGGGTTAGGATTAGGGTTAGCGTGACGGTAAGGGTTAGGGTGAAGGTTACGGTGAGTGTGAAGTTTAGGGTTAGCATTAGTTTTAGAGTTAGGGTTAGGATGAGTGTTAGCATTAGGTTTAGAGTTAGGGTTAAGGTGAGGGTGAGGATTCGGGTGAGGGTGATTTTTTCATTCAGGTAAGGGTTAGGGATAGGGTTAGGGTGAGGTTTAGGGTGAGGGTGAGGGTTGTCGTTAGGGTTAGATTTAGGGTGGGTGAGGGTGAAGGTTAGTGTTAGGATGAAGGTTAGGGTTAGGGTGAGGGTGAGGGTGAGGGTGAGAGTTAGGGTTAGGGTTATGGTGAGGGTTAGGTTTGGGTGATGTTTAGTGTGAGGGTAAAGGTTAGGGTGAGGGTGAGTGTTCTGTTGAGAATTAGGGTTAGGGATTGCGTTAATATGAGGGTAGGGGTTAGGATGAGGGTTACGGTGAGGGTGAGGTTTATGGTTAGGTTGCGTGTTAGGTTTAGGGTTAGGGTTATGGTGAGGGTGAGCAGAAGGTTTAGGGTTAAGTTTAGTTTGCAGGTTAGGTTGAGGGTAAGGGTTAGGGTGAGGTTAAGGGTGAGGGTGAGTTTTAGGGTTAGGGTGAGGGTAAGGGTTAGGGTGAGGGTTTGGGTTAGGGTTAGGGTTAAGGTGAGAGCTAGGGTGAGGGTGAGGTTTAGGGTTAGTGTTAGGGTGAGTTTTAGGGTTAGGGTTAGGGTTAGGGTGAGTTTTAGGATGAGGGTTAGGGTTATGGTGAGTGTTAGGGTTAGGGTTAGGGTGAGGGTTAGGGTTAGGATAAGGGTTAGGGTGAGGTTGAGTGTTAGGGTTAGGGTTAGGGTGAGGGTTAGGGTTAGGATAAGCGTTAGGGTGAGGGTGAGTGTTAGGGTTACGGTTAGGGTTAGGATTATTGTTAGTGTTATGGTTATGGTTACGTTTGCAGTGTGGGTTAGGGTTAGGGTTAAGGTTAGGTTTAGGGTGAGGTTAAGGGTGAGGGTGAGTTATAGGATTAGGGTGAGGGTAAGGGTTAGGGTGAGGGTTAGGGTTAGTGTTAGGGATAGGGTGAGGATTAGTGTTAGTGTGAAGGATAGGGAGAGGGTTAGGATTAGGGTTAGTGTTAGGATAAGGGTAAGGTTGAGGGTTAGTGTGAGGGTGAGGGTTAAGGTTAGGGTGAGGGTTAGGGTTAGGGTTATGGTCAGGGTGAGGGTTAGGGTGAGCCATAGGTTTAGGATTAGGGTTAGTTTGCAGCTTAGGGTGAGGGTAAAGATTAGGGTGAGGTTTAGGGTGAGGTGAGGTTTAGGATTAGGGTGAGGTTAAGGGTTAGGGTTAGGGTTAGGTTGAGGGTGATGGTGAGGTTTAGGTTTAGGGTTAGGGTTATGGTGAGGGTTACGATTAGTGTGAGTGTTAGTGTTATGGTGCGAGTCAGGGAGAAGTTGAGGGTTAGAATGAGGGTGAGGGTGAGGGTGAGGTTTAGGGTTAGGATTAGGGTTAGGTTTAATTTTAGGGTTTGGGTTAGTTTTAGGGTTATTGTTAGGGTTAGAGTTTGGGTTAGGGTGAGGGTTAGGGTGAGGTTCAGCATTAGGGTTAGGTTTAGGGTTAGGGTGAGCACGAGGGTGAGTGTGAGGGTTTGGATGAGGGTGAGGGTGTTTCGGTTATGTAACTGTTAGGGTTAGGGTGAGGATTAGTGTGAGGCTGAGTTTTAAGCTGATGTTAGGTTTAGTGTGATGGTTAGGGTTAGGGTTAGGGTAAGGTTTAGGGTTAGGTTGATTGTTAGGGTGATGGTGAGGGTGAGAGTTAAGATTAGTAATAGAGTTAGTGTTAGGGTTAGGCTGAGGTGAAGGTCAGTGTGAGGGTGAAGGTTAGGGTTAGGGTTAAAGTTAGGTTCAGGGTTACGGTTAGTGTGAGGGTGAGGGTGAGGGTTAGGGTGAGGTTGAGAGTTAGTGTTAGGGTGAGGGTTAGGATTAGGATGAGTGCTATGGTTAGGTTGAGTATGAGGGTTAGGGTTAGGTTGAGGATTAGGGTTAGGTGAGGTTTAGGGTTAGGGTTATGTGAGAGTTAGGGTTAGGGTGATGTTTATTGTGAGGGTGAGGGTGAGTGTTCGGTTCAGGATGAGGGTTCTGTTGAGGGTGAGAGTTAGGGTGTGGTTGAGGGTTAGGGTTACGGTGAGAGTTAGGTTGAGGTGTTGGGATAGGGATAGGTTAGGGTTTGTGTGAGGGTAAGGGTTAGGGTGAGAGTGAGGGTGAGGGTGCCAGTGAGGGTGAGGGTGAGAGTGAGGGTTATAGTTAGGGTTATGGTGGGGCTGAGGGTTAGGGTTAAGATGAGGGTTCAGGTTAGTGTGAGGGTTAGTGTGATGTTGAGGTTCAGGGTGAGGGTGAGTGTTAGAATGAGGTTTAGGTGAGGGTTAGGGTTAGGATTATGATTAGGTTGAGTTTTAGGGTTAGGGTTAGTGTTAGGGTTATGGTTATTGTTATGGTTTGGGTTAGGGAGAGGTTGAGTGTGATGCTGAGGTTTAGCGTTAGGGTTAGGGTTAGGGTTAGGGTGAGAGTGGGGTTGAGGGTTAGGGTTAGGATTTGGGTTAGGGTTACAGTAAGGCTGAGGGGGAAGGGGAGGTTGAAGGGGAGGGTTAGGTTTAGGGTTAGGTTTAGGGTGAGGGTTAGGGTTAGGTTTAGGTTTATTATAAGGGTTAGGCTGAGGGTAAGGGTTAGGGTTAGTGTGAGTGTTAGGTTTAGGGTTAGGTTTTGGGTTAGGTTGAGGGTAAAGCTTAGGGTGCGGTTTAGGGAGAGGGTGAGAGTTAGGGTTAGGGTGAGGGTTAGGGTGAGGGTTAGGTTTAGGGTTATGGTTAGGTTTAGGGTGAGGGTTAGGGTGAAGTTTAGGTTTAGTTTTAGGGTTAGCGTGAGGCTTAGTGTGTCGGTAAGTGTTAGGGTGAGTGTTAGAATGAGGATGAGGGTTAGGGTTAGGGTGAGGTTTAGGGTTAGGGTGAGTGTTATGGTGAGGGTAAGGGATAGGGTTAGCATTAGGGTTAGGGTGAGGGTGAGGGTTAGGGTGAGGTTTATGGTTAAGGTTAGGTATAGGGTGAGGATTAGGGTTAGGGTTAAGTTTAGGGGGCGGGTTAGGCTGAGGTTTAGGGTTATGGTTAGGGTGAGGGTTAGGTTTAGTGTGAGGGTTAGGGTTAGCATTAGGTTTAGGGTTAGGTTTAGGATGAGGATTAGGGTTACGGTTAGGGTGAGGTTGAGGGTGAGGGTTAGGGTTAGGATGAGGGTTAGGGTTAGGGAGAGTGTGAGGGATAGTTTTAGGGTGAGGGTTAGGTATAGGATGAGGATTAGGGTTAGGGTGAGGGTGAGGGTTAAGGTTAAGTTGAGAGTTAGGGTTAGGGTGAGGTTTAAGGTTAGTGTTAGTGTGAGAGTTAGGGTTAGTTTGAAGTTTATTGTGAGGGTGAGTGTTATGCTGAGGCTGAGTGTTCCAGTGAGGGTGAGGTTTCGTGTGAGGGTTAGAGTGTGTTTGAGGGTTAGGGTTAGTATGAGAGTTAGGGTGAGGTGTTGGGATAGGGTTAGGTTTAGGGTTAGTGTGAGGATAAGGGTTTGGGTGAGGGTTAGGTTGAGCGTGAGGGTTATGGTTAGCGTTAGGGTTAGGGTGAGAGTTAGGTTTAGGGTGATGTTTAGGGTGAGATTGAGGTTAGTGTGAGGGTCAGGGTGAGGGTGAGGGTTACGTTGAGGGTGGGGGTGAGTGTGAGGGAGAGGTTGAGGGTGAGGGTTATCTTTCGGGTTATGATGAGGGTGAGGGTGAGGGTTAGGATTAGGTTTTGGGTTATGGTTAGGCTGAGGGTGAGGGTGAATGTGAGGGTGAGGGTTAGGGTTAGGGTTAGGGTGAGGGTTAGGGTTAGTGTGGGGGTTAGTGTGATGGTGAGGGTCAGGATGAGGGTGAGTGTTAGAATGAAGGTGATGTTGAGGGTGAGGGTTAGGGTTAGGATTAGGGTTAGGGTGAGTTTTAGGGTTAGGTTTAGTGTTAGGGTGAGGGTTACTGTTAGGATTAGGGTTTTGGTGAGGGTGAGGGTTAGCGTTAGGGTTAGGATTAGGTATAGGGTGAGGGTGGGGTTGAGGGATAGGGTTAGGATTAGGGTTAGGTTTAGGGTAAGGCTGAGGGGCAAGGGGAGGTTGAGGGTGAGGTTTAGGTTTAGTGTTAGGGTTAGGTTGAGTATTAGGATTAGGTTTATGGTTAGTATAAATGTTAGGCTGAGGGTAAGGGTTAGGGTTAGTGCGAGTGTTCGGTTTAGGGTTAGTGTTTGGGTTAGGTTGAGGATGAGGGTTAGGGAGAGGTTGAGGGTTAGGGTTATGGTTAGGTTTAGGGTTAGGGTGAAGGTTAGGGTGAAGGTTAGGTTTAGGTTTAGGTTTCGGGTGAGGGTTAGGTGGTGGGTAAGTGTTAGGGTGAGTGTTAGGGTGTGGGTGAGGGTTACATTTAGGGTGAGGGTAAGGGTTAGGGTTAGCGTTAGGGTGAGGGTGAAGGTTAGGGTTAGCATCACGGTTAGGGTGAGGGTGAGGGTTAGGGTTAAGCTTAGTGATAGGGTGAGGGTTAGGTTTAGGGTTAGGTTTAAGGTGAGGGTTAGGCTGAGGGGTAGGATTAGGGTTATGGTGAGGGTTAGGTTTAGTGTGAGGATTAAGGTTATGGTTAGGGTTAGGGTAAGTGTTAGGTTGAGGGTTAGGGTGAGAGTGCGGTTTAGGGTTAGCATTAGGCTTGGGGTTATGGTTAGGATGAGGGTTATGGTAAGTGTGAGGGTGAGGTCGAGGTTAGGGGTAGGATAAGGGTTAGGGTGAGGGTGAGGGTTAGGTTTAGGGAGAGTGTAAGTGTTAGGCTGATGGTTAGGGTTAGGTTTAGGGTGAGGGTCAGGGTGAGTGTTAGGGTGAGAGTTAGGGTTAGGGTTAGAGTTAGCGTGAGGGTGAGTGTTTTTGTCAAGGTTAGGTGGAGGATTAGTGTGAGGGTTAGTGTTAGGGTTAGTCTTAGTTTTAGGGTTAGGCTGTGGGTGAGGGTGAAAGTGAGGGTGAGGGTTAGGTTTAGGGTTAGGGTGAGGGGTAGTGTGATGTGTATGGTTAGGGTTAAGGTGAGGTTTAGGGTTAGTGTGAGGGTTAGGGTTAGGGTTAGGTTTAGGGTTAGTGTGAGGATAAGGGTTAGGTTGAGGGTGAGATTGAGGGTGAGGATTAGGTTTATCGTTAGTTTTAGGGTGAGGGTTAGTTTGAGGGTTAGGTTTAGGGTTAGGGTGAGGGTTACAGTTAGGGTGATGTTTAGGGTGAGGGTTAGGATGAGGGTGAGTGTGAGGGTTAGGGTGAGGGTGAGTGTGAGGGTTAGGTTTATGATTAGGGTTAGGTTTAGGGTTAGAGTTAGGGTGAGGCTTAGGTTTAGTGTGAAGTTAGGGTTAGGGTTAGGGTGAGGGTGAGGGTAAGTGTTTGGGTGAGGGTTAGGGTGAGGGTTAGGGTGATTTTTAGGGTTAGGGATTGGGTTAGGGTTAGGGTTAAGGTTATTGTTAGAGTTAGATTTATGGTTAGGTTGAGGGTGAGGTTTAGCGTTAGGGATAGGTTTAGGGTTAGGGTGAGCGTGGGATTGAAGGTTAGGGTTAGGATTAGGGTTAGGGTTAGGGTAATGCTGAGGTTGAAGGGGAGGTTGAGGGTGAGGGTTAGGGTTAGGGTTAGGGTTTGGCTGAGGGCTAGGCTGAGGGTGAGGTTGAGGGTGAGGGTTTCGGTTAGGTAAGTGTTAGGGTTAGGGTGAGGATTCGGGTGAGAGTGAGTGTTAAGCTGAGTTTATGTTTAGGTTGAGGGTTAGGGTTAGGGTGACGGTTAGCATTAGGTTTATGGTTAGTTTGAGGGTGAGGGTGAGGGGTAGGATTAGGGTTAGGTTAAGGGTTAGGGTTAGGGTTAGCGTTAGGGTTATGGTTAGGGATAGTGGTAATGTTAGTGTTAGGGTCAGGTTTAGGTATGTGTGCCGGTTAGGGTTAGGTTTAGGGTTAGGTTGAGGGTTAAGGTTTAGGGTTAGGGTTAGGGTGTGGGTTAATGTTAGAGTTAGGGTTAGGGCTAGTTTGAGGTGAGGGCTAGGTTTAGGAATAGGGTTAGGGTGAGGGTTAGTGTTAGTGTGGGATTAGGGTGATGGTTAGGAGAGGGGTAATATAAGGTTTAGGGTGAGGTTTAGGTGAGTGTGAGGGTTAGGGTTAGTGTTATGGTTAGGGTGATGGTTAGGTAGAGGGTTAATGTCAGGATTAAGCTTAGGTTTAGGTGAGTTTGAGTGTTAGCGTTAGGGTTAGGGTTAGGTTGAGGGTTAGGGTTAGTGTTATGGTTAGGGTGATGGTTAGGTAGAGGGGTAATGTTAGGGTTAGGGTGAGGTTTAGGTGAGTGTGAGGGTTCGGGTGAGGGTGAGGTTTAGTGTGTGGGTGAGGGTTAGGGTTAGGGTGAGGATTAGTTTTAGGCTTAGGGTTAAGTTTATGGTGAGAGAAAGGGTTAAGGTGAGGTTTAGTGTGAGGATGAGGGTTAGGATTAGTGTTAAGTTTAGGGTGAGGGTTAGAGTGAGGGTTAGGGTTAGGGTTAGGATGAGCGTGACATATAGGGTGAGGGTTAGGGTTAGGATGAGGGTTAGGAATAGTGTTAGGTTAAGGTGAGGGTGAGGGTAAGTGTTTTGTTGAGGGTGAGGGTGAGGGTGAGGGTGTGGGTTAGTGTGTGGGTGAGGGTTAGGGTTATGGTGAGGATTAGGTTTAGACTGAGGGTTAAGGTTATGGTCAGGGTAAGGGTTATGCTTTCGTTTAGTGTGAGGGTGAGGGTTAGGGTTAGCGTTAGGGTTAGGGTGAGTGTTAGGGTTAGGGTTAGGGTGAGGGTGAGATATAGGGTGAGGTTTAGGGATAGTTTTAGGTTAAGGTGAAGATGAGGGTGAGTGTTAGGTTTAGGTTTAGGTTTAGAGTTAGGGTGAGGGTGAGGGTGAAGTTAGGATTAGGGTTAGGTTTAGGGTTAGGATGAGGGTTAGGCTGAGGGTTAGGTTTAGGTTTAGTGTGAGGGTTAGGGTTAGGGCTAGGTTTAGGGGTATGGTGAAGGTTAGGGTTAGATTTAGGGTTAGCATAAGTTTTAGGCTGAGGGTTAGGCTTAGGTTAGTGTGAGGGTTAGGTGTAGGGTTAGGGTCAGGGTTAGGGTGAGGGTAACGGTTAGGGTGAGGGTTAGGGTGAGAGTGAGGGTTACGGTTAGGGTGAGCGTTAGGGTGAAGTATAGGTTTAGGGTTAGTGTTAGGGTGAAGGTGAGGGTGTGGGCAAGTGTTAGGGTGAGAGTTAGTGTGAGGGTGAGTTTTAGGTTTAGGGTTAGGTATAGGGTGAGTGTTAGGCTGAGGGGAAGGTTTAGGGCTAGTGTGAGGGTTAGGGTTAGCGTTAGGGTGACTGTAAGTGATAGGGTTCGGGTTAGGGTGAGTGTGAGGTTTAGGGTTAGCATTAGGTTTAGAGTTAGGGTTAGGGTGTGTGTTAGGGTTAGGTTTAGGGTTAGGGTTAGGGTGTGGGTGAGGCTTAGGTTTAGGGTTAGGGTGAGTGTTCGTTTTAGGGTGAGGGCTAGGGTGAGGGTGAGGATTAGGGTGAGGGTGAGTGTGAGGGTGAGGTTTTCAGTTAGGTAAGGGTTAGGGTTAGGGTTAAGGTGAGGTTTAGGGTGAGGGTGTGAGTTGGGGTTAGGGTAAGGTTTAGGGTCATGGTGAGGGTTAGGGTGAGGTTGAGGGTTAGGGTTAGGGTTTGGGTGAGTGTTAGGGTTAGGGTGATGTTTAGTGTGAGGGCGAGGTTTAGCGTGAGGGTGAGTGTTCTTTTGAGAATAAGGGTTAGGTTTAGGGTGAGGGATAGGGTTATTGTGAGTGTAAGGGTTAGGGTGAGGGTTAGGGTTTTGGTGAGTGTGAGGGTTAGGGTGTGCCGTCGGTTTAGGGTTAGGGTTAGTTTGTGGATTAGGGTGAGGGTAAGGGTTAGGGTGAGATTTAGGGTGAGGGTGATGGTTAGGGTTACGGTGCGGGTAAGAATTACGGTGAGGGTTAGGGTGAGGGTTTGGGTTAGGGTTAGGGATAGGGTGAGGATTAAGGTTAGTGTGAGGGTTAGGGTGAGGATTAGGATTAGGGTAAGTGTGAGGATAAGGGTTAGTGTGAGGGTTTGGGTGATGGTGAGGTGTTGGGTTAGTTTTAGGGATAGGGAGGGCATAAGGGTGAGGATTAAGTTTAGGGTGAGGTTTAGGGTTAGGTTTAGGGTGAGGGTTAGGGTTATGGTGATGTTTTTGGTCAGGGTGAGTGTTAAGGTGAGGGTGAGTGTTAGGTTTAGGGTTAGGGTTAGGGTGACGGTGAAGTTGAGGGTGAGGGTTAGGTTTAGGATTAGGGTTAGGGTTAGTGTTACGGTGAGTGTTAGGGTGAGGATAAGGGTTCCGGTGAAGGTCAGGATTAGGGTGTGTGCGAGGGTTAGGGTTAGGGTGAGTATTAGGGTTAGTGTTAGGGTTAAGGTTATGGTGAGTTTAAGGGTTAGGGTGAGATTTAGGGTGAAGTTAAGGGTTTGGGTTATCATTAGAGTTAGGATGAGGGTTTCGGTTAGGGTTAGGTTTAGGGTGAAGTTGAGGGTGAGGGTGAGGGTTAGGATTCGTGTTAGTGTGAGGGTTAGGGTTAGTGTGAGGGTGAGGGTGAGGGTGAGGTTTAGGGATATGGTAAGTGTTAGGATGAGGTCTAGGGTTAGGTTTAGCATTAGGGTTAGGGTTAGGGTGAGGATAACAGTGAGGGTTAGGGTTAGGTTCAGGGTTATAGTTAGGGTAAGGGCTAGCGTTAGCATGATGTTGATTGTGAGGGTGAGGGTGAGTGTTAGGGTGAGGGTGAGGGTTCGGTTGAGGGGGAGGATTAGGGTGGGGTTGAGGGTTAGGGTTAGAGTGAGGGTTAGGGTGACTGTGATGGTTAGGGTGAGGGTTAGTGTTAGTGTTAGGGTTAGTGTGATAGTGAGGGTGAGGGTAAGGGTGAGGGTTAGGTTGAGGGTGAGTGTGAAGTTTAGGGTAAGGATTAGGGTTAGGGTGAGTTTCAGGGTTAGGGTTAGGTTGAGGGAGAGGGTTAGGGTTAGGGTTAGATTTATTTTTAGGTTAAGAGTTAAGGTTAGGGTGAGTGTGAGAGTGAGGTTTAGCGTTAGGGTTAGTGTTATGGTTCGGGTGAGGTTGGGGATGAGGGTTAGGGTTAGGATTAGTGTTACGTTTAGGGTTCGGTTGAGTGGAGGCAGAAATTTAGGGTGAGGGTTTGGGATAGGGATAGGGTGAGGGTTATGCTGAGGGTGAGTGTTAGGGTTATCTTAGTGATAGGGTGAGGGTTAGGGTGAGGGTAAGGGTTAGGGCGAGGTTTAGGGTGAGGGTTAGGGTTAGGGCGAAGTTTAGGGTGAGGTTGAAGTTTAATGTTAGCATTAGGCTTAGGGTGAGCATGAGCTTTCGCGTGAGGGTTAGGGTTTGTGTTAGGGATAGATGATGATTAGGGTTAGGGTTAGGGTGAGGGTGAGGTTTAGGATCTGGGGTAGGGTTAGGGTTAGGGTTAGGGTGAGGGTGAGGGTTAGGCTGAGCGTTAGGGTGAGGGTAAGGGTTTCAGTTAGGAAAGGCTTAGAGTTACGGTTAAGGTGAGGATTAGGTTGAGGGTGAGGTTTAAGGGGAGGATTAGGGTTAGGTTGAGGATTTGTGTTAGGATTAGGGTGAGGGTGAGGATTAGAGTTAGGGTTAGGGTTAGGGTTATGTGAGGGAAAGGGTTAGGGTGAGGTTTAGGGTGAGGGTGAGGGTTAGGGTTAGTGTTAGGGTTAGGGTGAGGGTTAGGGGGAGGGTTTGTGTTAGGGGGAGGGTTACGGTTAGGGTTAGGCTTGGGGTGAGGGTAAGGGTTAGTGTTAGGCTTGGGGTAAAAGTTAGGGTTAGGGTGAGGGTTAGGGTGAGAGTGAGGATTAGGGTTAGTGTTAGGGTGAGGGTGAGGGTTTCCGTTAGGAAAGCCTTAGGGTTAGGGTTAGTCTGAGGGTGAGTATTAGGGTGAGGGTGAGGTTTAAGGTGAGATTTAGGGTTAGGGTGAGGATTACAGTTAGGTTTAGGGTGAGGGTTAGGATTAGGGTGATGTTTAGCGTGAGGGTGAGGGTTAGGGTGAGGGTGACGGTGAGGGTGAGGGTGTAGGTGATTATTAGGGTTAGGGTGAGGGTTAGGGTGACAGTGACATTGAGGGTTAGTGGGAATGTGAGGGTTACGGATAGGGCTAGGGTGAGGGTTAGGGTTAGGGTTAATGTGAGGGGTAGGGTCAGGGGTAGCATTAGGGTTAGTGTGAGTGTTAGGGTTAATGTGAGGATTAGGGTTAGGGTTAGTGTGAGGATAAGGGTTAGGATGAGGGTTAGGGTGAGAGTGAGAGTTAGGGTTAGCTTTATGGTTAGCATGAGGGTTAGGGTGAGGTTTAAGGTGAGGGTTTGGGTTAGTATGAGGGTTAGGTTTAGAGTTAGGGTTAGGGTGAGGATTAGGATTCGGGTGAGGTTTAGGGTAGGGTTAGGGTGAGGGTTCGGGTTAGGGAGAGGGTGAGTTTTAGGATGAGAGTGACGGTTAGGGTTAGGGTGAGGATTAAGGTGACGGTGAGTGTTAGGGTGAGTTTCAGGGTTAGGGATATGGTGAGGATTAGTGTTAGGGATAGGGTGAGGGTAAGTTTTAGGGTGAGGGTGAGGGTTAGGTTTAGATTTAGGAATAGGGTGAGGGTTAGGGTGAAGTTTAGTGTTAGTGTTAGGGTTAGGGTTAGGGTGAGGGTTATGGTTAGGGTAAGGGTTAGAGTGAGGTTTAGGGTGACGGTGAGGGTTACGGATAGTATTAGGGTTAAGGTTAGGTTTAGGGTGAGGGTTAGGATTAGGTTTACTGTGACGGTGAGTGTTAGAGTTAGCATTAGGGTTAGGGTTAAGGTGAGGGGGAGGATTAGGGTTAGTGTTAGGCTGAGGGCTAGGGTTAGGGTTAAGTTAAGGTTTAGGTTTAGGGTGAGGGTGAGGGTGAGGTTTAGGTGTAGGATTAGGCTTAGGTGCAGGTTTACGCTTAGGGTGAGTGTGAGGGTGAGTGTCAGAGTTAGGTTTAGGGTGAGGGTTAGGGTTATGGTTAGGATTATGGTGAGGGTGAGTGTTAGGGTGAGGGTGATGGTAAGGGTGAGGGTGAGGCTGAGGTTGAGGGTGAAAGTGAGGTTTTGGGTGAGGGTTAGGGTTAGGGTTAAGGTTAGGGTGAGGGTTAGGTTTAGGGTGAGGATTAGTTTTAGGATTAGGTTTAGGGTTAGCATGAGGGTTAGGGATAGGGTTTGGTTTAGGGTGAGGGTTTTCGTTAGGTTTAGAGTTAGGGTGAGGTTGAGGGTGAGGGTTACGGTTTGGATTAGGGTTAGGGTTAGGGTTAGACTGAGGGTGAGGTTGAGTGTGAGTGTGAGGGTTAGGGTTAATATGAGGGTTACCTTTATTGTTAGCGTTAAGGTTAGAGTGAAGGGTAGGGTTAGGGCTAGGGTTAGGATGAGGGTTAGGCTGAGAGTTAGTGTTCGTGTGAGGGTAAGGGTTAGGGTGATTGTTAGCGTGAGAGTGAGGTTTAGGGTTAGGCTTAGGGTTAGGGTGAGGGTTAGAGTGAGGGTAAGTGTTAGGGTGAGGTTTAGGGTGAGTGTGAGTGTGAGGGTTAGGGTTAGGGTTAGGCTTAGACTTAGGGTTAGGCTGAGGGTGAGGGTGGGGGTGAGGATTAGGGTTAGGGTCATGATTAGGTTTAGGGTTAGTGTTATTGTTAGGGTAAGGTTAGATTTTCGTTGATGGTGACGTTGCGGGTGAGGGTTAGGGTTAGGGTTAGGGTGAGGTTTAGGTTTAGGGTTAGAGTTAGGGTTAGGTTTTGGGTGAGATTTAGGTTTAGGGTTAGGGTTAGTGTTAGGGTTAGATTTAGGGTTAGGCTGAGGTTGAGGGTGAGGTTGAGAATTACGGTTAGGTTTAGGGTTAGGGTTAAAGTTAGGGTTAGGGTTAGGGTTATTGTTAGTGTTATGGTTAGGGTTTAGTTTCTGATGAGGGTGAGGTTTATGGTTAGGGTGGTTTAGGTTTAGGGTTAGTGTTAGTGTTATTGTTAGGGTTAGGGTTAGAGTTAAGTTGAGGGTGAGGGTGAGGGTTAGGTTTAGGGTGAGATTTATGGTGAGGTTTAGGGTTAGGTTGAGGGTGAGTTTTAGGTTTAGAGTTAGGTTTAGGGAGAGGTTTAGGTGAGGGTCAGGTTTAGGTTGAGGTTTAGGGATAGGCTTAGGGTTAGGATTAGGATTAGGGTAAGCATGAGTGTGAGGTTTAGGTTTAGGGTTAGGCTTAGGCTTAGGGTTAGGCTGAGGGTGAAGGTAGGTGTGAGGGTTAGGGATATGGTTAGGGTGAGGATTAGTGTTAGGGTGAATTTAGAATTTGGATTAGGCTTAAGGTGAAGGTGAGGGTTAGGTTTAGGGTGAGGGTTAGGGTTAGGATTAGGGTTAGGGTGAGTGTGAGGTTTAGGATTAGGTTTTGGGTTAGGGTTATTGTTAGTGTTATGGTTAAGGTTACCTTTACTGTGAGGGTAACCCTGAGGGTGAGGTTTAGGTTTAGGATTAGCGTTAGGGTTAGGGTTAGGTTTAGAGTTAGGATTAGTGTTATTGTTAAGTTTAGGGTTAGAGCTATGGTGAGGGTGAGGGTGAGGGTGAGGGTTAGGTTTAGGGTTAGGGTGAGGGTTTGGATGAGGGTCAGGGTTAGGATTATGGTTAGGGTGAGGGCTAGGGTGAGGGTTAGGGTTAGGGTTAGGGTTAGGGTTAGGGTTACGGTTAGCTTTAAGGTTAGCATGAGGTTTAGAGATAGGGTTAGGGTTAGGGTGAGCGTGATATAAGGGTAAAGTTGAGGGTTAGGCTGAGGGTGAGGGTTAAGATAAGGGTGAGGGTTAGGGTTAGGGTGAAGGTTACGGTAAGGTTGAAGGTTAGGGGTTAAGGTGAGGGTGAGGGTTAGATTGAGGATTAGGGTTATGTTGAGGGATATGGTTAGAGTGAGGGTTAAGTTTAGGGTTAGGGTTATTGTTAGGGTTATGGTTTGGGTTAATTTTGCGGTGAGGGTTAGGCTGAGGGTGAGGGTTATGCTTAGGGTTAGGGTTAGGGTTTCTGTTAGTGTTAGGGTTAGGGTGAGGTTAAGGTGAGGGTGAGGGTTAGCGATAAGTTTAGGATTAGGTCTAGGGTTAAGGTGAGGGTGAGTGTGAGGGTTAGGGTTAGAGTTAGGGTTAGGATTAGAGTTAGGGTCAGGGTGAGGGTTAGGATTAGGGTGAGGGTGGGGGTTAGGGTTAGAGTGAGAGGGTGAGGGTTAGGCTTAGGCTTAGGTTTAGGGTGTGGGCTAGGGTGAGGTTGAGGGTTAGGATGAGGGTTAGAGTTAGTGTTCGGGTTAGGGTTAGGGTTGGAGTTAGGGTTAGGCTTAGTGTTAGGCAGAGGATGAGGGTGAGGGTGAGGGTTAGGGTTAGGTGAGGGGGAGGTTTAGGGTTAGATTTAGTGTTAGATGGAGGGCTAGTGTGAGGGTAAGGGTTTTAGGGTTAGGGTGAGGGTTAGGATGAAGTTTAGGGTTATGATAAGGGTTAGTATTAGGGTTAGGGTAAGGGCCAGAGTGAGGGTGAGGCTTATGGTTAGCGTTAGGGTCTGCTTTAGTTTAGGGTTAGGGTTAGAGTTACTGTGAGTGTGAGGGTTAGGGTTAGGGTTAGGGTTAGGGCTATTGTTAGTGTTAGGTTTAGAGTTTAATTGAGGGTAAGGGTTAGGGTTAGGTTTAGGGTTTGGGTTTCTTGTTAGGGTTAGGGTTAGAGTTAAGTTGAGGGTAAGGTTGAGGGTGAGGTTTAGGTTTAGGGTTAGGGTGAGGGTTAGGGTGAGGGTTAGGGTTATTGTTACTGTTATGGTGTGGGTTCAGTTTGCGGTGTTGGTGAGGCTGAAGGTGAGGGTTATGATTTTGGTTAGGGTTAGGGTTAGTGTTAGGGTTAGGGTTAGGGTGAGGTTTAGGGTTTGGGTTAGGGTTAGCCTTAGGGGTAGGCTGAGGGTGAGGTTGAGGGTTAGAAAGTTAGGGTTATGGTGAGGGTTAGTCATAAGTGTAGATGGAGGTTTAGAATGAGGTTTAGGGTTAGGATTAGGGTTTGGGTGAGGGCTAGGGTGAGGGTGAATGTTATGGTTAGGGTGAGGGTGAGGTTTAGGTTGAGGGTTAGATTGAGGGTTAGGGTGAGTGTTAGGGTTAGCGTTAGGGTGAGGATGAGGTTTAGGATTAGAGTTAGGGTTAGGGTGAGGCTGATTGTGAGGGTTAGGGTTAGGGTTAGTTTTAGAGTTAGGGATAGGTTGAGGGTTAGGATGTGGGTGAGGGTTAGGCTTAGGGTTAGGATTAGGTTTAGGGTAAGGTTAGGGTGTATGTGAGGTTTAGGGTTAGGGTTAGGGTTAGGTTTAGGGTAGGATCAGGGTGAGGGTGAGGGTTAGGGTTAGGGTGAGTGTTAGGGTTAGGGTTATGGTGAGAGTTAGGGTTCAGGTTAAGTTTAGGGTTAGGATGAGGGTTAGGGTTAGGGTTAGTGTTCTGGTGAGGGTTAGGGTTAGGGTTAGCGTGAGTGTGAGGGCTAGGAATAGGATTAGGGTTAGGATTAGGTTTAGGGTGAGGGCTATGATGAGGGTGAGGGTTAGGGTTAGTGTTAGCATGAGGTTTAGGTTTAGGGTTAGGGTGAGTGTTAGGATGAGGGTTAGGGTTACAGTGAGGGTGAGGGTTAGCATTAGGTTTAGGGTTAGGATTAGGGTAAGGGTTAGGGTGAGTGTTTGTATTAAGGTTAGGTTTAGGGTTATATTTAGGGTTAGGATTATTGTTATTTTTATTGTTAGGGTTAGAGTTAAGGTGTGGGTGAGTGAGAGGGTGAGGGTGTGGGTTACGGTGAGGTTTAGGGTTAGGGTTAAGATTAGGGTTACAGTGAGGGTGAGGTTTAGGGTTAGATTTAGGGTTAGGGGGAGGGTTAGATCGAGGGTTAGGGTTAGGGTTAGTGTTAGGGTTAAGGTTAGGGTGAGGGTTAGCTTGATGTTTAGATTTAGGGTTAGGGTTAGGATTAGGGTTAGGGTGAGCATGAGTGTGAGGGTTAGGGTTAGGGTTAGGCTGAAGGTGAGGCTGGGGGTGAGGATTAGGGTTAGGCTAATGGTTAGCGTTAGGGTGATGGTGGAGGTTAGTTTGAGGGTTAGAGTTAGGATTAGGGTTAGGGTGAGTGCTAGGGTGAGGTTGAGGGTTAGGGTAAGGCTTTGGCTTAGGCTTAGGCTTAGGCTGAGTTTGGGGTTGAGGTTCAGGGTTAGGGTTAGGGTGATGGTTAGGTTTACGATTAGGGTGTTGGTTAGGATGAAGTTTCGGTTTAGGGTGAGGGTTAGGGTGAGGAGGATGGTAAGGGTAAACGTGAGGGTGAGGGTTAAGATAAAGTTGAGTGTTAGGTTTAGGTTTAGGGTTAGGGTAAGGGTGAGGTTTAGGGTTAGGGTGAGGTTTAGATTGAGAATTAGGGTTAGGGTTAGTGTAAGGTTTCGGGTGAGAATTAGGGTTAGGGTTAGGGTGAGGGTGAGGGTTAGAACTAGGGTTTAGGTGAGGGTTAGGGTGAGGGTGATGGTTAGTGTTATGCTTAGTGTTAGTGTTAGGGTGAGTGGATGTGTTAGAGTGAGGGTTAGGGTTACGGTGAGGGTTATGGTTAGGGTTAGGGTTAGGGTTTGGGTTAGGGTTTTTGTTAGGGTTAGGGTTACGGTTACGGTTACGGTGAAAGTGAGGATGAGGTTTAGGGTTATTTATAGTGGTAGGGTTATGGTGAGGGTTACGTTGAGGGTTGGGTTTAGGGTTAGTGTTAGTTTTAGATATAGGCTGAGAGTTAGGGGGAGGCTGAGAGTTAGGGTTAGGGTTAGGGTTAGGATTAGTGTTAGGGTGAGGGTGAGTGTATGTGTTATGGTTAGATTTAGGGTTAGGCTTAGGATTAGACTGAGTGTGCGGTTCAGGGTGAGGCTAAGGGTTAATGTGAGGGTTAGGTTGAGGGTTTGGATGAGGGTTAGGGTTACAATGAGGGTGAGGTTTAGGGTTAGTGTGAGGGTTAGGGTTAGGATTAGGGTTAGGTTGAGGGTAGGTTTTAGGATTAGGGTTAGGTTTAGGGTTAGGTTTAGGGTTAGGGTTTGGTTTAGGGTTAGTATTAGTGTTATTGTTAGGGTTAGGATTAGAGTTACTGTGAGGGTGAGGGTGAGGGTGAGCGTTAGGGTAATGTTTAGGGTGAGGTTTTGGGTTAGGCTTAGGATTAGGGTTAGGGTAAGGTTAGGTTTATGGTTAGAATTAGGGTTAGGGGAAGGGTTAGGATGAGTGTTAGGGTTAGGGTTAATGTTAGGGTTAAGGTTAAGTTGAGGGTTAGGTTGAGGTTTAGGGTTAGAGTTAGGGTGAGGATTAGGGTTAGGGTTAGGGTTAGGGTGAGGGTTGGGTTTAGGGTTAGAGTTAGGGTTAGGGTGAGGCTGAGCATGAGGGTTAGGGTTAGGGCTAGTGTTAGAGTTAGGGATAGGGTGAGGATTAGGGTGAGGGTGAGGGATAGGCTTAGGGTTAGGATTTGGTTTAGGATAAAGATTAGGGTGAGGGTTAGGGTGAGGGTTAGGGTTAGGGATAGGGTTAGGTTTAGGATTAGGGTTAGGGTGAGTGTGAGTGTGAGGGTTAGGTTTAGGGTTAGTGTTAGGTTTTGGGTTAGGGTTAGTGTTAGTGTTAAGGTGAGGGTTAGGGTTAGGTTTATGTTTAGCATTAGGCTTAGGTTTAGGCTGAGGGTGACAGTGGGGGTGAGGATTAGGTTTAAGGTTATGGTTAGGGGTAGGGATAAGGTTATTGTTAGTGATATGGTTATGGTTAAGTTTGTGGTGAGGGTGATGCTGAGGGTGAGGGTTATGTTTAGGTTTAAGGTTAGGGTTAGGATTACAGTTAGGCTTAGGCTTAGGCTGAGGGTAATGGTGGGGGTGAGGATTAGATTTAGGGTTAGGGTTATTTTTAGTGTTATGGTTAGGGTTAAGTTTGCAGTGAGGGTGAGGCTGATGGTGAGGGTTATGTTTAGGGTAGGGGTTAAATTTAGGCTTAGTGTTATTGTTAGGGTAAGGTTTAGAGTTATGGTGAGTTTGAGGGTGAGGGTGAGGGTTAGGGTTAGGGTGAGGTTTAGGGTTAGTGTTAGGGTTAGGTTGAGGGTGAGGTTTAGGGATAGAGTTAGGGTTAGGGTGAGAGTTAGATTGAGGTTTAATGTTAGGGTTATTGTTATTGGTAGGGTTAGGGTGACAGTTGGGGGGTTATTGTTAGCGTTAGCGTTAGGGTTACGGTGTGGGTGACGTTTAGTGTTAGAATTAGGGTTAGGGTGAGGCTGAGTGTGAGGGTTAGCTTTAGGGTTAGTTTTAGGGTTAGGGTGAGGGTTAGGGTGAGGGCGAGGGTTAGGTCTAGGGTTAAGATTAGGATTAGGTTTAGGGTTAGAGTGAGTGTGATTGTTAGGGTTAGGGTTTGGGTTAGCCTTATGTTTAGGCTGAGGGTGAGGGTGAGGGTTAGGTTTAGGGTGAGGGTTAGAGTTAGGGTTAGGGTAAGGTTTAGTGTTAGGTTTAGGGTTAGGATGATGGTGAGGTTTAGGGGTAGAGTTAGGATTAGGGTGAGGTTGAGTGTGAGTATTAGGGTTAGGGTTAATGTTAGGCTTATGTTTAGGCTGAGGGTGAGGGTGACTTTTAGGGTTAAGTTTAGGATGAGGTTTAGGTTTAGGGTTAAGGTTAGAATTAGTGTTATGGTGAGATTAATTGTAGGGTTAGAGTTACGGTCAGTGTTAGGGTTAGGGTTAGGGTGAGTGTTAGGGTTAGGCTTAGGCTTAGGCATAGTCCGAACATGAGGGTGAAGGTTAGGTTTAGGGTTAGGGTGATGGTTCGGTTTAGGGTTAGTGTTATTGATAGTGTTAGGGTTAGAGTTATGGTGAGGGTGAGGGTGAGGGTGCAGGTGAGGTTTAGGGTTAGTGTTAGGTTGGGGTTTACGGGTAGTGTTAGGGTTACGGTTAGGGTGAGGGTTATGGTTAGGATTATGGTTAGGGTGAGGGCTAGGGTGAGATTGAGGGTTAGGGTTAGGTTTAGGCTTAGGCTTAGGGTTAATCTGAGGGTGAGGTTGAGGGTGAGGGATAGGGTTAGGGTAATGGTTAAGGTTACGGTTAGGGTGAGGGTAAGGATGAGGGTTAGTGTTAGGGTGAGGTTTAGAGTGAGGGTGATGGTAAGCGTAAAGGTGAGGATTAGGCTGAGGCTAGGGTTAAGATAAGGGTGAGGGTAAGTGTTAGGGTGAGGGTTAGGGTTAGAGTGAGTTTTATGGTTAGGGTGAGGGTTAGAGTTAGGGTTACAGTTATTGTTAGGGTTAGGATTAGGGTTACCCTTACAGTGAGGGTGAGTGTAAGGGTTATGTTTAGGGTGAGGTTATGGTTAGGGTTATGGTTAGAATTTGGGTTAGGTTTAAAGTTAGGGTTAGGGTGAAGGCTAGGGTGAGGATGAGGGTTAGGGTTAGGGTTAGATTTAGGGTTAGAATTAGCTTTAGGGTGAGGGTGAGTGTGTGGGTTAGGGTTAGGGTTAGGGTTAGGCTTAGGGTTAGACTAAGGGTGAGGTTAAGGGTGACTGTTAGGGCTAGGGTGAGGGTTAGGTTTAGGGTTAGGGTGAGGGGTAGGATGAGGATTAAGGTTAGGATTAGGGTTAGGGTGAAGACTAGGGTGAGGGTGAGGTTGAGGGTCAGGGTTAGGGTTACCATGAGTGTCAGGTTTAGGGTTAGAGTTAGGGTTAGGTTGAGGGATAGAGTGAGGTTTAGGGTTAGGATTAGTGTTAGGGTTAGGGTGAGGGTGAGGGCTAGTTTTAGGATGAGGGTTAGGTTTAGGGTAAGGGTTAGGGTTAGGGTTACGGTGGGGTCTGGGTTAGGGTTAGTTTGAGGGTTAGAATTAGGTTTAGGGTTAGGTTGAGGGTTAGGGTTAGGATTAGGGTGAGAGTTTGGATGGGGTTTAAGGTTACAATTAGTTTTAGGGTGAGTCCTAGGGTGAGGGTGAGGGTTATTGTAAGGGTTAGGGTGAGGTTTAGGGTTAGGTTTAGGGTTAGGTTTGCAGTGATGGTGAGGGTTAGGGTTAGGGTTAGAGTTACAGTGAGGGTGAGGGTAAGGATCAGGGTTAGTGTCAGGTTTAGGGTTAGGGTTATGGTTAGGGTGAGGGTGAGGTTTAGGTTTAGAGTTAGGGTTAGGGGGAGGGTTAGTGTGAGCGTTAGAGTTAGGGTTAGGGTTAGGGTTAGGGTTATCGTGAGTGTTAGATTGAGGTTTAATGTTAGGGTTTGGGTTATGTTTAGGATTGGGTTTAAGGTATGGGTGAGTGTGAGGGTTAGGGTGAGGTTGAGTGTTATGGTTAGGGTTACAGTGAGGGTGAGGGTTAGGGTAAGGATGAGAGTTAGGGTTAGGTTCAGGGTGAAGGTGATGGTTAGTATTCGGGTTAGGTTTAGAGTTACAGTGAGTGTGAGGGTGAGGGTGAGGGTAAGGATCAGGGTTAGGGTGAGGTTTAGGTTTAGGGTTATGGTTAGGGTGAGGGTGAGGGTTAGGGTTAGAGTTAGGGTTAGGGGGAGGGTTTGGGGGAGGGTTAGGGTTAGGGTTAGTGTTAGGCTGAGAGTTCGATTGAGGTTTAATATTAGGGTTAGGGTTACATTTAGGATTAGGTTTACGGTGAGGGTGAGTGTGAGGGTTAGGGTTAGAGTTCGGCTTAGGCTTAGGGTTAGGCTGAGGATATGGTTGGGGATGAGGATTAGGTTTAGAAAGATGGTTAGGTTTATGGTTAGGTTAAAGGTTAGGATGAGGGTTAGGGTGAGGGCTTGGGTGAGGGTGAGTGTTAGGTTTAGGTTTAGGCTTAGGCTTAGGTTTAGGCTGAGGCTGAGGGTGAGGGTGTGGGTAGAGTTAGGGTGATGGTTGGGATTCCCGTTAGGGTAAGGGTTAGGATGAGGATTAGGGTTAGGGTGAGGGTTAGTGTGAGGGTGACGGTAAGGTTAAAATTTATCATTAGGCTGAGGGTGAGGGTTATGGTAAGTGTGTGGGTTAGGGTTAGGGTGAGGTTGAGGGTTAGGGTTAGCATGATGGTTAGGGTTAGTGTGAGGGTTAGTGTTAAGGTGAGTGTTAGTGTTAGGTTGAGGGTAAGTGTTAGGGTGAGGGTTAGTGTTAGGGTGAAAGTTATCCTTAGGATGAGGATTAGGGTTAGGGTTAGGGTTATTGTTATGTTAGGGTTAGGGTTACGGTTAAGTTGAGGGTGAGGGTGAGTTTGAGTTTTAGGTTTAGGATGAGGTTCAGGTTTAGGGTTAGGGTTAGAGTTAGGGTTAGGGTGATGGTTAGGGTTTGAGTTAGGTTTAGTGTTATTGTTGGGGTTAGGGTGATGTTTAGGGTTAGTGTTAGGATTAGGCTTAGGCTTAGGCTTAGGCTGAGCATGAGGGTGAGGGTTAGGGTTAGGGTTAAGGTGGGGTTTAGGGTTAGGGTTAGGGTGAGGGTGAGGTTGTTAGATATGGGGTTAGGGGGAGGGTTAGGGGGAGGGTTAGGGTTAGTGTTAGAGTGAGGGTAAGTGTTAGGGTGAGGGTTAGGAATAGGGTTAAGGTTATTTTTAGGGTTAGGTTTAGGGTTACGGTTACCTTGAGGGTGAGGATGAGGGTTAGGGTTAGGGTTAGGGTGAGGTTTAGGGTTTGGGTCAGTGTTAGAGTTAGGTTTAGGGTGAGGGTGTGGTTTAGGTTAGAGTTAGGGTTAGGGTAAGGGTTAGGGTGAGGGTTAGGGTTAGTGTTCCTTTTTAGGTTAGGGTTAGTGTGAAAGTTAAGGGGATGGTTAGAGTTAGGGTTAGGATTAGGAATAGAGTTAGGGTGAGGGTGAGGGTTATGTTTAAGGTGAGTATTGGGATTAGGGTTAGAGTGAGGGTTAGGGTGAGGGTTAGGCTTAGGCTTAGGGTTTGGTTATGGGCTATGTTGAGGGTGAGGGTTACGGTTAGGTTTAGGGTGAGGGTTAGGTTGAGGGTTTGTCTTAGTGTTAGTGTGGGGATTGGGGTTAGGTTTAAGTTTAATATTAGGTAGAGGGTGAGGTGACTGTGAGATTAGGGTTAGGGTGAGGGTGAGGTTTAGGGTTAGATTTAGCGTTAGGGTGAGGTTTAGTGTGAGGTTTAGGGTTAGGGTAAGTGTTACAGTTAGGGTTAGGGTGAGGGTGAGTGTGAGGGTCAGTGTTAGTCTTAGGCTTAGGCTTAGGCTTAGGCAGAGCATGAGGGTGAGGTCAGGTTTAGGGTTAGCATTCGGGTTATGGTGAGGGTTAGATTGGATGTGACGGTTAAGTTAGCGTTAGTGTGAGGTTTAGGGTTAGGGTTAAGGTTATGGTGAGGGTGAGAGTTAGGGTTAGGGTTAGGGTTAGGGTGAGGGTGAGGATTAGGAATAGGGAAAGGGTTAGAGTTACAGTGAGGGTGAAGATGAGGGTGAAGGTTAGGATCAGGGTTAAGGTGAGGTTAAGGGTTAGGGTTATGGTTAGGGTGAGGGTGTTGTTTAGGGTTAGATTTATGGTTAGGGGGTGGGTTAGGGTGAGGGTTAGGTTTAGGGTTAGTGTTAAGGTTAGGGTTAGTGTGAGGGTCAGGTTGAGTTATAATGCTAGGATTAGTGTTACGTTTAGGATTAGGTTTACGGTGAGGGTGAGTGTGAGGGTTAGGGTTAGGGTTCGGTTTAGGCTTAGGGTTAGGCTGAGGGTATGGGTGGGGATGAGGATTAGGTTTAGAAAGATGGTTAGGGTTATGGTTAGATTAAGGGTTCGGAAGAGGGTTAGGGTTAGGATTAGGTTTAGGGTGAGTGTGAGTGTTTGTGTTAGGGTTAGGCTTAGGCTTAGGGTTAGGTTGAGCCTGAGGTTGAGGGTGAGGGTTAGGATTAGGGTGATGGTTGGGGTTACCGTTAGGGTGAGGGTTAGGATGAGGATTAGGGTTAGGCTGAGGGTTAGGTTGAGGCTGAAGGTAAGGGTAAAGGATGAGGGTTAGGCTGAGGGTGAGGGTTAGGGTAAGGGTGAGGGTTAGGGTTAGGGTGAGGGTGAGGGTTAGATTGAGGATTAGTGTTAGGGTTAGTGTGAGGTTTAGGGTGAGGATAAGGGTTAGCGTTAGGTTGAGGGCTAGTTTGAGCGTGAGGTTTAGGGTTAGGGTGAGGTTAAGGTTTAGGGTGAGGGTTAGGGTTAGTGTGAGAGTTAGAGTTAGGGTCAGGGTTTGTGTTAAGATGAGGGTAAGTGTTAAGGGTTAGGTTTAGGGTTAAATTTATGGTTAGGGTGAGGGTTAGGGTTAGGGTTAGGGTTATTGTTAGGTTTAGGGTGACGGTTACGGTTACGGTGAGGGTGTGGTTGACGGTGAGGGTTAGGGTTAGATAGAGGCTTAGGTTTAGGGTTAGTGTTAGAGTTAGGTTTAGGGTGAGGGTGAGGTTTAGAGTTAGGGTTTGTGTTAGTGTTCGGGTTATGGTGAGGGTTAGGGTTAGTGTTAAGATTAGGCTTAGGCTTAGGCTGAGCATGAGGGTGAGGGTTAGTGTCAGGGTTAGGGTGGGGTTAGGTTTAGGGTTAGGGTGAGGGTGAGGTTGAGTTTGAGGGTTAGGTATAGGTTGAGGGGAAGGGTTAGGGTCAGGGTTATGTTTAGGGTTATTGTTAGGGTTAGGGTTAGGGTTAGGTCTTCGATTAGTGTGAGGGTTAGTGTTAGGTTTAGGGTTACAGTTAGGGTGAGGGTAAGTGATAGGGTGATGGTTTGGGTTAGGGTGAGGGTTATGGTTAGGGTGAGGGTTTGGAATAGGGTTAGGGTTACTGTTAGGGTTAGGTTTAGGTTTAGGGTTAAGGTGAGGGTGAGGATGAGGGTTAAGGTTAGGGTAAGGGTGAGGTTTAGGGTTTGGCTTAGGGTTAGAGTAAGGGTTAGGGTTATGGTTAGGTTGAGGGTTAGTGTTAGGGTGAGAGTTAGGAGGAGGGTTAGGGTTAGGGTGAGGGTTACGGTTAGTGTAAGTGTGAGGGTTTGGATGAGGGTGAGGTTTAGGGTTAGGGTTAGTGTGAGGTTTAGGTTTAGGGTGAGGGTAAGTGTGTGTTAGGGATAGGTTTAGGGTTAGGCTTAGGGTTAGGCTGAGGGTGGGGGTGAGGTTGAGGGTTAGGGTTAGGGTGATGGTTAGGGTTAGCTTAGGGTGAGGTTTAGTTTTAGTGTTAGGGTTAGAGTTAGGGTTAGGGTGAGGTTGAGGTTTAGGAGTAGGTTTAGGGTTAGGGTGAGGTTTAGGGTTAGGATTAGGGTTAGGGTGAGGGCTTGGGTGAGGGTTACGGTGAGGGTTAGGTTTAGGGGTACTGTTAAGTTTACGGGTAGGGTTAGGGTTAGGGTGAGGGTTAGGGTGAGGGTTCGGGTGAGTGTGATGGTAAGCCTAAAGGTGAGGATTAGGCTGAGGCTGAGGGTTAAGATAATGGTGAGTGTAAGTGTTAGGGTGAGGGTTAGGGTTAGGGTGAGTGTTATGGTTAGGGTGAGGGTTAGATTTAGGGTTATGGTTATTGTTAGGGTTAGGGTTAGGTTTACCCTTACAATGAGGGTGAGGGATAGGGTTAGGTTTAGGGTGAGGTTTAGGGTTAGGGTTATGGTTAGAGTTTGGTTTAGGGTTAGGATTAGGGATAGGGTGAAGGCTAGGGTGAGGGTGAGGGTTAGGGTTAGGGTTAGGGTTTGGGTTAGGATTAGGGTTAGGGTGAGGGTGAGTGTGTGGGTTCGGGTTAGGTTTAGGGTTAGGCTTAGGGTTAGGCTAAGGGTGAGGTTGATGATGAGGTTTAGGGTTAGGGTGAGGGTTAGGTTTAGGGTTAGATTGAGGGTGAGTGTGTTGGTTAGGGTTAGGTTTAGGATTAGTTGTAGGGTTAGACTAAGTCTGAGGTTAAGGGTGAGGGTTAGGGTTAGGGTGAGGGTTAGGTTTAGGTTTAGGGTGAGGGTTAGGATGAGGGTTAAGTTAGGATTAGGATTAGGTTGAAGGCTAGGGTGACGGTGATGTTTAGGGTTAGGGTTACGGTTAAGGTGAGGGTCAGGATTAGGGTTAGAGTTATGGTTAGGTTGAGGGATAGAGTGAGGTTTAGGGTTAGGATTAATGTTAGGGTTAGGGTGACGATGAGGGTTAGGGTTAGGATGTGTGTTAGGTTTAGGATGAGTGTTAGGGTTAGGGTTACGTTGGTGTCTGTGTTAGTGTTAGGTTGAGGGTTAGAATTAGGTTTAGGGTTAGATTGAGGGTTAGGTTTAGGGTTAGGGTGAGGTTTAGGGTTAGATATAGGGTTAGGGGAGGGTTAGGGTAAGGGTTAGGAATAGGGTTAGTGTTAGGGATTGGGTGAGGGTGACGGTTAGGTTGAGGTTTATGGTTAGGGTTAGTGTGAGGGTTAGTGTTAGGGTGAGGGTAAGTGTTAGGGTGAGGGTTTGGGTTAGGGTGAGGGTTATGGTTAGGGTGAGGGTTAGCATTAGCTTTAGGGTTATTGTTAGGTTTAGGTTAACGTTACGGTTATTGTGAGGGTGAGTTTGAGGGTTAGGGCTAAGGTTAGGGTGAGATTTAGTGTTTGGATTAGGGTTAGAGTTGGGGTTAGGTTGAGTCTGAGAGCTAGCGTTAGGGTTAGGGTTAGTGTAAGAGTTATGGTTAGGGTGAGGGTTAGGGTGAGGGTAAGTGTTAGGGTGAGGGTTAGGTTTAGGGTGAAGGATATGGTTAGGATGAGGGTTAGGGTTAGGGTTATTGTTATTGTAAGGTTTAGGGCTAGGGTTATGGTTACGGTGAGCGTGAGGGTTAGGATTAGGGTTAAGGTGAGGTTGAGGTTTAGGTTTAGGGTTAGATTTAGGGTTAGGGTGAGGGTTAGGATGAGTGTTAGGGTTAGGGTTCTGGTGAGAGTTACGTGTAGGTTAAGGATTAGGGATAGGGTTAGGATTAGTGTTAGGGTGAGGGTGAGTGTGTATGTTAGTGTTAATTTTAGGGTTAGTCTTAGGGTTAGGCTGAGGGTGAGGGTGAGGGTTAGGGTTAAGATGAGGGTTAGGTTTAGGGTTAGGGGGAGGGTTAGGATGAGGGTTAGGATTAGGATTAGGGTTAGGTTGAGGGCTATGGTGAGGGTGAGGGTGAGGTTTAGGGTTAGGGTTAGGATGAGGTTTAGGGTTAGGGTTAGGGTGAGGGTGAGATTTAGGTTTAGATTTTGTTTTATGTTGAGGCTTAGGGTGAGTGTTATGGTTAGGGTTTGTGTTAGGGTTAGGGTTAAGGTGATGGTTAGGCTGAGGGTGAGGTTTTGGGTTAGGGTTAGGATTAGGATTAGGGTAATAGGGTGAGTGTGAGGGTTTTGATTAGGGTTAGTTTTAGGCTTAGGGTTAGGCTAAGTTTGAGGGTGAGGATGAGGGTTAGGGTAAGGGTGAGGGTTAGGGTTAGGGTTAGGGTTAGGGTGAGAGTTTGGGTTCAGGGTCAGTTTAGGGTTAGGATGAGAGTTAGGGTTACAGTTACGGTCAGCGTGAGGGTTAGGGTTAGGTTGAGGGTTAGGGTTAAGATGAGGGTTAGGGTGAGGTTAGGATGAGGATTTGGGTTAGGATTAGGGTTAGGGTGAGGGCTAGGGTGAGGATGAGGTTTAGTGTTAGTGTTAGTGTGAGGTTTAGGTTTAGAGTTAGGGTTAGGGTGAGGTTTTGGATGAGGGTTAGGGTAACGATGAGGGTCAGGTTTAGGGTGAGGGTGAAGGTTAGGGCTAGGATTAGGGTTAGGTTGAGGGTGAGTTTTAGGATTAGGGTTACGGTTAGGTTTAGGGTTAGGTTTAGGGTTACCATTAGTGTTATTGTTAAGGTTATGGTTAGAGTTACGGTGAGGGTGAGGGTCAGGGTCAGGGTGACGTTTAGAGTTAGGGTGAGGTTTAGGGTTAGGGTTAGGGTGAGGGTGAGGTTTAGGGTTAGATTTAGGGTTAGGGGGAGGGTTAGTTCGTGGGTTAGTGTTAGTTTTAGTGTTAAGGTAAAGGTTAGGTTGAGGTAAAGGTTTAGGGTTAGTATTGGTTAGGGTGAGGGTGAGTGTGAGGTTTAGTGTTAGGGTTAGGCTTAGGCTTAGGGTGAGGCTGAGGGTGAGGGTGGGGCTGAATATTAGGGTTAAGTTGATGGTTAGGGTTTGGGTTAGGGTTTGGGTTAGTGTTAGAGTTAGGTTTAGGGTGAGGTTGAGGTTTATGGTTAGAGTTACGGTTAGGGTGAGTGTTAGGTTGAGGGTTAGGGTTAGGGTTATTTTTAGGGTTATGTTTAGGGTGAGATTTAGGGGGAGGGTTAGGGTTAGGGATAGGGTTAGGATTAGGGTTACAGTGAGGGTGAGTGTGTATGTTTGGTTTAGGTTTAGGTTTAGGCTTAAGTTTAGGCTGAGGTTGAGGTTGAGGGTGAGGGTTAGGGTTAGGTGAGGCTTAAGGGGAGGGGGAGGTTTAGGGTTAGAGTTGGGGTTAGGGTGAGGGTGAGCTTGAGGTTTAGGGTTAGTGTTAGAATTAGGGTTAAGGTGAGGGTTAGGGTGAGTGTCCTGTTTTGGGTTAGGGTTAGGATTAGGATTAGGATTAGGCTTAGGGTGAGTGTGAGGATTAGGTTTAGGGTTAGGCTTAGGCTTAAGCTTAGGCTGAGGGTGAGGGTGAGGGTGAGGGTTAGGGTTAGGGTTAGGGTGTGAGTTAGGGTTCAGGTTAAGTTTAGGGTTAGTGTGAGGGTTAGGGTAAGGGTTACTGTGAGGTTTAGAGTTAGGGTTTGGTTGAACGTTAGGGTTAGTGTTAGTGTTAGGGTGATGATGAGGGTTAGGTTTAGGATTAGGTTAGGGTGAGGGTGTGTGCTAAGATCAGGATTAGGGTTGTGGTTAGGGTTAGGTTTATGGTTAGGATTAGTGTTATTGTTAGGGTTAGAATTAGAGTTAAGTTGAGGGTGATGGTCAGGGTTAGGTTTAGGTTGAGGTTGAGGTTTAGGTTTAGGGGTAGGATTAGTGTTAGGGTGAGGGTGAGGTTTATGGTTCGATTTAGGGTTAGGGGGAGGGTTAGTTCTTAGATTAAGGTTATGGTTAGTGTTAGGGTTAAGGTTAGGGTGAGGATTAGGTTGAGGTTAAGGGATAGGGGTAGGGGTAGGTTTAGGATTAGGGTTAGGGTGGGGGTGAGTGTGAGGGTTAGGGTTAGGGTTAGAATTATGCTTAGGGTTAGGCTGAGGGTGAGGGTGAGGGTGAGGGTTAGGGTTAGGTTTAGGTTGAGGTTTAGTGTTAGGTTTAGGATTAGGTTCAGGGTGAGGTTTAGGGTTAGAGTTAGGTTTAGGGTGAGGGTGAGTGTGAGGGTTAGGGTTAGGGTTAATGTTCGGCTTAAGTTTAGGCTGAGGGTGAGGGTGAGTGTTAGGGTTAGTGTAAGGATGAGTTTTAGGGTTAGAGTTAGGGTTAGAATTAGTGTTAGGGGGAGAGTGAGGTTTAGGGATAGAGTTAGGGTTAGTGTTAGGGTTAGGGCTAGGGTGAGGGTTAGGGTTAGGCTTAGGCTTAGTCCGAGCATGAGGGTGAGGGTTAGGGTTAGGGTTATGTGATGGTTTGTGTTAGGGTTAGTGTTATTGATAGGTTTAGGGTTAGAGTTACCGTGAGCGTGTGGGTGCGGGTCACAGTTAGGGTTAGGGTTAGGGTGGGGTTTACGGGAAGGGTTAGGGTGAGGGTTAGGGTGAGGGTTCGTGTGAGTGTGATGGTAAGCCTAAAGGTGAGGTTTAGGCTGAGGCTGAGGGTTAAGATAAGGGTGAGTGTGTTAGGTTGAGGGTAATGGTTAGGGTGAGTATTATGGTTAGGGTAAGAGTTAGAGTTAGTGTTACGTTTATTGTTAAGGGTTAGGGTGAGGTTTAGGGTTAGAGTTAGGGTTAGGGGGAGGGTTAGGGTGAGCGTTAGAGTTAGGGTTAGTATTAGGGTTAGGGTTAGGGTGAGTGTTAGATTGAAGTTTAATGTTAGGTTTTGGTTTATGTTTAGGATTAGGTTTACGGTGAGGGTGAGTGTGATGGTTAGGGTGAGGGTGAGGATTAGATTGAGGATTAGTGTTAGGGTTAGTGTGAGCTTTAGGGTGAGGATGAGGGCTAGGGTTAGGTTGTGGGCTATGTTGAGGGTGAGGGTTAGGATTAGGGTGAGGTTTAGGGTTAGGGTTATGCTTAGGGTTAGTGTGAGGGTTAGTGCTAGGGGGAGGGTTAGTGTTAGGATGAGGGTAAGTGTTAGGGTGAGGGTTAGGTTTAGGGTGAAGGTTATGGTTAGGATGAGGGTTAGGGTTCGGGTTCGCGTTATTTTTAGGGTTAGGGTTAGGGTTACGGTTACGGTGAGGGTGAGAGTGAGGGTTAGTTTTAGGATGAGGTTTAGGTTTAGGGTTAGGGTTAGTGTAAGGGTTAGGGTGAGGGTGAGGTTTAGGGTTGGAGTTAGGTTTAGTGTTATTGTTGGGGTTAAGGTGAGTTTTAGGGTTAGTGTTAGACTTAGGCTTAGGCTTAGGCTTAGGCTGAGCATGAGACTGAGGGTTAAGGTCAGGGGTAGTGTGCGGTTTAGGGTTAGGGTTAGGGTGAGTGTGAGGTTGAGGGTTAGACATAGGGTTAAGGGGAGGGTTATTGTGTTGGTTAGGGTTAGTGTTAGGGTGAGGGTAAGTGTTAGGGAGAGGGTTAGGAATAGGGTTAAGGTTATTCTTAAGGTTAGGTTTAGGGTTACGGTTACGGTGAGGGTGAAGATGAGGGTTAGGGTTAGGGTTGGGGTGAGGTTTAGGGTTTGGGTTAGTGTTAGAGTTAAGTTTAGGGTGAGCGTGAGGTTTAGGTTAGAGTTAGGGTTAGGGTGAGGGTTAGGTTGAGGGTTAGGGTTAGTGTTTGTGTTAAGGTTAGGGTTAGGGTGAGAGTTCAGGGGAGGGTTAGGGTTAGGGTTAGGGTTAGGATTAGAGTAAGGGTGAGGGTGAGGTTTATGTTTAAGGTGAGTGTTGGGGTTAGCGTTAGAGTGAGGGTTAGCGTGAAGTTTAGGCTTAGGCTTAGGTTTTGGTTATGGGCTATGGTGAGGGTGAGGGTTAGGGTTAGGGTGAGGGTTAGGGTGAGGGTTAGTCTTAGTGTTAGCATTAGGGTTGGGGTTAGGGTTAGGTTTAATATTAGGCAGAGGGTGAAGATGAGGGTGAGGGTTAGGGGTAGATTTAGTGTTAGGGTGAGGTTTAGAGTTAGGAGTAGGGTTAGGGTGAGGGCTAGAGTGAGGGTGAGGTTTAGGGTTAGGGTTGGGGTGAGGTTTAGGGTTAGGGTTAGGGTTAGAGTTAAGGTTAGGGTGAGGCTGATTGTGAGGTTTAGGGTTTGGGTTAGTGTAAGATTTAGGGATAGGTTGAGTGCTAGGGTGAGGGTGAGGGTTACACTTACCTTATGATTATTGTTAGGGTAAAGGTTAGGGTGAGTGTGAAGGTTAGGATTAGGGTTAGGGTTAGGGTTAGTTTGAGGGTGAGGTTGAGGTTGAGGGTTAGGGTTAGGGTGAGGTTTAGGGTTAGGGTTAGGGTGAGAGTTAGATTTCTGGTTAAGTTTAAGATTAGGGTGAGGGTTAGGGTTAGGGTTACGGTGAGCATGAGGGTTAGGGTTAGGTTGAGGGTGAGGGTTAGTGTTAGGGTTAAGGGGTAGGTTAGTGTTAGGTTTAGGGTGAGGGTTAAGAGGAGAATTAGGGTTACCATTATGGTTAGAGTGAGGGCTAGGGTGAGGTTGAGGGTTAGGTTTTGTGTTAGGGTGAGCTTTCGGGTTAGGGTTAGGTTTAGTGTGAGGTTTTGGTTGAGGGTTAAGGTTAAGTTGAGGGTGAGATTTCGGGTTAGGGTTAGGGTTAGGGTTATTGTTAGGATTAGGGTTCAGGTTATGGTTATGGTTAAGGTGCGGGTGAAGTGTAGGATTAGGGTAAGGATTAGGATGAGGTTTAGGTTTAGAGTTAGGGTTAGGGTGAGAATAAGGTTTAGGGTTAGATTTTGGGTTAGTGTTAGGGTTAGCGTTAGGGTGATGGTTAGGGTTAGGGTTCGGCTTAGGCTTAGGCCGAGCTTGAGGGTGAGGGTTAGGGTTAGGGTGAGGGTTTCAATGATGTTTATGGTTAGGATTAGGGTTAGGGTGAGGGCTAGGGTGAGGGTTAGGGTGGGCGTTAGGGTTAGGGATAAGGTTAGGTTTAGGATTAGGGTTAGGGTGAGGGTTAGGTTTAGGGTTTTGGTTAGGGTGAGGGTGAGGCTGAGGATTATGGTTAGGTTTAGGGTTAGGGTTAGGTTTAGGGTTATGGTTAGGGTTAAGGTGAGGTTTAGGGTTAGGGTTAGGGTTAGGATTAGGCTTAAGGTTAGGCTGAGGTTGACATTGGGGGTGAGGATTCGGGTTAGGTTTAGGGTTAGGGTTATTGTTAGTGTTATGGTTAGGGTTAAGTTTGCTGTGAGGATGTGGCTGATGGTGAGGTTTATGGTTAGGTTTAAGGTTAAGGTTAGGGTTAGGGTGAGGCTTAGGGTTAGGCTCAGGCTGATGATGGGGGTGAGGATTAGGGTTAGGGTTAGTGTTAGGGTTATTGTTAGTGTTATGGTTAGGGTTAAGTTTGCGGTGAGGTTGAGGCTGAGGGTGACGCTTATGGTTAGGGTTAGGGTTTGGGTTAGAGTTAGGGTTATTGTTAGGTATAGAGTTAGAGTTACAGTAAGGTTGAGGGTGAGAGTGAAGGATAGGGTTACAGTGAGTTTTAGGGTGAGGTTTAGGGTTGGGGTTAGGGTTAGGGTGAGGGTGAGGTTAAGGGTTAGATTTAGGGTTAGGGGGAGGTTTAGGGTGAGGTTTAGGGCTAGGGTTAGTATTAGGGTTAGGGTGAGGTTTAGGGTTAGGGTTAGGGTTAGGGTGAGGATGAAGTTTTTAGTGTTAGGCTTAGGGTTAGTGATAGGGTTAGGGTGAGTTTGAGATTTAGGGGTTGAGTTAGGATTTTGGTGAGGGTTAGGTTGAGGGTTAGGGTTAGGGTGAGGGTTAAGCTGGGGTTGATGGTAAGGGTAAAGTTGAGGGTTAGGCCTAGGGTGAGGGTTACAGTAGGGTGAGGGTTAGGTTATGGGTGGGGGTTAGGGTTAGGGTGAGGGTCAGGGTGAGCGTTAGATTGAGGATTAGTGTTAGTGTTAGTGTGCGGTTTAGGGTGAGGATGACCGTTAGGGTTAGGGTGAGGGCTAGGGTGAGGGTGAGGATTAGGTTTAGTGTTAGGGTGAGTTTAGGGTTAGTATGAGGGTTATGGTTAGGGTCAGGGTTAGGGTTAGGGTTAGTTTTAGTGTTAGTGTTAGGGTTAGGTTTAGGTTAAGGTTAGGCTTATGGTTATTGTTAGGCTTAAGGTTAGGATGAGGTTTCGGTTTAGGTTTAGGTTTAGAGTTAGGGTTAGTGTGAGGGTGAGGTTTAGGGTTAGAGTTAGGGTTAGTCTAAGGGTTAGGGTTAGGGTGAGAGTTAGGTTTAGCGTTAGGCTTAGGCTTTGGCTTTGGTTTAGTTAGGCCCAGCATGTGGATGAGGGATAGGTTTAGGGTTAGGGTGAGGGTTAAGGTTAGGGTTAGAGTGAGGATTAGGATGAGGTTTAGGGTTAGGATCAGGGTTAGGCTGAGGGTTAGGGTGAGGGTTAGGATTAGGGATAGTGTTAGGTTTAGGATTAGGTTTAGGGTGAGAGTGAATATGAGGGTTATAATTAGGGTTAGGGTTAGGCTTAGGGTTAGGGTGAAGGTTAGGGTTAGTGTTTGGTTAGGGTGAGGGTGGGCTGAGGATTAGGGTTAGGTTTAGGTTTAGGGTTAGTGTTAGTGTTAGTGTTAGGCTTAGGGTTACAGTGAGGGTTAGGCTTAGGGTTAAGGTTATTGTTAGAGTTAGGGTTAGGGTTACAGTTACAGTGAGGGTGCGGGTGAGGTTTAGCGTTAGGATTATGGTGAGATTTAGTGTTAGGGTTAGGTTTAGAGTTAGGGTTAAGGTGAGGGTGAAGTTTAGGGGTAGAGTCATGGTTAGGGTGAGGGTTAGTGTTAGGGTGAGGGTTAGCGTGTGGGTGACGGTACAGGTAAACGTGAGGCTTAGGCTGAGGGTGGGGGTTATCAAAAGGGTGAGGGTTAGGGTTAGGGTGAGAGTTAGGGTTAGAGGTAGGGTGAGGATGAGGGTTAGATTGAGGATTAGTGTTAATGTTAGTGTGAGGTTTAGGGTGAGGATGATTGTTAGGGTTAGGGTGAGGGCTAGGTTGAGGGTGAGGTTTAGGGTTAGGTTTAGGGTAAGGTTTAGGGTTTGGGTGATGGTTAGGGTTAGTGTCAGTGTTAATCTTAGGGTTAGGGTGAGGGTTAGGATGAGGTTTATGGTTAGGATTAGGGTTAGAGTGAGGGCTAGGATGAGGCTTAGAGTGAGGGTAAGGGTAAGGTATAGGGTTATGTTTAGGATTAGGGTTAAGGTGAAGGTGAGTGTGAGGGTTAGGTTTAGGGTGAGGGTGAGCGTTACGGTTAGGGTTGCAGTGAGGTTTCGGCTTAGGGGTAGGGTTAAGCTTAGGGTTAGGCTGAGGGTGAGGGTGGGGGTGAGGATTAGGTTTCAGTTAGGGTTAGGTTTAGGGTTATTGTTAGTGTTATTGTTAGGGTTAATTTGCGGTGAGGGTGAGGCTGAGGGTGAGGGTTATGTTTGGGTTAGGTTTAGTGTTAGGTTTAGTGGTAATGTTAGGTTTAGGGTTAGAGTTACGGTGAGGTTGAGGTGAGGGTGAGGGTTAGGGTAAGGGTGAGGTTTAGGGTGATGTTTAGGGTGAGTGTTAGGGTTAGGGTTAGGGTGAGTGTAAGGGTTAGGTTGAAGGTTAGGCTTAGGTTTAGGGTTAGTATGAGGGTGAGGGTGGGGGTGAGGATTAGGGTAAGGGTGATGGTTCGGGTTAGTGTTAGTGTTATTGTTAGGGTTAGGGTTAGAGTTCCTGTGAGGGTGAGGGTGCGGGTGAGGGTTAGGGTTAGGGTTTGGGTGGGGTTTAGGGTTAGGGTTAGGGTTAGTGTTAGTTTGAGGGTGAGGTTTAGGTTTAGATATATGGTTCAGGAGAGGGTTTGGTATAGGGTTAGTGTTAGGGTTAGTGTTAGGGTTAGGTTGAGGGTGATGGTTAGATTGAGGTTTAGAGTTAGGTTTAGGGTTAGTGTGATGGTTAGTGTTAGGGTTAGGATTAGTATTAGGGTCAGGGTAAGTGTTAGGGTGAGGGTTTGGGTTAGTGTGAGGTTATGTTTAGGGTTAGGGTGAGGTTTAGGTTTTGGGTTAGAGTTAGGTTTAGGGTGAGTGGTAGGTTGAGG
Source organism: Dipodomys merriami (assembly GCF_024711535.1). NCBI lineage: Eukaryota > Metazoa > Chordata > Mammalia > Rodentia > Heteromyidae > Dipodomys > Dipodomys merriami. The sequence continues at coordinate 2,602,590 of NW_027206579.1, forward strand.
GTTAGGGTTAGGGTTAATGTTAGGGTTAGGGTTATGGTGAAAGTCAGGGGGAGGTTTAGGGTTAGGGTTAGGGTTCGATTAGGGTTAGGGTGAGGGTGAGTGTGTGTGTTAGGGTTAGGTTTAGGTTTAGGCTTAGTTTTAGGCTCAGGGTGAGGTTGAGGATGAGGGTTAGGGTTAGGGTGACGGTTAGGCTTCGGGTTAAGTTTAGGGTTAGGGTAAAGGTTATGGTGAGGGTGAGGGTTAGGGTTAGGTTGAAGGTTATGGTTAGCGTGAGGGTGAGGGTGAGGGTTAGCGTTAGGGTTAACGTGAGAGTTAGGATGAGGGTTAGTTTTAGGATTAGAGTTAGAGTGAGGGCTATTGTGTGTGTGAGGTTTAGGGTAAGGGTTAGGGTGAGGTTTAGGGTTACGGTAAGGGTTAGGGTTAGGGTGAGGGTGAGGTTTAGGGTTAGAGTTAGTGTTAGGGTGAGGCTGAGTTTGAGGATTAGGGTTAGGTTAGTTTTAGATTTAGGGTTAGGATGAGGGTTAGGGTTAGGCTTAGGGTAAGGCTTAGGGTTAGGATTAGGATAAGGGTAAGGTTTCAGGTAAGTCTGAGGGTTTGGGTTAGGTTTAGGGTTAGGCTTTGGGTTAGGCTGAGGGTGAGGGTGAGGGTGAGAGTTAGGGTTAGGGTGAGGTTTAGGGTTAGGGTTAGAGTGAGTGTTAGGGTTAGGTTGAGGGTTAGGCATAGGGTTATGGTGAGGGTTAGGGTTAGGGTTAGGGTGATGGTTAAGATGAGGATTAGCGTTAGGATTAGAGTTAAGGTGAGGGTGAGGGTTAGGGTTAGGGTTAGGGTGAGGTTTAGAGTTAGGGTTAGGGATAGCGTGAGGGTTAGGATGAGGGTTAGGTTTACGGTGACATGAGGGTTAGGGTTAGGGTGGGGCTTAGGCTTAGGGTTAGGCTGAGGGTGAGGGTGGGGTGAGGATTAGGGTTAGTGTGTTGGTTAGGATTAGGGTTAGGATGAGGGCTAGTGTGATGGTGAGGTTTAGGGTAAGGCTTAGGATTAGGCTTAAGTTTAGGCTGAATGTGCGATTGAGGGTGAGGCTTAGGGTTAGGGTGATGTTTAGGTTTAAGTTTAGGGTGAGGGTTAGGATGAGTTTTAGTGTTAGGGTGAGCGTAAGGGTGAGGATGATTGTAAGGGTAAAAGTGAAGTTTAAGCTGAGGGTTAGGTTTAAGATAAGGCTGAGGGTAAGGGTTAGGTTTAGGGTTAGGGTAAGGGTTAGGGTTAGGGTTAGGATGAGGGTTAGATTGAGTATTAGGGTTAGGGTTAGTGTGAGGTTTAGGGTGAGCATGAGGGTCTGGTTTAGGTTGAGGGTGAGGGTAAGAATTAGGTTTAGGGTGAGGGCTAGGGTGAGGGTGAGGGTTAGGGTTAGGGTGAGGTTTAGGAGTAGGGTGAATGTTAGGGTTAGTTTGAGGCTTAGTGTTAGGGTTAGGGTTAGTGTTAGGGTGAGTGTAAGTTCTAGGGTGAGGATTACCGTTAGGGTGAGGGTTATGGTTAGGGTGAGGGTTAGGGTTAGGGTTAATGTAATTGTTAGAGTTAGGGTTAGGTTTAAGGTTACGGTGAGAGTGAGGGTGATGGTTAGGTTTAGGGTTAGGGTGAGGTTTAGTGTTAGGGTTAGGGTTAGAGTTAGGGTTAGGTGAGGGTGAGGTTTAGGGGTAGATTTAGGGTTAGGGTGAGGGATAAGGTGAGGGTGAAGTTTATGGTTAGTGTAGGGTTAGGGTTAGTGTTAGGGTGAATGTAAGAGTTAGGGTGAGGGTTAGGGTAGGGTTTAGGGTGAGGGTTAGGCTTATGGATAGTGTTAGGTTTAGGATTAGGGTTAGGGTGAGGGTGAGTGTGAAGTTTAGTGTTAGGGTTAAGCTTAGGGATTTCATTGATGGTGAGGGTGAGGCTAAGGATTAGGGTTAGGTTGAGTGTTAGGGTTAGGATTATGGTGATGGTTATAGTTAGGGTTAGGCTTAGGCTGAGGGTGAGGGTGATGGTGGTGGTGCAGAATAGGGTTAGGGTTAGGGTTAGGTTTATTGTTAGTGTTATGGTTAGGGTTAAGTTTGCTGTGAAGTTGAAGCTGAGGGTGAGGTTTATGTTTAGGGTGAGGGTTAGGGTTAATGATATTGTTAGGGTTAGGGTTAGCGTTCCGATGAGGTTGAGGGGGAGGGGAGGTTTAGGGTTAGGGGGAGGGTTAGGGTGAGATTTAGGGTTAGAGTTAGTGTTAGGGTTAGGGTGAGGGTGAGGTTTAGGGATAGGGTTAAGTTTAGGATTAGGGTTAGGGTGAGGATGAGAATGTGGGTTAGGATGAGGGATAGGCTTAGGCTTAGGGTAAGGATGAGGTTGAGTGTGGGGGTGAAGATTAGGGTTAGGGTGATGGTTTGGGTTAGGCTTAGTGGTATTGTTAGGGTTAGGATTAGAGTTCCGGTGATGGGGAGGGTCCGGGTGAGGGTTAGGGTTAGGGTTAGTGTGGGGTTTACGGTAAGGATTAGGGTAAGGGTTTGGGTGAGGGTGAGATTTAGGGTGAGATATTGCTTAAGGGGGGTTAGTGTTAGGGTTAGTGTTAGGGTTAGGGTGAGGGTCAGGATTAGGTTGAGGTTTTGGGTTAGGGTTAGGGTTAGTTGGAGGGTTAGTGTTAGGGTTATGGTTAGTGTTAGGGTGAGGGTAAGTGTTAGAGTGAGGGTATGGGTTAGGGTGAGGGTTATGGTTTGTGTGCGGGTTAGGTTTAGGGTTATGGTTTTTGTTAGGTTTAGGTTTAGGATTAGGCTGAGGGTGATGTTGAGGGTGAGGGTTACTGTTAGGATGAGGGTTAGAGTTAGGGTTAGGGTGATGGTTAGGGTTAGTGTTAGGGTTAGAGTGAGTGTTAGGTTGAGGGTAAATGTTAGGTTGAGGCTTATGGTAAGGATAAGGGTTAGGGTTAGGGTTAGAGATACTGTTAGATTTAGGTTTAGTGTTAGAGTTAGGGTTAGGGTGAGAGTGAGGTTTAGGGTTAGAGTTAGGCTTAGTGTTAGGGTTAGGGTTAGGGTGAAGGTTAGGGTTAGGACTAGGCTTAGGCTTAGGCTTAGGCTTAGGCTTAGGCCGAGCTTGAGGGTGAGGGTTAGGGTCAGGGTGAGGGTTAGGGTTAGGGTTAGGGTTAGGGTGAAGTTAAGGATGATGTTTAGGGTTAGGATTAGGGTTAGGGTGAGGGCTAGGGTGAGGCTTAGGGTGAGGGTTAGGGTAAGGTATAGGTTGACATTTAGGATTAGGGTTAGGGTGAGGGTGAGTGTGAGGGTTAGGGTTAGGATTAGGGTGAGGTTAGGTTTAGGGTTAGGGTTATGGTTACAGTGAGGGTTAAGGTTAGGGTTAGGGTTAGGCTTAGGGTTAAGCTGAGGGGGAGGGTGGCGGTGAGGATTAGGGTTAGGGTTAGGGTTATTGTTAGTGTTATGGTTAGGGTTAAGTTTGCAGTGATGGTGAGGCTGAGGGTGAGGGTTATGATTAGGGTTAGGGTTAGGTTAGGCTTAGGGTTAGGCTGAGGGTGTGGTTGAAGGTGAGGATTAGGGTTAGGGTTAGTGTTAGATTTAGGTTTAGTTTTAAGGTGAGGGTTAGGGTTAGGGTTAGGGTTAGGGTTAGGGTAAGGTTTAGGGTTCGGGTTCGGGTTAGGTTTAGCGTTAGGGTTAGGGTGAGGTTGAAGTTTTGGGTTAGAATTAGGGTTAGGTTGAGGCTGAGGGCGAGGGTCACGTTTACATTTAGGCTTAGGATTAGGCTTAGGCTTAGGCCGAGCATGAGGGTGAGGTTTAGGGTTAGGGTTAGTTTTAGGGTTAGGGTTAGGTGAGTGTTACGGTGAGTGTAAAGCGTTAGTGTTAAGGTTAGGTTTAGCCTTAGGTTTAGGCAGAGGGTGAGGTTGAGTTTTAGAGTTAGTGTTAGGGTTAGCGTTAGGGTTAGGGTGAGTGTCAGGTTTACTGTTAGGGTTAGGATTAGGCTGAGGCTTAGGCCAAGCATGAGGGTGAGGTTTAGGGTTAGGGTGAGGTTTAGGGTTGGGTTGTCGGTAAGGGTAAACGTGAGGGTTAGGCTGACGGTGAGGGTTACTGTAAGGGTGAGGTTAGCATTAGGGTGAGGTTTAGGGTTAGGGGTAGAGTGAGGGCGAGGGTTACATTGAAGATTAGTATTAGGGTTAGGGTGAGGTTTAGGGGGAGGATGAGGGTTAGGGTTATGGTGAGGGCTAGGGTGAGGGCTAGGTTTAAGGATAGGGTTAGCTTTAGGGTTAGGGTGATGGTTAGGGTTAGTGTGAGGGTCAGTGTTAGTGTTAGGTTTTGTGTGAGGGTGAGGGTAAGTGTTAGGGTGACGGTGAGTGTTAGGGTGAGGGTTAAGGTGAGGGTGAGGGTGAAGGTTAGGTTTAGGATTAGGATGAGGTTTAGGTTTAGGTTTAGGGTTAGAGTTAGGGTTAGGGTGAGAGTGAGGTTTATGTTTAGAGTTAGGGTTAGTGTTAGGTTTAGGGTTAGAGTTAGGATTAATGTTAGGGTTAGGGTTAGGTTTAGGGTTAGGATTAGGGTTAAGATGAGGGTTTGGTTTAGGATTAGGGTTATGTTGAGGGCTAGGATGAGGTTGAGGTTTAGTGTTAGGTTTAGGGTGAGGTTTAAGGTTAGGTTTAAGGTTAAGGTCGGTGTGAGTTTGAGGTTTAGGGTTAGAGATAGGGGAAGGGTGAGGGTTATGGTGAGGGTTAGGGTTAGGGTTAGTGTTAGGGTTAGGGTTAGGGTTAGGGTGAGGGTGAGTGTGTGTGTTAGAGTTAGAGTTAGGATTAGGATTAGGATTAGTGAGAGGGTGAGTGTGAGGATGAGTGTTAGGGTTACGGTGAGGCTTAGGTTTATCGTTAGGGTGAGAGTTAGGGTTAGGGTTTAGGGTTAGGGTGAGGGTTATTTTTAGTGTTATGATTACGGTTAAGTTTGTGGTGAAGGTGAGGCTGAGGGTGAGGGTGAGGGTTAGGTTTATTGTTAAGGTTAGGTTTAGGGTTAGGATTAGTGTTATTGTTAAAGTTAGGGTTAGAATTAGGGTGAGGGTGGGGGTGAGGGTTAGGGTTAGGGTTAGGGTGAGTTTTAGGGTTAGGGTTAGTGTTAGTGTGAGGGTTAGTGTTTGGGTTCAGGTTAGTGTTTGGTTAAGGTAAGTGTTAGGGTGAGGGTCAGGGTTAGGGTGAGGGCTATGGTGAGGGTGAGGGTGAGGGTTAGGGTTAGGCTTAGGCTTAGGGTTAGACTGAGGCTGAGGTTGAGGTTGAGGTTTAGGTTTAGTGTGATGGTTAGGGTTACGGTTAGGGTGAGGGTTAGAATGTGGGTTAGGGTTAGGGTGAGGTTTAGGGTGAGGGTGACAGTAAGGGTAAAGGTGAGGGTTAGGGTTACGGTGAGGATTAGGTTTATTGTTAGGGTGAGGGTTAGGATGAGGTTTAGGGTTAGGATTAGTGTTAGGATGAGGGCAAGGGCGAGGGTGAGGTTTAGGGTTAGCATTATGTAGAGGTTTAGGATTAGGGTTAAGTTTAGGGTTAGGGTGAGGTTTAGGGTTAGGGTTACGGTGAGGGTGAGGGTGAGGGTTAGGGTTAGGGTTAGGGTGAGGGTGAGGGTTAGATTTAGTGTTAGGGTTAGGATTTTTGTTAGTGTTATCGTTAAGGTTAATTTTACAGTGAGGTTGAGGCTGAGGGTGAGGGTTAGGGTTAGGGTTAGTTTGAGGTTTAGGGTTAGGGTTAGGGTTAGTGTTAAGGTGAGGGGTTGGGTTAGGTTGAGGCTTATTGTGAGGGTGAGGGTTAGGGTATGGTTTATGGTTTGTGTTATTTTTAGGGTTAGGGTTAGAGTTACTGTGAGGATGAGGGTGAAGGTGAGTGTGAAGTTTAGGGTTAGGGTTAGCCGTAGTCTTAGGCTTAGGCCGAGCGTTAGGATGAGGGTAAGGGTTAGGGTTAGGGTGATTGTTAGGGTTTTAGGGTTAGGGTGAGGTTTAGGTTTAGGATTAGGGCTATGGTGAGGGCTAGGGTGAGGGTGAGGGTTAGGGTTAGCCTTAGGTTGAGGTTTAGGGTTAGGGTTAGTTTTAGGGTTAGGGTGAGTGTTAGGGTGAGAGTTACGGTGAGGGTGAGGGTTAGGGTTAGGATGAGGGTTAGGGTTAGGGTTAGGGTGAGGATTAGGTTTAGGTTTAGTGTTAGGGTTTGGGTTAGGGTTAGGTTAGGATTAGGGTTAGGGTTATTGTTAGGGTTAAGGTTAGGATGAGGTTTAGGTTTAGGTTTAGTGTTAGAGTTAGAGTTAGTGTGAGGGTGAGGTTTAGGGTTAGAGTTAGTGTTACGGGGAGGGTTATGGGGAGGGTTATGGTTAGGGTTAATGTTAGGGTTAATGTTACGGTGAGGGTTAGGTTGAGGTTTAGTGTTAGTGTTAGGGTTGGGTTTAGGATTAAGGTTATGGTGAGGCTGAGTGTGTGGGTCAGGGTTAGGATTAGGCTTAGGCTTAGGGTTAGGCTGAGGGTGAGGGTGGGGTTGAGGATTAGGTTAAGGTGATGGTTAGGGTTAGGGTTAGGGTTAGGATTAGGGTTAGGGTGATGTCTAGGTTGAGGGTGAGGGTTAGGGTTAGGGTTAGGCTTAGGGTTACAGTCAGGGTGAGGGTTAGGATGAGGGTTAGGCTTAGGGTGAGGGTTAGGGTGAGGGTGACATTAATGGTGAAAGTGAGAGTTAGGCTGAGAGTGAGGATTAAGGTAAGGGTGAGTGTTAGAGTTAGGGTGAGGGTTAGGGTTAGGGTTAAGTTGAGGGTGAGGTTTATATTGAGGATTAGTTTTAGGGTAAGTGTGAGGTTTAGGGTGAGGATGAGGGTTAGGGTTAGGGTGAGGGCTAGGGTGAAGGTGAGAGTTAGGGTTAGTGTGAGTGCTAGTGTTAGGGTTAGGTTTAGTGTTATGGTGAGTTTAAATGTTAAGGGGAGAGTTAGGGTTAGGTTGAGTGTTATGGTTAGAATGATGGTTAGGGTTAGGGTTATTGTTAGGGTTAAGATTAGGGTTACGGTTACGGTGAGGGTGAGGGTTAGGGTTAGGGTGAGGGTTAGGTTTATGTTTAGGGTTAGAGTTAGAGTTACTGTTAGGGTGAGGGTGAGGTTTAGGGTTAGTGTTAGCTTTTGTGTTAGGGTTAGGGTTAGGGTGAGCGTTAGTGTGAGGGTTAGGGTAAGGCTTAAGCTTAGGCTTAGGGTTAGGCTTAGGCCGAGCATGAGGGTGAGGGTTCGGGTTAGGGTTAGGGTGAGGGTTAGGGTTAGGGTGAGCACTAGGATGAGGTTTAGGGTTAGGATTACAGTTAGGGTGAGCGCTAGGGTGAGGGTTACTGTGAGGGTTATTGTTAGGTTTAGGATTAGGTGTAGATTGAGGGTCATTGTGAGGGTTGGGGTTATTGTTAGGGTTAGGCTTAGGGTTAGAGTGAGGGTTAGGATTAGGGTTTGGTTTAGGGTGAGGGTGAGGGTTAGGGTTAGGGTTAGGGTGAGGATGAGGGTGAGGTTAGGGTTAGGGTTAGTGTGAGTGTTAGGGTTACAGTGAGGGTTATGGTTAGGGTGAGGGTTAGGGTTAGGTTTAGGGTGAGGGTGAGGGATAGTGTGAGGGTGAGGTTTAGGGTTAGGGTGAGGATGAGGTTTAGGGTGAGGGTGAGGATTTGTGTTAGTGTTACCGTGAGGTTTAGGGTTATGTTTAGGGTTAGGGTTAGGGCGAGTGTGAGGTTTAGGCTTAGATATAGGGTTAGGGTGAGGGTTAGGTTGAGGTTAAGGGTTAGTGTGAGGGTTAGGGGTAGGGGTAGGGTGAGGGTTAGCGTTAGGGTGAGTGTTAGGGTTAGGATTAGGTTTAGGGTATGTGCTAGGTTGAGTGTTAGGGTTAGGGCCAGGGTGAAGTTGAGGGTTAGGGTTAGGGTTAGCGTGCAGTTTAGGTTTAGGGTGATGGTTAGCGTTAGTGTGAGGGTTAGTGTTAGTGTTAGTGTTAGGGTGAGGGTAAGTGTTAGGGTAAATTTTAGGTTTAGGGTAAGGTTTAGCATTAGGCTTAGGGTTAGGGTTTGGGTGTGGGTGAGGTTTAGGGTTAGAGTTAGGGTTAGGGTGAATGTTAGGGTTAGTGTTAGGGTTAGGGTTAGGGTGAGGTTTAGGGTTTGGTTAAGGGTTAGAGTTAGGGTTAGGGTGAGGGTGAGATTTAGGGTTAGAGTTAGGGTTAGGGTGAGGGTTAGGTTGAGGGTTAGGGTTAGGCTTAGAGTTAGGTTAGGGTGAGGGTGAGAGTTAGGGGGAGGGTTAGGGTTAGGATTAGTGTTAGGTTTAGGATTAGGGTTAGGGTAAGGTTGAGTGTGCGTGTTAAGGTTAGGTTTAGGGTTAGGCTTAGGGTTAGGCTGAGGGTGACGTTGAAGGTGAGGGTTAGGGTTAGGGTTAGGTTTAGGGTTCGGGTTAGGGTTAGTTTAGCGTTTTGGTGAGGTTGAGGTTTTGGGTTAGAATTAGGGTTAGGGTGAGGCAGAGCATGAGGATTAGGGTTAGGGTTAGTGTTAGGGTTAGGGTTAGGGTGAGTGTTAGGGTGAGTGTGAGGGTTAGTGTTAAGGTTAGGTTTAGCCTTAGGTTTAGGCTGAGGGTGAGGTTGAGGTTTAGAGTTAGTGTTAGTGTTAGGGTTAGGGTTAGCATGAGGGTCAGGTTTACATTTAGGCTTAGGATTTGGCTTAAGCTTAGGCCGAGCATGAGGGTGAGGTTTAGGGTTAGGGTGAGGGTTAGGGTGTGGGTGACGGTAAGGGTAAAAGTGAGGGTTAGGCTGACGGTGAGGGTTACTGTAAGGGTGAGGGTTAGCATTAGGGTGAGGTTTAGGGTTAGGGGTAGAGTGAGGGTGAAGGTTACATTGGAGATTAGTGTTAGGGTTAGGGTGAGGTTTAGGGGGAGGATGAGGGTTAGGGTTAGGTTGAGGGCTAGGGTGAGGGTTAGGTTTAAGTTTAGGGTTAGCTTTAGGGTTAGGGTGATGGTTAGGGTTAGTGTGAGGGTCAGTGTTAGTGTTAGGGTTTGTGTTAGGGTGAGGGTTAGGGTTAGGGTGAGGTTACGGTGAGGGTGAGGGTGAAGGTTAGGATTAGGATTAGGATGAGATTTAAGTTTATGTTTAGGGTTAGAGTTAGGGTTATGGTGAGTGTGAGGTTTATGTTTAGAGTTAGGGTTAGTGTTAGGTTTAGGGTTAGATTTAGGATTAAGGTTAGGGTGAGGGTGAGTGTGAGGGTTAGGGTTTGGGTTAGGCTTATGCTGAGGGTGAGGATGGGGGTGAGGATTAGGGTTAGGGTGATGGTTAGGGTTAGGGTTAGGTTGAGGGTTAGGATGAGCGTTAGATTTAGGGTGAGGTTTAGGGTGAGGGTGAAAGTAAGTGTAAAGGTGAGGGTTAGGCTGAGGGTGCGTGTTCCCTTAAGGGTGAGAGTTAGGATTAGGGTGAGGGTTAGGGTAAGGGTTAGGGTGAGGTTTAGGGTGAGGGTGAGGGTTAGATTGAGGATCAGTGTTGGGGTTTGTGTGAGGTTTAGGGTGAGGATGAGGGTTAGGTTTAGGTTGAGGGTTAGGGTTAGAATTAGGGTTAGGGTGAGGGCTAGGGTGAGGCTGAGGGTTAGGGTTAGGGTTAAGGTGAGGTTTAGGGTTAGGGTGAGAGTTAGGGTTACTGTGAGGGTTAGTGTTAGAGTTAGAGTTAATGTTAGGGTGAGGGTAAGTGTTAGGGTGAGGCTTAGGGTTAGGGTGAGGGTTATGTTAGGGTGAGGGTTAAGGTTAGGTTTAGGGTGTTTGTTAAGTTTAGAGTTAGGGTTAAGGTGAGGGTGAGGGTGAGGGTTAGGGTTAGAATGAGGTTTAGGGTTAGGTTTAGGGTGCAAGTGAAGGTTAGGATGAGGGTGGGGGTGAGGTTTATTGTTAGGTTTAGGGTTAGGGTGAGGCTTAGGGTTAGGGTGAGAGTTAGGGTTAGTGTGAGGGTTAATGTTAGGGTTTGTGTTAGGGTGAGGTTAATTGTTAGGTTGAGGGTTAGGTTTTGGGTGAGTGTTATGGATAGTGTTAAGGTTAGGGCTACGGTTACGTTGAGTGTGATTGTGAGGGTTAGGGTTAGGGTGAGGTATAGGTTTCGGGTTAGGGTTAGGTTTAGCATTAGGGTTAGTGTGAGGTTGAGGTTTTGGGTTAGAATTAGGGTTAGGGTGAGGCTGAGGGTGTGGATTAGGGTTAGGGTTAGTGTTAGGGTTAGGGTTAGGATGAGTGTTAGGGTGATTGTGAGAGTTAGTGTTAAGGTTAGGTTGAGCCTTAGGTTTAGGCTGAGGGTGAGGGTGAGGGTGAGGTTGAGGTTTAGAGTTAGTGTTAGTGTTACGGTTAGGGTTAGGGCGAGGGTCAGGTTTACAGTTAGGCTTAGGCTTAGGCCGAGCATGAGGATGAGGTTTAGGGTTAGGGTGAGGGTTAGGGTGGGGGTGACGGTAACGGTAAACGTGAGGGTTAGGCTGAGCGTGAGGGTGACTGTAAGGGTGAGGGTTAGCATTAGGGTGAGCTTAAGGGTATTGGTAGAGTGAGGGTGAGGGTTAGATTGAGGATTAGAGTTAGGGTTAGGGTGAGGGTTAGGGTGGGGGTGACGGTAAGGGTACATGTTAGGGTTAGGCTGAGCGTGAGGGTTACTGTAAGGGTGAGGGTTAGCGTTAGGGTGAGGTTTATGGTTAGGTGTAGAGTGAGGGTGAGGGTTAGATTGAGGATTAGTGTTAGGGTTAGGGTGAGTTTTAGGGGGAGGATGAGGGTTAGGGTTAGGGTGAGGGCTAGGGTGAGGGGTAGGGTTAAGGTTAGGTTTAGCTTTAGGGTTAGGGTGATGGTTAAGGTTAGTGTGAGGGTCAGTGTTAGTGTTAGGGTTTGGGTTAAGGTGAGGGTAAGTGTTAGGGTGAGGGTTAGGGTTAGTGTGAGGGTTACGTTGAGGGTGAGGTTAAAGGTTAGGATTAGGATTAGGATGAGGTTTAAGTTTAGGTTTAGGGTTAAAGTTAGGATTAGGGTGAGAGTGAGGATTATGTTTAGAGTTAGGGTTAGTGTTAGGGTTCGGGTTAGGGTGAGGGTCAGGTGTACGGTTAGGCTTAGGCGTAGGCTTAGGCCGAGCATAAGGGTGAGGTTAGGGTTAGGGTTTGGGTGAGTGTTAGGATGAGGTTTAGGGTTAGGATTAGGGTTAGGGTGAGGCTTAGGGTTAGGATTAGGGTTAGGGTGAGGGCTAGGGTGAGGATGAGGGTTAGGGTTAGTGTGATGGTTAGGTTTACGGTTAGGGTGAGGGTTAGAATGTGGGTTAGGGTTAGGGTGAGGGTTAGGGTGAGGGTGACATTATGGGTAAAGGTGAGGGTTAGGCTTAGGCTGAGGGTTAGGATGAGGATTAGGTTTAGGGTTAGGCTGTGCGTGAGGGTTAGATTGAGTATTAGTGTTAGGGTTAGTGTGAGGTTTAGGGTGAGGATGAGGGTTAGGGTTAGTGTGAGGGCTAGGGTGAGGTTGAGGCTTAGGTATAGGGTTAGGTTGAGGTTTAGGGTTAAGGTGATGGTTAGGGTTAGTGTGAAGGTTCGTGTTAGTATTAGGGTGAGTTTTAGGCTGAGGTTTAGCATTAGGGTGAGGGTTATGTTTAGGGTTACTGTTAGGGTTAGGGTTAGGGTTATTGTTAGGGTTAGGGTTACTGTTACGGTGAGGGTGACGGTTAGGGTTAGGGTTAGGGTGAGGTTTAGGTTTATGGTCAGGTTTAGAGTTAGAGTTAGGGAGAGGGTGAGGTTTAGGTTTAGGGTTAGGGTTAGTGGGAGGGTTAGGGTGAGGGTTAGGGTGAGTGTTAGTGTTAGGATTAGGGTTAAGGTGAGGGTGATTGTGAGGGTTAGGGTAGGCTTAGGATTAATGTTAGGCTGAGGGTGAGGGTGAGGGTGAGGGTTAGGGTTAGCTTGAGGGTTAGGGTTAGGGTTAGGTTGAGGGTTAGGGTTATTGTTAGGGTGAGGGTTAGGATGAGGTTTAGGGTTTGGATTAGGGTTAGGATGAGGGCAAGGGTGAGGGTGAGGTTTAGGGTTAGCATTATGGTGAGGTTTTGGATTAGGGTTGGGTTTAGTGTTTGGGTGAGGGTTAGGGTTAGTGTTATGGTGAGGGTGAGGGTTAGGGTTAGGTTGAGGGTTAGGGTTAGGTTTAGGGTGAGGGTTAGTGTTAGTGTTAATGTTAGAGTTAGTGTTATTATTAGGTTTAGGGTTAGAGTTACGGTGAGGTGGTGGGTAAGGGTGAGAGTTAGGGTTAGGGTGAGGTTTAGGGTGAGGTTTAAGGTTAGGGTCAGGGTTAGGGTGAGGGTGAGGTTTAGGGTTAGAATTAGGGTTAGGGGGAGGGTTAGGGTGAGGTTTAGGGTTAGGGTTAGTGTTAGGGTTAGGGTGATGGTGAGGGTTAGTTTGAGGTTTAGAGATAAGTTTATGGTTAGGATTAGGGTTAGGTTGAGGGTGACTGTGAGGGTTAGCGTGAGGGTTAGTCTTAGGCTTAGTGTTAGGCTGATGGTGAGGGTAGATGTGAGGATTAGGTTTAGGGTGATGGTTAGGTTTAGGGTTAGTGTTATTGTTAGGGTTAGGGTTACAATTATGTTGAAGTTGATGGTGTGGGTGAGGATTAGTTTTAGGGTTAGGGTGGTGTTTAGGGTTAAGGTTAGGGTTAGGGTGAGGGTGAGGTTTATGGTTAGATATTGGGTTAGGGGGAGAGGGAGAGTGAGGTTTAGGGCTAGGGTTAGTGTTAGGGTTAGGGTGAGGGTCAGGGTTAGTTTGAGTTTTAGGGTTAGGGTTAGGGTTAGGGTTAATGTGAGGGTTAGGGTTAGGGTTAGGGTTAGGGTTAGGGTTAGGGTTAGTGTGAGGGTTAGCTTTATGGTTAGAGTTAGTGTTAGGGTGATTGTAAGTGTTAGGTTGAGTGTTTGGGTTAGGGTGAGTGTTATGGTTAGGGTGAGGGTTAGGATTAGGGTTAGGGTTATTGTTAGGGTTAGGTTTAGGGTTACAGTTACGCTGAGGGTGAGGGTGAGGGTTAGGTTTAGGGTTAAGGTGAGGTTTAGGATTTGGGTTAGGTTTAGAGTTAGGTTTAGGGTGAGGGTGAGTTTTAGGGGTAGAGTTAGGGTTAGGGTTAGGGTTAGGTTGAGGGTTAGGGTTATGGTTAGGGTTAGGGTTAGGGTGAGGGTGAGTGTGAGGGTTAGGGTTAGTGTTAGGGTGAGGGTTAGTGTGAGGGTTAGGGTTAGGCTTAGGGTTATTGTTAGGGTTAGGGTTAGGGTGAGGGTGAGGTTTAGGTTTATAGCTAGGTTTAGGGTGAGGGTGAGGGTGAGGGTTAGGGTTAGGGTTATTGTTGGAATTAGGGTTAGGGTGAGTGTTACGATGAGGGTGAGGGTTAGGCTTAGGGTTAGGAGGAGGGTAAGTGTTAGGGTGAGGGTTAGGGTCAGTGTGATGGATATGGTTAGGATGAGCGTTAGCGTTAGGGTTAGGGTTATTGTTAGGGTTAGGGTTAGTGTTATTGTTAGGGTAAGTTTTATATTTATGGTTAAGGTGAGGGTGAGGTTTTGGTTTATGGTTAAGGTGAGGTTTAGGGTTTGGGTTAGGGTTAGAGTTATGGTTAGGGTTAGGGTGAGGTTTAGGGTTAGAGTCAAAGTTAGGTTGAGGGTTAGGTTGAGGGTTAGGGTTAGGGTTAGTGTTTGGGTTAGGGTTAGGGTGAGATTTAGGGGGAGGTTTAGGGTTAGGGTTAGGCTTAGGCTTAGGGTTAGGCTGAGGGTGAGTGTGTGTGTTAGGGTTAGGTTTAGGCTCAGGCTGAGGGTGAGGTTGAGGGTGAGAACGCTAGGGTTAAAGTGAGGGTTATGCTTAGGTTTAGAGGGAGGGTTAGGATGAGATTTATGGTTAGGATTAGGGTTAAGGTGAGGGCTAGGGTGATTTTGAGGTTTAGGTTTAGGGTTAGGGTGAGGTTTAGGGTTAGGTTTAAGGTTAGGGTCAGGGTGACCTTTAGGTTTAGAGTTAGGGTTAGTGTGAGGCTGAGGGTGTGGGTTAGGTTTAGGTTTAATGTTAGGGTTAAGGTTAAGGTGAGGGTTAGGGTGAGGGTGAGGGTTAGGGTTATGTTCAGCATTAGGATTAGGGTTAGGGTTAGGGTGAGTGTGAGGGGTAGGGTTAGGGTTAGGCTTAGGCTTAGGCTGAGGGTGAGGGTGAGTGTGAAGTTTAGGGTTAGGGTGAGGGTGAGGGTTAGGGTTAGGGTGAGGGTTAAGGTTCGGATTAGAGGGAGGGTTAGGATGAGGGTTAGGGTTAGGATTAGTGTTAGGGGGAGGGCTAGGGTGAGGGTGAGGTTTATGGTGATGATTAGGGTGAGTTTTAGGGTTAGGGTTAGATTGAGGTTGAGATTTAGGGTTAGAGTTAGGGTTAGGGTGTGGCTGAGGGTGAGGGTTAGGTTTAGGGTTAGTGTTAGGGTTAGGGTTAAGATGAGTGATAGAGTGAGGGTGAGGTTTAGGCTTAGGGTTAGTATTAGGATTAGGGTTAGAGTTAGGGTGAGTGTGAGGTTTAGTGTTAGGGATAGGCTTAGGCTTAGGCTGAGGCTGAGAGTGAGGGTTAGGCTTAGGGTGAGTGTTAGGGATAGGGTTAGGGTGAGAGTTAGGGTTAGTGTTAAGTTTAGGCTTAGGGTGAGGGGTACGGTAAGGGTTTTGTGAGGGTGATGGATAGGGTTAGGGTTAGTGTTAGGGTGAGGATTAGGGTTAGTATTTGTGTTAGGGTGAGGGCTAGGGTGAGGATGAGGTTTAGGGTTAGGGTTATGGTGAGGTTTATGGTTAGGGTTAGGTTTAGGGTGAGATTGAGGTTTAGGGTTAGAGTTAGGTTTAGGGTGAGGCTGATTGTGAGGGTTTGGGTTAGGGTTATTTTCAGATTTAAGTTTTGGGTGAGGTTTAGGGTAAGGGTGAGTGTTAGGCTTAGAGTTAGGATTAGGATTCATGTTAGTCTTAAGCTGAGGGTGAGGGTGACAGTGAGGGTTAGGGTTAGGATGTGGTGTAGGGTTAGGATTAGGGTTAGGGTGAGCACTAGGGTGAGGGTTACTGTGAGGGTTAGGTTTAGGTTTAGGATTAGGTTTAGGTTGAGGGTGAGTGTGAGGATTAGGGTTAGGGTTAGGGTTAGGCTTAGGGTTAGGGTGAGAGTTAAGGTTAGGGTTTGGTTTAGGGTAAGGGGGATGGTTAGACTTAGGGTGAGGGTGAGGGTTAGGGTGAGGTTTAGGGTTAGGGTTAATGTGAGTGTTAGGGTTACGGTGAGGGTTATGGTTAGGTTGAGGGTTAGGGTTAGGGTTAGGGTTAGGGTGAGGGTTAGTGTGAGGGTGAGGTTTAGTGTTAGGGTGAGGGTGAGGTTTAGGGTGAGGTTGAGGTTTAGGGTTAGGGTTCGGGTGAATTTTAGGGTTACGGTTAGTGTTAGGGTTAGGGCAAGTGTGAGGTTTAGGGTTAGAGTTAGGGTTAGTGTGAGGGTTAGGGTGAGGTTTAGGGTTAGTGTGAGGGTCAGGGGTAGGGTTAGGTTGAAGCTTAGCATTTGAGTGAGGGTTAGGTTTAGGTTTAGGTTTAGAGTGAGTGTTAGGGTGAGTGTTAGTGTTAGGATTAGGATTAGGGTATGTGCTAGGGTGAGTGTTAGTGTTAGGGTTAGTGTTATGTTGAGGGTTAGGGTTAGGGTTAGTGTTAGGTTTAGGGTTGGGGTTAGGGTTAGGATTAGGGTTAAGGTGAAGGTGAGTGTGAGGGTTAGGGTTAGTGTTAGCCTTAGGGTTAGGCTGAGGCTGAGGGTGAGGGTGAGGTTTAGATTAAGGGTGAGGTTTAGGTTTAGGGTTAGAGTGAGGGTTAGTGTGAGTGTTAGGGTTAGGATTAGGGTTAGGGTATGTGCTAGGGTGAGGGTTTGGGTTAGGGTTAGGCTGAGCGTGAGGGTGGTGATAAGGATGAGGTTTAGAGTGATGGTTCAGGTTATCGTTAGTTTGAGAGTTAGGATGAGGGTTAGGGTTAGGATTAGGGTTAGGGTGAGGGCTAGGCTGAGTGTGAGGTTAAGGGATAGGTTTAGGCCTAGGCTTAGGTTAGGCTGAGGCTGAAGGTGAGGGTGAGGTTTAGGGTTATTTTGATGGATAGGGTTATGGTTAGGGTCACGTTTAGGATGAGGGTTTGGATTAAGGTGAGGGTTAGGATGAGGGTGACAGTAAGAGTAAAGGTGAGGGTTAGGCTGAGGGTGAGGGTGCGGGTTAGATTGAGGATTAGTTTTAGGGTTAGTGTGAGGTTTAGTGTGAGAGTGAGCGTTAGGGTCAGTGTGAGGGCCAGGGTGAAGTTGAGGGTTAGGGTTAGTGTTAGGGTGAGATTTAGGTTTAAGGTGATGGTTAGCGTTAGTGTGAGGGTTAGTGTTAGTGTTAGTGTTAGGGTGAGGGTAAGTTTCAGGGTAAGGTTTAGGTTTAGGGTGACGTTTAGCATTAGGCTTAGTGTTAGGGTTAGGGTGAGGGTGAGGTTTAGGGTTAGAGTTAGGGTTAGGATGAATGTTAGCGTTAAGGTTAGGGTTAAGGTTAGGGTGAGGTTTAGGGTTTGGTTTAGGGTTAGAGTTAGGGTTAGGGTGAGGGTGAGATTTAGGGTTAGAATTAGGGTTAGGGTGAGGGTTAGGTTGAGGGTTAGGGTTAGTGTTAGGGTTAGGGTGAGGGTGAGAGGTAGGGGGAGGGTTAAGGTTACGGTTAGGGTTAGGGTTAGGATTAGGGTTAGGGTGAGGGTGACTGTGAGGGATAGGTTTAGGGTTAGTCTTTGGCTTAGGGTTAGGCTGAGGGTGAGGGTGGGGATAAGGATGAGGTTTAGAGTGATGCTTCAGGTTATCGTTAGGTTGAGGGTTAGAATGAAGGTTACGGTTAGGATTAGGGTTAGGGTGAGGGCTAGTGTGAGTGTGAGGTTTAGGGATAGTGAGGGTGAGGGTTAGGGTTAGTGTGATGGTTAGGGTTATGGTTAGGTTGAGGTTTAGGATGAGGGTTTGGTTTAAGGTGAGGGTTAGGATGAGAGTGACAGTAAGACAAAAGGTGAGGGTTAGGCCGAGGGTGAGGGATATGGTAAGGGTGAGGGTTCGGTTTAGTTTTAGGGTGAGGGTGAGGGTTAGATTGAGGATTAGTGTTAGGGTTAGTGTGAGGTTTAGTGTGAGGGTGAGGCTTAGGGTTAGGGTGAGGGCCAGGGTGAAGTTGAGGGTTAGGGTTAGGGTTAGGGTGAGGTTTAGGTTTTGCGGTATGGTTAGCGTTAGTGTGAGGGTTAGTGTTAGTGTTAGTGTTAGTGTTAGGGTGAGGGTAAGTGTTAGGGTAATGTTTAGATTTAGGGTGATGTTTAGCATTGGGTTAGGGTTAGGGATAGGGTGAGGGTGAGGTTAAGGTTATAGTTAGGGTTAGGGTGAATCTTAGGGTTAGGGTTAGGGTTAGGGTTAGGGTGAGGTTTAGGGTTTGGTTTAGGGTTAGAGTTAGGGTTAGGGTGATGGTGAGATTTAGGGTTAGAGTTAGGGTTAGGGTGAGGGTTAGGTTGAGGGTTAGGGTTAGGCTTCGTCTTAGGTTTAGGGTGAGGGTGAGAGTTAGGAGCAGGGTTAGGGTTAGGGTTAGGGTTAGGATTAGGATTAGGTTTAGGGTGATGGTGAGTGTGAGGGTTAGGTTTAGGGTTAGTCTTTGGCTTAGGGTTAGGCTGAGGGTGATTGTGGGGATAAGGGTTAGAGTTAGGGTTAGGGTAAATGTTAGGGTTACAGTTATGGTTAGGGTTAGGGTGAGGTTTAGGGTTTGGTTTAGGGTTAGAGTTAGGGTTAGGATGAGGGTGAGATTTAGGGTTAGAGTTAGGGTTAGAGTGAGGGTTAGGTTGAGGGTTAGGGTTAGGCTTAGTCTTAGGGTTAGGGTGAGGGTGAGAATTAGGGGGATGCTCAGTGATAGGGTTAGGATTAGGGTTAGGGTAAGGGTGAGTGTGTGTGTTAGGGTTAGTTTTAGGGTTAGGCTTAGGGTTAGGCTGAGAGTGAGGTTGAAGGTGAGGTTTAGGGTTAGGGTTAATATTAGGGTTAGGGTTACAGTGAGGTTTAGGGTGAGGGTGAGGGATAGGGTTAGGGTTAGGATTAGGTTTAGGTTTAGGGTTAGAGTTAGTGTGAGGTTTAGGGTTAGGTTTAGGGTTAGGCTTAGGGTTAGGCTGAGGGTGAGGGTGAGGGTGAGGGTTAGGGTTAGGGTGAGGGTTAGGGTTAGGGTTAGGGTGAGGTTTAGTTTTAGGGTTAGGGTTAGAGTTAAGGTTAGTGTTAGTGTTAGGGTTAGGGTGAGAGTTAGGGGGAGCGTTAGGGTTTGGGTTAGGTTTAGGGTTAGGTTTAGCATTAGGGTTAGGGTGAGGGTGAGGTTTAGGGTGATAATTAGGGTTAGTGTGAGACTGAGGGTGAGGGTTAGGGTTAGGGTTAGTTTTAGGTTTAGGGTTAGGGTGAGCTTTAGGGTGAGGGTGAGGGTTAGGGTTAGGGTTAGGATTAGGATTAGGGTTAGGGTTATTGTGAGTGTGAGGGTTAGTTTTAGGGTTAGGGTTAGCCTTAGGATTATGGTGAGGGTGAGGGTTAGTGTGCGGTTTAGGTTTGAATTAGGGTTAGTGTTAGGGTTAGGGTAATGTTTAGCTTAGTGTGAGGGTCAGTGTTAGTTTTAAGTTTTGGGTTAGGGTGAAGGTAAGTGTTAGGTTGAGGGTTAGGTTTAGGGTGAGGGTTACGGTTAGGGTGAGTGTGAATGTTACAGTTAGGGTAGGATGAGGTTTAGGGTTAGAGACAGGCTTAGGGTGAGAGTGAGGTTTAGGTTTAGAGTTCAGGTTAGTGTTAGGGATAGGGTTAGGGTGAGGGTCAGGTGTATGGTTAGGCTTAGGTTTGGGCTTAGGCTTAGGCCGAGCATGAGGGTGAGGGTTAGGTTTAGGGTTAGGGTGAGTGTTAGGATGAGGTTTAGGGTAAGGATTAGGGTTAGGGTGAGGGCTATGTTGAGGGTTACGGTTAGGGTGATGTTTAGAGATATGGTTAGGTTTAGGATTAGGGTTAGGGTAGAGTCAGTGTGAAGGTTAGGGTTAGGCTTAGGCTTAGGCTTAGAGTTAAGGTTCGGGTTCGGGTTAGGGTTTGGATTAGGGTGAGGGTAAAGCTTAGGATTAGTGTTAAATTTAGGTTTACGTTCAGATTTAGGTTTAGGGTTAGGGTTAGGGTTAAGCTTACTCTGAGGGTTAGGGTTAGGGTTATAGTTAGGCTTAGGGTTAGGCTGAGGATGAGGGTGGGGGTGACGATTAGGGTTAGGCTTAGGGTTATGGTTATTGTTAGTGTTATGGTTAGGGTTAAGATTGCGGTGATGGTGAGGCTGAGGGTGAGGGTTATGGTTAGTGTTAGGGATAGTGTAAGGGTTATGGTTAGTGTTATTATTAGGGTTATGGTTAGAGTTACTTTGAGGTGGTGGGTAAGGGTGAGGGTTAGGATTAGGGTGAGGTTTAAAGTTAGGGTTAGTGTTAGGGTGAGGGTGAGATTTAGGGTTAGAGTTAGGGTTAGGGGGATGTTAGGGTGAGGTTTAGCGTTAGGGTTAGGGTGAGGGTTAGGGTTAGGGTGAGGTTGATGTTTAGGGTTAGAGTTAGGGTTAGGGGGAGGGTTAGGTTGAGATTTAGGGTTAGGGTTAGGGTTAGGTTTAGGGTGAGGGTTAGGTTGAGCTTTAGGGATATGGTTAAGGTTAGTTTTAGGTTTAGGGTGAGGTTGAGTGTGATGGTTAGGGTGAGGGTTAGGCTTAGGCTTAGGGTTAGGCTGAGGGTGAGGGTGGAGGTGAGGATTATGTTTAAGGTGATGGTTAGGGTTAGGGTTAGGGTTACTGTTAGGGTTAGGGTTATAGATATTGTGAAGTTGAGAGTACTGGTGTGGATTAGGGTTAGGGTTAGGGTGGTGTTTAGGGTTAAGGTTAGGGTTAGGGTTTGGGTGAGGTTTACGGTTAGATATAGGGTTATGGGAAGAGGGAGGGTGAGGTTTAGGCTTAGGGTTAGTGTTAGGCTTAGGGTGAGGGTGAGGGCTAGGTTGAGGTTTAGGTTTAGCGTTAGGGTTAGGGTTAGTGTGAGGGTTAGCTTTAGGGTTAGGGTTTGTGTTTGGGTGAGGGTAAGTGTTAGGGTGAGGGTTTGGGTTAGGGTGAGGGTTATGGTTAGGGTGAGGGTTAGGATTAGGGTTAGGGTTATTGTTAGGTTTAGGTTTAGGGTTACAGTTACTGTGAGGTTGAGGGTGAGGATTAGGGTTAATGTTAGGGTGAGGTTTAGGGTTTGGGTTAGGGGTAGCGTTAGGTTTAGGGTGAAGGTGAGGTTTAGGGTTACAGTTAGGGTTAGGGTGAGAGTTAGGTTGAGGGTTAGTGTTAGGGTTAGGTTGATGGTGTGGTGAGGGTTAGGTTTAGGGTGAGTGTTAGGGTTAGGGTTAGGTTGAGAGTTAGGATTCAGGTTTAGTTTAGAATTAGGTTGAGGGTTAGGATAAGGGTTATGGTGAGGGTGAAGTTTAGGGTTAGGTTGAGGGTTAGGGTTAAGGTTAGGGTTAGGGTGAGGGTGAGTGTGAGGGTTAGGCTTAAGGTTAGCATTAGGATTAGGGTAAAGTTTAGGGTGAGTGTGAGGGTTAGGGTTAGGGTTAGGTTGAGGCTAAGTGTTAGGGTGAGGGTGAGGGTTACGGTGAAGGATATGGTTAGGATGAGGGTTAGAGTTAGGGTTATTGTTTGGGTTAGGGTTAGGTTTATTCTTAGGGTAAGGTTTATATTTACGGTTACGGTGAGGGTGAGGGTTAGGGTTAGGGTTAGGCTTTGTTTAAGGGTTTGGGTTAGGGTTTGAGTTAGGGTTAGGGTGAGGGTGAGGTTTAGGGTTAGACTCAGGGTTAGGGTGAGGGTTAGGTTGAGGGTTAGGTTTAGGGTTAGTGTTAGGTTTAGTGTTAGGGTGAGAGTTAGGGGGAAGGTTAGGGTTAGGGTTAGGGTTAGTATTAGGTTTAGGGTGAGGGTGAGTGTGTGGGTTAGGGTTATATTTAGAATTAGGCTTAGATTTATGCTGAGGGTGAGTGTGTGTGTTAGGGGTAGGTTTAGGGTTAGGCTTAGGGTTAGGCTGAGGGTGAGGTTGAGGGTGAGAACGTTAGGGTTAAGGTGAGCATTATGCTTAGGTATAGGGGAGGGTTAGGATGAGTTTTACGGTTAGGATTACAGCTAGGGGGAGGGCTAGGGTGAGGGTGATGGTTAGGTTTAGGGTTAGGGTTGGGTTTAGGGTTAGGTTAGGGTTAGGGTCAGGGTGACGTTAATGGTTAGAGTTAGGGTTAGGGTGAGGCTGTGGGTGTGGGTTAGGGTTAGGGTTAATGTTAGGTTAGGGTTAAGGTGAGGGTTTGAGTGAGGGTGAGGGTTAGGGTTAGTGTCAGCTTTAGGATTAGTGTTAGGTTTAGGGTGAGTGTGATGGTTAGGGTTAGGGTTAGGCTTAGGCTTAGGCTGAGGGTGAGGCTGAGGGTGAGAGTTAGGGTTAGGGAGAGGGTTAAGGTTAGGGTTAGGGGGAGGATTAGGATGAGGGTTAAGGTTAGGGGGAGAGCTAGGTTGAGGGTGAGGTTTATGGTTATGGTTAGGGTGAGGTTTAGCGTTAGGGTTAAGGTGAGGGTGAGATTTAGGGTTAGAGTTAGGTCTAGGGTGAGGCTCAGGGTGAGGGTTAGGTTTCGGGTTAGTGTTAGGGTTAGGGTTAAGGTGAGGGATAAGGTGAGGGTGAGGGTTAGGGTTAGGCTTAGGCTTAGGCTGAGGCTGAGGCTGAGTGTGAGGGTTATGCTTAGGGTGAGGGTTAGTGTTAGGATTAGGGTGAGAGTTAGGGTTTGGGTTAAATTTAGGGTTAGGGTGAGGGGTATGTTAAGGGTTTTGGTGACGGTGAGGTTTAGGGTTAGGGTGAGGGTTAGAATGAGGGTTAGGGTTAGGATTAGGGTGAGGGTGAGGGCTAGGGTGAGGATGAGGATTAGGGTTAGGGTTAGGGTTAGGGTGAGGTTAAGGGTTAGGTTTAGGGTTAGGGTTAGGGTGAGAATCATTTTTAGGGTTAGAGTTAGGGTTAGGGTGAGGCTGATTTTGAGGGTTTGGGTTAGGGTTATTGTTAGATTTAGGGTTAGGGTGAGGGTTAGGGTGATGGTGAGGGTTAGGCTTAGGGTTAGGATTAGGATTAGGGTAAGGGTTAGCGTGACTGTGAGGGTTAGGATTAGGGTTAGGGTTAGGATGAGGGTTATGGTTAGGCTTTTGGTTAGTGTTAATGTTATGGTGATTGTGAGGGTTAGGTTGAGGTTTTGGGGTAGGTTTAGGTTTAGATTTAGGGTTAGGGTAAGGGTGAGTGTGTGTGTTAGGGTTAGGTTTAGGGTTAGGCTTAGGGTTAGGCTGAGGGTGAGGTTAAGAGTGGGGGTTAGGGTTAGGGTGAGGGTTAGGGTTTGGGTTAAGTTCAGGATTAGGGTGATGGTTAGGGATAGGTTTATGGTGAGAGTGAAGGTTAGGATTAGGTTGAGGGTTAGGGATAGGGTTAAGGTGAGGGTTAGGGTTAGGGTTAGGGTGAGGGTTATGATGAGGATTAATGTTAGGATTAGGGTGAGGGCTGGTGTGAGGGTGAGGGTTAGGGTTAAGATGAGGTTTAGAGTTAGGATTAGGGTTAGGGTGATGTTTAGTGTTAGAGTTAGGGTTAGTGTTCAGGTTAAGGTTAGGTGAGGGTTACGGTTAGGCTTAGGCTTAGGCTTAGGCCTAGCATGAGGGTGAGTCTTAGAATTAGGTTTAGGGTGAGCGTTAGGCTTAGGGTGAGGGTTAGGTTGAGGTTTAGGGTTAGGATAAGGTTTAGGGAGAGCACTAAGTTGAGGGTTAGTGTGAGGGCTAGGGTTAGGGATAGGATTAGTTTTAGGTTTAGGTTTAGGTTGAGGGTGAGTGTGAGGGTTAGGGTTTGGGTGACGCTTAGGGTTAGGGTTTGATTTAGGGTGAGGGTGAGGGTTAGGGTTAGGGTGAGGGTGTGGGCGAAGGTGAGGGTTAGGGTTAGGGTTAGGGTTAGTGTGAGTGTTAGGGTTAGGGTGAGGGTTATGGTTAGGATGAGGGTTAGTGTTAGGTTTAGGCTTAGGCTTAGTCTTAGGGTAAGGCTGAGTGTTAGGGTTAGGGTGAGTGTGACTGTTAGGGTTTGGGTTAGGTTTAAGCTTAGGGATAGGCTGAGGGAGAGGGTGAGGGTGAGGGTTAGGGTTAGGGTGAGGGTGAGGTTTAGAGTTAGAGTTTGTGTTAAGGTGAGGGTTAGTGTGAGGGTTAGTGTTAGGCTTAATATTAGGTTTAGGGATAGGGTGAGTTTTAGGGTGAGGTTTAGGGTTAGGGATAGGGTTAGTTTTAGGATTAGGGTTTGGGTGAAGGTGAGTATGAGGGTTAGGGTTCGGGTTAGTGTTAGGGTTAGGCTTAGGGTTAGGCTGAGTGTGAGGTTGAGGGTTAGGATGAGGGTTAGGTTTAGGATTAGGTTTAGTGTGAGGGCTATCGTGAGGGTGAGGTTTAGGGTTAGGTTTAGGGTGAGGTTTAGGGCTCCGGTTAGGTTTAGGGTTAGGTTGAGGATTAGTGTTAGGGTTATGGTGAGGGTCAGGGTTAGGTTTAGTTTGAGGGTTAAAATTAGGTTTAGGGTTAGGATGAGGGTTGGGGTGAGGGTTAGGATGAGGTATAGAGTTACAATTAGAGTTAGGTTGAGGGCTAGGGTGATTGTGAATTTTAGTGTCAGGGTTAGGGTGAGGTTTAGGGTTAACTTTAGGTGTAGGTTTAGGGTGAGGGTTAAGGTTCGGGTTTGGGTGAGGGTGAAGGTTAGGTTTGGTGTGAGGGTTAGGGTGAGGACTAAGGTGAGGGTGAGGGTTAGGGTTAGTGTTAGGTTTAGGGTGAGGGTTAGGTTGAGGTTTAGGTTTAGATTTAGGGTTAGTGTTAGGATTAGGGTTTGGGTGAGGGTGAGTTTGAGCCTTAGGGTTAGGGTTAGGCTTAGGCTTAGTGTTAGGCTGAGGGTGAGTTTGGGGATGAGGATTAGGTTTAGAGTGCTGGTTTAGTTTATGGTTAGGTTTAGGGTTAGGATGAGGGTTAGGGTTAGGATTAATGTTAGGGTGAGGGCTATGGTGAGTGTCAGGTTTAGTGATTGGTTTAGGCTTAGGCTGAGGGTTAGGCTGAAGCTGAAGGTGAGGGTGAGGGCTAGGTTTAGGGTGATGGTTAGGGTTACTGTTAGGCTGAGGGTTAGGGTTAGGGTTAGGTTTAGGGTAAGGGTGACAGTAAGGGTAAAGGTGAGGGCTAGAGTTAAGTTGTGGGTTAGGGTGAGGATTAGGGTTAGGGTTACGGTGAGGGTGAGGGTTAGATTGAGTATCAGTATTAGGGTTAGTGTGAGGTTTAGGGTGAGGATTAGGTGTAGGTTTAGGGTGAGGGCTAGGGTGAGGGTGAGGGTTAGGGATAGGGTTAGGTTGAGGTTTAGGGTAAAGGTGATGGTTAGGTTTAGGGTGAGGGTTAGTGTTCGGATTAGGGTTAGTTTTAGGGTGAGGGTAAATGTTAGGGTGAGGGTTAGGGTTAGGGTGAGAGTTATGGTTAGGGTTTGGATTAGTATTAGTGTTAGGGTTATTTTAGGGTTAGGGATAGGTTTATGGTTACGGTGAGTGGGAGGGGGAGGGTTAGGGTTAGGGTTAGGGTGAGGTTTAGGTTTTGGGTTATGATTAGAGTTAGGGTTAGGTTGAGGGTGAGGTTTAGGTTTAGATTTAGGATTAGGGGGAGGGTTAGGGTGAGGGTTAGGGTTAGGGTTAGTGTTAGGATTAGGGTGAGGGTGAGTGTGAGTGTTAGGGTTAGGGTTAGGCTTAGGCATACGGTTACGCTGAGGGTAAGGTTGAAGGTGAGGGTTACGGTTAGGTTGAGGTTAGGGTTAGGGTTAGGGTGAGGGTTAGGATGAGGTTTAGAGTTAGGTTTAGGGTTAGGATGAGGGCAAGGGTGAGGGTGAGGTTTAGAGTTAGCATTATGGCGAGGTTAAGATTAGGGTTAGGTTTAGGGTTAGTGTTAGGGTTACTGTGATGGTGAGGTTTAGGGTTAGGGTGAGAGTTAGGGTTAGTTTGAGGGTGAAGGTTAGGATTAGGGTTAGGGTTATTGTTATTGTTATGGTTAAGTTTAAGTTCACAGTGAGGGTGAGGCTGAGGTTGAGGTTTAGGGTTAGGGTTAGGCTGAGGTTTAAGGTTAGGGTTAGGGTTAAGGTTAGTGTTATTGTTAGAGTTATGTTAGAGTTATGGTGAGGGTGAGGGTGAGGGTCAGGTTTAGGGTTAGGGTTAGGTTTAGGGTGAGGGTGAGATTTAGGGTTAGAGTAAGGTTTAGGGTAAGTGTTATGGTTAGGGTTAGGGTGAGGGTTAGGTTGAGTTTTAGGGTTAGGTTAAGGTTAGGTTGAGGATTAGGGTTATGGTGAGGGTGAGTGTGAGGGTTAGGGTTAGGGTTAGGCTTAGGCTTAGGGTTAGGCTGAGAGTAAGGGTGGGGATGACGATTAGGTTTAGGGTGACGGTTAGGGTTATGGTTAGAGTTACAGTTAGGATTAGGGTTAGGGTTAGGATTAGGGTTTGGGTGAAGGCTAGGGTGAGGGTGAGTGTTAAGGTTAGGTTTAGGCTTAGGGTTAGGTTTAGGCTGAGGCTGTGGGTGAGGGTGAGGTTTAGGGTTACGGTGATGCTTAGAGTTACAGTCAGGGTGTTGGTTAGGATGAGGGTTAGGGTTAGGGTGAGTGTTAGAATCAGGGTGATGGTAAGGGTAAAAGTGAAGGTTAGGCTGAGAGTGAGGATTATGGTAAGTCTGAGGGATAGGGTTAGGTTTAGGGTAAAGTTTAGGGTTAGGGTGAGGGTGAGGTTAAGATTGAGGATTAGTTTTAGGTTTAGTCTGAGGTTTAGGGTGAGGATGAGGGTTAGGGTTAGGGTGAGGGCTAAGGTGAGGGTTAGGGTTAGGGTGAGGTTTATGGTTAGGGTGACGGTTAGGGTTATGGTGAGGATTAGTGTTAGTGTTAGGTTTAGTGTTAGGGTGAGGGTTAGTGTCAGGTTGAGGTTTAGGTTTAGGGTGAGGGTTATAGTTAGAATGAGGGTTAGGGTTTTGTTTAGGGTTATTGTTAGGGTTAGGGTTACGGTTACAGTGAAGGAGAGGTTTAGGGTTAGGTTTAGGGTGAGGTTTATGTTTAGGGTTAGGGTTAGAGTTAGGATTAGGGTGAGGGTGAGGTTTAGGGTTAGAGTTAGCGTTAGTGTTAGTGTTAGGGTTAGGGTGACAGTTAGTGTGAGGGGTAGGGTTAGGCTTAAGCTTAGGTTTAGGCTTAGGCTTAGGCTGAGCATGAGGGTGAGGGTTAGGGTTAGGTTGAGTGTGAGGATTAGTGTTAGTGTTAGTGTTAGGGTTAGGGTTAGTGTTAGGATGAGGTTTAGGGTTAGGATTAGGGTTAGGGTGAAGGCTAGGTTGAGGGTGAGTTTTAGGGTTAGGCTTAGGCTTAGGTTTAGGCTGAAGGTGAGGGTGAGGGTGAGGGTTATGGTCAGCGTGATGGTTAAAGTTACAGTTAGGCTGAGGGTTAGGATGAGGGTCAGGGTTAGGATGAGGGTTAGGGTGAGGGTGACAGTAAGGGTAAAGGTGAGGATTAGGGTTAGGGTGAAGGTTAGGGTGAGGATTAAGGTTAGGGTTAGGGTGAGTGTGAGGGTTAGATTGAGTATTAGTGTTAGGGTTAGTGTGAGGTTTAGGGTGAGGATGAAGGGTAGCATTAGGGTGAGGGCTCGGGTTAGGTTCAGGGTTAGGGATAGGGTTAGATTGGTTAAGGTTAGGATTAGTGTTATTTTTAGGGTTAGGGTAAATATTATGGGTACAGTGAGGTTGAGGGTGAGCATCAGGGTTATGCTTAGCCTGAGGTTTAGGTTTAGGATTATGGTTAGAGTTAGGGTTAGGTTGAGGGTGAGGTTTAGGTTTAGAGTTAGGGTTAGTGGGAGGGTTAGGGTGTGGGTTAGGGTTAGGGTTAGGGTTAGTGTTAGGATTAGGGTTAGGGTGAGGGTGAGTGTGAGGATTAGGGTTAGCGTTAGGCTTAGGCTTAGGGTTAGGCTGAGGTTGAGGGTGAGGGTGAGGGTTAGGGTTAGGGTGAGGGTGAGGGTTAGGTTTAGGTTTAGGGTGAGTGTGAGGTTTAGGGTTAGGATTAGGGTTAGAGTTAGGGTTAATGTGAGGGTGAGGTTTAGTGTTAGATTTAGACTTAGGGTGAGGGTTAGTGTGAGGTTTAGGTTTAGGGTTAGTGTTAGGTTAGGGTTAGGGTGAGGGTTAGTGTGAGGGTTAGGGTTAGAGTTAGGGTTAGGGTTAGGATTAGGGTTAGGTTGAGGGTGAGTGTGTGGGTTAGGATTAGGTTTAGGGTTAGGCTTATGTTTAGGCTGCGGGTGAGGTTGAGGGTAAGACTTAGGTTTAGGTTGATGGTTAGGATTAGGGTTAGGGTGAGAGTTAGGATGAGGGTTAGGGTTAGGATTAGGGTTAGAGCTAGTGTGAGGGTGAGGTTTAGGGTTAGGGTTAGGGTGAGGTTTAGGGTTTGGGTTATGGTGAGGGTGAGGTTTACTGGTGGATTTAGGGTTAGGGTGAGTGTTAGGGTTAGGGTTTGTGTTAGGCTTAGGGTTATTGTGAGTGTTAGGTTTAGTTTGAGGGTTATGTTTATGGTTAGGATTAGGATTAGGGTGAGGGTGAGGGTGAGTGTGAGGATTAGGGTTAGGGTTAGGTTAGGCTGAGAGTGAGGGTGAGGGTTAGGGTTAGGTTGAGGGTGAGGTTTAGGGTTAGATTTAGTGTTAGTGTGAGCAGTAGTGTGAGGTTTAGTGTTAGGTTTAGGGTGTGGGTGAGGTTTATGGTTAGGGTGATGCTTAGGTTTACGGTCAGGGTGAGGGTTAGGATGAGGGTTAGGGTTAGTGTGAGGTTTAGGGTGAGGGTGACAGTAAGCGTAAAGTTGAGGGTTAGGCTGAGAGTAAGGATTAGGGTAAATGTTAGGATTGGGTTTGGGTAAAGGTGAGTGTTAGGGTTAGGGTGAGGGTGTGGTTTAGGTGGAAGATTAGTTTTAGGGTTAGTGTGAGGTTTAGCGTGAGGATGAGGGTTAAGGTTAGGGTGAGGGCTAGTGTGAGGGTGAGTGTTAGGGTTAGGGTTAGGGTGAGTGTTAGGGTTAGCATGATGGTTAGGGTTAGTGTGAGGGTTAGTGTTACGGTTAGGGTTAGTGTTAGGGTGACAGTAAGTGTTAGGGCGAGGGTTAGGGTTAGGGTTATGGTTATTGTTTGTGTTAGGGTTAGGATGAGGGTTAGGGTTTGGTTTAGGTTTAGGGTGAGGGCTAGGGTGAGGGTGATGGTTAGGGTTAGGGTTAGGCTTAGTGTTATTCTGAGGGTGAGGGTCAAGTTGAGGGTTAGTGTTAGAGTCATGGTTGGGTTACGGTTAGGATGAGGGTTAGAGTTTGTCTTAGTGTTAGTCTGAGGGTGAGGGTCAGGTTGAGGGTTAGTGTTAGGGTGATGGTTTGGGTTACGGTTAGGATGAGGGTTAGGATGAGGGTTAGGTTTAGGGTGAGGGTTAGGGTGAAGGTGACAGCAAGGGTAAAGTTGAGGGTTAGGGTTAGGGTGAGTGTTATGGTTAATGTTAGGGTTAGGGTTATTGTTATGGTTAGGGTTATGGTTACTGTTACGGTGAGGGTGAAGGTGAGGTTTAGGGTTAGGGTTAGGGTGAGGTTTAGGTTTAGGGTTAGGGTTAGAGTTAGTGTTTGGGTGAGGGTGCGGTTTAAGGTTTAGAGTTAGAGTTAGGGGGAGGGTTAGGGTGAGTGTTAGGGTTAGGGTTAGTGTTAGGATTACCGTTAGGGTGAGGGTGTGTGTGAGGTTTAGGGTTAGGTTTAAGCTTCGGCTTAGGTTTAGGCTGAGGGTGAGGATGAGGGTGAGGTTTAGGGTTAGGGTTACTGTGAAGTTGAGGGTTAGGGTTCGGGTGAGAGTTAGGGTTAGGGTTAGGGTTCGGGTGAGGGTTAGGATTAGGGATAGGATTAGGGTTATTGTTAGTGTTATGGTTAAGGTTAAGTTTACAGTGAGGATGAGGCTGAGGGTAAGGGTTAGGGTTAGGATTACGGTTAGGGTGAGGGCTTGGGTTAGGTTTAGGGTTACGGTGAGGGTGAGGGTTAGGGTTAGGTTTAGGGTTAGTGTTATTGTTAGGGTTAGGTTTAGGGTTAGAGGGTGAGGATGAGGGTGAGGTTTAGGGTTAGGTTTAGATTTAGGGTGAGCGTGAGGTTTAGGGTTAGAGTTAGGTTTAGGTGGAGGGTTAGGGTGAGGGCTAGGGTTAGGGTTAGTGTTAGGGTTAGGGTTAGGGTGAGGGTTAGGTTGAGGTTTAGGGTTAGAGTTAGGGTTAGATTTAGGATTAGGGTTATGGTGAGGGTGATTGTGAGGTTTAGGGTTGGGATTAGGCTTAAGCTTAGGGTTAGGCTGAGGGTGAGGGTGGGGATGAGGATTAGGTTTAGTGTGATGGTTAGGGTTAGGGTTAGGTTTAGGGTTAGGATTAGGGTTAGGGTTAGGATTAGGGTTATGGTGAGGGCTAGGGTGAGTGTGAGGATTAGGGTTAGGTTGAGGTTTAAGGTTAGGATGATGGATAGGGTTAGTGTGAGGATTAGTGTTAGGGTTAGGATTAGTGTTAGGGTGAGGGTACGTGTTAGGATGAGGGTTAGGGTTAGGGTGAGGGTTATGGTTAGAATGAGGGTTAGTCTTAGGTTTAGGGTTATTTTTAGGGTTAGGGTTAAGGTTACCGTTTCGATGAAGGTGAGGGTTATTGTTAGGGTTAGAGTTAGGGTGAGGTTTAGGGTTAGGATTAGGGTTAGAATTAGAGTTAGGGTGAGGGTGAGGTTTAGGTTTAGAGCTAGGATTAGGGTGAGGGTTAGTGTGAGTGTTAGGGTTAGGGTTAGTTTTAGGTTAGGGTTAGGGTTAGGGTTAGTGTGAGTGTTAGGGTTAGAGTGAGGGTTAGGGTTAGGATTAGGGTTAGGGTGAGTGTGAGTGTGTGAGTTAGGGTTAGGTTTAGGGTAAGGCTTAGGGTTAGGCTGAGGCTGAGGGTGAGGGTTAGTGTTAGGGTTAGGGTGTGGGTTAGGGTTAGGTTTAAGTTGAGGGTTAGGATGAGGGTTAGGGTTAGGATTACTCTTAGAGTGAGCGCTGGGGTGATGGTTAGTTTGAGGGTTAGTGTTAGGGATAGGATTAAGTTTATGATTTGGGTTAGGTTGAGGGTGAGTGTGAGGTTTAGGGTTAGGGTTAGGGTTAGGTTTAGGATTAGGGTTAGGGTGAGGGCTAGGGTGAGGGTTAGGTTTAGGTTTAGGGTTAGGCTTAGGCTTAGGGCTAGGCTGAGGCTGAGGGTGAGGGTGAGGGTTAGGGTTAGGTTGATGCCTAGGGTTACACTCAGGGTGAGGGTTAGGATGAGTTTTAGGGTTAGGGTGTGGGTTAATGTGAGGAAAACGGTAAGGGAAAAGTTGAAGTTTAGGCTGAGAGTGAGGATAAAGTTAAGGGTGAGGGTTAGGGTTAGGTTCAGGGTTAGAGTTAGGGGTAGGGTTAGGGTGAGGTTAAGATTGAGGATTAGTTTTAGGGTTAGCTTTAGGTTTAGGCTAAGGATGAGGGTTACGGTTAGGGTGAGGGCTGGGTGAGGGTGAGGTTTAGGGTTAGGGTAAGGTTTAGTGTTAGGGTGATGTGTAGGGTTAGTGTGAGGATTAGTGTTAGGGTTAGGGTTAGTGTTAGGGTGAGGTTAAATATTAGGGTGAGGGTTAGGGTTAGGGTGACGTTTATGGTTACAATGAGGGTTAGGGTTAGGTTTAGGGTTGTTGTTTGGTTTAGGGTTAGGTTTACAGTTACTGTGAGTGTGAGGGTTAGGGTTATGTTTATGGTGAGGTTTATGTTAATGGTTAAGTTTAGAGTTAGGTTTAGGGTGAGGATGAGGTTTTGGGTTAGATTTAGCGTTAGTGTTAGTGTTAGGGTTAGGGTGAGGGTTAGTGTAAGGGTTAGGGTTAGGCTTAAGCTTAGGGTTAGGCTTAGGCTTAGGCCGAGAGTGAGGGTGAGGGTTAGGGTTAGGGTTAGGGTGAGGGTTAGGGTTAGGTTTAGGGTGAGTGTTAGGATGAGGTGTAGGGTTAGGTTTAGGGTTAGGGTGAGGGCTAAGGTGAGGTTGAGGGTTAAGGTTAGCGGTAGGGTGAGGTTTAGGCTTAGGGTGAGGGTGAGGGTTAGTGTGAGGGTTAGTGTTAGTGTTAGAGTTAGGGTGAGGGTCAGTTTTAGTGTGAGGGTGAGGGTGAGGGTCAGGGTTATAGTTAGGGATAGGGTTAGGTTTAGGTTTACGTTTATTGTTAATTTTAGGTTTTGGCTTATGTTGAGGGTGAGGGTGAGGGTGAGGTTTAGGGTTAGGGTTAGGGTGAGGTTTAGGGTTAGGTTTAGTGTTAGAGTTAGGGTTAGGGTGAGCGTGAGGTTTAGGTTTAGAGCTAGGCTTAGGGTGAGGGTTAGTGTGAGTGTTAGGGTTAGGGTTAGTGTTAGGTTAGTGTTAGGGTGAGGGTTAGTGTGTGGGTTAGGGTTAGAGTTAATTTATGGTTGGGATTAGGGTTACGGTGAGGTTGAGTGTCTGGGTTAGGTTTAGGTTTAGGGTTAGGCTTGGGATTAGGCTGAGGGTGAGGTTGAGGGTGATGGTTAGGGTTAACGTGAGGGTTAGGATTAGGGTTACTGTGAGGGATAGGACGAAGGTTAGGGTTAGGATTAGGGTTCGAGTGAGGGCTAGAGTGAGGGTGAGGTTTAGTGATAGGGTTAGGGTTAGGGTTAGGATTAGGGTTAGGGTGAGGGTGAGGTTTATTGTTAGAGTTAGGTTTAGGTTGAAAGTTAGGATTAGGATTAGTGTTAGGGTTAGGGTTAGGATGAGTGTTAGGCTTAGGGTGAGGGTTATGGTGATGGTTTGGATTAGGATTAGGGTAGGGTTAGGGTGAGTGTGAGGGTTAGGGTAAGGGTTAGGCTTAGGTTAGCCTGAGAGTGAGGGTGAGGGTGAAGGTTAGAGTTAGGGTGAGGGTGTGTGTGAGGGTTAGGGTTTGTTTTAGGGTTAGCCTTAGGTTTAGGCTGAGGGTGAGGGTGAGGGCGAGGGTTAGGGTTAGGGTGAGTGTTAGGGTTAGGGTTAGGGTGAGGTTTAGTTTTAGAGTTAGGGTTACAGTAAGGGTTAGGGTGAGGGTGAGTGTTAGGATTAGTGTTAAAATTAGGGTGTGGGTGAGGTTTAGGGTTAGGGTGATGCTTAGGGTTACAGTCAGGGTGAGGGTTAGGATGTGGGTTAGGTTTAGTGTGAATATTAGGGAGAGGGTGACAGTAAGGGTAAAGTTGAGGGTTAGGCTGAGAGTGAGTATTACGTTAAATGTAAGGTTTAGGGATAGGGTGAGGTTTAGGGTTAGGGTTAGGGTGTGGGTGTGGTTTAGATTGAGTATTAATTTTAGGGTTCGTGTGAGGTTTAGGGTGAGGATGAGGGTTAGGGTTAGGGTGAGGGCTAGGGTGAGGGTGAGGTTTAGAATTACGGATAGGGTGAGTGTGAGGATTAGGGTGAGTGATAGGGTTAGCCCTAGGTTTAGGCTGAGGGTGTGGGTGAGGGTGAGGTTTAGGGTTAGGTTGAGGGTTAGGGTTAGGGGAATGATGAGCTTTAGTGTTAGTGTTAGGGTTAGGGTGAGGGTGAGGTCTAGGGGTAGAGTTGGGCTTAGGGTGAGGTTTAGGGTTAGGGTGAGGGTTAGGGTGGGGGTGACGGTAAAGGTAAACTTTACGGTTAGGCTGAGGGTGAGATTTACTGTAAGGGTTAGTGTTAGGGTTAGGGTGAGGGTTAGGGTTAGGGGTAGGGTGAGGGTGAGGGTAAGATTGAGGATTAGTGTAAGGGTGAGGTTTAGGGTGAGGATGAGGGTTGGGTTAGGGTTAGGGTTATTGTTAGTGTTATGATTACATTTAAGTTTGCGGTGAGGGTGAGGCTGAGGGTGAGGTTTATGGTGAAGGTTAGGTTTAGGGTTAGGTTTAGGGTTAGTATTATTTTTAGGGTTAGGGTTAAATTTACAGTGAGGGTTTGGTGAGGGTTAGGGTTAGGGTGAGTTTTAAGGTGAGGTTTAGGGTTAGGGTTATGTTGAGGGTGAGGTTTAGAGTTAGAATTAGGTTTATGGGGAGGGTTATGGTAAGAGGAAGGGTTAGGGTTAGTGTTAGTCTTAGGGTGAGGGTGAGGGTTAGGTTGAGGTTTAGGGATAGGCTTAGGGTTAGGATTAGGGTTAGGGTGAATGTGTGTGTGAGGGTTAGGTTTAGGCTTAGGCTTAGGGTTAGGTTGAGGGTGAAGTTAGGTGAGGGTTGAGGGTTATAGTTACGGTGAGCGTGAGGATTAAGGTTACAGTGAGGGTTAGGTTGGGTTCGGATAAAGGTGAGTGTGAGGGTTAGGGTTAGGGTGAGGTTTAGGGTTAGGATTAGGATTAGGGTGAGGGTAAGTGTGAGGTTAGGGTTAGGGTTAGTGTTAGATTAGGGTTAGGGTGAGGCTTAGGATGAGGGTTAGGGTGAGGATTAAGGTTAGGGTGATGGCTAGGGTGAGGGTGAGTTTTAGGGTTAGGGTTAGGGTGAGGTTTAGTGTTAGGGTTAGGGTGAGGGTGAGGTTGAGTGTTAGAGTTAGGGTTACGTTTAGGGTTAGGGTTTGGGTTAGTGTTAGGGTTAGGGTTAGGGTGAGTGATAGGTTTAGGGTGAGGGTTATACTTATGGTCAGGATTAGGATTAGCGTTATGGTGAGGGTGAGTGTGTGGGTTAATGTTAAGTTTAGTGTTAGGCTTAGGGTTATGTTTAGGTTGAGGTTGAGGCTGAGGGTTAGGTTTAGCGTGAGTGTTTGGGTTACAGTGAGGGTTATGTTTAGGGTGACGGTTATGGTTAGGTTTAGGGTTAGGTTCAGGGCTACATTGAGGGTGAGGTTTAGGGTTAGGTTTTGGTTGAGGTTTAGGGTGAGGGTGAGGTTTAGGGTTAGGGTTAGGCTGAGGTTTAGGATTATAGTTAGGGTTAGGGTTAGGGCGAGTGTGAGGTTTAGGGTTAGAGTTAGAGTTAGGATGAGGATTAGGGTGAGGTTTAGGGTTAGAGTTATTGTTAGGTGGAGGGTTAGTGTGAGTGTTAGGTTTACGGTGAGGGCTAGGTTGAGGGTGAGGGTTAGGTTTAGGCTTAGGCTTAGGCTTATGGTTAGGCTGAGGGTGAGGTTGAGGTTGAGGTTTAGGTTTAAGGTGATGGTTAAGGTTACGGTTAGGTTAAAGTTTAGCATGAGGTTTAGGGATAGGGTGAGGGTTAGGGTGAGGATGATGGTAAGGGTAAAGTTGAGGGTTAGGCTGAGGGTCAGGGTACAGATAAGTGTGAGGGTTAGTGTTAGGGTGAGGGTTAGGGTAAGTGTGAGGGTTAGGGGTAAGGATGAGGGTGAGGGTTAGATTGAGGATTAGGGTTAGGGTTAGTGTGAGGTTTAGGGTGAGGATGTGGGTTAGCGTTAGGGTGAGGGTTAGGGTTAGAATTAGGGTTAGGATGAGGGCTACGGTGAGGGTGAAGGTCAGGGTTGGGTTAGGGTTAGGGTGAGTTTTAGGGTTAGGGTGAGGGTTAGGGTTAGTGTCAGGGTTAGTGTTAGGGTTAGGTTTAGTGTTAGGGTGAGGGTAAGGGTTAGGGTGAGGGTTAGGGTTAGGGTGAGGGTTAGGGTTAGGGTGAGGGTTAGTGTTAGGGTTATTGTAATTGTTAGGATTAGGATTACATTGCGGGTGAGTGTGAGGGTTAGGGGTAGAGTTAGGGTGAAGTTTAGGTTTAGGATTAGGAGTAGAATTAGGGTTAGGGTGAGGGTGAGTTTTAGGGTTAGAGTTAGGCTTAGGGTGAGGGTTAGTGTTAGGATTAGGGTTAGGGTTAGTGTTAAGTTAGAGTTACGGTGTGGGTTAGTGTAAAGGTTAGGGTTAGAGGGAGGGTTAGGGTTAGGCTGAGGCTGAGGTTGAAGGTGAGGGTAAGGTTTAGGGTTAGGATGAGGGTTAGGTTGAGGGTTAGGTTTAGGATTAGGGTTAGGGTGAGGGTGAGTGTGTGGGTGAGGGTTATGTTTAGAGTTAGGCTTAAGGTTAGGCTGAGGCTGAGGTTGAGGGTGAATTAGGGTTAGGGTGAGGTTTAGAGTTAGGGTTGGAGATAGGGTTAGGGTGAGGGTGATGTTTATAATTAGAGTTAGGGTTAGTGTTAGGGTTGGGCTTTGGGTTAGGCTGAGTGTGAGAGTGGGGGTGAGGATTAGGGTTAGGGTTAAGGTTAGAGTTAGGGTGTGGGTTAGGTTTAGGGTTATTGTTAGTGTTATATTTAGGGTTAAGTCTGCAGTGAGGGTGAGGCTCAGGGTGAGTTATATGGTTAGGGTTAGGGTTAGTGTTAGGGTTAGTGTTAGTGTTATTGTTAGGGTTAGAGTTACGGTGAGGTGCGCGTGAGGGTGAGGGTTAGGGTTAGGGTGAGGTTTGGGGTGACGTTTAGGGTTAGGGTTAGGTTGAGGGTGAGGTTTAGGTTTAGAGTGAGTGTTAGTGGGAGGGTTATGGTGAGGGTTAGGTTTAGGTTTAATGTTAGTCTTAGGGTGAGGGTGAGGGTTAGGTTGAAGTTTAGGGATAGGGTTAGGGTTAGGATTAGGCTTACAATGTTGGTGAATGTGAGGGTTAGGGTTAGGTTTAGGCTTAGGCTTAGGGTTAGGATTAGGATGAGGGTGAGATTTAGGGTTAGGGTGAGATTGAGGTTTATGGTTAGGGTGAGTATTAGGGTTAGTGTGAATGTTAGTGTTAGGGTTAGGTTTAGTGTTAGGGTTAGGGGGAGGGTTAGGGTCAGGTTTAGAGTAAGGTTTAGTGTTAGGGTTAGGGGGAGGGTTAGGGTTAGTTTGAGGTTTCGGGTTAGGGTTATGTTAAGGATTAGGGTTATGGTGAGGGTGAGGGTGAGTGTTAGGGTTAGGGTTAGGCTTAGGCTGAGGGTGAGGGTGAGGGTGACCATTAGTTTTCGGGTGATGGTTAGACTTAGGATTAGGGTGAGGGTTAGGATGAGGGTTAGGGTTAGGATTAGGGTTAGGGTGAGGACTAGGGTGAGGGTGAGGGTTTTGGTTAGGGTAAGGGTGAGATTTAGGGTTAAGGTGAGGGTTAGGGTTAGTGTGAGTGTTAGTGTTAGGGTTTGGTTTAGTGTTACGTTTAGGGAAAGGGTTAGGGTCAGGGTTAGGGTTAGGGTTAGTGATAGGGTTAGGGTTAGGGTGATGGTTAGGGTTACTGTTAGCTTGAAAATTAG
The DNA here is from genome assembly GCF_024711535.1 of Dipodomys merriami. Taxonomy (NCBI): domain Eukaryota; kingdom Metazoa; phylum Chordata; class Mammalia; order Rodentia; family Heteromyidae; genus Dipodomys; species Dipodomys merriami. The sequence continues at coordinate 2,638,765 of NW_027206579.1, forward strand.
GATGAAGTTTCGGGATAGGGTGAGGGTTAGGGTAAGGGTGATGGTAGGGATAAATTTGAGGGTTCGGCTGAGGGTGAGGGCTAAGGTTAGAGTGAGGGTTACAGTTGGGATGAGGGTTAGGGTAAGGGTGAGGTTTAGGGATTAGGGTGAGGGTGATGGTTAGATTGAGGATTAGGGTTAGGGTTAGTATGTGGTTTAGGGTGAGTATGAGGGTTAGGGTTAGGTGAGGGTAAGTGTTAGAATTTGGGTAAGGGTGATGGTGAGGGTTAGGGTTAGGTTTAGGGTGAGGTTTAGGCTTAGGGTGAGGGTTAGGGTTAGTGTAAGGGTTAGTGTTAGTGTTCGGGTTACTGTTAGGGTGAGGGTAAGTATTAGGGTGAGGGTTAGGGTTAGGGTGAGGGTTATAGTTAGGGTGAGGGTTAGGGTTAGGGTTAGGGGTATTAGTTTTAGGTTTAGTGTTACCTTGAGGGTGAGGGTGAGAATGAGGGTTAGGTTTAGGGTTAGGGTAAGGTTTAGGATTAGGATTAGGGTGAGAGTTAGGGTTAGGGTGAGAGTGAGGTTTAGGTTTAGATTTAGGATTAGGGTGAGGGTTAGTGTTAGAGTTAGTGTTAGGTGTGGGTTAGGGTGAGGGTTAGTGTGAGGGTTATGGTTAGGGTTAGGGTTAGGCTTAGCGTTAGGCTGAGGGTGAGGTTGAGTGTTAGGGTTGGGGTTAGGGTTAGGGTTAGGGTTAGGGTTAGGGTGAGGGTTAGGATGAGGGTTAGGGTTATGATTAGGATTGGAGTGAGGGCTAGGGTGAGGGTGACGTTTACTGTTAGGGTAAGGGTAAGGTTTAGTGTTAGGGTGAGGGTGAAGGTAAGGTTTAGTGTTAGAGTTAGGGTTAGGGTGAGGGTTAGGGTTAGGGATAGTCTTAAGGTTAGGGATAGGGTGAGTGTTAGTTTTAGGGTGAGGGTTATGGTTTTGGTTAGGATTAGGATTAGGGTTAGGGTGAGGGTGAGTGTGAGGGTTAAGTGTTAGGCTTAGGTTTAGGTTGAGGGTGAGGGTTAGGTTTAGGGTGAGGGTGAGTGTGAGGGTTAGAGTTAGTGTTAGGGTTAGGGTGAGGGTTAGTGTGAGGGTTAGTCTTAAAATTATGGTGTGGGTGAGGGTTAGGGTTAGGGTGAGGCTTAGTGTTACTGTCAGGGAGAGGGTTAGCATGACGTTGAGAGTTAGTGTGAGGGTTAGGATGAGGGTGACAGTAATGGTACAGTTGAGGGTTAGGCTGAGAGTGAGGATTACCGTAAATGTGAGGGTTCGGGTTAGGGTTAGGGAGAGGGTTAGGGTTAGGGGTAGGGTGAGGGTGAGGGTAAGATTGAGGATTAGTGTTAGGGTGAGGTTTAGGGTGAGGATGAGGGTGAGGGTTAGGGTTATCGTTAGTGTTATGGTTACAGTTATGTTTGCGGTGAGGGTGAGGCTGAGGGTGAGGTTTATTTTTAGGTTTAGATTCAGCGTTAGAGATAGCGTTAGTATTATTTAGAGGGATAGGATTAGATTTACAATGAGGGTGAGGGTGAGGTTTAAGGTGAGGGTGAGTTTAACGGTGAGGTTTAGGGTTAGGTTTACGTTGAGGGTGAGGTTTAGAGTTAGAATTAGGTTGATGGGGAGGGTTAGGGTGACAGGTAGGGTTAGGGGTAGTGTTAGTCTTAGGGTGAGGGTGAGGGTTAGGTTGAGGTTTAGGGATAGTCTTAGGGTTAGGATTAGGGTTAGGGTGAGGTTGATTGTGAGGGTTAAGTTTAGGCTTAGGCTTACGGTTAGGTTGAGGGTGAAGGTAGGTGTGAGGGTTATGGTTACAGTGAGGGTGAGGATTAGGGTTAGGGTGAGGGTTAGAATTTGGGTTAGGATTAAGGTGAGGGTGAGGGTTAGGGTTAGGGTGAGGGTTAGGGTTAGGATTAGGATTAAGGTGAGGGTGAGGGTTAGGATTAGGGTTAGGGTTATTGTTAGTGTTATGGTTAAGGTTACCTTTGCAGTGATGGTGAGGCTGAGGGTGCGGGTTAGGGTTAGTATTAGGGTTAGGGTTAGGTTTAGGGTTAGGATTAGTGATTTTGTTAAGGTTAGGGTTAGAGTTATGGTGAGGGTGAGGGTGAGGGTGAGGGTTAGGGTTAGGGTTAGGGTGAGGTTTAGGGTTAGGGTGAGGATTAGGGTTAGGGTGAGGGTGTGGTTTAGGGTTAGAGTTAGGTTTAGGGCGATGGTTAGGTTGATGGTTAGGGTTAGGGTTAGGGTTTTGTTTAGCTTTAGGATTAGGGTTAGTGTGAGGGTGAGTGTGAGGGTTAGGTTTAGGCTAAGGCTTAGGATTAGGCTGAGGATGACGGTGGGGTTGAGGATGAGGGTTCGGGTGATGGTTAGGGTTAGGATTAGGGTGATGGTTAGGATGAGGGTTAGGGTTAGGATTAGGGTTAGGCTGAAGACTAGGGTGAGGGTGAAAGTTAGTGTTAGGCTTAGGCTTAGGCTTAGAGTTAGGCTGAGGTTGAGGTTGAGGGTGAGTGTTAAGGTAAGGGTGATATTAGGGTTATCCTTAGGTTGAAGGTTAGCATGAGGTTTAGGGATAGGGTGAGGGTTAGAGTGAGGATGATGGTAAGGGTAAAGCTATGGGTTAGGCTGAAGGTGAGAATTAAGATACGGGTGAGAGTTAGTGTTAGGGTGAGGGTTAGTGTAAGGGTGATGGTTAGGGTTTATGGTGAGTTTGAGTGTTAGATTGAGGATTAGGGTTAGGTTTCGTGTGAGGTTTAGGGTGAGGATGTGGGTTAGCATTAGGGTGAGGGTTAGGGTTAGAATTAGGTTTCGGGTGAGGGCTAGGGTGAGGGTGAGGTTTACTGTTAGTGTTAGGGTTAGGGTGAGTTTTAGTGTTAGGATGAGGGTTAGGGTTAGTGTGAGAGTTAGTGTTAGGTTTAGGGTTAGTGTTAGGGTGAGGGTAAGTGTTAGGGTGAGGGTTAGGGTTAGGGTGAGGGTTATAGTTAGGGTGAGGGTTAGGGTTAGGGTTATTGTCATTGTTAGGTTTAGGGTTACGTTGACGGTGAGAGTGAGGGTAAGGGTTAGGTTTAGGGTTAGGGTTAGGGTGAGATTTAGGGTTAGGATTCGGGTTATAGTTAGGGTTAGGGTGAGTGTTAGTGTGAGGGTTAGGTTTAGGGTTAGTGTTACGTTAGGGTTAGGGTGAGGGTGAGTGTGAGGGTTAGGGTTAGGTTTAGTGTTAGGCTTAGGGTTAGGGTGAGGGTGAGTTTGAGGGTGAGGGTTAGGGTTATGGTGAGGGTTAGAGTTAGGGTTAGATTGAATGTTAGGCAGAGGGTTAGGGTTAGGAATAGGGTTAGTTTGAGCGCTGCTGTGACGGATAGTGTGAGTGTTAGGGTTACGATAGGGTTAGGTTGAGGGTGAGTGTGAGGGTTATGGGCAGGGTTAGGGTTAGGCTTAGGGTTAGGTTCGGGTTAGGGTTTGGTTTAGGGTGAGGGTGAGGGTGATTATTAGGGTTAGGGTTAGGGTTAGGGTTAGGGTTAGGCTAAGGGTGAGGTTGGGGGTGAGGATTAGGGTTAGGTTGATGGTTAGGTTTAGGGTTAGTGTTATTGTTAGGGTTAGGGTTAGAGTTAAGGTGAAGGTGAGGGTGAGGGTGCGGGTGAGGTTTAGGGTTAGGGTTAGGTCAGGTTTATGGTTAGGGTTAGAGATAGGGTTAGGGTGAGGATGAGGTTTATGGTTAGATTTAGGCTTAGGGTGAGGGTTACTGTTAGGGTTAGGGTTAGGATTAGTGTTAGGTTTGGGTTAGGGTGAGGGTTAGGTTGAGGGTTATGGTTAGATTTAGGGTTAGGGTTAGGATTTGGGTTAGGGTGAGGTTTAGTGTGTGGGTTAGGGTTATGTTTAGGGTTAGGCTTAGCGTTAGGCTGAGCGTGAGGTTGAGTGTGAGGGTTTGGGTTAGGCTGAGGGTTAGGATTAGGGTTAGTGTTAGGGTTAGGATGAGGGTTAGGGTTAGTATTAGGATTAGAGTGAGGGCTAGGGTGAGGGTGCCCTTTACTGTTAGGGTTAGGGTGAGGTGTAGGGTTAGGGTTAGGGTGAGCATGAGGTTTAGTGTTAGAGTTAGGGTTAGGGTGAGGTTTAGGGTTAGGGTTAGTGTTAGTGTTAGGGTTAGGTTGAAGGTTATGGTTATGGTTAGGATTAGGATTAGGGTTAGGGTGAGGGTGAGTGTGAGGGTTAGGGTAAGCTTTAGGCTTAGGGTTAGGTTGAGGGTGAGGGTTAGGTTTAGAGTGTGGGTGAGTGTGAGGGTTAGGGTTAGTGTTAGTTTTAGGGTGAGGGTTAGTGTGAGGGTTAGGTTTAGGCTTAGGCTTAGGATTAGGTTGAGGTTGAAGGTAGGTGGGAGGGTTATGGTTACGGTGAGGGTGAGGATTAGGGTTAGGGTGAGGGTTAGGATTTGGGTTAGGATTAAGGTGAGGGTGAGGGTTAGGATTAGGGTGAGTGTTTGGGATAGGATTAGGATTAGTGTGAGGGTGAGGGTGAGGGTTAGGATTAGGGTTAGGGTTATTGTTAGTGTTATGGCTAAGGTTACCTTTGCAGTGATGGTGAGGCTGAGGATGAGGGTTAGGTTTAGGATTAGAGTGAGGGTTAGGTTTTGGCTTAGTTTTAGTGTTTTTGTTATAGTTAGGGTTAGAGTTATGGTGAGGGTGAGAGTGAGGGTGAGGGTTAGGGTTAGGGTGAGTTTAGGGTTAGGGTGAGGATTAGGGTTAGGGTGAAGGTGAGGTTTAGGGTTAGAGTGAGGGTTAGGGGGAGAGTTAGGGTGAGGGTTAGGGTTAGGGTTAGGGTTAGGTTTAGGATTAGGGTTAGGGTGAGGGTGAGTGTGAGGGTTAGGGTTAGGCTTAAGCTTAACCTTAGGGATATGCTGAGGATGAGGGTGGGGTTGAGGATTATGGTTTGGGTGTTGGTTACGGATAGGATTTGGGTGAGGGTTAGGATGAGGGTTAGGGTTATTATTAGGGTTAGGCTGAGGGCTATGGTGAGGGTGAGGGTTAGGGTTAGGTTTAGGCTTAAGTTTAGGGTTAGGCTGAGGGTGAGGTTGAGGGTGAGGGTTAAGGTTAGGGTGATGTTTAGGGTTACAGTTAGGTTGAAGTTTAGCATGAGGTTTAGGGATAGGTTGAGGGATAGAGTGAGGATGATGGTAAGGGTAAAGTTGAGGGTTAGGCTGAGGGTGAGAATTAAGATAACGGTGAGGGTTAGGGTTAGGGTGAGGGTTAGAGTAAGGGTGAGAGTGAGGGTTAGATTGAGGATTAGGGTTAGGTTCAGTGTGAGCTTTGGGGTGAGGATGAGGGTTAGGGTTAGGTTGAGGGTTAGTGTTAGGTTTAGTGTTATTGTTAGGTTAAGGATTAGATTTACGGTGAGGGTGAGGTTGCGGGTCCTGGTTAGGGTTATGGTTAGGGTGAGGTTTAGAGTTAGGTTTGGAGATAGGGTTAGGTTGAGGGTGATGTTTAGGGTTAGATTTCAGGTTAGTGTTAGGGTTGGGCTTAGGGTTAGGCTGAGGGTGAGAGTGGGGGTGAGGATTAGGGTTGGGTTTAGGGTTAGGGTTAGAGTTAGGGTTAGGGTTAGTTTAGGGATTAGGGTTAGGGTTAGGGTGAAGGTGAGGGTGAGTGTTAGAGTTAGGGTTAGGCTTAGGCTGAGAGTGAGGGTGGGGGTGAGGATTAGTTTTCGGGTGATGGTTAGGCTTAGGATTAGGGTGAGGGTTAGGATGAGGGTTAGAGTTGCGATTAGGCTTAGGATGAGGGCAAGGGTGAGACTGAGGTTTAGGGTTAGGGTTAGGGTGAGGTTTAGGGTTAAGGTGAGGGTTAGGGTTAGTGTGAGTGTTAGTGTTAGGTTTAGGTTTAGAGTTAGGGTTAGGGGGAGGGTTAGAGTCATGGTTAGGGTTAGGGTTAGTGTTAGGGTTATGGTTAGGGTGATGGTTAGGCTTACGGTTAGCTTGAAGGTTAGGATGAGGTTTAGGGATAGGGTGAGGGTTAGGGTAAGTGTGATGGTAAGGGTAAATTTGAGGGTTAAGCTTTGGGTGAGGGTTAGGATAAGTGTGAGGGTTACGTTTAGGGTGAGGGTTAGGGTAAGAGTGAGGGTTACGGATTAAGGTGTGGCTGAGGGTTAGATTGAGGATTAGGGTTAGGGTTAGTGTGTGGTTTAGGGTGAGGATGAGGGTTAGGCTTAGGTGAAGTTAAGTGTTAGAATTAGGGTTATGGTGAGGACTAGGGTGAGGGTGAGGGTTAGGTTTAGGGGTAGGGTGAGGTTTAGGCTTAAGGTGAGGATTAGGGTTAGTGTGAGGGTTAGTGTTAAGGTTAGGGTTAGTGTTAGGGTGAGGGTAAGTGTTAGGGAGAGGGTTAGGTTGAGGGTGAGGGTTATAGTTAGGGTGAGGCTAAGGGTTAGGGTTAGGGTTATTGTTAATTTTAGGTTTAGGTTTATGTTGAGGGTGAGGGTGAGGGTGAGGTTTAGGGTTAGGTTTAGGGTGAGGTTTAGGGTTAGATTTATCTTAGGATTAGGGTAAGTGTTATGGTTACGGTTAGGATTAGTGTTATGTTAGGGTTAGGTTTAGGGTTATGGTGTGGTTGAGTGTGTGGTTTAGGGTTAGGTTTAGGGGTAGGCTTGGGGTTAGGCTGAGGGTGAGGTTGAGGGTGATGGTTACGGTTAGTGTGAGGGTTAGGATTAGGGTTAGTGTGAGGGTTAGGATGAAGGTTAGGGTTAGGATTAGGGTTAGAGTGAGGGCTAGGGTGAGCGTGAGGTTTAGTGTTAGGGTTAGGGTGAGGTTTAGGGTTAGGGTTAGTGTGAGGGTGAGGTTTAGTGTTAGAGTTCGGGTTAGGTTGAGGGTTAGGATTAGGGTTAGTGTTAGTGTTAGGGTTAGGGTGAGTGTTGGGGTTAGGGTGAGTGTTATGGTGATGGTTAGGATTAGGATTAGGGTAGGGTTAGGGTGAGTGTGAGGGTGAGGGTAAGGGTTAGGTTTAGGGTTAGCCTGAGGGTGAGGGTGAGCGTGAGGGTTAGGGTTAGGGTGAGGGTGAGTGTGAGGGTTAGGGTTAGTTTTAGGGTTAGCCTTAGGTTTAGGCTGAGGGTGATGGTGAGGGAGAGGGTTAGGGTTAGGGTGAGGGTTAGGTTAGTGTTATGGTGAGGGTTAGGGTTAGGGGTATGATGAGTTTTAGTGTTAGGGTAACGGTTAGGGTGAGGGTGAGGTCTAGGGTTAGAGTTGGGCTTAGGGTGAGGGTTAGCCTGAGGGTTAGGGTTAAGGTGAGGTTTAGGGTGGGGGTGACAGTAAAGGTAAACTTTAGGGTTAGGCTGAGGGTGAGAGTTACTGTAAGGGTTTGGGTTAGGGTTAGGGTGAGGGTTAGGTGTAGGGGTAAGGTGATGGTGAGTGTAAGATTGAGGATTAGTGTTAGGGTGAAGTTTAGGGTAAGGATGAGGGTTTGGGTTAGGGTTTTTGTTAGTGCTATGGTTATAGTTAAGTTTGCAGTGAGGGTGAGGCTGAGAGTGAGGTTTATGGTGAGGGTTAGATTTAGGTTAGGGTTAGGGTTAGTATTATTTTTAGGGTTAGGGTTAGATTTACAGTGAGGGTGAGGGTGAGGGTTAGGGTTAGGGTGAGGTTTACGGTAAGGTTTAGGGTTAGTGTTACGTTGAGGGTGAGGTTTAGATTTAGAATTAGGTTTATGGGGAGGGTTAGGGTGAGAGGTAGGGTTAGTGTTAGTGTTAGTCTTAGGGTGAGGTTGAGGGTTAGGTTGAGGTTTAGGGATAAGCTTAGGGTTAGGATTAGGGTTATGGTGGGGTTGAGTGTGAGGGTTAGGTTTAGGATTAGGCTTAGGTTTAGGTTGAGTGTGAAGGTAGGTTTGAGGGTTATGGTTACGGTGAGGGTGAGGATTAGGGTTACAGTGACGGTTAGGATTTGGGTTAGGATTAAGGTGAGGGTGAGGGTTAGGGTTAGGGTGAGGGTTAGGGTTAGGTTTAGGATTAGGGTGAGGGTGAGAATTAGAGTTAGTGTTAGTGTTAGGTTTAGGGTTAGGCTGAGGGTGAGGGTGGCGGTGAGGATTATTGTTAGGGTGATGGTTAGAGTTAGGTTTAGTGTTATTGTTAGGGTTAGGGTTAGAGTTACGGTGAGGGTGAGGTTCTGGGTGAGGTTTAGGGTTAGTGTTAGGGTGAGGTTTAAAGTTAGGGTTGGAAATAGGATTAGGGTGAGGGTGATGTTTAGGGTTAGAGTTGGGGTTAGTGTTAGGGTTGGGCTTAGGGTTAGGCTGAGGGTGGGAGTGGGGGTGAGTATTAGGGATACGGTTAAGGTTAGGGTTAGAGTTAGGTTTATGGTTAGGGTTAGGGTTATTGTTAGTGTTATGTTTAGGATTAAGTTTGCAGTGAGGGTGAGGCTGAGGGTGAGGTTTATGGTTAGGGTTAGGTTTTGGGTTAGGGTTATTGTTAGTGTTAGTGTTAGGTTTAGGGTTAGGGTTAGAGTTATGGTGAGAGTGAGTCTTAGGGTTAGGTTGAGGTTTAGGGTGACGTTTAGGGTTAGGATTAGGTTGAGGGTGAGGTTTATGGTTAGAGTGAGGGTTAGTGGGAGGGTTAGGGTTAGGATTAGGGATAGAGTTAGGTTTAGGGTTAGGATTAGTGTTTTTTTTAAGGTTAGGGTTAGACTCATGGTTAGTGTTAGGGTGAGGGTGAGGGTTAGGGTTACGGTTAGGGTGTGGTTTAGGGTTAGGGTGAGGATTAGGGTTAGGGTGAGGGTGAGGTTTAGGGTTAGAGTTAGGTTTAGGCAGAGGGCTAGTTTTGAGGGTTAGAGTTAGGGTTAGGGTTAAGTTTAGAAATAGGGTTAGGGTGAGGGTGACTGTGAGGGTTAGGGTTAGGCTTATTCTTAGTTTTAGGGTTAGGCTGAGGATGAGGGTGGGGGTGAGGATTAGGGTTCGGTTGATTGTTATGTTTAGGATTAGGGTGACTGTTAGGATGAGGGTTAGTGTTAGGATTAGGTTTAGGGTTAAAGCTAGGGGGAGGGTGAGGGTTAGGGTTAGGCTTAGGCTTAGGGTTAGGCTGAGGGTGAGGTTGAGGGTGAGTGTTAAGTTTAGGGTGATGTTTAGGGATACGGTTAGGTTGAAGGTTAGCATGAGGTTTAGGGATAGGGTGAGGGTTAGCGTGAGGGTGATGGTTAGGGTAAAGTTGAGTGTTAGGCTTAGGGTGAGAATTAAGATAAGGGTGAGGGTTGGCGTTAGGTTGAGGGTTAGGGTTAGGGTTAGTGTTAGGGTAAGGATGAGTGTTAGGGTTAGGGTGAGGGTTATGGTTATGTTTAGGATTAGGATTAGGGTTAGGGTGAGGATGAGTGTGAGGTTAAGGTAAGGGTTTGGCTTAGGGTTAGGTTGAGGGTGTGGGTTAGGTTTAGGGTGAGGGCGAGTGTGAGTGTTAGGATTAGTGTTAGGGTTAGGGTGAAGGTTAGTGTGAGGGTTAGTGTTAAAGTTAGGGTGTGGTTGAGGGTTAGGTTTAGGGTCATGCTTAGGGTTACGGTCAGGGAGAGGGTTAGCATGAGGGTGAGAGTTAGTGTGAGGGTTAGGGTGAGGGGGACAGTAAGGGTAAAGTTGAGGGTTTGGCTGAGAGTGAGGATTATGGTAAATGTGAGGGTTAGGGTTAAGGTGAGGGTGAGGTTTAGGGTTAGAGGTAGGGTGAGGGTGAGTGTAAGATTGAGTATTAATGTTAGGGTGAGGTATAGGGTGAGGATGAGGGTTAGGGTTAGGGTTATTGTTAGTGTTATGGTTACAGTTAAGTTTGCAGTGAGGGTGAGGCTGAGGGTGACGTTTATAGTTAGGGTTAGGTTTAGGTTTAGGGTTAGGGTTAGTATTATTTTTAGGGTTAGGGTTAGATTTACAGTGACGATGAGGATGAGGGTTAGGGTTAGGGTGAGGTTTACGGTGAGGTTTAGGGTTAGTGTTAGGTTGAGCATGAGGTTTAGAGTTAGAATTATGTTTATGGGGAGGGTTAGGGTGAGAGATAGGGTTAGGGTTAGAGTTAGTCTTAAGGTGAGGGTGAGGGTTAGGTTGAGTTTTAGGGATAGGTTTAGGTTTAGGATTAGGTTTTGGTTGAGGATAAGTGTGAGAGTTAGGTTTAGGCTTAGACTCAGGGTTAGGTTAAGGGTGAAGGTAGGTGTGAGCGTTATGGTTAGGGTGAGGTTGATTATTAGGGTTAGGGTGAGGGTTAGAATTTGGGTTAGGATTAAGGTGAGGGTGAGGGTTAGGGTTAGGGTGAGTTTTAGGTTTAGGATTAGGATTAGGGTGAGGGTGAGTGTTTGGATTATGGTTAGGGTTATTGTTAGTGTTATGGTTAAGGTTAGCTTTGCAGTGATGGTGAGGCTGAGGGTGAGGGTTAGGTTTAGGATTAGGGTTAGGGTTAGGTTTAGGGTTAGGATTAGTGATTTTGTTAAGGTTAGGGTTAGAGTTATGGTGAGGGTGAGGGTGAGGGTTAGGGTTAGGGTTAGGGTGAGCTTTAGGGTTAGGGTGAGGATTAGGGTTTTGGTGAGGGTTAGGTTTAGGGTTAGAGTGAGGGTTCGGGGGAGGGTTAGGGTGAGTATTAGGGTTTGGGTTAGGGTTAGGTTTAGGAGTAGGGTTAGGTTGAGGGTGAGTGTGAGTGTTAGGGTTAGGCTTAGGCTTAGGCTTAGGGTTAGGCTGAGGATGAGCGTGGGGGTGAGGATTAGTGTTCGAGTGATGATTAGGGTGAGGATTAATGTGAGGGTTAGGATGAGGGTTAGGGTTAGGATTAGGGTTAGGGTGAGGGCTAGGGTGAGGTTGAGGGTTAGGGTTAGGGTTAGGTTTAGGGTTAGGCTGATAGTGACGTTGAGGGTAAGGGTTAAGTTAAGGGTAATGGTTAGGGTTAAGGTTAAGTTGAGGATTAGCATGAGGTTTAGGGATAGGGTGAGGGTTAGAGTGAGGGTGATGGTAAGGGTAAAGTTGAAGGTTAGGCTGACTGTGAGAATTAAGATAAGGGTGAGGGTTAGGGTTAGGGTGAGGCTTAGGGTAAGGGTGTGGGTTAGGGGTTATGGTGAGGGTTAGGGTTAGGTTGAGGGTTATAGTTAGGGTGAGGGTTAGGGTTAGGGTTATTGTTATTGTTAGGTTTAGAGTTAGGTTGAGGGTGAGGGTGACAGTGAGGGTTAGGTTTAGGGTTAGGATTAGGGTGAGATTTAGGGTTAGGATTAGTGTTAGAGTTATGTTTAGTGTGAGGGTGAGGTTTAGGGTTAGAATTAGGCTTCGGTTGAGTGTTAGTGTGAGGGTTAGGGTTAGGGTAAGTGATAGGTTAGTGTTAGGGTGAGGGTTAGGTTTAGAGTGATAATTAGGTGTAGTATTAGGGTTAGGGTGAGGTTGAGTGTGTGGATTAGGCTTAAGTTTAATGTTAGGCTTAGGGTTAGGTTGAGGGTGAGGTTGAGGGTGAGGGTTATGGTTAGGGTGAGAGTTAGAGTTAGGGTTAGATTGAGGGTTAGGATGAGGGTTAGTGTTACGATAAGTGTTAGGTTGAGCGCTGGGGTGATGGTTAGTGTGAGGTTTAGGGTTAGGGATAGGGTTAGGTTTAAGATTAGGGTTAGGTTTTGGGTGAGTGTGAGGGTTAGGCTTAGTGTTAGGGTTAGGATTAGGGTTAGGGTTATGGTTAGGGTTTGATTTAGAGTGAGGTTGAGGGTAAGAATTAGAGTTAGTGTTAGTGTTAGTGTTAGGGTTAGGCTAAGGGTGAGTGTGGGGTGAGGATTTGGGTTAGGGTGATGGTTAGGGTTAGGATTAGTGTTATTGTTAGGGTTAGGGTTAGAGTTAAGGTGAGGGTGAGGGTGAGGGTGCGGGTGAGTTTTAGGGTTAGGGTTAGGTGAGGTTTAGGGTTAGTGTTACAGATAGGGTTAAGGTGAGGGTGAGGTTTAGGGTTAGAGTTCGGGTTAGTGTTAGGGTTACGCTTACCGTTAGGCTGAGGTTGAGGGTGGGGGTGAGGATTAGTGTTAGCGTTAGGGTTAGTGTTAGAGTTCGGGTTAGGCTTAGGGTTAGGGTTATTGTTAGTGTTATGGTTAGGTTTAGTTTGCAGTGAGGGTGAGGCTGAGGGTGAGGTTTATGGTTAGGTTTAGGTTTAGGATTAGGGTTAGTGTTAGTGTTATTTTTAGGGTTAGGGTTAGAGTTATGGTGAGGATGAGGGTGAGGGTGAGGGTTACGGTTAGGGTGAGGTTTAGGGTGAGGTTGAGGGTTAGGGTTAGGTAAGGTGTGAGGTTTAGGTTTAGAGTGAGGGTTAGTGGGAGGGTTAGGGTGAGGTTTAGGGTTAGGTTGAGGGTTAGGGTTAGTGTGAGTGTTAGGTTTAGGGTTATTGTTAGTCTTAGGGTGAGGGTGAGGTTTAGGTTGAGGTTTAGGGATAAGTTTAGGGTTAGGATTAGGGTTAGGGTGAGGGTGAATGTGAGCGTTAGGGTTAGGGTTAGGCTTAGGCTTAGGTTTATGATTATGGTGAGGGTGAGTGTTAGGCTTAGGATTAGGGTGAGGTTTAGGGTTAGGTTGAGGGTTAGGGTTAGTGTGAGTGTTAGTGTAGGGTTAGGTTTAGTGTTAGGGTTAGGGGGAGGGTTAGGGTCAGAGTTAGGGTTAGGGTTAGTGTGAAAGTTATGGTTAGGGTGAGGGTTTAGTTGAGGTTTAGGGTTAGGGTTAGGGTTAGGTTTAGGATTAGGGTTAGGTTGAGGGTATTTGTTAGTGTTAGGGTTAGGTTTAGGCTTAGGCTGAGGGTGAGGGTGAGGGTGAGGCTTAGCGTTTGGGTGATGGTTAGGGTTAGGATGAGGGTGAGGGTTAGGATGAGGGTTAGGGTTAGGATTAGGTTTAAGGTGAAGGCTAGGGTGAGGGTGAGGGTTAGGTTTAGTGTTAGGGTGAGGTTTAGGCTTAGGATGAGGGTTAGGGCTATTGTGAGTGTTAGTGGTAGGGTTAAGTTTAGTGTTAGGGTTAGGGGGAGGATTAGGGTCAGGGTTAAGTTTAGGGTTAGTGTTAGGATTAGGGTTAGGGTGATGGTTGGGGTTATGGTTAGCTTGAAGGTTAGGATGTTTAGGGATAGGGTGAGGGTTACGGTGAGGGTGATGGTAAGGTTGAAGTTGAGGGTTAGGCTGAGGGTGAGGGTTAAGATAAGGGTGAGGGTTAGGGCTTATGGTGAGGGTGAGGGTTAGATTGAGGATTAGGGTTAGGGTTAGTGTCTGTTTTAGGGTGAGGATGAGGGTTAGGGTTAGGTGAGGGTAAGGGTTAGAATTAGGGTTACGGTGAGGGCTAGGATCAGGGTGAGGGTTAGGGTTAGTGTTAGCGTTAGGGTGAGGGTGAGGCTTAGGGTGAGTGTTAGGGTTAGTGTGAGGGTTAGTATTAGGGTTAGTGTTAGTGTTAGTGTTAGGGTGAGGGTAAGTGTTAGGTTGAGGGTTAGGGTTAGGGTGAGGGTTATACTTAGGGTGAGGGTTAGGGTTAGGGTTAGGGTTTGTGTTAATTTTAGGTTTAGGGTTATGTTGAGGGTGACGGTGAGGGTTAGGGTTAGGGTTAATATTAGGTTAGGGTTAGGGTGAGTGTGTGGGTTAGGATTAGGTTTAGGGTTAGGCTTAGTTTTTGGCTGAGAGTGAGGTTGAGGGTGAGGGTTAAGGTTAGGGTGAGGGTACGCATTTCGGTTATGGTGAGGGTTAGGATGAGGGTTAGGTGATGGCTAGGGTGAGGGTGAGGTTTAGGGTTAGGTTTAGGGTGAGGTTTAGTGTTAGGGTTATGGTGAGGGTGAGGTTGAGTGTTAGAGTTAGGGTTAGAGTGAGGGTTAGGGATCTGGTTAGTGTTAGGTTTAGGGTTAGGGTGAGTGATAGGGTTAGGGTGAGGGTATGGTTATGGTTAGGATTAGGATTAGGGTTACGGTTAGGGTTAGTGTGTGGGTTAATGTTAGGTTTAGTGTTAGGCTTAGGGTTAGGCTGAGGGTGAGGTTGAGGCTGAGGGTTAGGTTTAGTGTGAGTGTTTGGGTTACAGTGAGGGTTATGTTTAGGGTGACGGTTACGGTTAGGTTTAGGGTTAGGTTGAGGGCTACGTTGAGGGTGAGGTTTAGGGTTAGCTTTAGGGTAAAGTTTATGGTGAGGGTGAGGTTTAAGGATAGGGTTAGGCTGAGGTTTAGGGTTATATTTAGGGTTAGGGGTAGGGTGAGTGTGAGGTTTAGGGTTAGAGTTAGGGTTACAGTGAGGGTTAAGGTGAGGTTTACTGTTAGAGTTAGGGTTAGGGGGAGGGTTAGGGTGAGGGTTAGGTTTAGGGTGAGGGCTAGGTTGAGGGTGAGGGTAAGGGTTAGTGTTAGGCTTAGGCTTATGGTTAGGCTGAGGGTGAGGTTGAGGGTGAGGTTAGGGTTAGGGTGAGGTTAGGGGTTACGGTTAGGTTGAAGGTTAGCATGAGTTTTAGGGATAGGGTGAGGGTTAAGGTGAGGGTGATGGTAAGGGTAATGTTGAGGATTACGCTGAGGGTCAGGGTAAAGATAAGGGTGAGGGTTAGGGTTAGGGTGAGGGTTAAGGTAAGGTTGAGGGTTAGGGGTTGGGGTGAGGGTGAGGGTTAGATTGAGGATTAGGTTAGGGTTAGTGTGAAGTTTATGGTGATGATGAGGGTTAAGGTTAGGGTGAGGGTTAGGGTTAGAATTAGGGTTAGGATGAGGGCTAGGGTGAGGGTGAGGGTTAGGGTTAGGTTGGGGTTAGAGTGAATTTTAGGGTTAGGGTGAGGGTTAGGGTTAGTGTGAGGGTTAGTGTTATGGTTAAGGTTAGTGTTAGGGTGAGGGTAAGTGTTAGGGTGAGGGTTAGATTTAGGTTTAGGGATATTGTTATTGTTAGGTTTATGGTTACATTGAGGGTGAGGGTGAGGGTGAGTGTTAGGGTTAAAGTTAGGGTGAGGTTTAGGTTTAGTATGACGGGTAGAGTTATGGTGAGGGTGAGGTTTTGGGTTCGAGTTAGGCTTAGGGTGAGGGTTAGTGTGAGGATTAGGGTTAGGGTTAGTGTTAGGTTAGGGTTAGGGTGAGGTTAGTGTGAGCGTTAGGGTTAGAGGGAGGGTTAGGGTTAGGATTAGGGTTAGCGTGAGGTTGAGTGTTTGGGTTAGGGTTAGGTTTAGAGTTAGGCTTAGGGTTAGGCTGAGGCTGAGGTTGAATGTGATGGTGAGGGTTAGGTGAGGGTTAGGTTTAGGGTAAGTTTGAGGGTTAGGATGAGGGTTAGGGTTAGGATTAGGGTTAGTGTGAGGGTCAGTGTGTGGGTTAGGGTCAGGTTTAGATGTTTGCGTCATGTTAGGCTGAGGCTGAGGTTGAGGGTGAGGGTTAGGGTTAGTGTGAGGCTTAGGGTTAGGGATAGGGTTAGGTTTAGGATTAGGGTTAGGTTGAGGGTCAGTGTGAGTTTTAGGGTTAGAGTTAGGGTTAGGCTTAGGGTTAGGGTTAGGTTTAGGGTTAGAGTTTGGTTTAGGGTGAGGGGTAGGGTGAGGATTAGGGTTAGTGTTAGTGTTCCTGTTAGGGTTAGGCTGAGGGTGAGGGTGGGGGTGAGTTTTAGGGTTAGGGTGATGGTTAGGTTTAGGGTTAGTGTTATTGTTAGGGTTAGAGTTAGAGTTACTATGAGGCTGAGGTTGTGGGTGAGGGTTAGGGTTAGGGTTTGGGTGAGGTTTAGAGTTAGGGTTGGAGATAAGGTTAGGGTGAGGATGATGTTTAGGGTTAGAGTTAGGGTTAGTGTTAGGATTGGGCTTAGGGTTAGGCTCAGGGTGAGAGTGGGGGTGAGGATTAGGGATAGGTTTAGGGTTAGGGTTAGATGTAGGGTTAGGGTTAGGGTTAGAGTTATTGTTAGTGTTATGTCTAAAGTTAAGTTTGCAGTGAGGGTGAGGCTGAGGGTGAGGTTTATGGTTAGGGTTTGCTTTAGGGTTAGGGTTAATGTTAGTTTTAGTGTTAGTGTTAGGGTTAAAGTTACGGTGACAGTGAGCGTGAGGGTGAGGGTTAGGGTTAGGGTGAGATTTAGGGTTAGATTTAGGTTGAGGGTGAGTTTTAGGTTTAGAGTGAGGTTTAGTGGGAGGGTTAGGGTGAGGGTTAGGTTTAGGGTTAGTGTTAGTCTTAGGGTGAGGTTGAGGGTTAGGTTGAGGTTTAGGGATAGGGTTAGGTTTACGATTAGGGTTAGGGTGAGGGTGAATGTGAGGATTAGGATTAGGTTTAGGCTTAGGCTTATGGTTAGAATTAGGATGAGGGTGAGTGTTAGGGTTAGGGTTAGATTGAGGTTTAGGGTTAGGGTGTGGTTTAGGGTTAGTGTGTTAGTGTTAGGGTTTGGTTTAGTGTTAGGGTTAGGGGGAGGGTTAGGGTCAGGTTTAGGGTTAGGGTTAATATTAGGGTTATAGTTAGTTTAAGGGTTAGGGTTAAGTTGAGGGTGAGGGTGAGTGTTAGGGTTAGGCTTAGGCTTAGGCTGAAGGTGAGGGTGTGGGTCAGGATTCGTTTTCGTGTGATGGTTAGGGTTAGGTTTAGGGTGAGGGTTAGGGTGAGGTCTAGGGTGAGAGTGAGGGTTAGGGTTAGAGTGAGGTTTAGGATTAAGGTGAGGGTTAAGGTTAGTGTGAGTGTTAGTGTTAGGTTTATGTTTAGTGTTACGTTTAGGGGGAGTGTTAGGGTCAGGCTTAGGGTTAGGGTTAGTGTTAGGGTTAGGGTTAGGGTGATGGTTAGGGTTACGGTTAGCTTGAAAGTTAAGATGAGGTTTAGGGATAGGGTGAGGGTTAGGGTAAGGGTGATGTTAAGGGCAAATTTGAGGGTTACGCTGAGGGTGAGGTTTAGGATAAGTGTGAGGGTTACGGTTAGGGTGAGGGTTAGGTTAAGGTTGAGGGTTAGGTATTAGGGTGAGGGTTAGATTGAGGAGTAGGGTTAGGGTTAGTGTTGTTGTTTAGGGTGAGGATAAGGGTTAGGGTTAGGTGAGGGTAAGGGTTAGAATTAGGGTTAGGGTGAGGGCTAGGTTGAGGGTGAGGATTAGGGTTAGGGTTAGGGTGAGGTTTAGGCTTAGCGTGAGGTTTTGGGTTAGTGTAAGGGTTAGTATTAGGGTTAGGGTTAGTGTTATTTTGAGGGTAAGTGTTAGGGTGAGGGTTATAGTTAGGGTGAGGGTTAGGGTTAGGGTTAGAGTTATTGTTAGATTTAGGTTTAGATTTACGTTAAGTATGAGGGTGAGGGTGAGGGTTAGGGTTAGGGTTAGGGTGAGGTATAGGTTTAGGATTAGGGTTAGAGTTAGGGTTAGGGTTTGGGTGAGGTTTAGGGTTAGATTTAGGCTTAGGGTGAGGGTTAGTGTTAGGTTTCGGTTAGGGTAAGGGTCAGTGTGAGGGTTATGGTTAGAGTTCGGTTAGTGTTATGATTAGGGTTAAGGTGAGGTTCAGTGTGTGGGTTACGGTTAGTTTTAGGGTTACGCTTAGCGTTAGGCTGAGGGTGAGGTTGAGGGTGAGGTTAGGGGTTAGGGTGAGGGTTAGGATTAGGGTTAGTGTGAGGGTTAGGATGAGGGTTAGGGTTATGATTACGTTTAGAGTGAGGGCAAGGGTGAGGGTGACGTTTACGGTTAGGGTTAGGGTGCGGTTGTGGGTTAGGGTTAGGGTGAGGGTGAGGTTTAGTGTTAGAGTTAGGGTTAGGGTGAGGGATAGGGTTAGGGTTAGTGTTAGGTTTAGGGATAGGGTGAGTGTTAGGTTTAGGGTGAGGGTTATGGTTATGGTTAGGATTAGAATTAATGTTAGGTTGAGGGTGAGTGTGTGGGTTGGGGTAAGGGTTAGGGTTAGTTTGAGCATGAGGGTTAGGTTTAGGGTGAGGGTGAGTGTGAGGGTTAGGTTTAGTTTTAGGGTTATGGTGAGGTTTAGTGTGAGGGTTATTATTAAAGTTAGGGTGTGGGTGAGGGTTAGGGTTAGGGTGATGCTTAGGTTTACGGTCAGGGAGAGGGTTAGCATGAGGGTGAGATTTAGTGTGAGGGTTAGAGTGAGGGAGACAGTAAGGGTAAAGTTGAGGGTTAGACTGAAAGTGAGGATTACTGTAAATGTGAGGGTTAGGGTGAGGGTTAGGGTTAGGGTTAGGGTTAGGGTGAGGGTGTGGTTTAGTTTGAGGATTAGTTTTAGGGTTAGTGTGAGGTTTAATGTGAGGATGAGAGTTAGGGTTAGGGTGAGGGCTAGGTTGAAGGTGAGGGTTAGGATTTGGTTTAGGGTGAGTGTGAGAGTTAGGGTGAGTGTTAGGGTTAGGGTGAGGGTTAGTGTGAGGGTTAGTGTTAAAGTTAGGGTGTGGGTGAGGGTTAGGGTTAGGGTGATACTTAGGGTTATGGTCAGGGAGAGGGTTAGCATTAGGGTGAGTGTTAGGGTGAGGGTTAGGGTGAGGGTGATAGTAAGGGTAAAGTTGAGGGTTAGGCTGAGAGTGAGGATTACGGTAAATGTGAGGATTAGGGTTACGGTTATGGTGCGGGTTAGGGTTAGGGGTAGTGTGAGGGTGAGGGTAAGATTGAGGATTAGTGTTAAGGTGAGGTTTAGGGTGAGGATGATTGTAAAGGTTAGGGTTAGGGTTATTGTTAGTGTTATGGTTACAGTTAAGTTTGCAGTGAGGGTGAGGCTGAGGGTGAGGTTTATGGTTATGGTTAGGTTTAGGGTTAGGGTTAGGGTTAGTATTATTTTTAGGGTTAGGGTTAGATTTACAGTGAGGGTGAGGGTGAGGTTTAGGTTTAGGGTGAAGTTTACGGTGAGGTTTAGGGTTAGGGTTAGGTTGAGGGTGAGTTTTAGAGTTTGAATTTGTTTTATTGTGAGGGATAGCGTGAGAGGTAGGGTTAGGGTTACAATTAGTGTTAGGGTGAGGGTGAGGTTTAGGTTGAGGTTTAGGGATAGGCTTAGGGTTAGAATTAGGGTTTGGGTGAGCATGAGTGTGAGGGTTAGGTTTAGGTTTATGCTAAGGTTTAGGTTGAAGGTGAAGGTAGGTGTGAGGGTTATGGTTACAGTGAGGGTGAGGATTACAGTTAAGGTGAGGGTTAAGATTTGGGTTCGGATTAAGGTGAGGGTGAGGGTTAGGGTTAGGGTGATGGTTAGGGTTAGGATTAGGATTAGGGTGAGGGTGAGTGTTTGGATTAGGGTTAGGCTTATTTTTAGTGTTATGGTTAAGGTTACCTTTGCAGTGATGGTGAGGCTGAGGGTGAGGTTTAGGATTAGGATTAGGGTTAGGGTTAGGTTTAGGGTTAGTATTAGTGTTTTTGTTAAGGTTAGGGTTAGAGTTATGGTGAGGGTTAGGGTGAGGGTGAGGGTGAGGCTTATGTTTAGGGTTAGGTGACGGTTTAGGGTTAGGGTGAGGATTAGGGTTAGGGTGAGGGTGAGATTTAGGGTTAGAGTTAGGGTTAGGGGGAAGGTTAAGGTGAGGGTTAGGGTTAGGGTTAGGGTTAGGTTTAGGATTAGGGTTAGGGTGAGGGTGAGTGTGAGTGTTAGGGTAGGCTTAGGCTTAGGCTTAGGGTTAGGCTGAGGATGAGGGTGGGGGTGAGGTTTAGGGTTCGGGTGATGGTTAGGGTTAGGATTAGGGTGAGGGTTAGGATGAACGTTAGGGTTAGGATTAGGGTTAGGGTGAAGGCTAGGGTGAGGGTGAGCATTAGGGTTAGGGTTAGGCTTAGGCTTAGGGTTAGGCTGAGGTAGAGGTTGAGGATGAGTGTTATGGTTAGGGTGATGGTTAGTGTTACCGTTAGGTTGAAGGTTTGCATGATATTTAGTGATAAGGTGAGGGTTAGAGTGAGGGTGATGGTAAGGGTAATGTTGAGGTTTAGGCTGAGAGCGAGAATTAAAATAAGGGTGAGTGTTAGGGTTAGGGTGAGGCTTAGGGTAAGAGAGAGGGTTAGGGGTTATGCTGAGGGTGAGGGTTAGATTGAGGATTAGGGTTAGGTTTAGGTGAGGATGAGGGTTAGGGTTATGGTGAGGGTTAAGGTTAGAATAAGGTTTAGGTTGAGAGCTAGGGAGAGGATGAGGGTTAGGGTTAGTGTTAGGGTTAGGATGAGTTTTAGGATTAGGGTGAGGTTTAAGGTTAGTGTGAGGGTTAGTGTTAGGGTTAGGGTTAGTGTTAGGGTGAGGGTAAGTGTTAGGGTGATGGTTAGGGTTCGGATGAGGTTTATAGTTAGGGTGAGGGTTAGGGTTAGGGTTATTGTTATTGTTAGGGTTACATTGAGGGTGAGGGTGAGGGTGAGGGTTAGGTTTAGGATTAGTGTTAAGGTCAGATTTAGGGTTAGGATTAGGGTTAGATTTAGGGTTAGTGTGAGGGTGAGGTTTCCGGTTAGAGTTAGGCTTAGGGTGAGTGTTAGTGTGAGGGTTAGGGTTAGGGTTAGTGTTAGGTTAGGGTTAGGGTGAGGGTTAGTTTGAGAGTTTGGGTTAGAGTGATAGCATTAGTATTAGGGTTATGGTGAGTGTGAGTGTTTGGGTTAGGGTTAGGTTTAGTGTTAGGCTTAGGGTTAGGCTGAGGCTGAGGTTGAGGGTGAGGATTAGGGTTAGGGTGAGTGTTAGAGTTAGGGTTAGATTGAGGGTTAGGATGAGGGTTAGGGTTAGGATGAGGGTTAGGTTGACCGCTGGTGTGAAGTTTAGTGTGAGGTATAGGGATAGGGTTAGGATTAGGATTAGGGTTAGGTTGAGGGTGAGTGTGATGGTTAGGCTTAGGGTTAGGGTTAGGCATAGGGTTAGGGTTTGGATTAGGGTTTGGTTTAGAGTGAGGGTGATGGTGAGGATTAGGATTAGTGTTAGGGTTAGGGTTAGGCTAATGGTGAGAGGGTGGGGTTGAGGATTAGGGTTAGGGTTAGGTGAGGTTTAGGGTTAGTGTTAGAGATAGGGTTAGGGTGAGGGTAAGGTTTAGGGTTAGAGTTAGGGTTATTTTTAGCGTTAGGCTTAGGTTTAGGCTGAGGGTGAGCGTGGGGGTGAGGATTAGGTTTAGGGTTAGGGTTAGGGTTAGAGTTCGGGTTAGGGTTAGGTTTAGGGTTATTGTTAGTGTTATGGTTAGAATTAATTTTGCAGTGAGGGTGAGGCTGAGGGTGAGGTTTATGGTTAGGGGTAGGTTTAGAGTTAGGGTTAGTGTTAGTGTTGTTAGGGTTAAGGTTAGAGTTAAGTTTAGGGTGAAGGTGAGGGTGAAGGTTAGGGTTAGGGTGAGTTTTAGGGTGAGGTTTAGGGTTAGGATTAGGTTGTGGGTTAGTGTTATTCTTAGGGTGAGGGTGAGGGTTAGGTTGAGGTTTAGGGATAGGTTTAGGGTTAGGATTAGGTTTAGGGTGAGTGTGAATGTGAGTGTTAGGGTTAGAATTAGGCTTAGGCTTAGGTTTGGGATTATGGTGAGGGTGAGTGTTAAGCTTAGGTTTAGGGTGAGGTTTAGGGTTAGGGTGAGGGTTAGAGTTAGGGTGAGGATTAGGTTTAGTGTTAGGATTAGGGGGAGGGTTAGGGTCAGCATTAGGGTTAGGGTTACTGTGAGAGTTAGGGTTAGTATGAGGGATAGGTTGAGGTTTAGGGTTAGGGTTAGGGTTAGGTTTAGGATTAGGGTTAGAGTGAGGGTGAGTGTGAGTGTTAGGGTTAGGTTTAGGCTTAGGCTGAGTGTGAGGGTGAGGGTGAGGCTTAGTGTTTGGGTGATGGTTAGGGTTAGGATGAAGGTGAGGGATAGGATCAGGGTTAGGGTTAGGATTAGGTTTAGGGTGAAGGCTAGGGTGAGGTTGAGGGTTAGGTTTAGGGTTAGGGTGAGGTTTGGGCTTAGGGTGAGGTTTAGGGTTAGTGTGAGTGTTAGTGTTAGGGTTAAGTTTACTGTTAGGGTTAGGGTTAGGGTTAGGGTTAGAGTGATGGCTAGGGTGAGGGTGAGGTTTAGGTTTAGGGTTAGGGTGAGGTTTAGTGTTAGGTTTAGGGTGAGGTTGAGTGTTAGAGTTAGGGTTAGGGTGAGGGTTAGGGATCGGGTTAGTGTTAGGGTTAGGGTTAGGGTGAGTGATAGTGTTCGGGTGATGTTATGGTTATGTTTAGGATTAGGATTAGGGTTAGGGTGAGGGTGAGTGTGTGGGTTAAGGTTAGTTTTAGTGTTAGGCTTAGGGTTAGGCAGAGGGTGAGGTTGAGGCTGAGGGTTAGGTTTAGTGTGAGTCTTTGGGTTACAGTGAGGGTTATGTTTAGGGTGACGGTTACGATTAGGTTTTGGTTTAGGTTGAGGGCTACGTTGAGTGTGAGGTTTAGGGTTAGGGTTAGGGTGAAATTTATGGTGAGGGTGCTGTTTAGGGTTAGGGTTAGGCTGAGGTTTAGGGTTATAGTTAGGTTTAGGTTTAGGGCGAGTGTGAGGTTTAGGGTTAGAGTTAGGGTTAGGGTGAGGTTTAAGGTTAGAGTTAGGGTTATGGGGGAGGGTTAGGTTGAGGGTTAGGTTTAGGGTGAGGGCTAGTTTGAGGGTGAGGGTTAGGATTAGTGTTAGGCTTAGGCTTATGTTTAGGCTGAGTGTGAGTTTGAGGGTGAGGGTCAGGGTTAGGGTGAGGTTAGGGTTACGGTTAGGTTGAAGGTTAGCCTGAGGTTTAGGGATAGGGTGAGGGATAGGTTGTTGGTGATGGTAAGGGTAAAGTTGAAGGTTAGGCTGAGGGTCAGGGTAAAGATAAGGGTGAGGCTTAGGGTTAGGATGAGGGTTAGGGTAATGGTGAGGGTTAGGGGTTAGGGTGAGTGTGAGCATTAGATTGAGGATTAGGGTTAGGTTTAGTGTGAGGTTTAGGGTGAGGATGATGTTAGGGTTAGGGTGAGGGTTAGGGTTAGAATTAGGGTTAGGATGAGGGCTAGGCTGAGGGTGAGGGTGAGGGTAAGGTTAGGGTTATGGTGAGTTTTAGGGTTAGGGTGAGGGTTAGGTTTAGTGTGCGGGTTAGTGTTATGGTTGGGTTAGTGTTATGGTGAGGGTAAGTGTTAGAGTGTGGGTTAGGGTTAGGGTGAGGGTTATAGTTAGGGTGAGGGTTAGGGTTAGGTTTAGGGTTAGGGTTAGTGTGATTTTTAGGTTTAGGGTTACATTCAGGGTGAGGGTGAGTGTGAGGGTTAGGGTTAGATTTAGGGTGAGGTTTAGGTTTAGGGGTAGAGTTAGGGTTAGGGTGAGGGTGAGGTTTAGGGTTACAGTTAGGCTTAATGTGAGGGTTAGTGTGAGGATTAGTGTTAAGGTTAGTCTTAGGTTAGGGTTAGGGTGAGGTTTATTGTGAGGGTAAGGGTTAGAGGGACTGTTAGGGTTAGGATTAGGGTTAGGGTGAGGTTGGGTGTGTGGGTTAGGGTTAGATTTAAAGTTAGGCTTAGGGTTAGGCTGAGGCTGAGGCTAAAGGTGAGGGATAGGGTTATGTTAGGGTTAGGTTTAGGGTAAGGTTGAGGGTTAGGATGAGGGTTAGGGTTAGGATTAGTGTTAGGGTGAGGATGACTCTGTGGGTTATGGTGCGGTTTAGTGTTATGGTTAGGGTTACAGTTAGGGTTATGGTGAGGGTGAGGTTTAGGGGTACAGTTGGGGTTAGGTTGAGGGTTAGGGTGAGGGTTAGGGTTAGCGTGAGTGTTAGGGTGGTGGTGAAGGTAAGAGTAAATGTTATTGTTGGGCTGAGGGTGAGAGTTACTGTAAGGCTGAGGGTTAGTGTTAGGGTGAGGGTTAGGTTTAGGGTTAGTGTGAGGGTGACGTTTAGATTGAGGATTAGTGTTAGGATTAGGGTGACGTTTAGGGTGAGGATTAGGGTTAGGGTTAGGGTTATTGTTAGTGTTATGGTTAGGGTTAAGTTTGCGATGAGGGTGAGGCTGAGGGTGAGGTTTATGGTTAGGGTTAGTTTTAGGGTTAGGGTTTGAGTTAGTGTTATTGTTAAGGTTAGGGTTGGTGTTACAGTGAGGGTGAGGTGAGTGTGAGGGTTAGGTTGAGGGTTAGGTTTAGGATTAGGTTGAGGGTGAAGATAGGTGTGAGTGTTAGGGTTATGGTGAGGGTGAGGATTAGGTTTAGGGTGAGGTTTAGGATTTGGGTTAGGATTAAGTTGAGGGTGAGGGTTAGGGTTAGGGTGAGGGTTAGCATTAGGATTGGGGTTAGGGTAAGGGTGAGGGTTAGGATTAGAGTTAGGGTTAGGGTTATTGTTAATGTTATGGTTAAGGACACCTTTGCAGTGATGGTGAGGCTGAGGGTGATGTTTAGGGGTAGGATTACGGTTAGGGTTAGGTTTAGGGTTAGGATTAGTGTTATTGTTAAGCTTATGGTTAGAGTTATGGTGAGGGTGAGGGTGAGGGTGAGGGTGAGGGTTCGGCTTAGGGTGAGGTATAGGGTTAGGGTTAGTGTGAGTTTTAGGGTGAGGATGAGAGTTAGCGTTAGGTTGAGGGCTAGGTTGAGGGTGAGGGTAAGGGTAAAGGAAAGGTTTAAAGTTAGGGTTATGGTTAGTGTTAATGTGAGGGTTAGTGATAGGGGGAGAGAGTGTTAGGGTGAGGGTTAGGGTTAGGGTTAGAGTTAGGATTAGGGAAAGGGTTACGGTGAGGGTTAAGGTGAGGGATAGGTGGAGGTTTAGGGTTAGGGTTGGGGTTAGGTTTAGGATTAGGTTTAGGGTGAGGGTGACTGTGAGGGTTAGGGTTAGGCTTCGGCTTAGGCTGAGGGTTAGGCTGAGGGTGAGGGTGGGGGTGAGGATTAGTTTTTGGGTGATGGTTAGGGTTACGATTAGGGTGAGGGTTAGGATGAGGGTTAAGGTTAGGATTAGTGTTAGAGTGAGGGCTAGAGTGAGGGTGAGGGTGAGGGTTAGGGTTAGGGTTAGGCTTAGGTTTAGGCTGAGGGTGATGTTGAGGGTGAGGGTTAAGGTTATGGTGATGGTTAGGGTTACAGTTAGGTTGACGTTTAGCATGAGGTTTAGGGGTAGGTTGAGTGTTAGAGTGAGGATGATGGTAAGGGTAAAGTTGAGGGTTAGGCTGAGAGGGAGGGTTAAGTTAAGGGTGAGGGTTAGGGTTAGGGTAAGCGTGAGGGTTAGGGTTTGTTGTGAGGGTGAGGGTTACATTGAGGATTAGGGTTAGGTTTAGTGTGAGGTTTAGGTTGAGGATGAGGGTTAGGGTTAGGGTGAGGGTTAGGGTTAGGGTTAGTGTTATTGTTAGGGTTAGGGTTAGAGTTATGGTGAGGGTGTGGTTGCGGGTCCGGTTTAGGGGTAGGGTGAGGGTGAGGTTTAGGTTTAGAGTTAGGCTTAATGTGAGGGTTAGTGTGAGGATTAGTGTTAAGGTTAGTCTTAGGTTAGGGTTAGAGTGAGGTTTATTGTGAGGGTAAGGGTTAGGGGGACTGTTAGGGTTAGGATTAGGGTAGGGTGAGGTTGAGTGTGTGGGTTAGGGTTAGGTTTAAAGTTAGGCTTAGGGTTAGGCTGAGGCTGAGGCTGAAGGTGAGGGATAGGTTTAGGTTAGGGTTAGGTTTAGGGTAAGGTTGAGGGTTAGGATGAGGGTTAGAGTTAGGATTAGGGTTAGGGTGAGGGTGACTCTGTGGGTTATGGTGCGGTTTAGTGTTAGGGTTAGGGTTAGAGTTAGGGTTATGGTGAGGGTGAGGTTTAGGGGTACAGTTGGGGTTAGGTTGAGGGTTAGAGTGAGGGTTAGGGTTAGCGTGATTGTTAGGATGATGGTGAAGGTAAGAGTAAATGTTAGGGTTCGGCTGAGGGTGAGAGTTACTGTAAGGCTGAGGGTTAGTGTTAGGGTGAGGGTTAGGTCTAGGGGTAGTGTGAGGGTGAGGTTTAGATTGAGGATTAGTGTTAGGATTAGGGTGAGGTTTAGGGTGAGGATTAAGGTTAGGGTTAGGGTTATTGTTAGTGTTATGGTTAGGGTTAAGTTTGTGATGAGGGTGAGGCTGAGGGTGAGATTTATGGTTAGGGTTAGGTTTAGGTTTAGTGTTTGGGTTAGTGTTATTGTTAAGGTTAGGGTTAGACTTACAGTGAGGGTGAGGTGAGGGTTAGGGTTAGGTTGAGGTTTACAGTGAGGTTTAGGGTTAGGGTTAGTTTGTGGGTGAGGTTTAGGTTTCGGGGGAGGGTTAGGGTGAGGGGTAGGGTTAGGGTTAGTGTTAGTCTTAGTGTGAGGGTGAGGGTTAGGTTGAGGATTAGGTTTAGGATTAGGTTGAGGATGAAGATAGGTGTGAGTGTTAGGGTTATGGTGAGGGTGAGGATTAGGTTTAGGGTGAGGTTTAGGATTTGGGTTAGGATTAAGTTGAGGGTGAGGGTTAGGGTTAGGGTGAGGGTTAGCATTAGGATTAGGGTTAGGGTGAGGGTGAGGGTTAGGATTAGAGTTAGGGTTAGGGTTATTGTTAATGTTATGGTTAAGGTTACCTTTGCAGTGATGGTGAGGCTGAGGGTGATATTTAGGGTTAGGATTACGGTTAGGGTTAGTTTTAGGGTTAGGATTAGTGTTATTGTTAAGCTTATGGTTAGAGTTATGGTGAGGGTGAGGGTGAGGGTGAGGGTGAGGGTGAGGGTTCGGCTTAGGGTGAGGTTTAGGATTAGGGTTAGTGTGAGGTTTAGGGTGAGGATGAGGGTTAGGGTTAGGTTGAGGGCTAGGTTGAGGGTGAGGGAAGGGTTAGGTTGAGGTATAGGGTTAGGGTTAGGGTTAGTGTTAGTGTGAGGGTTAATGTTAGGGGGAGAGAGTGTTAGGATGAGGGTTAGGGTTAGGGTTAGAGTTAGGATTAGGGAAAGGTTTACTGTGAGGGTTAAGATGAGGGATAGGTGGAGATTTAGGGTTAGGGTTGGGGTTAGGTTTAGGATTAGGGTTAGGGTGAGGGTGACTGTGAGGGTTAGGGTTAGGCTTCGGCTTAGGCTGAGGGTTAGGCTGAGGGTGAGGGTGGGGGTGAGGATTAGTTTTTGGGTGATGGTTAGGGTTACGATTAGGGTGAGGGTTAGGATGAGGGTTAGGGTTATGATTAGTGTTAGGGTGAGGGCTAGAGTGAGGGTGAGGGTGAGCGTTAGGGTTAGGGTTAGGCTTAGGGTTAGGCTGAGTGTGACGTTGAGGGTGAGGTTTAGGCTTATGGTGATGGTTAGGGTTACAGTTAGGTTGAAGGTTAGCATGAGGTTTAGGGATAGGGTGAGGGTTAGAGTGAGGGTGATGGTAAGTGTAAAGTTGAGGATTACGCTGAGGGGGAGGGTTAAGATAAGGGTTAGGGTTAGGGTTAGGGTGAGGGTTAGTGTAAGGTTGAGGGTTAGGGTTTATTGTGAGGGTGAGGGTTAGATTGAGGATTATGGTTAGGTTTAGTGTGAGGTTTAGGGTGAGGATGAGGGTTAGGGTTAGTGTGAGGTTTAGGGTTAGGGTTAGTGTTATTGTTAGGGTTAGGGTTAGAGTTACGGTGAGGGTGAGGTTGCGGGTCCGGGTTAGGGTTAGGGTTAGGGTGAGGTTTAGAGTTAGGTTTGGAGATAGGGTTAAGTTCAGGGTGATGTTTAGGTTTAGAGTTCGGGTTAGATTTAGTGTTGGGCTTAGGGTTAGGCTGAAGGTGAGAGTGGAGGTGAGGATTAGGGTTGGGTTTAGGGTTAGGGTTAGAGTTAGCGTTAGGGTTTGGGTCGGGATTAGGGTTAGGGTGAAGGTGAGGGTGAGTGTTAGGGTTAGGTTTAGGCTTAGGCTGAGGGTGAGGGTGGGGGTGAGGATTAGTTTTTGTTGAGGATTAGTGTGAGGTTTAGGGTTAGAATTAGGGTTAGGGTGAGGTCTAGGGTTAGTGTTACTGTTAGGGCTAGGGTTAGGCTGAGGGTGAGTGTGATTGTGAGGGGTAGGGTTAGGGTTAGGCTTAGGATTAGGCTGAGGGTGAGGGTGAGGGTAAGGTTTAGTGTGAGGGTTAGGGTGAGGGTGAAAGTATGGGTAAAGTTGAGGGTTAGGCTGAGAGTGAGGCTTACGGTAAATGTGAGTGTTAGTGTTAGGGTGAGGATTAGAGTTAGGGTTAGGGTGAGGGTGTGGTTTAGATTGAGAATTAGTTTTAGGGTTAGTGTGAGGTTTAGGGTGAGGATGAGGGTTAGGGTTAGGGTGAGGGTGAGGGTTAGGGTTAGGGTTAGGGTGAGTGTTACGGTTAGGGTGATGGTTAGGGTTAGTGTGAGGGTTAGTGTAAGAGTTAGGGTTAGTGTTAGTGTGAGGGTAAGTGTTATTGTTCGGGTTAGGGTTCGGGTGAGGGTTATGGTTAGAATTAGGGTTAGGGATAGGGTCAGGGTTATTGTTAGGGTTAGTGTTCGTGTTAGGATGAGGGTTAGTGTTAGCATTAGGTTTAGGGTGAGGACAAGGGTGAGGGTGAAGTTTAGGGTTTCAGTCAGGCTTAGATTTAGGGTTAGGCTGAGGTTGAGGGTGAAGTTGAGGGTTAGGGTTAGCGTGATGGTTAGGGTTACAGTTAGGCTTAGGGTTAGCATGAGTGTTAGGGTTAGGGTGAGGGTTAGGCTGAGGGTGACTGTAAGGGTAAAGGTGATTATTAGGGTTAGGGTGAGGGTTAGGGTGAGGATTAGGGTAAGGGTTAAGGTGAGGTTGAGGGTTAGATTGAGGATTAGTGTTATGGTTAGTGTGTGGTTTAGGGTGAGGATGAGGGTTAGGGTTAGGGTGAGGGCTAGGGTGAGGTTGAGGGTTAGGGATAGAGTTAGGTTCAGGTTTAGGTTTAAGGTGATTTTTAGGGTTAGTGTGAGGGTAAGTGTTAGGATTAGTGTTACTGTTAGGGTGAGGGTAAGTGTTAGCATGAGGGTTAAGCTTAGGGTGAGGGTTATGGTTAGGTTTAGGCTTAGTGTTAAGGTTAGGTTTATTGTTAGGGTTAGGTTTAGGGTTACGGATACTGTGATGGTGAGGGTGAGGGTGAGGGTTGGGGTTAGGGTTAGTGCTGGGGTTATTGTTAGGGTGAGGGTTAGGTTGAGTTTTAGGGTTAGGTTTCCGGTTAGGTTTAGGATTAGGGTTATGGTGTGGGTGAGTGTGAGGGTTAGGGTTAGGGTTAGGCTTAGGCTTAGGGTTAGGCTGAGGGTGAGGGTGGGAATGAGGATTAGCTTTAGGGTGATGGTTAGGTTTAGGGTTAGGTTTAGGGTTATGGTTAGGGTTAGGATTAGGGTTAGGGTGAGGGCTGGGGTGAGGGTGAGGGTTAGGCTGAGAGTTAGGCTGAGTCTGAGGGAGAGGGTGAGGATTAGGGTTAGGTTGAGGTTTAGGGTTAGGGTTAGGGTGAGTTTGAGGTTAAGAATGAGGATTAGTTTTAGGGTTAGTGCGAGGTTTAGGGTGAGGATGAGGGTTAGGTTTAGGGTGAGGGCTAGGGTGACGTGAGTGTTAGGGTTAGGGTGAGGCTTAGGATGAGGTGTAGGGTTAGGATTAGGGTTAGGGTGAGCGCTAGTGTGATGGTTAGTGTGAGGGTTAGGGTTAGGGATAGGGATAGGTTTAGGATTAGGTTTAGATTGAGGATGAATGTGAGGGTTAGGTTTAGGGTTAGGGTTAGGCTTAGGGTTAGGGTGAGTGTTAGGGTTAGTGTGAATGTTAAGATTATTGTGAGGGTTATGGTTATGGTGAGGGTTAGAGTTAGGTTTAGGGTTAGGGTTAGGGTGAGGTTTAGGGTGAGGATGAGGTTTAGGGTTAGGGTTAGGGTGTGGTTTAGGGTTATGTTTAGGGTTATTGTTAGGGCGATGGTGAGGGTTAGGGTTAGAGTTAGGGTTAGGTGAGGGTGAGGGTGAGGGTTAGGTTTAGTGTTAGTGTTAGGGGTAGGGTTAGGATGAAGGTTAGGGTGACGGTGAGGGTTAGGGTAAGCGTTAGGATTAGGATTAGGGTTAAGGTGAGGGTGAGTGTGAGGGTTAGTGTTAGGGTTAGGGTTAGGTTTAGGATTAGGGTTAGGGTGAGGGTGAGGGTTAGGGTTAGGGTTGTGTTTAGATTGAGGGTTAGGGTGAGGGTTATGGTGAGGGTAAGGGTGAGGATTACCATTAGGGTATTTGCTAGGATGAGCAATAGGGTTAAAGTTAGGGTTAGGGTGAGGGTTAGGGTTAGGGTTAGGGTGAGGCTTAGGATGAGGTGTAGGGTTAGGATTAGGGTTAGGGTGAGCGCTAGGGTGATGGTTAGTGTGAGGGTTAGGGTTAGGGATAGGCATAGGTTTAGGATTAGGTTTAGATTGAGGGTGAATGTGAGGGTTAGGTTTAGGGTTAGGGTTAGGCTTAGGGTTAGGGTGAGTGTTAGGGTTAGTGTGAATGTTAGGGTTAAGGTGAGGGTGATGGTTATGGTGAGGGTTAGAGTTAGGTTTAGGGTTACGGTTAGGGTGAGGTTTAGGGTGAGGATGAGGTTTAGGGTTAGTGTTAGGGTGTAGTTTAGGGTTATGGTTAGGGTTATTGTTAGGGCGATGGTGAGGGTTAGGTTTAGTGTTAGGGTTAGGTGAGGGTTAGGGTGAGGGTTAGGGTTAGTGTTAGTGTTAGGGGTAGGGTTAGGATGAAGGTTAGGGCGAGGGTGAGTGTTAGGGTAAGGCTTAGGATTATGATTAGGGTTAAGGTGAGGGTGAGTGTGAGGGTTAGTGTTAGGTTTAGGATTAGGGTTAGGGTGAGGATGAGGGTTAGGGTTAGGGTTATGTTTAGAATGAGCGTTAGGGTGAGGGTTATGGTGAGAGTAAGGGTTAGGATTAACGTTAGGTTATGTGCTAGGATGAGCAATAGGGTTAGGGCTAGGGTTAGGGTGAGGGTTAGGTTGAGGGTTAGGGTTAGGGTTAGTTTTAAGTTTAGGGTTGGTGTTAGGGTTAGTATTAGGGTTATGGTGACTGTGAGTGTAACAGTTAGGGTTAGGGTCAGTTTTAGGCTTAGGGTTAGGCTGAGGCTGAGTGTGAAGGTGAGGGTTAGATTTATGCTGAGTTTTTGGTTTAGTGTTAGAGTGAGGGTTAGGGTGAGGGTTAGGGTTAGAATTAGGGTTAGTGTATGTCCTAGGGTGAGGGTTAGCCTAACACTAACGTTTAGGTTTAGGGTGAGGTTTAGCTTTAGGGTTATGATCAGGATTAGGGTTAGTGTGAGGGTTTGGGTTAAGGTTAGAGTTACGGTGAGGGTGAGGTTTAAGTTTAGGTTTAGGGTTATGGTTATTGTTAGGGTTAGGGTTAGGGTTAAGGTTAAGGTAAGGGTGAGGGTCAGGGTGATGTTGAGTGTTAGGATTAGGGTTAGGATTAGGTTTAGTGTTAGGGTGAGGGTGAGGTTTAGGGTTATTGTTAGGGTTAGGGTTAGGTTTAGTGTGAGTGTTAGGGTTAGGTTTAGTGCTATGGTTAGGTTTATGGTGAGGGCTAGTGTGAGGGTGAGGGTATTGTTAGGGTTAGGCTTAGGCTTACGGTTAAGCTGAGGGTGAGGGTTAGGGTTAAGCTTAGGCTTAGGGTTAGGCTGAGGTTGAGTGTGAGGATTAGGGTTAGGGTTTGGGTTAGGGTTAGGCTTAGTGCTAGGCGGAGGGTGAGGGTGAGGGTGAGGGTTATCTTTAGGGTGAGGGTGAGGATTAGGTTTAGGGTTAGCGTTACGGTGCGGGTTAGTGTGAGGGTTAGGGTTAGTGTTACGGTTACGGTGAGGGTGAGAGGGAGTGTGAGGGTTAGAGTTAGGTTTAGTGTTATTTTTAGTGTTATGGTTAGGTTTAAATTTACAGTGAGGGTGAGGATGAGGGTGAGGGTTAGGTTTAGGGTTAGGGTGAGGTTTAGGTTAGGGTTAGGGTAAGGGTTAGGGTGAGGGTTTGGGTAAGGGTTACGGTTACGGTAAGGGTGAGTGTTAGGGTTAAGGTGAGGGTTAGTGTGATTGTTAGGGTTAGAGTTAGGTGAGGGTTTGGATGAAGTTGATGGTTAGGGTCTGGATTAGCTTTAGGGTTAGGATTTGGATTAGATTTAGTGTTAGGTTGAGTGCTTGGGTTAGGCTTAGGTTTAGGGTTAGGCTTAGTGTTAAGCTGAGGGTGAGGGTGAGTTTGAGGTTTAGCGTTAGGGTTTGGGTTAGGTTTAGCGTTTGGGTGAGAGTTAGGGTTCGGGTTAAGTTTAAGTTTAGGGTGAGGGTTAGGGTTAGGGTTATTGTGAGGTTGAGGGTTAGGGTTAGTTTGATGGTTAGTGTTAGGATTATGGTTAGGGTGAGGGTTCCGGTTAGGTTTAGGGTGAGAGTGAGGATGAGGATTAGGGTTAGGATTAGTGTTATTGTGAGAGCTAGAGTGAGGGTGTGGGTTAAGGTTAGTGTTAGAGTGAGGTTTAGGGTTAGGGTGAGGGTAAGGTTTAGGGTTAGAGTTAGCGTTAGGGCTTGGGATAGGCTGAGGTTCAAGATCAGGGTTAGTGTTAGGGTTAGGTTTAGCTTGAGGGTTACTGTTAGTGTGAGGGTTAGATTTAGGGTTAGGATTAGGATTAGGGTCTGGGTGAGGGTGAGTATGAGGGTTAGGGTTAGGTTTAGGCTTAGGGATAGGCTGAGGGTGAGGGTGAGAGTGAGGGTGAGGGTGAGGGTGAGGGTGCGGTTTAGGGTTAGAGTTAGTGTTAAGTTGAGGGTTAGTGTGAGGGTTAGTATTAGGGTTAGGTTTAGGGTGAGGGTTAGGTTGAGGGTTAGGGTTAGGGACAGGGTTAGGTTTAGGATTAGGTTTTGGTTGAGGGTGGTTGTGAGGGTTATGGTTAGGGTTAGGATTAGGCTTAAGGTTAGGCTG
Organism: Dipodomys merriami; assembly: GCF_024711535.1. Lineage (NCBI taxonomy): Eukaryota > Metazoa > Chordata > Mammalia > Rodentia > Heteromyidae > Dipodomys > Dipodomys merriami. The sequence continues at coordinate 2,671,233 of NW_027206579.1, forward strand.
AGGGTGAGGGTGAGGGTTAGGGTTAGGGTGAGGGTTAGGTTTAGTGTTAGGGTGAGGGTTAGGATGAGGGTTAGGTTTAGGATTAGAGTTAGGGCGAGGGCTAGCATGAGAGTGAGGGTTAGGGTTAGGGTGAGGTTTAGGGTTAGGGTTAGGTTTAGGTATAGGGTGAGGGTTAGGGTTAGGGTTATGTTGAGGGTGAGGGTTAGGGTTAGGTTGAGGATTAGGATTAGGTCTAGGTTTAAGGTGAGGTTTAGGGTTAAGGTGAAGTTTAGCATTAGGGTCGGGGTTAGGATTAGGGTTAGGATGAGTGCTAGATTGAGGCTGAGTGTTAGGGTTAGGGTTACAGTGAGGTTTAGGGTTATGTTTAGGTTTAGGGTGAGGGTTAGGGTGAGTGTCACGGTGAGGGTCAGGGTTAGGGTTAGGGTGAGGGTTAGAACTTGGTTTAGGGTTAGGATGTGGGTTAGTTTTAGGGTTAGGGTGAGGGTTAGTATGAGGGTTAGGGTTACAATTTGGGTTAGGGTGAGGTCTTGGTTGAGGGTGAGGTTTAGTGTTAGGGTTAGGGTGAGGGTTAGGATTAGGATTAGGGGTAGCGTTAGGGTTCGGGTTACAGTGAGGGTGATGGTTAGGTTTGGGGTGAGGGTTAGTGTTAGGACTAAGGAGAGGGTGAAGGTTAGGGTTAGGGTTAGGGTGAGGGTTGGGTTTAGGTTTAAGTTTAGAGTTAGGGTTAGGGTTAGGATTAGGGTGAGGTTTTGTGTGAATGTGAGGGTTAGTGTTAGAGTTAGGCTTAGGTTAGGGTTAGGCTGAGGGTGAGGGTTGGGATGAGGATTAGGTTTAGAGTGATGGTTCCGGTTTTGGTTAGGTTGAGGGTTAGGATGAGGGTTAGGGTTTGGATTAGGGTTAGGGTGAGGGCTAGGTTGAGTGTGAGGTTAAGGGTTAGGTTTAGGCTTAGGCTTAGGTTTTGGCTGAGGCTGAAGGTGAGGATGAGGGTTAGGTTTAGGGTGATGGTTAGATTTACGGTTAGGGTGAGGATTAGGATGAGGTTTAGGATTGGGGTGAGCATTAGGATGAGGTTGACAGTAAGAGTAAAGTTGAGGGTTAGGCTGAGAGTGAGAGTTATGTTTAGGGTGAGAGTTCGGGTTAGGGTTAGGTTGAGGGTGAGGGTTAGATTGAGGTTTAGTGTTAGAGTTAGTGTGAGGTTTAGGGTGAGTATGAGGGTTAGTGATAGGGTGAGGGATAGGGTGAAGTTGAAGGTTAGGGTTATGGTTAGGGTGAAGTTTAGGTTTAGGGTGATGGTTAGCGTTAGTGTGAGGGTTAGTGTTAGGGTTAGTGTTAGTGTTAGGGTGAGGTTAAGCTTTAGGGTAAGGTTTAGGTTGAGAGTGAGGTTTAGAATTCGGGTTAGGGTTAGGTTTAGGGTGAGGGTGAGGTTTAGGGTTAGAGTTAGGGTTAGGGTGATGGTTAGGGTTAGGGTTAGGGTTACTGTTAGGATTAGGGTTAGGTTGAGGTTTAGTGTGGGGGTGAGGGTTACTGTTAGGGTTAGGATTAAGATTAGGTTTAAGGTGAGGGTGAGTGTGAGGGTTAGGATTAGGGTTAGGATTAGGATTAGAGTTTGGGTGAGGGTGAGGGTGAGGGTTCCCGTTAGGGTGAGTGTTGGGTTTAGGGTTAGAGTAAGGGTTAGGGTCAGGGTTAGGCTTAGGCCTAGGGTTTGATTATGGCCTGTTTTGAGGGTGAGGGTTAGGGTTAGGGTGATGGTTAGGGTGGGGGTGACGTTAAGGCTAAAGGTTAGGGTTAGGCTGCGGTTTAGAGTTACTGTAAGGGTTAGGATTTTGGTTAGGGTGAGGGTTAGGGTAAGGAGTCGGGTGAGGGTGAGGGTTAGATTGAGGATTAGTGTTAGGGTTAGGGTGAACTTTAGGGTGAGGATGAGTGTTAGGGTTAGGGTTAGGGTTATTGTTAGTGTTATGGTTAGGGTTAATTTTGCGGTGAGGGTGAGGCTCAGTGTGAGGTTTATGGTTAGGGTTAGGTTTAGGGTTAGGGTTAGGGTTAGTGTTATTGTTAGGGTTAGGGTTAGAGTTACAGTGAGTGTTAGGGTAAGGGTTAGGGTTATAGTGAGGTTTACGGTGAGGTTTAGTGTTATGGTTAGGTTGAGGGTTAGAGTTAAGTTTAGAATTAGGTTTAGGGTGAGGGTTAGTGTGAGGGGTAGGGTTAGGGTTAGTGTTAGTCTTAGGGTGAGGGTGAGGGTTAGGTTGAGGTTTAGGGATAGGCTTAATGTTAGGATTAGGGTTAGGGTGAGGGTGAGTGTGAGGGTTAGGGTTAGGCTTAGGCTAAGGGTTAGGTTGAGGGTGTAGGTAGGTGTGAGGGTTAGGGTTACAGTAAGAGTTAGAATTCTTGTTTGGGTGAGGGTTAGGATTTGGTTTAGGTTTAAAGTGAGGGTGAGGGTTAGGGTTAGTGTGACGGTTAGGGTTAGGATTAGGGTTAGGGTGAGGGTGAGGGTTACGATTAGGGTTAGGATTAGGGTGAGGGTGAGGGATAGGATTAGGGTTTGTGTTATTGTTATTGTTATGGTTAAGGTTACCTTTGCTGTGATGCTGAGGCTGAGGGTGAGGATTAGGGTTAGGATTAGGGTTAGGGTTAGGTTTGGAGTTAGGATTTGTGTTATTGTTAAGGTTAGGGTTAGAGTTATGGTGAGGGTGTGGGTTAGGTTTAGGGTTTTGGTTAGATTTAGGGTTAGGGTGAGGATCAGTGTTAGGGTGAGTGTGAGGTTTAGGGTTAGATTTATGGTTAGGGGGAGGGTTAGGGTGAGGTTTAGGGTTAGAGGTATGGTTAGGGGGAGGGTTAGGGTGAGGGTTAGGTTGAGGTTCAGGGTTAGGGTTAGGGTTAGGTTTAGGATTAGGGTTAGAGTGAGGGTGAGGGTGAGGGTTAAGGTTAGGCTTAGGCTTAGCGTTAGGCTGAGGGTGAGGGTGGTGGTGAGGATTAGGGTTCGGGTGATGATAAGGTTTAGGATTAGGGTGAGGGTTAGGATGAGGGTTAGGGTTAGGATTAGGATTAGGGTGAGGGTTAGGATGAGGGTTAGGGTTAGGTTTATTGTTAGGGTGAGGGCTAGGGTGAGGGTGAGGGCTAGGGTTAGGGTTAGGTTTAAGGTGAGTTTTAAGGTTAGGGTGAGGGTTAGGGTTAGTGTGAGGGTTAGTGTTAGGGTTAGGGTTAGTGTTAGGGTGAGGGTAATTGTTAGGGTGAGGGTTAGGTTTAGGGTGAGTGTTATAGTTAGGGTGAGGTTTAGTGTTAGGGTTAGGGTTTTTGTTAATTTTAGGTTTGGTGTTATGTTGACGGTGAGGGTGAGGGTGAGGGTTAGGTTTAGGGTTAGGGTGAGTTTTTGAGTTAGGATTAGGTTAGAGTTATGGTTAGGGTGAGGGTGTGGTTTAGGGTTAGATTTAGGCTTAGGGTGAGGGTTAGTGTGAGGGTTAGGGTTAGGGTTAGTGTTAGGTTAGGGTTAGGGTGTGGGTTTGTGTGAGGGTTACGGTTAGAGTTAGGGTTAGGTTTACTATTAAGGGTAGGGTGAGGGTGAGTGTGTGGGTTAGGGTTAGGTTTAGGGTTAGTCTTAGGGTTAGGCTGAGAGTGAGTTTGAGTGTGAGGGTTCGGGTTAGAGTGAGGGTTAGGTTTAGGATTAGGGTTAGGGTGTTGGCTAGGGTTAGGGTGAGGTTTAGGGTTAGGGTTAGTTTGAGGTTTAGTGTTAGGGTTAGGGTGAGGGTGAGATTGAGTGTTAGAGTTAGGGTTAGGGTGAGGGTTAGGGATAGAGTTAGTGTTAGGGTTAGGTTTAGGGTGAGTGATAGGGTTACGTTAGGGTTAGGGTGAGGGTTAGGTTGAGGTTGAGGTTTACGGTTAGTGTTAGTGTTAGTGTTAGGTTTAGAGTTAGGGGGAGGGTTAGGGTTAGCGTTAGTGTTAGCATTAGGGTTAGGATGTGGGTGAGGTTTAGTGTTAGAATCAGGGTTAGGGTGAGGCTGAGTGTGAGGCTTAGGTTTAGGGTTACTGTTAGGGTTAGGGTGAGGGTGAGGGTTAGGGTGAGTGTGAGGGTTAGTGTCAGGTTTAGGATTAGGATTAGGGTTATGGTTAGGGATAGTGTTAGGGTTAGGTTAGGGTGAGGGTGAGGGTGAGGGTTAGGTTTAGGGTGAGGGTAAGGGTTAGGGTTAGGTTGAGGTTTAGTGCTGGGGTTTGGGTTAGAGTTAGGGTTAGGGTGAGGGTGAGGTTTAGGGGTAATGTTAGGGTTAGCATGAGGGTTAGGTTGAGGTTTAGAGTTAGGGTCTAGGTTATGTTGGGTGTTACGGTAAGGGTGGTCCTGAGGGTTAGGCTGAGGGTGAGGTTTACGGTAAGGGTGAGGATTAGGGTTAGGGTGAGTGTTAGGTTTAGGGGAAAGTTGTGCTTGAGGTTTTGATTGAGGATTAGGGTTAGGGTGAGGGCTATGGTGAGGGTGAGGTTTAGGGTTAGAGTTAGGGTGAGGTTTAGGGTTAGGGTGATGGTTAGGGTTAGTGTGAGGGTTAGTGTTAGTGTTAGGATTAGTGTTAGGGTGAGGGTTAGGGTTAGGGTGAGGGTTATGATTAGGGTTATGGTGAGCGTGAGTATTAGGTTTAGGTTGATGGTTAGGGTTAGGGTTAGGGTGAGGGTTATGTTTAGGTTTAGGCTGAGGGTTATGAGGAGAATTAGGGTTAGGGTGAGGGCTACGGTGAAGGTTAGGGTTAGGGTGAGGGTTATGATTAGGGTTACGGTGAGCGTGAGAGTTAGGTTTAGGTTGATGATTAGGGTTAGGGTTAGGGTGAGGGTTATGTTTAGGATTAGGCTGAGGGTTATGAGGAGAATTAGGGTTAGGATTAAGGTTAGGGTGAGGGCTAGGGTGAGGGTTAGGGTTAGGGTGAGGGTTATGATTAGGGTTACGGTGAGCGTGAGAGTTAGGGTTAGGTTGATGGTTAGGGTTAGCGTTAGGGTGAGGGTTAGGTTTAGGTTTAGGCTGAGGGTTATGAGGAGAATTAGGGTTAGGATTAGGGTTAGGGTGAGGCTAGGGTGAGGGTTAGGGGTAGGTTTAGCGTTAGAGTGAAGTTTAGGGTTAGGGTTAGTGTTAGGGTCAGGGTTTGGATGAGGGTTAAAGTTATGCTGAGGGTGAGGGTTAGGGTTTGGGTGAGAGTTAGGTTTAGGAATACAGTTAGGTTTAAGGTTAGTTTTAGGATTAGGGTTAGGGTTAGCGTTAGGTTTAGGGTTATAATTAGTGTTATTGTTAGGGTTAAGGTTAGAGTTAAGGTGAGGTTGAGGGTTAGGGTTAGGGTTAGGGTGAGGTTTAGGGTTAGGGGGAGGATTAGGGTTAGAGTGAGGGTGAGGTTTCGGGTTAGGTTTGGGTTAGGGGGAGGTTTCGTTCGTGGGTTATGGTTAGGGTTCGCGTTAGGGTTAAGGTTAGTGTTAGGGTGAGGGTAAGTGTTAGGTTAAAATAAGTGTTAGGGTGAGGGTTCGGGTAAGGGTGCGGGTGAGGGTTAGGGTTAGGGTTAGTGTGGGTTTTAGGGTTAGGGATAGGGTTAGGGTGAGGGTGATGGTGAAGTTTAGGGATAGATATAGGGTTTGGGAGAGGGTTAGGGTGAGGGTTAGGGATAGGGTTATTGTTAGGGCTAGGGTGAGGGTGAGGGTGAGGTTGAGGTTTAGAGTTAGGTTTAGGGTTAGGGTTAGTGTGAGGGTTAGTGTTAGGTTTAGGGTTAGTGTTAGAGTGAGGGTAAGTGTTAGGGTGAGTGTTTGGGTTAGGGTGAGGGTTATGGTTAGGGTGAGGTTTAGGATTAGGGTTAGGGTTATTGTTAGGTTTAGGTTTAGGGTTACAGTTACTGGGACGGTGAGGTTGAGGGTTAGGTTTAGGGTTAGGATGAGGTTTAGGGTTTGGGTTAGGATTAGAGTGAGGGTTAGTGTGAGGGTGAGGTTTAGGGATAGAGTTATGGGTAGGGTGAAGTTTAGGTTGAGGTTTAGGTTTAGGTTCAGTGTTAGTGTTAGGGTTAGGTTTAGAGTTAGGGGGACGGTTAGGGTTAGCGTTAGTGTCAGGATTAGGGGTAGCATGTGGGTGAGGTTTAGTCTTAGAATTAGGGTTAGGGTGAGGGAGAGGGTTAGGGTGAGGGTGAGGGTTAGGGTTAGGTTTACGATTAGGATTAGGGTTAGGGTTAGGGGTAGTGTTAGGGTTAGGGTTTGGGTTAGGGTTAGGGTGAGGGTGAGGGTTAGGTTTAGGGTGAGGGTAAGGGTTACGGTTATGTTGACGATTAGTGTTAGGTTTTGGGTTAGAGTTAGGGTTAGGGTGAGGGTGAGGTTTAGGATTAGCTTTAGGGTTAGGATGAGGGTTTGGTTGAGGGTTAGAGTTAGGGTGAGGGTTATGTTGGGGGTGACAGAAAGGGTAACCCTGAGGGTTAGGCTGAGGGTGAGGGTAGGGTAAGGGTGAGAATTAGGGTAAGGTTGAGTGTTAGGGTTAGGGGAAGGTTGAGGGTGAGGGTTTGATTGAGGATTAGGCTTAGGGTTAGGGCTAGGGTGAGGGTGAGGTTTAGGGTTAGGGTTAGGGTGAAATTTAGGGTTAGGGTGATGGTTAGGGTTAGTGTGAGGGTTAGTGTTAGTGTTAGTGTTAGGGTTAGAGTGAGGGTAAGTGTTAGGGTGAGGTTTAGGGTTAGGGTGAGGTTTAAGATTAGGGTTACGTTTAGCGTGAAGGTTATGGTTAGGTTGATGGTTAGGGTTAGGTTTAGGGTGAGGGTTAGTTTTAGGTTTAGGCTGAGGGTTATGATGAGAATTAGGGTTAGGATTAGGGTTAGGGTGAGGGCTAGGGTGAGGGTTAGGGTTAGGGTTAGTGTTAGAATGAGGTTTAGGGTTTGGGTTAGTGTTAGGGTGAGGGTTATTTATATGCTGAGGTTTAGGGTTAGGGTTTGGGTGAGAGTGAGGTTTAGGATTAGGGTTAGCGTTAGGGTGAGTGTTAGGATTAGGGTTACGGTTAGCATTAGGTTTATTGTTAGTATTAGTGTTATTGTTAGCATTAAGGTTAGAGTTAAGGTGAGGGTGAGGGAAAGGGTGAGGGTTAGAGTTAAGGTTAGGGTGAGGTTTATGGTTAGAGGTAGGATTATGGTTAAAGTGAGGGTGAGGTTTTGGGTTATATTTGGTTTAGGGGGAGGGTTAGTTGGTGGGTTAGGTTTCATGTTAGGGTTAAGGTTAGTGTTAGGGTGAGGGTAAATGTTAGGTTGAGGGTAAGTTTTAGGGTGAGGGTTAGGGTTAGGGTGAGGTTTATGGTTAGTGTGAGGGTTCGGGTAAGGGTTTGGGTTAGGGTGAGCGTGAGGCTGAGGATTTGGGTTAGGTTTAGGGTTAGGGTTAGGGTTAGGGTTAGTTTTAGGGTTAGGGTTAGGGTTAGGGTGAGGTTAGGGTTAGGCTTAGGCTTAGGGTTAGGGTGAGGGTGAGGGTGAGTGTTAGGGTTAGTGTTTGGGTTAGGGTGAAGGTGAGGTTGAGGATTAGTGTTAAGTTTAGTGTTAGGGTTAGTGTTAGGTTTAGGGTTAGGGCTAGGGTTAGGGTTAAGGTGAGGTTTAGGGTTAGGGTTAGGGTTAGGTTTAGGGTTAGGGTGAGGTTTAGGGTTAGAATTAGGGTTAGGGGTAGGGTTAGGTTGAGGTTTAGGGTTAGAATTATGGTTAGGGTGAGGGCTAGGCTGAGGTTTAGGGTGAGGGTTAAGGTTAAGTGTAGGGGTAGTTTTAGGATTAGGGTTAGGGTTAGGGTGAGTGTGAGGATTAGGTTTAGGGTTAGGTTTAGGCTTAGAGTTAGGGTGAGGGTTAGGGTTGGGTTTGCTTTAGAGTGACGGTGAGACTGAGGATTAGGTTTAGGTTTAGGGTTAGGTTTAGGGTTAGGATTACTATTAGGGTTTGGGTTAAGGTTAGGGTTACTGTGAGGTTTAGAATTAGGTTTAGAGTTAGGCTTAGGGTTATGCTGAAGGTGAGGGTGTGGGTGAGGGTTAGAGTTATGTTTAGGGTTAGGCTTAGGGTTAGGGTTATTGTTAGGGTTAGGGTTAGAGTTACGTTGAGGCTGAGGGTGTGGGTGAGGGTTAGGGTGAGGGCTAGGGTGAGGGTGAGGTTTAGGGTAAGGATTAGGGTGAGGTTTAAGCTTAGGCTTAGGGTGAGGTGTAGGGTGACGGTGAGGTTTAGTGTTAGGGTTAGGGTTAGAGTTAGGGTTAGGGTGAGGGTGAGGTTTAGGTGTAGAGTTTGGGTTAGGGTGATTGTTAGGATTAGGCTGAGGGTTAAGGTGGGGGTGACGGTAACGGTAAAGTTGAGGGTTAGGTTGAGGGTGAGGGTTATGTTAAGTGTGAGGGTTAGGGTTAGGGTGAGGGTTAGGTTTAGAATGAGGTTGAGGCATAGTGTTGGGTTTAGTGTTAGGGTCATGGTGAGGTTTAGTGTTAGACATAGGGTTAGGGTGAGGCTGAGGGTGAGGGTTAGGGTTAGGATTAATGTTAGGGTTAGGCTTAAGGAGAGGGTTAGGTTGAGGGTGAGGGTTAGGATTAGGGTTAAGTGTAGGAGTAGGGTTAGGGTTAGGGTGAGTGTGAAGGTTCGAGTGAGGATTAGGGTTAGGCTTAGGTTTAGGCTGAGGGTGAGGGTGAAGTTGAGGTTTAGGGTTAGTGTGAGGATTAGGGTTAGGGTTAGGGTGAGTGTGAGGGTGAGGGTTAGGGTTAGAGTTAGGCTTAGGGTGAGGGTGAATGTTAGGGTTAGGGTGAGGGTTAGGGTTAGTGTTATGGGTAGGGTTAGGATGAGTGTAGGGTTAGGATTAGGGTTAGGGTGAGGGCTGGGGTGAGGGTGAGGTTTAGGGTTAGGGTTAGGGTTAGAGTTAGGGTTAGTGTGAGGGTGAGGTTTAGGGTTAGAGTTTGGGTTAGGGTTAGAGTTAGGGTTAAGCTGAGGCTGAGGGTGAGGGTTAGGGTTAGAGTTACCATTAGGATTAGGGTAAGGGTTAGGGTGAGTGTGAGGGTTAGGGTTAGGGTTAGGGTTAGTGTTAGGCTTAGGGTTAATCTGATGGTGAGTTTGAGGTTTAGGGTTAGGGTGAGTGTTAGGATGAGGATTATTGTTAAGAGTAGGGTTAGGGTGAGTGCTAGGGTGAGGGTTAGGTTTAGGTTTAGTTTTAGGGTAAGGTTTAGGGTTATGGTTATGGTTAGGGTGATGGTTAGGATGAAGGTTAGGGTTAGGATTATGGTTAGCGTGAGAGTGATTGTTAGCATTAGGGTTAGGCTTAGGGTTCGGTTTAGGGTTAGAATTAGTGTTATTGTTAGGGTTAGGTTTAGAGTTATGGTGAGGGTGAAGGTGAGTGTGCATGTGAGGGTTATGGTTAGGGTTAGGGTGAGGTTTAGGGATAGGGTTAGGATTAGGGTTAGGGTGAGGGTGAAGTTTAGTGTTAGATTTAGGGTTAGTTGGAGGGTTAGGTTGCAGGTTAGGTTTAGGGTAAATGTTTGGGTTAAGATTAGTGTGAGGGTTATGTTGAGGTTTAGGGTTAGGGTTAGGGTTAGGATTAGGTTTAGGGTGAGTGTGAGTGTGAGGGTTAGGGTTAGGGTTAGGGTTAGGCATAGGCTTAGGGTTAGGCTGAGGGTGAGGGTGGAAGTGAAGATTAGGGTTAGGGTGATGGTTAGGGTTAGGTTTAGTGTGAGGGTTAGGATGAGCGTTAGGGTTAGGATTAGGTTTAGGGTGAGGGCTAGGGTGAGGGTGAGGGTTAGGGTAAGGGTTAGGGTTAGTCTTAGGAACAGGCTGAGCTTGATATTGATAGTGAGGTTTAGAGTAAGGGTTAGTGTTAGGTTTAGTGTTAGGGTTAGGGTGACGGTGAGTGTTTGGTTTAGGGTTAGGATTAGGATTAGGGTTAGGGTTACTGTGGGTGTGAGGGTTAGGGTTAAGGTTAGTGTTAGCCTTAGGTTTAGGCTGAGGGTGAGGGTGAGGGTTAGATTGAGGATTAGCATTAGAGTGAGGGCTAGGGTGAGGGTGTTTTAGGTTTAGGGTTAAGGTGAGGTTTAGGGTTTGGGTGATGTTTAGGGTTAGTGTGAGATTTAGTGTAAGGTTTAGGGTTAGTGTTATTGTGAGGGTAAGTGTTAGGCTGAGGGTTAGGGTGGGTGTGAGGATTAGGGTTAGGATGATGGTTCGGTGTAGGGTTAGTGTTATTGTTATGGTTAGGGTTATAGTTACAGTGAGGGTGAGGATGCGTGTGAGCGTTAGTTTTAGGGTTAGGGTGGGGTTTAGGGTTACGGTTAGGTTAGGGTTAGGGAGAGGGTGAGGTTTAGGGTTAGATATAGGGTTCAGGAGAGGGTTAAGGTGAGGGTTAGGGATAGGGTTAGTGTTAGGGTTAGTGTGTGGGTGAGGGTTAGTTTGAGGTATAGGTTTACTGTTAGGGTTAGGTTTAGTGTGAGGGTTAGTGTTAGGGTTAGGGTTAGTGTTAGGGTGAGGCTAAGTGTTAGGGTGAGTGTTTGGGTTATGGTGACGTTTACGGTTATGGTGAGGGTTAATATTAGGGTTAGGGCTATTTTTAGGTTTAGGTTTAGGGGTAACCTACTGTTACTGTGAGGGTGAGGGTGAGGGTTAGGGTTATAGTTAGGGTTTGGGTTTGGGTTAGAGTGAGGGTTAGGGTGAGGGTGAGGTTTAGGTATAGATTTAGGGTTAGGGTGAAAGTTAGGTTGAGTTTTAGGGTTAGGGTTATTTTTAGTGTTAGGGTTAGGTTGAGAGTTAGGGGGAGTTTTAGGGTTAGGGTTAGGGTTAGCGTTAGGGTTACGATGTGGGTGCGGTTTAGTTTTAGAATTAGATTCTGGTAAGGCTGAGGTTGAGGGGTGAGGGTTAGGATAAGCGTTAGGGTTAGGGTTAGGGTTAGGGTTAAAATAAGTGTTATTGTTAGGGTTAGGTTTAGAGTTAAGGTGAGGGTGAGGGTTAGGGTTAGGGTTACGGTAAGGTTTATGTTTAGGGGTAGGATTAGGCTTAGGGTGAGGATGAGGTTTAGGTGTAGAGTTAGGGTTAGGGTGAGGGTTAGGGTGAGCGTTAGGATTAGGGAACATATTAGGGTGGGGTGATGGTAAGTGTAAACATGAGGGTTAGGCTGAGTGTAAGGGTTACGTTCGGGTGAGGATTAGGATTAGGGTAAGGGTTAGGGTTAGAGGAACGTTGTGGGTGAGGGTTAGAATGAGGATTAGTGTTAGGGTTAGTGTGAGGTTTAGGGTGAGGATGAGGGTTAGGGTTCGGGTGAAGGCTAGGGTGAGGGTGAGGTTTAGGTTTAGGTTTAGGTTGAGGTTTGGGGTTAGGTTGATGGTTAGAGTTAGTGTGTGGGTTAGTGTTAGCGTTAGGGTTAGTGTTAGGTGAGGGTAAGTGTGAGGGTGAGGTTTAGGGTTAGGGTTATTGTTATGGTTAGGGTTAGGGTTATGGTTATGGTGAGGGTGATGTTGAGGGTTAGGGTTAGAGTTAGGATTAGGTTTAGATTTAGGGTTAGGGTGAGAGTTAGGCTTAGGGTGAGAGTGAGGTTTACGGTTAGAGTTAGGGTTAGTGTTAGGGTTAGGGTTAGGGTGAGGGTTAGTGTTTGGGTTAGGTTAGGCTTAGGCTTAGGCTTAGGCTTAGGCCAAGCATGAGGTTGAGGGTTAGGTTTAGGGTTAGGGTGAGGGTTAGGGTTAGGGTGAGGGTTAGGATGAGGTTTAGGTTTAGGATTAGGGTTAGGGTGAGTGCTAGGCTGAGGGTTAGGGTGAGGGTTAGGTTTAGGGATAGCTTAGGTTTAGGATTAGGGTTAGGCTTAGGGTGAGTTTGAGGGTTAGGGTTAGGGTCAGGGTTAGGCTTAGGGTTAGGGTGAGGCTTAGGATTAGGTTTGGGTTAGGGTGAGGGTGAGTCTGAGGATTAGGATTAGGTTTAGGTTTAGGGTTAGGGTTAGGTTTAGGTTTAGGGATAGGGTTAGGGTTACGGTGAGGCTTAGGATTAGGGTTAGGTTTAGGCTTAGGTTTAGGCTGACAGTGAGGGTCAGGGTTAGGGTTTGGTTTTGGGTTAAGGTGAGGTTGAAGCTTATGATTAGTGTTAGGTTTAGGGTTAGGGTTATTGTTAGGTTTAGGGTTACTGCTCTGGTTATGGTTACATTGAGGATTAGGATTAGGGTTAGGGTTTGGCTTAGGGTTAGGGATAGGGTTAGGGTTAGGGTGAGGGCGAGGTTTAGGGTTAGAATTAGGGTTAGGGTCAGGGTTAGGATGAGGTTTAGGGTTAAGGTCAGTGTTAGGGTTAGGGTGAGAGTGAGGCTTAGGTTGAGGTTTAGGGATAGGGTTTGGTTTAGGACTAGGGTTAGGGTGAAGTTGAGGGTGAGGGTTAGGCTTAGGCTGAGGGTGAGGGTGGGGGTGAGGATTAGGGTTAGGGTGATGGTTCAGGTTAGGGTTAGTGTTATTGTTAGGGTTAGGGATAGAGTTATGATGAGGGTGTCGGTGCAGGTGAGGGTTAGGTTTAGGGTTAGGATGGGTTTTAGTGTTAGGGTTAGGGTTAGGGTGAGGGTGAGGGTGAGGTTTAGGGTTAGATATAGGGTTAGGGAGAGGGTTCAGGTGAGGGTTAGGGATTGGGTTATTGTTAGGGTTAGGGTTAGGGTGAGTGTTAGGTTGAGGTTTAGGGTTAGTGTTAGGGTTAGGGTTAGTGTTTGGGTGAGGGTAAGTGTTAGGGTGAGGGTTTGGTTTAGGGTGAGGGTTATGGTTATGTGAGGGTTAGGATTAGTGTTAGGGTTATTGTTAGGTTTAGGTTTAGGGTTACAGTTACTGTGAGTGTTAGGGTGAGGTTTAGGGTTAGGGTTAGGGTGAAGTTTAGTGTTTGGGTTAGTATTAGAATGAGAGTTAGGGTGAGGGTGAGGTTTAGGGATTGAGTTAGGGTTAGGGTGAGGGTTAGGTTGAGGTTTAGGTTTAGGGTTAGTGTTAGGGTTAGGGTTCGGTTTAGAGTTATGGGGAAGGTTAGGGTTAGCGTTAGTGTTAGCATTAGCGTTAGGATGTGGGTGAAGTTTAGTGTTAGAATTAGTATTAGGGTGAGGCTGAGGGTGAGGGTTAGCTTTAGGGTTCCTGTTAGGGTTAGGTTGAGGATGAGGGTTAAGGTTAGGTTTAGGATTAGGGTTAGGGTTATGGTTAGGGGTAGTGTTAAGGTTAGGGTTAGGGTTAGGGTTAGGGTGAGGGTGAGGGTTAGGTTTAGGGTGAGGGTAAGGATTAGGGTTAGGGTGAGAGTTAGGGTTAGGGGAAGGTTGAGGGTTAGGGTTTGATTGAGAATTAGGGATAGCATGAGGGCTAGGGTTAGAGTGAGGTTTAGGGTTAGGATGATGGTTAGGGTTAGTGTGAGGGTTAGTGTTAGTGTTAGGGTTAGTGTTAGGGTGAGGGTAAGTGTTAGGGTGAGGGTTAGGGTTGGGATTAGCATTATGATTAGGGTTACGGTGAGCGTGAGTGTTAGGTTTAGGTTGATGGTTAGGGTTAGGGTTAGGGTGAGGGTTAGGTTTAAGTTTAGGCTGAGGGTTATGAGGAGAATTAGGGTTAGGATTAGGGTTAGGGTGAGATTTATTGTTAGAATTAGTGTTATTGTTAGGGTTAAGGTTAGAGTTAAGATGAGGGTGAGGGTGAGGGTTAGGTTTAGGGTTAGTGTGAGGGTTAGGGTGAGGGTGAGGGTTAGGTTGAGATTTAGGGATAGGGTTAGGTTTAGGGTTAGGTTTAGTGTTAGTGTGAATGTAAGGCTTAGGGTGAGGGTTAGGCTTACGCTTATGGTTATGCTGAGGGTGAGGGTGGGGGTGAGGAATAGGGTTAGTGTGATGTTTAGGGTTAAGGTTAGTTTTATTGTTAGGGTTAGTGTTAGAGTTAAGGTGAGGGTGAGGTTGCGGGTGAGGGTTAGGGTGAGGGTTAGGATGAGGGTTAGGGTTAGGATTAGGGTTAGGGTGAGGGCTAGGCTGAGGGTGAGGTTTAGGATTATGATTAGTGTGCGGTTTTTTGTTAGGGTTAGGGTGAGGGTGAGGTTTAGGGTTAGATTTTGGGTTAGGGTGAGACTGAGGTTGAGGGTTAGCGTTAGGGTTAGTGTTAGAGTTAGGGTTAGGGTGAGGGTTAGGTTGAGGGTGAGGGTTAGGCTTAGAGTTAGGATTAGGATTAGGGTAAGGGTTAGGGTGGCTGTGAGGGTTAGGGTTAGGGTTAGGCTTAGCTTTAGGCTGAGGGTGAGGGTAAGGGTGAGGTTTTGGGTAAGGGTGAGGGTTATGGTGAGAATTAGGGTTCGGTTAATTTTAAGGTTAGGGTGAGGGTGAGGGTTAGTTTTAGGGTTATTGTTAGGGTTAGGGTTAGGATGAGGTTTAGGTTTAGGTTATGTTTAGAGTCAGGTTTAGGATGAGGGTGAGATTTAGAGTTAGAATTAGGGTTAGTGTTAGGTTTAGGTTTTGGGTGAGGGTTAACATTAGAGTTAGGGTTAATCTTAGGCTTAGGCTTAGGCTGAATATGAGGGTGAGTTTTAGGCTTCGGGTTAGGGTGAGGTTTAGGGTAAGGGTTAGGGTGAGGTTATTTATGAGGATTAGGGTTAGGATTAGGGTAAGGGTGAGGGCTAGGGTGAGGGTTAGGTTAAGGGCTAGGGATAGGGATAGGGTTAGGTTTAGGATTAGGGTTAGGGTGAGGGTGAGTGTGAGAGTTCTGGATAGGGTTAGGTTTAGGCTTAGAGTTAGGGTGAGGGTTAGGGTTATTGTTTAGGTTAGGGTGAGTGTGAGGCTGAGGATTAGGGTTAAGTTTAGGGTTAGGTTTAGGGTTAGGTTTAGGTTTAGGTTTAGTGTCTCGGTTAGGCTTAGGCTTAGGGTTAGGGTTATGGTGAGGGTTAAGGTTAGGATTAGGGTTAAGGTAAGGTTTATGCTTAGGGTTAGGCTGAGGGTGAGGGTGAGGGTGAGGGTTAGGATTAGGGTTAGGGTGAAGTTTAGGATGAAGTTTTGTGTTAGGATTAGGGTAAGGTGGAGGGCTATGGTGAGGGTTAGGGTGAGGTCTAGGGGTAGGAATAGGTTTAGGTTTTGGATTAGGGTTAGGGTGAGGGTGAGTGTGAGAGTGAGGGTTAGGGTTAGGTTTAGGGATAAAGTTAGGGTAAGGGTTAGCGTTAGGGTTTGGGTTAGGGTGTGAGGGTGAGGCTGAGGATTAGGGTTAGGTTTATGGTTAGGTTTAAGTTTAGGGTTAGTGTTAGGGTTAGGGTTTATGGTAGGCTTAGGGTTACAGTGAGGGTGAGGGTGGGGGGTTAGGATTAGAGTTAGGATTAGGGATAGGGTTAGGTTTAGGGTTATTGTTAGGGTTATGTTTAGGTTTCAGTTTGTGGTGAGGGTGAGACTGAGGGTGAGGTTTATCTTTAGGGTTAGGGTTAGGGTTAGTGTTATTGTTAGGGTTAGGGTTAGAGTTATGGTGAGATTGAGGGGGAGGGGGAGGGTTTGGGTTAGGGTGAGGTTTAGGGTTAGGGTTAGGGTTAGGGTGAGTGTGAGATTTAGGGTTAGAGTTAGGGTTACTTTGAGGTTTAGAGTTAAGGTTAGTGTTTGGGTTAGTGTGGGGTTGAAGGTTAGGTTGAGGTTGAGGGTTAGGGTTAACTTTAAGATTAGGGTCAGCTTGAGGGTGAGTGTGAGGCTTAGGGTGAGGGTTAGGCTTACACTTGGGGTTAGGCTGAGGGTGAGGATGGGGTGAGGATTAGGGTTAGGGTGATGGTTCGGGTTCGGGTTAGTGTTATTTTTAGGGTTAGGTTTAGAGTTAAAGTGAGGGGGAGGGTGCGGGTGAGTGTTAAGGATAGGGTTAGGTTTGGGTTTAGGGTTAGGGTTAGGGTTAGGGTGAGGGTGAGGGTTAGGTTGTGGTTTAGGGTTAGGGTTAGTGTGAGGGTTAGTGTTAGGGTTAGGGTTAGTGTTAGGATGAGGTTCCGTTTTCGGTTGAGGGTATGGGTTAGGGTGAGGATTATGGTAAGGGTGAGGGTTAGGATTAGTGTTAGGGTTATTGTGTTGGTTAGGTTTAGTGTTACAGTTAATGTGAGGGTGAGGGTTAGTGTTAGGGTTAGGTTGAGGTTTGGTTGGGGTAAGGGTTAGAGTTAGGGTTTGGGTGAGGGTGAGGTTTAGGGATATAGTTAGGGTTAGGATGAGGGTTAGGGTGATAGTTAGGGGGAGGGTTATGGTTAGGGTTAGGGTTAGGGATAGGATTAGGATTAGGTTGAGGGTGTGTGTGTTAGCGTTAGGTCTAGCGTTAGGCTTAGGTTTAGGCTGAGGGTGAGGGTCAGGTTGAAGGTTAGGTTTAGGGTGAGGGTTAGGGTTAGGGTTTGTGGGAGGGTTAGGATGAGGGTTAGGGTTAGGATTAGGGTTAGGGTAAGGGCTAGGGTGAGGGTGAGGTTTAGGGTTAGGTTTAGGGTGAGGTTTATGTTTAGGATTAGTGTTAGGATTAGAGTGACAGTGAGGTTTAGGTTTAGAGTTAGGGTTAGGGTGAGGTTGAGGGTGAGGGTGAGGTTTAGGGTTAGTGTTAGGATGAGGGTTAGGGTTAGGATGAGAGTGAGGTTTAGGGATAGGTTTAGGATTAGGATTAGGGTTAGAGTTAGCCTGAGGGTGAGGGTGAGGGTGAGTGTTAGGGTGAGGATGAGGGTTAGTGTTAAGGTGAGGGCTAGCCTGAGGATGAGGGTTAGGAATAGGGTTAGAGTGAATGTGAGGGTTGGGTGATGTTTAGGGTTAGTTTGAAGGTGATGGTTAGGGTTAGGCTGATGGTTATTGTTAGTGTTAGGGTTAGGGTCAGGGTTAGGGTTAGGGTTAGTGTTATTGTTTGGTTTAGGGTTAGAGTTATGTTAAGGTTGAGGCTGAGGGTTTTGGTTAGGGTGAGGTTGAGTGTGAGGTTAAGGGTTAGGGTTAGTGTTAGGGTTAGTGTGAGGGTGAGGTTTAATGTTAGAGTTAGGGTTAGGGGAAGGTTTAGGATGAGGGTTAGGGTTAGGATTTGGGTTAGGGTAAGGGTTAGGTTGAGGGTGAGTTTTAGGGTTAGGGTTAGGTTGAGGTTTAGGGTTAGGGTTAGGTTTAGGGTGAGGGTGAGGTTTAGGGTTAGAGTTATTGTTAGACTGAGGCTGAGGGTGAGGATTAGGGTTAAGTTGAGTGTTAGGGTTTGGGGTAGGGTGAGGGTTAAGCTGAGGGTGAGGGTTAGGGTTAGGGTTAGGATTAGGATTAGGGTTAGGGTTTCGGTGAGTGTGAGGGTTAGGGATAGTGTTAGGTTGAGTGTTAAGATTAGCGTGAGAGTTATGGTTAGGGCTAGGAATACGGTTAAGCTGAGGTTGAGTGTGAAGATTAGGGTTAGGTTGAGGTTTAGTGTTTGGTTTAGGGTTAGAGTTAGGCTTAGGTTTAGGGTAAGATTTAGGGGTTGAGTTAAGGTTAGGGAGGAGGGTTTGGGTGAGAGTTATGGTTAGGGTGACGGTTAGGTTGGGGGTGATGGTAAGGATAAATTTTAGGGTTATGCTGAGGGTGAAGGTTACGGTTAGGGTGAGGGTTAGGGGTAGGGTGAGGGTAAGGGTTAGGTTTAGGGTGAAGGTTAGGATTAGATTGAGGATTTGTGTTAGGGTTAGTGTGACGTTTAGGATGAGGATGAGAGTTAGGGTTAGGGTGAGGGCTAGGGTGAGGGTGAGGGTTAGGGTTAGTGTGAGGGTTAGTGTTAGGGTTAGGGTTAGTGTTAGGTTGAGGGTTAGGGTTAGGGTTAGGGTTAGGTTTAGTGGTAGGGTTAGGGTTAGGGTTACGGTGAGGCTAAGCAGGTGGGTTTGGGTTGGGGTTAGGATGAAGTTCAGGTTTAGCATTAGGTTAGGGTTAGGGTTAGCATGAGGGTGAGGTTTAGGGTTAGAGTTAGGGTTAGTGTTAGGGTTAGGGTCCGGTTATTGTTAGGATTAGGGTAAGGGATAGGGTTAGGGTTAGGCTTAGGCTTAAGCTAAAGCTTAGACTGAGCATGAGTGTGAGGGTTAGGATTAGGGTTAGGGTTAGGTTGAGGTTTTGGTTTAGGTTTAGGGTTAGGGTGAGGGTTAGTGTTAGGGATAGGGTTAGGTTTAGGATTAGAGTTAGGGTGAGGTTGAGTGTGAGCATTAGGGTTAGGGTGAGAGTTAGGGTTAGGTTTTGGGTAGGGTGAGGGTGAGGCTGAGGACTAGGTTTAGGTTTAGGGTTAGGGTTAGGGTTAGGGTTATAGTGAGGGTTAGGTTTATGGTTAGGGTGAGAGTTAGGGTTAGGTTGAGGGTTAGGGTTAGGATTAGGTTTAGGGTGAGGGTGAGGGTTAGGGTTAGTTTTAGGGTGAGTTTTAGGATGAGGGTTAGGGATAGGATTAAGGTTAGGGTGAGGGCTAGGCTGAGGGTGAGGTTTAGGATTAGGGTTAGGGTGAGTTTTAGTGTTAGTGTTAGGGTTAGGGTGAGGTTTAGGTTTATTGTTAGGTTTAGGTTTGGGGTTAGGGTTATAGTTGTAGTGAGGGTGAGGGTTAGGGTTAAGGTTATGATGAGGTTTAGGTTTTGGGTTAGGGTTAGAGTTAGGTTTAGGATGAGGGTGAGATTTAGGGTTAGAGTTAGGGTTAGTGTTAGGGTTGGGTTTAGGGTGAGGGTTAACGTTTGGGTTAGAGTTAGGCTTAGGCTTAGACTTAGGCAGAGAATGAGGGTTAGGTTTAGGGTTAGGTTTAGGGTGAGTGTTAGGGTTATTGTTAGGGTGAGGCTTATGATGAGTTTTAGGGTTAGGATTAGGGTTAGTGTGAGGGCTAGTGTGAGGGTAAGGGTGTGGGTTACGTTAAGGGGTAGGGTTAGATTTAGGATTAGGGTTAGGGTGATGGTGAGTGTGAGGGTTAGGGTTAGGGTTAGGCTTAGGGTTAGGGTGAGGTTTTGGGTTAGATTGAGGGTGAGGCTGAGGATTAGGGTTAGGGTTAGGGTTAGGTTTAGGGTTAGGGTTAGGGTTAGGGTTAGGGTTAGGGTTAGGGTTAGGGTTAAGTAGAGGGTTAGGCTTAGGCTTAGGCTTAGGCTGAGAGTGAGGGTGGGGGTGTGGATTTGTGTTAGGGTTAGGGTTATGTTTAGGCGTATTGTTAGTGTTATGATTAGGGTTTATTTTGCCTTGTGGGTGAGGCTGAGGGTGAGGGTTATAATTAGTGTTAGGGGTAGGGTTAGGGTTAGTGTTATTGTTAGTGTTAGGGTTAGAGTTACGGTGACTTTGAGCGTGAGGGTGAGGGTTAGGGTTAGGTTGAGTTTTAGGGTGAGGCATAGGGTTAAGGTTAGGGTTAGTGTTAAGGTGAGGGTGAGGTTTAGGGTTAGAGTTAGGGTTAGGGGGAGGGTTAGGTTGAGGTTTAGGGTTAGGGTTAGTGTGAGGGTTAGGGTGAGGGTGAGGGTTAGGTTGAGGTTTAGGGATAGGGTTAGGTTTAGGGTTAGGTTTAGTGTTAGGGTGAATGTAAGGCTTAGGGTGAGGGTTACGCTTACGCTTAGGGTTATGCTGAGGGTGAGGGTGGGGGTGAGGAATAGTTTTAGGTTGATGTTTAGGGTTAAGGTTAGTTTTATTGTTAGGGCTAGTGTTACAGTTAAGGTGAGGGTGAGGGTGCGGGTGAGGATTAGGGTGAGTGTTAGGGTGAGGGTTAGGGTTAGGATTAGGGTTAGGGTGAGGGCTAGGCTGAGGGTGAGGTTTAGGATTAGGATTAGTGTGCGGTTTTTTGTTAGGGTTAGGGTGAGGGTGAGGTTTAGGGTTAGATTTAGGGTTAGGGTGAGACTGAGGTTGAGGGTTAGGGTTAGGGTTAGTGTTAGAGTTAGGGTTAGGGTGTGGATTAGGTTGAGGGTGAGGGTTAGGCTTAGAGTTATGATTAGGATTAGGGTAATGTTTAGGGTGGCTGTGAGGCTTAGTGTTAGGGTTACGGTTAGGCTTAGGTTTAGGCTGAGGATGAGGGTAAGGGTGAGGGTTTGGGTAAGGGTGAGGGTTAGGGTTAGGTTTAGGGTGAGAATTAGGGTTCGGTTAAGTTTAGGTTTAGGGTGAGGGTTAGGGTTAGTGTTAGGGTTATTGTTAGGGTTAGGGTTAAGATGAGGTTTAGGTTTAGGTTATGTTTAGAGTTAGGTTTAGGATGAGGGTGAGATTTAGGGTTAAAGTTAGGGTTAGTGTTAGGGTTAGGATTAGGGTGAGGGTTAACCTTTGGGTTAGGGTTAGGCTTAGGCTTAGGCTGAGCATGAGGGTGGGGTTTTGGGTTAGGGTTAGTGTGAGGTTTAGGGTGAGGTCATTGATGAGTTTTAGGGTTAGGATTAGGCTAAGGGTGAGGGCTAGTTTGAGGGTTAGGGTGAGGGCTAGGGATAGGGATAGGGTTAGGTTTAGGATTAGGGTTAGGGTGAGGGTGAGTGTGAGAGTTAGGGTTAGGGTTAGGTTTAGGCTTAGAGTTAGGGGGAGGGTTAGGGTTATGGTTTGGGTTAGGATGAGGGTGAGGCTAAGGATTAGGTTTAAGTTTAGGGTTAGGTTTAGGGTTAAGTTTAGGTTTAGGGTTAGTGATAGGGTTAGGGTTAGGGTTACGGTGAGGGTTAAGGTTAGGGTTAGGGTTAGGTTTAGGCTTAGGTTTACGGTGAGGGTTAAGGTTAGGGTTATGGTTAGGCTTAGGGTTAGGCTGAGGGTATGGATGGGGTGATGATTAGAGTTAGGTTTAGGGTTAGGCTTATTGTTAGAGTTATATTTAGGTTTAAGTTTGTGGTGAGGGTGAGGCTGAGGGTGAGAGTTATCGTTAGGGTTAGGGTTAGGGTTAGTGTTATTGTTAGGGTTAGGGTTAAAGTTACGGTGAGTTTGAGGGTGAGGGTAAGGGTTAGGGTTAGGGTGAGGATTAGGGTTAGGGTTTTGGTTAGGGTGAGGGTGAGGTTCAGGGTTAAAGTTATTGTTAGGGGGAGGGTTAGGGTAAGTTTTAGAGTTAAGGTTAGTGTTTATCTTAGTGTGAGGGTGAATGTTATGTTGAGGTTGAGGGATAGGGTTACCTTTAGAATGAGGGTCAGTTTGAGGGTGAGTGTGATTGTTAGGGTGAGGGTTAGCCATATGCTTAGGGTTAGGCTGAGTGTGAGGGTGGGGGAGGATTAGGGTTAGGGTGATTGTTCGGGTTAGGGTTAGTGTTATTTTTAGGGTTAGGGTTAGAGTTAAAGTGAGGGTGAGGGTGCGGGTGAGGGTTAGGGTTAGGGTTAGGTTGGGGGTTAGGCTTAGCATTATGATTAGGTTGAGGGTAAGGTTTAAGGTTAGAATTAGGGTTAGCATGAGGCTGAGGGAGAGGGTGAGTGTTAGGGTTAGGGTTAGGATTAGACTTAGGATTAGGGTTAGGGTGAGTGTGAAGTTTAGTGTTAGCCTTAGGTTTAGGCTGAGGGTGAGGGTGAGGGTGAGTGTTAAGGTTAGTTTGAATGTTAGGGTTAGGGTTAGGGTGTGGTTTAGTGTTAGGGTTAGTGTTAGAGTTAGGGGTAGGGTGAGTGTGAGGTTTAGGTGTAGAGTTAGGGCTAGGGTAAGGTTTAGGTAGAGTGTTAGTGTTAGGGTGAGTGTTAAGGTGGGGGTGATGGTAAGAGTAAACGTCAGGGTTAGGCTAAGGTTGAGGGTTAAGGTAAAAGTGAGGGTTAGGGTGAGGGTTATGGTTAGGGTTATGGTGAGAGTTTGGGTTCAGGTTAAGTTTAGGGTTAGGGTGAGGGTTAGGGTGAGGGTTACGGTTAGGGTGAGAGTTAGGGTTAGGTTGAGGGTTAGGGATGCGATTAGGGTTTGGGTGAGGGTGAGGGTTAGGGTTAGTGTTAGGGTGAGGGTTAGGATGAGGGTTGGGGTTAGGATTAGGGTTAGGGTGAGGGCTAGGCTGAGGGTGATGTTTAGGATTAGGGTTAGGGTGAGGTTTCGCGTTAGGGTTAGGGTGAGGGTGAGGGTGAGGGTGAGGTTTAGGCTTAGATTTAGGGTTAGGTTGAGACTGAGGTTGAGGGTTAGGATTAGGGTTGGTGTTAAGTTAGGGTTAGGGTGAGAGTTAGGTTGAGGGTTCAGGTTAGGCTTAGGGTTAGGATTAGGATTAGGATTAGAGTAAGGGTTTTGCTGAGTGTGAGGGTTAGGGTTAGGGTTAGGCTTAGGTTTAGTCTGAGGGTGAGGGTGAGGTTGAGGCTTAGGTTAAGGGTGAGGTTTAGGGTTAGGGTTAGGGTGAGAGTTAGGGTTCGGTTAAGTTTAGGGGTAGGGTGAGGGTTAGGGTTAGGGTTTGGGTTAGGGTGAGGGTGAGGCAAAGAATTAGGCTTAGGTTTAGGGTCAGGTTTAGGTTTAGGGTTAGTGTTAGGTTTATGGTTATGGTTAGGGCTGCGGTGAGGGTTAGGTTTAAGGTTAGGTTTACGGTTAGACTTAGGGTTAGACTGAGGATGAGGGTGAGGGTGAGGGTTAGGGTTAGGGTTAGGGTGAGGTTTAGGATAAGGTTTAGTGTTAGGATTAGGGTATGGGTGAGGGCTATGGTGAGGGTTAGGGTGAGGGCTAGGGATAGGGATAGGTTTAGGTTTAGGATTAGGGTTAGGGTGAGGGTGAGTGTGAGAGTTAGGGTTAGGGTTAGGGTTAGGTTTAGGGTTAGTGTTAGGGTTAGGGTTAAGGTGAGGGTTAGGCTTAGGGTTAGGGTTAGGCTTAGGGTTAGGCTCAGGGTGACGTTGGGGCTGAAGATTAGAGTTAGGGTTAGGCTTAGGCTTAGGGCTAGGCTTCTTGTTAGGGTTATGTTTAGGTTTAAGTTTGCGGTGAGGGTGAGACTGACTGTGCGTGTTATCGTTAGGGTTAGGTTTAGGGTTAGTGTTATTCTTAGGGCCAGGGTGAGAGTTATGGTGAGGTTGAGCGTGAGGGTGAGGGTTAGGGTTAGGTTGAGGTTTAGGGTTAGAGTTAGGGTTAGGGGGAGGGTTAGGGGGAGGTATAGGGTTAGGGTTAGTTTTAGGGTTAAGGTGAGGGTGAGGGTTAGGTTGAGGTTTAGGGATAGTGTTAGGTTTAGGATTAGGTTTAGGCTGAGAGTGAGTGTAAGGCTTAGGGTGAGGGTTAGGCTTAGGCTTAGGGTTAGGCTTAGGGTGAGGGTCGGGGTGAGGAATAGGGTTAGGGTGATGATTAGGAATAAGGTTAGTTTTATTGTTTGGGTTAGTGTTAGAGTTAAGGTGAGGGTGAGGGTGCGGCTGAGGGTTACGGTGAGGGTTAGGATGAGGGTTATGGTTAGGATTAGGTTTAGGGTGAGTGCTAGGCTGAGGGTGAGGTTTAGGATTAGGTTTAGAGTGAGGTTTAGGGTTAGGGTTAGGTTTAGGTTTAGGGTTAGGGTTACGGTGAGGGTTAAGGTTATTGTTAGGGTTAGGGTTGGAGTTAGGGTTACAATTGTAGTGAGGGTGAGGGTTAGGGTTAAGGTTAGGATGAGGTTTAGGTTTTGGGTTAGGGTTAGCTTTAGGTTTAGGATGAGGATGAGATTTAGGGTTA
Organism: Dipodomys merriami; assembly: GCF_024711535.1. Lineage (NCBI taxonomy): Eukaryota > Metazoa > Chordata > Mammalia > Rodentia > Heteromyidae > Dipodomys > Dipodomys merriami. The sequence goes on from NW_027206579.1 coordinate 2,694,600, forward strand.
GAGTTAGGGTTAGTGTTAGGGTTAGGTTTAGGGTGAGGGTTAACGTTTGGGTTAGGGTTAGGCTTAGGCTTAGACTTAGGCAGAGAATGAGGGTGAGGTTTATGGTTAGGGTTAGGGTGAGTGTTAGGGTTAGGGTTAGGGTGAGGCTTATGATGAGTTTTAGGGTTAGGATTAAGGTTAGGGTGAGGGCTAGTGTGAGGGTTAGGGTGTGAGTTACGTTTAGGGGTAGGGTTAGATTTAGGATTAGGTTTAGGGTGAGGGTGAGTGTGAGGGTTAGGGTTAGGGTTAGGCTTAGGGTTAGGGTGAGGTTTTGGGTTAGGTTGAGGGTGAGGCTGAGGATTAGGGTTAGGGTTAGGGTTAGGATTAGGGTTAGGGTTAGGGTAACGGTTAAATTGAGGGTTAGGCTTAAGCTTAGGCTTAGGCTGAGCGTGAGGTTGAGGGTGTGGATTAGGGTTAGGGTTAGGGTTATGGTTAGGGGTATTTTTAGTGTTATGGTTCGGGTTTAGTTTGCGTTGAGGGTGAGGCTGAGTGTGAGGTTTATAATTAGTGTTAGGGGTAGGGTTAGGGTTAGTGTTATTGTTAGTGTTAGGGTTAGAGTTACGGTGAGTTTGAGCGTGAGGGTGAGGTTTAGGGTTAGGGTGAGTTTTAGGGTAAATTATAGGGTTAGGGTTAGGGTTAGTGTTAAGGTGAGGGTGAGGTTTAGGGTTAGAGTTAGGGTTAGGGGTAGGGTTAGGTTGAGGTTTAGGGTTAGGGTTAGAGTGAGGGTTAGGTTGAGGGTGAGGGTTAGGTTGAGATTTAGGGATAGGGTTAGGTTTAGGGTTAGATTTAGTGTTAGGGTGAATGTAAGGCTTAGGGTGAGGGTTAGGCTTACGCTTAGGGTTATGCTGAGGGTGAGGGTGGGGGTGAGGAATAGGGTTAGGGTGATGTTTAGGGTTAAGGTTAGTTTTATTGTTAGGGTTAGTGTTAGTTTTAAGGTGATGGTGAGGGTGCAGGTGAGGGTTAGGGTGAGGGTTAGGATGAGGTTTAGCGTTAGGATTAGGGTTAGGGTGAGGGCTCGGCTGAGGGTGAGGTTTAGGATTAGGATTAGTGTGCGGTTTTGGGTTAGGGTTAGGGTGAGTGTGAGGTTGAGGGTTAGGGTTAGGTTTAGTGTTAGAGTTACTGTTAGGGTGAGGGTTAGGTTGAGGGTGAAGGTTAGGCTTAGAGTTAGGATTAGGATTAGGGTAAAGTTTAGGGTGGCTGTGAGGGTTAGGGTTAGGCTTAGGTTTAGGCTGAGGGTGAGGGTAAGCGTGAGGTTTTGGGTAAGGGTGAGGGTTTGGGTAAGGGTGAGGGTTAGGGTTAGGTTTAGGGTGAGAATTAGGGTTCGGTTAAGTTTAGGGTTAGGGTGAGGGTTAGGGTTAGGGTTAGGGTTACTGTTAGCGTTAGGGTTACAGTTACAGTGAGGGTGAGGGTTAGGTTTAGGCTTAGGATGAGGTTTAGGTTTAGGTTATGTTTAGAGTTAGGTTTAGGATGAGGGTGAGATTTAGGGTTAGAGTTAGGGTTAGTTTTAGGGTTAGGTTGAAGGTGAGGGTTAACGTTAGGTTTAGGGTTAGGCTTAGGCTTAGACTGAGCATGAGGGTGAGGTTTAGGGTTAGGGTTAGGGTGAGGGTTTGGGTTAGGTTTAGGGTGAGGTCTTTGATGAGTTTTAGGGTTAGGATTAGGCTAAGGGTGAAGGCTAGTTTGAGGGTTAGGGTGAGGGCTAGGGATAGGGATAGGGTTAGGTTTATGATTAGGGTTAGGGTGAGGGTGAGGGTGAGAGTTAGGGTTAGGGTTAGGTTTAGGCTTAGAGTTAGGGGGAGGGTTAGGTTTATGGTTTGGGTTAGGGTGAGGGTGAGGCTAAGGATTAGGGTTAAGTTTAGAGTTAGGTTTAGGGTTAAGTTTAGGTTTAATGTTAGTGTTAGGCTTAGGGTTAGGGTTACTGTTAGGGTTAAGGTTAGGGTTAGGGTTAGGCTTAGGCTTAGGCTTAGGGTTAGGCTGAGGGTGAGGGTGAGGGTGAGGTTTAGGGTTAGGGTTACGGTGAGGTTTAGGTTGAAGTTTAGTGTTAGGATTAGGGTAAGTGTGAGGGCTATGGTGAGGGCTAGGTTGAGGGCTATGGATAGGAATAGAGTTAGGTTTAGGATTAGGGTTAGTGTTAGGGTGAGTGTGAGAGTTAGGGTTAGCGGTAGGTTTTAGGCTTAGAGTTAGGGTGAGGATTAGGGTTAGGGTTTGGGTTAGGGTGAGGGTGAGGCTGAGGATTAGGTTTAGGTTTAGCGTTAGGTTTAGGTTTATGGTTAGGGTTAGTGTTAGGGTTAGGGTTACGGTGAGGGTAGGGTTAGGGTTATGGTTAGGCTTAGCGTTAGGCTGAGGGTGAGGGTTGGGGTGAGGATTAGAGTTAGGGTTAGGCTTAGGCATAGGGTTAGGTTTATTGTAAGAGTTATAATTAGGTTTAAGTTTGCGGTGCGGGTGAGGGTGAAGGTGAGGATAATCGTTAGGGTTAGGGTTAGGGTTAGTGTTATTGTTAGGGTTAGGGTTAAAGTTACGGTGAGTTTGCGGGTGAGTGTGAAGGTTAGGGTGAGTGTGAGGTTTCGGGTTAGAGTTATTGTTAGGGGGAGGGTTAGTTTGAGGTTTAGAGTTTAGGTTAGTGTTTTGGTTAATGTGAGGGTGAAGGTTATGTTGAGGTTGAGGGATAGGGTTACCTTTAGGATGAGGGTCAGTTTGAGGGTGAGTGTGAGGGTTAGGGCGAGTGTTAGGCTTACGCTTAGGTTTAGGCCGATGGTGAGGGTGGGGTGAGGATTAGGGTTAGGGTGATGGTTCGGGTTAGGTTTAGTGTTATTTTTAGACTTAGGGTTAGAGTTACGGTGAGGTTGAGCGTGAGGGTGAGGGTTAGGGTTAGGTTGAGGTTTAGGGTTAGAGTTAGGGTTAGGGGGAGGGTTAGGGTGAGGTTTAGGGTTAGGGTTAGGGTTAGGGTTAGGGTGAGGGTTAGTTTGAGGTTTAGCGATAGGGTTAGGTTTAGGATTAGGTTTAGGGTGAGGGTGAGTGTAAGGCTTAGGCTTATGCTTAGGTTTAAGCTTAGGGTGAGGGTGGGGGTGAGGAATAGGGTTAGGGTGATGGTTAGGGTTAAGGTTAGTTTTATTGTTAGGGTTAGTGTTAGAGTTAAGGTGAGGGTGAGGCTGCGGGTGAGGGTTACGGTGAGGGTTAGGATGAGGGTTATGTTTAGGATTAGGGTTAGGGTGAGGGGTAGGCTGAGGGTGAGGTTTAGGATTAGGTTTAGGGTGAGGCTTAGGGTTAGGGTAAGGTTTGGGGTTATGGTGAGGGAAAGGATTAGGGTTAGATTTAGGGTTAGGTTGAGACTGAGGTTGAGGGTTAGGGTTAGGGTTAGTGTTAGAGTTAGTGTTAGGGTGAGGGTTAGGTTGAGGATGAGGATTAGGCTTAGAGTTATGAATAGGATTAGGGTAAGGGTTAGGGTGACTGTGCGTGTTAAGGTTAGGTTTTGGTTTAGGCTTAGGTTTAGGCTGAGGGTGAGGGTACGGGTCAGGGTTAGGGTAAAGTTGAGGGTTAAGGTTAGTGTTAGGGTGAGAGTTAGGGTTCAGTTAAGTTGAGAGCTAGGGTGAGGTTTAGGATTAGGTTTAGGGGTATTTTTAGGGTTAGGGTTACAGTTACAGTGAGGGTGAGGGTTAGGGTTAGGGTTAGGATGAGGCTTAGGTTTAGGTTATGTTTAGAGTTAGGTTTAGGATGTGGGTGAGATTTAGGGATAGAGTTAGGTTTAGTGTTAGGGTTAGGTTTAGAGTGAGGGTTAACATGAAGGTTAGGGTTAGGGTTAGGGTTAGGCTTAGAGTTAGTTTGAGGGTTATGGTTACGGTTTGGTTTAGGGTGAGAGTGAGGCTGAGCTTTGGGGTTAAGTTTAGGGTTAGGTTTAGGGTTAGGTTTAGGTTTAAGGTTAGTGTTAGTGTTAGTGTTAGGGTTAGGGTTACGGTGAGGTTTAGGGTTAGGGTTAGGCTTAGGCTTAGGGTTAGGCTGAGGGTGAGGTTTAGGGTTAGGGTTAGTGTGAGTTTTATGATGAGGTTTAATGTTAGCAATAGGGTAAGGGTGAGATCTATGGTGAGGGTTAGGGTGAGGGCTAGGGATAGGAATAGGGTTAGGTTTAGGATTAGGGTTAGGGTGAGGGTGAGGGTGAGGGTTAGGGTGAGGGTTAGGGTGAGGGTTAGGGTTAGGGTATGGTTGAGGTTGAGGTTTAGGGTTATAGGTTTATAGGGTTAGGGTTAGGGTGAGGGTTAGGGTTAGGATTAGGGTGATAGTTAGGGGGAGGTTTAGGGTTAGGGTTAGGGTTTGGGATAGGATTAGGATTAGGTTGAGGCTGAGTGTGTGTGTTAGCTTTAGGTCTAGGTTTAGGCTTAGGTTTAGGCTGAGGGTGAGGGTGAGGTTGAGTTTTAGGATTAGGGTGAGGGTTAGGGTTAGGGTTAGTGGGAGGATTAGAATGAGGGTAGGGTTTAGGATTAGGGTTAGGTTAAGGGCTAGGGTGAGTGAGGTTTAGGTTTAGGTTTAGGTTTAGGGTGAGGTTTATGTTTAGGCTTAGGGTTTGGGTTAGGGTGACCCTGAGGTTTAATTTTAGAGTTAGGTTTAGGGTGAGGCTGAGGGTGAGGGTTAGGTTTAGGGTTAGTGTTAGTTTTAGAGTTAGTGTTAGGGTGAGGGTTAGGGTGAGGTTGAGGTTTAGGGATAGGTTTAAGATTAGGATTAGGATTAGGGTTAGGCTGAGGGTGAGGGTGAGGGTTAGGGTTAGGGTGAGGATGAGGGTTAGGGAAAGGGTTAGATTGCGGGTGAGGTTTAGGGTAATGTTTAGGGTTAGTTTGAGGGTTAGTGTTAGGGTTAGAGTTAGTGTTAGTGTGAGGGTAAGTGTTAAAGTGAGGGTTCGGGTTAGGGTGAGGGTTATTGTTAGGGTTAGGGTTTGGGTCTGCGTTAGGGTTAGGGTTAGTGTTATTGTTATGTTTAAGGTTAGAGTTACGTTGAGGTTGAGGGTGAGAGTGAGGGTTTTGGTTAGGGTGAGGTTTAGGGTGAGGTTTAGGGTTAGGGTTAGGGTTATGGTTAGGGTGAGGGTGAGGTTTAGGGTTAGAGTTAGGGTTAGGGGGAGGTTTAGGATGAGGCTTAGGGTTAGGATAAGGGTTAGGGTAAGGGCTAGGGTGAAGGTGAGTTTTAGGCTTAGGGTTAGGTTGAGGTTTACGGTTAGGGTTACTGTTAGGGTGAGGGTGAGTTTTAGGGTTAGAGTTAGGGTTAGCGTGAGGCTGAGGGTGAGGATTAGGGTTAGGGTGAGTGTTAGGTTTAGGGTTAGGGTGAGGGTTAAGCTGAGGCTGAGGGTTAGGTTTAGGGTTAGGATTAGGATTAGGGTTTGTTTTTCGGTGAGTGTGAGGGTTAGGGATATTATTAGGTCGAGGGTTAGGGTTAGGGTGAGGGTTATATTTAGGTCTAGTATTATGGTTACGGTGAGGGTGAGTGTGAGGGTTAGGGTTAGGGTGAGGTTTAGTGTTTGGGTTAGGGTTAGAGTTAGGCTTAGGGTTAGGGTGAGGTTTAGGGGTAGAGTTAGGGTTAGGGAGGAGGGTTTGGGTTAGGGTTATGGTTAGGGTGAGTGTTAGGGTGGGGGTGATGGTAAGCCAAAAATGAGGGTTATGCTGAGGGCGAGGGTTATTGTAAGGGTGAGGGTTTGGGTTTGGGTTAGGGTGAGGGTTAGGGTTAGGGTTAAGGTGAAGGTGAGGGTTGGATTGAGGATTAGTGTTAGGGTTAGTGTGAGTTTTAGGGTGAGGGTGTGAGTTAGGGTTAGGGTGAAGTCTAGGATGAGTGTGAGGGTTAGGGTTAGTGTTAGGGTGAGGTTTAGGGTTAGGGTGATGGTTAGGGTTAGTGTGAGGGTTAGTGTTAGGGTTAGGGTTAGGGTTAGGTTGAAGGTTAGGGTTAGGGTTAGGGTTAGGGTTAGGTTCAGGGTTACGGTGAGGGTAAGGGTGTGGATTAGGGTTGGGGTTAGGATGAGGTTTAGGTTTAGGATTAGGTTTATGGTTAGGGTTAGGGTGAGGGTGAGGTTTAGGGTTAGAGTTAGGGTTTGTGTTAGGTTTAGGGTGAGGGTTAGGGTTAGGATTAGTGTAAGGGTTAGGTTTAGGGTTAGGGTTAGGCTTAGGCTTAAGCTTAGGCTTAGACTGAGCATGTGTGTGAGGGTTAGGGTTAGTGTTAGGGTTAGGGTTAAGTTGAGGTTAAGGTTTAGATTTAGGGTTAGGATGAGGGCTAGGGTGAGGGTTAGGGTGAGGGTTAGGGTTAGGGATAGGTTTAGGTTTAGGATTAGGGTTAGGGGGAGGTTGAGTGTGAGCGTTATGGTTAGGGTTAGGGTTAGGTTGAGGGTTAGGGTTAGGTTTTGGGTTAGGGTGAGGATGAGGCTGAGGACTAGGCTTAGGTTTAGGGTTAGGGATAGTTTTAGGGTTACAGTGAGGATTAGGGTTCGTCCGAGGCTTAGGCTTAGGTTTAGGCTGAGTGTGAGGGTGGGGGTGAGGATTAGGGTTAGGATTAGGGTTTAAATTAGGGTTATTATTAGTGTTATGTTTTGTGTTAAGTTTGCAGTGAGGGTGAGGCTGAGGGTGAGGGTTATGGCTAGGGTTAGTTATAGGCTTAGGTTTTGGCTGACAGTGATCGTGGGTGTGAGGAATATATTTTGGTTGATGTTTAGGATTAGGGTTAGGGTGAAGTTTATGATGAGGGTAGGGATAGGATTAGGTTTAGCCTGAGGGCTTGGGTGAGGGTGAGTGTTAGGGTTAGGGTTAGGCTTAGGCTTAGGTTTAGGCTGAGGGTGAGGGTGAGGGTGAGTGTTAGGGTTAGGGTGATGGATAGGGTTAGGTTAAAGTTGAGTGTTTGGATGAGGGTTAGGGTTAGGGTGAGTGTTAGGATGAGTGTGACCATAGGAGTAAAGGTGAGGGTTAGGCTGTGGGTGAGTGTTCCCCTAAGCGTCAGAGTTAGGATTAGGGTGATGGTTAGGGTAAGGGTTAGGGTGAGGGTTAGGATGAGGGTGAGGGATAGATTGAGGATTATGGTTAGGGTTAGTGTGAGGTTTAGGGTGAGGATGAGGGTTAGGTTATGGTGAGGGTTACGGTTAGAATTAAGTTTATTGTGGGGGCTAGGGTGAGGCTGAGGGGTAGTGTTAGGGTTAGGGTGAGGTTTAGGGTTAGGGTTAGAATTAGGGTTACTGTGAGGGTTAGTGTTAGGGTGAGGGTTATGGTTAGGGTGAGGTTTACGGTTAGTTTTAGAGTTATTTTTAGGTTTAGGGTTAGGGGTACAGTGAGGGTGAGGATGAGGGTTAAGGTTAGGGGAGGTTTAGGTTTAGGGTTAGGGTTAGAGTTAGGGTTAGGGTGAGTGTGAGGTTTAATGTTAGATTTTGGGTTCAGGTGAGGTTTAAGATGAGGGTTAGAGTTAGGGTTAGTTTTAGGTTTAGGGTTAGGGTGAGGTTAAGTGTTAGGGATATGGTTAAGATTAGGGTTAGGGTGAGGGTGAGTGTGTGGGTTAGGGTTAGGTTTTGGGTTAGGCTTAGGTTTAGGCTGAGGGTTAGGTTGAGCGGGAGGGTTAGGGTTCGGGTGAGGGTTAGGGTTAGGGTTAGTGTGAGTGTTAGGATGAAGGTTTGGTTTTGGATTAGGTTTAGGGTGAGGGCTAGGTTGAAGGTGAGGTTTAGGGTTAGGGTTAGGGTGAGGTTTAGGGTTAGGGTTAGGGTCAGTGTGAGTTTGAGGTTTAGTGTTACAGATAGGTTTAAGGTGAGTGTTAGGGTGAGGGTTTGGCTTAGTGTTAGTGTTAGAGCTAGGTTTAAGGTGAGGGTGTATCTTAGGGTTAGGGTTAGGATTAGGATTAGGTTTAAGGAGAGGGGGAGTGTCAGGGTTAGAGTTAGGGTTAGGTTTAGGCTTAGGGTCAGGGTGAGGGTGAAAGTTAGGGGGAGGGTTAGGGTTAGGGTTAAGGTTATGGTTAGGGATAGCGTTAAGGTTAGGGTGAGGTTGAGGTTTAGAGTTAGAATTAGGGTTAGGGTGAGGCTGAGGCAGAGGGTGAGGGTTAGGGTAAGTGTTAGGATTAGGATTAGGGTTAGGGTTAGGGTCAGTGTGAGTTTGAGGTTTAGTGTTACAGATAGGTTTAAGGTGAGTGTTAGGGTGAGGGTTTGGCTTAGTGTTAGTGTTAGAGCTAGGTTTAAGGTGAGGGTGTCTCTTAGGGTTAGGGTTAGGATTAGGATTAGGTTTAAGGAGAGGGGGAGTGTCAGGGTTAGAGTTAGGGTTAGGTTTAGGCTTAGGGTCAGGGTGAGGGTGAAAGTTAGGGGGAGGGTTAGGGTTAGGGTTAAGGTTATGGTTAGGGATAGCGTTAGGGTTAGGGTGAGGTTGAGGTTTAGAGTTAGAATTAGGGTTAGGGTGAGGCTGAGGCAGAGGGTGAGGGTTAGGGTAAGTGTTAGGATTAGGATTAGGGTTAGGGTTAGGGTGAGTGTGAGGGTTAGGGTTAGCCTTAGGTTTAGGCTGAGGGTGAGGTTGAGGGTGAGTGTTAGGGTTAGTTTGAGTGTTAGGGTTAGTTTTAGGTTGTGGATTAGTGTTAGGGATAGTGTTAGAGTTAGGGTTATGGTGAGGGTGAGGTTTAGGAGTAGAGTTAGGGTTAGGGTGAGTGTTAGGTTGAATGTTAGGGTAATGGTGAGGTTTAGGGTGGGGGTGAAGGTAAGGGTAAACGTGAGGGTTAGGCTAAGTGTGAGGGTTAGGGTGAGGTTTAGGGTTGGGGTTACGGTGAGTGTTAGGGATCGGGTTAATTTTAGGGTTAGGGTGAGGGTTAGGGTATGGGTTAGGGTGAGGGTGAGAGTTAGGTTTAGGTTGAGGGTTAGGGTTAGGATTAGGGTTAGGGTAAGGGAGAGTGTTAGGTTTAGTGTTAGGGTGAGGGTTAGGATGAGGGTTAGTGTTAGTATTAGGGTTAGGGTGAGGGCTAGGGTGAGGGTGAGGTTTAGGTTTAGGGTTAGGGTGAGCTTTATGTTTAGGGTTAGGTTTAGGGTTAGGGTGAGGGTGAGGTTTAGGGTTAGGTTTAGGGTTAGGTTGAGACTGAGGTTGATGGTTAGGGTTTGGGTTAGTGTTAGAGTTAGGGTTAGGGTGAGGGTTAGGTAGAGGGTGAGGGTTAGGCTTAGGGTTAGGATTAGTATTAGGGTAAGGGTTAGGGTGATTGTGAGGGTTAGGGTTAGGGTTAGGCTTAGATTTAGGATGAGGGTGAGTGTGAGGTTTAGGGTTAGTGTGAGGGTTAGGGTTAGGGTGAGAGTTAGGGTTCACTTAAGGTTAGGGTTAGGGTGAGGGTTAGTGTTAGGGTTAGGGTAATTGTTAGGGTTAGGGTTAGGGTTAGGGTTACAGTTACAGTGAGGGTGAGGGTTAGGGTTAAGGTTACGATGAGGTTTAGGTTTGGGGTTAGGGTTAGAGTTAGGTTTAGGATGAGGGTGAGATTTAGGGTTACAGGTAGGGTTAGTGTTAGGGTTATCTTTACCATGAGGGTTAACGTTAGGGTTAGGGTTAGGCTAGGTTTAGGCTTAGGCAGAGAATGAGGGTGAGGTTTAGGGTTAGGGTTAGGGTGAAGGTTAGGGTTAAGGTTAGGGTGAGGCTTAGGATTAGTTTTAGGGTTAGGATTAGGGTTAGGGTGAGGGCTAGGATGAGGGTAGTGTGTGGGTTACGTTTAGGGATAGGGTTAGGTTTAGGATTAGCTTTAGGGTGAGGGTGAGTGTGAGAGTTAGGTTTAGGGTTAGGCTTAGGCTTAGGGTGAGGTTGTGGGTTAGGTTGAGGGTGAGGCTGAGGATTAGGGTTAGGTTTAGGGTGATGGTTAGGTTTAGGTTTAAGGTTATGGTTATGGTTAGGGTTAAGTTGAGGGTTAGGCTTAAGCTTAGGCTTATGCTTAGGCTAAGGGTGAGGGTGGGGTGTGGATTAGGGTTAGGTTTAGGGTTAGCATTAGGGGTATTGTTAGTTTTATGGTTAGGGTTAAGTTTGTGATGAGGGTGATGCTGAGGATGAGGGTTATGATTAGTGTTAGGGGTAGGGATAGGGTTAATGTTATTGTTAGGATTAGGGTTAGAGTTACGGTGAGGTTGAGCATGAGGGTGAGGTTTAGAGTTAGGTTGAGTTTTAGGGTGAGGTTTAGGGTTAGGGTTAGGGTTAGTGTGAGCGTGAGGTTTAGGATAAGAGTTAGTATTAGTTGGAGGGTTAGGGTGAGGTTTAGGGTTAGGGTTAGTGTTAGGGTTAGGGTGAGGGTGAGGTTTAAGTTGAGGTTTAGGGATAGGCTTAGGTTTAGGATTAGGTTTACGGTGAGGGTGAGCGTAAGGCTTAGGGTGAGGGTTAGGCTTAGGCTTAGGGTTAGGCTGATGGTGAGGGTGGGGGTGAGTAATAGTGTTAGGGTGATGGTTAGGGAGAAGGTTAGTTTTATTGTTAGCGTTAGTGTTAGAATTAAGGTGAGGGTGAGGGTGCGTGGGAGGGTTAGGGTTAGGATTAGACTTAGCGTGAGGGTGAGGTTTAGGGTTAGATATAGGGTTAGTTGGAGGGTTAGGGTGAGGGTTAGGGATAGGGTTAAGTTTAGGCTTAGGGTTAGGGTGAGGGTTAGGGTTAGGGTTTGGGGTAGGGTGAGGGTGAAGCTGAGGATTAGGGTTAGGTTTAGGGTTAGGTTTATGGTTAGGTTTAGGTTTAGGGTTAGTGTCATGGTTAAGGTTAGGGTTAGGGTTACAGTGAGGGTTAGGGTAATGGTTCGGGTTAGGCTTAGGGTTAGGCTGAGTGTGAGGGTGAGGGTGAGGGTTAGGGTTAATGTCAGAGTGAGGTTTAGGATGAGGTTTAGTGTTAGGATTAGGGTAAGTGTGAGGGCTATGGTGAGGGTTAGGGTGAGGGCTAGGTATAGGAATCGAGTTAGGTTTAGGATTAGGGTTAGGGTGAGAGTGAGTGTGAGAGTTAGGTTTAGGGATAGGTTTAGGCTTAGAGTTAGGGTGAGTGTTAATGTTATGGTTTGGGTTAGGGTGAAGGTGAGGCTGAGGATTAGGGTTAAGTTTAGGGTTAGGTTTAGGTTTAGGGTTACTCATAGGGTTAGGGTTAGGGTTAGGGTTCCGGTGAGGGTTAGGGTTAGGGTTAAGCTTAGGGTTAGGCTGAGGGTGAGGTTGTGGGTGAGGATTAGAGTTAGCGTTAGGGTTAGGCTTAGGGTTAGGGTTATTGTTAGGGTTATGTTTAGGTTAAAGTTTGCGGTGAGGGTGAGGCTGAGGGTGAGTGTTATTGTTAGGGTTAGGGTTAGGATTAGTGTTATTCTTAGGGTCAGGATTAGAGTTATGGTGAGTTTGAGGGTGAGGGTGAGGGTTAGGGTTAGGGTGAGGTTTAGGGATAGGGTTAGGGTTAGAGTGAGGGTGAGGTTGAGGGTTAGAGTTATTGTTTGGGGGAGGGTTAGGGTGAGGTTTAGGGTTAGGATTAGTGTTTGGGTTAGTTTGAGGTTGAAGTTTAGGTTGAGGTTGAGGGTTGAGGATTAGGGTTAGATTGAGGGTGAGTGTGAGGGTTTGGGTGAGGGTTATGCTTACGCTTAGGGTTAGGCTGAGGGTGAGGGTGGGGTGAGGATTAGGGTTAGGGTGATGGTTCGGGTTAGGGTTAGTGTTATTTTTAGGGTTAGGGTTAGAGTTACAGTGAAGGTGAGGGGGCGGGTGAGGGTTAGGGTTAGGGTGGAGGTTAGGTTTCGATATACCGTTTGGGGGAGGGTTAGGGTGAGTGTTAGGATTAGGCTTAATGTTAGGATTAGGTTGAGGGTGAGGGTTAGGTTGAGGTTTAGGGTTAGGTTTAGGGTTAGTGTGAGGGTTAGTGTTAGGGTTACGGTTAGTGTTAGGATGAGGGTAAGTGTTAGGTTGAAGGTATGGGTTAGGGTGAGGGTTATGGTAAGGGTGAGGGTTAGGATTAGGTTTAGGTTTATTGTTAGGGTTAGGTTTAGGGTTACGGTTAATGTGAGGTTGAGGGTTAGGGTTAGTGTTAGGTTGAAGTCTAGGTTGGGGTTACAGTTATAGTTAGGGTTTGGGTGAGGGTGAGGTTTAGGGTTATAATTAAGGTTCGGGTGAGGTTTAGGGTTAGGGTTAGGGTGATAGGGGGATGGTTATGGTTAGTGTTAGATTTAGGGATAGGATTAGGATTAGGTTGAGGGTGAGTGTGTTTGTTAGGGTTAGGTCTAGGGTTAGGCTTAGGTTTAGTCTGAGGGTGAGCATGAGGTTGAGAGTTAGGGTGAGGGTTAGGTTTAGGGTTAGGGGGAGGTTTAGTATGAGGGTTAGGGTTAGGATTAGAGTTAGGGTAAGGGCTAGGGTGAGGGTGAGGTTTAGGGTTAGGGTTAGGGTTGACGTTCGGATTTAGATTTAGGGTTAGGGTGAGGGTGATGGTGAGGGTTAAGTTTAGGGATAGTGTTAGTTTTAGGGTTAGGGTTAGGGTGAGGGTTAGGGTGAGGGTGAGGGTTTGGGATAGGTTTAGGATTAGGTTTAGGGTTAGGGTTAGGCTTAGGGTGAGGGTGAGGTTGAGGGTTAGGGTGAGGATGAGGGTTAGTGTTAGGGTGAGGGCTAGGGTGAGGATGAGGGTTAGGGATAAGGTTAGAATGAGGGTTAGGGTTAGGGTGATGGTTAGGGTTAGTGTGAGGGTTAGTGTTAGGGTTAGGGTTAGTGTTAGTGTGTGGGTAAGTTTTAAGGTGAGGGTTAGGGTTAGGGTGAGGTTATTGTTAGGGTTAGGGTTAGAGTTACGGTTATGGTGAGGGTGAAGTTGAGGGTTCGGGTTAGGGTTAGGATGAGGTTTAGGTTTAGGGTTAGGGTTAGGGTGAGGGTTTGTTTTAGGCTTAGGGTTACGGCGAGGTTTAGGGGTTTGGGTTAGTGTTAGAGTTAGGTTTATTGTGAGCGGGAGGTTTAGAGTTAGTTAGGGTTAGGGTGACGGTTAGGAAAAGGTTAGGGTTAGTGTTAGCATTAGGGTTACAGTGAGAGTAAGGGGGAGGGTTAGGGTTAGGGTTAGGGTTAAGTTTAGGATTTGGTTCAGGGTGAGGGTGAGTGTGTGTGTTAGGGTTAGGTTTAAGTTTAAGCTTAGGGTTAGGCTGAGGGTGAGGTTGAGGGTGAGGGTTAGGGTTAGGGTGAGGGTTAGGTTTTGGGTTAAGTTTAGGGTTAGGGTGAGGGTTATGGTAAGGGTTATGGTGAGGGTGAGGGTTAGGGTTATGTTGAGGGTTAGGGTTAGGTTTAGAGTTAGGGTGAGTGTGAGGATGAGATTTAGGATTAGGTTTAGGGTGAGGGTTAGGATAAGGGTTAGGGTTAGGATTAGGTTATGGGGAGGGCTATTGTGAGGGTGGGGTTTAGGGTTAGAGTTAAGGTGAGGCTTAGGTTTAGGGTTAGGGTTAGGGTGAGGGTGAGGTTTAGGGTTAGAATTAGGGTTAGGGTGAGGCTGAGGGTGAGGGTTAGGGTTAGGGTTAGTTTTAGATTTAGGTTTAGGCTGAGGGTTAGGGTGAGGGTGAGGTTTAGGCTTAAGGTTAAGATTAGGATTAGGATACGGGTTAGGGTGAGTGTGAGGGTTAGGTTTAGGATTAGGGTTAGGCTACCTTTAGACTGAATGTGTGGGTGAGGGTTAGGGTTAGGGTTTGGATGAGAGTGAGGGTTAGGGTTAGGGTGAGACTTAGGGTTCGGGTTAAGTTGAGGGTTAGGGTGAGTGTTAGGGTTAATATTAGGGTTAGGTTGAGGGTTAGGATGAGGATTAGGGTTAGGATTAGGGTTAGGTTGAGGGCTAGGGTGAAGGTGAGGATTCGGGTTAGTGTTAGGATGAGGTTTAGGTTTAGGGTTAGGTTTAGAGTGAGTGTTAGGATGAGAGTTAGTGTTATGGTGATGTGAGGGTTAGGGTTAGAGTGATGTTCAGTGTTAGTATTAGGGTTAAGGTGAGGGTGAGTGTTAGGATTAAGGTTAGTGTTAGAGTTAGGTTTACGTTTAGCGTTAGGATTAGTGTTATTGTTAGGGATATGGTTAGAGTAACAGTGAGGTTGAGGGTGAGGGTGAGGATGAGGGTTAGGATGAGGTTTAGGGTTAGGGTTATTGTTAGTGTTAGGATTAGGGTGAGGGTGAGGTTGAGTGTGAGGCTTAGGGTTAGGTTTAGGCTTAGGCTTAGGGTTAGGCTGAGGGTGAGGTTGGGGGTGAGGTTTAGGGTTTGGGTGATGTTTAGGTTTACGTTTAGGGTGAGGGTTAGGATGAAGTTTAGGGTTAGGGTGAGGTTAGGGTGAGGATGATTTTAAGGGTAAAGATGAGGTTTATGCTGAGGGTAATGGTTAAGATAAGGGTGAGGGTTAGGGTTAGGTTTAGGGTTAGTTTAAGGGTTAGGTTTAGGGATAGGAAGAGTGTTATATTTAGCATTAGTGTTAGAGTTAGTGTGAGGTTTAGGGTGACGATGAGGGTCAGGTTTAGGGTGAGGGTGAGGGTTAGAATTAGGGTTAGGGTTAAGGTTAAGTTTAGGGTTAGGGTTAGGATTATGGTGAGGGTTAGGGTTAGGGTTAGTCTTAGGCTTACATTTAGGCTGAGGTTGAGGCTGAGGGTGAGGGTTTTGGTTAGGGTTAGGGTTAGGGTTAGGGTTAGGGTAAGTGTTATTTTTAGGGTTAGGTTTAGAGTTATGGTGAGGTTGATGGTGAGTGTGAGGTTTAGGGTTAAGGTGAGGTTTAGGGTTAGGGATAGGGTTATGGATAGAGTTAGGGTGAGCGTGTCGGTAAGGTTAAAGGTGAGCGTTAGGCTGAGGCTGAGCGTTAGTAAGAGTTGGGGTGAGAGGGTTCGGGTTAAGTTTACGTTTAGGTTGAGGGTTAGGTTAAGGGTTATGTTGAGGATGAGGGTTAGGGTTAGGTTGAGGGTTAGTGTTAGGATTAGGGTTAGGGTGAATGTGAAGGTTAGGGTTAGTGTTAGGGTGAGGGTTAGGATGAGGGTTAGGTTTAGGATTAGGGTTATGGTGAGGCCTGGTTTGAGGTTGAGGTTTCGGGTTAGCGTTAGGTTGAGGTTTAGGGTTAGGTATAGGGTTAGGGTGAGGGTGTCGGTAAGGTTAAAGGTGAGGGTT
The DNA here is from genome assembly GCF_024711535.1 of Dipodomys merriami. Classification (NCBI taxonomy): domain Eukaryota; kingdom Metazoa; phylum Chordata; class Mammalia; order Rodentia; family Heteromyidae; genus Dipodomys; species Dipodomys merriami. Next base: position 2,709,674 of record NW_027206579.1, read on the forward strand.
AGGCTGAGGGTTAGGGTTACGGTAAGGTTGAGGGTTAGGGTTAGGGTGAGGGTTAGTGTTAGGGTTGGGGTGAGATGGTTCGTGTTAAGTTTAGGGTTAGGTTGAGGGTTAGGGTAAGGGTTAAAGTGAGGGTGATTGTTAGGGTTAGGTTAAGGGTTAGTGTTATGGTTAGGGTTAGGGTGAGGGCTAGTTTGAGGTTGAGCTTTAGGGTTAAAGTTAGGGTGAGATTTAGGGTTAGGGTTAGGGGTAGGGTTAGGGTGAGGGTGAGGTTTACGGTTAGAGTTAGAGTTAGGGTGAGGCTGAGATTGATGTTTAGGTTTAATGTTAGACTTAGGGTTAGGGTGAGGGTTAGGTTGAGGTTGAGGGTAAGGCTTAAGTTTAGGATTAGTATTAGCATAAGGGTTAGGGTGAGTGTGAGGGTTATGGTTAGGGTTAGGCTTAGGGTTAGGCTGAGGGTGAGGTTCAGAGTCAGGGTCAGGGTTAGGTTTATGGTGAGAGTTAGGGTTTGGTTAAGTTTAGGGTTAGGGTGAGGGTTAGGGTTAGATTTATGGTGAGCTTGAGTGTTACGGTTAGGTTGAGGCTTAGGGTTAGGATTAGGGTTACGGTAAGGGTTAAGATTAGGGTTAGGGTGAGGGTAAGGATGAGGATTAGGGATAGGGTGACGGCTAGGTTGAGGGTGAGGTTTAGGGTTAGTGTTAGATTAAGGGTTAAGGTTAGAGTTAGGCTTAGGGTGAGGGTTAGTTTGAGGGTTAGGTTTACGGTGAGGATGAGGGTTAGGGTTAGGGTAAGGTTGATGGTAAGGGTAAAGGTGAGGTTTACGCTGAGGGTGAGGGTTAAGATAAGGGTGAGGTTTAGGGTTAGGTTTAGGGTTAGTGTAAGGGTTAGTGTTAGGTATAGGATGAGGGTTAGATTGAGGATTAGTGTTAGTGTTAGTGTGAGGTTTAGGGTGAGGATGAGGGTCAGGTTTAGGGTGAGGGTGAGAGTTAGAATTAAGGTTAGGGTGAGGGCTAGGGTAAGGGTTAGGGTTAGGGTTAGTGTGAGGTTTAGTGTAAGCGTTAGGATTAGGGTTTGGGTGAGGGAGACTGTTAGGATTAGGGTTAGGGTTAGGTTTAGGGTTAGGATTAGTGTTATTGTTAGGGTTAGGTTAGAGTTATAGTGAGGGTGAGGGTGAGGGTGAGGGTTAGGGTTAGGGTTAGAATGAGGTTTAGGGTTAGGTTTAGGATTAGGGTTATGGTGAGGGTGAGGTTTAAGGTTAGATTTAGGGTTAGTTGGAGGGTTAGGTCGAGGGTTAGTGTTAGGGTTAGTTTAAGGGTTAAGGTTGGGGTGATGGTTAAGTTGAGTTTTAGGGTTATGATTACGGTTTGGGTTAGGATTAGGGTGAGGGTAATGGTGAGTGTGAGGGTTAGGGTTAGGGTTAGGTTTAGGCTTAGGATTAGTCAGAGAGTGAGGTTGGGGGTAAGGATTAGGTGTAGGGTGATGGTTAGGGTTAGGATTAGGGTTAGGGTGAGGGCTAACGTGAGGGTGAGGCTTAGCTAAGGGTTAGGCTTAAGCTTAGGCTTAGGGTTAGGCTGAGCATGAGATTGACGGTGACGGTTAGGGTTAGGGTGATGGTTAGGTTTACGGTTAGGGTGAGTGTTAGGATGAGGTTTAGGGTTAGGGTGAGGGTTAGGGTGAGGATGATGGTAAGGTTAAAGGTGAGGCTTAGGCTGAGGGTGAGGGTTACTGTAAGGGTCAGGGTTAGGGTTACGTTTAGGCTTAGGGTTAGGGTTAGGATGAAGTGTAGGTTTAGGTTTAAGGTTAGAGTGAGGGTGAGGTTTAGGGTAAGAGTTAGGGTTAGGATCAGGCTGAGTTTGAGGGTTAGGGTTACTGTTTGAGTTAGGGTTAGCATGAGGGTTAGGTTCAGTGTGATGGTTACACTTAGGGTTAGGATTAGGTTTAGGGTAAGGGTTAGGGTGAGTGTGACTGTATGGGTTAGGGTAAAGTTTAGGCTTAGGGTTAGTCTAACATAGAGGGTGAGGGTGAGGGTTAGGGTTCGGGTGAGTTAGGGTTAGGGTTAGGGTGAGAATTAGGGTTCGGTTAAGTTTAGGGTTAGGGTGAGGGTTAGGGTTAGGGTTATCGTGAACGTGAGGGTTAGGGTTAGGTTGAGGGTTAGCGTTAGGTTTAGGGTTAGGGTGAGGGTGAGGATGAGGATTAGGGTTAGGATGAGGGCTAGAGTGAGGGTGAGGGTTAGGGTTAGTTTTAGATTAAGGTTTAGGTTTGGGTTAGGGTTAGGGTGAGGGTTAGCTTGAGGGTTAGGGTTACAGGGAGGGTGAGGTTTAGGGTTAGGGTGAGGGTTAGGGTTAGGATTACGGTTAGGGTGAGGGGGAGTGTTAGGATTAGGGTTAAGTTTAGGGTTAGGGTTAGGTTTATGGTTAGGTTAGTGTTGTTGTTAAGGTTTGGGTTAGAGTTATGGTGAGGTTGAGGGTGAGGGTGAGGGTTAGGGTTAGGGTTAGGGTGAGGATTAGGGTTAGGTTTAGGATTAGAGTTAGGATGAGGGTGAGGTTTAGTGTTAGATTTAGGGTTAGTTGGAGGGTTAGTTCGAGAGTTGGGGTTAGGTTTAGTATTAGGGTTAAAGTTTGAATGAGGCTTAGATTGAGGTTTAGGGTTATGTTTAGTGTTAGGTTTAGGATAAGGTGAGGGTGAGGGTGAGTGTGAGGGTTAGGATTAGGGTTAGGCTTAGGCTGAGAGTGAGGGTGGGGGTAAGGATTAGGTTTAGGGTGATGGTTAGGGTTAGGGTTAGGGTGAGGGTTAGGATGAGGGTTAGGTTTAGGATTAGGATTAGAGTGAGGGCTAGGGTGAGGGTGAGGGTTAGGGTAAGTGTTAGGCTTAGGCTTAGGGTTAGGCTGAGCATGAGGTTTAGGGTTAGGTTCAGGGTTAGGGTTAGGGTATGGTTTAGGATTTGGGTGAGGGTTAGGGTTAGTGTGAGGGTTAGTGTTAGGGTTAGGGTGAGGGTAAGGGTTAGGATGAGGGTTAGGCTTAGGGTGAGGGTTATGGTTAGGTTGAGGGTTAGGGTTAGTGTTAGGGTTATTGTTAGGTTTAGGGTTAGGGTTTCGGTTACGGTGAGGATGAGGGTTAGTGTGAGGGTTAGGGTCAGGTTTAGTGTTAGGGTTAGAGTTAGAGTTAGGATTAGGTTGAGGATGACGTTTAGGGTTAGAGTTAGGTTTGGTGTTAGGGTTAGGGTGAATGTTAGGTTTAGGGTTAGGCTTAAGCTTAGGCTGATCATGAGGTTGAGGGTTAGGGTTCCGGTTAGGGTGACGTTTAGGGCTAAGGTTAGGGGAGTTTTAGGATGAGTGTCAGAGTTAGTGTTCGGGTTAAGTTTACGGTTAGGTTGAGGGTTAGAGAAAGGGTTACGATGAGGGTGAAGGATAGGTTTAGGTTGAGGGTTAGGTTTAGCGTTAGGGTTAGGGTGAGGGTTAGGGTGAGGATTAGGGTTAGGGTAAGGTTTAGCTTGGCAGTGATGGTAAGGGTAAATGTGAGGGTTAGGTTGAGGGTGAGGGTTACAGTGGGCTGAGGGTTAGGGTTTAGGTGCGGGTTAGGGTTAGGGGAAGGGTGTGAGTGAGTGTTAGGTTGAGGATTAGTGTTAGTTTTAGTGTGAGGCTTAGGGTGAGGATGAGGGTTAGGGTTAGGGTGAGGGCTAGGGTGAGGGTGAGGGTTAGGTTTAGTTTTAGGGTGAGGTTTAGGGTTAGGGTGATGGTTAGGGTTAGTGTGAGGGTTAGTGTTAGGGTTAGGGTTAGGGTTAGGGTGAGGGTAAATGTTAGGGTGAGGGTGAGCGTTATGGTTAGGTTGAGGGTTAGGGTTAGGTTTATTGTTAGGGTTAGGGTTATGGTTACGGTTACGGTGAGGGTGAGGGTGAGGGTTAGGGTTAGGGTTAGGATGAGGTTTAGGTTTAGGGTTATGGTGAGGGTGAGGGTTAGGGTTAGGGTTAGAGTTAGGTTGAGGGTAAATGCTAAGTTGAGGGTTAGGGTTAGGGTGAGCGTTATGGTTAGGTTGAGGGTTAGGGTTAGGTTTATTGTTAGGGTTAGTGTTAGGGTTACGGTTAGGGTGAGGGTGAGGGTTAGGGTTAGGGTTACGATGAGGTTTAGGTTTAGGGTTAGGGTTAGAGTTAGGGTTAGGGTGAGAGCGAGGTTTACGGTTAGAGTTAGGGTTACTGTTAGGGTTAGGGCTAGGGTGAGGGTTTGGGTTAGAGTTAGGCTTAGGCTTAGGCTTAGGCTTAAGCTGAGCAACAGGGTGAGGGTTAGGGTTAGGGTTAGGATTAGGATTAGGGAAAGGGTTAGGGTTAGTTTTAGGATTAGGCTTAGGGTTAGGTTGAGAGTGAGGGTGAGGTTGAGGGTTAGGGTTTGGGTGAGGTTTAGAGTTAGGGTTAGGGTGTGAGTTAGGGTTCGGTTAATTTTAGGGTTAGGGTTAGTGTTAGGGTAAGGGTTAGAGTGAGGGTGAGGGATAGGGTTAGGTTGAGCGTTAGAGTTAGGGTTAGGGTGAGGGTGAGGGTGAGGGTTAGGGTTAGTTTTAGTTTGAGGCTTAGGATGAAGTTTAGGGTTAGTATTAGGATTAGGGTGAGCGCTAGGGTTAGGGTGAGGTTTAGGCTTAGGATTAGGGTGAGCTTTAGGGTCAGGTTTAGGGTTAGGTTAGGGTGAGGGTGAGGTTTAAGATTAGAGTTAAGGTTAGGTTGAGAATGAGGTTGAGGGTTAGTGTTACGGTCAGTGTTACAGTTAGGGTTACCGCAATGGTTAGGGTGAGGTTAAGGGTTCACCTTCGTGTTAGGATTAGGTTTAGGGTGAGCACTAGGGTGATGGTGAGGATCAGGGTTAGTGTTTGGGTGAGATTTAGGCTAAGAGTTAGGGTTAGGGTGAGGTTTAGGGTTACAGTGAAGGTGAGGTTTAGGGTTAGGGTGAAGGTTAGGGTTAGGATTAAGGTAAGGATGATGGTGTTTTAGGGTTAGATTTAGGGTTAGGGGGAGGGTTAGTTCCAGGGTTAGGGTTAGGATTAATGTTAGGGTTAAGGTTAGGGTGAGGGTTAGGTTGATGTTTAGGGTTAGGTTTAGGGTTAGGATTAGGGTTAGGGTTAGGGTATGTGAGGGTTAGGGTTAGGCTTAGGCTTAGGGTTAGGATTATGCTGAGGGTAAGGGTGGGAGTGAGGATTAGGGTTAGGGTGATTGTTAGGGTTAGGGTGAGGGTTAGGATGAGGGATAGCATTAGGATTAGGTTTAGGCTGAGGGCTAGTGTGAGGGTCAGGGTTAGAGTAAGTGTTAAGCTTAGGCTTAGGGTTAGGCTGAGCATGAGGTTGAGGGTGAAGGTTAGGGTTAGGGTTAGGCTTAGGCTTAGGGTTAGGCTGAGAGTGAGGGTGAGAGTGAGGGTTAGGTTTAGGTGAGGGTTAGGGTTAAGGTTAGGGTGAGAGTTAAGGTTCGGTTAAGTATAGGGTTAGGGTGAGTGTAAGGGCTAGGATTAGTGTGAGGGTGAGGGCTCGGGTGATGGTGAGGGTTAGGGTTAGTGTTAGGGTAAGGTTTTGGCTAGATTTAGGGTTTCGGTTAGGGTTAGGATGAGGCTTAGGTTTATGGTGAGGGTGAGGGTTAGGGTTAGGTTGAGGGTATGGGTAAAGATTATGGTTAGGGTGAGGGTGAGTGTTAGGATTATGGTGAGGGTTATGGTTAGGTTTAGGGTTAGGATTAGTGTTATTGTTAGTGTTAGGGTTAGAGTTATGGTGAGGGTGAGTGTGAGGGTTAGGTTTAGTGTTAGGGTGAGGTTTAGGGTTAGGGTTAAGATTAGGGTGAGGGTGAGCGTGAGGTTTAAGGTTAGATTTAGGGTTAGTTGGAGGGTAAGTTCGAGCGTTATTGTTAGGGTTAGGGTTAGGGTTAAGGTTAGGGTGAGGGTTAGGTTGAGGTTTAGGGTTAGGTTTAGGGTTATGATTAGGGTTCGGGTGAGGGTGAGTGTGAGGGTTAGGGTTAGGCTTAGGCTTAGGCTTAGGGTTAGGCTGAGTGTGAGGTTGGAGTGAGGATTAGGGTAAGAGTGATTGTTAGTGTTCGAGTTAGGGTGTTAGGGTTAGAATGAGGGTTAGGGTTAGGCTTAGGGTTAGGGTGAAGGCTAGGATCAGGGTGAGGGTTATGGCAAGGGTAAGGGTAAGGCTTAGGCTTGGGGTTAGGCTGACCATGAGTTTTAGTGTGAGGGTTAGGGTTAGGGATAATTTGAGGTTTAGTGTTAGGGTAAGGGTTAGAGTTAGGGTTAGGGTGAGGGTGAGGTTTAGGTGTAGGGTTAGGGTCAGGGTGAGGGTTAGGGTTCAGGTGAGGATTAGGGTGGGGGTGACGGTAAGGGTAAAGATGAGGGTTAGGCTGAGGTAGAGTGTTATCGTAAGGGTGAGGGTTAGGTTTAAAATGAGCGTTAGGGTTAGGGTTAGGGTGATGGTGAGGGTTAGATTAAGGATTATTGTTATGATTAGTGTGAGGTTTAGGTTGAGGACGAGGGTTAGGGTTAGGGTGAGGGGTAGGGTGAGGATGAGGGTGAGGTTTATATTGAGGACTAGTGTTAGGGTTAGTGTGAGGTTTAGGGTGAGGATGAGGTTTAGGATTAGGGTTAGGTTTAGGATTAATGTTAGGGTTAGGCTTATGGTGAGGGTTACGGTGGGGGTGAGGCTTAGGGTTAGTTGTAGGATTAAGATTAGGTTTAGGGTTTGGGTTAGGGTTGGGGTGAGGGTTAGGTTGACCATTGGGGTTAGGGTTAGTGTCAGGGTTAGGGTTAAGTTTAGGGTGAGGGTTAGTTTGAGGCTGACCTTTAGGGTTAGGGTTATGGGAAGGGTTAGGATGAGGGTTAGAGTTAGGATTAGGGTTAGGGTGAGGGCTAGGTTGAGGGTGAGGTTTAGTTTTCGGGTTAGGGTGAGGTTTAGGGTTAGGGTTAGAGTTAGGGTAAGGTTGAGGTTTAGGTTTAGAGTTCGGGTAAGGGTGATGCTGAGGTTGAGGGTTAGGTTTAGGGTTAGATTTAGAGATAGGGTGAGTGTTAGGTTTGTGGTGAGGGTGAGGGTGAGGGTTAGGTTTAGGGTGAGGGTTAGGGTTAGGATTAGGGTTAGGGTGAGGGCTAAGGTGAGGTTGAGTGTTAGTGTTAGGGAAAGGTTTAGGGTTAGGGTTAGTTTTTGGGTTAGGGTTATGATGAGGGTTAGGGTTACAGTGAGGGTGAGGGTTAGGTTTAGTTTGAGGTTTAGGGTTAAGATTATGGTTAGGGTGAGGGTGAGTTTTAGGATTAGGGTTAGGGTTAGGGTTAGGGTTAGGATTAGTGTTATTGTTAGGGTTAGGGTTAGAGTTATGGTGAGGGGGAGGGGGAGAGTGAGCATGAGGGTTAGGGTTAGGATTAGGGTGAGGTTTAGGGTTAGGTTTAGGGTTAGGGTTAGGGTGAGGGTGAGGTTTAGGGTTAGAGTTAGGGTTAGGGTAAGCCTGAGGTTGAGGGTTAGGGTTAGAGTTAGTGTTAGAGTTAGGGATACGATGAGGGTTAGGTTGAGTGTGAGGGTTAGGGTTATTATTAGGAATAAGATTAGGGTAAGGATTAGTGTGTGTGTGATGGTTAGGGTTAGGTTTAGGTTTAGTGTTAGGGTTAAGATGAAGGTGAGGGTTCAGTTTAAGTTTGGGTTAGGGTGAGGGTTAGGGTTAGGGTTAAAGTGAGCATGAGGGTTAGGGTTAGTTTGAGGGTTAGGCTAGGCTTAGGATTAGGGTGATGGTTAGGGTTAGGCTTAGGGTGAGGGTTAGGATGAGGATTACGGTTAGGATTAGGGTTTGGGTGAGGGCTAGGGTTAGAGTCAATGTTAGGGTTAGTGTTTGGTGAGGTTTAGGTGTAGGGTTAGGGTTAGGGTGAGAGTTAGGTTGAGGATTAGGGTTACAGTGAGGGTGAGGGTTAGGGTAATGGTGAGGGTTAAGGTTAGAATCTGGGTTGTTTTGAGGGTGAATTTTAGGGTTCAATTTAGTTTTAGGCCGAAGGTTAGAACGAAGGTTAGGGTTAGTGTTAGGGATAAGGTTAGGGTGAGGGTTAGGTTGAGGTTTAGAGTTAGGGTTAGGTCTAGGGTTAGGGTAAGGGTGAGGGTATGTGAGGGTTAGGGTTAAGCTTAGAGTTAGGGTAGGTATGAGACTGAGGGTGCGGGTGAGGATTAGGGTTAGGGTGATGGTTAGGGTTAGGCTTAGGGTGAGGGTTAGGATGAGGGATAGGGTTAGAATTAGCGTTCGCGTGAGGGCTAGGATGAGGATGAGGTTAAGAGTAAGGGTTAGGCTAAGGCTTAGGTTTAGGCTGAACGTGAGTTTGAGTGTGAAGGTAGGATTAGGGTGAAGGTTAGGTTTACAGTTTTGGTGAGGGTTAGGGTTAGTGTGAGGGTTAGTGTTAGTGTTAGGGTTAGTATTGGGGTGAGGGTACGTGTTAGGGTAAGAGTTAATGTTAGGGTGAGGTTTATGTTTAGGGTGAGGGTTAGGGTAGGTTTAGGGTTATTGTTTAGGTTAGGGTTCGGTTAAGTTTAGGGTTAGGGTGAGGGCTAGGTTTAGGGTTAGGTTTAGGGTGAGGTTTAGGGTTAGGCTTAGGGTTAGGGTGAGGCTGAGGGTTTGGGTTTGGGTTAGGGTTACGGTGAGGGTGAAGGTGAGGTTTAGGGTTAGGGTGAGGTTTAGGGTTATGGTTAGGGTTAGTGTGAGGGTGAGGGTGAGGTTTAGGGTTAGAGTAAGGGTTAGGGTGAGGGTTAGGGTGAGGGTTATGGTTAGGGTTAGTGTAAGGGTTAGGGTGAATATTAGGATGAGGGTTAAGTTTATGGTTTTGGGAGGTTTAGGGTTCGGGTTACAGTGAGGGTGAGGGTTAGGGTTAGGTTTAGGGTGAGGTTTAGGATTAGGATTAGGGTTAGGATTAGGGTTAGGGTGAGGGCTAGGGTGAGGGTGAGGTTTAGGGTTAGTGTTTGTGTGTGGTTAGGGTTAGGGTGAGGGTTAGGTTGAGGGTGAGGGTTACAGTGAGGGTGAGGGTTAGGGTTAGGGTAATGGTTAGGCTTTGGATTTGGGTTAGGGTGATGGTGAGTTTTAGGGTTAGATTTAGGGTTAGTTTTAGGGTTACGGTGAGGTTTAGGTCGAGGATTAGGGTTAGGATTAGTGTTAGGGTTAAGTTTAGGTTGAGGGTTAGGTTGATGTTTAGGGTTAGGGTTAGGGTTAGTGTTAGGATTAGGATTAGGGTTAGGGTATGTGAGGGTTGGGGTTAGGTTTAGGGTGAGAGTTAGGGTTCAGTTAAGTTTAGGGTTAGGGTGAATGTTACGGTAATGGTAACAGTGAGGATGAGGGATATGGTTAGGTTGAGGGTTAGGGTTAGGGTTAGGGTTAGGGTGAGGGTGAGGGTGAGGGTTAGGGTTAGTGTTAGGGTGAGGCTTAGGATAAGGTTTAGGGTTAGGATTAGGGTTAGGGTGAGGGTTATGGTTAGTGTGAGGTTTAGGGTTAGGGTTAGGGTGAGATTTAGTGTTAGATTTAGGGTTAAGTTTAGGGTGAGGGTGAGGTTTAAGGTTAGAGTTAAAGTTAGGGTGAGGCTGAGGGTGAGGGTTAGTGTTAGAGTCAGTGTTAGAGTTTGGGTTATGGTGAGGGTTAGGATGAGGATTAGGGTAAGGATTAGAGTTAGGGTGAAGGCTAGTTTGAGTGTGAGGATTAGAGTTAGAGTTTGAGTGAGGTTTAGGTTTGGGTTAGGATTAAGGTTAGGATGAGGGGGAGGTGTAGGATTAGATTTAGGGTTAGATGTAGGGTTAGGTTGAGCGTTAATGTTAGGGTTAGTGTGAGGGTTAAGGTTAGCATGAGGTTTAGGTTGAGGATTAGTGTGATGGATAGAGTGAAATTTAGGGTTTAGGATGAGGTTTAGGGTTAGGGTGAGGGTTAGGATTAATGTTAGGGTTAGGCTTAACTTGAGGGTTTGGGATAGGGTGAGATTTAGGGTTAGGGGTAGGATTATGATTAGGGTTAGGGTTAGGGTGAGGGATGCGATGAGGGTTAGGTTTAGGGATAGGGTTAGGCTTAGTGTTAGGCTGAGGGTGAGGGTGAGGGTGAGGGTGACGGTTAGGGTGAGGGTTAGGTTTAGGGTTAGGGTGAGAGTTAGGGTTCAGGTTAAGTTTAGGGTTAAGTGAGGGTTAGGGTACCGGTTACAGTGAGGTTGAGGGTTAGGGTTAGGATGAGGGTTAGGGTTAGGGTTAGGGATAGGGTTAGGGTGAGGGTGAGGGTGAGTTTTAGGGTTAGTGTTAGGATGGGGGTTGGGGTTAGGATTAGGGTTAGGGTGAGGGCTAGGTTGAGGGTGAGGTTTAGGGTGAGGATTAGGGTGAGGTTTAGGGTTAGGTTTAGGGTTAGGGTAGCCTGAGGTTGAGGGTTAGGTTTAGGGTTAGTGTTAGAGTTAGGGTTACCATGAGGGTTAGGGTGATTGTGAGGGTTAGGGTTATTGTTAGGAATAGGATTAGGGTAAGGGTTAGTATGAGTGTGAGGGTTAGGGTTATGTTTAGGTTTACCCTTAGGGTTAGGCTGAGGGTGAAGGTGAGGGTAAGGGTTAGGTTTAGGGTGAGAGTTAGGGGTATCGTTAGGGTGAGGGTTAGGGTTCTGTTTAAGTTTAGGGTTAGGGTGAGGGTTAGGGTTAGGTTTACAGTGAGCATGAGGGATAGGGTTAGGTTGAGGGTTAGGGTAGGTTTAGGATTAGGGTGAGGGTTAGGGTTAGGCTAAGGGTGATGGTTAGGATGAGGATTAGCGTTAGGGTTAGGGTGAGGGCTAGGGTGAGGGTGATGGTTAGGGTTAGTGTTTGGGTGAGGTTTAGGTTTAGGGTTAGGTTTAGGGTGAGGGTTTTGAGGGTTAGGGTTACAGTGAGGTTGAGGGTTAGGGTAAGGATTAGGGTTAGGTTTAGGATTTGAGTTGTGGTGAGGGTGAGTTTTAGGGTTAGATTTAGTGTTAGGGGGAAAGTTAGGTCGAGGGTTAAGCTTAGTGCTAGAGATAAGTTTAGGGTGAGGGTTAGGTTGAGGTTTAGGGTTAGGGTTAGGGTTAGCGTAACGGTGAGAGTATGTAATGGTTATGGTTAAGCTTAGGGTTAGGGTTAGGCTGAGGGTGAGGGTGCGGGTGAGGATTAGGGTTAGGGTGATGGTTAGGGTTAGGCTTATGGTTAGGGTTAGGATGAGGGATAGGGTTAGGATTAGGGTTAGGGTGAGGGCTAGGTTGAGGGTGATTGTTAGAGTCAGGGTTAGGCTTAGGGTTAGGTTTAGGCTGAGTGTGAGATTGAGGGTGAAGATAGGGTTAGGTTGATGTTTAGGTTTACGGTTAGGGTTAGGGTTAGGGTTAGTGTGAGGGTTAGTGTTAGGTTGAGGATTAGGGTTAGGGTTAGTGTAAGGGTTAGGGTGACGATTAGGATGAGTGTTAAGTTTATGGTTTGGGTGAGGTTTAGGGTTTGGGTTACAGTGAGGGTGAGGTTTAGGGTTAAGGTTAGGTTGAGGGTTAAGATGAGGATTACGGTTAGGATTAGGGGTAGGGTGAGGGTGAGGGTTAGGGTTAGTGTTTGGGTGAGGTTTAGGGTTAGGGTTAGGGTTAGGGTGAGGGTTAGTATGAGGGTGAGGGTTACAGTGAGTGTGAGGTTTAGGGTTAGGGTGAGGGTTAGGGTTAGTATTTGGGTTAGGGTGATGGTGAGTTTTTGGTTTAGATTTAGGGTTGGGGGAGGGTTAGGTCGAGGGTTAGGGTTAGGATTAGTGTTAGGGTTAAGGTTAGGTTGAGGGTTAGGTTGATGTTTAGGGTTAGGGTTAGTATTAAGGTTAGGGTATGTGAGGGTTAGGGTTAGGGTTAGGCTTAGGGTTAGGGTGATGCTGAGGGTGAGGGTGGGGCTGAGGATTATGGTTAGGATGATGGTTAGGGTTAGGGCTAGGGTGAGGGTAAGCATGAGGGATAGGGTTAGGATTAGGGTTCGGGTGAGGGCTAGCATGAGGGTGAGGGTTAGAATAAGTTTAGGCTTAGGCTTAGGGTTAGGCTGAGCATGAGCTTGAGGGTGAGGGTTCGGGTTAGGGTGAGGTTTAAGGTTAGGGTGAGGGTTAGGATGAGGTTTAGGATTAGGGTGAGGTTCAGGGTGAGGATGATGGTGAGGCTAATGATGAGGTTTAGACTGAGGTTGAGGGTTAAAATAAGGGTGAGGTTTAGGGTTAGGTTTATGGTTATGGTTAGGGTTAGGGTGAGGGTTAGATTGAGGATTAGTGTTAGGGTTAGTGTGAGGTTTAGGGTGAGGTTGGGTTTTAGGGTTAGGGTTAGGGTTAGGATTAATGTTACGGTTAGGGTTAAGGTGAGGATTAGGGTGAGGGTGAGGTTTAGGGTTAGTGTTAGTATTAGGATTAGGTTTAGGGTTAGCTTGAGTGTGAGGGTTAGGGTTAGGGTTAGGGTTAGGCTTAATGTTAGGCTGAAGGTGAGGGTGAGGGTGAGGGTTAAGGTAAGGGCGAGTGTGAAGGGTAGGGTTAGGGTGAGAGTTAGGGTTCGGGTTAAGTTTAGGGCTAGGCTGAGGGTTAGAATTAGGGTTACAATGAGCATGAGGGTTAGGGTTAGGGTGAGGGTTAGGATTAGGCTTAGGATTAGGGTGAGGTTTAGGTTTAGGGTTAGGATCAGGGTTAGGATGAGGATTGGGGTTAGGGTTAGGCTTAGGATGAGGGCTAGGGTGAGGGTGAGGTTTAGGGTGAGTGTTTGGGTGATGTTAAGGTTTATGGTTATGTTTATGGTGAGGGTATGTGAGGGTTAGGTTTAGGGTTAGGGTTAGGCTGAGGGTGAGGGTGGGGGTGAGGATCATCGTTAAGGTGATTGTTAGAGTTAGGGTTAGGGTGAGGGTTACAATGTGGGATAGGTTTAGGATTAGGGTTAGAGTGAGGGCTAGGATGAGGGTGAGGGTTAGAGTAAGGGTTTGGCTTAGGCGTAGGGTTAGGCTGAGCATGAAGTTGAGTGTGAGGGTTAGGGTTAGGGTGATGGTTAGGTTTATGGTTAGGGTGAAGGTTAGGATGAGGTTTAGGGTTAGGGTGAGGATGATGGGAACGGTAAAGGTGAGGTTTAGGCTGAGTGTGAGGGTTAAGATAAGGGTGAGGGTTAGGGTTAGGTTTAAGGTTAGGGTTAGAGTTAGCGTGAGGGTTAGATTGAGGACTAAGGTTAGGGTTAGTGTGAGGTTTAGGGTGAGGATGAGGGTTAGGGTTAGGGTGAGGGTGAGGGTTAGAATTAGGGTTAGGTTGAGGGCTAGGTTAAGGGTGTGGGTTAGAATAAGGGTTAGGGTTAGGGTGAGGTTTTAGATTAGGGGGAGGGTTAGTCTTAGTGTGAGGGTTAGTGTTAGGGTTAGTGTTAGTGTTAAAGTGATGGTAAGGGTTAGGGTGTGGGTTAATATTAGGGTGAGGGTTATAGTTGGAGAGAGGGTTAGGGTTAGGATTAGGGTGAGGTTCAGTGTTAGTGTTAGTGTTAGAGTTAGGGTTAGAGTGAGGGTGAGGTTTAGGGTTAGAGTTAGGGTAAGGGTGAGGCTGAGTTTGAGGGTTAGTCGTAGGGTTACTGTTAGGGTTAGGGTTAGGTTGAGGGTTTGGGTGAGGGTGAGGGTGATGGTGAGGGTTAGGATTAGGTTTAGAATTGGGATTAGGGTAAGGTTTAGGGTGAGTGTGAGTGTTAGGTTTAGGTTTAGGCTCAGGCTTAGGCTTAGGGTTAGGCTGAGAATGAGGGAGATGTTGAGGGTTAGGTTTTGGTTTAGGGTGAGAGTTAGGTTTCGGTTAAGTGTTAGTGTTAGGGTTAGGGTGAGTGTTAGGATGATAGTTAGCATTAGGATTAAGGTTAGGTTTAGGGCTAGGGTGAGGGTGAGGATTAAGGTTACGGTGATGGTTAGGTTAACTGTTAGGGTGAGGGTTAGGATGAGGTTTAGGGTTAAGGTGAGGGTTAGGGTGAGGATGGTGGTAAGTGTAAAAGTGAGGTTTAGGCTGAGGGTGAGGGTTAAGGTAATGGTGAGTGTTAGGGTTAGGTTTAGGTTTAGGGTAAGGGTTAGTGTTAGGGTGAGGGTGAGGTTGAGATTGATGATTAGAGTTAGGGTTAGTGTGAGGTTTAGGGTGAGGATGAGGGTTAGGGTTAGAGTGAGTGTGAGGGTTAGAATTAGGTTTAGGGTGAGGGCTAGGATGAGGGTGAGGATTAGGGTTAGGGTTAGGGTTAGGGTGAGGTTTAGGATTAGGGTGAGGGTTAGGGTTAATGTGAGGGTTAGTGTTAGGGTGAGGATAAGTGTTAGGTTGAGGGTTAGGGTTAGGGTGCGGGTTATGTTTAGGGTGAGGTTTAGGGTTAGGGTTAGGGTTATTGTTAGGTTTGGGGTTAGGGTTATGGTTACGGTGAGGGTGAGGGTTATGGTTAGAATTACAGTGAGGTTTAGTGTTAGGGTTAGGGTTAGAGTAAGTGTTAGGGTGAGGGTGATGTTTAGTGGTACATTTAGGGTTAGAGTGAGGGTTAGGGTTAGGGTGCGGGTAAGCGTGGGGGTGATGGTAAGGGTAAAGGTGAGGGTTAGGCTGAGGGTGAAGGTTACCGTAAGTGTGAGTGTTAGGGTTAGTGTGAGGGTTAGTGTTAGTGTTAGGGTGAGGTTGAGGGTTAAATTCAGGATTAGTGTTAGGGTTAGTGTGAGGTTTATTGTGAGGATTAAGGTTAGGGTTAGGATGAAGGCTAGGGTGATGATGAGGGTTAGAGTTTGTGTTAGGGGGACGTTTAGGGTTAGGGTGATGTTTAGGGTTAGTTTGAGGGTTAGTGTTAGGGTTAAGGTTAGTGTTAGGGTGAGGGTAAGTGTTAGGGTGAGGGTTAGGTATAGAGTGAGGGTAATGGTTAGGGTGAGGGATAGGGTTAAGATAAGTGTAAGGGTGAGGGCTAGGCTGAGGGTTAGGGTGAGGGTTAGGGTTAGCGATAGGGTTAGATTTAGGATTAGGTTTAGGGTGGGGACGAGTGTGAGGGTTAGGATTAGGGTTAGGGTTAGGCTTAGAGTTAGGATGAGGGATAGGATTAGGTTTTGGGTTAGGGTTAGGGTGAGGCTGAGGTTTAGGGTTAGGTTTAGGGTTAGTGTTAGTGTTAGGGTTAGTGTTAGTGTTACAGTGAGGGTTGGGGTTAGGGTTAGGGTTAGGCTTAGGCTTAGATTTAGGGTGAGGGTTAGGATGACGATTAGGTTTTCGATTAGTTTTAGGGTGAGGGCTATGTTGAAGGTGAGGTTTAGGGTTAGTGTTAGGGTAAGGTTTAGGGTTAGGGATAGGGTGAGGGTGAGGGTGAGGTTAGGGTTAGGGTTAGGAGTAGGATTAGGATTAGTGTTAGGGTGAATGTGAGGGTTAAGGTTAGGGTGAAGTTTAGGGTTAGGATTAGGGTGAGTGTGAGGTTTAGGGTTAGGGTTAGGCTTAGAATTAGGCTGAGGCTGAAGGTGTGGGTTAGGGTTAGGTTTAGTGTTAGGGTGAGGTTTAGGGTTTGGGTTAGGGTTAGAGTTTGGGTTAGAGTGAGGGTGAGGTTTAGGGTTAGTGTTAGGGTTAGGGTGAGGCTGAGAATGAGGGTTAGGGTTAGGGTTAGTGTTAGGTTTTGGGTTAGTGTTAGGTTTAGGGTTAGGTTTAGGGGGAGAGTTAGGGTGAGGGTGAGGTTTAAGATTAGGATTAGGGTTAGGGTTAGGGTGAGTGTGAGTGTTAGGGTTAGATTTAGGGTTATTCTTAGGGTTAGGCTGAGGGTGAGGGTGAGGGTGAGGTTCAGGGTTAGGGTGAGGGTTAGGGTTAGGGTTATGGGGAGGGTTGGGATGAGTTTTAGTGTTAGGATTAGGGTTACGGTGAGGGCTAGGGTGAGGTTGAGGTTTAGGGTTAGTGTTAGGGTGAGGTTTCGGGTTAGGGTTAGGGTGAGTGTGAGGTACAGGGTTAGAGTGAAGGTTAAGCTGAGGCTGAGGGTGAGGCTTAGGGTTAGGGTTAGGATTAGGATTAGGTTAAGGGTTAGGGTGAGTGTGAGTGTTTGGGTTAGGTTTAGGCTTAGGCTTACACTGAGGGTGAGGTTTAGGATGAGGGTTAGGGTTAGGATTAGGATTAGGGTGAGGGTTAGGTTAGTGTGAGGTTTAGTGTTACGGTTAGGTTTAGTGTTTGGATTAGTGTTAGGGTGAGGGTGAGGTTTATGGTTAGATTTAGGTTTAGTTGGAGGGTTAGGTCGAGGGTTAGGGTTAGGCTTATTGTTAGGATTATGATTAGGCTGCGGGTGAGTTTGAGGTTTAGGGTTAGGGTTAGGTATAGGTTTAGGATTAGGCTGAGGGTGAAGGTGGGGGTGAGGATTACGGTTAGGGTGATGGTTATGGTTAGGGTTATGGTGAGGGTTAGTGTTAGTGTTAGGGTTAGAGTTAGGGTTAGGGTGAGGTTGAGGTTTAGGGGTAGAGTTATAGTTAGGGTGAGGGTTACCGTTAGAGTGAGGGTTAGTTTGAGGGTGACGGTAAGGGTAAGGTTGAGGGTTAGGCTGAGGGTGAGGGTTACGGTAAGGTTAAGGGTTAGGGTTAGGGTTAGGGTGAGGTTTAGGGTGAGGGTGAGAGTTAGATTGAGTATTAGTGTTAGTGTTAGTGTGAAATTTAGGGTGAGGATGAGGGTTAGGTTTAGGGTGAGTTCTAGGGAGAGGGTGAGGTTTAGGGTTAGGGTTAGGGTAAGGTTTAGGTATAGATTGATGTTTAGGGTTATTGTGAGGGTTAGTGTTAGTGTCAGGGTTAGTGTTAGGGTGAGGGTCAGTGTTAGGGTGAGGGTTAGGGTTAGGGTAAATGTTAGGGTGAGGGGTAGGGTTAGGGTGAGGGTTATGGTTAGGGTGAGGGTTAGGGTTAGGTTTAGGGTTGTTCTTAGGTTTAGCGTTAGGGTTGTGTTTAATGTGAGGGTAAGGGTTAGGTTTAGGGTTACAATGAGGTTTAGTGTTAGGGTTAGGGTTAGAGTTAGGGTTAGGGTGAGGGTGAGGTTTAGGGGTACATTTAGGGTTAGGGTGAGGGTTAGGGTGAGGATGAGTGTTAGCATTAGGTTTAGGGTTCGGGTTAGGTTTAGGTTTAGGATTAGTGTTATTGTTAGGGCTAGAGTTAGGGTTAGTGTGAGGGTTAGGGTGAGGGTTAGGGTTAAAGTGAGGTTTATGGTTAGTATGAGGGTTAGGGTTAGGGTGAAGGACAGGGTGAGGGTGAGGGTTAGGGTTAGACTTAGGGTGAGTTTTAGGGTTAGGGTGATGTTTAGGGTTAGTGTGAGGGTTAGTGTTAGGGTTAGGGTTAGTGTTGGGTGAGGGTAAGTCTTAGGGAGAGGGTTAGGGTTAGGGTGAGGGTTATGGTTAGGGTGAGGGTTAGGGTTAGGATAAGTGTAAGGGTGAGGGCTAGGCTGAGGGTTAGGGTGAGGGTTAGGGTTAGGGATAGGGTTAGGTTTAGGATTAGGGTTAGGGTGAGTTTGAGTGTGAGGGTTAGGATTAGGTTTAAGGTTAGGCTTAGAGTTATTATGAGGGTTAGGGTTAGGGTTTGGGTTAGGGTGTCGGTGAGGCTGAGGATTAGGGTTAGGTTTAGTGTTAGTTTTAGGGTTAGCTTTAGGGTTAGTGTTAGTGTTAGGGTTAGTGTTAGGGTTAGAGTTAGTTTTGGGGTTAGGGTTAGGATTAGAGTTAGGCTTAGAGTTTGGGTGAGGGTTAGGATGAGGATTAGGTTTACCAGTCGGTTTAGGGTGAGGGCTAGGGTGAAGGTGAGGATTAGGGTTAGTTTTAGGGTAAAGTTTAGGGTTAGGGTTAGGGTTAGGGTGATGGTTACGATGAGGGTTAGGGTTACGGTGAGGGTGAGGGTTAGGTTTAGGGTGAGGATTAGGGTTAGGTTTGGGGTGAGGGTGAGGGTGAGTGTTAGGGTTAGCGTGAGGTTTAGGGTTAGGTCTAAGATTAGTGTTATGGTGAGGGTTAGTTTTATGGTTAGACTTAGGTTTAGTTGGAGTGTTAGGTGGAGGGTTAGGGTTAGGGTAAGTATTAGGGTTAAGGTTAGGTTGAGGGTTATGTTGAGGTTTAGGGTTAGGGTTAGGGTTAGGGTGAGGGTGAGTGTGAGGTTTAGGGTTAGGGTTAGACTTACTTAGGGTTAGGATGAGGGTGAGGGTGGTGGTGAGTATTAGGGTTAGGGTGATGGTTAGGCTTAGGGTTAGGTTGTGGGTTATTGTTAGGGTTAGTGTTAGAGTTAGGGTTAGGGTGAGTGTTAGAGGTAGAGTGAGGGTTAGGGTGGGATTGACGATACGTGTAAAGGTGAGGGTTAGGCTGAGGGGGAGGGTAATGGTAAGGGTGAGGAATAGGGTGAGGGTGAGGTTTAGGGTTAGTGTTCGATTTAGGGTTAGGTTGAAGGTGAGGGTTAGGCTTAGGGTTAGGATTAGGTTTAGGGTAAGGGTTAGGGTGTGTGAGCGTTAGGGTTAGGGTTAGGCTTAGGGTAAGGCTGAGGGTGAGGGTGAGGTTGGGGGTTAGGGTTAGGATGAGGGTTAGGTTTAGGGTGAGGGTGAGAGTTAAGTATAGGTTAAGGGTGAGGGTTAGATTGAGGATTAGGGTTTGGGTTAGTGTGCAGTTTAGGGTGAGATTGAGGGTTAGGGTTAGGGCGAGGTCTAGGGAGAGGGTGAGGTTTAAGGTTAGTGTTATGGTGAGGTTTAGGGTTAGGGTGATGGTTAGGGTTAGTGTGGGGTTTAGTGTTAGGGTTAGGGTTAGTGTTAGGGTGAGCTATGGTGAGGGTTAGGGTTAGGGTGAGGTTATGTTTAGGGTGAGGTTTAGGGCTCGGGTTAGGTTTATTTTAGCTTTAGGGTTAGGGTTAAGGTTATGGTGAGGGTTAGGGTTAAGGTTAGGGCTAGGATGAGGTTTAGGGGTAGGGTTAAGGTTAGGGTTAGGGTCAGGGTTAGTTTTAGTGTTAGAGTAGAGTTAGGGTGAGGCTGAATGTGAGGGTTAGGGTTAGGATTAATGTTAGGGTTAGGCTTAAGGTGAGGGTTAGGTTGAGGGTGAGGTTTTGGTTTTGGGTTAGGAGTAGGATTAGTGTTAGTCTGAGGTTGAGGGTGAGGGTGAGGTTTACGGTTAGGTTTAGGGTGAGTGTGAGGGTTAGGGTTAGAGTTAGGCTTGGATTAGAATGAGGGTGAGGGTGTGGGTTAGTGTTAGGATTAGTGTTAGTGTGAGGTTTAGGGTTTGGGTTAGGGTTAGAGTTAGGGTTAGAATGAGGGTGAGGTTTAGGTTTAGATTTAGGGTTAGGGTGATGTTTAGGTTGAGGGTAAATCTAAGGTTTAGTTTTAGGATTAGGGTTAGGGTGATAGTTAGGGGGAGGGTTAGGGTTAGGGACAGGATCAGGGTTAGAGTGAGGGTGAGTGTGTGTGTTAGTTTTAGGTTTAGGGTTAGCCTTAGGGTTAGGCTGAGGGTGAGGTTGAGGGTGAGGGTTAGGTTTAGGGGGAGCGTTAGGATGAGGGTTAGGGTTAGGATTAGGGTTAGGGTAAGGGCAAGGGTGAGTGTGAGTGTGAGGTTTAAGGTTAGGGTTAGGGTTAGGTTTACTGTGAGTTTGAGGTTTAGGGTTAGAGTTAGGGTTAGGGTGAGACTGAGGTTGAGGTTTAGGGTTAGGGTTAGGGGTATTGTTAGGTTTAGGTTTAGGTGTAGGGTGAGCGTTAGGGTGAGTGTGAGGGATAGGGTTAGGATTAGGTTTATGGTAAGGTTGAGTGTGAGGGTTAGTGTTAGGTTTAGTGTTAGGCTTAGGTTTAGGCTGAGGTTGAGGGCGAGTTTGAGGGTTAGGGTTAGGGTGAGGGTTAGGGTTAGGGTTATGGGTGGGGTTAGGATGAGGTTTAGGGTTAGGATTAGGGTTAGGGTGAGTGCTAGGGTGAGGTTGAGGTTTAGGGTTAGTGTTAGGATGAGGTTTAGGTTTAGGGTTAGGGTTAGGGTTAAGGTGAGTGTGAGGTATAGGGTTAGAGTTAGGGTAAAGTTGAGGCTGAGGGTGAGGCTTAGGGTTAGGGTTAGGATTAGGATTAGGGTAACGGTTAGGTTGAGTGTGATGGTTAGGGTTAGGGTTAGGCTTAGGTTTAGACTGAGGGTGAGGGTGAGGGTGAAGGATAGGGTTAGGATTAGGGTTAGGATGAGGGTGATTGAGGGTGTTAGGTTTAGTTTTAGGTTTAGGCTTAGGCTTAGGCTGAGGTTCAGGGTGAGTTTGAGGGTTAGGGTTAGGGTGAGGGGTAGGGTTAGGGTTATGGGGAGGGTTAGGATGAGGTTTAGGGTTAGGGTTAGTGTTAGGGTTAAGGTGAGTGTGAGGTATAGGGTTAGAGTTAGGGTAAAGGTGAGGCTGAGGGTGAGGCATAGGGTTAGGTTTAGGATTAGGTTTAGGGTAAAGGTTAGGGTGAGTGTGATGGTTAGGGTTAGGGTTAGACTTATTTTTACACTGAGGGTGAGGTTGAGGGTGAAGTTTAGGGTTAGGATTAGGGTTAGGGTAAGGGTGAGTGAGTGTGTTCGGTTTAGGTTTAGGTTTAGGCTAAGATTTAGGCTAAGGTTGAGATTGACTTTGAGGGTTAGGTTTAGGGTGAAGTTTAGGGTAAGGGTTAGGGGGAGGGTTAGGGATAGGATTAGACTTAGGGTGAGAGTGAGGCTGAGGGTTAGGGTTAGTGTTAGAGTTAGGGTTAGGGTGATAGTTATGGGGAGTGTAGGAGTTAGAGTTAGGATTAGGGTCAGGGTGAGGGTGCGTTTGTGTGTTAGGGTTAGGTTTAGGGTTAGGCTTAGGGTTAGGCTGAGGGTGAGTTTGAGGGTGAGGGTTATGGTTATGGTGAGGGTTATTTTTACGGTTAGAGTGAGGGTTAGGATGAGGTTTAGGGTTAGGGTGAGGGTTAAGGTGAGGATGATGGTAAGGGTAAAGGTGAGGTTTAGGCCGAGGGTGAGGGTTAAGATAAGGGTGAGGGTTAGGGTTTGGTTTAGGTTTAGGTTGAGGGCTAGATTGAGGATTAGGGTTAGCGTTCGTGTGAGGTTTAGAGTGAGGATGAGGGTTAGGGTTAGGGTTAGGGACAGGATCAGGGTTAGAGTGAGGGTGAGTGTGTGTGTTAGTTTTAGGTTTAGGGTTAGGCTTAGGGTTAGGCTGAGGGTGAGGTTGAGGTTGAGGGTTAGGGTTACGGTGAGGGTTAGTGTAAGGTTTAGGGGGAGGGTTATTATGAGGGTTAGGTTTAGGATTAGGGTTAGGGTGAGAGTTAGGGTGAGGGTGAGGTTTAGGTTTAGGGTTAGGGTGAGGGTTATGGTTAGGGTGAGGGTTAGGATTAGCCTTAGGTTTATTGTTAGGGTTCGGTTTAAGGTTACGGTTATGGTGCGGGTGAGGGTGAGGGTTAGGGTTAGGGTTAGGGTGAGATTTAGTGTGAGGGTGAGGTTTAAGGTTAGAGTTAGAGTTAGGGTGATGGTTAGGTTGAGGGTTAGGATTAGTGTTAGTGTTAGGGTTAGGGTGAGAGTTAGGGGGAGGTTTAGGGTTAGGGTTAGGATGAGGGTGAGTTTGAGTGTGAGGGTTAGGTTTAGGGTGAGAGTTAGGTTTAGGGTTAGGAGGATGGTTAGGATGAGGGTTAGGTTTAGGATTATGGTTAGGGTGAATGCTAGGGTGAGGATGAAGTTTAGCGTTAGGGTTAGGGTGAGGGTTAGGGTTAGGTTTAGGGTGAGAGTTCGGTTTTGGGTTAAGTTTAGGGTTAGGGTGCGTGTCAGGGAAAGAGTTACTGTGAGGGTGAGGGTTAGGATTAGGTTGAGGCTTAGGGTTAGGATGAGGGTTAGGGTGAGGGTGATGGTGAGGGTTAGGATTAGGTTTAGGGTGAGGGTTAGGATGAGGGTTAGGGTTTGGATTAGGGTTAGAGTGAGGGCTAGGGTGAGGGTGACGATTATGGTAAGGTTTAGGCTTAGGCTTAGGGTTAGGCTGAGGGTGAGGTTGAGGTTGAGGGTTAGGGTTAGGGTGAGGGTTAGGTTTATGGTTAGGGTGAGGGTTACGATGAGGTTTAGAGTTAGGGGGAGGTTTAGGGTGAGGATGATAGTAAGGGTAAAGGTGAGGATTAGGCTGAGTATGAGGATTAAGATAATGGTGAGTGTTAGGGTTAGGTTTAGGGTTAGGGTAAGGGTTAGGATTAGGGTTAGGGTGAGAGTTAAATTGAGGTTTAGGATTAGCGTTAGTGTGAGGTTTAGGGTGAGGATGAGGGATAGGGTTAGGGTTAGGGTTAGGGTTAGGTTGAGCGTGAGGTTTTGGGGTGGAATTAAGGTTAGGGTGAGGATTAGGGTGAGGGTTAGGTTTAGGGTAAGGTTTAGCGTGGGGGTGATGGTAAGGGTAAACGTGAGGTTTAGGCTGAGGATGAGGGTTACAGTGGGGTGAGGGTTAGGGTTAGAGGGAGGGTTAGGGTTAGGGGAAGGGTGTGGGTGAGGGTTAGCTTGAGGATTAGTGTTAGGGTCAGTGTGAGGTTTAGGGTGAGGATGAGGATTAGGGTTATTGTGAGGGCTAGGGTGAAGGTGAGGGTTAGGTTTAGGTTTAGGGTGAGGTTTAGGGTTAGGGTGATGGTTAGGGTAAGTGTGAGGGTTAGTGTTAGGATTAGTGTTAGTTTTAGGGTGAGGGTAAGTATTAGGGTGAGGGTTAGGGTTAGGGTGAGGGTTAGGGTTAGGTTGATGATTAGGGTTAGTGTTAGGGTTATTGTTAGGGTTAGGGTTAGGGTTAGGATTACAGTGAGGGTGAGGTTTAGGATTAGTGTTAGGATGAGTTTTAGTTTTAGGGTAAGGGTTAGAGTTAGGGTTAGTGTGAGAGTGAGGATTAGGTTTAAAGCTAGGATTAGCGTTATGTTGAATGTTTGGGTTAGATTTAGGCTTAGCCTTAGGCTTAGGCCAAGCATGAGGGTGAGGGTTAGGTTTAGGGCTAGGGTGAGGTTTAGGGTTACGGTTAGGGTGAGGGTTAGGATGAGGTTTAGGGTTAGGATTAGTGTTAGGGTGAGGGTTAGGGTGAGGTTTAAGTTTAGGGATATGATTAGGTTTAGGGTTAGGGTTAGGTTGAGGGTGAGTGTGAGGGTGAGGGTTATGGCTTAGGGTTAGGGTGAGGGTTAGGGTTAGGGATTTGGTTAGGGTGAGGGTGAGGCTGAGGATTAGGGTTAGGTTTATGGTTAGGTTTAGGGTTAGGGTTACGGTTAGGGTTAGGGTTACAGTTAGGTTTAGGGTTAGGTTTAGGCTTAGGGTTAGGCTTAGGATTCGGCTGAGGGTGAGGGTGGGGTTGAGGATTAGGGTTAGGTTTAGTATTAGGGTTATTGTTTGTGTTATGTTTAGGGTTAAGTTGGAGCTGAGGGTGATTCTGATGGTGAGGATTATGGTTATGTTTATGGTTAGGGTTAGTGTTAGTGTTAGGTTTAGGGTTAGGTTTAGAGTTATGGTGAGATTGAGGGTGAGGGTGAGGGTTAGGGTTAGGGTGAGATTTAGGGTGAGGTTTAGGGTTAGGGTTAGTGTTAGGGTTACGGGGAGGGGGAGGGTTAGGTTGAGGTTTACGGATAGGGTTAGATTTATTATTAGGGGTAGGGTGAGGGTGAGTGTGACAGTTAGGGTGAGGGCGATGCTTAGGCCTAGGTTTAGGCTGAGTGCGAAGGTGGGGGTGAGAATTAGGATTAGGCTGATGGTTTGGGTTAGGGTGAGTGTTACTGTTAAGGTTAGGGTTAGAGTTACGGTGAGGGTGAGGGTGGGGGTGTGGAGTAGGGTTAGGGTTAGGGTATGGTTTAGGTTTAGGGTTAGGGTTAGTGTGAGGGTGAGGTTTAGGGTTAGATATAGTGTTATGAGGAGGGTTAGGGTGAGGGTTAGGGATAGGGTTAGTGTTAGAGTTAGGCTTAGGGTGAGGGTTAGTTTGAGGTTTAGGGTTAGGGTTATGGTTGTGGTTAGTGTGAGGGTTAGTTTTATGGTTAGGGTTAGTGTTAGGGTGAGGGTAAGTTTTACAGTGAGGGTTTGGGTTAGGATGAGGGTTATGGTTAGGGGGAGGGTTAGGATTAGGGTTAGGGTTATTGTTAGGGTTAGGTTTAGGGTTTTGGTTACGGTGAGGTTGAGGGTGACTTTTAGGGTTAGGGTTAGGGTAAGGTTTATGGTTTGGGTTAGGGTTAGAGTGATGGTTAGGATGATGGTGAGGTTTACAGTTAGTGTTAGAGTTAGGGTGAGGGTTAGGGTGAGGTTAAGGGTTAGGGTTAGTGTTAGGGTTAGGGTTAGGGTGAGAGTTAGGGATAGGGTTAGGGTTAGGGTTAGGTTAAGTTAAGGGTTAGGTTTAGGTTTTCCGTTATGGTGAGGGTCAGTTTTAGGATTAGGGTTAGGGTCAGTGTGAGGTTTATGGTTAGAATTAGGTTTAGGGTGAGGCTGTAGATTCGGGTTCGGGTTAGGTTTAGGGTTAGGATTAGGATTAGGGTTCGGTTACGGAGAGTGTGAGGCTTATGGTTAGGGTTAGGGTTAGCCTTAGGTTTAGGCTGAGGGTTTGCGTGAAGTTGAGGGTTAGGGTTATTCTGAGGGATAGGGTTATGGTTAGGGTGAGGTTTAGTGTTAGGGTTAGGGTTAGAGTTATGGTTTGGGTGAGGGTGAGGTTTAGGGGTAGAGTTAGTTTTAGGGTGAGGGTTAGGGTGAGTGTGAGGGTTATGGTGAGGGTTAGGGTAGGGGTGATGGTAAGGGCAAACTTGAGGGTTAGGCTGAGGGTGAGGGTTATGGTAAGGTTGATGGTTAGGGTTAGGGTGAGTGTTAGGGTTAGGGTTAGAGTGAGAGTTAGGGTTTGGGTTAAGTTTAGGGTTAGAGTGAGGGTTAGGGTAAGGGTTAAGGTGAGGGTGAGGTTTAGGGTTAGGTTGAGGGCTAGGTTGAGGGTGAGGGTTAGGTTTAGGGTTAGGGTAAGCGCTAGGGTGAGGGTTAGGGTGAGGGTTTGGGTTAGGGATTGGGTTAGGTTTAGGATTAGGGTTAGTTTGAGGGTGAGTGTGAGGGTTAGGGTTAGGGTTAGGCTTAGAGTTAGGGTGAGTGTTAGGTTTAGGGTTTGGGTTAGGGTGAGGCTGAGGCTGAGGATTATGGTTAGGTTTAGGGTTAGGGTTAGGCTTAGGGTTAGGCTGAGGCTGAGGGTGGGGGTTAGGATTAGATTTAGAGTTAGGTTAGGCTTAGGGTTAGGGTAATTTTTAGTGTTATAATTAGGGTTAATTTTGCAGTGATAGTGAGGCTGAAGGTGAGGGTTATGTTTAGAGTTAGCATTAGGGTTAGGGTTAGTGTTATTGTTAGGGTTAGGGTTAGAGTTACGGTGAGTTTGAGGGTGAGGGTGAGGTTATGGTTAGGGTGAGGGTTAGGCTTAGGGTTTTGGTTAGGGTTAGGGTGAGGGTGATATTTAGGGTTAGAGTTAGGGTTAGGGGGAAGGTTAGGGGGAGGTTTAGGGTTAGGGTTAGTGTTAGGGTTAGGGTGAGTTTGAGGGTTAGTTTGAGGTTTAGGGATAGGGTTAGATTTAGGATTATGGTTAGGGTGAGGGGGAGTGTGAGGGTTAGGGTGAGGGTTTGGCTTAGGCTTATGGTTACGCTGAGGGTGAGGGTGGGGGTGAGGATTAGGGTTAGGGTGACAGTTAGGTTTATTGTTAGGGGGAGGGTTCAGGTGAGGGTTAGGGTTAGGTTTAGTGTTAGGGTTAGGGTTAGGATGAAGGTTAGGGTTCGGGTTAGGGTTAGGGTTAGGGTAGGTGTGAGGTTTAGGGTTTAGGTTAGGGTTAAGGTTAGAATGACGGTGAGGTTGAGGGTGCAGATGAGTGTGAGGTTTAGGGTTAGGTTTAGGGTGAGGCTTACGGTTAGGCATAGGGTTAGGTTAAGGGTGAGGGTGAGGTTTAGGGTTAGGGTGACTGTTAGAGTTAGGGTTATGTGGAGGGTTAGGATGAGGGTTAATGTTTGGACTAGGGTTAGGGTGATAGCTAGTTTGACGGTGAGGTTTAGGGTTAGGTTAGGGTGAGGTTTAGGGTTCGGGTTCGGGTTAGGATTAAGGTGAGGTTAAGGTTTAGGGTTAGAGTTAGGGTTAAGGTGAGGCTGAGGGTGAGGGTTAGGGTTAGTGTTAGGATTAGGATTAGTGTAAGGGTTAGGGTGACTGTGAGGGTTAGGGTTAGGTTTAGGCTTAGGCTTAGGGTTACACTGAGGGTGAGGGTGAGGTTTAGGTTTAGGATGAGAGTTAGGGTTCAGGTTAAGTTTAGGGTTAGGTTGAGGGTTAGGGTTAGGTTGACATTGATTGTGAGGGTTAGAGTTAGGGTTAGGGTGAGGTTTAGGGTTAGGGTTAGGGTGAGGGTTAGGATGAGGATTAGACTTAGAGTTAGGGTGAGGGTTAGGATGAGGTTAAGGGTTAAGGTAAATGTGAGGGTTAGGGTTAGGTTGAAGTTTAAGTTTAGGTTTAGGGTTAGGGTAATGGTTATGGTTAAGGTTAGGGTGAGGGTTAGGATAAGGATTAGGTTTAGGATTAGGGTTAGGTTGAGGGCTAGTGTGAGGGTGAGGGTTAGGGTTAGTGTTAGGGTCAGGTTTAGATTTAGGGTTACGTTTATTTTGAGGGTTAGGATGAGGGTTAGGGTTACGGTAAGGGTGAGGTTTAGGGTTAGGGTGAGGGTGAGCGTTAGGGTTAGGTTTAGGGTTAGGGTGAGGGTGAGGGTTAGGGTTTGGGTTAGGGTTAGGGTTATTTTTAGGGTTACATTTAGGTGAGTTTGAGGGTTAGGGTTAGGGTTAAGTTGAGGTTTTTAGTGTTAGGGTTACGGTTAGAGTTAGGGTTAGGGTGAAGGTAGGGTTAGTGTTACTGTGAGGTTTAGTGTTTGGGTTAGGCTATGGGTTACGGTGAGGGCTGTGGTTAGCGTGAGGGTTAGGATTAGGGTTAGGGTTTTTATTTGGGTTAGGTTTTGGGTTAAGTAACATTGAGGGTAAGGGTGAGCGTTAGGGTTTAGGGTTAGTGTGAGTTTTAGGTTTTGGGTTAGGGTTATAGTTAGGGTTAGGGTGAGGTTGAGGTTTAGAGTTAGAGTTAGGGTTAGGGTGAGGGTTAGGTTGAGGGCTTGGGTTAGGGTTAGTGTTAGGGTTAGAGTTAATGTTAGGGTGAGAGTTAGGTTGAGAGTGAGGTTTAGGTTTAGGGTTATGGGAAGGTTTAGGATGAGGGTTAGGGTTAGGATTAGGGTTAGGGTGAGTGCTAGTTTGAGGGTGAGGTTTAGTGTTAGGGTTAGGGTTAGGTTTAGGTTTAGGGTTAGGTTACGGTAAGGGTGAGGTTTAGGTTTGGAGTTAGGTTAAGGGTTAGGCTGAGGTTGAGGGTTAGGGTTAGTGTTAGAGTTAGTTTTAGGGTGAGGGTTAGGATTAGGATGAGGATGAGGGTGAGGATTAGGCTTAGGTTTAGGATTCGGATTAGGGTAAGGGTTAGGGTCAGTGTGATCGTTAGGGTTAGGGTTAGGGTTAGGCTTAGGGTTAGGCTGAGAGTGAGGGTGAGGGTTAGGGTTAGGGTGAAAGTTAGGGTTAGGTTTAGGGTGAGAGTTAGGGTTCGATTATATTTAGGGGTAGGGTGAGGGTTAGGGTTAGGATTAGGGTTAGAATGAGGGCTAGGGTGAGGGTGAGGGTTAGGGTTAGTGTTAGGATAAAGTTTAGGGTTAGGGTTAGGATTTGGGTTAGGGTTAGGTGAGGGTTAGTGTTACTGTGAGGATGAGGGTTAGGGTTAGGTTGAGGGTTAGGGTTAATATTATGGTTAGGGTGAGGGTGTGTGTTAGGTTTAGGTTTAGGGTTAGAGTTCGCTTTAGGGTTAGGATTAGTGTTATTGTTAGGGTTAGGGTCAGAGTTATGGTGAGGGTGAGGGTGAGGTTGAGGGTTAGGTTTAGGGTTAGAGTGAGGTTTAGGGTTAGGGTTAGGATTAGGTTTAGGATGAGGGGGCAGTTTAGGGTTAGATTTAGGGTTAGTTGTAGGGTTAGGTTCAGTGTTAATGTTAGGGTTAGTGTTAGGATTAAGGTTAGGGTGAGGTTTCGGTTGAGGATTAGTGTGAGGGTTAGTGTGAGGTTTAGGGTTTAGGCTGAGGTATAGGGTTAGGGTTAGGTTTAGGATTAATGTTAGTGTTAGGCTTAAGTTGAGGGTTAGGGTGAGGGTGAGGTTTAGGGTTAGGGTTAGGATTAGGATTAGGTTTAGGGTTAGGTTGAGGGATAGGTTTAGGGTTAAGGATAGGGTTAGGCTTAGGTTTAGGCTGAGGGTGAGGGTGAGGGTGAGGGTTAGGGTTAGTGTGACGGTTAGGGTCAGGGTTAGGGTGAGAGTTAGGGTTCGGGTTAAGTTTAGGGTTAGGGTGATGGTTAGGGTAATGGTTACATTGAGGGTGAGGGTTAGGGTTAGGTTGAGGGTTAGGGTTATGTTTAGTGTGAGGGTGAGGGTGAGAGTTAAGATTAGGGTTAGTCTGAGGGTTAGGATGAGTATTAGGGTTAGGATTAGGGTTAGGGTGAGGACTAGGGTGAGGGTGAGGTTTAGGGTTAAGGTTATGTGGAGGGTTAGGATGAGGGTTAGTGTTAGGATTAGGGTTAGTGTAATGGTCAGGGTGTGGGTGAGGTTTAAGGTGAGGTTAGGGTGAGGTTTAGGGTTAGGGTTAGGGTTAGGGTGAGGCTGAGGGTGAGGGTTAGGTTTAGAATTAGCATTAGGGTAAGGGTTAGGGTGAGTGTGAATGTTAGGGTTAGGGTTAGGGTTAGGCTTAGGCTTACACTGAGGGTGAGGGTGAGGGTTAGGGATATGGTGAGAGTTAGGGTTCAGGTTAAGTTTAGGGTTAAGTTGAGGGTTAGGGTTAGGTTTACGTTGAGTGTGAGGGTTAGACTTAGGTTTAGGGTTAGGGTTAGGTTTAGGTTTCGGGTGAGGTTTAGGGTTAGGGTTAGGGTGAGGGTTAGGATGAGGATTAGGTTTATGATTAGGGTTAGGTTGAGGGCTAGGTTGAGGGTGAGGGTTAGGGTTAGTGTTAGGGTGAGGTTTAGGTTCATGGGTAGAGTTAGAGTGAGGGTTAGGATGAGGGTAAGGGTTACGATAAGGGTGAGGGTTAGGGTTAGGTTTAAGGTTAGGATGGGGGTGAGTGTTAGGATTAGGGTTAGGGTTAGGGTTATTGTTAGGGTTATGGTTATGGTGAGGGTGAGGGTGAGGGTTAGGGTTACGTTGAGGTTTTTAATGTTAGAGTTAGGGTTAGAGTTAGGGTTAGGGTGAGGTTAGGGTTAGGGTTAGTGTGAGTGTTAGTGTTTGGGTTAGAGTATGGGTTACGGTGAGGGTTCTGGTTAGGGTGAGGGTTAGCATGAGGGTTAGGTTTACAGTAAGTGTGAGGGTTAGGTTAGGGTGAGGGTTAAGTTTCGGTTTAGGGTTAGGGTGACTGTGAGGGTTAGGATTAAGGTTAAGGTTATTGTTAGGGTTACAGTTATGGTGAGGTTGAGGGTGAGGATTAGGGTTAGGGGTAGGTTGAGGTTTTTAGTGTTAGGGTTAAGGTTAGAGTTAGGGTTAGGGTGAGGTTAGGGTTAGGGTTAGTGTGAGGGTTAGTGTTTGGTAAGGGTATGGATTACGGTGAGGGTTTTTGTAAGGGTGAGGGTTAGGATTAGGGTTATGGTTATTGTTAGGGTTATGTTTAGGGTTACAGTTACGGTGAGGGTAAGGGTAAGGGTTATGGTTTAGGGTTAAAGTGAGGTTTAGGGTTTGGGTAAGGTTTAAAGTTAGGGTTAGGGTGAGGGTGAGGTTTAGGGTTAGAGTTAGGCTTAGGGTGATGTTTAGGTTGAGGGTTAGGATTAGGGTTAGGGTTAGGGTTAGGGTGAGGGTTAGGTTGAGGGTGAGGTTTAGGATTAGGGTTATGGGGAGGGTTAGGATGATGGTTAGGGTTAGGATTAGGGTTTAGGCTGAGGGCTAGGTTGAGGGTGAGGTTTAGGGTTACGGTTAGGGTGAGGTTTAGGATTAGGGTTAGGGTTAGTCTTAGGGTTAGGGTTAGGGTTAGGGTTATGGTGAGGGTTAGGGTTAGGGTTACGGTTAGGTTTAGGCTGAGGGTTCATGTGGGATTGAGGATTAGGGTTAGGGTTAGGGTTAGCGTTATTTTTAGTTTTATGGTTAGGGTGAAGTTTGCAGTGAGGGTGAGGCTGAGGGTGATGGTTATGTTTAGGGTTAGGGTTAGCGTTAGGGTTAGTTTTATTGTTAGGGTTAGGGTTAGAGTTACGGTGAGGTTGAGGTTGAGGGTTTGGGTTAGGGTTAGGGTGAGGTTTAGAGTAAGGTTTAGGGTTAGGTTTAAGGTGAGGTTGAGCTTTAGGTTTAGAGTTAGGGTTAGCGGGAGGGATAGTGTGAGGTTTAGGTTTAGGGTTAGTGTTAGGGTTAGGGTGAGGGTGAGGGTTAGGTTGAGGTTTAGGGATAGGGTTAGGTTTAGGATTAGGGTTAGGGTGAGCATGAGTGTGAGGGTTAGGGTAAAGTTTAGGCTTAGGCTTAAGGATAGGCTGAGGGTGAGGGTGGGGTGAGGATTCGGGTTAGGGTGATGGTTAGGGTTAGGTGTAGTGATATTTTTTGGGTTAGGGTTAGAGTTATGGTGAGGGTGAGGGTGCGGTTGAGGTTTAGGGTTAGGGTTAGGGTGGGGTTTAGGGTTAGGGTTAGGGTTGGGATGAGGTTTAGGGTGAGGTTTAGGGTTAGATATAGGTTTAGGGTGATGGTTAGGGTGAGGGTTAGGGTTAGGTTTAGTGTTAGGGTTAGGGTGAGGATGAGGGTTAGCGTTAGGGTTAGGTATAGGGTAAGGCTGTGGTTTATGGTTAGGGTTAGAGTTATGGTGAGGGTGAGGGTGCAGAATGAGTGTGAGGGTTGTGGTTAAGTTTAGGGTTAGGCTTAGGGTTAGGCTTAGGTTTGGGCTAAGGGTGCGCTTGAGGTTTAGGGTTATTGTTTGGGTTAGGGTTAGGGTTATGGAGAGGGTTAGGATGAGGGTTAGTGTTAGGATTAGGGTTAGGGTAATGGCTAGGGTGTGGGTGAGGTTTACGGTGAGGTTAGGGTGAGGCTTAGGGTTAGGGTTAGGGTTAGGGTGAGGGTGAGGGTAACCGTTAGGGTTCGGATTAAGATTGGGGTAAGGGTTAGGGTGAGTGTGAGGGTCAAGGTTAGGGTTAGCGTTAGGCTTAGGGTTACATTGAGCGTGAGCGTGAGGGTGAGGGTTAGGGGGAGAGTTAGGGTTCAGGTTGTTGCGAGTTAGGGTGAGAGTTAGGGTTAGGTTTACGTTGAGTGTGAGGGTTAGGGTTAGGTTGAGGATTAGGGTTAGGGTTTGGGTTAGGGTGAGGTTTAGGGTTAGGGTTAGGGTAAGTGTTAGGATGTGGGTTAGGGTTACGGTAAGGGTGAGGGTTAGGGTTAGGGTGAGTGTTAGGGTTAGGTTTAGGGTTAGGGTGAGGGTGAGGGTTAGGATTAGGGTTAGGGTTAGGGTTATTTTTAGGGTTACCGTTATGGTGAGGGTGAGGGTGAAGGTTGGGGTTAGGGTTAGGTTGAGGTTTTTAGTGTTAGGGTTAGGGTTAGAGTTAGGGATAGGGTGAGGTTAGTGTTAGGGTTACTGTGAGGGTTAGTGTTTGGGTTAGGTTATGGGTTACGGTGAGGGTTTTGGTTAGGGTGAGGGTTAGGATTAGGGTTAGGGTTATTGTTTGTGTTGGGTTTTGGGTTAAGGTAACGTTGAGAGAAAGGGTGAGCGTTAGGGTTTAGGGTTATGGTCAGGTTTAGGTTTTGGGTTAGGGTTAGAGTTAGGGTTAGGGTGAGGGTGAGGTTTAGAGTTAGAGTTAGGGTTAGGGTGAGGGTTATGTTGAAGGTTAGGGTTAGGGTTAGGGTTAGTGTTAGGGTTAGGGTTAAGTTTAGGGTTAGGGTTAGGTTGAGGGTGAGGTTTAGGATTAGGGTTATGGGGAGGGTTAGGATGAGGGTTAGTGTTAGGATTAGGGTTAGGGTGAGAGCTAGGTTGAGGGTGAGGTTTAGTGTTAGGTTTAGTGTAATGTTTAGGTTTAGGGTTAGGGTTAGAGTTAGGGCAAGGGTGAGGTTTAGGTTTAGAGTTAGGGTAAGCGTGGGGCTGAGTTTGAGGGTTAGGGTTAGGGTTAGTGTTTGAGTTAAGGTTAGGCTGAGGGTTAGGATTAGGGTGATTTTGAGGGTGAGGGTTAGGCTTAGGCTTAGGGTTAGGATTCGGATTAGGGCAAGGGTTAGGGTGAGTGTGATGTTTATGGTTAGGGTTAGGCTTAGGCTTAGGTTTGGGCTGAGAGTGAGGGTGAGGGTGAGGGTTAAGGTTACGGTGAATGTTAGGGTTAGTGTTAGCTTGAGAGTTAAGGTTCTATTATGTTTAGGGTTAGGATGAGGGATTGGGTTAGGATTGGGGTTAGGGTGAGTGCTAGGGTGAGGGTGAGAGTTAAAGTGAGCGTTAGGCTTAGGCTTAGGGTTAGGCTGAGCATGAGGTTGACGGTGAGGGTTAGGGTTAGGGTGATGGTGAGGTTTAAGTTTAGGTTGAGGGTTAGGATGAGGTTTAGGGTTAGGGTGACAGGGTGAGGATGATGGTACGGGTAATGGTGAGGTTTAGGCTGAGGTTGAGGGTTAATATAAGGGTGAGGGTGAAGGTTAGAATTAGGTTTAGGGTGAGGGCTAGGGTGAGGGTGAGGGTTAGAGTTAAGGTTAGGATTAGGGTGAGGTTTAGGATTACGCTGAGGGTTAGGGTTAGTGTAAGATTTAGTGTGAGGGTTAGTGTTAGTGATAGGGTGAGGGTAAGTGTTAGGGTGAGGGTTAATGTTAGGGTGAAGGTTATGGTTAGGGTGAGGGTTAGGGTTAGGGTTATTGTTCGGGTTAGGGTTAGGGTTACTGTGAGGTTGAGGGATAGGGTTAGGGTTAGGGTGAGGTTTAGTGTTAGGGTTAGGGTTAGAGTTAGGGTAAGGTTGAGGGTTAGGTTTAGGGTTAATGCTAGAGTTAGGGTTACGGTGAGGGTTAGGGTGAGGGTGAGGTTTAGTCTAAGGGTTAGGAATAGGATTAGTGTAAGGGTTCGGATGAGTGTGAAGGTTAGGGTTAGGGTAAGGCTTAGGCTTAGGGTTAGGCTGAGAGTGAGGATGAGGGTGAGGGTTAGGGTTTGGGTGACGGTTAGGGTTAGGGTTAGGGTGAGATTTAAGGTTCGGTTAAGTATAGGGTTAGGGTGAGTTTGAGGGTTAGGATTAGGGTGAGGGTGAGGGCTAGGGTGAGTGTGAGGTTTAGAGTTAGGGTGAGGGTGAGGTTTAGGGTTAGGGGTAGGGTTAGGGTTAGGTTTAGGATGAGGCTGAGGTTTAGTGTTAGAGTTAGGGTTAAGGTGAGGCTGAGGCTGAGGCTGAGGGTTAGGGTTAATCTTGGAGTTAGCCTTACGGTGAGGGTTAGTGTGAGGGTGAGGGTAAGGCTTAGTGTTAGGATTACATATAGGGAAAGGTTTAGGGTGAGTTTGAGGGTTAGGATTAGGTTTAGGGTTAGGCTTAGGGTCAGGGTTATTGTGAGGGTGAGGGTGATGGTTAGGGTTAGGGTGAGAGTTAGGGGTAGGGTTAGGGTGAGATTTAGGGTTTGGGTTAAGTTTAGGGTTAGGGTGAAGGTTAGGGTTAGGGTTACAGTGAGGGTTAGGGTTAGGGTTAGGTTGAGGGTTAGGGTTAGGCTTAGGATTAGTGTGAGGGTTAGGGTTAGGGTTAGGGTGAGGTTTAGGATGAGGATTAGGGTTAATATTAGGGTTAGGGTGAGGGCTAGGGTGAGGGTGAGAGTTAGGTTTAGGGTTAGGGTGAGGTTTAGGGTTAGGGTTAAGGTGAGGTTTAGTATGAGTGTTAGGGTTACGGTGAGGGTGAGAGTTAGGTTTAGGGTGAGGGTTAGGGTTAGGTTTAGGGTTACAGTGAGGGTGTGTGTTATTGTTAGGGTTAGGGGTAGGGTTATGTTTATGGTGAGGGTGAGGGTTAGGGTTAGGTTTAGGGTGAGGTTTAGTGTTAGGGTTAGGGTTAGCGTTAGGCTTAGGCTGAGGGTGAGGTTTAGGTTTAGAGTTAGGGTAATGGTGAAGCTGAGGTTGAGGGTTGGGTTTAGGGTTAGTGTTAGAATTAGGGTTAGGGTGACGGTTAGGGTGACGGTGAGGGTGAGAGTGAGGGTTAGGCTTAGGGTTAGATTTAGGATTAGGGTAAGTGTTAGGGTGAGTCTTAGGGTTAGGGATAGGGTGAGGTTTAATATTAGGGTTATGGTTATGGTTAGGATTAGCGTGAGGGTGAGGTTTAGGAATAGGTTTAGGGTGAGTGTGAAGGGTAGGGTTGACGGTAAGGGTAAAGGTGAGGGTTAGGCTGAGGGTGATGGTTATGGTAAGGGTGAGAGTTAGGTTTAGGGTGAGTGTTAGGGTAGGGTTGACGGTAAGGGTAAAGGTGAGGGTTAGGCTGAGGGTGATGGTTATGGTAAGGGTGAGAGTTAGGTTTAGGGTGAGTGTTAGGGTAGGGTTGACGGTAAGGGTAAAAGTGAGGGTTAGGTTGATGGTGAGGGTTATGGTAAGGGTGAGAGTTAGGTTTAGGGTGAGGGTTAGGGTTAGGGTTAGGGTGAGGGTGAGGTTTAGTGTTAGTGTTAAGTTTAGAGTTAGGGTTAGGGTGAGGGTGAGGTTTAGGTTTAGAGTTAGGGTAAGTGTGAGACTGAGGTTGAGGGTTGGGTTTAGGGTTAGTGTTAGAGTTAAGGTTAGGGTGAGGGTTAGGATGAATGTGAGGGTGAGGGTGAGTGTTAGGCTTAGGTTTAGGATTAGGATTAGGGTAAGAGTTAGGGTGAGTGTGAGGCTTAGGGTTAGAGTTAGGCTCAGGCTTAGTGTTAGGCTGAAGGTGAGGGTGAGGTTGAGGGTTAGGGTTAGGGTGAGCGTTAGGGTTAGGATTAGGGTAAGTGTTAGGGTGAATGTGAGGGTTAGGGTTAGGCTTAGGGTGAGAGTTAGGGGTAGTGTTAGGGTGAGAGTTAGGGTTCGGATTAAATTTAGGGTTATGGTGAGCGTTAGGGTTAGAGTTACAGTAAGGGTGAAGGTTACGGCTAGGTTGAGGGTTAGGGTTAGGCTGAGGATTAGGGTGAGGGTTAGGGTTAATATTAGGGTGAGGGGTAGGATGAGGATTAGGGTTAGGATTAGGGTTCGGTGAGGGCTAGGGTAAGGGTGAGGGTTAGGGTTAGGGTTAGGCTGAGGCTTAGGTTTAGGGTGAGGGTTAGTGTGTGGGTTTGGGTTAGGGTGAGGGTGAGGCTGAGGCTGAGGGTTAGGGTTAGGGTGAGGGCTAGGGTGAGGGTGAGTGTGATGGTTAGATTGAGGATTAGTGTTAGGTTTAGTGTGAGCTATAGGGTGAGGATGAGTTTTAGGGTTAGGGTTAGGGTTAGGATTAATGTTTGAGTTAGACGTCAGGTGAGGGTTAGGGTGAGGGTGAGGTTTAGGGTTAGCGTTAGGCTTAGTGTTAGGCTGAAGGTGAGGGTGAGGGTGAGGTTTAGGGTTAGGGTTAGTGTTATTTTTAGGGTTAAGGTGAGAGTTAGGGTTCGGGTTAACTTTAGGGTTAGGGTGAGGGTTAGGGGAAGGGTTACATTGAGAGTGCGGGTTTTGGTTAGGTTGAGGGTTAGGGTTAGTGTTAGTGTTAGGGTGAGGATTAGGATGAGGGTTAGGGTTAGGATTAGGGTTAGGGTGAGGGCTAGGGTGAGGGTGAGTTTTAGGGTTAGGGTTAGGGCGAGGTTTAGGGTTAGGTTTAGGGTTAGGGTTAGGGTGAGTGTGAGGTTTAAGGTTAGAGTTAGGGTTAGGGTGAGGCTGAGGATGAAGGTAACTGTTAGGGTTAGTGTTAGAGTTAGGTTAATGGTGAGGGTTGGGTGAGGGTGAGGGGAAGGCTTAGTGTTAGGATTAGGATTAGGGTAAGAGTTAGGGTGAGTGTGAGGGTTAGGGTTATGGTTTAGGTTTAGTCTTAGGGTTAGGCTTAGTGTGAAGGTGAGGGTGAGGGTTAGGGTTAGGGTGAGAGTTAGCGGTAGATTTAGAGTGAGAGTTAGGGTTCGGATTAAATTTAGGGTTAAGGTGAGGGTTAGGGTTAAGTTTACAGTGAGGGTGGGTTTTAGGGTTAGGTTGAGGGTTAGGGTTAGGCTTAGGATTAGAGTGAGTGTTAGGGATAGTGTTAGGGTGAGGGTTAGGATGAGGATTAGGGTTAGGATTAGGGTTCGGGTGAGGGCTGGGGTGAGGGTGAGAGTTAGGATTAGGGTTAGGGTGAAGGTTAGGTTTAGGGTTAGGGTGAGGGTTAGTATGAGGGATGGGGTAGGATTATTGTTAGGGTGATGGCTAGGGTGAGGGTGAGGGTAAGCATAAGGGTTAGGCTTAGGCTTAGGTTTAAGCTGAGCAGGAGGTTGAGGGTGAGGGTTAGGATTATTGTGATGGTTAGGTTTATGGTTAGGGTGAGGATTATGATGAGGTTTAGGGTTAGGGTGAGGATTATGGTAAGGGTGAAGTTGAGGTTTAGGCTGAGGTTGAGGATTAAGATAAGGGTGAGGGTTCGGATTAGGTTTAGGTTTAGGTTTAGGGTTAGTGTTAGTGTGAGGGTTTGATTGAGCATTAGGGTTAGGGTTAGGGTTAGTGTGAGGTTTATGGTGAGGATGAGGGTTAGGGTTAGGTTGAGGGTGAGGGTTAGAATTAGGATTAGTGTGAGGGCTAGGATGAGGATGAAGGTTAGAGTTAGGGTTAGGTTTAGGGTGAGGTTTAGGATTAGGGTGATGGTTAGGGTTAGTGTGAAGGTTAGGGTTAGGGTTAGGGTTAGTGTGAGGGTGAGGGTAAGTGTTAGGGTGAGGTTTAATGTTAGGGTGAGGGTTATGGTTAGGGTGAGTTTTAGGATTAGGGTTCACGTTATTGTTAGTGTTAGGGTTAGTGTTACATTTACGGTTAGGGTGAGGGTGTGGGTAAGGGTTAAGTTTGGGGTGAGGTTTAGTGTTATTGTTAGGGTGAGGGTTAGGGTGAGGGTGAGGTTTAGGGGTAGAGTTAGGCTTAGGGTGAGGTTTAGGGTTAGGGTGAAGGTTAGGGTGGGGGTGACGGTAAATGTAAAGGTGAGGGTTAGGCTGAGGATGAGGGTTACAGTAAGGGTGAGGTTTAGGGTTAGGTTTAGGATTAGTTTTAGGTTTAGGGTGAGAGTGAGGGTTAGATTGAGGATTAGTGTTAGGGATAGTGTGAGGTTTAGGGTGAGGATGAGGATTAGGTTTAGGGTGAGGGCTAGGGTCAGGGTGAGGCCTAGGGTCAGGGTGAGGGTCAGGGATAGTGTTAGGCTGAGGTTTAGGTTTAGGGTGATGGTTAGTGTTAGTGTGAGCATTAGTGTTAACGTTAGGGTTAGTGTTAGAGTGAGGGTAAATGTTAGGGTGAGGGTGAGGGTTAGGTTGAGGGTTATGGTTAGGGTGAGGTTTACGGTTAAGGTTAGGTTTATTGTTAGTGTTAGGGTTAATGTTACACTGAGGGTGAGGGTTAGGGTTAGGTTTAGGGTTAGGATGAGGTTTAGGTTTAGGGTTAGGGTCAGAGTTAGGGTTAGGTTGAGGATGAGGTTTAGGGTTAGAGTTAGGGATAGTGTTAGGGTTAGGGTTAGGCTTAGGCTTAGGCTTAGGCTTAGGCTGAGGCGGAGCACGAGGGTGAGGGATAGGGTTAGGGTGAGGGTTAGGGTTAGGGTTAGTGTGAGATTTAGGATGAGGTTTAGGGTTAGGATTAGGTTTAGGGTGAGGACTAGGGTGAGGTTTAGAGTGAGGTTTAGGGATAGGTATAGGTTTAGGATTTGGTTTACGGTGAGGGTGAGTGTGAGGTTTATGGTTAGGGTTAGGGTTACCTTGAGGGTTAGGGTTAGGGTTAGGGTTAGGGTTAGGCTGAAGGTGAGGGTGGGTGTGAGGATTAGGTTTAGGTTTAGGGTTAGGGTTATTTTTAGTGTCATGGTTAGGGTTAAGTTTGCAGTGAGGGTGAGGCTCAGGGTGAGGGTTATGTTTAGGGTTAGAATAAGGGTTAGGGTTAGTGTTATTGTTAGGGTTAGGTTTAGAGTTACAGTGAGGTTGAGGTTGAGGGTGAGGGTTAGGTTTAGGGTGAGGTTTAGGGTTAGGGTTAGGATTCGGGTTAGGGTTCGGGTGAGGTTTATATTTAGAGTTAGGGGGAGGGTTAGGGGGAGGTTTAGGGTAAGGGTTAGTGTTAGGGTTAGGGTGTGGGTGAGTGTTAGGCTGAGGTTTAGGGATAGGGTTAGAGTTAGGATTAGGGTTAGGGTGAGCGTAAGTATGATGGTAAGGGTGAGGCTTAGGCTTAGGCTTATGGTTAGGCTGAGGGTGAGGGTGGGGGTGAGGATTAGGGTTAGGGTGATGGTTAAGGTTAGGTTTAGTGGTATTGTTAGGGTTAGGGTTCGAGTTATAGTGAAGGTGAGGGTGCGGGTGAGGGTTAGGGTTAGGGTTAGGGTCAGTGTGAGGTTTAGGGTTAGATATAGGGTTAGGGGGAGGGTTATGGTTAGGTTTAGAGTTAGGGTCACGGTGAGGGTGAGGTTTAGGTTCAGATATAGGATTTGGGGGAGGGTTAGGGTTAGCTTAGGGTTAGGTTTATAGTTAGGGTGAGGTTTACAGTTAGGGTTAGGGTTAGGGTTAGAGTTACTGTGAGGGTGAGGCTTATGGTTATGGTTAGGGTTAGGGTGAGGTTTAGGGTTAGGGTGAGGGTTAGATTTAGAATTACGGTGAGGGTGATTGTGCGGGTGAGTGTGAGGTTTAGGGCTAGAGTTAGGATGAGGGTGAGAATGAGGGTTAGGGTTAGGGTTAGTGTTAGAATTAGGGTTATGGTGAGGGTTAGGGTGAGGGTGAGGGTAAGGCTTAGTGTTAGAATTAAGATTAGGGTAAGGGTTAGGGTGAGTGTGAGGGTTAGGTTTAGGGTTAGGCTTAGGGTTAGTCTGAGTATGAAGTTGAGGGTGAGGGTTAGGGTTAGGGTTAGAGTTGGGGTTTGGTTGAGGGTGAGGTTTAGGGGTAGGGTTAGGGTCAGGGTGAGGGGTAGGGTAAGGGCGAGGGTTAGGGTGGGGGTGACGGCAAGGGTAAAGGTGAGGGTTAGGCTGAGGGTGATGGTTATGGTAAGGGTGAGGGTTAGGTTTAGGGTTAGGTTTAGGGTTAGTATGAGGTTTAGGATGAGAATGAGTGTTAGGGTTAAGGTGAGACTAGGGTGAGGGTGAGGGTGAGGGTTAGATTGAGGATTAGTGTTAGGGTTAGTGTGAGGTTTAGGGTGAGGATGAGGTTTAGGGTTAGGTTTAGGGTTACGATTAATGTTAGGGTTAGGCTTAAGGTGAGGGTTAGGGTGAGGGTGAGGTTTAGGGTTAGTGTTAGGATTAGGATTAGGGTTAGTGTTAGGGTGAGTGTGAGGGTTAGGGTTAGGGTTAGGTTTAGGCTTAGTTTTAGGCTGAAAGTGAGGGTGAGTGTGAGGGTTAGGATTAGGGTGAGTGTTAGGGTTAGGGTTAGGGTGAGAGTTAGGGTTCAGGTTAAGTTTAGGGTTAGGTTGAAGATAAGGGTAATGGTTACAGTGAGGGTGATGTTTAGGGTTAGGTTGAGAGTTAGGGTTAGGGTTAGTGTTAGGCTGAGGGTTAGGATGAGGATTAGGGTTAGGATTAGGGTTAGGGTGAGGGCTAGGGTGAGTGTGAGGTTTAGGGTTAGGGGTAGGGTGAGGGTGAGGTTTAGGGTTAGAGTTAGGCTTAGGGTGAGACTGAGGGTGAGCGTTAGGGTTAGGGTTAGGGTTAGAGTTAGGTTACAGTGAGGATTAAGGTGAGGGTGAGGGTAAGGCTTAGTGTTAGAGTTAGGATTAGGGTGTTAGGGTGAGTGTGAGGGTTAGGGTTAGGCTTAGGGCTAGGCTGTGGGTGAGGGTGGGGGTGAGGATTAAGGTTAGGCTGATGGTTAGGGTTAGGGTGAGGGTTAGGATGAGGGTCCGGGTTAGGATTAGGCTTAGGGTGAGGGCTAGGGTAAGGATGAGGTTTAGGGTAAGGGTTAGGCTTAGGCTTAGGTTTAGGATGAGTATGAAGTTGAGGGTGAGTATTAAGCTTAGTGAGGGTGAGGGTGAGGGTTATGGTTATGGTGAGTTTTAGGGTTAGGGATAGGGTGAGGTATAGTGCTAGGGTTAGGTTTAGAGTTAGGGTTAGGTTGAGGGTGATGTTTAGGGGTAGGGTTAGGGTCAGGGTGAGGGGTAGGGTTAGGTTGAGGTTTAGGTTGGGGGTGACGGTAAGGGTAAAGGTGTGGGTTAGGATGAGTTTGAGGGTTATGTTAAGGGTGAGGGTTATGTTTAGGCTGAAGGTTAGGGTTAGGGTTAAGGTGAGTGTAAGTGTTAGTTTGAGGATTAGTTTTAGGGTTAGTGTGAGATTTAGGGTGAGGATGAGTGTTAGGGTAGGTTGAGGGCTAAGGTGAAGGTGAGGGTAAGGGGTAGATTGAGGATTAGTGTTAGGGTTAGTGTGAGGTTTAGGGTGAGGTTGAGGTTTAGGGTTAGGGTTAGGGTTAGGATTAATGTTAGGGTTAGGCTTAAGGTGACGGTTAGGGTTAGGCTGAGGTTTAGGGTTAGTGCTAGGATTAGGATTAGGCTTAGAGTTAGGGTGAGTGTGAGGGTTAGGGTTAGGGTTAGGCTTAGTGTTAGGCTGAAGTTGAGGGTGAGGGTGAGGGTTAGGGTTATGGTGAGTTTTAGGGTTTGGGTTAGTGTTAGGGTAAGGGTTAGGATGAAGGTTAGCGTTAGGATTAGGGTTAGGGTGAGGGCTAGGGTGAGGTTGAGGTTAGGGTTTGGGGTAGTTTGAGGTTTAGGGTTAGGTTTAGGTTTAGGATTAGGGAGAGGCTGAGGTTTGGGGTTAGATTTAGGGTTAGGGTGAGACTGAGGGTGAGGGTTAGGGTTAGGGTTAATCTTAGAGTTAGCGTTACGGTGAGGGTTAGGGTGAGGGTGAGGGTAAGGCTTAGTGTTAGATTAGTATTACGGAAAGGGTTAGGGTTAGTGTGAGTGTTAGGATACAGGTTAGGGTTAGGCTTAGGGTTAGGCTTAGGGTGAGGGTGAGGGTGATGTTTAGGGTTAGAGTGAGAGTTAGGTATAGGGTTAGGGTATGAGTTAGGGTTTGGGTTAAGTTTATGGTTAGGGTGAAGTTTAGGGTTAGGGTTAGAGTGAGGGTGAGGGTTAGGGTTAGGTTGAGGGTTTGGGTTGGGCTTAAGATTAGGGTAAGTGTTAGGGTTAGGGTTAGGGTGAGGGTTAGGATGAGGATTAGGGTTAGGATTAGGGTTAAGGTGAGGGCTAGGGTGAGGGTGAGAATTAGGGTTAGGGTTAGGGTGAGGTTTAGGGTTAGAGTTAGCGTGAGGTTTAGGGTGAGGGTTAGGGTTACGGTGAGGGTGAGGGTTAGGGTTAGGGTGAGGGTTAGGGTTAGGATTAGGGTTACGGTGAGGCTGAAGGTTATTGTTAGGGTTAGGGTTAGGATTATGATTACAGTGTGGGTGAGGGTTAGGGTTAGGGTTAGGGCGAGGTTTAGTGTTAGAGTTAGGGTTAGGGTGAGGGTGAGGTTTAAGTTTAGATTTAGGGTAAGGGTGAGGCTGAGGTTGAGTGTTGGGTTTAGGGTTAGTGTTAGAGTTAGGTTTAGAGTGAGGGTTAGGGTGGGGGTGAGGGTGAGGGTTAGGCTTAAGTTTAGGATTAGGATTAGGGTAAGTGTTAGGGTGAGTGTGAGGGTTAGGGTTAGGCTTAGGCTTAGGCTTAGGGTTAGGCTGAGAGTGATGGTGAGGGTGAGGGTTAGGGTTAAGTTGAGGGTTAGGGTTAGGGTTAGGGTGAGTGTTAGGTTTCGCTTAAGTTTAGGGTTAGGGTTAGGGTTAGGGTAAGGGTGAGGGCTAGGGTGAGGGTGAGGTTCAGGGTTAGTGTTAGGGTAAAGTTTAGGGTTAGGGTTAGGGATTAGGATGAGGGTTAGGGTTAAGATTATGGTTACGGTGAGGGTGAATGTTAGGATTAGGGTTAGAGTTAGGGTTATGTTCAGGGTTAGGATTAGTGTTATTGTTAGGGTTAGAGTTAGAGTTATGGTGAGGATGAGGGTGAGGGTGAGGGTAAGCGTTAGGGTTAGCTTTAGGGTGAGGTTTAGGGTTAGGGTTAGCATTAGAGTTAGGGTGAGGGTTAAGTTTAGGGTTAGATTTAGGGTTAGTTGGAGGGTTAGGTCAAGCGTTAATGTTAGGGTTAGTGTTAGGGTTAAGGTTAAGGTGAGGGTTAGGTTGATGTTTAGGGTTATGTTTAGGGTTAGGATTAGAGTTAGGGTGAGGGTGAGTGTGAGGTTTAGGGTCAAGGTTACGCTTAGGCTTAGGTTTAGGCTGAGGGTGAGGGTGGGGGTGAGGATTAGGGTTAGCGTGATGGTTAGGGTTAGGGTTAGGGTGAGGGTTAGGATGAGGGTTAGGGTGGGGGTGAGGATTAGGGTTAGGTTGATGGTTAGGTTTAGGGTTAGGGTGAGGGTTAAGATGAGGTTTAGGGTTAGGATTAGGGTTAGAGTGAGGGCTAGGGTGAGGGTGAGGGTTAGGGAAAGGTTTAGGCTTAGGCTTAGGGTTAGGTTGAGCATGAGGTTGAGGGTGAGGGTTAGGGTTAGGGATAGGGTGTGGTTTAGTGTTAGGGGTAGTGTTAGAGTTAGGGTTAGGGTGAGGGTGAGGTTTAGGGGTTGGGTTAGGGTCAGGGTGAGGTGTAGGGTTAGGGTTAGGGTAAGTGTTGGGGTGACGGTAAGGGTAAAGGTGAGGTTTAGGCTGAGGGTGAGGGTTATGATAAGGGTGAGGGTTTGTTTAAGTGTGAGGGTTAGTGTTAAGTTTAGGATGAGGGTGAAGTTTAGATTGAGGATTAGTGTTAGGGTTACTGTGAGGTTTAGGGTGAGGATGAGGGTTAGGGTTAGGGTGAGGGCTAGGTTGAGATTGAGGGTGAGGGTTAGATGGAGGATTAGTGTTAAGGTTAGTGTGAGGTTTAGGGTGAGGTTAAGATTTAGGTTTAGGTTTAGGGTTAGGTTTAATGTTAGGGTGAGGCGTTAGGTGAGGGTTAAGGTAAGGGTGAGGTTTAGGGTTAGTGTTAGGACTAGGATTAGAGTTAGGGTTAGGGTGAGTGTGAGGGTTAGGTTAGGCTTAGGCTTAGTGTTAGGCTGAAGGTGAGGGTGAGGTTGAGGTTTATGGTTTGGGTGAGTGTTAGGGTTAGTGTTAGGTTGATAGTTAGGGTTCAGGTTAAGTTAAGGGTTAGGGTGATGGTTAGGGTAAGGGTTACAGTGAGGGTGAGGGTTAGGGTTAGTTTGAGGGTTAGGGTTAGCGTTAGTGTTAGTCTTAAGGTGAGGGTGAGGGTGATGGTTAGTGTTAGTGTTAGGGTGGGGTTTAGGATGAGGTTTAGGGTTAGGATTAGGGTTAGGGTGAGGGCTAGGTTGAGGGTGAGGTTTAGGGTTAGGGTTAGGGTGAGATTTTTGGTTAGGTTTATCTTTAGGGTTAGGGTGAGGTTGAGGTTTAGTGTTAGAGTTAGGGTTAGGATGAGGCTGAGGGTTAGGGTGATGGTTAGGGTTAGTGTTAGAGAGGGTTACAGTGAGGATTAGTGTGAGTGTGAGGGGAAGGTTTTGTGTTAGGATTAGGATTAGGGTAAGTGTTGGGGTGAGTGTGAGGTTTAGGGTTAGGATTAGGTTTAGGCTTATGTTTACGCTTAGGGTGAGGGTGAGGGTGAGGGTTAGGGTTAGGGTGAGAGTTAGGAGTAGGTTTAGGGTGAGAGTTTGGGTTCAGGTTAAGTTTAGGGTTAGGGTGAAGGTTAGGTTTAGGGTTACAGTGAGGGTTAGGGTTAGGCTTAGGATTAGGATGAGGGTTAGGGTTAGTGTTAGGGTCAGGGTTAGGGTTCG
This sequence comes from Dipodomys merriami, assembly GCF_024711535.1. NCBI lineage: Eukaryota > Metazoa > Chordata > Mammalia > Rodentia > Heteromyidae > Dipodomys > Dipodomys merriami. The sequence goes on from NW_027206579.1 coordinate 2,753,383, forward strand.
GATTAGGGTTCGGCTGAGGGCTAGGTTGAGGGTGAGGGTTGGGATTAGTGTTTTGGTGAGGTTTAGGGTTAGGGTTAGGGTGAGGTTTAGGACATGGGTTAGGGTTACAGTGAGCATGAGGGTTAGGGTTAGGGTGAGGTTTAGGGTTAGTATTTGGGTTAGGGTGAGGGTGAGTTTTAGGATTATATTTAGGGTTAGGGGGAGGATTAGGTCAAGTGTTAGGGTTAGGGTTAGTATTAGGGTTAAGGTTAGGGTGAGGGTTAGGTTGAGGTTTAGGGTTAGGGTTAGGGTTAGGATTAGGATTAGCGATAGGGTATGTGAGGGTTACGGTTAGGCTTAGGCTTAGAGTTAGGGTTATGCTGAGGGTGAGGGTGGGTGTGAGTGTTAGGCTTAGGGTGATGGTTAGCGTTAGCGTTAGGGTGAGGATTATAATGAGGGATAGGGTTAGGATTATTGTTAGGGGGAGGGCTAAGATGAGTGTGAGGGTAAGGATAAGGGTTAGGCTTAGGCTTAGGTTTCGGCTGAGCATGAGGTTGAGGGTGAGGGTTAGGGTTACGGTGATTGTTAGGTTTACGGTTAGGGTGAGGGTTAGGATGAGGTTTAGGGTTAGGGTGAGTATGATGGTAAGGGTAAAGCTGAGGTTTAGGCTGAGGGTGAGGATTAAGATAAAGGTGAGGGTTAGCATTAGATTTAGGATTAGGGTTAGGGTTAGGGTGAGGTTTTGATTGAACATTAGGGTTAGGTTTAGGGTTAGTGTGAGGTTTAGGGTGAGGATGAGGGTTAGGGTTAGGATGAGGGTGAGGATTAGAATTAGGGGTAGAGTGAGGGCTAGAGTGAGGGTGAGGGTTAGAGATAGGGTTAGGGTTAGGGTGAGGTTTAGGATTAGGGTGAGGGTTCGGGTTAGTGTGAAGGTTAGGGTTTGGTTAGGGTTAGTGTTAGGTGAGGGTAAGTGTTAGGGTGAGGGTTAATGTTAGGGTGAGGGTTATGGTTAGGGTGAGGTTTAGAGGTCGGTTTAGGTTTATTGTTAGGGTTAGTGTTAGGGTTACGTTTACGGTGAGGGTGAGGGTGAGGGTTAGGCTTAGGGTTAAGGTGAGGTTTAGTGTTTGGTTTCAGGTTAGAGTTAGGATTAGTGTGAGGGTGAGGTTTAGGGGTAGAGTTAGGGCGAGGGTGAATGTTAGGGTTAGGGTGAGTTTTAGCGTGGGGGTGATGGTAAGGGTAAAGTTGAGGGTTAGGCTGAGTGTGAGGGTTACCTTAAGATTGAGGGTTAGGGTTAGGGTGAGGGTTAGGTTTAGGGTCAGGTTTAGGGTGAGGGTTAGATTGAGGATTAGTGTTAGGGTTAGTGTGAGGTTTAGGGTGAGGATGAGGATTAGGTTTAGGGTGAGGTCTAGGGTGAGGGTGAGGGATAGGGTTAGTGTTAGGGTAAGGTTTAGGGTTAGGGTGATGCTTAGGGTTAGTGTGAGCATTAGTGTTACGTTAGGGTTAGTGTTAGGGTGAGGGTAAATGTTAGGGTGAGGATGAGGGTTAGGGTGAGGGTAATGGTTGAGGTGAGGTTTAGGGTTAGGGTTATTGTTAGGGTAAGGTTTAGGGTTACTGTTACAGTGAGAGTTAGGGTTAGGTTTAGGATGAGGTTTAGTTTTAGGGTTAGGGTTAGAGTTAGGGTTAGGGTGAGGGTGAGGTTTAGGGTTAGAGTTAGGGATAGTGTTAGGGTTAGGAATAGGATGAAGGTTAGGGTTAGGGTGAGTTTTAGTATGAGGTTTAGGGTTAGGATTAGGTTTAGGGTGAGGACTAGGGTGATGGTTAGGGTGAGGTTTAGGGATAGGTTTAGGTTTAGGATTTGGGTTAGGGTGAGGGTGAGTGTGAGTGTTAGGGTTAGGGTTAGGGTGAGGCTTAGGGTTAGGGTGAGGGTTATTGTTAGGGTTTGGATTAGGGTTAGGATGAGGCTGAGGATGAGGGTTAGGTTTAGGTTTAGGTTTAGTGTTTAAATTAGGTTTAGGATTAGTGTTAGTGTTAATGTTATGGTTAGGGTTACCTTGAGGGTTAGGTTTAGGGTTAGGGTTAGTGTTACGCTAAGGATGAGGTGGGAGTGAGGATTAGGGTTAGGGTTAGGGTTAGGGTTATTGTTAGTGTTATGGTTAGTGTTAAGTTTGGGGTGAGGGTGAGGCTGAGGGTGAGGGTTATGTTTAGGTTTTTGATTAGGGTTAGGGTTAGTGTTATTGTTAGTGTTAGGGTTAGAGTTACAGTGAGGTTAAGGTTGAGGGTCAGGGTTAGGTTTAGGGTGAAGTTAAGGATTATAGTTAGGGTTAGGGTTAGGGTGAGGGTGAGGGTGTGGTTCAGGGTTAGAGTTAGTTTAGGGGGAGGGTTAGAGTGACGTTTAGGGTTAGGGTTAGTTTTAGGGTTAGGGTGAGGGTGAGGGTTAGGTTGAGGTTTATGGATAGGTTTAGGGTTAGGATTAGAGTTAGGCTGAGCATGAGTATGAGGGTTAGGGTGAGGCTTAGGCTTAGGTTTAGGCTGAGGGTGATGGTGGTTGTGAGGATTAGGGTTAAGGTGATTGTTAGGTTTAGGGTTAGTGTTATTGTTAGGGTTAGGGTGTGAGTTTCAGTGAGGGTTCGGGTTCGGGTGAGAGTTAGTTTTAGGGTTAGGGTGGGGTTTAGGGTTAGGGTTAGGTTTAGGGTGAGGGTGAGGTTTAGTGTTAGATATAGGGTTAGGGGTAGGTTTAGGGTGAGGGTAAGGGTTAGGGTTAGTGTTAGGGTGAGGGTGAGGGTTAAACTTAGGGTTAAGGTGAGGCTTAGGGTGAGGTTTAGGATTAGGGTTAGGATTAGGATTACTGTAACGATTAGGTTGAGTGTGAGTGTTAGGGTTTTGGTTAGGGTTAGGCTTAGGGATACACTGCGGGTGAGGGTGAGTGTTAGGTTTAGGGTGAGGGTTAGGTTTAGGGTTAGGGTGAGAGTTAGTGTTCAGGTTAAGTTTTGGGTTAGGGTGAAGGTTAGGGTTACATTGAGGGTGAGGTTTAGGGTTAGGTTGTTGGTTAGGGTTAGGGTTAGGATGAGGTTTAGGTTTAGGGATAGTGTGAGGCTTAGGATGAATATTAGGGTTAGGATTAGGGTTAGGGTGAGGGCTAGTGTGAGTGTTAGGGTTACATTAAGGGTGAGAGTTAGGGTTAGGGTGAGGGTTAGTGTTAGGATTAGGGTTAGGTTGAGGGTGAGGGTTCAGATTAGGGTTAGGTTTAAGGTTATTATTGGAGTTAAGGTTAGGGTTATGGTGAGGGTGAAGGTGAGGGTTAGGGTTATGGTTATGTTGAGGTTTAGGGTTAGAGTTAGTGTTAGGGTGAGGGTGAGGTTTAGGGTTAGAGCTAGGTTTAGGGTGAGGGTTAGGTTTAGATTTAGTGTTAGGGTTAGTGTTAGGGGAAGGGTATGGGTTATTGTTAGGGTTATGGATAGGATTATTGTTAGGGTGAGGGTGAGTGTGTGTTTTAGGGTTAGGTTTAGGGTTAGGCTTAGGGTGAGGCTGAGGTTGAGGTTGAGGGTGAGGGTTAGGGTTAGGGTGAGGGTTAGGGTTAGGTTTAGTGGCAGGGTTAGGATGAGTATCAGGTTTAGGATTCGGGTTAAGGTAAGGGCTAGGGTGAGGATGAGGTTTAGGGTTAGGTTTAGGCTTAGGTTTAGCTTTAGGGTTAGGGTGAGGGATAGGGTGAGGTTGAGGTTTAGGGTTAGAGTTAGGGTTAGGGTGAGGCAGAGGGTGAGGGTTAAGTTTAGGGTTTGAGTTAGGGTTAGAGTCAGGGTTAGGGTGAGGGTTAGGGTCAGGGTTAGGGTGAGGGTGAGGGTTAGAGTTATGGTTAGGATTACGTTTAGTGTTAGGGTGAGTGTGAGGGTTAGGTTTAAGTTTAGGTTTAGGACTAAAGTTAGGCTGAGGGTGAGGGTGAGGGATAGGGTTAGGGTGAGGGTTAGGTTTAGGGTTATGGGGATGTTTAGGATGAGGTTTAGGGTTAGGATTAGGGTTAGGGTGAGGGTGAGGTTTAGGGTTAGGGTTAGGGTGAGGTTTAGGGTTAGGGTTAGGGTTAGGGTGAGGGTGAGGTTTAGGGTTAGATTTATGGTAAGGTTGAGGCTGAAGTTCAGGGTTAGTGTTAGGGTTAGTGTTACAGTTAGAATTAGGGTGAGGGTTAGGCTGAGAGTGAGGGTCAGGGTGAGGGTTAGGGTTAGGGTTAGGGTTAGGTTTAGGTTTAGGGTGAGAGTTAAGGATTGGTTAAATTTAGGGTTAGTGTGAGGATTAGCATTAGAGTGAGGGCTATGGTGTGGGTGAGAGTTACGTTTAGTGTTATGGTAAGGTTTAGGCTTAGTATTAGGGTTAGGGTGAGGGTTGGGATGGGGGTTAGTGTTACGGCGAGGGTGAGGGTTAGGGTTAGAGTGACGGTTAGGGTTAGAATTAGGGTTATGGTGAAGGTGAGTGTTATTGTTAAGGTTAGGTTTAGGGTTGGGGTTACGGTGAGATTGAGGTTTAGGGTTAGGGTAAGGGTGAGGTTTAGTGTTAGGGTTAGGGTTAGAGTTAGGTTTAGGGTGAGGGTGAGGTTTAGGGTTAGAGTTAGGGTAAGGATGAGGCTGAGGTTGAGGGTTAGAGTTAGGGTAAGGGTGAGGCTGAGGTTGAGGGTTAGGTTTAGGCTTAGGGATAGGTTTAGGATTAGGGTAAGGGTTAGGGTGAGTGTGAGGTTTAGGTTTAGGTTTAGGTTTAGGCTTAGGCTTAGGGTTAGGCTGAGAGTCATGGTGAGGGTGAGGGTTAGGGTTAGGTTGAGGGTTAATGTTAGGGTTAGGGTGAGAGTGAGGGTTCTGTTAAAGTTAGGGTTAGAGTGAGGGATAAGGTAAGGATCAGTGTTAGGGTGAGGGCTAGGGTGGGGGTGAGGATTAGGGTTAGTGTTAGGGTAATGTTTAGGGTTAGGGGTAGGTTTTGCATTAGGGTTAGGATGAGGGTTAAGGTTAAGATTATGGTTAGGGTGAGGGTGATTGTTAGGATTAGGGTTAGGGTTAGGGTTAGGTTTAGGGTTAGGATTCGTGTTATTGTTAGAGTTAGGGTTAGAGTAATGGTGAGTGTGAGGGTGAGGGTTAGGTTGAGGTTTAGGGATAGGGTTAGGGTTAGGGTTAGGATTAGGGTTAGGCTGAGGGTCAGTGTGAAGTTTAGGGTTAGGGTTAGGCTTAGGCATTGTGTTAGGCTGAGGGTGAGGGTGGGGGTCAGTATTAGGGTTAGGGTGATGGTTAGGGTTAGGGTTAAGGTGAGTGTTAGGATGAGGGGTTGGGTTAGCATTAGGGTTAGGTTGAGGGCTAGGTTGAGGGTGAGGGTTAGGTTAATGGTTAGGCTTAGGCTTAGGGTTAGGGTGAGCATGAGGTTGAGGGTGAGGGTTAGGTTTAGGGATAGCATGAGGTTTAGTGTTAGGGTTAGGGTTAGAGTTAGGGTTAGTGTGAGGTTGAGGTTTAGGTGTAGGTTTAGGGTCAGGGTGAGGGGTAGGTTTAGGGTGAGGGTTAGGGTGGGGGTGACGGTAAGTGTAAAGGTGAGGGTTAGGCTGAGGATGAGGGTTATGGTAAGGGTGAGGGTTACGTTTAGGGTGATGTTTAGGGTTAGGGTTAGGGTGAGGGTGAGGGTTAGATTCAGGATTAGTGTTAGGTTTAGTGTGAGGTTTAGGGTGAGGATGAGTGTTAGTGTTAGGATGAGGGCTAGGGTGAAGGTGAGGGTGAGGGTTAGATTGAGGATTAGTGTGAGGGTTAGTGTGAGGTTTTGGGTGAGGATGAGGTTTAGGGTTAGGGTTAGGTTTAGGATTAATGTTAGGGTTAGGCATATGTTGAGGGTTAAGGTGAGGGTGAGGTTTAAGGTTAGTGTTAGGATTAGGATTAGCATTATGGTTAGGGTGAGTGTGAGGGTTAGGCATAGGGTTAGGGTTAGGGGTAGTGTTAGGCTGAAGGTGAGGGTAAGTTTGAAGGTTAGGGTTAGGGGGAGGGTTATGTTTAGGATTAGGGTGAGAGTTTGGTTTCAGTTTAAGTTTAGGGATAGGGTGAGGGTGAGGGTAAGGGTTAAATTGAGGGTGAGGGTTAGGGTTAGGTTGAGGGTTAGGGTTAGGGTTAGGGTTAGGTTGAGGGTTAGGTTTAGGGTTAGATTTAGGGTGAGGTTGAGGGTGAGGGTTAGGGTTAGTGTTAGGGTGAGGGTTAGGATGAGGGTTAGGGTTAGGATTAGGTTTAGGGTGAGGGTTAGGGTGAGGATGAGGTTTAGGTTTAGGGTTAGGGTGAGGTTTTGGGTTAGGTTTAGGGTTACGGTTAGGGTGAGGGTGAGGTTTAGGCTTAGACTTAGGGTTAACGTGAGGCTGAGGGTGAAGTTTAGGATTAGGGTTAGGATTATGGTTTGGGTAAGCATTAGGGTGCGTGTGAGGGTTAAGGATAGGGTTAGGATTAGGCTAAGCATTACACTGAGGGTGAGGGAGAAGGTGAGCTTTAGGGTTAGGCTTAGGATTAGGGCTAGCTTTAGGGTTAGAGTTAGGGTTCAGGTTAAGTTTAGGGTTAGTGTGAGGGTTAGGGTGAGGGTTAGGATGAGGATTAGAGTTAAGATTTGGGTTAGGTTGAGGGCTAGGGTGAGGGTGAGGTTTAGGGTTAGTGTTAGGGTGAGGTTTAGGTTTAGGTTTAGGGTTAGAGTGATGGTTAGGGTGAGGGTTAGGGTTACAGTAAGGGTGAGGGTTAGGGTGAGGGTGAGGGTTAGGATTAGGGGTAGGGTTAGGGTTATTGTTAGGTTTACTGTTAGGGTTACGGTGAGGGCTAGAGTTAACGTTAGGGTTAGGTTTAGGCTTAGGCTGATGGTGAGATTGGGGGTGGTGGTGAGGATTAGGATTAGGGTTATGGTTAGGGTTAATGTGATTGTTATGGTTAGGGATAAGTTTGCGGTGAGGGTGAGGCTGAGGGTGAGGGTTATGGTTATGGTTAGTGTTAGGCTTAGTGTTATTGTTAGGGTTAGGGTTATAGTTACGGTGAGATTGAGGGTGAGGGTGAGGGTTAGGTTTAGGGTGAGGGTTAGGGTTTGGGTTAGGGTTAGAGTTAGTGTTAGTGTGAGGGTGAAGTTTAGGATTAGAATTAAGCTTAGAGTGAGGGTTAGGGTTAGTGTTAGGGTTAGCTTTAGAGTGAGAGTTAGGGGGAGGGTTTGGGTTAGGGTTAGGGTTAGGGATAGGATTAGGGATAGGTCGAGGGTGAGTGTGTGTGTTAGGGTTAGGTTTAGGTTTAGGTTTAAGGATATGCTGAGGTTGATGTTGAGGGTGAGGGTTAGGGTCAAGTTGAGTGTTAGGGTTAGGGTTAGGGGGAGGGTTAGGATGAGGGTTAGGGTTAGGATTAGGGTTAAGGTAAGGGCTAGGGTGAGGGTGAGGTTTAGGGTTAGGTTTCGGTTGAGGTTTAGGGTTAGCGTTAGGGTTAGTGTTAGGGTGAGTGTGAATTTTAGGGTTATAGTTAGTGTTAGGGTGAGGCTGAGGGTGAGGGTTAGGTTTAGGGTTAGTGTTAGGGTTAGGGTTAGGTTTAGTTGAGGTTTAGAGTGAGGGTGAGCTTTAGGGTTGGGGTTAGGATTAAGATTAGGATTAGGGTTAGGGTGAGTCTGAGGGTTAGGGTTAGGTTTAGGGTTAGGATTAAGTTTAGGCTGAGAGTGAGGGTTAGGTTGAGTGTTAGGGTTAGGGTGAGATTTAGGTTTAGGTTTATGGGGAGGTTTAGGATGAATGTTAGGGTTAAGATTAGTGTTAGGGTGAGGGCTAGGGTGAGGGTGAGGTTTAGTTTCAGGGATACGGTGAGGTTGAAGGTTAGGGTTAGGGTTAGGTTTAGGGTGAGGTTGAGGTTTAGGGTTAGAGTTAGGGTAAGGTTGAGGCTGAGGGTGAGGGTTAGGTTTAGGGTTAGTGTTAGAGTTAGGGTTAAGGTGAGGGTTAGGATGAGGGTGAGGGTTAGGCTTAGTGTTAGGATTAAGATTAGGGTAAGTGTTAGGGTGAGTGTGAGGGTTAGAGTTAGGGTTAGGCTTAGGCTTAGGGTTAGGCTGAGAGTGAGGGTGAGTGTGAGGGTAAGGGTTTGGGTGACGGTTAGGGTTAGGTTTAGTGTGAGAGTTAGGGTTTGATTAATTTTAGGGTTAGGTTGAGGGTTAGGGTTAGGATTAGTATTAGGGTGAATGCTAGGGTGAGGGTGAGGGTTAGGGTTAGGGTTAGGGTGAGGTTTAGAGTTAGGATTAGGGTTTGGGTTAGGGTTAGGATGAGGGTTAGGGTTATGGTGAGGGTGAGGGTTAGGGTTAGGTTGAGGGTTAGGGTTACGATTATGGTTAGGGTGATGGTGAGTGTTAGGATTAGGGTTAGGATGAGGGCTAGGGTGAGGGTGAGTGTTAGAGTTAGTGTTAGGTTTAGGGTGGGGTTTAGGATTAGAGTGAGTGTTAGGGTTAGTGCCAGGGTTAGTGTTAGGTTTAGGGTTAGTGTTAGGATGAGTGTAATTGTTAGGGTGAGGGTTAATGTTAGGGTGAGGATTATTGTTAGGGTAAGGGTTAGGGTTACGGTTACGGTTATTGTTAGGGTTAGGTTTAGGGTTACGATTACGGTGAGGGTGAGGGTGAGGGTTAGGTTTAAGTTTAGGGTGAGGTTTAGTGTTAGGGTTAGTGTTAGAGTTAGGGTTAGGGTGAGGGTGAGGTTTAGGGGTAGAGTTAGGGTTAGGGTGATGGTTAGGGTTAGGGTTAGTGTTATTGTTAGGGTTAAGTTACGATTTATGTTGAAGGTGATGGTGCGGTTGAGGGTTAGGGTTAGGGTTAGGGTGGGGTTAAGGGTTAGGGTTAGGATTAGGGTGAGGGTGAGGTTTAGGGTTAGATATAGGGTTAGGGGGAGGCTTAGGGGGAGGGTTAGTGTTAGGGTTAGTATTAGGGATAGGGTGAGGGTGAGGGTGAGGGTTAGGTTTAGGGTTAGGGTGAGCCTGAGGTTTAGGGTTAGGGTTAGGGTTAAGGTTAGAATTATGGAGAGGGTGAGGGTTCGGGTGAGTGTGAGGGAAAGATTTAAGTTTAGGGTTAGGCTTAGGGTTAGTATTAAGGTTAGGCTGACGCGAGGGTGATGGTGCGGGTTAGGGATAGGGTGAGGGTTAGGGTTAGGGTTATGGGGAGCGTTAGGATGAGCGTTAGGTTTAGGATTAGTTTTAGGGTGATGGTTAGTGTGAGGGTGATTGTTAGGGTTAGGGTTAAGGTGAGGCTTAGGGTGAGGTTTAGGATTAGGGTTAGGATTAAGATTAGAGATTTAGGGTTACTGTTAGGGTTAAGGTTAGGGTGAGGGTTAGGTTGAGGTTTAGGGTTAGGATTAGTTTTAGGGTTAGGATTAGGGTTAGGGTTAGGTTTAGTGTTAAGGGATAGGGTTAAGGTTAGCCTTAGGCTTAGTGTTAGGCTGAGGGTGAGGGTGGGGGTGAGGATTAGGGTTAGGGTGATGGTTAGGGTTAGGGTTAGGTTGAGGATTAGCATTAGGATTAGGGTTAGGGTGAGGGCTAGGGTGAGGATGAGGGTTATTGTAAGGGTTACTCTTAGTCTTAGGGTTATGCTTAGCATGAGGTTGAGGTTGAGGGTTAGCGTTAGGTTTAGGGTGAGGTTTAGTGTTAGGGTTAGGGTTAGAGTTAGGGTTAGGGTGAGGGTGAGGTTTAAGGGTAGGATTAGGGTCAGGGTGAGGGGTAGGGTTAGGGTGAGTTTTAGGGTGGGGGTGACGGTAAGGATAAAGGTGAGGGTTTGGCTGAATGTGAGGGTTATGGTAAGGGTGAGGGTTAGGTTTGGGGTAATGTTTCGTGTTAGGGTTAGGGTGAAGGTGAGGGTTAGATTGAGGATTAGTGTTAGGGTTAGTGTGAGGTTTAGGGTGAGGATGAGGGTTAGGGTTAGGGTTAGTGTTAGGCTTAATGTTAGGGTTAGGCTTAAGGTGAGGGTTAGGTGAGGGTGAGGTTTAGGGTTAGTGTTAGGATTAGGATTAGGGTTATGGTGAGGGTTAGTGTGAGATTTATGGTTAGGGTTAGGGTTAGGCGTAGTTTTAGGCTGAAAGTGAGAGTGAGGGAGGAGGATTAGGGTTTGGGTGAGGGTTAGGGTTAGAGTTAGGCTGAGAGTTAAGGTTCGGGTTAAGTTTTGGGTTAGGGTGAGTGTTAGAGTAAGGGTTACAGTGAGGGTGAGGGTTAGGGTTAGCTTGAGGGTTAGGATTAGGGTTAGGGTGAGGGCTGTGGTGAGGGTAAGGTTTACGGTTAGGGTTAAGTTGAGGTTTAAGTTTAGGTTTAAGGGTAAGGTTAGGGTAAGGGTGAGGGTGATATTTAGGGATAGAGTTAGGGTTAAGGTGAGGTTTAGGTTGAGGGTTAGGTTTAGGGTTAGTGTTAGATTAAGGTTTAGGTTTAGGGTTATGGTTACGGTGAGGGTTAGCTTGAGGGTTAGGGTTACGGTGAGGGTGAGGGTTAGGGTTATGGTGAGGGTTAGGTTTAGATTTAGGGTTAGAGTGAGGGGGAGTGTTAGGAATAGGGTTAGGGTGAGAGTTAGGCTTAGGTTTCGGTTGAGGGTGAGGGTGAGGGTTAGGGTTAAATTTAGGGTGAGGGTTAGGATGAGGATTAGGGTTAGGATTAGGGTTAGGGTGAGGGTAAGTGTTAGGGTTAGTGTTTGGGTGAGGTTTAGGGTTAGGGTTAGGGTGAGGGTTAGGATGAGGGTTAGAGTTATGGTGAGTGTGAGTTTTAGGGTTCGGGTTAGGGTTAGGGTTAGGATTAGTGTTACGGTGAGGGTGAGGGTTATTGTTAGGGTTAGGCTTAGGGTTAAGGTTAAGGTGAGGGTGAGGGTTATGTTTAGGGTCAATTTGAGGTTTAGTGTTAGGGTTAGGGTTAGAGTTATGGTTAGGGTTCGGGTGAGGTTTAGGATTAAAGTTAGGGTAAGTGTGAGGCTTAGGTTGAGGTTTATGTTTAGGGTTAGTGTTAGAGTTAGGTTTAGGGTGAGGGTTAAGGTGAGGGTGAGGCTTAGGCTTAGGTTTACGTTTAAGATTAGGGTAAGGGTTATGGTGAGTGTGAGAGTTAAGTTTAGGATTAGGCTTAGGGTTAGGCTGAGAGTGAGGGTGAGGGTGAATGTTAGGGTTTTGGTGAGGGTTAGGGTTAGTGTTAGCGTGAGAGTTAGGGTTTGGTTAAGTTTAGGGTTAGGGTGAGGGTTACGGTTAAAATTAGGATAAGGGTGAGGGTTAGAGTTAGGGTTTGGGTGAGGGTGAGTGTTAGGGTTAGGCTTAGGGTGTGGTTTAGTATTAGGGTGAGGGTTAGGGTTAGTGTGAGTGTTAGGGTTAGGGTTAGGGTTAGGGTTTGGGTTAAGGTTAGGGTTAGGGTTAGGTTTAGTTTTAGGGTTAGATTTAGGGTAGGGTTAGGGTTAGGGTTAGGGTTATTTTTAGTTTTAGTTTTAGGATGAGGTTTAGGTTTAGGGTTAGGTTTAGAGTTAGGGTTTGGATGAGGGTGAGGTTTAGGTTTAGAGTTAGTGTTAGGTTTAGGGTTAGGCCGAAGCTGAGGGTTAGGGTTAGGGTTAGACTTTGGCTTAGGCTTCTGCCCAGCATGTGGGTGAGCGATAGGTTTAGGTTTAGGGTGAGGGTTAAAGTTAGGGTTAGGCTGTGGGTTAGGATGAGATTTACGGTTAGGAATAGGGTTAGGGTAGGGGCTTGGTTGAGGGTTAGGGTAAGGGTTAAGGTTAGGGATAGGGTTAGGTTTAGGATAAGGGTTAGGATGAGGGTGAGTGTGAGGATTAGGGTTAGGGTTAGGGTTAGGCTTAGGGTTAGGGTGAGGTTTAGGGTTAGGGTTTGGTTAGGGTGAGGGTGAGGCTGAGGATTAGTTTTAGGTTTCGCGATAGGTTTAGGGTTAGGGTTAGTGTTAGTGTAAGGGTTAGGCTTACAATGAGGTTTAGGGTTATGGATAGGGTTATGGTTAGGTTTAGGGTTAGTGTTATTGTTAGGGTTAGAGTTACGGTGAAGTTGAGGGTGAGGGTGAGGGTTAGGGTTAGGGTGAGGTTTAGGGTTAGGGTTAACGTTAGGGTGAGGGTGAGGGTGAGGTTTAGGTTTAGAGTTAGGGTTAGGTTTTGGGTTAGGGTGAGGATTAGATTGAGGATTAGGGTTATGGTTAGTGTGAGGTTTAGGTTGAGGATGAGGGTTAGGGTTAGGGTGAGGGTTAGGGTTAGAATTAGTGTTAGGGTGAGGGCTTGGGTGAGGGTGAGTGTTAGGGTTAGGCTTAGGGTGTGGTTTAGTATTAGGGTGAGGGTCAGGGTGAGTGTTAGGATGAGGGATAGATTTATTGTAAGGGTGAGGTTTAGCATTAGGGTGAGGGTTGGGTTAGGATTAGGGTTAGGGTGAGGGTGAGGGTGAGTGTGAGGATTAGGGTAGGGTTAGGTTTAGGGTTATTTTTAGGCTTAGGATTAGTTTTATTGTTTGGGTTAGGGTTAGAGTTACAGTGAGGGTGAGGTTTAGGCTTAGGCTTAGGCTTATGCTTAGGGATAGGCTGAGCTTGAGGTTGAGTGTGAGGGATAGGTTTAGGGGGATGGTTAGGTTTATGGTTAGGGTGAGGTTTAGGATGAGGTTTAGGGTTAGGGTGAGGTTTAGGGTGAGGAAGATGCTAAGGGTAAAGGTATGGTTTAGGCTGAGGGTGAAGGTTAAGATAAGGGTGAGGGTTAAAGTTCAGTTTAGGGTTATGGTAAGGGTTAGGGTTAGAGGTAGGGTGAGTGTTAGATTGAGGATTACGGTTAGGGTCAGTGTGAGGTTTAGTGTGAGGATGAGGGTTAGGTTTAGGGTGAGGGTGAGGGTTAGGATAAGGTTTAGGGTTAGGGTGAGGTTTAGGGTGAGGAAGATGCTAAGTGTAAAGGTATGGTTTAGGCTGAGGGTGAAGGTTAAGATAAGGGTGAGGGTTAAAGTTCAGTTTAGGGTTAGGGTAAGGGTTAGGGTTAGAGGCAGGATGAGTGTTAGATTGAGGATTAGGGTTAGGGTCAGTGTGAGGTTTCGTGTGAGGATGAGGGTTAGGTTTAGGGTGAGGGTGAGGGTTAGAATCAGGGTTAGGGTTAGGGCTACGGTGAGGGTGAGGGTTTGGGTTAGGGTTTGGGTGAGGTTTAGGATTAGGTTGAGGGTTAGGTTTAGTGTGAGTGTTAGTGTTAGGGTTAGGGTTAGTGTTAGAGTGAGGGTAAGTGTTATGGTGAGGGTTAGCCTTAGGGTGAGGGTTATGGTTAGGGTGAGGAATAGGGATAGGGTTAGGGTTATTTTTAGGGTTAGGGTTAGGGTTACGGTTACGATGAGGGTAAGGGTGAGGGTTAGGTTTAGGCTTAGGCTTAGGGTGAGGTTTAGTGTTAGGGTTAGGAATAGAGTTAGGGTTAGGGTGAGGCTGAGGGTGAGGGTTAGGGTTAGGGTTAATGTTAGAGTTAGGGATAGGGTGAGGTTTAGTTTTAGGGTTAAGTTAGGCTTAGGATTAGGGTTAGGGTGAGGGTTAGTGTGAGGGTTATGGTTATGTTAGGTTTAGGCTTAGGGTTAGGGTGAGGATTAGGTTTGGGGTTTGGGTTAGGGTGACGGTGATGCTGAGGATTAGGGTTAGGTTTAGGTTTAGGTTTAGGTTTAGGGTTAGCGTTAGGGATAGGGTTAGGTTTACAGTGAGGGTTAGGGTTAGCGTTAGGGACAGGGTTAGGCTTAGGGTTAGGTTGAGTGTGAGGGTGTGGTTGAGGATTAGGGTGGGGGTTAGGGTTAGGGTTAGGATGAGCATTACGGTAAGGATTAGGGTTAGGTTGAGGGCTAGGATGAGCGTGAGATTTAGGGTAAGGCTTAGGGTTAGAGTTAGGGTGAGGGTGAGGTTTAGGGTTAGAGTTAGGGTTAGGGTGAGGCTGAGGATGAGGGTTAGGTTTAGTGTTAGGGTTTAGGGTTTAGTTTAGGGTTAGGGTGAGTGTTAGGGTGAGGGTGAGGGTTAGGGTTAGGGTTGGGCTTAAGCTTAGGGTTAAGCTGAGGGTGCGTGTGATGGTGAAGGTTAGGGTGAGGGTGAGGGTAAGTGTTAGGGTTACAGTGAGCGTGAGGGCTAGGGTTAGGTTGAGGGTTAGGTGAGGGTAAGGGTTAGAGTTAGTGTGAGGGTTAGGGTTAAGGTTAGGGTTAGGGTTAGGCTTAGGGTTACACTGAGGGAGAGGGTGAGCGTGAGGGAGAGGGTTAGGGTGAGGTTTAGGTTTAGAGTTAGGGTTAGGGTGAGGGTTAGTGTGAGGTTTAGGGTTAGGGTGAAGGTTAGGTTTAGGGGTAGGGTGAGGGTGTGGGTTAGATTGAGGATTAGTGTTAGAGTTATTGTGAGGTTTAGGGTGAGGATGAGGGTTAGGTTTATAGGTTTATTGTGAGTGTTAGGTTCAAGGTGAGGGTTAGCGTTAGGGTTAGGGTGAGGATTAGGTTTAGGGTGATGGTTAGGGATAGTGTGAGTGTTAGTGCTAGGGTTATAGTTAGTGTTAGGGTGAGGATAAGTGTTAGGGTGAGGGTTAGTGTTAGGGTGGGGGTTATGGTAAGGGTGAGGGTTAGGTGTAGATTTAGGGTTACTATTAGGGTTAAGGCTATGGTTACGGTGAGGGTGAGGGTGAGGGTTAAGTTTAGGGTTAGGATGAGTTTTAAGTTTAGGGTTTGAGTTAGATTTAGGGTTAGGGTGAGGGCTAGGTTATGGCTTAGGGTGAGGGTTATGGTTAGGGATAGGGTTAGGTTTAGGATTTAGTTTACGGTGACGGTGAGTGTGAGGGTTAGGGTTGGGTTAGGGTTAGGGATAGGGTTAGGGTTATTGTTAGTGTCATGGTTAGGGTTAAGTTTACTGTGTGGGTGAGGCTAAGAGTGAGGTTTATGGTTAGGGTTAGGGTTAGAGTTAGTGTTATTGTTAGGTTTAGCGTTAGAGTTACTTTGAAGTTTTAGGTGAGGGTGAGGGTTAGGGTTAGGGTGAGGTTTAGGGTGAGGTTTAGGGTGAGGTTTAGGGTTAGGATTAGAGTTAGTGTGAGGGGGAGGATTAGGGTTAGAGGTAGGGTTAGGGGGACAGTTAGGATGAGGTTCAGGGTTAGTGTTAGGGTTCGGTTTAGGGTGAGGGGGAGGTTTAGGTTGAGGTTTAGGGATAGGGTTAGGTTTAGGATTAGGGTTAGGGAGAGGTTGAATGTGAGGGTTAGCGTGAGGGTTATGTTTAGGCTTAGGGTTAGGCTGAGGGTGAGGGAAATTTTGAGGGTTAGGGTTAGGGCTAGGTTTAGGGTTATGGGGAGGGTTTGGATGAGCGTTAGGGTTAGGATTAGGGTTAGGGTGAGGGCTAGGGTGAGGGTGAGTTTTAGGGTTAGGGTTAGGGTGAGGTTTAGCGTTAGGTTTAGGGTTAGGATTAGGGTGAGGCTGAGGTTTAGGGTTAGAGTTAGGGTTAGTGTTAGAGTTAGGGTTAGGGTGAGGTTTAGGGTGTGGGTGAGGGTTAGCCTTAGTGAAAGCATTAGGATTAGGGTAAGGGTTAGGGTGTGTGTGAGGGTTAGGTTTAGGATGACGTTTAGGTTCAGGGTTAGGTTTAGAGTTAGGTTTAGGGTGAGGGTGAGGTTTAGGGTTAGAGTTAGGTTTAGGGTTAGGGTTAGGGTTTGGCTTAGGGTTAGGCTGAGGGTCGAGGTGAGGATTAGAGTTAGTGTTACCGTTAGGGTTATTGTTAGTGTTATGGTCAGAGTTAAGTTTGCTGAGGGTGAGGGTTATGTTTAGGGTTAGGGTTAGGGTTAGGGTTAGTGTTATTGTTAGGTTTAGATTTAGAGTTACTTTGAGGTTTTGGGTGAGGGTGAGGGTGAGGGTGAGGTTTAGGGTAAGGTTTAGGGTTCAGGTTAGGGTTAGGGTGAGGGTGAGGTTTAGGGTTAGAGTTAGGGTTAGGGGGAAGGTTAGGGTGAGTTTCAGGGTTAGGGTTAGTGTTAGGTTTAGGGTGAGGGTGAGGTTTAGGTTGAGGTTTAGGGATAGGTTTACGTTTAGGATTAGGGTTAGGGTGAGGGTGAGTGTGAGGGTTAGGGTGAGGTTTAGGTTTAGGTTTAGGTTTGGGCTGAGGGTGAGTGTGAGTTTGAGGTTTAGGGTTAGGGTGAGGGCTAGTGTTAGGGTTATGGGGAGGGTTTGGATGATTGTTAGGGTTAGGATTAGGGTTAGGATCAGGACTAGGGTGAGGGTGAGTTTTAGGGTTAGGGTTAGGGTGAGGTTTAGCGTTAGGTTTAGGGTTAGGGTTAGGGTGAGGTTGAGGTTTAGGGTTAGGGTCAGGCTGAGGGTGAGGGTTAGGGTTAGGGTTAGTGTTAGAGTTAGGGTTAGGGTGAGGTTTAGCGTTAGGTTTAGGTTTAGGGTTAGGGTGAAGTTGAGGTTTAGGGTTAGGGTGAGGCTGAGGGTGAGGGTTAGGGTTAGGGTTAGTGTTAGAGTTAGGGTTAGGTTGAGGTTTAGGTGTAGAGTTAGGATTAGGGTGAGGGTTAGGGTGAGGTTTAGGGTTAGGGTGAGGTTTAGGTTTAGGGGTAGGGTGAGGGTGAGGGTTAGATTGAGGATTAGTGTTACGGTTATTGTGAGGTTTAGGGTTAGTATGAGGGTTAGGTTTAGGGTGAGGGTTAGGTTGAGCGTGTTAGATAGGGTTAGGGTTAGGGTGAGGATAAGGTTTAGAGTGATGGTTAGGAATAGTGTGAGGGTTAGTCTTAGGGTTAGAGTTAGTGTTAGGGTGAGGTTAAGTGTTAGGTTGAGGGTTAGGGTTAGGGTGAGGATTATGGTAACTGTGAGGAATAGGGCTAGAGTTAGGGTTACTGTTAGGGTTAGGGCTACGGTTACGGTGAGGGTGAGGGTGTGGCTTATGTTTAGGTTTAGGATGTGGTTTAGGTTTAGGGTTAGGGTTAGATTTAGGTTTCTGGTGTGGGCTAGGTTGAGGCTTAGGGTGAGGTTTAGGGTTAGGGATAGGTTTAGGTTTAGTATTAGGTTTAGGGTGAGGGTGAGTGTGAGTGTTAGTGTTAGGCTTAGTGTTAGGCTGGGGGTTAGGGTTAGGGTTTGGGTTAGGGTAAGGGTGAGGCTGAGGATTAGGTTTAGGTTTAGGGTTAGGGTGAGTGTTAGGGTGAGGGTGAGGGTTAGGCTTAGGGTTAGGATTAGGATTAGGGTAAGGTTTAGGGTGAGTGTGAGTGTTAGGGTTAAGCTTAGGCTTAGGGTTAAGCTGAGGGTGAGGGTGAGGGTGAGGGTTAGTGTTAGGGTGAGGGTAAGGCTTAGAGTTAGTGTGAGGGTTAGGATTAGGGTTAGGGTTAGGCTTAGGGTTACAGTGATGGAGAGGGTGAGCCTGAGGGTTAAGGTTAGGGTGAGGTTTATGCGTAGAGTTAGGGTTAGGGTGAGGGTTAGGTTGAGGGTTAGGGTTAAGGTGAGGGTTAGGTTTAGGGGTAGGGTGAGGGTGAGGGTTAGATTGAGGATTAGTCTTAGGGTTATTTTGAGGTTTAGGGTGAGGATGAGGGTTAGGTTTAGGGTGAGGGTTAGGTTGAGGGTGAGGATTAGGGTTAGGGTTAGTTTGAGGATTACGGTTAGGTTGATGGTTAGGGATAGTGTGAAGGTTAGTGTTAGGGTTAGAGTTAGTGTTAGGGTGAGGGTAAGTGTTAGGGTGAGCGTTAGGGTTAGGGTGAGCGTTATGGTAAGGGTGAGGGTTAGAGCTAGGTTTAGGGTTACTGTTAGAGTTAAGGCTACGGTGATGGTGAGGGTGAGTGTGAGGGTTAGGTTTATGGTTACGATGAGGTTTAGGTTTAGTGTTAGGTTTAGATTTAGGGTTAGGGTGAGGGCTAGGTTGAGGCTCAGGGTGAGGGTTAGGGTTAGGGTTTGGGTTAGGTTTAGGATTAGGTTTAGGGTGAGGGTGAGTGTGAGGGTTAGGTTTAGGTTTAGGGTTAGGCTTAGGGTTAGTGTGTGGGTTAGGGTTAGGGTGAGGTTGAGGCTGAGGATTAGGGTTAGGTTTAGGGATAAGGTTTGGGATAGGTTTAGGGTTAGGGTTAGGTTTAAAGTTAGGGTTACAGTAAGGGTTAGCTTTAGGGTTAGGGTTACGGTTTGGCTTAGGGTTAGGCTGAGGGTGAGGGTGGGGGTGAGGATTAGGGTTAGTGTTAGGGTTAGGGTTATTGTTAGTGTTATGGTTAGGGTTAAGTTTTCGGTGAGGGTGAGGGTTATGGTTAGGATTAGGTTTAGGGTTAGTGTTATTTTTAGGTTTAGAGTTAGAGTTACTTTGAGGTTTTGGATGAGTGTGAGTTTTAGGGTTAGGGTGAGGTTTAGGGTGAGGTTTAGGGTTAGGGTTAGGATTAGGGTGAGGGTGAGGTTTAGGGTTAGAGTTAGGGTTAGGGGCAGGGTTAGGGTGAGGTTCAGGTTTAGGGTTATTGTTAGGCTTAGGGTGAGGCTGAGGTTTAGGTTGAGGTTTAGGGATAGGGTTAGGTTTAGGATTAGGGTTAGGGTGAGGTTGAGTGTGAGGGTTAGGGTGTGGGTTAGGTTTAGGCTTAGGGTTAGGCTGAGGATGAGGGAGACTTTGAGGGTTAGGGATAGGGTGAGGGCTAGGTTTAGGGTTATTGGGAGGGTTTGGATAAGCGTTAGGGTTAGGATGAGGGTTAGTGTGAGGGCTAGCGTGAGGTTGAGTTTTAGGATTAGTCTTAGGGTGAGGTTTGGCGTTAGGTTTAATGTTAGGGTTAGGGTGAGGTTTAGGTTTAGGGTTAGAGTTAGGGTTAGGGTGAGGCTGAGGGTGAGGGTTAGGGTTAGGGTTAGTGTTAGAGTTAGGGTTAGGGTGTGGGTGAGTGTTAAGCTTAGTGAACGGATTAGGATTAGGGTAAGGGTTAGGGCGTGTGTGAGGGTTAAGGTTAGGATGATGTTTAGGTTCACTGTTAGGGTTAGAGTTAGGGTTAGGGAAAGGGTGAGGTTTAGGTTTAGAGTTAAGGTTAGTGTTAGGGTAAGGGTTAGGGTGAGGGTTAGGGTTAGGTTTAGGCTTAGGTTTAGGCTTAGGCGTAGGCTTTGGCTGAGCATGAGGGAGAGGGTTAGGTTTAGGGTTAGGGTGATGGTTAGGTTTAGGGTTAGGGTGAGGGTTAGGATAAGGTTTAGGTTTAGGATTAGGGTTAGGGTGAGGGCTAGGTTGAGGCTGACTGTGAGGGTTGGGGATAGGGATAGGGTTAGGTTTATGTTTAGGGTTAGGGTGAGGGTGAGTGTGAGGGTTAGGGTTAGGGTTAGACTTAGGGTTAGGGTGAGGGTTAGGGTTAGGTTTTGGGTTAGGGTGAGCTTGAGCCTGAGGATTAGGGTTAGGTTATTGTTATGGTTAGGGTTAGTTTTAGAGTTACAGTGAGGGTTATGGTTATGGTTAGGTTTAGGTTTAGGTTGGGGATTAGGGTTAGGTTTTGGTTTAGGGTGAGAGTGAGGCTGAGGATTAGATTTAGGTTTAGGGTTAGGGTTTGGCTTAGGTTTAGGTTTAGGATTAGGTTTAGGGTTAGGGTTATGGTGAGTGTTAGTGTTAGAGTTACGGTTAGGGTTTGGCTTAGGGTTAGTCTGAGGGTGAGGGTGGGGGTGAGGATTACGGTTAATGTTAGGGTTAGGGTTATTGTTAGTATTATGGTTAGAGTTAAGTTTGCGGTGAGGATGAGGCTGAGGGTGAGGGTTATGGTTAGGATTAGGGTTAGTGTTATTATTAGGTTTAGAGTTAGAGTTACTTTGAGGTTTTGGGTGAGGGTGAGGGTTAGGGTTAGGGAAAGGTTTAGGTATAGGATTAGGGGTAGGGAGAGGGTGAGTTTATGGGTTAGGTTTAGGGTTAGGGTTAGGATTAGGGTTAGGGTGAGGGTTAGGGTTAGTGTTTGGGGTAGGGTGAGGATGAGGCTGAGGCTTAGGGTTAGGTTTAGTGTTAGAGTTAGGGTTAGGGTTAGAGTTACAGTGAGGGTTATGTTTAGGGTTAGGGTTAGGTTTAGGGTTAGGCTTAGGGTGAGAGTGGGTGTGTGTATTAGGGTTAGGGTTAGGATTAGGGTTATTGTTTGTGGTATGGTTAGAGTTAAGTTAGTGGTGAGGGTTAGGCTGAGGTTGCAGTTTATGGTTATGGTTAGGGTTGGGGTTAGTGTTATTGTTATAGTTAGGGTTAGAGTTACGGTGAGGTTGAGGATGGGGGTGAGGGTTACGATTAGGGTGAGGTTTAGGGAGAGGTTTAACGTTAGGGTTTGGGTTAGGGTGAGGGTCAGTGTGATGTTTATTGTTAGAGTTAGCGTTAAGGGGAGGGTTAGGATGAGAATTAGGGTTAGGATTAGTGTTAGGGTTAGGGTGAGGGTGAAGTTTAGGTTGAGGTTTAGGGATAGGGCTAGGTTTAGGATTAGGGTTAGGGTGAGGATGAGTGTGGGGGTGAGCATTAGGGTTAGGGTGATGGTTGGTTAGGGTTAGTGTTATTGTTAGGGTTAGGGTTAGAGTTACGGTGAGGGTGAGGGTGAGGGTGAGGGTTAAGTTTAGGGTTATAATGGGGTTTGGTGTTAGGGTTAGGGTTAGAGTGAGGGTGAGGTTTAGGGTTAGATATACGGTTAGGGGGAGGGTAGGGTGAGGGTGAGTGTGATGGTTAGGGTTAGGGTTACGTTTAGGTTTAGGGTTATGCTGAGGTTTAGGGTTAGTGTGAGAGTTAGGATTCGGATTAAGTTTATGGTTAGGGTGAGTGATAGGGTTAGGGTTAGGGGGAGGGTGAGAGTTAGGCTTAGGGTTAGGGTTAGGTTGAGGGTGAAGTTTAGGGTTAGAGTTAGGGTTATGGAGAGGTTAAGGGTTAGGGTTAGTGTTGGGTTTAGGGTGAGGGTGAGGTTTAGGTTGAGGTTTAGGGATAGGGTTAGGTTTAGGATTAGGGTTACTGTTAGGATGAATGTGATGGTTAGTGTGAAGGTTAGTGTTAGGCTGAGAGTGAGGTTGAGGGTGAGGGTTAGGTTTAGGTTGAGAGCTAGGGTTAGGGTTATGGGGAGGTTTTGGATGAGCTTTTTTTTTTTTTTAAATTGTATTTGATTTTATTTGAGAACATACTGTACAGAGGGGCTACAATTACATGGGCAGGATAATGCATACATTTCTTACCAAGCATTGCAGCCTCCTCCTTTGTTTACCCTTCACTTCCCTTCCCCGCCTCCCCCCTCCCCCACCCAATTTTACCCCCCTCCCCCTACCCAATTATACCCCCCTCCCCCCCCACACCGAAATTGTAAAGCTGGTTTTGACATGACATTTTGTACTTCTCATTGTTGCAACAGGTCCACCTGAATCCTTAAACGACTTGTTTGTCCCCATCTCCTCCACATGTTATACTGACATCAAATATAGTGAAAGTGGGGGTTACACTGTGGGGGAGGGACATACAAAGCAACAAAGAAATAATCTTATAAATGCATTAGAAACACATGCATGAAAGAAACGAAAACATTAAAATACATATTTAAGGGTTCATTTTCCTAACATCACATTATCTGGCCTTTTCCGCTTGACTCATACCTATACTAGATATTGCAAATAAGGGAAACCATGGGACCTATGCTTTTTGGGCCTGGCTTACTTCACTTAATATAATTTTTTCCAAACCTTTCCATTTCCTAACAAATGGGGAAATGTCATTCTTTCTGATGGAGGCATAGAATTCTATTGTGTATATATACCACATTTTCTTGATCCATTCATCTACTGAGGGGCATCTGGGTTGGTTCCATATCTTAGCTATGGTAAATAATGCTGCAATAAACATAGTTGTGCTGGTAGCTTTAGTGTGGTCTTGTTTGTAAACATTTGGGTAAATGCCCAAAAGTGGGATTGCTGGATCATAGGGGAGATCTATGTGAAGTCTTTTGAGGAACCTCCATACTGCTTTCCAAAGTGGTTGAACAAGTTTACATTCCCACCAACAATGAAGTAAGGTTCCTTTCTGTCCACATCCCCTCCAGCATCTGTTGTTATTAGAGTTCTTGATTTTTGCTGTTCTAACTGGAGTGAGGTGATATCTCAATGTTGTTTTGATTTGCATTTCTTTTATGGCTAGGGATGTTGAACATTTCTTCATGTGTCTATTGGCCATCCTTCTTTCTTCTTCAGAGAAGCTTCTCTTTAAGTCTTTCGCCCACTTATTTATTGGGCAGTTGTTTCTTTGAGGATTTGTTGTTGGGTGGTTTAATTTTTTGAGTTCCAAGTATATTTTAGATATGAGACCCTTGTCCGTTGTATGGCTAGTAAAGATCTTCTCCCAATCAGTGGGCTTTCTATTGATCTTGCTAGCTATGTCATTTGCCCGGCAGAAGCTCTGCAATCTTATGCAATCCCATTTGTCCAACCTTTCTTTGATTTGTTGTGCTTCCGGGTCTCTATTCAGAAATTTTCGACCTGAGCCAAGGAGACCTAGGGTTTCTCCTATTCCATCCTGTAATGTTTTCAGAGTGTCTGCTTTGAGTTCAAGGTCTTTGATCCATTTGGAGTTGATTCTGGTGCAGGGTGATATATAAGGATCTAGCTTTAGTTTTCTACATGTAGTTAACCAATTTTGCCAGCACCATTTACTGAAGAGGCTGTCTTTCTTCCATTCTATTGTTTTAGCTTCCTTATCGAAGATTAGATGGCTATAGGTCTGTAGGTTCATTTCTGGGTTTTCAATTCTATTCCATTGGTCCTGAGGTCTGTTCTTATGCCAATACCAAGCTGTTTTGATTACTATGGCTTTATAGTAGAGTTTGAAATTTGGTATTGATATTCCTCCAGCAGTGTTCTTTCCGTTGAGGAGCGTTTTTGCTATTCGGGGTCTTTTATTGTTCCATATGAATTTTTGGATTGCCTCCTCTATTTCCTTGAAGAATGAGGGTGGAATTTTGATAGGTATTGCGTTGAATTTGTAGATAGCCTTGGGAAGTATTGCCATTTTCACGATGTTAATCTTGCCAATCCAGGAGCATGGGAGGTTTTGCCATTTTTTAAGTTCTGTGTTGATTTCCTTTTTCAAGATTTTAAAGTTTTCATCATAGAGGTCCTTCAGTTCTTTGGTTAAGTTAATTCCTAGGTATTTTATTTTTTGCGGGGCTATTACAAATGGAGTTGCTTTCCTAATTTCAGCCACACTTTTCTCATTGTTGGCATATAGAAAAGCCATTGATTTTTGGGGGTTAATTTTATAACCTGCTACTTTGCCAAAGTTTTGAATCAGCTTGAGTAATTTGGGAGTGGAGTCTATGGGATTCTTTAAATACAAGATCATGTCATCTGCAAAGAGGGAGAGTTTTATTTCTTCTTTCCCTATTTAGATCCCCTCTATGTCTGCATCTTGCCTTATTGCTGTAGCTAGGCATTCTAATACTAGATTGAAGAGAAGTGGAGAGAGTGGGCATCATTGTCTTGTTCCTGAGTTAAGAGGAAATGGCTTTAGTTTTTCACCATTGAGTATAATGCTGGCTGTAGGTTTGTCATATACAGCCTTTATTGTATTGAGGAATGTTCCATGGATTCCTAATTTTTCCAGAACCTTCATCATAAAGGGGTGTTGGATCTTGTCAAATGCTTTTTCTGCATCTATTGAGATAACCAAGTGGTTCTTATTCTTGCTCCTGTTGATGTGATGAATAATATTAATTGATTTGCGTATATTGAACCAGCTTTGCATTCCTGAAATGAATCCTGTTTGATCATGGTGTATGATTTTTTAGATGAATTGTTGAAGTCGATTGGCCAAAATTTTGTTGAGAAGTTTTGCATCAATGTTCATCAAAGAAATGGGTCTATAGTTCTCTTTCTTTGATGAGTCCCTGCCCGGTTTTGGGATGAGGGTTATGATGGCTTCATAGAATGTGTTCGGTAGTGAGCTTTCTCTTTCAATTTCATTGAAGAGTTGGAGGAGTATTGGTGTGAGCTCTGCGTTGAAGGCCTTGTAAAATTCCGCTGTAAAACCATCTGGTCCTGGGCTTTTCTTAGCTGGGAGGTCTCTTATTGCTGTTTCTATTTCAATGCTTGATATGGGCCTGTTAAGCTGGTTTAACTCATCTTGGTTTAGTTTTGGCATGTCAATATTTGCTAGGAAAAGGTCCATTTCTGTCAAGTTCTCAAACTTATTAGCATAAAGTTTTGAGAAGTATTCCCTTATAATGTTCTGAATCTTGGTTGTTTCCGTGGTGATGTTTCCATTCTCATCTGTGAGTTTATTAATTTGGGTGTGCTCTCTCCTTTTTCTGATAAGGTTTGCTAAGGGTCTGTCAATTTTGTTAAGTTTTTCGAAGAACCAACTCTTTGTTTTGTTGATTCTTTCTATCGTTTTTTTGGATTCTAATTCATTTAATTCTGATTTAATTTTGATTATTTCTTTCCGTCTACTGGATTGGGGTTTATCTTGCTGCTCTTTTTCAAGGAGGTTTAGATGTGTCATTAAATTGTTAGTTTCAGATCTCTCCAATTTGTTGATGTAGGAGCTCAGAGCTATAAACTTGCCTCTGAGTACTGCCTTTGCTGTGTCCCAGAGGAGCTGGTAATTTGGGTGTTCATTTTTGTTGAATAGCATGAACATTTGAATTTCCTTTCTAATCTCTTCCATGACCCACTCATGATTCAGCAGTGTGTTGTTCAGCCTCCATGTGATACCGGACTTTCTTTGGTGGCTTTTGGTGTTGAGTTCTAATTTTATTCCCTTGTGGTCAGAGAGAATGCAAGGTATAACTTCAATGTTTCTGAATTTAGACAAGTTTGCTTTGTGGCCTAAAATGTGGTCTATTTTAGAAAACGTTCCATGTGCTGCTGAGAAGAACGTGTATTCTGATGCTGCTGGGTGAAATGTTCGGTAAATGTCTGTTAAGTCTAGTTGATCTATGCAGCTGTTTAGATCTGCGGTTTCTCTGTTGAGTTTTTGCCGAGTTGATCTATCTAGTGGGGAGAGTGGTGTGTTAAAATCCCCAACGATTAATGTCTTTGGATCTATCTGGGATTTGAGGGAAAGTAGTGTTTCTTTGATAAATTTGGGTGCTCCATTGTTTGGCGAATTGATATTTAGAATTGTAATATCCTCCTGAAGGAGAGATCCTTTAATTAGTATGTAGCGACCTTCTTTATCTCTTCTCACGAATTTTAATTTGAAGTCTATTTTATCTGATATTAGGATTGCAACTCCCGCCTGTTTATGAGGGCCGTTTTCTTGGTAGATTTTGTTCCAGCCTTTAACCTTGAAAATATGTTTGTTTTTACGGGCAAGATGTGACTCCTGCAGGCAGCAGATAGAAGGGTCTTGTTTTTTAATCCTACTAGACAGTCTATGTCGCTTAATTGGAGAGTTCACTCCGTTAACGTTAAGAGATAGGACTGAGAGGTATTTGGGAGTTCCTGCCATGTTATCCACCTTCTTGGGGGCTGTGAAAACTGGGTTCTTCCTAAGGTTCTTGGATTCTCAGTTTGGGTGCAGTTTCTTGGCCTTTGTTGCGTTCTTGTTGGTTTTCTATGTGTAGGACATCTTTAAGAATCTTTTGCAGGGCTGGTTTGGTGGAGATGTATTGTTTCAATTTTTCTTTGCTATGGAAGGTTTTTATTTGGCCTTCAGTTATGAAGGAGAGTTTAGCTGGGTACAGTATTCTTGGTTGATAGTTGTTTGTTTTTAGGATGAGCTTTAAGGTTAGGATTAGGTTTAGGGTGAGGGCTAGGTTGAGGGTGAGGTTTAGGGTTAGGTTTAGGGTAAGGGTTAGGATGAGATTTAGGATTAGGATTAGGGTTAGGATTAGGGCTAGGGTGAGGGTTAGGGTGAGGGTTAGGGTTAGGGTTAGTATTAGGGTTAGGGTGAGGGTGAGTGTGAGGCTTAGGGTGAGGATTAGGCTTAAGGTTAGGGTGAGGGTTAAGTTTAGGGATTGGGCAAGGGTGAGTGTGAGGATGAGGATTAGGGTTAGGTTTAGGGTTAGGGTTAGGGTTAGGTTTAAGGTTAGGTTTAGGATTAGGGTTAGGGTGAGAGTGAGTGTAAGGGTTAGGTTGAGGGTTAGGCTTAGGCTTATGGTTAGGCTGAAGGTGAGGGTGGGGGTGAGGATTAGGTGTAGGGTGATGGTTCAGTTTAGGATTAGTGTTATTTTTATGGTTAGGTTTAGCGTTACAGTGAGGGTGAGGGTGCGGTTGAGGGTTAGGGTTAGGGTGAGGTTTAGGGTTTGGGTTAGGGTTAGAGTTAGGTTTAGGGTGAGGGTGAGGTTTAGGGTTAAAATTACGGTTCGGGTGAGGGTTAGGTTGAGGTTTAGGGTTAGTGTTAGTGTTAAGATTAGGTTTACAGTGAGAGTTAGGGGGAGGGTTAGGGTTAGGATTAGAGTTAGGGTGAGTGTGAGTGTGTGTGTTAGGGTTAGGTTTAGGGTTAGGCTTAGGGTTAGGCTGAGGGTGAGGTTGAGGGTGAGGGTTAGGATTAGGTTGAGGGGTAGGGTTCGGGTTAAGTTTAGGGTTAGAGTGAGGGTTAGGGTAAGGGTTATGGTGAGGGTGAGGGTTAGGGTTAGGTTGACGGTTAGGTTTAGGTTTAGGGTAAGGGTGAGGATGAGTGTTAGGCTTATGGTGAGGGTTAAGATGAGGGTTAGTTTTAGGATTAGGGTTATGGTGAGGGCTATTGTGAGGGTGAGGTTTAGGGGTAGGGTTAGGGTTAAGGTGAGGATGAGTGTGAGGTTTAGGGTTAGAGTTAGGGTTAGGGTGAGGCTGAGGTTGAAGTTTAGGTTTAGGGTTAGTGTTACATTTATGGTTAGGGTGAGGGTTAGGCTAAGGGTTAGGATTAGGATTATGGTAAGCGTTAGGGTGAGTCTGAGGGTTAGGCTTAGGATTAGGCTTAGGTTTAGGCCGAGGGTGAGGGTGAGGTTGAAGTTTAGGGTTAGGGTGAGTTTTAGGATTAGGGTTAGGGTGAGAGTTAGGGTTTGCCTTAAGTTTAGGGTTAGGCTGAGGGTTACGGTTAGTCTTACAGTGAGCATGAGAGTTAGGGTTAGGTTGAGGGTTAGGATTAGGGTTAGGGTTATTGTGACGTTTAGGGTTAGAGTTAGGGTGAGGGTTAGGATGAGGTTTAGTGTTAGGATTAGGGTTAGGGTGCGGGCTAGTGTGTGGTTGAGGGTTAGGGTTAGTGTTAGGGTGAGGATTAGGGTTAGGGTTAGTTTTAGGGTGAGGGTTAGGATGAGTGTTAGGGTTATGGTGACATGAGGGTCAGGGTTAGAGTTTAGGTTAGGGTTAGAATTAGTGTTAGGGTGAGGGTGAGTGTTAGGATTAGGGTT
The DNA here is from genome assembly GCF_024711535.1 of Dipodomys merriami. Classification (NCBI taxonomy): domain Eukaryota; kingdom Metazoa; phylum Chordata; class Mammalia; order Rodentia; family Heteromyidae; genus Dipodomys; species Dipodomys merriami. Next base: position 2,780,533 of record NW_027206579.1, read on the forward strand.
AGGGTTAGGGTTAGGTTTAGGTTTAGGGTTAGGATTAGTGCTAGTGTTAGTGTTGGAGTTACAGTGAGCGTGAGGGTGAGGGTGAGGTTGAGGGTTAGGTTTGGGGTGAGGTTTAGGGTTATGGTTAGGATTATGGTTATGGTGAGGGTGAGGTTTAGGGTTAGATGTAGGGTTAGGGTGCGGGTTATGTCGAGGGTTAGGATTAGGGTCAGTGTGAGGGTTAAGGTTAGGGTGAGGGTTAGGTTGAGTTTTAGGGTTAGGGTTAAGTTTAGGGTTTGGATTTGGGTTAGGGTTAGGGTGATTGTGAGGTTTACGGTTAGGTTTAGGCTTAGGCTGAGGGTGAGGGTGGGGATGAGGATTAGGTTTAGGGTGATGTTTAGGATTAGGGTTAGGATGTTGGATAGGGTGAGGGTGAGGATTAGGGTAAGGCTTAGGATTAGGCTTAGGGTTAGACTGAGTGTGAGGTTTAGTGTGAGGGTTAGGGTTAGGGTGATGTTTAGGTTCACGGTTACGGTGAGGGTTAGGATGAGGTTTAGGGTTACAGTGAGGGTTAGGGTGAGGATGACAGTAAGGGTTAAGTTGAGGTTGAGACTGAGAGTGAAGGTTAAGATAAGGGTGAGGGTTAGGGTTAGGTTTAGGGTTAGGGTATGGGTTAGGGTTAGGGTTAGGGTGAGGGTTGGATTGAGGATTAGGGTTAATGTTAGTGTGAGGTTTCGGTGAGGATGAGGGTTATTTTTAAGGTGAGGGTTAGAATTAGGGTTAGTGTGAGGGCTAGCATGAGGGTGAGGTTTAGGATTAAGGTTAGGGTTCAGGTGAGTTTTAGGATTAGGGTGAGGTTTAGGGTTAGTGTGAAGGTTAGTGTTAGGGTTAGGGTTAGTTTTAGGGTGAGGGTAAGTGTTAGGGTGAGGGTGAGGCTGAGGGTGAGGGTTATTGTTAGGTTTAGGGTTAGGGTTAGGGTTTGGGTAAGGTTTAGTGTTAGTGTTAGTGTTAGAGTTAGGGTGAGGGTGAGGTTTAGGGTAGATTTAGGATTTGGTGGAGGGTGAGTGTGAGGGTTATGGAGAGGGTTGGGCTTAGGCTTAGGGTTAGGCTGAGAGTAAGGCTGGGTGTGAGGATTAGGGTTAGGGCGATGGTTAGGGTTAGGATTAATGTAATTGTTAGTGTTAGGGTTAGAGTTACGATGAGGGTGAGGGTGCAGGTGAGGTTTAGGGTTAGGGCTAGGGTGGGGTTTAGAGTTACGGTTAGGGTTAGGGTTAGGATGAGGGTGAGGTTTAGGTTTAGATATAGGGTTAGGGGGATGGTTAGCGTGAGGGTTAGGGTTAGGGTTAGTGTTAGGGCTAGGGTGATGGTGAGGTTTAGGTTGAGGATTAGGGTTAGGGTTAGGGTTTGGGTTAGTGTGAGGGTTAGTGTCAGGGTTAGGGTTAGTGTTAGGGTGAGGGTAAGTGTTAGGGTGAGGGTTTGGGTTAGGGTAAGTGTTGTGGTTATGGTGAGGGTTAGGGTTATGTTTATTGTTATGGTTAGGGTTAGTGTTACAGTTACAGTGAGGGTGAAGGTGAGGTTTAGGGTTAGGGTTAGGGTGAGTTTTAGGTTTATGTTTAGGGTTAGAGTTAGGGTTAGTGTGAGAGTGAGGTTTACGTTTACAGTTAGGGTTAATGTCAGGGTTAGTGTTAGGGTAAGGGTTAGGATTAGTGTTAGGCTTAGGCTTAGTTTTAGGCTTAGTCCGAGGATGAGGGTGAGGGTTAGGGTTCGGGTTAGGGTCAGGGTTAGGTTTAGGGTTATGGTGAGGGATAGGATGAGTTTTAGGGTTAGGATTAGGGTTAGGGTTAGGGCTAGGGTGAGGGTTATGGTGAGGGTTAGGTTAAGGGATAGGATTAGGTTTACGGTGAGGGTGAGTAGGAGGGTTAGGGTTAGGGTTAGGATTAGGCTTAGGGTTAGGTTGAGGGTTAGGGTTAGGGTTTGGGTTAGGGTGAGGGTTATGGTTAGGGTTAGGGCTAGGATGAGGTTGATGGTTAAGATCAGGGTTAGGATCATTGTAAGTGTTATGGTTAGGGTTACATTTGCAATTAGGGTGAGGCTGAGTGTGAAGGTTAGCTTTAGGGTTAGGGTTAGTTTTAGGGTTAGGATTAGTGTTAATGTTAGTGTTAGGGTTAGAGTTACGGTTTGGGTGAGGGCGAGGGTGAGAGTTAGGGTTAGGGTTAGTGTGAGGTTTAGGGATAAGGTTAGGATTAGGGATAGGGTGTGGGTGAGGTTTAGAGTTAGAGTTACGTTGAGGGTGAGGGTTATGGTGATTGTTAGGGTTAGTGTTAGTGTTAGGGTTAGTGTTAGGATTAGGGTGAGGTTTAGGTTGAGGTTTAGGTTTAGGATTAGGTTTAGGGTGAGGGTGAGTGTGAGGGTTAAGATAAGGATTAGGCTTAGGCTTAGGGTAAGGTTGAGGGTGATGGTTGGGGAGAGGATTAGGCTTAGGGTGACGTTTAGCCTTAGGCTGAGGGTGAGGGTTAGGGTTAGGGTTAGGGTTAGGATTAGGGTTAGGGTGAGGGCTAGGGTGAAGGTGAGGGATATGGTTAGGGTTAGGCTTAAGCATAGGGTTAGGATGAGGGTGATGGTGAGGGTGGGGGTTAGGGTTATAGTGATAGATTAGGTTAGGTTTAGGGTGAGGGTTAGGATGAGAATGACGGTAAGAGTTAAGGTGAGGGTTAGCTTGAGGTTGAGGGTTAGGGTTAGGGTTAGGGTTAGGGTTAGGGTTAGACTCACGATTTGGGTTAGGGCTAGTGTGAGGTTTAGGGTGAGGATGAGGGTTAGGGTTAGAATTAGGGTTAGGGTGAGGGCTAGTGTGAGGGTGAGGTTTAGGGTTAGGGTTATGTTTCGGGTGAGGGGTAGGGTTAGGTTTAGAATTAGGGTTAGGTTTAGTGTGAGGGTTAAGTTTAGGGTGAGGGTGAGGGTGGGGGTAAGGTTTATGGTGAGGGTTAGGGAGAGGGTGAGGGTTAGGGTTAGGATTAGGGATAGGGTTAGGTTTAGGCTGAAGGTGATCGTGAGGGTGAGGGTAAGGTTTAGGCTTAGGGTTATGTTTATGGTTAGGGTGAGGTCTAGGGTGAGGGTGAGTGTTAAGGTGAAGTTGAGGTTTAGGCTGAGGGTCTTGGTTAGGTAATGGTTAGGGTTAGGGTGAGGATTAGGTGAGGTTTAGGGTGAGGGTGAGCTTTAGCGTTAGGGTGTGGGTGAGGGTTAGGGTTAGGGTGAGGGTTCGGGTAATGGTTAGGGTTACTGTGAAGTTGAAGGTTAGGATTAGGGGTAAGTGAGGGTTAGGGTTAGGGTTAGGGATAGGGTGAGGGTGAGGGTTAGGATTAGGTTTAGGGTTAGGGTGAGGTTTAGGGTGAGGGTGAGGTTTAAGGTTAGGCTTAGGTTTGGGGTGGGGGTAAGTGATAGCTTGAGGTTTAGGGTGAGTTTTAGAGTTAGCATTAGGATTAGGGTGAGGGTTAGGGTGAGGGTTAGGGTGAGGGTGAGTGAGAGAGTGAGCGTTAGGGTGAGGATTAGGGTGAGTTTTAGGGTTAGGGTGAGGGTTAGGTTAAGGGTGAGTGTTAGGGTGTGGGTTAGGTTTACGGTTATGCTTAGGGTTAGGGTGAGGTTTAGGGTTAGGATTAGGTTGAGGGTTAGGGTGATGGTTAGGGTGAGGGTGAGGGTTAGGGGTCGGGTGAGGGTTATGTTTATTATTATGGTTAGGGTCAGGTTTAAGATGATGGTGAGGTTTAGGGTGAGGGTTGGGGTGAGGGTTAGGGTTAGGGTTAAGATGAGGGTTATGATAAGGGGTAGGGTTACGGTTAGGGTGAGGGTTAGGTTTAGTGTGAGAGTTAGGGTTAGGGTTAGGTTTAGGATTAGTGTGAGTGTAAGAATTACGGTGATGATTAGGGTGAGGGTGAGGTTTAGGGTTAGGAATAGTGATAGGGTTAGTGTTATACTGAGGGTGAGCGTGAGGGTGAGGGTTAGGGTTAGGGTTAGTGTTAGGGTGAGGTCTAGGGTGAGGGTTAGGGTTAGGGTGAGGATTAGGTTGAGGGTGATGGTACTTGTAAATGTGAGGGTTAGGCGGAGGGTGAGGGTTAAGATAAGGGTGAGGTTTAGGGTTAGGGTGAGGGTTAGGGTAAGGTTTCCGGTTAGGGTTAGGTTGAGGATTAGATTGAGGATTAGGTTTAGGGTTAATGTGAGGTTTAGGGTGAGGATGAGGGTTAGGATTCGGTGGAGGGTTAGGGTTAGAATTAGGGTTAGGGTGAGGACTAGGGTGAGGTTTCAGGTAAGGATTAGGGTTAGGGTGAGGTTTAGGGTTAGGGTGACGGTGAGGTTATGGTTCAGGGTGAGGGTTAGGCTGAGAGTGAGTTTTAGGGTTAGGGTTAGGGTTAGGGTGAGAGGAAGGGTGAGGGTTAGGATGAGTGTTAGGGTGATGGTGAGGGTTAGGGTTAGGATTGGGGTCAGGGTTAGGCTGAGGGTTAGGGTGAGGGGTAGGGTTAGGGTAAGGGTGAAGATTAGGGACAGTGTGAGTGTTAGGGTTAGAGTGAGGGTAAGGGTTAGGTTCAGGGTTATGGTTAGGGTGAGGGTTAGCGTTAGGGTTAGGGTGAGGGTTAGTGTTAGGTTGGAGGTTAGGGTGAGGGTTAGGGTGGGTGTTAGGGTTCTGGTGAGAGAGAGGATTAGGGTTAGGGTGAGGGTTATGGTTAGGGTGATGTGTAGAATGAGGCTGAGGGTTAGGGTGAGGGTGAGTGTGAGGGTTAGGGTATGGGTGAGGGTTAAGGTGAGGGTGAGGGTTACAGTAACAGTGGGGGTTAGGGTTAGGGTGAGGTTAAGTGTTAGGATTAGGGTGAAGGTTACGGTTACGGTTATGGTGAGGGTTAGGGTTAGGGTGAGTGTTAGGGTTAGGGTGAGGATAAGGTAAGGGTGAGGGTGAGGGTTAGGGTTACTCTTATTGTGAGGTTTAGGGTTACGGTTATGGTGAGGGTTAGGGTTAGGGTTATGTTTAGGGTGAGGGTGAGTGTTAGAGTGAGGATGAGGTTTTTGGAGAGTGTGAGGGTTAGGGTTGCGGTGAGGGTTAGGGTTAGGGTGAGTGTTAGGGTGACGGTGAGGGTGAGGTTTAGGGTTGATGTTAGGGTTAGAGTGAGGGGTAGGGTGAGGGGTAGGGTTATGGTTAGGGTGAGGGTTAGGGTTACTGTGAGGGTTATGGTTAGGGTGAGCTTTAGGGTTACTGTGAGGGTTCAAGTTAGGGTTAGCCTTAGTGTTAGGGTGAGGGTAAGGGTTAGGTTGAGGGTTAGGGTTAGGTTGAGGGTTAGGGTTAATGTCAGGGTTAAAGTTAGGGTTAGTGTTAGGGTGAGGGTGAGGGTTAAGATTAGGTTTAGGGTTAGAGTTATTGTTAGGGTTAGAGTGAGGGTTACAGTTCAGTTTAGGGTGAGGGTGAAGGTGAGGGATATGGTTACGGTTAGGGTGAGGTTTAGGGTTAAGGTTAGGGGTAGTGTTAGGAGGAAGTTTAGGGTGAGGGGTAGGGTTAGGGATAGGGTAGGGGTAGGGTTTTGGTTAGGGTTAAGGTGAGGGTTTGGCTTAGGGTGAGGTTTAGGGTTAGGGTTAGTGTTAGGGTGAGGGATGGGTTAGCAATAGGATTAGTGTGAGGGCTAAGGTGTGGGTGAGGGTTACGGTTAGGGTTAGGTTTATGGTGAGGGTTAGGCTTAGGCTGAGAGTTATGGTTATTGGGAGGGTTGGTGTTAGGGTTAGGCTTAGTGTTAGGGTGAGGATAAGGGTTAGAGTGAGGTTTAGGTTTAGGGTGAGGGTTAGGGTTAGGGTGAGGGTCAGGTTTAGGGTTAGGGTTAGGCTGAGGGTTAGGTCAGAGTTAGAGTTAGGGTTAGGGTAAGGGTTAGCGTTAGGGTGAGGTTTAGGTTTAGGATTAGTGTCAGAGTTATGGTTATGTTTAGGGTGAGGCTTTCGGATTAGGGTTAGGGTTAGGGTTAGGTAGAAGGTTAAGGTGAGGGTGACGGTTAGGGTTAGTTTTAGGTTTATCGTGTGAGTAAGTGATAGTGTGAGAATTAGGGTGAGTGTTAGAGTTAGCATTAGGGTTAGAGTGAAGTTTAGGGTGAGGGATATGGGTAGGGTTAAAGTGAGCTTGAGGGTGAGGGTTAGGGTTAGGGTTAGGGTGGGTTTTAGGGTTAGGGTGAGGATTAGTGTTAGTGTTAGAGTGAGGGTAAGGGTAAGGGTGAGGGTGAAGGTTAGGGTTAGAGTTAGGCTGAGGGTTAGGTTTAGTGTGTGGTTTAGGGTGAGGATCAGGTTAAGGCTTATTGTGAGGTAAGGGTGAGGGTTAGGGTTAGTGTTAGGGTGAGGGTTAGGGATAAGGTTAGGGTTAGGGATAGGGATAGGGTTAGGGTGAGGGTTAGGGTAATGGGTATGGTTATGTTAGGGTGAGGGTTAGGTTTAGTGTAAGTATTAGGGTTAGGGTTAGGTTTAGGATTAGTGTGAAGGTAAGAATTAGGGTGACGGTTAGGGTGAGGGTGAGGTTTAGGGTTAGGATTAGGGTTATGGTTAGTGTTATGCTGAGGGTGATGGTGAGGGTGAGGGTGAGTGTGAGTTTTAGGGTTAGGGTTAGGTTGAGGGTTATGGTTAGGGTTAATTTGAGGGTGGTATGAGGGTGAGGTTTAGGGTGAGGGAAAGGGTTATGGTGAGGGCCTGGGTGAGTGTGAGGTTTAGGGTTAGGGTGAGGGTTTGAGTTAGGTTTAGTGTGAGGGTTATGGTGAGTGGTAGGATTAGGTTTAGGGTGAGGTTAGGTTTAGTGTGAGGGTTACGGTTAGGGTTAGGGTGAGGGTGAGGTAAGGGTTATGGTGAGGGTTAGGGTGAGGGCAAGGGTTAGAGATAGGAATAGGGATAGTGTTAGGGTTAGGCTGAGGGTGAGGATGAGGGTGCGGGTGAATTTTAGGGTTAGGGTTACGGTTAGGGTGAGTGCTAGGGTGAGGGTGAGGGTTAGGGTGAAGGTGAGTGTAAGGGTGAGGGTCTTGGTTAAGTAATGTTAGGGTTAGGGTGAGGATTAGGTGAGTGTTAGGGTGAGGGTGCAGGTTCAGGTGATGGTGAGGGTTAGGATGAGGTTGAGGTTTAGTAACCCTAACCGGGTTAGGTGAGGGTTAGGGTTCAGGTTAGGGTTAGGGTTAGGTTAGGGTTAGGGTTAGGCTTAAAGTTAGGGTAAGAGTTAGAGTTAGGGGTAGGGTTATGGTTAGGGTGAGTATTAGGTTTAATGTGAGGGTTAGGGTTAGGGTGAGGATAAAGTAAGGGTGAGAGTTAGGGTGAGGGTGAGGTTTAGGGTTACTATTAGAGTGAGGGTTAGGCTTAGGTTTAGTGTTAAGGGGAGGGTTAGGATGACGGTTAGGGTTAGGCTTAGGGTTAAGGAGAGGGTGAGTGTGAGCGTGAGGCTTAGGGTGAAGGTTAGGGTTAGGGTAGAGGTTAGTATTAGGGTTAGTGTGAGGGTTTGGGTTAGGCTTAGGGTTACGGAGAGGGTGAGGGTGACCGTGAGGGTTAGGGTTAGGGTGAACGTTAGGGTTAGGGTGGAGGTTGGTATTAGGGTTAGTGTGAGGTTTAGGGTGAGTGTTAGGCTGAGGGTGAGGGTTAGGGTTAGGGTTAGCATTAGGGTTAGGGTCAGGTTTAGGGTGACTGTGAGGTTTAGGGTGAGGTATAGGGTTAGGGTTAAGGTGACAGTTAGGTTAAGGGGTAGCCTTACAGTTAGGGTGAGGGTTAGGTTTAGTGTGAGAGTTAGGGTTAGGGATAGGGTTAGGTTTAGCGTGAGGGGTAGGGTAAGGGGTAGGGTTATGATTAGGGTGAGGGTTAGGTTTAGTGTGAGTGTTAGGGTTAGGAGAAGGTTTAGGGTTAGGGTTAAGCTTAGGGTTAGGGTGAGGTTTTGGGTTAGGTTTAGGTGTAGGATGAGGGTTAGGCTGAGGGGTAGGTGTAGGGTTAGGTGAGGGTTAGGGTTAGTGTGAGGGTTAGGTTTAGGGTTAGGTTGAGGGTAAGGATTAGTGTGAGGGTTAGGGTGAGGGTGAGTGTTAGGGTTAGGCGGAGGGTAGGGGTTAGGGTGAGGGTTAGATTGATGGTGAGGTTTATGGTTAGCATTAGTGTAAGTGTTAGGGTGAGAGTTAGGGTTAGGGTTAGGGATAGGGTGAGTATTAGGATTAGGATTAGTGTTAGGGTGAGCATTAGGCTGAGGGGTAGGGTTAGGGTTAGGCTTAGTCTTAGGGTTAGGCTTAGGGTGAGGGTGGGGTTGAGGATTAGGGTTAGGGTGATGGTTAGGGTTAGGGTTAGGGTGAGGGTTAAGATGAGGGTTAGGGTGAGGGTAAGGGTTAAGGTGAGGGTTAGGGTGAGGGTGAGGGTTATGTTTACCATTATGGTTAGGGTAAGAGTTAGCGTGAGGGTTAGGTTTAGTTTTAGGTTTAGGGTGAGTGTGAGGGTGAGGGTTAGGTTTAGGGTTCGGGTGAGGGTTAGGTTTAGTGTTAGGGTTAGGTTGTGGGTTATGGTTAGGGTTAGTGTGAGGGTGAGGGTGAGGGTTAGGGTGTGGGTGAGGTTGAGGTTTAGGGTTAGGAATAGGGTGGGGCTGAGTGTGAGTGTGAGGTTTAGGGTGAGGAATAGGGATAGGGTGAGGGTGAGTGTTAGGGTGAGGTTTAGTGGTAGGTTAGGGTGAGTATTAGAGTTACGGTGATGGTTAGTATGAGGGTTAGTTTAAGGTTAAGGGTGAGGGTTAGGGTGAGGGTTAGTGTTAGGAGGAAGTTTAGGGTGAGGGGTAGGGTTAGGGTTAGGGTGAGGATTAGGGTTATTTTGACCATTAGGGTAAGGGTTAGGGTTAGGGTTAGGTTGATGGTTAGGGTTTTGGTTAGGGTTAAGTTGAGGGTGAGGGTTAGGGTGAGGTTTAGTGATAGGGTTAGGGTTAGGGTGAGGGTAAGAGTTAGGGTGGAGTTTAGGATTAGTGTTAGGGTTATGGTTAGGGTGAGGCTTAGTGTTAGGGTTAGGGTTAGTGTTAGGAGGAAGTTTAGGGTGAGGGTTAGTGTTAGGTTGAGGGATAGGGTTAGCAATAGTGAAAGTGTGAGGGCTAAGGTGATGGTGAGGTTTAGGGTTAGGGTTAGGTTTAGGGTGAGGGTTAGGCTTAGGCTGAGGGTAGGGTTATTGGGAGCATTGGTGTTAGGGTTAGGCTTAGTGTTAGGGTGAGGGTAAGGGTTAGGCTGAGGTTTAGGTATAGGGTGAAGGTTAGGGTTAGGGTGAGGGTCAGAGTTAGTGTTAGGGTTAGGCTGAGTGTTAGGTGAGGGTTAGGGTTAGGGTTAGGGTAAGGGTTAGCGTTAGGGTTAGGGTTAGAGTTAGGATTAGTGTTAGAGTTAGGGTGAGGGTTAGGGTGAGGGTTTCAGGTTAGGGTTCGGGTTAGGTTGAGGGTTACGGTGAGGGTGAGGATTAGGATTAGGCTTAGTTTTATCGTGTTGGTATGTGATAGTGTGCGGTTAGGGTGAGTGTTAGATTTAGCATTAGGGTTAGAGTGAAGGTTAGGGTGAGTGTTAGGGTTAGGGTTAAGGTGATCTTGAGGGTGAGGGTTAGGGTTAGGGTTATGATGAATTTTAGGTTTAGGGTGAGGGTTAGGGTTCGTGTTAGTGTGAGGTTAAGGGTGAGGGTGACGGTTAGGTTTAGTGTAAGGGTGAGGATTAGGTTTAGTGTGAGGTTTAGGGTGAGGATGAGGTTAAGGCTTTGGGTGAGGTTTAGGGTAAGGTTGAGTGTTACGGTTAGGGTTAGCGTAAGGGTGAGGGTTAGGGTGAGGGTTAGGGTTAGGATAGGGTTAGGTTTAGGGTGAGGTTTAGGGTAAGGGGTAGGGTTATGATTAGGGTGAGGGTTAGGTTTAGTGTGAGTGTTGGGGTTAGGATTAGGGTTAGGATTAGTGTGAAGGTAAGAATTAGGGTGACGGTTAGGGTGAGGGTGAGGTTTAGGGTTAGGATTAGGGTTATGGTTAGTGTTATGCTGAGGGTGATGTTGAGGGTGAGGGTGAGTGTGAGTTTTAGGGTTAGGGTTAGGGTGAGGGTTAGGGTGAGGGTTAGGTTTAGGGTGAGGGAGAGGGTGAGGTTGAGGGTGAGTGTTAGGGTTAGGAGAAGGTTTATGGTTAGGATTAAGCTTAGGGTTAGTGTGAGGTTTTGGGTTAGGTTTAGGTGTAGGATGAGGGTTAGGCTGAGGGGTAGGTGTAGGGTTAGGTGAGGGTTAGGGTTAGTGTGAGGGTTAGTTTTAGGGTTAGGTTGAGGGTAAGGATTAGTGTGAGGGTTAGGGTGAGGGTGAGTGTTAGGGTTAGGCGGAGGGTAGGGGTTAGGGTGAGGGTTAGATTGATGGTGAGGTTTATGGTTAGCATTAGTGTTAGTGTTAGGGTGTGGGTTAGGGTTAGTGTTAGGGATAGGGTGAGTATTAGGATTAGGATTAGTGTTAGGGTGAGCATTAGGCTGAGGGGTAGGGTTCGGGTTAGGCTTAGTCTTAGGGTTAGGCTTAGGGTGAGGGTGGGGTTGAGGATTAGGGTTAGGGTGATGGTTAGGGTTAGGGTTAGGGTGAGGGTTAAGATGAGGGTTAGGGTGAGGGTAAGGGTTAAGGTGAGGGTTAGGGTGAGGGTGAGGGTTATGTTTACCATTAGGGTTAGGGTAAGAGTTAGCGTGAGGGTTAGGTTTAGTTTTAGGGTCAGGGTGAGTGTGAGGGTTCGGGTTAGGTTTAGGGTTCGGGTGAGGGTTAGGTTTAGCGTTAGGGTTAGGCTGTGGGTTAGGGTTAGGGTTAGTGTGAGGGTGAGGGTGAGGGTTAGGGTGTGGGTGAGGGTGAGATTTAGGGTTAGGAATAGGGTGGGGTGAGTGTGAGTGTGAAGTTTAGGGTGAGGAATAGGGATAGGGTGAGGGTGAGTGTTAGGGTGAGGTTTAGTGGTAGGTTAGGGTGAGTGTTAGAGTTAGGGTGATGGTTAGTATGAGGGTTAGTTTAAGGTTAAGGGTGAGGGTTAGGGTGAGGGTTAGGGTTAGGATTAAGTTAGGGTGAGGGTGAGGGTGAGCGTTTGGGTTAGCGTTAGGGTTAGGGATAGGTTTAGGGTTAGGGTGAGTTTTAGGATGAGGGTTAGGATTAGGGTTAGGGTTAGGGTTTACGTGAGGGTTAGGGTCAGGGTGAGGGTAAGGGTTAGGGTTAGATTTACGGTGAGAGTAATGGTTAGCATGAGGTTTACGGTGAGTGTGAGGGTTAACGTTAGCATTAGGGTTAGGGTGATGTTTAGGGTGAGGGTTAGGGTTAGGTTTATGGTTAGGGTGAGGTGAGGGTGAGGGTGATTGTGAGGTTTATGGGTAGGGTGAGAAATAGGTTTAGGGTGAGGGTTAGGCTTTGGGTTAGGGTGCAGATGTGCGTGAGGGTGACAGTGAGGCTTAGGGTGAGGGTGAGTGTGAGTGTGGGGGTTATGCTTAGAGTTAGGTTTAGGGTTAGGGTTAGTGTGAGGGTGAAGGTGAGGGTTAGGGTTAAGAGTAGGCTTAGGTTTAAATTTAGGCTGAGGGTGAGCGTGATGGAGAGGGTAACGGTTAGGCTTAGGGTTAGGGTTGGTGTGAGGGTTAGGGTGAGGGTAAGGTTAAAGGTTAGGGTGAGGGTGAGGGTTAGGGTTAGGGTTAGGGTGAGGATTAGGATTAGGGTGAGGTTAGAGTTAGGGTGAGGTTTATTGTTAGTGTGAGGGTTAGTGTTAGTGTTAGCTTGAGGGTAAAGGTTAGGTTGAGGGTTAGGGATAGGGTTAGGTTTAGGGTGAGGTTTCGGGTTAGGGTGAAGGTTAGGGTCAGTGTGAGTGTTAGGGTTAGCATTATGGTTAGGGTGAGGGTTAGTGTGAGGGTTAGCGTAAGGTTAGTGTGAGGGTTAGGTTTAGGGTGAGGGTTAGGTTGAGGGTGAGAGTAATGTTAAGTGTGAGGGTTAGGGTTATGGTGAGGATGATGGTAAGCTTGTGGGTTAGGGTGAGGGTTAGGTTTAGGTTTACAGTAAGGGTGAGGGTTAGGGTGAGTGTTAGGTTTGGGGTTAGGGTTAGGTTGAGGGTGAGATTGAGGGTTGGGAATAGGGTGAGGGTTAGGTTTAGGGTGAGGGTTAGGATTAGGATTAGGTTTAGGGTGAGGCCTAGGGTGAGGGTGAGGGTTAGGGTTAGGGATAGGGTTAGGTTGAGGGTTAGGGTTAGGCTGAGGATTAGGGATAGTGTAATGGCTAGTTTTAGGATTAGGGTTAGTGTTAGGGTGAGCGTAAGTTTTAGGGTTAGGTTTAGGGTTACGGTGAGGTTGAGGGTTAGGTTAAGGGTGAGGGTTAAGGTTAGGGTGAGGGTGAAGGTGAGGGTTAGGATAAGGGTTAGGGTTAGGGTTATTTTTAGGTTTAGGGTTAGGTTTATGGTTATGTTGAGGGTGAGGGTGAGGGTGAGGGTTAGGGTTAATGTGAGGTTTAGGGTTAGGGTTACGTTTAGGGTTAGGGTTAGGATGAGGTTTAGGGTGAGGGGTAGGGTTAAGGTTAGGGTGAGGGTTAGGGTTAGTCTGAAGGTTAGGGTTTGGGTTAGGATTAGGTTACGTTGAGGTTTAGGTTTTAGATTAGGGTTAGGGTGAGAGTGAGGGTTAGGGTGAGATTAAGGGTTAGATTAGGTTTAGGGTTAGGGTGAGGGTAAGGGTTAGGATGAGGGTTAGGCTTAGGGTCAGGTTTAGGTTGAGGTTGAGGTTTAGGGTTAGTGTTAGGTTGAGGTGAAGTTTTAGGGTGAGGTTTAGGGTGAGGGTGAGTGTTAGGGTTAGCATTAGGGTTAGGGTGTGGTTTAGTGTGAGTGTTTTGGTTAGTTTAGGGTGAGGTTTTGGGTTAGTGTGAGGGTTAGGGTGAGGGTACGGTAAGGGTATGGGTGAGGTGTTTGGTGAGGGTGAGGGTTACGGAAAGTGAGAGGGTTAGCGTTAGGGTGAGGGTTAGAGTTACGGTTAGGAAAAGGGTTAGTGTGAGGGATAAGGTGAGGGTGAGGATTAGGGTTAGGGTTAGGTTTAGGTTGAGGGTTAGGTTTAGGCTGAAGATTAGGGTTAGTTTGAGTGTTGGTGTTAGGTTTAGGCTTAGTATTAGGGTGAGGGTAAGGTTTAGGGTGAGGGTTAGGTTTAGGGTGAGGGTTAGGGTTAGGGTGAGGGTGAGGGTTAGGTTTAGGGTGAGGGTAAGTTTTAAGGTAAGGTCTAGGTTTAGGGTTATTGAAGGTTTTGTTGAGGTTTAGTATTAGGGTTAGTGTAAGGGTTAGGGTTAGGGTTAGTGTGAGGATTAGGTTGAGGGTTAGCTTGACGTTTAGGGTTAGTGTGAGGGTTAGGGTTAGGCTGAGGGTGAGGGTGAAGGTGAGAGTTAGGGTTAGGATTAGGGTTAGGGAGAGGTTTTGGGTTTGGTTTAGGGTTAGGATGATGGTTAGGGTGAGGGGTAAGTTTAGGTTTAGGGTGAGGTTAGATTTATTGTGAGGGTTAGCGTTAGGTTTAGGGTTAGGGTGAGGGTGAGGATATGGTTTAGGGTGCGGGTTAGGGTGAGGGTTAGGGTTAGGGATAGGGTTAGGTTTAGGGTGACTGTTAGCTTGAGGGTTTGGTTTAGGTTTAGGGTTAAGGTTTCGGATGAGGGTTCGGACTCAGTTTAGGGTTAGGTTAAGGGTTTCGTGTTTGGGTTACTGTTAGGGTTAGGGTGAGGTTTATGGTGAGGGTGAGGGTTAGGGTTATGTTTAGGTTTATGGTGTGTTTAAGTGATAGCGTGAGGGTTAGAGTGAGTGTTAGAGTTATTAGTAGGGTTTGGGTGAGGGTGAGGGAGAGGGTTAGGGTTTGGGTTAGCATGAGGGTGAGGGTGAGGGTGACGGTTAGGGTTAGAGTTCGGGTGAGGGTTAGGTTTAGTGTGAGGTTTAGAGTGAGGATGAGGTTAAGGGTTAGGGTGAGGGTTAAGGTAAAGGTGAGGGTTAGGGTTAGGTTTAGTGTTAGGGTGAGGGTTAGGGTTAGGTTTAGGTTTAGGGTGACGGGGAGGTTTAGGGTTAGGTTTAGGGTGAGTGATAGGGTGCGGGCTAGGGTTAGGGTGAGGGTTAGGGTTAGGGTGAGGGTTAGGGTTAGGGTTAGTTTGTGGGTGGTGTAAGGGTGAGGTTTAGGATGATGGTTAGGATTAGGGTGAGGGCTAGGGTGAGGGTTAGGGTTAGCGTTAGGGTGAGGGTTAGGGTTAGGTTTAGGTTGATGTTTGGGGTGAGGGGTAGGGTTAGATTTAGGGTGAGGGTTAGGGTTAGTGAGAGCGTTATGGTTAGGCTTAGGGTGAGGATGGCGGTAAGGTTTATGGTGAGGGTTATGATGGGGTTGATGGTTAGGGTTAGGATTAGGGGTAGGGTTAGGGTAAGGCTGAGCATGAAGGTGAGAGTGCGGGTGAGGTTTAAGGGTAAGGTTACGTTTAGGGTGAGGGCTGGGGTGAGGGTGAGGGTTAGGGTGAAGGATAGGGTGAGGGTGAGGGCCTTTGTTAGATAATGGTTAGGGTTAGCGTGAGGATTAGGTGAGGGTGAGGGTGAGGGTGAGCTTTAGGGATAGGGTGTGGGTGCGTGTTAGGTTTAGGGTGGGGGTTCAGGTGATGTTGAGTGTTAGGGTAAGGTTGAGATTTAGGGTTAGGTGAGGGTTAGGTTTAAGGTTAGGGTTAGAGTTAGGATGAGGGTTTGGGTGAGGGATACTGTTAAGGTTAGGGTGAGCATTAGGGTTAATGTGAGGGTTAGGGTTAGGGTGAGGTTAATGTTAGAGTGACGGTTCGGGTGAGAGTTAGGGTTAGGTTTACTGTTAGTGTGAGGGTTAGGGTTAGATTTAGTGTTAAGTTGAGGGTGAGGGTGAGGGTTAGGGTTAGGCTTAGGGTTAAGGTGAGGTTGAGGGTGAGGATGAGGGTTAGCTTGAGTGTTAGGGTTAAGGTGAGTGTTAGGTTTACGATTAGGGATATTGTTAGGATTAGGTTTAGGGTGAGGGTGAGGATGAGGGTGAGGGTGAGGGTGTGGGATAGGGTTAGGGTTAGGTTTAGGGTGAGCATGAGGGTTGGGGTTAGGGTGAGGGGTAGGGTTAAGTATAGGGTGAGGGTTAGGGTTAGTGTGAAGGTTAAGGTTATGGTTAGGGTGAGGTTTAGGCTGAGGGTTAGGGTTTGGATTAGGGTTAGGATGAGGGTGAGGGTTAGGGTGAGGTTTATGGTTAGTTTAGGGTTGGGTTTATGGTGAGGGTTAGGGTGAGGGTAAGGATTAGGTTGAGGGTTAGGGTTAGCGTGAGGTTTAGGGTGAGATTGTGGGTTAGGGTTAGGGTTAGAGTGAGGTTCATGTTTAGGGTGAGGGTTAGGGTGAGGGCGAGTGTTAGGGTTAGCATTAGGGTTAGGGTGAGGTTTAGTGTGAGTGTTTTGGTTAGGTTAAGTTGAGGTTTTGGCTTAGTGTGAGGGTTAGTGTGAGGGTAAGGTAAGGGTAAGGGTGAGATTTTTGGTGACGGTGAGGGTTACGGAAAGGGTGAGGGTTAGGGTTAGGGTTAGGGTTAGGGATAGGAAAAGGGTTAGTGTGAGGGATAAGATGAGGGTGAGGATTTGGGTTAGGATTAGTTTTAGGTTGAGGGTTAGGTTTAGGCTGAGGTTTAGGGTTAGTGTGAGGGTTTGTGTTAGGGTTAGGCTTAGTGTTAGGGTGAAGGTTAGGGTTAGGGTGAGGGTGAGGGTTAGGGTGAGTTTTAGGGTTAGCTTAGGGTTAGGTTTAGGGAGAGGGTTAGGGTGAGGGTAAGGATTAGGGTGAGGGTTGGGGTTAGGGTGAGGTTTAGGGTGAGGTTGTGGGTTAGGGTTAGGGTTAGAGTGAGGTTCAGGTTTAGGGTGAGGGTTAGGGTGAGGGTGAGTGTTAGGGTTAGCATTAGGTTTAAGGTGAGGTTTAGTGTGAGTGTTTTGATTAGGTTAGGTTGAGGTTTTGGGTTAGTGTGAGGGTTAGGGTGAGGGTAAGGTAAGGGTAAGGGAGAGGTTTTTGGTGAGGGTTAGGGTTACTTAAAGGGTGAGGGTTAGGGTTAGTGTTAGGAAAAGGGTTAGTGTGAGGGATAAGTTGAGGGTGAGGATTTGGGTTAGGGTTAGGTTTAGGTTGAGGGTTAGGTTTAGGCTGAGGGTTAGGTTTAGTGTGAGGGTTTGTGTTAGGGTTAGGCTTAGTATTAGGGTGAAGGTTAGGGTTAGGGTGAGTGTTAGGGTTAGGGTGAGGGTAAGGGTTAGGGTTAGGACTAGATTTATGGTTATTGAGGATTTTGGTGATGTTTAGGGTTAGGGTTAGTGTAAGGGTTATGGTTAGGTTTAGTGTTAAGGATTAGGTTGAGGGTTAGCGTGATGGTTAGGGTTAGTGTGAGGGTAAGGGTTAGGCTGAGGGTGAGGGTGAGGTTGAGAGTGTTAGGGTTAGGGTTAGTTATGATGAGGGTGAGGGTTAGGGTTAGGATTAGTGTTAGGGATAGGTTTTGAGTTAGATTTAGGGAGGATGAGGGTTAGGGTGAGGGGTAAGGTTAGGTTTAGGGTGAGGGTTAGAGTTATTGTAAGCGTCAGCGTTAGGGTTAGGGTTAGGGTGAGGGTGAGTATAAGGTTTAGGGTGAGGGTTAGGGTGAGGGTTAGGGTTTGGGATAGGGTTAGGGATAGGGTGACACTTAGCTTGAGGGTTAGGTTTAGGGTTAGGGTTAAGGATTCGGGTGAGGGTTAGGGTTCAGGTTAGGGTTAGGCTTTCGTGTTTGGGTTAGGGTTAAGTTTAGGGTGAGATTTAGGGTGAGTGTGAGGGTTAGGTTTAGGTTTATGGTGTGGGTAAGTGATAGCGTGAGGGTTAGGGTGAGTGTTAGAGTTACCAGCAGGGTTAGAGTGAAGGTTAGGGTAAGGGTTAGGGTTAGGGATAAGGTGAGCTTGAGGGTGATTGTTAGGGTTAGGGTTAGGGTGAGTTTTAGGTTTAGGGTGAGGGTTAGGGTTAGGGTTAGCATGAGGGTGAGGGTGAGGGTGACGGTTAGGGTTAGAGTTTGGGTGAGGTTTAGGTTTAGTGTGAGGTTTAGGGTGAGGATGAGGTTAAGGTTTAGGGTGAGGGTTAAGGTAAGGGTGAGGGTTAGGGTTAAGGTTAGTGTTAGGGTGAGGGTTAGGGTGAGGGTTAGGGTTAGGGTTAAGGTTAGGATTTGGGTGAGGGGGAGGGTTAGGGTTCAGTTTAAGGTGAGGGCTAGTGTGGGGGTTAGGGTTAGGGTTAGGGTGAGTGTTAGGTTTACGGTTAGTTTGAGGGTGGTGTGAGGGTGAAGTTTAAGATGAGGGTTAGGATTAGGGTGAGGGCTAGGGTGAGGGTGAGGGTTAGTGTTAGGGTGAGGGTTAGGTTTAGGTTAGGTTGAGGTTTGGGGTGAGGGGTAGGGTTAGGTTTAGGGTGAGGGTAAGGTTTAGTGTGAGGGTTAAGGTTAGGGATATTGTGAGGGTGAGGGTAAGGGTTATGGTGAGTGTTATGATCAGGTTGAGGGTTAGGGTTAGGATTAGGGGTAGGGTAAGGTAAGGCTGAACACGAGGGTGAGGGTGCGGGTGAGGATTAGAGTAAGGGTTACGTTTAGGGTGAGGGCTAGTGTGAGGGTGAGGGTTAGGGTGAAGTTTAGGGTGAGGGTGAGGGTGAGGGTCTTTGTTAGATAATGGTTAAGGTTAGTGTGAGGATTAGGTGAGGGTTAGGGTTAGGGTGAGCTTGAGGATTAGGGTGTGGGTGAGCGTTAGGGTTAGTGTGAGGTTTCGAGTGATGGTAAAGGTTAGGGTAACGTTGAAAATTAGGGTTAGGTTTAGATGAGGGTTAGGTTTAGGGTTAGGATTAGAGTTAGGGTGAGGGTTCGGGTGAGGTGTACTGTTAAGGTTAGGGTAAACATTAGGGTTAATTTGAGGGGTAGGGATAGGGTGAGGATAAAGTTCGGGTGACGGTTAGGGTGAGGGTGAGGGTTAGGGTTACTGTTAGGGTGAGGGTTAGAGTTAGCTTTAGTGTTAAGTTGAGGGTGAGTGTTTGGGTTAGTGTTCGGCTTAGGGTTAAGGTGAGGGTGATGGTGAGGATGAGGGTTAGAGTGAGGGTTAGCATTAGGGTGAGGGTTAGGTTTAGGGTTAGGGTTAGGGTTATTGTTAGGGTTAGATTTAGGGTGAGGGTGAGGATGAGGGTGAGGGTGAGGGTGTGGGTTAGGGTTAGGGTTAGGTTTAGAGTGAGGGTGAGGGTTAGGGTTAGGGTTAATGTTAGGCTTAGGGTGATTGTTACGGTTAGTGTGAGGCTTAGTGTTAGGGTTAGGGTTGGTGTTAGGGTGAGGGAAAGTGTTAGGGTGAGGATTAGGGTTAGGGTGAGGGTTAGGAATAGGTTGAGGGTTTGGATTAGGGTTCTGGTTAAGGTGAGGGTGAGGGTGATGTTTAGGGTTAGGGTTAGGTTGAGGGTTAGGGTGAGGTTTAGGTTTAGGGTGAGGGTTAGGGTTAGGGTGAGAGTTAGCCTTAGTGTTAATTTGAGGGTGGGGTGAGGGTCAGGTTTAGGGTGTGGGTTAGGGTTAGGGTGATGGCTAGATTAGTGTGATGATTAGGGTTAGGGTGAGAGTTAGGGTTAGGTTTAGGGTGAGGGATACGGTGAGGTTTAGGTTTAGGATTAGAGTGAGGGTTAGGTTTAGTGTGAGGGTTACGGTTAGGGTTAGGGTGAGGGTGAGGGTTAGGGTTAAGGGTGAGGGTTAGGGTAATGCTGAGGGTTATGTTTAGGATTAGCTTTAGAGTTAGGTTTAGGCTGAGGGTGAGAGTGAGGGTGAGTGTGAGGTTTAGGATTAGGGTTAGGTTTATGGTGAGGGGTAGTGTGAGGGTGAGTGTTAGGGTAAAGATGAGGGCGAGGTTGAGGGTGAGGGTCTCGGTTAGGTAGAGGTTAGGGTTAGGTTGAGGATTAGGTGAGAGTTAGGGTGAGGGTGAGGGTTAGGTTTAGGGTTAGAGAGAGGGTTATGTTAGGGGTTAAGGTTAGAATTAGGGTGAGGGTTAGGGTGAGGGTGAGTGTTAGGATTAGGGTTAGAGAGAGGGTTAGGTTAGGGGTTAAGTTTAGAATTAGGGTGAGGGTTAGGGTGAAGGGTAGGGTTAGAGTTAGGGTGAGCATAAAGGTTAATGTGAGGGTTAGGGTTAGGGTGAGGATAAAGTAAGGGTGAGGGTTAGGGTTACTGTTAGGGTGAGGTTTAGTGTTAGGATTAGTGTTAAGGTGAGTGTAAGGGTGAGGGTTAAGGTTAGGCTTAGGGTTAAAATGAGGGTGAGGGTGAGGGCGAGGGTTAGTGTGAGGTTTAGGGTTAGGGTGATTGTTAGGTTTAGGGTTAGGGTTTGGGTTATTTTTAGGGTTAAGGTTAGGGTGAGGGTGAGGATAAGGTTTAGTGTGATGTTTAGGGTGAGTGTGATGGTTAGGGTGAGGTTGAGGGTGAGGTTTTGGTTGAGTGTTTGGGTTAGGTTTAGGGTGAGAGTGAGTGTGAGGGTTAGGGTCAGTGTTAATATTAGGCTTAGGATTAGGCTGAGGGTGAGGGTGAGTGTGAGAGTTAGGGTTAGGGTTAGTGTGAGGCTTAGGCTTAGGGTGAGGGTGAGGGTTAGGGATAGGGTCATGGTTAGGGTGGGGGTGAGGGTGAGGCTTAGGGTGAGGGTGAGGGTGAGTGTTAGGGTGCGGGTAAGTTTTAGGGTTAGATTTAGGGTTAGGGTGAGGGTTAGGATGATGGTTACGATGAGGGGCAGGGTTAGGGTTATGGTGAGGTTCAGGGTTAGTTTGAGGGTATCCGTTACGGTTGGGTTTAGGGAGAAGGTTAAGGTGAGGGTTAGGGATAGGTTTAGGTTTAGGCTGAGGGTTAGGGTGAGGGTAAGTTTTAGGGTGAGGGTTAGGGTGAGTGTGAGGGTTAGGTTTAGGGAGAGATTTAGGTTGATGGAGAAGATTAGAGTTCCGTTTAGGGTGAAGTTGAGGGTGATGGTGTGGGTTAGGGTAAGGATTAGGTTTAGGGTTAGGGTTAGGGTTATTGTTAGGGTTAGGGTTACGGTTAAAGTGAGGTTGCGGGTGAGGTGAGGTTTAGCGTTAGGGTTAGCGTTAGGGTCAGGGTTTTGGTGAAGGTAAGTGTTGGGGTGAGGGATAGGGTTAGGGTGAGGTTGAGGGTGAGGTTGAGAGTTAGTGTTAGGTTTAGGGTTAGGGTGAAGTTTAGGGTGAGGTTGAGGTTTAGTGTTAGGGTTAGTGTTAGGATGAGATTAAGGGTTAGGTTGAGGGTTAGGGTGAGTGTTAGGGTTAAGTTAGGGTGAGGGTTAGGGTTAGGGTGAGGTTTAGGGTTAGTGAAGGTTAGTGTTAGGGTTAGGCTTAGTGTTAGGTTGAGGGTAATGTTTAGATTGAGGTTTAGGTTGCGGGTGAGGGATAGGGTTTGTGTGAGGGTTAAGGATAGGGTGAGGATTAGGCTTAGGTTTAGGGTGAGGGTGAGTGTGAGGGTTAGGGTTAGGGTTAGGCTTAGGCATTGGGTTAGGCTGAGGGTGGGGTTGAGTGTGAGTGTTAGGGTTAGGGTGAGGGTTAGGGTTAGGGTTAGGAATAGGGTGATGTTTAGGGTGAGGGTTGTTGTAAGAGTAGGTGTTAGGGTTACACTTAGTGTTAGGGTGAGTTTAAGGGTTAGGTTGAGGATTAGCATTAGGGTGAGGGTTAGGGTTAATGTGAGGGTTTGGGTTTCGGTAAGGGTGAGGTTGAGGGTGATGGTGAGGCTTAGGGTTAGGGTGAGTGTGAGGGTGAGTGTGAGTGTTAGGGTGAGGTTTAGGCTTAGGCTGAGGGTTCGGCTGAGTGTGATGGTGAGGGTGTGGGTGAGGATTAGAGTTAGGGTGAGTTTTAGGGTTAAGGTTAGCGTGAGGGTTTGGGTTAGGCTTAAGTTTAGGATGAGGTTTAGGTTGAGAGGTACGGTTATGGTTAGTGTGAGCGTTAGGGTTAGCGTTAGGGTTAGGGATAGGTTTAGGGTTAGGGTGAGGTTTAGGATGAGGTTTAGGGTTATGGTAAGGGTTAGGGTTAGGTTTAGGATGAGGGTTAGGGAGAAGGTTAGGATGAGGGTTTGGGTGAGGGTTCGGTTTAGGGTTCGGGTTAGGGTTATGGTGAGGGTGGAGGTGAGGGTGAGAGTGAAGTTTAGGGTTAGAGTTAGGATGAGGGTGAGGATTAGGGTTAGGGTTAGGGTTAGGTTTAGGCTGAGGATAAGGCTGAGGGTGTGGGTGAGGATTAGGGTTAGGTTGAGTGTTAGGGTTAGTGTTAACGTAAGGGTTTGGGTTAGGGTTAAGTTTAGGATGAGAGTTAGTTTGAGGGGTATGGTTACAGTTAGATTGAGCATTAGGGTTAGCGTTAGGGTTAGGGATAGGGTTAGGGTTAGGGTGAGGTTTAGGATGAGGGTTAGGGTTAGGGTGAGGGTTAGGGTGAGGGTTAGGGTGAAGGTTATGGTTATGGTTAGGGTTAGGGTAAGGGATAGGGTCTGTGCGAGGGATAGGGTTAGGGTTAGATTTATGCTGAGAGTAAGGGTTAGCGTGAGGTTTAGCGTGAGTGTGATGGTTAGAGTTACATTAGGTTAGGGTAGGTTTAGCTTGAGGGTTAGGGTTAGGTTTAGGGTTAGGGTGAAGTGAGCGTGAGGGTGATTGTGAGGTTTATTGTTAGGGTGAGGGATAGGTTTAGGGTGAGGGTTAGGTTTAGGGTGAGGGTAAGCGTGAGGGTGACAGTGAGGTTTAGGGTGAGGGAGAGGGTGAGTGTGAGGGTTAGGATTAGGTTTAGGTTTAGGGTTAGGGTTAGTGTGAGGGTGAAGGTGAAGGTTAGTGTTAGGAGTAGGGCTAGGTTAAAAGTTAGGCTGAGGGTGAGCGTGAGGGTGAGGGTGATGGTTAGGGTTAGGGTTAAGTTGAGGGTTAGAGTTAGTGTGAGGGTTAGGGTGAGGGTAAGATTAAAGGTTAGGGTGAGTGTTAGGGTTAGGGTTAGGGTGAGGTTTAGGGTTAGGGTGAGGGCGAGGGTTAGGGTTAGGTTAAGGTTGAGTGTTAGGGTGAGGGTTAGGGTTAGGGTGATGTTTAGGGTTAGGATTAGGGTTATGGTGAATACTAGCTTGTTAGTGAGGGTTAGGGTTAGGATGAAGGTGAGGGTTAGGTTTAGGGTTAAGTTGAGGGTTTGGGTGAGGTATAGGTTTAGGAGTAGTGTTAGGTTTAGAGTTAGACTGAGGTTGAGGGTGAGGGTGAGGGTGACTGATAGGGTTAGGGTTAGGGTGAGGGTTAAGGTGAGGATAAGGGTGAGTGTTAGAGTGAATGTGAGGGTTCGGGAGAGTATGAGGGTTAGGGTTTGGGTGAGGGTTAGGGTTGGGTGAGTGTTAGGATGATGGTGAGGGTGAGGGTTAGGGTTGGGTTTAGGGTCAGAGTGAGGGTTAGGGTGAGGGGTATGGTTAGGGTTAGGGTGAAAGTTAGGGTTAGTGTGAAGATTAGGGTTGGGGTGAGGTTTACGGTTACTGTGAAGGTTCATGTTAGGTTTAGACTTAGTGTTAGGGTGAGAGTAAGGGTTAGGTTGACGGTGAGGTTTATGGTGAGGTTTAGGGTTAGTATGAGGGTTAGGGCTAGGGTGAGGGTAATTGTGAGGGTTAGGGTTAGGGTGATGTTTATGGTGAGGGTGAGGGTTAGGATGAGGGTGAGGGTGAGGGTTCACTTGTGGGTTTGGGTTAGGGTTAGGGTGAGGTTGAGGGTGAGGGTGAGACTTAGGGTTAGGTTTAGGGTGACGGTGAATGTGAGGATTAGGGATAGGGTTAGGCTTAGGTTTAGGGTTAGGCTGAGGGTGACTGTGAGCGTGAGGGTTAGGGTTAGGGTGAGGGTTAGGTTTAGGGTGAGGGTTAGGTTGAGGGTGAGTGTGAGGGTTAGGTTTAGGATTGCGTTTAGGGTGAGCCTGTGGGTGAGGCTGAGGGTGAGGGTTATAGTTAGGGTGAAGGTTAGGCTAAGGTTTAGGGTGAGGGTTAGGTTTAGGGTGATGTTTAGGTTGAGGGTTTGGGTTAGGGTTAGGGTGAGTGTGAGGGTCAGTGAGAGGGTTAGGATTAGGTTTAGGGTTAGGTTTAGGGTGAGGGTGAGTGTGAGGTTTAGGGTTATGTTGAGTGTGAGCATTAGGGTTAGGTTTAGGGTGAGGGTGAGGTTGAGGGTTAGGGTGAGGGTTAGGGTTTGATTTAGGATGAGGGTTAAATGAGGGTGCGGGTTAGGGTTAGGGTGAGGGTTAGGGTTAGGTTGAGGGTGAGGAATAGCGTTAGGGTGAGGGTTAGGGTTAGGGTGATGTTTAGGGTGAGTGTGAGGGTTGGTTTGAGAGTTTGCGTTAGGTTTAGGGTGAGGTTGAGGGTGAGGGTGACGCTTAGAGTTAGGGTTAGGGTGAGGTTGACTGTGAGGGTTAGGTTTAGGGTTAGGTTTTAGGCTGAGGGTCAGGCTCAGGGTGAGAGTGAGGGTGATGGTTAGGGTTAGGGTGAGGTTTAGGGTTAGGGTTCGGGTGAGGGTTAGGGATAGTTTGTGGGTTAGGGTTCGGGTGAGGGTTAGGGTTACTGTGAGGGTTCATGTTAAGTTTAGGCTTAGTTTTAGCTTGAGGGTAAGGGTTAGGTTGAGGGTCAGGTTTAGGGTGAGGTTTAGGGTTAGTATGAGGGTTAGGGCTTGGGTGAGGTTAAGGGTGATGGTTAGGGTTAGGGTGATGTTTAGGGTGAGGGTGAGGGTTAGGGTGAGGGTGAGGGTGAGGGTTCAGTTGAGGGTTTGGTTAGGTTTACGGTGAGGTTGACACTTAGGGTTAGGTTTAGGGTGAGGGTGAGTGTTAGGTTTAGGGATAGGGTTAGGGTTAGGTTTAGGGTTAGGCTGAGGGTGACTATGAGCTTGAGTTTTAGTGTTATGGTGAGCATTAGGTTTGGGGTTAGGGTGAGGTTATTGTTCGTGTGAGTGTTAGGGTTTGAGTGAGGGTTAGCGTTAAGTTTAGGGTTAAGGTTAGGTTGGAGGTTAGGGTTAGGGTGAGGGTTAGCGTTAGTGGTAGGGTTAGGTTGAGCGTGAGGGTGAGGGTTAGGGTTAGGATTAGGTTTAAGGTGAGCCTGAGGGTGAGAGTGAGGGTTAGGGTTAGGGTGCGGGTTAGTCTAAGGGTTAGGGTGATGTTTAAGTTGAGGGTTTGGGTTAGGGTTAGGGTGAGTGTGAGAGTGAGTGAGAGGGTTAAGATTAGTGTTAGGGTTAGGTTTAGGGTGAGGGAGAGTGTGAGGGTTAGGGTTCGGGTTATTGTTAGGCTTAGGTTTAAGCTGAGTTTGAGGGTGAGAGTGAGGGTTAGGGTTATGTTTAGGGTGAGGGTGAGGTTTAGGGTTAGGGTGAGATTTAGGGTTTGGGTTAGGGTTAGGGTTAGATGAGGGTGAGGGTTAGGGTTAGGGTGAGGGTGAGGGTGAGGATTAGCGTTATGGTGAGGGTTAGGGTTCTGGTGCAGATTAGGGTGAGGGTTAGGGTGAGGGTGATGTTTAGGGTGAGTTTGAGAGATGGTTTGTGGTTTTGCGTTAGGTTTAGGGTGAGGTTTAGGGTGAGGGTGAGGCTTAGACTTAGGGTTAGGGTGAGGGTGAGTGTGAGGATTAGGCTTAGGGTTAGTCTTAGGCTTTGGGTTAGGCTGAGGGTGGGGGTGAGTGTGAGGGTTAGGGTTAGGGTGAGGGTTCGGGTTAGGGTTAGGGATAGGGTGATGTTTAGGGTGACGGTTATTGTGAGATTAAGTTTTAGGGTTACACTTAGTGTTAGGGTGAGTGTAATGGTTAGGTTGAGGCTTAGCATTAGTGTGAGTGTTAGAGTTAATGTGAGGGTTAGGTTTTCAGTAAGGGTGAGGTTGAGGGTGATGGTGAGGCTAAGGTTTAGGGTGAGTGTGAGGGTGAGTGTGAGTGTTAGGGTTAGGTTTAGGCTTAGGCTGAGGGTTAGGCTGAGTGTGATGGTGAGGGTGTGAGTGAGGATTAGAGTTAGGGTGAGTTTTAGGGTTAAGGTTAGCGTGAGCTTTTGGGTTAGGCTTAAGTTTAGGATGAGGGTTAGATGGGGGTACGGTTATGGTTAGTGTGAGCGTTAGGGTTAGCGTTAGGGTTAGGGATAGGTTAAGGGTTAGGGTGAGGTTCAGGATGAGGTTTAGGTTTACGGTAAGGGTTAGGGTTAGGGTTAGGATGAGGGTTAGGGAGAAGGTTAGGATGAGGGTTAGGGTGAGGTTTCAGTTTAGGGTTCGGATTAGGGTTATGGTGAGGGTGGGGGTGAGGGTGAGGGTGAAGTTTAGGATTAGATTTAGGATGAGGGTGAGGATTAGGGTTAGGGTTAGGGTTAGGGTTAGGTTTAGGCTGAGGATAAGGCTGAGGGTGTGGGTGAGGATTAGGGTTAGGTTGAGTGTTAGGGTTAGTGTTAATGTAAGGGTTTGGGTTAGGGTTAAGTTTAGGATGAGAGTTAGTTTGAGGCGTACGGTTACAGTTAGATTGAGCATTAGGGTTAGCGTTAGGGTTAGGGATAGGGTTAGGGTTAGGGTGAGGTTTAGGATGAGGGTTAGGGTTAGGGTGAGGGTTAGGCTGAGGGTTAGGGTGAAGGTTATGGTTATGGTTAGGGTTAGGGTAAGGGAGAGGGTCAGTGCGAGGGTTAGGGTTAGGGTTAGATTTATGCTGAGAGTAAGGGTTAGCGTGAGGTTTAGCGTGAGTGTGAGGGTTAGAGTTACATTAGGGTTAGGGTAGGTTTAGCTTGAGGGTTAGGGTTAGGTTTAGGATTAGGGTGAGGTGAGCGTGAGGGTGATTGTGAGGTTTATTGTTAGAGTGAGGGATAGGTTTAGGGTGAGGGTTAGGTTTAGGGTGAGGGTGAGCGTGAGGGTGACAGTGAGGCTTAGGGTGAGGGTGAGGGTGAAGGTGAGGGTTAGGGTTAGGATTAAGTTGAGGGTTAGAGTTAGTGTGAGGGTTAGGGTGAGGGTAAAGTTAAAGTTTAGGGTGAGGGTTAGGGTTAGGGTGAGGGTAAGGGTTAGGGTGAGGGTAAGGGTGAGTGTTAGGGTGAGCGTTAGGGTTAGGGTGAGGGTTAGGGTTAGGATTAGGGTTATGGTGAATACTAGCTTGTCAGTGAGGGTTAGGATTAGGGTGAAGGTGAGGGTTAGGTTTAGGGTTAAGTTGAGGGTTTGGGTGAGGTATAGGTTTAGAAGTAGTGTTAGGTTTAGAGTTAGGCTGAGGGTGAGGGTGAGGGTGAGGGTGACTGATAGGGTTAGGATTAGGGTGAGGGTTAGGGTGAGGATGAGGGTGAGAGTTAGAGTGAGGGTGAGGGTGAGGGAGAGTATGAGGGTTAGGGTTTGGGTGAGGGTAAGGGTTGGGTGAGTGTTAGGATGATGGTGAGGGTGAGGGTTAGGGTTGGGTTTAGGGTCAGAGTGAGGGTTAGGGTGAGGGGTATGGTTAGGATTAGGGTGAGGGTTAGGGTTAGTGTGAGGGTTAGGGTTAGGGTGAGGTTTACGGTTACTGTGAGGGTTCATGTTAGGTTTAGGCTTAGTGTTATGGTGAGAGTAAGGGTTAGGTTGAGGGTTAGGATTATGGTGAGGTTTAGGGTTAGTATGAGTGTTAGTGCCAGGGTGAGGGTAATTGTGAGGGTTAGGGTTAGGGTGATGTTTATGGTGTGGGTGAGGGTTAGGGTGAGGGTGAGGGTGAGGGTTCACTTGTGGGTTTGGGTTAGGGTTAGGTTGAGGTTGAGGGTGAGGGTGAGACTTAGGGTTAGGTTTAGGGTGACGGTGAATGTGAGGATTAGGGATAGGGTTAGGCTTAGGTTTAGGGTTAGGCTGAGGGTGACTGTGAGCGTGAGGGTTAGGGTTAGGGTGAGGGTTACGGTTAGGGTGAGGGTTAGGTTGAGGGTGAGGGTGAGGGTTAGGGTTAGGATTGCGTTTAGGGTGAGCCTGTGGGTGAGGCTGAGGGTGAGGGTTAGGTTTAGGGTCAGGGTTAGGCTAATGGTTAGGGTGAGGGTTAGGTTTAGGGTGATGTTTAGGTTGAGGGTTTGGGTTAGGGTTAGGGTGAGTGTGAGGGTCAGTGAGAGGGTTAGGATTAGGGTTAGGTTTAGGTTTAGGGTGAGAGTGAGTGTGAGGTTTAGGGTTAGGGTGATTGTTAGGCTTAGGTTTAAGCTGAGGGTGAGGGTGAGTGTGAGGGTTAGGGTTATGTTGAGTGTGAGCATTAGGGTTAGGTTTAGGGTGAGGGTGAGGTTTAGGGTTAGGGTGAGGGTTAGGTTTTGATTTAGGGTGAGGGTTAAATGAGGGTGAGGGTTAGGGTTAGGGTGAGGGTTAGGGTTAGGGTGAGGGTGAGGAATAGCGTTAGGGTGAGGGTTAGGTTTAGGGTGATGTTTAGGGTGAGTGTGAGGGTTGGTTTGAGGGTTTGCGTTAGGTTTAGGGTGAGGTTGAGGGTGAGGTTGAAGCTTAGAGTTAGGGTTAGGGTGAGGCTGACTGTGAGGGTTAGGGTTAGGGTTAGGCTTTAGGCTGAGTGTTAGGCTCAGGGTGAGAGTGAGGGTGATGGTTAGGGTTAGGGTGAGGTTTAGGGTTAGGGTTAGGGTGAGGGTTAGAGATAGTGTGAGGGTTAGGGTTCAGGTGAGGGTTAGGGTAACTGTGAGGGTTCATGTTATGTTTAGGCTTGTGTTAGTGTGAAGGTAAGTGTTAGGTTGAGGGTCAGGTTTAGGGTGATGTTTAGGGTTAGTATGAGGGTTAGGGCTTGGGTGAGGTTAAGGGTGATGGTTAGGGTTAGGGTGATGTTTAGGGTGAGGGTGAGGGTGAGGGTGAGGGTGAGGGTGAGGGTTCAGTTGAGGGTTTGGATTAGGTTTAGGGTGAGGTTGAGACTTAGTGTTAGGTTTAGGGTGAGGGTGTGGTTGAGGTTTAGGGATAGGGTTAGGGTTAGGTTTAGGGTTAGGCTGAGGGTGACTATGAGCTTGAGGTTTAGGGTTATGGTGAGCATTAGGGTTGGGGTTAGGGTGAGGGTAAGTGTTGGGGTGAGTGTTAGGGTTTCGGTGAGGGTTAGCATTAGGTTTAGGGTTAGGGTTATGTTGGAGGTTAGGGTTAGGGTGAGGGTTAGGGTTAGGGGTAGGGTTAGGTTGAGCGTGAGGGTGAGCGTTAGGGTTAGGATTAGGTTTAAGGTGAGCCTGAGGGTGAGAGTGAGGGTGAGGGTTAGGGTTAGGGTGAGGGTTAGGCTAAGGGTTAGGGTGAGGGTTAGGTTTAGGGTGATGTTTAGGTTGAGGGTTAGGGTTAGGTTGAGGGTGAGGTTGAGTGAGAAGGTTCGGTTTAGTGTTAGGATTAGGTTTAGGTTGATGGTGAGTGTGAGGTTTGGGTTAAGGTTATTGTTAGGCTTAGGTTCAAATTGAGGGTGAGGACTGAGTGTGAGGGTTAGGATTATGTTGAATGTGAGCATTAGGGTTAGGTTTAAATGAGGTTGTGTTTGAGGGTTAGGGTGACGGTTAGGGTTTGGGTTAGGGTGAGAGTTAGATGAGGGTGAGGGTTAGGGTTAGGGTGAGGGTGAGGGTTAGCATTAGGGATAGGGTTAGGGATAGTGTCAGGGTTAGGGTTAGGGTGAGGTTTAGGGTTACTGTGTGGGTTCATGTTAGGTTTAGCCTTAGTGTTAGGGTGAGGGTAAGGGTTAGGTTGAGGGTCAGGTTTAGGGTCAGGTTTAGGGTTAGTATTAGGGTTAGGGCTAGGGTGATGGTGAGGGTGAGGGTTAGGGTGAGGGTGAGGGTGAGGGTGACTGTGAGGGTTAGGGTTAGGGTTAGGCTTTAGGCTGAGGGTTAGGCTGAGGTTGAGGGTGAGGGTGATGGTTAAGGTTAGGGTGAGGGTTAGGGTTAGGGTTAATTTGAGGGTTAGGTATAGTGTGAGGGTTAGGGTTAGGGTGAGTTTTAGGATTACTGTGAGGGTTCATGTTAGGTTTAGGCTTAGTGTTAGGGTGAGGGTAAGGATTAGGTTGAGGGTCAGGTTTAGGGTGAGGTTTAGGGTTAGTATGAGGGTTAGGGATAAGGTGAGGGTAAGGGTGAGGGTTAGTTTAAGGCAGATGTTTAGAGTGAGGGTGAGGGTTAGGGTTAGGGTGAGGGTGAGGATTCAGTTGAGGGTTTGGGTTAGGGTTAGGGTGAGGTTGAGACTTAGGGTTGGGTTTAGGGTGAGGGTGAGTGTGAGGTTTAGGGATAGGTTTAGGCTTAATTTTAGGGTTAGGCTGAGGGTGACTGTGAGCGTGAGGATTAGGGTTAGAGTGAGGGTTAGGTTTAGGGTGAGGGTTAGCATTAGGTTTAGGGTTATCGTTAGGTTGCAGGTTAGGTTTAGGGTGAGGGTTAGCGTTAGGGGAAGGGTTAGGTTGAGGGTGAGGGT
The DNA here is from genome assembly GCF_024711535.1 of Dipodomys merriami. NCBI lineage: Eukaryota > Metazoa > Chordata > Mammalia > Rodentia > Heteromyidae > Dipodomys > Dipodomys merriami. Next base: position 2,809,805 of record NW_027206579.1, read on the forward strand.
GACAGCTAGGGTTAGGATTAAGTTTAGGTTGAGCCTGTGGGTGAGGATGAGGGTGAGGGTTAAGGTTATGATGAGGGTTAGGCTAAGGGTTAGGGTGAGGGTTAGGTTTACGGTGATGTTTTGGTTGAGGGTTTGGGTTAGTGTTAGGGTGAGTGTAAGGGTGAGTAAGAGGGTTAGGATTAGTGTTAGGGTTAGGTTTATGGTGAGGGTGAGTGTGAGGGTTAGGGTTCGCGTTATTGTTAGGCTTAGGTTTAAGCTGAGTGTGAGGGTGAATGTGAGGGTTAGTGTTAGGTTGAGTGTGAGAATTAGGGTTAGGTTTAGGGTGAGGGAGTGTTTGAGGGTTAGGCTGAGGGTTAGGGTTTGGTTTAGGGTGAGGGTTAGATGAGGGTGAGGGTTAGGGTTAGGGTGAGGGTTAGATGAGGGTGAGGGTTAGGGTTAGGGTGAGGGTTAGATGAGGGTGATGGTTAGGTTGAGGGTGAGGATTCGCGTTAGGATGAGGGTTAGGGTTTTGGTGCGGATTAGGGTGAGGGTTAATGTTAGGGTGATGTTTAGGGTGAGGGTGATCGTTGATTTGACGGTTTGCGTTAGGTTTAGGGTGAGGTTGAGAGTGAGGGTGAGGCTTAGATTTAGGGTTAGGTTTAAGGTGACTCTGAGGGTTAGTGTTAGGTTTAGGCTTTAGGCTGAGGGTTAGGTTGAGGGTGAGGGTGAGGGTTAGGGTTAGTGTTAGGGCTAATGAAAGGGTGATATTTAGGGTGAGGGTTAGTGTGAGAGTTAATGTTAGGGTTAGGCTTAGTGGTAGAGTGAGTGTAAGTGTTAGGTTGAGGGTTAGGGTTAGGGATAGGGTGAGGGTTGGGATGAGGATTAGGGTGAGGGTAAGGTTTAGGGTGAGGGTTATGGTGAGTGTGAGGCTTAGGGTTAGGGTGAGGGTGAGAGTGAGGGTGATGGTTCAGTTGAGGGTTTGGGTTACGTTAGGGTGAGGTTGAGGGTGAGGGTGAGACTTAGGGTTAGGTTTAGAGTGATGGTGAGTGTGAGGTTTAGGGATAGGGTTAGGCTTAGGTTTACGGTTAGGCTGAGGGTGACTGTGAGCATGAGGGTTAGGGTTAGGGTGAGGGTTAGGTTTAGGTTGAGGGTTAGCGTTAGGGTTAGTGTTAGCGTTAGGTTGGAGGTTAGGTTTAGGGTGAGGGTTAGCGTTAGGGGTAGGGTAGGGTTGAGCGTGAGGTTGAGGGCTAGGGTTAGGATTAGGTTTAGGTTGAGCCTGTCGGTGAGGGTGAGGGTGAGGGTTAATGTTTTGGTGAGGGTTAGGTTAAGGGATAGGGTGAGGGTTAAGTTTAGGGTGATGTTTAGGTTGAGAGTTGGGGTTAGGGTTAGGGTGAGTGTGAGGGTGAGTGAGAGGGTTAGGATTAGGGTTAGGGTTAGGTTTAGGGTGAGGGTGAGTGTGAGTGTTAGGGTTCTGGTTATTTTTAGGCTTAAATTTTAAGCGGAGGGTGAGAGAGTGTGTGTGAGGTTTAGTGTTATGTTGAGTGTGAGCATTAGGGTTAGGTTTAGGGTGAAGGTGAGGTTGAGGGTTAGGGTGAGGGTTAGGGTTTGAGTTAGGGTGAGGGTTAGATGAGGGTGAGGGTTAGGATTAGGGTGAGGGTTAGGGTTAGGGTGAGGATGAGGATTAGCGTTAGGGTGAGGGTTAGGTTTTTGGTGCGGAGTAGGGTGAGGGTTAATGTTAGGGTGATGTTTAGGGTGAGGGTGAGGGTTGGTTTGAGGGTTTGCGTCAGGTTTAGGTTGAGGTTGAGGGTGAGGGTGAGGCTTTGATTTAGGGTTAAGGTGAGGGTGACTCTGAGGGTTAGGGTTAGGGTTAGGCTTTAGGCTGAGGGTTAGGCTGAGGGTGAGGGTGAGGGTGATGGTTAGGGTTAGGGTGAGGGTTAGGGTTAGGGTTAGGGTGATGATTAGGGATAATGTGAGGGTTAGGATTAGGGTGAGGTTTAGGGTTACTGTGAGGGTTCATGTTAGGGTTAGGCTGAGTGTTAGGGTGAGGGTAAGTGTTAGGATGAGGGTGAGGTTTATGGTAAGGTTTAGGGTTAGTATGAGGGTTAGGGCTAAGTTGAGGGTAAGGGTGAGGTTTAGTGTTAGGGTGATGTTTAGGGTGAGGGTGAGGGTTAGGGTGAGGGTGAGGGTTCAGTTGAGGGTTTGGGTTAGGGTTAGGGTGAGGTTGAGACTTAGGGTTAGGTTTAGGGTGAGGGGGAGTGTGAGGTTTAGGGATAGGGTTAGGCTTAGTTTAGGGTTAGGCTGAGGGTGACTGTGAGCTTGAGGGTTAATATTATGGTGAGCATTAGGGTTGGGGTTAGGGTGAGGTTAAGTGTTGGGGTGAGTGTTAAGGTTTGGGTGAGGGTTAGCGTTAGGTTTAGGGTTAGGGTTAGGTTGGAGTTTAGGTTAGGTGAGGGTTAGCATTAGACGTAGGGTAAGGTTGAGCGTGAGAGTGAGGGTTAGGGTTAGGATTAGGTTTAAGGTGATCCTGAGGGTGAGGGTGAGGGTGAGGGTTAGGGTTAGGGTCAGGGTTAGGCTAAGGGTTAGGGTGAGGGTTAGGTTTAGGGTGATGTTTAGGTTGAGGGTTAGGGTTAGGTTGAGGGTGAGGGTGAGTGAGAGAGTTAGGTTTATGGTTAGGATTAGGTTTAGGGTGAGGGTGAATGTGAGGGTTAGGGTTAGGTTTATTGTTAGGCTTAGGTTTAAGCTGAGGGTGGGTGAGGGTGTGTGTGAGGGTGAGGGTTATGTTGAGTGTGAGCATTAGGGTTAGGTTTAGGTTGAGGGTGTGTTTGAGGGTTAGGGTTTGGGTTAGGGTGAGGGTTAGATGAGGGTGAGGGTTAGGGTTAGGGTGAGGGTTCGGGTTAGGGTGACGGTGAGGGTTAGCGTTAGGGTGAGGGTTAGGGTTATGGTGCAGATTTGGGTGAGTGTTGTTACCCTGATATTTATGGTGAGGGTGAGGGTTGGTTTGAGGGTTTGCGTTAGTTTTAGGTTGAGGTTGGGTGTGAGGGTGAGGCTTAGGGTTAGTTTTAGGGTGAGGGTGACTCTGAGGGTTAGTGTTAGGGTTAGGCTTTAGGCTGTTGGTTAGGCTGAGATTGAGGGTGAGAGTTAGTGTTAGGGTTAGGGTTAATTATAGAGTGGTATTTAGGGTGAGGGTTAGTGTGAGAGTTAGTGTTAGGATTAGCCTTAGTGTTAGAGTGAGTGTAAGGGTTAGGTTGAGGGTTAGGTTTAGGGATAGGGTGAGGGTGGGGATGAGGGTTAGGGTGAGGGTAAGGTTTGGGGTGAGGGTTATGGTGAGTGTGAGGGTTAGGTTTAGGGTTAGGGTGAGGGTGAGGGTGAGGGTTCAGTTGAGGGATTCTGTTAGAGTTAGGGTGAGGTTGAGGGTGAGGGTGAGACTCAGGGTTAGGTTTAGGGTGATGGTGTGAGGATTAGGGATAGGGTTAGGCTTAGGTTTAGGGTTAGGCTGAAGGTGACTGTGAGCGTGAGGGTTAGGGTTAGGGTGAGGGTTAGGTTTAGGGTGAGGGTTAGCGATAGGGTTAGGGTTAGGTTTAGGTTGGAGGTTAGGTTTAGGGTGAGGGTTAGCGTTAGGGGTAGGGTTAGGTTGAGGGGGAGGGGGAGGGCTGGAGTTAGGATTAGGTTTAGGGTGAGCCTGTGGGTGAGGGTGAGGGTGAGGTTTAGGGTTAGGGTGAGGGTTAGGCTAAGGTTAAGGGTGAGGGTTAGGTTTAAGGTGATGTTTAGGTTGAGAGTTTGGGTTAGGGTTAGGGTGAGTGTGAGGGTGAATGAGAGGGTTAGGATTAGGGTTAGGGTTAGGTTTAGGTTGAGGGTGAGTGTGAGGGTTAGGGTTCGTGTTTTTGTTAGGCTTAGGTTTAAGCTGAGGGTGACGGTGAGTGTGAGGTTTAGGGTTATGTTGAGTGTGAGCATTAGGGTTAGGTTTAGGGTGAGGGTGAGGTTGAGGGTTAGGGTGAGGGTTAGGGTTTGGGTTAAGTTGAGGGTTAGATGAGGGTGAGGGTAGGGTTAGGTTGAGGGTTAGGGTTAGGGTGAGTGTGACGGTTAGTGTTACGGTGAGGGTTAGGTTTATGGTGCGGATTAGGGTGAGTGTTAGGGTTACGGTGATGTTTATGGTGAGGGTGAGGGTTGGTTTGAAGGTTTGCGTTAGGTTTAGGGTGAGGTTGGGGGTGAGGGTGAGGCTTAGGGTTAGGGTTAGGGTGAGGGTGACTCTGAAGGTTAGGGTTAGGGTTAGGCTTTAGGCTGAGGGTTAGGCTGAGCGTGAGGTTGAGGGATAGGGTTAGGGTTAGGGTTAATGATAGGGTGATATTTAGGGTGAGGGTTAGTGTGAGAGATAGTGTTAGGGTTAGGCTTAGTGTTAGAGTGAGTGTAAGTGTTAGGTTGAGGGTTATGGTTAGGGATAGGGTGAGGGTTGGGTTAGGGTTAGGGTGAGGGTAAGGTTTAATTTGAGGGTTACGGTGAGTGTGAGGGTTAGGGTTAGGGTGAGTGTTAGGGTGAGGGTGAGGGTTCAGTTGAGGGTTTGGGTTAGGGTTAGGGTGAGTTTGAGGGTGAGGGTGAGACTTAGGGTTAGGTTTAGGGTGACTGTGTGAGGATTAGGGATAGGGTTAGGCTTAGGTTTAGGGTTACGCTGAGGGTGACTGTGAGGGTGAGGGTTAGGGTTAGGATGAGGGTTAGGTTTAGGGTGAGGGTTAGAGATTGGGTTAGGGTTAGGTTTAGGTTGGAGATTAGATTTAGGGTGAGGGTTAGCGTTAGGTGTAGGGTTAGGTTTAGGGTGAGGGTGAGGGCTAGGGTTAGGATTAGGTTTCAGGTGAGGGTTATGGTCAGAGTGAGTGTTAGGGTTAGGTTTAGATTTACGGTGAGAGTAAGGGTTAGCATGAAGTTTAGGGTGAGTGTGAGTGTTAGAGTTCGCATTAGGATTAGGGTGACGTTTAGGGTGAGGGTTAGGTTTAGGTTTAGGGTTAGGTTGAGGTGAGGGTGAGGGTGATTGTGAGGTTAATGGTTAGGGTGAGAGATAGGGTTAGCGTGAGGGTTAGGGTTAGGGTTAGGGTTATTGTGAGGGTGAGCATGAGGGTGACAGTGAGGCTTAGGTTGTGAGTGAGGGTGAGTGTGAGGGTTAGGCTTAGGGTTAGGGTTAGGGTTAGTGTGAGGGTGAAGTTGAGGGTTAGTGTTAGGAGTAGCGTTAGGTTTAAAGTTAGGCTGAGGGTGAGCGTGAGGGTGAGGGTGACGGTTAGGGTTAGGGTTAGGCTGAGGGTTGGGTTTAGTGTGAGTGTTAGGGTGAGGGTAAGTCTAAAGTTTAGCGAGAGGGTGAGGGTTAGGTTTAGGGTTAGGGTGAGGGTTAGGGTGAGGTTTAGGGTTAGGATGAGGGTTAGTGTGAGGGTGAGGGTTAGGTTAGCATTAGGACTAGTGTGAGGGTTAGGGTGAGTGTTAGGGTTAGGTTAGGGTGAGGGTTAGGGTTAGGCTGAGGGTTAGGCTGAGGGTTAGGGTTGGGTTAGGGTGAGGGTTAGATGAGTGTGAGGGTTAGGGTTAGGTTGAGGGTTAGGTTTAGGGTGAGGGTTATGGTTAGGATTAGGGTTAGCATTAGGGTTAGTGTGAGGGTTAGGGTGAGTGTTAGGGTTAGGTTAGTGTGAGACGTAGGGTTAAGATGAGGGTTAGGGTGAGGGTTATGTATGGGTTAGGGTGAGGGTGAGATGAGGGTGAGAGTTAGGGTTAGGTTGAGGTTTAGTTTTAGGGTGAGGGTTATGGTTAGGATTAGGGTTAGGGTGAGGGCTATGGTGAGGGTGAGATTTAGGGTGAGGGTGAGGGTTAGGGTGAGGGTAAGGTTAAAGGTTAGAGTGAGGGTGAGTGTTAGGGTTAGGGTTAGGGTGAGGTTTAGAGTTAGAGTTATGGTTAGGGTTAGGGTGAGGGTGAGCGTGAATGTGACAGTGAGGCTTAGGGTCAGGGTGAGGGTGAGGGTGAGTGTGAGGCTTAGACTTAGGTTTGGTTTAGGATTAGGGTTAGTGTGAGGGTGAAGGTGAAGGTTAGTGTTAGGAATAGGGTTAGGTTTACAGTTAGGCTGAGGGTGAGGGTGACCGTTAGAGTTAGGGTTAGGTTGAGGGTGAGGATTTGTGTGAGGGTTAGGGTGAGCGTAATGTTAAAGGTTAGGGTGAAAGTGAGGGTTAGGCTTAGGGTTAGGGTGAGGGTTAGGGTGAGGCTTAGGGTTAGGGTTACAGTTTGGTTTAGGTTGAGGGTGAGGGTTAGGTTGAGGGTAAGGGTGAGGTTACGGTGAGCGTTAGGTTTAGGGTGAGGTTTAGGGTGAGGATGAGTGTGAGTGATAGAGTGAGGGTTAGGGTTCGGGAAAGTATGAGGTTTAGGGTTTGGTTGAGTGTTAGGGTTGGGTGAGTGTTAGGGTGACGGTGAGGGTGAGGGTTCAGCTTGGGTTAAGGGTTAGAGTGAGGGTAGGGTGAAGGGTAGGTTTAGTATTAGGGTTAGGGTGAGGGTTAGGGTTAGTGTAAGAGTTAGGGTTAGGGTGAGGTTTAGGGTTACTTTGAGGGTTTAGGCTTAGTGTTAGGGTTAGGGTTACGGTTAGGATGAGGGTTAGGTTTAGGGTGAGGTTTAGGGTTAGTATGAGGGTGAGGGTAAGGGTGAGGGTTAGGGTTAGGGTGATGTTTAGGATAAGGGTGAGGGTTAGGGTTAGGGTGAGTGTGAGGGTTAAGTTGAGTGTTTGGGTTAGCGTTAGGGTGAGGTTGAGGGTGAGGGTGAGTCGTAGGGTTAGGTTTAGTGTGAGGGTGTGTGTGAGGGTTTGGTATGGGGTTAGCCTTAAGTTTAGGGTTAGGCTGAGGGTGACTGTGAGCGTGAGGGTTAGGATTAGGGTGAGGTTTAGGGTTAGGTTGAAGGTAAGGGCTGGGGTGAGTGTTAGGGTTAGGCTGAGGGTTAGCATTAGGGTGAGGTTAGGGATAGGGTTAGGTTGGAGTTTAGGGTTAGGGTGAGTGTTAGCGTTAGGGGTAGGGTTAGGTTGAGGGTTAGGGTGAGTGTTAGGGTTAGGTTGAGGGTGAGGTTGAGGGTGAGGTTGAGGGTGAGGGTTCGGTTAAGGGTTTCGGTTAGGGTTAGAGTGAGGTTGAGGGTGAGTGAGAGGGTTAAGTTTATGGTTAGGATTTGGTTTAGGGTGAGGGTGAGTGTGAGGGTTAGGGTTAGGGTTATTTTTAGGCTTAGGTTTAAGCTGAGGGTGAGTGTGAGTGTGACCTTTATGGTTATGTTGAGTGTGAGAATTAGGGTTAGGTTTAGGGTGAGGGTGAGGTTGAGGGTTAGGGTGAGGTTTAGGATGAGGGGTAGTGTGAGAGTTAGGTTTAGTGTTAGTGTTAGGGTTAGGGTTGGGGTTAGGGATAGGCTTAGTGTTAGGCAGAGGGTGAAGGTGAGGGTGAGGGTTAGGGTTTGGGTGAGGATGCGGTTTAGGTTTAGAGTTAGCATTAGGGTGAGGGTTAGTGTCAGGGTTAGGGTTAGTGTTACAATTAGGTTTAGGTTGAGGGTGAGTGTGAGGGTTAGGGTTAGTATTAGACTTAGGGTGAGGGTGAAAGTGAGGGTAAGGGTGAGGGTTAGGCTTAGGCTTAGGCTTAGGCCGAGCATGTGTGTGAGGGAGAGGGTTAGGGTTTGGATGAGGGTTAGGGTTTTAGGTTTAGGGTTCGGGTTAGGATGAGGTTTAGGGTTAGAATTAGGGTTAAGTGAGGGCTAGAGTGCGGGTGAGGGTTCGGGTTAGCGTTAGGGTGAGGTTTAGGTTTAGGGTTAAGTTGAGGGTGAGGGTTAGGGTTAGGGTGAGGTTTAGGGTTAGGGTTAGGGTGAGGGTGAGGTTTAGGATTAGGTTTAGGGTTAGGGTTAGGTTTAGGATAAGGGTTACAGTGAGGTTGAGTGTGTGGATTAGGGTTAGGCTTAGGATTAGGCTGAGGGTGATAATGGGGATGAGAATTCGCTTATGAGTGATGGTTAGGGTTATGGTTAGGTTGAGGGTTAGGATGAGGGTTAGGGTTAGGATTAGGGTTAGGGTGAGGGCTAGGATGAGGGTGATGTTAAGGGTTAGGGTTAGGCTTAGGCTTAGGGATAGGCTGAGGCTGAAGGTGAGGGTGAGGGTTATGGTTAGGGTGATGGTTAGGCCTACAGTTAGGCTGAGTGTTAGGATGAGGATTACGGTTAGGGTGAGGGTTAGGGTAAGGGTGACAGTAAGGGTAAAGGTGAGGAATAGTCTGAGGGTGAGTGTTATGGTAATGGTGAAGGTTCAGGGTTAGGGTGAGGGTTAGGGTGAGGGTTAGGGTTAGCGTTAGTGTTAGCGTTAGGGTGAGGGTTAGTGTGATGGTTTGGGTTAGGGTTAGGGTTACGATTAGGGTTAGCATGAGGGTGAGTGTGAGAGTTAGGGTTAGTCTTAGGCTTAGGCTTAGGCTTAGCCCCAGCTTGAGGTTGAGGGTGGGGGTTACGGTTAGGGTGAGTGTTAGGGTTAGGGTAATGGTTAGGGTTAGTGCAAGGTTAAGGGTTAGGGTTAGGGTTAGGGTGAGTTTTAAGTTTAGGGTGATGGTTAGGGTTAGTGTGAGGGTTAGTGTTCGGGTTAAGGTGAGTTTTAGTGTGAAGGTAAGTGTTAGGGTGAGGTTTAGGGTTAGGGTGATGTTTAGGTTTAGATTTAGTGTAGGGTGAGGGTTAGGGTAATGGTTAGTGTTAGGGTTAGGGTTAGGTTTGGATTAGGGTTAAGGTGAGGGTGAGTGTGAGGGCTAGGGTTAGGGTTAGGGTTAGGATTAGAGTTATGGTGAGGGTGAGGTTAGGGTTAGGGTTAAGGTGAGGGTTGGGGTTAGGGTTAGAGTGAGGTTTAGGGTGAGGGTTAGGTTTAGGCTCAGGGTTAGGGTATGGGCTTAGGTGAGGGTGAGGCTTACGTTCAGGTTTAGAGTGAGTATTAGGGTGAGGGTCACGTTTAGGGTTAGTTTTAGGGTTAGGGTTGGGGTTAGGGATAGTCTTAGTGTTAGGCGGAGGGTGAGGGTGAGGGTGAGGGTTAGGGTTGGGGTTTGGGTGAGGTTTATGGTTAGTGTTAGTGTTACGGTGAGGGTTAGTGTGAGGGTTAGGGTTAGTGTGACTGTTACTTTTAGGGTTAGGGTGAGGGTGAGTTTGAGGTTAAGGGTTAGTCTTCGTCTTAGGCTTAGGCTTAGTCTGAGCCTAAGGGAGAGGGTGAGGGTTAGGGTTAGGCTGAGGGTTAGGGTTAGGGTGAGGTTTATGGACAGGGTGAGGGTTAGGGTCAGGGTTAGGGTTATTGTTAGGATTAGGGTTAGGTTTAAAGTTAATGTGAGGTTGAGGGTTTGGGTTACAGTTAGGGTTAGAGTGAGGGTTAGGATGAGGGATAGGGTTAGGGTTAGGGTGAGGGTTAGGGTTAATGTGAGGGTTAGGGTTAGGGTGAGGTTTAAGGATACTGTGAGGTTTCATGTTAGGTTTAGGCTTAGTGTTAGGGTGAGTGTAAGGGTTAGGTTGAGGGTTAGGTTGAGGGTGAGGTTTAGGGTGAGATTTAGGGTTAGTATGAGGGTTAGGGCTAGGGTGAGGGTAAGGGTGAGGGTTAGGGTTAGAGTTAGTGTTATCATTAGGGTTAGGGTTAGAATAACGGTGAGGGTGAGGATTAGGGTTAGGGTTAGGGTGAGTTTTAGGCTTAATGTTATTCATTGTGTTTGGGTTAGGTTTAGGGTGAGAGTTAGGAGGAGGGTTAGGGTTAGGGTTAGGCTTAGGATTAGGGTTAGGGTGAGGGTGATTATGAGGTTTAGGGATAGGGTTAGGCTTAGGTTTAGGGTTAGGCTGAGGGTGACTGTGAGCTTGAGGGTTAGGGTTATGGTGTGCATTAGGTTTGGGGTTAGGGTGAGGGTAACGGTTGGGGTGAGTTTTAGGGTTTGGGTGAGGGTTAGCGTTAGGTTTAGGGTTAGGGTTAGGTTGGAAGTTAGTGTTAGGGTGAGGGTTAGCATTAGGGGTAGGTTTAAGTTGAGGGTGAGGATGATGGTTAGGGTTAGGATTAGGTTTAAGGTGAGCCTGAGGATGAGGGTGAGGGTGAGGGTTAGGGTTAGGGTGAGGGTTAGGCTAAGGTTTAGGGTGAGGGTTAGGTTTAGGGTGATGATTAGGTTGAGCATGAGGGTTAGGGTTAGGGTGAGGGTGAAGTTTCAGTTGAGGGTTTGTGTTAGGGTTAGGTTGAGTGTGAGGTTGTGTGAGTGGATTAGGTTTAGGGTTAGGATTCGGTTTAGGGTGAGGTTGAGTGTGAGTGTTAGGGTTAGGTTTATTGTTAGGCTTAGGTTTAAGCTGATGGTGAGGGTGAGTGTGAGGTTTAGGGTTATGTTGAGTGTGAGAATTAGGGTTAGGATTAGGGTGAGGGTGTGGTTGAGGGTTAGGGTGAGGGTTAGGGTTTGGGTTAGGGTGAGGGTTAGATGAGGGTGAGGGTTAGGGTTAGGGTCAGGGTTAGGGTTAGGGTGAGGGTGAGGGTTAGGGTTAGGGTGAGGGTTCGGGTTATGGTTTGGATTAGGGTGAGTGTTAGGGTTACGGTGATATTTATGTTGAGGGTGAGGGTTGGTTTGAGGATTTGCGTTAGGTTTAGGGTGAGGTTGAGGGTGTGGGTGACGCTTAGCGTTTGGCTTAGGGTGAGGGTGACTCTGAGGGTTAGGGTTAGGCTTAGGCTTTAGGCTGAGGGTTACCCTGAGGGTGAGCGTGAGGGTTAGGGTTAGGGTGAGGGTTAGGTTTAGGGTTAATGATAGGGTGATATTTAGGGTGAGGGTTGGTGTGAGAGTTAGTGTTAGGGTTAGGTTTATTGTTAGAGTGAGGGTATGGGTTAGGTTTAGGTTTAGGGTTAGTGATACTGTGAGGGTTGGGATGAGGGTTAGGGTGAGGGTAAGGTGTAGGGTGAGGGTTATGGTGGGTGTGAGGGTTAGTGTTAGGGTTAGGGTTAGGGTGAGGGTGAGGTTTAATGTCATGGTAAGGGCTAGGGTCAGGGTTAGGATGAGGGTTAGGGAGAGGGTTAGGATGAAGGTTAGGGTGAGGGTTCGGTTTAGGGTTCAGGCTAGTGTTAGGGTGAGGGTTAGGGTTAGGGTTAGTTTTAGGTTGAGGGTGATGTTTAGGGTTATGGTAAGGGCTAGGGTTAGGGTTAGGATGAGGGTTAGGGAGAGGGTTAGGATGAGGGTTAGGTTGAGGTTTTGGTTTAGGGTGTGGGTTAGGGTTAGGGTGAGGGTTTGGGATAGGGTTAAGTTTAGGATGAGAGTTAGTTTGAGGGGTATGGTTACGGTTAAGATGAGCGTTAGGGTTATGGTTAGGGTTAGGGTTAGGGTGAGGGTTAGGGTCAGGGTGAGGGTTAGGGTTAGTGATAGCTTTATGGTGAGAGTAAGGGTTAGCGTGAGGTTTAGGGTGAGTGTGAGGGTTAAAGTTAGCATTAGGTTTAGGGTGAGGTTTAGGGTAAGGTTTAGGGTTAGGGTGAGGTGAGGGTGAGGGTGATTGTGAGGTTTAGGGTTAGGGTGAGAGATAGGTTTAGCATGAGTGTTAGGGTTAGGGTTACGGTGAGGGTGAGCCTGAGGGCTTAGGGTGTGGTTGAGGGTGAGTGTGAGGGTTAGGGTTAGGGTTAGTGTGAGGGTGAAGTTGAGGTTTAGTTTTAGGAGTAGCGTTAGGTTTAAAGTTAGGCTGAGGGTGAACGTGAGGGTGAGGGTGACGGTTAGGGTTAGGGTTAGGTATAGGTTGAGAGTTAGGGTTAGTGTGAGGGTTATGGTGTGGGTCAGGGTTAAGGTTAAGGTTAGGGTTACAGTGAGGGTTAGGGTTAGGGTTAGGGTTATTTTTGTGTTAGGTTAGTGTTAAGTTTGCGGTGAGGGTGAGGCTGAGGGTGAATTTTATGGTTAGATTTAGGGTTAGGGTTTTTGTTAGGGTTAAGGTTAGTGTGAGGTTTATGGTGAGGGTTAGGTTTAGGGTTAGGATTAGAGTTATGGTGAAGGTGAGAGTGAGGGTTAGTGTTAGGGTGAGGGTTGGGGTTAGGGTTAGAGTGAGGCTAAGGGTGACGGTTAGGATTAGGCTTAGGGTTAGGGTATGGCCTAGGGTGAGGGTGAGGGTTAGGTTTAGGGTTAGTGTTAGGTTAAGGGTTGGGGTTAGGGATAGGCTTAGTGTTAGGTGGAGGGTGAGGGTGAGGGTGAGGGTTAGGGTTAGGGTGCGGGTGAGGTTTAGGGTTAGTTTTAGCATAGGGTGAGGTTTAGTGTAAGGGTTAGGGTTAGGGTGAGTGTTACTGTTAGGGTTAGGGTGCGGGTGAGCTTTAGGGTTAGTTTTAGCATAGGGTGAGGTTTAGTGTAAGGGTTAGGGTTAGGGTGAGTGTTACTGTTAGGGTTAGGGTGCGGGTGAGTGTGAGGGTAAGGGTTAGTCTTAGGCTTAGGCTTAGGTTTAGGCTGAGCCTAAAGGAGAGGGTGAGGGTTAGGATTAGAGTGAGGGTTATGGACAAGGTGAGGGTTAGCGTTAGGGTTAGGGTTATTGGTAGGTTTAGGTTTAGGTTGAAATTTACTATGAGGGTGAGTGTTAGGGTTAGAGATAGGGTGAGATTTAGGTTTAGGGAAAGGGTTAGAGTTAGGGTTAGGGTAAGGGTGAGATTTGGGGTTAGAGTTAGGGTTAGTGTTAGGGTTAGGGTTAGGGTGAGGGTTAGGGTGAGGGTTAAGTTTAGGCTTAGGCTTAGGCTGAGGCTTAGGCTTAGGCTTAGGCTTAGGCCTAGCATGAGGGTGAGTTTTAGGTTTAGTTTTAGTGTGAGGGTTAGGGTTAGGGTGAAATTGAGTGTGAGGTTTAGGGTTAGTCTTAGCCTTAGGCTTAGGCCGAGCATATGGGTGAGGGTGAGGGTTAGGGTTAGGGTCAGGGTTAAGGTGAGGGTTAGTGTGAGTGTTAGGTTTAAGGTTAGTGTTAGGGTTAAGGTTGGGGTTAGGGATAGTCTTAGTGTTATGTGGCAGGTGAGGGTGACGGTGAGAGTTAGGGTTATGGTTAGGGTTAGGGTTTTAGGATTTGTGTGAGGGTTAGGATGAGGTTCAGGGTTAGGATTGGGGTTAGGGTGAAGGCTAGTGTGAGGGTGAGGATTAGAGTTAGCATTAGGGTGAAGTTAGGGTTACGGTTAGGGTTAGGGTTACATTGAGGATGAGTTTTAGGGTTAGGGTGAGGGTTAGGGTTAGGGTTAGGGTGATGGTGAGGGTTAGAATTAGGGATATGGTTAGGGTTATTGTTAGTGTTATGGTTAGGGTTAAGCTTATTTTGAGGGTGAGGCTGTGGGTGAGCGATAGGGTTAGGGTTAGGGTGACGTTTAGGGTTAGGGTTAGGGTTAGGGTTAGGAGGAGGGTTTGGTTTAAAGTGAGGGTGAGGGTAAGGGTTAGGGTTAGGGTTAGTGTTATCGTTATGTTTAGGGTTAGAATAACAGTGAGGGTGAGGATTAGGGTTAGGGTTAGGATGAGGTTAAGGGTTAGTGTTAGTGTTAGGGTTAGGGTTAGGGTTAGGGTTAGGGTTAGGGTGAGAGTTAGGAGGAGGGTTAGGTTTAGGATTAGGGTTAGGATTAGGGTTAGGGTGAAGTTGAGGGTGTCGTTTAGGGTTACGGTTGGGGTTAGGCTTAGGGTTAGGCTGAGTGTGAGGCTGAGGTTGAGGGTTAGGGTTAGGCTTAGTGTTAGAGTTAGGGTTAGGGTGAGGGTGAGGGTTAAGTTTAGGGTTAGGATTAGCGTTAGAGTGAGTGTGAGGTTTAGGGTTAGTGTTAGGGTTAGGCCTAGGTTTAGGCTGAGGTTGAGCGTTAGGTTGAGGGTAAGGATTAGGTTTAGGGTTAAGGTATGGGCTAGGGTGAGTGTGAGGGTTAGGGTCAGGGTTAGGGTGAGGGTTAGTGTGAGGGTTATGTTTAGGGTTAGTGTTAGGGTTAGGGTTGGGATTAGGGATAGTCTTAGTGTTAGGCGGAGGGTGAGGTTGAGGGTGAGGGTTAGGGTAAGGGTTAGGGTGAGGATGAGGTTTAGGGTTAGAGTTAGCATTAGGGTGAGGTTTAGTGTTAGAGTTAGGGTTAGTGTTAAAGTTAGGGTTAGGGTGAGTGTGAGTGTGAGGGTTAGGGTTATGTTTAGACTTAGGGTGAGGGTGAGGGTTAGGGTGGGGGTTAGGCTTAGGCGTAGGATTAGAGTATGGGCTAGGGTGAGGGTGAGGGTTAGTGTTAGGTTTAGGGTGAGGGTTAGGGTGAGTGTCAGGTTTACAGTTAGTCTTAGTCTTATGCTTAGGCGGAGCATGAGTGTGAGGGAGAGGGTTAGGTTTAGGAAGAGGGTTAGGGTTTTAGGGTTAGGGTGAGGGTTAGGATGAGGTTTAGGGTTAGGATTATTGTTAGTTTGAGGGCTAGAGTGAGGGTGAGGATCAGGGTTAGCGTTAGGGTGAGGTTTAGTGTTAGGCTTAGGATTACGTTGAGGGTGAGAGTTAGGGTTAAGGTGAGGGTTAAGTTTAGGGATACGGTGAAGGTGAGGGTTAGGATTAGGTTTAGGGTTAGGGTTATTTTTAGTTTTATGGTTAGGGTTAAGTTCACAGTGAGGGTGAGGCTGAGGGTGAGGGTTTAGGTTTAGGGTTAGGGTTAGGGTGTGGGTTAGGCTGAGGGTTAGGGTTAGGCTGAGGGTGAGTGTGGGGATGAGGATTAGCTTTTGAGTGATGGTTAGGGTTATGGTTAGGTTGAAGTTTGGGATTAGGATTAGGGTTAGGATTAAGGTTAGGGTGAGGGCTAGGATGAGGGTGAGGGTTAGGGTTAGGGTGAGTGTGAGTTTCGGTTGAGTGTTTGGTTTAGGTTTAGGTTGAGGGTGAGGGTGAGTGAGAGGGTTAAGTTTAGGGTTAGGATTAGGGTTAGGGTGAGGGTGAGTGTGAGGGTTAGGGTTCGGTTTATTGTTAGCCTTAGGTTTAAGCTGAGGGTGAGGGTGAGGGTGAGGTTTAGGGTTATGTTGAGTGTGAGCATTAGGGTTAAGTTTGGGGTGAGGTTGTGGTTGAATGTTAGGGTGAGGGTTAGGGTGAGGGTTAGATGAGGGTGAGGGTTAGGGTTAGGGTGAGGGTGAGGGTTAGCGTTAGGGTGAGGGTTAGGGATAGTGTGAGGGTTAGGGTTAGGCTGAGGTTTAGGGTTACTGTGAGGGTTCGTGTTAGGTTTAGCCTTAGTGTTAGGGTGAGGATAAGCATTAGGTTGAGGGTTAGGTTAGGGTGAGGTTTAGGGTTAGTATGAGGGTTAGGGCTAGGGTGAAGGTAAGGGTGAGGGTTAGGGTTAGGGTGATGTTTAGGGTGAGGGTGAGGTTTAGGGTGAGGCTGAGGGTGAGGGTTCAGTTGAGGGTTTGTGTTAGGATTACGGTGAGTTTGAGACTTAGGGTTAGGTTTAGGGTGAGGATGAGTTTTAGGGTTAGGGTTAGTGTTATCATTAGGGTTAGAGTTAGAATAAGGGTGAGGGTGAGGATTAGGTTAGTGTTAGGGTGAGTTTTAGGATAATGTTAGTGATAGTGTTAGGGTTTGGGTTAGGGTGAGAGTTGGGAGGAGCGTTAGGGTTAGGGATAGGTTTACGATTAGGATTAGGGTGAGGGTGAGTGTGAGGTTTAGGGATAGAGTAAGGCTTAGTTTTAGGGTTAGGCTGAGGGTGATTGTGAGCTTGAGGGTTAGGGTTATGGTGAGAATTAGGTTTGGGGTCATGGTGAGCTTAAGGTTAGGTGTGAGTATTAGGGTTTGGGTGAGGGTTAGGGTTTGGGTTAAGGTTAGGGTTAGGTTGGAGGTTAGTGTTAGGGTGAGGGTTAGCGTTAGGGGTAGGGTTAGGTTGAGGGTGAGGGTGAGGGTTAGGGTTAGGATTAGGATTACGGTGAGCCTGAGGATGAGGGTGAGGGTGAGGGTTAGGTTTAGGGTGAGGGTTAAGCTAAGGGTTAAGGTGAGTGTTAGGTTTAGGGTGATGTTTAGGTTGAGGGTGAGGGTGAGGGTTAGGGTTAGGGTGAGGGTGAAGATTCGGTTGAGGGTTTGGGTTAGATTTAGGTTGAGCGTGACGGTGAGTGAGAGTGTTAGGTTTAGGGTTAGGATCAGGTTTAGGGTGAGGGTGAGTGTGAGGGTTAGGGTTATGTTGAGTGTGAACATTAGGGTTAGGTTTAGCGTGAGGGTGTGGTTTACGGTTAGGGTGAGGGTTAGGGTTTGGTTTAGGGTGAGGTATAGATGAGGGTCAGGGTTAGGGTTAGGGTGAGTTTTAGGTTTAGGGTGAGGGTGAGGGTTAGCGTTAGGGTGAGGGTTCGGGTTATGGTTTGGATTAGGGTGAGTGTTAGAGTTACGGTGATGTTTATGGTGAGGGTGAGGGTTAGTTTGAGGGTTTGTTTTAGGTTTAGGGTGAGGTTGAGGGTGAGGGTGAGGCTTAGGGTTAGGATGAGGGTGAGGGTGACTCTTAGAGTTAGTGTTAGGGTTAGGCTTTAGGCTGAGTTTTAGGCTGAGGGTGAGGGTGAGGGTTACGGTTAGGGTGAGTGTTAGGATTAGGGTTAATGATAGGGTAATATTTAGGGTGAGGGTTAGTGTGAGAGTTAGTGTTAGGGTTAGGCTTAGTGTTAGAGTGAGTGTAAGGGTTAGGTTGAGGGTTAGGGTTAGGGATATGTTGAGGGTTGGGATGAGTGTTAGGGTGAGGGTAAGGTTTAGGGTGAGGGTTATGGTGAGTGTGAGATTTAGATTTAGGGTTAGGGTTAGGGTGAAGTTGAGGTTTAGGGTTATGATAAGGGATAGGGTTAGGGTACGAATGAGGGTTTGGGAGAGGGTTAGGATGAGGGTTAGGGTGAGGGTTCGTTTTGGGGTTCGGGTTAGGGTTCGGGTGAGGGTGGGGGTAAGGTTGAGGGTGAAGTTTAGGGTTACAGTTAGGATGAGGGTGAGGATTAGTTTAAGATTAAGGTTAGGGTTAGGTTTAGGCTGAAGATGAGTCTGAGGGTGTGGGTGAGGATTACGGTTAAGTTGAGTGCTATGGTTACGGTTAGGGTGAGGGTTAGTGTTAGGGATAAGTTTAGGATGAGAGTTAGTTTGAGGGGTACGGTTATGGTTAGGATGAGCTTTAGGGTTAACGTTAGGGTTGGGGATAGGAATAGGGTTAGGGTGAGGTTTAGGATGAGGGTTAGGGTTAGGTTTAGGGTTAGGGTCAGGGTTCGGGTGAAGGTTATGGTTAGGGTAAGGGTTAGGGTGAGAGTTAGGGTCAGGGTGAGGGTTAGGGTTAGGGTTAGATTTATGGTGAGAGTTAGGATTAATGTGAGGTTTAGGACGAGTGTGAGGGTTACAGTTAGCATTAGGGTTAGGGTGAGGTTTAGGGTGAGGGTTAGGATTAGGTTTAGGTTTTGGGTGAGGTGAGGGTGAGGGTGATTGTGAGGTTTATGGTTAGGGTGAGAGATAGGTTTAGTGTGAGGGTGAGGGTTAGGGTTAGGGTGAGGGTGAGCGTGATGGTGACAGTGAGGCTTAGGGTGTGGGTGAGGGTGAGTATGAGGGTTAGGGTTAGGGTTTGGGTTAGTGTTAGGGTGAGGGTGAAGTTGAGGGTTAGTTTTAGGAGCAGCGTTAGGTTTCAATTTAGACTGAGGTTGAGCGTGAGGGTGAGGGTGACGGTTAGGGTTAGGGTTAGGTTGAGGGTTAGGGTTATTGTGAGGGTTATGGTGAGGGTAAGGCTAAAGGTTAAGGTTAGGGTTACAGTGAGGGTTAGGGTTAGGGTTAGGGTTATTGTTAGTGTTAGGTTAGTGTTAATTTTTGCGGTTAGGGTGAGGCTGAGGGTGAGGTTTATGGTTAGGTTTAGGGTTAGGGTTAGGGTTAGGGTTAGGATTAGGCTTATGGTTAAGGTATGGGCTAGGGTGAGGGTGAGGGTTAGGGTGAGGGTTAGTTTTAAGTTTAGGGTTGGGGTTAGGGATAGGCTTAGTGTTAGGCGGAGGGTGAGGGTGAGGGTGAGGGTTAGGGTTAGGGAGAGTGTTACTATTAGAGTTAGGGTGATGGTGAGTGTGAGGGTAAGGTTGGTCTTAGGCTTAGGCTTAGGTTTAGGCTGAGCCTAAGGGTGAGGGTGAGGGTTAGGGTTAGGTTGAGGGTTATGGACAGGGTGAGGGTTAGCGTTAGGGTTAGGGTTATTGGTAGGATTAGGCTAGGTTGTAAGTTACTGTGAGGGTGAGTGTAAGGGTTAGGGTTAGGGTGAAGTTCAGGGTTAGGGATAGGGTTAGAGTTAGGGTTAGGGTAAGGGTGAGGTTTAGGGTTAGAGTTAGGTATAGTTTTAGGGTTAGGTTTAGGGTGAGGATGAGTGTGAGAGTGACAGGCTTAGGGTTTGGGTTAGGTTTAGTGTGAGGGTGAAGTTGAGGGTTAGTTTTAGGAGCAGCGTTAGTTTTAAAGTTAGGCTGAGGGTGAGCATGAGGGTGAGAGTGAGGGTTAGGGTTAGGTTTAGGTTGAGGGTTAGGGTTATTGTGAGGGTTATGTTGAGGGTAAGGCTAAAGGTTAAGGTTAGGGTTACAGTGAGGGTTAGGGTTAGGGTTAGGGTTATTGTTAGTGTTAGGTTAGTGTTAAGTTTACAGTGAGGGTGAGGCTGAGGGTGAGGTTTATGGTTAGGTTTAGGGTTAGGTTTAGTGTTAGGATTAGGGTTAGGCATAGGGTTAGGGTATCGGCTATGGTGAGGTTGAGGGTTAGGATGCGGGTTAGGTTTAGCGTTAGTGTTAAGTTTAGGGTTGGGGTTAGGGATAGGATTAGTGTTAGGCGGAGGGTGAGGGTGAGGGTGAGGGTTAGGGTTAGGGTGCGGGTGAGGGTTAGGGTTAGGGTGCGGGTGAGGTTTAGGGTTAGTGTTAGCATTAGGGTGAGGGTTAGTGGGAGGGTTAGGGTTAGGGTGAGTGTTACTGTTAGGGTTAGGTTGAGGGTGAGTGTGAGGGTAAGGGTTAGTCTTAGGCTTAGGGTTAGGTTTAGGCTGAGCCTAAGGGTGAGGTTTAGGGTTAGGTTTAGGGTTAGGGTTATGGACAGGGTGAGGTTTAGCTTTAGGGTTAGGGTTATTGGTAAGATTAGGGTTAGGTTGAATGTTACTCTGAGGGTGAGGGTTAGCGTAAGGGATAGGGTGAGGTTTAGGTTTAGGAATAGGGTTAGAGTTAGGTTTAGGTTAAGGGTGAGGTTTAGGGTTTGAGTTTGGGTTAGTTTTAGGGTTAGGGTGAGGGTTAGGGTGAGGGTTAGGCTTAGGCTTAGGCTTAGGCTTAGGCCGAGCATAAGGGTGAGTATTACGGTTAGGGTTAGTGTGAGGGTTAGGGTTAGGGTTAGTCTTATGGTTAGGGTTAGGGTGAAGGTGAGTGTGAGGTTTAGGGTTAGTCTTAGGCTTAGGCTTAGGCTTAGGCCGAGCTTAAGGGTGAGGTTGAGGGTTAGGGTTAGGGTGAGGGTTAGGGTGTTAGGATTTGTGTGAGGATTAGGATGAGGTTTAGGGTTAGGATTAGGGTTACAGTGAGGGTTATAGTGAGGGTGAGGGTTAGGGTTAGCATTAGGGTGAAGTTAGGGTTAGGGTCAGGGTTACATTGAGGGTGAGGTTTAGGGTTAGGGTGAGGGTTAGGTTTAGGGTTAGGGTGATGGTGAGGGTTAGGATTAGGGATATGGTTAGGGTTATTGTTAGTGTTATGATTAGGGTTAATCTTATGTTGAGGGTGAGGCTGAGGGTGAGGGTTAGGCTTATTGTTAGGGTGACGTTTAGGGTTAGAGTTAGGGTTAGGGTTAGGAGGAGGGTTTGGGTTATGGTGAAGGTGAGGGTTAGGGTTAGGGTTAGGGTTAGTGTTATGGTTAGGGTTAGGGTTAGAATAACGATGAGGGTGAGGTTTAGGTTTAGGGTTAGGAAGAGGTTAAGGGTTAGTGTTAGTGTTAGTGTTAGGGTTAGGGTTTGGGTGAGAGTTAGGAGGAGGGTTAGGGTTAGGGTTAGGGTTAGGATTAGCGTTAGGGTGAGTGTGAGGGTGTGGTTTAGGGTTATGGTTGAGGTTCGGCTTAGGGTTAGGCTGAGGGTGAGGTTGAGGGTGAATGTGAGGGTTAGGGTTAGGTTTAGGGTTAGGTTTAGGGATAGGATGAGGGTGAGGGTGAGTGTGAGGATGAGGGTTAGGGTTAGTGTTATCATTAGGGTTAGGGTTAGAATAACGGTGAGGGTGAGGATTAGGGTTAGGGTTAGGATGATGTTAAGGTTTAGTGTTCATATTAGTTTTAGGGTTAGTGTTATGGTGAGAGTTAGGAGGAGGGTTAGGTTTAGGGTTAGGGTTAGGATTAGGGTTAGGGTGAAGGTGAGGGTGTGGTTTAGGGTTAGGTTTGGAGTTAGGCTTAGAGTTAGGCTGAGGGTGAGTTTGAGGGTGAGGGTTAGGGTTAGGCTTAGTGTTAGAGTTAGGGTTAGGGTGAGGGTGAGTGTTAAGTTTAGGGTTAGGATTAGGGTAAGGGTGAGTGTGATGTTTAGGTTAGGGTTAGGCTTAGGTTAAGGCTGAGGGTGAGGGTGAGGGTGAGGGTTAGGGTTACGGTGAGGGTTGGGGTTAGGGTTAGAGAGGGTCAGGGTGAGGGTTATGATTAGGCTTAGGGTTAAGGTATGGGCTAGGGTGAGGGTGAGGTTTAGGGTCAGGGTTAGGGTGAGGGTTAGTGTGAGGGTTAGGCTTAGGGTTAGTTTTAGGGTTAGGTTTGGGGTTAGGGATAGTCTTAGTGTTAGGCGGAGGGTGAGCGTGAGGGTGAGGGTTATGGTTAGGGTGAGGATGAGGTTTAGGGTTAGAGTTAGCATTACGGTAAGGGTTAGTTTTAGGGTTAGGGTTAGTGTTACAGTTAGGGTTAGGGTGAGGGTGAGTGTGAAGGTTAGGTTTAGGATTAGACTTAGGGTGAGGGTGAGGGTTAGGGTGAGGGTTAGGCTTAGGCGTAGGGATAGAGTATGGGCTAGGGTGAAGTTGAGGGTTAGTGTTAGGTTTAGGGTGAGGGTTAGGGTGATTGTGAGGTTTACAGTTAGTCTTAGTCTTAGGCTTAGGATTAGTCTGAGCATGAGTGTGAGGGAGAGAGTTAGGGTTAGGATGAGGGTTAGGGTTTTAGGGTTAGTGTGTGGGTTAGGATGAGGGTGAGTGTTAGGGTTAGCGTTAGGAAGAGGTTAGGGTTAGTGTTAGGGTTATGTTGAAGGTGAGGGTTACAGTTAGGGTGAGGGTTAGGGTTAGTATTAGGCTGAGGGTGATGGTTAGGATTAGGTTTAGGGTTAGGGTTATTGTTAGTTTTATGGTTAGGGTTAAGTTTACAGTGAGGGTGAAGCTGAGGGTGAGGGTTACGATTAGGGTTAGGGTTAGGGTGTGGGTTAGGCTGAGGGTTAGAGTTAGCCTGAGGGTGAGTGTGGGGATGAGGGTTAGCTTTTGAGTGATGGTTAGGGTTATGGTTAGGTTGAGGGTTAGGATGAGGGTTAGGGTTAGGATTAGGGTTAGGGTGAGGGCTAGGATGAGGGTGAGTGTTAGGGTTAGGGTGAGGGTTAGGGTTAGGGTTATGGTGAGGGTTAGGGATAGTGTGAGGGTTATGGTTAGGGTGAGGTTTAGGGTTACTGTGAGAGTTCGTGTTAGGTTTAGGCTTAGTGTTATGGTTAGGGTAAGGGTTAGGTTGAGGGTTAGGTTAGGGTGAGTTTAGGGTTACTTTGAGGGTTAGGGCTAGCCTGAGGGTAAGGGTGAGTGTTAAGGTTTGGGTGATTTTTAGGGTGAGGATGAGGGTTATGGTGAGGGTGAGGGTGAGGGTTCAGTTGAGGGTTTGGGTTAGGGTTATTGTGAGCTTGAGGGTTAGTGTTATGTTGGGGGTTAGGATGAGGGTTAGGGTTAGGATTAGGGTTAGGGTGAGGGCTAGGATGAGGGTGAGGGTTAGGGTTAAGGTTAGGCTTAGGCTTAGGGTTAGGCTGAGGCTGAAGGTGAGTGTGAGGGTTAGGGTTAGGGTGATGGTTAGGGTTACAGTTAGGGTGAGGGTTAGGATGAGTATTAGGGTTAGAGTGAGGGTTAGGGTGAGGGGGACAGTAAGGGTTAAGGTGAGGGTTAGGCTGAGGGTGAGTGTTATGGTAATGTTGAAGGTTAGGGTTAGGGTGAGGGTTAGGGTGAGGGTTAGGTTTAGGGTTAGGGTTAGGGTTAGCGTTAGGGTGAGGGTTAGTGTGAGGGTTAGGGTTAGGGTTACGGTTACGGTTAGGGTTAGGGTGAGGTTGATTGTGAGGGTCAGGGTTAATCTTAGGCTTATGCTTAGGCTAAGGCCCAGCTTCAGGGTGAGGGTGGGGGTTACGTTTAGGGTGAGGGTTAGGGTTAGGGTAATGGTTAGGGTTAGGGCGAGGTTGAGGGTTAGGGTTAGGGTTAGGGTGAGTTTTAAGTTTAGGGTGATGATTAGGGTTAGTGTGAGGGTTAGGGTTCGGGTTAAGTTTAGTTTTAGTGTGAAGGTAAGTGTTAGGATGAGGTTTAGGGTTAGGGTGACGTTTAGGTTTAGAGTTAGTGTTAGGGTGCGGGTTAGGGTTAGGGTTAGGTTTAGGGTTAGAGTGAGGGTTAGGGTGAGGTTTAGTGTTACTGTTAGGTTTAGGGTTAGGTCTTGGGTTAGGGTGAGGGTAAGGGTTAGAGTGAGGTTTAGGGTTAGGTTTAGGGTTAGGGTGAGTGTTAGGGTTAGGGTGATGGTGAGGGTAAGTTTTAGGATGAGAACTAAGGTTAGGGTTAGGGTTAGGGTTAGGGTAAGGTTTAGGTTTAGGGTAAGTGTGAGTGTGAGAGTTAGGTTTAGGATTAGGCTTAGCTGTAGGGTTAGGCTTAGGGTGAGCGTGAGGGTGAGTGCCAGAGTTAGGTATAGGGTGAGGGTGAGCCTTAGGGTGAGGGTGAGTGTGAAGTTGAAGGTGAGGTTGAGGGTTAGGGTTTGGTGGAGTGTTAGGTTTAGGGTTAAGGTTAGGGTGAGGGTTAGGGTTAGGGTTAGGGTACGGATGAGGGTTAGGCTTGGGTTAGGTTTAGGGTTAGGGTGAGGGTAAGTTTTAGGGTCAGTGTGAGGGTTAGGTTTAGGATTAGGTTTAGGATTAGGGTGAGGGTTAGGGATAGGGTTAGTTTTAGGGTGAACGTTTTGGTTATGGTTAGGCTTAGGATTATGTTGAGGGTGAGGGTGAGGGTTAGGTTTAATGTGACGGTTAGGGTTAGTGTTAGGGTTAGGATGAGGGTTAGACTGAGAGTTAGGGTTAGGTTTGGGTGATGGTAAGAGTTAGGGTGAGGGTTAGGGTGAGGGTGAGGTTTAGGTTTAGGCTTGGATTAGGGTGTGGGTTAGTGTTAGGGTTAGGGTTGGGGTTAGGGTGTGGTTTAGGGTGTGGGTAAGGGTTAGGGTGTGGGTAAGGGTTAGGCTGTGGGGAAGGTTTAGAGTGAGGGTTAGGGTGAGGGTGAGTGTTAGGGATAGCATTCGGGTTAAGGTTAGGTTTAGGGTGAGGGTTAGGGTTAGGGTTACATTGAGAGTGAGGGTTAAGGTTAGCATTAGGGTTAGGTTTAGCGTAAGGGTGAGGTTTAGGGTTAGGTTGAGGGTGAGGGTGAGGCTTAGGGTTACGTTTAGTGTGAGGGTTAGGGTTAGGGTGAGGGTTATGGTTAACTTTAGGGTGAGAGTTAGGTTTAGGATTAGGCTTAGATGTTGGGTTAGGCTTAGGGTGATGGTGAGGGTGAGGTTCAGAGTTAGGTTTAGGATTAGGGTTATGGTATGGTTAGGGATAGGTTGAGGATGAGGGTGAGGGTTAGGGTGAGGGTGATGGTGAGGGTGAGGGTGAGGGTAAGGGTTAGGTTCAGGGTGAGGAATAGGGTTATGGTTAGGGTAAGAGTGAGGGTGAGTGTGAGGGTGAGGTTGAGGGTGAGAGTGAGTGTTAAGGTTTAGGTGAGGGTCAGGTTTAGGGTTAGGGTGAGGGTTAGGGTTAGGGTTCGGGTTAGGATGGGGGTTAGGCTGAGAGTTAAGTTTGGGGTTAGGATAAGGATGAGGGTTTTGGTTAGGGTTAGGTTTAGAGTTAGGGTGAGGGTTAGGGTTAGTGTTTGGATGAGAGTTAGGGTTAGGCTGAGGGTGAGGTTGAGGGTGAGGGTGAGGTTAGGGTTAAAGTGAGGGCTAGGGTTAGGGTTAGCGTTAAGGTTAGGGTGAGGGTTAGGTTTAGGGTTAGGGTTAGGATGAGGGTTAGTCTGAGAGTTGGGGTTAGGATTTGGGCGAGGGTAAGGGTTAGGGTGAGGTTTAGGGTGAGGGTGAGGGTTAGGTTTAGGCTTAGGGTTAAAGTGAGAGTTATGGTTAGGGTGAGAGTGAGGGTTAGGGTTAGGGTTAGTGTGAGTGTTAGGGTTAGGTGAGGGTTAAGGATAGGGTGGGGGTTAGGGTTAGGGTCAGGGTTAGGGTAAGGGTTAGAGTTACGGTGAGGGTGAATGTGAGGGTTAGGGTTAGGTTTAGGGTTAGGATTAGGGATAGGATGAGGGTGAGGGTGAGTGTGAGGGTGAGTTTTAGGGTTAGGGTGAGGGTTAAGGTTAGGTTTAGGGTTAGGGTTGGGTTAAGGTTTAGGGTTAGCGTAAGGAAGAGGGTTTGGCTCAGGGTTAGTTTTATGATTAGGGTGAGGTTTAGCGTTATTGTGAGGGTTAGGATGAGGGTTAGGCTGAGGGTTAGGGTTAGGGTTAGGGTGAGGTTAAGGGTTAGGGTGAGGGTGAGGAATAGTTTTAGGATTAGGGTTAGGGTTAGGGTGTAGTTTAGGGATAGGTTTAGGATTAGGGTGAGGGTTAGGGTGAGGGTTAGTGTTAGGGTGAGGATTAGGGTGAGGGTGAGGTTTAAGGTGATGGTTAGGGTTAGGGTGAGGCTGAGGGTTATAGTTAGGTTGAGGTTTAGGATTAGGGTGATGTTTAGGGTGAGGGTGAGGTTCAGGGTGAGGATGAGTGTGAGGGTTAGGGTTAGGGTTTAGGTGAGGTTTAGGGTTAGGGTGAGGGCTAGGGTTAGGTTTAGGGTTAGGGTGAGGTTTAGGTTTAGTGTGAGGGATAGGGTGAGTGTTAGCTTTAGGTTTAGGCTTAAGTGTAGGGTTAGGCTTAGGGTGAGGGTGAGGGTGAGGGTCAGAATTAGGTTTAGGGTGAGGGTTAGGATTATGGATAGGGTTAGGGTGAGGGTGAGGGTTAGGGTGAGGGTGATGTTGAGGGTGACGGTAAGTGTTAGGTTTAGAGTGAGTGATAGGGTTATGTTTAGTGTTAGGGTGAGGATGAGGGTGTGGGTTTCGGTGAAGGTGATTGTGAAGCTGAGGGTGAGCATGATGGTTAGGGTTTTGGTGAAGGTTAATTTTAGGGTTTGGGTTAAGGTTAGGTTGAGGGTTAGGGTTAGGGTTAGGATGATTGTTAGGGTGAGGGTTAGGTTTAGGGTTAGGGTGAGGGTAAGGTTTCGGGTGAGGGTGAGCGTTAGGATTAGGATTAGGGTTAGTTTTAGGGTGAGGGTAAGGGATAAGATTAGGTTGAGGGTGAGGGTTTTTATTAGGGTTAGGTTTAGAGTTAGGGTGAGGGTGAGGTTTTGGGTTAGGTTTTGGATTAGGGTTAGGGTTAGGCTGAGTGTGAGGTTGAGGCTGAGGGTGACGGTTAGGGTGAGGGTTAGGGTTTGGGTTAGTCTTAGGATGAGGGTTAGGCTGAGGGTTAGGGTTAGGGTTCGGGTAAGGATAAGGGTTCGGGTGAGAGTGAGGGTTAGGGTTAGGCTTAGGGTTAGGGTGAAGGATAAGGTGAGGTTTAGTGTTAGGTTTAGGGTTAGGGTTGGGATTAGATTGAGCGTTACGTTGTGGGTAAGAGTTAGGTTGAGGTTGAGGATGATGGTGATGGATAGGTTTAAGGAGAGGGTAAGGGTTATTGCGAGGCTTATGGTGAGGCTGAGGGTTAATGTAGCATTAGGGTTACGGTGAGGGTGAGGGTTAGGGTGAAGGATAGGGTTAGGGTTAGGGATAGGGTGAGGATTAGGTTTAGGGTTAGGTTTAGGGTGATGGTTAGGCTGAGGGGTAGGGTTAGTGTTAGTGTTAGGGTGTGGGTTAATGTTAGGGTTAGGGTTAGGGTGAGGTTGAGGGTGAGGGTAAGGGTTAGGGTGAGGGTGATGGTGAAGTTGAGGTTTAGTGTTAGCATTAGGGTTAGGTTTAGGGTTAGGGTTAGGATTAGGGTTAGGGTGAGGGTGAGGGTTAGGATGAGGGTGAGTTTTAGGGTGTATGTGACAGTTGGGGTTAGGGTGAGGATTAAGGTGATGGTGAGGGTTAGGGTGAGGGTTAGGTTTAGGGTGATATTTAGGGTGAGGGTGAGGTTTAGGGTGAGGATTAGTGTAAGGGGGAGGATTACAGTTAGGGTGAGGATGAGGGTTATGTTTAGGTTTATGTTTAGGGTGAGGGTGAGGGTTAGGATGACCGTGAGGCTGAGGGTGAATATTTAGGTGAGGTTTAGGGTTAGGGTTAATGTTAGGGTGAGGGTGAGGGTTAGAGTTAGGGTTATGGACATTGTTCGGGTTACCGTGAGGTTTAGGGTTAGGTTTAGGGTGAGGGTGAGGCTGAGGGTTACGGTTACGGTGAGTTTTAGGGTGAGGGTTAGGGTGAGTTTATGTGTGAGGATTAGTGTTAGGGTTAGGGTTATGTTGAGGGTAAGGGTTAGGGTGAGGTTTAGGGTGAGAGTGAGGGTTAGGGTTAGCGTTAGGGTTAGGGTGAGGGTTAGGGTTAAGGTTAGGTTGAGGGTTAGGGTTAGGGTGATATTTAGGCTGACAGTGAGGTTTCGGCTGAGTATTACGGTTAGGGTGAGGATTATGGTTAGGGTGAGGGTGAGGGTGAGGATTAGGGTTATGTTTAGGGTGAGGGTAAGGGTTAGGGTGATGGTGAGGATGAACGTAAGTGTGAAGGTGTAGGTGAGGGTTAGGGTTACGGTGAGGGTAACGGTGATGGTGAGGTTTAGGGTGAAGGTGATGGTTAGGGTTAGGTTTAGGGTGAGGGTTAGGGTTAGGTTTAGGCTGAGGGTTAGGGTGAGGGGTAGGGTTAGGGTTAGGGTGAGGATTATGTTTAATGTGACAGTTAGGGTTAGGGTTAGGGTTAGGGTTAGTGTGAGGTTAGGTGGGGCTTAGGGTGAGAGTGGGGATTAGGGTTAGCTTTAGTGTTAGGGTGAGGGTTAGGGTGAGGGTTAGGATGAGGGTGAGGCTTAGGTTGAGGGTGAGGGTTAGAGTTAGGTTTAAGTGAGGGTTAGGGTTATGGTGAGGTTTAGGATTAGTTTTAGGGTGAGGATTAGAGTTCAGGTGAGCTTGAGTGTTAGGTTGTGGGTGATGGTTAGGATTAGGTTGAGGGTTAAGGTGACGGTTAGGGTTAGGGTGAGGGTGACAGTTACGGTTAAGGTGAGCATTAGGGTGAGGGTTAGGATTAGGGTATGTGTGAGGATTAGGGTTAGGGTTAGCGTTATGGTGATGGTAATGGTTAGGGTGAGGTTTATGGTTAGGTTGAGGTTGAGGGTTGGGTTAGTTTTATGGTTAGGGTGATGTTACGGTGAGGTTTAGGCTTATGGTGAGGGTGAGGATTACGGTTAGGGTTAGGGTGAGGGTTGGAGTTAATGTGAGTGTTCGGGATAGGGTTGGGTTTAGGGTGAGGGTCAGGGTTATGGTGAGGTTTAGAGTTAGGTTGAGCGTGAGGGTGAGGTTTAGGGTTAGGATTAGGGTTAGGGTCAGGGTTAGGCTGAGGGTGAGTCTGAAGGTGAAGGATAGGGATAGGTTGAGGATTAGGGTTAGTGTAAGGGTCAGGTTGAGGCTTAGGGTTAGAATTAGGAAGAGGGTTTGGTTGAGGGTTAGGGTTAGGGTGAGGGTGAGGGTTAGGGTTAGTGTGGGGGTTAGGGTGAGGGTTAGTTTGAGAGGTAGGTTTAGGGATAGGGTTAGGGTGAGGTTTAGGTTTAGGGTCAGGGTTAAGGTTAGGGTTAGGGTGAGGGTTAAGTTGAGCATTAGAGTGAGGGTTAGGGTTAGGTTTAGGGTTAGGGTGAGGGTTAGGGTGAGGTTTAGTGTTAGTGTTAGGGTTAGGGTTAGTGTGAGCGTTAGGGGGAGGTTTAGGGTTAGAGTGAGGGTTAGGGAGAGACTGAAGGTTAGGGATAGTGTAAGGGTTAGGATTAGTTTTACAGTTAAGGTTAGGGTTAGGTTTGGGATTAGGTTGAGGGTGAGGGTTATGGTTATCCTTATGGTTAGGGTTAGGTTTAGGATGAGGGTTAGGGATAGGGTTAGGGTTAGGATGAGGGTGAGGGTGAGGGTTAGGGTTAGGTTTAGGGTGAGGGTTAGGATTAAGGTGAGGGTTAAGGTTAGGGTGACGGTGAGGGTAAGGGTTAGGGTGAGGGCTAGGTTTAGGGTTAGGGTTAGGTTGAGGTTAAGGTTTAGGGTGAGTGTGAGGTTGAGGGTTTGGTTTAGGATGAGGCTTAGGTTTAGGGTTAGGCTTTGGGTGAGGGTGAGGTTGAGGGTAAGAGTTAGGTTTAGCGTGAGGGTTAGTGTTATGGTTAGGGTTACGGTGAGGGTGAGGGTTTGGGTGATGGTAAGGGTGAGGGTGAGGTTGAGGGTTAGGTATAGGGTGAGGGTTAGGGTTATGGTTAAAGTGAGGGTGAGGTTTAGGGTGAGTGTTAGGGTGAGTTTGAGGTTTAGGGTTTGCATTAGGATAAGGGTTAGAGTTAGGCTGAGTTTTAGCGTTAGGATTAGGGTGAGGGTGAAGTTGAGGATGAGTGTGAGGTTTAGGCTGAAGTGTAGGGTTAGGGTTAGGGATAGGGTAAGGATTAGGGTTAGGGTTAAGTTTAGGGTGAGTGTTACGCTGAAGGTTAGGTTTCGGGTTTGGGTGAGGGTTAGGGTTAGGGTTAGGGTTAGGGTTAGCGTTAGGGTGAGGTTGAGGGTGAGGGTAAGGTTTAGGGTGATGGTTAGGGTGAGGTTGAGGTTTAGGGTTAGCATTAGGTTTAGAGTTAGCCTTAGGCTAAGTTTTAGGGTTAGGATTAGGGTTGGGGTGTGGGTGAGGGCTAGTGTTAGCAATAGGGTTAGGTTTAGGATTAGGGTTAGTGTGAGGGTTAGGGATAGGCTTATGGTAAGGATGAGGGTAAGGGTTAGGATTATGGTGAGGGTGAGGGTGAGGGTTATGGTTAGGGTTAGTTTTAGCCTGAGGGCTAGGGTGAGGGTGAGGGTTTGGTTGAGGGATATTGTGAGGGTATTGGTTTCGGTTAGGAAAGGCTTAGAGTTAGGGTTAGGGTGAGGATTTGGGTGAGGCTGAGGTTTAAGTTGAGGATTAGGGTTAGGGTGAGGATTAGGGTTAGGGTTAGGTTAAGGGTGAGAATTAGGGTGATGTTTAGGGTGAGGGTAATGTTTAGGGCGAGGGTGAGGGTGAGGGTGAGGGTTAAGTGTAGGTGAGGGTTAGGGTTAGGGTGAGGGCTAGGGTTAGTATTATGGTTAGGGTGAGGTTTAGGTTTAGCGTGACGGTGAGGGTGAAGGTTAGGTATAGGATTATGCTTAGGTGTAGGGTTAGGCTTAGTGTGAGGTCAGAGTTAGGGTTTAGGATGAGGTTTAGGGTTATGGTTCGGGTTAGGGTGAAGGTGAGGGTTAGGGTTAAGGTTTGGGTTAGGGTGAGGTTTAGGGTGAGGGTGAGGGTTAGGATCGGGATAATGGTTAGTTTTAGGGTGAGGGTAAGTGATAGGGTTAGGGTTAGTCTGAGGGTGAGGGTTAGGGTTAGGTTTAGAGTTAGGGTGAGGGTGAGGGTTAGGGTTAGGTTTTGTATTAGGTTTAGGGTTAGTGTAAGGCTGAGGGTGAGGTTGAGGATGAGGGTGACGGTTAGGGTGAGGGTTAGGTTTAGGGTTAGGTTTAGGATGAGGGTTAGGCTGAGCGTTAGGGTTATTGTTCGTGAAAGGATAAGTGTTAGGGTGGGAGTGAGGTTTAGGGTTAGGCTTAGGGTTAGGGTGACGGTTAGTGTGAGGTTTAGTGTTAGGTTTAGGTTTAGGGTTCGTGTTAGTGTTAGCGTTAGTGTAAGGGTTAGGATGAGTGTTAGGGTGATGGTGAGGGATAGGGTTAAGTTGAGGGTAAGGGTTACGGCGAGTTTTAGGGTGAGGCTGAGGGTTAATGTAGCATTAGGTGTACGGTGATGGTGAGGGTTATGGTGAGGCTTAGCATAAGTGTTAGGGATTGGGTGACTATTAGGGTTAGGGTTAGGTTTAGGGTGACGGTTATGCTAAGGGGTAGGGTTAGGGTTAGTGTTAGGGTGTGGGTTAACGTTAGGGTTAGGGTTAGGGTGAGGTTGAGGGTGAGGGTAAGGGTTAGGGTGAGGGTTATGGTGAGGTTGAGGTTAAGGGTTAGCATTAGGGTTAGGTTTAGGGTTAGGGTTAGGGTTAAGATTAGGGTTAGGGTGAGGGTGAGGGCTAGTGTTATCATTAGGGTTAGGATTAGGGTTAAGGTGAGGGTGAGGTTTAGGGTGAGGGAGAGGGTTAGTTTGAGGGTTAGGGTGAGGGTGAGGTATTTGGTTAGGAAAGGCTTAGTGTTAGGGTTAGGGTGAGGATTAGGGAGAGGGTGTGGTTTAAGTTGAGGATTTGGGTTAGGGTGAGGATTGGGGTTAAGGTTAGGGTTTGGGTTAGGGTTAGGGTGATGTTTAGGGTGAGGGTGATGGTTAGGGTGAGGGTGAGGCTGAGAGTGCGGGTGAGGGTGTAGGTGAGGGTTAGGGTGATGTTGATGGTTGGGGTGATGGTGAGGGTTAGGGTAAAGGTGAGGGTGAGGGTTCGGTTAGGGTTAGGGTGAGGGTTAGGGTTAGGGTTAGGGTTAGTGTGAGGATACGTGTTAGGGCGAGGGTTAGGGTGAGAGTGAGGGTTAGGGTTAGCGTTAGGGTTAGGGTTAGGTTTAGGATGAGGGTTAAGGTGAGGTTTAGGGTTAGTATGAGGTTGAGGGTTAGAGTTAGGTTTAGGGTGAGGGTTAGGGTTAGGGTTAGGGTGAGTGTGAGGGTTAGTGTGAGGGTTAGGGTTAGGATGAGGGTTAGGCTGAGAGTTAAGTTTTGGGTTAGGGTGAGGGTGAGGGTTAGGTTTTGGATTAGGGTTAGGGTTAGGGATTGGGTTATGATTAGTGTGAGGGTTTTGGTTAGGTTTAGGTTTAGAGTTAGGGTGAGGGTTAGAGTTAGTGTTTGGATTAGTGTTAGGATTACGGTTAGGCTGAGGGTGAGGTTGAGGGTGAGGGTGAGGGTTAGGGTTAATGTGAGGTTTAGGGTTAGGATTAGCTTTAAGGTTAGGGTGAGGGTTAGGTTTAGGTTTAGGGTTAGAATGAGGGTTAGGCTGAGTGTTAGGTTTAGGTTTCAGGTGAGGGTAAGGGTTAGGGTGAGTTTTAGCGTGAAGGTGAGGGTTAGGTTAAGGCTTAGGGTTAGGTTGAGGGTTAGGGTTAGGGCAAGGGTGAGGGTGAGGTTTAGGGTGACGGTGAGGGTGAGGGTTAGGTTTAGGTGAGGTTTAGGGATAGGGTTGGGGTTAGGTTGAAGTTTAGGGTTAGGGTTAGGGTTAGAGTTAGGGTGAGGGTGAGTGTGAAGTTTAGGGTTAGGTTTAGGGTTAGGTTAGGATTAGGCTGAGGGTGAGGGTGAGGGTGAGGTTTAGGGTTAGGATGAGGGTTAGATTTTGGGTTAGGGTTAGGGTTGGGTTGAGGGTTTGGTTTAGGGTTAGGAAGTGGGTTTGGCTGAGGGTTATGTTTATGGTTAGGGTAAGGTTTAGGGTTAGTGTGAGGGTTAGGATGAAGGTTAGGCTGAGTGTTAGTGTTAGGGTTGGAGTGAGGGTAAGGGTTAGGGTGAGAGTGAAGTTTAGTTTTAGGATTAGGTTTATGATTAGGGTGAGCGTAAGGGATAGGGTTAGGATTAGGGTGAGGGTTAGGGTTAGGGTTAGGATTAGGGTGAGGGTGAGGTTTAAGGTGAGGGTTAAGGTTAGGATGATGACTAGGATTAGGTTTAGGGTGAGGTTTATGATTAGGGTGATACTTAGGGTGAGGGTGAGGTTTAGTGTGAGGGTGAGGGTGAAGGTGTAGTTGAGGGTTAGGGTTAGGGTGAGGGTTAATGTGATGGTGACGGTGAGGGTTAGGGTGAAGTTGAGGGTTTGGGATAGGGTTAGTGTGTGGGTTAGGATTAGGGTTAGGATTAGGGTGAGGGGTAGGGTTCGGGTTAGGTTGAGGGATAGGGTTAATGTGAGGATTACGGTTAGGGTTAGTGTTAGTGTGAGGATAAGGATAATATTGAGGTTTTGGGTGAGAGTGAGGTTTAGGGTGAGCATTAGGGTTAAGGTGAGGGTTATTGTGAAGATTAAGGTGAGGGTTAGGTTTAGTATGAGGGTGAGGGTTAGAGTTAGGTTTAGATTGAGGGTTAGGGTTAGGGTGAGGTTTAGGTTCCGGTTAGGGTGAGGGTTCGGGTTCGGGTTCGGGTGAGTTTTAGGGTGTGGGTGACGGTTAGGGTTAGGGTGAGTGTTAGGGTTACCGTGAGGATTAGGGTTAGGGTTAGGGTTAGGGTTATAGTGAGGGTAAGGGTTGGGATGAGGTTTATTGTGAGGGTGAGTTTTAGGGATAGCTTTAGTGTTAGGGTGAGTGTTAGGATCCAGGTTAGGTTAGGTGAGGGTAAGGGTTATCGTTAGGTTTAGGATTAGGTTTAGGGTGAGGGTAAGGTTTAGGGTGAGCGTTAGGGTGAGGGTGAGGGTTAGGGTTAAGTTGAGGGCTAGGGTGAGCGTTAGGGTGAGATTTCAGTTGAGGGTTAGGGTTAGGGTTAGGGTGAGGTTGAGGTTGAGGGTGAGACTTAGGGTTAGGTTTAGGGTGAGGATGAGGTTTAGATTGAGGTTTAGTGTTATTGTTAGGATTAGGGTTAGGGTGAGGGTAAGGGTTAGAGTGAGGTTTTTGGTGAGGTTGAGGGTTAGGGATAGCATTAGCTTTAAGTTTAGGTTTAGGATGAGGGTTAGGGTTAGTGATAGGGTTACGGTGAGGGTGAGGGTTAGGGTTAGGGTTAGGGTGAGGGTTAGGGTTAGGGTTAGGTTGACGGTGAGGGTAAGGGCTAGGGTGAGGACTAGGATTAGGTTTAGGTTTAGGGTAAGGTTTAGGTTTAGGGTGAGGGTGAGAGTGAGAGTTAGGTTTAGGATTAGGCTTAGGTGTAGGTTTCGGCTTAGGGTGAGGGTGAGCGTGAGTGTCAGAGTTAGGTTTAGGGTAAGGGTTAGGGTTAGTGTTAGGGTTACGGTGAGGGTGAGAGTTAGGGTTAGGGTGACGGTGAGGGCAAAGGTCAGATTGAGGGCTAGGTTTAGGGTTAGGGTTAGGTTGAGGTTTAGGTTTAGGGTGAGTGTGAGGTTGTGGGTTTGGTTTAGGATGAGGCTTAGGTGTAGGGTTCGGCTTAGGGTGAGGGTGAGGGTGAGTGTCAGAGTTAGGTTAAGGGTGAGGGTTAGGGTTATGGTTATTTTTAGGGTGAGGGTGAGGGTGAGGGTTAGGGTGAGGTGAGGGTCAGGTTGAGGGTGAGGGTGAGGGTTAGGGTTTGGGTGAGGGTTAGGGTTAGGGTTAAGTTTAGGGTGAGGGTTTGGGTTAGTGTTAGTGTTAGGATTATGATTAGGCTGAGGGTTAGGTTTAGGTTTAGGGTGAGGGTAAGTGTTAGGGTGAGGGTGAGGGTTAGGTTTAGGATTAGGGTTAGGGTTAGGGCGAGGGTTAGGGATAGGGTTAGGATTAGGGTGTGCGTTTTATTTAGGGTTAGGTTTAGAGTTAGGGTGAAGGTGAGGGTGAGGGTTAGCGTTTGGATTAGGGTTAGGGTTAGGCTGAGGTTGATGTTGAGCGTGAGGGTTAGGGTTAATGTGAGGGTTAGAGTTAGGGTTAGCTTTAAGGTTAGGGTGAGGGTTAGGGTTAGGGTTAGGATGAGGGTAAGGGTTAGGGTGAGGGTTACGGTGAGTGTGAGGGTTAGGTTTAGGCTTAGGGTTAGGGTGAGGGTTAGTGTTAGGGTTAGAGTTAGGGTTAGTGTGAGGGTAAGGGTTAGGGTGAAGTTTTGGGTATGAGTGAGGGATAGGCTTAAGGTCAAGGGAAGGGTTAGGGGTGAGGTTTCGTGTGAGGTTGAGGGCTATTGTTAGCATTAGGGTTATGGGGAGTGTGAGGGTTAGGGTTAGAGTTAGGTTTATGTTTTGGGATATGGTGAGGATTAGGGTTAGGATTAGTTTTCCGGTGAGGGGTAGGTTGAGGGGTAGGGTTAGGGTTACAGTTAGGGTAAGGGTTAGAGTTAGGGTGACAGTAAGGGTAAAGGAGAGGTTTAGGATGAGGATTAGGGTTAGGGTTAAGGTGAGGGTGAGGATTAGATTGAGGATTAATGCTAAGTTTAGAGTGAGGTTTAGGGTGAGGATGAGGGTTAGGGTTAGGGTGAGGGCTAGGGTGAGGGTGAGGTTAGGGATAGGGTTAGGTTTAGGTTTAGGGTTAAGGTGAAGGTTAGGGTTAGTGTGAGGGTTAGTGTTAGGACTAGGTTTAGACTTAGGGTGAGGGTAAATGTTAGGGTGAGGGTTAGCGTTAGGGTGAGGGTTATAGATAGGGTTAGTGTTAGGGTTAGGTTCAGGGTTATTGTTAGGATTAGGGTTAGGGTTACAGTTACGGTGAGGGTGAGGGTGAGGGTTAGGGTTTATGTGCGGGTTAGGGTTAGGGTGAGGGCTAAGGTTAGGTTTAGGGTTATGGTGTGGTTTAGATTTAGTGTGAGAGTGAGGGTGAGGGTCAGAGTTAGTTTAGGGTGAGGGTTAGGTTTATGGATAGCGTTAGGGTGAGGATGAGGGTTAGGGTGAGGGTGATGGTGAGAGTGAGGGTGAGGGTTAGGTTTAGGGGGAGGGATAGGCTTATGGTTAAGGTTAGGGTGAGTGTGAGGGTGTGGGTTACGGTGAGCTTGATGGTGAGGTTAAGGGTGAGGGTGAGGGTTAGGATTTGGGTGAAGGTTAAGTTTAGGGTTTGGGTTAATGTTAGCTTGAGGGTTAGGGTTAGGGTTAGGATGAGGGTTAGGCTGAGGGTTAGGTTTAGGGTTAGGGTGTGGGTAAGGGTTAGGGTGAGGGTGAGGGTTAGGATTAGGGTTAGGGTTAATTTTAGGGTGAGGGTTTTGGTTAGGGTTTAGGTTTAGAGTTAGCGTGAGGTTGAAAATTAGGTTTAGGTTTTGGATTATGGTTAGGGTTAGGCTGAGTGTGAGGTTGAGGGTTAGGGTGAGGGTGACGGTTAGGGTGAAGGTTAGGGTTAGGGTTAGTGTTAGGATGAGGGTTAGGCTGAGGGTTAGGGTTAGGTTTCGGGTAAGTGTAAGGGTTCGGGTGAGAGTGAGGGTTAGGGTTAGGCTTAGGGTTAGGGTGACGTTTAGGGTGAGGTTTAGTTTTAGGGTTAGCGTTAGGGTTAGATTGAGCTTTAGGGTGTGGGTAAGGGTAAGGGTGAGGTTGAGGATGATGGTGAGGGATAGGGTTAAGGTGAGGGTAAGGGTTACAGCGAGGCTTAGGGTGAGGCTGAGTGTTAATGTAGCATTAGGGGTACGGTGAGGGTGAGGGTTAGGGTGAAGTTTAGGGTTAGGGTTAGAGATAGGGTGAGGATTAGGGTTAGGGTTAGGGTTAGGGTGACAGTGAAGCTGAGGGGTAAGGGTTAGGGTTAGTGTTAGGGTGAGGGTTAGGGTGTGGGTTAATGTTAGGGTTAGGGTTAGGGTGAGCTTGAGGGTGATGGTAAGGATTAGGGTGAGGGTTATGGTGAGGTTGAGGTTTAGTGTTAGCATTAGTTTTAGGTTTAGTGTTAGGGTTAGGGTTAGGATTAGGGTTAGGGTGAGGGTGAGGGTTAGGATGAGGGTGAGTTTTAGGGTATATTTGATGGTTATTGTTAGGGTGAGCGTTAAGGTGACGGTGAGGGTTAGGGTGAGGGTGAGGGTTAGGGTTAGGGTGAGGGTTAGGGTTAGGGTGATGTTTAGGGTGAGGGTTAGGTTTAGGGTGAGGATTAGTGTAAGGGGAAGGATTAGGGTTAGGGTTAGGTTGAGGGTTAGGTTTATGTTTAGGGTGAGGGTGAGGGTTAGGATGAGGGCGAAGGTGAGGGTGAAGGTTTAGGTGAGGATTAGTGTTAGGGTTAATGTTAGGGTGAGGGTGAAGGTTAGAGTTAGGATTAGGGACAGGGTTAGGGTTAGGGTGAGGGTGAGGGTGAGGGTTACGGTTACGGTGAGCTTTAGGGTTATGGTTAGGGTGAGTTTATGTGTGAGGATTAGTGTTAGGGTTAGGGTTATGTTGAGGGTAAGGGTTAGGGTGAGGTTTAGGGTGAGAGTGAGGGTTAGGGTTAGGGTGAGGGTTAAGATTAGGGTAAGGGTTAGGATGATGGTTAGGCTGAGGTTTAGGGTTAGGGTTAGGGTGAGGTTTAGGGCTAGGTTTAGGGTTAGAATAAGTGTTAGGCTGAGGGTTATGGTTAGACTTAGTGTGAGCGTTAGGTTTAGGGTTAGGGTGAGGGTAAAGTTTAGGGTGACGGTTAGGGTGAGTGTGAGGGTTATGGTTAGGGTGACGGTTAGGGTGAAGGTTAGGTTTAGGGTTCGGCTTAGCGTGAAGGTTAGGGTGTGCCTAAGTGTTTGGGTGAGGGTTAGGGTGAGGGTGAGGGTTAGGGTTAGCATTAAGGTTAGGGTCAGGGTGAGGGTTAGGGTGAGGGTTTGGGTTAAGGTTAAAGATAGGGTGAGGATTAGGTTTAGGTTTAGGTTTAGGGTGAGTGTTAGGCAGAATGGTAGCCTTAGGGTTAGGGTGAGGGTTAGGTTTAGTGTTAGGGTTAGGGTTAGGGTTAGAGTTACGGTAAGGGTTAGAGTGAGGTTTAGGGTGAGTGTGAGGATTAGGGTTAGCATCATGTTTAGCCTTAGGGTTAGGATGAGTGTTAGGGTTAGGGTGAAGGAGAGGGTGAAGCTTAGTATTAGGGTGAGGTTTAGGGTTAGGGTTAGGGTGAGGGTGAGGTTTAGGGTGAAGGTAAGTGTTACGGTGAGGGTTAGGGTGAGGCTGAGGTTTAGGGTTAGCATTAGGGTGAGGGTGAGGGTGAGGGTTAGTGTGAAGTTTTGGGTTAAGTTTATGGATAGGGTTAGGAATAGGGTTAGGGTTAGGTCGAGGGTGAGGGTTAGGTTCAGGGGTAACATTAGAATTTGGGTGAGGGTTAGGTTTAGTGTGAGGGTTAGGGTTAGGGTTAGGGTGACGGTAAGGGTTAGGGTGATGGTTAGGGTGAGTGTGAAGTAGGGTGAGGGTTAGGGTTAGGGTGA
The DNA here is from genome assembly GCF_024711535.1 of Dipodomys merriami. Taxonomy (NCBI): domain Eukaryota; kingdom Metazoa; phylum Chordata; class Mammalia; order Rodentia; family Heteromyidae; genus Dipodomys; species Dipodomys merriami. The sequence continues at coordinate 2,846,916 of NW_027206579.1, forward strand.
GAATTAGGGATAGGTTTAGGGTTAGGTTGAGGGTTAGGGTTATGGTTAGGATTAGAGTTAGTGTGAGGGTAAGGCTTAGGGTGAGGGTTAGGGTGAGGTTGAGGTTTAGGGTTAGGGTGAGGGTGAGGGTAAGTGTTATTGTGAGGACTAGGGTTAGGGTTAGGGTTAGGGTGAGTGTTAGGGTAATGGTGAGGGAGAGGGTGACGGTTAGGTTCAGTATTAGGGTTAGGGTTAATGTGAGGGTTAGTGATAGGGTTATGGTTATTGTGAGGGTTAGAGTTAGGGTTAAGGTGAGGGTTAGTCTGAGAGGTATGGTTAGGGTTAGGGTGAGCGTTAGGCTTAGTGTGAGGATTATGGTTAGGGTGAGCGTTAGGGTTAGGTTCAGGGTTAGGGTGAGGGTGAGTGTGAGGGGGAGGGCTAGGTTGAGGGTTTGGGTATGGGTGAGGGTGAGGTTTTCCGTTAGGTAAGGTTTAGGGTTAGGTTTAGGGTGAGGATTATGGTGAGTTTGTGGGTTAGGGTTAGGGTGAGGGTGAGGGTGAGGGTTAGTGTTAGGATGAGGGTTAGGGTTAGGGTTAGGGTGAGGGTGAGGGTGAGGGTTCGGCATAGGGTTAGTGTGAGGGTTAGGGTTATGGTGAGGGTTATGGTTAGGGTGAGGGTTAGGGTTAGGGGTAGTGTGAGGGTTAGGTTTAGGGTGATGTTTAGTGTGAGGGTGAGGGTTAGGTTGAGGGTGAGTGTTCGGGTGAGAGTTAGGGTTAGGGTTAGCTTTAGGGATAGGGTTAGGTTGAGGGTAAGGTTTAGAGTGAGAGTTTGGGTGAGGGTGAGAGTTAGGTTGAGGGTGAGGTTTAGGGTTAGCGAGAGAGTTAGGGTTAGGTTTAGGTTTAGGGTAGTGTGAGGGTTCAGGTTAGGTTGAGGGTTAGGGTTATGTTTAGGGTTAGTATAAAGGATAGGGTGATGATTAGGGTTACGGTTAGTGTGATTGTTAGGTTTATGGTTAGGATTTGGGTTAGGTTGATGGTAAATGTTAGGGTGAGGGTTAGGGTGATGCTGAGGGTTAGGGTTAGGGTGAGGGTTAGGTTCAGGTTTAGGATTAGGGTTACAGTTAGGGTAATGCTGAGGGGGAAGGGGAGGTTGAGGGTGAAGGTTAGGGTTAAAGTTAGGGATAGGGTGAGGATTTGGGTTACAGTTAGATTTAGGTTTAGGGTTAGGCTGAGGGGTAGGGTTAGGTTAGGGTTGAGTGTTAGGTTTAGTGTGAGGTTTAGGGTTAGGGTTAGGGTGAGGGTTAGGTTTAGTGTGTTGGTTAGGGATAGGGTTAGTGTGAGGGTAAGGGTTAGGGAGAGGGTGAGGTTTAGGGTTAGCATTAGGTATAAGGTTAGGATTAGGATGAGGTTTAGGGTTATGGAGAGTGTGAGGGTGAGGTTTAGGGTTAGGATGAGGGTTAGGGTTAGTGTGAGGGTGAGGTTTAGGTTTAGGGTGAGGGTTAGGGTTAGGGTGAGGGTTAGGGTGAGGGTTAGGCTTAGGGTGAGAGTCAGGGTGAAGGTTAGGTTTATGTTGAGGCTTAGGGTTAGGGTGAGCGTTCGGGTTAGCGTTAGGCGAGAGTTATGGTTAGGGTGATATTTATTGTGAGGGTTAGTGTTCGTGTGAGGGTGGGTGTTCGTGTGAGGGTGAGGGTTCTGGTTAGGGTGAGGATTAGGGTGTGGTGAGGGTTAGGTTTAGGATGAGAGTCAGGGTGAGGTGTAGGGATAGGGTTAGGGTTAGGGTTAGTGTGAAGATTAGGGTTAGGGTTAGGGTTAGGGTTAGTGTGAGGATAAGAGTTAGGGTGTGGTTTAGTGTGAGGGTGAGCGTTAGGGTTAGCTTTAGGGTTAGGGTGAGGTTTAGGATGGGATTTAGGGTAAGGGTGAGTGTTATGTTTAGGGTTAGTGTGAGGGTTAGGGTTAGGGTCATGTTTAGGGTGAGGTTGAGGATTAATGTGAGGGTGAGGGTGAGGGTGCGGGTGCGTGTGAGGCTGAGGGTGAGGGTGAGAGTTAGGGTTAGGTTTAGGGTGAGTGTGAGGGTTAGTGTTAGGATTAGGGTTAGAGTTAGGCTGAGGGTGAGGATGAAATTGAGGGTGAGGTTTAGGGTTAGAGTTAGGGTGAGGTATCAGGTTAGTGTGAGGGTTAGGGTGAGACTGAATGTGAGGTTGAGGGTTAGGATTATGGTTAGGGTGAGGGTGAGTGTTTGGTTTAGGTTTAAGGTGAGGGTTAGGGTTAGTGTGAGGGTTAGGGGGAGGGGGAGGGTTAGTGTGATGTTGAGGGTCAGGATGAGGGTGAGTGTTAGAATGAGGGTGAGGGTGAGGGTGAGGGTAAGGGTTAGGATTAGGTTAGGGTGAGTTTTAGTGTTAGGGTTAGGGTTATTGTTAGGGTTGGGAATAGGGTTAGGTGAGGGTAAGGGTGAGTGTTAGCGTTTTGGTTAGGGTTAGGGTTAGGGTGAGGGTGTGGTTGAGGGTTAGGGTTAGGATTAGGGTTAGGGTTAGGGTAAGGCTGAGGGGGAAGGGGCTGTTGAGGGTGAGGTTTACGGTTAGGGTTAGGGTTAGCATGAAGGTTACTGTTAGGTTAAGGGTTAGTATAAGTGTTAGGCTGAGGGTGAGGGTTATGGTTGGTGTGAGTGTTAAGTTTAGGGTTAGGGTTTGGGTTAGGTTGAGGGTAAAGATTAGGGTGAAAGTTAGGGAGAGGGTGAGGTTTAGGGTTATGTTGAGGGTTCGGGTGAGGGTTAGGGTTAGGGTTATGGTTAAGGTTAGCGTATGGGTTAGGGTGAATGTTAGGTTTAGGTTTAGGGTGAGGGTGAGACTTAGGTTTATGATGAGGGTTAGGGTGAGTGTTCGGGTTTGGGTTAGGGTTAGGGTGAGGGTGAGTGTGAGGTTTAGGGTTAGGGTTTTTGTTAGGCTGAGGTGAGGGTGAGGTGAGTGTTAGGGTTGGGGTTAGGTTGAGGGTTGTGTTAGTGTGATTGTTAGTGTGAGGGTGACTATAACGGTTAGGGTGATGATTAGGGTGAAGTGAGGGTTAGGTTTAGGGATATGGTTAGGGTGAGGTTTTGTGTTAGGGTGAGGGTTAGGTTGCATGTGAGGGTTAGGGTTAGGGTTAGGTTTAGGATGAGGGTTATGGTTGGTGAGAGGGTTAGGGTGAGGGTGAGGGTTAGGGTTAGCATTAGGGTTAGGATGAGGGTGAGGGTTAGGGTTAGGTTAGGGTGAGGGTGAGGGTGAGGGTGAGAGTGAGGGTTAGGGTTGGTGTTAGTTTTAGTGTTAGGGTTAGGGTGAGGGTTAGGGTGAGGTTGAGTGTTAGGGTTAGCATTAGGGTTAGGGTGAGGGTGAGGGTTAGGGTTAGCATTAGGGTTAGGGTGAGCGATAGGGATAGGTTTAAGGTTAGGGTTAGGGTGAGGGTGAGTTTTAGGGTGAGGCTGAGTGTGAGGTTGAGGGTTAGGATTATGGTTCGGGTGAGGGTGAGGGTGTAGGTGAGGGTTAGGGTTAGGATTAGTGTTAGCGTTAGGGTTAAGCTGAGGGTGAGCTTGCGGGTGAGGGTGAGGGTTTGGTTTAGGTTTAAGTTGAGGGTTAGGGTTAGTGTGAGCGTTAGGCTGAGGGGGAGGGTTAATGTTACGGTTAGGGTGAGTGTTAGTGTGACGGTTAGGGTTAGGGTTAGGGTTAGGTTGTGGATAAGTGTTAGAGTGATGGTTAGGATGAGGGTTAGGGTTAGTTTGAGGGATAGAGTTAGGTTTAGGGTTAGGGTGAGGGTTAGGGTTAGTGTGAGCATTAGAGTTAGGATTAGGGCTAGGATGAGGTTAAGGCTTAGGGTTAGGTTTAGGTTGAAGTTGAGGGTTAGTGTGAGGGTTATTGTTAAGTATAGGGTAAGGTTTATGTTGAGATCTAATGTGAGGTTGAGGGTTAGGGTGAAGGTGAGGGTGAGGGTGAGCTTTTCGGTTAGGTAAGGGTTAAGATTAGGGTTAGGGTGAGGATTAGGGTGAGGGTCAGGGATAGGATGAAGTTTAAGGTTAGAGTGATGGTTAGGGTTAGTGTGAGGTTTAGGATTAGGGTTAGGGTTAGGGTGAGTTTTAGGGTTCGGGTTTGCATTAGGGTTAGGGTGAGGGTTAGGGTGTTTTTGAGGGTTAGGGTTAGGGTTAGGATTAGTGTTAGGGTGAGGGTGAGGGTTAGGGTTAGGGTTAGGATGAGGGTTAGGATAAGGGGTAGGGTTAGGATTAGGGTGAATGTTAGGATTAGGGTGAAGTTTAGGGTAATGGTAAGGGATAGGGTTAGGGTGAGGTTAAGGATTAGAGTGAGGGTTAGGGTTAATGTTAGGTTTAGGATGATGGTGAGGGTTAAGGGTGAGGGTGAGGCTGAGGGTGAGTGTTAGTGATAGGGTAATGTTTAGTGTTAGGGTTAGTTTGAGGATTAGGCTGAGGGTGATGGTGAGGGTGAGGGTGGGGTTGAGGTTAAGTGTGAAGGTTAGGGTTAAGGTTAGTTTTAGGGTGAGGGTAGGGTGAGGATGAGGGTTAGGGTGAGGTTTAGGGTAGGGTTATGGTGAGCGTGAGGGTTCGGTTAGTGTGAGTTTTAGGGTGTGGGTGACAGGGTTAGGATGAGGGTTAAGGTGATGTTGAGGGTTAGAGTGAGGTTGAGGGTTACGGTTACGGTGAGGATTAGTGTTCGGGTTGGTTTTAGGGTTATTGTGAGGTAAGGGTTAGTATGAGGTTTAGGGTGAGGCTGAGGTTTAGGGATAGCGTTAGAGTTAGGGTGTGGGTTAGGGTGAGGGTTAGATTAGGGTGAAGGTGAGGGTTAGAGTTAGGGTTAGTGTTATGGTTAGGTGAGGGTTAGGTGAGCTTTAGGGTGAGGGTTAGGTTTAGGTTTAGGTTTAGGGTGAGGGTTAAGGTGAGGTTTAGTGTTAGTGTTAGGATGAGGGTTAGGCTGAGGGTTAAGGTTAGGATTAGTGTGAGGGTAAGGGTTAGGGTGAGGGTGAGGGTTAGGTTTAGGATTAGGGTTAGGCTAAGGATGAGGGTGGGGAATTGGGTTAGGTTTAGGGTGAGGGTTTTGGTTATGGTTAGGTTTAGAGTTAGGGTAAGGTTGAGGGGTTGTGTTTGGATTAGTGTTAGGGTTAGGGTTAGGCTCAGGGTGAGGTTGAGGGTGAGGGCGAGGGTTAGGGTTAAGGTGAGGGTTAGGGTTAGGGTTAGAGTTAAGGTTAGGGTGAGGGTTAGGGTTAGGTTTAGGTTTAGGATGAGGGTTTGTGTGAGGGTGAGAGTTTGGGTTCGTGTGATGGTAAGGGTTAGGGTGAGGTTTAGGGTGAGGGTGAGGGTTAGGGTGAGGGTGCAGTTGAGTGTTAGTGTTAGGGTGAGGGTTAGGGTGAAGGTTAGGGTTAAGGTTAGAGTGAGGGTTAGGGTGAGGGGAAGCGTTAGGTTGAGGGTTAGTGTGTGGGTAAGCGATAGGATTAAGGTGAGTGTAAGGGTTAGGGCAAGGTTTAGTGTGAGGTTGAGGATTAATGTTAGCATTTGGGTTAAGGTGAGGGAGAGGTTTAGAGTGAGTGTTAGGGTTATGGTTAGGGATACCTTGAGGATTAGGGTTAGGGTTAGGTTTAGGGTGAGGGTTAAGCTGAGGGTTAGGGTTAGGGTTAGGTTGAGGGTTAGGGTGAGGTTTAGGGTTAGGGTTAAAGTTATGGTGAGGCTGAGGTTGAGGGTGAGTGTAAGGGTTAGGATGAGGGTTAGGGTGAGTTTGAGGTTTAGTGTTAGCATTAGGGTTAGGTTAAGGGTTAGGGTGAGGGTTAGGGTTATGATTAGGGTTAGGGTGAGGGTGAGGGATTGTGTTAGCATTAGGGTTAGGGTTATGGTTAGGGTTAGAGTGGGGTTCAGGGTGAGGGTTAGGGTTAGGGTTAGGATTAGTTTTAGGGTTAAACTGGGGTGGGTGAGGTTGAGGGTGAGGATTAGGTTTAGGCTTATTTTTAGCCTGAGGGCCAGGGTGAGGGTGAGGTTTAGTGTGAGGGTTAGGTTGAGGGTTTGGGTTAGGAAAGGCTTAGGGTTAGGGTTAGTGTGAGGGTGAGGATTAGGGTGAGCTTTTAGGTGAGCATTAGTGTTAGGGTGAGGGTTGCGGTTAGGTTTAGGGTGATTGTTAGGATTAGGGTAACGTTTAGGGTGAGGGTATGGGTTAGGGTGAGGGTGAGGGTGAGGGTGAGTGTGATATTGAGGGTAGTGCGAAGGGGAGGGTTAGGGATAGGGCTAGACTGAGGGTTAGATTTACGGTTAGGGTGAGGGGTAGGATGAGGGGTAGGGTTAGGGTTAGGATGAGGATTAGGGTGAATTTGAGGCTTAGGGTTAGGGTAAGTGAGAGGATAAGGTTTAGTGTGAGGGTTAGGGTGAGAGTGAGAGTTAGGTTAGCCTTAGGGTTAAGGGTGAGGGTTAGGGTGAGGTTTATGGTGAGGTTTTGGGTTAGTATGAGGGTGAGGTTTAGAGTTAGGTTTAGGGTGAGGGTTAGGGTTAGGGTGAGGTTTAAGGTAGGGTTAGGGTGAGGGTCGGGTTCTGGAGAGGGTGAGTTTTAGGGTGAGAGTGACGGTTAGGGATAGGGTGAGGGTTAAGGTGACGGTGAGGATTAGAGTGAGGTTCAGGGTTAGGGTTTCGGTGAGGATTAGGGTTAAGGTTAGTGTTAGGGTTAGGGTGAGGGTAAGTTTTAGGGTGAGGGTTAGGGTGCGGCTGTAGTATAGGTTTAGGTGAGGGTTAGGGTGAGCGTTAGGGTGAGGTTAGGTTTAGGTTTAGTGATAGTGTGAGGGTTAGGGTGAGGTTTAGTGTTAGTGGTCAGGTTAGGTTTAGGGTGAGGGTTAGGGTTAGGGTAAGGGTTAGAGTGAGGATTAGGGTGAGGGTGAGTGTTACGGATAGTATTAGGGTTAAGGTTTGGTTTAGGGTGAGGGTTAGGGTTAGGGTTATGGTGAGGGTGAGTGTTAGGGTTAGCATTCGGGTTAGGGTTAGAGTTAGGGTGAGGGTTAGGTTTAGGGTTAGGTTTAGGGTGAGGGCTAGGTTTAGGCTTAGGGTAAGGTTTACGTTTAGGGTGAGAGTGAGGGTGAGGGTTAGGTGTAGGATTAGGCTTACGTGTAGGTTTAGGCTTATGGTGAGGATGAGGGTGAGTGTCAGAGTCAGGTTTAGTGTGAGGGTTAGGGTTATGGTTAGGGCTAGGGCAAGGTTGAGGGTGAGGGTTAGGGTGAGGATGAAGCTGAGGTTGAGGGTAAGTTGAGGGTAAGTTAGGGTTTGTGTGAGGGTTAGGGTTAGGGTTAAATTTAGGGTGAGGGTTAGGGTTAGGGTTAACATTAGGGTGAGTGCTAGGGGGAGGGTATGGTTTAGGTTTAGGTTAAGGGTTAGCGTGAGCTTTAGGGTGAGGGTTAGGTTTAGGTTTAGGGATAGGGTGAGGGTTAGGGTGAGGTTTAGTGTTAGTGTTAGGGTTAGGGTTAGGGTAAGGGTTAGAGTGAGGTTTAAGGTGAGGGTTAGGGTTATGGATAGTATTAGAGTTAAGGTTACGTTTAGGGTGAGAGTTACTGTTAGGGTTACAGTGAGGGTGAGTGTTAGGATTAGCATTAGGGTTAGGGTGTGGGTGAGGGTTAGGGTTAGGGTTAGGGTTAGGGTGAGGGTGAGGTTGAGGGTTAGGGTTAGGGTTAGGGTGAGGTTTAGGGTTAAGATTTGGGTTCGAGTTAGGGTTAGGGTGAGGGTGAGGGTGAGGTTTTGTGTTAGAGTTAGTCTTAGGGTGAGGGTTAGTTTGAGGGTTAGGGTTAGGGTTAATGTTAGGGTTAGGATGAGGGTTAGAGTGAGGGATAGGGTTAGAGTTAGGGTTAGGGTTAGGGTTAGGGTGAGGGTGTGTCTGTGGGTTAGGGTTAGGTTAAGGTTAGGCTTAGATTTACACTAAGGGTGAGGTTGAGGTTGAGGGTTAGGTTTAGAGTGAGGGTTAGGATTAGGGTTAGGTTGAGGGTTAGGATGAGGGTTAGGTTTAGGATTATGGTTAGGGTGAGCGCTGGGGTGACATTTCGTGTGAGGGTTAGGTTTAGGGATAGTGCTAGGTTTAGGATTAGGGTTAGGGTGAGGGTGAGTCTGAGGTTTAGGGTTAGGGTTAGGATTAGGCTTAGGCTTAGGGTTAGGGCTAGGGTTTGGTTTAGGGTGAGGGTGAGGTTGAGGATTAGGGTTAGTGTTAGTGTTAGTGTGAGGGTTAGGTTTAGGGTTAGAGTGACGGTTAGGGTTAGTGTTAGGGTTAGGTTTAGGCTTAGGCTTAGGGTTAGGCTTATGGTGAGGGTGGGGATGAGGTTAAGGTTTAGAATGATGGATAGGGTTATGGTAACATTGAGTGTTAAGGTGAGGGTTTGTGTTAGGATTAGGGTTATGGTGACTGCTAGGGTGTGGGTGAGGTTTAGGGTGAGGGTTAGGTTTAGGATTAGGGTTATGCTGAGGCTGAGGCTGAGTGTGAGGGTTATGTTTAGAGTGATGGTTAGGGTTACCTTTAGGGTGAGGACTAGGATTAAGGTTAGGGTTAGGGTGAGGGTTTGGTTGAGTGTTAAGCTTAGGGTTAGGGTAAGGGTTAGGGTGAGTGTTATGGTTAGGGTTAGGGTGAGATTGAGGGTTAGATTGAGGGTTAGGGTTATGTTGAGGGTTATGTTTAGGGTAAGGGTTAGGTTTAGGTTTAGGGTTATTGTTAGCATTAGGGTTAGGGTTACGGTTAAGGTGAGGGTGAGGGTGAGGGTCAGGGTGAGGGTTAGGGTGAGGTTTAGGTTTAGGGTTAGGGTTAGAGTTAGGGTTAGGGTGAGGGTGAGGTTTAGGGTTAGAGTTAGGGTTAGTGTTAGGGTTAGGGTTACGGTGAGGGTTAGGGTGAGGGTTAGAGTTCAGGTTAGGCTTAGGCTTAGGCTGAGCATGAGGGTGAGGGTTAGGGTTAGGTTTAGGGTTACGTTTAGGTTGAGGGTTAGGATGAGGTTTAGGGTTAGGGTTAGGGTTAGTGTTAGGGTTAGGTTTAGGGTTAGGGTTAGGTTTAGGATTAGGGTTAGGGATAGGGTGAGGGTTAGGGATAGGGTTTGGGTTAGGGTGAGGGTGAGGATCATGGTTAGGGTTAGTGTTAGGGTTAGGGTTAGGGTTAGGGTTACAGTGAGTGTTACGGTTACGTTTAGGGTTATTTTAGTGTTATGTTTAGGGTTAAGTTTGGGGTGAGGGTGAGGCTCAGGGTGAGGGTTATGGTTAGTGTTAGGGTTAGGGTTAGGTTTAGCATTATTGTTGGGTTAGGATTAGAGTTACGGTCAGGGTGAGAGTGAGGGTGAGGTTTAGGGTTAGGGTGAGGTTTAGGGTTAGGGTTAGGGTGCTGGTGAGGTTTAGGTTTAGAGTTAGGGATAGGGGGAGGGTTAGGGAAAGAGTTAGATTTAGGTTTAGTGTTAGCATTAGGGTGAGGGTGAGGGTTAGGTTGAGGTTTAGGGATAGGGTTAGGGTTAGGATTAAGGTTAGCGTGAGATTGAGGGTGAGGGTTAGGGTTAAGATTAGGCTTAGGGTTATGGTTAGGCTGAGGGTGAGTGTGGGGGTGAGGATTAGGGTTAGGTTGATGGATAGGTTTAGGGTTAGTGTTATTGTTAGGGTATGGGTTAGAATTACGGTGAGGGTGAAGTTGCAGGTGAGGGTTAGGGTTAGGGTTAGGGTGAGGTTTAGGGTTAGGGTTAGAGATAGGGTTAGGCTGAGTGTGAGGGTGGGGGTGAGGATTAGGGTTAGAGTTTGCTTCAGGGTTAGAGTTATTGTTAGTGTTATGGTTAGGGTTAATTTTGCAGTGAGGGTGAGTTTGAGGTTGAGGTTTATGGTTAGGGTTAGGTTTAGGGTTAGGGTTAGGGTTACTGTTATTGATAGGGTTAGGGTTATAGTTATGTTGAGGGTGAGGGTGAGGTTTAGGGTTAGGGTTAGGTTGAGGGTGAGGTTTAGGGTTAGAGTGAGGGTTAGTGGGACAGTTAGTGTGAGGGTTCGGTTTAGAGTTAGTGTTAGTCTTAGGGTGAGGGTGAGTGTTAGGTTGAGGTTTAGGGATAGTGTTCGGGTTAGGATTAGGGTTAGGTCGAGTGTGAGTGTGAGGGTTAGGGATAGGCTTAGGCTTAGTCTTAGGGTTAGGCTGAGGGTGAGGGTGGGGTGAGGGTTAGTGTTATGGTGAGGGTGAGGATTAGTGTTAGGGTGAGGGTTAGGATGAAGGTAGTGTTAGGGTTAGGATTTGGTTTAGGGTGAGGGTGAGGGTGAGGATTAGGGGTAGGGTTATGGTTAGGGTTAGGGTTACAGTGAGGGTTAGGTTTAGGTTTAGGGGTATGGTAGGCTTAGGTTAGGATGATGGTGAGTGTGGGGATGAGGATTAGGTTTAGAGTGATGGTTAAGGTTATGGTTACGTTGAGCGTTAGGGTGAGGGTTAGGGTTAGGATTAGGGTTATGGTGAGGGCTAAGGTATGGGTGAGGGTTAGGGTTAAGGGTAGGCTTAGGATTAGGGTTAGGCTGAGACTGAGGTTGAGAGTAAGTGTTAGGGTTAGGGTGATGGTTAGGGTTACGGTTAGGGTGAGGGTTAGGATGAGAGTTAGGGTTAGGGGGTGGGTTAGGGTGAGGGTGACATTAAGGGTAAAGATGAGGGTTAGGATTAGGGTGAGGGTTAAGGTGAGGATGAGGGTTAGGGTTAGGCTGAGGGTTAGGGTGAGTTTGAGGGTTACGGTTAGGGTGAGGGTGAGGTTTAGATTGAGGTTTAGGGTTATGTTGAGGGTTATGTTTAGGGTGAGGGTTAGGTTTAGTTTTAGGGTTATTGTTAGGGTTAGGGTTAGGGTTACAGTTAAGGTGAGGTTGATGGTGAAGTTTGGGTTAGGGTTAGGGTGAGGTTTAGGTTTAGTGTTAGGGTTAGAGTTAGGGTTAGGGTGATGGTGAGGTTTAGGGTTAGGGTTAGAGTTAGGGTTAGGGTGATGGTGAGATTTAGGGTTAGAGTTAGGGTTAGGTTTAGGGTGAGGTTTAGGGTGAGGGTTAGAGTTCAGGTTAGGCTTAGGCTTATGCTTAGGCTTAGGCCGAGCATGATAGTGAGGGTTAGGTTTAGGGTTAGGGTGAGGGTTAGCGTTAGGTTTAGGGTGAGTGTTAGGATGAGGTTTATGGTTAGGCTTAGGGTTAGGTTTAGGTTTAGGATTAGGGTTAGGTTTGGGTTTAGGGATAGGGTTAGGGTTTGGGTGAGGGTTAGGGTTAAGGTTAGGGTTAGGGTTAGGGTTATTGTTAGTGCTATGGTTAGTTTTAAGTTTGCAGTGAGGGTGATGCTCAGGGTGAGGTTTATGTTTAGTGTTAGTGTTAGGGTTAGGTTTAGTGTTAGGGTTATGGTTGGGTTTAGGGTTAGGCTTAGTGTTAGGTGGAGGGTGAGGGTTAGCGTTAGGTTTAGGGTGAGTGTTAGGATGAGGTTTATGGTTAGGCTTAGGGTTACGTTTAGGTTTAGGATTAGGTTTAGGTTTGGGTTTAGGGTTAGGGTTTGGGTTTGGGTGAGGGTTAGGGTTAGGGTTAGGGTTAGGGTTAGGGTTATTGTTAGTGCTATGGTTAGTTTTAAGTTTGCAGTGAGGGTGATGCTCAGGGTGAGGTTTATGTTTAGTGTTAGTGTTAGGGTTAGGTTTAGTGTTAGGGTTAGGGTTGGGTTTAGGGTTACGCTTAGTGTTAGGTGGAGGGTGAGGGTTAGGGTGAGGGTTAGGGTTAGGGATATGGTTATGGTGAGTGTTAGGGTTCGGGTTACGGTGAAGGTGTGGGTTAGTTTTGAGCTGAGGGTTAGGGTGAGGACTAAAGTGAGGGTGAGGGTTAGGGTTAGGGTGAGGGATAGGTTGGGGTTTAGGTTTAGGTTTAGGGTTAGGGTTAGGGTTAGGGTTTGGATTAGGGTTAGGCTGAGGGTGAGTGTGAGGGTTAGTTTAAGGGTTAGGCTTAGTCTTAGGGTTAGGCTGATGGTGAGGGTGGGGATGAGGATTAGGTTTAGAGTGATGGTTCTGGTTATGGTTAGGTTGAGGGTTAGGATGAGGGTTAGGGTTAGGATTAGTGTTAGGGTGAGGGCTAGGGTGAATGTGAGGTTTAGGGATAGTTTTAGGCTTAGGCTTAGTGTTAGGCTGAGGCTGAAGGTCAGGGTGAGGGTTAGGGTTAGGGTGATGGTTAGGGTTATGGTTAGGGTGAGGGTTAGGATGAGGGTAAGGTTTAAGCTGAGGGTTAGGATGAGGGTGACAGTAATAGTAAAGATGAGGGTTAGGGTGAGGATGAGGGTTATTGTTAGCGTGAGGGTTAGGGTTAGGGTGAGGGTGAGGGTTAGATTGAGGATTAGTGTTAGCATTAGTGTGAGGTTTAGGGTGAGGATGAGTGTTAGTTTTAGGTGGGGCTAGGGTGAAGTTGAGGGTTAGGGTTAGGATTAGGGTTAGGTTTAGGTTTAGCGTGATGGTTAGCATTAGTGTGAGCGTTAGTGTTAGGTTCAGTGTGAGTGTTAAGGTGAGGGTAAGTGTTAGGGTAAAGTTTAGGTTTAGGGTGAGGTTTAGGATTAGTGTTAGTGTTAGGGTTAGGGTGAGGGTGAGGTTTAGGGTTAGAGTTAGGGTTAGGGTGTGGTTTCGGGTTAGGCTTAGGGTTAGGTTTATTGTTAGCGTTAAGGTTAGGGTGAGGTTTAGTGTAGGGGTGAGGGTTACTGTTAGGATTAGGATAAGGGTTAGGGTTAAGGTGAGGGTGAGTATGAGGGTTACAGTTAGGGTTAGGGTTAGGATTACAGTTAGGGTGAGCGTGAGTGTGAGGGTTATGGTTAGGGTGAGTGTTGGGGTTAGGGTTAGAGTGAGGGTTAAGGTGAGGGTTAGGCTTAGGCTTAGGGTTTGGGTATGGGCTAGGCTGATGGTGAGGGTTAGGGTTAGGGTTAGAGTGAGGGGTAGGGTGAGGGTTAGGGTTAGTGTTAGTGTTAATGTTGGGGTTAGGGTAAGGCTTAATGTTAGGCGGAGGTTGAGGCTGAGTGTGAGGGTTAGGGTTAGGGTGGGAGTGAGGTTTGGGGTTAGATTTAGCATTAGGGTGAGGGTTAGTCTAAGGGTTAGGGTTAGGGTTAGTGTTATGGTTAGGGTTAATGTGAGGGTGAGTGTGAGGGTTAGGGTTAATCTTAGGCTTAGGCTAAGGCTTAGGCTGAGTGTGACGGTGAGGGTGAGGGTTAAGGTTAGGGTTTTAGGGATAGGGTGAGTGTTAGGATAATGTTTAGGGTTAGCATTAGTGTGAGGGTGAGGGTTAGAGTTAGGGTGAGGGTTAGGGTTAGCGTTAGGGTGAGGTATATGGTTAGGATTTGGGTTAGGGTTACAGTGAGGGTGAGGGTTAGGGTTAGGGTGAGGGTTAGGATTAGGGATAGGGTTAGGGTTAGTGTTACTGTTAGGGTTAGGGTTAGAGTAACAGTGAGAGTGAGGGTGAGGGTGAGGTTTAGGATCAGGGTTAGGTTGAGGTTTAGGATTAGGGTTATGGTTAGGGTGAGGGTGAGGTTTAGGGTTAGAGTTAGGGTTAGGGGGAGGGTCTGGCGGATGGTTAGGGTTAGGTTTAGAGTTAGAATTAGGGTGAGGTTTAGGTTGAGGTTTAATATTAGAGTTAGGGTTAGGTTTAGGATTAGTTTTGCAGTGAAGGTGAATGTGACGGTTAGGGTTACGGTTTGGCTTAGGCTTAGGGTTAGGCTTAGGGTGTGGGTGGGGATGAGGATTAGGTTTAGAATGATGGTTAGGTTTAGGGTTAGGTTGAGGGCTAGGTTGAGGGTGAGGGTTAGGGTTAGGGTGAGTTTTAGGGTTAGGGTGATGGTTAGGGTTATTGTAAGGGTGGGTGTTAGGGTGAGGGTTAGGTTTAGGGTGAAGGTTATGGTTAGGATGAGGGTTGTTAGGGTTAGGGTTAGGGTTAGGGTTATGGTGAGGGTGAGGCTGAGGGTTAGGTTTAGGTTTCAGGTTAGGGTTATAGTTAGGGTTATGGTGAGTGTGAGGTTTAGGGTTAGAGTTAGGGTTAGTGTTAGTATTAGGGTTAGGGTGAGGGTTAGGGTTAGGGTTAGGCTTATGCTTATGCTTAGGCTTAGGCTGAACATGAGGTTGAGTGCTAGGGTTAGGGTTAGGGTGGGGTTTAGGGTTAGGGTTAGGGTGAGGGTGAGGGTCAGGTTGAGGGTTAGATATAGGGTTAGGGGGAGGGTTAGAGTGAAGGTTTGTTTTTGGGTTAGAGTTTGTGTTAGGGTGAGGGTAAGTTTTTGGTTGAGGGTTTGGTTTTGGGTGAGGTTTATGGTTAGGGTGAGGGTTAGGAATAGGGTTAGGTTTATTGTTAGGGTTAGGTTTAGGGTTAAGGGTAGGGTGAGGGTGAGGGTAAGGATGCGGTTTAGGATTAGGGTTAGGGTGAGGTTTAAGGTTTGGGTTAGGGTTAGAGTTAGGGTTAGGCTGAAGGTGAGATTTAGGGTTAGAGTAGGGTTAGGATGAGGGTTAGGTTGAGGGTTAGGGTTAGGGTTAGTGATAGCGTTAGGGTTAGGGTGAGAGTTAGGGGGATGGTTAGAGTTAGGGTTAAGGTTAGCGTTAGGATTAGGATTAGGGAGAGGGTGAGTGTGTGTATGAGCGTTAGATTTAGCGTTCGGTTTAGGATTAGGCTGAGGGTGAGGTTGAAGTTGAGGGTTAGGGTTAAGGTTAGTGTTAGGTTTAGGGTTAGTTTGAGGGTTAGGGTTAGTGTTAGGCTTAGGCTTAGGGTAATGCTGAGGGTGAGAGTGAGGGTGAGTTTTAGGGTTAATGTGAGGGTTAGGGTTAGGGTTAGGGTGAAGTTTAGTGTTAGGGTTAGGGTTATAGTTAGGGTTAGTGTGAGGGTGATGTTTATGGCTAGAGTTAGTGTTAGGGTGAGGGTTAGGGGTAGGGTGAGGGTTAGATTGAGGATTAGTGTTAGGATTAGGGTGAGGTTTAGGGTGAGGATGAGGCTTAGTGTTTAAGGTGAGGGCTTGGGTGAGGGTGAGGGTTAGTGTTAGGGTTAGGGTGAGTTTTAGGGTTAGGGTGATGGTTAGGGTTAGTTTGAGAGTTAGTGTGAGTGTTAGGATTAGTGTTAGGGTGAGGGTTATTGTTCGGGTGAGGGTTACTGTTAGGGTTAGGGGTACTGTTAGGGTTAGGGTTAGGGTTACGGTTCAGGTTAGGTTGAGGGTGAGGGTTTGGATGAGGTTTAGGGTTAGGGTTAGATTTAGGGTTAGCATGAGAGTGAGGTTTAGGGTTAGAGTTCGGGTTAGTGGTAGGTTTAGGGTTCTGGTGAGGTTTAGGGTTAGGGTTTGGCTTAGGTTTAGGCTTAGGCCGAGCATGAGTGTGAGGGTTAGGGTTAGGGTTAGGGTGAGAGTTAAGATGAGGTTTAGGGTTAGGATTAGGGTTAGGGTGAGGGCTAGGTTGAGGGTTACAGTGAGGGTTAGGTTTAGGGATAAGGTTAGGTTTAGGATTAGGTTTAGGGTAGAGTTTGTTTGAAGGTTAGGATTAGGGTTAGGCTTAGGCTTAGGGTTAGGGTGAGGGTTCGGATTAGGGTTTGCATTAGGGTGAGGGTGAAGCTGAGGATTAGGGTTAGGTTTAGTGTCAGGGTTAGGTTTAGTGTTAAGGTTAGGTATAGGGTTAAGGTTAGGGTTAGGTTTATGGTGAGGGTTAGGGTTAGGGTTAGGCTTAGGGTTAGGCTGAGGATGAGGCTGAGGGTGAGTTTTATGGTTACCCTTAGGGTTACTGTTACGGTTAGGGTTAGTGCTACTGTTAGGGTTAGTGTTATTGTTAGGATTAGGTTTCGAGTTACGGTGAGGTGGAGGGTGAGGTTTAGGGTTAGAGTGAGGTTTAGGGTGAGGTTTAGGGTTAGGGTAAGGGTGAGGTTTAGGGTTAGAGTTAGTGTTAGAGGGAGGGTTAGGGTGAGGTTTAGGGATAGCATTAGTGTTAGGGTTAGGGTGATGGTGAGGGTTAGGTTGAGGTTTAGGGATAGGATTAAGTTTAGGATTAGGGTTAGGGTGAGGTTGACTGTGAGGGTTAGGGTGAGGGTTAAGTTTAGGCTTAGGGTTAGGCTGAGGGTGAGGTTTGTGGTGAGGATTAGGGTTAGGGTCATGGTTAGGGTTAGGGTTAATGCTATTGTTAGGGTTAGGGTTAGAGTTACAGTGAGCGTGAGGGTGAGGGTGAGGGTTAGGTTTAGGGTTAGGGTGAGGTTTAGGGTTAGGTTTTGAGTGAGGGTGAGGGTGAGGTTTATGGTTAGATATAGTGTTAGGGGGAGGGGGAGGGTGAGCTTTAGGGATAGGGTTAGTGTTAGGTTTAGGGTGAGGGTGAGGGTTACAATGAAGTTTAGGGTTAGGCTTAGGGTTAGAGTTAGTGTGAGGGTTAGTTTTAGGGTTAGGTTTAGTGTTAGTGTGAGTGTAAGTGTTAGGGTGATGTTTTTGTTAGGGTGATGTTTATGGTTAGGGTGAGGGTTAGGATTTGTGTTAGGGTTATTGTTGGGGTTAGGTTTAGGGTTTGGGTTAGGGTTAGAGTTAGGTTTAGGGTGAGGGTGAAGTTTAGGGTTAGTATTAGCGTTAGGGTGAGGGTCAGGGTTAGGGTTAGTGTTAGGGTTAGGGTTTGTATTAGGGTGAGAGTTAGGGGGAGGGTTAGGGTAAGGGTTAGGTTTAGGGTTATGATTCAGGTAAGGGTGAAGGTGAGTGCGAAGTTTAGGGTTAGGTTTAGTGATAGGTTTATTGTTAGTGTTAGGGTTAGAGTGAAGTTGAGGGTAAGGGTGAGGGTGAGGATTAGGTTTAGGGTTAGGGTGAGGTTTAGGGTTAGGTTTAGGGTTAGGGTGAGGGTTAGGTTTAGGGTTAGGGTTAGTGTGAGGGTTAGGATGAGGATTAGGGTTACAATTAGGGTTAGGTTGAGGGCTAGGGTGAGGGTGAGGATTAGGGTTAGTGTTAGGGTAAGGTTTAAGGTTAGGATTAGGTTTAGGGTGAGAGTTAGTATGAGGGTTAGGGTTACTGTGAGGGTGAGGGTTAGGGTGAGGATTAGGGTTAGGGTGAGGGTGAGTGTTAGCATTATGGTTAGGGTTAGGGTTAGGTTTAGGGTAAGGATTAGTGTTATTGTCAGTGTTAGTGTTAGAGTTATGGTGAGGGTGAGGGTGAGGTTGAGGCTTAGGTTTAGGGTTAGGGTGAGGTTTAGTTTTAGGGTTAGGATTAGGGTGAGGCTGAGGGTGAGGTTTAGGGTTAGGTTTAGGGTTAATTTGAGGGTTAGGTTGAGGGTTAGGGTTAGGGATAGTTTTAGGGTTAAGGTTAGGGTGAGGGTTAGGTTGAGGTTTAGGGTTAGTGTTAGAGTTAGGGCTAGGATTAGGGTTAGGGTTAGGGTGAGTGTGAAGGTTAGGTTGACGGTTAGAGTTAGGGTGATGTTTAGGATTAGGGTTATGGTGAGTATTACGGTTAGGGTGAGGGTGAGGGTTAGGATTAGGGTTATGTTTAGTGTGAGGGTAAGGGTTAGGGTGAGGGTTATGGAGAGGTTGAGGTTTAAGGTTAGCATTAGTGTTAGGTTTAGGATTAGGGTTAGGGTTCTGATTAGGGTTAGGGTGAGGGTGAGGGATTTGCTTAGGAAAGGCTTAGGGTTAGGGTTAGGTTGAGGATTAGGTTGAGGGTGAGGTTTAAGTTGAGGATTAGGGTTAGGGTGAGGATTAGGGTTAACGTTAGTGTTTGGGTTAGGGTTAGAGTGATGTTTAGGGTGAGGGTGGTGGTTAGGGTGGGGGTGAGCCTGAGAGTGAGTGTGAGGGTGTAGGTGAGTGTTAGGGTGGTGGTGATGGTTGGGGTGATGGTGAGGGTTAGGGTAAAGGTGAGGGTGAGGGTTCGGTTAGGGTTAGGGTGAGGGTTAGGGTTAGGGTTAGGGTTACTGTGAGGATAAGTGTTAGGGTGAGGGTTAGGTTGAGAGTGAGGTTTAGGGTTAGCGTTAGGGTTAGGGTTAGGTTTAGGATGAGCGTTAAGGTGAGGTTTAGGGTTAGTATGAGGGTGAGGGTTATAGTTAGGTTTAGGGTGAGGATTAGAGTTAGGGTTAGGGTTAGAGTGAGGGTTAGTGTGAGGGTTAGTGTGAGCATGAGGGTAAGGGTGAGGGTGAGGTTGAGGGTTAGGGTTTAGGTGAGGGTCAGGTTTACGGTTAGGGTTAATGTTAGGGTGATGGTTAGGGTTAGGATGAGGGTAAGGCTGAGGGTTACGTTTAGGGTTATGGTAAGGGTAAGGTTTAGAGTGAGGGTAAGGGTTAGAGAGAGGGCGAGGGTTAGGTTTTGGATTAGGGTTAGGGTTAGGGTGAGGGTTTAGGGTTAGATTTATGATTAGTGTGAGGGTTTTGGTTTGGTTTAGAGTTAGGGTGAGGGTTAGAGTTAGTGTTTGGATTAGGGGTAGGGTTAGGGTTAGGATGTGGGTGAGGTTGAGGGTGAGGTTGAGGGTTAGGGCTATTGTGAGGGTTAGGTTTAGGATTAGCGTTAAGGTTGGGGTGAGGGTTAGGTTTAGGGTTAGGGTTAGGATGAGGGTTAGGCTGAGGGTTAGGTTTAGGGTTCAAGTGAGGATAAGGGTTAGGGTGAGGTTTAGGGTGAGGGTGAGGTTTAGTTTAAGGCTTAGGTTTAGGGTGAGTGTTAGGGTTAGGATTAGGGTGAGAGTGAGGTTTAGGTTTAGGGTGAGGGTGAGGGTTATTGATAGGGTTGGGGTTAGGGTCAGGGTCAGGGTTAGGGTTAGCGTTAGAGTTAGGGTGAGGATGAGTGTGAGGGTTAGGTTTAGGTTTAGGTTTAGGGTTAGGGTTAGGCTGAGGGTGAGGGTGAAGGTGAGGGTGAGGTTTAGGGTTAGGATGAAGGTTAGGGTTAGGGTTAGGGTTAGGGTTGGGTTGAGGGTTAGGGTTAGGTTTAAGAAGTGGGTTTGGCTGAAGGTTACGGTTATGGTTAGGGTGAGGTTTAGGGTTAGTGTGAGGGTTAGGATGATAGTTAGGCCCAGTGTTAGTTTTAGTGTTAGGGTGAGGGTAAAAGTTAGGGTGAGGGTGAGGGTTAGGGTTAGGGTTAGGGTGAGGGTTAGGTTTAGGCTTAGGGTGACGGTGAGGGTAAGGGTTAGGGTGAGTACTAGTGTGAGGTTTAGGGATAAGGTAAGGTTTAGGTTTAGGGTGAGGGTGAGAGTGAGAGTTAGGTTTAGGATTAGGCTTAGGTGTAGGCTTAGGCTTAGGTTGAGGGTGAGGGTGAGTGTCAGAGTTAGATTTAGTGTGAGGGTTAGGGTTATGTTTATTTTTAGGGTGAGAGTGAGGGTGAGGGTTAGGGTGAGGTTGAGGGTGAGGTTGAGGGTTAAGGTTTTGGTGAGGGATAGTATTAGGGTTAAGGTTAGTGTGAGGGTTAGGGTTATGGTTAGTGTTAGGATGAGGGTTAGGTTTAGGGTTAGGGTGAGGGTAAAGTTTAGGGTGAGGGTGAGGGTTAGGGGTAGGATTAGGGTTTGGGTTAGGGTGAAGGTCAGGGATAGGGTTAGGATAAGGGTGAGGATTTTGTTTAGGGTTAGGTTTAGAGTCAAGGTGAGAGTGAGGGTGAGGGTTAGCGTTTGGATTAAGGTTAGGGTTAGGGTTAAGCTGAGCTTGATGTTGAGGATGAGGGTTAGGGTTAATGTGAGGTTTAGCGTTAAGGTTAGGGTGAGGGTTAGGTTTAGGGTTAGAATGAGGGTAAGGGTTAGGGTGAGGGCTAGGGTGAGGGTGAGGGTTAGGAATAGGTTTAGGTTGAGGTTTAGGTTTCAGGTGATGGTTAGGGTTAGTGTGAGTGTTAGTGTTAGGACTAGGGTTAATTTTAGGGTGAGGGTTAGTGTTAGGGTGACTTATAGCGTTAGGGTGAGTGTTATCGTTAGGGTTAGGGTTAGTGTTAGGTTTAGAGTTATTGTTTGGGTTAGGGTTAAGGTTATTTTGAGGGTGAGGGTGAGGTTAATTGTTAGGGTGAGGGTTACCATTGGGGTGAGGGTTATGGTTAGCATTAGGGTTAGTGTTGGGTTAAGGGTTTTTGTTAGGGTTAGGGTTAGGGTTAAGGTTACGTTGAGGGTGAGGGTGAGGGTAAGTTTTAGGGTTAGGTTGAGGTTTAGGTTTAAGGTTAGGGTTAGAGTTAGGGTTAGGGTGAGGGTGAGGGTGAGGGTGAGGTTTAGAGTTAGTGTTAGGGGGAGGGTTAGGGGGAGGGTTAGGGTTAGGGTTAGGGTTAGTGTTAGGATTAGGCATAGGGTGAGGTTGAGTGTGAGGGTTAGGGTTAGGGTTAATCTGAGGGTGAGGATGAGGGTTAGGTTTAGGATTTGGGTGAGGTTTAGGATGAGGTTAAGGTTAGGATTAGGGTTAGGATGAGGGCAGGTGTGAGGGTGAGGTTTAGGGTTAGCATTATGGTGAGGTTTAGGATTAGGGTTAGGTTTATGGTTAGGGTGAGGGTTACTGTAAGGGTTAGAGTGAGGGTGAGGTTTAGTGTTAGGGTGATGGTTAGTGTTAGGGTTAGGGTGAGGGTGAGGTTTAGGGTGAGAGTTAGGGTTAGTGATAGGGTTAGAGTTATGGTGAGGGTTAGGGTGTGGGTTAGGGTGAGGGTTAGAGTTCGGGTTAGGCTTAGGCTTAGGCTTAGGCTGAGCGTGGGGGTGAGGTTTAGGGTTAGGTTTAGGGTGAGGGTTAGGGTTAGATTTAGGGTGAGGTTTAGGATGAGGTTTGTGGTTATGGTTATGGTTAGGGTTAGTTTTAGGGTTACGATTAGGGTTAGTTTTAGGGTTTGGGTTAGGGTGAGGTTTTGGGTTAGGTTTAGGGTTAAGTTTAGGATTAGGGTTAGGGTTAGGGTTATTGTTAGTGTTATGGTTAGTGTTAAGTTTGCGGTGAGGGTGAGGCTCAGGGTGAGAGTTATGGTTAGTGTTAGGGTTTGGGTTAGGGTTAGTATTATTGTTAGGGTTCGGGTTAGAGTTACGGTCATGGTGAGAGTGAGGGTGAGGGTTAGGGTGAGGTTTAGGGTGAGGTTTAGGGTTAGGGTAAGGGTTAGGGTGCTGGTGAGGTTTAGGGTTAGAATTAGGGTGAGGGGGAGTATTAGGGTGACGTTTAGGGTTAGGTTTAGTGTTAGCATTAGGGTGAAGGTGAGGGTTTGGTTGAGGTTTAAATATAGGGTTAGTGTTAGGATTAGGGTTAGGGTGATGGTGAGGGTTAGGGTTAGGCTTAGACTTAGGGTTAGGGTTAGGCTGAGGGTGAGGCTGGGGGTGAGGATTAGGTTTAGGGTGATGGTTAGGGTTAGGGTTAGTGTTATTGTTAGGGTTAGGGTTAGAGTTAAAGTGAGGGTGAGGGTGCGGGTAGGGTTAGGGTTAGGGTTAAGCTGAGGTTTAGGTTTAGGTTTAGAGATAGGGTTAGGGTGAGGGAGAGGTTTAGGGTTAAAGTTAGGATTAATGTTAGGGTTAGGCTTAGGGTTAGAATGAGACTGAGCGTGGGCATGAGGATTCGGGTTAGGGTTAGGGTTGGGGTTAGAGTTAGGGTTAGGGTTAGGGTTAGGGTAAGGGTTAATATTAGTGTTATGGTTAGTGTTAGGTTTAAGTTTGCAGTGAGGGTGAGGCTGAGTGTGAGGTTTATGGTTAGGGTTAGGGTTATGGTTAGTGTTATTGTTAGGGTTAGGGTTAGAGTTACGGTGAGGATTAGGTTTAGAGTTAGGGTTAGTGGGAGGGTTAGGGTGAGGGTTAGGGTTAGGTTGATTTTTAGGGATAGGGTTACGGTTAGGATTAGGGTTAGGGCGAGGGTGAGTGTGAGGGTTAGGTTTAGGGTTAGGCTTAGGCTTAAGATTAGGCTGAGGGTGAGGGTGGGAGTGACCGTTTGTGTTACAGTGACCGTGAGGATTAGAGTTAGGGTGAGGGTTAGGATGAGGGTTAGGGTTGAGGGTTAAGGTTAGGGTTAGAGTGAGGGTTACGTTTAGGATTAGGGTTAGGGTGAGGGTGAGGGTTAGGATTAGGGTTAGAGTTAAGTTAATTGTTAGTTTTATGGTTAAGGTTACTTTTGGAGTGAGTGTGAGGCTGAGGGTGAGGGTTAGGGTTAGGATTAGGTTTAGGGTTAGGATTAGTGTTAGGGTGAGGGTGAGATTGAGGGTGAAGTTTAGGGTAAGAGTGACGTTTAGTGTTACAGTTAGCTTGAATTTTACGATGAGGGTTAGGGATAGATTGATTGTTAGGGTGAGGGTGAAGGTAAGTGTAAAGTTGAGGGTTAGGCTATGGGTGAGAGTTAAGAAAAGGGTCAGGGTTAGGGTTAGGGTGAGGGTTAGGGTAAGTGTGAGGGTTAGGGGTTAGGGTGAGGGTGAGGGTTAGATTGAGGATTAGGGTTAGGGTTAGTGTGAGGTTTAGGGTGAGGATATGGGTTTAGGGTTAGGTGAGGATAAGAGTTAGAATTAGGGTTAGGGTGAGGCTGGGGGTTAGGTTTAGGGTTAGGGTTAGGGTGAGGTTTAGGGTTAGGATGAGTGTTAGGGTTAGTGTGAGGGTTAGTGTTAGGGTTATGGTTAGTGTTAGGGTGGGGGTATGTGTTAGGTGATGGTTAGGGTTAGGGTGAGGGTTGCAGTTAGGTTGAGGGTTAGGGTTCGTGTTAGGGTTATTTTTAATTTTAGGTTAAGGGTTAAGTTGAGGGTGAGGGTGAGGGTGAGGGTTAGGGTTAGTGTGAGGTTTAGGGTTAGGATTAGGGTTAGAGTTAGGGTTAGGGTTAGGGTGAGGGTTAGCGTTAGAGTTAGGGTTAAGGTTAGGGTGAGGGTTAGTGTGAGGGTTAGGGTTAGAGTTAGGGTTAGGGTTAGGGTTAGGATTATGGTTAGGGTGAGGGTGAGTGTGTGGGCTAGGCTTAGGTTTAGAATAAAGCTTAGCATTAGGCTGAGGGTGAGGTTGAAGATGAGGGTTAGGTTAAGGGTGAGTGTTAGGATTAGGGTTAGGGTGAGGGTGGGTGAGAGTTAGGGTTAGGATTAGGGTTAGGCTGAGGGTGAGGTTTAGGTTTATGGTTAGGGTGAGGTTTAAGGTTAGGTTTAGGTTGAGGGTGAGGTTTAATTTTAGAGTTAGTGTTAGGGTGAGGGTTAGTGTTAGGGTTAGTGTTAGGGTAAGGGTGAGGGTTAGGGTTATGGTTAGGATTAGCATTAGGGTTACTGTGAGGGTGAGTGTGAGGGTTACGGTGAGGGTTAGGGTTGGTCTTAGGGTTAGGCTGAGGGTGATGATGAGGGTGAGGGTTAGGGTTAGGGTGAGGTTGAGGTTTAGGGTTAGAGTTAGTGTTAGTGTGAGGGTTAGTGTGAGAGTGAGTGTTAGGTTTAGGTTGTGGGTGAGGGTTAGGATTAGGGTGATGCTTAGGGTTATGATCAGGGTGAGGGTTAGGATGAGTGTTAGGGTTAGTGTGAGGGTTAGGGTGAGGGTGACAGTAAGGGTAAAGTTGAGGGTTAGGCTGAGAGTGAGGATTACGGTAAGGGTGAGTGTTGGGGCTAGGGTGAGGGTTAGGGTTAGGGTTAGTGTTAGGGTGTGGTTTAGATTGAGGATTCGTTTTTGGGGTTAGTGTGAGTTTTAGGGTGAGTATGAGGGTTAGGGTTGGGTTGAGGGCTAGGGTGAGGATGAGGGTTAGGATTAGGGTTAGGGTGAGTGTTAGGTTTTGGGTGATCGTTAGGGTTAGTGTGAGGGTTAGTGTTAGGTTTAGGGTTAGTGTTAGGGTGAGGGTAAGTGTTCGGTGAGGTTTAGGGTTAGGGTGAGTGTTATGGTTAGAATGAGGGTTAGGGCTAACCCTAACCCTCATTTGGATTTGGGTGAGGTTTAGGGTTATTTTTAGGGTTAGGGTTAGGGTTAGGATGAGGGTCAGGGTTAGGATTAGGGTTACCGTGAGCGCTAGGGTGAGAGTGAGGATTAGGTTTAGGGTTAGGCTTAGCCTTAGGGTTAGGCTGAGGCTGAGGGTGAGGTTGAGGGTTCGGGTTAGCATGATGGTTAGGGTCATGGTTAGGGTGAGGGTTAGGATGAGGGTTAGGTTTAGGGTGAGGTTTAAGGTGAGGGTGACAGTAAGGATCAAGATGAGGGTTAGAGTGAGGATTAGGGTTAGGGTTAGGGTGAGGGTGAGGATAAGATTGAGGATAGTGTTAAGGTTAGAGTGAGTTTTAGGGTGATAATGAGGGTTAGGGTTAGGGTGAGGGCTAGGGTGAGGGTGAGGATAAGATTGAGGATAGTGTTAAGGTTAGAGTGAGTTTTAGGGTGATAATGAGGGTTAGGGTTAGGGTGAGGGCTAGTGTGAGGTTGAGGGTTAGGGATAGGTTTAGGTTGAGGTTTAGGGTTAAGGTGATGATTAGAGCTAGTGTGAGGGTTAGTGTTAGGACTAGGGTTAGTTTTAGGGTGAGGGTTAGTGTTAGGGTGAGTTATAGCATTAGGGTGAGGGTTATGGTTATGGTTAGGGTTAGTGTTAGCTTTAGGGTTATTGTTTGGGTTAGGGTTAAGGTTACGTTGAGGGTGAGAGTTAGGGTAACTGTTAGGGTGAGGGTTACCGTTAGAGTGAGGGTTATGGTTAGGGTTAGGGTTAGTGTTAGGTTTAGGGTTATTGTTAGGGTTAGGGTTAGGGTTAAGGTTATGGTGAGGGTGAGGGTGAGGTTAAGGTTTAGGTTTAGGTTGAGGTTTAGGTTTAGGGTTAGGGTTAGAGTTAGGTTTAGGGTGAGGGTGAGGTTTAGGTTATAGTTAGTGTTAGGGGGAGGGTTAGGGTGAGGGTTAGGGTTAGGGTTAGGGTTAGTGTTAGGATTAGGTTTAGGGTGAGGTTAGGGTTAGGGTTAGGGTTAGGGTTAGTCTGAGGGTGAGGGTGAGGGAGAGGTTTAGGTTTTGGGTGAGGTTTAGGATGAGGTTAAGGTTAGGATTAGGGTTAGGATGAGGTTAAGTGTGAGGGTGAGAGTTAGGGTTAGCATTATGGTGAGGTTTAGGATTAGGGTTAGGTTTATGGTTAGGGTGAGGGTTACTGTTAGGGTTACAGTGAGGGTGAGGTTTTGGGTTAGGGTGAGGGTTAGATTTAGGGTTAGGGTGAGGGTGAGTTTAAGGGTTAGAGTTAGGGTTAGTGTTAGAGTTAGGGTTAGGGTGAGGGTTTGTGAGGGTTAGGGTGAGGGTTAGGGTTCGGGTTAGGCTTAGGCTTAGGCTTAGGCCGAGCGTGATGGTGAGGGTTAGGGTTAGGTTTAGGGTGAGGGTTAGGGTTAGGTTTAGGGTGAGGGTTAAGATGAGGTTTGTGGATATGGTTATGGTTAGGGTTAGTTTTAGGGTTACGATTAGGGTTAGTTTTAGGGTTAGGGTTAGGGTGAGGGTTTGGGTTAGGGTTAAGGTTAAGTTTAGGATTAGGGTTAGGTTTAGGGTTATCGTTATTGTTTTGGTTAGTGTTAAGTTTGCGGTGAGGGTGAGTCTCAGGTTGAGGGTTATGGTTAGTGTTAGGGTTTGGGTTAGGGTTAGTATTACTGTTAGGGTTAGGGTTAGAGTTACTGTCATGGTGAGAGTGAGGGTGAGGGTTAGGGTTAGGATTAGGGTTAGGGTGAGGGTGAGGGTTAGGTTAGGCTTAGGCTTAGGGTTAGGCTGAGGGTGAGGCTGGGGGTGAGGATTAGGGTTAGGGTGATGGTTAGGGTTAGGGTTAGTGTTATTGTTAGGGTTAGGGTTAGAGTTAAAGTGAGGGTGAGGGTGCGGGTAGGGTTAGGGTTAGGGTTAAGCTGAGGTTTAGGGTTAGGTTTGAGATAGGGTTAGGGTGAGGGTGAGGTTTAGGGTTAATGTTAGGGTTAGGCTTAGGGTTAGAATGAGGCTGAGCGTGGGCGGGAGGATTAGGGTTAGGTTTAAGGTTAGGGTTAGAGTTAGGCTTCGGGTTAGAATGAGGCTGAGCATGGGCGTGAGGGTTAGGGTTAGGTTTAGGGTTAGGGTTAGAGTTAGGGTTAGGGTTACGGTTAGGGTTAGTGTAAGGGTAAATGTTAGTGCTATGGTTAGTGTTAGGTTTGAGTTTGCAGTGAGGGTGAGGCTGAGGGTGAGGTTTATGGTTAGGGTTAGGGTTATGGTTAGTGTTATTGTTAGGGTTAGGGTTAGAGTTACGGTGAGGGTGAGGGTGAGGGTGAGGGTGAGGGTTAGGTGAGATTTAGGGTGAGGTTTAGGGTTAGGGTTAGGTTGAGGGTGAGGATTAGGTTTAGAGTTAGGGTTAGTGGGAGGGTTAGGGTGAGGGTTAGGGTTAGGCTGATTTTTAGGGATAGGGTTAGGGTTAGGATTAGGGTTAGGGTGAGGGTGAGTGTGTGGGTTAGGGTTAGGGTTAGACTTAGGTTTAGGGTTAGGCTGAGGGTGAGGGTGGGAGTGAGCGTTTGTGTTACAGTTTCGGTGAGGATTAGAATTAGGGTGAGGGTTAGGATGAGGGTTAGGGTTACAGTGAGTGTGAGGGTTAGGGTTAGTGTGAGAGTTAGGGTTAGGATTAGGGTTAGGGTGAGGGTGAGGTTTAGGATTAGGTTTAGAGTTAGGTTTATTGTTAGTGTTATGGTTAAGGTTATTTTTGGAGTGAGCGTGAGGCTGAGGGTGAGGGTTATGGTTAGGATTAGGGTTAGGGTTAGGATTAGGGTTAGGGTGAGTGTGAGATTGAGGGTGAGGGTGAGGGTTTGGGTTAGGGTTAGGGAGAGATTTAGGTTTAGGATTAGGGTTAGAGTTAGGGTTAGGGTTAGGGTGAGGGTAAGTGTTAGGGTGAGGGCTAGGTTTAGGGTTAGGGTTACAGATAGGTTGAGGGTTAGGTATCCTGCTATGATTATTTTTATTTTTAAATTAAGGGTTACGCTGAGGGTGAGGGTGAGGGTGAAGTTTAGGGTTAGTGTTAGGGTGAGGTTTAAGGTTAGGATTAGGTTAGAGTTAGGGTTAGGGTTAGGGTCAGGTTTAGGGTTAGTGTTAGGCTTAGCGTGAGGGTTAGTGTGAGGGATAGGGTTAGGGTTAGTGTTAGGTTATGGTTAGGGTGAGGGTTAGTGTGAGGGTTAGGGTTAGGTTTAGGTTGAGGTTTAGGTATAGGGTTAGGGTTAGAGTTAGGCTTAGGTTGATTGTGAGGTTTAGGGTTAGAGTTAGGGTTAGTGTTAGGGTTAGGTTTAGGGTGATGATCAGTGTGAGGTTTAGAGTTCGGGTTCGGCTTAGGCGGATTGTGAGGGTGAGGGTTAGGATTAGGGTGAGGGTTAGCGTTAGGTTTAGGGTGAGGTTTTGGATGAGGTTTTTGGTTATGGTTAGGGTTAATGTTACTTTTAGGGTTAGGGTTAGTGTTAGGTTTAGGTTTATGGTTAGGGTTAAGGAGAGGTTTAGGGTTAGGGTTAGGCTTAGGGTTAAGGTTAGGTTTATTGTTAGTGTTATGGTTAGTGTTAATTTTGCAGTTAGGGTGAAGTTCAGGTTGAGGGTTATGGTTAGTGTTAGGGTTAGGTTTACGGTTAAGGTTAGTGTTATTGTTAGGGTTAGGGTTAGAGTTACGGTCACGGTGAGAGTGAAGGTGAGGGTGAGGGTTAGAGTGAGGTTTAGGGTGAGCTTTAGTTTTAAGGTTAGGATTAGGGTGCTGGTGAGGTTTAGGTTTAGAATTAGGGTTAAGAGGAGGGTTAGGGTGAGGGTTAGGTTGAGGATTAGGGTTAAAGATAGGTTGAGGGTTAGGGTTCCTGCTAGGGTTATTTTCAATTTTATGTTTAGGGTTATGTTGAGGGTGAGGGTGAGGGTTAGGGTTAGGGTTAGGGTTAGGGTTACGCTTAGAGTGAGGGTTAGTGTGAGGGTTAGGGTTAGGGTTAGTGTTAGGTTAGGGTTAGGGTGAGGGTTAATCTGAGGGTTAGGGTTAGGTTTAGGTTGAAGTTTAGGTATAGGGTTAGAGTTAGAGTTAGGGTTAGGTTGATCGTGAGGTTTAAGGTTAGAGTTAGGGTTAGTGTTAGGGTAAGGTTTAGAGTTCGGGTTAGGCTTATGAGGATTTTCAACGTGAGGGTTAGGGTTAGGGTGAGGGTTAGCCTTAGGTTTAGGGTGAGGTTTTGGATGAGGTTTTTGGTTATGGTTAGGGTTAGTGTTACTTTCAGGGTTAGGGTTAGGTTTATGGTTAGGGTTAAGGTGAGGGTTAGGTTTAGGTTTAGGTTTAGGGTTAAGGTTAGGGTTATTGTTAGTGCTATGGTTAGTGTTAATTTTGCAGTGAGGGTGAGGCTCATTTGAGGGTTATGGTTAGGGTTAGGTTTAAGGTTAGTGTTATTGTTAGGGTTAGGGTTAGAGTTACGGTCACGGTGAGAGTGAGGGTGAGGGTGAGGGTTACGGTGAGTTTTAGGGTGAGGTTTAGGTTTAAGGTTAAGGTTAGGGTGATGGTGAGGTTTAGGTTTAGAGTTAGGGTTAAGGGGAGGGTTAGGGTGAGGGTTAGGTTTAGGTTTAGTGTTAGCATTAGGGTGAGGGTGAGGGTTAGGTTAAGGTTCAGGGATAGGTTAGGGTTAGAGTTAGGGTTAGGGTCAGTGTGAGGGTGAGGGTTAGGGTTAGGCTTAGGCTTAGGCTTAGGCTTAGGCTAAGGGTGAGAATGGGAATGATGATTAGGGTTAGTGTGATGGTTATTCTTAGGGTTAGTGTTATTGTTAGGGTTAGGGTTAGAGTTACGGTGAAGGTGAGGGTGCGGGTGAGGTTTAGGGTTAGGGTTAAGGTGAGGTTTAGGGTTAGGTTTAGAGATAGAGTTAGGGTGAGGGTGAGGTTTAGGATTAGAGTTAGGGTTAGTGTTAGGGTTAGGCTCAGGGTTAGGCTGAGGCTGAGGGTGGGGGTGAAGATTAGGGTTAGGTTTAGGGTTAGGGTTAGAGTAAGGGTTAGGGTTAGGGTTAGGGTTAGGGTTTGGGTTATTGGTAGTGTTATGGTTAGGGTTAAGTTTGCAGTGAGAGTGAGGCTGAGGGTGAGGTTTATGGTTAGGTTAGGGTTAGGATTAGTGTTACTGTGACTGTGAGTGTGAGGGTTAGGGTTAGGGTTAGGCTTAGGCTTAGGGTTAGGCTGAGGGTGAGGGTGGGGGTTAGGGTTAGTGTCATGTTGAGGGTGAGGATTAGGGTTAGGGTGTTAGGATGAGGGTTAGTGTTATGGTGAGGTTAAGGTTTAGGGTTAGGGTGAGGGTTAGGGTTAGGATTAGGGTTAGGGTGAGGGTGAGAGTTAGGGTTAGGGTTAGGGTTATTGTTAGTGTTATAGTTAAGGTTACCTTTGAAGTGAGGGTGAGGGTTAGGGTTAGGATTAGGGTTAGGGTGAGGTTGAGGGTTAAGGGTGAGGTTGAGGGTTAGGGTTAGGTTTAGGGTGAGATTTAGGTTTAGGGTGAGGGTTAGGGTTAGTGTGAGGGTTAGTGTTAGGGTTATGGTTAGGTTTAGGGTCAGGGTTAGGGTTAGGGTCAGGGTTAGGGTTAGGGTTAGGCTTAGGCCGAGGGTGAGGGTGGGTGTGAGGATTAGTGTTTGGTGATAGTTAGGTTTAGAATTAAAGTGACGGTTAGGATGAGGTTTAGGGTTACGATTAGGGTGAGGGCTAGGGTGAGGGTGAGGGTTAGTGTTAGGGTTAGGCTTAGGCTGAGGTTTAGGCTGAGGGTGAGATTGAGAGTGAGGGTTACGGTTAGGTTGATGGTTAGGGTTACGGTTAGCTTGAAGGTTAGAATGAGGTTTAGGGATAGGGTGAGTGTTAGGGTAAGGGGAAAGTTGAGGGTTAAGGTGTGGGTGAGGGTTAAGATAAGGGTGAGGGTTAGGGTTAGGGTGAGGGTTAGGGTAAGTGTGAGGGCTAGGGGTTAGGGTGAGGATGAGGGTTAGGTTTAATGTGAGGTTTAGGATGAGGATGAGGGTTAGGGTTAGGTGAGGATAAGGGTTAGAATTAGGGTTAGGTTGTGGGCTAGGGTGAGGGTGAGGGTTAGGGTAAGGGTTAGGGTTAGGGTGAGGTTTAGGGTTAGGGTGAATGTTATGGTTAGTGTGAGGGTTAGTGTTAGTGTTAGGATTAGGGTTAGGGTGAGGGTAAGTTTTTGGGTGAGGGTTAGGATTACGGTGAGGGTTACAGTTAGGGTGAGGTTTAGGTTTAGTGTTAAGGTTATTTTTAATTTTAGGTTTAGGGTTCCATATAGGGTGAGGGTCAGGTTGTGGGTTAGGGTTAGGGTTAGGGTGAGCTTTAGGGTTAGGATTAGTGTTAGAGTTAGGGTTAGGTTTAGGGTGAGGTTTAGGGTTAGAGTTAGGCTTAGGGTGAGGGTTAGTGTGAGGGTTAGGGTTAGGGTTAGTGTTATGTTACTGTTAGAGTGGGGGTTAGTGTGAGGTTAGGGTTAGAGTTAGGGTTAGTGTTAGGATTAGGGTTAGTGTGAGGGTGAGTGTGTGGGTTAGAGTTCGGTTTAGGGTTAGGCTTAGGTTTAGGCTGATGATGAGGTTGATGGTGAGGTTTAGGTTTAGGGTGACTGTTAGGATTAGGGTTAGGGTGAGGGTTAGGATGAGGGTTAGGGATAGGATGAGGGTTAGGGTGATTGCTGGGGTGAAGGTGAAGTTTTGGGTTAGTGTTAGGGTGAAGTGTAAGGTTAGGGTTAGGGTGAGGGTGAGGTTTAATTTTAGAGTTAGGGTTAGGGTAAGGGTTAGGGTTAGGGTTAGTGTTTAGGTTAGGGTTAGGTTTAGTGTTAGTGTTAGGTTGAGGGTTAGGGTTATGGTTAGGATTAGGTTTAGGGTGAGGGTGAGGGTGAGTGTGACGGTTAGGGTTATGGTTAGGCTTAGTGTTGGGTTGAGGGTTAGGGTGAGTGTGAGGTTTAGGGTTTGGGCGAGGTTTAGGGTTAAAGTTAGTGTTAGTGTGAGGGTTAGTGTTAGGGTTAGGTTTTGTGTGAGGTTTAGGGTTAGGGTGATGCTTAGGGTAACGGAAAGGGTGAGGTTTAGAAGGAGCGTTAGGGTTAGTGTGAGGGTTTAAGGTGAGGGTGACTGTAAGGTTAAAGGTGAGGGTTAGGCTGAGAATGAGGATTACAGTAAGGATGAGGGTTAGGTTTACCGTGAGGGTTAGGGTTAGGGTGAGGTTTATGGTTAGAATGAGGGTTAGGGTTAGGTTTAGTGTTATTTTTAGGGTTAGGGTTAGGGTTAGGTTTAGGGTTAGGCTGAGACTGAGGGTGAGGTTGAGGGTTAGGGTTAGCATGATGGTTAGGCTTATGGTTAGGATTATGATGAGGTTTAGGGTTAGGGTGAGGGTTAGGATGAGGTCTAGGGTTAGGATTAGGGTTAGGATGAGGGCAAGGGTGAGTTTGAGGGTTTGGGTTGGAATTATGGCAAGGTTTAGGATTAGGGTTAGGTTTAGGGTTAGGGTGAGTGTTAGGGTTAGGGTTATGGTGAGGTTGAGGTTTAGGGTTAGGGTGAGGGTTAGGGTTAGGGTTAGGGTGAGGGCTTGGGTTAGGTTTAGGTTTACAGTGAGGATGAGGGTTAGGGTTAGTGTTAGGGTTAGGTTTATTTTTAGGGTTTGGGTTAGAGATAGGGTGAGCGTGAGGGTGAGGGTGAGGTTTAGGATTAGGGTGATGGTGAGGTTTCGGGTTAGAGTTAAGGTTAGGGGAAGAGTTAGGGTGAGGGTTATGGTTAGGGCTAGTGTTAGTGTTAGGTTTAGGGTTATTGTTAGGGTTAGGGTTAGCGTTAAGTTTACGGTGAAGGTGAGGGTGAGGGTAAGGGTTAGGATTAGGGTGAGGCTTAGGTTTAGGATTAGGGTTAGAGTTAGGGTTAGGGTGAGGGTGAGGTTTAGGTTTAGAGTTAGGGTTAGGGTGAACGTTAGGGTTACTGTAAGGGTTAGCGTTAGGGTTAGGTTTAGTGTTAGGATTAGGGTTAGGGTGAGGTTGAATTTGAGGGTTAGTGTTAGGGTTAGGCTGAGTGTGAGGTTGAGGGTTAGGGTTAGGGTGAGGGATTGGGTTAGGGTTAGGATTAAGGTGAGGTTTAGGATGAGGTTTAGTGTTAGGATTAGGGTTAGCATGAGGGCAAGTGTGAGGGTGAGCGTTAGGGTTAGAATTATGTTGAGGTTTAGGATTAGGGTTAGGTTTAGGGTTAGGGTGAGGGTTAGGTTTGGGGTTAGTGTTAGGGTGAGTGTGAGGGTTAGGATTAGGTTTAGGGTTAGGGTTATTGTTAGTGTTATGATTAAGGTTAAATTTAAGGTGAGGGTGAGGCTCAGGGTGAGGTTTAGGGTTAGGGTTATGGTGAGGTTTCGGGTTAGGTTTAAGGTTAGGTTTAGGGTGATGGCTTGGGTTAGGGTTAGGGTTACGGTGAGGGTGAGGTTTAGGGTTAGGGTTTGGGTTAGGGTTATTTTAGGGTTTGGGTAACGGTTAAGCTGAGGGTAAGGGTGAGGGTTAGGTTAGGGTTAGGGTGAGGTTTAGGTGTAGGGTTAGGGTTAGAGTTAGGTTTAGGGTGATGGAGAGGTTTAAGGTTAGAATTAGGGTTAGTGTTAGGGTTAGGGTTAGTGTGAGGGTTAGGGTGTGGGTTAGAGTGACGGTTATGGTTAGCTTTAGGGTGAGGGTTAGGGTTATGTTTAGGGTGAGGTTTAGGATGAGGTTTAGGGTTAGGTTTAGGGTTAGGGTTAGTTTTAGGGTTAGGATTAGGGTTAGGGTTAAGGTTAGGGCGAGGGTTAGGTTTAGGGTAAGGGTTAGGGTTTGGCTTAGGGTTAGGGTTAGGGTTATTGTTAATGTTATGGTTAGTGTTAAATTTGCGGCGAGGGTGAGGCTCAGGGTGAGGGTTATGGTTAGTGTTAGTGTTTGGTTTAGGGTTAGTATTATTATTAGGGTTTGGGTTAGAGTTACGGTCATGGTGAGAGTGAGGGTGAGGGTTAGGGTGAGGTTTAGGGTGAGGTTTAGGGTGAGGGTTAGGGTTAGGTTTAGGGTACTGGTGAGGTTTAGGGTTAGAGTTAGGCGGAGGGGGAGGTTTAGGGTGAGGGTTAGGGTTAGGTTTAGTGTTAGTATTAGGGTGAGGGTGAGGGTTAGGTTGTGGTTTAGGGATAGGGTTAGGGTTAGGATTAAGGTTAGGGTGAGGGTGATGGTGAGGGTTATGTTTAGGCTTAGGCTTAGGGTTAAGCTGAGGGTGAGACTGGGGTTGAGGATTTGGTTTAGGGTGATTGTTAGGGTTAGGGTTAGGGTTAGGGTAAGGGTTAATGTTAATGTTATGGTTAGGTTTAAGTTTGCAGTGAGAGTGAGGCTGAGGGTGAAGTTTATGGTTAGGGATAAGGTTATGGTTAGTGTTATTGTTAGGGTTAGGGTTAGAGTTTGGTAAGGGTGAGGGTGATGGTGAGGGTTAGGGTTACGGTGAGATTTATTGTAAGGTTTAGGGTTAGGCTTAGGTTGAGAGTGAGGATTAGGTTTAGAGTTTGGGCTATTGGGAAGGTTAGGTTGAGGGTTAGGGTTAGGTTGAATTTTAGGGATAGGGTTAGGGTTAGGATTAGGGTTAGGGTGAGGTTGTGTGTGAGGGTTAGGGTTAGGGTTAGGGTTAGGCTCAGGCTTAGGCTGAGGGTGATGTTGGGGGTGAGGGTTAGTGTTACACTGAGGGTGAGGATTAGGGTTAGTGTGAGGGTTAGGATGAGGGTTAGAGTTACAGTGAGGGGGACCGTTAGGGTTAAGGTGAGGGTTAGGGTTAGGATTAGGGTTAGGGTGAGGTTGAGGGTTAGTATTGGGGTTAGGGTTAGGTTTATTGTTAGTGTTATGGTTAAGGTTACTTTTGGAGTGTGCATGAGGCTGAGGGTGAGGGTTATGGTTAGGATTAGGGTTATGGTTAGGAATAAGGTTAGGGTGAGGGTGAGATTGAGGGTGAGGGGTAGGGTTAGGGTGATGGTTAGTGTTATGATTAGCTTGAAGGTTAGGATGAGGTTTAGGGATACATTGAGTGTTAAGTTGAGGGTGAAGGTAAGGGTAAAGTTGAGGGTT
Source organism: Dipodomys merriami (assembly GCF_024711535.1). Lineage (NCBI taxonomy): Eukaryota > Metazoa > Chordata > Mammalia > Rodentia > Heteromyidae > Dipodomys > Dipodomys merriami. The sequence goes on from NW_027206579.1 coordinate 2,880,665, forward strand.
AGGCTGTAGGTGAGGGTTAAGATAAGTGTGAGGGTTAGGGTGAGGGTTAGGGTAAGTGTGAGGGTTAGGGGTTAGGGGGAGGGGGAGGGTTAGATTGAGGATTAGGGTTAGGGTTAGTGTGAGGTTTAGGGTGAGGATAAGGGTTGAGTGTTAGGTGAGGGTAAGAGTTAGAATTAGGTTTAGGGTGAGGGCTAGGGTGAGGTTGATGGTTAGGGTTAGAGTTAGGGTTAGGGTGAGGTTTAGGGTGAGGGTGAGTGTGAGTGTTAGGGTTACAGTGAGGGTTAGTGTTAGGGTTACGGTTAGTGTTAGGGTGATGGTTAGGGTTAGGGTGAGGGTTAGGGTTAGTGTGAGGGTTAGGGTTAGTGTTAGGCGAGGGTAATTGTTAGGTTGAGGGTGAGGTTGAGGGTGAGGGTTAGGGTTAGGGTGAGGTTTAGGGTAAGGGTTAGTTGGATGGTTAGGATGAGTGTTAAGGTTAGGATTAGGGTTAGTGTGAGGGCTAGGGTGAGGGTGAGGTTTAGTGTTAGGGTTAGGGTGAGGTTTAGGGTTAGGGTTAGGGTGAGAGTTAGGGTTTGGTTTAAGTTTACGGTTAGGTTGAGGGTTAGGGTAAGGGTTATATTCAGGGTAAGGGTTGGGTTAGGTTGAGGGTTAGGGTTAGGATTAGGGTAAGGGTGAGTGTGAGGGTAAGGGTTAGGGTTAGTGTTAGGGTGAAGATTAGGATGAGGATTAGGGTTAGGATTAGGGTTAGGGTGAGGGCCAGGGTGAGGTTGAGTTTTCCTGTTAGAGTTAAGGTGAAATTTAGGGTTAGGGTTAGGGTTAGTGTTAGGTTGAGTGTGAGATTTAAGGTTAGAATTAGGGTTAGGGTGAGGCTGAGCGTGAGGGTTGGGTTAGGGTTAGGGTTAGAGTTTGGGTTAGGGTGATGGTTACGTCGAGGTTTAGGGTTAGGGTTAGTGTTAGGTTTAAGTTTAGGGTGAGGGTTAGCTTGAGGTTTAGGTTTAAGGTTAGAGTTAGGGTTAGGATTAGGGTTAGGGTGAGGGTTAGGGTGAGTGTGAGGTTTAGTGTTAGGGTTAGGCTTAGGCTGAGGGTGTGGGTGATGGTTAGGGTTAGGGTGAGTGTTAGGGGCAGGGATAGGGTGAAATTTAGGGTTCAGGTTAAGTTTAGGGATAGGGTGAGAGTTAGGGTTAGGGTTATGGTGAGGGTTAGGATGAGGATTAGGGTTAGGATTAGGCTTAGTTTGAGGGCTAGGGTGAGGGTGAGGGCTAGGGTTAGTGTTTGGGTGAGGTTTAGGATTAGGGTTAGGGGTAGGATGAGGGTTAGGGTTCCAGTTTGAGTGAGGTTTAGGGGTAGGGTGAGTGTTAGGGTTAGGATTTGGTTTAGGGTTAGGGTGAGTTTTAGGGTTACATTTATGGTTAGGGGGAGCGTTAGGTAGAGGATTAGGGTTAGGTGTAATGTTAGGGTTAAGGTTAGGGTTAGGGTTAGGTTCAGGGTTATGGTTAGGGTTAGGGTTAGGGTTAGGGTGAGGATTAGGTTGAGGTTTAGGGTTAGGGTTAGGTTTTGCATTAGGGTTAAGGTGAGTGTGAGGGTTAGGGTTAGGGTGACGCTTAGGCTTAGGGTTAAACTGAGGTTGAGGGTTAGGATGAGGCTTAGGGTTAGGGTGAGCGTTAGTTTGAGGGTAATATTAAGTGTAAAAGTGAGGGTTAGGCTGAGGGTGAGGGTTAAGATAAGGGTGAGGGTTAGGTTTAGGGTGAGGGTTTGGGTAAGTGTTCGGGTTAGGTTTAGGGTGAGTGTTAAATTGAAGATTAGGGTTAGGGTTAGTGTGAGGTTTAGGGTGAGGATGAGGATTAGGGTTAGCCTGAGGGTGAGGGTTAGAATTAGGGTTAGCGTGATGGATAGTGTGAGGGTGAGGGTTAGGGTTAGGGTTAGGGTGAGGTTTAGGATTAGGGTGAGAGTTAGGGTTAGTGTGAGGGTTAGGGTTAGTGTTAGGCGAGGGTAATTGTTAGGTTGAGGGTTAGGTTTAGGGTGAGGTTTATGGTTAGGGTTAGGTTTGGGGTTACATTTACGTTGAGGGTGAATGTGAGGGTTAGGGTTAGGCTGAGGTTTAATGTTAGGGTTAGATTTAGGGTTAGGGTGAGGGTGAGGTTTAGGGGTAGAGTTAGGGTTAGGGTGGGGGTTAGGGTGAGGGTTAGGATTAGGGTGAGGGTTAGGGTGGGGGTGACGGTAAGGGTAAAATTGAGGGTTAGGCCGAGGATGAGGGTTAGGGTTAAGGTGAGGATGAGGGTTAGGGTTATTGTTAGGGTGAGGTTTAGGGTTAGAGTGATGGTTAGGGTTGGTGTGAGGGTTAGTGTTAGGGTTCGGGTTAATGTTAGGGTGCGGGTTAGTCTTAGGGTGAGGGTTATGGTTAGAGTGAGGGTCAGGGTTAGTGTTAGGGTTAGAGTTAGGGTTAGTGTGAGGGTTAGGGTTATGGAGAGGGTAAGGTTGACGGTTAGGGTTGGGGTTAGGATGAGGTTTAGGTTTAGGTTTGGGGTTAGAGTTAGGTTAGGGTGAGGGTGAGGTTTAGGGTTAGAGTTAGGGTTAGTGTTAGGGTTAGGGTTAGGGTGAGGGTGAGGGTTAGGGTTAGGCTTAGGCTTAGGCTTAGGCTTAGCCTGAACATGAGGGTTAGGGTTAGTGTTAGGGTGAGTGTTATTGTTAGGGAGAAGTTTAGGGTTAGTGTTAGGGTTAGAGTTAGGTTTAGTGTTAGCGTTAGGGTTACGGTGTGGGTAAGGGTGAGGCTTACGGTTGGGGTTAGGACTCGGTTTAGGATTAGGTTTAGGGTTAGAGTTTGGTTTAGGGTGAGTGTAAGGTTTAGTTTTAGAGTTAGGGTTAGGGTTAGTGTTAGGGTTAGGCTTAGGATGAGTGTTAGGTTTAGCATGAGGTTTAGGGTGAGGGCTATTGTGAGGGTGAGGTTTAGGGTTAGGGTTAGCTGAGGTTTAGGGTTAGGGTTAGGGTTAGGGTTAGGGTGAGGGTTAGGTTTAGGGTTAGAGTTAGGGTTAGAGTGAGGCTGAGAGTGAGGGTTAGGTTTAGGGTTAGTGTTAGATTTAGGGTTCGGGTGAGGGTTAGTTTGAGGTTGAGGGTTAGGCTTAGAGTGGGGATGCGGATTAGGGTTAGGGTTAGTGTTAGTGTTATTGTTAGGTTTAGGGTTAGAGTTACGTTGAGGTTGACGGTGAGGGTGAGGGTGAGGGTTAGGGTGAGGTTTCGGGTGAGGTTTAGGTTTAGGGTTAGGGTGAGGTTTAGGTTTTGGGTGAGGGCTACGGTGAGGGTTAGGGTTAGGGTGAGTGTGAGGGATAAGGTAAGGGTTTTGGTTAGGTAAGTGTTAGGGTTTGGTTTGGGGTGAGGTTTAGGGTTAGGGTTAGGGTGAGGGTGAGTGTTCGGTTTCGGGTGAGTGTGAGTGTTAGGGTGTGGGTTACGGTTAATGTTAGAGTGAGGGTTAAGGTGACAGTAAGGGTTAGTGTGAGGATTAGGGTTAGGGTTATTCTTAGGGTTATGGTGAGATTATGGATTAGGGTAAGTTTTAGGGTGAGGGTGAGGGTTAGGGTTAGCTTTAGGGTTAAGGTGAGAGTTAGGGTGAGGTTGAGGGTTAGGGTGAGGGTGAGGGTTAGGGTTAGGGTTAGGGTTAGGGTTCGGGTGACGTTTAGAGTTAAGGTGTGGGTTAGGGATAGGTTTATGGTTAGGGTGAGGGTTAGGTTTTCGGTTAGGCTTCAAGTTAGGGTGAGTGTGAGGGTGAGCATTAGTATTAGGATTAGGGTTAGGGTTAGTGTTAGGCTGAGGGTGCGGTGAGGGTGAGTATTAGGTTTAGGGTAATGTTTAGGGTTAGGGTTAGGTTGAGGTTTAGGGTTAGGGTTAGGATGAGGGTTAGGGTGAGGATTATGGTTAGAGTTAGGGTGAGGGTTAGGTTTAGTGTGATTGTTAGGTTTAGTGTGAGGGTGAGCGTTAGGGTGAGTTTTAGGGTTACGGTTAGGGATACGTTTAGTGTGAGGGTTAGTGTGAGCGTTTGGGTGAGGGTTAGGTTTAGGGTTAGGGTGAGGGTTAGGGTTAGGTTTGAGATTAGGGTTAGGGTTATCGTGAGATATAGGGTTAGGGTTAGGTTCAGGGTGAGGGTGAGGGTTAGGGTTAGTGTGAGGTTTAGGGTTCTGGTTAGGTTTATTGTTAGGATAAGGGTTAGGGTGAGGGTTAGGGTGAGGGTGAAGGATAGGGTTAGTGTAAGGGTTAGGGTGAGTGTTTGCTGAGGGTTAGGTTTAGGTTTTAGGTTAGGGTGAGGGTTAGGCTGAGGGTAAGTTTTAAGGTGAGGTTTCTGATGAGGTTGAGTATTAGGGTTAGCATTAGTCTTAGGGTGAGAGTTAGGGTTAGGTATAGCATTAGGGTTAGGGTGAGGGTTAGTATTAGATTTATGGTGAGGGTGAGGTTTAGGGTTAGGGTTATAGTGAGGGTGAGGGTGAGGGTTAGGATTAGGTTTAGGGTTAGGGTGAGGCTGAGGTTGAGAATGAGGTTGAGGGTGAGGTTTAGGGTTAGGGTTAGGTTTAGGGTGAGGTCTACGGTGAAGGTGAGGTTTAGGGTGAGGGTTAGGGTGAGGGTGACGTTGACGGTGAGGTTTAGGCTTAAGGTGAGGGTAAGGGTTAGGGTTAGGCTTGAGGGTTAGAGTTAGGGTGATGTTTAGGGTGAGGGTGAGGGTGAGGGTGAGGGTATAGGTGAGGGTTAGGTTCAAGGTGAGGGCAGGGGTGACGGTGAGGGTTAGGTTGAGTGTTTGGAAAAGGGTTAGGGTTAGGATAAGGGTTAGGGTTAGGGTAAGGTTTAGGGTTAGGCTTAGGGTTAGGGTTAGGGTTAGGGTGAGGGATAGGTTTAGGGTTAGAGTTAGGATGAGGGTTATGGTTAGTGTGAGGGTTAGGGTTAGGGTGATGTTTAGGGTGACGGTGAGGGTTAGGGTGAGGGTGAGGTTGAGCGTGAGGGTTAGTGTGAGGGTGAGCGTGAGTGGGAGTGTGACGGTGAGGGTTAGGGTTAGGGTTTGGTTTAGGGTGAGGGTAAGATTTAGGGTTACTATTAGGGTTAGGGTAATGGTTAGGCTGAGGGTTAGGGTGACGGTGAGGTTCAGGGTGTGCGTTTCTGTTAGGTAAGTGTTAGGGTTATGTTTAGGGTGACGATTAGGTTGAGTGTGAGGCATAGGGTTAGGTTGAGTGTTAGGCTTAGTGTGAGGGTCACGGTTAGGGTTAGGTTTAGTGTGAGGATAAGGATTAGGGTGAGGGTAAGGTTGAGATTCAGGGTTAGGGTTAGAGTTAGGGTTAGGGTGAAGTTTAGGGTGGGGGTTAGGGTGAAGGTAAGGGTTAGGGTTAGGGTTGGGTGAGGGTTAGGATGAGTGTTAGGTTTATGGTTAGGGTTAGGTTTAGGGTGCATGTTAGGGTTAGGGTTAGAGTGAGGGTGAAGGTCAGGGTTAATGTTAGGATTAGGTTTAGGGTTATGGTGGGGATGAGGGTGAGGCTGAGGGTGAGGGTGAGGGTGAGGGTGAGGGTTAATATGAGGGTTAGTTTTAGGGGGAGGGCTATTGTGAGGGTTAAGGTTAGGGTGAGTGTTAGGGTTAGGGTTAGGGTGAGGGTTAGGGTTAGGATTAGGGTAAGGTTTAGGGTGAGGGTAAGGGTTAGGATGACATTTACGGTGAGGGTGAGGGTTAGGGTTAGGTTTAGGGTTAGGGTGAGGGTTAAGGTGAGGGTTAGAGTGAAGCTTAGGGTGAAGGTTAGGGTTAGGGTTAGGGTTTGGGTTAGGGTGAGGGTTAGGTTGAGTGGAAGGGGTAGGTTGAGGTTTAAGGAGAGGGTGAGGGATAGGGTTATTGTGAGAATAAGTGTTAGGCTTAGGCTTAGGTTGAGAGTAAGCATTTGTGTTAGCATCAGGTTTGGGCTGATGGTGAGGGTTAGGGATAGGCTGAGGGGTAGTTTTAGGGTTAGGGTGAGGGGTAGGGTTTGGGTTAGGGTGAAATTAAGGTTTAGGGTGAGGGTGAGGGTGAGGGTTAGGGTTAGCTTTAGGGTGAGGGTGAGGGTTAGGGTTAGGGTTAGGGTGAGTGTGAGTGTGAGGGTTAGGTTTAGGATTCCGGTTAGGGTTAGGGTTAGGCTAAGGTTGAGGTTATGAGTGAGGGTGAGGGCTAGGGTTAGGTGTAGATGTAGGGTTAGGGTTAGGTTTAGGGTTAGTATTAGTGTTAGGGTTAGAATTAGGCTGAGAGTCATGGTGAGGGTGAGGGTGAAGTTGAGTTTTAGGGTGAGGGTTAGGTTTAGAGTTAGGGTTATGTTGAGTGCTAGGATGAGGGTGAGGGTTAGGGTTACCGTTAGGGTTATTGTGAGGCTTAGGGTGAGGGTTGAGTGTTAGGGTTACTGTTAGCGTGAGGGTGAGGGTTAGGATTAAGGTGAGGGTGAGGGTTCGGTTTAGGGTGGGGTTTAGAGTTACACTGAGGGTGAGGGTGAAGGTTAGGATTAGGGTTAGGTTTAGGGATAGGATCAGGGTGAGGGTTAGGGTGTTTTTGAGAGTTAGGGTTAGGGTGAGGGTTAGGGTTAGGGTTAGGGTGAGGTTTAGCTTTAGGGTGAGGGCTACGGTGAGGGTGAGGTTTAGGGTGAGTGTGAGCGTGAGGGTGAGGGATTTTTTTTAGGTAAGGGTTAGGGTTAGGGTTAGGGTGAGGCTTAGGTTGAGGGTAACGGGTAGTGTGAGAGTTAGTGTGAGGCTGAGGGTTAGGGTGAGGGTGAGGGTTCAGGTGAGGGTGAGGGTTCGGGTGAGAGTGAAGTTTCGGGTGTGGATTAGGGTTATGTTTAGGGTGAGGTTTAGTGTGACATTGAGGGTTAGGATGAGGGTGAGGGTTAGGATTAGGGTTAGGGTGAGTGTTAGGTTTAGGTTGAGGGTTAGGGTGAGGGTTAGGGTTAGGGTTAGGGTAAGGGTTAAGGTTCGGGTGACTGTTAGGGTTAGTTTGAGGGTTAGGGTGAAAGTGAGTTTGAGGTTGAGGGTTAGGGTCAGGGTGATGGTGACGGTGAGGGTTAGGGTTAGGATTCGGGTTAGGGTTAGGGTGACGTTTAGGGTTACGGTTAGGGTTAGGGTGAGGGTAAGGGTGAGGGTGAGAGTTAGGGATAGTTTTAGGGTTAGGGTTAGGTTTAGGGTGACGGTTAGGTTTAGGGTTAGGGTGAGGGTTAGGGTTTGGGTTTGGTTTAGGGTGAGGGTTAGGGTTAGGATTAGGGTGAGGGTTAGGGTTAGGGTTAGGGTTAGGCTGAGGTTGAGGGTATGAGTGAGTTTCACCCTAGCCCTCACGGCTAGGGTTAGCGTGAGTGGTAGGTTTAGGGTTAAATTTAGCGTGAGGTTTAGGTTTAATGTGAGGGTTAGGGTGATTGTAAGTGTTAGAGTGAGGGTTAGTGTGAGAGTGAGGTTTAGGGTGATGTTTAAGCTGAAGGTGAAACTTAGGGAGTGTGAGAGGTTTTGGGTGAGAGTGAGGGTTATGGTTTGGTTGAGGGTGAGGGTTAGTGTGAGAATAAGTGTTAGGGTGATGTTTAGGTTGAGAGTGAGGTTTAGGGAGAGAGTTAGGGTTCAGGGAATGGGTAGGGTTAGGGTGTAGATGAGGGTTAGTGTAAGGGTGAGGCTTAGGGTGACCGTGGGGGTTAGGGTTCAGGGGAGGATTAGGGTTAGGGTTAGGGTTCGGGTTCAGGTTAGGGTTAGGGTTAGGGTGAGTGTTAGGGTGAGAGGTAGGGTTAGGTTTAGGATGAGGGTTAGGCTTTTTGTGAGGGTTACGGTTAGGATTATTGTTAGGGTTTATGTGAGGATAAGGGTTAGGGTGAGGGTTATGGTGAAACTGAGGGTTAGGGTTAGCCTTAGGGTTAGGGTTAAGGTTAGGATGGGGGTTAGGGTGAGGGTTAGTATGAGGGTTAGGGTTGGGTGAGGGTTAGGGTGATGGTAAGGGTTAGGGTGAGGGTTAGGTTGAGATTGAGGAATAGGGTTTTTGTGAGGTTAAGGTTTAGGGCGACGGTTAGGGTTAGGTTGAGGGTTAGGGTTAGCATTAGTGTTAGGGTGAGGGTGAGAGTTAGGGTGAGGGTGAGGGGTAGACTGAGGGTTAGGGTTAGGTTTATGGTTAGTTTTAGGGTGTGGTTTAGAGTTAGGGTTAGGGTGAGGGTGAGGGTTAGGGTAAAGTTAGGGTCACTGTTAGGGTGAGGGTGAGGTTTAGGGTTAGCATTACGGTTAGGGTTAGGTTTAGGTTGAGTGTTACAGTTAGGGTGAGGTTGAAGGTTAGAGTTAGCATTAGGGTAAGGGTTAGGGTTAGGAAGCAGGTTAGGGTTAGGGTTAGAGTGAGGGTGAGGGTAAGGGTTAGGGTTAGGATTAGGTGTAGGTTTAGGGTGAGGCTGAGGATGAGGGTGAGCATTAGGGTGAGCATGAAGGTGAGGGTTAAGTTTATGGTTATGTTTAGGGTGAGGTATAGGGTGAGAGTGAGGGCTAGGGTGAGGGTGAGGGTGAAGGTGAGGTTTTCGGTTTGGAAAGGGTTAGGGTTAGGTTTAGGGTGAGGATTAGGGTGAGGGTGAGTTTTAAGGTGAGGGTTAGGGTTAGGGTGAGGGTTAGGTTTAGGGTTAGGGTGAGGGTTAGGGTTAGGGTGATGTTTAGGGTGAGGGTGAGGGTGAGAGTTAGGGTTCGGGTGAGGGTGTGGGTTAGGGTGTTGGTGAAGGTTAGGGTGAGAGTGAGGGTGAGAGTGAGGGTGAGGGTTAGGGTGTTGGTGAGGTTTCGGATTAGGATGAGTTTTAAGGTTAGGGTGAGGTTTAGGGTGAGGGTGAGGGTTAAAGTTAGGGTTAGGATTAGGGTTAGGGTTAGGGTGAGGGTTAGGGTGAGGGTTATGGTTAGGGTTAGGTTGAGGATTAGGGTGAAAGTGAGGGTTAGGATTTGATTAAGGGTTAGGTTGAGGTTTAGGGTAAGGGTTAGGGTTAGGGTTAGGGTGAGTGTGAGGGTTAAATTAGGGTTAGGGTGAGGGTCATGGTTGGGGTTAGGGTTAGGGTTAGGGCTAGGGTGAAGGTTATGATGAGGGTGAGGGTGAGTGTGAGTGTTAGGGTGTGGGTTACGGTTAGGTTTATGGTGAGGGTTAAGATGACGGTGAGTGTTAATGTGAGGGTCAGTGTTAGGGTTATGGTGAGTGATAGGGTGAGGGTTAGGGTCAGATTGAGTGTGAGGATTAGGGTTAGGATTACCCTTAGGTTAATGGTGAGGGTATCAGTTAGGGTGAGATTTAGAGTGAGGGTGAGGGTTAGGGTGAGAGTTAGGGTTAAGTTGAGATTAGGGTGAGGGTTAGAGTTAGGGTGAGGATTTGGGCTAGGGTTAGGGTGACGTTTAGGTTTAGGGTGTGGGTTAGGGATAGGTTTATGTATAGGGTGGGAGTTAGGTTTATGGTTAGGGTTCAAGTTAAGGTGAGTGTGAGTGTGAGCGTTAGGGTTAGGATTAGGGTTTGTGTTACTGTTAGGCTGAGGGTGTGGGTGAGTGTGACGGTGAGGGTTAGGTTTAGGGTAATGTTTAGGGTTAGGGATTGTTTGAGGGTTAGGGTTAGGGTTAGGATGAGGGTTAGGGTGAGGATTATGGTTAGGGTTATGGTGATGGTTAGGTTTAGTTTGATTTTTAGGGTTAGTGTGAGGGTAAGCGTTAAGGTGAGGGTTAGGGTGAGGGTGAGGTATAGGTTTAGTGTTAGGGTGAGGGTGAGCGTTTGGGTGACGATTAGGATTGGGTTTAGGGTGAGGGTTAGGGTTAGGGTTGAGTTTAGGGTTAGGGTTAGTGTGAGGTTTAGTGTTAGGTTTTGGGAGAGGATTAGAGTTAGTGTGAGGGTAAGGGTTAGGGTGAGGGTTAGGGTGCGGGTGAGGGATAGGGTGAGTGTAAGGGTTAGGGTGACTGTTTGGTGAAGGTTAGATTTAGGTTTAGGTTTAGGGTTAGGGTGAGGGGTAGGCTGAGGGTAAGTGTTAGGGTGAGGTTTCGGGTGAGGTTGAGTATTAGGCTTAAAATTAGTCTTAGGGTAAGTGTTAGGGTTAGGTATAGCATTAGGGTTAGGGGTAGGGTGAGGGTGAGGGTTAGGATTAGGGTAAAGTTGAGGGTGAGGTTTAGGGTTAGCATTAAGTTTAAGGTTATCGTTAGAGTGAGGGTTAGGGTGAGGATTAGGTTTAGGATTAGGTTTAGGGTTAGGGTGAGGCTGAGGTTGAGGATGAGCTTGAGGGTGAGTTTTTGGGTTAGGGTTAAGTTTAGGGTGAGGGCTAGGGTGAGGGTGAGATTTAGGGTGAGGGTTAGTGTGAGGGTGAGGTTGAAGGTGAGGTTTAGGGTTAGGGTGATGTTTAGGGTGAGGGTGAGGGTGAGGGTGAGGGTGAGTTTTAGGGTACAGGTGAGGGTTAGTTTTAGGGTGAGTGTTAGGGTGACGGTGAGGGTTAGGGTGAGGGTGTGGAAAAGGGTTAGGGTTAGGTTCAGGGTGAGGGTTAGGGTTAGGGTTAGGGTGAGTGTTCTGGTTAGTGTGAGGGTTAGGGTTCGGGTTAGTGTGAGGAAAAGGTTTAGGGTGAGGATTAGGATGAAAGTAAGAGTTAAGGTTAGGTTTAGTGTTAGGGTTAGGGTGAGGTTTAGGGTTAGGATTAGGGTTAGGGTTAAGTTGAGGGTGAGGGTTAGAATTAGGGTTAGGTTGAGGATTAGGTTTGGGGTGAGTGTTAGGGTTTCGGTTAGGGTGAGGGTGAGGTAGAGGTTTCGGTTTCGGGTGAGGGTTAGTGTGTGTGTGATGGTTAGTGTTCGGGTGAAGTTTAAGGTGACGGTGAGGGTTAGGGTGAGGGTGATGGTTAGAGTTAGTGTGAGTATTAGGTTTAGGGTTAAGGTTATGGTGAGGGTAAGGTTTAGGGTGCGGTTTAGGGTGAGGGTGAGGGATAGGGTTAGCATTAGGGTTACGGTGGGGGATAAGGTTAGGGTTAGGGTGAGATAGAGGGTTAGGTTTAGGGTTAGGATGAGGTTTAGGATTAGGGTGAGAATTAGGGATAGGGTTAGGGTTAGGGTTAGTGTTTGAGTTAGGGTGAGTATGAGGGTGAGAGTTAGGGTTAGGATTAGGGTTACGGTTAGTGTTAGGCAGAGGGTGAGGGTGAGGGTGAGGGTTAGGGTTAGGGTGATATTTAGGGTTAAAGTTAGGGTGAAAGGTAGGGTTAGGGTTAGGGAGATTGTTAGGGTTAGGGTGAGGGTTTGGGTTAGTTTGAGGGTTAGGGTGAAAGTAAGTTTGAGATTGAGGGTTAGGGTGAGGGTGATGGTGATGGTGAGGGTTAGGGTTAGGATTCTGGTTAGGGTTAGGGTGAGGGTTAGGGTTAGGTTTAGGGTTAGGGTGAGGGTAAGTTTGAGGGTAAGGGTTAGGGTTATGGTTAGGTTTAGCGTTAGGGTTAGGTTTCAGGTAAGGTTTAGGGTTAGGATGAGGGTTAGGTTTAGGTTTAGGGTGAGGGTTAAGTTTAGGGTGAGGGTTAGTGTTAGGGTTAGGGTGACGGTGAGGTTTAGGTTGAGGGGTAGGGTTATGAATAGGCTAAAGGTTAGGGTTAAGGTGAGGTTTAGGTTTGGGGTGAGGGTTAGAGTGAGGGTTAGGGTGAGGGTTAGTGTGAGGTATAGGTTTAGGGTAAGGGTAAGGGTTAGGTTCAGGTTGAAAGTTAGTTTTAGGTTTAGGTTTAGTGTTAGGGTGATGCTGAGGGTTAGGGTTAGGGTTAGTGTGAGGATAAGGGTTAGGGTGAGGTTTAGGGTGAGGATGAGAGTTAGGGTTAGCATAAGGTTTAGGGCGAGGGTTAGGGTTAGGGTTAGGGTTAGGGTTAGGGTAGGGTAAGGGTTAGGGTTAGCGTGAGGGTTAGGGGTAGGGTGATGTTTAGGTTGACGGTGAGGGTTAGGGTGAGGGTGAGGTTGAGAGTGAGGGTTAGGGTGAGGGTGAGCATGAGTGGGAGGGTGACCATGAGGGTTAGGGTTAGGGTTAGATTTAGGGTGAGGATAAGAGTTAGGGTACTATTAGGGTTAGGGTAAGGGTTAGGCTGTGGGTGAGGGTGAGGTTGAGGTTTCGGTTTCGGTTAGGTAAGGGTTACGGTTATGTTTAGGGTGAGGATTATGGTGAGGGAGAGGATTAGGGTTAGGTTGAGGGTTAGGCTTAGTGTGAGGGTTATGGTTAGGATTAGGGTTAATGTGAGGATAAGTTTTAGGATGAGGGTTAGGTTGAGAGTGAGGGTTAGGGTTAGCGTTAGGGTTAGGGTGAAGGTTAGTGTGGGGGTTAGGGTGTGGGTTAGGGTTCGGGTTAGGGTTGGGTGAGGGTTAGGCTGAGCGTAAGGTTTAGGGTGAGGGTTAGGTTGAGAGTGAGGGATAGGGTTATGTTGAGGGTAAGGGTTAGGTTTAGGGTGAGAGTGAGGGTGATGGTAAGGGTAAGGGTTAGGGTTCAGGTTAGGGCGAGGGTGACGGTTAGGGTTAGCATTAGGGTTAGGGTTTGGTTTAGGTTGAGTGTTAGGGTTAGGGTTAGGGTTAGGGTGAGGGTAAGGGTTAGGATGACAGTTAGGGTGAGGGTGAGGGTTAAGTTTAGATTTAGGGTTAGGGTGAGTTTGAGGGTGAGGGTTAAGGTTAGGGTTAGGGTGAGTTTTATGGTGAGGCTTAGGGTGAAGGTTAGGATTAGGGTTAGGCTTTGGGTTAGGGTGAGGGTTAGGGTGAGGGGAGGGGGTAGGGTGAGTGTTAGGGAGAGGGGAGGGATAGGGTTATGGTGAGGGTAAATGTTAGACTGAGGCTTAGGTTGAGAGTGAACATTTGAGTTAGCATCAGGTTTGGGTTGAGGGTGAGGGTTAGAGTTAGGCTGAAGGGTAGTTTAAGGGTTTGGGTTAGGGTTAGGTTTCGGGGGAGGTTAAGGGTTGGGGTGAGGGTGAGGTTTAGGGTTAGACTTAGGGTGAGGGTGAGGATTAGGTTTAGGGTAAGGGTGAGTGTGAGTGTGAGGGTTAGGTTCAGGATTAAGGTTAGGGTTAGGCTGAGGTTGAGCGTATGTGTGAGGGTGAGGGCTAGGGTTCGGGGTAGAGGTAGGGTTAGGGTTAGGTTTAGAGTTAGTATTAGGGTTAGGGTTAGGCTGAGGGTGAGGGTGAGGGTGAGGGTGAAGATGAGGTTTAGGGTTAGAGTTAGGATTAGAGTTAGGGTTATGTTGACCGCTAGGATGAGGGTGAGGGTTAGGGTTTGTGTTAAGGTTAGGGTGAGGCTTAGGGTGAGGGTTGAGTGTTAGGGTTTGGCTTAGGTTGAGGGTGACGGTTAGGATTAGGGATAGGGATAGGGTTAGGCTGAGGTTGAGGATGAGGGTGAGGTTTAGGCTTAGGGTTACGGTTAGGGTGAGGGCTAGGGAGAGGGTGAGGGTTAGGGTGAAGGTGAGGGTGAGGGTGAGGGTCTTGGTTAGGAAATGTTAGGGTTAGGGTGATGATTAGGTGAGTGTTAGGGTGAGGGTGTGGGTTCGGTTGATGGTGAGGGTTTGGGTTAGCATTAGTGTTAGGGCTAATGTTAGGTTGAGTGTTAGGGTTAGGGTTAGGGTTAGGGTGAGGGTATGCGTTAGGGTGAGGGTTACGGTGAGGGTGAGGGATAAGGTTAGTGTGAGGGTTAGGGTGAGCATTTAGATGAGGATTAGGTTCAGGTTTATGGTTAGGGTGGGGGTTAGTTTTAGGGTTGAGTTAAGGGTTAGCGTTAGTGTGAGGTGTAGGGTTAGGGTTAGGGTTAGTGTGAGGATAAGGGATATGGTGAGGGTTAGGGTGAGGGTGAAGGATAGGGTTACTGTAAGGGTTAGGGTGAGTGTTTGGATGAGGATTAGGTTCTGGTTTAGGGTTAAGGTGAGGGTTAGAATGAGGGTAAGTGTTAGGGTGATGTTTAGGTTGTGGTTGAGTATTAGGGTTAGCATTAGTCTTAGTTTGAGGGTTAGGGTTAGGTATGGCATTAGGGTTAGGGTTAGGGTGAGGGTTAGGATTAGGGCTAAGGTGAGGGTGAGGTTTAGGGTTAGGGTAGGTTTTGGTTTAGCCAGAGGGTGAGGGTGAGGTTGATGGTTAGTGTTAGGATTAGGGTGAGGGTGAGGTTTAGGGTGTGGGTGAGGGTTAGGTTTAGGGTGAGGGTTAGGTTGATGGTGAGGATTAGGTGAGGGTGAGATTTAGATTTAGTGTTAGAGTTAGGCTGAGGGTTAAGATCAGGGTCAGGATTAAGGTGAGGGTTAAGGTGAGGCTTAGTGTGAAGTTGAGGGAGAGGGTTTCCTTTACATCAGGGTTAGGGGTAGGTTAGGGATTAGGGTGAGGGTAAGGGTGAGGGTTTAGTTTACATCAGGGTTAGGGTTAAGCTGAGGTTAGGGTTAGGGTGAGGTTTAGGGTTAGTGTTAGGGTTAGGTTTAGGGTGAGGGTGATGTTTAGGGTGAGGGTGAGGGTTAAGGGGAGGGTTAGATTGAGGGTCAGGGTTAGGGTTAGTGTTAGGGTTATGGTGAGGGTGAGGGTTAGGTTGACGTTTAGGGTTAGGCTTATTGTTAGAGTTAGGGTGAGGGTTAGGCTTAGGTTTAGTGTTAGGGTGAGGGTTAGGGTTAGGGTTAGGATTATGGTAAGGGTTAGGGTTAGCGTGAGAGTTAGGTTTAGTGTGATGTTAAGGGTGACTTTGAGTGTTAGGGTTAGCGTAAGGTAGAGCGTGAGGATTAGGGTGCGGGTGAGGGTGAGTGATAGGGTGACGGTGAGGACTAGGGTTAGGTTTAGGTTGAGGGAAAGAGTTAGGGTTTGGATTAGGGTTAGTGTAAGGGTTAAGCTGAGAGTGAGGGCGAAGGTGAGGTTAAGGGTGAGGCTTTCGGTTTGGTAAGGGTTAGGGTTAGGTTCAGGGTGAGGATTAGGGTGAGGGTGAGGGTTAGGGTTAGGTTGAGCATTACGGTTAGGGATAGGGTTAGGGTGAGGGTTTGGGTGAGAGGTAGGTTTAGGGTTAGGATGAGGGTTAGGCTTAGTGTGACCGTTACGGTAAGGGTTAGGGTTAGTGTGAGGATAAGGTTTAGGGTGATGGTTAGGTTGAGATTGAGGGTTAGGGTTAGCGTTAGGGTTATGGTGAAGGTTTGGGTGGGGTTTAGGGTGAGGGTTAGGGTTCGGGTTAGGGTTGTGTGAGGGTTAGGGTGAGCGTAAGAGTTAGGGTGTGGGTTAGGTTGAGGGTTAGGTATAGGGTTATGGTGAGGGTAAGGGTTAGGGTTAGGGTGAGAGTAAGGGTGAGGTTTATGGTGAGGCTGAGGGTGAGGCTAAGGGTGAGGGTGAGGGTTAAGTTTAGGGTTAGGTTTATGGTGAGGGCTAGGGTGAGGGTGATATTTTTGGTTAGGAAAGGTTTAGGGTTAGGTTTAGGGTGAGAATTAGGGTGAGGGTGAAGTTTAAGGTGAGGGTTTGGTTTAGGGTGAGGTTTAGGGTTAGGGTTAGGGTGAGGATGACAGTTAGGGTGAGGGTGACGGTTAGGCTTAGATTTAGAGTTAGGGTGAGGGTTAGGGTTAGCGTTAGGGTGAGGATTAGGGTGAGGGTTAGGTGGAAGTTTAGGGTTAGGGTTAGGGTTTGGGTTAGGGTGAGGGATAGGGTTAGGGGAAGGGGTAGGGTGAGGGTTAGGGAGAGGGTGAGGGATAGGGTTATGGTGAGGGTAAGGGTTAGGCTGAGGCTTAGGTTGAGAGTGAACATTTGTGTCAGCATCAGTGTTGGGTTTAGGGTGAGCGTTAGGGTTAGACTGAGGGTTAGTTTTAGGGTTAGTGTGAGGGTTAGGGTTAGGGTTAGGGTTAGGGTTAGGGTGAGATTAAGGGTTAGGGTGAGTGTGAGGGTGAGGGTTGGTTAGGGTTAGCCTTAGTGTGAGGATGAGGGTTAGGGTTAGGTTTAGGGTGAATGTGAGGGTTAGTTTTAGGATTAGGGTTAGGGTTAGGGTTAGGCTGAGGTTGAGGGTATGAGTGAGGCTCACGCTAGCCCTCACGGCTAGGGTTAGGGTGAGGGTAGATTTAGGGTTAGAGTTAGGGTGAGGCTTAGGTTTAGTGTGAGGGTTTGGGTTTGAGTAAGGGTTAGGGTGATGGTAATTGTTAGGGTGAGGGTTAGGGTGAGAGTGAGGCTCAAGTTTAGCCTAAGTGTTACCTTGTGGGTTAGGGTAAGGGTTAGGGTTAGCGTTAGGGTGAGGGTGAGGGTTATGGTTAGGGTTAGGGTGAGTGTTAGGGTTAGGGTGATGTTTAAGGTGAAAGTGAAAATTAGGGAGAGTGAGAGGTTTCGGGTGGGGGTGAGGGTTAGGTTGTGGGTGAGATTGAGGGTTTGGGTTTGGGTGAGGGTTTGGGTTAGGGTGATGTTTAGGTTGAGGGTGAGGTTCAGGGTGAGGGTTAGGCTTCAGGGAATGGGAAGGGATAGGGTGTAGGTGAGGGTTAGGGGGAGGGTGAGGCTTAGGGTGACCATGAGTTTTAGGGTTCGGGGGAGGATTAGGGTTAATGTTAGGGTTCGGGATAGGGTTAAGGTTAGGGTTAGGGTGAGTATTAGGGTGAGAGGTAGGGTTAGGCTTAGGATGAGGTTTAGGCTTAGTGTGAGGGTTACAGTTAGGTTTATGTTTAGGGTTAGTGTGAGGATAAGAGTTAGGGTGAGACTGAGGTTTAGGGTTAGCCTTACGGTTAGGGTGAATGTTAGGGTGGGGGTTAGGGTGAGGGTTAGGTTTAGGGTTAGGGTTGGGTGAGGGTTAGGGTGAGTGTAAGGGTTAGGGTGACAGTTAGGATGAGGTTGAGGGATAGGGTTATGGTGAGGGTAAGGGTTAGGACGACGGTTAGTGTGAGGTTGATGTTTAGGCTTATCTTTAATGTTAGGGAGATGGTGAGGGTTAGGGTGAGGATGAGGGTTAGGCTGAGGGGTAGGATTAGGGTTAGTGTTAGAGGTAGGGTTAGGGTGAGTGTTGGGTTACGGATAGGGTGAGGGTGAGGGTTAGGTAAAGGGTTAGGGTCAGGGTTAGGATGAGGGAGAGGGTTAGGGTTACCATTAGGGTTAGGGTTAGGTTTAGGTTCAGTGTTAGGTTTAGGGTTAGGGTTAGGGTGAGGTTGAGGGTTAGGGTTAGCATTACTGTTAGGGTTAGGCTTATGTTGCAGGTTAGGGTTAGGTTTAGAGTGAGGGTGAGGGTCAGGGTTAGGGTTAGGATTAGGTTTAGGGTTAGGGTGAGGCTGAGGGTGAGGGTGAGGGTGAGGGTGAGCATGAGGGTGAGGGTTAAGTTTAGCGTTAGGTTTAGGGTGCAGGCTAGGGTGAGGGTCAGGGCTAAGGTGAGGTTTAGGGTGAAGGTGAGGTTTTCGGTTAGGAAAGGTTTAGATTTAGGTTTAGGGTGCGGATTAGGGTGAGGGTGAGGTTTAAGTTTAGGGTTAGGGTTAGGGGGAGGGTTAGGGTTAGGGTTAAGTTGAGGGTTAGGGTTAGGGTGATGTTTAGGGTGAGGGTGAGGGTGAGTGAGGATTCGTTTGAGGGTGTGGCTAAGGGTGTTGGTGAAGCTTAGGGTGAGAGTGAGGGTTCGGGTGAGGGTGAGAGTTAGGGTGTTGGGGAGGGGTAGGGTTAGGGTGAGGGTTAGGGTGAAGGTGAGGGTTACGGTCAGGTTGAGGTTTAGGATAAGGGTAAGAGTGAGGGTTAGGTTTAAGGTGAGGGGTAGGGTGAGGGGTAGGTTTAGGGTTAGGGAGAGGTTTAGGTTTAGGGTTAGGATTAGGGTGAGTGTTATGTTTAGGGTTAGGGTGAGGGTTATATTTAGGTTTAGGGTGAGGATTAGGTTTAGTGTGAGGGTTAGTGTTAGGGTTATTGTAAGGGTCAGGGTTAGGTTGAGGATTAGGGTGAGAGTGAGGGTTAGGGTTAGATTAAGGTTTAGGGTGAGGGTTAAAGATAGGGTTATCGTGAGGTTTAGGGTTGGGGTGAGGGTTAGAGTTAGGATTAGGGTGAGGGTTAAGGTGAGGGTGAGGTTTTGGGTGAGGGTGAGGGTTAGGGTTAGGGTGAGTGTGAGCATTAGGGTTAGGGTTACTCAGGGCTATGATGAGGGTTTGGGTTAGGGTGAGGTTTAGGGTGAGGGTGAGGTTTAAGGTTAGCGTTAGGGTTAAGGTGAGTGTTAGGGTGAGAGTTAGCGTTAGGGTGAGGGTTAGGGTTAGGGTTAGGGTTAGGGTAATGTTTAGGGTTAGGGTGTGCGTTAGGGATAGGTTTATGGTTAGGGTGAGGGTTAGGTTTACGGTTAGGGTTCAAGTTAAGGTGAGTGTGAGGGTGAGTTTTAGGGTTAGGATTATGGTTCGGGTTAGTGTTAGGCTGAGGGTGAGTGTGAGGGTTGGGTTAGGGTAATGTTTTAGGTTAGGGTTAGTTTGAGCGTTAGGTTTAGGGTTAGGATGAGGTTTAGGGTGAGGATTATGGTTAGGGTTAGGGTGTGGGTTAGGTTTAGTGTGAGGGTTATGGTTAGGTTTAGGGTGAGGGTGTGGGTAAAGGTTAGGGTGAGGGTCAGGGTGAGGGTGAGGTTTAGGGTAAAGTTTAGGGTGAGTGTTTGGGTGAGGTTTAGGTTTAGGTTTAGGGTTAAGTTGAGGGTTAAGTTGAGGGTAAGGGTTAGGGTGAGGTTTAGGTTGTGTTTGAGTATTAGGGTTAGCATTATTCTAATTGTGAGTGTTAGGGTTACATATAGCATTAGGGTTAAGGTTAGGGTTAGGGTGAGGGTTAGAATTAGGGTTAAGGTGAGGGTGAGGTTTAGGGTTAGCATTAGGTTTACAGTTAGGGTTAGAGTGAGGGTGAGGGTGAGGGTTAGGGTTAGGAATATGTTTAGGGTTAGGGTGAGTCTGAGGTTGAGGATCAGGTTGAGTTTGAGGGTTAGGGTTAGGGTTTGGCTTAGGGTGAGGGTTAGGGTGAGGGCGAGGGTTAGGGTGAGGGTTAGGTTGAGGGTGCGGTTTTCGGTTAGGACAGGGTTAGGTTTAAGTTTAGGGTGAGGATTAGGCTGAAAGTGCGGTTGAAGGTGAGGGTTAGGGTTAAGGTGATGTTTAGGGTGAGGGTGAGGGTGAGGGTGAGGGAGAGGTTTAGGGTGTCGGTGAGGGTTAGGGTTAGGGTGAGGGTTAAGGTGATGCTGAGGTTTAGTTTGAGGGTTAGGTTTAGTGTGAGGGTTAGGATTAGGGTTAGTGTGAGGAAAAGGGTTAGGGTGAGGATTAGGATGAGAGTAAGAGTTAGGGTTAGGTTTAGCCTTAGGGTTAGGGTGAGGTATAGGGTTAGAGTTCGGGTTAGGGTTAGACTTAGGGTTAGAGTGAGGGTTAGGGTTGTGGTGAGTCTTAGGCTTACAGTTAGGGTGAGGGTGAGGGTGACGGTGAGGGTTCGGGTGAGGTTTAGGGTGTGGGTTAGGGTTAAGTTTATGGTTAGGGTAAGGGTTAGGGTGAGGTTTAGGGTGAGGGTTAGGGTTAGGGTGACATTGAGGGTTAGGGTGACAGTGGGGGTTAGGGTGAGGGTGAGGTTTAGGTTTAGTGTTAGTGTTACAGTGAGGGTGAGAGTCAGGGTTAGGATTAGGGTGAGGGTAAAGTGAGGGTTAGGGTTAGGCTTAGGTTTAGGGTTAGTGTGAGGATTAGGGTTAGTGTTAGGTTTATAGTGAGGGTAAGGGTTAAGGTGAGGGTTAGGCTCATGTGTATATTTAAAGTAAGGGTTAGGGAGAGGTTGAGGGTAAGTGTTAGGGTGAGGGTTATGGTGAGGGTGAGGGTTAGGTTTAGCATTAGGGTTAGGTTTTGGGTTAGGGTGAGGGGTAGGGTTAATGTTAGGGTGAGGATGAGGGTTAGGGTTAGCATTAGGTTTAGGGTTAGGGTGAGGGTGAGGTTTGGGGTTAGGGTTTGGGTGAGTGGGAGGTTGAGGGTTAGGGTTAAGATTAGAGTGAGGGTTAAGGTTAAGGTGTGGGTTCCGGTTAGGGTGAGGGTGAGGCTAAGGATTAGGGTGAGGTTTAGGGTCTGGGTGAATATTAGGGTTTGAATTAGAGTTAGGGTTAGGGTGAGGGTGAGGGTGAGGGTTAGGGTTAGGGTTAGGGTGAGGGTCAAGGTGAGGGTTAGGGTGAGGGTAAGGTTTAGGGTTAGGGTTAGGGTTAGGCTTAGTGTTAGTGTGAGGGCTAGGGTGAGGGTGAGGGTTAGGGTTTGTGTTAGGGTGAGGTTAAGTGTTAGGGTGAGGGGTAGTGTGAGCGGTAGGGTTAGGGTTAGGGTGAGGGTGAGGGTTAGGGTTATCGTGAGTGTGAGGGTCAGGGTTAGGTTGAGGGTTCATGTTAGGATTAGGATTAGGGTTGGGGGGAGGGTGAGGGTTATGTTTAGGGTTAGGTTGAGGGTTAGGTTTAGGGTGATGTTTAGGGTGAAGGTGAGGGTTAGGGTGACAGTGATGGTTCGGGTGTGGATGAGGGTTAGGGTGAGGGTGAGGGTTAGGGTTAGATTTAGGATGTGGGTTAGGTTTAAGGTTAGGATTAGGGTGAGGGGTAAAGTCAGGGATAGGGTGAGTTTTGGGGTTAGTGTGAGGTTTAGGGTTAGGTTTAGAGTAAGTGTGAGGATAACGGTTAGGGTGAGGGATAGGGTTATTGTTAGGGTTAGGCAGAGGGTTAAGGTTAGGTTTAGGGTTAGGGTGAGAGTGAGGGTTAGGTTGAGGTGAGGGTTCGGGTTTGGGTGAGGTTTAGGGTGATGGTGAGGGTTAGGGTTAGCGTTAACTTGAGGGTGAGGATCAGAGTAATGGTTAGTGTTAGGTTTAGGGTGAGAGTGATGTTTTGGTTTAGGATTAGGGTTAGGGTTAGGCTTAGTGTGAGGGTGAGAGTGAGGATGTGGGTGAGGGTTAGGGTTAGGGTGAGGGTTAGGGTTATGGTTATGGTTAGGGTGAGGATTATGGGTATGTTTAGGGTTAGGATGAGCGTTATGCTGAGGGTTAGGGTTAGGGTTAGTGTGCAGGTTAGGTTTAGGGTTAAGGTTAGGGTGAGGGCGAGTGTTTAGTTTAGGTAACGTTTAGGGTAAGATTAGGGTGACGTTTAGGATGAGGTTGAGGGTTAAGGTGAGGGTTTCGGTTAGGGTGAGCGTTAGGGTTAGGATTAGGGTGAGGGTTATTGTTAGGGTGATGTTTAGGGTGAGGGTGAGGGTGAAGGTTCGGGTGAAGGGGAGGCTTAGGGTTAGGGTTAGCGTAAGGGTTATGGTTATGGTTAGGGTGATGGTGAGGGTTAGGGTGAGTGTGAGGTTGAGGGTGAGGGTTAGCATGAGAGTTAGGGTGAGGGTTAGAGTGAGGGTGAGCGTTAGGGTGAGAGTGAGGGTTCGGGGGAGGGTGCGGGGGAGGGAGAGGGTTATGGTTAGGGTTCGGTTTAGAGATGGGGTGAGGGTGTGGGTGAGGGTTAGGTTTAGGATTAGGGTTAGGGTTATGGTAATGCTGAGGGTGAGTGTGAGGGTAAGGGTTAAGGTTAGTGTTACCGGTAGGGTGAGGGTTCAGGTTAGTGTGAGGGTTAGGGTTAGGTTTAGGTCAAGGTGAGTGTAAGGGTTAGGGTGAGGGTTAGGGTGAGGGTGAGGGTTAGGATTAGAGTTAGTGGTAGAATTAGGGTTAGGGTGAGGTTGAGGTTTAGGGTTAGGGCGAGGGTTAGGGTTATTGTTAGGGTTAGGGTGCAGGGGAGGGTGAGGGTTAGGGTTAGGGTAGGGTTAGGTTTAGGCTGAGGGTGAGGGTGAGGGTGAGGTTGATGGTTAGTGTTAGGGTTAGGGTGAGGGTGAGGCCTAAGGTGAGGGTGAGGGTTAGTGTGAGATTGAGGATGATGCTTTCGTTCAAGTCAGGGTTAGGGTTAGCGTTAGGATTAGGGTAAGGGTGAGGGTGAGGGTTTCGTTTACATCAGGGTTAGGATTAAGCTGAGGTTAGGGTTAGGGTGAGGGTTAGGGTTAGGGTTAGGGTATGGGTTAAGTTTAGGGTGATGTTTAGGGTGAGGGTGAGTGTTAGGGTCAGAGTTAGGATGAAGTTTAGGGTTAGTGTTAGGATTAGGGTTAGGGTGAGGGTGAGGTTTAGGGTTAGAGTTAGGGTTATGGGGAGGGTTAAATTGAGGGTCAGGGTTTATGTTAGTGTTAGGGTTAGGGTTAGCATGAGGGTTAGGCTGAGGATTAGGGTTACGGTTAGTGTGAGGGTTAGGGTTAGGTTAGGGTTAGGGTTACGGTTTGTTTAGGGTGAAGGTTAGTTTTAGGTTTAGGGTTAGGATAAGGTTTAGGCTGAGGGTTAGGTTTAGGATTAGTCTGAGGGTTAGGTTTAGGGTTAGGGTGTGGACTATGGTGAGGGTGAGGGTTAGGGTGAGGGTTAGGGTTAGGGCTGAGGTTAGCGTCAGGGGTAGGCTGAGGGTTAGGATTAGGGTATAGACTAGGGTTAGGCTGAAGTTGAGGGTGAGGTTGAGGGTGAGGGTTACTGTTAGAGTGAGGGTTAGAGTGTGGGTGAGGGGGAGTGGCAGTGTTTGGTTTAGGGTTAGAGTTAGGTTGAGGGTGAGTGTTAAGATTAGGGTTAGCACTAGGTTTAGGCTGAGGGCTAGGGTGAGTTTGAAGGTGAGGTTTAGGGTTAGGGTGAGGGTTAGGGTTAGGGTTAGTTTTAGGGTAAGTGTTAGGGTTAGGGTTAGGGTTAGGATGAGCATTAGACTGAGGGTTAGGGTTAGGGTTTGGTTAGGGTGAAGGTTGCTTTTAGGTTTAGGGTTAGGATAAGGTTTAGGATAAGGTGAGGGTGAGGGGTAGGGTGAGGTTGTGGGTTTGGGTTATGGTTAGGTTTAGGGTTAGGGTAAGGGTGAGGGGAAGGGTTAGAGTGAGCTTTAGGCTGAGGGTGAGTTTTAGGGTTAGGGTTAGGATTAGGGTGAGGGCTAGGGTGAGGGTGAAGGTTAGTGTGAGGGTTTCTTTTAGCCAAGGTTTAGTGTTATGGTGAGGATTAGGGTGAGGGTGAGGTTTAGGGTTAGGGTTAAGGTTATGGTGAGAGTTAGGGCAAGGGTTAGGGTGAGGGTTAGGGTTTGGGTGATGTTTAGTGTGAGGGTGAGGATGAGGGTTCGAGTGAGGGTAAGGGTTCGAGTGAGGGTGAGAGTTAGGGTGTGGATGAGGATTAGTGTTAGGTTGAGTGTTAGGGTTAGGTTTAGGATTAGTGTTAGGGTGAGGGTTAGGGCTAGGGATAGGGTTAGGTTGACGGTTAAGATTAGGGTTAGACTTAGTATGAGGGTTAGGGTGAAGGGTAGGGTTAGGGTGAGGGTGAGGGTTAGGGTGAGGGTGAAGATTAGGGTGAGGGTGTTGGTGAGGTTTAGGGTTAGGTGTAGGGTTAGGGTGAATTTGAGGGTGAGGCTTAGGTTTAGGATTAGGATTATGGTTAGTGTTAGGAAGAGAGTTTGGGTATTGGTGAGGGTTCGGGTGAGGGTCTGGGTTAAGGTGTGGGTGAGGGTTAGTTTTAGGGAAAGCATTAATGTTAGAGTTAGGTTTATGGTGAGGATAAGGGTTAGGGTGAGGTTTAGTGTGAGAGTTAGGGTTAGGGTTAGGGTGATGGTGAGGGTGAGGTATAATGTTTGGGTTAGGGTTAGGGTGAGGGTTAGGGATAGGTTTAGGGTTAGGGTGAGGGTGAGGGTGAGGGTTAGGGTTAGGTTTAGTGTTAGAGTTAGGGTGAGGGTGAGGGTTAGTATTAGGGTTAGTATTAGAGTTAACCTGAGCATGAGTGTAAGGTTTAGGTTTAGGGTGAGTGTTAGGGTTAGGGGTACGGTGAAGGTGAGGGTTAGGATTAGGGTAAGGGTTAGGATGAGCGTTAGGCTGAGGTTTAGGGTTTGAGTTAATGTGAGGTTTAGGGTTATTGTTAGGGTGAGGGTTAGGGTTAGGTTTAGGTTTCGGATAAGGGTTAGGTTGAGGGTTAGGTTTAGGGTTAGTGTGAGGGTTAGGTTTAGGTTTAGGGTTAGGGTTAGGGTCACGTTAAAGGTTAGGGTGAGGGTTAGGGTGATGGTGAAGGTAAAGATTACGGTGAGGCTTAGGGTCAGGGTGAGTTTCAGGGTGAGTGTGAGGGGGAGTGTGAGGGTTTGGTTTAGGGTTAGAGTTAGGGTGAGTGTGAGGGTTAGGATAAGGGTTAGCACTAGGTTTAGGGTGAGGGTGAGGTTGAGGTTGAGGGTGAGGTTTTGGGTTAATGTGAGGGTTAGGGTTAGGATTAGGTTTAGGTTGAGGGTTAGGGTTAGGATTAGGATGAGCATTAGGCTGAGGGTTAGGGTTAGGGTTAGTGTGAGGGTTAGGGTTAGGGTGAGGTTTAGGGTTTGGTTAGGGTGAAGATTTGTTTTAGGTTTAGGGTTAGGATAAGGTTTATTCTGAGGGTTATGGTTAGGGTTAGTGTGAGGGTTAGGTTTAGCGTTAGGGTTAGGGTGTGGGCTAGGGTGGGGGTGAGTGTTAGGGTGAGGGTAAGGGTGACGGTTTAGTTTAGGTAAGGGTTAAGGTAAGGTTAGGTTGAGGATTAGGGTGAGGATGAGGGTTAAGGTGAGGGTTAGGGTTAGGGTGAGGGTCAGGGTTACTGTGAGGTTTAGGGTTACGCTTAGGGTGAGGGTGAGGGTAAGGGTTAGGGTGAGGGTTATGGTGAGGTTGACGGTTAGGATTAGAGTTAGGGTTAGGATTAGGGTGAGGGTGAGGGTGAGAGTTAGTGTTAGGGTGAGGTTTAGTGTTGGGGTGAGGGTTAGGGTTGGGGTGAGGGTGAGGGTGAGGTTTAGGGTTAGGGTTAGGATTAGGTTTAGGCTGAGGTTGAGGGTGAGGTTGAGGGTTATAGTTAGGGTTAGGGTGAGGGTGATGGCTCGGGTGAAGGTGAGAGTTAGGGTGAATATGAGGATAAAGTTTAGTGTGAGGGTTTGGGCGAGGCTGAGGTTTAGGTTTAGGGTGAGGGGTATTGTGAGGGTTAGGGTAAGGGTAAGGGTTAGGGTGATGGTAAGATTGAGTTTGAGGGATAGGATTATGTTGTGGGTAAGTGTTAGGGTGAGGGTTTGGGTTAGAGTGGGGGTTAGGGTTAGGGTTAGGTTGAGGGTTAGGGTTAAGGTGATGTTTAATGTGAGAGTATGGTTTGGGGTTAGGGTGAGTGCTCGGGTCAGCATGAGGTTTAGGATGAGAGTGAGCGTTATGTTTACAGTTAGGGTTAGGGACAGGGGTAGGGTGAGCATTAGGGTTAGGATTAGGGTTACGATTAGGGTTAGAGTGAGGATGAGTGTGAGAGTTAGTGTGTGGGTAAGTGTTATGTTTAGGGTTAGTGTTAGGGCTAGGGTGAGGGTGAGTGTTAGTGTGTGGGTGAGGGTTTTGTTTAAGTTAGGGTTAGGGATAGGGTGAGGATTAGGTTGAGGGTGAGGGTTAAGCTGAGGTTAGGTTTAGGGTGAGGGTTAGGGTTAGGGTGATATTTAGGGTGAGGGTGAGTGTTCCGTGAGGTTGAGGGTGAGGGTTAGTGTTAGAGTTAGGTTTAGGTTGAGGGTGATTGTGAGGCTTAGGATTAGGAATAGGGTTAGGGTTTGTGTGAGGGTCAGTGTGGGGGTGAAGCTTAAGGTTAGGGTTAGGGTTATGGTTAGTGTGAAGGTTACGGTTAGTGTGAGGGTTATGATTAGGGTTAGGTTTAGGGTTACAGTAAGGGTAAGGGTTAGGGTGAAGGTGAGTGTTAGGGTTCGGGTTAGGGTTAGGGTGAGGGCTAGGGTGAGGGTAAGGGTGTGAGGGTTTCTTTTAGGTCATAGTTAGGTTTATGGTGAGGATTAGCTTGAGGGTGAGGGTTAGATTTAGGGTAAGGGTTAGGGTTAGGGTTAGGGTGAGAGTTAAGGTTTGGCTGATGTTTAGGGTGAGGGTGAAGGTTAGGATGTGTTTGAGGATTAGGGTTAGAGTTAGGTTTAGGGTTATGTTGAGGGTACGGTATAGGATGAGGTTTATTGTGAGGGTTAGTGTTAGTGTTTGGTTTAGGATGAGGTTTAGGGTGAGGTTTAGGCTGAGAGGTAGGGTTAAGGATAGAGTGACTGTTAGGTTTAGTGTGAGGATTAGGGTTAGGGTGAGGTTTAGGTTTAGTGTAAGGTTTAGGATTAGGGTTAGGGTAAGGATGAGTGTTAGGGTTAGGTTGAGGGTGAGGGTGAGGTTGAGGGCTAGGGTTAGAGTTAGTGTGAGGTTTAGTGTTAGGGTGAGCGTTAGGTTTTGCGTGAGGGTTAGGGTTAAAGAAAGGGTTAGGGTGAGGGTTAGAGTTAGGATTAGGGTTAGGGTGAGGGTCAGGGTGAGGGTTAGGTTTAGGGTGAGGGTTAGGTTTAGGGTGAGGGTTAGAGTTAGGGTGAGCGTTAGGGTGATGGTGAGGGTTACGGTGAGGGTGAGGGTTAGGTTTAGAGTTAGGTTTAAGATGATGTTTGGGGTGAGGTTGAGGGTTAGTGTGAGGGTGAGGGTGAGGGTGAGGGTTAGGGTTAGGATTAGGGTTAGGGTGAGTTTTAGGGTTCGGGTTAGGGTTAGAGTTATTGTTAGGGTTAGGGTTAGGATGAGGGTGAGGGTAATTGTTAGGTTTAGGGTTAGGGTTCGGGTGAGGGTGATGTTGAGGGTTAGTGTTAGGATTAGGGTTATGGTTAAGGTAAGGCTGAGGGGGAAGGGGAGTTTGAGGGTGAGGGTTAGGTTAAGGTTAGGGTTAAGTTGAGGGCTTGAGTGAGGGTGAGGGTTAGGCTGAGGGTGAGGGTGAGGTTTTATGTTACATAAAGTTTAGGGTTAGGGTCAGGATTAGGGTGAGGATTAAGTTGAAGTTAGGTTCAGGGTTTGGGTTCGGGTTAGCGTTAAGGTGAGGGTTAGGGTTAGGGTGATGTTTAGGCTGAGGGTGAGGGTTAGGGTGAGCGTGAGGGCTAGGATTAGGGTTAGGGTTAAGCTTAGTGTGAGGATCAGGGTGAGGGTGAACGTTAGGCTCAGGGTTAGGGTTAGGGTTAGAGTGAGGGTTACGGTTATTATGAGTGTTATGGTTAGGGTTAGGTTGAGGGTAAGGTTTAGGGTGAGGGTAAGGGTTAGGGTGAGGGTTAGGGTGAGTGTGAGGGTTTGGATTAGTGTTTGTGTTAGGGTTAGGGTGAGGGTTAGTGTTTGGGTGATGTTTTGAGTGAGGGTGAGGGTTAGGGTGAGGATGAGGGTTTGGGTGAGCGTGAGGGTTCGGTTGACTGTGAGGGTTAGTGTGTGGGTGAGGAATAGGCTTAGGGTGAGGGTAAGCGTTAGGGGTAGGGTTAGGGTTAGGTTTAGGGTTACGGTAAGAGTTAGGGTGAGGGTAAAGGTAATGGTGAGAGTCAGGGGAAGGGAGAGGTTTAGGGTTAGGGTGAGGGTGAGGGTAAGGGTATGGGTAAGTGTTAGGGTAAGGTTTAGGGTGAGGGTGAGTGTTAGCATCAAGGTTAGGTTTAGGGTTCGGATTAGGGAGAGGGTTAGGTTTTGGGTAATTGTTAGGGTGAGGTCTAGGTTGAGGGTGAGGGTTATGGTTAGGGTGAGGGTAAGTGTTAGGGTGAGGGTTAGGGTGAGTCTTAGGGTTAGGGTTAGCATTAGGGTGAGGGTGAGGGTTAGTGTTAGGGTTAGGATTAGAGTTAGGGTGAGGGTAAGGCTTAGGGTGAGAGTTAGGGTGAGGTTGAGGGTTAGGGTTAGGGTGATGGTGAGGGTAAGAGTTAGGGTGAGAACTATGGTTAGGGTTAGCATTAGGGTGAGTGATAGGGTTAGGGTGAGGGTGTGGGAAAGTGTTAGGGTGAGGGTTAGGGCGAGGTTGAGGGTTAGGGTTAGGGTGAGGATAAGGGTTAGGATAAGGGTAAGGGTTAGGTTGAGGGTTAGGTTCAGGGTGAGGGTTAGGTTTAGCATTAGGGTTTGGGTGAGGTTGAGGTTTAGGGTGAGGGTTAGGGTTAAGTTTAGGGATAGGGTGAGGATTAGGGTTAGGGTGTGGTTTAGTTTTAGTGTGAGGTTTAGGTTTAGGGTTAGGCTTAGGATGACTGTTAGGGTTAGGTTGAGGGTGAGGGTTAGGTTGAGGGCTAGGGTTAGTGTTAGTTTGAGGCTTAGTGTTAGGGTGAGCGTTAGGTTTAATGTTAGAGTTAGGGTTAAAGTAAGGGTTAGGGTGAGGGTTAGCGTTTGGGTTAGTTTTAGGGTGAGGGTCAGGGTGAGGGTTAGGTTTAGGTTGAGGGTTAGGTTTAGGGTGAGGGTTAGGGTTAGGGTGAGCGTTAGGGTGATGTTGAGGGTTAGGGTGAGTGTTAGGGTTAGGGTTAGGGTGAGAGTTAGGGTGAGGTGTCGGGATATGGTTAGGTTGAGGGTTTGGGTTAGTGTGAAGGTTAGGGTTAGGATTAGTGTGAGGATAATGTTTAGGGTGAGGTTTAGTTTTAGGGTGAGAGTTAGAGTGAACGCTCGGGTTAGGTTCAGTGTGAGGGTTAGGGTTAAGGTGATGTTTAGGGTGAGGTTGAGGGTTAGTGTGAGGGTGAGGGTGAGGTTGAGGTTTAGGGTTAGGATTAGGGTTAGGGTGAGTTTTAGGGTTAGGATTAGGTTTAGAGTTATTGTTAGGGTTAGGGTTTGGGTTAGGTTGAGGGTGAGGGTTATTGTTAGGGTTAGGGTTAGGGTGAGGGTGGGGTTGAGGGTTAGTGTTAGGATTAGGGTTATTGTTAGGGTAAGGCTGAGGGGGAAGGGGAATTTGAATGTGAGTGTTAGGGTTAAGGTTAGGGTTAGGGTGAGGGCTTGGGTGAGGGTTAGGGTTAGGCTGAGATTGAGGGTGAGGGTTTCGGTTAGTTAAAGGTTAGGGTTATGGTGAGGATTAGGGCGAGGGTGAGGATTAAGCTGAGGTTAGGTTCAGGGTGAGGGTTCGGGTTAGGGTTAGGGTGAGGTTTAGGGTTAGGATGATGTTTAGGGTGAAGGTGAAGGTTAGAGTGAGGGTGAGGCTTAGGGTTAGGGTTAGGTTTAATGTGAGGCTGAGGGTTAGGAATAGGAATAGGATTAGGGTTAGGGTTCAGCTGAGGGTGAGGATCAGGGTGTGGGTGAATGTCAGGGTTAGGGTTACGTTTAGGGCTAGAGTGAGGGTTACGGTTATTTTGAGGGTTATGGTTAGGGTTAGGGTGAGGTTAAGGGTTAGGGTGAGGGTAAGGGTTAGGGTGAGTGTTAGGGTGAGTGTGAGGGTTTGGAATAGGGTTTGGGTTAGGGTTAGGGTGAGGGTTAGGTTTTGGGTGATGTTTAGAGTGAGGGTGATGGTTAGGGTGAGGATGAGGGTTCGGTTGAGGGTGAGGGTTCGGTTGACTGTGAGGGTTAGGGTGTGGGTGAAGATTAGGGTTAGGGTTAGAGTTTGGGTTAGAGATAGGGTGAATTTGAGAGTGAAGGTTAGGTTTAGGATTAGGGTGAGGGTTAGGGTTAGGTTGAGGTTTAGGTATATTGTTAGGGTTAAGGTTAGGGTGAGGGTGGGTGTTAGGGTTAGGTTTAGGGTTAGAGTTAGTGTGAGTGTGAGGGTGAGGGTTATGATTAGGTTAGGATTAGGGTTAGGCTGAAGGTGAAGGAGAGGGTGAGGGTGAGGTTTAGGTTTAGGGTGAGGTTTAGGTTTACGGTTAGGGTTAGGGTGAGAGTTAGGATTAGTGTTAGGCTTAGGATGAGGGTTAGGCTGAGGGTTAGGGTTAGGATTAGGGTGAGGTTTAGGGCTAGGTTTAGGTTTAGGATAAGGGTTAGGCTGAGGGTTAGGGTTAGGGTTAGTTTGAGGGATAGGCTTAGGGTTAGGGTGAGGGTAAAGGTTAGGGTGAGAGTTAGAGTGAGGGTGAGGTTTAGGGATAGGGTGAGGGTTAGGGTAAAATTTAGGTTTAGGGATAGGGTTAGGGTGAGGGTAATGGTGTGAGTAAGTGTTAGGGTGAGGTTTAGGGTGAGGGTGAGGGTTAGGGTTAGGGTGAGGGTAAGTGTTAGGGTGAGGGTTAGTGTGAGTCTGAGGGTTAGGGTTAGCATTAGGGTGAGGGTGAGGGTTAGGGTTAGGATTAGAGTTAGTGTGAGAGTAAAGCTTAGTGTCAGGGTTAGGGTGAGGTTGAGCGTTAGTGTTAGGGTGAGTGGGAGGGTAAGTGTTAGGGTGAGGACTAATTTTAGGGTTAAGATTAGGGTGAGTGTTAGGTTTATTGTGAGGGTGAGGGTGAGGGTTAGGTTCAGTATTAGGTTTAGGGTTAGTGTGAGGGTTTGTGATAAGGTTAGGGTTAGGGTGAGGGTCATAGTTAGGGTTAATTTGAGGGTTAGTCTGAGAGGTAGGGTTAGGGTTAGGGTGAGGGTTAGGCTTAGTGTGAGGGTTAGGTTTAGGTTTAGGATTAGGGTGAGGGTGAGTTTGAGGGTGAGGGTTTGGGTTAGGGTGAGGGTTAGTGTTGGGGGAGGGCTAGGTTGAGGGTAAGGGTTTGGCTGATGGTGAGGATTTCGTTTAGGTAATGTTTAGGGTTAGGGTTAGGGTGAGGATTAGGATGAGGTTGTGGGTTAGGTTTAGGGTAAGGTTGAGGGTTACCGTTAGCCTTAGGGTGAGTGTGAGGGTTCGGGTGAGGGTGAGGGTGAGGCTTAGGGTGTGGGTTAAGGTTCGGTTTAGGGTGAGGGTTAGGGTGACGGTGAGTGATAGGGTGAGGGTGAGGTTGAGGATGAGGGTTACGGTTTGGTTTGGGGATAGGATTAGGGTTAGGTTTAGGGTAAGGGTTAGGGTCAGGTTGAGTGTTAGGTTTAGGGTTAGGGTTTGGTTTAGGTTTAGGGTGAGGGTTAGGGTTAGGATTAGGGTGACCGTGAGGGTTAGGTTGAGGGGTAGGTTTAGGGATAGGGTAAGGGTTAGGGTTAGGGTGAGGGTTAGGTTTAGGGTTAGGGTTAAGATAAGGGTGAGGGTGAGGATTAGGGTTAGGGCTAGGGTTAGGCTTAGGTTTAGGGTAAGGGTTAGGTTTATGGTGAGGGTTAGTTTCAGGTTTAGGGTTAGGGTGAGGTTTATGCTGAGGGATAGGGTTAGAGTTAGTGTGAGGATAAGGGTTAGGGTGAGGATTAGGGTGAGGGTGAGTGTTAGGTTTAGCATAAGGTTTAGGGTGAGGGTTAGGGTTAGGGTTAGGGTTAGGGTAAGGGTTAGGGTTAGGCTTATTGTTACGGTTAGTGTTAGTGTTAGGGTTAGGGTTAGGCTTATGGTTACGGTTAGTGTTAGGGTTAGGGTGAGGGTTAGATTAGGGTTAGGTTTAGGGTGAGGGTTAGGCTGAGGGGTAGGGTTAGGGATAGAGTGACTGTAAGGTTTAGTGTGAGGATTAGGTTTAGGGTGAGGTTTAGGTTGAGGGTGAGGGTGAGGGTGAGGGCTATTTGTAGGGTTAGTTTGAGCATTAGTGTTAGGGTGAGCGTTAGGTTTAAGGTGAGTGTTAGGGTTAAAGTAAGGGTTAGGGTGCGGGTTAGCGTTAGGGTTAGGGTTAGGGTGAGGGTCAGAGTGAGGGTTATGTTTAGGTTGAGGGTTAGGTTTAGGATGAGGGTTAGGGTTAGGGTGAGGGTTATGTTTAGGTTGAGGGTTAGGTTTAGGGTGAGGGTTAGGGTTAGGGTGAGGGTTAGGGTGAGCGTTAGGATGATGGTGAGGTTTAGGTTTAGGGTGAGAGTTAGTATTAGGGTTAGGGTTAGGATGAGGGTTAGGCTGAGGCTTAGGGTTAGTGTTTGGGTGAGGTTTAGGGTTAGGATAAGGGTTGAGCTGAGGATTAGGGTTTGGGTTAGTGTGAGCGTTAAGTTTAGAGTTAGGGTAAGAGTTAGGGTGAGGGTAAATGTTAGGGTGAAAGTTAGGGTGAAGGTGAGGTTTAGGGATAGGGTGAGGGTTAGGGTCAAGTTTAGGTTTAGGGTCAGGGTTACCGTGAGTGTAAGGGTGTTGGTAAGTGTTAGGGTGAAGTTTAAAATGAGGGTGAGGGTTAGCGTCAAGGTTGGGTTTAGGGTTAGGGTTAGGGTGAGGTTAGGGTTTGGGAAAGTGTTAGGGTGAGGTTTAGGTGAGGGTGAGGGTTAGGGTTAGGGTGAGGGTAAGTGTTCGTGTGAGGGTTAGGGTGAGTCTGAGGGTTATGGTTAGCATTAGGGTGAGGGTGAGGGTGAGAGTTAGGGTTAGGATTAGAGTTAGGGTGAGGGTATAGCTTAGGGTGAGGGTTAGGGTGAGGTTGAGGGTGAGTGTAAGTGTTAGGGTGAGGACTACGCATAGGGTTTGGGTTAGGGTAAGTGTCAGGGTTATGGTGAGGGTGAGGGTTAGGTTCAGTATTAGGGTTAGGGTTAGTGTGAGTGTTAGTGATAGGGTTAGGGTTAGGGTGAGGGTTAGTCTGAGAGGTAGGTTTAGGGTTAGCAATAGGGTTAGGGTTAGGTTTAGGGTGAGGGTGAGGGCGAGTGTGAGGGTGAGGGTTAGGGTTAAGGTGAGGGTTAGTGTTGGGGGGGCTAGGTAGAGGGTTAGGGTTTGGGTGATGGTGAGCTTTTCGGTTAGGTAAGGTTTAGGGTTAGGGTTAGGGTGAGGCTTTAGGTTAGGGTTAGTGTGAGGGTGAGGGTGAGGGTTAGTGTTAGGATGAGGGTTAGGTTCAGGTTTAGAGTGAGGGTGAGGGTGAGGGTGAGGGTGAGGGTTAGGGTGTGGGTTAAAGTTCGGTTTAGGTTGAGGGTTAAGGTGACAGAGATGGTTAGGGTGAGGGTGAGGTTTAGGATAAGGGTTACGGTGAGGGTTAGGGTTAGGTTGAGGGTTAGGGCGAGGAGTAGGGTTAAGGTTAGTGAGAGGGTTAGGGTTTGTGTGAGGGTTAGAGTTAGGTTTAGAGTTAGGTTTAGTATTAGGATAAAGGTTAGGGTGAGGGTTAGGGTGAGGTTTAGGCTTAGTGTGAGGGTTAGGGTTAGGGTTAGGGTTAGGGTTAGGTTTAGGGTAAGTGTTAGAGTTAGGGTGAGGGTTAGGTTTAGGGTTAGCGTTAGGGTTAAGGTTAGGGTTGGGTTTAGGGTGAGTGTCAGTGTTAGGGTTTGGGTGAGTGTGAGGTTTAGGGTGAGGGGTAGGGTTAGGGTTAGAGTAAGGGACAGGGTTAGGGTGAGGGTTATGTTTAGGGTTAGGTTTAGGGTGAGGGTGAGGGTTAGGGTTAGGGTTATGGTTAGGGTGAGGGTTAAGGTTAGATTCAGGCTTAGAGTAAGGGTTACGGTTAGAGTGAGGGTTATGTTTTTGGTTAGGGTTAGAGTGAGGGTGAGGTCGAGGTTTAGGGTTAGGGTTAGTTTGAGGATAAGGATTACGGTGAGGTTTAGGGTGAGGTTGAGGGTTAGGGTTAGCATTAGGGTTAGGGTGATTTTTAGGGTGATGGTGAGGGTTAGGGTGAGGGTGAGGTTGAGCATGAGGGTTAGGGTGAGGGTGAGGGTGAGTGTGAGGGTGACGGTTAGGGTTTGGTTTAGGGTGAGGATAATGGTTAGGGTTAGGATTAGGGTTCGTGTAAGGGTTAGGATGAGGGTGAGGGTGAGGGTTAGGGTGAGGGCTATGGTGAGAATGAGGGTTAGGGAGAGGGTGAGGGTGAGGTTGAGTGTTTCGGTTAGGTAAGATTTAGGGTTAGGGTTAGTGTGAGGATTAGGGTGAGGGTGAGGTTTAGGCTGAGGGTTAGGTTTAGGGTGAGGGTTAGGGTGAGGCTGAGGTTTAGGGTGAGGGTTAGGGTTACAGTGAGGGTTAGGGTTAGGGTTAGGTTGAGGATGAGGTTTAGGTATAGTTTAAGGGTTCGGGTTATGGTGAGGGTTAGGGTTAGGGCAAGTGTTAGGGTGAGGATGAGGGTTAAGTTTAGGGTTAGGGTGAGGTTTAGGGTTAGGCTTAGGGTTTGTGTAAGAGTTAGAGTTAGGGTAAAGGTTAGGGTTAGGGTTAAAATTAGGGTTAGGGTGAGGGTTCGGGTGAGGGTTAGTGTTAAGGTTCAGGTTGGGGTTAGGTTGAGGGTAAGTGTTAGGGTGAGGGTTAATGTAAGGGTGAGAGTTTGGTTTAGGGTTAGGGTTAGGGTAGGGGTTAGGTTAGCGTGAGGGTTAGGTTTAGAGTGATGTTTAGGGTGACGGTGAGGGTTAGGGTGAGGGTGAGGGTGAGTGGGAGGGTGACGGTGAGGATTAGGGTTAGGGTTAAGTTTAGGGTGAGGGTAAGAGTTAGGGTTAGGATTAGGGTTAGGGTAAGGTTTAGGCTGAGGTTGAGGGAGAGAATGAGGTTGTGAGTGAGGGTTTCGGTTAGGTAAGGGTTAGGGTTAAGTTTAGGGTGAGGATTATGGTGGGGGGCAGGGTTAGGTTGTGGGTGAGGTTGAGTTTTAGGTTGAGGGTAAGTGTGAGGGTGATGTTTAGGGTGAGGGTGAGTTTTAGGGTGACAGTTAGGGTTCAGGGAAGGGGAAGGGTTAGGGTGTAGGTGAGGGTTCGGGTTCAGGGGCGAATTAGGGTTAGGGTTAGGGTTCAGGTTAGGGTTAAGGTTAGGGTTAGGGTGAGTGTTAGGGTGAGAGGTAGGGTTAGGGTTAGGATGAGGGTTAGTCTTAGTGTGAGGGTTACGCTTAGGGTTATTGTTAGGGTTAGTGTGAGGATAAGAGTTAGGGTGAGGGTTAGGGTGAGACTGAGGGTTAGGGTTAGCATTAGGGTTAGGGTGAAGGTTAGGGTGGGGGTTAGGGTGAGGGTTAGTGTTAGGGTTAGGTTTGAGTGAGGGTTAGGGTGAGTGTAAGGGTTAGGGTGAGGGTTAGATTGAGGTTGAGGGATAGGGTTATGGTGAGGGTAAGGTTTAGGGCGACGGTTTGGATGAGGTTGATATTTAGGGTTAGCATTA
Organism: Dipodomys merriami; assembly: GCF_024711535.1. Taxonomy (NCBI): domain Eukaryota; kingdom Metazoa; phylum Chordata; class Mammalia; order Rodentia; family Heteromyidae; genus Dipodomys; species Dipodomys merriami. The sequence goes on from NW_027206579.1 coordinate 2,915,308, forward strand.
ATGTTAGGGAGAGGGTGAGGGTTAGAGTGAGGGTAAGGGTTAGGCTGAGTGGTAGGATTAGGTTTAGGATTAGAGTTAGGGTTAGGGTGAGTGTTCGTGTTATAGATAGGGTGAGGGTGAGGGTTAGGATAAGGGTTAGGTTCAGGATTAGAGTTAGGGTGAGGGTTAGAGTTAACATTAGGGTTAGGGTTAGGTTTAGTTTCAGGGTTAGGGTTAGGGTTAGGGTGAGGTTGAGGGTTAGGGTTAGCATTAGGGTTAGGGTTATGCTTAGGATGAGGTTTAGAGTGAGGGTGAGGGTCAGATTTACCGTTAGGATTAGGTTTAGCGTTAGGGTTAGGGTTTGGTTTAGGGTTAGGGTGAGGGTGAGGTATAGAGTGCGTGTTAGTGTTAGGGTGAGGGTTAGGTATATGGTTAGGGTGAAGTTGAGGGTTAGGTTTAGAGTTAGGGTGAGGGTGAGTGTTAGGATTAGGGTTAGGGTTAAGGTTAGGGATAGGGTGAGGATTAGGGTTAGGGTTAGGTTTAGGGTGAGTGTTAGGCTGAGGGGTAGGGTTAGGGATAGAGTGACAGTTAGGTTTAGTGTGAGGATTAGGGTTAGGGTGAAGTTTAAGTTTAGTGTGAGGTTTAGGTTTAGGTTTAGGGTTAGGATGGGTGTTAGGGTTAGGTTGAGGGTGAGGGTGAGGGTGAGGGCTAGGGTTAGGGTTACTGTGAGGGTTATTGTTAGGGTGAGCATTAGGTTTAGGGTGAGGGTTAGGGTTAAAGTAAGGGTTAGGGTGAGGGTTAGCGTTAGGGTTAGGGTCGAGGGTCAGGGTAAGGGTTATGTTTAGGTTGAGGGTTAGGTTTAGGGTGAGGGTTAGGGTTAGGGTAAGCGTTAGGGTGATGGTGAGGGTTAGGGTGAGGGTGAAGTTTAGGTTTAGAGTTAGGGTTAGGGTGAGTGTTATGGTTAGGGTTAGGGTTAGGGTGAGAGTTAGGGTGAGGTGTCGGGATACGGTTAGCTTGAGGGTTAGGGTTAGTGTGAAGGTTAGGGTTAGGGTGTGGTTTAGTGTGAGGATAATGTTTAGGCTGAGGGTTAGTTTGTGGCTGAGAGTTAGGGTGAGCGTTAGGGTTAGGTTCATTGTGAAGGTTAGGGATAAGGTGATATTTAGGGTGAGGTTGAGGGTTAGTGTGAAGGTGAGGGTGAGGTTGAGATTTAGGGTTAGGATAAGGGTTAGGATGAGTTTTAGGGTTAGGTTTAGGGTTAGAGTTATTGTTAGGGTTAGGGTTAGGGTTAGGATGAGGGTGAGGGTTATAGTTAGGTTTAGTGTTAGGGTTAGGGTGAGGTTGGGGTTGAGCGTTAGTGTTACGATTAGGGTTATGTTTAGGGTAAGGCTGAGGGTGTAGGGGAGTTTGAGGGTGAGGGTTAGGGTTAAGGTTAGGGTTAGGGTGAGTTCTTCGGTGAGGGTGAGGGTTAGCCTAAGGGTGAGGTTGATGGTTTCGGTTAAGTAAAGGTTAGGGTTAGGTTGAGGATTATGCTGAGTTTAGATTCAGGGTGAAGCTTCGGGTTAGGGTTAGGGTGAGTGTTAGGATTAGGGTGATGTTTAGGGTGAGGGTTAGGGTTAGGGTGAGGGTGAGGGTGAGGTTTAGGGTTAGGGTTAGGTTTAGGGTTTAGGGTGAGGGATAGGTTTAGGGTTAGGGTTAAGTTGAGTTTGAGGATCAGGGTGTGGATGAAGGTTAGGGTGAGGGTTAGGGTTAGGGTTAGAGTGAGGGTTACGGTTATTGTGAGGGTTATGGTTAGGGTTAGGGTGAGGATAAGGGTTAGGGTGAGGGTAAGGGTGAGGATGAGGGTTAGGTTTAGAGTTAGGGTGAGGGTGAATGTTTGGATTAGGATTAGGGTTAAGGTTAGGGATAGGGTGAGGATTAGGGTTAGGGTTAGGTTTAGGGTGAGGGTTAGTCTGAGGGGTAGGTTTAGGGATAGAGTGACTGTTAGGTTTAGTGTGAGGATTAGGGTTAGGCTGAAGTTTAAGTTTAGTGTGAGGTTTAGGTTTAGGGTTAGGGTTAGGATGAGTGTTAGGGTTAGGTTGAGGTTGAGGATGAGGGTGAGGGCTAGGGTTAGGGTTAGTGTGAGGGTTATTGTTAGGGTGAGCATTAGGTTTAGGGTGAGGGTTAGGGTTAAAGTAAGGGTTAGGGTGAGGGTTAGCGTTAGGGTTAGGGTTAGGGCGAGGGTCAGGGTGAGGGTTATGTTTAGGTTGAGGGTTAGGTTTAGGGTGAGGGTTAGGGTTAGGGTAAGCGTTAGGGTGATGGTGAGGGTTAGGGTGAGGGTGAGGGTTAGGTTTAGAGTTAGGGTTAGGGTGAGTGTTAGGGTTAGGGTTAGGGTTAGGGTGAGAGTTAGGGTGAGGTGTCGGGATACGGTTAGCTTGAGGGTTAGGGTTAGTGTGAAGGTTAGGGTTAGGGTTTGGTTTAGTGTGAGGATAATGTTTAGGCTGAGGGTTAGTTTGTGGGTGAGAGTTAGGGTGAGCGTTAGGGTTACCCTAACCCTCACCCTAACACTTACCCACACCCTCACCCTCACCCTAACCCTAACCCTAAACCTAACCTTCACCCTAACACTCACTCTAACCCTAACCCTCACCCTCAGCCTAACCCTCACCCTCACCATTACCCTCACCCTAAACCTTACCCTAACCCTAACCCTAACCCTCACTCTAACCCTAACCCTAACCCTCAGCCTAAACCTTATGCTAACCCTAAATCTAAACTTAACCCTCATCCTAACTCTAAACCTAACCCTAACCCTCACACGAACTCTAAACCTAACCCTCAGCCTAACCCTCATCCTAACCCTAATCCTAACCCTCACCCTCACCCTCACCTTAACTCGAAACCTAAACCTAACAATCACCCCCACCCTCATCCAAACCGAACACTATCCCTAACCCTCACCCTAACCATAAACCTCACCCTATACCTCACCCTCACCCTCACCCTAACCCTAACGATAACCCTTACCCCAAACGTCACCCTAACCCTAACACTAACCCTAACCCTCATCCTCAAACTAAACCTCACCCTAAACCTGACCCTCACCATAACCTTGACCCTAAGCCTAAACTTAATCCTGACCCTAACCCTAACCTTAACCCACACACTAACCCTCACTCTCACCCAAACCCTCACTCTCACCCTAACACTCACCCTGACCCTAAACCTAATCCTAATCCTAAACCTAACCATCACCCTCAAACTCACCCTAACCCTAACTCTAACCCTAACTCTCAAGCTAACCCTAAAGCTAAACCTAATGCTAACACTAAAACTCACCCTCACCCTAACCCTCAACTTAACCCTTACCGTCACCCTAACCTTAAGCCTAAACCTCACAATAAACCTAACCCTCACCCTAACCCTAAAACTAAACATAAACTTCACCCTAACCCTCACCCTAATCCTAAACTTCACCCTAAGCCTAAACCTCACCCTAAACTTTACCCTCAACCTAACCCAAACCCTAACCCTAAACCTAACACTCACACTAACCCTAACCCTAAACCTAACCCTCATCCTCAATCTCCCCTTCCTCCTCAGCCTTACCCTAACCCTCACCCTAATCCTAACCCTAACCCTCAACCCCACCCTCACCTTAACCCTAACCCTAACGCTAACCCTCACCCTAACCCTCACCCTCACCCTAACCCTAGCAATAACCCTAACCCTAAAATAATCCTAACCCTAAAATTCACCCTAACCCAAATCCCAAGCCTAACCCTCACCATCACCCTCATTCTAACACTCACCCTCACCCTGACCCTCAGCATCACACTAACCCTCACACTAACCAGAAGCCTCATCCTAATCCTAAACCTAACCGTCACCCTCAATTTCACCCTCATCCTCAGCCTAACCCTAACCCTAACCCTAATCCTAACACTAACCCTAAGCCTCACCCTCACCCTCACACTAACCCTCAACCTCACCCTAAACATCTCCCTAACCCTAACACTCACCCTAACCCTAAGGCTAACACTAAACCTCAGCCTCACCCTAACCCTCACCCTAACCCTTACCCTCACACAAACCCTACCCCTAACCCTATCCCGACACCTCACTCTGACTCTCACTGTAACCCTAAACCTCAACCACACCCTAAGCCTCAGCCTTACCCGAACCCTCATCCTCACACTAACACTCACCCTCACCCTAACCCTCACCTTCACAATAAACATCACCCTAACCCTAACTCTCACCCTAACCCTAACCCTAAACCTCACCCTAAACCTAATCATCAACCTAACCCTAACCCTCAACCTCACCCTAACCCTAACCCTCATCCTAACCCTAACCCTGACCCTAAAACTAACCCTCACACTCACCCTAACCCTCACCCTCACCCTAACCCTAAGGCTAACCCTAACCCTCACCCTCACCATAACCCTCAACATAACCCTTACTGTCAACCTAACCCTAACGCTCACCTCACCCTAACCCTCACCCTAACAATTATCCACACCCTAACTCTCACCCTAAACCTAAACCTAAACCTAAACCTCACCCTAAACCTCACCCTAACACTAACCATAAACTAACCCTATCCCTCACGCTAACCCTCACCCTAACCCTTACCCTCACCCTCACCCTAAACCTCACCCTAACCTTTAAACTCAACCTAACCCAAACTCTAACCCTAACCCTAACAATCACACTAACTCTAAGCCTAAGCCTCACCCTAACCCTTATACTAAACATAAATATAACCCTAACACTTACCCTAAACCTAATCCTAACCCTAACCCTCACACTAACCCTAACCCTAACCCTGAGCCTCACCCTCATCCTAACCCTAATCCTAACGCTCACCCTCAACCTAACCCTAAAATTAACCCTAAACCTAACCCTCACCCTATGCCTAACACTCACCCTTACCCTAACACTCACCCCAACCAATACCCTCACCCTAACCCTATCCCTAACTCTAAACCTAACTCTCTCACCTGAACACTCAACCTCACCCTAACCCTCACCCTCACACTAAACATCACCCCAACCCTAACCCTCAACCTCAACCTAAACCTAACCCTCACCCTAAATCTAACCCTCACCCTAAAGCTAAACCTATCCCTAATGCTAATGTAACACCTCACCCTCACCCTAACCCTCACCCTTACTTTATCCTCAACTAACCCTAAACTAACCCTAAACCTAACCCTCACAATAACGCTAATCCTTACGCTATCCCTAACCCTAACCCTAACCCTCAACCTCACCCTAACGCTAATGCTAACCCTAACCCTCACCTTCACCCTAACATCACCCTAACTCCTAACCTCACCCTAACCTGCAAACTAACCCTAACCCTAAACCTACCGCTCACCCTAACCCTCATCCTAACCATAAACCTAACCCTAACCTTAATGCTCACCCTTACCCTGAGCCTAACCCTCACCCTTTCACTCACCCTAACCATTAGCCTCACACTAAACCTATCCCTAACCCTAACCCTAACCCTAACTCTCAACAGAACACTCAACCTCATCCTAACCCTCACCCTGACACTAAACATCAGCCTAAACCTAAACCTAACCCTAAACTTCGCCCTAACCCTAACCCTCACCGTAATCCTAACACTAAAATTCTCCCTCACCCTCACCCTAACACTCTCCTTAACCCTTACCGTCACCCTAACCCTAACCCTCTCCCTCACACTAACCCTCACCCTAACCCTTACGCTGACCCTAACCTTAAACCTAACCCTCATCCTAACCCTAAACCTAACTCTAACCCTCACCTTCCCCATCACCCTCAGCCTAACCCTAATCCTAACCCTAATAACCCTCACCCTCATCCTCACCCTAACCCTAACCCTATCCCTAACCCTCACCCTAAACCTAACCCTCACCCTATACCTCACCCACACCCTAACCCTAACCCTAACCCTAACACTCACTCTAACCCTCACCCTAACCCTCACCCTCAACCTAACACTCAGCCTAACCCTTACCATCACACTCACCCTAACCCTCACCCTCATCCTAACACTCACCCTAACCCTTACCATCACCCTAACCCTCACCCTAACACTTACCCACACCCTAACCCTCACCTTAACCCTAAACCTAAACTTAAACCTAAACCTTACCCTCACCCTCAGGCTAACCCTAACCCCAACCCTCACGCTCACCCTCACCCTAACCCTAACACTCACCCTCACCCTAACCCTCACCCTAACCTTTACACTCCACCTAACCCAAACCCTAACCCTAAACCTAACACTCACACTAACCCTAACCCTAACGTGCACCCTAACCATTATACTAACCCTAAACCTAACCCTAAACCTCACCCTAACCAGAACCCGAACCCTAACCCTCACCCTCACCATAACTCTAATGCTAACTCTAACCCTCACCTTCACCTTAATCCTCCACCTAACACCCACCCTCACCCTAACCCTAACCCTCACCCTCAACCTAAACCTCACCCTCATCCTAACTCTCACCCTAACACTGACCCACACCCTCACACTCACCCTAACCCTAACCCTAAACTTAAAATTCACCCTAACGCTCACTCTAACCCTAACCCTCACCCTCACCCGAACCCTCACCCTAACACTTACCCACACCTCACCCTCACCCTAACCCTAACCATAAACCTAACCCTCAGCCTAACCCTCAGCCTAACCCTAAGCCTAACCCTCAACCTCACCATCACCGTAACTATAAACCTAAATCTAACACTCCCGCTCACCCTCACCCTAAACTAACACTTTCCCTAACCCTCACCCTAACCCTAAACCTCACCCTATACCTCACCCTCACGCTCACCCTCACCCTAACCCTAACTATAACCCTCACCCTAAACGTCACCGTAACCCTAACACTAACCCTGACCCTCATCCTCACACTAAACCTCACCCTAACCCTTAGCCTCACCATAACCTTGATCCTAAGACTAAACCTAATCCTGACCCTAACCATAACCATCACCCATACACTAACCCTCAGTATCAACCGAAACCTCACTCTCACCCTAAAACTCACGCTGAAACTAACCCTAATCCTAATCCTAAACCTAACCCTCACCCTCAAACTCACCCTAAACCTAACTCTAACCCTAACCCTCACCCTCACCCTGACCCTAACCCTCAACCAAACCCTAACCCTCACACACACCCTAAACCTCACACTAATCCTAACATTATCCCTCTCCCTAAAAATTATCCAAACCCTAACCCTAACCCTAACCCTCAACCAAACCCTAACCCTACCCCTCACCCTCACTGTCACACTAACCCTAAACCTAATGCTAACCCTCACCCTAACCCTAATCCTCAGCCACACCCTAACCCAAACCTGAACCCGATCCCAAACCCTCACCCGAAACCTCATCCTCACCCTCACCCTCACCCTATACATCTCCTAAACCCTAACCCTCACCTTAAACCTGACTCTAACCCTAACCCTCACCCTTACCCTCACCCTCACCTAACCCTATTTTCCCTCACCCTGACCCTCAGCCTCAGCCTAACCCAAACCCTAACACTATTCCTAATCCTAATTCTCACCCTCACACTAACCCTAACCCTAAACCTCACCCTCACCCTCACCCTAACCCTAACCATAACCCTCATCCTAACATTAACCTTCACCCTCACCCTCACCCTAACACTAAGCCTAACCCTAACTCTCATCCTAACCCTAAAGCTAAACCAAATGCTAACCCTAAAACTCACCCTCACCCTATCCCTCACCCTAACCCTTGCCATCACCCTAAACTCAACCCTATCCCTCACACTAAACCTAACCCTCACCCTAAACCTAAGCCTACCCTTCCGCCTAACACTCACCCTAAACCTGACCCTAAACCTAATCCTCACCCTATCCTTAAACTTAACCCAAACCGTCAACCTAACCCTCACCCTCACCCTCACCTTAATGCTAACCCTAAACCTCAACCTAAACCTAACACTCACACTAACCCTAACCCTAATCCGCAGCCTAACCCTCATCTTAACACTACCCCTAACCCTCACACTCACCCTAAACCTCACACTAACCCTAAACCTACCCCTCTCCCTGACCCTCACCCTAACCGTTACCCTAACATTAACCCTCAACTGAACCCTAAAACTACCCCTCACCCTCACCCTCACACTAAGCCTAAACCTAATGATAACCCTCACCCTAACCCTAATCCTCACCCACACTCTAACCCGAAACCTCACCTGAACCCACAGCCACACCCAAATTCTCATCCTCACACTAAACCTCACCCTCACCCTAAACATCACCCTAACCCGAACCCTCCCCTAACCCTAACCCTAACCCTAAATTTCACCCTAACCCTCACCCTCACCATAACCCTTACCCTCACCATAACCCTAACCATAACCATAACCATAATCCTCACACTAACCTTAACCCTCACCCTAACCATAATCCTAACGCTATCCTTCACCCTTACCCTGACCCTCACCTCAGCCTAACCCTAACACTAACCCTATTCCTAATCCTAAGTCTCACCTTCACCCTCACCCTAACCATCACCCTAAAACTAACACTCACCCTCACCCTAACCCTAACCATCATGCTAAACCTAACCTCAGCTTAATCGTCACCCTCACCCTAACACTTACATAACCGAAACCCTCACCCTCACTCTCACCCAAACCCTCACACTCACCCTAGTCCTCACCCTAACCCTAACATTCACCCTCAAGCTACCCTTCCCCCTCAGCTTTATCCTAACCCTATTCCTAACCCTAACCCTCAACCTCACCATCACCCTAACACTAAACCTAACCCTAATGCTAAACCTAACCCTCAATCTCACCCTAACCCTAACCCTAACACTAACAATAACCCTAACCCTAACCCTAAACCTAAAACTCACCCTAACCCTAATCCTAACCCTAACCCTCACCCTCACCATAGGCCTCATTCAAATCCTCACCCTCACCCTCACCCTCACCATCACACTAACCCTCACACGAACCCTAACCCTCACCCTAAACCTAACCCTAAACCTATCCCTCACCATCACCCTCACCCTAAACCTAACCCTAACCCTAAACCTAAACCAAATCCTTACCCTCACCCAAACCCTCACACTGACCCTAGACCTCACCCTAACCCTAAACCTAATCCTAACCCTCACCCTCAACCTCATCTTCCCCCTCAGACTTACCCAAACCCTAACCCTAATCCTAACCCTAACCCTCAACCCCACGCTCACTCTAACCCTAAACCTAATCCTAATGCAAAACCTCACCCTCACTATCACCCTAACCCTAACCCTGAACCTAACAATAACCCTAACCCTAACCCTTACCTTAAAACTCACCCTAACCCTAATACTAACCATAACATTCACCCTCATCTTCAGCTTCATTCTAACCCTCACTTTCACCCTGACCCTCACCATCACACTAACACTCACACTAACCCTAACCCTCACCCTAAACCTAACCCTAAACTTAACCCTCACCATCACCCTCACCGTAAACCTAACCCTAAACCTAACCCTAAACCTCACGCTACCCTCACACTGACCCTCACACTAAACCTTCCCATAACCCTAACCATCACCCTAACACTTAACCTGACCCTAACCCTCACCCTAACCCTAAACCTGACCCTAAACCTAAGCCTCAACCTCACCCTAACCGTAACCCTCATCCTAACCTTAAATCTAAAACTAATGCTAACCCTAAACCTCACCCTCACCCTAAACCTCACCCTAACCCTTACCCTCACCCTAACCCTAACCCTAACCCTCAGACTAAACCTAAACCTCACCCTAAACCTTACCCTAATCCTCACACTAAACCTAACCCTCACCCTAAACCTAACCCTGGTCCTCACCCTAACCTTCACCCTCTGCCTAACCCTAACCCTAATCCTCACTCTATCCCTATCATTGACCCTAACACTTACCCTCACCCTATCCCTAATGCTAACACTAACCGTCCCCCTCTCCCTATTCCTCTCCCTCATCCTAACCCTCACTCTAACACTTACCCATACCCTAACCCTCACCCTAACCCTAAACCTAAACCTAACCTTTACCCTAACCCTAACCCTCAGCCTAACCCTCAATCTAACCCTAACCCTAACCCTAATCCTAACCCTCAAACTAACCCTCACACTAACTGTAAACCTAAACCTAAACCTAACACTCAGCCTCAGCCTCACCCTAACCTAAAACTGTCCCTAACCCTCACCCTAACCCTAAACCTGACCCTAAACCTCACCCTTACCCTAACACTAACCCTATCCCTAAACCTCACCCTAACCCGAACAATAACCCTAACCCTCATCCTCACACTAAACATCACCCTAACCCTTACCCTCACCATAACCTTAACCCTAAGCCTAAAGCTAATCCTCACCCTAAACCTAACCCTCACCCACACACTAACCCTCACCCTCAACCTAACACTCACCCTAACCCTATCCTTAATCCTAATCCTAAACCTAACCCTCACCCTCAAACTCACCCTAACCAAAACTCTCACCCTAACCCTCAACTTCACCCTAATGCTAACCCTAACCCTAACCCTCAACCTAAACCTACCCCTAACACTAACCCTCACACTCACCCTAAACTTCAACCTAAACCTAAAATTACCCCTCCTCCTAACCATCACCCTAACCCTAACCCTAACCCTCTACCTAACCCTTACCCTACCCCTCACCCTCACCGTCACACTAACCCTAAACCTAATGCTAACCTTCAGCCTAACGCTAATCCTCACCCACAACCTAACCCGACACCTCACGCGAACCCTCACTCTCAACCGAACCCTCATCCTCACCCTAAACCTCACCCTCACCCTAAACATCACCCAAACCCTAACCCTCACACTAACCCTGACACTAACCCTAACTCTCACCCTTAAACTCACCCTAAAACTTACCCTCACCCTAACCCTAACCCTAACACTAAACTTAACCTTCACCCTCACCCTGACGCTCCCCCTCAGCCTAACCCTAAATCTAACCCTATTCCTAATCCGAACTCTCACCCTCACACTCACCCTAAACCTAACACTAACCCTAAAGCTCACCCTCACCCTCACCCTCTCCCTAGCTCTCACCTGTACCCTAAACTTCACCCTGACACAAACCATCACCCTAACCATAACCATCACCCTAACCATAACCCTCACCCTAACCCTAACCCAAACCCTCACACTAAACCTAACCTCAGCTTGACCTTCACCCTCCCCCTAATCCTCACCCCTACCCTCACCCTCACCCTCACCCTAAACCTGACCCTCAACCTAGCTCTCACCCTAACCCTAAACCAGACCCTTACCCTCACCCTCAACCTCCCCTTCCCCCTCAGCATTACGCTAACCCTAACCCTAATCCTAACCCTAACCTTCAATCCCACCCTCACCCTAACCCTAACCCTAAACCTAACAATTAACCTAACCCAAACCCTAACCCTAAAACTCACCCTAACCCTCTCCCTAACCCTCACCCAAACACTTACCCTCACCTAAATCTAACCCTAATCCTCACACTAAATCTAACCCTCACCCTAAACCTAACCCTAATCCTCAGCCTAACCCTCTCTGTATACCTAACCCTAATCCTCACCCTATCCCTAACCTTAACCCTAGCACTCACCCTAACCCTCACACTCATCCTAAACCTAATGCTAACACTAACCTTCAACCTCCCTTTAACCCTCACCCTGACCCTCACACTAAACCTAACCATAACCCTAACCCTCACCCTAACAATTACCCTGACCCTAACCCTCACCCTAAACCTAACCCGAACCCTCACCCTAACCCTAACCCTCATCCTAAACCTAAGCCTCACCCTCAACCTAAACCTCACCCTCTCCCTAAACCTCACCCTTACCCTAAACCTAAACCTAACCTTCACTCTAACCCTCACGCTAAACCTAACCATAACCCTAACCCTAACCCTCACCTGAACGCTCACCATAACAATAAACCTCACCCTCTCCCTAACCTTCACCTTAACCTTTACTCTCAACCTAACCCAAACCCTAACCCTAAACCTAACACTCACACTAACCCTAACTCTTACCCTCAGGCTAACCCTTATACGAACACTAAACCTAACCGTAACCCTCATCCTAACCCTAACCCTAAACCTCACCCTCAACCGCCCCTTCCACTTCAGCCTTAACCTAACCCTAACCGTAATCCTAATCCTAACCCTCAATCACACCTTCACCCTAACCCTAACCCTAACCCAAATGCTAACACTCACACTCACGCTAATCTTCAACCCCACCATCACCCTCAGCCTAACCCTAACACTAACCCTAACCCTAACCCTAACCCTCACTGTAAACCTAACCCTAACCCTAACACTAACACTAACCCTAACCCTAAACCTAACCCTAAACGTAACACTAATCCTCACCCTCACCCTCACTCTAACCCAAACCCTAAACCTAACCCTCACCTAAACCTAAGCCTAACCCTAACCTTCAGCCTTATCTTAACCCTCAACCTCAGCCTAAACCTCACCTTTACACTTACCATCATTCTCACCCTAACCCTCACCCTAAACCTAAACCTCATCCTAACACTCACCCTAACCGTAAACTTAACCATCACCCTAACCCTAACACTCACCCTCACCCTCACGCTCAGCCTAACCCTAAGCCTAAGCTTAAACCTTATCCTAACCCTCACCCTCACCCTAGCCCTCACCCTAACCCTAATCCTAACCCTAACCCTCACCCTAACCCTAACCCTAACCATACCCTAACCCTAATCCTCACCCCCACCGTCACCCTGAGCCTAACCGTAAGCCTAAGCCTAACACTAAACCTAACCCTCACACTCACCCTCACCATAACCTTAACCCTAACACTAACCCTAACCCTAACCCTAAACCTCAACCTCACCCTCCCCCTAACCCTAAATCTAACCCTAAAACTTACCCTCACCCTAACCCAAATACTAACCCTAAACCTCAACCTAACCCTATGCCTCACCCTCACCGTAACTCTATCCCTCATGCTAACCCTCACTCAAACCTTAAACCTAAACCTAAACCTCACCCAAATACTAACCCTAACCCTCACCCTCACCCTCGCCCTCACCCTAATCATAATCCTAACCCTAATCCTCATCCTAACCCTCACCCTAACCCTAACCTTAACCATCTGGCTGACCGTAACACTAACCCTAACCCTCACCCTAACCCGAAACGTAAACCGAACAGTAACACTAACCCTAACACTAACCCTATACCTCACCCTAACCCTAACCCTAACCCTCACCCTCACACTAGCCCTCACCCTAATCCTAATCCTAACCCTTACACTCATCCTAACCCTCACCGTAACACTAACCCTAACCCTCACCCTCACCCTAACTCTAAACCTAACCCTAACCCTCAACCTAACCCTAACCCTCACCCTCACAGTACCCCTTACCATAAACCTCACCCTAACCCTAAACTTAAACCGAAAACTAATTCTCACCCTAACCCTAACCCTAACCCTCACCCTAACCCTAACCCTCGCCCTCATCCTCACCCTCAGCCTAACCCTAAGCCTAAGCCTAACCCTAACCCTCACACTCACCCTAACACTAAGCCTAATCCAAACCCTCACCCAATCCCTAACCCTAACCCTAAACCTCACCCAAACACTAACCCTAACCCTCACCCTCACCTTAGCCCTCACCCTAACCCTAAGCCTAACCCTAACCCTAACCCTCACTCTCACCCTAACACTAACCCTAATCCTAATCCTAACCCTAACCCTAACCCTCACCCTCACCCTAACACTCACCGTAAGCCTAACCGTAAAATTAATCCTAACCCTAACCCTAACACTAAACCTCACCATAACACTAAAATGAACAATCCCCCTAAGCCTAAACCTCACCCTAATACTAATCCAAACCTCAACCTCACCCTAGCCCTCACCCTAACCCTAACCCTCAACCTTACCCAAGACCTCACACTAACCCTAACACTAATCCTCAATCTAACCCTCACCCTCACCCTAACCCTAACCCTATCAATCACCCTAACCCTAACCCTCACCCTTACCGTAAACCTCACCCTCAGCCTAACCATCACCTTTACCCTTACCATCATGCCCACCCTAAAACTCACCCTAACCCTAACCCTGACCCTAACCCTAACTCTACCCCTAAACTTCACCCTCAACCTAACCCTAACTCTAACACTAACCCTAAAACTAAACCTCACCCTAACCCTAACCCTAAACCTCCGCCTCAACCTCATGCTCAGCCTAACCCTAAGCCTAAGCCTAACCCTTACCTTAACCCCCACCCTCACCCTAGCCCTCACCCTAACCCTAATCCTAACCCTAACCCTCATCCTAACTCTCACTCTAACCCTAAACCTAACCATAAACCTAACCCTAATCCTCACCCACACCCTCACCCTCAGCCTAACCCTAAGCCTAAGCCTAAGCCTAACCCTAACCCTAAAACTCACCCTCACCTTAAAACTAATAATAACCCTAACCCTAAACCTAACCCTAAACCTCAACCTAACCCTCACCCTAACCTTAAGCCTAACACCAACCCTAACATTAACCCTGCAAGTAACCCTAAATCTAACCCTAAACCTCACCGTCATCCTAAACCTAATCCTACCCTAACCTTAAACCACACCCTAAACCTAACCGTATCCCTTACCCTCACCCTCACCCTCACCTTCACCATAACTCTAATCCTAACCCTAACTATAATACTAATCCTAAATTTAAACGTAACCCTAACCCTAATCCTACAATTCACCCTCACTCTATTCCTAATCCTAACCCTAACCCTCAACCTAACCCTAACCCTCGAATTCACTGAATCCCTAAGCCTCATCCTAACCCTCACCCTAACCCTAACCCTAATTATAAACCTAACCCTAACACTAACCCTAACACTCATCCTCACCCTAGCCCTCACCCCAACCCTAATCCTAATCCTAACCCTCACCCTCACACTCACCTGCACATTCACCCTCACCATAACTCTAAATTTAACCCTAATGCTAACCCTAAACCTAACCCTAATCCTAACACTAACCATAACCCTCAAACTAACCCTCCCCTTAAACCTATATCTAACCCTAAACCTCACCCTCACACTCACCCTTACCCTAACCCTAACCCTAATCCCCACCCTAAACGTAACCCTAACCCTCACCCTCAACCTCAAGGGAATTCTAACCCTAAAATTAACAATAACACTAACCTTATCCCTAATCCTCACCCCCACCCTCCTCCTCAGCCTAACCCTAAGTCTAAGCCTAACCCTCACCCTAACCTTCACACTCACCCTAATCCTAAACCTAATCCCAAACCTAAGCCTATCCCTAAATCTCACCCTAAATCTAACCCTAACACTAACCCTAACCCTCACGCTCATCCTCAACCTCACAGTAACTATAACCCTAACCCTAACAATAAGACTAACACTCTACCATGATCATAACCATAACCATAACCCTCACCGTTAGCCTCACCCATACCACAAACTTAACACTAAATATAACACTAACAATAACCCTAACCCTAACCCTAACCCTAATCCTCACCCCCACCATCACCCTCAGCCTTACCCTATCACTAACCCGAAACCTAACCCTTACCCTCACTGTAACCCTAACCCTAAAACTAACCCTAACCCTAACCCTAAACCAAACCCTAAACCTAACACTAAACCTAACCCTAATCCTCACCCTCACACTCACTCTAACCCAATCCCTAACCCTAACCCTCACCTAACCCTAAGACTAACCCTAACCCTAACCCTAACACTCACTCTCACTCACCCTAACCCAAATCCTAAACCTTACCCTATCCTTAACCCTAAACCTCACCCTAACCCTCACCCTAGCCCTCACCCTAAACCTAATCCTAACCCTCACCCTTATCTTAACCCTCACCCTCAGCCTAAACCTCACCTTTACCCTTACCATCATCCTCATCCTAACCCTCACCCTAAACCTAAACCTCATCCTAACACTTACCCTAACAATAAACCTAACCATCACCCTAAACCTAACACTCACCCTCAACCTCATGCTCAACCTAACCCTAAGCTTAAGCTTAAACCTTATCCTAACCCTCACCCTCACCCTAGCCCTCACCCTAACCCTAATCCGAAATGTAACCCTCACCCTAACCCTAACCATAACCATAGCCCTAACCCTAATCCTCAGCCCTACACTCACCCTCAGTCTAACCCTAAGCCTAAGCCTAACCCTAACCCTAACCCTCACACTCACCCTCACCCTAACCTTAACCCTAACACTAACCCTAACCCTAAACCTCAACCTAACCCTCCCCCTAAACCTAAATCTAACCCTAAAACTAGCCCACAACTTAACCCAAATACTAACCCTAACCCTAAGCCTAAACCTCACCCAAACACTAACCCTAACTCTCAACCTCACCATAGCCCACACCCTAATCCTAATCCTAACCCTAATCCTCATCCTAACCCTCACCCTAACCCTAACCTTAACCCTCAGGCTGACCGTAACCCTAATCCTTCCCCTCACCCTAAGCCTTAACTTATCCCGAACCATAACACTAACCCTAACCCTAACGCTAAACCTCACCCTAACCCTAACCCTAAACCTCACCCTCACCCTGGCCCTCACCCTAATCTTAATCCTAACCCTAACCATCATCCTAACACTCACCCTAACACTAACCCTAACCCTCACCCTCACCCTCAGCCTATCTCTAAACCTAACCCTAACCACAATACTAATTCTAAACCTAAACCTAACCCTAACACTAACCCTAATCCTACCACTCACCGTCATTCTAATCCTAATCCTAAACGTAACCCTCAAACTTACCCTAACCCTCAACCTCACTGTAACCCTAACCATCATTCTGACCCTCACCCTAACCCTAACCCTAATTCTAAACCTTACCCTAACACTAACCCTAACCATCACTCTCACCCTAACCATAATCATAACCCTAACTCTCACCATAACCCTAACCCTAACCATAACCCTAACCCTAATCATCACACCCACCCTCAACCTCAGCCTAACTCTAAGCCTAAGCCTAACCCTAACCCTAACCCTCACACTCACCCTCAACTTAAATCTAATCCTAACCCTAACCCTAACCCTAACCCTAAACCTCAACCTAACACTCATCTTAACCTTAAACCTAACTCTAACCGTAACATTAACCCTCCAACTAACCCTAAATCTAACCCTAAACCTCACCGTCGTCCTAACCCTAATCCTAGCCATAACCCTAAACCTAAATGTATCCCTCACCCTCACCCTCACCCTCACCCTCCCAATAACTCTAACCCTAACCCTAACCATAATACTAATACTAAACCTAAACGTAACCCTAACCCTAACCCTAATCCTATAACTCACCCTCATTCTAATCCTAATCCTAACCCTAAACCTCAACCTAACCCTAACCCTCAACGTCACTGTAACCCTAACCCTCATCCTAACCCTCACCCTAAACCTCACCCTAATTCAAAACCTTACCTTAACACTAACCCTAACCTTCACCCTCACCCTAGCCCTCACCCTAACCCTAATCCTAACCCTACCACTCACCCTAACCCTAAAATCACCCTCACCTTTACCCTCAGCCTAACCCTAAGACTAAGCCTAACCCTAACCCTAACCCTCACACTCAACCTAACCCTTACACTAATCCTAATCCTAACCCTCAGCCTAAACCTCACCCTCACCCTAACCCTAACCCTAACACTAACCCTAACCCTAAACCTCACCCTAACCCTCCCCTTAACCCTAACTCTAACCCCAAACCTCACCCTCACCTAACCCTAAACCTAACCCTAACCCTAACCCTAACCCTAAACCTCTCCCTAACCCTAACCCTCACCCTCAACCTCAACCTCACCATAACTGTAACCCTAACCCTAACAATAAGAATAATCTTAACCCTAACCATAACCAAAACCCTCACTGTCAGCCTCACCCTCATCACAAACTTAACACTAACCATAACAGTAACAATAATCCTAACCCTAACCCTAACCATAATCCTCACCCCCACAAGCACCCTCAGCCTAACCCTAACACTAATCTTAATCCTAGCCCTAACCCTTACCTTAACACTAACACTAACACTAACCCTAAACCAAACCCTAAACTTAAACCTAAACCTAACCCTTATCCTCAGCCTCAACCTCACATTAAACCTAACCCTAACCCTATCCTTAACCCTAACCCACACCTTAACCCTCACCTAACCCTAACCTCACCCTCACCTTCACCCTCAGCCTAACCCAAAGACTAAACATAATCCTCACACTAAACATAATCCTCACCCTAACCCTAATACTAAACTTCACCCTCCCCCAAACACTCACCCTCAGCCTAAATCTAACCTTCATCCTATCCCTAATACTAATCCTCACACTAACCTGAACCCTAACCCTCATCCTTACCCTAACCCTGACACTAACCCTAACTCTCACCCTCACCGTAAAGCTAACCCTAAACCTAACCCTTACCCTAACCGTAATGCTAACCCTAACCCTCACACTCACCCTAAACCTCACCCTAACCCTTACCCTCACCGTAAACCTAACCCAACCCTCACCCTCACCCTCACCCTATCTGTCACCCTAACCCTAACCGTAACCCTCACCCTAACCCTCACCCTCGCCCTCATCTTGACCCTAACCTTCACCCTCACCCTCACCCTTAAGCTAACCCTAAACCTAACCCTCACCTTAACCCTCACTCTAACTGTAATGCTAACCCTAACCCTAACCCTCACACTCAGCCTAAACCTCACCCTAACCCTTACCCTCACCGTAAACCTAACTCCAACCCTAACCCTCACCCTCACCCTATCCGTCACCCTAACCTTAAGGCTAATCCTCACCATAACCCTCACCTTAACCCTAACCGTAATCCTTACCCTCACCCTAACCCTAATCCTATCCTTAACCCTGACCCTCACACTAACCCTAACCCTCACCCTCACTCTAACCCTCACCATCACCCTAACCTTTACCCTCACCCTAACCCTATTCTTTTCCGTAAACCTAACCCTAGCCCTAAACTTCACACTAAACATAGCCCTCACCCTAACCATAACCCTACCCTCAAATTAACCCTCACCCTAACCCTAACAGTATCCCGCATCTTAACCCTAACACTTACCCTCACACTAACCCTAAACCTATCCCTAACCCTCTCCCTCAACTTAACCCTCACCCTCACCCTAAACTTTACCCTAACTCTAAACCTCAGAGTAATCCTAGCCCTCACCCTAAACCTAACCCTAAACCTCAACTTAACCCTCACCCTAACCCTAACCCTAACCCTAAACCTAACCCTCTCAATCAACCTAGCCCTCAACCTAAATCTAATCCTAACTCTAACCTTCACACTAACCCTTACCCTCACCCTTACCGTAACCCTCATCCTCACAATAACCCTCACAATAACCCTCACCCGAACCCTAACCCTAACGCTCACACTAACCCTCACCCTCACTCTAACACTAACCCTCACCCTAAACCTAAACCTAAGCCTAACTCTAACCCTCACCCTAATCCTCACGCTCACCCTAACCCTCACCCTCATCCTAAAACTTAATCTCAGCCTCAACCTAACCCTTACACTAATCCTAACCCTCACCCTAACCCTCACCCTCAGCCTAACTCTAACTCTAATCCGAACCCTCACCTTCAGCCTCACGCTAACCCTAACCCTAAACCTCACCCTCATACTGACCCTCACCCTAATCTTCACCCTCGCACTCAACCTCACCGTAACCCTAACCATAACCCTAAACCTCACCCTAACCCTTACCCTAAACTTCACCCTCAAACTCACCCTAACCCTAACCTTAAACGTAACCCTCACCCTAACCCTAATGCTAGCCCTAACCCTCATACTCACCCTAAACCTCACCCTAACCCTTACCCTCACCGTAAACCTAACCCTAACCCTAACCCTAACCCTAACCTTCAACCTAACCCTCAACCTAACCCTAACACTATGCCTAACCCTCACCCTCATCCTAAACCTCACATTCACCCTAACCCTAACCGTTACCCTCTCTAAAACCCTAACCCTATCCCAAACCCTAACCCTTACAAGAACGCTAACCCTCAGCCTAACCCTGACCAGAACCCGAACCCGTACCCTCACACTAACCCTAACCGTATCCCTAAATCTAACCCTCACACTACCACTTAACCTCACCCTCACATTAACCCGACCACTCACCCTAACCCTCATCCTAACCTTAAGCCTAACCCTAACACTCACTCTAACAATAACCCTAAACCTAAACCTAACCCTAACCCTCACACTCACCCTCACCCTCAGCCTAACCCTAACCCTCACCCTCATCCTAACTCTAACCCTAACCCTAATCCTAACCCTCATACTCTCCCTCACCCTCACAGTTACCCTAACCCTAACCCTCACCCTCACCCTATACCTAACCCTCACCCTAATCCTAACTCTCACCCTAACCCTATCCCTACCCCTCAAGCTAACCCTTACCCTAACCCTAAACATAACCCTCACCCTAACTCTAACCCTCACCCCCACCCTAACCCTCACCCTCACCTGAAACCTCAACCACATCCTAACCCTCATGCTCACCCTAAATAAAACCCTAACACTAACCCTCACCTTAAACCTAACCCTAACCCTAACCCTTACCCTCACCCTCACCCTCAGCCTAACCTTAACTCTAACCCTAATCCTAACCCTAAACCTCAACCTCAACCTGACCGTCACCCTAAACATTACCCTCAACCTAACCCTAACCCTAACCCTAACCCTCACACTAAACCTAACCCTCACCATTACCCTAAGCCTCACCCTCACCCTAACCCCCACACTAATCCTAAACCTAACCCTCACCCTAACCCTAACGCTCACCCTCACACTAACCCTCACCCTAACCCTTATTCTCACCCTAACCCTAACAGTAAAACTAACACTAACCCTCACACGAACCCTAACCCTCCCCCTAACCCTAACCCTTACCCTCATCTTAACCTTAACCCTCACCCTAACCGTCACACTCACCGTCACCCTACCCCTCACCCTAACCCTAACTCTAACCCTCACCTTAACCCTAACCCTCACCCCAACCCTCAACCTCAAACAAATCCTCACCCTAACCCTAACAATAAATTAACTGAACCCCTCACCCTCACCTTAACCCTCACCCTAAGCCTCATCCTCACCCTAGGCCTGAAATTAACACTAAACCTAATCATAACCCTCACCCTAACCCTAAACGTCACCCTCACCCTAGCCCTTAATTTAAGCCTAACCCTAATCCTAACCCTAACCCTCACCCTAACACTTACCCTATCCCTAATCCTAACCCTAAACCTAACCCAAACCCTCACACTAAGCCTAACCCTATCCCTCACCTTTACCCGAACCCTAACCCTAACACTAACCCACACCCTAAACCTCACCCTAACATTCACGGTAACCCTAACACTCATTCTCACCCTAACCCTCAACCTAAACCTAACCCTCACACTAAACCTAACCCTCAATTTAACCCTAACCCTACACCTCACCATTAC
This sequence comes from Dipodomys merriami, assembly GCF_024711535.1. Lineage (NCBI taxonomy): Eukaryota > Metazoa > Chordata > Mammalia > Rodentia > Heteromyidae > Dipodomys > Dipodomys merriami. The sequence continues at coordinate 2,936,849 of NW_027206579.1, forward strand.
CCTCATCCTAACCGTAGCCCTAACCCTCACCATGACCCTAAACCTAACTCTCATCCTCAACCTAGCCCTCAACCTAACCCTAATCCTAACCCTCACCCTCACCCTAACCCTCACCCTAACCGTAACCCTCACCGTCACAATAACCCTCACCCTAACCCTAACCCTAAACCTAAACCTAATCCTCACCCTAACACTCACCCTCACGATAACCCTAACCCTCATCTTAACCCTCACCCTAAACCTAACCCTAAGCCTAACCCTAACCCTCACCGTAACCCTAATCCTAAACAAAACCCTCACCCTCACCCTAACCCTCACCCTAACCCTTAACCTCAGCCTCACCCTAACCCTCACACTAACCCTAACATTCACCCTAAACCTAACCCTAAACGTCACCCTCACACTAACCCACACCCTCATCCTAACTCTCACCCTCACCTTAACCCTAACCCTATCCCTAACCCTCACCCTAACCCTAAACCTAAACCTCACCCTAACCCTAACCCTACCCTTAACCATCAACCACACCATAACCTTCACCCTAACCCTAATCCTAACCATAACCATCACATAAACATAACCCTCACAATAACGCTAACCATCACCCTCACCCTAAAGCTCACCCAAACACTAACCCTCACCCTAACCCTCACACTAACCGTATCCCTAACCCTAAGCCTAGCCCTCAACCTAAACCTCAACCTAACCCTAACCCTAACACTTACCCTCACTCTAACCCTACACCTAACCCTCACCCTCACCCTAACCCTCACCCTAACTCTTAACCTCACCCTCACCCTAAACCTCACACTTACCCTAACCCTCACCCTAAACCTCACCCTCATTCTAAACCTAAACCTCACTGTCACCCTCACCCTCAACCACAGTCTAAACCTAAACCTAACCCTAATCCTGGCCCTCACCCTAACCTTAAACATCAAACTCACCCTCAACCTCATCCTCAGCCTAACTCTAACCCTAACCCTAATCCTAGCCCTCACCCTTTCCCTCACCCTCAACGTCACCCTCACCCTCACCCTCACCCTAACTCTAACAATAACCCTAACCCTAACCCTAACCCTAACTCTAAACCTAACCCTAACCTTAACTGTAACCCTAACCCTAACCCTCACCCTAAACCTAACCCTAACCCTCACACTAAACCTAGCCCTGACCCTAACGCTAACCCTACCCCTCACCTTCACCCTAAATCTAAACCTAATCCTAAGCCTAACCCTCACCCTCACCAGAGCCCTCACCCTAACCCTAATCCTAATTTGAACCCTCAACCTAACATTAAAACTCACCCTAATCCTCACCCTCACCCTCACCCTAAACCTTACCCTAACCATAACCCTAACCCTCACCCTAACCCTCACCCAAACACTATCCGTAAGCCTAACCCTCAACCTAACCCTCACCCTAACCCTCACACTAAACCTAACCCTCACCCTCACCCTAACCCTAAACGTCACCTTCACCCTAACCCTCACCCTCAGCCTAACTCTAACCCTCACCCTATCCCTAACCCTAATCTAAACCTAACCCTCTCCCTCAGCCTAAAGCTAACCGTAAACCTAACCCCAACCCTAACCCTCACACTCACCCTATCCAGCAGCCTAACCCTAAAGCTAACCCTCACCCTAACCCTAATGGTAACCCTCAACCTAACCCTAACCTTATCCCTAACCCTCACCCTCACCCTAAACCTCACCCTCACCCTAACCCTGATCCTTAACCTCACCTTAACCCTATCCCTAACCCAAACCCTCATACTAACCCTAACCCTCACCCTCACCCTAACCCTCACCCTCACCCTAACCCTTACCCTCTCCCTAACCCTAATCCTATCCCTAAACATATCCCTAGCCCTAAACCTCACACTAAACCTTGCCCTCACCCGAACTATAACTCTACCCTCACCTTAACCATCACCCTAACCCTAACCCTATCCCTCACCCTAACCCTAACTCTTACCCTTACCCTAAAACTAACCCTATACCTAACCCTGACACTAACCTTAACCCTCAATCTAACACTAACCCTCAACCTCACCTTAACACTTAACCTCACCCTCATCCTAACCCTAACCCTAAATGTCACCCTCACCCTAACCCTCACCCTCAGCCTAACCCTAACCCTCACCCTAACCCTAAACCTAACCCTCACACTAACCCTAACCCTCACCCTCACCCTCTCCCTAACACTCATTGTAACCCTAACGCTCATTCTCACACCAACCCTCACCTTAACACTAACCCTCACACTAAACCTAAACCTCATCCTAACCCTAACCTTAACCCTCACCAAAACACTAAAAATAACTCTCACCCTCAACCTAGCCCTCACCCTACCAATAATCATTACTCTACCTTAACCCAAAACGTTACCCTCAACCTCAAAATAACCCTCACCCTAACCCTAACCCTAACCGAAACTCTAATCCTCACCCCAACCCTAAACCTCACCATCACCATTACACTCACCCTAAACCTCACCCTAACCATAATTTTAAGCCTAAGCCTAACCCTCACCCTAACCCTCACCCTAACCCTAATCTTAAACCAAACCCTCAGCATCACCCTAACCCTTAAACTGAGCCTCACTCTAACCCTGACACTAACCCTAACCCTCACCCTAACCCTAAGCATTACCATCACCCTCACCCTCAGCCTCACGCTCAGCCTAACCCTAAACCTAATGTTAATCCTAACCCTGACCCTAACCCTAACCCTAACCCTAACCCTCACCTTCACCCTCACCCTAACCCTAACGCTTGCCCTCAACCTCAACCTATCCCTAATCCTAACCCTCACCATGAACCTAAACCTCACCCGAAACCTAACCCTAATTCTCACCCTCACCCTCACACTAACCCTAAACCTAACCCTCACCCTAAACCTCACCCTCACCCTAATGCTAACCCTAACACTCACACTCACCCTAAAACTCACCCTAACACTTAACCTCACCGTTAACCTAATCCTAACCCTCACCCTCACCCTAAAAGTAACCGTACCCCTAACCATAACCATAACCCTAACCCTCAACCTAACCCTCACCTTAATGCTAACCCTAACCCTAAACCTCAACCTATCCCTCACCCTAACCCTAACCCTATCCCTAACCCTCACCCTTACCGTAACCCTCACCCTCACCTTAATCCTTACCCTCACACTAACCTAAACCTATCCCTAACACTAACCCTCACACTAACCCTAACCCTCAACATAACCTTACCCCTACCCCTCAACTTAACCCTCATCCTAACCCTAAAATTCATCCTAAGCCTCACCCTAATCCTAACCCTAAACCTCACCCTCACCCAAACCCGAACCCTCACAATAACCCTAAACCTAACCTTAACTCTTACCTAACTAAAACCCACAACCTCACCCTCACCCTCACCCTAACCCTCACCCTTACCCTAGCCCTCACCCTAACCCTAAACCTAACCCGCACTCTCACCCTAACAATCACCCTAAACCTAAACCTATCCCTCACCCTAACACTAACCCTAAACCTAAACCTCAAGATCATACTAATCCTCACCCTATCCTTAACCTTTACCTAACCGAAACCCTCAACCTCACCCTCACACTCACCCTAACCCTCCACATTAACCTAGATGTCAACCTAACCCTCAAACTAAACCTCACCCTCACCCTCACCTTCACACTCAGCCTAGCACTAACACTGAACCTAACCCTAACCCTTAACCTCACCCTCACCCTAACCCTCACACTAAACCTAACCCTCACACTAACCCTAACCCTAAATGTCACCCTCACCCTAACCCGCACCCTCAGCATAACTCTAACCCTCACCCTATCTCTAACCCTAATCCTCACACTAACCCTAACCCTAACCCTCACCCTTACCCTAAACCTAACCCTAACCCATACCCTAACCCTCACCCTAAAACTTATGATAAACCTAAAACTCATTCTCACCCTAACTGTCACACTAAACCTAACCCTCAATCTAACGCTAACCCTAACACCTCACCATTACCCTCATCCTAACCGAAACCCTAACCCTCACCATAACCCTAAACCTAACTCTCACCCTCAACCTAGCCCTCACTATAACCCTAATCCTAACCCTAACCCTCACCATCACCCTAACCCTCACCCTAAACATAACCCTCACCATCACAATAACGCTCACCCTAACACTAACCCTAACCCTAACTCTAATCCTCACCCTAACACTCACCCTCACCATAACCCTAACCCTCACCCTAACTCTTACCGTAAACCTAACCCTAAGCCAAACCCTAAAACTCCGCCTAACCCTAATCCTAAACACAACCCTCACCCTCACCCTAACCCTCATCCTAACCCTTAAACTCAGCCTCACCCTAACCCTCTCCCTAAACCTAAACATAATCGTCACCCTCAACCTCACCCTCACCCTCAGCCTAACTCTAACCCTAAGCTAATCTGAACCCTCACCCTCACCCTCAACCTAACCCTCAGCCTCATCCTCACCCTCTCCCTAACCCTAACTCTAACCCTAACCCTAAACCTCACCCTCACCCTAAAAGTAACCCTAAACCTAACCCTCACCCTAACCCTCACCGTAACTGTAAAACTAACCTTAAACTTCACACTCACCCTAAACCTCACCTTAACCCTTACCCTCACGGTAAACCTAACCCCAACCCTAACCCTCACCCTAACCCTATCGGTCACCCTAAACCTAACGCTAACCCTCACCCTAACCCTCACCCTAAACTAACCATAACCCTCAACCTATCTCTCAACCTAACCCTAAACCTATCACTAACCCTCAACCTCACCCTAAACCTCACCCTCACCCTGACCCTAAATCTTACCCACCCTAACCATAAACCTGTCCCTAACCCTAACGCTCACACTAACCCAAACCCTCACCCTCACCCTAACCCTAATCCTTACCCTCCCACTAACCCTAACCCTTTCCCTAACACTAATACTCACACTAACCCAAACACTCACCCTCACCCTAATCCTCTTCTTCACCCTAACCCTTATCATCACCCTAAACCTAATCCTATCCCTAGACCTAACTCTAAATCTAAAGCTCACACTAAAACTAGCCCTCACCCAAACCATAAACCTACACTCACCTTAACCCTCACCTTAATCCTAACCCTCACCCTAACCCTAACCCTTAGCCTCACCGTAACCCTAACCCTATCCCTAACCCTCTACCTCACCCTAAGCCTCAACATCACTCTAACACTAACCCTTACCCTCACCCTAACCCTAACACTATCCCTAACCCTAACACTCACACTAACCCTAACCCTCATCCTCACCCTAACACTCACCCTCACCCTAACCCTTACCCTCATTCTAACCCTAACACTAACCCTAACCGTAAACCTCACAGTAATCCTAACCCTCACATTAAACCTAACCCTATCCCTCAACTTAACCCTCACCCTAACCCTAACCCTAATGCTCACTGTAACCAAAAACCTAACCCAGACCTTCACCCTAAACCTCACACTAACACTAATCCTAACCCTAACCCTCACCCTAACCCTAAACCTCAACCTAATCCTCACCCTAAACCTCACCCTATCCCTAACCCTGACACAAGCCCTAACACTCAACCTAATCATCACCCTAACCCTCACCCTAATGCTAAACCTAACACTAAACCTCACCCTAACCCTCACCCTAACCCTAAACATAACCCTCAACCTCAACCTAGCCCTCATGCTAACCCTAATCCTAACCCTAACCCTCACCCTAACCCTTACCCTCACCCAAACCATAACCCTCACCTCACAATAACCCTAACCCAAACCCTAACTCTAACCCTCACCCTAAACCTCACACTCAATCTAACCATAAACCTCACCCTAACCCTCTCCCTAAACCTAACCCTAAGCCTAACTCTAACCCTCACCCTAAACTTCACGCTCACCCTAATCCTAAACCTAACCCTCAACCTCACCCTAACACTCACACTAAAACTTAAGCTCAGCCCCAACCTAACCCTTACACTAATCCTAACCCTCACCCTAAACCTCATCCTCATCCTAACTCTAAACCTAACTCTAATCACAACCCTCGCCCTCAGCTTCACCCTAAACCTATCCCTAGCCCTCACCCTAACCCTAAAACTCACCCTAACCCTAACCCTAACCCTCACCCTCAACCTCACCCTAAACCTAACCCTAAACTTAACCCTCAGCTTAACCCTAATGCTAGCCGTAACCCTCACACTCACCCGAAAACTCACCCTAACACTTACCCTCACCGTAAACCTAACTCTAACCCTAACCCTCAACCTCAACCTAAACCTCACACTAACCCTAACCCTAACCCTAAGCCTAACCCTTATCCTCACCCTAGCTCTCACCCTAACCCTAACCCTCACACTAACCCTAACCCTCACCCCAACCCTAACCCTCACCCTCAAACTAAACCTCACCCTAACCCTATCTCTAACCCTCACCCTAACCCTCACCCTATCCCTATCCCTGACACCAACCCTAACCCTCAACCTACCCCTCACGCTAACCCTCACCCTAACCCTAACACTAAACCTCACCCCAACCCTCACCCTAACGCATAACCTCACCCTCACCCTAACCCTCACACTTATCCTAACCCTCACCTTAACCCTAAATATAAACTTCATCCTAACCCTAACCCACACCCTCGGCTTAACTCTAACCTTCACCCTAACCATAACCCTATCCATAACCCTCACCATAACCCTAACCCTAACTCTCATCCTCAACATAACCCTAACCCTAACCCTCACCCTAAACCTCACAATCACCCTCAAAATAACCCTAACTCGAACCCTAAATCTAAACTTCACCCTAAGCCTCACCCTCACTCTAACCCTAAACCTCACCCTAACACTCACCCTATCCCTATCCCTGACACTAACCCTAACTCTCATCCTAACCCTCATCCTAACGCTCACCCTCACTCTAACCCTAAACCTCAACCTAACATTCACCCTATCCCTATCCCTGACACTAACCCTAACTCTCAACCTAACCCTCATCCTAACGCTCACCCTAACCCTAACCCTAACACTAAACCTCACCCTAACCCTCACCCTAACCCTTAAACTCACCCTCACCCTAACCCTCACACTCATCCTAACCCTCACCCTAATCCTAAACTTAACCATCACCCTCAACCTAGCCCTCACCCTAACCCTAACCCTAACCCTAACCCTCACCCTAACCCTAACCCTAACCCTCACCTTAACCCTAAATCTAAACCTAACCCTAATCCTATCCCTCACCCTCACCAGAGCCCTCACCCTAAACCTAATCCTAACGTTAACCCTCACCTAACACTAACACTAACACTCACCCTAACCCTCACCCTCACCCTAAACCTCACCCTAACCATATCCCTGAACCTCACCCTAACCCTCACAGAAACACTATCCCTAACCCTAACCCTCAACTTAACCCTCACCCTAACCCTCACCCTAAGCCTAAACCTAACACTAACCCTCAACCTAACCCTTAACCTAACCCTTAACCTCACCCTCACCCTAACCCTCACACTAACCCGAACCCTAACCCTAACCCTAACACTAAATGTCACCCTTACCCTAAACCTCACCCTCAGCCTAAATCTAACCCTCACCCTATCCCTAACCCTAACCCTCAAACTAACCCTATCCCTAAACCTCACCCTTATCCTAACCCTAACCCTAACCCACTTCCTAAACCTCAACCTAACACTCACGGTAACCCTAACACTCATTCTCACCCTAACCCTCACCCTAAACATAGCCCTCACACTAAACCTAACCCTCAATCTAACCCTAACCCTACCCCTCAACATTACCCTCATCCTAACCGTAACTCTAACCCTTATCATAATCCTAAACCTAACTCTCACCCTCAACCTAACTCTCACCCTCAACATAACCCTAACCCTCACCCTAACCATAATCCTAAACCTAATCCTAAGCCTAACCCTAACCCTCACCCTAACCCTAATACTAAACACAATGCTCACCCTCAACCTAACCCTCACCCTAAACCTAAACATAAACGTCACACTCACCCTCACCCTCACCCTTAGCCTAACTCTAAGCTTAACGCTAATCCGAACCCTCACCCTCAACCTCACCCTAACCCTCAGCCTCGCAGTCACACTCACCCTAACCCTAACCCTAACCCTAACCCTCACCCTCAACCTCACCCTAAAGCTAACCCAAAACCGTACCCTCACCCTAAATGTAATGCTAAACCTAACCCTCACACTCACCCTAAACCTCACACTAACACTTACCCTCACCATAAACCTAACCCCAAACCTAAACCTCACCCTCATCCTATCCATCACCCTAACCCTAACGCTAACCCTCACCATAACCCTAAACGTAACCCTCAACCTAACCCTCAACCTAACCCTAACCCTATCCCTTACCCTCACCCTAACCCTAACAGTAACCCTCAACCTAACCCTCAACCTAACCCTAAACCTATCCCTTACCCTCACCCTAACCCTAAACCTCACCCTCACCCTAAATCTAATCATTACCAAAACCTTAACCCTAACCCTATCCCTAACCCTTACCCTCACACTAACCCTATCCCTCACCCTCACCCTAACCCTCACACTCACCCTAACCCTTACTCTAACCCTAACCCTAATCGTGTCCCTAAACCTAACCCTAGCCCTAAACCTCACACTAAACCTAGCCCTCACCCTAACCATAACCCTACCCTCACCTTAACTTTCACCCTAACCCTAACCCTAACCCTAACCCTAACACTAAACGTTACCTTCAATCTAACCCTAACAATATCCCTAACCCTCTCCTTCACCCTAAACCTCACCCTCACCCTAACCCTAACCCTTACCCTCACCCTAAACCTAACACTATCCCTAACCCTAACCCTCACACTAACCCGAAAACTAACCATCAAACTAACCCTAAACCTAACCCTCACCCTCACCCTAACACTCACGGTAACCCTAACGTTCATTCTCACTCTAACCCTCACCTTAACCCTAACCCTCACACTAAACCTAACACTTACTCTAACCCTAACCCTACCCATCACCATTACCCTCATCCTAACCCTTACCCTAACCCTCACCATAACCCTAAACCTAACACTCACCCTCAAACTAGCCCTCACCCTAACCCTAAACCTCACCTTCACCCTAACACTCACCCTTACCATAACCCTCACCGTCACAATAACCCTCACTCTAATCCTCACCCTAACACTCACCCTCACCATAACCCTAACCCTCACCCTAACCATAACCCTAAACCTAACCCTAAGCCTATCCCTAACCCTCACCCTAACCCTAATCCTAAACACAACACTCACCCTCACCCTAACCCTCCACCTAAACCTAAACATAAACGTCAAACTCACCCTCACCCTCACCCTCAGCCTAACTCTAAGCCTAACGCGAATCCTAAACCCTCATCATCACCCTCACCCTAACCCTCAGCCTCGATGTCACACTCACCCTAACCCTAACCCTAACAGTAACCCTCACCCTCAAACTCACCCTAAAGCTAACCCTAAAACGAACCCTCACCCTAAACGTAATGCTAACCCTAACCCTCACACTCACCCTAAACCTCACCCTAACCCTTACCATCACCGTAAACCTAACCCCAACCCTAAACCTCACACTCAACCTATCCGTCACCCTAACCCTAACGCTAACCCGCACCCTAACCCTCACCCTAACCCTAACCCTCACCCTAACCCTAACACTATCCCTAACCTGCTCCTTCACCCTAAACCTCACCCTCACCCTAAACCTAACCCTTACCCTCACCCTAACCCTAACACTATACCTAACCCTAACCCTCACACTAACCCTAAACCTAACCATCACACTAACCCTAACCCTAAACCTCACCCTCACCCTAACACTCACGTTAACCCTAAGGCTCATTCTCACACTAACCCTCACCTTAACCCTAACCCTCACACTAAACCTAACCCTTACCCTAACCCTAAGCCTACACCTCACCATTACCCTCATCCTAACCCTTACCCTAACACTCACCATAACTCTAAACCTAACTCTCACCCTCAAGCTAGCCCTCACCCCAACCCTAATTCTCTCCCTAACCCTCACCCTAACACTAACCCTCACCTTAAATGTTACCCTCACACTCATATAACCCTGACCCTAACCTAACCCTAACTCTAATCCTCACCCGAACCCTAAACCTCACCAACACCCTTTCCCTCACCCTAAAACTCAACCTAACCCTAACTTTAAGCCTAACCCTAACCTCACCCTAACCCTAATACTAAACCTAACCCTCACCCTCACCCTAACCCTTAACCTCAGCATCACCCAAACCCTCACACTAACCCTACCTAACCCTCAACCTAACCCTAAGCATAAACATCACCCTCAAACTCACCCTCAACCTCAGACTAACTCTAACCCTAACGCTAATCCGAAGCCTCACTGTCAGCCTCACCCTAACCCTAACCCTAACCCTCACCCTCACCGTAACCTTCAACTTTGCCCTCACCCTCACATTAACCCAAAACCTCAACCTAACCCTCACCCTAACCCTCACCCTAACCCCAACCCTAACACTAAACCTCACCATAACCCTCAACCTAACCCTTAACCTCACCCTCACCCTAACCGTCACCTAATCCAAACCCGCACCCTAATACTAAACCTAACCCTCACCCTCACCCTAACCCATAACCTCAGCCTAACTCTAACCCTCACCCTAACCCGAACCCTATCCCTCACCCTCACCCTAACCTTAACCCTAACCCTATCCCTCACCCTAACCCTGAACCTTACCCTCATCCTCAATCTAGCCCTCACCCTAACCCTAATCCTAACCCTCACCCTCAACTTAACCCTTACCCTCACACTAACCATAACCCTCACCCTAACCCTAACCCTAATCCTCACCGTAACCCTCACTCTAAACCTTACCCTCACCCTAACCATAACCCTCAGCCTCACAATAACCCTCACAATAACCCTAACCAGTACCCTAACTCTAACACTCACCCTAACCCTCACCCTCACTCTAAACCTAACCCTCACCCTAACCCTAACCCTAAGCCTTACTCTAACCCTAACCCTAAACCCCTAAACATAACCCTCACCCTAACTCTAATGCTAGCCCTAATCCTCACATTCACCCTAAACCTCACCCTAACCCTTACCCTCACAGTAAACCTAACCCTAACCTTAACCCGAACCCTCAACCTAACCCTCAACCTTACCCTAACCCTATGCTTAACCCAAACCCTAATCGTGAATCTCACCCTCAACCTAACTGTAACCCTTACCTTCTCCATAACCCTAACCCTATCCCAAAACATAACCCTCACACTAACTCTAACCCTCAGCCTCACACTTAACCTCACCTGAACCCGAACCCGTACGCTCACCCTAACCCTAACCCTATCCCTAAACCTAACCCTCACACGAACACTAAACCTCACCCTCACATTAACACGATCCATCACCCTAACCCTCATCCTAACTGTAAGCCTAACCCTAACCCTCACTCTAAACGTAACCCTAAACCTGAACCTAACCCTCACCGTCACTCTAACCCTCACACTCACCCTCACCCTCAGCCTAAACCTAACCCTAATCCTAACAATAACCCTCACCCTCATCTTAACTCTAACCCAAACCCTAAACCTAACCCTCACACTCTCCCTCACACTCACACTAACCCTAACACTAACCCTCATCCTAAACCTAACCCTCACCCTAACCCTAACCCGTACACTCACCCTAACCCTCACACTAACCTTAAACATCACCCTAACCCTAACTCTCACCCTAACCCTAACCCTATCACTCAAGCTAACCCTTACCCTAACCCTAAACCTAACCCTCACCCTAACACTAACCCTCAACCCCACCCGAATGCTCACCCTCATCTGAAATCTCAACCTCACCCTAACCCTCATCATCACCCTAAATAAAGCCCTAACCCTAAGCCTCACACTAACCCTAACCCTAACCCTCACCCTTACCCTCACCCTCACCCTGAGCCTAACTTTAACCCTAAACCTAATCCTAAACCTAAACCTCAACGTTACCCTGACCCTCACCCTAAACCTTACCCTCACCCTAACCGTAACCCTAACCCTAACCCTCATACTAAACCTAACCCTCACCATTTCCCTAAGCCTACCCCTCAACCTAACCCCCACACTAACCCTAAACCTAACCCTCACGCTAAAGTTAAACCTCACCCTAACCCTAACCTTCACCCTCACCCTCACACTCACCCTAACCCTTATACTCACCCTAAGCCTAACACTAACACTAACCCTAAAACTAAACCTAACCCTCACTCTAACCCTAACTCTAAACTTCACCTTAACCGTAACCCTCACCCTAACTGTCACCCTCACCGTCACCTTACCCCTCACCCTAACCCTAACTCTAACCCTCACCTTAACCGTAACCCTCACCCTAACCCTCAACCTCAACCTAATCATCACCCTAACCCTAACCCTTACTTAGATGAAACCCTCACCCTCACCTTCACCCTCACCCTAAGCCTCACCCTAACCTTAGTCCTCAACTTAACCCTAACCCTAATACTAACCCTCACCCTCACCCTAACCCTCACCCTCAACAGAGCCCTCTACTTAACCCTAACCCTAATCCTATCTCCCACCCTAACACTCACACTCAAGCTCAGGCTAATCCTCACCCTCATCCTAATACTAAACCTAACCCTCACCCTCACCCTAACCCTCAACCTAACCCACACCCTCATCCTAATCCTAACCCTAACCCTAACCCTCACACTAAACCTAACCCTCACCCTCACACTCACCCTAACCCTCACACTAACCCTAACCCTCATCCTCACCATAAACCTCACCCTAACCCTAACCCAACCCCTCACCCTAACCCTCACCCTATCCCTATCCCTGACACTAATCCTAACCCTCAACCTAACCCTCAATTTAACGCTCAATCCGAACCCTAACCCACAATCTAACCCTAATCCTCACCCTCAACCTAACCCTCAATTTAACGCTCAATCCTAACCCTAACCCACAATCTAACCCTAATCCTCACCCTCAACCTAACCCATAACCTCACCCTCACCCTCACCCTAACCCTCATACTAACCCTAACCCTCACCCTAACCATAACCCTAAATGTCACCCTCACCCTAAACTTCACTCTCAGCCTAACTTTAACCCTCACCCTAACCCTAAACCTAACCTTCACACTAACCCGAAACCTAACCCTCACACTCCCCCTAACACTCACGTTAACCCTAACGCTCATTCTCACACTAACCCTCACCCTAACCATAACCCTCACACTAAACCTAACACTCACCCTAACCCTAACTCTAACCCTCACCGTTACCCTCATCCTAACCATAACCATAACCCTCACCATAACCCTAAACCTAACTCTCACCCTCAACCTAGCCCTCACCCTAACCCTAATCCTATCCCTAACCCTCACCCTAACCATATCCCTCACCCTAACCGTTACCCTCACCCTTACAATAACCCTCACCCTAACCCTAACCCAAAACCTAACTCCAATCATCACCCCAACCCTAAACCTCACCATCACCCTTTCCCTCACCCTAAAACTCAACCTAACCCTAACTTTAAGCCTAACACTAACCATCAACCTAACCCTCACCCTAACCCTAATCCTAAACCTAACCCTCATCCTCACCCTTACCCTTAACCTCAGCCTTACCCTAACCCTCACACTAACCCTAACCCTCACCCTAATCCAAAGCATAAACGTCACCCTCAACCTCAAGCTCACCCTCAGACTAACTCGAACCTAAAAGCTAATCCAAACCCTCACCCTCAGCCTCAACCTAACCGTAACCCTAACCCTCATCCTCACCCTAACCCTCAGCCTCGCCCTCACCCTCACACTAACCCTAATCCTAACCTAACTCTCATCCTAACCCTAAACCTCAACCTAACCCTAACCCTAACTCTCACCCTAAACCTAACCCTAAACCTAATCCTAACACTACCCCTCACCCTAACCCTCATGCTAACCCTAAATCTAACCCTAACCCTCACCCTACACCTCACACTAACCCTAACCCTGAACGTAAACCTCACCCTAACCCTCACCCTCAGCCTAACTCTAACCCTCACCCTAACCACAAACCTAACCCTCACACTAAACCTAACCCTAACCCTCACCATCACCCTAACCCTAAACTAACCCTCACCCTAACCCTCACCCTAATACTCACAGTAACCCTAAACTTCACCCTCACCCTAACTCTAACCCTCACCCTAACCCTCACCCTAACCCTAACCCTAACACTCAACCTAAACCTAACCCTATCCCTAACCGTCACCCTTACCCTAAAGCTCACCCTCACCCTAACCCTAACCCTACCCCTCACCCTAACACGCATGCTAACCCTAAATCTAAAACTAACCCTCACTCTAACCATCACCCTAACCCTAAATCTTACCCTAACCCTCACCCTAACTCTAACCCTTACTCTCACCCTAAACTAACCTTAATTCTAAGACTATCCCTCAACCTCACCCTAGCCCTCACACTAACCCTAATCCTAACACTAACGCTCACCCTCACCCTAAACTTCGCCCTAACCCTCACCCTAACAATAACCCTAACCCTCACCCTAACCCTCACCCTAACCTTAATCCTAAACATAACCCTCACCCTCACCCTAACGCTCACCCTAACCCTTAAACTCAGCCTCACCCTAACCCTCAAACTAAACCTACCCCTCACCCTAACCCTAAACATAAATGTCACCCTCACCCTCACCCTCACCCTCAGCCTAAATCTAACCTAACCCTAAATGTCACCCTCACCCTAACCCTAAACCTTACCCTCAACCTAACCAAACACTATCCCTGAACCTAACACTCACACTAACCCTAAAGCTCACCCTCATCCTAAACCTCTCCCTCACACTAACGCTTACCCTCACCCTAACCCTAAACCTATGCCTCAACCTAACCCCAACCCTAACCTTCACACTAAACCTAGCCCTCACCCTAACCCTAACCCTAGCCCTCACCTTAACCCTCAACCTAACCCTAACCCTAACCCTAACCCTCACCCTAACCCTAACCCTATGCTTAACCCTCAGCCTCACCCTAAACCTCACCCTCACTCTAACCCTAACACTTACCCTCACCCTAACCATAATCCTATCACTAACCCTAACCCTCACACTAACCCTAACCCTCTTCCTCACCCTAACCCTCACCCTCACCCTAACCCTTACCCTTACACTAAAGCTAACCCTAACCCTCACCCTAACCTTTATCCTCACTGTAACCCTAACTCTCACACTAAATCTAACCCTCACGCTAACTCTAACCCTGCCCCTCACACTAACACCCACCCTAAACCTAACCACAACCCTCATCCTAACCCTAACACTTACCCTCACCCTAAACCTCACCCTAATCCAAACCCTCACCATAATCCTAAGCCTAACCCTCACACTAATCCTATCCCTCACCCTAACCCTCACCCTCACCCTAATCTTCTCCCTAACACTAACACTTATCTAACTGAAACCCTCAACCGAACCCTAACCCGAACCCTAAAAATAACCATCACCCTACCCCTCACCCTAACCCTTACCCTAACCCTAACCCTAACCCTAACCCTCACCCTAACACAAACGCTAAACCGCAGTCTCACATTAACTCTCACACTAAAACCTAAACCTAACCCTTACCCTCACCCTCAGGCTTACATTAACCCTAACCCTAACCCTCATACTAACCAAAACCCTCAACCTAACCCTAACCCTACCCCTCACTCTAACCCTCATCCTAACACTAACCTAACCCTAAACCTAAACCTAACCCTCACCCACACCCTCACCCTCAGCCTAAACCTAACCCTAACCCGAATCCTAAAACTAATACTCAACCTCACTCAAACTCTAGCCCTAAACCTAACCCTAAACCTCACACTAACCCTCACCCTAACCCAAATCCTAACCACTACAATAACCCTAACCCTAAACCCAAAACTAACTCTCACCCTCAAATTAACCCTAACCCCAACCCTACTACTCACCATAACCCTAACCTTCACCATCAACCTAATCCTCACCCTAACCCAAATCCTTAGCTAACCGAAAACCTCAATCGAACTCTAAACCTAACCGTAACCCTAACCCTCACCCTACACGTCCCCCTAAAACTAACCGTAACCCTAACACTCACCCTCACCCTAACCCTAACCCTACCCTAACCCTCAAACTAAACCTATCCCTCACGCTAATCCTAAGCCTAACCCTAACACTCAACCTCAACCTAGCCGTCACCATAACCCCAATCCTAACCCTAACCCTCAAACTAACCCTAACCTTCACCCTCACTTTCACCCTAACCCTAACCCTCACACTAACCCTCATCATAACCCTAACCCTAATCCTAACCCTCAGCCTCACCCTCACCTTCAACCTAACCCTAACACTAACCCTCCCCTAACCCTCACACTAACAGTCATGCTAAACCTAACCCTCACTCTCACCCTAAACCTCACCTTAACGCTTACTCGCATCCTAAACCTAACCCTAACCCTATCCCTCACACTAAACCTAACCCTCATCCTAACCCTAATCCTAACCCTCAAGCTAACACTCACCCTAACCCTAACCTTACACCTCACCCTAAACCTAAACCTCACCCTCATTCTAAACCTAACCCTAACACTAACCCTCACAGTAAACCTAACCCTCACCCTAACCCTAATCTTAACCCTCAAGCTAACACCCTAACCCTAACCTTACACTTTACCCTAAACCTAAACCTCACCCTAATCCTAAACCTAACCCTAACCCTCACCCTCAACCTAGCCCTTACCTTAACCCTAATCATAACCTTAACCCTCAACCTACCCTAACCCTCATCCTCACCCTAACCCTCACCCTAACCCTAACCCTCACCCTAACCCTAACCATAATCCTAACACTAACCCTCACTCTCACACTCACCATAACCCTAACCCTAACCCAAAACCTCACAGTAAGCATAACCATCACTCTAACGCTCACCCTAACCCTAAAGCTCACTCTAAGCCTTACCCTCACCCGAACCCTAAACCTAACCCTGATCCTCACTCTAACCCTAAGCCTAACCCTATCCCTCACAGTACCCCTCTTCCTAACCCTAAACCTAAACCTAACCGTCACCCTCACACTAACCCTAACTCTAACCCTAACACTAACCCTCACACTAACCCTAACCCTCACACTATCCCTAACCCTACCCCTCACCCTATCCCTCATCCTAAGCCTAACCTAACCCTAAACCTAAACCTAACCCTCACACACAGCCTCAACCTCAGCCTAACCCTAACAATGATCCTAACCCTAATCCGGACCATCACCCTCTTCCTAGCCCTAACCCTAACCCTAACCCTCACCCTCACCCTCAGCCTAACCATAAACCTAACCCTCACCCCAAACCTAACCCTAACTCTCACCCTCAACCTCACCCTAACCCTAACCCTAACCCTCACCCCAACCCTAAACCTAGTACTAACTCTAACCCTCACCCTCACACTAACCCTCACCCTAACCCTTACCGTCACCCTAACACTAACCCCAAGCCTAAGCCTATCCCTCACACTAAACCAAACCTTCACTCTAACCCTAATCCTACCCTCAGCCTAATGCTCACCATAACCTTTACCCTAAATCTAATCCTCACCCTATCCCTAACCCTAACCCTAACCCTCACCCCCACCCAAGTCCTCACCTCAAACCTAACCATAACACTCACCCTCACCTTATCCTTAATGCTAACCCTAGCCTTCACCCTCAACCTAACCCTCACCCTAACCCTTGCCCTCACCTTAACCCTCACCGTAACACTAACCCTCACCCTAACACTAACGCTCACCCACACCATAACACTCAACCTCAACCGAAGCCTCACCATAACAATATTCCTCACTGTCACCCTAACCCTCACCCAAACCCTAAAGCTCACCCACACCTTAACCCTCACCCTCACCTGAACCCTCATGCTAAACTTAACCCTTAACCCTCATCCTCACCCTAAACATAACCTTAACACTAACCCTCACATTAACCCTAAACCTAACCCTCAACCTAACCCTCAACCTCACCCTCACCCTCATCCTAAGCCTAACCCTAACCCTAAAACTAATCCAAAACCTAAACCTCTCCCTCACCTTCACCCTAACCCTTACATTTAGCCTATCCCTAACCCTCACATGCACCTTAACCCTAATCCTAACCCTAATATTAACCCTCACACTCACCCTAATCCTAAAACTAACACTCACTCTGAAACTAACCCTAACCCTAATCCTAACCCTCACCCTAACCATAACACTCACCCTAACCCAAACCCTCAACCTAACACTTACAATCACCCTAACACTAACCCTAACCCTAAATCTAACCTTCACACTAAACCTAACCATCATCCTAACCCTAACCCTCACTCTAACCCTCACCCTCACTCCTTCCCTCACCCTAAGCCAAACCCTAACCCTAACCCTAGTCCTAAACCTAACACTTTCCCTCAACCTCACCCTAACCCTAAACCTAACACTCACCCACACCCTAACCCTCACTATAACCCAAACCTTCACGCTCATCCTAACCCTCACCCTCATCCTAAACATCACCCTAACCCTAACCCTCACCATAACTCTAACCCTAACCCTATGGCTAAACTTCACTGTCACCCTAATGCTAACCATAAGCCGAACCCTCACCCACAACCTAACGCTCACACTCACCCTCACCCTCAACATCACCGTAACCCTCACCCTCACCCTAAACATGACCCTAACCCTACCCCTCACCCTAACCCTTAACCTAACCCTAACCTATACACGAAACCTAACCCTCACCCTAACCTTACCGTATCCCTCACCCTCAGCCAAACCCTAACCCTACCCCTAGTCTTAAACCTAACCCTTTCCCTCACCCTCAACCTAACCCTAACCCCAACCTTAACCCTCACCCTAACCCTCACCATAACACTAACCCTAACTCTCACCCTCACCTTAAACCTAACCCTAACCCTAACCCTCACCCTAACCCTAAAGCTAACTCTGACCCTCACTCTCCAACTAACCCTCACCCTAAACCTTAACCTCATCCTAACCCTAACTGTAACCCTAAAACTCACACTAAACATAAGCCTCAACCTAACCTTACGCTATCGTCATCCTAACACATACCCTAACCCTAACCCTAACACTCAACCTCACCCTAACCCTAACCGTCACCCTAACCCAAAACCGCAACCACACCCTAACCTTCACACTCACCCAAACCCTCACCCTCAACCTAACCCTCACCCTCACCCTAAACCTCACCCTAACCCGAACCCAACCCTAACCCTCACCCTAACTTTAACGCAAACCCTGAACCTAAGCCTCAAACTAAACCTCACCCTAACCCTTATCCTCACCCTAACTCTAACCCTAACCGTAAACCTAACCCTCACAATAAACCTAACCCTCATCCAAAACCTAACCCTATCCCTAACCCTAACCCTCACCCTAACCCTAACCCTAACCCTAACCCTCACCCTAACCTTAACCCTAATGCTCACCCTCACCCTAACCCTCATACTAAACCTGACACTCACCCAAACCCTATCCCTCACCCTAACCCTCACCCTAACCCTAACCCTCACTGTCACCCTAAACCTAAACCTAACCTCACCCTCACCCTAATGCTAACTGTCACCTAAACCTCACCCTAACCCTAATCCTCAGCCACACCCTAACCCTCACCCTCACCCAAACACTCACCCTCACCCTCAGCCTCACCCTCACCCTAATCCTCAACCTAACACAAACGTTGGCGTAAACGAAATCCTCAACCGAAACCTAACCCCAACCCTAACCCTGACACTCACGCTACCCCTCACCCTCACCCTAACCCTCACCCTAACCCTCGCCCTCATCCTTACCTTCACCCTAACCATTAACCTCAGCCTAACCCTCACCCTAAACCTCACTCTAATCCTAATCCTCATCCTCACCCACACCCTACCTCAAACCTAACCCTAACCCTCACGTAACCTTAACCCTCAACCTATACCTATCACTGAGTCTCACCCTAAACCTCACCCGAACCATAAAACTAACTGTAACGCTGACCCTCACCCTCTCCCTAACCACCATCCTAACCCTTACCCTCACCCTAACCCTAACCCTCACGCTAACAGTCACCCTCACCCTAACCCAAATTCTAAACCTTACCCTAACCCTAACCCTAACCCTATCCCTCAACCTCAAACTAACCGTCACACTAACCCTTACCCTCACGCTAATGCTAAGCCTTACCCTCAAACTAACCCTAACCCTCACCCTAACCATAACCCTACCCCTCACCCTAACCCTCATCGTAACCCTAAACTAAACCTAACCCTAAACCTAACCCTCACCTTCACCCTCAACCTCAGCCTAACCCTAACC
Organism: Dipodomys merriami; assembly: GCF_024711535.1. Taxonomy (NCBI): domain Eukaryota; kingdom Metazoa; phylum Chordata; class Mammalia; order Rodentia; family Heteromyidae; genus Dipodomys; species Dipodomys merriami. The sequence goes on from NW_027206579.1 coordinate 2,957,299, forward strand.
TTAACCCTAATCCAAACCCTAATCCTCACCCTAACCCTAACCATTATCCTAATCCTAACCCTAATCCTCACCCTAAACCTAACACTCAGCCTAACTTTCACCCTAAACCTAAACCTAACCCTAACGCTCACCCTCACCCTTACCCTCAGCCTAACCCTCAGTCTAACCCTCAACCTAACCCTAACCATAACCCTAACCCTCACCGTCACCCTCACCCTAACTCTCACCCTAACCCTAACCCTAAACCTCACCCTAAACCTCACCCTAACCGTAATCTCAACCTGTACCCTGACACTAAACCTAACGCTCACCCTAACATTAACCCTAAAACTAACCCTCACCCTAACCCTCACACTAAACCTAAACGGCACCCTAATCCTCACACTCACCCTAAACCTCACCCTAAACCTAACCCTAACTCTCACCCTCAACCTTGCCATCACCCTAACCCTATTCCTAACTCTAACCCTCACCCTAACCCTAACCCACAAACTCACGCTAACACTCACCCTCACACTACGCCTAAACCTACCTCTAATACTGAACCTCACAGTCACCCTAATCCTAACCCTAACCCACACCCTCACTGGAACCATAACCCTAACCCTCACCATAACACTAAACCTAACCCTAACCCTAACCCTAACCCTCACCCTCACCCTTGCCCTCACCCTAACCCTAATCCTAACCCTAAACCTCATATAAACCTCACCCTAACCCAACCCAAACACTCACCCTAAACCTAACCCTAACCCTAAACCCCACGCTAAGCCTAAGCCTAAGCCTAAGCCTAAGCTTAAACCTAACCCTAACACTAACCCTAACTCTAACTCTAAAGCTCACTCTCACCCTAACCCTAACTCTAACGCTAACACTAAACCTAAACCTCATCCTAACCCTAATCCTAACCCTCAGCCTCACCCTCACCGTAACTGTAACCGTAACCCTAACCCTAAAATAACCCTCACCCTAACTCTAACCCTTACCCTTACCCCCAAGCTTGGACTAAGCCTAAGCCTAAGCCTAAGCCTAACCCTCACACTCACCCTCACCCTAACCCTAACTGTAACACTAACCCTAACACTAACCCTCATACTATCTCTCACGCTAATGCTAACTCTAACCCTAAACCTCACCCTCATCCTAACCCTCACCCTCACCCTCACCCTCAGCCTAACACTAAGCCTAACCCTAACCCTAACCCTAACCCTAAACCTTACACTCAACCTCACACTAAAACTAAGCCTAAGTCTAACACTAACCCTAACCCTCACTCTCACCCTATCCCTCACCCAAACCCTAACCCTAACACTAACCATAACCCTAACCCTCACCCTAACCCTCACCTTAACCCTAACTCTAACCCTAAAGCTCACCCTCACCCTAACCCTAACCCTAAACCTCAACCTCAGCCTCAATGTCACCATAACCTTAACCCGAAGCCTAACCCTAACAATAACCCTATCCCTAACACTAATCCTATCCCTAACCTTCACCTTAACCCTCACCCTAAACATAACCCTAATACCACCCTCACCCTAGCTCTCACCCTAACGCTAATACTAACCCAAACAATCACCCAAACTCTCACACTAATCCTAACCCTAAACCTGACACTAACCTTAACCCTCACACTCACATTCACCCTCAAACTAAACATAAACATAATCCTAAGCATAACCCTCACTCTCACCCTCATCCTAACCCTACCCCTAAACCTAACCCTCATCCTAACCCTAACCTCCACCCTAAGCCTAACCCTCACCTTAACGCAAACCCTCAACCTGAACCTAACCCTCACCCTAAACATAACCCTAATCCTCACCCTCACCCTAGCCCTCACCCTAACCCTAATCCTAACCCTAACCCTCACCCAAAATCTCACCCTAATCCTAAACCTAACCCTCACCCTAACCTAACCCTCACCCTCACCCTCAGCCTCAGCCTAAGCCTAAAACTTATCCTAACCATAACCCTCACCCTCAGCCTCATCCTAACCCTAACCCTAACCCTAACCCTCACCCTAACCCAACCTCCACGCTAAACCTAACCCTCACCTTAAAGCTAACCCTCACCCTAACCCTAAGCCTAACTCTAACACCAAACCTCATCCTCACCCTAACACTAACCCTTACACTAAACCTCACCCTAATGCTAACTCTAACCCTAAACCTCATGCTGACCCTAACCCTAAACCTCACTCTAAACCTCACCCTCAGCCTAACCCTAAGCCTAAGCCTAAGCCTAACCCTAACCCTCACACTCACCATCACCCTAACCCATACCCTAATCCTAATCCAAACCCTAACCCTAACCCTAACACTCACCCTAACCCTCACCCTAACTCTAACAATAACACTAAAAATAACCCTAAACCTAACCCTCACCCTAACACTAACTCTAAACCTAAACCTCACACTCATCCTAACCCTAACCCTAAACCTAAACCTAACCCTAACCCTCACCCTGACCCTAACCCTGAACCTCACCATAACCCTAACCCTAACCCTCACCCTCACCGAAGCCCTCAACCTAACCCTAGTCCTAAACCTAACCCTCACTCTAACCCTCACCCTAACCCTAACCTTAACACTCACCCTAACACTAATCCTATCCCTAACCCTCACCCTAAAACTTACCCTCACTCTTACACTAACCCTAACCCTAACACTAACCCTCACACTAACCCTAAAACTCACCATAACTCTAAACCTCACACTAACCCTCACCCTAGCGCTCACCCTAACCCTAATCCTAACCTTAAACTTCATCCTCACCCTCACCATAACCCTAACCGTAACCCTCACCCTAACCCTCAACGTCACGCTTTTCCTAAGCCTAAGCCTAAGCCTAAGATTAAGGCTAACCCTCACACTCACCCTCACCCAAACCCTAACTGTAACACTAACACTAACACTCACAGTAACATTCACCCTAAGGCTAAATCTAACCCTATACCTCACCCTCACCGTAACAATAACCCTCACCCTCAACCTCACCCTCAGCCTAAACCTAACCCTAACCCTAATCCTAAACCTAACCCTCACCCTCACCCTCACCCTAAACTTAAACCTAACCATAACCCTCACACTCACCTTCACCCTAACCGTAACCCTTAAGCTAACCCTCACCCTATCCCTCATCCTAACCCTCACGAAAACCCTAACCCTCACTCTCACCCTATCCCTCACCCTAACCATCACGAAAACCCTAACCCTCACTCTCAGCCTAACCCTCACCCTAACCCTTACCCTCACCCTAACCCTAACCATAACGCTCACCTTCACCCTAAACCTAACCCTAACGCTCACCATCACCCTAACCCTCACTTAAAACCTAACCCACACCCACAACCTAAACCTCAGTCTCACCCTATCCCATACCCTCACGCTAATCCTCACCCTCACCCTAAACATCAGCCTAAGCCTAACCCTCACCCTTACCCTAACTCTCACCCTCACCATCACCCTCAGCCTAACCCTAATCCTAACCGTAATCCTAACCCTAACCCTCACCCTCAACCTCAACCTCAACCTAACCTTAAACCTAACCCCAATCCTAACCCTAAACTTCAGCCTCACCCTAACCCTAACCCTAACCCTCACCCTAACCCTAATCCTAACCCTAACCCAAACCCTAACCCTCAGCCTAAACCTCACCCTAACACTAACTCTAACTCTAAACCTCATCCTCATCGTAACCCTAACCCTCACCCTCACCCTCAACCTCATCCTAACCCTAAGGCTAAGACTAACCCTAACCCTAATGCTTACACTCACCCTCACCCTAACCCTAAACCTGAACCTCTTCCTAACCCTAACCCAAACATTCATCCAAACCTTCACCCTAACCCTAACACTAACACTAACCCTAAACCTAACCCTCACCAAAACCCTCACCCAAACTCTAACTCTAACCCTAAACCCCACCCTCACCCTAACCCTAACCCTCACCCTTACCTCACCCTCACCGCAACCCTAACCGAAACCCTAACCCTAAACTTCACCCTCAACCTCACCCTAACCCAAACCCAAACCCTCAACCGAACCCTCAACCTAACCCTCATCCTCACCATCACCCTCAGCCTAACCCTAACCCTAATTTAACCCTAAACTTCACCCTCAACCTAACCCTAGCCCTAACCCTTACTCTCACCCCAACCCAAACCTCCACCCTAAACTTAACCCTCACCCTAACCCTAACGTAACGCTAACCCTAACCCTCACACTAACCCTAACCCTCACCATAAACGTAATCCTACCCCTCACCCTACCCCCCACCCTAACCCTAAACCTAACCCTAATCTTAACCCTAACCCTAAACCTCACCCCAACCCTAACCCTCACCCTCACCCTCAACCTCACGCTCACCATAACCGTAACCCTAACCCTAACCCTAACACTAACCCTAAACCTAAACCTAACCCTAATCCTAATCCTTAAACTCACCCTCAAACTCACCCTAACCTTAACAATGACCCTAATCCTAACCCTAAACCTAACCCTAACTCTAATTCTAACACTCAGCCTAACCAAAACCATAACCTTAAACCTCACCCGAAACCCTAACCAAAACCCTCACCCTCACCCTAACCCTAAATCTAACCCTAACCCTACCCCTCACCCTAACACTGACTCTAACACTCACGGTAACCCTAACCCTCAATTTCACCCTAACCCTCACCCTAAACCTTACCCTAACACTAACTCTAACCCTAACCCTAACCCGCACACTAAACCTAACCCTCACCCTAACCCTAACACTTACCCTCATCCTCACACTCACCCTCACCCTAAAATTAACCCTAACCGTCACCCTAACCCTCACACTAACTCTAAGGCTAACCCTAACCCTCATTCTCACCCTAACCCTCACGCTAACCCTAACCCTAACCCTCACTCTAACCCTCGCCCTCACAATAACCCTCACCCTAAGCCGAACCCTCACCCTAACTCTAACCTTCACGCTCACCCTCAGCCTAACCCTAAACCGAATCCTATCCCTCACCCGCACTCTCAGCCTAACCTCAACCGAACCCTAACCCTAAACCTAAACCTCACCCTCACCCTAACCCTCACTCTAACCCTAATCCTAACCCTAAACCTAATCCTAACCCTCAGCCGCACCCTAAACCTCACCGTCAGTCTAACCCTAAACCTACACCTAACCCTCACCCACACCCTAACCCTCAGACTCAACCAAACCCTCACCCTCACCCTAAAACTCACCCTAACCCTAACCCTCAACCTCACTCTCATCCTCACCCAAACCGTAATCTTCAGTCTCACCCGAAATCTCACCCTCATCCTAAACCTCACCCTCACCCTAAACATCACCTAAGCCTAACCTTCACCCTCACCATAACCCTAAACCTAAACCTCACCCTAACCTTAACCCTCACCCTCAACCTAACCCTCAGCCTCACCTAACCCTAATCCTACCCCTAAACCTCACCCTCACTCTCCACATCATCTTAAACTAACCCTCACCCTAACCCTAACCTTAACCCTCAGCCTAACCCTATCTCTCACCCTAACCCTCACCCTCACCCCAACCTCACCCTAACCATAACCCTAAACCTAGCCCTTACCCTAACCCTAACCATCACAGTCACCCTCCCACTCAACCTAACCCTCACCCTCAAACTAGCCCTCAGCCTAAACCTAAAACTAACCCTAAACCTCACCCTCACCCTCACACTCAGACTATACCTAACCCTAAACCTAATCCTAACCATAACCCTCACACTCACACTCACCATAAACGTCATCCTCACCATAGCCCTCACTCTAACCCTAACCCTAACCCAAACCCTAAACATCAACATCACTCTCCCCCTCCCCCTCTCCCTCAGGCTATCCCTAACCCTAACATTAATCCTAACCCTAACCCTAACACTCACACTAACCCTAACCCTCACTCTCACCCTAAACCTCACCCTAACACTTACCCTCACCCTAACCCTTACCCTAAGCCTAGCGCTAACCATCACCCAAACCCTAAGCCTAACCCTAAACCTCACCCTAAACCTAATCATCACCATCACCCTAGCCCTCAAACCAACCCTAATCCTAACACTAACCCTCACCCTTACCCTCACCCTAACCGTAAATCTCACTATCACCCTCACCCTAACACTAACCCTAACCCACAAGCTAACCCTAATGCTCACCCTAACCCTAACCCTAACCCTCACCCTCAACCTCATCCTCACCTTAGCCCTAAACTTAACCCTAACCCTCACCCTAACCCTAAGCCTAATCCTAATGCTAACTCTAAGCCTCACCCTCACCCAAACCCTCGCTCTCACCCTAACCCTCACTCTAACCCTAATCATAACCCGCAACCTCACCCTAACCCAAAACTTAAACCTAAACCGAACCCTCACCCTCACCCTCACCCTCACTCAAAACCTAACTCTAACCGTAACCCTTACCCTCACCCTCACATTAACCCTAACAATAACCCTAAACCTAACTGTAACTCTAAACCTCAACCTAACCCTAACCCTAACCCTAACTGTAACCCTCACCCTAACATGATGATCATAACCCTCACATTCACCTTAACCCCCACTCTAACCTTTACCCTCACCCTAACCATAACACTAACCCTAAGCCTATCCATCCCACTAACCCCAACCCTAAACCTCACGCTCACCCTCACACTCACCCTAACCCTCACCCTCACCATAGCCCTCACACTAACCCTAACCCAAACAAAACCCTACACCTCAACATCACCCTCACCCTCAACCTCACCCTCAGGTTAACCCTAACCCTAATCCTAACCCTAACCCTCACCTTAACACTCACGCTAACCCTAAAACTCACTCTCACCCTAACCCTCTCCCTAACACTTACCCTCACCCTAACCCTTACCCTAAGCCTAACACTCACACTAAACCTAACCCTCACCCTAACCCTAACCCTAAACATCACCCTAACCCTAAGCCTAAACCTAAACCTCACCCTAAACCTAATCCTCACCATCAACCTAGCCCTCAAACCAACCCTAATCCTAACCATAACCCTCACCCTTACCCTCAACCTAACCATAACTCTCACTCTCACCCTCACACTAACACTAACCCTAACTCTCACCCTAACCCTAACCCTACCCCTCACGCTCACCCTCATCCTCACCTTAACCCTAACCCTCACACTAAGCCTAAGCCTAATCCTAATGCTAACTCTAAGCCTCACCCTCACTCAAACCCTCACCCTCACCCTAACCCTCACCCTAACCCTAATCATAAACCGCAACCTCACCCTCATCCAAAACCTAAACCTAAATCGAACCCTCACCCTCACCCTCACCGTCACTCAAAACCTAACTCTACCCGTAACCCTTACCCTCACCCTCAAATTAACGCTAACAATAACCATAACCCTAACTGTAACTCTAACCCTCAAACTAACCCTAACCCTAACATTTACCCTCACCCTAACCATAACCCTAGCCCTAAGAATAAACCTCCCACTAACCCCAAACCTCACCCTAACCCTCACCCTCACCCTAACCCTGAAACTAACCCTCACACTCACACTAATTCTAACCCTAAACCTAACCCTAACCCTGACGCTAAACCTCAAAGAAACTCTAAGGCTAACCTAAACCTCACTCTCACCCTAACCCTCACCCTCAACCTAACCCTTACACTAACCCTAATCCTAACCCTAACCCTCACCCTCACCCTGTCTCTAATCCTGTCACCCTAACCCAAAACCTATCGCTAAACCTCACCCTATCCCTAACCCTCACCCTAACCCTAACCCAAACCCTGACCCTCACCCTAACCCTAACCCTCACCCTCACCCTAAACCTCACCCTAATGCTTACCCTCAACCTAACCCTAAACCTAACCCTAATCCTCACAATAACCCTATGCCTAACCCTAACCCTAACACTCACCCTAATGCTAAACCTCAACCTAAACCTCACCCTCAGCCTAACCCTCAACATCAGCCTAACACTCACCTCACCCTAAACATCAAACTAACACTAACCTTCACCCTAACCCTAACCCTAACACTCACCCTAAACCTCACCATCACCCTCACACTCACCCTAAGCCTAACCCTAAACCTACCCCTAAACCTTAACCTAACCCTCATCATCACCCTCACCCTCAACCTATCCCTAACCCTAACACTAACCCTCACCCTCACCCTAACCCTACCTCTAACCCTAATCCTAACCCTCACCCTAAACCTAACCCTCAACCGCAACCTAACCCTAACCCTCACCCTAACCCTTATCCTAATCCTAAAGCTAACCCTAAACCTAACCCTAACAATCACAATAACCCTAACCCTCATTCTAACCATAAACCTACCCCTCAACCTAACACTCACCCTAACCCTAACCCTAAACCTAACCCTCACCTTAGCCCTAACCTTAAGCCTCACCCTCAACTTAACCCTCACCGTCACCCTAACACTCACCCTAAGCCTAACCCTCACCCACATCTTAACCCTCACCCGAACCGAACCCTCACCCTAACACTCACCCTCATCCTAAACATCACCCTCACCCTAACCCTCACCCTAACACTAAAACTAAACTTCACCCTCACCCTAACCCTCTCCCTAAAACTTAACATCACCCTAACCCTAACCCTAAACCTCACCCTCAGCCTAAACCTAACCGTAACCCTAATCCTAAACCTAACCCCCACCCTCACCCTCACCCTCACCGTCACCCTAAGCATAACCCTTAACCTAACCCTCACCCTATCACACACCCTAACCCTCACGAAAAACCTAACCCTCATTCTCAACCTATCCCTCACCCTAACCCTAACCATAACGCTCACCTTCAACCTAACCCTAACCCTAACGCTCACCATTACCCTAACCCTCACCTAAAACCTTACCCACACCCGCACCCTAAACCTCAGTCTCACCCTCACCCATACCCTCACCCTAACCCTCACCCTCACTCTAAACATCACCCTAAGCCTAACCCTCACCCTTACCCTAACTCTCACCCTCACCCTCACCCTCAGCCTAACCCTAAACCTAACCCTAATCCTAACCCAAGCCCTCACCCTCACCCTCAACCGCAACCTAACCTTAACCCTAACCCTAATCCAAATCCTATCCCTCAGACTCACCCTAACCCTAACACTAACCCTCACCTTAACACTAAACCTCAACTTCTCCCTCAGCTTACCAGTATCCGTAACCCTAATCCTAACCCTCACACTCACCCTCACCCTAACCTAACCTAATCCTCACCCTAACCCTAACCCTAACTCTCATCCTCACCCTCACCCTAACCCTACCCTAATACTACCCCTCACCAAAACCCTAACTCTCACCCTCACCCTCACCCTAACAGTCATCCTCACCCTAACCCCAAACCTCACCCTAATCCTCACACTCACCCTTACCCTATCCCTCAGTCTAACCTTAACCTTAACCCTAATCCTAACCCTCACACTCATCCCTTATCCTCAGCCTAACACTCACCCTCATACTCACCCTCAATCTAACCCTTAACCTCACTGTAACCCTCACCCGAACCCTGAGCTTAACCATAACCCTAATCCTAACCCTAGCCCTCAACCTCACCCTCAACCTAAACCTAACTCTAACCCTAGGCCTCACCCTAACCCAAACTCTCACCCTAACCCTACCCCTAACCCTAACCCTAAACCTCACCCAAACCCTAAGCCTAACCTCACCTTCAGCCTCACCCTCACCGTAAAGGTAACCCTAACCCTAATCGTAAAAATAACCCTAAAGCTATCCCTAATCCTAACCCTGAAGCTCACCCTCAACATAAACCTAAACCTAACCCTAACCTTAACGCTAATCCTCAATGTAACCCTAACCCTAAACCTCAGCCTAACCCTAAACCTAACCCTAAACCTCATCCTAACCCTAACCCTAACCAAAACCTCACCCTTATCGTAATCCTTACCCTCACCCTCAACCACAACGTAACCGTAACTCTAACCCTAACCCTAAACCTAAACCTCACCTGAACCCTCACCCTCAACCTAACCCTAACCCAAAACATCACCCTCAACCTAACCCTCACCCTAACCCTAAAGCTAACCCTACCCCTCACAGTAACCCTATCCCTAACACTACCCCTCACCCTACCCCTCACCCTAACCCTTAGCCTCACCCTAACCCTCAGCCTAAGCCTTAGCCTTGCTCCAACCTTCACCCTAACCCTAACACTATCATTAACCCTCACCCTAAATCTCACACTAACCCTCACCCTAACCATCACCCTAATCCTAAACCTAACCCTAACCCTCACATTAAGCCTAACCCTCACCCTAACCCTAAGCCTAGCCCTCATACTAACAGTCTTCCTAAACCTAAACCTAACCCTCATCCTAATCCGAACCCTAAGCCTCACCTGCATCCTATCCCTCACCCTAACCCTAACCCTCACACTAAATATCACCCTAACCCTAACCCTCACGCTAACCTTAAGCCTAACCCTCACCCTAACCCTAGCCCTCACCCTCACCCTCACCCTCAGCTTAACACTAAACCTAACCCTATTCTAAACTGTAACCCTCACCCTCACCCTCACCCTAACCCTAACCCTCATCCTCACCCTCAGCCTAAGAGTATCCCTACCCCTAATCCTAAACCTCACATTAAACCTCACCCTAACCCTAACCCTAACACTCACGCTAACCCTAATACTAACCCTCACCCTCACCCTAACCCTCACCCTCACCCTAAACATCACCCTAAACCTAAACGTCACACTAACCTTAGACCTCATCCTCACCCTCACCCTCAGCGTAGCACTAAACCTAACCCTAATCATAACCCTAACCCTCACCCTCACAGTAAACCTAACCCTCACCCTAACCCTCACCCTAACCATAATCTTCACCTTCTCCCTCAGCCTAACAATATTCCTAACCCTAATCCTAACCCTCACACTCACCGTCACCCTAACCTAACCCTAACCTTCACCCTATCCCTAATGCTAACCCTCACCCTCACCCTCACCCTCACCCTAACCCTAAACCTCAACTTCACCCTCACTCTAACCCTCAGCCTAACCCTATCCCTAAACCTAACCCTCACCCTCACCTTTACCCTCACCCTAACCCTCAGCCTAACCCTATCCCTAAACATAACCCTCACCCTAACCCTAACCCTAACACTCACACTCACAATAACCTTAAAACCCTAACCCTCACCCTAAAACTCACCCTAACACTCATGATAACCCTAAACCTCACTCTCACCCTAAACTTCAACCTAATGCTTATCCTCACCCTAACCCTCACCTTAAACTTAACCCTAACCCTCATCCTATCCCTCATCCTAATTTTAAACCTAACCATCACCCTAAACCTAATTCTAACTCTAAACCTCACCCTCACCCTCACCCTCAGCTTAACCCTAACCCTAACCCTAATCCTAACACTCACCCTCACCCCTCACCCTCAGCCTAAACCTCACCCTCACACTAACCCTTAACCTAACCCTTACCCTCACCCTAACCCTCACCCTCACCCTCAGCATAACCCTAACCCTAATCCAAACCTAACCCACATTCTCAACCTCACACTAAACCTAACCCTAACCCTAAGCCTCACCATCACTCTCACCCTAACCCTCACCCTAACCCTTACCCTTAACCTAACCCTAACTTTAACCCTCACACTAAAACTTACCCTCACCCTAACACCTAACCCTACCCCTCATCCTACCCCTCACCCTAACCCTAACCATGAACCTAAACCTCACCCTTACCCTAGCCCTCACCCTAACACTAATCCTAAAACTCACACTCACACTAATCTTAACCCTAACCCTAACCCTCATCCTAATTTTAATCCTAACCCTCAACCTAACCTAACTCTAATTCTAAACCTGACCCTCACCCTCACCCTCACCATCAGCTTAACCCTAACCCTAACCCAAATCCTAACCCTCACCCTCAGCCTAACCCTCACCCTTACACGAACCCTCACCCTAAACCTTACCCTCAACCTAACCCTCACACTCACCCTCAGCATAAACCTAACCCTAATCCTAACCCTAACCCGCAACCTAAACCTAACCCTAACCCTGACCCTAACACTAACCCTAACCTTAACTCTCACCCTCAACCTAACCCTCACCCTAACTCTTAACATCACTCTAATGTGAACCTAACCCTACCCCTCAACCTCACCCTAAACTTCACCCTAACCCTAACCCTCACCCTAACTCTTACCTCACTCTAAACCTCACTCTAACCCTAACCCTCACCCTCACCCTCACCGTAACCGTATGTCTAACCCTAACCTTAACAATAAGCCTAAACCTAACACTAACACTAACCCTAACCCTAACTGTCACCCTCACAGTAACATTAACCCTAACCCAAACCCTCAACCTAACCCTTCACCTAAACCTAACCCTAAAGCTCACCCAAACCCTAAGCCTAACCTCACCTTCAGCCTCACCCTCACCGTAAAGGTAAACCTAAACCATATCCCTAAACTTTTCCCTAACCCTAACACTAACCCTCACACTCATCCGCACCCTCACTATAACCGTAACCCTAAACCTAACACTCAAAATAACCATAACCCTTAACCTAATCCTTATCCTCACCCTCATCCTAACCCTAACCCTAACCCTCACCATAACCGTAAACCTTACCCAACCCTAACCCTCACCCTAACCCTAACCCTAAACTTAACCCTAAACCTCACCATAACCCTAATGCTACCACTAACCCTCAACCTCACCCTAGCCCTCACCCTAACGCTAATCCTAACCCTAAGCCTAACCCTCATCCTAAACCTAACCCTCACCCTAACGCTAACACTCACCTTCACCCTCAGCCTAATCCTAAGCCTAACCATAACCCTAACCCTAACCCTCACACTCACACTCACCCTAACCCTAATCCTAACCTTAACCCTAACCCTCACCCTGACCGTAACCCTAACCCTAACCCAAACCCTCACCCTAACACTAACCCTAAACCTAAACCTAAACCTCACCCAAACCCTAAACCTAACCTCACCCTCAGCCTCACCCTCACCGTAAAGTTAACCCTAACCCTAACCGTAACAATAACGCTAAACCTAAAACTAATCCTAACCCTCACTCTCACCCTCACCCTAACTCTCACCCTCACCATAACCCTAACCCAAACCCTAACGCGAACCCTCACTCTAAACCTAACCCTTAACCTCACCATCAGCCTCAACCTCACCATAAAGGTAAGCCTAACCCTAACAATAAAAATGACCCTAAACCTAACCCTCACTCTCACCCTAGCCCTCACCCTAACACTAATTCTAAAACTCACCCTCACACTAAGCTTCACCCTAACCCTAACCCTCATCCTAATTTTAACCCTAACCCTCACACTAACCCTAACTCTAATTCTGAACCTGACCCTCACCCTCAGCCTAACCCTCACCCTCACACTAACCCTCACCCTAACCCTTACCCTCACCCTAACACTCATCCTCACCCTCAGCATAAACCTAACCCTAATCCTAACCCTAAACCTCAACCTAACCCTTACCCTAACCCTCACCCTAACACTAACCCTAACCTTAACCCTCACCCTCATGCTAACCCTCACCCTAACTCTTAACCTCACCCTAACCCTAACCCTCACCCTAACTCTTACCTCACTCTAAACCTCACTCTAACCCTAAACCTAACCCTCACCCTCACCGTAACCGTAAGTCTAACCGTAACCTTAACAATAAACCTAACCCTAACCCTAACACTAACACTAACCCTAACTGTCACCCTCACAGTAACATTAACCCTAACCCAAACCCTCAACCTAAACCTACCCCTAACCATAACCCTAAAGCTCACCCAAACCCTAAGCCTAACCTCACCTTCAGCCTCACCATCACCGTAAAGGTAACCCAAACCCTAACAATAAACCTAAAGCTAACCCTAATCCTAACCCTCATGCTCACCCTCAACATAACCCTAACCCTAACCCTAACCCTCACTGTAACCCTAACCGTAAACCTCACCCTAACCCTAACCCTAACCCTAAACTTCACCCTAACTCTAACCCTAAACCTCACCCTCAAACTCACCGTAACCGTAACTCTAACCCTCACCCTAACCCTAAACCTCACCTTAACCCTCACCCTCACCCTAACCGTAACCCAAACCCTAACCCTCACCCTCACCCTAACCCTAACCCTAACCCTCAACGTCACTGTAAACCTAACCCTAAACCTCACCTTCATCCTAACCATAACCCTCACCCTCAGCCTCAACTTCAGCCTAATACTAAGCCTAACCCTAACCCTCAAACTCACACTCAACCAAGCCCTAATCCTAACCCTAATCCTAACCCTAATCCTCACCCTAATCCTCACCCGAACCATAATCCTAACACTAACCCTAACCCCAGCCCTCATCCTAACCCTCACCCTAACCCTATATCTCACCCTAAACCTCACCCTCACTCTAACCCTAACCCTAAACATCTCCCTAAACTTAGCCTAACAATCACCCTCACACTCACCCTCACCGTAACCCTAACTCTAACCCTAACAATAACCCTAACCCTAACCTTAACCCTAAACCAAACCCTCTTCCTTACCGTAACCCTAACCCTAACCCTAACCCAAACCCTCACCCTAACCCTAACCTTAACCGTAACCCTAACCCTCACCCTCACCCTAAAACTAACCTCCATCCTAACTCTCAACCTAACCCTAACCCTAACCCTAAACCTAACCTTAAACCTCAACCTCAAACTAACCCTAACGCAAACCCTAACCCTCAACCTAACAGTCACCCTAAACCTAACCCTCACTCTCAACCTCACTCAAACCCTCAACCTTACCTTACAATCACGCTCATCCTTACCCTCACCCTCAGCCTAACCCTAACCATAATTTAACCCTAACCCTCATGCTCACCCTCATACTAAACCTGCCCTTAACCCTTATCTTCTCCCCAACGCTAACATCCACCCGAAACCTAACTCTCACCCTCAACCTAACCCTAAGCCTATCCCTAAACCTCACACTAAACCTAACCCTAACCCTCATCCTCACCTAGCCCTCACCCTATCTCTGATCCCAACCTTAACCCTCATCCTAAACCTCACCATAACCCTAACCCTAACCCTCAACCTAACCTTAACTCTAACGCTAACCATCACCCACACACTAACCCTAACCCTGAGTCTAACCCTAAACCTCAACCTAACCCTAACCCTCATCCTCACCTCACACTCACCGTAACCCTAACCCTAAACCTCAACCTCCCCCTCCCCCTAACCCTAACCCAAACCCTTAACCGAACCCGAACCCACACCCTCATCCTCACCATCGCCCTCAGTCTAAACCTAACCCTAATTTAACCCTAACCCTCAACCTCAAGCTAACCCTGCCTCTAACCCTTACTCTCACAACATCCTTATCCTCCACCCTAAACCTAACCCTCATCCTAACCCTTACCCTAACCCTCACTCTAAACCTAACTCTCACCCAAACCTTAACCCTACCCCTCACCATACCCCTCACCCTAACCCTAACCCAAAACCTAACCCTCACCCTCAACCTACCCCTCACCCTAACCCTAATCCTAACACTCACCCTCACACTAATCTTAACCCTAACTCCAACCCTAAACCTAAATCTAAACTTCCCCCTAAACCTCAACATAACCCTAACGCTAACCCTTACCCTAACTTTAACAGTAATCTAAACCCTCACCCTCACCCTAACCCTCACCCTAACCCTTAAGCTCACCCTAACGTTAACCCTAACCCTCAACCTCACCCTAAACCTCATCCTAACCTTAAACCTAACCCTCACCCTAACTCTTACCTCACCATAAACCTCACCCTAACACTAACCCTAACCCTAAACCTTACCTTAACCCTCACCCTCACCCTAAACATCACCCTAAGCCTAACCCTCACCGTTACCCTAAACCTCAACCTCACCCTCACCCTCAGCCTAACCCTAATCCTAACACTCACCCTCACACTAACCTTAACCCAAACCCTCACCCTAACACTAACCCTAAACTTAACCCTCACCCTTACCCTAACCCTCACCCTAACCTTTAACTTCACCCTAACTTTAACCCTAACCATAAACCTCAACCTCAAACTAAACCTCACCCTAAGCCTAACACTCACCCTAACTCTTACCTCACTCTAAACCTCACCGTAATCCTAAACCTAACCCTCACCCTCACCATCACAGTAACCGTAACTCTAACCCTAACCTTAAAAATAACCCTAACCCTAACGCTAACCCTCAGCCTCACATTAACCCTAACCCTAACCCAAACCCTCACTCTAACCCTAGCCCTGAACCAAAAACTAAACCTCAACATAACATTAATCCTAACCTCACCCTCAGCATCACCGTTACCATAAAGGTAACCCTAATCCTAACCCTAATAATAACCCTAAACCTAACCCTAATCCTAACCCTCACCCTCACCATCAGCCTAACCATAACCCTAATCCTAACCCTCACTGTAACCCTAATCCTAAACCTCACCCTAACCCTAACCCTAACCCTAAACCTCACTCTTAAACTAACCCTAAACCTCACCCTCAACCTTCCTGTAACTGTAACTGTAACTCTAAGTCTAACTCTAACAATAACCCTAACCCGAACCCTAACCCTAACCTCACCTTAACACTTACCCTCACCCTAACCCTCACCCTCACCCTCAGTGTAACCCTAACCCTAATCCTAACCCTAACCCTCAACCTCACCCTCACCCTAAACCTAACCTTAACCCTAAGCCTCACCCTCACTCTGACCCGAACCCTCACCCTAATCCTTACCCTCAACTTAACCCTAACCCTAACCCTAACCCTCACACA
Organism: Dipodomys merriami; assembly: GCF_024711535.1. Taxonomy (NCBI): domain Eukaryota; kingdom Metazoa; phylum Chordata; class Mammalia; order Rodentia; family Heteromyidae; genus Dipodomys; species Dipodomys merriami. The sequence goes on from NW_027206579.1 coordinate 2,974,129, forward strand.
AAAACTTACCCTCACACTAACACTAACACTACCCCTCAACCTAATCATAAACCTAACCCTAACCCTAACCCTCACCCTCAACCTCACTGTAACTCTAACTCTAACACTAATCCTAACAATAACCCTAACCCTAACCCTAACTCTCAACCTCACGCTCAACCTACACCTCACCCTAACCCTAATCCTAACACTCACCCTCACACCAACCTTAACACTAACCCTAGCCCTAACCCTAACCCTAAACTTAACCCTAACCTTCCCCCAATCCTCAACCTAACCCTAAACCTAACCCTCACCCTAACACTAACCCTAAACTTAAACCTCTCCCTTACCTTAACCCTCAACCCCAACACTTACCCTCACCCTTTATGTTAACTCTAACCACAACCCGCAACCTCACCCTAAACCTCACCCTAACCCTAACCCTCACCCTAACTCTTACCTCACCCTAAACCTCACCCTAAACCTCACCCTCACCCTCACCATTACCGTAACTCTTAACCTACCCCTAACAATAACCATAACCCTAACCCTAAACCTAACCCTCACTGTAACCCTAACACAAAACCTCACCCTAACCCTAACACTAACCCTAAACCTCACCCTAACCCTAACCCTAAACCTAAACCTCACCCTATCCCTAACCCTAATCCACAACTTCAACCTCACTGTAACCGTAAATCTAACCCTAACCCTAACAATAACCCTATCCCTAACCCTAACAGAAACCCTCACTGTAACCCTAAACCTAAACCTCATCTTAACCCTAACCATAACCTTAACCCTAACCCTCACCCTAACCCTCAACCTCATCCTCAGCCTCGCCCTCACCTTAAAGGTAACCCTAACCCTAACCCTAAAATAACCTTAAACATAACCCTAATCCTAACCCTCACCCTCACCCTAAACCTAACCCTCACTGTCACTGTAACCCTAAGCCTAAACCTCACCCTCACACTACCCTTAACCCTCACTTTCAACATCAACCTCAGCCTACCACTAAGCCTAAACTTAACCCTAACCCTAACCCTCAAACTCACCCTCACGCTAGCCCTAATCCTAACCCTAACCCTAACCCTAACCCTCACCCTAACCATCACCCTAACCGTCACCTTAACCCTAACCCTAACACTAGCCTTAACCGTAACCCTCACCTTAACCCTCACCCTAAACCTATCTCTAAAACTAAACTTCACCCTCATCCTAACCCTAACACTAACCTTAAACCTCTTCCTAACTCTTAGCCTAAAACTCAACCTCACCCTTACCCTCACTGTAACCCTAACCCTAACCCTAACAATAACCCTATCTCTAACCCTAACCCTCCCCCTAACCCTTAGCCTCACACTAACCCTCACCCTAAGCCTTAGCCTTGCCCTCACCCTCACCCTAAATCTAACACTATCACTAACCCTCACCCTAACCCTCACCCTCACCCTCACCCTAACCATCATCCTAACCATAAACCTAACCCTAACCCTCACACTAAGCCTAACCCTCACCCTAACCCTAACCCTAACCCTAGCCCTCATCCTAACCCTCACCCAAAGCCGAAACCTAACCCTCAACCTAACCCTAACCCTAAACAATAACCTCACCCGCACAATAACCCTTACCCTAACCCTTACCCTCACCCAAAACATCACCCTAACACTAACCCTCATCCTCACCTTAAGCCTAACCCTAAACCTAACCCTAGCCCTCATCCTCACACTCACCCTCAGCTTAACACTAACCCTAACCTTAACCCTCACCGTAATCCTCGTTCTCACCCTCACCCTAACCCTAACGCGAACCCTCACACTAACCCTAACCCTCACCCTCACCTTCAGCCTAAGAGTATCCCTAAACCTAATCCTAACCCTCACCCTCAGCCTAATCGTAACCCTAACCCTAACCCTAACTCTCCCGATATACCTCACACTAAGATTAAGGCTAAACCTAACCCTCACTATCACCCTAACTCTCACCCTCACCTTCAGTCTAACAGTATCCCTAAACCTAATCCTAACCCTCACAATCACCCTCACACCTCACCCTCAGCCTAATACTCACACTCACACTAACCCTCACCCTAACCCTTACCCTCACCCTAACCCTCACCCTCACCCTCACCATAACCCTAACCCTAATCCTAACCCTAACCCTTAACCACACCGTCACCCTAAACCAAACCCTAAACCTAAGCCTCACCCTCACACTCACGCTCACCCTCACCCTCACCCTCATCCTAACCCTCACCCTAACACTCACAATCACCCTAACACTCACAATCAACCTAACCCAAAACCTAACCCTCACTCTAAAACTCACCCTAACGCTCATGATAACCCTAACCTTCACTCTCACCCTAAACCTCACCCTAATGCTTATCCTCACCCTATCCCTCACCCTAACCCTAACCCTATCTGTCATCCTAACCCTCATCCTAACCTTAACCCTAACCCCAACACTAACCCTAAACCTCATACTCACCCTCATCCTCACCCTCAGTTTAACCCTAACACTAACCCTAACCCTGATCCTAACCCTCACCCTCACCCCTCACCCTCAGCCTAACCATCACCCTCACACTACTCCTCACCCTAACCCTTACCCTCACCCAAAACCACACCCTCACCCTCAGCTTAACCCTAAACCTAATCCTAAACCTAACCCTCACCCTCACCCTCACACTAAACCTAACCCTAACCCTAAGCCTCACCCTCACTGTCACCCTAAACCTCACCTTAACCCTTACCCACAACCTAACCCTAACCCTAAGCCTCACAATAAAACTTACACTTACCCTAACCCTAAAAATACCCCTCACACTCACCCTCATCCTAACGCTTAACCTTACCCTAATGTTAACCTTAACCCTAACCCTCAACCTCACTCTAAAACTCATCCTAACCCTAATCCTCGCCCTAACTCTTACCTCACCCTAAACATCACCCTATCCCTAACCCTAACCCTAAACCTCACCTTATACCTCACCCTCACCCTAACCATAACCCTGGACCTAATCCTCACCCTAACCCTAAATGTAACCCTAACCCTCACAATAACCCTAAACCTCACCCTAACCTAAACCTACCCCTCACCCTAAGCCTCATCCTAACCCTACCCAAAACCCTAACAATAACCCTAACCCTAAACTTCACCCTAAAGCTAACACTAACCCTCACACTCATCCACAACGTCAACGTGACCGTAACCATATCAATAACCCTAAAAATAACCATAACCCTTAACCTAATCCTAACCCTCACCCTCACCCTAACTCTAACTCTAACCCTAACACTCATACTAACCGTAACCCTCACCATAACCTTAACACTATACTTAACCCTAAACCTCAACCGAACCCTCACCCTCACCCTAGCCCTCACCCTAACCCTAATCGTAACCCTAACCCTCACCCTAACCCTAACCCTCACCTTCACCAATCCCTCAGCCTAACCCTATGCCTAAGCATAACCCTAACCCTAACCCGCACACTCACACTCACCCTAAAACTAATCCTAACTGTAACCCTAACCCTAAACCTCACCCTAAACCTAACCCTAACCCTCACCCTCACCTTCACCGTAACCATAACTTTAACCCTAACCCTAACAATAACCCTAAACCTAACACTAACCTTAACCCTAACCCTCACCCTCACCCTAGCCTTCACCCTAACCCTAAACCTAACCCTAACCCTCACCGTCAACCTAACCGTAACCTTAACTCTAACCCTAACCCTAAGAATAACATTAACTCTAACCCTAACTCTAACACAAACCCTAACCCTCACTCGCAACAAAACACTAACCCTAACTCTAACACTCAACCTCACTGTAACCCTAACCCTAAACCGCACCCTGAGCCTCACCCTCACCGTAAAGGTAACCCTAACCCTAACCCTAACAATAACCCTAATCCTAACCCACACCCTCACCCTAACCCTAACCCAAACCCTAAACCTCACCATCACTGGAAACCTAACCCTAAACCTTAACCTAACCTTAACCCTAACCCTCACCCTCAACCTCAACCTCAGCCTAAAACTAATCCTAACCCTAACCCTCACCTTAACCCTCACCATAACCCTAACCCTAACACTAACCCTAACCCTAACCAAAATAATAACCGTAATCCTAACGCTAACCCAAACCCTCACCCTAACCCTAACCCTAACACTCACCCTCACCCTAGCCTTCACCCTAACCCTAATCCTAACCCTAACCCTTACCCTAACAATCACCCTAACCCTAAACCTAACACTCACCCTAAATCTCAGCCTCACCCTCACCCTCACCCTAGGCCTAATCCTAAGCCTAAGCCTAACCCAAACCCTAACCCTCACACTCACCATCATCCTCACCCTCACCCTCAGCCTAACCCTAACCGTAACCCTAACCCTAACCCTAACTCTCACCATAAACCTCACACTAAGACTAAGGCTAACCTTAACCCTCACTATCACCTTAACCCTCACCCTTTTTCTAACCCTCACCTTAACCCTAACCCTAACAGTCACACTAAACCTAACCCTCACCGTAACCCTAACCCTACCCCTCAGCCTAACCCTCACCCTAACCCTTAGCCTTACCCTAACCCTCACCCTAAGCCTTAGCCTTGCCCTCACCCTCAACCTAATCTTAAGCCTATCACTAACCCTCATGCTAACCCTCACCCTAACCCTCACCTTAACCATCCACTTAACCATCACCCTAACCCTAAACCTAACCCTAACACTCACACAAAGCCTAACCCTCACCCTAGCCCCAAACCTAGCCCTCTTCCTAACCCTCATCCTAACCCTAAACCTAACCCTCAACCTAACCTTAACCCTAAACCTCACGCTCACCCTAACCCTCACCCTAACGTCACCCTCACAATAAACATCACCCTAACACTAACCCTCACCGTAACCTTAAGCCTAATCCTCACCCTAACCCTAGCCCTCATCCTCACCCTCACCCTCAGCTAAACACTGACCGTAACCCTAATCCTAACCTTAACCCTCGCCCTCACCCTCACGCTAACCCTAACCCTACCCCTCACCATAACCATAACCCTCACAATCACACTCAGCCTAACAGTATCCCTAACCTTAATCCTAACCGTCACCCTCACCCTCACCCTAACCCTAATCCTAACCCTCACCCTATACCTAATGCTAAACCTCAGCTTCACCCTAACCCTTACCCTCACACTAACCCTCACCCTAACTCTTACCTTCACCCTCACCCTCAGCCTAACCCTAACCCTAATCATAACCCTAACCCTCATCCTCACCCTAACCCTAAACCTAACCCTAAACCTAAGCCTCACCCTCACTGTCACCCTAAACCACACCTTAACCCTTACAATCAACCTAATCCTAACCCTCACAATAAAATTTACCCACACCCTAACCCTAACAATACCCCTCACCATACCACTCACCCTAACCCTAATCCTAACCGTAACCCTCACCCTCACCCTAGCCCTAACCCTAACCCTAATCCTAACATTCAACTTCACACTAACTATAACCCTAACCCTAACCATAACCCTAACCGTCAACAGAACCCTAACCCTACCCCTCACCCTAAGCCTCATCCTAACCTTAACCATAAACTTAACACTAAACCTCACCCTAACCCTAAACCTAAACCTCACCCTCACTGTAACCCTAAACCTAATCCTCACCCTAACCCTAACCCTAAATCTCACCGTAACCCTAACCCTAAATCTCACCCTAACCCTAAACCTAAACCTCACTCTCAACCTCCCCGTAACCGTAACTCTAAACCTAACACTAACAATAACCCTAACCCTAACCCGAAACCTAACCCAAACCCTAACCCTCACCCTCACCGCAACCCTAACCCTAACCCTAACCCTCACTCTCACTGTAAACCTAAACCTAAACCTCACCCTCACCCTAAACCTAACCCTCACACTCACCCTCAACCTCAGCCTAACACTAAGCCTAACCCTAACCCTAACCCTCAAACTCACTGTCACCCTAGTCCTAATCCTAACCTTAAACTTTACCCTAACCCTATACCTCACCGTAACCCTCACCCTAACTCTAACACTAACACTAACCCTAACCCTAACCCTCACCCTAACACTATCTCTAACCTTAAACCTCACCCTCACCCTAACCCTAACCCTAACCCTAAACCTCTCCCTATGCCTTAGCCTAACAATCACCCTCACCCTCACCCTCACCGTAACCAAAACCATAACCCTAACAATAACCCTAACCCTAACCCTAACCCTAACCCTCTCCCTCATCGTAACCCTATCCCTAACCCAAACCCTCACCTTCACCCTAACACTCACCCTATCCCTAAACCTCACACTCACCCTAAATCTAACCCTCACACTCTCCCTCACCCTCCACCTAACCCTAACCCTAATCCTAATGCTAACCATCACCCTCACACTCAACCTAACCCTATGCCTAACCTTAACCCTCACCCTAACACTAATACTAACGTAAATCTAAACCTACTCTTAACCCTCACACTAACCGTAAACCTCACGCTAACTCTACCCCTACCCCTCACCCTACCCCTCTTCCTAATCCTAACCCTAACCCTAACCTTAACAATAACCCTAACCCTAAAACTCACCCTAACCCTAACCCTAAACCTCACCCTCACTCTCACCATCATCATAGCAGTAACCGTAACCATAACTCTAACCCTAAAAATTACCCTATACCTAACCCTAATCCTAAACCTCACCCTCACCCTAAACCTAACCCAAACCCTCACCCTAACCCTAACCCTCATCCTAACCGTAACCCGAAACCTAACACTACCCCTCACCCTCACCCTAACCCTAAACCTCACCCTAACCCTAACATTAACCCTCACCCTGAACCTAGCCCTCACCCTAAAGTAATCGTAACCCTAAACCTCACTCTAACCCTAACCCTAACCCTAACCCTAAATCTCACCCTAACGCTAATCCTAACCCTAACCCTCACCCTAACCGTGACCCTAATAATTACCCTCAAGCTAGCCCTCACCCTAACCCTAAACCTAATCCTAACCCTCACCCTCACCCTAACCCTAACCCTAACCCTCAACCTAACCCTAACCCTAACCCTCAACCTCATCCTAAACCTAACCTTAACCGTAACCCTAACCCTCATGCTAACCCTCACACTACCCTGAGGCTACCCCTAACCCTCACTCTCATCCTAACCCTCACCCTAAACGTTACCCTCACCCTAACCCTAACCCTAACCCTCACACTATACCTAACCTTCACCCTAACCCTAACCCTACCCCTCACCCTAATCCTCACCCTAACACTAACCCTAAGCCTCTCCCTAAACCTCATCCTAACCCTAAACCTCACCCTAACCCTAACCCAAAACCTAACCCTAACCCTCACGCTAACCCTCACCATAACACTCACGATAACACGAACACTCACTCTCACCCTAACACTAACCCTAACCTTAACCCTAACCCTAACCCTCACCCTAACCCTAACCCTCACCCTAACACTCATCCTAATCCTAAACCTAACCCTAACCCTAACACTCACCCTTACCCTCACACTCACCCTAAGGCTAACCCTAATCCTCACTCTCACCCTAACCCTCACCCTCACCATAACACTAACATTAACCCTAACCCTAACCATCACACTAAACCTAAACCTCACCCTCACGCTAAACCTCCCCTCACTGTAAACCTCACCCTAACCCTTAGCCTCACCCTAACCCACACCCTAACCCTCATCCTAACACTAAACCAAAACCTAATCCTCAACCTAATGCTCACCCTAACCGTAACCCTAACTTTAACCCTCACACTAACCATCACTCTAACCCTAAATCTAACCCTAACACTCACACTAACCCTAAACCTCACCCTAACCCTATCGCTACACCTCATTCTAACCCTCATCCTAAACCTAACCCTAACCCTCACCCTAACCCTAACCCTAACCCTCACCCTAAACCTAACCCTATGCCTCACCCTAACCCTAACCTTCACCCTCACCCTGGCCCTCACACTACCCCTAATCCTAACATTCACCCTCACTCTACCCTTACCCTCACCCTAACCCTACCCCTAACTCTTACCCTAAACCTCACACTAAACCTAACCCTCACCATAACCCTAAACCTACCCCTCACCCTAACCCTCACCTTAACCCTAACCCTTACCCTCACCCTCACGTTAGCCCTCACCCAACCCCTAATCCTAACACTTACCCTCACCCTAACCCTAACACTCACCCTCACCCTATCCCTCACCCTAACTCATATCCTCACCCTAACCCTAACCCTAACCCTGACCGTAACTCTCACACTACCCCTAACGCTAACCGGAACCCTCAATGTAAACTTAAACCTACCCCTAACACTAACACTAACGCTGACCCTAACCCTCACAGTAACCCTAACCCTAACCCTCACCCTAAAACTAACACTCAACTTAAGCCTCACCCTATCATTATGCCTACCGCTAACCCTCACACAAACCCTAACCCTCACCCTAATTCTAACCCTACCCTCACCCTAACCCAAACCCTTACCCTAACCCTAACTATCACCCTCAGCCTAACCCTAACGCTCACCCACACCGTAGCCCTCACTGTCACCTTAACACTCACATTCAACCTAACACTCACCCTCACCCTAAATATCAACCTAACCCTAATCCTAACCCTCAACCTCACCCTCAGGCTATCCCTAACCCTAACCCTCACACTCAACCTCACCCTCACCCTCACCCTACCCTAACCTCAACCTCACCCTAGCCCTAACCCAAGCCCTCAACGTAACCCTCACACTAACACTCATGATAATCCTAAAACTCATTCTCACCCTAAACCTCATTATAACCCTTACCATCACCCTAAACTTTAGCCTTACCCTAACCCTCACCGTAACCCTAACCTTAACCCTAAACCTCACCCTTACCCTCACCTTAACCCTCACCCTAACCCTAACACTAACCCTCACCCTCATCCTAAACCTAACCCTAACCCTAACCCTAACCCTCACCCTCACCCTAACCCTAACCCTAACGCTCACACTAAACCTAACCCTCAACCTAACCCTAAAACTACCCCTCACACTTACCCTAACCCTAACCCTAAACATCACCCTAGTCTTCACCCTAACCCTAATCCTAACACTCACCCTCAACCTAACCCTAAACCTCACCCTAACCCTAAACCACAACCATACCCTAATCCTCAACCTAACAATAACCCTCACCATAACCCTTACCCTAAACCTAAACCTAAACCTCAAGCTAACCCTCAAGCTAACAATAACCCTAACCCTAGCCCTCACCCTCACCCTAAACTTCACCCTCAAACGTACCCTCAACCTAACCTTCACCCTAACCCTAAACGTAACCCTAACCCTCACCCTCACCATCACCCTCAACCTAAACCTAAACCTAACCCTAATCCTAACACTAACCATAACCCTCACCCTCACCCTCACCATAACCATAACCCTAACCCTCACCCTAATGCTAATCCTCACCCTCACCTTCACCCTCAGCCTAACCAAAACCCTAATACTAACACTAACCATAAACCTCACCCTCACCCTAACACTAATCATAACACTCACCCTCACCCTAACCCTCACACTAATCCTTACCCTCACCCTAACCCTAGCCCTAAACTTCAATCTAAACCTAACCCTAACCCTACCCCTCACCCTAACCCTAACCCTAATCCTAACCTTCTCCCTAAACCTAACCCTAACCTTCACCCTCACCGTAACATTCACCGTTACCCTAACACTCACCCGACCCGTAACTCTCACCCACACCTTAACCCTCACACTAACCCTAGCCCTCATCACCCTAACCCTAACCCTTACCCTAACCCTCAGCCTAACCCTAACCTTACCTAACTGAAACCCTCACCCTCACCCTTACGCTCACCCTAACCCTCACCCTCACCCTCACCCGCACCCTAACCCTAAACCTAATGCTAACTGTCACCCTCACCTTTATCCTCAGCCTAACCCTAACCATAACACTAATCCGAACCCTCACCCTCACCCTCAGCCTAACCCTAACCCTTAAACTAACCCTCACCTTAACACTTACCCTCACTATAACCCTCACCCTCAACCTCACACTCACCCTCAGCCTAACCCTAAACCTAATCCTAACCCTCACCCTCACCCTAACCCTCAACCTAAACCTAACACTAAACCTCACCCTCACCCTCACCCTCACCCTAACCCTATCCCTCACCCTCACCCTATAACTAACCCAAAACCTATCCGTCACTCTGAGCCTAAACCTCACACTAAACCTTACCCTCAACCTAGCCCTAACACTAACCCTAACCATCATGCTAAAACTAACACTCACCTTAACCCTAATCCTACACCTCACCCTAAACCTCACCCTAACCCTAACAGTAACCCTAAACCTAGCCCTCACCCTACCCCAAATCCTAACATTCTTGCTCACCCTAACCCTAAACCTCACCCTAACCCTAAACCACAATCTCACCCTAACCCTATCCCTAACCCTAAACTTAAACCTTACCCTCAGCCTCATGCTCACCCTAAGCCTCACCCTCACACTCACCCTAACCTTAAACCTAACACTATCCCCCAAGCTAACTTTAATCCTAACCCTAATCCTAACCCTAACCCTCAACCACACCCTCATCGTCACCCTAACCCTAACTGTTACCCAAACACTAACCCTCACCCTAACCCTAATCCTAACCCTCACCCTCACCCTAAACCTCATCCTAACCCTAAACCTCACCCTAACCCTTACCCTCCAGCTTACCTGCACCCTAAACATAACCCGAAAACTAACCCTAACACTAACCCTCATGCTAACCCTCACCCTAACACTCACGATAACGCTAACAATCACTCTCACCCTAACCCTAACCCTAACCCTCAACCTAACACTCACCCTCATCCTAAAACTAACCCTAACCCTAACACTCACCCTTATCCTCACACTCACCCTAAGGCTTACCCTAATCCTCACTCTCACCCTATCCCTCACCCTAACCCTTACCCTCACCATAACACTAACACTAACCCTAACCCTTACCATCACACTAAACCTAGCCCTCACCCTCACCCTAAACATACCCTCACCATAAATCTCACTCTAACCCTTAGCCTCACCCTAACACTTACCCTAAGCCTTAGCCTCACCCTAACCCTCATCCAAACCCTAAGCCTTACAATAATCCTCAACCTAATGCTCACCCTAACCGTAACCCTAACCTTAACACTCACCCTAATCATCACCATAACCCTAAATCTTACCCTAACCCTCACACTAACCCTAATCCTCACCCTAACACTATCCCTACCCCTCATTTTAACCCTCATCCTAAACCTAACCCTAACCCTCACCCTAACCCTAAACCTAAACCTCACCCTAACCCTAACCCTACCCCTCACCCTAACCCTAACCCTAACCCTCACCCTGACACTGGCCCTCACACTACCCCTAATCCTAACACTCTCCCTCACTCTAACCCTTACCCTCACCCAAACCCTAACCCTAACTCTACCCATAAACCTCACAATAAACCTATCCCTCACCCTAACCCCAAACCTAAGCCTCACCCTAACCCTAACATTAACGCTAACGCTTACCCTCACCCTCACGCTAGCCCTCACCCAACCCCTAATCCTAACAGTTACCCTCACCCTAACTCTAACCCTCACCCTCACCATAACCCTCACACTAACTATTATCCTCAACCTAACCCTACCCCTAACCCTGACCCTAATTCTCACACTAACCCTAACTCGAACCCGAACCCTAACCTTAAACTTACACCGAACCCTAACACTAACCCTGACCCTAAGCCTCACCCTAACCCTAACATTAACGCTACTGCTTACCCTCACCCTCACGCTAGCCCTCACCCAACCCCTAATCCTAACACTTACCCTCACCCTAACTCTAACCCTCACCCTCACCATAACCCTCACACTATTATCCTTAACCTAACCCTACACCTAACCCTGACCCTAACTCTCACACTAACCCTATCTCGAACCCAAACCCTAACCTTAAACTTACCCCGAACCCTAACACTAACTCTGACCCTAACCCTCACAGTAAACCAAACCCTAACCCTCACACTAAACCTAACCCTACCTCTCACTCTAACCCTCACCCTAACCCTAACCCTAAACCTAACCCTCAACATAACTCTAACCGTAACCCTCACCCTCAGCGTAACCCTCACTGTCACCCTAACAGTCTCCCTAACCCAAACCCTCACCCACAACTTAACCCTCACCCTAAACATCACCCCAATTCTAACCCTCATCCTAACCCTAACCCTTACCAAACCGACACCCTCACCCTTACCCTCACTCTATCCCTAACCCTAAACAAACTACCTAACCCTTACCTACATAAACCCTCACCCTCACCCTCACCCACACCCTAACCCTCGCCCTCACGCAAGCCCTCCTCCTAACCGTAATACAAACCATAATCCTCACCCTCACCATCACCCATCACTCTAAACCTAACCCTAACCTTCACCCTCACCCTAACCTGACCCTTAACCTCAACCTCAACCTAAGCCTAATTCTAACCCTAACCCTCACACTAACCCTAACCCTCAACATAACCCTAACCCTACCCCTCTCCCTAACACTCACCCTAACCCTCTCACCCTAATCCTAAACCTAACCCCCACCCTCAACCTAACACTCACTGTCACCCTATCCTTCACCCTAAACCTAACCCTCAGCCTCACCCTAACCGTAAGCCTAACCCTAACCCTAAGCCTAACCCTCACGCTCACCCTAAACCTCACCCTAAACCTTACCCTCACCCTCACCCTAAAGCAAACCCTAAACATAAGCCTCACAGTAAACCTAACCCTCACCTAACCCTAAACCTCAACTTCATCCTAACACTAAACCTAAACCTAACACACATCCTATCCCTAACCCACAGCCTCACCCTCACCCTCAGACTAACCTTAACGCTAACTCTTACCCTCACCCTCACCTCTTATATTCACACTCACCATATCCCTAATGCTAAACCGAACACTCACCCTCAACCTAACCCTCACCCTCACCTTAACCCTAACCTTCACCCTCTCGCTATCCCTAAACCTAACCCACAAACTAACCCTAACCCTAACCCTCACCCTATCCCTAAAAATCATCCTAACCCTAACACTAACCCTCACCGTCAACCTCACCCTAACCCAAACACTAACCTTCACCTTAACCCTCACCCTAACACTAACGCTAACCCTAAACCTCACCCTCAACCTAAACCTCACCCTAACACTTACCCTCACCCTAAATCTAACGCTAAACCTAACCCTAATCCTCACACTTACCCTAACCCTAACCTAACCCTAACCCTCACCCTCACCCAACCCTAGCCCTCACCCGAAAGCTAACCCTAACCCTCACTCTCACCCACACCCTCACCCTAATCCTTACTCTCACCCTAACCCTGACCCTAACCCTCACTCTAACTCTCACCCTAACCCTAAACTTAACCCTCACCCCAACCCTCACACTAGCTCTAACCCTAACCCTAACCCTCACTGGAACGCTAAACCTAACCCTAAACCTAACACTTACACTAACCCTCACCGTCATCCTAACCGTCACCCTAACCCTAACCCTCACACACATACTTACCTTCACTCTCACCTGAACCCTCACCCTCACCCTAAACCTCAACCTCACCCTAAACTTCACACTAACACTAAACCTCACCCTCACCTTAAAACTCACCCTTACCCTCACACTCACCCTAAGCATAACCCTAAACCTAACCCTAATCCTAAACCTAAGCCTCCCCATCATCCTCACTCTAACCCTAAACCTAATTCTAACCATCAGACAACCATCACCTTAACCCTAACCCAAACTCTAAACCTTAGCCTAAACCTAACTCTCATCCCATCCCTAATCCTAACCCTCACACTCAACTAACCCTAACCTTCACTGTAACCCTTACCCTCACCCTAAACCTAATGCTAACCTTAACCCTAACCCTCACCGTAACCATTATCCTGACACTAACCCTAGCCCTAACTCTAACCCTAATCCTCAAAATAACCCTACCCCTCACCATAGCCCTAACCCTACCCCTCACCCTAACCCTAACCCTCACCCTAACCCTCAACCTCACACTAATCCTCACTGGCACCCAACCCTCACCCTAAACCTAACCCTCAACCACACCTTAACTAGAACCCTCACCCTCACCCGAACCCTCACGAAATCGAACCCTCACCCTAAACATCACCCTCACCTTAACCCTCACCCTAACACTAAGCCTAACCCTCATCCTAACCTTAACCCTCACCCTAACTCTCACCTTCAACCTAATCCTCACACTAACCCTAACCCTCACCCTAACCCTAACCCTCACCCTAACCCTAACCCTCACCCAACCCTAGCCCTCACCCGAACGCTAAGCCTCACCCTCAATCTCACCCTCACCCTCACCCTAACCCTTACTCTCACCCTAACCCTAACCCTAAACCTCTCTCTAATTCTCACCCTAACCCTAAAAGTAACCCTCACCCTAACCCTAAACCTAAACCTCACCCTAACGCTAACCCTAACCCTAACCCTCACGGGAATGCTAAAAGTAATGCTAAACCTAACACTTACACTAACCTTCACCGTCACCCTAACCATCCCCAAACTCTAACCCTCACACACACCCTTACCTTCACACTCAACTGAACACTCACCCTCAACCTAAACCTCAACCACACCCTAAACTTCACACTAACACTAAACCTCACCCTAACACTCACCCTCACCCTAAAACTCACCTTTACCCTCACCCTCACCCTAAGCTTAACCCTAAACCTAACCCTAATCCTAAACCTAAGCCTCACCATCACCCTCACCCTAACCTTAAACCTAATCCTAATCCTCAGGCTCACCCTCACCTTAACCCTAACCCTAACCCTTAACCTAACCCTAACACTAACCCTAACCCTAATCCTAACTCTCACACTCACCCTAACCCTAAACCTAAATGTAACCCTCACCCTCACCCTAAACCTAACACTAACCCTAACCATCACCCTCATCCTAACCCTCACACTAACCATTACTCTCACACTAACCCTAACCCTAACTCTAACACTAACCCTCACAATAACCCTAACCCTCACCATAACCCTAACCCTACACCTCACCCTAACCCTCACCCTATCCCTAACCCTCACTCTAACACTAACCCTAACCCTCAACCTCACATTAATCCTCACTGTCACCCTAACCCTCACCCTAAACCTAACCCTCACCAACACCCTAACCCATACCCTCACCCTCACCTTCACCCTCACCCAACCCTCACCCTCACCCTAAACATCACCATAACCTTAACCCTCACACTAACCCTAATCCTAACCCTCACCCTAACCCTCACCCACACCCTAACCCTCACCTTCATCCTAATCCTCACCCTATCCCTAACCCTAAACAAACTACCTAACCCTTACCTACCTAAAACCTCATCCTCACCCTCACCCACACCCTAACCCTCGCCCTCACACAATCCCTCCTCCTAACCGTAATACTAACTGTAAACCTCATTCTCACCCTCACCCCTCACTCTAAACCTAACCCTAACCCTAACCCTCACCCTCACCCTAACCTGACCCTTAACCTCAACCTCAACCTAAGCCTAATTCTAACCCTAACCCTCACACTAACCCTAACCCTCAAAATAACCCTAACCCTTCCCCTCACCCTAGCATTCACCCTAACCCTAACTCTCATACTAACCCTAAACCTAACCCCCACCCTCACGCTAACACTCACTGTCACCCTATCCTTCAGCCTAAACCTAACCCTCAGCCTCACCCTAACTGTAAGCCTAACCCTAACCCAAACCCTAACCCTCACTCTCACCCTAACACTCACCCTAAAACTTACCCTCACCCTCACCCTAAAGCTAACCCTAACCATAACCCTCACACTAAACCTAACCCTCACCTAACCCTAACACTCACCCTCATCATAACCCTAACCCTAAACCAAACACACACCCTAACCTTACCCTAACCCTAAACCTGACCCTAACCCTAGTGCTCACCGTGACCCTAAACATACACCTCACACTAACCCTCACCCTAACCCTCACCCTAACCCTAAACCTCAGCCTCATCCTCACCCTCAGACTAACCTTAACGCTGTCTTACCCTCACCCTCACCTCTAACACTCACACTCACTATATCCCTAATGCTAAACCTAACACTCACCCTCACCCTAACCCTCAACCTAATCCTCACCCTAAACCTAACCCTAACCCTCACCCTAGCGCTAACCCTAACCCTAACCCTCACTGGAACGCTAAACCTAACCCTAAACCTAACACTTAAACTAACCCCCACCTCATCCTATCCGTCACCCTAACCCTAACCCTCACACACACCCTTAACTTCACCCTCACCCGAACCCTAACCCACACCCTAAACCTCAACCTCACCCTAAACTTCACACTAACACTAAACCTCACCTTAAACCTCACCCTCACCTTCACCCTAAAACTCACCCTTACCCTCAAACTCACCCCAAGCTTAACCCTAAACCTAACCCTAATCCTAAAACTAAGCCTCACCATTACCCTCACCCTAACCCTAAACCTAATCTTAACCCTCAGCCTCACCCTCACCTTAACCCTAACCCGAACATTAAACCTTAGCCTAAACCTAACCCTCACCCTATCCCTAATCCTAACCATCATACTCACCCTAACCCTAACCCTAACCTTAACCCTCACCCTCACCCTAAATCTAACACTAACCCTAACGCTCACCCTCATCCTAACCCTCACCCTAACCATTACCCTCACACTAACCCTAACCCTCACCCACACACTCACCTTCACCTTCACCCGAACCTGAACCCTCACCCTAAACTTCAAACGCACCCTAAACTTCACACTAAACCTAAACCTCACCCTAACCCTAACCCTCGCCCTGAACCTCACCCTATAACTTACCCTTACCCTCACCCTCACTCTAAGCCTAACCCTAAAACTAACCCTAATCCTAAACCTAAGCCTCACCATCACCCTCACCCTAACCCTAACCCTAATCCTAAAACTCAGCCTCATCCTCACATAAACCCTAAACCTAACCCTAAACCTTAGCCTAACCCTAAGCCTCACCCTAACCCTAATCGTAACACTCAAGTTCACCCTAACCCTAACCCTAACCCTAACCCTCACCCTCACCCTAAACCTAACGCTAACCCTAACTCTCACCCTCACCCTAACCATCACCCTAACCCTTATCCTCATACTAAACCTAACCCTAACTCTAACCCTAACCATCACACTAACCCTAACACACACCATAACCCTAAACCAACCGCTCAACCTAACACTCACCCTAACACTAACCCTCACCCTAACCCTAAACCTAACCCCCACCCTCGCCCTAACACTCACTATCACCCTAACCCTCACCCTAAACCTAACCCTCACCCACCACCTAACTTTCACCCTCACCCTCACCCAAACCTCACCCTCAACCTAAACATCACCCCAAACTTAACCCTCACCCTAACCCTATTCCTAACCCTCACTCTAACCCTCACCCTCACCCTAACCCTCAACATGACCCTAATCCTCACCCTATCCCTAACCCTAACACTTACCTACCGAAACCCTCACCCTCACCCTCACCCTAACCCTCGCCCACACGCAAGCCCTCACCCTAACCCTAATCCTACCCATAACCCTCACCCTCACCCAAACACTCACCCTCAGCCTTACCCTAACCCTAACATTAATCCTAACACTAACCCTCACCCTCACACTAACGCTTACCCTAACCCTAAACCTAACCGTCAGCCTCACCTTATACATTACCCTAACCCTGACCCTAACCCTCACACTAACACTCACCACAGCACTCACACTCAACATAATCCTCACGCTCACCCTAACCCACAACCTAACCCTTACACTTACCCTAATCCTACACCTACCCCTCACTCTAACCCTCACACTAACCCTAAACCTAACCCTAACCCTCACCCTAGAACTCACCCTAAACCTAATCCTAACCCTAACCCTCACACTAATCCTTATGCTCACACTAACCCTAACCATCAACCTCAACCTAACTCTAACCCTCACCCTGACCCTCAACATACACCTCACACTAAACCTCACCCTAACTCTAATCCTCAGCCTCACCCTCACCCTCGGAATAACCTTAAAGCTAACTCTTACCCTCACCCTCAACACTTACACTCACACTCACCATATACCTTATGCTAAACCTAACACTCACCCTCACCCTAACCCTCAACCTAACCCTCACCCTCACCCTAACCCTAACCCTCACCCTCACACTAATCCTAAACCTAAACCACAACATAACCCTAACCCTAACCCTCACCCTATCCCTAAACCTCACCCTAACCCTAACACTAACCCTCACCGTCAACCTCACCCTAACCCAAACCCTAACCTTCACCTTAACCCTCTCCCTAACACTAACGCTAACCCTACACCTCACCCTCAACCTAAACCTCACCCTAACCCTTACCCTCACCCTAAATCTAACGCTAAACCTAACCCTAACCCTCACACTTAACCTAACCCTAACCCTAAACCTAACCCTCACCCTAACCCTCACCCTCACCCAACCCTAGCCCTCAGGCGAACGCTAACCCTAACCCTCACTCTCACCCTAATCCTTTCTCTCACCATAACTCTACCCCTAACCCTCACTCTAACAATCACCCTAACCCTAAACGTAACCCTCATCCTAACCCTAACCCTCACCCTCACCCTAATGATAAACCTAACCATAACCCTCACTGGAACGCTAAACCTAACCCTAAACCTAACATGTACACTAACCCTCACCGTCACCCTAACCATCACCCTAACCCTAACCCTCACACACACCCTTACCTTCACCCTCACGCGAACCCTCACCCTCACCCTAAACCTCAACCTCACCCTAAACTTCACACTAACACTAAACCTCACCCTAACCCTCACCCTCACCCTCACTCTAAAACTCACCCTTACACTCAAACTCAACCTAATCATAACCCTAAACCTAACTCTAATCCTAAACCTAAGCCTCATCATCACCCTCACCCTAAGCGTAAACAAAATCCTAACCCTCAGCCTCACCCTCACCTTAACCGTAACCCAAACTCTAAACCTTAGCCTAAACCTAACCCTCACCATATCCCTAATCCTAACCCTCACACTCACCCTAACCGTAACCTCACCCTAAATCTAATGCTAACCTTAACCGTCACACTCACCCTAACCATTATCCTCACACTAACCCTAACCCTAAATCTAACCCTAACCCTCACAATAACCCTAACCCTCACCCTAACCCTCACCTTAAACCAAACCCTAACCCTCAACCTCACACTAATCCTCACTGGCACCCAACCCTCACCCTAAACCTAATCCTCACCCACAACTTAACCCGAACCCTCACCCGAACCCTCACCCGAACCCTCACGCGACCCTCACCCTCACCCTAAACCTCACCCTAACCTTAACCCTCACCCTACACCTAATCTTAACCCTCATACTAATCCTCACCCTCACCCTAACCCTCACCTTCAACCTAATCCTCACACTAACTCTAACCCTCACCCTAACCCTCACCCTAACCCTAAACCTCACCCTCACCCTCACCCTACCTGAAACCTTAACCCTAACTCTCACCCTAAATTTAACTCTCAACTTAACCCAACCCTAACTCTCAATCTGTTCCTCACCCTAAACCTAAAACTAACTGTAACACTGACCCTCACCCTCATCCTAACCATCATCCTAAACCTTACCGTTATCCTAAACCTCATCCTAAACCTAAACCTAACCCTAACCCTCACGCTAACCCTCACGGTAACCCTAACCCAAATTATAACCCTCAACCTAAACCTCACCCTAACCCTACCCCTACCCGTAATCCTCACCTTCACGCAAACCCTCACCCTAACCCTTACCCTCACCCTAAACCTAACGCTAACCCGCACACTAACCCTAACCCTCACCCTTACCCTAAACCTACCCCTAACACTAAAGCTAACCCTAACTCTAACCCTAATCCTCACCCTAACCCTAACGCTAACCCTAACCCTCACCCTAACCCTAACCCTCAGGTTCAAGCTCAACCTGTCTAACCCCAACCCTAATCCTAATCCTAACCCTAAACCACACCCTCACCCTCATCCTAACTATAACCCTAACCCAAACCCTAACCCTCACGCTCACATTAACCACACCCTCAACCTCACCCTTACCCTCACCCTCACCTTAACACTCACGATAACCCTAACCCTCACTCTCACCCTAAACCTCACCCTAACAATTACCCTCACCCTAACTCTAACCCTAACCCTAACCCTCACACTAAACCTAGCTCTCGCCCTAACCCTAGCGATACTACTCACACTAACCCTCACCCTAACCCTAACCCTAACACTCACCCTAAACCTAATGCTAACCCTAACCCTCCACATCACCCAAGCCCTCAATCTTATCCTAACCGTAAGCCTAAATTTCACACCCAACCAAATCCTCAGACTAACCCTAACCCTCAACCTAACCGTAACCCTCACCCTCACTGTCACCCTCACCTTCAGCCTAACCCCAACCCTAACTCTGTAACTTACCCTAACCCTCAACCTCACCCACACCTTCACCCTCACCCTACACCTAACCCTCACCCTAAACCTACCCCTCACCCTAATCCTAACCCTAATAACGCTCACACTCACCCTCACCCTAACCCTAAACCTAACCCTCAGCCTCACCCTAACCGTAAGCCTAACCCAACCCCTAACACTAACCCTCACTCTCACCATAACCCTCACCCTAAACATTACCCTAAACTTCACCCTAAATCTAACCCTAACCATAACCCTCACACTAAACCTACACCTCACCCTAACCCAAAACCTAGCCCTCACCCTCACTCTAAACTTTACCCTCATCATAACCCTAAACCTAAAACTAACTCACCCTAACCCTAACCCTAACCATAAACCTCACCCTAACACTAACCCTCACCCTAACCCTCACCCTCACCCTAACCCTCAACCTCAGCCTAACACTAAGCCTAAGCCTAACCCTCACACTAACCCTCACACTCACCCTCACCCTAACTCTAATCCTAAACTTAACACTATTCTTAACCTCAACCTAAGCCTCACCCTCACCCTAACCCTAACCCAAATCCTCACACTAACCCTCACCCTAACCCTAACTCTAACCTTAATGCTCACCCTCACCCTAACCCTAACTCTAACCCTAAAACTCACCCTAAACCTAACCTTCACCCTCACCCTCAACCTCACCGTAAATCTAGCCCTAAACCTAACAATAATACTAATCCTAAACCTAACCCTAACCCTAACCCTCACCCTCAGCCTCAACCTCCCAACACAGTTATCCCTACCCTAACACTAACAATAACCCTAATCCTAAGCCTAACCCTAAACCTAATTCTAATCCTCACCCCCACAGTCACCCTCAGCCTAACCCTAACCCTAACCCTAACCCTAACACTAACCCTAAACCTAAACCTAACCCTAAATCTAACCCTAAACCTAACCCTAATCCTCAGCCTCACCTGCACCCTAACCCAAACTCTAACCCTAACCCTCACCCTAACTCTAAGCGTAATCCTAACCCTAACCCTAAGCCTCACACTCACCCTCACCCTAACCCTAATCCTAAACCTAACCCTATCTCTAACCCTAACATTCATCCTATCCTTCACCCTAGCCCTCACCCTAACCCTAACCCTAAACCTCATCCTAAACCTGACACTAACTATATCCGTAACCCTCATCTTAACCCAAACCCTAACCCTCACCCTCATGCTCAGCCTAAGCCAAAGCCTAAGCCTAACCCTAACCCTCATCCTAACCCTAACACTAACCCTATCCCTAAACCTAAATCTCACCCTCAACCTAACCCTAACTCTAACCCTAACACTAACAATAACCCTAAGCCTCACCCTAACCATAATCCTCACCCTAAACCTAAACCTCAACCTAAAACTTACCCTCACGCTACCACTAACCCTAACCCTAACACTAACCCTCATACTAACACTAACCATAACCTCAGCCTAACATTAAACCTAACCCTCAACCTAAACCTAACACTCACGCTCAATGTAACCCTCACTATAACCCTAACCCAAACCATCACCCTAACCCTAATCCTCACCCACACCCTCACCCTCAGCCTAAACCTAAGCTTAACCCTAAACCTCACCCTAAACCTCCCCCAACCCTAACCCTAACACTAAACCTCAACCTCTGCCTAACAATAACCCTAACCCTAAACCTCAACCTAACCATAAACTTCACCCTCACCCTCAACCTCACCGTAACTCTAACCCTAACCCTAAAAATAACACTAGCCCTAACCGTCACCCTCAGCCTCACCCTCACGGCAAACTAAACCATAACCATAACACTAACAATAACACTAACCCTAAGCCTAACCCTATCCCTAACCCTAAACCTAACCCCCACCCTCACCCTCAGTCTAACCCTAAGCCTAACCCTAACCCTAACCCTAACCCTCACCGTAACCCCAACCCTAACCGTAAAACAAACCCTAACCCTAAACCTAGCCCTAAATGTAACCCTAAACCCAAACCTAATCCTCAGGCTCACACTCACCCTAACCCAAACTCTAATGCTAACAGTCACGCTAACTCTCAGTCTTACCCTAAACCTAAACCTAATCCTCACTCTCACTCACACCCTAACCCTAATCCTAAACCTAACCCTATCCCTAACCCTAACGCTCACCCTAACCCTCACCCTAGCCATCACCCTAACCCTAATCCTAACCCTAAACCTCATCCTAACCCTGACCCTAATCCTAACCCAAACCCTAAGCCTAACCCTAAACCTAATCCTCAACCTCAGGCTCCGCCTAAGCCTAAGCGTAAGCGTAAGCCTAACCCTAACCCTAACCCTCGCTAACCCTAACCATAACCCTAAACCTAACTCTAAACCTAAATCTCACCCTCACCCTAACCCTAAGACTAACCATAACCCTAACCCTAAAAATAACCCTAAACCTCACCCTCACCCTAACCCTAAGACTAACCCTAACCCTAACCCTAAAAATAACCCTAAACCTCACCCTAACCATAATGCTCACCCTAACCCTAACCCTTAACCTAACAATTACCCTCACATTAACACTAACCGTAACCCGAACACTAAGCCTCACACTAACCCTAACTATCACCCTAACCCTATACCTCACCCTAACACTAATCCTAAACCTCAACCCAACCCTAGCCCTAACCCTAATACTCATCCTCACAGTAAACCTCACACTAAGCCGAACACTAATCCTCAATCTAACCCTCACCCTCACCCTAACCCTAACCCTAACCCTTGCCCTAACCCTAACCCTTACCCTTACCGTAACCCTCACCTTCAGCTTAATCCTCACCTTACCCTTACTGTCACCCCCAACCTAACCCTCACCCTAAGCCTAACCCTCACCCTAACACTAACTCTACCCATAAACCTCACCCTCACCCTAATCCTAACTCTAACCCTAACCCTAACACTAAACCAAACACTAAGCCTAACCCTAACCCTCACCCTCACCCTCACCGTAAACCTTACCCTAACCAGACCACTCACCCTCACCCTAACCCTAATCTTAACCCTAAACCTGAACCTAATCCTAACCCTCAACCTCACCGTAACCCTTACCCTAACCCTCACCCTAACCGTAAACTTAACCAGAATCTTACTCTCACCCTAACCCTAACCCTAACTCTGACCTTAACCCTAACATTAAAACTCACCCTCACCCTAGCCCTCACCCTAATCCTAATCCTAACCCTAACCCTCATCCTAACCATCACCCTAACCCTTAACCTAACACTCACACTAACCCTAAACCTCACTCTAAACCTGACCATCAGCCTAACCCTAAACCTAACCCTAACACACACACTCACCCTCACTCTAACCTTAATCCTAACCCTAACCCTCACCCTCACCCACACCCTCAGTGTAACAATAAGCCAAAAACACACCCAAACCCTAACCCTCACAATCACCCTAACCCTTACCCTAATCCTAATCCTAACCCTAACCCTAACGCTCACCCTCAGCCTCAACTTAACCCTAACTCTAACCATAAACCTCACCCTCACCCGAACCCTAAACCTAACCCTAACCTTAAATCTCACCCTAAACATCACCCTCACCCTAGCTCTCACCCTAAACCTAATCCTAACCCTAACCCTCATCCTGACCTTCCCCATAAACCTAACCTTAAATCTCACCCTAATTCTAACCCTCACCCTCATGCTCAGTTTAACACTAAGCCTAAGCCAAAACCTTACCCTAACCCTCACCCTCACCCTAGTCCTCACCCTAACACAAATCCTTACCCTAACACTCAACCTAACCCTAAACCTCACCCTCACCATAACCCTTACCCTAACCCTAACCCTGACCCTCACCCTAACCCTAATCTTAACACTAAACCTCAACCTAACCCTAACCCTTAACCTCACTGTAACCATGACCCTAACCCTCAACCTAACCCTAAACTTAACCTGAACGCTACTCTCACCCTAACCCTAACCCTTACTCTCATCCTAACCCTAACATTAAACCTCAACCTAACCCTAGCCCTCACCATAATCCTAATCCTAACCCTTACCCTCACACTCACCCGCGCCCTCAGTGTAACCCTAAGCCTAATCCTAACTCTAACCCTAACCCTCACACTCACCTTAACCCTTACCCTAATCCTAATCCTAACCCTAACTCTCACCCTCACCCTCAGCCTCATCTTAAGCCTAACTCTAACCCTAAACCTCAACCTCACCATAACCCCAACCCTAAAACTAACCCGATTCCTCACCCTAACCCTAACTCTAACCCTAAACCTCACCCTTACCCTAACCCTAAACATAACCCTAAAACTCACCATAACCCTAACCTTCAACCTCACCCTCAACCTCACTGCAAATCAATCCCTAACCCTCACAATAATCCTAACCCTAACCCTAACTCTAAACCTAAGCCTCAATCTCACCCTAACCTTAAACCTAAACCTCAACCTCAGCCTCACCCTCACCCCAAACTTAACCATAACCATAACACTAACATTAACCCTAACCCTAAGCCTAACCCTAACCTTAACTCTAATCCTCACCCCCACAGTCACCCTCAGCCTAACCATCTCCCTATCCCTAACCTTAACACTAACCCTATCCCTAAACCTAAGGCTAAATTTAACCCTTAACCTAACCCTAATCCTCAACCTCAACTGCACCCTAAACCAAACCCTAACCCTAACCCTCACCCTAACTCTCAGGCTAAACCTAAACCTAACTCTAAGCCTCACACTCAACCTCAGCCTAACACTAATCCTGAACCTAACCCTATCCCTAACCCTAACCCTCAACCTAGCACTCACCCTAACACT
Organism: Dipodomys merriami; assembly: GCF_024711535.1. Lineage (NCBI taxonomy): Eukaryota > Metazoa > Chordata > Mammalia > Rodentia > Heteromyidae > Dipodomys > Dipodomys merriami. The sequence continues at coordinate 2,999,581 of NW_027206579.1, forward strand.
CACCCTAACCTTAACCCTAACCCAAAACCTCATCCTAAACCTGACAGTAATCATAACCCTAAACCTCACCCTAACCCGAACCCTCATGCTCGGCCTAAGCCTTAACCTCAGCCTAAGCCTAACCCTAACCCTCACCCTAACCCTAACCCTAACACTAACCCTAACTCTAACCATAAATCTCACCCTCACACTCACCCTAACCCTAAATCTAAACCTACCATAACCCTAACAATAACCATAACCCTCACCCTAACCATAATCCTCACCCTAACCATAATCATCACCCTAACCCTAAAACTCACCCTAAAACTTGCCCTCACCCTAGCACTAACCCTAATCGGAACACTAACCCTCACAAAAACCCTAACCTTAACTCACCCTAACCACAACCCTAACCTGAAACCTCAACCTAAGCCTAATCCTCATGCTCAACTTAACCCTAATCCTAACCATAATCCTTACCCTAAACCTAACCCTCATACTAACACTTACCCTCACCCTAACACTAACCCTAATCCGAATCCTATGCCTAACCCTAACCCTCACCCTCACGCTCACCGTAACTATAACCCTAACATTAATGCTAACAATAACTCTAAGCCTAACCCTAACCTTCACCCTAACCATAACCCTCACAATTACCCTAAGCTCACCCTAACACCCTCACCCTAAAACTAACCCTATCCCTACCACTAACCCTCACACTAACCCTAACAATCACCCTAACACTAAACCTCACCCTAAATCTAACCCTAAACGTCACCCTCACCTTAGCCCTCACCCTAACCCTAACCCTCATCCTCACCCTAAACCTCACACTAACCCTAACACTTATCCTCAATATAACCCTCACTCTCACTCTAAACCTAACCCTAACCCTCACCCTAACCCTAACCCTCACCCTTACCATAAACCTCACCCTCAGTCTAACCTTCAACTTTACCCTTAGCGTAACCCCCACCCTAACCCTCACCGTAAACCTAACTCTACCCTTAAACCTCACTCTCGAAACCTAACTCTAAACCTAACCCTAACACTAAACCTCACCCTAAACCTAACCCTAAACCTTATCCTCAACCAAACGCTCAGCCTAACCCTAAGCCTAAGACTAACACTTACCCTAAACCACACCCTCACCCTAGCCCTCACCCTAACCCTAATACTAAAACTAACCCTCATCCTAACCTTCACCCTAACCCTAACCCTAACCATCACCCTAACTCTAATCCTCACCCCCACACTCACCCTCAGCCTAACCCTAAGCCTAAGCCTAAGCCTAACCCTAATCCTCACACTCACCCTCACCCTATCCCAAATCCTAACCCTAACTAAACACTAACCCTAAACCTCAACCTAACCCTCACCCTAATCTTAACACTAAAACCCTCGACCTAACCCTCCAACTAAACCTAAACCTAACCCTAAACCTCACCATCACCCTAACCCTAAACCTAACCCTCACCCTCACCCTCATCCTCACCATAACTCTAACCCTAACCCTAACAATAACACTAATCCTAACCCTAAAACCAACCCTAACCCTAAACCTAATGCTAACACTCACCCTCACCCTAACCCTAATACTAACCCTAACCCTAACCCTAACCCGCCCATTAACTCTCACCCTAAACCTAACCCTAACACAAACCATAACCCTAACCCTCAACCTAACCCTCACCCTAACCCTAACTCTAACCCTAAACCTCACCACCACCCAAAACCTAACTTTAACTCTAATGCAAACCCTAAACCTCACGCTAACCCTAACCGTAACCCTCACACTCACCCTCACCATAACCTTAACCCTAAACCTAACACTATCAATAACCCTAACCCAAATCTTAACCCTCAACCTAACCATAAACCTCACCCTAACCCAAACCCTGACCTAACACTTATCCTCACCCTAACACTAACCCTAACCCCAACCCTAACCCTCACACTAACCCTAACCCTAACCCTAACCCTAACCCTCAACCTAAACCTAAACCTCACGCACAACCTAACCCTAACCCTAACCATAAACCTCACGCTAACCCTAATCCTCATATTAACACTTACACTCACCCTAACACTAACCCTAATCCTAATCCTAACTCTAACCCTAACCCTCACCCTGAACCTCACTGTAACTGTAACCCTAACCCTAACGCTAACAATAACCCTAAACCCAAACCTAACCCTCACCCTAACCATAACCCTCACCATAACCCTAAGCTCACTGGAACACCCTCACCCTAACACTAAGCCTAACCCCAACACTAAGCCTCACACTAAGCCTCACCATCACCCTAATCCTAAACCTCACCCTAACACTAAACCTAAACCTCATCCTGACCTTAGCCCTCAACCTAAACCTAACACTCATCCTCACCCTAAACCTCACACTAACCCTAACATGAATCCTCAATCTAAACCTCACACTCACCCTAACCCTAACCCTAATCCTCACACTAACAGTCACCCTAACCCTAACCCTCAACTTTACCCTTACTGTCACCTTCACCCTAACCCTCACCCTAAACCTAAACCTAACCCTAACCCTCATCCTAACCATAACCCTAACCATCTCCCTAACCTTAACCCTAACCCTCACCCTAACCCTAACCCTCACCCTTACCATAACCCTCACCCTCAGCCTAACCCTCAACTTTACCCTTACCGTCACCCCCACCCTAACACTCACCCTAACCCTAAACCTCACCCTAACCCTAACTCTACCCCTAAACCTCACCCTCACCCTAACCCTAACTCTAACCCTAACCCTAAAACTAAACCTCACCTTAACCCTAACCCTAAACCCTTATCCTCAACCAAAGGCTCAGCCTAAACCAAGCCTAAGCCTAACACTTACCCTAAACCACAAGCTCACCCTGGCCCTTATCCTAACCCTAATCCAAACCCTAACCCTCATCCTAACACTCACACTAACCCTAACACTAACCATCACCGTAACTCTAATCCTCACCCCCATTCTCAACCTCAGCCTAACCCTAAGCTAAGCCTAAGCCTAACCCTAAACCTCACATTCACCCTCACCCTAACCCTAATCCTAACCCTAACTCTAACACTAACCCTAAAACTCAACCTAACCCTCACCCCAACCTCAACCCTAAAACTGACCCTAAACCTAACCCTCGACCTAACCGTCCAACTAACCCTAAACCTCACCCTCACCCTAACCCTAATCCTAACCCAAAAACTAAACCTCACCCTAACCCTAAACCTAACCCTCACCCTCACCCTAACCATAACTCTGACCCGAACCCTAACAATAACACTAATCCTAACCCTAAACCTAACCCTAACCCTAACCCTAATGCTAACACTCCCCCTCACCCTAACCCTAATCCAAACCCTCAACCTAACCCTAACCCTCACCTTCACGGTAACCCTCACCCTAAACCTAACCCTAACCTTAAACGTTACCCTAACACTAACCCTAATCTTCACCCTCAACCTAGCCCTCAACCTAACCCTACTCATAACCCTAAACCTCATCCTTACCCTGAACCTAACCGTAATCCTAACCCTCACCCTAACCTTGACCCAAACCCTGAACCTAACCCTAACCCTCATCCTAACACATACACTCACCCTAACACTAACCCTATCCTAATCCTAACCCTAACCCTAACACTCACCCTCAACCTCACCGTAAGAGTAACCCTAAACCTAACGCTAACAATAAACCTAACCCTAACCCTAACCCTCACCCTAACCATAACCCTCACCATAACCCTAAGCTCACCGTAACACCTTCACCCTAATACTAAGCCTAAACCTAACACTAACCCTCACACTAACCCTAACCATCACCCTAACACTAAACCTCACCCTAACACTAACCCTAAACCTCACCCTCACCTTAGCCCTCACCCTAACCCTAACCCTCATCCTCACCCTAAACCTCACACTAACCATAACACTTATCCTGAATCTAAACCTCACTCTCACTGTAACCCTAACCCTAACCCTCAAGCTAACCCTGACCCTCACCCTTACCATAAACCTCACCCTAAGCCTAAACCTCAACTTTACCCTTACCGTCACCCCCACCCTGACCCTAAACCTAACCCTAACCCTAACCCTAACTCTACCCCTAAACCTCACCCTCACCCTAACCCTAACTCTAACCCTAACCCTAACACTAAACCTCACCCTAAACCTATCCCTAACCCTTATCCTCAACCAAACACTCCCCCTAACCCTAAGCCTAAGCCTAACACTTACCTAACCCAAACCCTCACCCTAGCCCTCACCTTACCCTAATCCTAAACCTAACCCTCATCCTAACCCTCATCCTAACCCTAACCCTAACCATTATCATAACTCTAACCATCAACCCCGCCCTCACCCTCAGCCTAACACTAAGCCTAAGCCTAAGCCTATCCCTCACCCTCACCCTCACCCTAACCTTAATCCTAACCCTAACTCTAACATTAACCCTAAACCTCAACCTAACCCCCACCCTAACCTTAACCCTAAAACTTATCCTAACCCGAACCCTCAACCTAACCCTCCAACTAGCCCTAAACCTAACCCTAAACCTCACCCTCACCCTAACTCTAATCCTAACCCTAAACCTAAAACTCACCCTAACCCTAAACCTAACCCTCACCCTCACCCTCACCATAACTCTAACCCTAACCTTAAAAATAACACTAATCCAAACCCTAAACCTAACCCTAACCCTAACCTTAATGCTAACACTCACCCTCACCCTAACCCTAATCCTAACCCTAACCCTCATCCTAACCCTAACCCTCACCCTCACCGTAACCCTAACCCTGATCCTAAATATCACCCTAAACCTAACCCTCATCCTAACACTTACACTCACCCTAACACTAACCCTAATCCTCACCGTCAACCTAACCATCAACCTAACCATAATTGTAACCCTAATCATCATGCTAACCCTCACCCTAACCGTAATCCTAACCCTCATCTTAACTCTAACCCTAACCCTCAACCTAACCCTAACCCACATGCTCACCATAACCCTAAACCTAACCCTCACCCTAAACCTAAACTTAACCTGAACCCTCACACTCAAGATAACCCTAACCCTAACGCTCAACCTAAAGCTAACCCTCACCTTCACACTCTCCCTTACCCTAAACATAAGCCTAAGCCAAACCCTAACCCTAAACCTCACACTCACCCTAACCATTACCCTAATCCTAATCCTAACCCTAAGCCTAACCCTCACGCTCAACCTTAACCCTCACTCTAACCCTAATTCTAAAACTAACCCTAACCGTAACCCTCAACCTCAGCCTCACCCTTACCCTAACTCTAACCCTTTATCTCACACTCACCCTAAACCTAATCCTAACCCTAACCCTAAACCTCACCCTAACACTAAACCTAAACCTCACCCTCAGCCTAGCCCTCACCGTAACCCTAACCCTAACCCTCATACTAAACCTCACCCTAAAACTAACCCTAACCCTCAACCTAACACTAATCATAACCCTAACCCTCAACCTAACCCTAAACCTCAGCATACCCCTTACCTTAACCATCACCCTAAACATAAACTTAAACCGAATCAGAATTCTCAACATAACCCTAACCCTAACAATCACCTTAAACCTAACCCTAAACCTCACCCTCATCCTAGACCTCACCCTAACCCTAACCCAACCCTAACCCTCCTCCTAACCCTCCCCCTAATCCTTACCCTAACCCTCACCCTAAACCTAACACTCACACTCAACCTAAGACTCAGCCTAACCCTAAGCCTAAACCTAATCCTAACACTAACCCTAAACCTCACACTCACCCTAACCCTAACACTAATCCTAAACTTAACCTGAACCCTCACCTCACCCTAACCCTCACCCTAACCCTAACCCTAATCCTAACACTAACCCTAACCCTAACCCTCACCCTCAGCCTCAATCTAACCCTAACTCTAACCCTAAACCTCACCCACACCCTAACCCCAAATCTAACCCTAACCCTAAACCTCACCCTCAAACTATCCCTCACCCTAAACCTAATCCTAACCCTAACCCTCATCCTAAACCTCCCCATATCCCTAACCCTAACCCTCACCCTAACCCGAACCCTAACACTCACACTCACACTCAGCCAAACCCTAACCCTAACCCTAACCCTAACCCTAATCCTAAACTTATCCTTAACCCTCACCCTAACCCTAACCCTCACCCTCACCCTAAAACTAAACCTAACACTAACCCTAACCCTAAACCTCACCCTCAGCCTCACCGTAACCCTAACTCTAACCCTAAAGCTCAACCTCACCATTACCCCAACCCTAACCCTAACCCGAAACCTCCCCCTAACCCTAACCCTTACACTAACCCTAACCCTAAACCTCACCCTCATCCTAACCCTATCCCTAACCCTAAAACTCACCCTAACCCTAATCTTGAACCTCACCCTCAAAGTTATGGTAACTCTAGCCCTAACCCTAACAATAACACTAAATTTAACCCTAACCCTCACACTTACCCTCAGCCTCACCCTCACCGCAAACGAAACCCTAACCATAACACTAACAATAACCCTAACCCTAAGCCTAACCCTAAACCTAACTCTAATCCTCACCCCCAGTCACCCTCAGCCTAACCCTAAGCCTAACCCTAACCCTAAGCCTAACCCTCAACATAACCCTCACACTAACTGTAACCCTAAACCTAACCCTAAATCTAACCCTAAACCTAACCCTAAACATCAGCCTCAACTGCACCCTAATACAAACCGTAACCCTAACCCTCAACCTAACTCTAAGCCTAACCCTAACCCTAACCCTAAGCCTCACACTCACACTCACCCTAACCCTAATCCTAAACCTAACCCTATCCCTCACCCTAAACCTCACCCTAACCCTCAACCTAGCTCTTACCCTAACCTTAACCCTAACCCTAAACCTCATCCTAAACCTGACAGTAACCATAACCGTAAGCCGAACCCTAACCCGAACCCTAACCTTCACACTCATGCTCGGCCTAAGCCTAAACCTAAGCCTAACCCTAACCCTCACCCTAACCCTAACCCTAACACTAACCCTAACTCTAACCCTAAAGCTCACCCTGACCCTAACACTAATTCTAACCCTAACCCTAACCCTAAAACTAACCCTCACCCTATCACTAACCCCAACCGTAAAACTAACCCTCACACTTACCCTAACCCTAAACTCACCATAAACCTAACCCTAACCCTAACCCTCAACCTAACCCTAACATCACGCTCAACCTAACCCTAACCTCACGCTCAACGTAACCATAACCCTAACCCTGACCGTCACCCTAACTATTACCCTCAGCATAACCCTAACCCTCACCCTAACACTTACCCTCACCTTAACACGAACCCTAATCCTAATCCTAACCCTAAACCTAAGCTTCACCCTCAAAGAAACCGTAACCCTAACACTAACCCTAAAAAAAACCCTAACCTTAACCCTAACCCTCTCCCTAACCATTACCCTCAGGCTAAACCTAACCCTCACCCTAAAACTTAACCTCACCTTAACACTAACGGTAACCCAAACACTAAGCCTCACACTAACCCTAACAATCACCCTAACCCTATACCTCACCCTAACACTAACCCTAAACCTCAACCTAACCTTAGCCCTAACCCTAACCTTAACACTCAACCTCACGGTAAACCTCACACTAACCCTAACACTAATCCTCAATCTACACCTCACCCTCAACCTAACCCTAACCCTAACCCTAACCCTAACCCTCAACCTAACCCTAACCCTAACCCTTAACGTAACCCTCACCCTCAGTCTAAACCTCACCATACCCTTAGTGTCTCCCCCACCCCAATCCTCACCCTAAGCCTAACACTCAGCCTAACATTAACTCTACTCCTAAACCTCACCCTCACCCTAACCCTAATTCTAACCCTCACCCTAACACTAAACCTCACACTAACCCTAACCCTATACCTCACACTCACTATCACGCTCAGCTTAACCCTAAGCCTAAGCTAAACCCTAACCCTAACCCTCACCCTCACCCTAGCCCTCACCCTAAAACAAATCCTAACCGTAACCCTCAATCTAACCCTAAACCTCAACCTCACCCTAACCCTAATTTTAACACTAAACCTCAACCTAACCCTAACCATCAACCTCACAGTAACCCTACCCTAACCCTCACCCTAACCCTAAACTTAACCCGAATCCTACTCTCCCCTAACCATAACGCTAACTCTCACCCTAACCCTAACCCTAAACCTCACCCTCACTCTAGCCCTCACCCTAACCCTAATCCTAACCCTAACCCTCATCCTAACCCTGCCCCTAACCCTTAAACTAAACCTCAGACTAACCCTAACCCTCAACCTCAACCTCAACATCAGCCTAACCCTAATCTTAACCCTAAACCTAACCCTAACACACACACTCACTCTCACCCTAAACCTAATCCTAACCCTAACCCTCACCCTCACCCTCACCCTCAGTGTAACCCTAACCCAAACCCGAACCCTAACCCTAACACTCACAATCACCCTAAACCTTACCCTAATCCTAATCCTAACCTTAACCCTAACCCTCACCATCAGCCTCACCTTAACCCTAACTCTAACCCTAAACCGCACCCTCACCCTATCCCTAAACCTAACCCTAACCCTAAACCTCACCCTAACCCTAACCCTAAACCTGACCCTCACCCTAGCCCTCACCCTAAACCTAATCCTAAACCTAACACAAATCCTAACCCTCCGCATAACCCTAACACTTATCATCAACGAACCCTAACCCTCACTCTCACCCTAAACCTCAGCCTAACCCTAAGCCTAACCCTAACCTTAACCCTAACCCTCACACTCACCATAACCCTAACCCTAATCCTAATCCTAATCCTAACCCTAACCCTCACCCTCAGCCTAACCCTCACCTTAACCCTAACCCTAAACCTAACACTAACACTAACCCTAAACCTCACCCTCAGCCTCACCATAACACTAACTCTAACCCTAAACCTCACCCTCACCCTAACCCTAACACTAACCGTAACCCTAAACTTCACCCTAAAACTAACCCTAAACCTAACCCTCACCTTAGCCCTCACCCTAACCCTGACCGTCATTCTCACCCTAAACCTCACACTAACCCTAACACTTATCCTCACTCTAACCCTCACACTCACTCTAACACTAACCCTAACCCTCACCCTAACCCTAACACTAAACCTTACCATAACCCTCACCTTCAGCCTAACCCTCACTTTAACCTTACCGTCACGCCCACCCTAACACTCAACCTAACCCTAACTCTAACCCTAAACCTCACCAACACCCTAACCCTAACTCTAAAACTACCCCTAACACTAACCCTCACCCTAACCCTAATCCTAACCCTTATCCTCACCCAAACGCTCAGCCTAACCGTAAGCCTATGCCTAAAACTTACCCTAACCCACACCCTCATCCTAGCCCTCACCCTAACCCTAATCCTAACCCTAACCATCATCCTAACCCTCACCCTAACCCTAACCCTAACCATCAACCTAGCCCTAATCCTCACCCGCACCCTCACCCTCAGCCTAACCCTAATCCTAAGCCTAAGCCTAACCCTAACCCTCACACTCACCCTCACCCTAACCCTAATCCTAACCATAACTCTAACACTAAATCTAAACCTCCACCTAAACCTCACCCTAACCTTAACCCTAAAACTAACCCTAACCTGAACACTTGACCTAACCCTCCAACTAACACTAAACCTATCCATAAACCTCACCCTCACCCTAACCCTAATCCTAACCCTAACCCTCACCCTCACCCTCACCCTCACGCTCACCATAACTCTAACCCTAACTCTAACAATAACACTAATCCTAACCTTAAACCTAACCCTAACGCTAACCCTAATGCTAACACTCACCCTCACCGTAACCCTAATCCTAACGCTAATACTCAACCTCACTCTAACCCTAAACCTCACCCTAACCCTCACCCTTACACTAATCCTCAACCTCACCATAACACTAACCCTCATCCTAACCCTCATCCTAAACCTAACCCTAAACTTAAACCTTACCCTAACACTAACCCTAATCCTCACGCTCACCCTAGGCCTCAACCTAACCCTAATTGTAACCCTAATCCTCATCCTAACCCTCACCCTAACCCTAATCCTAATCCTCACCCAAACCCTAACGCTAACCTCACCCTAACCCTAAACTTTACCTGAACCCTAAATCTCAAGCTAACCCTAACCCTAACCCTCAACCAAAAGCTAATCCTCACACTCACCCTCTCCCTCAGCCTAATCATAAGCCTAAGCCTCAACCTAAACCTAAGACTACCCCTCACCCTCACCTTAACCCTCACCCTAACCCTTACATTAACACTAACCCTAACCCTAACCCTCAACCTCAGCCTCACCCTTACCTAACTCTAACCTTAAACCTCACCCTCACTCTAACCCTAACCCTAACCGTAAACCTCACCCTAACCCTAAACCTAAACTTCAACCTCAGCGTAGCCCTCACCCTAACCCTAATCCTAACCCTCATCCTAACCCTCACCCTAAAACTATCCCTAACCCTCACCCTCACCCTTACCCTAATAATAACCTTAAGCCTCAACCTATACATAGCCCTCACCCTCACTCTCACCGTAACCCTTACCTAACACACACCCTAAACCTAAACTTAACCCGAATCCTAAATCTCACCCTAACCCTAACCCTAACCCTAACCCTAACACTCACCCTAACCCTAAACCTCACCCTCACCCTAGCCCTCACCAGAACCCTAATCCTAACCCTAACCCTCATCCTAACCCTCCCCCAACCCTTACCCTAACCCTCACCCTAACCCTAACCATCACCCTCAACCTCACCCTAAGCCTAACTCTAAATCAAACCCTAACACACCCACTCTCTCTCACCCTAACCCTAATCCTAACCCTTACCCTCACCCTCACCCTCATCCTCATTGTAACCCTAAGCCTAATCCTAACCCTAATCCTAACACTCACATTCACCCTAACCCTTATCTTAATCTTAATCCTAATCCTAACCCTCACCCTCACCCTCAGCCTCACCTTAAGCCTAACTCTAACCCTAAAACTGACCCTCACCCTAACCCTAACCCTAACCCTAAACCTCACCCTCACCCTAGCCATCACCCTAACACTAATCCTAACTCTAACAATCATCCTAACCCTTCCCATAACCCTAACCCTAACCCTCACCCTAACCCTAATCCTCAAAGTCCAGTGCAAACTGAACAGACCAGCAAAGATACAGATTTCCAATCAGGTGGTCATATTTCCAACTCCACTACTTGGGACTTGGAGAGATCACATAGACTTGTTGTATCTTAGCTGCCATGTCATAAGCGGAGAATATAATAACTCCCTTCTCCTATTTGTTGACGTTGTTGTTGTTTTAATGGTTGTGTGTGGTGGAAGTACTGGGTTTTAAAGCTTGGGTACTGTCCTTTAGTCTTGGTGTTCATGTCTGGTACTCTACCACTTGAGCCACAGATACACTGGTGGCTTTTTGCTGCTTCATTGGAGTAAGAGACACAGGGACTCACCCTCACCCTCAGCCAAACCTTAAGCCTAACCCTAATACTAACCCTAAACCTAACACTCACACTCACCCTAACCCTAACGCTAATCCTAATCCTAAACTTAAACCTAACCCTCACCCTCACCCTAACCCTCACCTTAACCCTAACCCTAAACCTAACACTAACCCTAACCCTAACCCTCACCCTGAGCTTCACCGTAATCCTAACTCTAACCCTAAACCTCATATAACCCCAACTCTAACCCTAACCCGAAACCTCACCCTAACCCTAATCCTAACTCTAACCCTAAACCTCACCCTCACCCTAACCCTAACCCTAACCCTCACCCTCAGCCTCACTCTCACCGCAAAATTAACCCTAACCATAACACTAACAATAACCCTAACCTTAAGCCTAACCCTAACTCTAATCCTCACTCCCACAGTCACCCTCAGCCTAACCCTAACCCTAAACCTAACCTTAACACTACCCCTATCCCTAAACCTAACGCTAAATTTAACCCTTAACCTAACCCTAATCCTCAACCTCAACTGCAACCTAAACCAAACCCTAACCCTAACCCTCACCCTGACACAGCCTAAACCTAAACCTAATCATAAGCATCACACTCACCCTCACCCTAACACTAATCCTAAACCTAACCCTATCGCTAACACTAACCATCACCCTAACCCTTACCCTAACCCTCACCATAACCCTAACCCTAACCCTAAACCTCATCCTAAACCTGACACTAATCAAAACCCTAACCCGAACCCTAACCGGAACCCTAACCCTCACCCTCATGCTCGGCCTAAGCCTAAGCCTAAGCCTAACCCTAACCCTCACACTAACCCTAACCCTAAACCTAACCCTAATTCTAACCCTAAATCTCACCCTCACCCTCACCTTAACACTAAATCTAACCATAACCCTAACCCTAACAATAACTCTAAACCTCACCCTAACCATAATCCTCACCCGAACCCTAAACCTCACCCAAACACTTGCCCTCACCCTACCACTAACCCTAACCCTAACACTAACCCTCACAATAACCCTAACCCTAACCTCACCCTAACCAGAACCCTAACCTGAACCCTCAACCTAAGCCTAATCCTCATGCTCACCTTAACCTAACTCTAACCATAATCTTCACCCTAACCCTAACCCTCATCCTAACACTTACCCTCACCCTAACACTAACCCTAATACTAAACCTAACCCTAACCCTAACCCTCACCCTCACAGTAACCTTAACCCTAACCCTCACCTTAACCATTACCCTCACCCTAAACCTAACCCTCACCCTAACACTTACTCTCACATTAACACTAACCGTAACCCGAACACTAAACCTCACAATAACCATAAACATCACCAAAACCCTAAAACTCACCCTAACACTAACCCTAAACCTCAACCTAACCCTAGCCCTAAACCTAACCCTAACACTCATCCTCACGGTAAACCTCACACTAACCCTAACACTAATCCTCAATCTAACCCTCACCCTCAACCTAACCCTAACCCTAACCCTCAACCTAACCTTAAACCTCACCCTTACTGTAACCCTCACCCTCAGCCTAACCCTCAACTTACCCTTACTGTGAGCCCCACCCTAACCCTTATCCTATGCCTAAACCTCACCGAAACACTAACTCTACCCCTAAACCTCACCCTCACCCTAATCCTAACTCTAAATCTAATCCTAACACTAAACCTCACAATAACACTAACCCTAAACCACACGCTCAACCTCACGCTCAGCTTAAACCTAAGCCTAAGCCAAACCCTTACCCGAAACCTCACCCTCACCCTAGCGTTCACCCTAACACAAATCATAAACCTAACCCTAAACCTAAGCCGAACCCTCACCGTAACTCTAATCCTAAACCTAACCCTCACCCTCACCCGCACCTTAAACCTAACTCTAACCTTAAACCTCACCCTCACCCTAAACCTAAACCTAAAACTAAACCTCACCCTAACCCTAACCCTAAACCTCACCCTCACACTAGCCCTCACCCTGACCCTAATCCTAACCCTAACCCTCATCCTAACCCTCCCCATAACCCTAAACTTCACCCTCACACTAACCCTAAACCTAACCCTCACCCTCAGCCTCACCCTCACCGCAAACTTAACCATAACTATAACACTAACAATAACCTTAACCCTAAGCCTAACCCAAACCCTAACTCTAATCCTCACCCACACAGTCACCCTCAGCCTAACCCTAACCCTAACCCTAACCTTAACACTACCCCTATCCCCAAACCTAACCCTAAATTTAACCCTTAACCTAACCCTAATCCTCAACCTCACCTGCACCCTAAACCAAACCCTAACCCTATCCCTCACCCTAACTCTCAGACTAAACCTAAACCTAACCATAAGCCTCACACTCACCCTCACCCTAACCCTAAACCTAAACCTAACCTTATCCCTAACCCTAACCCTCACCCTAACCCTCACCCTAACCCTAACCCTAACCCTAAACCTCATCCTAAACCTGACACTAAGCATAAACCGAACCCTCATCCTAATCCGAACCCTAACCCTCACCCTCATGCTCAGCCTACCTAAGCCTAAGCCTAACCCTCACCCTAACCCTCACCCTAACCCTTACCCTCACACTCACCCCAACCCTCAGCCTAACCCTAACCATAACCCTAACCCTCACACTCACACTCACTCTAATCATAACCCTAATCCTAATCCTAACCCTAATCATACACTCAGCCTCAGCCTAACCCTCACCCTTACCCTAACCCTAAACCTAACACTAACCCTAAACCTAACCCTAACCCTAACCCTAAACTTCACCCTAACGCTAACCCTTAACATCACCCTCACCCTAGCCCTTACCCTAACCCGAAACCTATCCATAACCCTCATCCTAACCCTTCCCCTAAACCTAACCCTCAACATCAACCTCACCCTCAGCCTAACCCTAAGCCTAACCCTAAACCTAACCCTAATACACACAATCACCCTCACCCTAAACCTAATCCTATCCCTAAACCTAACCCTAACCCTAACCCACCCATTAACTCTCATCCTAACCCCAACCCTAACACTAACCCTAACTCTCACCCTAAGCATCACCCTAACCTTAACTCTAACCCTAAACCTCACCCTCACCCTAACCCTAACACTAACCCTAACCCAAACCCTAAACCTCACCCTAACCCTAACCCTAACCCTCACCCTTACTCTCACCGTAACCTTAACCCTAAACCTAACCCTAACAATAACCCTAATCCTAAACCTCACACTAACCATAGCCCTCACCCTAACCCATACCCTCACCCTAACACTTACCCATATCCTAACACTAACCCTAACCCTAACACTAACACTCACACTAATCGTAACCCTCACCCTAATCCTAAACCTCACCCTAACCCTAACCCCAACCCTCACCCTCACCCTGGCCCTCACCATAACACTAATTCTAAACTTAAACCTCACCCTAACCCTAACCCTAAACTTAACCCTGAACCCCACCCTAACCCTAACCCTAACCCTCACCCGCACCCTCAACCTCACTGGAACACTAACCTTAACACTAACCCTAACCCGAACCATCACCCTAACCCTAACCTGAAACCACACCCTCAACCTCAGCCTAACTCTAAGCCTAACCCAAAAGCTCAACCTAAACCTCACCCTAACCCTAAACTTCACCCTCACCCTCAACCTCACGGTAACTCTAAACCTAACCCTAACAATAACACTAACCCTAACCCTAAATCTAACCCTCACCCTCAGCCTCACCCTCACTGCAAACTTAACCCTAACCATAACACTAACAATAACCCTAACCCTAACACTAATCCTAACCCCCGCCCTCACCCTCAGCCTAACCCTAAGCCTAACTCTAACCCTAACCCTCACCCTAAATCTAAGCCTAACCTTAACCCTAAACTTAACACAAACCCTAACCCTAAACCTAGCCCTAAATCTAAACCTAAACCTAAACATATTCCTCAGCCTCACCCTCACCCTAATCCAAACCCTAACCCTAACCGCACCCTAACTCTAAGTCTAACCCTAACCCTAAACCTCACACTCACCCACACCCTAACCCTAATCCTAAACCTAAACCTATCCCTAACCCTAAACCACATCCTTACCCTAAACTTAACTTTAACCCTACCTCTCACCCTAACACTAACCCTCACCCTCACCTTCACCCTCAAACTCACCCGAACCCTCACACTCACAGTAACTCTAACCCTAACCCAAACCCTAACCCTAACACTAAACGTCACCCTAACCCTAACCCTAAACATCACACTCACCCTAGCCCTCACCCTAACCCTAATCCTAACCCTAACCCTCATCCTAACCCTCCTCATAACCCTAACCTTAACCCTCAACCTAACCGTAACCCTCATCCTCACCCTCAACTTCAGCCTAACCCTAAGCCTAACGCTAAGCCTAACCCTAAACCTAACCTTAACCCTCACACTCACCCGCTTCCTCACCCACACAGTAACTCTAAACCTAACCCTAACCCTAACCCTAAACCTAACTCTCACCCTCACACTCACGCTAACAATAACCCTATACCTAACCCTCACTACCCCTCCACCTAACCTTATATTTAACCCTAAACCTCACCCTCACCCTAACCCTAACCCTAACCCTAAACCCCACCCTAAACCTTACCTTATCCCTAACCCTTAACCCCACAATAACCTTAAACCTAACCCTCACTCTCACCCTCACCCTCACCATAACTCTAACACTAACCCTAACAATAACACTAACCCTAACCCTAACCATCACCCTAACCCTAATCCTCACACCCACGCAGATGCTCAGCCTAACCCTAAGTCTTAGCCTACCCCTCAAACTAACCCTCACACTCACGCTCATGCTCACCCTAACCCTAACCCTAACCTCACCCTAACCCTCCCCCAAACCCTAACTCTAACCCTAAACCTAACCCTCACCGTAACCCTAACCCTAACCCTAATCCTAAACCTCACCCTAACACTAACCTTCACTCTCACTCTCAACCTCACTGTAAATCTAACCCAAACCCTAACAATAACAGTCTCCCTAACCCTAACCCTAACCCTAACCAAAACCCTCACCCTCAGCCTCACGCTCACTGAAAACTTAAATCTAACCATAACACTAACAATGACCCTAACCCTAACCCTAACCCTAATCCTCAGCCCCACCATCTCCCTCACCCTAACCATAACTTAACCCTAAACCTAAACGTAACCCTAACCCTCACCGAAAACCTAAACCTAACCTTAACCCTAACACAAACCATAACCCTAAACCAAAACATAAACCTAACCCTAATCCTCAGTCTCACCCTCACCCTAATCAAAACCCTAACCCTAACCCTCACCCAAACCCTAAGCCTAACCCAACCCTAACCCTCACACTCACCCTCACCCTAACCCAAATCCTAAACCTAACCCTATTCTAACCCTAACCCTCACCTTAAACCTAAACCTAAACATCATCCTAACCCTCACCCTCACCCTAAACCTAATCCTAACCCTAACCCTAACCCTAACACTCAACCTAACCTTAACCCTCACCCTAACACTAAACTTAACCTGAGCCCTAACTCTCAAGCTAAACTTAAACCTAACCCTCAACCTAAAGCTAAACCTCACCCTCACCCTCTCCCTCAGCCTAACCCTAAGCCTAAGCCTAACCCTAACGCTAAACCTCCCAGTCACCCTAACCATTACCCTAATCCTAATCCTAAACCTAAGCCTAACCCTCACCCTCACCTTAACCCTCCCCCTGACACTAACTCTAACACTAACCCTAATCCTAAACCTCAACCTCAGCCTCACCCTTACCCTAAATCGAAACCTAAACCTAACCCTCACCCTAACCCCAACCCTAAACCTGACCCTAACCCTAGCCCTAAACCTCACCCTCAGCCTAGCCCTCACTCTAATCCTAATCCTAACCCTCATCCTAACCCTCACCCTAACACTAACCTAACCCTCACCCTCACCCTCACCCTAACACTAATCATAACCCTAAGCCTCAACCTAACCCTAAACCTCACGCTCACCGTAACCCTTACCCTAACCCTCACCCTAAACATAAACTTAACCCGAATCCTAACTCTCACCCTAATTCTAACCCTAACCCTAACCCTCACCCTAACCCTAACCCTAAACCTCACCCTCACCCTAGCCCTCACCCTAAACCTAATCCTAACCCTAACCCTCATCCTAACCCTCCCACTAACCCTTACCCTAACCCTCATCCTCAGTCTAACCCTCAAATTTACCCTTACCGTTACCCCCACCCTAAACCTGACCCAAACCCTAACCCTCACCCTAACCCGAACCCTAACCCCGAAACCACACCCTCACTCTAATCCTATCTCTAACCCTAACCCTAACACTAAACCTCACCCTAACTCTAACCCTAAAACTTATCCTCAACCAAACGCTCAGCCTAAACCTAAGCCTAAGCCTAACACTTACCCTAACCCACACCCTCACCCTTGCCCTCACCCTAACACTAATCCTAACAATAATACTCATCCTAACACTCACCCTAACCCTAACCCTAAACATCACCCTAACTCTAAGCCTCACACCCACCCTCACCCTCAGCCTAACCCTAAGCCTAAGCCTAACACTAACCCTAACCCTCACACTCACCCTCACCCTAAACCTAATCCTAACACTAACTCTAACACTAACCCTAAACCTCCACCTAACCATCACCCTAACCTTAACCCTAAAACTAACCCTAACCCTAACCCTGACCTAACCCTCCAACTAACCCTAAACCTAACCCTATACCTCACCCTCACCCCAACCCTGGACCTAACCTTCACCCTCACCCTCACCCTAACCTAACCTAACCTAACCCTAACACTTATCCTCAACCAAAGGCTCAGCCTAAACCTAAGCCTAAGCCTAAAACGTACCCTAACCCACACCCTCACCCTAGCCCTCACCCTAACACTAATCCTAACCATAACCATCATCCTAACCCTCACCCTAACCCTAAAACTAACCATCACCTTAATTCTAATCCTCAACCCCACCCTCACACTCAGTCTAACCCTAAGCCTGAGCCTAAGCCTAAACCTCACCCTAACCCTCACCCTCACCCTCACCCTAACCCTAATCCTAACCCTAAACCTCAACCTAACACTAACCCTAACCTTAAACCTAAAACTAACCCTAACCCTAACCCTCGACCTAACCCTCCAACTGACCCTAAACCTAACCCTAAACCTCACCTCACCATAACCCTAATCCTAACCCTAAACCTAAAACTCACCCTAACCCTAAACCTAACCCTAACCCTCACCCTAACCCTAAAACTACCCCTCAACCTAACGCTAACCCTCACCATCAACTCAACCCTGTTGCTAACACAAATGCTCACTCTCAACCTAAGCCTCAGCCTAACCCTTACCTTCACCATAACCCTATCCCTTACCCTCTCTCTAACCCGCACCCTACACCTTCCCCTCACCCTAAGCCTAACCCTATCCCAAACCCTAAACCTAACCCTAACCTTCACCCTAACCCTCACCCTAACTCTCACCCTAACCGAACCCTAACCCTCACCCTAACCCTAAACGTAACCCTAACCCTCACCCTCACCGTAACTTTCATCGTAACCCTTACCCTCACCCTATCCCTAAACCTAACAATAACCCTCACCCTAACGCTAACCCTCACTCTCACCTTCACCCTCACCCTAAACAACACCCTAACCCTAAACCTCAACCTAACCTTAACCCTCACCCTCACATTAACCCTAACCCTAACACTCAACCCTCACCCTAAACTTAACGCTAAAACTAACCCTCACCATCATCCTAGCGCTCAACCTAACCATAACTCTAACCCTAACCCTAACCCTAAAGCTCACCTTCACCCTCAACCTCACCCTCACCCTCAGCCTAATCCTAACCCTAACCCTAATACTAACCCTAAACCTCACACTAACCCTACATCTACCCCTAACGCCAAACCTAATCTTCACCTTCACCCTCACATTAACCCTTACCCGCACCCTCACCTATACCTCACAATAAATCCAACCCTCACCCTCAACCTAAGGCTAACCCTAACCCTCACCCTCACCCTCACCCTAACCCAAACCAACACCTTCACCTTCACCATAACCTTAACCATAACCCTAACCCTCACCCTAACCCTAAACCTAAACCTAACCCTAAACCTCACCCTAACACTTACACTCATCATAACCCTAACCCTAACACTCACCCTTACCCTAAACTTAACCCTAACCCTCACCATAACCCTCAACCTAAACCTAATGCAAAACCGAAACCTCACCCTCACCCTAAACCTAAAGCTACCCGTAACAATCACCCTCACCCTAAACCTCACCCTAAACCTTACCCTCACCCTAACTCTAATCCTAATCCTCACACTAACCTTAACCCTCAACCTAACCCTAAACCTCACCCTCACCCTAAGCCTCACCCTATACATAACCCTAACCTTAATGTTCACCCTAACCCTAACCTTCATCCTAACCCTAACCCTCACCCTAATCTTCACTCTAACCCTAACCCTAACCCTTACATAACCGAAGCCCTCACACTCACCCTCATCCTCACCCTAACCCTCAACCTCATCCTCGCCCTCACAATAAACCTAACCCTCACACTAATCATAACATTAACCCTAACCCTCACCGTAACCCTTACCCTAGCCCTAACCCTCACTTTAACCCTCACCCTCACCCTCACCCTAACCCTTACCCTCATCCACACCCTCACCCTAACCCTCACACTAACCCTAAACCTCACGCTAACCCTAACACTAAACAAAACCCTCATCCTAACCCTCAAACTAAGCCTAAACCTAACCCTAACCCTCACCCTCACCATCACCCTAAACATAACACTAACACTCAGCCTCACCCTAATCCTTAACCTCACCCTAACCCTAACACTTACCCTTACCTAACCGTCACCCTAATCCTACCATTCACCCTAAACCTAACCCTACCACTTACCCTAACACTCATCCTAACCCTAACCCTAACCCTAACCCTCACCCTAACACTAACTATACCCCTACCCTAACCCTGAAAAACACCCTAACCCTCATCCTAACCCTAATGCATACCCGAACCCTAAACCTCACCCTAACCCTAACCCTAAACCTCAAACTAACCCTAACCATCACTCTAACCTTAAACTTCGTCCTATCCCTGACAATCACCCTAATCCTCACCCTAACCCTAATCTTAACCCTTAGCTAACTGAAACTCTCAAACTCACCCTAACCCTCAACCTCACATTAGACCTCACCATAAACCTTACCATAAACCTAACAATAACACTCACCGTCACCCTAAACCTAACCCTAAGCCTTAACCTTACCCTAATCCTAACCCTAACTCTAATCCTCATACTAACCCTAACCCTCATCCTAACCCTAACCCTCAACCTCACATTAAACCTCACCCTAATCCTTAACCTCACCCTAACCCTAACCCTAAATCTAACCCTCAAACTAACCCTACCCTCATCCTAACCCTAAATCTAACACTTACCCACAACCTAACCCTAACCCTAACCTTAACCCTAACCCTAACCCTAACCCTAAACCTAACCCTAACACTAACCCTAACCCTCACACTAACACTCAGTCTAAACCTAACCCTAAACCTCCCCATCACCCTAACCCTCACACTAACCCTAACCCTCACCTTAAACCTAAACCTAAACCTCACCTTCACCCTCAAGCTCACCTTCAGCCTAACCCTAAAGCTAACACTAATCCTAACCCTAACCCTCACCCACACCCTCACCCTCACCCTAACCCTAATCCTAACCCTCAACCTAACCCTCAGCCTCACAGTAACCCTCACCTTCACCCTCACCCTAAACCTAACCCTATCCCTATCGCTCACCCTAATCCTAATGCTAACCCTAACCCTCACCCTAACCCTAACCCTCACACTAACCCTTACCCTCACCCTAACCCTAACCTCACCCTCATTCTAACCCTCACCCTAACACTAACACTAACACCAACCCTAAACCTCAACCGCATCCTCACCCTCAGCCTAAACTAACCCTATACCTCACCCTCATCCTAAAACTAACGTTCACCCTAACCCTCACCCTCACCCCCACCCACTCACCAAACCTAACCATCATCCTAAACCTAACCCTAACCCTCACATGAAACCTAACCCTCACCCTAACCCAAACCCTCAAACTAACCCTATCCCAAACCCTAATCCTCACTTCACCCTAATCATCACCCTAACGGTTACAGTCACCCTCACCCTAACAATCACACTAACAATAACCCTCACCCTAACCCCAACCCTAACACTCACCCTCACCCTCACCCTCAGCCTAACAAAAAACCTAACCCTAAACCTCATCCTCACCCTAACCCTAACCCTCACCCAAATCATAACACTAATCCTCTCCTTATCCCTAACCCTAACCCTAACCCTAACCCTCACCCTCACCCTAGACCTCACTCTAACACTAACCCTAACCTTAACCATCATCCTCACCCTAACCCTCACACTAATCCTAACACTAACCAAAACCCGCAACCTAACCGTCACCCTCGCCCTAACCCTAACCTTCACACTATCCCTCACCCTAACCGTAACCCTAACACTCACTCTTACTCTAACCCTAACTCTAAACTTTACCCTCACCCTAGTCCTAACCCTAGCACTCACCGTAACCGTCACCCTAACACTAATGCTAACCCTAACCCTCACCCTCACCCTAAGCCTCACCCTAACACTTACCCTAACCTTAACCCTAACCCTAATCCTGACCCTAACCTTCAAAAACCTATCCCTCAGCCTAGCCCTACCCTAACATTCACCCTAATCCTAACCCTAACCCTCACCCTAACCCTCACCGTAAACTTTTCCCTAACCCTAAACCTAAACCTAACCCTAAACCTCAAAATATCCCTAACCCTACAACTAACCGTCACCCTCACCCTAAGCCCTCACCCTAAGCCTAACCCAACTCTCACCCTCACTCTAATCCTCACCCTAATCCAAATCTAACCCTCACCCTAACCCTAACCCTAACATTAACCCTAACCCTCACACTAAACCTCAACCTAACCCTAACCCTATCCCTAACCCTAACCTTCACCCTAAACTTCAAACTTACCCTAACCCTCACCCTCACTCTAACCCTCACCCTAATCCTTACCCTCACGTTAACCCTAACACTAAACCTAACCCGAAACCTCACACTAAACCTATCCCTCACCTTACCCCTAACCCTAGCATTCACCATAACACTAAAACTAACCCTCACCCTAACCCTCACTGTAAACTTTACCCTATCCCTAAACCTATCCCTAACCCCAATTATCACCCTAACCCTAACCCTAACCCTTACACTCACACTCACCCTAGGCCTCACTCTAACCCTCAATCTAAACCTAACATTCACCATATCCCTAAGCCCTACTCTAACACTAAACCTCACCCTCACCCTAACCCACACCCTAACCCTAACCATAACACTAAACAAAACTCTCACCCTAACCTCACCCTAACCCTAACCATAACCCTAATTCTCACATCACACTAAACCTCATTTTAACCCTAACACTAACCCTCACCAGAATTCTTACGCTCACCCTAACCCTCACGCTATCTCTCACCCTAAACCTCACCGTAATCCTTATCCTAAACCTAACCCTAACCCTAACCCTCACCCAAACCGTAACACTTACCCTAACACTAACCCTCACCCTCACCCTAAACCTCACCCTAGACCTAACCCGAACACTAACCAAATTCCTGACATTAACCCACACACTAACTCTAACCTTCACCCTAGCCCTACCCCTAAACCTAACCCTAACACTCATCCTCACCCTAACCCTCATCAGAACACTTACCCTCACCCTAACCCTCACCCTAAATCTAACCCTAACCCTACCCTATCACCCACCCTAACCCTAACCCTAACCCTCACCCTCACTCTAAACCTCACTCTAAACCTTACCCTCACCCTAGCCATAACGCTAACGCTCACCATAACCCTCACCCTTAACTTAAGCCTAAACCTAACCCTAAACGTCACCCTAACCCTCCCCATAACCCTAACCCTAACCCTAATCCTCACCCTCACACTAAACCTAACCCTAATCCTTAATCTCACCCTAACCATAATCCTAACCCACACAGTAATCCTAACTCTCACCCTAACCCTAACCTTATCCCTCCCTGTAACCCTCACCTAACACTAACCCTAAAACAAAACCTCACTCTTACCCTATCCCTACCCCTCATGCTCAACCTAACCTTCAACCTCAACATCACCCTCACCCTAACCCTGACCATCACCTAAACCCTAACCCTCACGTGAACCCTCAACCTCACCCACAGCCTCACCCTCACCCTAAACATCACACTAACCTTAACCCTCACCCTAACCCTAAACCTAACACTCAGCCTAAACCTAAAGGTCACTCTAACACAAAAACTCATCCTAAACCTCAAACTAACCCTAACGCTAACCATTACACTAACCCTAACCCTCAACCTCAGCCTCACCCTCACCCTAAAACTAACCCTCACCCTCACCATCACCCTAAACCTAACACTAACTCTCAACCTCACACTAATCCTTAACCTCACCCTAACCCTAACCCTTACCCTTACCCTAACCGTCACCCTAATCCTAACATTCACCCTAACCCTAACCCCACCCCTTACCCTAACCCTCATCCTAACCCTAACCCTAACCCTAACTCTCACCCTAACACTAACCCTAACCCTAACCTTAACCCTAATATTAACCCTATAACTCACCCTATCCGTCAACCTAATCCTAACCCTAACCCAAACTATAACCCTCACCCTAAAGCTCACCCATACACTAATTCTCAACCTCAACCTAACCCTCACCTTAACACTTACCCTCAACCTCACCCTAACTCTCACACTAACCCTAACACTCACCCTAAACCTAAAGCTAAACCTAACTCTGACCCTAACCCTAATGCTCACCCTAATCCTGACCCTCACCCTAACACTCACCCTAACATTTACCCTCACCTTATCTCAAACGCTAAACCTAACCCTACCCCTCACACGAAACCTACATCTCACTCTAACACTAAACTTAAAATTCTCTCTACCCTAACACTAACCCTCACCCTAACCCTCAGCTTAACACTTACCCTAACCCTAAACCTATCCCTAACCCTAAACATCACATTATCCCTAACACTAACCCTAACCCTCAACCTCACCCTAGCCCTCACCATAACCTTCAACCTAACCCCAACCCTCAACCTAAACCTAACACTTACCCTAACCCAAACCCTCACCCTCAACCTAACCCTCACCCTCAACCTAACCATAACACTAAACAAAACCCTCAGCCTAAACCTCACCCTAGCCCTAACCCTAATCCTACCCCTCACCCTACCCCTCACCCTAACCCTAACCCTCACCCTCACCCTCAACCTAACCCTCACCTGAACTCTTACACTCACCCTAACCCTCACCCTATCCCTAACACTAAACCCTCACCCTAACCCTCATACTAACCCTAACCCTATAACCCTCACCCTAACCCTCACTCCAACCCTAACCCTAAACCTAACCCTTACCCTCACCCTAACTCTCACCCTAACCCTTAACCTCCTCCTAACTCTAAACCTAACCCTTAACCTAAACCTCACACTATCCCTAACCCTCACCTTAAACCTAACCCTACCCCTTACCCTAATCCTCATCCTATTCCTAACTCTAAACCTAACCCTCACCCAAATCCTCATTCTCACCCTCACCCTCATCCTCAACCTAACCCTAACCCTAACCATAATCCTAACCCTAACCCTCACCGTAACTCTAACCCTAACCCTCACACTCACCCACACCCTAACCCTAAACCTAACCCTAACATTCACCCTAACCCTAACCCCAACCCTCACCCTAACTCACACCCTAACCCTAACCCTAACCCTAAACCTCACCCTCACCCTAAACCTCACCCTCACCCTAACCCGAACACTAACCCGAACCCTCACTCTCACCCTTAGGCTCGGCCTAAACCTAAGCCTAAGCCTAAGACTAACCCTTACCCTCACACTCAACCTCACCCTAACGCTAACAGTAACACTCACCCTAACCCTAACCCTCACCCTCACCCTCACCCTCCGCCTAACACTAAGACTATCACTAACCCCAACCCTAACCCTAATACTAACCCTAAACCTAACCCTCACACTAAACCTCACCCTAACCCTCACCCTCACCCAAGCCCATAACCTAACCCTAAGCCTAATCCTAACCCTCACCTTAAACCTCACTCTAACCCTAACCCCAACCCTCAACCTAACCCTAACCCTCACCCTCACCCTCTGCATAACTCTAATCCTATCACCAACCTTAACCCTCACCTTAAACCTCACCTTAACGCTAACCCAAACACTAACCCTAACCCTAAACCTAACCATAAACCTCACTCTCAGCCTCACCCTCACTGCAAACTTAACTCTAACCATAACACTAACAATAACCCTAACGCTAACCCTAACCATAACCCTAACCATCACTGTAACCCTACCCTTAACCCTAATCCTAACCGTAACCCTAAACCTTACCCTAACCCTAACCCTAACTCTAACCCTAATTCTCACACTCAACCTCACCCTAAACCAAACCCTAACTCTAACCCTCACCATAACCCTAACCCAAACCCTAAACCTAACCCTAACCCTAACCCAAAACCTAAACCTTAACCTAACCCTACACCTAACCCTTACCCTAAACCTCATCGGAACCCACACCCTAACCTTAACCCTCACACTAAACCTAACCCTAACCCTCACCTTCATGCTCGCCCAAAGCATATGCCTAAGCTTAAGCCTAAACCTAACCCTAACCCTAACCCTCACCCTAACCCTAACCCTAAAAATAACCCTAACTCTCACCCTGTCCATAACCCTCACCTAATCCTAACCCTCACACTCACCCTTAGGCTCGGAATAAGCCTTAGCCTAAGACTAAGAGTAACCCTTACCCTCACACTCAGCCTAACCCTAACAGTAACACACACCCTAACACTAAACTTCACACTAACCCTCACCCTGACACTAACACTAACCCTAAACCTCACCCAAACCCTAACCCGAACCCTCACCCTCACCCTCCGCCTAACACTAAGCCTATCCCTAACCCCAACCCTAAACCTAACACTAACCCCAATCCTAAACCTAACCCTAAACCTCATTCGAACCTTGACCCTAAACCTCACCCTCACCCTAGCCCATACCCTAACCCTAAACCTAATCCTAAACTTCACCCTAACCCTCACTCTAACCCTAACCGCAACCCTCACCCTAACCCTAACCGTCACCCTCACCCTCAACATAACTCTAATCCTAACCCTAACCCTAACCCTAATCCTCACACTCACCCTCACCTTAACCCTAATCCTAATCCTAACCCTAACACTCAACCCAACCCTAAACCTCACCCTAAACCTAACCCTAACACTAACCCTAACCCTAACCCTCACCCTAACCCTAACTCTAACCCTAAACCTCACCCTAACCCTAAACCTCACCCTAACACTTACCTTCACCCTAAAACTAACCTTAACCCGAACACTAACCCTCACACTAACCCTAACCATCACCCTAAACTTAAAACTCACCCTAACCCTAACCCTAACCCTCAACATAGCCCTAACCCTAAACTTTACCCTAACCCTAACACTCATCCTAACCCTAATCCTCACACTCACCCTCAAGCTGGGCCAAAGCCTAAGCATAAGTCTAAGACTAACCTCATCCTAACCCAAAACTAATCCTATCCCTAAACCTAACCCTCACACTAACCCTCACACTAAAACTAAAACTAAATCTAACCATAAAACTCACGCTCAGCCTCACCTTCACCGTAAACTTAACCCTAAACATAACACTAAGTATTACCCTAACCCTAACCTTAATCCTCACCATAACCCTAAACCTAACCCTAACACTAACCCTAACCATAACCCTAATGCTAAACCTAACCCTAACCTTAACCATAACCCTAATCCTTATCCTCACCCTCACCCTAACCCAAACCCGAAAACCTAACCCTCACCCTATCCCTAACAGTAACCCTAAACCTAACCCTAACCCTAACCCTAACCCTAAACATAATCCTAACCGTAACCCTAACCCTAAATCTCATCCTACCCTTCACCCTAACCCTAACCCTAACCCTCAACCTAACCCTAACACTAACGCTCACACTCATGTTCGGCCTAAGCCTAAGCCTAAGCCTAACCATAACCCTAACCCTAACCCTCAGCATAACCATAAACCTAACACTAACCCTAACTCTAACCCTAAACTTCACCCTCACCCTAACTCCAACTCTAACCCTAACCCAAAATCTAAACCTCAATCTAACCCTAACCCTAACCCTCACCCCCACACTCACCGAAAACGTAAACCTAACCCTAATCCTAACAATGACCCTAACCCTCACCTTCAGCCTCACCCTAACCCTAATTCTAACCCTAAACCTCACCCTCACCCTAACCATAACCCTAACCCTAAACCTCACCCTAACCCTAACCCTAAACCTCACCCTCACCCTAGCCCTCACCCTAACCCTAACTCTCATCCTCACCCTAAACCTCACACTAACCGTAACATTAATGCTCAATCTAACCCTCACACTCACCCTAACCCTAAACCTAACCCTCACCCTAACCCTAACCTTCACCATTACCATAACACTCACCCTCAGCCTAACCCTCACCTTTACCCTTACTGTCCCCCTCACACTAACCCTAACCCTCACCCTCAACGTAACCCTAACCATAACCCTAAACATCCCCCTAAAGCTAACCTTAACCCTCACCCTCACTCTAGCCCTCACACTAACCCTAAACCTAACTCTAACCCTAAACTTGATCCTAAGCCTTACCCTAACCCTAAAACCCTAAACCTCATCCTAACCCTAACCCTCTCCCTCACACTCATTCGAAGCCTAAGCCTAAGACTAAGCCTAAGCCTAACCTTAACCATCACACTCAACCTAATCCTCACCGTAACCCTGAAACTAACCTCACCCTCACCCTAGCCCATACTCTAAGCCTAAGCCTAAGCCTAACCCTCACCCTCACCCTAAGTCTAATCTTAATCCTAACCCTCACACTCACCCTCACCCTAACCCTAACTGTAACACTAACCCTAACCCTAACACTAAACCTCACCCTAATGATAACTCTAACCCTAAACCTCATCCTCACCCTAACCCTAAAAATCACTCTCACTCTAACCCTCCAACTAACACTAAGCCTATCCCTAACCCCAACCCTAACCCTAACATTAACACTTAACCTATCCCTCACACTAACCTTCACCCTAACCATGATCCTAAACCTCAACCTAACCTTAGCCCATAACCTAACCCTAAGCCTAATCCTAAACCTCACTCTAACCCTCACTCTAACCCTAAACCCAACCCGAATCTTACGCTAACCCTCACCCTCACCCTCACCCACAGCCTAAACCTAAGCCTAACATTAATCCTAACCCTAAACCTCACACTCACCCTAAACCTAAGCCTAACCCTAACCCTAACCCTAACACTAACCCTAACCCTAACCCTCACCCTAAAGCTAACTCTAACCCTAATCCTCACCCTAACCCTAACCCTAAACCTCACCCTCACAGTCACTTTAAACCTAACCCTAATCCTAACAATAACCCTAACCCTAACCCTAACCCTCACCCTGTCCATAACCCTCACCCTCAACCTAACCCTCACCCTAACCCTAACCCTCACCCTCACCCTTTGGCTCGGAATAAGCCTAAGCCTAAGACTAAGTCTAACCCTTACCCTCACACTCACCCTTACCCTAACCCTAATACTAACAATCAACCTAAATCTAATGTTCACACTAACCCTCACTCTAACACTAACACTAAACCTAAACCTCACCCATACCCTAAACCTAACCCTCACCCTCACCCTCACCCTCCGCCTAACATTAAGCCTATCCCTAACCCCAACCCTAACCCTAACACTAACCCTAAACCTAACCCTCATCGTAACCCTCACTCTAAACCTGACCCTAACCCTCACCCTCACCCTAGCCCATACCCTAACCCTAAGCCTAATCCTTAGCCTTACCCAGACCCTCACTCTATTCCTAACCCCAACCCTCACCCTAACCCTAAACCTCACCCTCACCCTCACCATAACGCTAATCCAAACCCTAAACCTAACCCTAACCTTCACACTCACCCTCACATTAAACCTAATCCTAATCCTAACCCTAAACTTAACACTCACCCCCACCCTAAACATCACACTAACACTTACCTAACACCCTAACCCTAACCCTCACCCTAACCCTAACTCTAACCCTAAATCTCACCCTTACCCTAAACCTCACCCTAACACTTACATTTACCCTAAAACTAACCTTATCCCCAAAACTAACCCTCACACTAAACCAAACCATCACCCTAAACTTAAAACTCACCCTAACCCTAAACCTAAACCTAATCCTAACCCTCACCCTCACCCTAAGGCTAACACTAAACATAACACTAACCCTCACCCTCACCCAAACCCTAACCCTCAACTTCACTCTAAAGCTAACCCTAATGCTCACCCTCACACTAACAATCACTCTAACCGTAACTGTAACCATAACCCTATCCCTAAATCTAACCACCACCCTAACCCTAACACTAACCATAACCCTACCCCTCACCCTAAACCTTACAGCTACTCTACCCCTAAACCTAACACTCACAATAACCTTCACGCTAACCCTAACCCTAACCCTAAACGTCAAACTCACCCTCACCCGTAACCTCACCCAAACCCAAACCCTAACCCTTACCCTAACCCTAAACTTAACCCTAACACTCAACCTTATCTTAAACCTCACCCTCAGCCTAAACCTCACCTTTACTATTACCATCATCCTCACCCAAACCCTAAACCTCATCCTAAACCTCACCCTAACCGTAACCCTAACCATCACCCTAACACTAATCCTCATCCCCACCCTCACCCTCACCCTCAGCCTAACCCTAAGCCTAAGCCTAACCCTAACCCTAACCCTCACACTCACCCTCATCCTAACCCTAATCCTAATGCTAACCCTAAACCTAAACCTGAACCTCACACTCACCCTAACCCTAATCTTAACCGTAAGCCTCACCCTAACACTAACCCTAACCCTCACCGTAAACCTAACCCTCATCCAAACCCTCACCCTATCCCTCACCCTAACCCTAAACCTCAGCCTATCCCTAACCCTAACCCTCACCCTCACTGTGACCCTAAACCTAATCCAAACCCTCACCCTAACCCTAAACCTAACTCTGACCCTAACCCTAACCCTAACCCTCACCCACATCCTCACCCTCATCCTCACCCTCAATGTAAACTTAACCCTAACCATAAAACTAACAATAACCCTAACCCTAAACCTAATCCTAACCCTCACCCTCACCCTAACTTAATCCTAAACCTCTGTCTAACCCTAAACTTCACCCTCAAAGAAATCCTAACCCTAACCTTAAACCACACCCTAACGATAACCCTATCCCTCACCCTCACTCTAGCCCTCACCCTAACCCTAATCCTAATCCTAAACCTCATTCTAACAGTCAACCTAACCCTAAAACCCTAACCTTCATCCTAACCCTAACACTCTCCCTCACACTCATGATCCGCCTAAGCCTAAGACTAAGACTAAACCTAAACCTCACACTCACCCTAACACTCTCCCTAACCCTAACACTAACCCTCACCCTCATCCTAGCCCATACTCTATGCCTAAGCCTAAGCCTAACCCTCACCCTAACCTTCACTCTCACCCTAAGTCTAATCCTAACCCTAACCCTCACACTCACCCTCACCCTAACCCTAACTGTGACACTAACCCTAACCCTAACCCTAACCCTCACCCTAATGCTAACTCTAACCCTAAACCTCATCCTCACACTAACCCTAATTCTCAACCTCACCCTCACCCTCCACCTAACACTAAGCCTATCCCTAACCCCAACCCTAACCCTAAATCTAACCCTCACACTAACCCTCACCCTAACCCTGACCCTAACCCTCACCCTCACCCGAGCCCATACCCGAAACATAAGCCTAATCCTAACTCTCACCCTACCCTGACCCTCACTCTAATGCTCGGCATAAGCCTAAGCCTAACCATAGCCATAAACCTAACCCTCACCCTAACCATAAACCTAACTCTAACCCTAACTCTAACCCTAAACCTCTTCCTCACCCTAACTCTAACTCTAACCCTAAAACTCAAACTAGCACTCATCTTAACCCTAACCCTAACCCTGACCCTCACCCTCACCCTCACCCTCACCCTAACCTTTACCCTAACAATAACCCTAACCCTAACCCAAACCCTAATCATAACCCTCACCCTCACCCTAAGGCTAACCCTAAACGTAACACTAACCCTCACCCTCACCCAAACCCTAACCCTTACTTCACCCTAACCCTAACCCTAAAACTCACCCTCACTCTAACCATCACCCTAACACGTTTACCCTAACCCTCATTCTCATCCTAAACCTCACCCTCACCCTCACCCTAGCCCTAACCCGAACCCTAACCCCTAGCCTAACGCAATCACTAACCCTCACCATAACCCTCACCCTCACCCTATCCCTAACAATAACGCTAACCCTAACCCTAAACCTAACCCTTAAGCTCACCATAACCCTAAACCTAACCCTAATCCTCACCCTCACACTAAAACTCACTCTAACCGTAACTCTAACACTAACCCTATCCCTAACTCTAACCACCACCCTAACCCTAAGCCTAACCCTAAACCTACCCAACACCCTAAATCTTACCCCTACCCTACCGCTAAACCTAACCCTCACAATAACCCTCACGCTAAACCTAACCATAACCCTAAACGTCAACCTCACCTTCACCCTCAAACGCACCCAAACCCAAACCATAACACTTACACTAACCCTAAAATTAACCCTAACACTCAGCCTTATCTTAACCCTCACCTTCAGCCTAAAGCTCACCTTTACCATTACCATCATCCTCACACTAACCCTAAACCTCATCCTAAACCACACCCTAACCGTAACCCTAACCATCACCCTAACCCTAATCCTCACCCCCACCCTCACCCTCAGCCTAAACCTAAGCCTAAGCCTAACCCTAACCCTAACCCTGACACTCACCCTCATCCTAACACTAATCCAAATGCTAACCCTAACCCCAAACCTAAACCTAAACCTAACCCTGACCCTCACCCTAACCCTAATCCTAACCCTAACCCTCACCCTCACCATAATGCTAACCCTCATCCTAATCTTCACCTTATCCCTCACCCTAACCCTAAACCTCATCCTAAACCTAACCCTAACCCTAACCCTCACCCTCAGCCTCACCCTCACTGTAAACTTAACCCTAACCATAAAACTAACAATAACCCTAACCCTAAACCTAATCCTAACCCTCAACCTCACCCTAACCCTAACCCTAACCCTAAACCTCACCTTATCGCTAACCCTAACCCTCACCCTCATTCTAGCCCTCACCCTAACCACAATCCTAACCCTAAACCTCATCCTAACCTTCACCCTAACCCTAAAACCCTAACCCTCATCCTAACCCTAACCCTCTCCCTTACACGAATGCTCCACCTAAGCCTAAGCCTAAGCCTAAGACTAACAGTAACCCTCACACTCACCCTAACACTCACCCTAACCCTAACACTAACCCCCACCCTCACTCTAGCCCATACTCTAAACCTAAGCCTAAGCCTAACCCTCACCCTAACGCTCACACTCACGCTAACTCTATTCCTAACCATAACCCTCAGACTCACCCTCACCCTAAACCTAACTGTGACATTAACCCTAACACTAACACTAATCCTCACCCTAATGCTTACTCTGAACCTAAACCTCATCCTCATCCTAACCCTAACCCTCACCCTCACCCTCACCCTCCGCCTAACACTAAGCCTATCCCTAATCCAAACCCTAACCCTAACACTAACCCTAAACCTAACCCTCAACCTAACCCTGACCCTAACCCTCATCCTCACCATAGGCCATTCCCTAACCCTAAGCCTAACCCTAACCCTCACCCTAACCCTCACTCTAAACCTAAACCCAACCCTCACCCTAAACCTAACCCTCACCCTCACCCTCACCCTCAGCCTAAACCTAAGCCTAACAGTAACCCTAACCCTAAAACTCACACTCACACTAAACCTCCCCCTTACGCTAACCCTAACACTAACCCTAACCTTAACCCTCACCATAACCCTAACAAACCCTAAACCTCACCCTAAACCTAACCCTCAACCTCAACCTCAAGCTGGGCCTAAGCCTACGCATAAGCCTAAGACTAACCCTAAACCTCACACTCACCCTCACCCTAACTCTAAACGTAACCCTAACCCTAACCATAACCTTCTCACTCACCCTCACCCTAATGCTAACCCTAACCCTAACCCTAACCAAAACCGTCACTCTCAGCCTCAACTTCATCGCAAACTTAACCCTAACCATAAAACTAACAATAACCCTGACCCTAACCCTAACCCTCACCATAACCCTAAACGTAACCCTAACACTAACCCTCACCATAACCCTAACCCTAATCTTTACCCTCACCCTCACCCTAACCCAAACCCTAACCCTCACCCTCACCCTAACCCTAACCGTATCCCTAAACCTAACCCTAACCCTAATCCTAACCCTAAAACTAACCCTAACCGTAATCCTAACCCTAAATCTCAACCTACCGCTCACCCTAACCCTAACCCTAACCCGCACCCTAATCCTAACCCTAACACTCACCCTCATGCTCCGCCTAAGCCTAAGCCTAACCATAGCCAAAACCATAGCCCTCACCCTAACCATAAACCTAACTCTATCCCTAACTCTATCCCTAAACCTCACCCTCACCCTAACCCTAACTCTAAACCTAACCCTCAACCTAGTACTCATCCTAACCCTAAACCTAACCCTCATCCTCACCCTCAACTTCACACTCACCCTAACCCTAAACCTAACCCTAACAATAACCCTAACCCTATCTCAAACCCTAATCATAACCCTCACCCTCGCCCTAAGGCTAACCCTAAACATAACACTAACCCTCACCCTCACCCAAACCCTAACCCTCAACTTCACCCTAACCCTAACCCTAAAACTCACCCTCACTCTAACCATCACCCTAACACTCAAGATTACCCTAACCCTCACTCTCATCCTAAACCTCACACTAACCCTCAACCTACCCCTAACCTGAACCCTTACCCCTACCCTAACGCTATCACCAAACCTCACCATAACCCTCACCTTCAACCTATCCCTAACCATAACGCTAACCCAAACCCTAACCTCACACTAACCCTTAAGCTCACCCTAACCCTAACCCTAATCCTCACCCTCACACTAACCCTCACTCTAACCATAACTCTAACCCTAAACCTATCCCTAACTCTAACCACCACCCTAAACCTAACCCTAACCCAAACCCTACCCCTCACCCTAATCCTTACCCCTACGCTACCACTAAACCTAACCCTCACAATAACCCTCACCCTAACCCTAACCGTAACCCTAAACGTCAAACTAACCCTCACACTCAACCTCAACCAAACCGAAACCCTAACTGTTACCCTAACCCTAAACCTAACCGTAACACTCACCCTTATCTTAACCCTCACCCTCAGCCTAAACCTCACCTTAACCATTACCATCATCCTCACCCTAACCCTAAATCTCATCCTAAACCTCACCCTAAACATAACCCTAACCATCACCCTAAACCTAATCATCACCCCCACCCTCACCCTCAGCCTAACCCTAAGCCTAACCCTAAACCAAAACCTAAACCTAACCCTCACCCTCACCCTAACCCTAATCCTAACTGTAACCCTCACACTAATCCTAACCCTCACCCTCACCTTAACCATAACCCTCATCCTAACCCTCACCCTATCCCTCACCCTAACCCTAAACCTCAGCCTAACCCTCACCCTCACTGTGACCCTAACCCTAATCCAAACCCTCACCCTAACCCTAACCCTAAACCTAACCCTACCCCTCACCCTAACCCTTACCCCTACCCTAACCCTAAACCTAATGCTCACAATAACACTCACCCTAACCCTAACACTAACCCTAAATGTCAACCTAACCCTCACCCTCAACCTCACCCGAACTGAAACCCTAACCCTTACCCTAACCCTAAACCTATCCCTAACACTCAAACTTATCTTAACCCTCACCCTCAGTCTAAACCTCACCTTAACCATTACAATCATCCTCACCCTAACCCTAAATCTCATCCTAAACCTCAGCCTAACTTTCACCCTAACTATCACCCTAAACCTAATCTTCACCCCCACCCTCACTGTCAGCCTAACCCTAAGTCTAAGCCTAAGCCTAACCCTAACCCTAACCCTCACACTCACCCTCCTCCTAACCCTAATCCTAACGCTAACCCTAACCCTGAACCTAAACCTAAACCTATCCCTCACCCTCAGCCTAACACTAATCCTAACCCTAACCCTCACACTAATCCTAACCCTCAACCTCACTGTAACCATAACCCTCATCCTAACCCTCACCCTATCCCTCACCCTAACCTTAAACCTCAGCCTAACCCTTAGCCTCACTGTGACCCTAACCATAATCCAAACCTTCACCCTAACCCTAACCCTAACCCTAACCCTAAACCTCACCCTAACCCTAATCCTAACCCTCACCCTCATCCTCACCCTCATTGTATACTTAACTCTAACCATAAAACTAACAATAACCCTAACCCTAAACCTAATCCTAACCCTCACCCTCACCCTAACCCTAACACTAACCCTTACCCTAACCCTAACCCTCACCCTCAACGTAACCCTAACCCTAACCCTAAGCCTCACACTAAAGTTAACCCTAACCCTCACCCTCAATAGAGACCTCACCCTAACCCTAAACCTAACCCTAAACCTCATCCTAACACTCAACCTAACCCTAAAATACTAACTCTCATCCTAACCCTAACCTCTCCCTCACACTCATGCTCGGCCTAAGCCTAAGCCTAAACCTAAGACTAAACATAACCCTCACTCTCACCCTAACCCTCACCCTAACCCTAACACTAACCCTCAAACTCACCCTAGCCCATACTCTAACCCTAAGACTAAGCCTAACCCTCATGCTAACACTAACTCTAATCCTAACCCTAAACCTCACACTCACCCTCACCCTAACCCTAACTGTGACACTAACCCTAACCCTAACACTAACCCTCACCCTAAAGCTAACTCTAAACCTAAACTTCATCCTCACCCTAACCCTAACACTCACTCTCACCCTCACCCTCCGCCCAACACTAAGCCTATCCCTAACACTAACATTAACCCGAAACCTAACCCTCACACTAACTCTAACCCTAACCCTGACCCTAACCCTCACCCTCAACCTAGCCCATACTCTAAACCTAAGCCTATTCCTAAACCTCACCCTATCCCTCACTCTAACCCTAACCCCAACCCTCACCCTAAACCTAACCCTCACCCTCACCCTCACCCTCAGCCTAAATCTAAGCCTAACAGTAACCCTAACCCTAAACCTCACACTCACCCTAAACCTTACCCTAACACCAACCCTAACACTAACCCTAACCCTAACCCTCACCCTGACCCTAACTCTAAACCTAATCCTCACCCTAAGCCTATCCCTCACCCTCACCCTCAAGCTGGGCCTAAGCCTAAGCATAAGCCTAAAACTAAATCTAACCCTCACACTCACCTTCACACTAACCCTAAACGTAACCCAAACCCTCGCACTAACCCTCAACCTAACGCTAAACCTAACTCTAACCCTATCCATAACAATAACCCTCACCCTCAGCCTCACGCTTACCGCAAACTTAACCCTAACCATAACATTAACAATAACCCTAATCCTCACCATAACCCTAACCCTAAACCTAACCTGAACCCGAACCCTAGACCTAATCCTTACCCTCACCCTCACCCTAACCCAAATCCTAAACCTAACCCTCACCCTAACCCTAAACTTAACCCTAAACCTAACCCTAATCCTAATCCTAACCCTAAACCTAATCCTAACCATAACCTTAACCCTAAATCTTATCCTAACCCTCACCCTTAACCTAACCCTACCCCTCACCCTAACCCTAACCTTAACCCTCACCCTCATGCTCGGCCAAAGCCTAAGCCTAAGCCTAACCATAACCTTAACCCTAACCTTCACCCTAACCATAAACCTAACACTAACCCTAACTCTAACCCTAAACCTCACCCTCAACCTAACTCTAACTCTAACCCTAACCCTAAACCTAAACCTCACCCTAACCATAACCCTAACCGTCACCCTCACACTCACCGAAAATGTAACCCTAACCCTAATCCTAACAATAACCCTAACCCTTACCCTAACCCTCACCCTATCCATAACCCTCACCCTACCACTAACCCTCAACCTAACACTAACCCTAACCCTAAAACTAACACTCACACTGACCCTAAACATCAAACTAACCCTAAACCTCACCCTAAACCTAACCCTAAACCTCACCCTCACCCTAGCCCTCACCCTAACCCTAATCCTCATCCTCACCCTAAACCTCACACTAATCCTAACACTAATCCTCAATCTAACCCTCCCCCTCCCCCTAACCCTAACCCTAACCCGCACCCTCACCCTCACCCTAACCCTAACCTTCACCATTACCATAACATTCACACTCAGCCTAACCCTCACCTTTACCCCTACTGTCCCCCTCACCCTAACCGTCACCCTAACCCTCATCCTCATCCTAACCCTCACCCTAACCCTAACCCTAACCCTCACCCTCAATGTAACCCTAACCCTAACCCTAAATTCACCCTAATGCTAACCCTAACACTCACCCTCAATCTAGCCCTCACCCTAACCCTATTCCTAACGCTAAAACTCATCCTAACCCTCACCCTAATCATAACACCCTAACCCTCACCCTCACCCAAGTCCATAACCTAACCCTCAGCCAAAGCCTACCCCTCACACTAACCCTCATTCTAACCCTAACCCAAAGCCACACCCTAACCCTAACCCTCACCCTAACCCTAACTCAAATCCTAAGCCTAACCATAACCCTAATCCTCAAACTCACCCTCACCTTAACCCGAATTCTAATCCTAAACCTAACCCTAACCCTAAACCTAATCCTTACCCTCACCCTCACCCTAACTCAAACCCTAATCCTAACCCTCACCCTAACCCTAAACTTAACCGTAAACCTAACCCTAACCCTAAACTTAACCCTAAACCTAACCCTAACCCTAATCCTAACCCTAAACCAAACCCTAACCGTAACCTTTACCCTAAATCTCATCCTACCCCTCACCCTAACCCTAACCCTAACCCTCACCCTAACCCTAACCCTAACCCTCACCCTCATGCTCGGCCTAAGCCTAAGCCTAAGCCTAACCATAACCCTAACCCTAACCTTCACCCAAACCATAAACCTAACACTAACCCTAACTCTAACCCTAAACCTCACCCTCACCCTTACCCTAAACCTAAACCTGATTCTAACCCCATACTTAACCCTCACCCTTACCCTCACCGTAAAGTAACCCTAACCCTAACCCTAACAATAACCCTCACCCTAATCCTAACACTCAACCTAACCATAACCCTCACCCTAACCCTAAACCTCACCATAACACTAACCCTAACCCTAACATTAACGCTCACACTAACCCTAACCATCACCCTATCCCTAATCCTCACCCTAACACTAACCCTAAACTTCACCCTCACCCTAGCCCTCACACTAACCCTAACCCTCATCCTCACCCTAATCCTCACACTAACCCTAACACTAATCCTCAATCTAACCCTAACACTAAACCTTACCCTAACCCTCACCCAAACCCTAACCCTCATCCTTACCGTAACCCTCACCCTCAGCCTAACCTACACCTTCACCCTTTCCCTCAGCCTAACCCTAAGCCTAACCCTAACCATAACGCTAAGGCTCACACTCACCCTCACCCTCACACTAATCCTAAAGCTAACCCTATCCCTAACCCTAAACCTCACCCTAAACCTAACCCTCACCCTAACCTCACCCTAACACTTATCCTAACCTACACTCTAATCCTAACCATCACACTTAGGGGAACACTCACCCTCAGCCTAACCCTGATCTTTACTCTTACCGTCCGCTCACCCTAAACCTCACCCTAACCCTAACCCTCATCCTAACACTCACTCTAACCCTAACCCTATCCATCACCCTAACATTAACCCTCATCCTCACCTTCACCCTCAGCCTAACCCTAAGCCTAAGACTAACCCTAACCCTCATCCGCACCCTAGCCCTAACCCTAAACCTAAGCCTAACCCTCACCCTCATCTTAACCCTCACCCTAACCCTAACCCTAACCATAACTCAAAACCTATTCCTAACCCCCACCCACACCTTCAGCCTAACCCTAATCCTAAGCCTAAGCCTAACCCTAACCCTCATCCTCACCCTAGCCCGCACCCTAACCCTAATCCAAACCATAACCCTCACCCTAACCCTCACCCTAAACCTAACCCTAAACCTCACAATAAACCTAACCCTAACCCTCAACCTAACCCAAACCCTCACCCTTACTGTAACCCTAACCCTAAACCTCACCCTAAAACTAAACCTAACCCTAACCCTAAACCTCACCCTAAACCTAACCCTAAATTTAACCCTCACCCTAGCCCTCATCTTAACCCGAATCCTAACCCTATACCACATCCTAACCCTCACCCTAACCCTAAACCTAACCCTCACCCTAACCATAACCCTCATCCTCACCCTCAGCCTAAACCTAAGCCTAACCCTAACCCTAACCCTAAACCTCATATTCAACCTCACCATACCCTTAATCCTAAATCTAACCCTATCCCTAAGCCTAACCTTCACCCTCTCCCTAGCCCTAAACCTAAACCTAATCCTAACCATAACCCCAATCCTAACCCTCACCCTAACCCTAACCCTAACCATCACCCAAAACCTATTTCTCATGCCCACCCTCACCCTCAGCCTAACCCTAAGCCTAACCCTAACCCTAACCTTAACCCTCACCCTCACCCTACCCTACACCCTAAACCTAATCCAAACCATAAACCTCACCCTCAACCTAAACCTAAACCTCACCCTCAACCTCAGCCTAAACCTCGGCCTACCCTAACCCTAACACTAATCCTCACACTCACCCTCACCCTAACCCTAATGACAGCCCTAAACCTAACCCTCAACCTAACCCTAATCCTCACCCTAACCCTAAATCTAACACTGACCCTAAACCTAACCCTCAACCTAACCCTAACTCTAAACCTAAACCTCAACTTCATCTTAAGCCTAACCCTAACCCTAACCCTAAACCTCACCCTAAACATAACCCTAAACCTCACCTTCATCCTAACCCTCATCTTAATCCTCACCCTAACCCTAACCCTAACCATCACCTTAACCCAAACCCTCAACCTCAACCTCACCCACAGCCTAACCCTAAGCCTAAACCTAAACCTAACCCTAACCCACACACTCACCTTCACCCTAACCCTAATCCTAATCTTAACCCTAAGACTAACCCTAACCCTAACATTAACCCTCACCCCAAACATAAGCCTCACCGTAAACCTAACCCTCACCCTAACACTTACCCTCACCCTAACACTAACCCTTACTCTAACACTAACCCTCACACTAACCCTAACCCTCACCCTAACCCTAAACCTCACCCTAACCCTAACCCTAAAATTCATCCTCACCCAAGCCCTCACCCTAACCCTAATTCTAAACCTAACCCTCAACCTAACAATAACCCTCATCCCCACCCCAAACCTCACACTAACCCTAACCTTAATCCTCAATCTAACCCTCACCCTAACCCTAACCTGAACCCTTAACCTAACCCTCACTCTAATCCTAACCCTCACCCTTATCTTAAACCTCAACCTCAGCCTAACCCTCACCTTTACCCTTACAATCACCCTCACCCTAACCCTCACCTTTACCCTAATCCTCACCATAGCCCTCCCACAACCCTAACCCTAACCCTCACCCTCACCCTCACCCTCATCGTAATACTAACCCCATCAAAATTCATAACCCTAAACCTCAACTTCACCCTAACTGTCACCCTAATTCTTAACCTCACACTAATCCTAACCCTAACCCTAACCCTAACTCTCACACTAAACCTAAACCTCACTCTATCCATAACGCTACCCATTACCCTAACTCTCACATTAACCCTCACCCTCACCCTCACCCTCACCCTCACCCTAACCCTCACCCTAACCCTCACCCTAATCCTAATCCTAACCCTCAGCCTAACCCTCACACTAACCCTAAGTATAAACCTAGCCCTAACCCTCACCCTAACCCAAACCCTAACCCTAACCCTCACCCGTACCCTAACCCTCACTCTAAGTCTTAACCTCATCCCCACCCTAAACCTCACACTTAACGGAAACCTCACCTTAACTCTAAATCTAATCATCACCCTCACCGTCACCCTCATGCTAACCCTAATCCTAACACTCACCCTAACCCTAAAACTCACCCTAAACCTCACCTTAAACCTCACTCTCACCCGCACCTTCACCCTAACCCTAAACCTAACCTGTCGCTACCGCCTCGACCAGCAAGGAAGACGCGACACCGAACTCTTCTCTCTGCAGTTTATTCAGGACCTTTGAGTAATCTTCTGACCCCAACCCCGGGGAGAATTCCCCACAGCCTTAAGTACCCGCTGGGTAGCCAACCCTGATACGCCACGTGGGAACCACCAATAGGTTCAGGTGCGCGGAAGCAAGCCAGATTCTTTGCCTTAGCCATATCAGGAGTTGTTTACCACAGAGAGCACTCGCCATCGGGAAGGTGGAGGGCGGAAGCTGGCACCATCTTCCAGGTGCGGCCTCTCGCAGCTCTCTTCACTAACCCTCAACCTAACCCTCACCCTAAACCTAATGCTAACTCTAACACTCACCCCAAACCTCATGCTATCACTTATCCACACCACAAACCTAACCCTAACCTTAACCCTCACACTCACCCTAAATCTCACCATAACCCTAAACCTAATCATAACCCTCACCCTCAACATAACCCTAACCATAACCCTCACCCTCACCCTTTCCTCTCCATAAACCTTACCCTCACCCTCACCCTCACCCTCACCATAACCCTCACACTAAACCTAACCCTCACCCTAAACCTAAACCTACCCCTCACCCTTACCCTCACCCTAAACTTAACCCGAACCCTATCTCTTACCCTAACCCTCACTCTTACTGTAACCCTCACCTTTACTCTTACCATCACGCTCATACTAACCCTCACCCTAACGCGAACTCACATCCTAACCCTCACCCTAACCCTAACCATAACCATCACCATAACCCTAAGCCTCACCCTCACCATCACCCTCAGCCTAAACCTAACTCTAACACTAACCCTCACCCTCACCCTAGCATTCAGCCTAACCCTAATTCTAACCCTAACTCTCATCCTAAACCTCACCCTAATCTTAAGGATAACCATCACCCTAAGACTAATCCTCACCCCCACCCTCATCCTCAGCCTAACCCTAAGCCTAAGCCTAATCCTATACCTAACCCTCACACTCACCCTCACCCTAACCCTAATCCTAACCCTAACCCTAACACTAACCCCACACCTCAAA
Organism: Dipodomys merriami; assembly: GCF_024711535.1. NCBI lineage: Eukaryota > Metazoa > Chordata > Mammalia > Rodentia > Heteromyidae > Dipodomys > Dipodomys merriami. Next base: position 3,042,862 of record NW_027206579.1, read on the forward strand.
GTAACCCTCACCCTAACCCTAAAGCTAACCCTAACACTAACCCTAACCCTAACCCTCAACCTAACCCTCCCCTTCAACCTAACTCTAACCCTAAACCTCACCCTGACCCTATCCATAATCCTAACCCTAACCCTAAACCTCACCCTTACCCTAACCCTAACGCTCACCATCAACCTCACCTAAACCTCACACTAACCCTAACCATAATCCTCAATCTAATCCTCACCCTAAACCTAACCTTAACCCTTACCCTAACCCTAATCCTAAACTTCACCCTCACCCTAAACCTAATCCTAACCCTAACCCTAACCCTCACCCTAACCTTAACCCTCACCCTTAAGGGAACCCTAACACTCATCCTAACCCTCACCCTAACCCTAATCCTAAACCTCACGCTAACACTAAGCCTAACACTCTCCCTCACCCTAGCACTCACACTAACCCTAAACCTAACCCTAATCCTCATGCTACCCATCACCCTAACCCTAACCCTAACATTCACCCTAACCTTAACAATAGCCCTCAACCTAACCCTAATCCTCACGCTCACCATAACCCTAACCCTAACCCTAAACTCAAACCGAACCCTAACTCTCACACTATCCCTAACCCTAGCACTCAACCTAACCCTAACCCTCACCCTTACCCTCACCCTCAGCAAAACTATAAGCCTAACCCTAACCCTCAACCGAACCCTCACACTCACCCTACCCCTTATCCTAATCCTAATCCTAAACCTAAGCCTAACCATCAACCTGACCCTAACACTCACCCAAACCCTAACACTAACCCTAACCTTAACCCTCGACCTAACTCTCCCCCTAAGGCTAAGTCTAACAATAAACCTCCACCTAAACCTAACCCTAATCCTAACCCTAACCCTAAACTTCAACCTAACCCTAAACCTAACCCTCACCCTCAGCCTTACTGTAACTCTAAACCTAACCCTAACAATAACACTATTCCTAACCCTAAACCTAAACTTAACCCTAACCCTAACCCTAATCCAAACACTCACCCTCAACCTAACCCTAACCCTCACCCCCACCCTCACACTCAGCCTCAGCCTAAGCCTAAGCCTAAGCCTAACCCTAACCCTCACACTCACCCTAACACTAAACCTAATCCTAACCCTAACCCTAACCTTCACCCTCACCCTAACCCTCACCTTAACCTTAACCCTAACATTAACCCCAAACCTAACCCACACCATCAGATTCACCCTAAACCTAACTCTAACCCTAAACGTCATCCTGACCCTCTCCCTAACCCTAACCCTAACCCTACACCTCACCCTAACCCTAAAACTCAAACTCACTCTCAGCCTAGCCCTCAACCTAACCCTAATCCTAACCATAAACCTCATCCTAAACCTGTCCATAATCCTAAGCCTAACCCTCACCCTAACCTAACTATCTCACCATCAACCTGACCCTCAGCCTAACCCTAAGCCTAACCATAAACCTAACCCCAACACACACACTCACCCTCATCCTAACCCTAAGCCTAACCCTAAACCTAACCCTAACCTACACACTCAAACTCACCCTATCATTAATTCTAAGCCTAACCATATTCCTCCCCCTAACTCTCACCCTAACCCTAACCTACCCCTCACAAAAACTCTAACCCTAACCCTCACCCTCAGTCTCAGCCTAAGCCTAAGCCAAAACCTAACCCTAACCCTCACACTCACCCTAACTCTAAACCTAATCCGAACCTTAACCCTAACCCTCACCCTCACCCTAACCCTCACCTTAACCCTAACCCTAACACTAACCCTAACCCTAATCCTCTCCCTCAGCCTCACCCTAACCCTAACTCTAACATTAAATCTCACCCTCACACTTACCCTGACCCTAATCCTATCCTTAAACCTGAACTTCACCCTAACCCTAAACCTAAACTTCACCCTCACCCTAGCCCTCCCCCTAACCTTAATTCTAACCCTAACCCTCATACTAACCCTCTCCCTAACCCTAACCCTAACCCTAACACTAATCCTAACCCTCACCCTCAAACTCAACCTCAGCCTAATCCTAACATTAACCCTAACCCTCACCCTAACCCTAACCCTCACCCTCACCCTCACCCTAACTCTAATCCTAACCCTAAACCTAACCCTCACACTCACCCTCACCTTAACACTAATCCTAATCCTAACCCTATCCCAAACCCTCAGCCACAGACTAAACCTCACCCTAACCCTTACCCTAACAGTAACCCTAACCTTAACCTAACCCTCACCATAAAACTAACTCTAAACCTAAACCTCACCCTCACCTTAACCCTGAACCTAACCCTAATCCTAAACCTCACCCTAAACCTAAACCTTATCCTAACACTTACCCTAACCCTAAAACTAACACTAACCCTATCACTAACACTCACACTAATGCTAACCATCACCCTAAACCTAAACCTCACCCTAACCCTCACCCTAAACCTCAACTTCACCTTAGCCCTCACCCTAAGCCTAACCTTCATCCTCACCCTAAACCTCACACTAACCCTAACACTAATCCTCAATTTAAACCTCACCCTCACCCTAAATTCTAACCCGACCCTCACGCTTACCATAACCCACAACCTCAGCCTAACCCTCACCTTTACTCTTATAGTCACCCTCATCCTAAACCTCACCCTTACCCTAAACCTCATCCTAACCCTCACCCTAACCGTAACCCTAACCATCACCCTAACCCTAACCCTCGCCCTCACCTTCAGCCTCAGCATAACCCTAAGCCTAAGCCTAAACCTATCCCTAAACTTCACAGTCAATGTAGCCCTCACTCTAACTCTTATCCTAAACCTAACCCTCATCCTAACCCTAAACCTAACCATAAACTAAACCAGCACTCTAAACCTAATCCTCATCCCCACCCTCACACCTCAGCCTAACCCTAAGCCTAAGCCTAACCCTAACCCTAACCCTCACACTCACCCTCACCCTAACCCTAATCCTAACACTAACCCTAACCCTAAACCTAAACCTCAACCTAACCCTCACCGTAAACCTAACCCTAACCCTAACCTTCACCCTGACCTTAGTCCTCACCCTAACCCTTACCCCAATCCTAACCCTCACCCTCACCCAAACCCGAACCTTAACCCTCACCTTAAGCCTGCCCCTAATATTAACCCTAAACCTCACCCTAACCCTAACACTAACCCTCACAATCACCCTAGCCCTCAAACTTACCCTACTTGTAACTCTAAACCTCATCCTAACCCTCACCCTAAACTTAACCTTAACCCTCACCCTAAAACTAAACCTAATTCTCACCCTCAAAATAAACCTAACCCTAACCCTCACCATAACCCTAACCCTAAACCTCACCCTAACCCTAAACCTAACCCTCACCCTCACCCTAGCCCTCATCCTAAACCTAATCCTAACCGTAACCCTCATGCTAACCCTCACACTAACCCTAACCCTAACTCTCACCCTAAACCAAGCCCTGCTCCTAACCCTCAACCTATACCTAAACTTAACCCTAACCCTAAACCTGACCCTCATGATAGCCCTCACACTAACCCTAATCCTAAACCTAACCCCCATTATAACCATCACCCTAAACCTAACCCTAACCCTCACCCTAACCCTAATCCTCACCCTCACTCTCAGCCTAACCCTAAGCCTACCTCTAACCCTAACCCGAACCCTAAACCTCACACTCACCCTCACCCAAACCCTATTCCTAAAACGAACCCTATCCCTAACCCTAAACCTCACCCTAAAACTCAACCTAAACCTAAACCTAAAACTAATCCTAACACTAACCCTCACACTAACCCTCACCTTAAGTCAAACTCTAATCCTAAACCTCACCCTCAACCTAACCCTAACCCTCACCCTCACCCTCTCCCTCAGCCTATCCCTAAGCCTAAACCTAACCCCAAACCAAACCCTCACACTCACACTCACCCTAAACCTCAGCCTTACCCTAAGACTAAGACTAAGCCTAAACCTAACCCTAACACTCACCTTAACCATAAGCCTCACCCTAACCCTAACACTCACTCTAACCCTAACCCTAACCCTCACCCTCACCAACACCCTCACCCTAACCGTAACCCTCACCCTCACCCTAAATCAAACCCTAACCCTAACCCTCACCCAAACCCTAAGCCTAACTCTAAACCTAACCCTAACCCTCACACTCACCCTCAACCTAAATTAATCCTAAACCTAAACCTATCCCTAACCCTAACCCTCACACTAACCCTCAACCTAGTGCTCACCCTAACCCTAATCCTAACCCTAAACCTCAACCTAACCCTCACCCTAACCCAAACCCTCACCCTAACAATAACTTTAAGCCTCATTTTCATGCTAGGCCTAGGCCTAAGCCTAAGCTTAAGCCTAACCCTAACATTCACCTAACCCTAACACGAACACTAACCCTAAATCTAACCCTAAACCTCACCCTCACCCTAACCCTAAACCTAACACTAACTCTAAAACTCAACCTAACCCTAACCCTCACCCTCACCGTAGCCCTCAGCCTAACCCTTATCCTAACATTAATCCTCATCCTAAACCTCACCCTAACCCTAACCCTAACCCTCACCCTAACCCTAGCCCTAACCCTAACCCTAACCCTCAACCTAATCATAACCGTCACTCTCACCGTAACACTAACCCTAACCCTCACCCTAAACCCAAACTTAACTGGAACCCTAACTCTCACCCTAACCCTAACCCTAACCCTCAGCCTAATCCTAAACTTCACCCTCACCCTCACCCTAATAATAAATCTAACAATAACCCTAACCCAAACCCTCACAATCAGCCTCACCCTAACCCTAACTCAAGCATAAAAATCACTTTCACCATAACCCTAACCCTAACCCTAACCCTAAACCTCACCCTAATCCTAACCCTAACCCTAAACCTCATCCTCAACCTAGCCCTCACCCTCACCCTAATCCTATCCCTAACCCTCATCCTAACACTCACCCTAACCCTAAAACTCAACCTCACTGAAACCCTTACCCTACCCCTCATCCTAACCCTAAACTTAACCCAAACCCTAACTCTCACCCTAACGCTAACCCTAACCCTCAACCTAAGCCTAACACTCACCCTCAGCCTCAGCCTCAGTCGAAGCCTAAGCCTAAGCCTAACCCTAACACTAACCCTCACACTCTCCCTAACCCTAACCCTAATCCTATTCCTAAACTTAACCCTAACCCTCACCCTCACCCTATCCCTCACCTTAACCCTAACCCTAACACTAACCCTAAACCTAAGCCTCACCCTCAGCCTCACCCTAACCCTATCTCTAACCCTAAATCTCATCCTCAACCTAACCCTATCCCTAAACGTCACCCTAAACCTAAGCATAAACCTCACCCTCAACCTAGACCTCCCCCTAACCCTAACCTTCATCCTAACCCTCCCCCTAACCCTAACATTAACTTTCACCCTAACACTAACCCTCACCCTCAGCCTCACCCTCAGCCTAAGCCTAACCCTAACCCTAAACCTCACACTCACCATAACCCTAACTATAATCCTAACGCTGACACTAACCCTAACCCTCACCCTCACCCTAACCCTCAACTTAACAATAACCCTAACATTAACCCTAAACCTAACCCACACCCACAGCCTTACCCTAACCCTAACTCTAACCCTAAACATCACCCTGACACTAACCCTAAGCCTCACCCTAACCCTAAACCTAAAACTCACCCTCATCCTAACAATAAAACTAACCCTAACCCCAAAACTCATCCTAACCCTCCCCCTAACCCTAACTCTAAACCTAAACCTCACCCTCACCCTAACCCCAACCCTAAACTTAAACCTCACCCTAAACCGCACCCTAACCCTAATCCTCACCCTCACCTTCACCATCCACCTCAACTTAACTGTGACCCTAACCCTAACTATAACACAAACCCTAACCCTAACCCTAATCATATCCCTCACCCTCAACCTCACCCTCACCGCAATCTTAACCCTAACCTAACCCTAACCCTAAAACTAACAATAACCCTAACCCTAAACCTAACCCTAATTCTCACCCCCACCCTCATCCTCAGCCTAAACCTAAGCCTAAATCTCACCGTATACCTAACCCTAAACCTAAACCTAACCCTAATACTAAACCTAACACTAATCCTAAGCTTCACCCTCATGCTAACACAAACCCTAACCCGAACCCTCACCCTAACCCTAAGCCTAACCCTAACCATAACCCTAACCTTCACCTTCACACTCAATCTAACCTAACCCTATTCCTAAACCTAACCATATCCCTAAACATAACCCTCACCGTAACCCTCACAATAGCCCTCACCCTAACCCTAATCCTAACCCTAAACCTCATCCTAAAACTCACCCTAACCCTGACCCTAACCCTCACCGTCATGCTCGGCCTAAGCCTAAGCCTTAGCCTAAGGCTAACCTTACACCTGACCCTCACCCTAACCCTAAACTTAACACTAACCCTAACTCTAAACCTAAACCTCACTCTCACCATAACCCTAACTCTAACCCTAAACCTAAACCTAAACCTCATCCTAACCCTAAACATAACCTTCACCCTCACCCTCACTTTAACGCTCACCCTAACCCTAACCCACACCCTAACACTTACCCTCACCCTAACACAAACACTAACACTAACACTGAGCTAACCTCACACTAAGCTAACCATCAAACTAACCCTAAACCTAAACCTAAGCCTAACCTTCACCCTCACCCTATCCCTAACCCCCATCTTCCCCCTAAACCTCACCATAAACCTAACACTAATCCTCAATCTAACCCTCACCCTCACTCTACCCCGAACCCGAAACCTCACCCTAACCCTAACCCTGACCCTTACAGTAACCTTCAACCTCAGCCTAACCCTCATGTTGACCCTTACGGTCACCCCCACCCTAACCCTCACCCTAACCCTAACCCTCACCCTCATTCTCGGCCTATGCCTAAGCCAAAGCCCAAGCCTAACTGTAAACATGACCCTCACCATAACCCTAAACCTAACACTAACCATTACTCTAAACCTAAACCTCATACTCAACACAACCTCAGCATAAACCTAAGGCTAACCATAACCCTAAAACTAACCCTCACACTCACACTAACCCTAATCCTAATCCTAACCCTAACCCTAACCCTCACACTAACCATAACCCTCACCCTAACCCTAACCCTAACACTAACCCCAAACCTAACCCTAACCCTCACCCTCAGCCTCACCTTAACCCTAATTCTAAACCTAAACTTCACCCTCACCCTAATTCTACCGCTAAACCTAACCCTAAACTTAACCCTAACCCTAGCCCTCCCCCTAACTATCACCCTAACCCTAACACTAACACTAACCCTAACTCTAACCCTTACCCTAACACTAAACCTCACCCTAACCCTAACCCTAAGCCTCACCCTAACCCTAAACCTCACCCTCACCCTCACCCTCAGCCTGAACTTAAGCCTAACCCTAACTCTAACCATAACCCTCACACTAACCCTAAACCTAAGCCTAATCCTAATCCTAACCCTCAACCTAACCCTCTCCATAACCCTAAACCTAACCCTAATACTAACCCTAAACCTAACCCTAACCCTAACCCTAACACTAACCCTCACACTCACCCAAACCCTAACATTAATACTAATCCTAACCCTAACTGTAACCCTCACCCTCACTCTCACCCTCACCGTAACCCTAACCCTAACACTAACCCAAACCCTAACCCTAACCCTCACCCTCAGCCTCACCTTAACCCTAATTCTAACCCTAAACTTCACCCTCACCCTAACCCTACCGCTAAACCTAACCCTAAACTTAACCCTAACCCTAGCCCTCCCCCTAACTATCACATTAACCCAAACACTAACACGAACACTAACTCTAACCCTTACCCTAACATTAAACCTCACCCTAACCCTAATCCTAAGCCTCACCCTAACCCTAAACCTCACCCTCACCCTCAGCCTAACCTTAAGCCTAACCCTAAACCTAACCCTAACCCTCACACTAACCCTAAACCTAACCTTAATCCTAATCCTAACCCTAACCCTAACCCTCACCCTAACCCTAAACCTAACCCTAACACTAACCCTAACCCTAACCCGCACCTTCAACCTCACCCTCAGCCTCACCCTCATGCTCGGCCTAAGCCTAACCCTAAGCCTAAGCTTAAGCCTAACCCTAACCCTCACAGTAATGCTCACCCTAAAGCAAACCCTAACACAAAAGTTAACTCTAACCCTAAAACTCACTCTCACACTAACCCTAACTCCAACCCTAATCCTAAACATAAGCCTAACCCTCTTCCTAACCCTAACCCTCACCCTCACCCTAGACATCAACCTAACCCTAATACTAACCCTAACCCTAATCCTAACCCTAAACCTAAACCTAACCCTAACCATCACCCTTAACCTAATCCTCAAACCCACACTCACCCTCAGACTAACACTAAGCCTAAGCCTAATCCTAACCCTAAACCTCACACTCAGCCTCACCATAACCCTAATCCTAAATCCAACCCTAACACTAACCCTAAACCTCAACCTAACCCTCACCCTAACCCTAACACTAACCCTAAACCTAACCCTCCCCCTAATCCTCCCCCTAACACTAACTCTGACACTAAACCTCACCCTCACCCTAACCCTCACCCTAAATCTAAACCTAACCCTCACCCTCATCGTAACTCTAACCCTAACCCTAAAAATAACACTAACCCAAACCCTCACCCTAAACCTAACCCTAAATTAAACCCTCACCCTAACTGTAACTCTAACCCTAACCCTAAACCTCACCCTAACCCTAACCCTAACCTTCACCGTCAGCCTCACCCTAACCGTAAACTTAACCTTAACCATAACACTAACAATAACCCTAACCCTAACCCTAATCCTAAACCTGACGCTCACCCTAAACCTAACCCTAACACTCACCATACATAACCCTAACCCTAACCCTCACCCTAACCCTGAAATTAACACAAACCCTAACTCTCACCCAAACGCTAACCCTAACTCGAATCCTAAACGTAACCCTCACCCTCAGGTTAACGCTAAGCCTAACCCTATCCCTAAGCCCAACCTAAGCATTCACCCTAACACTAACCCTAATCCTAATCCTAAACCTAACCCTAACCCTCACCCTCCTCCTAACCCTCACCCTAACTCTAACCCTAACACTAACCCTAACCCTTACCCTAACCCTCACCCTAACACTTACCCTAATCCTAACTCTCACCCTTAGGGGAACACTCATCCTCAGCCTAACCCTCACCTTTATTCTTACCGTCACACTCACCCTAATCCTCACCCTATCCCTAACCCTCATCCTAACACTCAGCCTAACCCTAACGCTATCCATCACCCTAACCGAAAACCTCACCCTCACCCTCACCCTAAGCCTCACCCTAAGCCTAAGCCTAAGCCTAACCCTAACCCTCACCCTTACCCTAGCCCTCTCCCTAAACCTAATCCTAATGCTAAGCCTCATCCTAACACTCACCCTATCACCCAAAACATATTCCTCACCTCCACCCTCACCCTCAGCCTAACCCTAAGACTAAGCTTAACCCTAACCATAACCCTCAACCTCAGGCTCACCCTCACCACAAACTAAACCCAAAACACAACATTAAAAATAACCCTAATTTTAACCCTAACCCTAAACCTAATCTTCACTCCCACCCTCAGCCTAACCCTAACTCTAAACCTAATCCTAAACCTAACCCTAATCCTCAGCCTCACCCTCACCCTAACCCAAACCCTAACCCTAATCCTCACCAAAACCCTAAGCCTAACCCTAACCCTAATTCTCACACTCACCCTCAACCTAACCCTAATCCTAAACCTAACCCTATCCCTAAACCTAACCCTCACCCTTACCCTCACCCTAGCTCTCACCCTAAAACTAATCCTTACCCTAAACCTCATCCTAACACTCACCCTTACCCTAACCCTAACCCTCACCCTAAGCCTATCCCTAATCCTCACCCTCATGCTGGGCGTAAGCCTAAACTTAAGACAAAGCTTAACACTAACCCTAACCCTCATCCTAACCCTAACACTAAAACTAACCCTAACTCCAACCCAAAACCTCACCCTCACCCTAACCCTAACTCTAAGCCTAACCCTAAACCTAAACCTCATCCTAACCCCAACCCTAACCCTCACCCTTACCCTCACAGTAACTGTAACCCTAACCCTAATGGTAACAATAACCCTAATCCTAACCCTAAACCTCACCCTAACCATAACCCTCACCGTAACCCTATCACTCACACTAACCCTAACCCTCACCCTCACCCTCACCCTAACCCTAACCCTAACCCTCCCCATGACCCAAAACCAAAGCCTAACCTTAACCCTCACCCTAACCCTAACCCTAAGCCTAAGCCTAACCCTAACCCTAACACTATCCCTCACACTGACCCTCAACCTACACCTAATCCTAAACCTAACCCTAACCCTCACAGTAACGCTCAAACTAGCACTCACCCTAACTCTAGTCCTAAACCTAAACCTCATCCTAACCCTCACCCTAACCCTCACCCTAACACTAACCCTAATCCTCACACTCATGTTCGGCCTAAGCCTAAACCTAAGCCTAAGCTTAAGCCTAACCCTAACCCTCACACTAATGCTCACCCTAAACCTAATCCTAAAACTAACCCTAACTCCAACCCTAAACCTCACCCTCACACTAACCCTTACTCTAACACTAACCCTAAACCTAAACCTCATCCTAACCCCAAACCTAACCCTCACCCTTACCCTCACCGTAAATATAACCCTAACCCTAACTGTAACAATAACTCTAAACCTAACCCTAAACCTCACCTTAACCATAAGCCACATCCTAACACTAACCCACACCCTAACCCAAACCCTAACCCTAACCCTCACCCTCACCCTAACCCTCATCCTAACACTTAATCTCATCCTCACCCTAAACCTCACATTAACCTAACCCTCACCGCAACTCTAACCCTAACTGTCACCCTCACTGTCGCCTTCACGCTAAGCCTAACCCTAACCCTCACACTAACCCTAAAACTCATCCTAATCCTCAACCTAACCCTCACCCTAACCGTAATGCTAAGTCAAACACTCAGCCGAACCCTCATGCTATCACTTACCCACACCACAAACCTAACCCTAACCTTAACCCTCACCCTCACCCTAAACCTCACCCTAACCCTAAACCTAATCCTAACCCTCACGCTAACCCTAACCCTAACACTAACCCTCACCTAACCCTAACCCTAACCTTCTACCTAACCCTAAACATCACCATCACCCGAACCCTCACCCTAACCCTAACTGTCACCCACACCCTAAACCTCAACCTCACCCTTACCCTAACCCTCAACTAATCCTCACCCTAACCCTAACCATTACCTAACCAAGACCCTCACCAGCACCCTCACCTTCACCCTAACCCTCACCCTCACCCTAGACCTCACCCTAAACATAACCCTAACCCTAAACCTCACCGTCTCCCTCACCCTCAATCTCAGCCTATACCTAACCCTATCCCAAATCCTAACCCTAACCCTCACCCTCACTGTAACCCTCACCATAACCCTTACCCTCACCCTCACCCTCACCCTAACCATAACCCTCATACTAAACCTAACCCTCACCCTAAACCTAAACTTACCCCTCACCCTAAACCTCACCATAAACTTAACCCTAACCCTAACCCTTACCCTCACTGTAGAACTCACCCAAACCCTAATTCTTACCTTAACCCTCATCCACACCCTAAGCCTCACAATTACCCTAACCCTAATCCCCAATCTAACCCTAACCCTAACCCTTACCATAACCCTCAACGTAACACTAACCCTCACCATTAACGTAACCCTCACCCTTAGCCCAACCCTCAACTTTACTCTTACTGACACGATCATTGTAACCCTCACCCTAACCGGAACCCTCAGCCTAACCCTCACTGTAAACCTAACCCTATCCATCACCATAACCCTAACCCTCACCCTCACCATCACCCTCAGCCTAAAAGTATGCCTAAGCCTAACCCTAACCTTAACCCTCCCCTCACCCTAGCCCTCACCCTAATCCTAACCTTAACCCTCCCCTCACCCTAGCCCTCACCCTAATCCTAATCCTAACCTTAACCCTCATCCTAACTCTCACCCTAACCATAAGGCTAACCATCACCCTAAGCCTAATCCTCACACCCACTCTCACCCTCAGCCTAACCCTTAGCCTAAGCCTAATCCTAACCCTAACCCTCACACTCACCCTAACCCTAATCATAACCCTAAATCTAAGCATAACCCTAAACCTCAATCTTACACTAATCCTAAACCTAACGCTACCCTAACACTAGCCCTAACTCTAACCCTCAACCTTATCCTCCCCCTCAACCTAACTCTAACCCTAAAAGTCTCCCTCATCCTATCCCTAATCCTAACCCTAACTCTAAACCTCACCCTAAACCTAACCTTAACCCTCACCCTCACCCTCACGATACCATAAGTCTAACCCTAACCCTAACATTAACACTAACCCTAACATTAACCTAACCCTATCCCTAACCATCATCCTCACCCTCATCCTCACCCTCACTGCAAACTTAACCCTAAACATAACACTAAAAATAACCCTAACCTTAACCCTAAACCTAACCCTAATCCTCACCCCCACCCTGACCCTAAACCTAACCCTAACTTAAACTCTAACCCTAATCCTCTCCTAAACCTAAGCCTAACCCTAACCCTAACCGTAAACCTCACACTCACTCTCACCCTAACCCAAATCCTAAACCTAACCGTATCCCTAACACTAATCCTCAACCTAAACCTCACACTAGCCCTTACCCTAAACCAAACCCTAACCCTCACCCTCACCCGAAACCTAACCCTCACCCTCACCCTCGCCGTCAGCCTAATCCTAAAACTAAGCCTAACCCTAACACTAACCCTCACACTCACACTCATCCTAACCTTAATCCTAACCCTAAATCTCACCCTAACACTAAACCTCACCATAAACTTAACCCTAACACTAACCCTAACCCTAACCCTCACCATAACCCTAACCCTCATCCTCACCATAAAACTCACACTAACCCTAACTCTAAGCCTAATCACCAATCTACCCCTCACACTAACCATAACCCTCACCCTAACCCTACCCCTCACCCTAACACTTACCCTCACCCTAACACTAACCCTAACCCTAACACTAACCCTAACCATCACCCTAATCCTAAAACTCATCCTAACCCTAACCCTAACTCTAACCCTCACAATCACCCTAGACCTCACCCTAAACATAATTCTAACGCTAAACCTCACCCTAACCCTAACACTCATCCTCACCCTAAACCTCACACTAACCCTAACTCTAACCCTAAACCCCAATCTAACCCTCACCCTAAACCTAACCCAAAACCTACTTACCCAAAACCTAAAACACACCCTAACTGTAATCCAAACCCTCACCCTAACCATAACCCTCACCCTAAACCAAACCCTCACCCTAACACTAATCATCACCTTATCCGTCACCCTAAACCTCACACTCACCCTCACCCTAACCCTAATCCTAAAAATAACCCTATCCCTAAACTTCAACCTAACCCTCACACTCACCCTAACACTAACCCCAACCCTAAACCTCACCCTATTACTACCCTAACCCTAACTCTAATCCAAAACCTCACCCTCAACCTACCCCTAAACCTAACCATAAATCTCAACCAAAAGTTCACACTAACCCTAAACCTCACCCTCACCCTCCACCTCACTGTAACTTTAACCTTAACCCTAACCCTAAACATAACCATAACCCTCACCCTAAGCCTCACCCTCACCACAAACTTAACCCTAACTATAACACTAACAATAACCCTAGCCCTAACCATAACATTAAACCTCAAAGTAACCCTAACCCTAACCCTGATCCTAAACCTAACCCTATCCCTAAGCCTAACCCTAACCCTAACTCTCCCACTCACCCTCAACCTAACCCTAATCCTAAACCTAACCCTATGCCTAAACCTAATCCTCATCATAACCCTCACACTAGCCCTCACCCTAACCCTAACACTAACCCTCACCCTCACCCTAAACCTCAGCAAAACCCTATCACCCTAACCGTCACCTTAAACCTCACACTCACCCTATCCCTTACCCTAATCCTAATGCTAACCCTAACCCTACTCTGCACCCTCACCCTCAACTTAACCCTAACTCTAACCCTAAACCTCAGCCTCAACCTAACCCTAACCCTAAACCTAAACCTCAACATAACCCTAACCCTAACCATCACACTCACACTAAAACTCACCCTAATCATAATAGTAAACCTAAGCCTAACCCTCAACCTCAACCTAACGCACAACCTAACCCTAACCCTAACACTAACCCTCACTCTAACCCTATACCCTAACCCTCAAACTAACCCTAACCCTCACCCTCACCCTCACCCTCAGCCTAAACCTGAGGCTAACACTAACCCTAAACCTAACCCTCACACTCACCCTAACCCTAAACCTAATCCCAATAATAACCCTAAACCTAATCCTCACCTTTCCCTCAGCCTCACCCTAAACCTAATTCTTAACCTAAACTTCACCCTCACTCTAACTCTAACGCTAAATCTAAACCTAACCCTAACCCTAACACTCACCCTAACCCTCATCCTAACCCTAACTCTACCCCTAAACCTCACCCTCATCCTAAACATAAATCTAACACTAACCCTAACACTAAACCTCATCCTAACCGTAACCCTAACCCTCAAACTAACCCTAACCCTCACGCTCACCCTCACCCTCAGCCTAAACCTAAGGCTAACCCTAACCCTAACCTAACCCTCACACTCACCCTAACCCTAACCCTAATCCAAATCCTAACCCTCACCCTCAGCCTCACCCTAACACTAATTCTAACGCTGAATTTCACCCTCACACTAACCCTAACGCTAACACTAACCCTAACCCTAACCCTATACCAGCCCTACCCCTAATTCTCACCATAACCCTAACCCTAACACTAAACCTAAAACTCAACCTAACCCTCACCCAAACCCTAAATCTAAGCCTAAACCTCATCCTCACCCTAACCCTAACCCTAAACCTAATCCTAAACCTCACCCTAAACCTCACCCTAACCCTCAGCCTCACCCTCAACCTCACTGTAACTCTAACCCTAACCCTAAGAATAACACTAACCCTAAACCTAACCATAACCGTAACATTAACCCTCACCCACAGCCTCACCCTCACTGTAAATTTAACCCTAACCATAACACTAACAATAACCCTAAGCCTAACCCTAATTCGAACTCTAACCTCACCCACACCCTCACATTCAGCTTAACCCAAGCCTAAACGTAACCCTAACCCTAACCCTAAACCTCACCCTAACCCTAACCCTAACCCTAACCCTAACCCTAAACCTAACCCTAATCCTCAGCCTCAACCTCACCCTAAACCAAACCCTAACCCTAACCCTCACCCTAACCCTAAGCCTATATCTAACCCTAAACCTCACCCTCACCCTAAGCCTAACCCGAACCCTAACACTAAACCCCACCCTAACCCTACCCTAACCCTCACCCGCACCCTTACCCTCACCGTAACTCTAACCCTAACCCTAACAATAACAATAACACTAATCCTCACACCCACCCTCACCCTCAGCCTAAAGCTAAGCCTAAACCTATCCCTCACCCTAACCCTCACACTCACGCTCACCCTAATCCTAATCCTAAACATAACCCTATCCCTAAACCTCAACCAAACCCTCACCCTCACCCTACCCCTAACACTAACCCAAACCCTAAACCTCACCCTAACCCTCCGGCAAACCATAACTCTAACCCTAAACCTCACCCTCACCCTAACCCTAACCCTAAACCTACCCTAAAGCTCACCCTAACCCTAACCCTCACGCTCACCCTCAACTTCACCGTAACTCTAACCCTATCCTTAACAATAACACTAACTCTAATCCTAACCCTAACCCTCACTCTCAGCCTCACCCTCACTGCAAACTTAACCCTAACCATAACACTAAAAATAATCCTCACCCTAACCGTAACCCTATCCCTAATCCTCACCCCCACCCTAAACCTCAGCCTAACCCTAAGCCTAAGCCTAACCCTAACCCTCCCTGTAAACCTAACAGTAACACTAAAACTAACACTAACACTGACCCTAAACCTAAGCATAACCCAAACCCTAACCTTAATCCTCACCCTAACCATAAGCTTAAACCTATCCTTAACCCTAACCCTCACACTCACTCTCACCCTAACCCAAATCCTAAACCTAACCGTATCACTAACCCTAACCCTCAACTTAACCCTCATACTAGCCCTCACCCTAAACATAACCCTAACCCGAACCCTAACCCGAACCCTAACCCTCTTCCTCATGCTCCACCTAAGCTTAAGCCTAAGCCTAAGCCTAACCCTAACCTTAAACTTCACCCTATCCCTAACCCTAACACTAACCCTAACTCTAACCCTAAATGTCACCCTCACACTAAGCCCAACTCTAACTCTGACCCTAAACCTAAACCTAACCCTAAAACTAACCCTCAACCTAACATATACCCTCACCTTAACACTAACCCTAACGCTAACACTAACGCTCACACTAACCCTAACCATCACCCTAACCCTTAAACTCACCCTAACACTAACCCTAACCCTCACCCTCACCCTAGCCCTCACCCTAAACCTAACCCTCATCCTCACCCTAAACCTCACACTAACCCTAACACTAAGCCTCAATCTAACCCTCACCCTAACCCTAACACTAACCCAAACCCTAACCCTAACCCTAACCCTCACCCTTACCGTAACCCTCACCCTCAGCTTAACCCTCATCTTTACCCTTACTGTCACCCGCACCGCAATCTTCACCCTAACCCTCACCCTCACCCTAACCCTAACTCTACCCCTAAACCTCATCCTCACCCTAACCCTAACTCTAACCCTTACCCTAAAACTAAACCTCACCCGAACCCTGTCCCTAACCCTCACACTCAACTTCACCCTCAGCCTAACCCTAAGCCTAAGCCAAACCCTAACCCTAACCCTCACACTCACCCTCACCCTAACCCTAATCCTAACCCTAACCCTAAACCTCAACCTAACCCTCACCCTAACCTTAACCCTAACCCTAACCCTAACCCTAATACTCACCATAAACTTAACACTCATCCTCACCATAAAACTCACACTAACCCTAACTCTAACCCTAAACCCCAATCTAACCCTCACACTAAACATAACCCTCACCCTAACCCTAACCATCACCCTAACACTTACCCTAACCATAACACTAACCCTAATCCTAACACTAACCATAACACTAACACTAACCATCACCCTAATGCTAAACCTCATCCTAACCCAAACCCTAACTCAAACACTCACCCTCACCCTAGACTTCACCCTAAACCTAATTCTAACCCTAGACCCTCACCCTAACCCTAACACTCATCCTCACCCTAAACCTCACACTAACCCTAACTCTAACCCTAATCCCCAATCTAACCCTCACCCTAACCCTAAACCTAACCCTAAACCTCACGCTTATCTTAACCGTTCACGCTCAGCTTAACCCTCAACTTAACTCTTACCATCATCCTCACCCTAACCCTAAACCTCATCCTAACCCTCACCCGAACCGTAAACCTAACCATCAACCTAAACCTAACCCTCACCCTCAACCTCACGCTCAGCCTAAACCTATCCCTAAGCCTAACACTCTACCTAACACTGACCCTCACCCTAGCAATCACCCTAACCCTAATCCTAATCCTAACCCTCACCTTAACCCTAACCATCATCCTAACCCTAATCCTCACCCCCACCCTCACGCTCAGCCTAAACCTAATCCTAAACCTAACCCTAACCCTAACACTGAACCTCAACCTAACCCTCACCCAAAACTTATCCCTAACAATAACCCTAACCCTAACCCTCGACCTAACACTCCAACTAACCCTAAATCTAACTCTAAACCTCACCGTCAACATAACCCTAATCCTAACCCTAAACTCACCCTAACCCTAACCCTAACCCTCAACTTCACCCTCACCCTCACCCTCTCCATAACCCTAACCCTAACCTCAATAAGAACACTAATTCTAACCCTAATCTTAAAAATCACCTTAACACTAAACCTAACCAAAAGACTAACCCTCACTCTAACCCTAAACTTAACCGAACCCTAACTCTCACCCTAACACTAAACGTAACCCTCACACTAACCCTAACCCTCACCCTCACCCTCACCCACAGCCTAAGCCTAAGACTAACCCTAACCGTAACCCTAACCGTCACACTCAACCTAACCCTTACCCTAATCCGAATCGTAATCATAAGTCTAACCCTCAACATCAACCTAACACTCAACCTAACCCTAACTCTAACACTAACCCTAACACTAACCCTCACCCTAACCCTAACCCTAACCCTCAACCTAACAATAACCCTCACGCTCACCGTAACACTTACCCTAACCCTCACTCTAACCCTAAACTTAACCGAACCCTAACTCCCACCCTAAACCTAACCCTCACCCTCACCGTAACCCTAACACTCACCCTAATCCTCAGCCTAACCCTAACTCTACACCTAAACCTCAGCCTCACCCTAACGCTAAATCTAACCCTAACCCTAACACTAAACCTCACCCTAACCCTAACCCTAACCCTCAAACGAACCCTAACCCTCACCATCACCCTCACCCTCAGCCTAAACCTAAGGCTAGCCCTAACCCTAACCCTAACCCTCAAACTCACCCTAACCCTAACCCTAATCCAAATTCTAACCCGAAACCTATGCCTCACCTTCACCCTCAGCCTCACCCTAACCCTAATTCTAAACCTAAACTTCACGCTCACCCTAACCCTAACGCTAACACTAACCATAACCCTAACCCTAACCCTCCCCCTAACTCTCATCGTAACACTAACATTAACACTAACCCTAAACCTCAACCTCACCCGCACCAGAACCCTAACTCTAACCCTAAACCTCACCCTCACCCTAACCCTAACTCTAACACTTACCCAAATTGTAAAAATAACCCTAACCCTAATCCAAACCATCACCCTAACCATAACCCTCACCCTAAACCAAACCCTCACCCTAACACTTACCATCACCCTAACCCTCACCCTAAACCTCAACCTAACCCTCACCCTCACCCTAACACTAACCCTAACCCTAAACCTCACCCTAATACTCCCCCTAACCCTAAACCTCACCCTCAACCTACCCCTAACCCTAAACCTAAACCTCAACCTAAAGGTCACACTAACTCTAAACCTCAACTTCACCCTCAAACTCACTGTAACTCTAACCCTAAAACTAACCGTAAACATAACCATAACACTCACCCTAAGCCTTATCCTCACCACAAACTTAACCCTATCCATAACACTAACAATAACCCTAGCCCTAACCGTAACCGTAACCCTCACCATAACTCTAACCATAACCCTAATCCTAAACCTAACCCTATCCCTAAGCCTAACCCTAACCCTAACCCTCACACTCACCCTCAACCTAACCCAAATCGTAAACCTAACGCTAGCCTAAACCTAACCCTCACCATAAACCTCACACTAGCCCTCACCCTAACCCTAATCCTAACCTTAAAACTCATCCTAGCACTTACCCTAACCCTAAACCTAATCCTCAACCTCACCCTAAACATAAACCTCAGCCTCACCCTCAACCTCAACATAACCCTAAGCCTAACCCTAAACCTAAACTTAACCCTCACAATCACCCTATCCTTTACCCTAATCCTAAACCTAACACTAACCCTACCTTGCACCCTCAGCCTGAACTTAACCCTAACTCTAACCCAAAACCTCACCCTCACCCTAACCCTAACACTAAACCTAAACCTAACCCTCCCCATAACCCTAACACAAAACCTCACCTAATCCTCACCCTCACCCTCACCCTCACCCTCAGCCTAACCATAAGTCTAATCCTAACGCTAACCCTCACACTCACCCTAACCCTAACCCTAATCCTAATCCTAACCCTAAACCTAACCCTCACCCTCAACCTAATGCTCACCTTAATCCTAACCCTAACCCTCAACTTCTGCCTCACTCTAACCCTAACTCTAACCCGAAACCTAACCCTAACCCTAACCCTAACCCTATCCCTAAACCTCATCCGACCCATAACACTAACCCTCACCCTCACCCTCACAGTAACCGTAACCCTAACCCAAACCCTCACCCTAACACCTACCCTCATCATAACACTTACCCTCATGCTAACACTAACCCTCACACAAACCCTAATCATCACCTTAACCCTAAACCCCACCCTAACACTAACCCTAAACCTTAACCTCACCCTAGCCCTCACCCTAAACCTAACTCTCATCCTCACCCTAAACCTCACACTAACCCTAGCACTAATCCTCAATCTAAACCTCACCCTCACCATAACCCTAACCCTAACAATAACCCTAACACTAAACCACACCCTAACCATAACCCTAACCCTCAAACTAACCCTAAACCTCACCCTCACCCTCAGCCTAAACCTAAGGCTAAACCTAACCCTAACCCTAACCCTCACACTCACCCTAACCCTAACCCTAATCCAAATCCTAACCCTAACCCAAATACTCATCTTCACCCTCAGCCTCACCCTAACCCTAATTCTAAACCTAAACTTCACCATCACCCTAACCCTAACGCTAACACTAACCATAACCCTAACCCACCCCCTAACTCTCACCGTAACCCTAACTCTAATACTAACTCTAAACTTCAACCTAACCCTCACCAAAACCCTAACTCTAACCCTAAACCTCACCCTAACCCTCACCCTCACTCTAACACTTACTCAAATCCTAAAACTCACCCTAACCCTAATCCAAACCCTCACCCTAAAAATAACCCGCACCCTAAACCAAACCCTCACCCTAACACTTACCATCACCCTAACCCTCACCCTAAACCTCACACTCACCCTCACCCTAAACCTAATCATAAACCTAACCCTATCCCTAAACCTCAACCTAACCCTCACCCTCACCCTAACACTAAGCCTAACCCTAAACCTCAACCTAAAGGTCACACTAACCCTAAACCTCACCCTCACCCTCAACCTCACTGTAACTCTAACCCTAACCCTAACCCTAAACATAACCATAACCCTCACCCTAAGCCTTACCCTCACCACAAACTTAACCCTAACCCCAACACTAGCAATAAGCTTAGCCCTAACCCTAACCATAACCCTCACCGTCACTGAATCCCTAACCCTAATCCTAAACCTAAACCTATCCCTAAGCCTAACCCTAACCCTGACACTCACCCTCAACCTAACCCTAATCGTAAACCTAACCCTATGCCTAAACCTAACCCTCACCATAACTCTCACACTAGCTCTCACCCTAACCCTAATCCTAACCCTAAACCTCATCCTAGCACTCACCCTAACCCTAAAGCTAACCATGACCCTAACCCTCAACCTCAGCATAACCCTAAGCCTAACCCTAAACCTAAACTTACCCCTCACACTCAACCTATCCCTTACCCTAATCCTAAAACTAAGCCTAACCCTACCCTGCACCCTCAGCCTCAACTTAAACCTAAATCTAACCCTAAACCTCAACCTCACCCTAACCCTAACATAAAACCTAAACCTCACCCTAACCCTAACCCTAAACCTCACCCTCACCCTTGCCCTCACAACAACCCTAATCCTAACCCTAAACCTAATCCTAATCCTGGCCATAACCCTAACCCTAACCCGCACACTAACTCTCAACCTCACCCTCACCCTCACCCTCAGCCTAATCCTAAGCCTAACCCTAACCCTCACACTCACCGTAACACTAACCCTAATGCTAATCCTAACCCTAAACCTAACCCTCACCCTCAACCTAACCCTCACCTTAAGCCTAAACCTAACATTAATCTTAACCCTAAATCTCAACTTCTGCATCACCCTAACCCTAAATCTAAACCTAAACCTCATCCTAACCCTAACCCTAACCCTAACCCTAACCCTCACCCTAACATTAACCCTCACCCTTTCCGTAACCCTCACCCTCCACCTAAGCATCACCTTTACCTTTACCATCTCCTCCACACTAACCCTAACACTAAACCTCACACTAACCCTAACCATAACCCTCACCTTCAACCTCATGCACAGCCTAATGCTAAGCCTAAGCCTAACCCTAACCTTTACCCTAACCATCACCCTCACCCTAGCCCTCACCCTAACCCTAATCCTAACCCTAACCCTCACCCTAACCCTAACCCTAACGATCACCCTAACCCTACTCCTCATCCCCACCCTCACCCTCAGCCTAACCCTAAGCGTAAACCTAACCCTAACCCTCACCCTCTCCCTCACCCTCACCCTAACCCTAATCCTAAACCTAACCCTAACCCTAACACTAAACCTCAACCTAACCCTCACCCTAACCTTATCCTGAACACTAACCCTAACCCTAACCCTCGACCTTATCCTCCAAATAACCCTAAATCTAACACTAAACCTCACTTTCACCCTAACACTAATCCTAACCCTAATCGGAAACCTCACCCCAACTCTAAGCCTAACCCTCACCCTCACCATAACTCTAACCCTAACAGTAACAATAACCCTAATGCTAAACATAATCCTAACCCTCATGCTCACCTTAACCCTAACCCTAACCCTCTCGCTAACCCTAAAATTAACCGAACCCTATCTCTCACCCTAACCCTAACCCTAAACCTCAACCCAACCCTAACCCTCACCCTCACCTTAACTCTAAACCTAACCCTAAGAATAACACTAACCCTAAACCTAACCATAACTCTAACCATAACCGTCACCCGCAGCCTCACCCTCCCTGCAAATTTAACCCTAACCATAACACAAAAAGTAACTCTAACCCTAATCCTAATATTAACTCTAACCTCACCTCCACCCTCACACTCAGCCTAACCCGAAGCCTAAATGTAACCCTAACCCTAACCTTAAACCTCACCTTAACCCTAACCCTAACCCTAATCCTAACCTGAACCATATGCCTAAACCTAACCCTCACCATAACCCTCACCCTAGCCCTCAACCTAATCCTAATTCTAGCACTAAACCTCATCCTAACACTCACCCTAATCCTAAACCTAACCCTCACCCTCATGCTCAGCCTAAGCCTAAGCCTAAGCCTAATCCTAACCCTAACCCTCACCCTACCCCTAACCCTAACACTAACCCTAACTCTAACCGTAAACATCATGCTGACCCTAACCTTAACTGTAACCCTAACTCTACACTAACCCTAACCCTAATCCTAAAAATAACCCTAACCCCAGACCTAAATCTACCCCTGAACCTCATGCTCACCCTAACCCTAACTATAACCCTAACCCTAACACTAAAACTCACCCTAACCCTAAACTTAACCCTCACCCTAAACCTAACCCTCAACCTCACCCTCACCCTCAGTCTAAACCTAAGGCCTACCCTAACCCTAACCCTAACCCTCATACTCACCCTAACCCTAACCCTAATCCTAATCCTAACCCTATCCCTAAACCTAACCCTCACCCTAATGCTAACACTAACACTAACCCTCACCCTCAGCCTCACCTTAACCCTAATTCTATCACTAAACCTCACCACACCCTAACCCTAACACTAACCCTAAACATAACCCTAACCCTAACACTCACCCTAACCCTAACACTAACACCCTAACCCTAAACCTCAACCTAACCCTGACCTTAAACCTAACTCTATCACTAAACCTCAACCTCACCCTAACCCTCACATTAACCCTAACCCAAACCCTAAACTTCACCCTAACCATAACTCTAACCCTAAAACTCACCCTCACAGTAACCCTAACCCTAACCCTAAACCTAACAATAACCCTAACTCTAATCCTAACCCTCACCTTAACCATAACCCTCACCCTAAACCAAACCCTCACCTTAACACTTACCCTCACCCTAACACTAACCGTAACCCTAACACTAACCCTCAAACTAACCCTAACCTTAACCCTAACCATAAACCTCAACCTAACCCTCACCATCACCCTAACCCTAACACTAACCCTATGACTAAGCCTTACGCTAACCCTCCCCCTAACCCTATAACTAACCCTAAACCTCACCCTAACCCTAAGCCTAAGCCTATCCATAACCCTAAACATAACACTAAACCTAACCCTAACCCTAACCCTAAAAGTAACCCTAATCCTCAGCCTCACCCTCACCCTAACCCAAACCCTAACCCTAACCCACACCCTGACCCTCACCCTACCTCTAAGCCTAACCCTAACTCTAACCCTAACCCTCACAAACACCCTCATACTAACCCTAATCCTAAACCTAACCCATTCCCTAACCCTAACCCTCACCTTTACCCTCACCCTAGCCTTCACCCTAACCCTCCTCCTAACACTAAACCTCATCCTAAACCTCACTCTAACCCTAACCCTAACCCTCACCCTAACCCTAACTCTAACCCTCAACCTCATGCTCGGCTTAAGCCTAAGCCTAAGAATAATCCTAAACCTAACCGTATGCCTAACCCTCACCCTAACCCTAACCCTAACACTAACTCTAAGTCTAACCCTAAATCTCACCTTCACCCATTCCCTAACTCTAAACCTAACCCTACCCCTAACAATAAACCTAAACCTAACCCTAACCCTCACCCTAACCATTACACTCACCCTTACCCTAACCCTCACCCTACCACTTACCCTCACCCTAACACTAACCCTAACAATAACACTAAGGCTCACACTAACCCTGACCATCACCCTAACCCTAAACCTCACCCTAACACGAACCCTAACCCTCACCCTCACTGTAGACCTCACCCTAACCCTAACCCTCATCCTCACCCTAAACCTCACACTAACCCTGATACTAATCCTCAATCTAACCCTCACCCTTACCCTAACCCTAACACTAAACCTCCACCTAACCCTAACACTCACTCTTACCGTAACCCTCATCCTCAGCCTAACCCTCACCTTTACCCTTACCGTTACCCACACACGAACCCGCACCCTAACCCTAACCCTGAGCCTAACCCGCACCCTCACTCTAACTCTACACCTAAAACTCACATTCACGCTAACAGTAACTCTAACCCTAACCCTAACACTAAACCTCACCCTAACCCTAACCCTAAACCTCACCCTCACCCTCATCGTAACCGTAACCCTAACCCTGACCCTAACAATAAACCTAACCTAACCCTAATCCTCAATCTAACGCTCACCCTAACACTTACCCTAACTCTTACCCTAACCCTAAACCTAACACTAACACTCACACTTATCTTTACCATCACCCTCAGCCTAAAACTCACCTTTACCTTTACGATCATCCTCACCGTAACTCTAAATCTCATCCTAACCCTCGCCCTAACAGTAAACCTAACCATCACACTAACCCTAACCCTCACCCTCAACCTCACGCTCAGCCTAACCCTAAGCCTAAGCCTAAGATTAACCCTAATCCTAATCCTCACCCAAAACCTCAAACTCAGCCTAACCCTAAGCCTAAGCCTAAGATTAACCCTAACTCTCACACTCACACTCACACTAAACCTATTCCTAAGCATAACCCTAACCATAAACCTAAACCTCAACCTAACCCTCACCCTAAACTTAACCCTAACACTAACACTAACCCTAACCCTCAAACTAACCCTCTAACGAACCCTAAATCTAATGCTAAACTTCACCCTCACCCTAACTCTAATCCTAAATCTAACCCTAAACCTCACCCTAAACCTAACCCTAATCCTCACCCTCACCCTCAGCTTCACCATCACCAAAATTCTAACTCTAACCCTAACAATAACACTAATCCTAACCCTAAACCTAACCCTAACACTAACCCTAATCCTAACACTCACCCTCACCCTAAACTTAATGCTAACCCTAACCCTAACACTAACACTAACCCTCACCCTAACCCTAACCCTCACACTCACTGTAACCATAATCCTCAACCTAACTCTCAACCTAACCCTAACCCTAACCCTAAAACTTAATCTAACACTAACCATAACACTGACCCTCAACCTAGCCCTCACTCTAACCCTAATTCTAAACCTAATCCTCATCCTAACCCTCACCCTAACCCTAACATTTTTTTATTATAATTCTTTTTTTTAATTTTATTTTATTTTATTTGAGAACATACTGTACAGAGGGGCTACAATTACATGGGCAGGATAATGCATACATTTCTTACCAAGCATTGCAGCCTCCTCCTTTGTTTACCCTTCACCTCCCTTCCCCGCCTCCCCCCTCCCCCCACCCAATTATACCCCCCTCCCCCCACCCAATTATACCCCCCTCCCCCCTCCACACCGACATTGTAAAGCTGGTTTTGACATGAGATTTTGTACTTCTCATTGTTGCAACAGGTCCACCTGAATCCTTAAACGACTTGTTTGTCCCCATCTCCTCCACATGTTATACTGACATCAAATATAGTGAAAGCGGGGGTTACACTGTGGGGGAGGGACATACAAAGCAACAAAGAAATAATCTTATAAATGCCCTAACCCTACCATTAACCATCACCCTAACCCTAACCCTAACCCTCAAACTAACCCTAATCCTCACGTTCACCGTAACCCTAACCCTAACCCTGACCTAACCCTGAACTTAACCGAACAGTAACTCTCACCCTAAGCCTAACCCTAACCCTCACCCTAACCGTAACCCTCACCCTCACTCTCACCCTCAGCCTAACCCTAAGCCTAAGCCTAACCCTAAACCTAACTGTCATACTCACCCTAACCCTTACCATAATCCTAATTGTAACCCTAAGCCTAACCCTCAACCTCAACCAAACCCTCAACCTAAACTTAACTCTAACACTAAACCTATCCCT
The DNA here is from genome assembly GCF_024711535.1 of Dipodomys merriami. Taxonomy (NCBI): domain Eukaryota; kingdom Metazoa; phylum Chordata; class Mammalia; order Rodentia; family Heteromyidae; genus Dipodomys; species Dipodomys merriami. The sequence continues at coordinate 3,069,760 of NW_027206579.1, forward strand.
AACCCTCAACCTCAGCATCACGCTAACCCTAACTCTAAATCTCACCCTCACCCTAACCCTAACCCTAAACCTCACCCTAACCCTAAGCTAAACCTCACCCTCACCCTAGCCCTCACCCCAACCCTAAACCTAACCCTAACCCTCCCCCTAACCCTATCTGTAATGCTAAATCTCACCCTCAACCTAACCCAAACCCTCACCCTAAACCCCACCCTAATCCTAACACTCAACCACAACCTCACCCTCACCGGAATTCTAACCCTAACCCTAAAAATAACACTAACCATAAACCTAACCATCACCCTAATGTTAATCCTCACCCCACCCTCACCATTAGCCTAACCCTAAGACTAAACCTAACCCTCACACTAACCCTCACACTTTCTCTCACCCTAACCATAAACCTAAACCTAACCCTATCTCTCAACCTCAACCTAACCCTCACCCTCACCCTAACCCTAACACTAACCCTAACTCTAAACTTCACCCAAACCCATCCCCAAACACTAACTCTAATCATAAACCTCACCCTCACCCTAACCCTAACCCTAACCCTAACCCTAAATCTCAATCTAACCCTAAACCTCACCCTCAACCTCAACCTCACCTTAATTCTAACCCTATCCCTAATAATAACACTAACCCTAATCCTAACCCTACCCTAACCATAACCCTCATCCTCAGCCTCACCCTCACTGCAAACTTAACCCTAACCATAACACTAACAATAACCCTAACCCTAACCCTAAATCTAACCCTAATCCTCACCCCCACCCTCACCCTCAGTCTAATCCTAAGCCTATCCCTAACCCTAACCCTAACCCTCCCTGTAACCCTAACCCTAACCCTAACCCTAACACTAACCCTAATCCTAAACCTAACCCTAACCCAAACCCTAAATCTAATTTTCACACTAACCCTAATCCTAACCCTAACCCTAACCTAAAATCTCACACTCAATCTCACCTTAAACCAATTCCTAAACCTAACCCTATCCCTAACACTAACCCTCAACCTAACCCTCACACTAGCCCACACCCTAAACCTAAACCTAACCCTCACCCTAACCCCAACCCTAACACTCGCCCTCATGCTTGGCCTAAGCCAAAGCCTAAGCCTAAGCCTAACCCTAATCCTAACCCACACCGTATCCCTAACCCTAACACTAACCCTAACTCTAACCCTAAATCTCACCCTCAACCTAAGCCTAACTCTAACCCTAACCCTAATCATAAACCTCATCCTAACCCTAACCCTAAACCTAACCCACACACTAATATTTACCCTCACCCTAACACTAACATTAACGCTAACACTAACGTTCACACTAACCCTAATCATCACCCTAACCCTAAACCTCACCCTAACACTAACCCTAAAGCTCACCCTCACCCTAGCCCTCAACCTAAGCCTAACCCTCATTCTCACCCTAAACCTCACGCTAACCCTAACAGTAATCCTCAATCTAACCCTCACCCTCACCCTAACCCTTAACCTAACCCTCACCCTAACCCTAAACCTCACCCTTACCGTAACCCTCACACTCAGCCTAACCCTAACCATAACCCTAACCCTAAACCTCACACTAACCCTAACCCTAAACCTCACCCTTACACTAGCCCTCACCCTAACCCTAATCCTAAACCTAATCCTCATCCTAACACTAACCCTAACCCTCACCCTCAGCCTCACCCTAACCCTAACCCTCAACCTAACCCTAACCCTCACCCTCACCGTAACCCTTATCCTAACCCTCAACCAAACCCTAAACTTAACCCGAACCCTAACTCTCACCCTAACCCTAACCCTCACCCTAAACCTAACCCTTCACCTCAACCTCACCCTAGCTCTCACCCTAACCCCAATCCTAACCCTAGCCCTCATCCTAACCCTCCCCCTAACCGTTAACCTAACCCTCACCCTAACCCTAACCTTCACCCCCAACCTCGCCCTCAGCCTAACATTAAGCCTAAACCTAAACCTAACCCTCAATCTAACCCTCACCCTAACCCTAAATCTAACTCTAAACCTCACCCTCACCCTAACCCTAACTCTAACCCGAACCCAAACATTAAACATCACTCTAACCCTAAACCTCACCCACACCCTCACTGTAAACGTAACACTAAACCTAACCTTAACAATAACCCTAATCGTAATCCTAACCCTCAACCTAACCATAACCCTCACCCTAACCAAAACCCTCACCCTAACACCTACCCTTATCCTAACACTAACCCTAACTCTAACCCTAACCTCACCCTAACCCTAAACCTAACAATAACCCTCAACCTAACCCTAACCCTCACGCTCAAGGTAACCCTAACCCTACCTCACCCTAACCTTAAACTTAACCTGAACCCTAACTCTCACCCTAACCCTAACCCTAACCCTAAACCAAACCCTAACCCTCAACCTCACCTTCAGCATAACCTTAAGCCTAACCCTAACAATAACCCTAACACTAACCATAACCCTCATCCTAACCTTCACCCTAACCATAAGCCTCACCCTAACAATTACCCTCAACCTAACACTAACCATAACCCTAACACTAACCCTCACACTAACCCTAAGTCTCACCCTAACCCTAAACCTCACCCTAAACCTAACCCTCTGCCTCAACTTATCCCTCAACGTAACCCTAACTCTCATCCTCAACCTAAACCTCACACTAACCCTAACACTAATACTCAAACTAAACTTCACCCTCACCCTAACCCTAAGACTCACCCTGACCGTAACCCTCACCCTCAGCCTAACCCTCACCTTAACCTTTACCGTCACCCTCAACCTAACCCTCACCCTCACCCTAATCCTCATCCTAACCATCATCCTAAGGGTAACCCCAACCATAACACTAACCATAACCCTCAAACTCTCCCTCAGCCTCAGCCTAAACCTAAGTCTAAGCTTAACCCTAACCCTAAACCTCACGCTCAACCAAGCCCTCACCCTCACCCTCACCCTCAGCATAAACTTAAGCCTAAACCTAACCCTAAGCCTAGCCCTCACACTCACTCTATCCCTTACCCTAATCCTAATCCTAACCCTATCCTTAACCCTCACCCTTACCCTCACCCTAACCCTAACACTAAACCTCACACTAACCCTAACCCTAAACCTCACCCTCACCCTAGTCCTCACCCTAAACCTAATCCTAACCCTAACCCTCATCCTAACCCTCCCCATAACTCTAACCCTTACCCTCACCCTCACCCTCACCCTAACCCTCACCCTCACCCTCAGCCTAACCCTAAGACTAACCCTAACCCTAACACTCACACTCACCCTAACCCTAACCCTAATCCGAATTCTAAACCTAAACTTAACCCTCACACTCAAAATTACCCTCAACTTAAGCCTAACCCTAACATTAATCCTAACCCTAACCCTCAACTTCAGCCTCACCCTAACCCTAACTCTAACGCTAAACCTCACCGTGACCCTCACCCTAACTCTAACCCTATCCCTAAACCTCATCCGAACCCTAACCCTAACCCTCACCCTCAGCCTCAAAGTAACCGTAACCCTAACCCTAACGCTAACAATAACCCTAACCCTAATCCTAACACTCACCCTAAACATAAACCTCACCCTAACCCTAACCCTCACACTAACACTTACCCTCACACTTACACTAACCCTAACCCTAACACTAACCCTCACACTAACCCTAATCATCATCTTAACCCTAAACCTCACCCTAACACTATCCCTAAACCTCACCCTCACCCTAGCCCTCACCCTAACCCTAATTCTCATCCTCACCCTAAACCTCACACTAACCCTAACACTAATCCTCAATCTAACCCTCACCCTCAACATAACTCTAATCCTAACCCTCACCCTAACATTAACCCTCACCCTTACTGTAACCCTCACGCTCTGCCTAACCCTCACCTTTACCCTTACCTTCACCCCCACACTAACCCTAACACTAAACCTCACCCTTACCCTAACCCTTACCCTCAACCTCACGCTCAACCTACCCCAAAGCCTAAGCCTAACACTTACCCTAACCCTCACCCTCACCCTAGCCCTCACCCTAACCCTAATCCTAACCCTAACCCTCATCCGAACACTCACCCGAACCCTAACCCTAACCATCACCCTACCCAAATCCTCACCCCCACCCTCACCCTCAGCCTATCCCTAAGCCTAAGCCTTACCCTAACCCTCACACTCACCCTCACCCTAACCCTAGTCCTAAACCTAACCCTAACCCTAACATTAAACCTCAACCTAAACCTCACCCTAACCTTATCCCTAACACTCACCCTAATCCTAACCCTCAACCTAACCCTCCAACGAACCCTAAATCTTACTGTAAACCTCACCCACACCCTAACCCTAATCCTAACCCTAACCGTAAACTTCCCCCTAACCCTAATCCTCACACACACCCTCACCCGGCCCCTCACCATAACTCTAACCCTAACAGTAACAATAACACTAATCCTAACCCTAATCCTAACCCTCACTCTCAACATAACCCTAACCCTAACCGTCACCCTAACCCTAAACTTAACCAAACAGTAACTCTCACCCTAACCCTAACCGTAACCTTCGCCTGAACCCTCACCCTCACCCTCACCTTCACCCTCAGCCTAACGCTAAGCCTAACCCTAACCCTAACCCTAAAGTCACTCACCCTAACCCTTACCTTAATCCTAATCGTAACCCTAAGCCTAACCCTCAACCTCAACCTAACCCTCAACCTAACCCTAACTCTAAAACTAACCCTATCCCTCACCCTCACCCTAACCCTAACCCTAACCCTCAACCTAACCCTAATCCTTACTCTCACCATAACCCTTACCCTAACCCTCACCCTAACCCTAAACTTACCCGAACCATAACTCTACCCCTAAACCTCACCCTCAACATAACCCTGAATCTAACAGTAAACCTAACAATAAACCTCAACCTAACCCTTATCCTAACCCTCAAACTAACCCTAACCCTCACCCTCACACTGTCCCTCAGCCTAAACCTAAGGCTAACCCTAACCCTAACCCTCACACTCACCGTAACCCTAACCCTAATCCATATCCTACCCCTAACCCTAACCCTCACCCTCACCGTCAACCTCACCTTAACCCTAATTCTAAACCTAAACCTCAACATCACCCTAAACCTAACGCTAACCCTAACCATAATCCTAACTCTAACCCTAACCCTAACCCTCACCCTAACTCTCACCGTAACCCTAACCCTAACACTAACCCTCAACCTCACCCTCAACCTCAACCTCATCCTAACCGTAATTCTACCCCAAACCTCACCCTCACCCTAACCCACACTCTAACCCTAATACTTACCCTCACCCTAACCCTCACCCTAACCCTCATACTCACCCTCACCCTAAACCTAATCCTAAACTTAACCCTAACCATAACCCTCACCCTAACCCAAACCCTCACCCTAACACTTACCCTCACCCTAACCCTCACCCTTACCCTCACACTCACCCTCAACCTAACACTAATCCTAAACCTAGCCCTATCCCTAAACCTCAAGCTAACTCTCACCCTCACCATAACACACCCCAACCCTAAACCTCACTCTCAACCTACCCCTAACCCTAACCGTAACCCTAAACCTCAACCTAAAGGTCACACTAACCTTAACCCTCAACCTCATCCTCAACCTGTAACTCTTAACCTAACCCTAACAATCACCCTAACCCTAACCCTAACCCTCACCCTCATGCTCGGCCTAAGCCTAAGCCTAAGCCTAATCCTGACCCTAACCCTCACCCTAACCCTAAACCTAACACTAACTCTAACTCTAACCGTAAACCTCACTCTCACACTTACCCTAACTCTAACAATAACACTAACCCTATCCCTAACCCGCAACCTAAACATAACCCTCACCCTAACCCTAACCCTCACCCTAACACTTACCCTCACCCTAACACTAAACTTAACCCTATCACTAACCCTAACCCTATCACTAACACACACTAACCCTTACCATCATACTAACCCTAAACCTCAACCTAAACCTAAACTTAAACCTCACCCTCACGCTAGCCCTCACCCTAACCCTAATCCTCATCCTCACCCTAAACCTCACACTCACCCCAACACTAATCTTCAATCTAACCCTCACCCACACACTTCTCCTAACACTAACCCTCACCTTTACCTTAACCCTCACCCTCAGCCTAAACCTCACCTTTACCCTTAGCATCATTCTCACCCTAATCCTCCCCCTAACCCTAAAACTCAGCATAACCCTCACCTAAAGGTAAACCTAACCATCACCCTAACCCTAACACTCACCCTCAACCTCACGCTCAGCCTAACCCTAAAAGCCTGAGCCTAACCCTTACCCTAACTCTCACCCTCACCCTAGTCCTTACCCTAACCCTAATCCTAAACCTAACACACACACTCACCCTCCCCTTAAACCTAATCCTAAGCCTAAAACTAACCCTCCCCCTAACTCTCACCCTAACACTAACCCTAACACTAACGCTAACCTTAACCCTCAACATAAACCTAACTCTAACCCTAAACCTCACCCTCACCATAAACTTCACCCTTACCCTAAACCTAACCCTCAAACTATCCCTAACCCTAAATCTAACCCTAAAACTCACCTTCACCCTCAACTTAACCCTAACCCTAACCGTATACCCCACACTAACTCTAAACCTAAACCTCACCCGCAACCTCACCCTCACTGTAACTCTAACCCTAACCCTAACACTAACCCTCACACTAACCCTAAACTTAACTCTAACCCTAAAACTCAACCTAACCCTCATTCTCACCCTAATCCTAACACTAACCCTGTACCTAACCCTTACCCTAATCCTCCCCTAATCCTATATCTAACCCTAAACCTCACCCTAACCCTAACCCTAAGCCTAACCCTAACCCTAAACATAACCCTAAACAAAACATAAATCCTCAGCCTCACCCACACTCTAACCCAAACCCTAACCCTAACCCACACCCTAACCCTCAGCCGAACCATAAGCCTAACCCTAAGCCTAACCACAACACTCACACTCACCCTCACCCTAACCCTAATCCTAAACCTAACCCTATCCCTAAACCTAACCATCTCCCTAACCCTCAGCCTAGCCCTCACCCTAACCCTAATCCTAATGCTAAACCTTATCCTCAACTTCACCCTAACCCTAACCCTAACCCTCACCCTCACCCTAACCCTAACCCTCACCCTCATACTCGGCCTAAACCTAAGTTTAACCCTAACCCTAACCCTCATCCTAACCTTAACCCTAACACTAACCCTAACTCTAAAAGTAAACCTCACCTTCACCCTAACCCTAACTCTAATCCTAACCCTAAACCTAAACCTCACCCTAACCCTAAACCTAACCATCACCCTCACCCTCACTGTAACCGTAAACCTAACCCTAAGCCTAAAAATAACCCTAACCGTAACCCTAACCCTCAACTTATCCATAACCCTCACCCTAAACCTAACCCTAACCCTAACACTTACCCTCACCCTAACACTAACCCTAACCCTATCACTAAACCTCACACTAACCAGAACCATCACCCTAACCCTAAACCTCAGCCTGAACCTAAACCTAAACCTCACCCTAACCCTAACCCTCACCATCACCCTAAACCACACACTAACCCTGACACTAATCCTCAATCTAACCCTCACTCACATCCTTCCCATAACCCTAACCCTCCCCCTAAACCTAAAAATCATCCGACCATAACCCTTATCCTCAGCCTAACCCTCACGTTTACCCTTATGGTCACCCCACTCTAACCCTTACTCTAACCCTAACACTCACACTAACCCTCACCCTAACCCTAACACTATCCCTAAACCTCATCCTCACCCTAACTCTAACTCTCACCCTAACCCTAACACTAAACCTCACCCTAACCCTAACCCTAACAATCACCCTCACCCTCAGCATAACCATAACCCTAACCCTAACAATAACCCTAACCCTAACCCTCAACTTAACCATTACCCTCACCCTAACCCTAACCCTCACCCTAACACTTACCCTAACCCGAACACTAACCCTAAACCTAACACTAACCCTCACACTAACCCTAACCCTCACCCTAATCCTAAACCTCACCCTAACCCTAACCCTAATCCTCAATCTAACCCTCACCTACTCCTAACCCTTACCCTTACCCTAACCCAAAACCTAACCCTAATCGTCACCCTTAACTTAAATCTCACCTTCAGCCTAAACCTAACCTTTACCCTTACCATCATTCTCACCCTAACCTTCCCCCTAATCCTAAACGTCAAACTACCCCTCACCCTAACTGTAAACCTAACCATCACCCTTACCCTAAACCTCACCCTCAACCCCACGCTCAGCCTAACCCTAAGCCAAAGCCTAACCCTTACACTAAACCTCACCCTCTCCCTAGCCCTCTCCCTAAACCTAATCCTAACACCCACATTCGCCCTCAGCCTAACGCTAAGACTAAGACTCACCCTAACCCTAACCCTCACCCTCACCCTCACCCTAACCCTAATCCTAACCCTAACCCTACCCCTACCCCTTAACCTCAACCTATCACTCACACTAACTTAACCCTAACACTAACACTAACGGTAACCCATGAACTAACCCTCCCCCTAACCCTAAATCTAACCATAAACCTCACCCTCTCCCTAACCCTAATCCTACCCCTAAACCTAAAACTCAACCTAAACCTAACCCTAATCCTCATCCTCATCTTAATTCTAACTCTAACCCTAACCCTAACCCTAACCCTAACCCTAACCCTAAGTCGAACACTAAACCTAACTGTAACAATCACAATCAGCCTCACCCTAACCCTAACTCTAACCCTAAACCTCGCCCTCACACTAAACCTAAACCTAACCCTAACCCTAACGGTAAACCTCACCCCAACCCTAACACTAAACCTCACCCTCACCCAAGCCCTCACCCTAACTCTAATCCTAACCCTAACCCTCATCCTAACCCTCACCCTAACACTAACTCTAAAAATTACCATCACCCTAACCCTAACCCTATCACTAACGCTCAACCTAACCCTAACCCTCACACTCACCAAAACCCTCACCCTAACCCTCACCCTAACCCTAAACTTAACCCTAACCTAAACCTCGCCCTCACACTAAACCTAAACCTAACCCTAACCCTAACGGTAAACCTCACCCCAACCCTAACACTAAACCTCACCCTCACCCAAGCCCTCACCCTAACTCTAATCCTAACCCTAACCCTCATCCTAACCCTCACCCTAACACTAACTCTAAAAATTACCATCACCCTAACCCTAACCCTATCACTAACGCTCAACCTAACCCTAACCCTCACACTCACCAAAACCCTCACCCTAACCCTCACCCTAACCCTAAACTTAACCCTAACCCAAACCTCACCCTAACCCTAACCCTAACCCTCAAACTAACCCTAACCCTCACGCTCACCCTCACCCTCAGCCTAAGCCAAGCTTAAGCCTAACCCTAACCCTAACCCTCACACTCACCCTAAGCCTAATCCTAATCCAAATCCTAAACCTAACCCTAATTAGCACCCTTACCCTAACCATCACCTTAACCCTAACCCTAACACTAACACTAACCCTAACCCTCAACCTCAGCCTCACCCTAACCCTAACTCTAACCCTAAACCTCACCCTCCCCCTAACCCTAACTCTAACCCTAACCCTCACCATGAACCTCAACCTCAGCCTAAACCTAAGCCTAAACCTAAACCTAACCCTAACGCACACACTGACAATCATCCTAACCCCAATACTAACCCTATCCCTACCCCTAACCCTCCCACTAACTCTCACCCTAACCTTAACCCTAATACTAACCCTAACCCTAAACCTCAACCTAACCCTCACCCTAACCGTAACTCTAACACTAAACCTCACCCTCAAACTAAACCTAACTCTAAAACTAACCCAAACCCTAAACCTCACCCTAACCCTAACCCTAACCATCACACTAAACCTAATCCTCAGCCCCACCCTCACCCCCAGCCTAACCCTAAGCCTAAGCCTAAAAATAAACCTAAAACTTACACTAAACCTCACCCTAACCCTAAGCATACCCTATCCCAAACCCTAACCCTTAACCTCAACCTAACCTTCACCCTAACCTTAACCGTAACACTAACCCTAACTCTAACCCACGAACTAACCCTCCCGCTAACCCTAAATCTAACCCTAAACCTCACCCTCAACCTAACCCTAACCCTAAACCTCACCCTAACCCTAAACTTCAACCTGACCCTCACCCTCACCCTCACCGTAAGTCTAACCATAAACTTAACAATAACACTAATCCTAACCCTAAACCTAAACCTAACCCTAACCCTAACCCTAATCCTAACACTCACCTTCAGCCTAACCCTCATCTTTACCCTTACCGTCACCCAAACCCTAACCCTCACCCTCACCGTAACCCTAACCCTCATCCAAACCCTCACCCTAACCCTAACCCTAAACCTAAACCTCACCCTAACACTAACAGTAAACTCACCCTCACCTTAGCCCTCACCCTCACCCTAATTCTAACCCTAATTCTAATCCTAATCCTTACCCTAACCCTAACCCTCACCCTAAAATTAAACCTAACCCTAACCCTAACCCTCAAACTAACCCTAACCCTCAAGCTCACTGTAACACTAACCCTAACCCTCATCCTAACCATAAACTTACCCTGAACCCTAACTCTCACCCTAACCCAAACCCTCAGTCTCAACCTAGCCCTAACTTTCACCCTCACACTCACCCTCAGCCTAACCCTAGGCCTAACCTAACCCTAACCCTCACACTCACCCTATTACCCTAATCCTAATCCTAACCCTAAACCTAACCCTCACCCTCACCCTATTCCTCACCCTAACCCTAACCCTAACATTAACCCTAACTCTAACAATCTCAATCAGCCTCACACTAACCCTATCTCTAACCCTAAACCTCACCCTCACCCTAACCCTAACCCTAACCCTAAACCTCACCCTAACCCTAAACCTAAACCTCACCCTCACCCTAGCCCTCACCCTAACCTTAATCCTAACCCTAACCCTCATCCTAAACCTCACGCTAACACTAAGCCTAACCCTAACCCTCACCCTCACCGTAATCCTTACCCTAACCCTCACCCTAACCCTAAACTTAACTCGAACCCTAACTCTCACCCTAACACTAACACTTACACTATCCTTCACCTTCATCCTAAGCCTAAGCCTAATCCTAATCCTAACCCTCACACTCACCCTAAACCTCACCTTAACCCTAACCCTAATCCTAAACCTAACCTTAACTCTCACCCTCAGCCTCAACATAACCCTAACTCTAAACCTAAATCTCACCATCAACCTAACCCTAACCCTAAAACTCACCATCACCCTAGGCCTCTCCCTAACCCTAATCCTAACCCTAATCCTCATCCTAATCCTCAACCTAAACCTAACCATAACGAGCACCTTAACCCTAGCACTTGTCTCTCAACATCACCCTCAGCCTAACCCTAAGCCTAACCATAAACCTAACCCTAACACACACAATCACACTCACCCTAAACCTAATCCTAACCCTATCTCTAACCCTAAACCACCCCCTAACGATCACCCTAACACTAACCCTAACACTAACTCTAACCCTAACCCTCAACCTAACCCTCAACCTAACCCTAACTCTAACCCTAAACCTCACCCTCACCCTAACGCTCATCATAACACTTACCCTCAACCTAAACCTAACCCTAACCGTAACCCTCCCCCTAAGCCTAAACGTCATCTTACCCCTCACCCAAAACTTAAACCTAACCATAACCCTAACCCTAACCCTAAAACTCAACCTAAACCTCACCCTCACCCTAACCGTAACACTAACCCTAACACTAACCCTCCCACTAACCCTCCCCCTAACCATATATCTAACCCTAAACCTCACCCTCACCCTCACCCTAAACCTAACCCAAACCCTCACCCTAACCATAACCCTCACCCTAACCCTAACCCTCACCATAACACTTACACTCACCCTAGCACTAACCCTAACCCTAACACTCACCCTCACACTAACCCTAAACCTCACCCTAATTCTAAACCACACCCTAACCCTAACACTAACCATAACCCTCACCCTCACCCTAGCCCTCACCCTAACCCTAAATCTAACCCTCACCCTCAGCCTAACCCTAACCATCACCCTCACCCTAAGCCTCACACTAACCCTAACACTAATCTTCAATCTAACCAACACCTAACACTAACCCTAACCCTAACCTAACCCTAACCCTTATCCTAACCCTAAACCTAACCCTAACACTCACGCTTATCTTAACCCTCAACCTCAGCCTAAACCTCACCATTACCCTTACCATCATCCTCACCCTAACCCTTACCCTAACCCTAACTCTAACCCTAAACCTCACCCTCTCCCTAAATCTAACTCTAACCCTAACCCAAAACCTAAACCTCACCCTAACCGTAACCCTAACCCTCACCCTCACACTCACCCTAGCCCTCAACCTAACCGTAATTCTAAACCTCACCCTCACCCTAATCCTAACCCTCATCCTCATCCTAAACCTCACATTAACCCTAACCTTTATCCTCAATCTAACCCTCACCCTCACCCTAACCCTAACACTTACCCTAACCCTAAAACTAACCCTAAACCTCAACCTTAACGAAAACCTCACCCTCAGCATAAACCTCTCCTTTACCCTTATCATCATCCTCACCCTAACCCTCAACTTAACCCTAAACCTCATCATAACCCTCACCCTAACCATAAACCTAAACATCACCCTAATCCTAACACTCAACCACACCCTCACTCTCAGCCTTACCATAAGCCTAACCCTAAGCCTTACCCTAACCCTCACACTCACCCTAGCCCTCACCCTAACCCTAACCCTAACCCTAACCCACATCCTAGCCCTCAACCTAACCCTAAAACTAACCATCACCCTAACCCTAATCCTAACGCCCACCCTCACCCTCAGCCTACCCCTAAGCCTAAGCCTAACCCTCACCCTAAACCTCACACTCACTGTCACACTAACCCTAATCCTAAACCTAACACTATCCCTAAACCTCAACCTAACCCTCTTCCTCACCCTTACCCTAACACTAACCCTAGCCCTAAACCTCACCCTAACCCCCCCTAACACTAAGTCTAACCCTGAAACTCACCCTCACCCTTACACTAAGCCTAACCCTAACCCTCACCTTAACTCTCACCCAACCCCTCAACCTAACCCTAATCCTAATCCTGAATCTCATCCTAAACCTCACCCTAACCCTAATCTTAACACTCAAACTAACCCAAACCCTAAATCTAAACCTCACCCTAACACTAAACCTAATCTGCACCCTCACCCCTACCCTCAACTTAACTCTAACCATAACAATAACCCTAACCCTAATCCTAAGCCTAACCCTCAAACTCACTGTAACTCTAACCCTAACCCTAACTCTAAACCACACCGTAACGCTAACCATAAGCCTCAGCCTCACTCTAGCCCTCACCCTAACCCTAATCCTAACCCTAAACCTCATCCTAACCCTAAAACACTAAATCTCAGACTAACCTTAACCCTCAGTCTGACCCTCACGCTCGGCCTAAGCCTAAGCATAAGCCTAAGACTAACCCTATCCCTCACACTCACCTTCACCATAAACATAACTGTAACACTAACCCTAACACTAACCCTCACACTAGCCCTCAACCTAATGCTAAATCTAACCCTACACCTCACCTTCACCTAACCCTAACTCTCACCCTCCCCTTTCCCCTAACACAAAGCCTAACCCTAACTCCAACCCTAACCCTAACACTAAGCCTAACACAAACCCTCACCCTAACACTCACCCTAACCCTCAACCTCACCCTAGCCCACACCCTAAACCTAAGCCTAAGCCTAACCCTCACCCTAAACTTCATTCTAACCCTAACCCCAACCCTAATGCTATCCCTAAACCTCACCCTCACCCTCACCGTAAACATAACCCCAATCCTAACCTTAACCCTAACCCTCACCCTCACCATAAACCTCAGCCTAACCCTAACACTACCACTAAACCTAACCCTAAACATAACCCTAAACATAACACTCACCCTCAGACTCACCCGAACCGCAAACTTAACCCTAAACATTACACTAACATTAACCCTAACCCTCACCCTAACAATAACCCTAACCCTAAACCTAACCCTAACTCTAACCCTAACCCTAAACCTAAACCTAAACCTGACCCTAACCCTAATCCTACCTCTCACCCTCAACCTCACAGTAACCATAACACTAACCCTAACAGTTACAATAACCCTAACCCTAACCCTAACTCTCATGCTAACCATATACTTCACCCTAACCCTAACCCTCACCCAAACACTTACCCTCACCATAACCCTAACCCTACTACTGAAACTCACCCTAAACCTTACCCTAATCCTAATCATAACCCTAAGCCTAACCCTCACCCTCACCCTAACCGTTACCCTAACCCTAACCCTCACCCTCAGCCTCACCCTAACCCTAACTCTAACCCTAAACTTCAATCTCACCCTAACCCTAACCATAACCATAACCTTAAACCTCACCCTAACATTAACACTAAACCTCACCCTCACCCTAGCCCTCACCCTAACCCGAAACCTAACGATAACCCTCATCCTAACCCTCAACCTAACACTAACCCTAACTCTCACCCTCACCTTCACCCTAACCCTAAACATAAACTGAACCCTAACTAACGTCCTAACACTAACCCTCACATTAACCCTAAACCTCACTCTCACCCTCAACCTCAGTCTAACCCTAAGCCTAACCCTAACCCTAACCCTAAACATTACCCTCACTCTAACGATCAAACTAACCCTAACCCTAACCCAAACCCGAAACCTCACCCTAACACTAAACCTAATCCTAATCCTAACCCTAAACCTCCCCTAACTCTCACCCTAACCGTAACCCTAACACTAACACTAACCCTAACCCTCAACCAAACACTCACCCTAAACCTAACTCTAATCCTAAACCTCACCCTCACCTTAACCCTAACTCTCACCCTAAGCCAAATCCAAACTTCACCCTAACCCTAACCCTAACCCTCATCCTCACCCTCACCGTAACTGTAAACCTAAACCTAACCCTAACAATAACCCTAACCCTATTCCTAATGATCACCATACCCATAACACTCACCGTAACTCAAACACTCACCCTAACATTTACCCTCACCTTAACACTAACCCTAACCCTAACACTAACCCTCACACTAACGCAAACCCTAACCCTAAACCTAAACCTCAACGTAACCCTCACCCTCACCCTCACCCTAACACTAACCCTAACCCTAACCCTAACCCTCACCCTAACCCTATATCTAACCCTCAACCTCAACCTCAACCTCACCTTAACCCTAACCGTAAACCCCACCCTAACCCTAACCCTAACCCTCACCCTCATGCTCGGCCTAAGCCTAAGCCTAAGTCTAACCCTAAACCTAACCCTCACCCTAACCCTTACACTAACACTAACCCTAACTCTAACTCGAAACCTCACCCTCAACCTAACCCTAATTCTAACACTGACCCTAAACCTAAACATCATCCTATCCCTAAACCTCACACTCACCCTCACCATAACTGTAACCCTAACCCTAACAATAACCCTAAACCTAACCCTCATCCTAAACATAACCTTCACCCTAACCATAACCCTCACCCTAACACTTACCCTCACCCTAACATTACCCTCACCCTAACACTAACCCTAACCCTAACACTAACCCTCACACTAACCCTAACTCTCAGCCTAACCCTAAACCGCACCGTAAACTTAAACCTCACCCTCAACCTAGCCCTCAACCTAACCCTAACGCTCATCCTCACCTGAAACCTCACACTAACCGTAATACTAATCCTCAATCTAACCTTCACCCTCACCCTAACCCTAAGACTCACCCTGAACGTAACCCTCACCCTCAGCCTAACCCTCACCTTTACCCTTACCGTCACCCTCACCCTAATCCTCAACCTAAACCTAATCCTCATCCTAACCCTCATCCTAAGGGTCACACCAAACATCACCTTAACCCTAACCCTCACCCTCTCACTCAGCCTCAGCCTAACCCTAATCCTAAGCTTAAACCTAACCCTAAGCCTCACCCTCAATCTAGCCCTCACCCTAGCCCTCAACCTAACCCTAATCCTAACCCTAACCCGCATCCTAACCCTTAACCTAACCAGAACCCTAACCATCATTCTAAACCTAATCCTCACCACCCAGTACACTCAGCCTAACCCTAAGCATAAATGAAGCCTAACCCTAACCCTCACACTCATCCTCACTCTAAGCCTAAAACTAACCCTAACCCTAATATTAAACCTCAACCTAATGGTCAACCTAACCACAAGCCTAACACTAACCCTAATCCTAACCCTCACCCTAACCCTCCCCGAAAACCTAACTCTCACCCTAAACCTCACCCTCACCCTAACCATAACCCTATCCCTAAACCTCACCCTAACCCTGATCCTAATCCTCACCCTCACCCTCAGCCTCACTGTAACTCTAACCCTAACCCTAACTATTACACTAACCCTAACACTAACCCTAACGCTGACCCTCATCCTAACCCTAAACCAAACCCTCACCTTAAAACTAACCCTAACCCTAACCCTCACCCTCACGGTAACCCTAACACTAAACCTCAGCCTAATGCTAACCCTAACCCTCATCCTCACTCTAGCCCTCACCCTAAACCTAATGCTAACCCTAAAGCCTTACCTTCACGCTCGGCCTAAGCCTAAGCCTAAGCCTAAGACTAACCCTGACCCTTACAATCACCCTCACCCTAACCCTAACCGTAACCGTAACCCTAACCCTAACCCTCACACTAACCCTCACCCGAACGCTAACACTAACCCTAAACCTCACCCTCACCCTAACCCTAAACCTCACCCTCACCCTCACCCTCTGCCTAACATTAACCCCAACCCAAACCCTAATGCTAACCCTAACCCCCACCCTAACGCTCACCCTAACCCTAACCCTAACCCTCACCCTCAACATAGCCCATACTCAAAACCTAAGCCTAAGCATAACCCTCAACCTAACCCTCACTCTAACCCTAACCCCAACGCTCATGCTAACCATAACCCTCACCCTCACACTCACCCTAACTCTAATCCTAACCCTAACCCTAAACATAACACTCACCCTCACCTTCACCCTAATCCTAATCCTAACACTAAACCTAACCCTAACCCTAACCCTAACCCTAACCCTCACCCTAACCCTAACTCTAACCCTAAACCTCACCCTCACCCTAACACTAACCATAATCCTAAACCTCACCCTAAACCTAAACCTTACCCTAACACTTACCCTCATCTTAAAACTAACACTAACCCTAACACTAACCCTCACACTAACGCTAACCATCACCCTAAACCTAAACCTCACCCTAACCCTAACCCTAACCCTCAACTTCACCCTTGCCCTCACCCTAACCCTAACCCTCATCCTCACCCTAAACCTCACACTAACCCTAACACTAATCCTCAGTCTAACCCTCACCCTCACGCTAACCCTAAACCACACCCTTACCATAAACCTCACCCTCAGCCTAACCCTCACCTTTTCTCTTACAGTCACCCTCATCCTAACCCTCACCCTAAACCACAACCCTCATCCTATCCCTCACCCTAACCGTAACCCTAACCATCACCCTAACCCTACCCCTCACCCTCAACTTCAGCCTCAGCCTAAACCTAACCCTAAGCCTAAACCTAACCCCAAACCTCACACTCACCCTAGCCCTCACCCTAACCCTAATCCTAACCGTAACCCTCATCCTAACCCTCAACCAAACCTTAACCAGAACCATCACTCTAAACCTAATCCTCATCCCCACACGCACCCTCAGCCTAACCCTAAGCCTAAGCCTAACCCCAAGCCTAACGCTCACACTCACCCTCACCCTAACCTTAATCCTAACCCTCAACATAATCCTAAACCTAAACCTAAACCTAACCCTCACCCTAAAGCTAACCCTAACTCTAACACTCACCCTTACCTTAGTCCTCACCCTAACCCTCACCCCAAACCCAACCCTCACCATCACCAAAACACGAAACCTAACCCTCACCCTAACCCTACCCCTAGCCCTAAACCTAATCCTCACCTTAACCCTAACCCTAACCCTCACCCTCAACCTAGCCCTTACCCTAAACATAATTTTACCCCAAATCCTCATCCTAACCCTCACCCTAACTCTAACCCTAATTTTCAACCTAACCCTAAACCTAAGTCTAACCCTCAACCTAACCCTAACCCTAAACCTCACCGTAACCTGACCCTAACCCTCTCCCTAACCCTAAACCTAACCTGAACACTAAACCTCAGCCTAAGCCTTACCCTAAACCTCACCCTCACCCTAGCCCTCACCCTAACCCTAATCCTAACCCTAACCCACATCCTAAACCTTAACCTAACCCTAAACCTAACCATCACCCTAACCCTAATCTTAACCCCCACCTTCACCCTCAGCCTAACCCTAAGCCTAAGTCTAACCCTCACCCTAAACCTCACACTCACCGTCACCCTAACCCTAATCCTAAACCTAACACTATCCCTAAACCTCAACCTAACCCTCTCCCTCAACTTTACCCTAACACTAACCCTAGCCCTAAACCTCACCTTAACCCTCCCCCTAACCCTAAGTCTAACCCTAAACCTCACCCTCACCCTTACCCTAACCCTAACCCTAACCCTCACACTCACCCTCAACCTCACTGTAAATCTAACCCTAAACCTAACAATAACCCTAACTATAACCCAAACCATAACGCTAAACATAATCGTCACCCTCAGCCTCACCCTCACTGCAAACTTAACCCTAACCATAACACTAACAATAACCCTAACCCTAACCCTAACCCTAAACCTAACCCTAATCCTCACCCCCACTATCACCCTCAGCCTAACGCTAAGCCTAAGCCTAAGCCTAACCCTAACCTTAAACCTAACCATAAACCTCACCCTCAGCCAAACCCTCACACCAAACTTAATCCTAACCATAATTTTAACAATAACCCTAACCCTAAACCTAACCCTAATCCTCATCCTAAACCTCACTCTAACCCTAACCCTAACACTCACCCTAAACCTAACCCTAACAATAATCCTCAACCTAACCCTAACCCTCATGCTTACCGTAACCCTAACCCTAACTCTCATCCTAACCCTAAGCTTATCCCGAACCCTAACCCTCACCCTCACCTTCACACTCATCCTAAACCTAAGCCTAAACCTAACCCTAAACCTAACCCTCACACTCACCCTATTACCCTAATCCTAATCCTAACCCTAACCCTAAGCCTCACCCTCATGCTAACCCTCACCTTAACCCTAAACCTAACCCTAACCCACACCTTAACACTCACCCTCACCCTCAACCTAACCCTCAGCCTAACCATAAGCCTAACCCTTAACTTAACCCTAACACACACACTCACCCTCACCCTAACCATAATACTAACCCTATCCCTACCCCTAACCCTCCCCCTAACTCTCACCCTAACCCTATCCCTAACACTAACCCCAAACCTAACCCTCAACCTAACCCTCACCCTAACCCTAACTCTAACTCTAAACCTCACCCTCACCCTAACCCTCACCATAACACTTACCCTCAACCTAACCCTAACCCTAACCCTAACGCTCCCCCTAACCCTAAACGACATCCTAACCCTCATCCTAATGTTAAACCTAAACATCACCCTAACCCTAACCTTAACCCTAAAACTCAACCTCAACCTCATCCTCACCCTTACCCTAACACTAACCCTAAACATAACCCTCCCCCTAAACCTATATCTAACCCTAAACCTTACCATCACTCTCACCATAACACTAACCCTAACCCTCACCGTAACCATAAACCTCAGCCTAAACCTAACCCTGACCATAACACTTACCCTCACACTAACACTAACCCTAATCCTAACACTCACCCTCACACTAACCCTAACCCTCACCCTAATCCTAAACCTCACCCTTACTCTAATACTAAGCATAACCCTCACCCTCATCCTAGCCCTCACTCTAATCCTAATTATAAATCTCCCCCTCACCCTAACCCTAACCCTCATCCTCACCCTAACCCTAAGCCTAACCCTAAACCTCAACCTAACCCAAACCCTCACCGTCACAGTAACCCTTACCCTAACCCTCACGCTAACGCTAAACTTTATCCCAACATTAACCCTCACCCTAAACCTAACCCTAACACTTACCCTATCCCTAACCCTCACACTCACCCTCACCTTCAGCCTAAGACTTAGCCTAAGCCTAACCCTAACCCTAACCTTCACACTTACCCTAACCCTAACCCTAATTCTAAGCCTAACCCTAACACTCACCCTCACCCTAACTCTCACCTTAACCCTAACCCTAACATTAAACCTAATCCTAATTCACACCCTCAGCCTCACCCTAACCCTAACTCTAACAATAAATCTCACCCTGACCCGAACCCTAACCCTAACCCTAACCCTAAACCTCACCCTAACACTAACACTAACCCTCACCCTCAACCTAGCCCTCACACTAACCATAATCCTAACCCTAAACCTCATCCTAACCCTCCCCCTATCCCTAAGCCTAACCCTCACCCTAACCCTAACTTTCTCACCCTCAAACTCACCCTCAGCCTAACCCTAAGCCTAACCATAAACCTAACCATAACACACAAACTCACCCTCAGCCTAACCCTAAGCCTAAACCTAAACCTAACCCACACACTCACCCTCACCCTAACTCTAATCCTAACTCTAACCCTAACACTATCCCTCCCCCTAACTCTCACCCTAACCCTAAACCTAACACTAACCCTAAATCTAAACCTCAACCTAACCCTTACTCTAACCCTAAATCTCACGCACAGCCTAACCCTAACTCTAACCCTAACCCAAACCCTAAACCTCACCCTAACACTAACCTTAACCCACACCCTCACAGTAACCATAAACATAAACCTTACCCTAACAATAACCCTAACTCTAATCCTAAGACTCAACATAACCCTAAAATTAACCCTAACCGTAAACCTCACCCTAACCCTCCCCTAACCCTAACTCTAATCCTAAACCTCACCCTCATCCTAACCCTAACCCCAACACTAAACCTCACCCTAGCTCTAACCCTCACCCGCACCCTCAACCTCACTGTAACTCTAACCCTACCCCTAACATTAACCCTAACCCTAACACTAACCATCACCCTAACCTTAATCCTAACCCCCTAACCTCAGCCTTACCCTAAGCCTAAGCCTAACCCTAACCCTAACCCTCACACTCACCATCACCCTAACTCTAACCCTATCCCTAAACTTCAACCTAACCCTTACCCTCACCCTAACCCTAACACTAAACCTAACCCTATCCCTCACCCTAACCCTCCCCCTAACCCTAACTCTAACCCTAAAACTTACCTTCACCCTAACCCTAACCCTAACCCTAAACCTCACCATAAACCTCACCCTAACCCTCATCCTCACCCTCAATGTCAATCTCACTGTAACTCTAACCGAAACCCAACAATAAGACTAACACTAATCCTGAACGTAACCCTAACACTAACCATAAACCTCACCCTCAGCTTCACCCTGATTGCAAACTTAACCCTTACCATAACACTAACAATAACCCTAACCGTAAATCTAAACCTAACCCTAACCCTAACCCTTACCTACTCCACACCACCAACCTCACCCTCAGCCTAACACTAATCCTAACCCTAAACCTAACCCTAACCCTCACTGTAACCCAAACCCTAACCGTAACCCTAACCCTAACCGAAACACTAACCCTAACCCCAAACCTAACCCTAACCCTAACCCTAACCCTAATCCTCACCCTCACCCTCATGCTTACCCAAACAATAACCCTAACCCTCACCCTAACACTAAGCCTAACCCCAACCCTAAGCCTAAACCTAACCCTAATCCTCACACTCACCCTCACCCTAACCCTAATCAAAAACCTAACCCTATCCCTAACCCTAACCCTCACCCTAACCCTCACCCAACCCCTCAACCTAACCCTAATCCTAATCCTAAACCTCATCCTAAACCTAACTCTAACCCTAAACTTAACATTCAAACTAACCCAAACCCTAAATCTAAACCTCACCCTAACCCTAAACCTAATCTGCACCCTCAACTCTACCCTCAACTTAACTCTAACCATAACAATAACCCTAACGCTAAACCTAAGCCTAACCCTCAAACTCACTGTAACTCTAACCCTAACCCTAACTCTAAACCACACCCTAACGCTAACCATAAGCCTCACCCTCACTCTAGCCCTCACCCAAACCCTAATCCTAACCCTAAACCTCATCCTAACCCTCACCCTAACCCTAAAACCCTAACCCTCACACTAACCTTAACCCTCACCCTCACACTCATGCTCGGCCTAAGCCTAAGCATAAGCCTAAGACTAACCCTATCCCTCACACTCACCTTCACCCTAATCATAACTGTAACACTAACCCTAACACTAACACTAGCCCTCAACCTTACGCTAAATCTAACCCTAAACCTCACCCTCACTTAATCCTAACACTCCCACTCTCACTCCCCCTAACACAAAGCCTAACCCTAACTCCAACCCTAACCTTAACACTAACCCTAACCCAAACCCTCACCCTAACACTCACCCTAACCCTCAATCTCACCCTAGCCCACACCCTAAATCTAAGCCTAAGCCTAACCATCACCTTAATCTTCACTCTAACCCTAACCCCAACCCTCACGCTATCCCTAAACCTCACCCTCACCCTCACCGTAACCCAAACCCTAAACTTAACCTTAACCCTAACCCTCACCCTCACCCTAAACCTCACCCTAACCCTAACACTAACACTAGTCCTAACCCTAAACATAACCCTAAACATAACCCTCACCCTCAGCCTCACCTGAACCCCAAACTTAACCCTAAACATAACACTAAAAATAACCCTAACCCTCACCCTAACAATAACCCTAACCCTAAACCTAACCCTAACTCTAACCCTAACCCTAAACCTAAACCTAAACCTGACCCTAACCCTAATCCCAACACTCACCCTAACCCTCCCCGAAATCCTAACTCTAACCCTAAACCTCATCCTCACCCTAACCATACCCCTTACCCTAAACCTCACCCAAGCCTGATCTTAACCCTCACCCTCACCCTCACTGTAACTCTAACCCTAACCCTAACTATTACACTAACCCTAACACGAACCCTAACGCTGACCCTCACCCTAACCCTAAACCAAACCCTCACCTTAACCCTAACCCTAACCCTAACCCTCAACCTCACGGTAACCCTAACCCTAAACTCAGCCTAACGCTAACCCTAACCCTCATCCTCACTCTAGGCCTCACCCTAAACCTAGACTAAAACTTTACACTCTCCCTAACCCTAAACCTCACCCTAACCCTAAATTTAATCCTAATAGTAACCATAACCCAAAGCCTCAAACTCACCCTAAACCTCACCTTAACCCTAACCCTAACACTAACTCTAACCCTAACCCTCACCCTCAGCCACATCCTAACCCTAACTCTAACCCTAAACCTCACGCTCATCCTAACCCTAACCATAAACCTAAACCTCATCCTAACCCTAACCCTAAACCTCACCCTCACCCTAGCCCTCACCCTAACCCTAATCCTAATCCTAACCCTCATCCTAAACCTCCCCCTAACCCTAACCATTACCCTAACCCTAACTCTCACCCTCAAACTCACCATCAGCCTAAGCCTAAGCCTAACCCTAAACCTAACCCTAACACACACAATCACCTTCAGCTTTACCCTTATCCTAACCCTAAACCTAACCCTAACCCTAAGCCTCGCTCTAACTCTCACCCTAACCATAACCCTAACACTAACCTAACCCTAATCCTCAACCTAACCCTCCCCTATCCCAAACTCTAATCCTAAACCGCACCCTCACCCTAAACCTAACTCTAACCCTAACTGAAACACTAAACCTCACCCTAACCCTAAACCTAAACCTCACCCTCACCCTCACCTTAACCTTAACCCTAAACCTAACCCTAACAATAACCCTAAACATAATGCAAACCCTCACTCTAACCATAACCCTCATCCTAACCCAAACCCTCACCCTAACACTTACCCTCACACTGACACTAACCCTAACGCTAAAACTAACCCTGACACTACCCCTAACCCTAAACCTAACCCTAAACTTCCACCTAACCCTCACCCTTACCCTATCCTTAACACTATCCCTAACCCTAAACCTCACTGTCACCCCCCTTAACCCTATATCTAACTGTAAACCTAACCCTCACCCTAATCCAAAACCCCACCCTAACCATAACCCTAATCCTCACCCGCACCCTCAACCTCACCTTAACTCTAACCCTAACCATACCAAAAACACTAACCCTAACCCTAACCATCACTCTAACCCTAATCCTCACCCCCACCCTAAGCCTCACCCTCACCTCAAACTTAACCCTAACCATAACACTAACAATAACCCTAACCGTAACCGTAATCCTCACCCCCATACTCATCCTCAGCCTAAACCTAAGCCTAAGCCTAACCCTAACCCTAATCCTCACCCTCACCCCAGCCCTCTAACCTAACCCTAACACTCATCCTCACTCTAAACCTCACCCTAACCCTAACACTAATACTCAATCTAACCCTCACCCTCACCCTACCCCTAACCCTAACACTCACCCTAACCCTAACCTTCACCATTACCGTAACTCTTGCACTCAACCTAAACCTCATGTTTACCCTTACCGTCACCCCCACCCTAACCCTCACCCTAAACGTCACCCTCACCCTATTCCTCACCCTAACCCTAACTCTACCCCTAAACCTCACCCTCAACCTAACCCTAACTCTAACCCTAACCCTAACACTAAAACTCACCCTAACCCTAACTCTAACCCTCACCCTAACCCTAAACCTCTCCCTCACCCTCAGCCTCAGCCTAACCCTAAGCCTCACCATAAACATATCCCAAACACACACACTCACCCTCAGCCTAAAACTAATCCTAACCCTAACCCAAACCCTAAACCTCCCCTTAACTCTCACCCTAACCCAAACCTTAACACGAACATTAACCCTAACCCTCAACCTAACCCTCACCCTAACCCTAACTCTAACTGAAACCTCACCCTCACCCTAAACCTAACTCTAAAGCTAACACAAAACCTAAAACTCACCCTAACCCTAACCCTAACCCTCATCCTCACCCTCACCGTAACCATAACCATAAACCTAAACCTAAGAATAACCCTAACTCTATTCCTAACCCTCACTCTAACATTTACCGTCACCCTAACACTAACCCTAACCCTCCCTCTAACCCTCACCCTAACCCTATATCGAACCCTCAACCTCACCCTCACCCTAACCCTAACCCCAAACCCCACCCTAACCCTAAAGCTAACCCTCACCCTTTGCTCGGCCTAAGACTAACCCTAAGCCTAAGCCTAAAACTAAACCTAAACCTCACCCTAACCCCAACAATAACACTAAACCTAACTCTAATCCTAAACTTCAACCTCACCTAAACCCTAACTCTAACCCTAACCCTAAACCTAAACCTCACCCTAACCCTAACCCTCACCCTCACCCTCACCCTCACCGTAAACATAACCCTAACCCTAACCCTAACAATAACCTTAACCATAACCATAACCTTCATCCTAACCATAAATTTCACCATAACAATAACCCTCACCCTAACATTTACCCTAACCCTAACACTAACCCTAACCCTAACACTAACACTCACACTAACCCTAACCATCACACTAATCCTAAACCTCACCCTGATCCTAACCCTCACCCTCAACCTAGCCCTCAACCTACCGCTAACCCTCATCCTCACCCTAAACCTCACACTAACTCTAACAGTAATCCTCAATCTCAACCTCACCCTCACCCTAACCCTAACACTCACCCTTACCGTAAACCTCACCCTCAGCCTAACCCTCACCTTTACCCTTACCGTCACCCTCAACCTAACCCTCACCGTAACCTTCACACTAACCCTAATCCTCATCCTAACCCTCACCCTAATGGTAACCCCAAACATCACCCTAACCCTAACCCTCACCCTCACCCTCAGCCTCAGCCTAACACCAAGCCTAAGCCTAAACCTAACCCTAACCCTCACCCTCACCCTAACCCTAACTCTAACCCTAACCCTAACACTAAAACTCACCCTAACCCTAACCCTAACCCTCACCCTAACCCTAAACCTCTCCCTCACCCTCAGCCTCAGCCTAACCCTAAGCCTCACCATAAACATATCCCAAACACACACACTCACACTCACCCTAACACTAATCCTAACTCTAACCCAAACCCTAAACCTCCCCTTAACTCTCACCCTAACCCTAACCTTAACACGAACATTAACCCTAACCCTCAACCTAACCCTCACCATAACCCTAACTCTAACCGAAACCTCACCCTCACCCTAAACCTAACTCTAAAGCTAACACAAAACCTAAAACTCACCCTAACCCTAACCCTAACCCTCATTCTCACCCTCACCGTAACCATAACCCTAAACCTAAACCTAAGAATAAGCCTAACTCTATTCCTAACCCTTACATTAACACTTACCGTCACCCTAACACTAACCCTAACCCTCCCTTTAACCCTCACCCTAACCCTATATCGAACCCTCAACCTCACCCTCACCCTAACCCTAACCCCAAACCCCACCCTAACCCTAAAGCTAACCCTCACCCTTTGCTCGGCCTAAGACTAACCCTAAGCTTAAGCCTAAAACTAAACCTAAACTTCACCCTAACCCCAACAATAACACTAAACCTAACTCTAATCCTAAACTTCAACCTCACCTAAACCCTAACTCTAACCCTAACCCTAAACCTAAACCTCACCCTAACCCTAACCCTCACCCTCACCCTCACCCTCACCGTAAATGTAACCCTAACCCTAACCCTAACAATAACCTTAGCCATAACCATAACCATCATCCTAACCATAACTTTCACCATAACAATAACCCTCACCCTAACATTTACCCTCACCCTAACACTAACCCTAAACCTAACACTAACCCTCACACTAACCCTCACCATCACACTAATCCTAAACCACACCCTGATCCTAACCCTCACCCTCAACCTAGCCCTCAACCTAACCCTCATCCTCACCCTAAACCTCACACTAACCCTAACACTAATCCTCAACCTAAACCTAACCCACACGCTAACCCTAACCCTCACCCTTACCCTACCCCTCACCCTCAGCCTAACCCTCACCTTTACCCTTACCGTCACCCTCAACCTAACCCTCACCATAACCCTCACCCTAACCCTAATCCTCATCCTAACCTGCACCCTAATGGTAACCCCAAACATCACCCTAACCCTAACCCTCACCCTCACCCTCAGCTTCAGCCTAACACCAAGCCTAAGCCTAAACCTAACCCTAACCCTCACCCTCACCCGAACACTAATCTTAACCCTAACCCTCATCCTTACCCTTAACCTAACCATAAACCTAACCAACTTTCTATACCTAGTCCTCATCCCCATACCATACCTTCAGCAAAACTCTAAGCCTAAGCTGAACCCTAACCCTAGCCATCACACTCACCCTCACCATAAACCTAATCCTAAACGTAACGCTAACCCTAACATTAAACCTCAACTTAACCCTCACCCTAACCCTAATACTACCACTGATCCTAACCCTATCGCTCACACTAACCCTCCCCCTAACAAGAACTCTAACCCTAAACCTCACCCTTACCCTAACAATAACCCTATCCCTAAACCTCACCGTAAACCTGATCCTAACCCTCACCCTCACCCTCACTCTCACAGTAACTCTAACCATAACCCTAATCCTAACCTTCACCCTCACCCTAACCCTAACACTAACACTCACCCTAACTCTAACCCTCTCCCTCACCGTAAACCTAACCCTAACCCTAACCCTAAACCTCGCCCTAACCCTAACAATAACACTCACCCTCACTCTAGAGATCACCCAAAACTTAATTGTAACGTTAACCCTCATCCAAACCCTAACCCTCACCCTAACCCTAGCCCTAAAACTAACCCTAACCCTAAACCTCACCCTATTCCTCACCCTAACCCTAACTCTAACCCTAAACCTCACCCTCACTCTAACCCTAACCCTAAACCTCACCCTCAACCTAGCCCTCAACCTAACCCTAATGCTAACCTTAACCCTAATCCTAACACTCACCCTAACCCTAAACCTAACCCTCACCCTAACCCTAACCCCCACCCTCAACCTCACCCTTAGCCTAACCCTAAGCCTAACCCTAAACCTAACCCTAACCCACACACTCAACCTCACTCTAAACCTAAACCTAAAACTAACCCTAACCCTAACCCTCACCCTCACCTTAGCCTTCACCCTAACCCTAATCCTAATCCTAACCCAAACTCTAACCATAACCCTAACCCTAAACCTCACCCTAAACCTAACATTAGCCCTCAACCTCACTATAAGGGTAACCCTAACCCTAACTCTACCAATAACCGTAACCCTAACTCTAACCCTCACCCTAAACTTAACACTCACCCTAACCCTAACCCTCACCCTAACACTTACCCTCACCCATATCTTAACACTCAGCCTTAGCCTAATCCTCACATTTAGGCTTACCATCACACTCACCCTAACCCTAATTCTAACCCTCACCCACACCCTCACCCTCACCCTCATCTTCCCCCTAAACCTCACACTAACCCTAACAATAATCCTTAATCTAACCCTCACCCTAACCCGAAACCTAACCCTTACTTTAACCCTAAACTTAACCCTAAACCACACCCTTATCTTAACCCTCACCCTCAGACGAAACCTCAACTTTACCCTTACCATCATCCTCACCCTAACCCTCCCCCTAAACCTAAACCTCATCCTAAAACTCACCCTAACAGTAAACCTAACCATCAGCCTAAACCTAACCCTCACCCTCACCCTCAAGCTCAGCCGAACCCTAAGCCTAAGCCTAACCCTTACCCTAAACCTCACCCTCTCCCGAGCCCTAACCCTAACCCTAAATCCTAACCCTAAGCCTCATCCTAACCCTCACCCTAAGCCTAAACCTAACAATCACCAACCCTAATCCTAACGCCCACACTCACCCTCAGCCTAACCCTAAGCCGAAGCCTAACCCTAACCCTAACACTCTCACTCACCCTCACCCTAACCCTAATCCAAATCCTAATACTACCCCTAACACTTAACCTCAACCTAACCCTCACCCTAACCTGAACCCTAATATTAACCCTAACTCTAACCCACGAATTAACCCTCTAAGTAACCCTAAATCTAACCATAAACTTCACACTAACCCTAACCCTAACCCTACCCCTAACACCAAACCTCACCCTCACCCTCACCCTAACCCTCACCCTCACTGTAACTCTAACCCTCGCCCTAGCTCTCACCCTAACCCTATTCCTAACCCTAAACCTTATCCTAACCCTCACCCTAACCCTAACCCTAACCCTCACCCTCATGCTAGGCCTAAGCCTAAGCCTCACTCTAACCGTAACCCTCACCCTAACCCTAACCCAAACACTAACCCTAACTCCATTCCTAAATCTCACTCTCACCTGAACCCTAACTCTATCCCTAACCCTAAACCTAAACCTCACCCTGACCCTCACCGTGACCATAACCGATACCCTAAACTTGACAATAACCCTAACCCTAACCCTCACAATAAACATAATACTCACCCTAAACCTAACCCTCACCCTAACACTTACCCTCACCCTAACACCTACCCTAAGACTGGATAACCCTCAAACTAACCCTAACCATCACCCCAACCTTAAACCTGACCCTAACCCTAACTCTAACCCTCACCTTCACCCTAGCCCTCAACCTAACCCTAACCCTCCTCCTCACCCTAAATCTCACCCTAACCCTAACACTAATCCTCAATCTAACCCTCACCCTCACCCTACCCCTACCCCTAACACTCACCCTAAACCTAACCCTCACCATTACCGTAACTCTCACCCTCAGCCTAAACCTCACGTTTACCCTTACCTTCACCCCCACCCTAACCCTCACCGTAACCATAACCCTCTCCCTAACCCTCACCCTAACCATAACCCTAACCCTCACCCTAACCCTAACTCTACCCCTAAACCTAACCCTCAACCTAACCCTAACTCTAACCCTAACCCTAACACTAAACCTCACCCTAACCCTAACCCTCACCCTAACCCTAAACCTTAACCGTAACCCTAATCCTAAGCCTAACCATAAACCTATCCCTAACACACACACTCACCCTCACCTTACCACTAATCCTAACCCTAACCCTAATCCTAACCCTCTTTTAACTCTCACTCTAACCCTATCCTTAACACAAACACTAACCTTAACCCTCAACCTCACCTTCACTCTAACCCTAACCCTAAAAGCCACCCTAACCCTAACCCTAACCCACACCCTCATGCTCAGCCTAAACCTAAGCCTAAAACTAACCCTAAACCTCACCCTAACCCCAACAATAACACTAAACCTAACTCTAACCCTAAACCTCACCTCAACCCTAACCCTAACTCTAACCCTAAACCTAAAGGTAAACCTCACCCTAACCCTAACCCTTCATCTCACCCTCACCCTCACTGTAACCGTAAGCCTAACCATAACCCTAACAATAACCCTATCCCTAACCCTAACCCTCATCCTAACCATAACCTTGACCCTAACACTAACCCTCACCCTAACACTTACCCTCACCCTAACACTAACCCTAACCCTAAAACTAACCCTCACACTAACCCTAACCATCAACCTAACCCTAAACCTCACCCTAACCCTAACCCTAATCCTCACCCTAAATCTCAAACTAACCCTAACCCTAATCCTCAATTTAACCCTCATCCTCACCCTAACCCTAACCCTCACCCTCAGCCTAACCCTCACCTTTACACTTACCATCACCCTCACCCTAAACCTCTCTCTAACCCTAACCCTCACCCTCACCCTCAGCCTCAGCCTAACCGTAAGCCTAAGACTAAACCTAACCTTACCCTCACCCTCACCCTAGCCCTCACCAGATCCCTAATTCGAACCGTAAACCTCATCCTAACCTTAACCTAACCATAAATCTAACCAACATTCTAAACCTAATCCTCATCCCCCACCCATACTCTCAGCCTAATCCTAAGCCTAAGCTGAACCCTAACCCTCACACTCACCCTCATCGTAAACCTAATCCTAAAGGTAACCCTAACCCTAACATTAAACCTCAACCCAACCTTCACCCTAACCCTCAACCTAACACTAACTCTAACCCTAAACCTCACCCTCACACTAACCATAACCCTAAACCTAAACCTCACCCTAAACCGGATCCTAACCCTCAGCCTCACCCTCACCCTCACTGTAACTCTAACCCTAAAGCTAATCCTAACCCTCACCCTCACCCTAAACCTAAACCTAACCCTCACCCTAACCCTAACCTTCACCCTCAACGTAACCCTAACCCTAACCCTAACCCTAAACCTCACCCTAACCCTAACAATAACATTCACCCTCACCGTAGCCCTCACACTAAACCTAATTGTAACCCTAACCCTCATCCCAACTCTCACCCTAACCCTAACCCTAACCCTAACCATCAACCTAACCCTAAACCTAATTCTTACCCTCAACCTAACCCTAAACCTGACCACACTGTAACCCTAAACCTAACCCTCACCCTAATCCTAACCCTAATCCTCACCCTCATGCTGGGCATAAGCCTAAGCCTAAGACAAAGCCTAAGCCTAACCCTAACCCTCATCCTAACCCTAACCCTAAAACTAAACCTAACTCCAGCCCTAAACCTCACCCTAACCCTAACCCTAACACTAATCCTAACCGTAAACCTAAACCCTATCCCTCACCTTAACCCTAACTTTAACCCTAAACCTCACCCTCACCCTCAACCTAAACCTAACCGTAACACTCACCCTCACCCTCAAACTAACACTCAACTTAACCCTAACCCTCATCCTCACCCTAAACCTCACCCTTACCCTAGCCCTCACCCTAGCCCTCACCTTAACCTTAATTCTAACCCTAACCCTCATACTAACCCTTAACCTAACCAGAACCCTAACCATCATTCTAAACCTAATCCTCATCCCCACCCATACACTCAGCCTAACCCTAAGCCTAAACGAACCCTAACCCTAACCCTCACAATCACCCTCACCGTAAACCTAATCCTAAAACTAACCCTATCCATAATTTTAAACCTCAACTTAACCCTCAACCTAACCCCAAGCCTAACACTAACCCGAATTCTAACCCTCACCCTAACCCTCCCCCAAAGCCTAAAACTTACCCTAAACCTCACCTTCACCCTAACCATAACCCTATCCCTAAACCTCACCCTAACTCTTATCCTAAACCTCACCTTCACCCTCACCCTCACTGTAACTCTAACCCTAACCCTAACTATTACACTAACCCTAACCCTAACCCTGACCCTCACCCTAACATTAACCCTAACCCAAACCCTCACCTTAACCCTAACCGTAACCCTAACCCTCACTCTCACCGTAACCCTAACCCTAAACCTCATCCTAACGCTAGCCTTAACCCTCATCCTCACTCTAGCCCTCACCCTAAACCTAATGCTAACCCTAAACCTCACCCTCACCTTCACGCTCGGCCTAAGCATAAGCCTAAGCCTAAGACTAACCCTGACCCTCACACTCACCCTCACCCTAACCCTAAACGGAAGCCTAAACCTAACCCTAACCCTCACACGAACACTAACTCTAACCCTAAACCTCACCCTCAACCTAAACCTAAACCTCACCCTCACCCTCAACCTCTGCCTAACATTAAGCCTAACCCTAACCCCAACCCTAACCCTAATACTAACCCTAACCCGTACCCTAACGCTCACCCTAACCCTAACCCTAACCCTCACCCTCACCATAGCCTATACCTAACCCTAAGCCAAAGCCTAACCCTCACCCTAACCCTCACTCTAACACTAACCCCAACGCTCACCCTAACCATAACCTCACCCTCACCCTCACCCTAAATCTAATCCTATCCCTAACCCTAACCCTAACACTCACCCTCACCTTAACCCTAATCCTAATCCTAACCCTAACTCGCAACCTCACCCCCACACTAAATTCCAACCTAACCCTCACCCTCAAACTAATCCTAACCCTAACCCTAATCCTAAACCTCACCCTAAACCTAAACCTTACCTTAACACTTACCCTCAGCTTAAAACTAACACCAACCCTAACCCTAACCCTCACACTAACGCTAACCATAACCCTAAACCTAAACCACACCCTAACCCTAACCCTAATCCTCAACTTCACCCTTGCCCTCACCCTAACCCTAACCCTCATCCTCACCCTAAACCTCACACTAACCCTAACACTAATCCTCAATCTAACCCTCACCATCACCCTAACCCGAAACCTCACCCTTACCATAACCCTCACCCTCAGCCTAACCTCACCTTTTCTCTTACAGTCACCCTCATCCCAACCCTCACCCTAAACCATAATCCTCATCCTATCCCTCACCCTAACCTTAACCCTAAACATCAACCTAAACCTAACCTTCACTTTCAAATTCAGCCTCAGCCTCAGCCTAACCCTAAGCCTAAACCTAACCCCTACACTAACACTCACCCTAGCCCTCGTCCTAACACTAATCCTAACCCTAACCCTCATCCTAACCCTCAACCTAACCTTAACCAGAACCATCACTCATCCCTACACTCACCCTCAACCTAACCCTAAGCTTAAGCCTAACCCTCAGCCTAACCCTCACACTCAGCCTCACCTTAACCTTAATCCTAACCCTAAACCTAACCCTAAAGCTAAACATAACCCTCACCCTAACGCTATCCCTAACCCTAACCCTCACCCTCACCTTAGTCCTCACCCTAACCCTCACCCCAAACCTAACCCTCACCCTCACCGAAACATGAACCCTAACCCTCACCCTAACCCTACCCCTAACCCTAAACCTAATACTAACCTAATACTAACCTAAACCTAACCCTCACCCTCACCGAAACATGAACCCTAACCTTCACCCTAACCCTACCCCTAACCCTAACCCTAATACTAACCCTCATCCTCACCCTAGACCTCACCCTAACCCTAATTGTAACCCTAACCCTCATCCTAACCCTCACCCTAACCGTAACCCTAACCCTCAACCTAACCTTAATCCTAATTCTAACCCTCAACCTAACCCTAACCCTAACCCTCACCATAACCTAACCATAACCCTCACCCTAACCCTAAACCTAAACCAAACCCTAAACCTCACCCTAAGTATAAACCTAACCCTCACCCTCACCCTATCCCTCATCCTAAACCTAATCCTAACCCTAACCCTCATGCTAACCCTCACCCTAACCCTAACACTCACATTAAACCTAGCCCTAATCCTAACCCTCAACATAACCCTAACCCTCACCCTTACCATAACCCTAACGCTAACACTCACCCTATCCCTAAACTTAATTCTAACTCTAAACCTCACCTAACCCTAACACTAACCCTCACCCTCATGCTAGACCTCATCCTAACTCTAATCCTAACCCTAACCCTAACCCTAAACCTCACACTCACCCTCACCTTAACACTAGTCCCAATCCTAACCTTAACCCTAGCCTCACCCTCACCCTAAACCTCAACCTAACCCTAACCCTAACACTAACCCTAACCCTAAACATAACCCTAACCCTCAACCTCAACCTAGACCTCAACCTAACCTTAACCCTCATCCTCACCCTAAACATCACACTAACATCAACACTAATCCTCAATCTAACCTTCACCCTCACCCTAACCCTAAGCCTCACCCTGACCGTAACCCTCACCCTCAGCCTAACCCTCAACTTTATCCTTACCGTCACCCTCGCACTAACCCTCACCATAACCCTAATCCTCGTTCTAACACTCACCCTAAAGGTAACCCCAACCATCACCCTAAACCTAACCATCACCCTCACCCTCAGCCTCAGCCTAATCCGAAGCATAAGCCTAACCCTAACCCTAACACTCAACCTCACCCTAGCCCTCATCCTAACCCTAATTCTAACCCTAACCCTCATCCTAACGCTTAACCTAACCAGAAACCTAACCATCATTCTAAATCTAATCCTCATCCCCACCCATACACTCAGCCTAACCCTAAACCTAAACGAAACCTAACACTAACCCTCACAGATATCCTCACCGTAAACCTAATCCTAAACCTAACCCTAACCCTAATATTAATCCTCAAACTAACACTCACCCTAACCCCAAGCCTAACACTAACCCTAATCCTAACCCTCCCCGAACCCCTAACTCTAACCCTAAACCTCACCCTCACCCTAACCATAACCCTTACCCTAAACTTAACCCAAACCTGATCATAACCCTCACCCTCACCCTCACTGTAACTCTAACCCTAACCCTAACTATTACACTAACCCTAACCCTAACCCTGACCTTCACCCTAACCCTAACCCTAACCCAAACTCTCACCATAACCCTAACCCTAACCCTAACCCTCACTGTAACTCTAACCCTAAATCTCACCCAAATGCTAATCCTAACCCTCATACTCACTCTAGCCTTCACCATAACACTAATTCTAACCCTAAACCTCACCCTCACCTTCACGATTGGCCTAAGCCTAAGCCTAAGCCTAAGACTAACCCTGACCCTCACAATCACCCTCAAACTAACCCTAACCCTAACCCTATCCCTAACCCTAACTCTCACACTAACCCTCACCCGAACGCTAACTCTAACCCTAAACCTCACCCTCACCCTAACCCTAAACCTCACCCTCACGCTCACCCTCTACCTAACATTAAGACTAAACCTAACCCCAACCCAAACCCTAATACTAACCCTAACCCCCAGCCTAACGCTAACCCTAACCCTAACCCTAACCCACACCCACAACATAGCCCATACCAAACACTAAGCCTAAGCCTAACCCTCACCATAACCCTCACTCTAACCCTAACCCCAACACTCACCCTAACCATAACCCTCATCCTCACCCTCACTCTAACTCTAATCCTAACCCTAACCCTAACCATAACACTCACCTCAATTTACCCCTAATCCTAATCTTAACCCTTACTCCAATCCTCACCCCCACCCTAAATCTCACCCTAACTCTAACTCTAACCCTAACCCTAACCCTCACCCTAACCCTTACTCTAAACCTTAACATCACCCTCACCCTCACCCTAACCCTAACCCTAATTGTAAACCTCACCCTAAACCTAAACCTTACCCTAACATTTAATCTCACCTTAAAACAAACATTAAACCTAAAAATAACCCGCACACCAACGCTAACCATCACCCTAAACCTAAACCTCACCCTAACCCTGAGCTTAACTCTCAACTTCATCCTAGACCAGACCCTAACCCTAACCCGAACCCTAAACCTCACACTCACCCTAACTGTTACCCTCACCATAACCCTTAACCTAACCATCACCCTAACCCTAAACTTATCCCGAACCCGAACTATCACCCTAACCCTAACCCTAACCCTCACCCTAACCCTCACCCTCACCCTCACCCTCAGCTTAACCGTAAGCCTAACCCTAACACTAACCCTAAACGTTACCCTTACCCTAACCCTAAACCTAACACTAAAACTCACCCTAACCCTAAACTTAAACCTAATACTAACCCTCATCCTAAACCTCAACCTCACCCTAACCCTCACCTTAACCCTAACCCTAACACTAACCCTAACCCTAACCCTCACCCTCAGCCTCATCCTAATCATAACTCTAACCCTAAACATCACCCTCATCCTAACCCTAACCCTAACCCTAAACCTCATCCTAAACCTAACACTAAACCTCACCCTCAACCTAGCCCTCACCCTAACCCTAATCCTAATCCTAACCCTCATTCTAACCCTCCCCTTAACCCTAACCCTAACCCTCACCCTAACCCTATTCCTCACGTTAAACCTCACCCTCAGCCTAACTGTAAGCCTAACCCTAAACCTAACCCTAACACACAAACAATCACCTTCAAGTTTACCCTAATCCTAACCCTAAACCTAACCCTAAACCTAATCCTCCCCCATCACCCTAACCATAACCCTAACACTAACCCTAACCCTAACCCTCAACCTAACCCTCACACTAACCCTAACCCTAATCATAAACCTCACCCTCACCCTAAATGTAAATCTAACCCTAACTGAAACCCTAAACCTCACCCTAACCCTAAACCTAACCCTCACCCTCACCCTCACCTTAACCTTAACCCTAAACCTAACCCTAACAATTACCCTAAGCATAATCCTAACCCTCACTCTAACCATAATCCTAACCCTAACCCAAACCCTCACCTAACACTTACCCTCACACTAACACTAACCGTAACCCTAAAACTAACCCTCACACTAACCCTAACCCTAAACTTCAACGTAACCCTAACCCTAACCCTAACCCTAACCCTAACACTAACCCCAACCCTAAACCTCACCGTCACTCTCCCCCAACCCTATATCTAACTGTAAACCTCACCCTCACCCTAACCCTCTCCCTAGCCCTAAACCCCTCCCTAACCCTAACCCTAATCCTCAACTGCACCCTCAACCTCACCTTAACTCTAACCCTAACCCTAACAATAACACTAACCCTAACCCTAACCATCACTCTAACCGTAATCCTCTCCCCACCCTCAACCTCACCCTAA
The DNA here is from genome assembly GCF_024711535.1 of Dipodomys merriami. NCBI lineage: Eukaryota > Metazoa > Chordata > Mammalia > Rodentia > Heteromyidae > Dipodomys > Dipodomys merriami. Next base: position 3,107,551 of record NW_027206579.1, read on the forward strand.
CCTCAAACTTAACCCTAACCATAACACTAAAAATAACCCTAACCCTAACCCTAACCGTAATCCTCACCCCCACCCTCATCCTCAGCCTAACCCTAAGCCTAAGCCTAACCCTAACCCTCACCTTCACTCCAGCCCTCAACCTAACCCTAACCCTCATCCTCACTCTAAACCTCACCTTAACCCTAACACTATTCCTTAATCTAACACTCACCCTCAACCTACCCCTAACCCTGAAACTTATTCTAAACCTAACCCTCAACATTACCGTAACTCTCACCCTCAGCCTAACCCTTATGTTTACCCTTACACTCAACTCAACCCTAAACCTAACCCTAAACCTAAACCTAACCCTAACTCTCACCCTGACCCTAACTCTACCCCTAAACCTCACCCTCAACCTAACCCTAACTCTAAACCTAACCCTAACACTAAACCTCACCCTAACCCTAACCCTAACCCTCACTCTAACCCTAAACCTCAACCTCACACTTAGCCTCAGCCTAACCCTAAGCCTCACCATAAACTTATCCCTAACACACACTCACCCTCACCCTAACACTAATCCTAACAGTAACCCTAACCCTAACCCTCCCCTTAACTCTTGCCCTAACCCTAACCTTAACACGAACACTAAACCTAACCCTCAACCTAACACTCACCCTAACCCTAACTCTAACGGAAACCTCAACCTCACCCTAACCCTCACTCTAACACTAACCCGAACACTAAACCTCACCCTAACACTAACCCTAACCCTCACACTCACCCTCACAGTAACCGTAACCCTAAACCTGACCCTAACAATCACCCTAAAGCTAATCCTAACCCTCACCCTAACCATAACCGTCACCCTAACCCAAACCCTCACCCCAACACTTACCCTCACCCTAACACTAACTCTAACCCTAACACTTACCCTCCCACTAACCCTAACCCTAACTCTAACCGTAAACCTCATCTAACCCTCACACCCACCCTAAACCTAAAACTAGCCATATTCCTATCCTTTAACCTAACACTCCCCCTAACCCTATATCTAACCCTAAACCTCACGCTAACCCTAACCCTAAGCCTAAGCCTAAAACTAAACCTAACCCTAACCCTAACCCTAACAGTAAGCCTATCCCCAAACCACACACTCAAGCTCAGCCTAAACCTAAGCTTAACTCTAACCCTAACCCTAACCATCACCTTAACCCTAACCCTATCCCTAACCTTAACACTAAACCTAACCCTAATCCTCAGCCTCACCCTCACCCTAAACCAAACCCTAACCCTAACCCTCACCGTAAACCAAAGCCTAATGCTAACCCTAACCCTCACACACACCCTCACCCTAACCTTAATCCTAAACCTAACCCTACCCCTAAAGCTAACCCTCATATTAACCCTCAGCCTAGCCCTCACCCTAACCCTAATCGTACCCCTACAACTAATCCTAACGCTCCCCCTAACCCTAACCCTAACACTAAACCTAATCATAACCCTCACCCTCAGCCTCACCCTAACCCTAACTCTAAACCTAAACCTGCCCCTACACCTAACCCTAACACTAACCCTCACCCTAACCCTAAACCTCAATCTCACCCTCAACCTCAGCCTAACCCTAAGCCTAACCCTAACCCTAAACCTAACCCTATATACACACACACACTCACGCTAACTCTAATCCTAACCCTATCCCTAACCCTAAACCTCCCCCTAACTCTCACCTGAACCCTAACCCTAACAGTAACCGTAAACCTAAACTTCAACCTAACCCTCACCCTAACCCTAACTCTAACCCTAAACCTCACCCTCACCCTAAACCTAACTCTAACCCTAACCCAAACCCTAACCCTCACACTAACCCTACACCTAACCATCAAAATAACCCTAAACCTCAACCCCACCCTCATCTTCAGCCTAACCCGAAGCCTAAGCATAACCCTAACCCTAATCCTCACATTCACCCTCACCCTAACCCTAATCCTAAACCTAACCATAAACCTAATCCTTAACCTCAACATAACTATCACCCATAACCATAACCCTAACACTAACCCACGATCTAACCCTCCCCCTAACCCTAATCTAACCCTAAACCTCACCCTCACACTAACCCTAACCCTAAACCTCATCCTAACTCTAAAAGACACCCTGACCCTCACCCCCACCCTCAACTTAACTCTAACCATAACCTGAACAATAACACGAATCCTAACCCTAAGCCTAACCCTCATGCTAACCCTAGCCCTAATCCTCACACTCACCCTCACCCTAACCCTAATCCTAAACCTAACCATAAACCTAACCCTTAACCTCAACCTAACTGTCACCCTAACCTTAACCCTAACACTAACCCTAACACTAACCCACGAACTAACCCTCCCCTTAACACTGAATCTAACCCTAAACCTCACCCTCACCCTAACCCTAATCCTAACCCTAACCCTAAACCTCACTCTAAACTTAACCCTCACCCTCAACCTCACCGTAACTCTAACCATAACCCTAACAATATCACTAATCCTAACACTAAACCTAACCCAACAACAACCCTAATCCTAAAATTCACCCTCACCCAAAACCTAATAATAACCCTAACCCTCACCCTAACCCTAAACTTCACCCTCACTGTAAACCTAACGCTCTTTCAAACCCTTACCCTAACTCTAACCCTAACCATAAACCTCACCTTAACACTAACCGAACCCTCACCCTCGCCCTGGCCCTCACCCTAAACCTAAACCTAACCCTAATCCTCATCCTAACCCTCACCCTAACCCTAACCCTCACCCTCACCCTAAACCTAACCCTCAACCTAACCCTAACCTTCACGCTCACCGAAAACATAACCCTAACCCTAACCCTAACAATAAACCTAAGCCTAACCCTCACCTAACCATAACCCTCACCCTAATCCTAAACCTCACCCTAACCCTAACTCTAACCCTCACCCTCACCCTAACCCTAACCCTCATCCTCACCCTAAACCTCACACTAACCAGAACCCTAACCCTTACGCTAACCCTAAACTTAACCCTAACCCACACCCTTATCTTAACCCTCACTCTCAGCCTAAACCTCAACTTTACCCTTACCATCATCCTCACCCTAACCCTAAACCTCAACCTAAAACTCACCCTAACAGTAAACCTAACCATCACCCTAACCCTAACCCTCACCCTCAACCTCAAGCTCAGCGTAACCCTAAGCCTAATCCTAACCCTTACCCTAACCCTCATCCTCACCCTAGTCCTCACCCTAACCCTAATCCAAACACTAACCCTCAGCCTAACCCTCACCCTAAGCCTAAACCTAACCATCAGCATAACCCTAATACTCACGCCCACACTCACCCTCAGCATAACCCTAAGCGGAAGCCTAACCCTAACCCTAACACTCACACTCACCCTCACCCTAACCCTAATCCGAAACCTAACCCTACCCTTAAAACTTAACCTCAACCTAACCTTCACCCTAACCTTAACCCTAATATTAACCCTAACCCTAACCCACGAACTAACCCTTTCCCTAACCCTAAATCTAACCATAAACCTCACCCAAACCCTAACCCTAAACCTACCCCTAACACTAAACCTCACCCTCACCCGAATCCTAACCCTCACCCTCACTGTAACTCTAACCCTCACCTGAGCCCTCACCTTAACCCTATTCCTAACCCTAAACCTCATCCTAACCCTCACCCTAACCCTAATCCTCACCTTCATGCTAGGCCTAAGTCTAAGCCTAAGCCTAAGCCTAAACCTAACCGTAAACCTCACCCTAACCCTAACACAAACACTAACTCTAACTCTAACCCTAAACCTCACTCTCACCCTAACCCTAACTCTAACCCTAACCCTAAACCTAAACCTCACCCTAACCCTAACCCTAACCCTCAACCTGACCCTCACTGTTCCCATAACCGATACCCTAACCCTACCAATAACCCTAACCCTAACCCTAACACTCACCCTAAACATAACCCACACCCTAACCCTAAAACTCACCCTAACACTTACCCTCACCCTAACACTAACCCTAACAATAACACTAACCTTCACCCTAACCCTAACCCTCACTCTAACACTAACCCTCACACTCATGCTTGTCCTAAGCCTAAGCCTAAGCCAAAAACTAACCCTAAACCTCACCCTAACCCCAACAATAACACTAAAACTAACTTTAACCCTAAACCTCACCCTCACCCTAACCCTAACACTAACCCTAACCCTAAACCTAAACCTCATCCTAACCCTAACCCTCACCCTCACCCTCACCCTCACTGTAACCGTAACCCTAACACTAACACTAACAATAACCCTAACCCTAACCCTAACCCTCATCCTAAACATAAACTTCACCCTAACCCTAACCCTCACCCTAACACTTACCCTCACCCTAACACTAATGCTAACCCTAACACTAACCCTCACACTAAACCTAACCATCACCCTAACCCTAAATCTCACCCTAACCCTAACCCTCGTCCTCACCCTAAACCTCACACTAACCATAACACTAATCCTCAATCTAACTCTCACCTTCAGCCTAAACTTAACCCTCACCCTTACCCTAACCCTCACCCTCAGCCTAACCCTCAAATTTACCCTTACTGTCACCCTCACCCTAACTCTCACCCTAACAGTAATCCTTATCCTGACCCTCACCCTAAGAGTAACCCCAACCATCAACCTAACCCTAACCCTCACCCTCAACCTTAGCCTCAGCCTAACACTAAGCCTAAGCCTAAACCTAACCCTAACCCTCACCCTCACCCTAACCCTAACCCTAACCCTAATCCTAACCCTAAGCCAATCCTAACCCTTAACTTAACCATAAACCTAACCATCTTGCTAAACCTAATCCTCATATACACCCATACCCTCAGCATAACCCTAAGCCTAAGCCGAACCCTATCCCTAACCCTCACACTCACCCTTACCGTAAACTTAATCCTAAATGTAACCCTAACCCTAACATTAACCCTCAACCTAACCCTCACCCTAACCCCAACCCTAACCCTAACCCTAACCCTAACGCTCACCCTAACCCTCCCCATAACCCTAACTCTAACCCTAAAACTCACCCTCATCCTAACCATAACCCTAACCCTAAACCTCACCCTAAACCTGATCCTAACTCTCACCCTCACCCTCACCCTCACTGTAACTCTAACCCTAACCCTAATCCTAATACTGAACCTCACCCTAACCCTACCCCTAACCCTAACCCTCACCCTAAACCTAACCCTCACCCTCACCGTAACTCTAACACTAACCCTAAACCTCAACCTAACCCTAACAATAACCCTCACTCTCACCCTAGCCCTCACCATAAACCTAATTGTAACCCTAAACCTCATCCAAACCATAACCCTAACCCTTACCCTAACCATCAACCTACCGTAAACCTAATTCTAACCCTCAACCTTAACCCTAACCCTGACTCTACACTAACCCTAAACCTAACCCTCACCCTAAACCTAACCCTCATCATAACCCTAACCCTCACCCTAACCCTAACCCTAACACTAATCCTAACCCTAAAACTAAACCGTATCCCTCACCCTAAACCTAACTCTAAACCTAAAACTCATCCTCACTCTAACCCTAACCCTAACCCTAAACCTCACCCTCACCCTAGCCCTCACTCTAACCCTAATGCTAAATTTAACCCTCACCCTAACCCTCACCCTAACCCTAAACCTAACCCTCACCCTAATCCTAACCCTCACCCTTAACCTCACCGTTAGCCTACCCTAAGCCTAACCCTAAACCTAATCCTAACCCACCCACTCACCCTAACCTAACCATTACCCTAACCCTCAAACTAACCATAACCCTCACCCTCAACCTCACCCCTAGCCTAACCCTAAGCCTAACCCTAAACCTAACCCTAACCCACAAACTCACCCTCAGCCTAAACCTAATCCTAACCCTAACCATAAACCTAACCCTAACCCTCACCCTCACCCTAGCCTTCACCTTAACCCTAATCCTAACTCTAACCCAAACTCTAACCATACCCCTAACCCTAAACCTCACCCTAAACCTAACCCTAACCCTCACCCTCAATGTAAGGGTAAACCTAACCCTAACACTAACAATAACCCTAAAACTAACTCTAACCCTCACCCTAATCATAACCCTCACCCTAACACTTACCCTCACCCTTACAGTAAGTCTAACCCTATCACTAACCCTAACACTAATCTTAACACTCAACCTAACCCTAAACCTCACACTAACCTTAATCCTAACCCTCACCCTCACCTTAGCCCTCAAGCTAACCCTAATTGTAAACCTAACCCTCACCCTAACCCTCACACTAACCTAACCTTAATTCTCAATCTAACCCTCACCCTCACCCTAACCCAAACCATAACCCTTGCCCTAACCCTCACCCTAACCTTCACCCTTACACTTTTCTTAACTCTCAGCCTCAGCCTAATCCTCACCTTTCCACTTACCATCACCCTCACGCTAAACCTCACCCTAACCCTAACCCTCATCCTAATCCTCACCCTAAGCTTAACCCTAACCCTCAACCTAACCCTATCCCTCACTCTCAACCTCACCCTCAGACTAATCCTAATCCTAAGCCTAAACCTAACCTTAACCCTCACCCTAACCCTAACCCTCACCCGAACACTAACCCTAACTCTCACCCTAACCCTAACCCTAACCCTACTCGTAAACCCCACCCTAAAATTAACCCTAACCCACTCGCGCACCCTCACCCTCACTGTAACTCTAACCCTAACACTATCAATAACACTAAACCTATTGCGAACCATCACACTTACACTAACCCTAACCGTCACCCTCACCCAACCCTAACTCTAACATTAACCCTAACTCTAATCCTAAACCTCACTCTCACCCTAACACTAATTCTAACCCTAACCCTAAACCTAAACCTCATCCTAACCCTAAACCTAACACTCACCCTCACCCTTAGCCTAAAGCTAAGCCTAACATTAACCCTAACCCTAACCCTCACACTCACCCTCACCCTAAATCTAACTCTACCTCTAAACTTCACCCTCAACCTAACCCTAACTCTAACCCTAAACCTAACACTAAAACTCACCCTAACCCTAAACCTAAACCTCTCCCTAAACCTAACCCCCACCCTCATCCTCACCCTCAGCTTAAACCTAAGACTAACACTAACCCTAACAAGAATCCTCACACTCACCCTAGGCCTAACCCTAATCATAATCTTAACCCTAGCCCTAACCTTCACCCTAACCTAAGCCTCACCCTAACACTAAACCTAAAACCAACCCTAACCATAACCCTCCCCCTAACCCTCACCCTAACTCTGACACTAACACTAACCAAACCATAAACCTCAACCTAACCTCACCCTAACCCTAACTCTATCCCTAAACCTCACCCTCACCCTAACCCTCACTATAACCCTAACCAAAACACTAAACCTGACCCTAACCCTAACCCTCACACTCAGTCTCACAGCAACCGTAACCCTAAACCTAACCCTAACATTAACCCTAAAGCTAATACTAACCCTCACCCTAACCATAAACATCACCCTAACCCAAACCCTAAACCTAACACTTACCCTCACCCTAACACTTACCCTACCCATAACACTAACCCTCACACTAACCCTAACTCTAACCCTAATCCTAAACCTCAACCTAACCCTCCCCCTCACCCTAACCCTAACACTAACCCTATTCCTAATCCTTACCATAACCCTCCCCCTATCTCTACATCTAATCCTAAACCTCAGGCTAACCCTAACCCTAACCCTAAACATAACCCTAACCCTAACCCTAAACGTAACCCTAATCCTCAGCCTCACCCTCACACTAACCCAAACCCTAACCCTAAACCAAACCCTCACCCTCAACCTAACCCTAAGCCTAACCCTAAGCCTAACCCTAACAATCACCTTAACCCTAACACTAACATTAAACCTAAGCCTAACCCTAACCCTAACCCTCACCCTAAACCTTACTCTAATACTAATCCTAACCCTAAGCCTAACCCTCACACTCACCCTAACCCTTACACTAAGCCTAAATCTAACACTATCCCTAAACCTAACCCTCACAATCAGCTTCACCCTAACCCTAAAACGAACCCTAACCCTCACCCTCACCCTAAACCTAACCATAAACCTAATCCTAAACCTCAACACAACCCTAACCCAAAACCTCACCCTCACCCTAGCCCTCAACCTAAACCTAATCCTAACCCTAACCCTAACCCTAACCCTAACCTAACCTTAACCCTCACCCTCAATAACCCGTACCCTAACCCTCACTCTAACCCTAAATTTAACCCAAACCCTAACTCTCACCCTAATCCTAAACCTTACCCTTAGGCTAACCCTAACCCTCACCCTCAACCTCAACCTCAGCCTAACCCTAAGCCTAACCCTAAAACAAACCCTAACACACACACTTACCCTCACCCTAACCCTAATCCTAACCCTATCCCTAACCCTAACCCTCCCCCAAAATCTCACCCTAACCCTAAAAATAACAATAATCCTAACCCAAACCCTCAACCTAAACTCACCCTTACCAAAACTCTAACCCGAAACCTCAACCTCACCCTAAACCTAACGCTAACGCTAACACTAACCCACACCCTAACCCTCACCCTAACCCTAACACTAACCAACACCCTAAATCTAATCCTCACCCCCACCCTCACCCTCAGCCTAACCTTAAACCTAAGCCTAAGCCTAGTCCTAACCCTAACACTCACCCTCACCCTAACCCTAATCCTAACCCTAACCCTAACCCTTACCCACTAACAAACCTTCCCCCTAACCCTAAATCTAATCCTAAACCTCACATTGAACCTAAACCTAATCCTAAACCTAACCCTAATCCTAACCCTGACCCTAACCATAACCTTCACCCTCATCCTTACCCTCAGAGTAACTCTAACCATAACCCTAACAATAACACTAATCCTAACCCTAAACCTAACCCTAACCCTAACCCTAATCCTAACACTCACCCTCACACTAACCCTAATCCTAACCCTAACCCCCACCCAAACCCTAACCCTCACCCTAACCGTAGCACTAACCCTCATCCAAACCCTCACCCTTACCCTAAACCTAACCCTAAATCTCACCCTAACACTAACCCTAACATTCACCCTCACCCTGGCCCTCACCCTAACCCTAATCCTAAACCTAATCCTCATCGTAACCCTCACCCTAACCCTAACCCTAAACCTAAACCTAACTCTAACCCTCAACCTAACCCTAACTTTCACGCTCACCATAACCCTAACCCTAACCCTCACGCTAACCCTAAACTTATCCTGAACCATAACTCTCACCCTAAACCGAACCCTAACACTCACTCTAACCCTAAACCTCACTCTCACCCTCAGCCTAACCATAACCCTAATCCTCACATTCACCCTAAAACTTACCCTAATCCTAATCCTAACCTTAAGCCTAACAGTCAAACTCACCCTAACCATCAACCTAACCCTAACTCTAACACTAACCCTAACCATAACCCTCACAATCAGCCTCACCCTAACCTTAACTCTAACCCTAAACCTCACCCTCACCCTAAAACTAACCCTAACTCTGAGCTAAACCTCACCCTAACCCTAACCCTAAATATCACCCTCACTCTAGCCCTCACCCTAACACTAATCCTAACCGTAACACTCACCCTAACAGTAAACCTAACCCTAAACCTCACCCTAATCGTAAACCTTACCCTAACGCTCACCCTAACCCTAAATTTAACCCAAACCCTAACCCTCAACCTAACCCTAAACCTAACACTCATCCTAACCCTAACCCTCACCCTCACCCTGACCCTCAGGCTAAGGCTAAGCCTATCCCTAAAAGAACCCCTAACCCTTACACTCAGCCGAAACTTAACCCAAAACATAATCCTAAACCTAACACTAACCCTCACCCTCACCCTAACCATAACCTTAAAGCTAACCCTAACCCTAAACTTAACCCTAGCGCTCACCCACAGCCTCATCCTAACCCTAACTCTAACAATAAATCTTACCCTCACCCTAACCTCAACCCTAACCCTAACCCTAAACCTCACCCTAACCCTAACACTAAAACTCAACCTCACCCTAGCCCTCACCCTAACCCTAACCCTAACCCTCATCCTAACCCTCCCCCTAACCTTAAACTTAACCCTCACTGTAACCCTAACCCTCACCCTCAACCTCACCCTCAGCCTAAACCTAAGCCTAACCCTAAACCTAACCCTAACACACACACTCACCCTCACCCTAACCCTAATACTAACCCTATCCTTAACCCTGACACTCCCCCTAAATCTCACCCTAACCCTAACCCTAACACTATCCCTAACCCTAACCCTCAACCTAACCCTCACTCTAACCCTAACTCTAACCCTAAACCTCACTCTCAGCCTAAAACTAACACTAACCCTAACCCAAACACTAAACCTCACCCTAACCCTAAACCTCACCCTCACCCTCATTATAACCAAAAGCCTTAACCTAACCCTAACAATAATCCTAACCCTAATTCTAACCCTCACCCTCACCCTAAAGTTAAACCTAAACCTAACCGTAACCCTAAACCTCACCCTCACCCTAGCCCTCACCCTAACCCTAAACCTAACCCTAATCATCATCCTAACCCTCACCCTAATACTAATCCTAAACCTCACCCTCACACTCACCCTAAACCTAATCCTAACCCTTATCCTCAACCTAACCCTAACCCTAAACCTAATCCTAACCCTAAACCTAACCCGAATCCTCAGCCTCACACTCACCCTAACCCAAAAACTAACCCTAAACCTCACCTTCACCCTAACCCTAACCCTAACCCTAAAGCCCACTCTAACCCTAACCCTAATCCTCACCCGAACCCACAACCTCACCATAACTCTAACCCTGACCCTAAAAATAACACTAACCCTAACCCTAATCATCACCCGAACCCTAACCCTCACTCCCACCCTCATCCTCAGGCTAACCCTAAGCATAACGGTAAACCTCAGAATAACCATTACTGAAACACTAACCATAATCCTAACCCTAAACCCAACCATAACCATAACCCTAAACCTAATCCTCATCCTCAGATTCACCCACACCCTAACACAAACCCTAACCCTCACTCTCACCCTAAACCTAAGCCTAATCCTAACCCTAACCCTAACCATAACCATAACCCTCAGACTAACCCTAATCCTCAGCTTCACCCTCACCCTAACCCAAAACCAAACGCGAATCCTCACGGTAACCCTAAGCCTAACCCAAACCCTAACCTTAACCTTCACACTCACTCAACCCTAACCCTAATCCTAAAACTAACAGTATCCCTAAACCTAAACCTCAACGTAACCCTCACCCTAGCCCTGACCCTAACCCTAATCCTAACCCTAACCCTCACCCTATCCCTAAATCTAACCCTAAACTTCAACCTCAACCTAACCCTAACTCTAACCCTAACCCTAACACTAAACCTCACCCTAACACTAACCCTAACCCTCACCATAACCCTAAACCTCATCCTCACCCTCACCGTCAGCCTAACCCTAAGCCTAAACCTAAACCTATCCCTAACACACACTCACCCTCACTCTAACACTAATCCTAACCCTAAACCTAACCCTCCCCCTAACTCTCACCCTAGCCCTAACCTTAACACGAACACTAACCCTAAACCTCAACCTAACCCTCACCCTAACCCCAACTGTAAACCTAAGCCAAACCCTAAACCTCACCCTTACCCTAACCCTAACCCTCATCCTCACCCTCACCTTAACCGTAACAATAAACCTAACCCTAACAATAACCCTAACCCTATTCCTAAAACTTAACCTAACTATAACCCTCACCCTAACCCAAACCATCACCCTAAAACTTACTCTCACCCTAACACTAACCCTAATCCTAACACTAACCCTCACACCAACCCAAAACCTAACCCTAACCCTAAACCTCAGCTTAACCCTAACCCTCACCCTCAACCTAGCCGTCAACCTAACCCTAACCCTCATCCTCACCGTAAACCTCACACTAAACCTAACACTAATCCTCAATCTAACCCTCACCCTCACCCTAACCCTAACACTAACACTAACCCTCACACTCACCTTAGCCCATAACCAAACCCTAAGCCTAAGCCTAACCCTCACCCTAACCCTCACTCTAACCCTAACCCAAACACTCACCTTAACTATAACCCTCACCCTTACCCTCACCCTAACTCTAATCCTAAAACTAACCTTAACCCTCCCCTTAATTCTCACCCTAACCCTAACCTTAACACGAACACGAAACCTAACCCTCAACATAACCCTCACCCTAAACCTAACTCTACTCTAAACCTCACACTCACCCTAAACATATCTCTAACTCTAATCCAAACCCTAAAACTCACAGTAACCCTAACCCTAACCCTCAACGTAACCTTCACCCTAACACTTACCCTAACCTTAAACCTAACCCTCACCCTAAACCTAACCCTCACTCTTAAATTCACCCTTACCCTAACCCTAAGCCTAACCCTAACCCACATACTCACCCTCAACCTAACCCTAACCCAAACCTTCAACCTGACCCTAACCCTCACCCTCAACATCATCCTTAGCCTAACCCGATGCCTAACCCTAAACCTAACCCTAACCCACACACTCACCCTCACCATAACCCTAATCCTAACCCTAAACCTAACCCTAACCCTAAACCTCAACCTCACCCTACACTTCACCCTAACACTAATCCTAACCCTAACCCAAACTCTAACCATAACCCTAAACCTAAACCTCACCCTAAACTTAAACCTAACCCTCACCATCACTGTAAGGGTAACCCTAACCCTAACCCTAACAATAACTGTAATCCTTACCCTAACGCTAAACCTAACCCTAAAACTTACCCTTATCTTAACCCTCAGCCTTATACTAATCTTCACCTTTACACTTACCATCACCGTAACGCTAACCCTCACCCTAACCCTAACCCGCATCCTAACCCTCACCCTAACCATAACCCTAACCATCACCCTAAACATATCCCTCACCCTCAGACTAACCCTAAGCCTAAGCCTAAACCTAACCCTAACCCTAAATCTCACCTTAGCCCTCACCATAACCATAATCCTAACCCTAACCCTCAACCTAACCCTACCCCTACCCCTACCCATAAACCCCTCCCTAACCCTAACGCTAACCCTCACCCGGACACTCACCCTCACCGTAACTCTATCCCTAACCCTATCAATAACAGTAACCCTAACCTGAACCATCACCCTAACTCTAACCCTAACCCTCACCTTCATGCTCGGACTAAGCCTAAACCTAAGCCTAAGCCTAACCCTAACCATAACCCTCACCCTAACCCTACCTTAACACAAACCCTAACTCTAATTCTAAACCTCACTCTCACCCTAACACTAATTCTAACCCTAACCCTAAACCTAAACTTCATCCAAACTCTAACCAGGTTCATTGTGAAGGTTAGGGTTAAGGTGATATTTAGGGTGAGGTTGAGGGTTAGTGTGAGGGTGAGGATGAGGTTGAGATTTAGGGTTAGGATTAGGGTTAGGATGAGTTTTAGGGTTAGGGTTAGGGTTAGAGTTATTGTTAGGGTTAGGGTTAGGGTTAGGATGAGGGTGAGGGTTATAGTTAGGGTTAGGGTGATGTAGGGCTTGAGCGTTAGTGTTACGATTAGGGTTATGGTTTGGGTAAGGCTGAGGGTGTAGGGGAGTTTCAGGGTGAGGGTTAGGGTTAAGGTTAGGGTTAGGGTGAGTTCTTCGGTGAGGGTGAGGGTTAGGCGATGGGTGAGGGTGAGGGTTTCGATTAGGTAAAGGTTAGGGTTAGGTTGAAGATTATGCTGAGTTTAGGTTCAGGGTGAAGCTTCGGGTTAGGGTTAGGGTGAGTGTTAGGATTAGGGTGATGTTTAGGGTGAGGGTTAGGGTTAGGTTGAGGGTGAGGGTGAGGTTTAGGGTTAGTGTTAGGTTTAGGGTTTAGGGTGAGGGTTAGGTTTAGGGTTAGGGTTAAGCTGAGTGTGAGGATCAGGGTGTGGATGAAGGTTAGGGTGAGGGTTAGGGTTAGGGTTAGAGTGAGGGTTACGGTTATTGTGAGTGTTATGGTTAGGTTTAGGGTGAGGGTAAGGGTTAGGCTGAGGGTAAGGTTGAGGGTGAGGGTTTGGATTAGGGTTTGGGTTAGGGTTAGGTTGAGGGTTAGTGTTTGGGTGACATTTAGAGTGAGTGTGAGGGTTAGGGTGAGGATGAGTGTTTGGGTGAGGGTGAGGGTTCGGTTGAGGGTGAGGGTTAGCTTGTGGATGAGGATTAGGTTAGGGTGAGGGTTAGCGTTAGGGGTAGGGTTAGGGTTAGGTTGAGGGTTAGGGTTAGGATGAGGGTTAGGGAGAGGGGAGGGCTTAGGGTAAGGGTGAAGGTGAGTGTTAGGGTTAGGTTTAGGGTTAGAGTTGGGATTAGGGTTAGGCTGACGGTGATGGGGAGGGTGAGGGTGAGGGTTAGGGTTAGGGTGAGGTTTAGGTTTACGGTTAGGTTTAGGATGAGGGTTAGGATTAGGGTTAGGGTTAGGATGAGGGTTAGGCTGAGGGTTAGGGTTAGGGTTAAGGTGAGGTTTAGGGCTAGGTTTAGTGTTAGGATAAGTGTTAGGCTGAGGGTTAGGGTTAGGGTTAGTGTGAGGGTTAGGTTTAGGGTTACGGTAAGAGTTAGGGAGAGGGTAAACATTAGGGTGAGAGTTAGGGTGAGGGTTAGGGTCAAGTTTAGGTTTAGGGTTAGGTTTAGGGTGAGGGTAAGTGTTTGGGTAAGTGTTAGGGTGAGGTTTAAGGTGAGGGTGAGGGTTAGCGTCAAGATTCGGTTTAGGGTTAGGGTTAGGGTGAGTGTTAGGGTTTGGGTAAGTTTTAGGGTGAGGTTTAGGGTGAGGGTGAGGGTTAGGGTTAGGGTTTGGGTAAGTGTTAGGGTGAGGGTTATGGTGAGTCTGCTGGTTAGGGTTAGCATTAGGGTGAGGGTGAGGGTTAGGGTTAGGATTAGAGTTAGGGTGAGAGTAAGGCTTAGGGTGAGTGTTAGGGTTAGGTTGACGGTTAGGGTTAGGGTGAGTTTGAGGGTAAGTGTTAGCGTGAGGACTACGGTTAGGGTTTGGATTTGGGTGAGTGTTAGTGTTATGGTGAGGGTGAGGGTGAGGGTTAGGTTCAGTATTAGGGTTAGGGTGAGGGTGAGGGTTAGTGATACGGTTAGGCTTAGGGTGAGGGTTAGAGTTAGGGTTAAGGTGAGGGTTAGTCTGAGAAGTAGGGTTAGGTTTAGGGTGAGGGTTAGGCTTAGTGTGAGGGTTAGGTTTAGGGTGAGGGTTAGGGTTAGGTTTAGGTTTAGGGTGATGGTGAGTGTGAGGGTTAGGGTTAGGGTGAGCATTAGTGTTAGAGGGAGGTCTACGTTGAGGGTTAGGGTTAGGGTGAGGGTTACTGTTAGGTTTAGGCTTTGTATATGGCTTAGGCTGAGGGTAAGGCTTAGGGTTAGTTTGAGTGTTAGGTTTAGGGTTAGGGTTTGGGTTACGTTGAGGGTAAAGTTTAGGGTGAGGGTTAGGGAAAGGGTGAGGATTAGAGTTATGGTGAGGGTTCGGGTTATGGTTAGGATTAGGGTTATTTTTAGGGTTAGCGTGAGGGTAAGAGGAAGGTTAGGTTTATTTTTAGTGTTAGGGTGACGGTTAGGGTGTCAGTAAGTGTTAGAGTGAGGGTTAGGGTGAGGTTAGTGTTAGGGGGAGGGGGAGGGTTAGTGTTAGCATTAGGGTTAGGGTGAGGGTGAGGGTTAGGTTGAGGATTAGGGTTGAGTTTAGGGATAGGGTGTGGATTAGGGTTAGGGTTATGTATAGGGTGGGGTCAGGGCTGAGGGTTAGGGTTAGGTTTACGGTGAGGGTTAGGTTTAGTGTGAGGGTTAGGGTTAGGGTTATGGTGAGGGTAAGGGTTAGGTAGAGGTTTAGGGTGAGCCTGAGGTTTAGGGTTAGCATTAGGTTTAGGTTTAAGGTTAGGATGAGGGTTAGGTTTAGGGTGAGGCTGGGTGTTAGAGTTACAGTGAGGGTGAGGGTGAGGATGAAGGTTAGGATTAGGGTTAGGGTTAGGGATAGGATCAGGTTCAGGATGAGGGTGTTTTTGAGGGTTAGGGTTAGGGTGAGAGTGAGGGTTAGGATGAGTGTTAGGGAAAGGGGTAGGGTTAGGGTTAGGCTGAATGTTAGGATTAGGGTGAGGGTTAGGGTCAAGGTAAGGGTTAGGGTTAGGGTGAGGTTAAGGATTAGTGTGAGGGTGAGGGTTAGGGTTAGGGTTAGGATTAGGGTGAGGGTTCGGTTGAGGGTGAGGTTGAGGGTGAGGGTGAGGGTGAGGGTGATGTTGAGGGTTAGGGTGTTCTTTAGGGTTCAGTTTAGGGTGAGGGTTAGGGTGGAGGTGAGCGTTAGGTTGAGGGTGAGGGTTAGGATAAGGGTTAGGGTGAGGGTTAGAGTGCGGGGTAGGGTTAAGTTTAGGGAGAGAGTTAGGGTTTGTGTGAGGGTTAGGTTTAGGGTTAGAGTTAGGGTGACTATGAGGATAAAGTTTAGGATGAGGGTTAGGGTGAGGGTTAGGGTTCGGATTAACGTTTGGGTTAGGGTTAGGGTTACATTTAGGGTAAGTGTTAGGGTTACGGTGAGGGTTAGTTTTAGGGTTAGCATTAGGGTTAGGGTTAGGTTTAGGGTGAGGGTCAGGGTTAGGTTTTGAGTCAGGGTGATGTTTAGGTTGAGGGGTAGGGTTAGGGTTAGGGTAAGGGTTAGGATTAGGGTGAGGGTTATATTTAGGCTTAGGTTTATGGTGAGGGTGAGGGTGATGGTTGGTGTTAGGGTTACGGTTAGGGTGAGGGTTAGGGTTAGGTTTGGGCTAGGGTAAGGGTTAGGGTTAGAGTGAGGTTTAGGTTTAGGGTTAGGGTTAGGGTTAGGGTGAGGCTGAGGGTTAGGTTTAGGGTTAGTGTGAGGATAAGGTTTATGGTGAGGTTTAGGTTGAGGTGGAGAGTTAGAGTTAGCATTAGGGTTAGGGTGAGAGTTAGGGTTAGGGTTATGGTAAGGGTTAGGGTTATGGTTAGGGTAAGGGTTAGGGTTAGGGTGAGGGTTAGGGGTAGGGTGATTTTTAGGGTGACGGAGAGGTTTACGGTGAGGGTGAGTTTGAGCGTGAGTGTTAGGGTGAGGGTGAGGTTGAGTGTGAGTTTGACGGTTAGGGTTAGGTTTAGGGTGAGTATAAGAATTAGGATTAGGTTTAGAGTTAGTGTTAGGGTTAGGGTTAGGGTTAGGGTGAGGGTGATGGTTAGGGTTAGGCTTAGTTTTATTGTTAATGTTAGGTTTAGGGTGAGAGTGAGGTTGAGGGTTAACATGTCGGTTAGGGTTAGGGTTATGGTTAGAGTGAGGGTGAGGGTGAGGGTTAGGGTTAGGATTAGTGTTAGGGTTAGGTTTAGGATGAGGGTTAGGCTGAGGGTTAGAGTTAGGGTTAGTGTGAGGCTTAGGGTTAGGTTTACATTTAGGTTGAGGACAAGGGTTAGGGTAAAGGTTAGGGTCCGTTTGAGGGTTAGGGTTAGGGTGAGGTTTATGGTGAGGGATTGGGTGAGGGTTAAAGTTAGGGTGAGGGTTAGGGTTAGCGTTAGTGTTAAGATGACAGTTAGGTTGAGAGTTAGGGTTAGGGTGAGGGTGAGGGTTAGGGTTAGGTTTAGGGTTAGGGAGATGTTTAGGTTTAGGGTGTAGGTTAGGGATAGTTTTATGTTTAGGGTGATGGTTAGGTTTATGGTTAGGTTCGAATTAGGGTGAGTGTGAGGGTGAGTGTTAGGTTTAGGATTAGGGTTAGGGTTAGTGTTAGGCTGAGGTTGAGGGTGAGGGTGAGGGTGGGGGTTAGGGTTAGGGTAATGTTTAGGTTTAGATTTAAGTTGAGGGTTATGTTTAGGGTTAGGATGAGGGATACGGTGAGGATTATGGTTATGGTTCGGGTGAGGGTTAGATTTAGTGTGAGGGGTTAGGGTTAGGGTGAGGGTAAGCGTTAGGGTGAGGGTTAGGGTGAGGGTGAGCGATAGGGTGATTGTTAAGCTTAGGTTGAGCGTATGGATGAGGGTTAGTGTGAGGGTGAGGATTAGGGTTTGGGTTAGGGTTATGGTAAGTGTTATTGTGAGGGGTAGAGTTAGGGTAATGTTTAGGGTGAAGGTTAGGATGAGAGTGAGGGTTAGGGTTAGTGTGAGTGTGCGGTGAGGGTTACGGTGAGGGTTCGTGTTTGAGTTAGGATTAGGGTTGGGGTGAGGGTGAGGGTTATGTTCAGGGTTAGGGTGCGGGTTAGGTTTAGGGTGATTTTCAGAGAGAGGTGAGTGTTAGGGTGACTGTGAGGGTTCGGGTTTGGGTTCAGATTAGGGTGTGGATGAGGGTTAGGGTGAGGGTGAGGGTTAGGGTTAGGTTTAGGGTGTGGGTTAGGGTTAGGGTTAGGATTCGGGTGAGGTTTAGGGTGAGGGGTAGGGTCAGGTTTAGGTTGAGGTTTAGGGTTAGTGTGAGGTTTAGGGTTAGGTTTAGGGTAAGTGTGAGGATAATGGTTAGCGTGAGGGATAGGGTTATTGTTAGGGTTAGGGTGAGAATGAGGGTGAGGGTTATGGTTAGGGTAAGGGTTAGGGTGAGGGTTAGGGTTAGGGTAAGGCTTAGGATTAAGGTTAGGGTAAGAGTGCGTGTGAGGGTGATGGTTACTGTTAGGTTATGGTGAAGGTGAGGGTTCGGTATAGGATTAGGATTAGGGTTAGGTTTATGGTGAGGGTGAGGGTTGGATTAGGATTAGGTTTAGGGTTAGGCTTTAGGTGAGGTGAGG
The DNA here is from genome assembly GCF_024711535.1 of Dipodomys merriami. NCBI lineage: Eukaryota > Metazoa > Chordata > Mammalia > Rodentia > Heteromyidae > Dipodomys > Dipodomys merriami. Next base: position 3,126,366 of record NW_027206579.1, read on the forward strand.
GTGAAGGTGAGGGATAGGGAGAGGATTAGGGTTAGGTTTATGGTTAGGGTGAGTGTGAAGATTAGGTTGAGGTGAGGGTTCAGGTTTGAGTGAGGGTTAGGGTGACGGTGACGGTTAGGGTGAGGGTGAGGTTTAGGTTTAGTGTTAGCTTTAGGGTGATGGTTAGGATCAGGTTTAGGATTAGGGGGAGGGTTAAGGTGAGGGTTAAGGTTAGGGTTAGGGTTAGGGTTAGGGTGAGGGTGAGGGTTAGGGTTAGGGTTAGATTTAGGGTGAGGGTGAGGGTGAGGGTTAGGTTTATGGTTAGGGTTAGGGTAAGTGTTAGGATTAGGGTAAGGGTGAGGGCTAGGTTTAGGGTGAGGTTTAGGGTTAGGCTGAGGTTTAGGGTGAGGGGTAAGGTTAGGGTTTGTGTGAAGGTGAGGGTTAGGTTTAGTGTGAGGCTCATGTTTAGTGTTAGGGTTATGGTAAGTTTAAGGGTTAGGGTGAGGTTTAAGATAAGAGTGAGGTTTAGGGTTAGCATGAGTTTGAGGGGGAGGGTTAGGGTTAGGGTTAGTGTTTGGGTGAGGGTGAGAGTTATGTTTAGGGTTAGGGTGAGAGTTAGGGTTAGGGTGATGTTTAGGGTGAGGGTGAGGGTTAGGATGAGGATGAGGTTTCGTGTGAGGGTGAAGGTTAGGCTGAGGGTGAGGTTTAGGGTAGGGTTAGGTTTAGGGTGTGGGTTAGGGTTAGGGTTAGGATTAGGGTGAGGTTTAGGGTGAGGGTTAGGGTTATAATTAGGGTTAGGGTGAGGGGGAGTTTGAGGGTTAGGGTGAGGGTTAGGGTTAGGCTGAGGCTTAGGTTTGGGTTTAGGGTAAGGGTGAGGGTGAGGGTGAAGCTGAGGTTTAGCGTGTGGGTGAGGGTTAGGTTTAGGGTGAGGGTTAGGGTGACGGTGAGGGTTAGGTGTGGGTGAGGTTTAGGTTTAGTGTTAGAGTTAGGGTGACGGTTAGGGTCAGGGTTAATATTAATGTGAGGGTTAAGTTGAGGGTTAGGGTTAGGGTTAGGTTTAGGGTTAGTTTGAGGATTAGGTTTAGTGTGAGGGTAAGCGTTAGTGTGAGGGTTAGACTGAGGGTGAGGGTTAGGTTTAGTGTTAGGGTTAGGGTGAGCATTTGGGTGACTGTTAGTTGCATGGTTAGGGTTAGGGTGAGGGTTAGGGTGAGGGCAAGTGTTAGGGTCAGGTTTAGGTTGAGGGTGACGGATAGAGTTATGGTAAGGTGATGGTGAGGTTGAGGTTGAGGGTTAGGGTTAGGGTTAGGGTTAGTTTGAGGGTGAAGAATAGCATGAGGGTTAGGACGAGGATTAGGCTGAGTATGAGGGTGAGGTTTAGGGTGAGGTTTAGGGTTAGGGTGAGGGTTAGGGTGAGTGGGAGTCAGAGGGTGAGGGTTAGGTTTAGGGTTAGAGTAAGGGTGAGGTTGAGGTTTAGGTTTAGTTTAGGACTAGGTTTAGGCTGATGTTGAGGTTGAGGTTGAGGTTGAGGGTTAGGATTAGGGTGAGGTTTAGGGTTAGGGTTAGGGTTAGGGTTTTTATAGGGTGAAGGTTAGTTTTAGGTTTAGCGTTAGGATAAGGTTTAGGCTGACGGTTAGGGTTAGGGTTAGTGTGAGGGTTATGTTTAGCGTTAGGGTTAGGTTGTGGGCTAGTGTGAGGGTGAAGGTTAGGTTGATTGTTTAGTTTAGGTAAGGGTAAAGGTTATGTTAGGGTGAGGATTAGCGTGAGGGTGAGGGTTAAGGTGAGGGTTAGGATTAGGGTGAGTATTAGGGTTATGATTAGGTTTAGTGTTAGGGTGATGTTTAGGGTGAGGTTGAGTGTGACGGTTCGGGTGAGAGGGAGGGTTAGGGTTAGGGTTAAAGGTAGGGTGTGCGTGAGGGTTAGGGTGAGGGGTAGGTTTATGGTTAGGGTGAGGGTGAGGGTTAGGTTTAGTGTTTGGGTTAGGGTTAGGGTGAGGGTGAGGGTTAGTGTGAGGATTAGGGTTAGTGTGAGCATGAGCGTGAGATTGAGGGTAATGGTTAGGGTTAGGTTTAGGGTGAGGGTGAGCATTAGGGTGAGAGTGAGGGTTCAGTTGAGGGTGAGGGATAAGGGAAGGGTTACGGTTTCGGTTCGGGTTAGAGTTAGGGTGAGGGTGTGGGTGAGGGTTAGGTTTAGGATTAATGTTAGGGTTAGGGTTAGGCTGAGTGTGAGTGTGAGGGTGAGGGTGAGGTTTAGGGTTAGGTTGAGGGTTATGGTTAATGTCAGGGTTAGGGTTAAGTTGAGGAATAGGTTTAGGGTTAGGTTTAGGATGAGGGTTAGGCTGTGGGGTAGGGTTAGGGTTAGGGTGTGGGTTAGGTTCAGTGTGAGTTTTAGGGTTAAGGTTAGGGTCAGGGTTAGGATTAGGGTGAGGGTAAGGTTTAGCTTGAGGGTTACATTGAGGGTGAGGTTTAGGATTAGGGGTAGTATTAGGGTGAGGTTAAGGTGAGAGCTAGGTTGAGTGTGAGGGTTAGGGTTAGGGTTAGGAATAGGGTTAGGATTAGGTTTAGGGTTAGGGTTAGGGTTAGGGTGAGTCTTAGGCTGAGGTGTAGGGTTAGGTATAGGGTGAGAGTTAAGTTTAGTGTGATGGTTAGGGTTTGGTGTAGGGTTAGGGTGAGGGCTAGGGTGAGTGTGAGGGTGAGGTTTAGGTTTAGGGATTGGGTGAGGATTAGGGTTAGGTTTAGGGTTAGCGTGAGGTTTAGGCTGATGGGTAGGGATACAGTTAGTGTGAGTGATAGGTTTAGTGGGAGGGTTAGGTTTAGGTTTAGGGTTAGTATTAGGGTGAGGGTTCGGGTGAGGGTTCGGGTTAAGATGTGGTTGAGGATTAGGGTTAGTGTGAGGACTAGATTTAGGGTTAGGGTTACTGTTAGGGTTAGGGTTAGGCTGAGGGTAAGGGTTAGGGTCAGCGTGATTTTGAGGGTAAGGGTTAGGGTTAGTGTTACTGTTAGGGTGAGTGTTTGGGTTAGTGTGAGGGTTAGGGTTAGGGTTAGGTGAAGGTGACGGTAAGGGTTAGGGTGAGGGTTAGGGTGAGGGTGAGTGTTAGGATTAGAATTAGGGTTAGGTTTAGGGTTAGGGTGAACTTGAGGTTTAGTTTTAGGGTGAGGGTTAGGGGTATTGTTAGGGTTAGGGTGCGGGTGAGGGTGCGGGTGAGGGTGAGGGTTAGGGTTAGGGTAGGGTTAGGTTTAGGCTGAGGGTGAGGGTGATGGACAGTGTTCGGGTAAGGGTGAGGGCTAGGGTGAGGGTGAGAGTTAGTGTGTGGGTGAGGGTGAGGGTTTCGTTTATGTCAGGTTTCGGGTTAAGGTGAGGATTAGGGTGAGGGTGAGGGTGAGGGTTTCGTTTACATCAGGTTAGGGTTAAATGAGGTTAGGGTTACAGTGAGGGTTAGGGTTAGGGTTAAGTTGTGGGTTAATGTTATTGTGATGTTTAGGGTGAGGGTGAGGGTTAGGGTGAGAGTTAGGGTGAGGTTTAGGGTTAGTGTTAGGATTAGGGCTAGGGTAAGGGTGAGGTTTAGTGTTAGAGTTAGGGTTATGTGGAGGGTTAAATTGAGTGTCAGGGTTAGGGTTAATGTTAGGGTTAGCGTTAGGATGAATGTTAGGTTGAGGTTTAGGGTTAGGGTTAGGTTTAGGGTTAGGATGAGCGTTAGGCTGAGGGTTAGGGTTAGGGTTAGTGTGAGGGTTAGGTTTAGGTTAGGGTTACGTTTAGGGTTTGTTTAGGGTGAAGTTTAGTTTTAGGTTTAGGGTTAGCATAAGGTTTAGTCTGAGGGTTAGGGTACGGGTTAGTGTGAGGGATATGTTTAGGGTTAGGTTTAGGGTGTGGACTATGGTGAGGGTGAGGGTTAGGGTTAGTGTTAGGGTTATAGATAGGTTCAGGGGTAGGTTAAGGATTAGGATTAGGTTAAGGACTAGGGGTTAGGCTGAGGGTGAGGATGACGTTGAGGGTGAGGGTTAGGGTTAGAGTGAGGTTTAGATTAAGGGTGAGAAAGAGGGGGAGATTTTGGTTTAGGGTTAGAGTTAGGTTGAGGGTAAGGTTTAGGATTAGGGTTAGCACTAGGTTTAGGCGGAGGGTGAGGGTGAGGTTCAGGGTGAGTTTTAGGGTTAGGGTGAGGTTTAGGGTTAGGGTTAGTTTTAGAGTGAGGTTTAGGGTTAGGGTTAGAGTTAGGGTTTGGTTAGGGTGAAGGTTAATTTTAGGTTTAGGCTTAGATTAAGGTTTAGGCTGAGGTTTAGGGTTAGGGTTAGTGTGAGGGTTAGGTTTAGGGTTAGAGTTAGGGTGTGGGCTAGGCTGATGGTGAGGGTTAGGTTGAGGATGAGGGTGAAGGTTTAATTTAGGTAAGTGTTAAGAGTAGGTTAGGGTGAGGATTATGGTGAGGTTGAGGGTTAAGGTGAGGGTTAGGGTTAGGGTGCGGGTGAGGGTGAGGGTAAGGGTTAGTGTGAGGGTTAGGGTGAGGATGCTGTTTAGGATTAGAGTTACGGTTAGGATTAGGGTGAGGTAGAGGATTAGGGTTAGTGTTAGGGTGAGGGTTAGGGTTGGGGTGAAGGTTAGGGTTAGGGTTAGGGTTAGGGTGAGGGTGAGGTTTAGGGTTAGGGTTAGTGTTTGGAATAGGCTGAAGGTGAGGGTGAGGGTGACGTTGAGCTTTAGGATTATGGTTAGAGTGATGGTGAGGGATAGGGTGAGGGTGATGGTTATTGTGAGGATGAGGTTGAGGTTTTCGTTTATGTCAAGGATAGGGTTAATCTGAGGTTAGGTTTAGGGTGAGTGTTAGGTTTATTGGTAAGGTGAGGTTTAGTGTTAGGTGATGTTTAGGGTGAGGGTGAGGGTTAGGGTGAGGGTGAGGATTACGGTATGGGTGAGGGTGGGGGTTAAGATTGGGAATACGGTTAGGGATTTGGTTAGACTGAAGTTGAGGGTGAGGGTGAGGGTGAGGGTTTGGGATAGGTTACGTTTAGGGTTAGGGTGAGGGTTACGGTTTCTGTGAGGGTTATGGTTAGGGTTAGGGTTAGGGTTAGGGTGAGGGGAAGGGTTCGAGTGAGGTTTAGGGTGAGGGTGAGGTTTAGGGTTAGGGTTAGATTTAGGGTGAGGGCTTGTGTGAGGGTGAGGGTTAGTGTAAAGGTAAGGGTGAGGTGTTCTTTTAGCCAGAGTTTGGTGTTATGGTGAGGATTAGGGTGAGGGTGAGTGTTAGGTTGAGGGTTAGGTTTAGGGTGAGGGTTAGGGCAAGGGTTAGAGTGAGGGTTATGGTTTGGGTGATGTTTAGCATAAGGGTGAGGGTTATGGTGAGGATGAGTTTTCGGGTGAGGGTCAGGGTTCGAGTGAGGTTAAGAGTTAGGGTGTGGTTGAGGATTAGTGTTAGGTTGAGTATTAGCATTAGATTTAGGGTTAGTGTGAGGGTGAGGGTTAGGGCTAGGATTAGGTTTAGGTTGACGGTTAGGATTAGGGTTAGGTTTAGTAGGATTGTTAGGGTGCAGGGTAGGGTTAGGGTTAGTGTTAGGAAGAGTGTTAGGGTGTCGGTGAGTGTTAGAGTGAGGATCAGGGTAAGGGTATGGGTGAGGTTTAGGTTTAGGGTAAGGATTAGGGTTACAGTTAGGTTAATGGTGAGGGTAAGGGTTAGGGTGAGGTTTAGTGTGAGGCTTAGGGTTAGGGTTAGGGTGAGGGTGAGGGTGAGGGTGAGGTATAGGGTTTGGGTTAGGGTTAGGGTGAGGGTTAGCAATAGGTTTACGGTTAGGGTGAGAGTGAGGGTGAGGGTTAGGGTAAGGTTTAGGGTTACAGTTAGGGTGAGGGTGAGGGTTAGTATTAGGGTTAATATTTGAGTTAGCCTGAGGGTTAGGGTGAGGGTTAGGTTTAGGGTAAGTGTTAGGGTTAGGGGTACGTTTAGGGTGAGGGTTAGGGTTAGGGTTAGGGTTAGGATGAGCGTTAGGCTGAGGTTTATGTTTAGGGTTAGTTTGAGGGTTAAGAATTAGGGTTAGGGTTAGGGTTAGGGTGAGGGCTGGGGTTAGGTTTAGGATTAGCATAAGGTTTAGTTTGAGGGTTAGGTTTAGTGTTAGTGTGAGTGTTAGGTTTAGGGTTAGAGTTAGGTTTAGGGTCAGGGTAAATGTTTGGGTGAGATTTAGGGTGAGGGTGAGGGTTAGGGTTAGGGTGAGGGTTAGGGTGAGGGTTAGGGTGAGGGTGAGGGGGAGTGTGAGGGTTTGGTTTAGGGTTAGAGTTAGGGTGAGTTTGAGGGATAGTAGTAGGTTTAGAACTAGGTTTAGGCTGAGGGTGAAGGTGAGGTTGAGTGTGAGGTTTAGGGTTAGGGTGAGGGTTAGGGTTAGTTTTAGGTTTAGGGTGAGGGTTAGTGTTAGGGTTAGGGTTAGGATGAGCGTTAGGCTAAGGGTTAGGGTTAGGGTTAGTGTGAGGGTTAGGATTAGGGTTAGGGTTAGGATTAGGGTTTAGTTAGGGTGAAGTTTTCTTTTAGGTTTAGGGTTAGGATAAGTTTTATCCTGAGTCTTATGGTAAGGATTATTGTGACGGTTAGGTTTAGGGTTAGGGTTAGGGTGTGGGCTAGGGTGAGGGTGAGGGTTTAGTTTATGTAAGGGTTAAAGTAAGGTTAGGTTGAGGATTAGGGTGAGGTTGAGGGTTAAGGTGAGGGTAAGGGTTAGGGTTAGGGTTGGGTTTACTGTGAGGTTTAGGGTTACGCTAAACGTGAGGGTGAGGGTAACGGTTAGGGTGAGGGTTACGGTGAGGGTGAGGGTTAGGATTAGAGTTAGGGTTAAGATTAGGGTGAGGTTGAGGGTGAGGGTTAGTGTTAGGGTGAAGGTTAGGGTTGGGGTGAGACATAGGGTTAGGGTTAGGGTTGGGGTGAGGGTGAGGGTGAGGGTGAGGGTGAGGTTTTTGTTTACGTGAGGTTTAGGGTTAAGATGATGTTAGGGTTAGGGTAAGGGTTAGGCTAAGGTTTAACCTGAGGTTTACGGTTAGTGTGATGTTTAGGGTGAGGGTGAAGGTTAGGGTGAGGGTGAGGGTTATGGTAAGTGTCAGTGTGAGGGTTTGGATTGGGAATAGGTTAGGGTTAGGTTTGGGCTGAAAGTGAGGGTGAGGGTGAGGTTGACGCTGAAGGTTAGGTTTAGGGTTAATGTTAGGTTTAGGTTTACTGTGAGGGTAATGGTTACTGTGAAGGTTATGGTTAGGGTTAGGGTTAGGGTTATTGTTAGGGTTAGGGTGAAGGCTAGGGTGAGGGTGAGTGTTAGGGTGAGTTTTAGGTTGAGGGTTTATTTTAGCCAAGGATTTGGGTTATGGTGAGGAATAAGGTGAGGTTGAGAATTATGTTTTGGGTTAGGGTTAGGATGAGGGTTAGGGCTAGGGTTAGGGTGAGCGTTAGGGTTTGGGTGATGTTTAGCATGGGGGTGAGTGTTAAGGTGAGGGTGAGGGTCAGGGGGTGGGTGAGGATTAGGGTTAGGTTGAGTGTTAGTGTTAGGTTTAGTTTTAGTGTGAGGGTGAGGGTTATGGGTAGCATTAGGGTTAGGTTGAGGGTTTGGATTAGGGTTAGGGTGAGTCTGAGGGTGAGGGTGAATGGTAGGTTTAGGGTTTGGGTGAGGTTTAGGGTGAGGGTCAGGGATAGGGTGAGGGTGTGGGTTAGGGATAATGTTAGGTGTAGGGTTAGGGTGAGATTAAGGGTGAGGTTTAGGTTTAGGAATAGGGTTAGGGTTAGGGTGCGGGTGAATGTTAGGTTTAGGGTGAAAATTAGGGTTAGAGTTAGATTTATGTTGAGGGTAAGGGTTAGGGTGAGGTTTAGTGTGAGGGTTAGGGTTAGGGTTAGGGTGAGGGTGAGGTATGGGTTTTGGGTTACAGTTAGGGTGAGGGTTAGGGATAGGTTTAGGGTTAGGTTGAGGGTGAGGGTGAGGGTGAGGGTTAGGGTTAGGTTTAGAGTTTGAGTTAGGCTGAGGGTGAGGGTTGAGTTAGCCTTAGGGTGAGGGTGAGGGTTAAGGTTAATGTGAGGGTTAGGGTTAGGGTTAGGGCGAGGTTTAGGTTTACCTTTAGGGTTAGGATCAGGGTTAGGTTGAGGGTTAGGTTTAGGGTTAGTGTGAGGGTTAAGTTAAGGGTTAGGGTAGGGTTAGGGTCAGGGTAAAGTTAGGGTGAGGTTTAGGGTGAGGGTGAGGGTAAAGGTTAGTGTGAGGGTTAGGGCGAGGGTGAGGGTTAGGGTTAGGGTGAGGGTTAGGGTGAGGGTTAGAATAAGGGTTAGGGTGAGGGTAAGTGTTAGGGTGATGGTAAGGTTGAGGGTGAGGGATAGGATTATGTTGTGGGTAAGGGTTAGGGTGAGGGTTAGCGTGAGGTTTAGGGTTAGGGTGGGGGTTAGGGTTAGGGTTAGATTGAGGGTTAGGGTTAGGGTGATGTTTATTGTGAGAGTATCGTTTAGGGTGAGGGTGAGTTTTTGGGTGAGCATGAGGGTTAGGATGAGGTTGAGGGTTAGGGTTACAGTTAGGATTAGGGAGAGGGGCAGGGTGAGCATTAGGTTTAGGATTAGGGTTAGAGTGAGGATGAGGGTGAGGGTCAGATTGTGGTTAAGTGTTATGGTTAGGGTTAGGGATAGTGCTAGGTTGAGGGTGAGGGTTAGTGTGAGGGTTAGTGTGAGGGTGAGGGTTTCCTTTACATTAGTGTTACGGTTAGGGTGAGGATTAGGTTGAGGGTGAGGGTTAAGCTGAGGTTAGTGTTAGGGTGATGGTTAGGGTTAGGGTGATGTTGATTTCGAGGGTGAGTGTACGGTTAGGGTGAGGGTGAGGGTGAGGGTTAGTGTTAGGTTTAGGTTTAGGTTGAGGGTGATTGTGAGGGATAGGATTAGGAATAGGATTAGGGTTAGGGTTAAGCTGATGCTGAGGGTCAGGGTTAGGGTGAATGTTAAGGTCAGGGTTAGGATTAGGGTTAGAGTGAGGGTTACGGTTAGTGTGAGGGTAATGGTTAGGGTTAGGGTGAGGGTAAGGATTAGGGTGAGAGTAAAGATTAGGGTGAGGGTTAGGGTGAGTGTGAGGGTTTGGATTAGGGTTTGTGTTAGAGTTAGGGTGAGGGTTAGTATTTGGGTGATGTTTAGAATGAGCGTGAGGGTTAGGGTGAGGATGATGGTTCGGGTGAGGGTGAGGGTTCGGTTAAGGGTGAGGGTTAGGGTGTGGGTGAGGATTAGGTTTAGGGTGAGGGTTAGCATTAGGGGTAGTTTTAGGGTTAGGTTGAGGGTTAGGGTTAGGTTTAGGGTGAGGGGTAGCGACAGGGGTAGGGTCAGGTTTAGGGTGAGGTTTAGGGTGAGTGTGAGGGTTAGGTTGAGGGTGAGTGTGAGGGTTAGGGTTAGGGTTTGCGTTAGACTTAGGGTGAGTTTGAGGGTGAGGGTTAGGTTTAGGATTAGGGTGAGTGTTAGGGTTAGGTTGAGGGTTAGAGATAGTGTTAGGGTTAGGGTAAGGGTGAGGGTGAGTGTTAGGTTTACGTTTAGGGATAGAGTTAGGGTGAGGGTGAGGGTGAGGGTTAGGATTAGGTTAGATTTAAGGTTAGGCTGAGGTTGATCAAGAGGATGAGGGTTAGGGTGAGGTTTAGGTTTCCGGTTAGGGTTAGGGTGAGGGTTAGGATTAGGGTTATGGTTAGGATGAGGGTTAGGCTAAGGGTTAGGGTTAGGGTTAGGGTGAGGTTTAGGGCTAGGTTTAGGGTTAGGATAAGGATTAGGCTGGGGATTAGGGTTCGGGTTAGTGTGAGGGTTAGGTTTAGTGTCAGGGTAAGAGTTAGGGTGAGGGTAAAGTTTAGGGTGAGGGTTAGGGTGAGGGTGAAGTTTAGGGTTAGGTTGAGGGTTAGGGTCAATTTTAGGTTTAGGGTTAGGGTTAGAGTGAGGGTAAGGGTGTGGGTAAGTGTTAGGGTGAGGTTTAGAGTGAGGGTGAGGGTTAGAGTCAAGGTTAAGATTAGGATTAGGGTTAAGGTGAGGGTTAGGGTTTGGGTGAGTGTTAGGGTGAGTTTTAGGGTGAGGGTGAGGGTTAGGGTGAGGGTAAAGTGTTAGGGAGTGAGTTACGGTGAGGCTGAGTGTTATGGTTAGCCTGAGGGTGAGGGTGAGGCTTAGGGTGTAGCTTTGGGTTAAGGTTAAGGATATGGTGAGGATTAGGGTTAGGTTGAGGGTGAGGGTTAGGGTTAGGGGTAACATTAGAGTTTGGGTGAGGGTTAGGTTTACTGTGAGGGTTAGGGTTGATTTAGTGTGATGGTAAGGGTTAGGGTGACGGTTAGGTTGAGTGTGAGGTAGGATGAGGGTTAGGGTAAGGGTGAGGTTTAGGGATAGGTTTAGGGTTAGGGTGAGGGTTAGGGTTAGGGTTAGGATTAGAGTTAGGGTGACAGTAAGGCTTCGGGTGAGGGTTAGGGTGAGGATGAGAGTTAGGGTTAGGGTGAGGGTGAGGGTAAGTGTTAGCATGAGGACTAGTGTTAGGTTTAGTATTAGGGTGAGTGTTAGGTTTATGGTGAGGGTGAGGGTGAGGGTTAGGTTCAGTATTAAGGTTAGGGTTAGTGTGAGGGTTAGTGATAGGGTTAGGGTTAGGGTGAGGGTTAGAGTTAGGGTAAAGGTGAGGGTTATTCTGAGAGTTAGGGTTAGGTTTAGGGTGAGAGTTAGGCTCAGTGTGAGGGTTAGGGTTAGGGTGAGGGTTAGTTTTAGGGGGAGGGCTAGGTTGAGGGTTAGGTTGAGGGTGAGATTGAGTGTGAGGTTTTAGGTTAGGTAAGTTTTAGGGTTAGGGTTAGGGTGAGGATTAGGGTGAGGTTGTGTGTTAGGGTTAGGGTGAGGGTGAGGGTGAGGGTCAGGGTTAGTGTTAGGATGAGGGTTAGGGATAGGGTTAGGGTGAGGTTGCGGTTGATGGTGAGGGTTAGGCTTAGGGTTAGTGTGAGGTTTAGGGTTATGGTGAGGGTTATGGTTAGGGTGAGGGATAGGATTAGGGTTAGGTTGATTGTTAGTGTTAGGTTGATGTTTAGTGTGAGGGTGAGGATTAGGGTGTGGGTGAGTGTTCAGTTAGAGTTAGGGTTAGGGTTAGGGTTAAGGATAGGGTTAGGGTTTAGCTAAATTTAGGGTGAGGGTGATGATTAGGGTTAGCTTGAGTTTTAGGGTTAGGTTTAGGGTTAAGATGAGGTTTAGGCTGAGGGTTAGGGTTAGGTTTAGGGTTACTGTGAGGGTTCAGGTTAGGGTGAGGGTTGGATTTAGGTTTTGGGTTAGTATAAGGGATAGGGTGAGGTTTAGGGTTACGGTTAATATGAGTGTTAGGTTTAGGTTAGGTTGAGGGTAATGGTTAGGGTGAGGGTTAGGGTGAGGCTGAGGGATAGGTTTATGGTGAGGGTTAGGTTGAGTGTTAGGATTATGGTTATGGTTAGGGTAAGGCTGAAGGGGAAGGAGAGGTTGAAGGTGAGCGTTAGGGTTATGGTTACAGATAGGGTGAGGATTCAGGTTAAGGTTAGATTTAGGGTGAGGGTTAGGCTCAGCGGTACGGTTAGGGTTAGGTTGAGGGTTAGGTTTAGTGTGAGGTTCAGGGTTAGGGTTAGAGTGAGGGTTAGGTTTAGTGTGTTGGTTACGGTTAGGGTTAGGTTGAGGGTTAGGGTTAGCATTAGGTTTAAGTTTAGGGTTAGGATGAGGGTTAGGTTGAGGTAGAGGGTGAGGGTGAGGATAAGGGTTAGGATGAAGGTTAGGTTTAGTGTGAGGGTGAGGATTAGGTTTAGTGTGAGGGTGAGGGTTAGGTTTAGGGTGAGTATTAGGGTAAGGGAAAGGGTGAGGGTTAGGGTTAGGGTTAGGATTAGGGTGAGGGTCAGGGTGAGGTATAGGTTTAGGTTGAGGATTAGATATAGGGTGAGGTTTAGGGTTTGGGTTAGGGAGAGATTTTGGGTTAGGGTGATGTTTATTGTGAGGGTGAGTGTTAGGGCGGGTGTGAGTGTTCGGGTGAGGGTGAGTGTTCAGGTGAGGGTGAGGATTAGGGTGTGGTTGAGGGTTAGGGTTAGTATGAGAGTCAGGGTGAAGTGAAGGTATGGGGTTAGAGTGAGGGTTAGGGTTAGTGTGAAGGTTAGAGTTAGGGTTAGGTTTAGCGTTAGTGTGAGGATAAGAGTTAGGGGGTGGGTTAGTGTGAGGGTGAGGGTTAGGGTTAGCGTTAGGGTTAGGGTGAGCATTATGGTGAGGTTTAGGGTTAGGGTGAGGTTTAGGATTAGGGATAGTGTGAGGTTTAGTGTTAGGGTGATGTTTAGGGTGAGGTTGAGGGTTAGTGTGAGGGTGCGGGTGCGGGTGAGGGTGAGGGTTAGTGTTAGGTTTAGGGTGAGGGTGAGGGTTAGGGTTAGGATTAGTGTTAGGGTTAGGCTGAGGGTGAGGATGAAAGTGAGGGCGAGGGTTAGGGTTAGGGTTAGGGTGAGGATTCGAGTTAGTGGGAGGGTTAGGGTGATGGTGAGGGTCAGGCTGAGGGTGAGTGTTAGAATGAGGTTGAGGTTGGGGGTGAGGGTTATGGTTAGGATTAGATTAAGGTGAGTTTTAGGGTGAGGGTTAGGGTTAGGTTTATTGTTAGGTTTAGGGTTTGGGTTAGGTGAGGGTGAGGGTGAGGTTTAGCGTTAGGGTTAGGGTTAGGGTTAGGGTGAGGGTGGGGTTCAGGGTTAAGGTTAGGATTATGTAAAGGGTAAGGCTGAGGGGGAAGTGGAGGTTGAGTGTGAGGTTTTGGGTTAGGGTTACGGTTAGGGTGAGGGTTACTGTTAGGTTTAGGGTTAGTATAAGGGCTAGGCTGAGGGTAAGGGTTAGGGTTATTGTGAGTGTTAGGTTTAGGGAAAGGGTTTGGGTTAGGTTGAGGGTAAAGTTTAGAGTAAGGTTTATGGAGAGGATGAGGGTTAGGGTTACCGTGAGGGTTCGGGTGAGGGTTAGGGTTAGGGTTATGGTTAGGGGTAGCGTGAGGGTTTGGGTGAAGGTTAGGTTTAGGGTTAGGCTTCGGGTGTGGGTTAGGGTGTGGGTAAGTGTTAGAGTGAGGGTTAGGGTGAGGGTGAGGGTTAGGAGGAGGGTGAGGGTTAGTGTTAGCATTAGGGTTAGGGTGAGGGTGAGGGTTAGGTTTAGGGTGAGTGTTAAGGTGAGGGTTAGGGTTAAGGTTAGGGATAAGGTGAGGATTAGGGTTAGAGTTAGGAATAGGTTGAGGGTTAGGCTGAGGGGTAGTGTTAGGTTTAAGGTGAGGGTTAGGTTTAGTGTGAGGATTAGGGTTAGGTTTAGGGTGAGGTTTAGGTTTAGTGTGAGGGTTAGGGTTAGTGTTAGGGTGAGGGTAAGGGTTAGGGTGAGGTTTAGGGTGAGGGTGAGCTTTAGGGTTAGCGTTAGGTTTAGGTTTAAGGTTAGGATGAGGGTTAGGGTTAGGGTTAGGGTGAGGGTGAGGGTGAGGCTGATGTTTAGGATGAGGGTTAGGGTTAAGGTGAGGGTTCAGGTTAGGTTTAGGGTGATGGTTAGGGTAAGTGTTAGGGTGAGGGTTAGGGTTATGGTTAGGTTTAGTGTGAGGGTCAAGGTGAGGTTTAGTGTTAGGTTTAGGGTTAGGGTTAGGGTGACGGTAATTGTTACGGTGAAGGTTAGGGTGATTGTGTGGTTTATGGTTAGCTTTAGGTTTAGAGTTAGGGTTAGGATGAATGTTAGGGTTATGTTTAGGGTTAGGCTTAAGGTGAGGGTGAGGGTTAGGGTTAGGTTTAGGGTTAGGGTTAGTTTTAGGGTGAGGGCAAGGGTGAGGGTGAGGGTTAGGGTGAGGGTGAGTTTAAGGGTGAGGGTGAGGGTTAGGGTGAGGTTTTCATTTAATTAAGTGTTAGGGTTAGAGTTAGGGTGAGGTGTAGGGTGAGGGTGTGGGTTGTGGTTAGGGTTAGGGTTAGGGTGAGGCTGAGGGTCAAGGTTAGTGTTAGGATGAGGATTAGGGTTAGGGTTAGGGTGAGGGTGAGGGTAAGGTTTAGGGTTAGGGTTAGTGTGAGATTTAGGGTTTCGGTGAGTGTTAGGGTTAGGGTGAGGAGTAGGGTTAGGGTTACGTTGAGGGTTAGGGTTGGGTGATGTTTAGTGTGAGTGTGACGGTTAGGGTGAGGGTGAGTGTTCTGTTGAGAATTAGGGTTAGGGTTAGGGATTGGGTTAGTGTGAGGGTAAGTGTTAGGGTGAGGGTTAGGGTGAGGGTGAGGTTTAGGGTTAGGGTGAGTGTTAGGTTTAGGGTTATGATGAGGGTGAGGGTTAGGGTGAGCCGTAGGTTTAGGGTTAGGGTTAGTTTGCGGGTTAGGATGAGGGTAAGGGTTAGGGTGAGGTTAAGGGTGAGGGTGAGTTTTAGGGTTAGGGTGAGATTAAGGTTTAGGGTGAGGGTTAGGGTGAGGGTTAGGGTGAGGTTAGTGATAGGGTAAGGATTAGTGTTAGTGTGAGAGTTAGGGTGAGGGTTAGGATTAGTGTCTGTGTGAGGATAAGTGTTAGGGTGAGGGTTAGGGTGAGGGTGAGGGTTAAGGTTAGGGTGATGGTTAGGGTTAGGGTTATGCTTAAGGTGAGGGTTAGGGTGAGCTGTAGGTTTACCGTTAGGCTTATTTTGCGAGTTAGGGCGAGGGTAAGGATTAGGGTGAATTTTAGGTTTAGGATGAGGTTTAAGGTTAGGGTCAGGGTAAGGGTTAAGGTGAGGGTTAGGGTGAGGTTTTGGGTCAGGGTTAGGGATAGGGTGAGGATTACGGTTAGTGTGAGGGTTAGGATTAAGTTTATTGTGAGGATAAGGGTTAGGGTGAGGGTTAGAGTGAGGGTGTGGATTTGGGTTAGTGTTAGGGATAGGGTGAGCTTAAGGGTGAGGGTTAGGTTTAGGGTGAGTGTTATGGTTAGGTTTAGGGTGAGGGTCAGGGTGAGGTTCAGCATTAGGGTTAGGTTTAGGGTTAGGTTGAGGGTCGGTTGAGGGTTAGGGTTAGGATTAGTGTTAGAGTTAGGGTGAGGGCTAGGGTGAGTGTGAGGTTTGGGTGAGGGTGAGGGTGAGTGTTTCAGTTATGTAAGTGTTAGGGTTAGTGTGAGGATTAGGGTGAGGGTGAGGGTTAACCTGAGGGTAGGTTTAGCCTGATGGTTAGGGTTAGGGTGAGGGTGAGGGTTAGGGTTAGGGTGATGGTTAGGGTGAGGGTGAGGCTGAGAGTTAGGATTAGGAATAGGGTTAGTGTTAGGGTCAGGCTGAGGTTAGGTTCAGGGTAAGGATGAAGGTTCGAGTTAGGGTTATAGTTAGAGTGAGGGTTAAGCTTAGTGTGTGGGTTAGGGTTAGGTTTATGTTTCGGGTGAGGGTTAGGATTTTATTTAGGGTTAGCATAAGGGTTAGGCTGAGGGTTAAGGTTAGGGTTAGTCTGGGGTTAGGTGTAGGGTTAGGGTAAGTCTAATGTTTAGGGTGAGGGTTAGGGTGAGTGTGAGGGTTAGGGTTAGGGTGAGGGTTAGGGTGAAGTTTAGGTTTACGGTTAGGGTTAGGGTGAAGGTTAGAGTGTGGGTTAGTGTAAGGGTGAGGGTTAGGGTGAGGGTTAGGATTAGGGTTAGCATTAAGTTTAGGGTGAGGATGAGGGTTAGGGTGAGGGTTTGGGTTAAGTTTAAAGATAGGGTGAGGATTAGCTTTAGAGTTAGGTTTAAGTTGAGGGTTAGGAGGAGGGGTAGGATTAGGGTTAGGGTGAAGGTTAGATTTAGTGTGAGAGTTAGGGTTAGGGTTAGGGTGATGGTAAGGTTTATTGTGAGGGTTAGGGTGAGTGTGAGGTTTAGGGTTAGCATTAGCTTTAGCGTTAGGTTTAGGATGAGTGTTAGGGTTAGGTTTAGGGTTAGGATGAGGGTGATGGTGAAGGTTAGATTTAGGATGAGGGAAGGGGTTAGGGGTAGGGTGAGGGTTAGGGTTAGGGTTACTGTGAAGGTTAGGATTATGGTGAGGTTTAGGGTGAGGGTGAGGGTGAGGGTTAGGTTTAGCATTAGGGTGAGGGTTAGCTTTAGGGTGATGTTTAGTGTCCGGGTGAGGGTTAGGATGAGGGTGAGTGTTCTGCTGCGAGTTAGGATTAGGGTTAGGGTCAGGGATAAGTTTAGTGTGAGGGTAAGGGTTAGGGTGAGTGTGAGGGTGAGGGTCAAGTTTAGGGTTAGGGTGATCGTTAGGGTTAGTTTTAGGGTTATGTTTAGGGTGAGGGTTAGGGTGAGCGGTAGGTTTAGGGTTAGGTTTACTTTGCGGGTTATGGTGAGGGTAAGGGTTAGGGTGAGGTTTAGTGTGTGGATGAGGGTTAGGGTTATTATTAGGGCTAGGGTGAGGGTTAGGGTGAGGGTTAGGGTTAGGGTTAGCGTTAGGGTGAGGGTGAGGTATAGGGTGAGGTTTAGGGTTAGGGTGAGGGTTAGGGATAGTGTTAGGTGAGGGTGAGTGTTAGGTTTAGGTTTAGGTTTAGAGTTAGGGTGAGGGTGAGGGTGAGGGTTAGGATTAGTGTTAGGGTTAGGGTTAGGATGAGGGTTAGGCTGTGGGTTAGGGTTAGAGTTAGGGTTAGCATAATGTTTAGGCTGAGGTTTAGGGTTAGGCTTAGGGATAGGGTTAGGATGAGGGTTAGGCTGACAGTAAGTGTTAGGGTGAGGTTTAGGGTGAGGTTGAGTATTAGGCTTAGCATCATTCTTAGGGTGAGGTTTAGGTTTAGGTATAGCATTAGGGTTAGGGTTAGGATTAGGGTGAGGGTAAGGTGAGTGTGAGGTTCAGGGTTAGCATTAGGTTTAGGGTTAGGGTGAAGGTTAGGATTAGTGTGAGAGTTAGGGTTAGGGTTAGGGTGATGGTAAGGGTTAGTGTGAGGTTTAGGGTGAATGTGAGTTTTAGGGTTAGCATTAGTTTTAGCGTTAGGTTTAGGATGAGTGTTAGGGTTAGGTTTAGGGTTAGGGTGAGGGTGAGGGTGAAGGTTAGAGTTAGGATGAGGGTAGGGGTGAGGGGTAGGGTTAGGGTTAGGGTTAGGGTTACTGTGAGGGTTAGGATTATGGTGAGGTTTAGGGTGAGGGTGAGGGTTAGGTTTAGCATTAGGGTGAGGGTTAACTTTAGGGTGATGTTTAGGGTCCGTGTGAGGGTTACGATGAGGGTGAGTGTTCTGCTGAGAGTTAGGATTAGGGTTAGGGTCAGGGATAAGTTTATTGTGAGGGTAAGGGTTAGGGTGAGTGTTAGCGTGAGGGTCAAATTTAGGGTTAGGGTGATCGTTAGGGTTAGGTTTAGGGTTATGTTTAGGGTGAGCGGTAGGTTTAGGGTTACGGTTAGTTTGCGGGTTATGGTGAGGGTAAAGGTTAGGGTGAGGTTTAGGTTGAGGATGAGGGTTAGGGTTAGGGTAAGGGTAAGGGTTATGTTGAGAGTGAGTGTGAAGGTGAGGGTTAGGCTTAGCATTAGAGTTAGGGTGAGTGTGAGGGTTAAGGTGAGGTTTAGTTTGAGGATGAGGATTAGGGTTAGTGTGAGGGTTAGGGTGAGTGTTAGGGTGAGGGTTAGGGTTAGGGTTTGGGTTAGGGTGAGGGTGAGGTATAGGGTGAGGGTTAGGGTTAGGTTTAGGGTGAGTGTGAGGGTGAGAGTTAGGATTAGGAATAGGGTTAGGGTTAGGGTTAGGCTGAGAGTGAGGGTCAGGGTTAGGGTGAGGGTTAGGGTTTGGGTGATGTTTAGGGTGAGGATGAGGGTTAGGGTGAGGATGAGGATTTGGGTGAGGGTGAGGTATCGGGTTAGGGTGTGGGTGGGATTAGGTTATGGTGAGGGTTAGCATTAGGTTTAGCGTTATTGTGACAGTGAGGGTGAGGGGTAGGGGTAGGGTTAGGTTGAGTGTTAGGGTTAGGTTTAGGGTGATGGTTAGGGAGAGGGGTAATGTTAGGGTTAGGGTGAGGTTTAGGATGAGTGTGAGTGTTAGGGTTAGGTTGAGGGTTAGGTTTAGGGTTAGGGTTAGGGTGAGGTTTAGGGTTAGAGTTAGGGGTAAGGTGAATTTGAGGGTGAGGGTTAGGTTTAGGTTTAGGCTTAGGGTTAAGGTTATGGTGAGGGTAAGTGTTAGGGTGAGGTTTAGTGTGTGGATGAGGGTTAGGGTTATTATTAGGGCTAGGGTGAGGGTTAGGGTGAGGGTTAGCATTAGGATGAGGGTGAGGTATAGGGTGAGGATTAGGGTTAGGGTGAGGGTTAGGGATAGTGTTAGGTTAGAGTGAGAGTGAGGGTGAGTGTTAGGTTTAGGTTTAAGTTTAGAGTTAGGGTGAGGGTGAGGGTGAGTGTTAAGATTAGTGTTAGGGTTAGGGTTAGGATGAGGGTTAGGGTTAGGGTTAGGGTTAGCATAATGTTTAGGCTGAGTGTTAGGTTTAGGCTTAGGGATAGGGTTAGGGTGAGGGTTAGGCTGAAGGTAAGTGTTAGGGTGAGGTTTAGGGTGAGGTTGAGTACTAGGCTTAGCATCATTCTTAGGGTGAGGTTTAGGTTTAGTTATAGCATTATGGTTAGGGTGAGGGTTAGGATTAGGGCTAAGGTGAGGGTTAGGTTTAGGGTGAGCATTAGATTTAGGGTTAGGGTGAGGGTTTGGGTTACGGTGAGGCTTACCTTTCATGTGAGGGTTAGGTTTAGGTTGAGGGTTAGGGTTGGTGAGAGGGTTAGGGTGAGAGTACAGGTTAGGGTTAGCGTCAGCGTTAGGGTGAGGGTGAGGGTTAGGGTTAGGTTAGGATGAGGGTCAGGGTGAGGGTGAGGGTTAGGGTTGGTGTTAGTGTTAAGGTTAGGGTTAGAGTTAGGGTTAGGGTTAGGGTTAGCATTAGGGTTAGGGTTAGGGTTAGGGTGAGCGATCGGGATAGGGTTAGGGTTAGGGTTAGGGTGAGGGTGAGTTTTATGTTGAGGCTGAGGGTGAGGTTGAGGGTTAAGGATAGGGTTAGGGTGAGGGTGAGGGTGTGTGTGAGGGTTAGGGTTAGGATTAGTGTTAGGGTTAGGGTTCCCTGATGGTGAGCTTGAGGGTGAGGGATAGGGTTAGGTTTAGATTTAGGGTGAGGGTTAGGGTTAGTGTGAGTGTTAGGATTAAGTTGAGGGTTAGGTTTACGGTTAGGGTGCTTGTTAGTGTGAGGTTTAGGGTTAGGGTTAGGTTTAGGTGAGGGTTAGGGTTAGGGTTAGGGTTAATGTTAGGGTTAGGTTGAGGGTGAGGGTTAGGGTGATGGTCAGAGTTAAGGTTAGGTTTTAGGGTTAGGGTTAGTTATAGGGTGAGGCTTAGGGTGAGGGGTAGGGTTAGGAAGAGGGTTGGGTTTAGTGTGAGGTTTAGAGTTAGGGTTAGGGTTAGGGTGAGGGTATGGATTAGGGTGAGGTTTAGTGTGAGGGTGAGGGTTAGTGTGAAGGTTTTTGTTAGGTTTAGTGTAAGGTTTATGGTGAGGTCTAATATGAGGTTGGGGGTTAGGGAGAGCAAGAGGGTGAGGGAGAGCGTGTCTGTTAGGTAAGTGTTAGGATTCGGGTCAGGGTGAGGATTAGGGTGAGAGGGATAGGATGAAATTTAGGGTTAGGCTGATGGTTAGGGTTAGTGTGAGGTTTAGGGTTAGGGTTAGGGTTAGAGTGAGGTTTAGGGTTCGGGTTTGCATTAGGGTTAGGGTGAGGGTTAGGGTGTTTTTGAGGGTTAGGGATAGGTTTAGGGTTAGTGTTAGGGTGAGGGTTAGGGTTAGGATTAGGTTTAGGATGAGGGTTAGGGTAAGGGGTAGGTTTAGGGGTAGGGTGAATGTTAGGATTAGGGAGAGGGTTAGGGAAAGGGTAAGGGTTAGGGTTAGGGTGAGGTTAAGGATTAGGGTGAGGGTGAGGGTTAGTGTTAGTTTTAGGGTGATGGTGAGCGTGAGGGTTGGGTTAGGTTTAGGCTTAGTTTGAGGGATAGGATGAGGGTTTTGTTTAGTGTTAGTGTTAGGGTTAGGGTGAGGTTTAATATTAGTTGTGAGGGTTAGGGTGAGGGTGAGGGTGAGATTAAGGGTTTGGGTGAGGGTTAGGGTGAGTTTTAACGTTCTGGTTAGGGCTAGGGTGAGGCTTACGGTGAGGGTCAGGGTTAATGTTATGTTTAAGGTGAGGTTTACGGTTAGAGTTAGGGTTAGGGTGAGGATTAGGGTGAGGGTGAGTGTTAGGATGAAGGTTAGGGTTAGAGTGAGTATTAGGGTTAGGGTTAGGGTTAGATTAAGGTTTAGGGTGAGGGTTAGGGTAAGGGTTAGGGTTAGGGTAAGGGTGAGTATGAGGGTTAAAGTTAGGGTTAGGGTGAGGGTTAGGGTTGGGGTGAGGTTTAGGGTTAGGTTTAGGGTGAGGCTTAGGGTGAGGTTTCCGGTGAGTGTGAGTGTTAGGTTGTGGGTGAAGGTTAGGGTTAGGGTGAGGGTTAAGGTGACGTTGAGTGTTAGGTTGAGGGTGAGGGTTAGGGTTAGGGTGAGCGATAGCGTGAGGGTTAGGGTTAGGGTGAGTGTGAGGATTAGGGTTAGGGTTACCCTTAGGGTTATGGTTAGGTTATGGGTTAGGGTGAGGTTTAGGGTGAGGGTGAGGTTTAGGGTTAGTGTTACCCTTAGGTTTATGGTGAGGGTATAGGTTAGTTTGAGGTTTAGGGTGAGGGTGAGGGTTAGGATTAGCGTTAGGGTTAAGGTGAGAGTTAGGGTTAGGGTTAGGCTGAGGGTTAGGTTTAGGTTGATGATTAGGGTGAGGGTAAGTGTGAGGGTGAGGGTGAGGGTTAGGGTATAGGTGAGGGTTAGGTTTAGGGTGAGGGTTAGCGTGACGGTGAGGGTTAAGGTGAGGGTGTGGAAAAAAGTTAGGTTCGGTTCAGGGTGAGGGTTAGGGTTAGGTTTAGGGTGAGGGTTTGAGTTAGTGTACGGGTTAGGTTTAGGGTTAGTGTGAAGAACAGGGTTAGGGTGAGGATTAGGGTGAGAGTAAGATTTAGGGTTAGGTTTAGCTTTAGGGTTAGGGTGAGGTTTAGGGTTAGGGTTCAGGTTAGGGTTAAGTTGAGGGTGAGGGTTAGAGTTAGGGTTCGGATGAGGGTTAGGTTTGGGGTGAGTTTTAGGGCTACGGTTAGGGTGAGGGTGATGGTGAGGGTTGGGTTTCGGGTGAGGGTTAGGGTGTGGGTGACGGTTAGTGTTAGGGTGAGGTTCAAGGTGACAGTGAGGGTTAGGATGAGGGTGATGGTTAGAGTTAGTGTGAGTATTAGCTTTAGGGTTAGGGTTAAGGTTATGGAGAGGGTAAGGATCAGGGTGAGGTTTAGGGTGAGGGTGAGAGTTAGAGTTAGCGTTAGGGTTACGGTGAGGGATAGGGTTAGGGTTAGGGTTAGGGTGAAGTTGAGGTTTAGGATTAGGGTTAGGATGAGGTTTAGGGTTAAGGTGAGGGTTAGGGATAGGGTTAGAGTTATGGTGAGGTTTAGGGTTAGGGTTACGTTTTGAGTTGGGTGAATATGAGGGTGAGCTTTAGGGTTAGGATTAGGGTTAGGGTTAGTGTTAGGCAGAGGGTGAGGGTGAGGGTGAGGGTGAGGTTTAGGGTTAGGGTCAGGTTTAGGGTTAGGGTGAG
The DNA here is from genome assembly GCF_024711535.1 of Dipodomys merriami. NCBI lineage: Eukaryota > Metazoa > Chordata > Mammalia > Rodentia > Heteromyidae > Dipodomys > Dipodomys merriami. Next base: position 3,147,812 of record NW_027206579.1, read on the forward strand.
GGTGAGGGGTAGGGTTAGGGTTAGGGAGAGGAATAGGGTTAGGGTGAGGGATAGGGTGAGGGTTACAGTCACGGGTAGGTTTAGGATTAGGTTGAGGATTAGGGTTAGTGTGAGGGTTAGGGTTAGTGTTAGGGTGAGGGTAAGGGTTACTGTAAGGTTTAGGGTGAGGTTGACAGTTAGGGTTAGCTTTAGGTTGAGGGTGAGGTGAGGTTTTGGGTTTGCATTAGGGTTAGTGTGAGGGTTATGGTGAGGGTTAGGGTTAGGGTTAGGGTGAGGGTGAGGGTGAGGGTTAGGATTAGGGTGAGGGTGAGGGTGAGGGTGAGGTTTAGCGTGAGGGTGAGTGTGAGGTTTAGGTTTATGTTTAGATTTAGGGTTAGGGTTAGATTTAGGGTGAGGGTGAGGGTGAGAGTTAGGATTAGGGTGAGGGTGAGAGTGAGGTTTAGTGTTAGGGTTAGTATCAGTTTGAGGGTTAAGGTTAATGTGAGGTTTAGGGTGAGGGTGAGGGTAAGGGTTAGTGTGAGGGTTAGGGTGACGGTTAAGTTTAGGGTGAGGGGTAGAGGTAGGGTTAGGGTTAGGTTTAGCGTTAGGATTAGGCTGAAGGTGAGAGTGAGGGTTAGGGTGAGGTTAAGGTTGAGGGTGAGGGTGAGGGTTAGGGCTAGGTTTAGGGTGAGGGTGAGGGTGAAAGTAAGGGTTAGGGTGAGGGTGAGGGATAGGGTTAGGGTTAGTGTTAGTTTGAGGGTTAGGGTTAATGTGAGTTTAGGGTGAGGGTGTGGGTAAGGGTTAGTGTGAGAGTTAGGGTGAGGGTGAGGGTTAGGGTTAGGGTCATGGTTAGCGTTAGGATTAGTTTGAGGATTAGGGTGAGGTTTTGGGTTAGGGTGGCCGTTAGGTATAGGCTGAGTGTTAGGTTTAGGGTTAGGGTGAGGGTTAGGGTTAGTGTGATATTTAGGCTGAGGGTGAGAGTTCGGGTTCTCATGAGGGTTAGCTTTTGTGTGACGGTTAGGGTTCGGGTTAGGGTCAGGGTGAGGTTGAAAGGGTGAGGGTGAGGGGTAGGGTTAGGGTTAGGGTGATTTTTAGGTTTAGGGTTAGTGTTAGGTGAGGGTGAGGGTGAGGGTGAGGGTTAGGGTTAGGGTTAAGTTCATGTTGAGGGTTACGGTGAGGTTTAGGGTTAGGGTTATGGTGAGGGTAAGGTTTAGAATGAGGGTTAGATTGAGGGTGAGGGTTAGGTTAGGGTTTGGGTGAGGGAAAGGGTGAGGGTTAGGGTTAGGTTGATGGTGAGGTTAGGGTGAGAATTTTGGTTAGTGTTAGGGTTTAGGGTTAGTGTTAGTGTGAGGGTGATGGTTATGGTTAGGGTTAGTATTAGGGTGAGGTCTAGGGTGAAGGTGAGGTTTAGTGTTAGTGTTATGGTTAGGTATAGGGTGAGTATTAGTGTTATGCTTTGTGTGAGTGTTAGGCTGAGCGGTATGGTTAGGGTTAGGTTTAGTGTGAGGATTCGGATTAGGGTTAGGATTAGGGTTAAGGTGAGGGTTAGGGTTAGGTTGAGGGTTAGGGTGCGGGTGAAGTTTAGGGTTAGCATTAGGGATAGGGTGAGGGTTAGGGTGTGGGTAAGGGTCTGGGTAAGGGGTAGGGTGATGGTGAGGTGTAGGGTTAGGGTTAGGTAGAAGGATAGTGTTAGGGTGAGGGTTTGGGTTAGTTTGAGGGTTAGGGTGAAGGTGAGTTTGAGGTTGAGAGTTAGGGTCAGGGTGAGGTGACGATAAGGTTTAGGGATAGCATACGGGTTAGGGTTAGGGTTAGGTTTAGGGTTAGGGTGAGGTTGAGGGTGAGGGTGAGGGTTAGGGTTAGGGTTAGGTTTAGGATTAAGGTGAGGTTTAGGGTAAGGGATAGAGTTAGGGTGAGGGTTAGGTTTAGGGTTACGGGGAGTGTTAGGGTTAGTTTTAGGTTTAGGTGAGGGTTAGTGTTAGGATAAGGGTGAGGATGAGGGTTAGGTTGAGGGGCAGGGTTAGGGATAGGGTAAGGGTTAGTGTTAGGGTGAGGGTTAGGGTAAAGATTAGGGTTAGGGTGAGGGTGAGGTTGAGGGTTAAGGAGAGGGGTAATGTTAGGGTTCGGGTGAGGTTTAGGGTGAGTGTGAGGGTTATGGGTTAGGTTGAGGGTTAGGGTTAGGGTGAGGGTTAGGGTTAGAGTTAGGGGTAGGTTGAATTTGAGGGTGAGGGTTAGGTTTAGGTTTAGGCTTAGGGTTAAGGTTATGTTGAGGGTAAGTGTTAGGGTGAGGTTTAGTGTGTGGATGAGTGTTAGGGTTATTGTTAGGGTTAGGGTGAGGGTTAGGTTGAGGGTTAGAGTTAGGCTTAGCATTAGGGTGAGTGTGAGGTATAGGGTGAGTTTTAAGGTTAGGGTATGGGTTAGGGATATTTTTAGGTTAGGGTGAGGGTGAGGGTGAGTGTTAGGTTTAGGTTTAGGTTTAGAGTTAGGGTGAGGGTGAGGGTGAGGGTTAGGGTTAGAATTAGGATTAGGGTTAGGATGAGGTTTAGGGTTAGGATGAGGTTTAGGGATAGGGTTAGGGTTATTGTGAGGTTTAGGGTTAGGGTTACGGTTTGAGTTAGGGTGAGTATTAGGGTGAGTTTTAGGGTTAGGATTAGGGTTATGGTTAGTGGTAGGCAGATGGTGAGTGTGAGGGTTAGGCTTAGGGTGAGGTTTAGGGTTAGGTTAGGGTGAGGGTTAGGGTTAGGTTTAGGGAGAGTGATCGGGTTAGGGTGAGGGATAGGGTGAGGGTTAGGGTCACAGGTAGGTTTAGGGTTAGGTTGAAGGTTAGGGTTAGTGTGAGGGTTAGGGTTAGAGTTAGGGTGAGGGTAAGGGTTACTGTGAGGTTTAGGGTGAGGGTGACAGTTTGGGTTAGCTTTTGTTTTAGGGTGAGGTGAGGTTTCGGGTTTGCATTAGGGTTAGGGTGAGGGTTATGGTGAGTGTTATGGTTAGGGTTAGGGTGAGGGTGAGGGTGAGGGTTAGGTTTAGGGTTATGTTGAGTGTTAGGTTAAGGGTGAGGGTTAGGATTAGGGTTAGGATTAGGGTGAGGGTGAGGGTGAGGGTGAGGGTGAGGTTTAGGGTGAGGGTGAGGGTGAGGGTGAGGGTTAGAGTTAGGTTTAGGGTGAGGGTGAGAGTGAGGTTTAGTTTTAGGTTTAGGTTTAGGGTTAGGGTAAGGGTTAGGGTTAGGGTTAGGGTGAGGGTGTGGGTGATGGTTAGGGTTAGGGTGAGGGTGAGGGTGAGGGTTAGGGTTAGGGTTAGGGTTAGTTTTTGTGTTAGGATTAATGTGAGGTTTAGGGTGAGTGTGAGGGTAAGCATTAGTTTGAGGGTTAGGTTGAGAGTTAGGGTTAGGTTGAGGGATAGAGGTAGGGTTAGGTTTAGGTTTAGGGTTAGGTTTAGGCTGAGGATGAGGGTGAGGGTGAGGGTGAAGGTGAGGTTTAGAGTTAGGGTTAGGGTGAGGGTGAGGGTGAGGGTTAGGTTTAGGGTTGTGATGAGTGTTAGGTTTAGGTTGAGGTTTAGGTTTAGGGGTAGGTTTAGGTTGAGGGTGAGGGTGAGGGTGAGGGTCAGGGTTAGTGTTAGGGTGAGGGTGAGGTTGAAGTTTAGGGTTAGGGTGAGGGTGAAGGTTAGGGTTAGGGTTAGGGTTAGGGTTAGTTTGAGTATTAGGGTGAAGTTTTGGGTTAGGGTGACCTTTAGGTATAGGCTGAGTGTTAGGTTTAGGGTTAGGGTGAGGGTTAGGGTTAGTGTGATGTTTAGGGTGAGGGTGAGGCTAAGGGTAAGGGTTCGGTTTCTCATGAGAGTTAACGATTGTGTGACGGTTAGGGTTAGGGTGCGGGTTAGGGTGAGGTTGAAGGTTAGGGTGAGGATGAGGGGTATGGTTAGGTTGAGGTTTAGTTTTAGGGTTAGTGTTAGGTGAGGGTTATGGGTAGGGTTAGGGTTATGGTTAGGGTTAAGTTTAGGGTGAGGGTTATGGTGAGGGTTAGGGTTAGGGTGAGGGTGAGGGTAAGGTTTAGAGTGAGGGTTAGAGTGAGGGTGAGGGTTAGGATTAGAGTTTGGGTGAGGGAAAGGGTGACGGTTAGGGTTTGGGTGAGGGTGAGGGTTAGGGTGAGAGTTTAGGTTAGTGTTAGGTTTAGGGTTAGTGTGAGTGTTAGTGTGAGGGTGATGGTTAGGTTTAGGGTTAGTATTAGGGTGAGGTCTAGGGTGAGGGTGAGTGTTAGGGTTAGGGTTAGGGATAGGGTGAGGATTAGTGTTATGATTTGGGTGAGAGTTAGGCTGAGCGGTAGTGTTAGGTTTAGGTTTAGTGTGAGGATTCGGGTTAGTCTTAGGGTTAGGGTTAAGGTGAGGTTAAGGGTTTTGTGAGGGTTAAGGTTAGATTTAGCATTAGGGATAGGGTGAGGTTTAGGTTGTGGGTAAGGGTCTGGGTAAGGTTTAGGGTGAGGGTGAGGGGTAGAGTTAGGGTTAGGAAGAAGGTTAGTGTTAGGGTGAGGGTTTGGGTTAGTTTGAGGGTTAGGGTGAAGGTGAGTTTGCGGTTGAGAGTTAGGGTGAGGGTGATGGTGACGGTAAGGTTTAGGGATAACATACGGGTTAGGGTTAGGGTGAGGGTTAGGTTTAGGTTTAGGGTTAGGGTGAGGGTGAGGGTGAGGGTTAGGGTTAGGGTTAGGTTTAGGATTAGAGTTAGGTTGAGGGTAAGGGTTAGGGTAAGGTTGAGGTTTAGGTTTAGGGTTAGGATGAGGGTTAGGGTTAGTGTTAGGTTTAAGGTGAGGGTTAGTGTTAGGATTAGGGTGAGGATGAGGGTTAGTTTGAGGGGCAGGGTTAGAGATAGATTAAGGGTTATGGTTAGGGTTAGGGTTAGGGTGAGTGTGAGGGATAATTTTAGGGTGAGGGTTAGTGTGAGGGTTAGTGTGAGGTTTAGGTTTACGGTTAGGGTAAGGGTTAGGTTTAGGGTGAGCGATAGTTTTACGTTTAGGAATAGGTTGAAGTTAATGCTGAGGGTTATGGTTAGGTTTTGTTTGAGGATAAGGGTTAGGGTGAGGATTAGGGTGAGGATGAGGGTTAGGGTTAGCATAAGGTTTAGTGTGATAGGGTTAGGGTTAAGTTTAGGGTAAGGGTTAGGGTTAAGGTAAGGATTAGGGTTTGGCTTAAGGTAAGGGTTAGGGTTAGGGTTAGGGTGATGTTTAGGCTTAGGGTTAGAGTTAGGTTGAGGTTTAGGGTTAATTTTAGGGTTACGGTAAGGGTTAGGGTTAGTGTGAGGTTTAGGGTTAGGGTGATGTTTAGGGTGACGGTGAGGTTTATGGTGAGTGTGAATTTGAGAGTGAGGGTTAGGGTAAGGTTGAGGGTGAGTGGGGTGGTGACGGTGAGGGTTATGGTTAGGTTTAGGTTTAGGGTAAGGGTAAGCCTTAGGGTTAGGATTAGGGTTAGGGTAAGGGTTAGGCTGAGGGTGAGGGAGAGGGTGCGGTTGAGGGTGAGGTTTTTGGATAGGTAAGCGTTAGGTTTAGGTTTAGGGTGAGGATTAGGGTGACGTTAGGGTTAGGGTTAGGTTGAGTGTTAGGGTTAGGGTTAGGGTTAGGGTGAGGGTTAGGGTGTGAGGTAGGGTTAGGGTTACGATGAGAATTATGTTGAGGGTGAGGAATAGGGTTTTGGTTAGGGTAAGTGTTATGGTTATGGTGAGAGTGAGGGTGAGGGTAAGAGTAAGGGTTAGGGTCAGGGTTAGGGTGAGGGTGAGGGTTAGGGTTAGCATTAGAGTTAGGGTTAGGGTAAGGTTGAGTGTTAGGATTAGGGTTAGGGTTAATGTTAGGGTGCAGGTTAAGGTTAGGGTTACGCTGAGAGTGAGGTTCAGAGTTAGGGATAGGATTAGTTTTAGGGTTAGGTGGAGGCTGAGGGTGAGGGTGAGAATGAGGATTAAGTTTAGGGTTAGGTTTAGGGTGAGGGCTAGGATGAGGGTGATATTTTTGTTTAGGAAAGGTTTAGGGTTAGGTTTAGGGTGAGGATTAGGGTGAGGGTGAGGTTTAAGGTGAAGTTTAGGGTTAGGGTTAGGGATAGGGTGAGGGTTACGGTGAGGGTTGAGTTGTGGGTAAGTGTTAGCGTGAGGGTTAGAATGAGGGTGAGGGTTAGGGTTAGGGTGAGGGTAATTGTTATTGTGAGGGTTAGGGTGAGGGTGATGGTTAGGGTTAGCTTTCGGGTTAAGGTGAGGGTGAGGGTTATGGTTAGGGTTATGGTGAGTGTTAGGGTTAGGGTTAGGTTGAGGGTTAGGGTTAGGGTGAGTGCGAGGGTGAGGGTGATGGTGAGGTTGTGGGTTAGGTTTAGGTGTAGGGTGAGGGTGAGTGTTTGGTTTAGGGTGAGGGTGAGGATTGGAGTTAATGTGAGGTTTAGGGTGAGGGTGAGGTAAGGGTGAGGGTGAGGGTGAGGTTTAGGGTTAGGGGTAGGTGTAGATGTAGGTTGAGTTTTAGGTTTAGGGTTAGTATTAGGGTTAGGGTTAGGATTAGGCTTAGGGTGAGGGTGAGGGTGAGGGTGAAGGTGAGGTTTAGAGTTAGGTTTAGGTTAGAGTTATGGTTAGGTTGAGCGCTAGATTGAGGGTTATGGTTAGGGTGAGGGTGAGGTTGAGGATATGATTGAGACTCACCCTAGCTTTCATGGCTATGGTTAGGGTGAGGGTTAGGGGGACTGGTAGATTTAGTGTTAGATTTAGGATGAGGGTTAGGTTTAGTGTGAGAGTTAGGTTTAGTGGTAGGGTTAGGGTGATGTTAAGTGTTAGAGTGAGGGTTAGGGTGAGAGTGAGGGTTAGGGTGATGTTTCAGGTGAAGGTGAAATTTCGAGACAGTGAGAGGTTTCCGGTGACGGTGAGGGTTAGGGTGTGGGTGAGGGTGAGGGTTAGGGTGAGGGTAAGGGTTAGGGTGATGTTTAGAGTGAGGGTGAGGTTTAGGGTGAGAGTTAGGGTTCAGGGTAGAGGAATTGTTAGGGTGTAGGTGAGGGTTAGGGTAAGGGTGAGGCTTAGGGTGACCGTGAGTGTTAGGGTTCAGGTGAGGATTAGGGTTAGGGTTAGGGCTTGGGTTGGGGTTAGGGTTAGGGTTAGGGTGAGTGTTAGGGTGAGAGGTAGGGTTAGGGTTAGTATGAGGGTTAAGCTTAGTGTGAGAGTTTCGGGTTAGGGTTAGTATTAGTGTGAGGATAAGTCTTAGGGTGAGGGTTAGGGTGAGACTGAGGGTTAGGGTTACCCTTAGGGTTAGGGTGAAGTTTAGGGTGGGGGTTAGCGTGAGGGTTAGGGTTAGGGTTACGGTTGTGTGAGGGTTAGGGTGAGCGAAAGGGTTAGGGTGAGGTTGAGGGATAGGGTTATGGTGAGGGTAAGGGTTAGGGAAACGGTTAGGGTGAGGTTGAGGATTAGGGTTAGCATTAGTGTTAGGGTGAGGGTGAAGGTTAGGGTGAAGGTGAGGGGTAGGCTGAGGGGTAGGGTTATTGTTAGGGTCAGGGTTAGGGTGAGGGTGAGGGTTAGGGTTAGCATTAGGGTTAGGGTTAGGTTTAGGTTGAGGGTTAGGGTTAGTGTTAGGGTAAGGTTGAGGGTAAGGTTTAGCATTAGGGTTAGGGTTAGGGTTAGGTTGGAGGTTAGGGTTAGGGTTAGAGTGAGGGTAAGGGTCCGGGTTAGGGTTAGGTTTAGGTTTAGGGTTATGGTGAGGCTGAGGGTGAGTGTGAGCGTGAAGGTGAGGGTTAAGTTTAGCATTAGGTTTAGGGTGAGGTCTAGGGTTAGGGGGAGGGCTAGAGTGAAAGTTAGGGTGAAGGTGAGGTTTTCGGTTAGGAAAGGGTTAGGGTTAGTTTTAGGGTGAGGAATAGGGTGAGGGTGAAGTTTAAGGTGAGAGTTAGGGTTAGGGTGAGGGTTAGGGTTAGGGTGAGGGTGATGTTTAGGGTGAGGGTGAGGGTGAGAGTGAGAGTTCGGGTGAGGTTGTGGGTTAGGTTGTTGGTGAGGGTTAGGGTGAGGGTGAGGGTGAGAGTGAGGGTTAGGATGTTGGTGAGGTTTCAGGTTAGTGTGAGGTTTAACGTGAGTGTTATGGTTAGGGTTAGGGTGAGGGATAGGGTTAGTGTGAGGGTTACAGTTAGGCTTAGTGTAAGGATAAGTGTTAGGTTGAGGATTAGGGTGAGAGTGAGGGTTAGGGTTAGATTAAGGGTTAGGGTTAGGGTAAGGGTTAAGGATAGGGTTAGGGTTAGCGTGAGTGTGAGGCTTAAAGGTAGGGTTAGGGTGAGAGTTAGGGTTGGGGTGAGTGATAGGGTTAGGGTTATGGTGAGGGTGAGGGTGAGGTTTCGGGTGAGTGTGAGTGTTAGGGTGTGGGTGAAGGTTAGGGTTAGGGTGAGGGTTAGGGTGAGGGTGAGGGTTAGGTTGAGGGTGAGGGTTAGGGTTAACGTGAGTGATAGGGTGATGGTTAGGGTTAGGGTGAGTGTGAATATTAGGTTTAGGGTTACCCTTATGGTTATGGTGAGGGTATGGGTTAGGGTGAGTTTTAGCGTGAGGGTGAGGGTTAGGGTTATCGTTAGGGTTAAGGTAAGAGTTAGGGTGAGGGTTATGGTTAGGGTGAGGGTGAGGGTTAGGGTTAGGGTTAGGGTGATGTTTAGGGTTAGGGTGTGAGTTAGGGTTAGTTTTATGTTTAGGGTGTGGGTTAGGTTTACGATTAGGGTTCGAGTTAGGGTGAGTGTGAGGGTGAGTTTTAGGGTTAGGATTAGGGTTAGGGTTATTGTTAGGCTGAGGGTCAAGGTGAGTGTTAGGGTTAGTGTTAATGTAATGTTTATGATTAGGGTTAGGTTGAGGGTTAGGGTTAGGCTTAGGATGAGGGTTAAGGTGAGGATTATGGTTAGATTTAGGGTGACGGTTAGGTATAGTGTCACTGTTAGGTTTATTGTGAGAGTAAGTGTTAGGGTGAGGGTTAGGGTGAGGGTGAGGGTCAGGGTTAGGGTTAGGATTAGGTTTAGTGTTATTGTGAGGCTGAGGGTGAGGCTGAGGGTGAGGGTGAGTGTGAGGGTTAAGGTTAGGGTTAGGTTTAGGGTGAAGGCTAGGGTGAGGGTGAAATTTTTGGTTAGGGTTAGGTTTAGGGTGAGGATTAGGGTGAGCATGAGGTTTGAGGTGAGGGAAAGTTTTAGGGTGAGGGTTAGGGTTAGGTTTAGGGTGAGGGTTAGGGTTAGGCTGATGTTTAGGGTGAGGGTGCAGGTGAGAGTGAGGGTTCGGGTGAATGTTAGAGTTAAGGTGAGGGTTAGGGTTTGGGTTAGGGTTAGGGTGAGAGTAAGGGTTAGGATGACAGTTGGGGTGAGGGTGAGGGTTAGGGTTAGGTTTAGGCTGAGTATGAGGGTTAGGGTGAGGGTTAGGTTTAGGGTCAGGGTGAGGGTTAGGGTGAGGGTTAGGGTTAAGGTCAGGGTGAGGGTTAGGGTGAGGTTTAGGGTTAGGGTTAGGGTTCGGGTTAGGGTAAAAGTTAGGGTTATGGTGAGTGTTAGAGTGAGTGGTAAGCTTAGGGTTAGGATGAGGGTTCGGCCTATTGTGAAGTTTATTGTTACGGTTAGGGTTAGTGTGAGCATAAGGGTTAGGGTGATGGTTAGGGGGAGACTGAAGGTTAGGGTTAGCCTTAGGGTTATGGTGAAGGTTATGGTGGGGGTTAGGGTGAAGGTTAGGGTTAGGGTTAGGGTTGGATGAGGGTTAAAGTGAGTGTAAGGTTTACGGTGAGGGTTAGGTTGAGGTTGAGGGATAGGGTTATGGTGAGGGTAAGGGTTAGAGCGAAGGTTAGGGTGAGTTTGATGATTAGGGTTAGCATTAATGTTAGTGAGAGGGTGAGAATTATTGTGAGTGTTAGGGTTAGGGATAGAGTGAGGGTGAGGGTTAGGGTAAGGGTTATGGTTAGGGTTATGGTGAGGGTGAGGGTTAGGGTTAGCATTAGGGTTAGGATTAGGTTTAGGTTGAGTGTTATGGTTAGGGTTAGGGTGAGGTTGAGGGTTAAGGTAAGCATTAGGGTTAGATTTAGGCTTAGGGTGCAGGTTAGGGTTAGTTTTAGAGTGAGGGTGAGGGTCAGGGTTAGGGATAGGATTAGGTTTAGGGTTAGGGTGAGACTGAGAGTGAGGGTGAGGGTGAGGGTGAGCATGAGGGTGAGGGTTAAGTTTAGCGTTAGGTTTAGGGTGAGGGCTAGGGTGAGGGTGAGGGATAGGGTGAGGGTTAGGTTGAAGGTGAGGTTTTCGGTTAGGAATGGTTTAGGATTAGGTTTAGGGTGTGGGTGAGGTTTAAGTTGAGGGTTAGGTTTAGGGTGCGGGTTAGGGTTAGGGTTAAGTTGAGGGTTTGGGTTAGGGTGATGTTTAGGGTGTGGGTGAGAGTGAGCATTCGGTTGAGTGTGTGGCTTAGGTTGTTGGTGAGGGTCAGGGTGAGAGTGAAGGTTAGGGTGAGGGTTAGAGTTAGGGTGCTGGTGAGGATTAGGTTTAGGGTGAGAGTTAGGTTGAAGGTGAGGGTTAGTGTGAGGGTGAGGGTTAGGATTAGGGATAGGATTACGGTGAGGGTTAGGGTTAGGGTAAGGGTGAGGGTGATGGTTATGGTTAGGGTGAGGATTTGGTTTAGTGTGAGGGTTAGGGTTAGGGTTAGTGTAAGGATAAGGGTTAGGTTGAGGATTAGGGTGAGAGTGAGGGTTAAGGTTAGATTAAGGGTTAGGGTGAGGGTTAGGGTAAGAGTTAGGCTTAGGGTTAGGGTGAGTGTGAGGGTTAAAGTTAGGGTTAGGGTGAGGGTTAAGGTCGGGGTGAGGGTTAGGCTTAGGGTTAGGGTGAGGTTGAGGGTGAGGGTTCGGGTGAGTGTGAGTGTTAGGGTGTGGGTCACGGTTAGGTTTAGGGTGAGGGATAAGGTGACGGTGAGGTTAAGAGTGAGGGTGAGTGTTATGGTTAGGGTGAGGGTGAGGGTTAGGGATAGGTTTAGGGTGATGTTTAGGGTTAGGGTATGGGTTAGGGATAGGTTTATCGTTAGGTTGAGGGTTAGGTTTACGGTTAGGGTTCGAGTTAGGGTGAGTGTGAGGGTGAGTGTTAGGGTTAGGATTAGTTTTAGGGGTAGTGTTAGGATTAGGGTGAGGGTAAAGTGTGAGGGTTAGGGTGAGGGTGAGGGATACGGTTAGTGTTGGGGTTAGGGTGAGCGTTTGGATGATGGTTAGGTTTAGGGTTAGGGTGAGGGTTAGGGTTAGGGTTGAGTTTAGGGTAAGAATTAGGATGAGGTGTAGGGTAAGGGTTTGAGTTAGTGTGAGGAAAAGGGATATGGTGAGGGTTAGGGTGAGGGTGAGGAATAGGGTTAGTGTAAGGGTTAGGGTGAGTGTTTGGGTGAGCGTTAGGTTTATGTTTAGGGTTAGGGTGAGGGTTAGGATGAGGGTAAGTGTTAGGGTGAGATTTAGGTTGTGGTTGAGTATTAAGGTCAGCATTAGTCTTAGGGTGAGGGTTAGGTTTAGGTGTAGCATTAGGGTTAGGATTAGGGTTCGGGTGTGGGTTAGGATTAGTGTTAAGGTGAGGGTGAGTTTTAGGGTTAGCAATAGGTTTAGGGTTAGGATTAGTGTGAGGGTGAGGGTGAGGGTTAGGGTTAGGATTAGTTTAGTGTTAGGGTGAGGCTGCGGTTGAGGATGAGGTTGAAGGTGAGGGTTAGGGTTTGGCTTAGGCTTAGGGTCAGGGTGAGGGCTAGGGTGAGGGCGAGGGTGCGGTTTTCTATTAGGAAGGGGTAGGGTTTGGTTTAGGGTGAGGATTAGGCTGAGGGTGAGGTTGAAGATGAGGTTTAGGGTTAAGGTGAGGGTTAGGGTTAGCGTTAGGCTGAGCGTTAGGGTTTGGGTGATGTTTAGGGTGATGTTTAGAGTGAGGGTGAGGGTGAAGGTGCGGGTTAGGGTGTAGGTGAGGGTTAGGGTGAGGGTGAGGGTTAGGGTGATGGTGAGGGTTAGGTTTAGGGTTAGTGTGAGGAAAAGGCTTAGGGTGAGGATTAGGATGAGATTAAGTGTTAGGGTTACGTTTAGAGTTAGGTTTAGGGTGAGGTATAGGGTTAGAGTTCGGGTTAGGGTTCAGTTGAGGGTGAGGGTTAGAGTTAGGGTTAGGGTGAGGGTTAGGGTTGGGGTGAGGGTTAGGGTTAGGTTTAGGGTGAGGGTGAGGCTGAGGGTTCAGGTGAGGGTTAGGGTGTGGGTTAGGATTAAGGTTATGTTGAGAGTAAAGGTTAGGGTGAGGTTTAGGGTGAGGTTTTGGTTTAGGGTTAGGGTTAGGGTTAGGGTTAGGATGAGCAATAGGCTGAGGGTTCGGTTTAGGTTTAGTGTGAGGGTTAGGGTTAAGGTTAATGTTAGGGTTCGGATTTGGTTAGGGTAAAGGCTAGTTTTCGGTTTAGGATAAGTTTTCGGCTGATGGTTAGGTTTAGAGTTAGTGTGAGGCTTACATTTAGCGTTAAGGTTAGGGTGTGGGCTAGGGTGAGGGTGAGGGTTAGGTTGAGGGTTTAGTTTAGGTAAGAGTTAAGGTTAGGTTAGGGTGTGGATTAGGGTGAGATTGAGGATTAAGTTGAGGGTTAGTGTTAGGGTGAGACAGGGTTACGATTAGGGTGAGGGTTAATGTTAGGGTGATGTTTAGGGTGAGGGTGAGGGTGAAGGTTCGGGTGAGGGGGAGGGTTAGGTTGAGGGTTAGTGTGAGGGTTAGTGTTAGGTTTAGGGTTAGAGATAGGTTGAGCATGAGGGTTAGGGTGAGGGGTAGGTTGAGGGTTACGGTGAGGGTGAGGGTTAGGTTTAGTGTGAGGGTTACGGTTAGGGTTAGGGTGAGGGTTAGGGTTAGGTTAAGGGTGAGGATGAGGATGAAGGTGATGGTTAGGGCTACGGTTAGGGTTAGGGTGAGGCTTAGGTTTAGGATGAGGGTTAGGATAAGGGTGAGTGTGAGGGTTACGGTTAGGATTAATTTTAGGGTGAGGGTGAGGGTTAGGTTTACGATTAAGGTTAGGGTCAAGGTGAGGGTGAGGGTTAGGGATAGGGTGAGGGTTAGGGTTATGGTTAGGGTTAGGGTGAGGGTTAGGATTAGGGTTAGGTTTAGGAGGAACGTTAGGCTTAGGATTAGAGTTAGGGTTAGTTTTAGGTTAGTTTTAGGGTTGGGTTAGGGTGAGGGTGAGGATTTACCTTAGGTAAGGGTTAGGGTAAGTTTAGGGTGAGGATTAGGATGAGGTTGAGGGCTGAGGTGAGGGTTTAGGGCTAGGGTGAGTGTTAGGGTTAGGATTAAAGTGATGGTTATTGTTAGAGTGAGGGTGAGGGTGAAGTTTCAGGTTAGGGGAGGGGTTAGGTTTAGGGTTAGCGTGAGGTTTATGGTTAGGGTTAGGGTTAGGGTGGTGGTGAGGGTTAGGGTGAGTGTGAGGTTGATGGTGAGTGTGAGGTTTAAGGTTAGGGTGAGGGTTAGTGATAGGGTCAGGGTTAGGGTGAGGGTGAGCATTAGGGTGAGAGTGAGAGTTCTGGTGACGGGGAAGGGGATGGGGAGGGTTATGGTTAGTGTTCGGGATAGAGTTAGGGTGAGTGTGTGGGTGAGGTTTAGGTTTAGGATTAGGGTTAGGGTTAGGTTTAGGCTGAGGGTGAGTGTGAGGGTGAGGGTGAGGGTTAGGGTTAGTGTGAGAGTTAGGCTTAATGTTAGGGTTAGGGTTAGGGTGAGGGATAGGGTTAGGATTAGTTTTAGGATGAGGGTTAGGCTGTGGGGTAGGGTTAGTGTTAGGGTGAGGGTTAGGGTTAGTGTGAGATTTAGGGTTAAGATTTGGGTCAGGGTTAGTATTAGGGTGAGGGTAAGGGTTAGTGTGAGGATTAGGATGAGGGTGAGGTTTATGGTTAGGGATATGGTTAGGCTGAGGTTAGGGTGAGGGCTAGGGTTAGTGTGAGGGTTAGGATTAGGGTTAGGGATAGGGTGAGGGTAAGTGTTTGGGTTACTATTAGAGTTATGGTAAGGGTTAGGTTTATTGTGAGGTTGAGGATGAGGGTGAGGGTGAGGGTCTCGGTTACGTAAGTGTTAGGGTTACGTTTAGGTTGATACTGAGGGTTAGGGTTAGCGTTAGTGTTAGGGTGAAGGTTAGGATGGGGGTTAGGGTTCGGGTTAGGGTTCGGGTTAGGGTTGGGTGAGGGTAAGGGTGAGCATAAGGTTTAGGGTGAGGGTTAGGTTGAAGGTGAGGGATAGGTTTATCGTGAGGGTAAGGGTTAGGGTTAGGTTGAGAGTGAGAGTGAAGGTAAGGGTAAGTGTTAGGGTCAGAATTAGGGTGAGGGTGAGGGTTAGGGTTACCATTAGGGTTAGGTTTAGGATTAGGTTGAATGTTAGGGTTAGGGTTAGGGTTAGGGCTAGGGTGCAGGTTAGGATTACGGTTAGAGTGAGGGTGAGGTTCAGGGTTAGGGTTAGGATTAGGTTTAGGGTTAGGGTGAGGCTGAAGCTGAGGCCGAGGGTGAAGGTGAGGGTGAGGGTTAGGATTAAGGTTAGGGTTAGGTTTAGGGTGAGGACTAATGTGAGGGTGATGTTTTTGTTTAGGAAAAGTTTAGGGTTAGGTTTAGGGTGAGGATTAGGGTGAGGGTGAGGTTTAAGGTGAGGGTTAGGGATAGGGTCAGTGTTAGGATTAGGGTTCGGGTGAGGGTTAGGGTTAAGTTGATGTTTAGGGTGACGGTGAAGGTGAGACTAAGGGTTCGGGTGAGGGTTAGGGTTAGGGTGAGTGTTAGGGTTAGGGTTAGGTTTAGGTTTAGGGTGAGGGTAAGTGTTATGATGATGACAGGTAGGGTGAGGGTGAGGGATAGGGTTAGGGTTAGGGTTAGGGTGAGGGTTGGGGTGAGGTTTAGGGTTAGGTTTAGGGTGAGGGTTAGGGTGAGGGTTAGGGTGAAGGTTAGGGTTAGGGTTAGGGTTTGGGGTAGGGTAAAGGTTAGGGGGAGGGGAAGGGGTAGGGTGAGGATTAAGGAGAGGGTGAGGGATAGGGTTATGCTGAGGGTAAGGGTTAATCTAAAGGTTAGGTTGAGAGTGAGCATTTGTGTTAGCATCAGGGTTGGGTTGAGGGTTAGTGTTAGTGTTAGGCTGAGGGGTAGTTTTAGGGTTATGTTGAGGGTTAGGTTTAGGGTTACGGTGAGGGTAAGAGTTAGGATGACAGCTAGGGTGAGGGTCAGGGTTAGGGTTAGGTTTAGGGTTAGGGTGAGGGTTAGGGTGAGGGTTAGTTTTAGGGTTAGGGTGAAGTTTAGGGTTAGGGTTAGGGTTTGGGGTAGGGTGAGGTTTAGGGGGAGGGGACGGGGTAGGGTGAGGGTTAAGGAGAGGATGAGGGATAGGGTTATGTTGAGGGAAAGGTTAATCTAAGGGTTAGGTTGAGAGTGAGCATTTGTGTTAGCATTATGGTTGGGTTGATGGTTAGTTTTAGTGTTAGTTTGAGGGGTAGTTTTAGGGTTAGGGTGAGGGTTAGGGTTAGGGTTAAGGTGAGGTTAAGGGTTTTGGTGAGGTTGAGGGTGAGGGTTAGTGTTGGCCTTAGGGTGAGTGTGAATGTTAGGGTTAGGGATAGGGTGAGTGTGAGTGTGAGGATTAGGTTTAGGATTAGGGTTAGGGTTAGTGTTAGGCTGAGGTTTAGGCTGATGGGTAGGGTTACAGTTAGGGTTAGGGTTAGATTTAGTGGGAGTGTTAGGGTTAGGTTTAGGGTTAGGGTTAGGGTGCCGGTTAGGGTGAGGGTTCGGGTTAAGGTGTGGATGAGTGTTAGGGTTAGTGTGAGGACTAGCTTTAGGGTTAGGGTTACTGTTAGGGTTAGGATTAGGGTGAGGGTAAGGGATAGGGTTAGTTTTATGGTTAGTGTGAGGGATCGGGTTAGTGTGCGGATTAGGGTTAGGGTTAGGTGAAGGATCGGGTAAGGGTTAGGGTGAGAGTTAGGGTGAGGGTGAGTATTATGATTAGGTTAAGGACTAGTGTTAGGCTGAGGGTGAGGGTGAGGTTGAGGTTTATGATTAGGGTTAGAGTGAGGGTTAGGTTTAGGGTGATGTTTAGGGTGAGGGTTAGGGTGAGGATGAGGGTTCGGGTGAGGGTGAGGATTAGGGTGTGGATGAGGGTTAGCATGAGTGTGAGGGTTACAGTTAGGTTTAGGGTGTGGGTTAGGGTTAGGGATTGGATTAGGGTGAGGTTTAGGGTGAAGGGTAGGGTCAGGGTTGGGTGAGGTTTAGGGTTAGTGTAAGGTTTAGGGTTAGGATTAGGGTAAGTGTGAGGATAAGGGTTAGTGTGAGGGATAGGGTTATTGTTAGGGTTAGGGTGAGGGTGAGGGTGCGGGTTATGGTTAGGGTTACGGTGAGGGTTAGGGTTAGGCTAAGGCTTAGGGTTGTGGATAGGTTAAGGGTGAGTGTGAGGGTGATGTTTAGAGGTAGGTTTAGGGTGAAGGTGAGGGTTCGGTTTAGGATTAGGGTTAGGGTTAGGGTTAGGGTGAGGGTGAGGGTTAGTTTTAGGATTAGGGTTAGGGTTAGGGTTAAGGTGAGGGTGAGGGTGGGGGTTAGGGAGAGGATTAGGGTTAGGTTTACGGTTAGGGTGAGAGTGAGGGTTAGGTTGAGGTGAGGGTTCATGTTTGGGTGAGGGTTAGGGTGATGGTGGGGGTTAGGGTGAGGGTGAGGTTTAGGTTTAGTGTTAGCTTTAGGGTGAGTGTTAGGATCAGGGTTAGGATTAGGGTAGGGGTGAGGGCTAGGTTGAGGGTGAGGGGTAGGGTGAAGTGTAGGGTTAAGGTTAGGGTGAGGGTGAGGGTTAGGTTTAGTGTGAGGGTTAGGGTTAGTGTGAGTTTGAGGGTGAGGGTTAGGGTTAGTGTGAGGGTTAGGGCTAGGGGTAGGGGCAGGGTGAGTGTTAGCGTTACGTTTAGATTGAGGGTTAGGGTGAGGGTAAGGTTACGGTAAGGGTGAGGGTGAGGCTTAGGTTTAGTGTGAGGGTTAGGGTTAGTGTAAGTTTAAGGGTTAGGGTGAGGTTTATGGTAACAGTGAGGCTTAGTGTTAGCGTGAGTTTGAGGGTGAGGGTGAGGTTTAGGGTTAGGTTGAGGGTTAGGGTTATGGTTAAGGTGAGGGTGAGCCGTAGGGTGAGAGTGAGGGTTCGGGTGAGGGTTTGGGTGAAGGGGGAGGTTTATGGTTAGGGTTGGGTTTAGAGTTAGGGTGAGGCTGTCGGTGAGGGTTAGGTTTAGGATTAGGGTTAGTGTTAGGATTAGGCTGAGGGTGAGTGTGAGGGTGAGGGTAAGGGTTAGGTTTTGGGTGAGGGTTCGGGTTAATGTTAGGGTTAGGGTTAGGTTGAGGGATAGGATTAGGGTTAGTATTAGGATGAGTGATAGGCTGTGGGGTAGGGTTAGGTTTAAGCTGAGGGTTAGGGTTAGTGTGAGTTTTAGGGTTAAGGTTAGGGTCAGGGATAGGATTAGGTTAGGGGTAAGGGTTAGGGTGAGGGTTAGGATGAGGGTGAGGTTTAAGTTTAGGGATAGTGTTAGGATGAAGTTAGGGTGAGGGCTAGGGTGAGTGAGTGGGTTAGGTTTAGGGTTAGGGATAGGGTGAGGATTAGGTTTAGGGTTAGGGTTAGGGTTAGGGTCAGTCTTAGGCTGAGGTGAAGGGTTAGGGATAGGGTGAGGGTTAGGTTTAGTGTGAGGATTAGGGTTTGGGGTAGGGTTAGGGTGAGGGCTAGGGTGAGTGTGAGGGTTAGGGTTTTATTTAGGGATAGGATAAGGATTAGAGTTAGGGTTAGTGTTAGGGTGAGGTTTAGGCTGATGTGTAGGGTTACAGTTAGGGAGATGGTTAGGTTTAGTGGGAGTGTTAGGATTAGGTTTAGGGTGAGGGTTCGGGTGAGCGCTTGGGTTAATGTGTGGGTGATGGTTAGGGTTAGTGTCAGGACTAGGTTTAGGTTTAGGGTTACTGTTAGGGTTAGGGTTAGGGTGAGGGTAAGGGTTAGGGTTAGTGGTATGGTTAGGGTGAGGGTTCGGGTTAGTGTGAGGGTTAGGGTTACGGTTAGGTAAAAGTGAGGTTAAGGGTTAGGGTGAGGGTTAGGGTGAGGGTGAGGGTTAGGATTAGAGTTAGGGTTAGGATTAGGGATAGGGTGAGGGTGAGGTTGAGGTTCAGTGTTAGGGTGAGGGTTAGGGTTATTGTTAGTGTTAGGTTGCGGGTGAGGGTGAGGGTGAGGGTGAGGGCTAGGGTTAGGGTAGGGTTAGGTTTGGCTGAGTGTGAGGGTGAGAGTGAGGGTGAGGGTTAAGTTTAGGGTTAGGTTTAGGGTGAGGGCTAGGGTGAGGGTGATATTTTTGGTTAGGAAAGGTTTATTGTTAGGTTTAGGGTGAGGATTTGGGTGAGGGTGAGGTTTAAGATGAGGGTTAGGGTTAGGGTGAGGGTTAGGGTTAGGGTTAGCGTGAGGTTTAGGGTTAGGGTGATGTTTAGGGTGAGGGTGAAGGTGAGAGTGAGGGTTCAGGTGAGGGTTAGGGATAGGGTGAGGGTTAGGGTTAGGGTTAGGGTTAGGGTGAGGATAAGGGTTAGGATGACAGTTAGGGTGAGGGTGAGGGGTAGGGTTAGGTTTGGGTTAGGGTGATGTTTATGGTGAGGGTGAGGGTGAGAGTGAGGATTCAGTTGAGGGTGTGGCTTAGGGTTGTGGTGAGGGTTAGGTTGAGATTGAGGGTTCGGGTGAGGGTGAGAGTTAGTGTGTTGGTGAGGGTTAGGGTGATGGTGAATGTTAGGGTTAAGGGTAGGATTAGGATGAGGGTTAGGTTTAGGGTTAGGGTGAGGGTTAGGGTGAGGGTTATGGTTAGGGATAATGTGAGGATTAGGGTTAGTGTGAGGGTTAGGTTAGGGTTGGTGTAAGGATAAGGGTTAGGTTGAGGATTAGGGTGAGAGTGAGGGTTAGGGTTAGATTAAGGGTTAGGATGAGGGTTGGGGTAAGGGTTAGGGTTAGGGTTAGGGTGAGTGTGAGGTTTAAAGTTAGGGTTAGGGTGAGGGTTAGGGTTGGGTTGAGGGTTAGGGTTAGGGGTTGGATGAGGGTTCGGGTGAGTGTGAGTGTTAATGTGTGGGTGACGGTTAGGGTTAGGTTGAGGGATAAGGTGACTGTGAGGGTTAGGGTGAGGGTTAGGTTTAGGGTGAGGGTAGGGTTAGGTTTAGGCTGAGGGTTAGGGTTAGGTTGATATTTATGGTGAAGGTGAGTGTTAGGGTGAGGGTTAGGGTGAAGGTTAGGTTAAGGGTTAGGGTTAAGGTTAGGGTGAGTGTGAGGATGGGTCAGGATGTGGGTTCGGGTGATGGTGAGGGTTAAGGTGTGTGTGAGGGTTAGGGTTAGGCTGAGGATTAGGGTTAGGGTTATGATTAAGGTGAAGGTTAGGGTGAGAGGTAGGCTTAGGGTTAGGATGAGGGTTAGGCTCACTGTGAGGGTTACGGTGAAGATGATGGTTAGGGTTAGCATTAGAGGTAGGATGATGGTTAGGGTGAGGGTTAGGTTTAGGGTTAGGGTTAGGGTGAGTTTGAAGGTGAGGGTGAGATTTAGTGTTAGGATTAGTGTTAGGGTTATTGTTAGAGTGAGGTTGAGGGTTTTGGTTAGGGTGAGGGTTAGGGTTAGGGTGAGGGTTATCGATAGGGTGAAGTTTAGCGTTAGGGTGATGTTTATTGTGAGGGTGAGTGTTAGGGTGAGGCTGAGTTTCAGGATGAGGTTGAGGGTTTGGTTGATCGTGAGGGTTAAGCTGTGGTTGAGAGTTAGGGTTAGAGTGAGGGTAGGGTGACGGTGAGTGTTAGGGTGCAGGTTAGATTCAGTGTTAGGGTTAGTGTGATGCTGAGGGTGAGCGTGAGGGTGACGGTTAGGGTGAGTGTGATTGTGAGGGTTAGGTTTAGTATTAGGGTTAGGGTGAGTTTTATGGTTACGGTTAGGGTTAGGGTGTGGATGAGGCATTACGGTTAGGGTTAGGGTTATTTTTAGGGTTAGAGTTAGGGTTAGGGTGAGGGTGAGGGTGAGGTTCAGCATTAGCGTTAGTGTTAGGGTTACCGTGAGGATGGGGGTGAGGGTTAGGGTTAGGATTAGGGTTAGGTTTAGGGTTAGGCTGAGTGGGAGGGGGAGATTTAGGGTGAGGGTTAGGATTATGGTTAGGTTAAGGCCTAGCGTGAGGGTGAGGGTTAGGCTGAGGGTGAGGGTAAGAGTTTCGGTTAGGTAAGGTTTAGGGTTAATTTTAGGGTGAGGATTAGGTTGAGTTTGAGGGTTAGTGTGAGTGTTAGTGTTAGGTTGAGGGTTAGGGTTAGGATTTGGGTGAGTGTTGGTGTTAGGGTTATGTTTAGAGTGAGGTTTAGAGTTAGGATGGGGTTAGGGGTCCGGTGAGGATGAGGGTTAGGGTGTGGGTGAGGGTTAGGTTTAAGTTGAATGTTAAGGTGACGGTGAGGGTTAGGTTGAATGTGAGGGTTAGGGTTAGGTTGAGGGTGAGGTTTAGGGTTAGGGTGAGGGTTAGGGTGAGGGTTAGTGTGAGGGGGTAGGGTTAGGGTTAGGGTGAGGGTTAGGATTAGTGTGAGGGTTAGGGTTACGGTGAGGGTAAGTGTTAGGTTGAGGGGTATGGTTAGGGATAGGGTGAGGGCTAGGTTGAGGGTGAGGTTTAGGTTGAGTGTGAGGGTGAGTGTTTCGGTAGGCAAGGGATAGGGTTAGGGTTAGGGTGAGGGGTAGGGTTAGGGTTAGGGTGAGGTTTAGATTTAGTGTGAGGGTTAGGGTTAGCGTTAGGGTTAGGGTTAGTGTGAGGATAAGGGTTAGGATGAGGGTTAGGTTGTGGGTGAGGTTTAGGCTTATCGTTTGTTTTAGGTTGGGTTAGGGTGAGGTTTTGGGTCAGGGTTAGGGTAAGGGTTAGGGTTAGGGTTAGGGTTAGTGTGAGGGTTAGTTTTAGGGTTAGGGTTTGTGTGAGGATAAGGGTTAGGGTGAGGGTTAGGGTGAGAATGAGGGGTAGGGCTAGCGTTAGGTTTATGGTAATGGTCAGGGTAAGGTTTAGGGTTAGGGTTAGGGTTAGGGTGAGGGTGTGGGTTAGAGTTAGGGTTAGGGTTGGGTGAGGGTTCGGGTTAGGCTTAGGGTGAGAGTGAGGGTTCGGGTGAGGGTTCGGGTTCGGGTGAGGGTGAGTGTGTGGGTGACAGTTAGGTTTAGGGTTTAAGTGATGGTAAGGTTTAGGATGAGGGTGAGGATTAGTGTTAGGGTGACGGTGAGGGTGCCGGTTAGTGTTAGGGTTAGTGTTAGATTTAAGGTTAGGGTTAGGGTTTTTGTTATGGTGAGGGTAAGTGCTAGGGTAAGGTTTAGGGTGAGTGTGAGTGTTAGTGTTAGAGTTAGGGTGAGGGTTAGGATTAGGGTGAGTGTTAGTGTTAGGGTGAGGGTGAGGGTAAGGTTTAGGGTTAGGGTTAGTGTGAGTGTTAGGATTAGGGTGAGGGTTAGGGATAGGGTTAGGGTTAGGGTGAGATTTAGGGCTGGACTTAGGTTTAGAGTCAGGGTATGGGTAAGGCTTAGGGTGAGGGTTAGGTTCAGGTTGAGGGTTAAGGTTAGGTTGAGGTTGAGGGTAAGTTTTAGGGTGAGGGCTAGGGTTAGGTTTACGGTTAGAGAGAGAGTTAGGGTTATGGTGAGGGTGAGCTTGATGGTTAGGTTTAGGATTAGGGTTAGGGTGAGGGTGAGGTTTAGGGATAGGCGTAGGGTTAGGGTTAGGGTTAGATTTAGAGTTAGGGTGAGGTTCAGTGTGAGGGTTAGTGTTTGGATTAGAGTTAGAGATAGGGTTAAGGTGAGGCTTAGACTGAGGGGTTGGATTAGTGTTAGAGTGAGGGAAAGGGGGATGGTAAAGGTTACGGTGAGGGTTAGGGTGAGGGTGAGGTTTAGGGATAGCATTAGGTTTAGTGTTAGGGTTAAGGTGAGGGTTAGTGTTAGAGTTAGGTTGAGGGTGACATTTAGAGTTAGCATTAGGGTTACGGTTAGGTTTAGTTAGAGGGTTAGGATTAGGGTAGGGTTAGGATTATGGTTAAGGTTAGGCTTAGCCTGATTATGGGGATGAGGGTGAGGGTTAGGGTTAGGGTTTGGTTTATGGTGTGGGCTAGGGTGAGGGTTAGGGTGAGGGTGAGGTTTTAGGTTAGGAAAGGCTTAGGGTTCGGTTTACGGTGAGGATTAGTGTGAGGGTGAGGTTTAAGGCGAGGATTATGGTTAGGGTGAGGATTAGGGTTAGGTTTAGGGTGAGGTTTAGGTTTAGGGTGATGTTTAGGGTGAAGGTGAGGGTTAGGGTGGGGGTGAGGGTGAGGGTGAGGTTGTTGGTGAGGATTAGGGTTAGGGTTAGGGTTAGGGGACAGTGAGGTTTAAGGTGAAGGTGAGGATTACGGTTAGGTTTAGGGTGAGGGTTAGGGAAAGAATTAGGGTGAGAGGGAGGGTTAGGGTTAGGGTGAGGGTTAGGTTTAATGTGACGTTAGGGTTAGGGTTAGGGTTAGTGTGAGGATAAGGGTTCGGGTGAGGGTTAGGGTGAGACTGAAGGTTAGGGTTAGCGTTACGGTTAAGGTGAAATTGAGGGTGAGGGTTAGGGTGAGGGTTAGGGTGAGGGTGAGGGTGAGGGTGTGTTTTACAATGTGGGTGAAGTTTAGGGTTAGGGTGATCGTTAAGGTGATGTTGAGTGTTAGGTTGAGAGTGAGTGTTAGGTTTAGGGTTAGGGTTAGGCGAAATGTGAGGATTAGGGTTAGAGTTATGGTTATGGTGAGGGTACGGGTTAGGGTGAGGTTTATGGTGAGGGTGAGGGTTAGGGTTAGCGTTAGGGTTAGGGTGAGGTTTAGGGTGGGGGTTAGGGTTAGGGTGAGGGTGCCTGTTAGGGTTAGGGTTAGGGTGAGGTTTAGGGTTAGGGTGAGGTCTAGGGATAAGGTTAGGGTTTGGGTGAGGGTCAGAGTTAGGGGTAGGGTTAGAGTTAGGGAGAGGGTGAGGGTTAGAGTTAGGTTTAGGATTAGGCATATGCTTAGGCTTAGGGTGAGGGTTAGGTTTAGGGTTAGGGTTATGTTGATTGTTAGGGTTAGGTTTAGGATGAGGGTTTGGCTGAGGGTAAGGTTTAGGGTTAGGGTGAGGCTTAGTGTTAGTGTGATGGTTAGGGTTAGGGTTTTGTTTACAGTGAGAGTGAGGGTTAGGGTTAGGTTTAGGGTGAGGTGAGCGATTGGTTGAGGGTTTGGGTTAGGTTTAGTATTAGGATGATGGTTACGGTGACGGTTAGTGTTAGGGTTAGGGTTTGGGTGAGGGTTAGGGTTAGGGTTAGAGTTAGGATGAGGGTGAGGTTGAGGGTTAGAGTTTGAATTAGGGTTAGGTTTAGGGTTATGCTGAGGGTGAGGTTGAGGGTGAGGGTGAGTTTTAGGGTTTGGGTGAGGGTTAGGGTTATGGTTAGGGTTAAGGTGAGGGTGAGGGTTAGGGTTAGGGTTAGGGTTAGGATGAGGGGTAGGCTGAGTGTTAGTTTTAGGCTTAGGGTGAGGGTAAGGGTTAGCGTGATGGTGAGGGATAGGTTTAGGCTTCAGTTTAGGGTTAGTGTGATGGTTAGGGTTAGGTTTATGCTGAGGGTGAAGGTTAAGGTGAGGGGTAGGTTTAGGGTTAATGTTAGGGTGAGGATTAGGGTTAGGGTGAGGGTAAGGGTGAGGGGTAGGTTTAGGTTTAGGGTTAGTGGGAGGGTAAGGGTTAGGGAGAAGGTTAAGGTGAGGGTGAGGATGAGGGTGAGGGTTAGTGTGAGGGTGATGGTTAGGGTTAGGTATAGAGTTAAGATGAGAGTGAGGGTGAGTATTACGTTTTGGATTAGGGTTAGGTTTATGTTTACTCTGAGGGTGAGGATAAGGGTGAGGGTGAGTTTGAGAGTTAGGGGTAGGTTTAGGGTTAATGTTAGGGTGAGGGATAGGGTTAGGGTTAGGGTTTGGATCAGGATTAGGCTGAGGGTTAGGATTAGTGTTAGGGTGAGGGTTATGGTGAGGGTGAGGGTTAGCGTTAGCTTAGGGATAGGGTGAGGGTTATGGTTAGGGATAGGGTTGGGTGAGGGAAAGTGTTAGGGTGAGGGTTAGTGTGGGGATGAAGGATATGGTTATGGTGAGGGTAAGGGATAGGGCTAGGGTTAGGGTGAGGGTTTTGGTTAGGGTTAGGTTTAGAGTGAGGGTGACGGTGAGGGTAAGGGATAGGTTTTGTATTAGGGTTAGGTTTAGGGTTAGGCTGAGGGTGACGTTGAGGGTGAGGGTGACGGTTAGGGTGACGGTTAGGTTTAGGGTTAGGATGAGGGTTAGGCTGAGGTTTAGGTTTAGGGTTCGGTAAGCGTAAGGGTTAGGGTGAGAGTGAGGGTTAGGCTTAGGCTTAGGGTTAGGGTGCCGGTTAGGGTGAGGTTTAGTGTTAGTGTTAGGGTTAGGGTTAGAGTGAGGGTTAGGGTGACGGTAAGGGTTAGGGTTAGGGTTAGGTTGATGGTGATGGATAATATTAAAGTGAGGTAAGGGTTAGGGCGAGGTTTAGGGTGAGGCAGAGGGTTAATATTAGCATTAGGGGTATGGTGAGGGTGAGGGTTAGGGTGAGGGTTAGAGTTAGGGTTAGGGATAGGGTGAAGATTAAGGTTAGGGATAGGTTTAGAGTGAGAGTTAGGCTGAGGGGTAGGGTTAGGGTTAGTGTTAGGGTGAGTGTTAGGGAGTGGGTTAATGTTAGGGTTAGGGTTAGGGTGAGGTTCAGGGTGAGGGTTAGGGTTAATGTGAGGGTTATTGAGAGGTTGAGGTTTAGGGTTAGCATTAGGGTTAGGCTTAGGATTAGGGTTAGGGTGAGGGTGAGGGCTAGTGTTAGTATTAGGGTTAGGGTTTGGGTTAGGGTGAGGATGAGGTTTAGAGTGAGGGTAAGGGTTAGGGCGAGGTTTAGGTTGAGGTTGTGGAATAATGTTAGCA
Organism: Dipodomys merriami; assembly: GCF_024711535.1. Taxonomy (NCBI): domain Eukaryota; kingdom Metazoa; phylum Chordata; class Mammalia; order Rodentia; family Heteromyidae; genus Dipodomys; species Dipodomys merriami. Next base: position 3,172,618 of record NW_027206579.1, read on the forward strand.
TTAGGGTTACTGGGAGGGTGAGGGTTAGGGTGAGTGTTATGGTTATGCTTAGGGATACAGTTTGGATTAGGGTTAGGGTTAGGTTTAGGGTGAGGTTAAGGCTGAGGTCTAGGTTTAGGTTTAGCGTTACGGTGAGGGTTAGGGTTAGTATGAGGGTTAGGATTAGGGTTAGGTTCAGGTTGAGGTTGATAGTGAGGGTAACGGTTATGTTGAGGGTTAGAGTGAGGTTGAGGTTTAGGGTTATCATCAGGGTTAGAGTGAGGGTTAGGGTTAGGCTTACGGTTAGGGTAAGGGTTAGGGTTAGGGTGAGGGTTAGGGTTAGGGTGATTTTTAGGGTGACAGTGAGGGTTAGGGTGAGGGTGAGGTTGAGCGTTAGGGTTAGGTTGAGGGTGAGGGTGAGTGTGAGGGTGACGGTTAGGGTTAGGTTTAGGGTGAGGATAAGGGTTAGGGTTAGCTTAGGGTTAGTGTAAGTGTTAGACTGAGGGTGAGGGTGAGGGTGAGGATTAGGGTTAGGTTTAGGGTGAGGGTTAGGGGTAGTGTGAGGGTTAGGTTGAGGTTGAGGGTCAGCGTGAGGTTGAGAATGACGTTAAGGGTGAGGGTTAGGGTTACGGTTATATTTAGGGTGAGGTGAGGGTGAGGGTTAGGGTTAGGGTGAGGGTTAGGGTGAGGATTAGGGTTAATGTTTCGGTTAGGGTAAGGGTGAGGGTAAGGATTACAGTGAGAGTTATTTTGAGGGTGAGTGTTAGGGTTAGGGTGAGGGTAAGGGTTAGGGTGAGGGTTATTGTGAGGGTTTGGGTTCGGGTTAGCATTAGGGTTAGTTTGAGGGTGAGGGTTTTGGTGAGGGTTAGGGTTACGGTTAGGGATAGGTTGAGGATTAGGGTTAGTGTGAGGGTTAGGGTCTGGGTAAGGGTTAGGGTTAGATTTAGGGCGAGGGTGAGGGTAAGCATTAGAATTAAGATTAGGTTTAGGGTTAGAGTAAGGTGAGATTGAGGGTGAGGGTTAGGGTTTGGGATAGAATTAGGGTGAGGGTGAGCGTGAGGTTTAGGTTTAAGATTAGGGTTAGGGTTATGGTGAGGGTTACGGTGAGGGTGAGAGTGAGGCTTAGGCTTAGAGTTAGGATGAAGGTTAGGTTTACAGTGAGGGCTACGGTGCGGGTGAGTTTTAGGGTGAGTGTGCGGGTGAGGTTGAGGGTTTTGGTTAGGTAAGGGTTATGTTTAGGGTTAGGGTGAGGATTAGGGTGAGGGTGAGGGTTAGGGTGAGGCTCAGGGTTAGGGTGAGAGTTAGGGTTACGGTGAGGGTTACGGTTATGGTTAGGTTGAGGCTGAGGGTTAGGTATAGGGTAAGGGTTAGGGTTAGTTTGAGGCTGAGGGTTAGGTATAGTGTAAGGGTTATGGTTAGTTTGAGGCTGAGGGTTAGGTATAGGGTAAGGGTTAGGGTTATGGTGAGGGTTAGGTTTAGGGTAAGTGTTAGGGTGAGGGTGAGGTTTAGGGTTAGGGTTAGGGATAGTGTAAGGTTTAGTGTTACAGTGAAGAGTTAGGATTAGGGTTACGGTGAGGGTGAGGGTTAGGGTTAGGGTTAGGGTGAGGTTGAGGGTGAGGGTTAGGGTGAGTGTGAGTGTGAGGGTTTCGGTTATGTAAGGGTTAGGGTTAGGGTTAGGGTGAGGATTAGGGTGAGGGTAAGGGTTATGGTTAGGGTCAGGTTTAGGGTGAGGTTAAGTGTTAGGGTCAGGGTGAGTGTGGGTGTGAGTGTGAGGGTGAAGATGAGGGTTTCGGTTAGGTAAGGTTTAGAGTTATGGTTAGGGTGAGGATTAGGGTGAGAGTGAGGTTTAGGGTGAGGTTAGTTGAGGCTCAGGGTTAGGGTGTGGGTGAGGATTCAGGTGAAGGTGAGGGTTCGGGTGAGTGTGAGAGTTAAAGTTAGGTTTAGGGTGAGGGTTAGGGTTGAGGTGAGGGTTAGGGTTAGGGTTAGGGTGAGGATGAGGATTCGGGTTCGGGTGAGTGTGAATGTTAGGGTGTTGGTGACGTTTAGGGTTAGGGTGAGGGTGATGCTGAGGGTTAGGGTTAGGGTTAGTTTGAGGATAAGGGTTAGGGTGAGGATTAGGGTGAGTGTGAGGGTTAGGGTTAGCATAAGGTTTAGGGTGAGGGTTAGGGTTAGGGTTAGGGTAAGGATTAGGGTTAGGTAAGGGTTAGGGTTAGGGTTAGGGTTAGTGTTAGGTTTAGTGTTAGTCTTAGGGTTAGGGTTAGGGTGAGGGTTAGGGTTAAGTTTAGGGTTAGGGTAAGGTTAGGGTTAGCATCAGGTTTTGGTTTAGGGTGATGTTTATGTTGACGGTGAGGGTTAGGGTGATGTTGAGGTTGAGCTCGAGGGTTAGTGTGAGGGTGATGGTTAGGTTTAGGGTGAGGGTAAGATTTAGGGTTAGGATTAGGGTTAGGGAAAGGGTTAGGCTGAGGGTGAGGGTGAGGTTAGGTAAGTGTTAGGGTTAGGTTTAGGGTGAGGATTAGGATGAGGGTGAGGGTTAGTGTTAGGTTGAGGGTTAGGGTTAGGGTTAGGGTGAGGGTTAGGGTGAGAGTTAGGGTTAAGGTTAGGATGAGGGTTAGGCTTAGTGTGAGTGTTCTGGTTAGGTTTAGGGTTAGTGTGAGGATAAGGGTTAGGGTGAGTGTTAGGTTGAGACTGATTGTTAGGGTTAGCATTAGGGTTAGTTTGAAGGTTAGAGTGGGGGTTAGGGTGAGGGATAGGTTTCGGGTTAGGGTTGGGTGAGGTTTAGGATGAGGGTAAGGGTTAGGTTTAGGGTGAGTGAGGGTGAGCGTAAGGGTTAGGGTTAGGGTCAGGGTTAGGGTGAGGGTGAGGTTTAGGGTTTGCATTAAGGTTAGGGTTAGGGTTAGGTTGAGTGTTAAGTTTAGGGTTAGGGTGCAGGTTAAGGTTAGGGTTAGAGTGAGGGTGAGGGTCAGGGTTAGGGTTTGGATTAGGTTTAGTGTTAGGGTGAGGCTGAAGGTGAGGCTGAGGGTGAGGGTGATGGTGAGGGTTAAGTTTAGGGTTAGATTTAGGGTGAGGGCTAGTGTGAGGGTGATGTTTTTGTTTGGGATAGGTCTAGAGTTAGGTTTAGCGTGAGGATTAGTGTGGGGGTGAGGTTTAAGGTGAGGGTTAGGTTTAGGGTTAGGGTGAGGGTTAGGGTTTGGGTGAGGGTTAGGGTTAGGGTGATGTTTAGGTTGAGGGTGAAGATGAGAGTGAGGGTTCGGGTGAGGGTTAGGTTTAGGGTGATGGTTAGTGTTAGGGTAACGGTTAGGTTTAGGGGGAGCGTAAGTGTTAGGATGACAGTTAGGGTGAGGGTGAGGGTTAAGTTTAGGTTTAGGATTAGGGTGAGTGTTAGGGTGAGGGTTAGTTTTAGGGTTAGCGTGAGGGTTAGGGTGAAGGTTAGGGTGAAGGTTAGGTTTAGGGTTTGGGTTAGGGTGAGGGTTGGGTGAGAAGGAGTAGGGTGACGGTTAGGGAGAAGGTGAGGGATAGGGTTATGGTGAGGGTAAGATTTAGGCTGAGGCTTAGGTTGAGAATGAGCATTTGTGTTAGCATCAGGGTTGGGTTGAGGGTGAGTGTTAGTGTTAGGCTGAGGGGTAGTTTTAGGGTTAGGGTAAGGGTTAGGGTTAGGGTTAGGGTTAGGGTTAGGTTAAGGGTTAGGGTGTGGGTGAGGGTGAGGGTTCAGGCTAGACTTAGGGTGAGGATGAGGGTTAGGTTTAGGGTTAGGGTGAGTGTGAGTGTGAGGGTTAGGTTTAGGATTAGGGTTAGGGTTAGGCTGAGGTTGAGGTTATGATTGAGGGTGAGGTCTAGGGTTAGGGGTAGAGGTAAAGTTAGGGTTAGATTTAGGCTTAGTATTAGGGTTAGGGTTAGCATTAGGCTGAGGTTGAGGGTGAGGGTGAGGGTGAAGGTGATGTTTAGGGTTAGGGGTAGGGGTAGAGTTAGGGTTAGGTTGAGCGGTAGGATGAGGGTGAGGGTTAGGGTTAGCGTTAGTTTTAGGGTGAGGTTTAGGGTGAGATTTGAGTGTTAGGGTTAGGGTTAGGGTGAGCGTGTGGGTTAGGGTTAGTGTGAGGTTGAGGATCTGTGTTAGGGTTAAGGTTAGGCTTAGATTTAGGATGAGGGTGATGGTGAGGGTTAGAATTAGGATTAGGGTTAGGGTTAGAATTAGGTGAGAGTGAGGATGAGGGTGAGGGTTTGGGTTAGAATTAGGGTGAGGGTGAGCATAAGGGTTAGGGTTAGGATTAGGGTTAGAATTATGGTTAGGGTTAGGGTGAGAGTGAGGGTGAGGCTTAGGTTTAGGATTAGGGTTAGGGTTAGTGTGAGGATCAGGGTTAGGGTGAGAATTAGGGTGAGGGTGAGAAGGAGGTTGAGGGTTAGGGTGAGCTTTAAGGTTAGGGTTAGGGTGAGGGTTAGGGTGAGTTTTAGGGTAATGGTGAAGGTTAGGGTTAGGGTTAGGTTGAGGCTAAGGTTTAGGCTGAGGGTTAGGGTAGGTTTAGGGTGAGGATTAGGTTTAGGGTGAGGGCTTTGGTGAAGGTGAGTGTTAAGGTGAGTGTGAGGGTGAGGTTGAGGGTTTTGGTTAGGTAAGGGTTACGGTTAGGGTTAGGGTGAGGATTAGGGTGAGGATGAGGTTTAGGTTGAGTTTTAGGTTGAGTGTGAGGGTTAGGGTGAGGGTGAGGGTGAGGGAGAGCATGAGGGTGCGGGTGAGCGTGAGAGTTCGGGTGAGGTTGAGGGCTGGGGTGTGTGTCAGGTTTAGGTTTAGGGTGAGGGTTAGGGTGACGGTGAGGGTTAGGGTGAGGGTGAGGTTTAGGATTGGGGTTAGGGTGAGGGATAGGTTTAGGGTGAGTGTTAGGGTGAGGGGTAGGGTTAGGGTTAGGAAGAGGGTTAGGGTTAGGGTGAAGGTTAGGGTTCGTTTGAGGGTTAGGGTGAAGGTGAGTTTGAGGTTGAGGGTTAGGGTGAGGGTGATGGTGACGGTGAGGGTTAGGGTTAGGATTCGAGTTAGGGTTAGGTTGAGAGTTAGGGTTAGGGTTAGGTTTAGGATGAGGGTGAGGGTGAGGGTGAGGGTTAGGGTTAGGGTTAGGTTTAGGATTAGGTTTACGTTTAGGGTAAGGGTTAGGGTTAGGGTTAGGGTGAGGGTTAGGGTTAGGGTTATGTTTAGAGTGAGGGTTAGGCTTAGAATTAGGACGAGGGTGAGGGTTAGGTTGAGGGGTAGGGTTAGGGATAGGGTAAGGGTTAGGTTTAAGGTGAGGGTTAGGTTTAGGGTTAGGGTTAGTGTGAGGGTGATGGTGAGGGTTAGGGTGAGGGTTAGGGTAAGGGTTAGGTTTAGGGTGAGGATTAGTTTTAGGTTTAGGTTTAGGGTGAGGGTGATGCTGAGGGTTAGGTTTAGGGTTAGTGTGAGGATAAGGGTTAGGGTGAGGATTAGGGTGAGGGTGAGTGTTAGGATTAGCATAAGGTTTAGGGTGAGGGTTAGGGTTAGTGTTAGTGTTAGGGTTAGGGTAAAGGTTAGTGTTAGGCTTAGGATTAGGGTTATGGTTAGGGTTAGGGTCAGGGTTAGGCTTAGGGTTTGAGTTAGGGTGAGGGTTAGGGTTAAGTTTAGGGTTAGGGTAAGGTTAGGGTTAGCGTTATGGTTATTGTTAGGGTGATGTTTAGGATGATGTTGAGGGTTAGGGTGAGGGTGAGATTGAGCGTGAGAGTTAGGGTGAGGGTGAGTTGGAGGGTGACAGTGAGGGTTAGGGTTAGGTTTAGGGTGAGAATAAGAGTTATTGTTAGGATTAGGTTTAGGGTAAGGGTTAGGCTGAAGGTAGGGTGAGGGTGAGGTTTTCGGTTAGGGAAGGGTTAGGGTTAGGTTTAGGGTGAGAATAAGAGTTATTGTTAGGATTAGGTTTAGGGTAAGGGTTAGGCTGAAGGTAGGGTGAGGGTGAGGTTTTCGGTTAGGGAAGGGTTAGGGTTAGGTTTAGGGTGTGGATTAGGGTCAGGGTGAGGGTTAGGGTTAGAGTTAGGGTTAGGGTGAGGGTTAAGCTTAAGGTTAGGATGAGGGTTAGGCTTACTGTGAGAGTTACGGTTAGGGTTAGGGTTAGTGTGAGTGTAAGTGGTAGGATGAGTGTTAGGTTGAGACTGAGAGTTAGGGTTAGAGTTAGGGTTAGGGTGAAGGTTAAGTTGGGGGATAGGGTTCTGGTTAGGTTTGGGTGAGGGTTAGGGTGAGCGTAAGGGTTAGTGTGAGGGTTAGGTTGAGGGTGAGGGATAGGGTTATGGTGAGGGTAAGGGTTAGGTTTAGGGTGAGAGTGAGGGTGGGGGTAAGGTAAGGGTTAGGGTCAGGGTTAGGGTTAGGCTGAGGCTTATGTTGCGAATGAGCATTTGTGTTAGCATCAGTGTTGGTGTGAGGGTGAGGGTTAGGGTTAGGCTGAGGGGTAGTTTTAGGGTTGGGTGAGGGTTAGGGTTAGGGTTAGGGTTAGGGTGAGATTAATGGTTAGGGTGTGGGTGAGTGTGAGGTTTAGGGTTAGCCTTAGGGTGAGTGTGAGGTTTAGGGTTAGGGTTAGAGTGAGTGTGAGTGTGAGGGTTAGGTTTAGGATTAGAGTTAGGGTTAGGATTAGGCTGAGGTTGAGGGTGAGGGTGAGGGTGAAGTTGAGGTTTAGGGTTAGGGTTAGGGTTAGAGTTAGATTTAGGTTGTGCGCTAGGATGAGGATGAGGGTTAGGGTTAGTGTTAGGGTGAGGTTTTTGGTGAGGGTTGAGTGTTAGGGTTAGGGTTAGGGTGAGGGTGAGGGTTAGGGTTAGGGTGAGGGTGAGGATTAGGAATAGGGTGGGGGTTAGAGTTACAGTGAGGGTGAGGGTGAGGGTGAAGGTTAGGATTATGTTTAGGGTTAGGGAAAGGGTGAGGGTGAGGGTTAGAGTGTTTTTGAGGGTTAGGGATAGGGTTAGGATTAGTTTTAGGGTGAGGGTTAGGGTTAGGATTAGGGTTAGGATGAGGGTTAGCGTAAGGGATAGGGTTAGTGTTAGGCTGAATGTTAGGATTAGGGTGAGGGTTAGGGTAAGGGTAAGGGATAGGGTTAGGGTGAGGTTAAGAATTAGGGAGAGGGTGAGGGTTAGCGTTAGGGTTAGGTTGAGGCTTAGGGTTATGGTTAGGGTTAGGGTGAGGGTTAGGGTTAGGGTAAGTGTGAGGTTTAGGTTAAGGTTGAGGGTGAGGGTGAGTGTAAAATTTAGGTTGTGGGTTAGGGTTTGGTTTAGGGTGAGGGTTAGTGTTAAGGTGAGGGTTAGTGTGAGGGTGAGATTGAGGTTATGGTTTAGGGTGAGGGTTAGGGGTAGGATGAGGGTTATGGTGAGGGGTAGGGTTAGTGTTAGGGAGAGGGTTAGGGTTTGTGTGAGGGTTAGGGTTACGGTTAGAGTCAGGTTTAGTATGAGGATAAAATTTAGGGTGAGGTTTAGGGTTAGGGTTAGGGTTAGGGTTAAGGTTAGGGTTAGGGTTAGGTTTAGGGTAAGTGTTAGGGTTAGGGTGAATGTGAGGTTTAGGGTGAGGGATAGGGTTAGGGTTAGGGTAAGGGTTAGATTTAGGGTGAGTATTAGGTTTAGGGTTAGGGTTAGGGTGAGGGTGAGGATTAGGGTTAGGTTGAGGGTGAGGGTGAGTTTTAGGGTTAGGGTTACAGTTAGGGTGAGGATTAGGTTTAGGTTTATAGTTGGGGTAAGAGTTAGGGTTAGGTTGAGGGTTAGGTTTAGGGTTACGGTTAGGGTGAGGGTGAGTCTGGGGGTTAGGGTTAGTGTGAGGATAAGGGTTAGGGTGAGGATTAGGGTGAGGTTGAGGGTTAGGGTTAGCATTAGGGTTAGGGTGAAGGTTAGGGTTAGTTTTAGTTTAAGGGTTAGGGTTAGGGTTAGGGTAAGGGTTAGGTTTAGGCTTAGGGTTAGGGTTAGCATTAGGGTGAGGGTGAGGCTTAGGGATAGTGTTAGGTGAGGGTTAGGGTTAGGCTTAGGGTTAGGGTAAGGGTTAGGGTTAGGGTGAGGGGGATTTTTAGGGTGACGGTGAGGGTTAGGGTGAGGGTGAGCTTGAGCATGAGGGTTAGGTTGAGTGTGAGTGTGAGTGTGAGGGTGACGATGAGGGTTATGCTTAAGGCTAGGTTTAGGGTGAGAGTAAGGTTTAGGGTTAGGATTAGGGTTAGTGTAAGGGTTAGGCTGAGAGTGAGGGTTAGGGTTAGGGTGATTTTTAGGTTGACGGTGAGGGTTAGGGTGAGGGAGAGCTTGAGCATGAGGGTTAGGTTGACTGTGAGTGTGAGTGTGAGTGTGACGATGAGGGTTAGGGTTAAGGTTAAGTTTAGGGTGAGGGTAAGGGTTAGGGTTGGTATTAGGTTAGTGTAAGGGTTAGGCTGAGGGTGAGGCTGAGGGTTAGGGTTAGGGTTAGGGTGAGGGTTAGGGGTAGTGTGAGGGTTAGGTTGAGGGTGAGTTTGAGGGTCAGGGTGAGGTTGAGGGTGACGTTGAGGGTGAGGGATAGGGTTAGGGTTATGGTTAGGGTGAGGGTGAGGGTGAGGTTTAGGGTTAGGGTTGGTGTTATTGTTATGGTTAGGGTTTTAGGGTTAGGATTAGTGTGAGAGCGAGGGTGAGGGTTAAGTTTAGAGTTATGGTTAGGGTGAGGGTGAGAGTGAGGGTTAGGGTTAGGGTTATGGTGAGGGGTAGGGTGAGGGGTAGGATTAGGGTTAGGGTGAGGGTTTGCATTAATGTGAGGATTAGGGTTAGGGTTTTGGTTAGTGTGAGGATAAGGGTTATGGTGAGGTTTAGGGTGGGAGTGAGAGTTAGGGTTAGCTTTAGGGTTAGGGTGAGGGTTAGGGTGAGGTTTAAGGTGAGGGTTTGGGTTAGTATGAGGGTGAGGTTGATAGTTCGGATTAGGGTGAAGGTTAGGGTTAGGGTGAGGTATAGGGTATGGTTAAGGTGAGGGTTCGGGTTCAGGAGAGGTTGAGTTTTAGGGTGAGAGTGATGGTTCGGGTTCGGGTGAGGGTTAAGGTGACAGTGATGGTTAGGGTGATGTTCAGGCTTAGGGTTACTGTGAGGATTAGGGTGAGTGTTATTGTTAGGGTTAGGGTGAGTGTAAGTTTTAGGGTGAGGGTTAGGGTGAGGTTGTGGTTTATGTTTAGGTTGAGGGTTAGGTTGAACGTTAGCGTGAGGGTTAGGTTTAGGTTTAGGGATAGGGTGAGGGTTAGGTTGAGGTTTAGTGTTAGTGTTAGGGTGAGGGTTATGGTTATGGTAAGGGTTACAGTGCGGTTTAGGGTGAGAGTGAGGGTTACATATAGTATTAGGGTTAAGGTTAGGTTTAGGGTGAGTCTTAAGGTTAGGGTTATGTTGAGGGTGATTGTTAGGGTTAGCATTAGAGATAGGGTTAATGTGACGGTGAGGGTTAGGGTTAGGGTTAGGGTTAGGATTAGGTGAGGGCTAGGATTATGGTTAGGGTAAGCTTTAGGTTTAGGGTGAGGGTAAGGGTGAGGGTTAGGTGTAGGATTAGGCTTAGGTATAGGGTTAGGCTTAAGGTGACGGTGAGGGTGAATGTCAGAGGTAGGTTTAGGGTGAGGGTTAAGGTTATGGTTACGGTTAGGGTGAGGGTGAGGGTGAAGGTTAGGGTGAGGTTGAGGGTGAGGTTGAGGGTGAGGGTTCGGGTTAGGGTTTGGGTGACAGTTAGGGTTAGGTTTAATGTTAGGGTGAGGGTTAGAGTTAGGGTTAGGTTTAGGAGGAGGGTTAGGCTGAGGGTTAGGGTTAGGGTTAGAGTGAGCATAAGGTATATGATGATGGTGAGGGTTAGGTTTAGGATTAGGTTTAGGGTTAGCATGAGGGTTAGGGATAGGGTTAGGATTAGGGTGAGGGTTTTGGTTAGGGTTAGGTTTAGAGCTAAGATGAGGTTGAGGGTGAGGGTTAGGGTTTAAATTAGGGTTAGGGATAAGGTTAGGCTGAGGGTGAGGTTGAGGGTGAGGGTGAGGGTTAGGGTTAATATGAGGGTTAGGTTTATGGTTAGTGTTAAGGTTAGGGTGAGGGGTAGGGTTAGGGTTAGGGTTAGGATGAGGGTTAGGCTGAGAGTTAGGGTTCGTGTGAGGGTAAGAGTTAGGGTGAGGGTTAGGGTGAGGGTTAGGATTATTGTTGTTGTTAGGTTTAGTGTTATGTTGAGTGTGAGGTTGCGGGTGAGGGTTAGGGTTAGGGTTAGGGTGAGGTTTAGGGTTAGTGTTAGAGTTAGGGTAAGGGTGAGGGTGAGGTTTAGGGTTAGAGTTAGGGTTAGTGTTAGGTTTAGGCTTACCGTTAGGCTAAGGATGAAGGTGGGGGTGAGGATTAGGGTTAGGTTTAGGGTTAGGATTAGAGTTAGGGTTAGGGTTAGGGTTCGGGTTAATGTTAGTGTTATGGTTAGGGCTAAGTTTGCGGTGAGGGTGACGCTGAGGATGGTTTATGGTTAGGGTTAGGTTTAGGGTTAGGGTTAGGGTTAGTGTTATGGTTAGGGTTAGGTTTAGAGTTACAGTGAGGGTGAGGGTGAGTGTTAGGTTTAGGGTGGGGTTTACGGTGAGGTTTAGGTTTAGGGTTAGGTTGAGGTTGAGGTTGAGGTTTAGGGTTAGAGTAAGGGTTAGTGGGAGGGTTAGGGTGAGGGTTAGGTTTAGGGTTAGTGTTAGACTTAGGGTGAGGTTGAGGTTAGGTTGGGGTTTAGGGATAGGTTTAGGGTTAGGCTTAGGATTAGGGTTAGGCTGAGGGTGAGTGTGGGGGTGAGGGTTAGTGTTACAGTGAGGGTGAGGATTAGGATTAGGGTTAGGGTTAGGATGAGGGTTAGGTATAGGGTTAGGGTTAGGGTTTGGTTTAGGGTGAGGGTTAGTGTTAGGGTTAGGGTTAGGCTTAGGCTTAGGGTTAGGCTGATGGTGAGTGTGGTGATGAGATTAGGTTAGTCTGATGGTTAGGATTATGGTTACTTTGAGGATTAGGATGAGGGTTAGGGTTAGGTTTAGGGTTACGGTGTGGGCTAAGGTGAGGATGAGGGTTAGGGTGAGGGTTAGGTTTAGGATTAGGGTTAGGCTGAGGCTGAGGGTGAGGATGAGGGTTAGGGTTAGCATGATGGTTAGGGTTAGGGTTAGGGTGAGGGTTAGGATGAGGGTTAGGGTTAGGGTGAGGGTTACAATAAGGGTGAGGGTTAGGATTAGTATGAGGATTAGGGTTAGGTTTAGGGTGAGGGTGAGGCTTTGATTGAGGGTTAGGGTTATGTTGAGTGTTATGGTTAGGGTGAGGGTTAGGTTTAGGGTTAGGGTTAGTGTTAGGGTTAAGGTTAGGGTTACAGTTACGGTGAGGATGAGGGTGAAGGTTAGGTTTAGGGTTAGGGTGAGTTTTAGGTTTAGGGTTAGGGTTAGAGTTAGGCTTAGGGTGAGGGTGAGGTTTAGGGTTAGAGTTAGGGTGATTGTTAGGGTTAGGTTTAGGGTGCGGGTTAGGGTGAGGTTTAGACTTTGGGTTAGGTTTAGGGTTAGGAATAGGCTTAGGCCCAGCGTGAGGGTGAGGGTTAGGTTTAGGGTTAGGGTGAGGGTTAGGGGGATGTTTAGGGTGAGGTTTAGTGTTAGGGTTATGTTGAGGATGAGGGTTAGAGTTAGAGTGAGTGTTAGTGAGAGGGTTAGGGAGAGGGTTAGGTTTAGGTTTAGTGTTAGTCTTAGGGTGTGGGTGAGGTTTAGGTTGTGGTTTAAGGATAGAGTTAGGGTTAGCATTAGGCTTAGGGTGAGGGTTAGTGTGAGGGTTAGGGTTAGGTTTTAGGCTCTGGCTAAGGGTTAGGCTGAGGGAGAGGGTGGGTGTGAGGGTTAGTGTTACGGTGAGTGGGAGAATTAGGGTTAGGGTGAGGGTTATGATGAGGGTTAGGGTTAGGGTTAGGGTTTGGTTTAGGGTGAGGGTGAGGGTGAGGATTAGGGTTAGGGTTAGGGTTAGTGTTAGGGTGAGGGCTAGGGTGAGGGTGAGGGTTAGGTTTAGGGTTAGTGTTAGGATGAGGGTAAGTATTAGGGTGAGGGTTAGTGTTAGGGTGAGGGTTATAGTTAGGGTGAGGGTTAGGGTTTAGTGTTAGGGTTATTGTTATTGTTAGGTTTAGGTTTACTTTGAGGGTAAGGGTGAGCATGAGGTTTAGGCTTAGGCTTAGGGTGAGGTTTAGGGTTTGGATTAGGGTAAGATTTAGGGTTAGGGTTAGGGTTTGGGTTAGGGTGACGGTGAGGGTGAGGATTATGGTTAGGGTTAGTGTTAGGGTTAGGTTTAGTTTTAGGGTTAGTTTTAGAGTTATTGTTAATGTGAGGATTAGGTTTAGGGTTGGGCTTAGTTTTAGCCTGAGGTTGAGGTTGAGGGTGAGGTTTAGGGTTAGGGTGAGTGTTAGGTTTAGGGTTAGTTTGAGGGTTAGGATGAGGGTTAGGGTTAGGATTAGGTTGAGGGTAAGAGCTGGGGTGCCAGTTAATGTGAGTGTTAGGGTTAGGGATAGGGTTAGGTTTAGGATTAGTGTTAGGTTGAGAGTGAGTGTGAGGGTTAGGGTTAGGGTTAGGGTTAGGGTTATGTTTAGGGTTAGGTTTTGGTTTAGGGTGATGGTGAGGATTAGGGTTAGGGTTAGGTTTAGGGTTACAGTGTGGGTTAGAGTTAGGGTTAGGAATAGGCTTAGGCTTAGGGTTAGGCTGATGGTGAGGGTGGGGATGAGGATTAGGTTTAGAGTGATGGTTAGGGTTATGGTTACATTGAGGGTTAGGATGAGGGTTAGGGTTAGCATTAGGGTTACGGTGAGGGCTAAGATGAGGGTGAATGTTAGGGTTAGGGTTAGGCTTAGGATTAGGTTTAGGTTGAGCCTGAGGCTGAGGGTGAGTGTTAGGGTAGGCTGATTGTTAGGTTTACGGTTAGGGTGACAGTTAGGATGAGGGTTAGGGTTAGGGTGAGTGTTAGGGTGAGGGTGACGGTCAGTTTGAATGTGAGGGTTAGGGTTAGGGTGAGAGTTACGGGAAAGTTGAGGGTTAGTGTTAGGGTGAGGTTTAGGGTGAGGGTTAGGGTTAGGGTTAGGGTGAGGGTGAGTGTTAGATTGAGGGATAGAATTATGTTGAGGGTTATGGTTAGGGTGAGGGTTAGTGTTAGGGTTATTTTTAGTGTTAGGGTTAGGGATACGGTTACGGTGAAGGTGAGGTGTAGGGTTAGGGTTAGGGTGAGGTTTAGGTTTAGGGTTAGAGTTAGGGTGAGGGTGTGGTTTAGGGTTAGAGTTAAGGTTAGTGTTAGGTTTAGGTTTAGACTTAGGCTTCGGGTTAGGCTGATGGTGAGGGTGGGGATGAGGTTTATGTTTAGAGTGATGGTTAGGGTTAAGGTTACGTTGAGGGTTAGGATGAGGGTTTGGGTTAGGATTAGGGTTACGGTGTGGGCGAAGGTGAGGGTGAGGGTTAGGGCTAGGTTTAGGCTTAGGATTAGGGTTAGGTTGAGGCTGAGGGTGAGGATGAGGATTAGGGTTAGGTTGATGGTTAGGGTTATGGTTAGGGTGAGGGTTAGGATGAGGGTTAGGTTTAGGGTGAGGGTTTGTTGAGGGTGAAGGTAAGTGTAAAGGTGAGGGTTAGGTTTAGGGTGAGGGTTAGTGTTAGATTGAGGGCTAGGGTTATGTTGAGGTTTATATTTAGGGTGAGGGTTAGGTTTAGGGTTAGAGTTATTGTTAGGGTTATGTTTACGGTGAGGGTGAGGGTTAGGGTTAGGGTTACGGTGAGGTTTAGGATTAGGGTTAGTGTTAGAGTTAGGCTTAGGGTGAGGGTTAGATGTAGGGTTAGTTAGGTTTAGTGTTAGGAATAGGGTGAGGGTGAGGGTTATGGTGAGAGTTAGAGTTCGATTTAGGCTGAGGCTTAGGTTTAAGCTGAGCGTGAGGGTGAGGGTTAGGGTTAGGGTTAGGGTGAGGGTTAGGGTTAGGTTTAGGGGGAGGGTTAGGATGAGGTTTAGGGTTAGGGTTAGGGTTAGGCTTAGGTTTATGTTTAGCGTTAGGGTTAGGTTTAGGATTAGGTTAGAGTTAGGGTGAGGATTAAGTTTAGGGTTTGGGTTGGGGTGAGGGTGAGAGTGAGGATTATGGTTGGGGTTAATTTTAGGGTTAGGTTTAGGTTTAGGTTTAGGGTTAGGGTTACATTGAGGGCTAGGGTGAGGGTTATTGTTACTGTTTTGGTTAGGGTTAAGTTTGCGGTGAGGGTGAGGCTGAGGGTGAGGGTTATGGTTAATGTTAGGGTTAGGGTTAGGGTTAGTGTTATTGTTAGGGTTAGGGTTAGAGTTACGGTGAGGGTGAGAGTGAGGGTGAGGGTGAGGGTTAGGGTGAGGTTTAGGGTTAGGGTTAGGGTAAGGGTTAGGGTGCTGGTGAGGTTTCGGATTAGATTTAAGGTTAGGGGGAGGGTTAGGGGGAGGGTTAGGTTTAGGTTTAGTGTTAGCATTAGGGTGAGGGTGAGTGTTAGGTTGAGGTTTAGGGATAGGGTTAGGATTAGGGTTAGGGTGAGGGTGAGTGTGAGGGTTAGGGTTAGGGTTAGGCTTAGGCTTAGGGTTAGGCTGAGGGTGAAGGTGGGGGTGAGTATTAGGGTTAGGGTGATGGTTAGGGTTAAGGTTAGTGTTATTGTTAGGGTTAGGGTTAGATTTACAGTGAGGGTGAGGGTGCGGGTGAGGGTTAGGTTTAGGGTTAGGTTGAGGTTTAGGATTAGGGTTAGACAAAGGGTTAGGGTGAGGGTGAGGTTTAGGATTAGAGTTAGGGTTAGTGTTAGGGTTAGGCTGAGTGTGTGTGAGGGGGTGAGGATTAGGGTTTGGGTTTGGGTTTGGGTTAGAGATAGGGTTAGGTTTAGGGTTATTATTAGTGTTATGGTTAGTGTTAAGTTTGCAATGAGGGTGAGGCTGAGGGTGAGGTTTATGATTAGGGTTAGGTTTAGGGTCCGTGTTATTGTTAGGGTTAGGGTTAGAGTTATGGTGAGGGTGAGGGTGAGGGTGAGGGTGCAGGTTAGGGTTAGGGTGAGGAATAGTTTTAGGTTAAGTGTTAGGGTTAGGTTGAGGGTGAAGTTTAGGGTTAGAGTGACGGTTAGTGGGAGGGTTAGCTTGAGGGTTAGTTTTAGGGTTTGTGGTTGTCTTAGGGTGAGGCTGAGGGTTAGGTTAAGGTTTAGGGATAGGGTTAGGGTTAGGATTAGGGTTAGGGTGAGGGTGAGTGTGAGGGTTAGTCTTAGGTTTAGGCTTAGGCTTAGGTTTAGGCTGAGGGTGAGGGTGAGGGTTAATATTAGGGTGATGTTTAGGATTAAGGTTAGGGTGAGGGTTAAGATGATGGTTAGTGTTAGGGTTATTAGGGTGAGGGTGACGGTAAGCATAATGGTGAGGGTTAGGGTTAGGTTGAGGGTTACACCAAGGTTGAGTGTTAGGGTTAGGGTGAGTGTTAGGGTGAGGGTGAGGGTGAGGGCTAGATTTAGGGTTAGGATTATGTTGAGGGTTATGGTTAGGGTGAGGGTTAGGTTTAGGGTTAGGGTCATTGTTAGGGTTAGGATTTGGGTTAGAGTTAGGGTGAGTGTTAGAGTTCGGATTAGGTTTAGGCTTAGGCTTAGGCCAAGCGTGAGGGTGAGGGTTAGGGTTAGGGTTAGGGTGAGGGTTAGGGTTAGGTTTAGGGTGAGAGTTAGGATAAGTTTTAGGGTTAGGGTTAGGCTTAGGTTTAGGGTTACCGTGAGGGTTAGGGTTAGGATTAGGGTTAGGGTTAGGGTTATTGTTATTGTTATTGTTATGGTTAGAGTTAAGTTTGGGGTGAGTTTGAGGATGAGGGTGAGGGTTATGGTTAGTGTTAGGGTTGTGGTTAGGGTTAGGGTTAGTGTTATTGTTAGGGTTACGGTTAGAGTTATGTTGAGTGTGAGGGTGAGGGTTAGAGTGAGTTTTAGGGTGAGGATTAGGGTTAGGGTTAGGTTTAGAGTGATGATGAGGTTTAGGGTTAGATTTAGGGTTAGGAGAACGGTTAGGGTGAGGGTTAGGTTTAGGGTTAGTGTTAGTCTTAGGGTGAGGGTTAGGTTGCGGTTTAGGGATAGGGTTAGGGTGGGATTAGGGTTAGGGTGAGGGTGAATGTGAGGGTTAGGGTGAGGGTTAGGGTTAGGGTTAGGGTAAGGTTTAGGGTGAGGCTGAGGGTGAGTGTCAGCATTAGATTTAGGGTGAGGTTTACGGTAATGGTTAGGGTTAGGTTGAGGGTGAGGGTGAAGGTTAGGGTGAGAGTGAGGGTGAGGTTTTGTGTGAGGGTGAGGGTTAGGTTTTGGGTTAGGTTTAGGGATAAGTTTAGGGTGAGGGTTATTGTAAGTGTTAGGGTAAGGATGAGGGTTAGGGTGAGGGTTAGGGTGAGGTTAAGGGTTAGGGTGAGGGTGAGGGTTAGTTTTAGGATTAGGGTACGGTTTAGGGTGAGGGTTTGGGATAGGGTTAGGATTAGGGTGAGGGTTTTGGTTAGGGATAGGTTTAGAGTTAGGGTGAGGGTGAGGGTGAGGGTTAGTGTTTAGATTAGGTTTAGGGTTAGGGTTAGGCTGAGGGTGAGGTTGAGGCTGAGAGTGAGGGTTAGGATTAATGTGAGTGTTAGCGTGATGGTTAGGGTAAGGGTTAGGGTTAGGGTTAGGATGAGGGTTAGGTTGAGGGTTACCGTTAGGGTTCGGGTGAGGGTAAGGTTTAGGGTGAGGTTTAAGGTGAAGGTTAGGCTTATTGTTAGGCTTAGGTTTAGGGTGAGGGTTAGGGTGAGGGTTAGTGTTAGGGTTAGGGTTAGCGTTAGGGTGAGGGTTAGGGTGTTGGTAAGGGTTAGAGTGAGGGTTAGGGTTAGGGTGAGGGTTAGGAATAGCATTAGGGTTAGCGTTAGGGTGAGGGTTAGGGAGTTGGTAAGGGTTAGAGTGATAGTTAGGGTGAGGGTGAGGGTTAGGGATAGCATTAGGGTTAGGGTTAGGGTTAGGGTGAGTTTAGGGTTAGGGTTAGGGATAGCATGAGGGTTATGATTAGGGATAGGGTGAGGGTTAGGCTTAGGGTGAGGGTGAGGGTTAGGGTTAATGTGAGAATTAGGGTTAGACTTAGGGTTAGTGTGAGGATAAGGGTAAGGGTGAGGGTTAGGGTGAGAGTGAGGTTTAGGGTTAGCATTAGTGTTAGGGTTATGGTTAGGGTGAGGTTTAGGATCAGGGTTATGGTTAGGGTGAGGGTTAGAGTCAGGTTTAGGGTGAGAGTTAGGGTTAGGTTGAGGTTTAGGGTAGGGTTAGGGTGAGGGGTAGGTTTCGGGAGAGGGTGAGTTTTAGGGTGTGGTTGACGGTTAGGGTTAGGGTGAGGTTTTAGGTGAGGGTGAGGGTTAGGGTGAGGGTGAGGGTTAGGGTTACGGTGAGGATTAGTGTTAGGGTTACGGTTAGGGTTATGGTGAGGGTAAGGGTTATGATGAGGTTTAGGGTGAAGGTGAAGTTTAGGGATAGCGTGATATTTAGGGTTCGGGTTACTGTTAGGGTTAGGATCCAGGTTAGGTTAGGTGAGGGTGAAGGTTAGTGTTAGGATTAGGGTTAGGTTTAGGATGAGGGTATGTTTTAGGGTGAGCGTTAGGGTGAGGGTGAGGGTGAGGGTTAGGTTATGGGTTAGGGTGAGCATTAGGGTGAGGGTTAGGTTTAGGTTTAGTGGTAGGGTGAGGGTTAGGGTGAGGTTTAGTGTTAGTGTTAAGGATAGGGTTAGGGTGAGGTTTAGGGTAAGGGTTAGAGTGAGGTTTAGGGTGAGGTTGAGAGTTAGGGATAGCATTAGGGTTAATGGTAGGTTTAGAGTGAGGGTTAGGGTTAGGCTTAGTGTTACGGTTATGGTGAGGTTTAGGGTTATGGTTATGGTGAGGGTTAGGTTTAAGGTTAGGGTAAGGTTTAAGTTTAGAGTGAGGGTGAGAGTGAGAGTTAGGTTTAGGATTACGTTTTAGTGTAGGGTTAGGCATAGGGTGAGGGTGAGTGTCAGAGTTAGGTTTAGTGTGAGGGTTAGGTTTATGATTATGGTTAGGGTGAGGGTGAGCGTGAGGGTTAGGGTGAGGGTGAGGGTGAGGTTGAGGATGAGGTTGAGGGTTAGGGTATGGTTGAGGGTTAGGTTTAGGGTTAAAGATAGGGTGTGGGTTAGAGTTAGGATTAGGGTTAGGATGAAGATTAGGCTGAGGGTTAAGTTTAGGTTTAGGATGAGGGTTAGGGTTAGGGTTAGGGTGAGTCTGAGGGTTAGGGTTAGCATTAGGGTGAGGGTGAGGGTGAGGGTTAAGTTTAGGTTTAGGGTTAGGGTTAAGATTAGGGTGAGGGTGAGGTTTAGGTTTAGAGTTAGGTTTACGGTTAGATTTACTGGGAGTGTTAGGGTTAGGTTTAGTGTTACAGTTATGGTTATGGTGAGTGCAAGTGTGAGGGTGAGGTTTAGGGTTAGGGTTAGGCTTAGGTTTCAGCTGAGGGTTAGGGTGAGGGTTAGGGTTAGGTTAAGGATTAGTGTTAAGATTAGAGTTAGGGTGAGGGTTATGTTTAGGGTTAGGTTAGTGTTAGGTTGAGGATTAGGGTTAGGATTAGGGTTAGGGAGAGGACAAGGGTTAGGGTGAGGGTGAGGGTGAGGATGAGGGTTAGGGTTATGGTGAGGGTGAGGGTTAGGGTTAGGGTGAGTGTTAGGGGTAGGATGAGTGTTAGGGTGAGCGTAAGGATTAGGATGAGGGTTACGGTTACAATTATTGTTACTGTTATGGTTATGTTTACGTTTGCAGTGAGGGTGAGACTGAGGGTGAGGTTAGGGCTAGGATTAGTGTTAGGGTTAGGTTTAGGGTTAGGATTAGTGTTATTGTTAGGGTTAGGGTTAGAGTAACAGTGAGGGTGTGGGTGAGGGTACAGTTGAGGTTAGGCTTACGGTTAGGGTGAGGTGAGGGTTAGGGTTAGGATGAGTGTGAGGTTTAGAGTTAGAGTTAGTGTTAGTGGGAGCGTTAGGGTTAGGGTTAGTGTTAGGGTTAGGGATAGGGTGAGGGTTAGGTTGAGGTTAAGGGTTATGGTTAGGGTTATGGTTAGGATTAGGGTTAGGGTGACGGTGAGTGTGAGGTTTACTTTTAGGGTTAGGCTTAGGCTTAGGTTAGGCTGAGGGTGCGGTTGGGTGTGAGGATTAGGGTTTGGGTGATGGTTAGGGTTAGGGTTAGGTTGAGGGTTAGGATGAGGGTTAGGGTTAGAATTAGGGTTAGGGTGAGGTCTAGGGTGATGTTGAAGGTTAGGTTTAGGTTTAGGCTTAGGCTTATTGTTTGTCTGAGGGTGAGGTTGAGGGTGAGGGTTAGGGTTATTGTGATGGGTAGGGTTAAGTTTAGGGTGAGGTTTAGGATGAGGGTTAGGGTTAGGCTGAGTGTTACGGTGAAGGTGATGGTAAGCGTAAAGGTGAGGTTTAGGCTGTGGGTGAGGGTTAAGATAAGGGTAAGGGTTAGGGTTAAGGGTTTGGGTTAGGGTAAGGGTTACTGTTAGAATTAGGATTAGGGTGAGGGCTAGAGTGAGGGTGAGGGTTAGGGTTAGGGTGAGGTTTAGGGTTTGGTTGAGGGTTAAGATTAATGTGAGGGTTAATGTTAGGGTTAGGGTTAGTGTAAGGGTTAGGGTAACTTTTAGGGAGAGCGTTAGGGTTAGGGTGAGTATTTTGATTTGAGTGAGTGTTAGAGTTAGGGTTAGGGTTATTGTTAGGGTTTGGGTTAGGGTAACCCTTACAGTGAATGTGAGGGTTAGTGTTAGAGTTAGGGTTAGTATTAGGGTTAGGGTGATGGTGAGTGTGTGGGTTAGGGTTATGTATAGGGTTAGGCTTAGGGTTAGGCTAAGGGTGAGGTTGAGGGTGAAGGTTAGGGTTAGGGTGAGGGTTAGGTTTAGGGTTAGGTTGAGGGTGAGTGTATGGGTTAGGTTTAGGTTTAGGTTTAGGCTTAGGGTTAGGCTAAGGGTGAGGTTAAGTTTGAGAGTTAGGGTTAGGGTGAGGGTTAGGTTTAGGTTTAGATTGAGGGTTAGGATGTGGGTTAAGGTTAGGATTAGGGTTAGAGTGAGGGCTAGTGTGAGGGTGAGGGTTAGGGTTAGGGTTAGGGCGAGGTTTAGCGTTAGGGTTAGGTTTAGGGATAGGTTGAGGGATAGGGTTAGGGTTATGGTGAGGGTGAGGTTTAGGGTTAGGTTGAGGGTTTGGATTAGGGTTAGGTTGAGGGTGAGGGTTAGTGTCAGGGTTAGAGTGAGGGTTATCATGAGGGTTACGGTTAGGATTAGGGTTAGGATGAGGGCTAGGGTGAGGGTGAGGGTTAGGGTTAGGGTTACGCTGAGGTTTAGGGTTCGGGTTAGGTTTAGGGTTAGGGTTAGGGTGAGGGTTAGGGTTCATGTTAGGTTTAGGGTTAGGATTAGGTTTAGGTTGAGGGTGTGTGTGTGGGTTAGGGTTATGTATAGGGTTAGGCTTAGGGTTAGGCTAAGGGTGAGTTTGATGGTGAGATTTAGGGTTAGGGTAAGGGTTGGATTTAGAGTTAGTTTGAGGGAGAGTGTGTGGCTTAGGATTAGTTTTAGGGTTAGGCTAAGGGTGAGGTTAAGGGTGAATGATAGGGTTAGGGTGGGGGTTAGGTTTAAGGTTATGGTGAGGGTTAGGATGAGGATTAAGGTTAGGATTAGGTTTAGTGTGAGGGCTAAGGTGAGGGTGATGTTTAGGGTTAGGGTTATGAGGAGGGGGAGGGGGAGGTTCAGCGTTACAGTTACGGTTAGGGTGAGGGATAGGGTGAGGTTTAGGGTTAGGGTTAGTGTTAGGGTTAGGGTTAGGGTGAGGGTTAAGTTTAGGGTGAGGGTTAGGTTTAGGGTTAGGATTAGGATTAGGGTTAGGGTGAGGGTTAGTGTGAGGGTTAGGGTTAGGGTTAGGGTTGGGCTTAGGGATAGGCTGAGGGTGAAGGTGAGGGTGAGTGTTTGGGTGAGGGTGAGGGTGAGGTTTAGGGTTAGAGTTAATGTTAAGGTGAGGGTTAGCGTTAGGGTGAGCTTGAGGCTGAGTGTTAGATTGAGGATTAGTGTTAGGGTTAGTGTGAGGTTTATGGTGAGTATGAGGGTTACGGTTAGGTTGAGGGCTAGGTTGAAGTTGAGGATTAGTGTTAGGGTTAGGGTGAGGTTTAGGTTTAGGGTGATGGTTAGTGTTAGTGTTAGTGTTAGGGTTAGGATGTGGGTTAGGGTGAGGGTTAGTGTTAGGTATAGGGTTAGGTTTAAGATTAGGGTTTGTGTGAGGGTGAGTGTGAGGGTTATGGTTAGGGTTAGGCTTAGGGTTAGGCTGAGGGTGAAGGTGAGGGTTAGGGTTAGAATGAGGGTTAGGGTTAGGGTTAGGGTGAGGGTTAGGATGAGGGTTAGGTTTAGGATTAGGTTTAGCGTGAGGTCTAGCATGCTGGTGAGGGTTAGTGTTAGGGTTAGGGTGAGGTTTAGGTTTAGGGTTAGGTTGAGATTTAAGATTAGGGCTAGGTATAGGGTAAGGGTTAGGGTTAGGTTGAGGGTTAGCATGAGGGTTAGGGTTAGGATTAGGGTTAGGATGAGGGCAAGGGTGAGGGTGAGGGTTAGGATTGGGGTTAAGGTGAGGTTTAGGTTTCGGGTTAGGTTTAGGGTTAGGGTGAGGGTTAGGTTTAGGGTTATGGTGAGGGTCAGGGTTAAGGTTTGGTTGAGGGTTAGAATTTGTTTTAGGGTTAGTGTGAGGGTTAGCGTTAGGATTATGATGAAGGTTAGGATGAGGGTTAGGGTTACAATTTGGATTAGGGTGAGAGCTAGGGTGAGGGGGAGTGTTAGTGTTAGGGTTAGGGTGAGGTTTAGGGTTAGGGGTAGGGGTAGGGTTAGGGTGAGATTTAGGGTTCGGGTTACGGTGAGGGTGAAGGTTAAGTTGGGGGTGAGGTTTTGTGTGAGGACTAAGGTGAGGTTGAGGGTTAGTGTTAGGGTTAGGGTTAGGGTGAGGGTTAGGTTGAGGTTTAGGTTTAGGTTTAGGGTTAGGGTTAGGATTAGGATTAGGGTGAGGGTTAGTGTGAGGGTTAGGGTTAGGGTTAGGCTTAGGCTTAGGTTAGGCTGAGGGTGAGGGTGGGGATGAGGATTAGGTTTAGAGTGATGATTCCGGTTATGGTTAGGTTGAGATTTAGCATAAAGCTTTGGGTTAGGATTAGGTTTAGGCTTGAGGGCTAGGATGAGTGTGAAGTTTAGGGTTAGGTTTAGGCTTAGGGTTAGGTGGAGGCTGAAGATGAGGGTGAGCATTAGGGTTAGGGTGATGGTTAGGATTATGGTTAGGGTGAGGGTTAGGATGTGGGTTAGGATTAGGGTGAGGTTTAGAATGAGTGTGACAATAAGAGTAAAGGTGAGGGTTAGGCTGAGGGTGAGGGTTATGTTAAGGGTGAGGGTTCGGATTAGTGTTAGGGTGAGGGTGAGTGTTAGATTGAGGGTTAGTGTTTGGTTTAGTGTGAGGTTTAGGATTATGATGAGGGTTAGGGTTTGGGTGAGGGCTAGGGTGAATTTGAGGGTTAGGGTTAGGGTTACTGTTAGGGTTAGGGTTAGTGTGAGGTTTAGTGTGGGGGTGAGGCTTAGTGTTAGGGTTAGGATTAGGCTTAGGGTTAAGGTGAGGGTTACTGTGAGGTTTACAGTTAGGGTGAGTGTTGATGTTAGGGTTAGAGTGAAGGTTAGGGTGAGGGTTAGGCTTAGGCTTAGGGTTTGGGTATTGGCTTGGGTGAAGGTGAGGGTTAGGGTTAGGGTTATGGTGAGATTTTGGGTTAGTGTTAGGTTTAGGGTTGGTGTTAGGGTTAGGCTTAATGTTAGTCAGAGGGGGAGGGGGAGGGGGAGGGTTAGGGTTAGGGTGAGGATGAGGTTTAGGATTAGAGTTAGCATTAGGGTGAGGGTTAGTGTGAGAGTTAGGGTTAGGGTTAGTATTACGGTTAGGGTTAGGGTGAGGGTGAGTGTGAGGGTCAGGATTAGTCTTAGGCTTAAGCTTAGGCTTAGGCCGAGCAAGAGGGTGAGGGTGAGGGTAAGGGTTAGGGTTATTCTTAGGATGAGGCAGATGTTTAGGGTTAGAGTTACGGTTATTGGGAGGGTTAGGGCGAGGGTTAGGGTTAGGGTTAGTGTTAGGGTTAGTGCTAGTCTTATGGTGAGGGTGAGGGTTAAGTTGAGGTTTAGGGAAAGCTTAGGGTTAGGATTAGGGTTAGGATGAGGGTAAGTGTGAGGGTTAGGATTAGGTTTAGGGTTAGGGTGAGTATTAGGGTTAGTGTGAGGGTGAGGTTTAGGGTTAAAGTTAGGGTTAGAGGGAGGGTTAGGGGGAGGATTAGGGTTAGGGTGAGTGTTAGGTTGAGGTTTAGGGTTAGGGTTAGGGTTAAGTTTAGGATTAGGGTTAGGGTGAGGGTGAGTGTGAAGGTTAGGTTTAGGCTTAGGCTTAGGTTCAGGGTTAGGCTGAGGATGATGGTGGGGGTGAGGATAAGGGTTCAGGTGATGGTTAGGGTTATTATTTGGGTGAGGGTTAGGATGAGGGTGAGGTTGAGGGTGAGGGTTAGGTTTTGGGTGATGTTTAGGGTGACGGTTAGGTTGAAGGTTAGCCTGAGGTTTAGGGATAGGGTGATGGTTAGGGTGAGGATGATGGTAAGGGTAAAGTTGAGGGTTAGGCTAAGTGTGAGAGTTAAGTTAAGGTTGAGGGTTAGGGTTAGGGTGAGGGTTAGGGTAAGGGTGAGGGTTAGGTGTTAGGGTGAGGGTGAGGGTTAGATTGTTTATGAGGGTTAGGGTTAGGGTGAGGGAAAGGGTTAGAATTAAGGTTTAGGGTGAGGGCTAGGATGAGAGTGAGGGTTAGGTTTAGGGTTAGGGTGAGGTTAAGTGTTCGGGTGAGGGTTAGGGTTAGTGTTAGGGTTATTGTTATTGTTAGGTTTAGGTTTACGTTTAGTCTGAAGGTGAGGGTGAGGTTTAGGGTTACAGTTAGGCTTAGGTTGAGGGTTAGTGTGAGGGTTAGGTTTAGGGGTAGGGTTAGGTTTAGGATTAGGTTTAGCTTGAGAGTGAGTGTGAGGGTTAAGGTTAGGGCTAGGCTTAGGTTTAGGGTTAGGGTTTGGTTTAGGGTGAGGGTGAGGTTTAGGTTTAGGGTTAGTGTCAGTGTTAGGGTTAGGGTTAAAGTGATGGTTAGGGTTAGGGTTAGGTTTAGCCTTAGGCTTAGGTTTAGGCTGATGATGAGGGTGGAGATGAAGATTAGGTTTAAAGAGATAGTGTTATAGTTACCTTGAGGGTTAGGATGTGGTTTAGGGTTAGGATTAGGGTTAGGCTGAGGTGGAGGTTGAGGGTGAGGTTTAGGGTTAGGGTGATGGTTAAGGTTACGTTTAGGTTGAGGGTTAGCATGAGGGTTAGGGTTAGGGTGAGGGTGACGGTAAGGGTAAAGGTGAGGGTTAATGTTAGGGTGATGTTTATGGTAAGGGTGAGGATTAGAGTTAGGGTGAGGGTTAGGGTGAGGGTTAGGGTTAGGGTTAGGGTGAGTGTGAGGGTTAGATTGAGGGTTAGGTTTATGTTGAGGGTTATGGTTAGGGTGAGGTTTAGGTTTAGGGTTAGGGTTATTGTCACGGTTATGTTTAGGGTTACGGTTACGGTGAGGGTGAGGGTGAGGGTTAGGCTTAGGGTTAAGGTGAGGTTTAGGTTTAAAGTTAGGGTTAGAGTTAGGCTTAGTGTGAGGGTGAGGTTTAGGGTTAGAGTTAGAGTTAGTGTTATGGTTAGGGTTAGGGTGAGGGTTAGGGTGAGTGTTAGAGTTCGGTAAGGCTTAGGCTTAGGCTTCTGCCGAGATTGAGGGTGAGGGAAAGTGTTAGGTTGAGGTTTATGGATAGGGTTAGAGTTAGGATTAGGGTTAGGGTGAGGGGGAGGGTTCGGGTAAGGGTTACGCTTAGGCTCTGGGTAACCTTTGGGTGACGGTGAGTGTGAGGATTAGGGTTAGGGTGATGGTTAGGGTTAGGGTTAGTGTTATTGTTAGGGTTAGGGTTAGAGTTAAGGTGAGGGTGAGGGTGCGGGTGAGGGTTAGGGTTAGGGTTAGGGTGAGGTTTAGGGTTAGGGTTAGAGATAGGGTTAGGGTGAGGGTGAGATTTAGGGTTAGAGTTAGGGTTAGTGTTAGGGTTAGGCTTAGGTTTAGGCTGAGGGTTAGGCTGAGGGTGAGTGTAGGGATGAGGATTAGGGTTACGATTAGGGTTAGGGTGAGGTTTAGGTTTAGGGTGAGCATTAGGTTTAGGGTTAGTTTTAGCCTTAGGGTGAGGGTGAGGGTTAGGTTGAGGTTTAGGGATAGAGTTAGGGTTAGGATTAGGGTTAGTGTGACTGTGAATGTGAGGTTTAGGGTTACGGTTTGGCTTAGGCTTAGGGTTAGGATTAGGGTGAGGGTTAGGGTGAGGGTGAGGGTGAGAGTTAGGGTTAGGGTTAAGATGAAGTTTAGGGTTAGAATACGTGTGAGTGTTGGTGTTAGGTTTAGGGTTAGGGTTAAGGTTAGTGTTAGGGATAGGGGGAGGGTTAGGTTTAGGTTTAAGATTAGGGTTAGTCTTAGGGTTAGGATTAGGGTAAGGGTTAGTTTAAGGTTCAGGTTTAGGGTTAGGATTAGGTTTATGAATAGTTTTAGTCTGATGGTGAGGTTGAGGGTGAGGGTTAGTTTTAGGGTGATGGTTAACGTTAGGATTAGGATTAGGGTGAGGGCTAGTGTGAGGGTGAGGGTGAGGGTTAGGTTTAGGGTGATGGTTAGGGTTACGGTTAGCTTGAAAGTTAGGATGAGGTTTAGGGATAGGGTGAGGGTTAGGGTGAGGGTGATGGTAAGGTTAAAGTTGAGAGTTAGGCTGAGGGTGAGGGTTAAAATAAGGGAGAGTGTTACAGTTAGGGTGAGGGTTATGGCAAGGGTTTGGGTTAGGGATTAGGGTGAGGCTGAGGGTTAGATTTTGGGTTAGGGTAAGTTTGAGGGTTAGGATTAGGTCTAGGTTTAGGGTGAGGGTTAGGTTGAGGGCTAGGGTGAGGCTGAGGTTTAGGGTTAGGGTGAGGTTTAGGGTTAGGGTGATGGTTAGGGTTAGTGTGAGGATTAGTGTTAGGGTTAGGGTTAGTGTTAGGGTGAGGGTAAGTGTTAGGGTGAGGTTTAGGGTTATGGTGACGGTTATGATTACAATGAGGGTTAGGTTTAGGTTTAGTGTTATTGTTAGGGTTAGGGTTAGGGTTACGGTTACTGTGAGAGTGAGGGTTAGGGTTCTGTTTAGGGTGAGGTTTATATTAAGGGTTAGGGTTAGAGTTAGGGTTAGGGTGAGGTTTAGGGCTAGAGTTAGCTTTAGTGTTAGTGTTAGAGTTAGAGTGAGGGTTAGTGTGAGGGTTAGGGTTAGGCTTAAGCTTAGGGTTAGGCTTAGGCTTAGGCCGAGAGTGAGGGTGAGGGTTAGGGTTAGGGTTAGGGCAAGGGTTAGGGTTAGCATTAGGCTGAGTGTTAGGATGAGGTGTAGGGTTAGAATTAGGGTTAGGGTGATGGTTAATGTGAGGGTTAGGGTTAGGGTTAGGGATAGGGTTACATTTAGGATTAGGTTTAGATTGAGGGTAAGTGTGAGGGTTAGGGTTAGGGTTAGGCTTAGGTTTAGAGTCAGTGTTAGGGTTAGGGTTTGGTTTAGGGTGAGGGTGAGGGTTAGGGTTAGGGTTAGGTTGAGGATGAGGGTTAGGATTAGGGTTAGTGTGAAATTTAGGGTTATGGTGAGGGTTATGGTTAGGGTGAGGGTTAGGGTTAGGGTAGGGTTAGGGGAGGGCTAGGGTGAGAGTGAGGTTTAGGGTTAGTGTTAGGGTGAGGTTTAGGGTGAGGGTGAGGTTTAGGGTTAGGGTTAGGGTTACGGTGAGGGTGAGTGTCAGGGTTAGGGTGAGGGTTAGTGTTATTTTTAGGTTTAGGGTTAGATTTACTGCGAAGGTGAGGGTGACTGTGAGGGTTATGGTTAGGGTGAGGTTTAGGGTTAGGGTTAGATTTAGGGTGAGGGTGAGGGTGAGGTTTAGTGTTCGTTTTAGGGTTAAGGTGAGGGTTAGGGTAAGGTTTAGGATTAGGGTTAGAGTTAGGGTTTGGGTTTGTGTGAGGGTTAGGATGAGGGTGAGGGTCTTAGGTGAGGGTTTGGGTTAGGGTTAGGATTAGGATAAAGGTTAGTGTTAGGGTGAGTGTTTCGGTTAGGCTTAGGTTAAGGTTAGGCTTAGGGTTAAGCTGAGGGTGAGGGTGAGGTTGAGGGTTAGGGTTAGGGTTTGTGTTAGGGTTAGCGTTTGAGTGAGAGTTAGGGTTAGGGTTAGGGTGAGAGTTAGGATGAGGATTAGGTTTAGGATTAGTGTTAGGGTTAGTGTTAGGGTGAGGGTTAGGATGAGGGTGATGTTTAGGATTAGGTTTAGGATGAGGGTGAGGGTGAGGTTTAGGGTTAGAGTTAGGGTTAGAGTGAGGGATAGGGTGAGGTTTAGGGTTAGAGTTAGTGTTGAGATTTACTGTGAGTGTTAGTGTTAGGTTTAGTGTCAGGGTTAGGGTTAGGGTGAGGGTTAGGGTGAGGGTTAGTGTTAGGGATAGGTTTAGGTTTAGGATTAGGTTTTGGGTGAGGTTGAGTGTGAGGGTTATGGTTAGGGTTATGTTTAGGCTTAGGGTTAGGCTGACGGTGAGGGTGAGGTTTAGGTTTAGGGTGAGGTTTAGGTTTAGGGTTAGGGTTAGTGTTAGGATGAGGGTTAGGTTTAGGTTTATGGTTAGGGTGTGGGTTAGGGTTACAGTTCGGGTGAGGTTTAGGGTTGGGATTAGGTTTAGGCATAGGGTGGGGATTAGGGTTAAGGTTATGATGAGAGTGAGGTTTAGGGTAAGGTTGAGGGTTATGATTAGGTCTAGGTTTAGGGTCAGGTTTATGGTTAGGGTGATGTTTAGGGTTAGGGTGAGAATTAGTGTTAGGGTTAGGGTTAGTGTTAACGTGAGGGGAAGTGTTAGAGTGAGGGTTAGGTTTATGGTGATGCTTAGGGTTACAATGAAGGTTAGGGTTAGGTTTAGAGTTATTGTTAGAGTTATGGTTAGGGTTACGGTTACTGTGAGGGTGAGGGTTAGGGTTCGGTTTAGGGTGAGGTTTATATTAAGGGTTACGGTTAGAATTAGGGTTTGGGTGAGAGTGAAGTTTAGGGTTAGAGTTAGCGTTAGTGTTACTGTTAGTGTTAGGGTGAGGGTTATTGTGAGGGTTAGTTTGAGGGTTAGGGTTAGGATTAAGCTTAGGTTTAGGTTTAGGCTTAGGCTGAGATTGAGGGTTAGGGTTAGGGTTAGGGTGAGGGCTAGGGTGAGAGTGAGGTTTAGGGTTAGGGTTAGGGTGAGGTTTAGGGTGAGAGTGAGGTTTAGGGTTAGGGTTAGGGTGAGGTTTAGGGTTAGGGTTAGGGTTACAGTTAAGGCGAGGGTGAGGGATAGGATTAGAGCTACGGTTGGGGTGAGGGTTAGGGTGAGGATTAGTGTTAGTGTTAGGGGTAGGGGTAGGGTTAGGCTGAGAGTTAGGGTGAGGGTGAGGGTTAGGGTAAGGTTTAGGATTAGGATTAGGGATAAGGTGAGGGTGAGTGTGAGGTTAGTGTTTGTGTTAGGGTTAGGGTTAGCATTAGGGTTAGGGTGAGGGTGAGGGTTAGCTTTAGGTTTAGGTTTAGAGCGAGGGTAAGGTTGAGGCTTATGTTGAGTGTTAGGGATAGGATTAGCGTTAGGTTATGTGCTAGGATGAGCAATAGGTTTAGGGTTAGCTTTAGAGTGAGGGTTAGGGTGAGGGTTAGGTTTAGGTTTAGTGTTAGGGTTAGGGTTGGTGTTAGGGTTAGGATTAGGGTTACGGTAACTGTGAGTGTGACAGTTGTTGTTAGGGTTAGTGTTTGCTTAGGGTTAGGCTGAGGCTAAGGGTGAGGGTGAGGGTTAGATTTAGGGTGAGGGTTTGGTTTAGGGTTAGAGTAAGGGTTAGGATGAGGGTTAGGGTTGGATTAGGGTTAGGGTATGTCCTAGGGTGAAGATTAGGGTTAGTGTTAGGTTTATGGTGAGGTTTATCGTTAGGGTTAGCGTCAGGGTTAGGGTTAGGGTGAGGGTTTGGGTTAGGGTTAGAGTTACGGTGAAGGTGAAATTTAAGTTTAGGTTTAGGGTTATGGTTATTCTTAGGGTTAGGGTTAAGGTTATGATGAACGTGAGGGTTAGGTTAAGGTAGAGGGTTAGGATTAGGTCTAGGTTTATGGTGAGGGTTAGGGTTAGGGTGAGGGCTAGGGTGACGGTGAGGTTTAGGGTTAGGGTGAGGTTTAGGTTAGGGTGATGGTGAGGGTTAGTGTGAGGATTAGTGTTAGGGTTGGGGTTAGTGTTAGGGTGAGGGTAAGTGTTAGGGTGAGGGTTAGGGTTATGGTGACGGTTATGGTTACAATGAGGGTTAGGTTCACTTTTAGTGTTATTGTTAGCGTTAGGGTTAGGCTTACGGTTACTATGAGGGTGAGGGTTAGGTTTCGGTTTAGGGTGAGGTTTATATTAAGGGTTAGGGTTAGAATTAGGGTTAGGGTGAGGGTGAGGTTTAGGGTTAGAGTTAGCGTTAGTGTTACTGTTAGGGTTAGGGTGAGGGTTAGTGTGAGGGTTAGGGTTAGGGTTAGGGTGAGAGTTAGGATGAGGTGAAGTGTTAGGATTAGGGTTAGGGTGAGCACTAGGGTGATGGTTCATGTGAGGGTTAGGCTTAGGGATAGGGATAGTTTTAGGATTAGGTTTAGATTGAGGGTGAGTGTGAGGGTTAGGGTTAGAGTTAGGCTTAGGGTTCGAGTCAGTGTTAGGGTTAGCGTTTGGTTTAGGGTGAGGGTGAGGATTAGGTAAGGGTTAGGGTGATGATGAGGGTGAGGGTTAGGGTTAGGTTTAGTGTGAAAGTCAGAGTTATGGTGAGGGTTATGGTTAGGGTGAGGGTTAGGGTTAAGGTTAGGGTTAGGGTGAGGGCTAGGGTGAGAGTGAGGTTTAGGGTTAGGGTTAGGGTAAGGTTTAGGGTTAGTGTTAGGGTGAGGTTTAGGGTTATGGTTAGGGTTACGGTTAAGGCGAAGGTGAGGGTTAGGATTAAAATTAGGGTTAGGTTGAGGGTTAGGGTGAGGGTTTGTGTTAGTGTTAGTGTTAGGGGTTGGATTAGGATGAGGGATAGGGTGAGGGTTAGGGTTAGGGATAGGGTTAGTTTTAAGATTAGGTTTAGGGTGAGGGTGAGTGTGAGCGTTAGGGTTAGGGTTAGGCTTAGGCTTAGGGTTAGGGTGTGGGTTAGGGTGAGGGTGCGTCTGATGATTAGTGTTAGGTTTAGGGTTAGGGTTAATGTTATGTTTAGGGTCACAATCAGGATTAGTGTTACGCCTAGGGTTAGGCTTAGGGTTAGGCTGAGGGTGAGGGTGGGGGTTAGGATTAGGGTTAGGTTTCGGGTTAAAATTAGTGTTATTGTCAGTGTTATGGTTTTGGTTATGTTTGCGGTGAGGGTGAGGCTGAGGGTGAGGGTTACGTTTAAGTTTAGGCTTAGGCTTAGGGTTAGGCTGAGGGTGAGATTGGGGGTGAGGAATAGGTTTTGGGTGATGGTTAGGGTGCGGGTTAGGGTGAGGGTTAGGATGAGGGATAGGGTTAGGATTAGGTTTAGAGTGAGGGCTAGGGTGAGGTTGAGTGTTAGGGTTAGGGTTAGGCTTAAACTTAGGTTTAGGCTGAGGGTGAGGGTGAGGGTGAGTGATAGGGTTAGGGTGATGGATAGGGTTAGGGTTAGGGTGAGTGTTAGAATGAGGGTTAGGGTTAGGGTGACTGTTAGGGTGAGCGTGAAGGTCAGAGTAAAGATGAGGGTTAGGCTGAGGTTGAATATTGCCCTAAGGGTGAGGGTTAGGATTAGGGTCATTGTTAGGGTAAGGATTAGGGTTAGGGTGAAGGATAGATTGAGGATTAGGGTTAGGGTTAGTGTGAGGTTTAGGGTGAGGATGAGGGTTAGTGTTAGGGTGAGGGTTAGGGTTAGAATTAAGATTAGGGTGGGGGCTAGGTTGACGCTGAGGGTTAGGGTTAGGGTTAGGGTGAGGTTTAGGGTTAGGGTGACAGTTAGGGTTACTGTGAGGGTTAGTGTGAGAGTTAGGGTTAGTGTTAGGGTGAGGGTAAGTGTTAGGGTGAGGGTTAAGGTTAGGTTAAGGCTTAGGTTTAGGGTGAGGGTTAGGGTTAGGGTTTGGGTTAGGGTGTGGTTGAGGCTGAGGATTAGGGTTAGGTTTAGGGTTAGGGTTAGGGTTAGGTTTAGGGTTAAGGTTAGGATTATGGTGAGGGTTAGGCTTAGGCTAAGGGTTAGACTGAAGTTGAGGGTGAGGGTGGGGTTGCGGATTAGGTTTAGGGTTATGGTTAGGTTTAGGTTTATTGTTAGTGTTATGGTTCAGGTTAAGTTTGCGGTGAGTGTGAGGGTGAGGGTGAGGGTTATGGTTATGGTTAGGGTCAGGGTTAGGGTTAGGGTTAGGGTTAGTTTTATTGTTAGGGTTAGGGTTAGAGTTACGGTGAGGTTGAGGGTGAGAGTGAGGGTTTTGTTTAGGGTCAGGGTGAAGTTTAGGGTTAGAGTTAGGTGAGGGGGAGGGTTAGGGTGAGGGTTAGGTTTAGGTTTAGTTTTAGGGTTAGGGGAGGGAGGAGGGTTAGGTTGAGGTTTAGGGATAGGGTTAGGTTTAGCTTTAGGGTTAGGGTGAGGGTGAGTATGAGGGTTAGTGTGAGGGTTATTCTTAGGCTTAGGGTTAGGCTGGGGGTGAGGATTAGGGTTAGGGTGATTGTTCAGGTTAGGTTTAGTGTTATTGTTAGGGTTAGGTTTAGAGTTACGGTGAGGGTGTGGGTGCGGGTGAGGGTTAGGGTTAGGGTTAGGGTGAGGGTTAGGATGATGATTAGGGTTAGGATTAGAGTTAGGGTGAGTGCTAGGGTTTGGGTGAGGGTTAGGGTTAGTGTTAGGGTGAAGTTTACGGTTAGGATTAGGGTTAGGGTGAGGGTGAGTGTTACTATTAGGGTTGGGCTTAGGGTTAGGGTTAGGTTTAGGGTTAGGATTAGTGTTATTGTTAGGGTTAGGGTTAGAATTATGGTGATAGTGAGGGTACGGGTGAGGAATTTGGTTAGGGTTATGGTGGGGTATAGGGTTACGGTTAGGGTTAGGGTTAAGGTGAGGGTGAGGTTTAGGTTTAGATCCAGTTTTAGTGGGAGGGTTAGGGTGAGGGTTAAGTTTAGGGTTAGTGTTAGGTTTAGTGTGAGGGTGAGAGTTAGGTTGAGGTTTAGGGTTGGGATTAGGGTTAGTGTGAGGCTTAGTGTTAGGGCTAGGGTTAGTGTTAGGTTGAGGGTATTTGTTAGGGTGAGGGTTTGGGTTAGGGTGAGGGTGATGGTTCAGGTGAGGGTTAGGGTTAGGGTTAGGGTTATTGTTAGGGTTAGGTTTAGTGTTTCAGTTACGTTGATGGTGAGAGTGAGTGTTATATTTTGGGTTAGGATGAGGTTTAGGTTTAGGGTTAGGGTTAGCGTTAGGGTTAGAGTGAGAGTGAGGTTTAGGGTTAGAATTAGCCTTAGTGTTACAGTTAGGGTTACGGTCAGGGTTAGGGTTAAGATTAGGCTTAGGCTTAGGCTTAGGCCAAGCATGAAGTTGAGGGTTAAGTTTAGGGTTAGGGTGATGGTTAGGGTTAGGGTTAGGGTGAGGGTGAGGGAGAGGTTTAGGGTTAGATTTAGGGTTAGGGGGAGGTTTAGGATGAGGGTTAGGGTTAGGATTAGGGTTAGGGTAAGGGCTAGGGTGAGGGTGAGTTTTAGGGTTAGGGTTAGGTTGAGGTTTAGGTTAGGGTTAGGGTTAGGGTTAGCATGAGGCTGAGTGTGAGGATTAGGGTTAGGGTGAGTGTTAGGGTTAGGGTTACGTTGAGGGTTTAGCTGAGGGTGAGGGTTAGGGTTAGATTTAGGATAAGGATTAGGGTTAGGGTTTCAGTGAGTGTGAGGGTTAGGGATAGTATTTTGTTTACGGTTATGGTTAGAGTGAGGGTTATGATTAGGGCTAGGATTACGGTTATGATGAGGGTGATTGTGAGGTTTAGGGTTAGGGTGATGTTTAGTGTTAGGGTTAGGTTTAGAGTTAGGCTTAGGGTGAGGGTGAGGTTTAGGGGTAGAGTTAGGTTTAGGGAGGGGTGTTAGGGTGAGGGTTATGGTTAGCCTGAGGGTTAGGGTTGGGGTGACGGTAAGGCTAAAAATGAAGGTTATGCTGAGTGTGAGGGTTATGGTAAGTGTGAGGGTAAAGTTTAGGATGAGGGTTAGGTTTAGGGTTAAGGTGAAGGTGAGGGTTAGATTGAGGATTAGTGTTAAGGTTAGTGTGAGGTTTAGGGTGAGGATGAGAGTTAAGGTTAGGGTGAGGGCTAGGGTGAGGGTGAGGGTTAGGGTTAGTGTTAGGGTGAGGTTTAGGGTTAGGGTGATGGTTAGGGTTAGTGTGAGTGTTAGGGTTAGGGTTAGGGTTAGTGTTAGGTTGAGGGTTAGGTTTAGGGTGAGGGTTATGGTTATGGTTATGGTTAGGGTGAGGGTTAGGGTTAGGGTTAGGGTTATTTTTAGTGTTAGGGTTATAGTGTTATATTTACCGTGAGGGTAAGGGTGTGGGTTAGGTTTGGGGTTAGAATGAGGTTTAGGTTTAGGATTAGGTTTAGAGTTTGGGTTAGGGTGAGGGTGAGGTTTAGGGTTAGAATTAGGGTTTGTGTTAGGGTTAGGGTTAGGGTGAGGGTTAGTGTTCGGATTAGTGTGAGGGTTAGGGTTAGGCTTAGGCTTAGGCTTAAGCTTAGGCTTAGGCTTAGCATGAGGGTGAGGGTTAGGGTTAGGGTTAGGGTGAGGGTTAGGGTTAGGGTTAATATGAGGTTTAGGTTTAGACTTAGTGTTAGGGTGAGGGCTACGGTGAGGGTTAGGTTGAGGGTTAGGGTTAGGGATAGGTTTAGGTTTCAGATTAGAGTTAGGGTGGGGTTGAGTTTGAACGTTAGGGTTAGGTTTAGGTTTAGGCTTAGGGTCAGGGTGAGGGTTAGGGTTGGGGTTTGGATTAGGGTGAAGGTGAGGCTGAGGACTAGGTTTAGGTTTAGGGTTAGGTTTAGGGCTATGGTTACAGTGAGGGATAGGGTTAGGCCTAGGGTTATGCTTAGTGTTAGGCTGAGAGTGAGGGTGGGTGTGAGGATTAGGGTTAGGGTTAGGGTTTAAATTAGGGTTATTGTTAGTGTTATGGTTTGCTTTAAGTTTGCAGTGAGGGTGAGGTTGAGGGTGAGGGTTATGGCTAGGTTTAGGCTTAGGCTTAGGGTTAGGCTGAGGGTGATCTTGGGTGTGAGGAATAGGTTTTGGGTGATATTTAGGATTATGGTTAGGGTGAGGGTTATGATGAGGGTTAGGGTTAGAATTAGGTTTAGGGTGAGGGCTAGGGTGAGGGTAAATATTAGGGTTAGGGTTAGGCTTAGGCTTGGGTTTAGGCTGAGGGTGAAGGTGAGGGTGACGTTTAGGGTTTGGGTGATGGATAGGGTTAGGGGTAGGGTGAGTGTTTGGATGAGGGTTAGGGTTAGGGTGAGGGTTAGGGTGAGGGTGAGGGATAGTTTGAGGATTAGGGTTAGGGTTAGTGTGAGGATTAGGGTGAAGATGAGGGGTAGGGTTAGGGTTAGGGTGAGTGTTAGGTTTAGAATTAAGTTTAGGGTGTGGGCTAGGGTGAGGCTGAGGGTTAGGGTTAGGGTGAGGGTGAGGTTTAGGTTTAGGGTGAGAGTTAGGGTTACTGTGAGGGTTAGTTTTAGAGTTAGGGTTAGTGTTAGTGTGAGGGTAAATGTTAGGGTGAGTTTTACGGTTAGTTTTAGGGTTATTGTGAGGTTTAGGGTTAGGGGTATGGTGAGGGTGAGGATGAGGGTTAGAGTTAGGGGAGGTTTAGGGTTAGGGTTAGAGTTAGGGTTAGGGTGAGTGTGAGGTTTAGGGTTAGAGTTAGGGTTCAGGTGAGGGTTAGGATGAGGGTTAAGGTTAGTGTTAGTTTTAGATTTAGGGTTAGGGTGAGGTTAAGTGTTAGGGTTATGGTTAGGAGTAGGGTTAGGGTGAGGGTGAGTGTGTGGGTTAGGGTTAGGTTTAGTTTAGGCTTAGGGTTAGGCTGAGGGTTAGGTTGAGGGGGAGGGTTAGGGTTCGAGTGAGGGTTAGGGTTAAGGTTAGTGTGAGGGTTAGGATGAAGGTTAGGTTTAGGATTAGGGTTAGGGTGAGGGCTACGGTGAAGGTGAGGTTTAAGGTTAGGGTTAGGGTGAGGTTTAAGGTTAGGGTTAGGGTCAGTGTGAGTTTGAAGTTTAGGGTTAGAGATAGGGTTAGGGTGAGTGTTAGGGTGAGTGTTTGGCTTAGTGTTAGTGTTATAGTTATGGTTAGGGTGAGGGTTACGGTGATGGTGTGTGTTAGGGTCAGGGTTAGGATTAGGATTAGGGTTAGGGAGAAGGGGAGTGTGAGGGTTAGAATTAGCCTTATGTTTAGGCTGAGGTTGAGGGTGAGGGTGAGTGTTAATGTTAGTTTGAGGGTTAGGTTTGGGTGTGGTTTATTGTTAGGGTTAGTGTTAGAGTTAGGGTTTGGGTGAGTTTTAGGTTGAGTGTTAGGGTTAGGGTGAGGTTTAGGGTGGGGGTGACGGTAAGGGTAAACGTGAGGGTTAGGCTAAGGCTGAGGGTTAGGGTTAGGGTTAGGGTGAGATTTAGGGTTCGGGTTAAGTTTAGGGTTAGGGTGAGGATTAGGGTAAGGGTTAGGGTGAGGGTGAGAGTTAGGGTTAGGTTGGGGTTAGGGTTAGGATTAGGTTTAGGGTGAGGGCTAGTGTGAGAATGAGTGATAGGGTTAGGGTTAAGCTTAGACTTAGGTTTAGGCTGAGGGTAAGGGTGAAGCTGAGGTTTAGGGTTAGCGTGATGGATAGGTTTAGGGTTAGGGTGAGTGTGAGAATGAGGGTTAGGTTTAGGGTGACTGATAAGGGGAGCGTGACAGTAAGAGTTAAGGGGAAGGTTAGGCTGAGGGTGAATGTTCCCCTAAGGGTGAGGGTTAGGATTAGGGTCATTGTTAGGGTAAGGGTTAGGGTGAGGTTTAGTGTGAGGGTGAGGGATAGATTGAGGATTAGAGTTAGGCTTAGTGTGAGGTTTAGGGTGAGGATGAGGGTTAGGGTTAGGGTGCGTGTTAGGGTTAGAACTAAGGTTAGGGTGGGGGCTAGGGTGACGCTGAGGGTTAGGGTTAGGTTTAGGGTGAGGTTTAGGGTTAGGGTGAGAGTTAGGGTTAATGTGAGTGTTAGTGTGAGAGTTAGGGGTAGTGTTAGGGTGAGGGTAATTGTTAGGGTGAGGGTGAGGTTTAGGGTTAGGCTTAGGGTTAGGGTGAGGATTAGGGTTAGTGTTTGGGTTAGGGTGTGGTTGAGGCTGAGGATTAGGGTGAGGTTTAGGGTTAGGGTTAGGTTTAGGTTTAGGGTTAAGGTTGGGATTATGGTGAGGGTCAGGGTTAGGTTTAGGCTTAGGCTTAGGGTTAGGCTGAGGGTGAGGGTGAGGGTGGGGGTGCGGATTAGGTTTAGCATTAGGGTTAGGGTTAGGTTTATTGTTAGTGTTATGATTAGGGTTAAGTTTGCGGTGACGGTGAGGCTTAGGGTGAGGGTTATGGTTAGGGTCAGGGTTAGGGTTAGGGTTAAGGTTAGTGTTATTGTTAGGGTTAGGGTTAGAGTTATGGTGAGGTTGAGGGTGAGGGTGAGGGTTTTGGTTAGGGTGAGGTTTAGAGTGAGTTTTAGGGTTAGGGTTAGTGTTAGGGTGAGGGTGAGGTTTAGGGTTAGAGTTAGGGTGAGGGGCAGGGTTAGAGTGAGCGTTAGGGTTAGGTTTTTTGTTAGGGTTAGGGGGAGGGTGAGGGTTAGGTTGAGATTTATGGATAGGATTAGGTTTAGGATTAGGGTTATTATGAGGGTTATGCTTAGGCTTAGGGTTAGGCTGAGGGTGAGGTTGGGGGTGAGGATTAGGATTAGGGTGATGTTTCGGGTTTGGGTTAGTGTTATTGTTAGGGTTAGGGTTAGAGTTACGGTGAGGGTGAGACTGGAGGTGAGGGTTAGGGTTAGGGTTAGGGTGAGGTTTAGAAGGAGGATTAGGGTTAGGATTAGGGTTAGGGTGAGTGCTAGGGTTTGGGTTAGGGTTAGGGTTAGTGTTAGCTTGAGGTTTAGGGTTAGGATTAGGGTTAGGGTGAGGGTGAGTGTTAGAATTAGGGTTAGGCTTTCCGTTAGGGTTAGGTTTAGGGTTAGGGGTAGTGTTATTGTTGGGGTTAGGTTTAGGGTTATGGTGAGGGTGACGGTACTGGTGAAGGTTTGGGTTATTGTTATGATGTGGTTTAGGGTTAGGGTTAGGGTTAGGGTTAAGGTGAGGGTGAGGTTTAGGTTTAGATAGAATTTTAGTTGGAGGGTTAGGGTGAGGGTTAACTTTAGGGTTAGTGTTAGAGTTAGTGTGAGGGTGAGGGTTAGGTTGAGGTTTAGGGTTAGGATTAGGTTTAGTGTGAGGGTTATTGTTAGGGTTAGGGTTAGTGTTAGGTTGAGGGTATTTGTTAGGGTGAGGGTTTGGTTTAGGGTGAGGGTTTTGGTTCGGGTGAGGGTTAGGGTTAGGGTTAGGGTTATTGTTAGGGTTAGGGTTAGAGTTACAGTTATGGTGAGGGTCAGAGTGAGGGTTATGTTTTGGGTTAGGATGAGGTTTAGGTTTAGGGTTAGGGTTAGAGTTAAGGTTAGGGTGAGAATGAGGTTTAGGGTTAGAGTTAGCCTTAGTGTTACAGTTAGGGTTACGGTGAGGGTTAGGGGTATGATTAGGCTTAGGCTAAGGCTTAGGCCGAGCATGAAGTTGAGGGTTAAGGTTAGGGTTATGGTTAGGGTTAGGGTTAGGGTGAAGGTTAGGGTGAGGTTTAGGGTTAGAGATAGGGTTAGGGTTAGGAATAGGTTTAAGGTGAGGATGAGGGTGAGGGTTAGTGTTAGGTTAAGGATTAGGCTTAGGTTTAGGGTGAGGGTTAAGTTTAGGGTTTCGGTTAGGGTGAGGGTGAGGATGAGGATTAGGATAAATTTTAGGGTTAGGGTTAGGTTAGGCTTTCATTGAGAGGGTCAGGCTTAGGATTAGGCTTAGGCTTAGGTTAAGGGTGAGGGTGGGGGTGAAGATTAGTGTTAGGGTTAGATTTCGGGTTATTGTTAATGTTGTGGATAGGGTTAAATTTGTGGTGAGGGTGAGGCTGAGGGTGAGGGTTATGGTTATGGTTAGGGTTAGGGTTAGTGTTATTGTTAGGGTTATGGTTAGCGTTACGGTGAGTTTGAGGGTGAGGATGAGGATTTTCGTTAGGGTGAGGTTTAGGGTGAAGTTTAGGGTTAGGGTTAGGGTTAAGTTTAGGGTGAGTGTGAGGTTTAGGGTTAGAGTTAGGGTTAGGGGGCAGTTTATGTTGAGGGTTAGGGTTAGAATTAGGGTTAGGGTAAGGGCTAGGATGAGGGTGAGTTTTAGGGTTAGAGTTAGGTTGAGGTTTAGGGTTAGGGTTAGGGTTAGGGTGAGGGTGAGGTTTAGGGTTATAGTGAGGGTTAGCATGAGGCTGAGGGTGAGGATTAGGGTTAGGGTGAGTGTTAGGGTTAGGGTTAGGGTGAGGGTTTAGCTGAGGGTGAGGGTTAGGGTTAGGGTTAAGGTGAAGGTGAGGGTTAGATTGAGGTTTAGTGTTAAGGTTAGTGTGAGGTTTAGTGTGAGGATGAGAGGTAGAGTTAGGGTGAGGGCTAGGGTGAGAGTGAGGTGTAGGGTTATTGTTAGGGTGAGGTTTAGGGTTAGGGTTATGGTTAGGGTTAGTGTGACGGTTAGGTTTAGGGTTAGGCTTAGTGTTAGGTTGAGGGTTAGGTTTACGGTGAGGGTTATGGTTATGGTTATGGTTAGGGTGAGGGTTAGGGTTAGGGTTAGGGTTATTGTTAGTGTTAGTGTTAGGGTTATGTTTACCGTGAGGGTAAGGGTGGGGGTTAGGGTTGGAGTTAGGATGAGGTTTAGGTTTAGGATTAGGTTTAGAGTTTGGGTTAGGGTGAGGGTGAGGATTAGGGTTAGAGTTAGGGTTAGTGTTAGGGTCAGGGTTAGGGTGAGAGTTAGGGTTAGGATTAGGTTGACGGTTAGGGTTAGGGTTAGGTTTACGCTTAGGCTTAACTTAGGCTTAGGCTTAGCATGAGGGTGAGGGTTAGGGTTAGGGTTAGGATGAGGTTTAGGTTTAGGCTTAGGGTTAGGGTGAGGACTTCTGGTTAGGGTGAGGGTTAGTGTTAGGGATAGGGTTAGTTATCGGATTAGGGTTAGGGTGAGGTTGAATGTGAGCATTAGGCTTTGGGTTAGGGTTAGGCTTAGGGTGATCTTGGGAATGAGGAATAGGTTTTCGCTGATGGTTATGATTAGGGTTAGGGTGAGTGTTATGATGAGAGTTAGGGTTAGGAGTAGGTTTAGGGTGAGGGCTAGAGTGAGGTTGAGTGTTAGGGTTAGTGTTAGGCTTAGGATTAGGTTTAGGCTGAGGGTGAGGGTGAGGGTGAGGTTAGGGTTAGGGTGATGGATAGGTTTAGGATTAGGGTGAGTGTTTGGATGAGGGTTAGGGTTAGGGTGAGTGTTAGGGTGAGGGTGAGGGATAGATTGTGGATTACGTTTAGGGTTAGTGTGAGGATTAGGGTGAGGATGAGGGTTAGGGTTTGGGTGCGTGTTAGGGTTAGATTTAAGTTTAGGGTGGGGGCTAGGGTGTAGCCGATGGTTAGGGTTAGGGTGAGGGTGAGGTTTAGGGTTAGGGTGAGAGTTAGGGTTACTGTGAGCGTTAGTGTTAGAGTTAGGGTTAGTGTTAGGGTGAGGGTAAGTGTTCGCGTGAGGGTTAGTGTTAGGTTGAGCGTTATGGTTAGGGTGAGGTTTAGGGTTAGTTTTAGGGTTATTGTGAGGCTTAGGGTTAGGGGTAGGGTGAGGGTGAGGATGAGGGTTAGAGTTAGGGGAGGTTTACGGTTAGGGTTAGGGTTATAGTTAGGGTTAGGGTGAGTGTGAGGTTTAGGGTTAGAGTTAGGGTTCAGATGAGGATTAGGATGAGGGTTAGGGTTAGGGTTAGTTTTAGGTTTAGGGTTAGGGTGAGGTTAAGTGTTACGGTTATGGTTAGGATTAGGGTTAGGGTGAGTGTGAGTGTGTGGGTTAGGGTTAGGTTTAGGTTTGGGCTTAGGGTTAGGCTGAGGGTTAGGTTGAGGGGGAGGGTTAGGTGTCGGGTGAGGGTTACGGTTAGAGTTAGTGTGAGGGTTAGGATGAAGTTTAGGTTTAGGATTAGGTTTAGGGTGAGGGCTAGGGTGAAGTTGAGGTTTAGGGTTAGCGTTAGGGTGAGGTTAAGGGTTAGGGTTAGGGTCAGTGTGAGTTTGAGGTTTAGGGTTAGAGATTGGTTTAGGGTGAGTGTTAGGGTGAGGGTTTGGCTTAGTGTTAGTGTTATAGTTAGGGTTAGGGTGAGGTTTAGGATGAGGGTGTGTGTTAGGGTTACGGTTAGGTTTAGGATTAGTGTTAGGGAGAGGGGGAGTGTGAGGGTTAGAGTTAGCCTTAGGTTTAGGCTGAGGGTGAGGTTGAGGGTGAGTGTTAGGGTTAGTTTGAGGGTTAGTGTTAGGGTTAGGGTGTGGTTTCGTGTTAGGGTTAGTGTTAGAGTTAGGATTAGGTTGAAGGTGAGGTTTAGGGGTAGAGTTAGGGTTAGGATGAGTGTTATGTTGAGTGTTAGGGTTAGGGTGAGGTTTAGGGTGGGGGTGACGATAAGGGTAAACGTGAGGGTTAGGCTAAGGGTGAGGGTTAGGGTTAGGGTTAGGGTTATGGTTAGGGTGAGATTTAGGGTTCGGGTTAAGTTTACGGTTAGGTTGAGGGTTATGGTAAGGGTTAGGATGAGGCCTAGGGTGAGGGTGAGGTTTAGGTTTAGAGTTAGGGTGAGGTTTAGGGTTAGGGTTAGGGTTAGGGTTAGGATGAGTGTGACCTTTAAGGTTAGATTTAGGTTTAGGTTGAGACTGAGGTTGAGCGTTAGTGTTTGGGTTAGTATTAGAGTTAGGGTTAGGGTGAGGGTTAGGTAGAGGGTGAGGGTTAGGCTTAGGGTTAGGATTAGGATTACGGTAAAGGTTATTGTGAGTGTGAGTGTTAGGGTTAGGGTTAGGGTTAGGCTTAGATTTAGGCTGATGGTAAGGGTGAGGGTGAGGGTTAGGGTAAGTGTGAGGGTTTATGTTAGGATTAGGGTGAGAGTTAGGGTTCGGTTAAGTTTAGGGTTAGGGTGAGGGTTAGGGTTAGGGTTAGGATGAGGTTTAGGTTTAGATTTTGGGATGGGGTGAGGGCTAGGGTGAGGCTGAAGGTGAGGGTTAGGGTTAGGGATAGGGTTAGGTTTAGGAATAGGTTTAGGGTGAGGGTGAGTTTGAGCGTTAGGTTTTGGGTTAGGGTTAGGCTTAGGGTGAGGGTGAGGGTTAGGGTTAGTATTTCGGTTAGGGTGAGGGTGCGGCTCAGGATTAGGGTTAGGTTTAGGGTTAGGGTTAGGGTTAGGGTTACAGTGAGGATTAGGGTTACGTTAAAAATCAGGGTTATGCTTAGGGTTAGGGTGAGGGTTAGGGTTCGGATTAGGGTTACAGTTACATTGAGGGTGAGGGTTAGGGTTATGGTTAGAATGAGGTTTAGTTTTAGGGTTAGGTTTAGAGTTAGGTTTTGGATGAGGGTGAGATTTAGGGTTAGAGTTACGGTTAGTTTTAGGGTTAGGTTTAGGTTGAGGGTTAATGTTAGGGTTAGGCTTAGGCTTAGGCTTAGGCCGAGCATGAGGGTAAGGGTTAGGCTTCGGGTTATGGTGAGGGTTGGAGTTAGGTTTAGGGTGAGGTTTAGGATGAGATTTAGGGTTTGGATTAGGGTAAGGGTGAGGGCTAGAGTGAGGGTTTTGGTGAGGCTAGGTATAGGGGTAGGGTTAGGTTTAGGAATAGGGTTAGGGTGAGTGTGAGTGTGAGAGGGTTAGGTTTAGGATTAGGCTTAGAGTTAGGGTGAGGGTTAGGGTTAGGGTTAGGGTGAGGGTGAGGCTGAGGATTAGGGTTAGGTTTAGGGTTACGTTTAGGGTTATGTTTAGGTTTTGGGTTAGTGTTAGCGTTAGGGTTAGAGTTAGGGTTACGGTGAGGGTTAGGGTTAGGGGTAGGGTAAGAGTTAGAATTAGGCTTAGGTTTAGGCTGAGGGTGAGGGTGAGGGTAAGGGTTAGGGTTAGGTTTATTGTGAGGGTTAGGTTTAGGTTTAGGGTTAGGGTGAGGGTTAGGATTAGCGTTAGGTTTACGGTGAGGTTTAGGGTTTGGGTTAGGGTTAGAGTTAGGTTTAGGGTGAGCGGAAGTTTTAGGGTTAGGATTAGGGTTAGGGTTAGAGTCACGGTTAGGTTGAGGGTTAGGTTTAGTGCTAGGGTTAGGGTTACAGTGAGAGTTAGGTGGAGGGTTAGGGTTTGGGTTAGGTTTAGGTTTAGGATTAATTTTAGGGTGAGGGTTCCTGTGTGTGTTAGGGTTAGGTTTACGTTTAGGCTTATGGTTAGGCTGAGGGTGAAGTTGAGGTTGAGGGTTAGGTTTAGGGTGAGGGGTAGGGTTTGGGTTCAGTTTAGGGATAGGGTGATGGTTAGGGTAAGGGTTATGGTGAAGTTGAGGGTTAGGGTTAATTTGAGGGTTAGGGTTAGAATTAGGGTGATGGTGAGGGTGAGGTTTAGCGTTAGGTTAAGAGTGAGGGTTAGAATGATTGTTAGGGTTAGGATTAGGTTATGGTGAGGGCTATAGTGAGGGTGAGG
Source organism: Dipodomys merriami (assembly GCF_024711535.1). Lineage (NCBI taxonomy): Eukaryota > Metazoa > Chordata > Mammalia > Rodentia > Heteromyidae > Dipodomys > Dipodomys merriami. The sequence continues at coordinate 3,215,224 of NW_027206579.1, forward strand.
ATTAGGGTTAGGGTTAGGGTGAGGTTTAGGTTTAGGGTTAGGGTTAAGGTGAGGGTGAGGTTTAGGGTTAGAATTAGGGTTAGGGTGAGGCTGAGGGTGAGGGTTAGGGTTAGGATTAGGATTAGAGTAAGGGTTCGGGTGAGTGTGAAGGTTAGGTTTAGGATTAGGGTTAGGATAGTTTTAGACTGAGGGTGAGGGTGAGGGTGAGGGTTAGGGTTAGCGAGAGGGTTAGGTTTAGTCTTAGGGTGAGACTTAGGGTTCGGGTTAAGTTGAGGGTTAGGGTGAGGATTAGGGTTAATAATAGGGTTAGGGTGATGGTTAAGGTTTGGCTTAGTGTGAGGGTTAGGATGAGGATTAGGGTTAGGATTAGGGTTAGGGTGAGGGCTAGGGTGAGGGTGAGGGTGAGGATTAGTGTTAGGATGGGGTTTAGGTTTAGGGTTAGGGTTAGGGTGAGGGTTAGGATGAGAGTTAGGGGTACGGTGATGTGAGTGTTAGGGTTAGGTTGAGGTTTAGGGTTAGTGTTAGGGTTAGGTTGATGGTGAGTTTTAGGATTAAGGTTAGGGTTAGGGTTGGGGTTAGGTTTAGGGTTAGGATTAGTGTTATTTTTAGGTTTATGGTTAGAGTAACAGTGAGGGTGAGGATGAGGGTGAGGGTGTGGGTTAGGGTGAGGGTTAGGGTGAGGTTTATGGTTAGGGTTAGGATTAGGGCTAGGGTGAGGGTGAGGTTTAGGGTTAGATTTAGGGTTAGGGGGAGTGTTAGGTCGAGGTTTAGGGTTAGGGTTAGTGTTAGGGTTAAGGTTAGGGTGAGGGTTAGGTTGAGGTTTAGGGTTAGGGTTATGGTTAGTTTTAGGATTAGGGTGAGGGTTAGGGTTAGGTTTCAACTTAGGCTTAGGGTTAGGCTGAGGGTGAGGGTGGGGGTGAGGATTAGGGTTAGGGTGATGGTTAGGATTAGGGTAAGGGTGAAGGCTCGGGTGAGGGTGAGGGTTAGGGTAAGGCTTAGGCTAAGGCTTAGGTTTAGGCTGAGGGTGAGGTTGAGGGTGAGGGTTAGGGTTAGGATGATGGTTAGGTTTACCCTTAGGGTGAGGGTTGGGATGAGGTTTAGGGTTAGGGTGAGGTTAGGGTGATATTGATGGTAAGGGTAAAGGTGAGGTTTACGCTGAGTGTGAGTATTAAGATAAGGGTGAGTGTTAGGGTTAGGTTTAGGGTTAGTGTAAGGGTTAGGGTTAGCGATAGGATGAGGGTTAGATTGAGGATTAGTGTTAGGGTTAGTGTGAGGTTTAGTGTGAGGATGAGGGTCAGGTTTAGGGTGAGGGTGAGGTTTAGAATTAGGGTTAGGGTGAGGGCTAAGGTGAGGGTGAGGATTAGGGTTAGTGTGAGGGTTCGTGTTAGGGTTAGGTTTAGTGTTATGGTGACGATAAGTGGTAGGGTGAGGATTAGGGTTAGGGTGAGGGTTATGGTTAGGGTGAGGGTGAGGGTTTGGTTGAGGGTGAGGGTGAGTGTGAGAGTTAGGGTTAAGGTTAGGCTTAGGGTTAAGCTGAGGGTTAGGGTTAGGATTTGGTTTAGGGTAGGGTTCTGCTTAGGGTTCGCGTAAGGGTGAAGGTTAGATTGAGTTTTAGGGTTACGGTTAGGGTGAGGTCTAGGGTTAGGGATAGGTTTAGGTTTAGGATTAGGGTTAGGGTGAGGGTGTCGGTAAGGTTAAAGGTGAGGGTTAGCCTGAGCGTGAGGGTTACGGTAAGGGAGAGGGTTAGGTTTAGGGTTGGCTTAGGGTGAGGGTTAGGTTTAGGGTTGGGGTGAGAGTTAGGGTTCGGGTTCAATTTAGGGTTAGGTTGGGGGTTAGGGTAATGGTTACGGTGACGGTGAGGGTTAGGGTTAGGTTCAGGGTTAGTGTTAGGATTAGGGTTAGTGTGAGATCATGTTTAAGGTTAGTGTTAGGGTGAGGGTTAGGATGAGGGTTAGGGATAGGATTAGGGTTAGGGTGAGGGCTAGTTTGAGGTTGAGGTTTAGGGTTAGCATTAGGGTGAGGTTTAGGGTTAGGGTTAGGGTTCGGGTTAGGATGAGGTTGAGGTTTACGGTTAGAGTTATGGTTAGGGTGAGGCTGAAATTGAGGGTTAGGGTTAGGGTTAGTGTTAGAGTTAGTGTTAGGTTGAGGGTTAGGTTGAGGCTGAGGGTTAGGCTAAAGGTTAGGATTAGGATTAGCATAAGGGTTAGGGTGAGTGTGAGGGTTAGGGTTAGGGTTAGGCTTAGGGTTAGGCTGAGGGTGAGGTTGAGAGTGAGGGTTAGGGTTAGGTTTACGGTGAGAGTTAGGGTTCGGGTAAATTTAGGGTTATGGTGAGGTTTAGGGTTAGGTTTATGGTGAGCTTGAGTTTTAGGGTAAATTTGAGGCTTAGGGTTAGGATTATGGTTAGGGTAAGGGTTAAGGTTAGGGTTAGGGTAAAGTTAAGAATGAAGATTAGGGATAGGGTGAGGGCTAGGTTGAGGGTGAGGCTTAGTGTTAGTGTTAGATTAAGGTTTAAGGTTAGAGTTAGGCTTAGGGTGAGGGTTAGGTTCAGGGTTAGGTTTATGGTGAGGGTGAGGGTTAGGGTTAGGGTGAGGGTTAGGGTGAGGTTGATGGTAAGGGTAAAGGTGAGGTTTAGGCTGAGTTTGAGTGTTAGGGTGAGGGTTAGGGTTAGGTTTAGGGTTAGGGTAAGGGTTAAGGTTAGGTTCAGGGTTAGTGTTAGATTGAGGATTAGGCTTAGGTTTTAGGGTGAGGATGAGGGTTAGGGTGAAAGTGAGGGTTAAAATTAGGGTTATGGTGAGGGCTAGGTTGAGGGTGAGTGTTAGGGTTCGGGATAGGGTTATGGTGAGGTTTAGGATTAGGTTGAGGGTTAGGGTTAGTGTGAGGGTTAGTGTTCGGCTTAGGGTCAGTGTTAGGGTGAGGGTAAGTGTTAGGGTGAGTGTTAGGTTTTGAGTGAGGGTTATGGTTGGGTGAGGGTTAGGGTTAGGGTTATTTTTAGGGTTAGGTTTAGAGATACGTTTACGGTGAGTGTGAGGGTGAGAGTTAGGGTTAGGTTTAGGATGATGTTTAGTGTTAGTGTTGGGTTAGGGTTAGGGTTAAGGTGAGGGTGAGGTTTAGGAGTAGAGTTAGGTTTAGGGTGAGGGTTAGGGTAAAGGTTATGGTTAGGGTGCGGGTTAGGGTGGGGTTGAGGGTAAGGGTAAATTTGAGGGTTTGGCTGAGGGTGAGGGTTACAGTAATGGTGAGGGTTAGGGTTAGGGTGAGGGTTAGTGTTAGGGTTAGGATGAGGATGAGGGTTAGATTGAGGATTAGTGTTAGGGTTTGTGTGAGTTTTAGGGTGAGCTTGAGGGTTAGGGTTAGTGTTAGGATGAGGTTTACTGTTAGGGTGATGCTTAGGGTTAGTGTGAGCGTTAGTGTTAGCGTTAGGGTTTATGTTAAGGTGAAGGTAAGTGTTTGGGTGAGGGTTAGGTTTAGGGTTAGAGTTATGGTTAGGGTGAGTGTGAGGGTTAGGGTTAGGGTTATTGTTAGGGTTAGGTTTAGGGTTATGGTTAGTGTTAGTGTTAGTGTTAGGGTTAGGGTTAGGATGAGGTTTAGTTTTAGTCTTAGGATTAGAGTTAAGCTTAGGATGAAGGTGAGATTTAGGGATAGAGTTAGCTTTAGTGTTAGTGTTAGTGTTAGGGTGAGGGTTAAGGTTAGGTTTAGGCTTAGGCTTAGGCTTAGGCATTGGCTTAGGCCGAGCATGAGGGTGAGGGTTAGGGTGAGGGTTAGGGTTCGGGTTAGTGTGAAGTTTAAATTGAGGTATAGGGTTAGGATTAGGGTAAGGGTGAGGGCTAGGGTTAGGGATAGGGTTAGGTTTAGTATTAGGGTTAGGGTGAGGGTGAGTGTGAAGTTTATGGTTAGGGTTAGGCTTAGAATTAGGGTGAGGGTTACTGTTAGGGTTTGGGTTAGTGTGAGGTTGAGGTGAGGATTAGGGTTAGTTTTAGGGTTAGGTTTAGGGTTAGAGTTATGGTTAGGCTTAGGCTTAGGATGAGGGTGAGGGTGAGGTTGAGGATTAGAGTTAGGGTTTGGGTTAGGCTTAGTGTTAGGTTTATTGTTATTGTTATGATTAGGGTTAAGTTTGCGGTGAGCATGAGGCTGAAGGTGAGGGTTATGGGTAGGGTTAGGGTTAGGGGGAGGGATAGGGGGAGGTTTAGGGTTAGGGTTAGTGTTAGGGTAAGAGTGAGGGTGAGGGTTAGGTTGAGGTTTAGGGATAGGGTTAGGTTTAGGATTAGGGTTAGGGTGAGACTGAGTGTGAGGTTTAGGGTGAGGATTAGGCTTAGGCTTATGGTTAGGCTAAGAGTGAGGGTGGGGGTGAGGATTAAGGTTAGGGCTAGGCTTGGGCTTATGGTTAGGCTGAGTGTGAGGATGGAGGTGAGGATTAGGGTTAGTGTGATCGTTTGGATTAGGGTAAGGGTGAGGGCTCGGGTGAGGGTAAGGGTTAGGGTAAGGCTTAGGCTTAAGCTTCCAGTTAGGCTGAGGGTGAGTTTGAGGGTGAGGGTTAGGGTTAGCGTGATGGCTAGGTTTATTGTTAGGGTGAGGGTTAGGATGAGGTTTAGGGTTCGGGTGAGGTTAGGGTGAGGATGATGGTAAGGGTAAAGGTGAGGTTTACGCTGAGGGTAAGGGTTAAGATGAGGGTGAGGGTTAAGGTGAGGGTGAGGGTTAGGATTAGGGTTAGGGTGTGGGCTAGTGGCAGGTGAGGTTTACGGTGAGGGTTAGGGTGAGGTTTACGGTTAGGTTAGGGTTAAGGTTAGGGGGAAGTTGAGTTTAGGGTTAGAGTTAGGGTTAGGGTGAGGCTGAGGTTGAGGGTTAGGGTTAGGGTGAGGTTTAGTGTTAGGATTAGTGTTAGAGTTAGGGTTAGAACAAGGGTTAGGTTGTGGGTGAGGGTTACGCTTAGCATTAGGATTAGGTTTAGGCTGAGGGTGAGGGTTAGTTTGAGGGTTAGGGTTAGGTTGAGGGTTAGGGTTAGGTTGAGGGTTAGGGTTAGGATTAGGGTTAGGGTGAGGGTTAAGTTTAGGGTTAGGGTGAGGGTAAGGATGAGGATTAGGGTTAGGATTAGTGTTATGGTGAGGGCTAGTATGAGGGTGAGGGTTAGGGTTAGTGTTAGATTAAGGTTTAGGGTTAGGGATAGCTTTAGGTTGAGGGTTAGGTTGAGGTTAGGGTTACAGTGAGTGTGAGGGTTAATGTTAGGGTGAGGGTTAGGGTTAGGATTAGGGTTAGGGTGAGAGTGAGTGTTAGGATTAGGGTTCGGTTTAGGGTTAGGTTTAGGTTTAGGGTTAGGGTGAGGGTTAGGGTGAGGATGATGGTAAGGGTAAAGGTGAGGTTTAGGGTGAGGGTGAGGGTTAAGATAAGGGTGAGGGTTAGGTTTAGGCTTAGGTTTAGAGTAAGGGGTAGTATTAGGGTCAGGGGGATTGTTAGATTGAGGATTAGGGTTAGGGTTAGTGTGAGGTTTAGAGTGAGGATGAGGGTTAGGGTTAGGGTGAGGGTGAAGGTTAGAATTAGGGTTAGGGTGAGGGCTAGGGTGAAGGTGAGGGTGAGGGTAAGGGTTAGGCTTAGGCTTAGGATTAGGCTGAGCGTGAGATTGAGGGTGAGTGTTAAGGTTAGGGTGATGGTTAGGTTTACAGTTAGGGTGAGGGTTAGGATGAGGTTTAGGGTTAGGGTGAGGGTTAGGTTGAGGTTTAGAGTTAGGGTTAGGGTTAGACTTAGGGTTATGGTGAGGATGAGGTTCAGGGGTACAGTTAGGGTTAGAATGAGGGTTAGGGTTAGGGTGCAGGTTAGCCTAGGGGTGACGGTAAGGGTAAAGGTGAGGGTTAGGCTGAGGTTGAGGGTTCCGGTAAGGGTGAAGGTTAAGGTTAGGGTGAGGGTTAGATTGAGGATTAGTGTTAGGGTTAGTGTGAGATTTAGGGTGAGGATGAGGGTTAGGGTTAGGGTGAAGGCTAGGGTGAGTGTGAAGGTTAGGGTTAGGTTTAGGGTGAGGATAAGTGTTAGGGTGAGGGTTAAGGTTAGGGTGAGGGTTATGCTTAGGGTGAGGGTTAGGGTTAGGGTTAGGTTTATTGTTAGGTTTCGGGGTAGGGTTACGGTTGCTGTGAGGGTGAGGGTGAGGATTAGGGTTAGGGTTAGGATGAGGTTTAGGTTTAGGTTTAGGTTTAGAGTCAGGGTTAGGGTGAGGGTTAGGCTTAGGCTTAGGCTTAGGCTTAGGCTTTGGCCGAGCATGAGGTTGAAGGTTCAGGTTCGGGTTCGGGTGAGGGTTAGGGTTAGGTTTAGGGTTAGGTTGAGAATTAGGTTGAGGTTTAGGGTTAGGATAAGTTTAAGGGTGAGGGCTAGGCTGAGGTTTAGGGTGAGGGTTAGGGTTAGAGATAGGGTTAGGTTTAGGATTAGGGTTAGGGTGAGGGTGAGTGTGAGGTTTAGGATTAGGGTTAGCGTTAGGGTTAGGGTGAGGTTTAGGGTTAGGATTTCGGTTAGGGTGAGGATTAATGTTAAGTAAAGGTTATTTTTAGGGTTAGGCAAAGTGTTCGGGTGAGAGTTAGGGTTAGGTTGAGGGTTATGGTTAGGTTGAGGGTTAGGGTTATGGTTAAGGTTATTGTTAGGGTTAGGGTTAGGCTTAGGGTTAAGGTGAGGGTGAGGGTGAGGGTTACGGTTATGGTTATGTTGAGGTTAAGGTTTAGGGTTAGGCTTAAAATTAGGGTTAGGGGGACAGTGAGTTTTAGGATTAGAGTTAGGGATTGTGATAGGGTTAGGGTTAGGGTGAGGTTTAGGGTTAGGGTTAGGCTTAGGCTTAGGCTTAGGCCGAGCATGAGGGTGAGGTTTAGGGTTAGGGTGATGGTTCTGGTTAGGATTAGTGTTATTGTTAGGGTTAGGTTTAGAGTTACAGTGAGGTTGAGGGTGCAGGTGAGGGTTAGGGTTAGGGTTAGGGTGGGGTTTACGGTTATGGTTAGGGTTAGTGTTAGGTTGAGGGTGAGGTTTAGGGTTAGATTTAGGGTTAGTGTTAGGTTGAGGGTTAGTGTTAGCGTTAGGTTTAGTTTTAGGGTGAGGCTAAGGGTTATGGTGAGGGTTTGGGTTAGGGTGAGGGTTATGGTTAAGCTGAGGTTTAGGAATTGGTTTAGAGTTATTGTTAGGGTTCGGTTTAATTTTACGGTTACAGTGAGGGTGAGGATGAGGGTTAGGTTTAGGCTTAGGGTGAGGTTTAGTGTGAGGGTGAGGTTTAGGGTTAGAATCAGTGTGAGGGTTAGGTTGAGGGTTTGGGTTAGGGTTAGTGTTAGTGTTAAGGTTAGGGTGAGAGTTAGGGGGAGGTTTAGGGTTAGGGTTAAGTTTAAGATTAAGTTTAGGATGAGGGTGAGTGTGTGTGTTAGTGTTTGGTTTAGGGTTAGGCTTAGGGTTAGGCTGAGGGTGAGGTTGAGGGTGAGGGTTAGGGTTAGGGTTAGCGTTAGGATTAGGTTTAGGGGGAGGGTTAGGATGAGGGTTAAGGTTAGGATTAGGGTTAGGGTGAGGGCTAAGGTGAGGGTAAGGTTTAGGGTTAGGGTAAGTGTGAGGGTTAGGGTTTTGTTTAGGGTGAGCGTTAAGGTTTGGCTTAAGTATAGGGTTAGGGTGAGCGTTACGGTAAGAGTTACACTGAGGGTGAGGTTTAGGATTAGGTTGAGGGTTAGGTTTAGGATAAGGGTTAGTGTGAGGGTGTGGATAAGGGTTAGGGTTAGGTTTAGGGTGATGGTTAGGATGAGGTTTAGGGTTAAGATTAGGGTTAGGGTTAGGGCTAGATTGAGGGTGAGGGTTAGGGTAGTGTAAGGCTTACTCTTAGTGTTAGGCTGAGTGTGAGGTTGAGGGTGAGGGTTAGGGTTAGGGTGATGGTTATGTTTACAGTTAGTGTTAGAGTTAGTATGAGGTTTAGTGTTTGGAGGATTTTTAGGGTGATGATGATGGTAAGGGTAATGGTGAGGTTTAGGCTGAGGGTGAGGGTTAAGATAAGGGTGAGCGTTAGGGTTAGGTTTAGGGTTAGATTAAGGGCTAGAGTTAGGGTTAGGGTGAGGGTTAGATTGAGGATTAGGGTTAGGGTTAGTGTGAGGTTTAGAGTGAGGATGAGGGTTAGGGTGAGGGTGAGGGTTAGGGTGAGAGTTATTGCTAGGTTGAGGGTTAGGGTTAGGGTGAGGGTGAGGTTCAGTGTTAGGGTTAGGGTTAGAGTTAGGGTTAAGGTGAGGTTGAGGTTTAAGGTGGAGTTAGGGTTAGGGTGAGGGTTAGGATGAGGGTTAGTGTTAGTGTTAGGGTTAGGGTGAGAGTTAGGGGGAGGGTTAGGGTTAGGGTTAAGTTTAAGATTAGGGTTAGGATGAGGGTGAGTGTGTGTGTTAGGGTTTGGTATAGGGTTAGGCTTAGGGTTAGGCTGAGGGTGAGGTTGAGTGTGAGGGTTAATGTTAGGATTAGGGTTAGGGGGAGGGTTAGTATGAGGGTTAAGTTAGGTTTAGGGTGAGGGCTATGGTGAGGGTAAGGTTTAGGGTTAGGGTTAGGGTGAGGGTTAGGGTTTTGTTTAGGGTGAGCGTTAGGGTTCGGGTTAATTTTAGTGTTAGGGTGAGCGTTAGGGTAAGGGTTACAGTGAGGGTGAGATTTAGGGTTAAGTTGAGGGTTAGGGTTAGGATTAGGGTTAGTGTGAGGTTGTGGGTGAGGGTTAGTGTTAGGGTTAGGGTGAGGGTTTGGATGAGGGTTAGGGTTAAGATTAGGGTTTGGGGGAGGGCTAGGGTGAGGGTTAGGGTAAGTGTAAGGATTAGTCTTAGTGTTAGGGTGAGTGTGAGGTTGAGGGTGAATGTTAGGGTTAGGGTGATGGTTAGGTTTACAAGTAGTGGTAGAGTTAGTATGAGGTTTAGGGTTAGGGGGATTTTTAGGGTGAGGATGATGGTAAGGGTAATGGTGAAGTTTAGGCTGAGGGTGAGGGTTAAGATAAGGGTGAGCATTAGGGTTAGGTTTAGGGTTAGATTAAGGGCTAGAGTTAGGGTTAGGGTGAGGGTTAGATTGAGGATTAGGGTTAGGGTTAGTGTGAGGTTTAGAGTGAGGATGAGGGTTAGGGTGAGGGTTAGGGTTAGGGTGAGAGTTATTGTTGGTTGAGGGTTAGGGTTAGGGTTAGGGTGAGGTTCAGTATTAGGGTTAGGGTTAGAGTTAGGGTTAGGGTGAGGGTGAGGTTTAGGGTGGAGTTAGGGTTAGGGTGAGGGTTAGGATGAGGGTTAGTTTTAGAGTTAGGGTTACCGTGAGGTTTAGGGTTAGGGTTAGTGTTAGTGTTAGGTTGAGAGTTAGGGGGAGGTTAGAGTTAGGGTTAGGTTTAGGTTTTCGGTGAGGGTGAGGGTGAGGGTTAGGATTAGGGTTAGGGTGAAGATGAGGTTTAGGGTTAGAATTAGGGTTAGGGTGAGGCTGAAGGTGAGGGTGAGGGTTAGGGTTAGGGTTAGGATTAGGATTAGGGTTAGGGTTAGGGTGAGTGTGAGGGTTAAGTTTAGGGTTAGGGTTAGCATTAGGTTTAGGCTGAGGGTTTGGTTGAGGGTGAAGTTTAGGGTTAGTTTGAGCGTTAGAGTTAGGGTTAAGGTGAGGTTTAGTGTTAGGGTTAGGGTTAGAGTTATGGTTTGGGTGAGGGTGAGGTTTAGGCGTAGAGTTAGTTTTAGGGTGAGGGTTAGGGTGAGTGTTTGGGTTAGGGTGAGGGTTAGGGTAGGGGTGACGATAAGGGTAAAAGTGAGGGTTTGGATGAAGGTGAGGGTTACGGTAAGGTTGAAGGTTAGGGTTAAGGTGTGGGTTAATGTTAGGGTTAGGGTTAGAGTTAAGGTTCGGGTTAAGTTTAGGGTTAGGGTGAGGGTTAGAGTAAGGGTTACGGTGAGGGTGACGGTTAGGTTTAGGTTGATGGTTAGGGTTAGGATTATGGTTAGGGTGATAGTGAGGTTTAGGATTAGTGTTAGGGTGAGGGCTAGGAAGAGGTTTAGGGTTAGGATTAGGGTTAAGGTGAGGGCTAGGGTGAGGGTGAGGTTTAGGGTTAGGATTAGCGTGAGGTTTAGGGTTAGGGTTAGGGTTAGGGTGAGGGTGAGGTTTAGGGTTAGATTTAGGGTTAGGGTTAGGCTGACGTTGAGGGTTAGAGTTAGGGTTAGTGTTAGAATTAGGGTTAGGGTGAGGGTTTGGATGAGTTTTCAGGTTAGGATTAGGGTAAGGGTGAGGGCTAGGGTGAGGGTTAGGGAGAGGGCTAGGGTTATGGATAGGGTTAGTTTTAGGGTTAGGGTTATGGTGTGGGTGAGTGTGAGGGTTAGGGTTAGGCTTAGGTTTAGGCTTAGAGTTAGGGTGAGGGTTAGGGTTAGGGTTTGGTATATGGTGAGGCTGAGGCTGAGGATTATGGTTAGGTTTAGGGTTAGGGTTAGTGTTAGTGTTAGGGTTAGGGTTAGGGTGAGAGTTACGATTAGGGTGAGGGTTGGGGTTAGGACTAGGATTAGGGTTAGGGTTAGGCTGAGGGTGAGAGTGAGGGTGAGGGTTAGGGTGAGGATGAGGGTTAGGGTTAGAGTGAGGGCTAGGGTGAGGTTGAGGGTTAGGGATAGGGTTAGCTTGAGGTTTGGCGTTAGGGTGATGATTAGGGTTAGTGTGAGTGTTAGTGTTAGGGTTAGGGTTAGTGTTAGGGTTAGGGTAAGTTTTAGGGTGAGGGTTAGGTTTAGGGTGAGTTTAGGGTTAGGATGAGGGTTAGGGTTAGGGTGAGGGTGAGGTTTAGATATAGGGTTAGTTGGAGGGTTAGAGTGACGGTTAGGTTTAGGGGTAGTGTTAGGGTTAGGTTGAGGGTGAGGGTTATGTTGAGGTATAGGGTTAGTGTTAGGGTTAGTGTGAGGGTTAGTGTTAGGGTTAGGGTTAGTGTTAGGGTGAGAGTAAGTGTTAGGGTGCGGTTATGGGTTAGGGTGGGAGTTATGTTTAGGGTGAGGGTTTGGGTTAGGAATAGGGTTATTGATAGGTTTTGGTTTAGGGTTACGGTTACGGTAAGTGTGAGGTTGAGGGTTAGTCTTAGGGTTAGGTTGAGGTTTAGGGTTTGGGTTAGGGTTAGAGTTAGGGTTAGGCTGAGGGTGAGGTTTAGGGTTAGAGTTAGGGTTAGGGTGAGGGATAGGGTTAGTGTTAGTTTGAGAGTTAGTTGGAGGGTTATGGTTATGATTAGGTTTAGGGATAGGATTAGGTTTAGTGTGAAGGTGAGTGTGTGTGTTAGGGTTAGGTCTAGGGTTAGGCTTAGGGTTAGGCAGAGGGTGAAATTGAGGGTGAGGTTTAGGGTTAGGGTGAGGTTTAGGGTTAGGATGAGGGATAGGGTTAGCATTAGGGTTAGGGCAAGGGCTAGGTTGAGGGTGAGTTTTAGGGTGAGGGTTAGGGTGAGGTTTATGGTTACGGTTAGGGTGAGAGTGAAGTTTAGGGTTAGATTTAGGGTTAGGGTGAGGCTGAGCTTGAGGGTTATTGTTAGGGTTAGTGTTAGGTTTATGGTTAGGGTTAGGGTGAGGGTCAGGTTTAGGGTTAGTGTTACGTTAAGGGTTACGGTTAGGGTGAGGGTTAAGGTTAGGGTGAGGATTATGCTTAGGATTAGGATTAGGGTTAAGGTTAGGCTGAGGGTGAGGGGGAGGGTGAGAGTGAGGGTTAGGGTGAGGATGAGGGTTAGGGTGAGGGTGAAGGCTAGGGTGAGGGTGAGGTTTAGGGATACGGTTAGCGTGAGGTTTGGGTTTAGGGTGATGGTTAGGGTTAGTGTGAGGTTTAGTGTTAGGGTTAGGGTTAGTGTTAGGGTTAGGGTAAGTGTTAGGGTGAGGGTTAGGGTTTGTTTTATGGTTAGGATTAGGGTTAGGGTTTAGGTTTTAGTGAGGAAGAGGGTGAAGTTTAGGGTTAGGTTTAGGATGAGGTTTAGGTTTAGGTTTATGGTTAGAATTAGGGTTAGGTTGATAGTGATGTTTAGGGTTAGAGTTTGGGTTTGTGATAGGGTTAGGGTTAGTGTGGGGTTTACAGTTAGGGTTAGGATTAGGGTTAGTTTGAGGGAGAGGTGTAGGGTTAGATTTAAGGTTTGTGTTAGGTGGGGGTTAGTGTTAGGGTTAGAGTTAGTGTTAGGGTTAGGTAAAGAGTTAGGGTGAGGGTTTGGGTTAGGGTGAGGGTTATGGTTAGGGTGAGGGTTAGGATGAAGGTGAGGGTTATTGTTAGGGTTCGGTTTAAGGTTAAGTTTACTGTGAGGGTGAGGATGAGAGTTAGGTTTAGGGTGAGGTTTAGGGTGAGTGTGAGGTTTAGGGTTAGTGTTAGGTTTAGGGTGATGGTTAGGTTGAGGGTTAGGGTTTGGGTTAGGGTTAGGGTGATAGTTAGGGGGAGGGTTAGCGTTAAGGTTAGGGTTAGGGTTAGGGTGAGGGTGAAGGTGAGTGTGTGTGTTATGTTTAGGTTTAGGTTTAGGCTTAGGGTTGGGCTGAGGGTGAGGTTTAGGGTGAGGGTTAGTTTTAGTGTGAGGGTTAGGTTTAGGGTTAGGGTTAGGGTGAGGGTTAAGTTTAGGATTAGGGTTAGGGTGAGGGTTAGAGTGAGGGTGAGGGTAAGGGTTAGGGTTAGGGTGAAGGTTAGGGTTAGATTTAGGGTGAGAGTTAGGGTTCGGTTTAGGTTTAGGTTTAGGGTGAGGGTTAGGGTAAGGGTTATGGTGAGGGTGAGGTTTAGGGTTAGGTTGAGATTTAGGGTTAGGATTAGGATTAGGGTGAGTGTGAGTGTGAGGATTAGGTTTAGGGTTAGGGTGAGGGCTAAGGTGAGAGTGAAGGTTAGAGTAAGGGTTAGGCTTAGTCTTAGGTTTAGGCTGAGTGTGAGGTTGAGGGTAAGGGTTAGGGTTAGGGTGATGGTTAGGATTACGGTTTGGGTTAGGATGATGTTTACGTTTAGAGGGAGGTTTATGGTGAGGATGATTGTAAGGGTAATGGTGAGGTTTAGGCTTAGGGTGATGTTTAAGATAAGTGTGAGACTTAGCTTTAGGTTTAGCGTTAGGTTAAGGGTTAGGGTTAGGGTTAGGGTTAGTGTTAGATTGAGGATTAGGGTTAGGGTTAGTGTGAGGTTTAGAGTGAGGATGAGGGTTAGGGTGAGGGTTAGGGTTAGGGTGAGGGTGATGGTTATGGTGAGGGTTAGCATTAGTGTTAGGGTGAGCTTTAGGGTTAGGGTGACGTTTTTAGGGTGGGGGTGATTATAAGTGTAAACGTGAGGGTTAGGCTGAAGGTGAGGGTTATGGTGGGGTGATAGTTAAGGTTAGGGTGAGGTTAGGGTTAGGGGAAGGGTGTGGCTGAGGTTTAGATTGAGGATTAGTTTTAGGGTTAGTTTGGGGTTTAGGGTGAGAATGAGGGTTATGGTTAGTGTGAGGGTTAGGGTGAGGGTGAGGGTTAGGTTTAGGTTTAGGGTGAGGTTTAGGGTTAGGGTGATGGTTAGGGTTAGTGTGAGGGTTAGTGTTAGGGTGAGGGTAAATGTTAGGGTGAGGGTTAGGGTTAGGGTTATGGTTAGGTTGAGGGTTAGGGTTAGGTTTAGGATTATTGTTAGGGTTAGTTAGGTTTACGTTTACGGTTATGGTGAGGGTGAGGGTGAGGTTGAGGGTTAGTGTTAGGCTTAGGGTTAGTGTTAGGGTGAGGGTAAATGTTAGGGTGAGGGTTAAGGTTAGGGTGAGGGTTATGGTTAGGTTGAGGGTTAGGTTTAGGGTTAGGATGAGGTTTAGGTTTAGGGTTAGGGTTAGAGTTAGGGTCAGGTTGAGAGTGAGGTTTATGGTTAGATTTAGGGTTAGTGTTAGGGTTAGGGTGAGAGTGAGGGTTAGGGTTAGGCTTAGGCTTAGGCTTAGGCCGAGCATGAGGGTGAGGGTTAGGGTTAGGGTTAGGTGAGGGTTAGGTTTAGCGTTAGGGTGAGTGTTAGGATTAGTTTTAGTGTTAGGATTAGGGTTAGGGTGAGGACTAGGGTGAGGGTTATGGTGAGGGTTAGGTTTAGGGTTAGGTTCAGGATTAGGGTTAATGTGAGAGTGAGAGTAAGTTTTAGGGTTGGGGTTAGACTTAGGGTTAGGGTGAGGGTTAGGGTTAGGGCTTGGTTTGGGTCAGGGTGAGGCAGAGGATTAGTGTTAGCTTTAGGGTTAGGGTTAGGGTTAGGTTTAGGTTTAGGGTTAGGGTTAGGGTTACAGTGAGGGTTAGGGATAGATTTAGGGTTAGGCTTAGTGTTAGGCTGAGGATAAGGGTGGGGGTGCGGATTCGGGTTAGGGTTAGGGTTAGGGTTAGGGTTAAGTTTGCAGTGAGGGTATGGCTGAGGGTGAGGGTTATGGTTAGGGTTAAGATTAAGGTTAGGGATAGGGTTAGCGTTATTGTTATTGTAAGGGTTAGAGATACAGTGAGGTTGAGGGTAAGGGTGAAGTTTAGGTTTAGGGTGAGGTTTACTGTGAGGTTTAGGGTTAGGGTTAGGGTTAGGGTGAGGGTGAGGTTTAGGGTTAGAGTTAGGATTAGGGGAAGGGTTAGGGTGAGGTTTCAGGTTAGGGTTAGTGTTAGGGTTAGGGTGAGGGTGAGGCTTAGGTAGAGATTTAGGGATAGGGTTACGTTTAGGATTAGAGTTAGAGTGAGGGTGAGTATGAGTGTTAGGGTGAGGGTTAGGCTTAGGCTTAGGATTAGGCTGAGGGTGAGGGTGGGTGTGAGGATTAGGGTTAGAGTGATGTTTTGGTTTAGGGATAGTGTTATTTTTAGGGTTAGTTTTAGAGTTACGGTGAGTGTGAGGGAGATGCTTAGGGTTAGATTTAGGGTTAGTGTTAGGGTGAGTGTTAGTGTTAGTGTTAGGGTTAGTGTTAGGGTGAGGTAAGTCTTAGGATGAGGGTTTTGGTTAGGATGAGGGTTATGGTTAGGTTGAGGTTTAGGATTAGGGTAAGGGTTATTTTTAGGTTTCAGTTTAAGGTTAAGGTTACGGTGAGGGTGAGGGTTAGGCATAGGGTTAGGGTGAGGTTTAGGGTGAGGGTGAGTTTTAGGGTTAGAGGTAGGTTTAGGGTGAGGGTTAGGTTGAGGTTTAGGGTTAGGGTTAGTGTTAGTGTTAGGGTTAGGGTGAGAGTTAGAGGGAGGGTTAGGATTTAGGTTAGGGTTAGGATTTGCGTTAACATGAGGGTGAAGGTTAGGGTAAGGATTAGTATTAGGGGTAGGGTTAGGCTGAGTGTGAAGGTTAGGGTTAGGGTTAGGCTTAGTGTTAGGCTGAGGGTGAGGGTGAGGGTGAGGGTTAGGGTTAGGGTGAGGTTTAGGTCAAGGGTGAGGGTTAGGTTTAGGGTTAGGCGGAAGGTTAGGATGAGGGTTAGGGTTAGGATTAGGGTTAGGGCTCGGGCTCGGGTGAGGGTGAGGCTTAGGGTTAGGGTTAAGTGAGGTTTATGGTTAGGGTTACTATAGGGTTAGGGTGAGGGTGAGTTTTAGGGTTATAGTTAGGGTTAAGGTGAGGCTGAGATTGAGGGTTAGGGTTAGGGTTAGGATTAGGATTAGGGTAAGGTTTCGGGTGAGTGTGAGTGTTAGGGATAGGGTTAGGTTTAGGCTTAGGGTTACACTGAGGGTGACGGTGACGGTGAGGGTTAGGGTTATTCTTAGGGTTAGGGTGAGGGTGAATGTGTGTGTTAGAATTAGGTTTAGGGTTAGGCTTAGGGTTAAGCTGAGGGTGAGGTTGAGGGTGAGGGTTAGGGTTAGGTTGAGGGTGAGGGTTATGGTTAGGTTTAGGGTGAGGGTTAGGGTTAGGATTCTGGTTAGGGTGAGGGCTAGTTTGAGGGCGAGGTTTAGGATTAGGTTTCAGGGTGAGGTTTAGTGTTAGAGTTAAAGTTAGGGTGAGGCTGAGTCTGAGGGTTAGGTTTAGGATTAATGTTAGGCTTTGGCTTAAGATGAGGGTTAGTTTGAGGGTGAGGGTTAGGATTAGGATTAGGAGTAGGATTAGGGTTAGTGTGAGGGTGAGTGTTAGGATGAGGATTAGGGTTAGATTTAGGTTGAGTGTGAGGGTTCGGGTTAGGGAATGGGTTAGGCTTAGGTTTAGGATGAGGGTGAGGGTGAGGGCTAGGTTTAAGGTGAGGGATAGGGTTAGAGTTAGTGTGAGGGTTAGGGTTAGGGTTAGGGTGAGGGTTAGGATGAGGATTAGGGTTAGAATTAGGGTTAGGGTGAGAGCTAGGGTGAGGGTGACGGTTAGGGTTAGTGTTTGGGTGAGGTTTAGGGTTAGTGTTAGGGTGAGGGTGAGGGTTAGGATGAGGGTTAGAGTTACAGTGAGGGTGAGGATTAGGTTTACCGTGAGGGTTAGTGTTAGGATTAGGGTTAGGGTGAGGTTGAGTATTAGCATTAGTGTTAGGGTTATGGTTAGGGTTAGGTTGAGGGTTAGGATTACTGTTATTGTTAGGTTCAGGGTTAGAGTTATGATGAGGTTGAGGGTGAGGTTGAGTGTTACCGTTAGGGTGAGGTTTAGGGTGAGGGTTAGGATTAGGGTTAGTGTGAGGGTGAGGTTTATGGTTAGATTTAGGTTTAGTTGGAGGATTAGGTCGAGGGTTAGGGTTAGGGTAAGTGTTAGGATTAAGGTTAGGTTGAGGGTTAGGTTAAGGTTTAGGGTTAGGGTTAGCATTAGGGTGAGGGTGAGTGTGAGGTTTAGGGTTAGGGTTAGGCTTAGGTTTAGGGTTAGGCTGAGGGTGAGGGTTGGGGTGAGGATTAGGGTTAGGGTGATTGTTAGGTTTAGGGTTATGGTGTGTGTTAGTGTTAGGGTTATGGTTAGAGTTAGGCTTAGGGTGAGGGTGAGGTTTCGGGGTAAAGTTAGGATTAGGGTGAGGGTTAGGGTTAGAGTGAGGGTTAGGGTTGGAGGGACGGTAAGGGTAAATGTCAGGTTTAGGCTGAGGGTGAGTGTTATAGTAAGGGTGAGGGTTAGGTTAGGGTGAGGGTTAGGGTTAGGGTTAGGGCGAGCGTGACGATTAGATTGAGGATTAGTGTTAGGTTTAGTGTGAAGTTTAGGGTGAGGATAAGCTTTGGGGTTTAGGGCGAGGTCTAGGGAGAGTTTGAGGTTTAGGGTTAGTATTAGGGTGAGATTTATGGTTAGGGTGATGGTTAGGGTTAGTGTGAGGTTTAGTATTAGTGTTAGGGTTAGTGTTAGGGTGATGGTAAGGGTTAGGGTGAGGGTTAGGGTGAGGGTGAGGGTTATGTTTAGGGTGCAGTTTAGGGTTAGTGTTAGGGTTATTGTTAGTGTTAGGGTTAGGGTTAAGGTTATGGTGAGGGTGAGGTTGAGGGTTAGGTTTAGGTCTAGGATGAGGTTTAGGGATAGGGTTAGGGTTAGGGTCAGGGTGAGGTTCAGTGTTAGAGTTAGTGTTCGGGTGAGGCTGAGGGTGAGGGTTAGGGTTAGGATTAATGATAGGGTTAGGCTTAAGGTGAGGGTTAGGTTGAGGGTGAGGGTTAGGGTTAGGCTTAGGAGTAGGATTAGGGTTAATGTTAGGGTAAGCCTGAGTGTTAGGTTTAGGGACAGGCTTAGGGTTAAGCTGAGGTTGAGGGTCAGGTTTAGGGTTAGGGTGAGGTTTAGGGTTAGGGTTAGGGTGAGTGTGAGGGTTAGAGTTAGGGTTAGTGTGAAGTTTAGGTTGAGGGTTATGGTAAGGGTTAGTTTTAGGGTTAGGGTTAGGGTGAGAGTTAAGGGAAGAGTTAGGGTTAGGGTTAGGGTTAGGGATAGGATTAGGGTTAGAGTGAGGGGGAGTTGTGTGTTAGGTTTTGGTTTAGGGATAGGCTTAGTGTTAGGCTGAGGGTGAGGTTGAGTGTGAGGGTTAGGGTTAGGGGGAGGGTTAGGATGAGGGTTAGGGTTAGGATTAGGGTTAGGGTAAGTTCTAGCGTGAGTGTGAGGGTGAAGTTTAAGGTTATGGTTAGGGTTAGGGTGAGGGTGAGGGTGAGGTTTAGGGTTAGATTTAGGGTTAGATTGAGGCTGAGGGTGAGGGTTAGAGTTAGGGTTAGGATTAGGTTTAGGGTAAGGGTTAGGGTGAATGTGAGGGTTACGGTTATGCTTTGGGTCAGGCTGAGGGTGAGGGTGATGGTGAGGTTTAGGGTTAGGGTTAGAGTGAGAGTTAGGGTTCGTTTATGTTTAGGGATAGGGTGAGGGTTAGAGTTACAGGGAGCGTGAGGTTTAGGGTTTGGTTGAGGGATATTGTTAGGGGTAGGGTGAGGGTTAGGGTTAGAATTAGGGTTAGCAAGTGGGTGAGTGTTAGGATTACAGTTAGAGTTAGTGTTAGGATTAGGTTTAGGTTTAGGATTAGTGTTATTGTTAGGGTTAGGGTTAGAGTTATGGTGAGGGTGAGATTGAGGGTGAGGTTGAGGGTTAGGGTTAGGGTTAGGGTGAGGTTTAGGGTTAGGGTTAGGATTAGGGTTAGGGTGAGATTGAGGTTTAGGGTTAGATTTAGTGTTAGTTGGAGGGTTAAGTCGAGGGTTATGGTTATGGTTAGTTTTAGGCTTAAGGTTAGAATGAGGGTTAGGTTGAGGTTTAGGGTTAGGGTTAGGATTAGGGTTAGGATCAGGGTGCGGTTGAGGGTTAGGGTTAGGCTTAGGCTTAGGCTAAGGGTTAGGCTGAGCATGATGTTGAGGGTGAAGGTTAGTGTTAGGGTGATGGTTAGTTTTACAGTTAGGGTGAGGGTTAGGATGAGGTTTAGCGTTAGGGTGAGAGTTAGGGTGATGATAATGGTAAGGGTAAAGATGAGGTTTAGGCTGAGGTTGAGGGTTAAGATAAGGGTGAGGATTAGGGTTAGGTTTAGGTTTAGGGTAAGGATTAGGGTTAGGTTAGGGTTAGGATGAGGGTTAGATTGAGGATTAGGGTTAGGGTTAGTGTGAGGTTTAGTATGAGGATGAGGGTTAGGGTTAGGGTTAGGGTTAGGTTGAGGTTTAGGATTAGGGTGAGGGTTAGGGTAGTGCGAGGGTTAGTGTTAGGGTTAGGGTTAGTGTTAGGGTGAGGGTAAGTGTTAGGGTGATGGTTAGGATTAGGGTGAGGGTTATGGTTAGGGTGAGGGTAAGGGTTAGGATTAGGGTTATAGTGAGGTTTAGTGTTAGGGTTAGGGTTAGAGTTAGGGTTAGGGACAGGGTGAGGTTTAGGGGTACATTTAGGGTTAGGGTGAGGGTTAGGGTTAGGGTGCGGGTTAGCGTGGGGGTGATGGTAAGGGTAAAGGTGAGGTTTAGGCTGAGGGTGATGGTTAGGATTAGGGTTAGGAGTAGGATTAGGGTTAGGGTGAACGTGAGTGTGAGGATGAGGATTAGGGTTAGATTTAGGATGAGTGTGAGGGTTTAGGTTAGGGTGTGGTTTAGGCTTAGGGTTCGGTTGAGGGTGAAGGTGAGGGTTAGTGTTAAGGTGAGGGTTAGGGTTACCGTTACCATGAGGCTTAGGTTTAGGATTACGGTGAGGGTTAGGTTGAGGATTAGGGTTAGAATTAGGGTTAGGGTGAGGGCTAGGGTGAGGGTGACGGTTAGGGTTAGTTTTTGGGTGAGCTTTAGGGTTAGGGTTAGGGTGAGGGTGAGAGTTAGGATGAAGGTTAGGGTTAGGGTGAGGGTGAGGATTAGGGTTAGGGTGAGGGTTAGGGTTAGGATTACCGTTAGGGTGAGGTTGAGTGTTAGCATTAGTGTAAGGGTTATGGTTAGGGTTAGGTTGAGGGTTAGGATTACTGTTATTGTTAGGTTTAGGGTTAGAGTTAGGGTGAGGGTGAGTGTTAAGGTTAGGTTGAGGTTTAGGGTCAGGGTTAGGATTAGGGTTAGTGTGAGGGTGAGGTTTATGGTTAGATTTAGGTTTAGATGGAGGGTTAAGTCGAGGGTTAGGGTTAGGGTAAGTGTTAGGATTAAGGTTAGGTTGAGGGTTAGGTTGAGGTTTAGGGTTAGGGTTAGCGTTAGGTTTAGGATTAGGGTGAGGGTGAGGGTGAATGTGAGTTTTAGGGGTAGGGTTAGGCTTATGCTTAGGGTTAGGCTGAGGGTGACGTTGGGGGTGAGGATTAGGGTTAGGGTGATGGATAGGGTTAGGGTTATGGTGAGGGTTAGTGTTAGGGTTAGGGCTAGAGTTAGGGTTAGATTGAGGGTGAGGTTTAGGGGTAGAGTTAGGGTTAGGGTGAGTTTTAGGGTTAGAGTGAGGGTTAGGGTGGGGGTGATGATAAGGGTAAAGGTCAGGATTAGGCTGAGTTTAAGTGTTACAGTAAGGGTGAGGATGAGGGTTAGGGTTAGGGCGAGGTCTAGTGAGAGATTGAGGGTTAGGGTTAGATTTAGGGTGAGTTTTATGGTGAGGGTGATGGTTAGGTTTAGTGTGAGGTTTAGTGTTAGGGTTAGGGTTAGTGTTAGGGTGAGTGTAAGGGTTAGGGTGAGGGTTAAGGTTAGGGTGAGGGTTATATTTAGGGTGAAGTTTAGGGTTAGTGTTAGGGTTATTATTAGTGTTAGGGTTAGGGTTAAGGTTATGGTGAGGGTGAGGATGAGGGTTAGGTTTAGGTCTAGGATGAGGTTTAGTGATAGGGTTAGGGTTAGTGTGAGTTTTAGTGTTAGTGTTAGGGTTAGGTTGACGCTGAGGGTGAGGGTTAGGGTTAGGATTAATGTTAGGGTTAGGCTTAAGGTGAGGGTTAGGTTGAGAGTGAGGGTTAGGGTTAGGATTAGGAGTAGGATTAGGGTTAGTGTTAGGGTGAGGTTTAGGGTTAGGGTTAGGTTTAGGGTTAGGGACAGGCTTAGGGTGAAGCTGAGGTTGAGGGTGAGGGTTAGGGTTAGGGAGAGGTTTAGGGTTAGATTTAGGGTGAGTGTGAGAGTTAGGGTTAGGGTTAGGATTAGGATTAGGCTTAGTGTTAAGGTGTGGATTAGGGTTAGGCTTAGTGTTAGGGTGAGGTTTAGGGTTTGGATTAGGGTTAGAGTTAGGGTTAGGGCGAGGGTGAGGTTTAGGTTTAGAGTTAGGGTTAGGGTGAGGTTTAGGTTGAGGGTTATGGTAAGAGATAGTTTTAGGGTTAGGGTGAGAGTTAGGGGAAGGGTTAGGTTTAGGGTTAGGGTTAGGTATAGGATTAAGTTTAGAGGGAGGGGGAGTGTGTGTGTTATGTTTAGGTTTAGGGATAGGCTTAGGTTAGGCTGAGGGTGAGGTTGAGGGTGAGGGTTAGGGTTAGGGGGAGGGTTAAGATGAGGGTTAGGGTTAGGATTAGGATTAGGCTAAGGTCTAGGGTGAGTGTGAGAGTGAGGTTTAACGTTATGGTTAGGGTTAGGGTTAGGGTGAGAGTGAGGTTTAGGTTAGAGTTAGGGTTTCGGTGAGCCTGAGGGTGAGGGTTAGAGTGAGGGTTAGGATTAGGTTTAGGGTAAGGGTTAGGGTTTGTGTGAGGGTTACGGTTACGCTTAGGGTCAGGCTGAGGGTGAGGGTGAGGGGGAGGGGGAGGGTTAGGTTTATGGTTAGGGTGAGTGTTAGGGTTCGTTTATGTTTAGGGTTAGGGTGAGGCTTAGAGTTAAGGGGAACATGAGGTTTAGCGTTATGGTTAGGGTTAGGGTGAGGGTTAAGTTTAGGGTTAAGGTGAGGGGAAGGATGAGGATTAGGTTTAGCATTAGGGTTACGGTGAGGGCTAGGATGAGGGTGAGGGTTAGGGTTAGTGTTAGGTTACGTTTTAGGGTTAGGGTTAGGTTGGGGTGAGGGTTAGGTTGAGGGTTAGGGTTACAGTGAGGGTGAGGATTAGGGTTAGGGTGAGGGTTAGGGTTAGGATTAGGGTTAGCAAGAGGGTGAGTGTTAGAATTACAGTTAGGGTTAGGGTTAGGTTGAGGGTTAGGATTAGAGTTATTGTTAGGGTTAGGTTTAGAGTTATGGTGAGGGTGAGGGTGAGGGTGAGGGTGAGGTTTAGGGTTAGGGTGAGTTTTATTGTTAGGGTTAGGATTAGGGTTAGGGTGAGGGTGAGGTTTAGGGTTAGATTTACGGTTAGTTGTAGGGTTAGGTCGAGGGTTAGGGTTAGTTTTAGGGTTAAGGTTAGAGTGAGGTTTAGGTTGAGTTTTAGGGTTATGGTTAGGGTTAGGGTTAGGATTAGGGTGAGGGTGAAGGTGAGGTTGAGGGTTAGGTTTAGGCTTAGGCTTAGGCTTAGGGTTAGGCTCAGCATGAGGTTGAGGGTGAGGGTTAGGGTTAGGGTGATGGTTAGGTTTACAGTTAGGGTGAGTGTTAGGATGAGGTTTAGCGTTAGGGTGAGGGTTAGGGTGATTATGGTGGTAAGGGTAAAGATGAGGTTTAGGCTGAGGTTGAGGGTTAAGATAAGGGTGAGGGTTAGGGTTAGGTTTAGTGTTAGGGTAAGGATTAGTGTTAGGTTAGGATTAGGGTGAGGGTTAGATTGAGGATTAGTGTTAGGGTTAGTGTGAGGTTTAGGGAGAGGATGAGGGTTAGGGTTAGGGTTAGGGTGAGTTTTAGGATTAGGGTGAGGGTTAGGGTTAGTGTGAGGGTTAGTGTTAGGGTTAGGGTTAGTGTTAGGGTGAGGGTAAGTGTTAGGGTGATGGTTAGGGTTAGGGTGAGGGTTATGGTTAGGGTGAGGGTAAGGGTTAGGATTAGGGTTAGAGTGAGGTTTAGTGTTAGGGTTAGGGTTAGAGTTAGGGTTAGGGAGAGGGTGAGGTTTAGGGGTTCATTTAGGGTTAGGGTGAGGGTTAGGGTTAGGGTGCGGGTTAACGTGGGGATGACGGTAAGGGTAAAGATGTGGGTTCGGCTGAGGGTGAGGGTTAGGATTAGATTTAGGAGTAGGATTAGTTGTTAGGGTGAACGTGAGTGTGAGGATGAGGATTAGGGTTAGATTTAGGGTGAGTGTGAGGGTTCGGGTTAGGGTGTGGGTTAGGCTTAGGGTTAGGATGAGGGTGAGGCTGAGGGTTAGGGTTATGGTGAGGGTTAGGGTTAGGATTACCATGAGGGTTAGATTTAGGGTTAGGGTGAGGGTTAGGTTGAGGATTAGGGTTAGAATTAGGGTTAGGGTGAGGGCTAGGGTGAGGGTGATGGTTAGGGTTAGTGTTTGGGTGAGCTTTAGGGTTAGGGTTAGGGTGAGGGTGAGGGTTAGGATGAAGGTTAGGTTTAAGATGAGTTTGAGGATTAGGGTTAGGGTGAGGATTAGGGTTAGGATTAGAGTTAGGGTGAGGTTGAGTGTTAGCATTAGTGTTAGGGTTATGGTTAGGGTTAGGTTGAGGGTAGGATTACTGTTATTGTTAGGTTTAGGATGAGAGTTATGGTGAGGGTGAAGGTGAGGGTGAGTGTTACGGTTCGGGTGAGGGTTATGTTTAGGGTGAAGGTTAGGGTTAGTGTTAGGGTTATTGTTAGTGTTAGGGTTAGGGTTAAGGTTATGGTGAGGGTGAGGATGAGGGTTAGGTTTAGGTCTAGGATGAGGTTTAAGGATAGGGTTTTGGTTAAGCTTAGGGTTAGGGTGAGGTTTATTGTTAGTGTTAGTGTTAGGGTGAGGCTGCGGGTGAGGGTTAGGGTTAGGATTAATGTTAGGGTTAGGCTTAAGGTGAGGGTTAGGTTGAGAATGAGGGTTAGGATTAGGATTAGGAGTAGGATTAGGTTTAGTGTTAGGGTGACGGTTAGGGTTAGGGTTAGGGTTAGGCTTAGGGACAGGCTTAGGGTCAAGCTGAGGTTGAGGGTGAGGGTTAGGGTTAGGGTGAGGTTTAGGGTTAGGATTTGGTTGAGTGTGAGGATTAGGGTTAGGGTTAGGCTTAGGATTAGGCTTAGTGTTAGGGTGTGGATTAGGGTTAGGCTTAGTGTTATGGTGAGGTTTACGGTTTGGATTAGGTTTAGAGTTAGGGTTAGGGTGAGGGTGAGTTTTAGGGTTAGAGTTAGGGTTAGGGTGAGGTTTAGGTTGAGGGTTATGGTAAGGGTTAGTTTTAGGGTTAGGGTTAGGGTGAGAGTTAGGGGAAGGCTTAGGAATATTGTTAAGGTTAGGTATAGGATTAAGATTAGAGTGAGGGGGAGTGTGTGTGTTAGGTTTAGGTTTAGGGATAGGCTTAGAGTTAGGCTGATGATGAGGTTGAGGGTGAGGGTTAGGGTTAGGGGGAGGGTTAGGATGAGGGTTAGCGTTAGGAATAGGGTTAGGGTAAGGTCTAGAGTGAGTGTGAGGGTGAGGTTTAAGGTTATGGTTAGGGTTAGGGTTAGGGTGAGGGTGAGGTTTAGGTTAGAGTTAGGGTTACAGTGTGGCTGAGGGTGAGGGTTAGAGTTAGGGTTAGGATTAGGTTTAGGGTAAGGGTTAGGGTGAGTGTGAGGGTTACGGTTACACTTAGGGTCAGGCTGAGGGTGAGGGTGAGGGTGAGACTTAGGGTTAGGGGAGGGTTAGGTTTAGGGTTAGGGTGAGAGTTTGGGTTCGTTTATGTTTAGGGTTAGGGTGAAGGTTAGAGTTACGGTTTGCGTGAGGTTTAGGGTTTGGTTGAGGGTCAGGGTTAGGATTAGGGTTAGGGTGAGGCTTAAGGTTAGGGTTAGGGTGAGCGTAAGGATGAGGAGTAGGTTAAGCATTATGGATAGGGTGAGGGCTAGGTTGAGGGTGAGGGTTAGGGTTAGTGTTAGGTTAAGGTTTAGGAGTAGGGTTAGGGTTAGGGTGAGGGTTAGGTTGAGGGTTAGGGTTACAGTGAGGGTGAGGATTAGGGTTAGGGTGAGGGTTTGTGTTAGGATTAGGGTAAACATGAGGGTGAGTGTTAGGATTACAGTTATGGTTAGGGTTAGGGTTAGGTTGAGGGTTAGGAGTAGTGTTATTGTTAGGGTTATGGTTAAAGATATGGTGAGGGTGAGGGTGAGGGTGAGGGTTAGGGTTAGGGTGATGTTTAAGTTTACGGTTAGAGTGAGTGTTAGGATGAGGTTTAGCGTTAGGGTGAGGGTTAGGGTGATGATGATGGTAAGGGTAAAGATGAGGTTTAGGCTGAGGTTGAGGTTAAGATAAGGGTGAAGGTTAGGGTTAGGGTTAGGTTTAGGGTTAGGGTAAGGGTTAGGGTTACGGTTAGAGTTAGGGTGAGGTTTAGATTGAGGATTAGGGTTAGTGTGAGGTTTAGGGTGAGGATGAGGGTTAGGGTTAGGGTTAGGGTGAGGTTTAGGATTAGGGTTAGGGTGAGGGCTAGGGTGAGGGTTAGTGTTAGTGTTATGATTAGTGTTAGAGTGAGGTTAAATGTTACGTTGAGTGTTAGGATTAGGGTGAGGGTTATGGTTAGGGTGAGGGTGAGGGTTAGGATTAGGATTAGAGTGAGGTTTAGTGTTAGGGTTAGGGTAAATGTTAGGGTTAGGGAGAGGGTGAGGTATAGGGGTACATTTAGGGTTAGGGTTAGGGTTAGGGTTTGGGTGCCGGTTAACGTGGGGGTGACGGTAAAGGTAAAGGTGAGGGTTAGGCTGATGCTGAGGGTTACGGTAATGGTGAGTGTTAGGGTTAGGGTGAGGGTCAGTGCTAGCGTTAGGGTGAGATTGGGATTTCGATTGATGATTAGTGTTAGGGTTAGTGTGAGATTTATGGAGAGGATGAGGGTTGGGGTTACCCTGAAGTCTAGTGTGAGTGTGAGGGTTAGGTTTAGTGTTAGGGTGAGGTTTAGGTTTACGGTGATATTTAGGGTTAGTGTGAGAGTTAGTGTTAGGGTGAGGGTAAGTGTTAGGGTGAGGTTTAGGGTTAGGGTGAGTTTTATGGTTAGGGTGAGGGTTAGGGTTAGTATAAGTTTAAGGGTGAGGACTAGGCTAAGGGTTAGGCTGATGGTTAGGGTTAGGGATAGGGATAGGTTTAGGAGTAGGGTTAGGGTGAGGGTTAGGACTAGGGTTATGGTTAGGCTTAGAGTTAGGATGAGGTTTAGGGTTAGGGTTTGGGTTAGGGTGAGGGTGAGGCTGAGGATTAGGTTTAGGTTTAGGGTTAGGTTTGGGTTAGGTTTAGCGTCAGTGTTAGTGTTAGGGTTAGTGTTAGGGATCCAGTGAGGGTTGAGATTAGGGTTAGGATTAGGTTTTGGCTTAGAGATAGGGTGAAGGTTAGAATGAAGATTAGGCTTATGATTAGGGTTAGGGTCAGGGCTAGGGTGAAGGTGAGGATTAGGGTTAGTGTTAGGGTAAGATTTAGGGTTAGTGTTAGAGTTAGGGTGAGTGTTAGGATGAGCGTTAGGGCTACAGTGAGTATGAGGGTTAGGGTGAGGGTGAGGATTAGGGTTAGGTTTAGGGTTAGGGTGAGGTTGAGTGTTAGCATTAGGGTTAGGGTTATGGTTAGGGTTAGGTTTAGGGTTAGGATTACTGTTATTGTTAGGGATAGGGTTAGAGTTATGGTAAGGGTGAGGGTGAGGGTGAGTGTTAAGGTTAGGGTGAGGTTTAGGGTTAGGGTTAGGATTAGGGTTAGGGTGAGGGTGAGGTTTATGATTAGATTTAGGTTCAGTTGGAGGCTTAGGTGGAGAGTTAGTGTTATGGTAAGTGTTAGGGTTAAGTTTAGGTTGAGGGATTAGGTTGAGGTTTAGGGTTAGGGTTATAATTAGGTTTAGAATTAGAGTAAGGGTGAGGGTGAGGGTGAGGTTTAGCGTTAGGCTTAGGCTTAGGCTTAGGGTTAGGCTTATGGTGAGGGTGGGGGTGAGGATTAGGGTTAGGGTGATGGTTAGTGTTAGGGTTAGGTTTAGAGTTAGGGTTAGGGTGAGGGTTAGGGTTAGGATTAGGTTTAGTGTGAGGTTGAGTGTTAGCATTAGGGTTACGGTTAGGGATAGGGTTAAGTTTAGGGTTAGGATAATTGTTATTGTTAGGGTTAGGGTTAGAGTTATGGTGAGGGTGAGGGTTGGGGTGAGGGTTAGGGTTAGGGTTAGGGTGAGGTTTAGGGTTAGGGTTAGGATTAGGTGAGGGTGAGGGTGAGGTTTTGGTTAGATTTAGGTTCAGTTGGAAGGTTAGGTCGAGGGTTAGGGTTAGGGTTAGTGTTAGGTTTAAAGTTAGGGTCAGGGTTAGGTTGAGGTTTAGGGTTAGGGTTAGGTTTAGGGTTAGTATTAGGGTTAGGGTGAGGTTGAGTGTGAGGTTTAGGGTTAGGGTTAGGCTTAGGCTTATGGTTAGGCTGAGGGTGAGGGTTGGGGTGAGGATTATGGTTATGGTTATGGTTAGGGTTAGGGTTATGGTGAGGGTTAGTGTTAGGGTTAGGATTAGAGTTAGTTTTAGGGTGTGGGTGAGGTTTAGGGGTAGAGTTAGGGTTAGGGTGAGGGTTAGCGTTAGAGTGAGGGTTAGGGTTGGGGTGACGGTAAGGGTAAAGGTGAGTGTTAGGCTGAGGGTGAGGGGTACAGTAAGGGTGAGGGTGAGGGTTAGATTGAGGATTACTGTTAGGGTTAGTGTGAAGTTTAGGGTGAGTATGAGGGTGAGGGCTAGGGAGAGGGTGAGGTTTAGGGTTCAGGTTAGAGTGAGGTTTAGGGTTAGGTTGATGGTTAGGGATAGTGTTAGGGTTATGGTTAGTGTAAGGGTGAGGTTTAGCGTTAGGGTGAAGGTAAATGTTAGGGTGAGGGTTAGGGTTAGGGTGAGGGTTATGCTTAGGGTGAGGGTTAGGGTTAGGGTTAGGATTATTGATAGCATTAGGGTTAGGGTTAAGATTATGGTGAGGCTGAGGGTGAAGGTTAGGTTTAGGGCTAGGAAGAAGTTTAGGGATAGGGTTCTAGTTAGGGTTAGGGTCAGGGTAAAGTTTAATGTTAGAATTAGGGGTAGGGTGAGGCTGAGGGTGAGGGTTAGGGTTAGGATTAATGTTAGGGTTAGGCTTAAGGTGAGGGTTAGGTTGATGGTGAGGGTTAGGGTTAGGGTGAGGAGTAGGATTAGGGTTAGGGTTAGGGTGAGTGTGAGGGTTAGGGTTAGGGTTAGGGATAGGCTTAGGGTTAGGCTAAGGTTGAGGGTTAGGTTTAGGGTTAGGGTGAGTTTTAGGGTTAGGGTTAGGGTGAGTGAGAGGGTTAGGGTTAGGCTTGTGAGGATTAGGGTTAGAGTTAAGGTTAGGGTGAAGCTGAGGGTGAGGGTTAGGGTTAGGGTTAGGATTAGGATTAGGGTAAGGTTTAGGGTGAGTTTGAGGGTTACAGTTAGGCTTAGGGTTAGGCTGAGTGTGAGGGTGAGGGTGAGGGTTAGGGTTACAGTGAGCGTGAGGATTAGGGTTAGGTTGAGGGTTAGGTTTAGGGGTAGGGTTAGGGTGAGGGTTAAGGTTAGGGATAGGGTGAGGGTAAGCATAAGGATTAGGGTAAGGATTAGTGTTAAGATCAGGGCAAGTTTGAGGGTGAGTGTTAGGTTTAGTGTTAGATTAAGGTTTAGGGTTAGGGTTAGGGTTAGGGTGAGGGTTAGGCTGAGGGTTAGGGTTATGGTGAGGGTGAGGATTAGGGGTAGGGTGAGGGTTAAGTTTAGGATTAGGGTTAGCATGAGCGTGAGTGTTAGCATTACAGTTAGGGTTAGGGTTAGGGTTAGGTTTAGGGTTAGGATTAGTGTTATTGTTAGGGTTAGCCTTAGAGTTATGATGAGGGTGAGGGTGAGGGTGAGGGTTAGGCTTAGGGTTAGGGTGAGGTTTAGGTTAGGATTAGGATTAGGGTTAGGGTGAGGGTGAAGTTTAGGTTAGATTTAGGGTTAGTTGCAGGGTGAGGTTGAAGGTTAGGGTTAGGGTTAGTTTAAGGGTTAAGGTTAGGGTGAGAGTTAGGTTGAGGTTTAGGGTTATGGTTAGGGTTAGGGTTAAGAGTAGGGTGAGGGTGAAGGTGAAGATGAGTGCGGGTTAGGCTTAAGCTTAGGCTTAGGGTTAGGCAGAGGGTGACAGTGGGGTTGAAGATTAGGTTTAGGGTGATTGTTAGGGTTGGGGCTAGGGTGAGGGTTAGGATGAGGGTTAGGTTTAGGATTAGTGTTAGGGTGAGGGCTAGGTTGAGGGTCAGGGTTATGGTAAGGATTAGGCTTCGTTTTAGGGTTAGGCTGAGCATGAGGTTGAGGTGAATGTTAGGGTTAGGGTGATGGTTAGGTTTACATTTAGGGTGAGTATTAGGATGAGGTTTAGGGTTAGGGTGAGTGTTAGGGTGAGGATGTTGGTAAGGGTAAAGGTTAGGTTTAGGCTGAGGGTGAGGGTTAAGATAAGGGTGAGGGTTACTGTTAGGGTTAGGGTTAGGGTAAGTGTTAGGGTTAGGGTTAGGGTGAGCGTGAGGGTTAGATTGGGGATTAGGGTTAGGGTTAATTTGAGGCTTAGGGTGAGGATGAGGGTTAGGGTGAGGGTTAGGGTTAGAATTAGGGTTAGGGTGAGGGCTAGTGTGAGGATGAGGATTAGGGTTAGGCTTAGAGTTAGGGTGAGGGTTAGGATGAGGGTTAGGGTTAGGATTAGGGTTAGGGTGAGGGCTAGGGTGAGGGTGAGGTTTACGGTTAGGGTTAGGATTAGGGTTTGGGTGAGGGTGAGGTTTATGGTTACATTTAGGTTTAGTTGGAAAGTTAAGTCGAGGGTTAGGGTTAGGGTAAGTGTTAGGGTTAAGGTTAGATTGAGGGTTAGGTTGAGGTTTATGGTTAGGTTTAGGGTTATAATTAGGGTTAGGGTGAGGGTGAGTGTGAGGTTTAGTGTTAGGGTTAGGCTTAGGATTAGGCTTAGGCTGAGAGTGAGGGTGGGGGTGAGGATAAGGGTTACGGTGATGGTTTGGGTTAGGGTTAGGTTGAGGGATAGTTTTAGGGTTAGGTTTAGAGTTAGGTTTAGTGTGAGGGTGAGGTTTAGGCGTAGAGTTAGGGTTAAGTTGAGAGTTAGGGTTAGAGTGAGGGTTAGGGTGGGGGTGACCGTAAGGTTAAATGTGAGGATTAGGCTGAGTGTGAGGTTTATGGTGAGAGTGAGGGTTAGGGTTAGGGTGAGGGTTAGGGTTAGGGTGAGGGTTAGGGTGAGGGTTATGTTTAGGGTGAGGGTTAGGGTTAGGGTTAGCGTTATTGTTAGCGTTAGTGTTAGGGTTAAGGTTATAGTGAGGGTGAGGTTGAGGGTTAGGTTTAGGGCTAGGATGATTTTTTAGGGATAGGGTTAGGGTTAGGGTTAGGGTCAGGGTGAGGTTTAGTGTTAGAGTTAGGGTTAGGGTGAAGCTGAAGGTGAGGGTTAGGGTTAGGATTAATGTTAGGGTTAGGCTTAAGGTGAGGGTTAGTTTGAGGGTGAGGGTTAGGGTAAGGGTTAGGAATTGGATTAGGGTTAGTGTTAGGGTGAGTGTACGAGTTATTGTTAGGATTAGGGATAGGCTTAGTGTTAGGCTGAGGTTGATGATGAGGGTTAGGGTTAGGGTGAGATTGAGGGTTAGGGTTAGGGTGAGTGTGAGGTTTAGGGTTAGGGTTATGCTTAGGATTAGGCTGAGGGTGAGGGTGTGGTTTAAGTTTAGGGTGACGGTTAGGGTTATGGGGAGGGTTAGGATGAAGGTTCGCGTTAGGATTAGGGTTAGGGTGAGGGTGAGTGTGTGTGTTATGGATATGTTTAAGGTTAGGCTTAGGTTTAGGCTGAGGGAGAGGTTGAGGATGAGGGCTAGGGTGAGGGTGAGGTTTAGGGTTAGGGTTAGGGTGAGGGTTAGGGTTAGGTTAAGGGTGAGAGTTAGGGTTCGGTTTAAGTTTAGGGTTAGGTTGAGGGTTTGGGTTCAGATTAGGGTTAGGGTGCGGGTGAGGGTGTGGGTTAGGTTTAGTGTTAGGGTGAGCTTTAGGGTTAGGATTAGGGTTAGGGTTAGGGCTATTGTGAGGGTGAGGTTTAGAGTTAGGGTTAGGGTTAGGGTTAGTGTTAGATTTAGGGTTAGTGTTAGATTTAGGGTTAAGTTGAGGGTGAGGTTTAGGCTTAGTGTAAGGATTAGTTTTAGGGTAAGGGTTAGGGTTGGTGTGAGCGTTATGATTAGGGTTAGGTTGAGAATTAGAGTTAGGGTTAGGGTTTGGGTGAGGTTTAAGGTTAGGGTTAGGGTGAGGGTATGGATGATGATTAGGGTTAGGATTACAGTTAGGGTGAGGGCTAGGGTGAGGCTGAGGGTTAGGGTTAGTGTTAGATTAAGGTTTAGGGTTAGGGTTAGTGTTAGGGTGAGGGTTAGGTTGAGGGTTAGGGTTACAGTGAGGGTGAGGATTAGGGTTAGTGTGAGGGTTAGGGTTAGGATTAGGGTTAGGGTTAGGGTTAGGTTTCCGGTTAGGGTTAGTGTTATTGTTAGGGGTATGGTTAGAGTTATGGTGAGGGTGAGGGTGAGGGTTAGGGTTAGGATTAGGGTGAGGTTTAGAGTTAGGGTTAGGATTAGGGTTAGGGTGTGGGTGAGGATTAGGGTTAGATTCAGGTTAGTTGGATGGTTAGGTCGAGGGTTAGGGTTAGGGTTAGTTTTAGGTTTAAGGATAGGGTGAGGGTTAGGGTGAGGTTTAGGGTTATGGTTAGGATTAGTGTTAGGATAGGGGTGAGGGTGAGTTTGAGGGTTATGTTTATGGTTAGGTTTAGGTTTAGGGTAAGGCTGAGGGTGTGGGTGGGAGTGAGGTTTACGTTTAAGGTGATGGTTAGGGTTAGGGTTAGTTTGAGTTTAGGATGAGATTTAGGATTTGGATTAGGGTTAGGGTGAGGGCTAGGGTGAGGGTGAGGTTTAGGGTTAGGGTGATGGTTAGGTTTACGGTTGGGGTGAGGGTTAGGATGAGGTTTAAGGTTAGGGTGAGGGTTAGGGTGAGGATGATGGTAAGGGTAATGGTGAGGTTTCGGCTGAGGGTGAGGGTTAAGATAAGGGTGAGTGGTAGGGTTAGGTATAGGGTTAGGGTAAAGGTTAGGGTTATGATTAGTGTGAGGGTTAGATTGAGGATTAGGGTTAGGGTTAGTCTGAGGTATATGGTGAGGATGAGGGTTAGGATTAGGGTAAGGGTGAGGATTAGGATAAGGGTGAGGATTAGGGTTAGGGTTAGGTTTAGGGTGACTTTTAGGATTAGTGTGAGGATTAGGGTTAGTTTGAGGGTTAGTGTTAGGGTTAGGGTTAGTGTTAGGGTGAGGGTAAGTGTTAGGGTGAGGGTTAGGTTTAGGGTGAGTGTTATGTTTAGGGTGAGGGTTTGGGTTAGTTTTAGGGTTACTGTTAGGTTTAGGTTTAGGGTTACGGTTACGGTGAGGGTGAGCATTAGGTTTAGGGTTACAGTGAGGTTTAGTGTTAGGGTTAGGGTAAGAGTAAGGGTTAGGTTGAGGGTGAGGTTTAGGGGTACAGTTTTAGTTAGGGTGAGGGTTAGGGTTAGGGTGCAGGTTAGCGTCGGGTTGACTGTAAGGGTAAAGTTGACGGTTAGGCTGATTTTGAGGGTTACGGTAAGGGTGAGGGTTAGGGTTAGGGTGAGGGTTAGTGTTAGCGTTAGGCTGAGTTTGAGGGTTAGATTGAGGATTAGTGTTAGGTTTAGTGGGAGGTTTATGGTGGGGATGAGGGTTAGGGTTAGGCTGAAGGCTAGGGTGAGGTTGAGGGTTAGGGTTAGTGTTAGGGTGAGGTTTAGGGTTAGGGTGATGTTTAGGGTTAGTGTAAGGGTTAATGTTAGGATTAGGGTTAGTGTTAGGTTGAGGGTAAGTGTTAGGGTGAGTTTTAGGGTTAAGGTGAGGGTTATGGTTAGGGTGAGGGTTAGGGTTAGGGATAGGGTGAGGTTTAGGATTACGTTTAGGGTGAGGGTGAGTGTGAGGGTTAGGATTCGGGTTAGCATTAGGCTTAGAGTTAGGATGAGGGTTAGGGTGAAGGTTTTGGTGAGGGTGAGGCTGAGGCTGAGGATTAGGGTTAGGTTAAGGTTTAGTGTTAGTGTTAGGGTTAGTGTTAGCGTTACAGTGAGGGTTGGGGTTAGGGTTAGGGTTAGGATTAGGGTTAGGGTGAGGTTGAGTGTTAGCTTTATGGTTAGGGTTAGGGTTAGGTTTAGGGTTAGGATTACTGTTATTGTTAGGGTTAGGGTTATAGTTATGGTGAGGGTGAGGGTGAGGGTGAGTGTTAGGGTTAGGGTGAGGTTTAGGGTTAGGGTTAGGTTTAGGGTTAGGGTGAGGGTGAGGTTTATGGCTAGATTTAGGTTATTTGGAGGTTTAAGTCGAGAGTTAGGGTTAGGGTAAGTGTTGAGGTTAAGGTTAGATTGAGGGGTAGGTTGTGGTTTAGGGTTAGGTTAGGCTTAGGGTGAGGGTAAGGTTTATGGTTTAGGGTTAGGATTAGGGTTAGGGTGAGGGTGAGTGTGAGGTTTAGGGTTAGGGTTAGGCTAAGGCTTAGGGTTAGGCTGAGGGTGAGTGTGGGGGTGAGGATTAGGGTTAGGGTGATGGTTAGGTTTAGGGTTAGGTTGAGGTTTAGTGTTAGAGTTAGGTTTAGAATTAGGGTTAGGCTGAGGGTGAGGTTTCGGGGTAGAGTTAGGGTTAGGGTGAATGTTAGGGTTAGAGTGAGGGTTATCGTGGAGGTGACGGTAAGGGTAAAGTTGAGGTTTAGGCTGAGGGTGAGGGTTACGGTAAGGGTGAGGGTAAGGGTTAGGGTGAGGGTTAGTGTTAGTGTTAGGGTGAGGTTGACGGTTAGATTGAGGATTAGTGTTAGGGTTAGTGTGAGGTTTATGGTGAGGATGAGAATTAGGGTTAGTGTGAAGGCTATGGTGAGGGTGAGGGTTAGGTTTAGTGTTAGGGTGAGGTTTAGGTTTAGGGTGATGTTTAGTGTTAGTGTGAGTGTTAGTGTTAAGGTTAGTGTTAGTGTTAGGTTGAGGGTAAGCGTTAATGTGAGGGTTAGTGTTAGGGTGAGGTTTATGGTTAGTGTGAGGGTTAGGGTTAGGATAAGTGTAAGGGTGAGGGCTAGGCTGAGGGTTAGGGTGAGTGTTAGGGTTAGGGATAGGCTTAAGTTTAGGATTAGGTTTAGGTTGAGGGTGAGTGTGAGGTTTAGGATTAGGGTTAGATTTAGGCTTAGAGTTAAGAGGAGGGTTAGGGTTAGGGTTTGAGTTAGGGTGAGGGTGAGTCTGAGGATTAGGGTTAGGTTTAGTTTTAGGTTTAGGGTTAGTGTTAGTGTTAGGGTTAGTGTTAGTGTTACAGTGAGGGTTGGGCTTAGGGTTAGGGTTAGGGTTAGGCTTAGAGTTAGGGTGATTGTTAGGATGAGAATTAGGTTACAATTAGGGTTAGGGTGAGGGCTAGGGTGAAGGTGAGGTTTAGGGTAAGTGTTAGGCTAAGGTTTAGGGTTAGGGTTAAGGTGAGGGTGATGGTTAGGTTTAGGATTAGGGTTAGGTTTAGGATTAGGGTTAGGGTTAGGATTAGGGTTAGGGTGAGGTTGAGTGTTAGCATTAGGTTTAGGGTTAGGGTTAAGGTTTGGTTTAGGGTTAGGATTACTGTTATTGTTAGGGTTAGGGTAAGAGTTATGGTGAGGGTGAGGGTGAGGGTGAGTGTTTGGGTTAAGATGAGGTTGAGGTTTAGGGTTAGGTTTAGGAGTAGGATTAGGATTAATGTAAGTGTGAGTGTGAGGGTTAGGGTTAGGTTTAGGAATAGGCTTAAGGTTTTGCTGAGGTTGAGGGTGAGGGTTAGGGTTAGGGTGAGGTTTAGGGTTAGGGATTGGGTGAGTGTGAGGGTTAGGTTTAGGGTTAGGCTCAGGATGAAGGTGTGGGTTAGGTTTAGGGTTAGTGTTAGGGTGAGGTTTAGGTTTTGGGTTAGGATTAGATTTAGGGTTAGGGTGAGGGTGAGGTTTAGGGTTAGAGTTAGGGTTAGGGTGAGGTTTAGGTTGAGGGATAGGGTAAGGGTTAGTTTTAGGGTTGGGGTTGCGGTCAGAGTTAGGGGGAGTGTTAGGGTTAGACTTAGGTTAGGGACAGGATTATGGTTAGAGTGAGCGTGAGTGTGTGTGTGGTAGGTTTAGGTTTAGGGTTAGGATGAGGGTTAGGCTAAGGGTGAGTTTGAGGGTGAGGGTTAGGGTTAGGGGGAGTGTTAGGGTGAGGGTTAGGTTTAGGGTAAGGGCTAGGGTGAGTGTGAGGGTGAAGTTTAATGTTAGGCTTAGGGTTAGAGTTAGGGTGAGGGTGAGGTTTAGGGTTAGTGTTAGGGTTAGGGGGAGGGTTAGCGTTAGGGTTATTGTTAGGTTTAGGGTTTGGTTTAGGGTGAGGGTTAGGGTGAGGGTGAGGGTTAGGATTAGGATTAGGGTTAGGGTTAGGCTGAGGTTGAGGATGAGGGTGAGGGTTAGGATTAGGGTGAAGGCTAGGGTGAGGGTGAGGGTTAGGGTTAGTGTTAGGGTGAGGGTTAGGGTTAGGGTGACGTTTAGGGTTAGTGTGAGAGTTAGTGTTAGGGGTAGGCTTAGTGATAGTGTGAGGGTAAGTGTTAGGGTGAGGGTTAGGGTTAGGGTGAGGTTTATGGTTATAGTGAGGGTAAGGGTTAGGATAAGTGTAAGGTTGAGGGCTAGGCTGAGGGTTAGGGTGAGGTTTAGGGTTACTTATAAGGTTAGGTTTAGGATTATCGTTACGGTTAGGGTGAGTGTGAGGGTTAGGATTAGGGTTAGGGTTAATCTTAGAGTTAGGATGTGGGTTAGGGTTACGGTTTCTATTAGGGTGAGGGTGAGGCTGAGGATTAGGATTAGGTTTAGTGTTAAATTTAAGGTTAGGTTTAGGGTTAGGGTTAGTGTTAGGGTTAGTGTTAGGGTTACAGTGAGGGTTGGGGTTAGGATTAGGGTTAGGCTTAGAGTTAGGGTGAGGGTTAGGATAAGGATTAGGTTTACAACTAGGGTTTTGGGTGAGGGCTATGGTGAAGTTGAGGATTAGGGTTAGTGTTAGGGTAAGGTTTAGCTTTAGGGTTAGGTTTAGGGTGAGTGTTAAGATGAGGGTTAGGGTTACAGTGAGAGTTAGGGTAAGGGTTAGTCTTAGGGTTAGGGTTAGGGTTAGGGTTAGGGTGAGGGTGAGTGTTAGCATTAGGTTTAGGTTATGTTTAGGTTTAGGATTACTGTTATTGTTAGGGTTAGGGTTAGAGTTATGGTGAGGGTGAGGGTGAGGGTGAGGGTGAGTGTTAGGATTAGGGTGAGGATTAGGGTTAGGGTTAGGATTAGCGTTAGGTTGAGCTTGAGGTTTAGGGTTAGATTTAGGTTTAGTTGGAAGGTTATGTCGAGGGTTAGGGTTAGGTTAAGTGTTAGGGTTAAAGTTAGGTGAGGGTTAGGTTGAGGTTTAGGGTTAGGATTAGGGTTAGGATTAGGTTAGGGTGAGGGTGAGTGTGAGGTTTAGGTTTAGGTTTAGGCTTAGGCTTAGGGCTAGGCTGAGGGTGACGGTGGGGGTGAGGATTAGGGTTAGGGTGATGGTTACAGTTAGGGTTAGGGTTAGGGTTAGTATTAGGCTCAGGGTTAGAGTTAGGGTTAGGATGAGGGTGAGGTTTAGTGGTAGAGTTAGCGGTAGGGGGAGGGTTAGGGTTAGAGTGAGGGTTATGGTGTGGGTGACAGTATCGGTAAAGATGAGGGTTAAGCTGAGGTTGACGGTTACGGGAAAGGTGACCTTTAGGGTTAGGGTGAGGGTTAGGGTTAGGGATAGGGTGAGGGTGATGGTTAGATTGAGGATTAGTGTTAGGGATAGTGTGAAGTTTAGGGTGAGGATGAGGATTAGGGTTAGGGCAAGGTCTAGCAAGACGGTGAGGTTTAGGGTTAGTGTTAGGGTGAAGTTTATGGTTAGGGTAATGTTTAGGGTTAATGTGAGGTTTAGTGTTATGGTTAGGGTTAGTATTAGGGTGAGGGTAAGCGTTATGGTGATGGTTAGAGTTAGGGTGAGGGTTAGGGTTAGGGTTAGGGTTATTGTTAGTGTTAGGTTTAGGGTTAAAGTTATGGTGAGGGTGAGGGTTAGGGATAGGGATAGGATGAGGTTTAGGGATAGGGTTAGGTTTAGGGTTAGGGTCAGGGTGAGGTTTAGCGTTAGAGTTAGGGTTAGGGTGAGGCTGAGGGTGAGAGTTCGTGTTAGAATTATTGTTTGGGTCAGGCTTAAGGTGAGGTTTAGGGTTAGCGTTAGTGTTAGGGTGAGGGCTAGGGTGAGGATGAGGTTTAGGTTTAGGTTCAGGGTGAGGTTTAGTGGTATAGTTAGTGTTAGGGTGAGGCTGAAGGCGAGGGCTAGGGTTAGGATTAATGTTAGGCTTAGCCTTAAGTTGAGGTTTAGGTTGAGGGTGAGGTTTAGGATTAGGGTTAGTAGTAGGATTAGGGTTAGGGATAGGCTTAGGGTTAGGCTGAGGTTGAGGGTGAGGGTTAGGTTTAGGGTGAGGTTTAGGGTTATGTTTAGGGTGAGTGTGAGGGTTAGGGTTAGGGTTAGGCTTAGGTTTATGCTGGGGGTGAGGGTGTTGGTTAGTGTTAGGGTTAGGTTTAGGGTTATGGGGAGGGTTAGGATGAGGGTTAGGGTTAGGGTGAGGTTTAGGGTGAGGGTGAGTGTGTGTGTTAGGGTTAGGTTTAGGGTTAGGCTTAGGGTTAGGCTGAGGGTGAGGTTAGTGTTAGGGTTAGGCTTAGGCTTAGGCTTAGTGTAATGCTGAGAGTGAGGGTGAGGCTGAGAGTTAGTGTTAAGCTGAGAGTTAGGGTAAGGTTTAGGGGGATGGTAAGGAAGAGGGATAGGGTTAGGATTAGGGTTGGGTGGGGCTAGGGTGAGAATGAGTTTTAGGGGTAGGGTTAGCTTGAGGGTTAGGATTATTTTAAAGGTGAGAGTTAGTGTTCGGGTTAAGTTTAGGGTTAGGTTGAGGGTTAAGGTAAGGTTTACAGTGAGGGTGAGGGTTAGGGTTAGACTGAAGGTGAGGGTTCGGATTAGGGTTAGGGTGAGCGTGAGAGGTTATGGTTAGTGTTAGGGTGAGGGTTAGGATGAGGGTTAGGGTTAGGATTAGTGTTAGGGTGAGGGCTTGGGTGAGGGTGAGGTTTAGGGTTAGGGTTAGAGTTAGGGTGAGGTTTAGGTTTAGAGGTAGGGTTACTGTTAGGGTGAGGGTGACGTTTAAGGTTAGAGTTAGGGGTAGGATGAGGCTGAGGTTGAGCGTTAGGGTTAGGGTTAGTGTTAGATTTAGGGTTAATGTGAGGGTTAGGTTCAGGGTGAGGGTGAGGCTTAGGGTTAGGATTAGGTTTAGGGTAAGGGTTAGGGTGAGTGTGAGCATTACTGCTAGGGTTAGGGTTTGGCTTAGGGTTAGGCTGAGGGTGAGGGTGAGGGTTAGGGTTTGGTTATGTTTATGGTTAGGGTGAGGGTTAGGGTTAGGGTTAAGGTGAGCATGAGGTTTATGGTTACTTTGAGGATTACCTTTAGGGTTAGGGCTAGGTTGAGGGTTAATTTTAGGGTGATGATGAGGGTAAGGATGAGGATTAGGGTTAGGATTAGGGTTAGGGTGAGGGCTAGGGTGAGGGTGAGGGTTAGGGTTAGTGTTAGATTAAGTTTTAGGGTTAGGGTTCGGGTGAGGGTAAGTTTGAGGGTTCGGGTTCCAGTCAGGGTGATGATTAGGGTTAGGGTGAGGGTTAAGTTTAAGATTAGGTTTAGCCTGAGGATGAGTGTTAGGATTAGTGTTAAGTTTAGGGTTAGGGTTAGGTTTAGGGTTAGGATTAGTATTATTGTTAGGGTTAGGGTTAGAGTTATGGTGAGGGTGAGGGTGAGGGTGAGAGTAAGGGTTAGGGTTAGGGTGAGGTTTAGGGTTAGGGTTAGGATTAGGGTTAGAGTGAGGGTGAGGGTTAGGGTTAGGGTGAGTGTTAGGTTTAGGGTTAGGGTGAGAGTTAGGGTTTGGTTATGTTTAGGGTTAGGGTAAGGGTTAGAGTTAGGGTTATGGTGACCATGAGGTTTAGGGTTATGTTGAGGATTAGTCTTAGGGTTAGGGCTAGGGTGAAGGTTAAGGTTAGGGTGAGGGTAAGGATGAGGATTAGGGTTAGGATTATGGTTAGGGTGAGGGCTAGGGTGAGGGTGAGGGTTAGGGTTAGTGTTAGAATAAGGTTTTGGTTTAGGGTTAGGTTTAGGGTGTGGGTTAGGTTGAGGGTTAGGGTTACGGTCAGGGTGATGATTAGGGTTAGGGTGAGGGTTAGGTTTAGGATTATGGTTAGTGTAAGGGTGAGTATTAGGATTAGGGTTAGGGTTAGGATTAGGGTTACAGTGAGCATGAGGTTTAGGGTTACATTGAGTATTAGGGTTAGGTTTAGGGCTAGGGTGAGGGTTAAGTTTAGGGTTAGGGTGAGGGTAAGGATGAGGATTAGGGTTAGGATTAGGGTTAGGGTGAGGGCTAGGGTGAGGTTCAGGTTTAGGGTTAGTGTTAGATTAAGGTTTAGGGTTAGGGTTAGAGTTAGGGTGAGGGTTAGTTGGAGGGTTATGGTTATGGTCTGGGTAATGATTAGGGTTAGGTTGAGGGTTTGGTTTAGGATTAGGGTTAGCTTGAGGGTGAGTGTTAGGATTAGGGTTAGGGTTAGTGTTAGGGTATGGATTGGGGTTAGGGTGATGGTGAGGGTTAGGTTTAGAGTGAGTGTTAGTGTTAGGGTTAGGGTGAGAGTTAGGGTTCGGTTATGTTTAGGGTTAGGGTGAGGGTTAGGGTTAGGGTTACAGTGAGCATGAGGTTTAGGGTTACGTTGAGGATTAGACTTAGGGTTAGGGCTAAGGTGAGGGTTAAGGTTACTGTTAGGGTGAGGGTAAGGATGGGGATTAGGTTTAGGATTAGGGTTAGGGTGAGGGCTAGGCTGAGGGTGAGGGTTAGGTTTAGTGTTAGATTAAGGTTTAGGTTTAGGGTTTGGGTTAGGGTGAGGATTAGGTTGAGGGTTAGGGTTATAGTGAGGGTGAGGATTAGGGTTAGGATGAAGGTTAGGGTTAGGATTAGGGTTAGTTTGAGGGTGAGTGTTAGTATTAGGGTTAGGGATAGGGTTAGATTTAGGGTTAGGATTAGGGTTAGCATGAGAGGGAGTGTTAGGATTACAGTTAAGGTTAGTACTAGGATTAGTGTTATTGTTAGGTTTAGGTTTTGAGTTATGGTGAGGGGGAGAGTGAGGGTGAGGTTTAGGGTTAGGGTTAGGGTGAGATTTAGGGTTAGGGTTAGAATTAGAGTTAGGGTGAGGGTGAGGATGAGGGTTATTGTTAGGGTGAGGGTTAGGGTTAGGGTTAGGGGCAGGATTAGGTTGAGGGTTAGGGTAAGGATTAGGGTTAGGGTGATGGCTAGGGTGAGGGTGAGGTTTAGGGTTAGCGTTAGGGTTAGGGTGAGGGTGAGGTTT
This sequence comes from Dipodomys merriami, assembly GCF_024711535.1. Classification (NCBI taxonomy): domain Eukaryota; kingdom Metazoa; phylum Chordata; class Mammalia; order Rodentia; family Heteromyidae; genus Dipodomys; species Dipodomys merriami. The sequence continues at coordinate 3,255,174 of NW_027206579.1, forward strand.
AGGTTTAGAATTAGGGTTAAGCTGAGGCTGAGGGTGAGGGTTAGGGTTAGGTTTAGGATTAGGATTAGGGTAAGGGTTAGGGTGAGTATGAGGTTAGGTTTAGGATTAGGGTTAGGCTTAGGGTTACACTGAGGATGAGGGTGAGGGTGAGGTTTAGGGTTAGGATTAGGGTTATGGTGAGGTGAGTGTGTGTGTTAGAGTTACGTTTAGGGTTAGGCTTAGGGTTAGGCTGATGTTGAGGTTGAGGGTAAGGGTTAGGGTTATGGTGAGGGTTATGGTAAGGGTTGGGGGAGGGTCAGGATGAGGTTTAGTGTTAGGATTAAGGTTATGGTGAGGGCTAGAGTGAGGGTGAGGTTTAGGTTTAGGGTCAGGGTGAGGTTTAGTGTTAGAGTTAGTGTTAGGGTGAGGCTGACGGTGAGGGTTAGGGTTAGGATTAATGTTAGGGTTATGCTTAAGCTGAGGTTTAGGTTGAGGGTTAGGATTAGGGTTAGGAGTAGGGAAAGGCTTAGTGTTAGGCTGAGGTTGAGGGTGAGGGTTAGGGTTAGAGTGAGGATTAGGGTTAAGGTTAGGGTAAGTGTGAGGGTTAGGGTTAGGCTTAAGCTTAGGATTATGCTGAGGCTGAGGGTGAGGTTTAGTGTTAGGATTAGTGTTAGTGTTATGGGGAGGGTTAGGATGAGGGTTAGGTTTAGGTTGAGGGTGAATATGTGTGTTAGGCTTACATTTAAGATTATGCTTAGAGTTAGGCTGAAAGTGAGCTTGAGGCTGAGGTTTAGTTTTAGGGTGAGGGTTAGGATAAGGTTTAGGGGGAGGGTTAGGAAAAGGGATAGGGTTAGGATTAGGGTTGGGTGAGGTTAGGGTGAGAATGAGGTTTAGGGTTAGGGTTAGCTTGAGGGTTAGGATTATGGTAAGTGTGAGAGTTAGTGTTCGGGTTAAGTTTAGGGTTGGGTTGAGGGTTAAGGTAAGGGTTACGGTGAGGGTGGGGGTTAAGGTTAGGTTGAGGGTGAGGGTTCGGATTAGGGTTAGGGTGATCATGAGGGTTATGGTTAGTGTTAGGGTGAGAATTAGGATGAGGGTTAGGGTTAGGATTAGTGTTAGGGAGAGGGCTAGGGTGAGGGTGAGTTTTAGGGTTAGGGTTAGGGTTAGGGTGAGGTTTAGGTTTAGGGTTAGTGTTAGTGTTAGATTTAGATTTAGGCTGAGGGTTAAGTTGAGGGTAAGGGTTAGGGTAAGTTTAGGATTAAGGTTAGGGTAAGGGTTAGGGTAAGTGTGAGCATTAGGGCTAGGGTTAGGGTTTCGCTTAGGATTAGGCTGAGGGTGATGGTGAGGATGAGGGTTAGGGTTAGTGTTAGATTAAGGTTTAGGGTTAGGGTTAGGGTTAGGGTGAGAGTCAGTGTACGGTTATGTTTTGGGTTAGGGTGAGTGTTAGGATTAGGGTTAAGGTGAGCATGAGGTTTAGGGTTACGTTGAGGATTAGGCTTAGAGTTAGGGATAGGGTGAGGGTTTAAGTTAGGGTTAGGGTGAGGGTAAGGATGAGGATTAGGGTTAGGATTAGGGTTAGGGTGAGGGCTAGGGTGAGGGTGAGGTTTAGGGTTAGAGTTAGATTAAGGTTTAGGGTTAGGGTTGCGGTTAGGGTGAGGGTTAGGTTGAGGGTTAGGGTTTCGGTGAGAGTGAGGATTATGGATAGTGTGAGGGTTAGGGTTAGGATTAGGGTTAGCATGAGAGTGAGTGTTAGGATTAGGGTTAGGTTTTCGATTAGGTTTAGGGTTAGGATTAGTGTTATTGTTAGGGTTAGGGTTAGAGTTGTGGTGAGGGTGAGGGTGAGGGTGAGGCTTACGGATAGGGTTAGGGGGAGGTTTAGGATTAGGTTTAGGATTAGGGTTAGTGTGAGGGTGAGGTTTAGGGTTAGATTTAGGGTTATAGGAGGGTTAGGTCGAGGGTTAAGTTTAGGGTTAGTTTTAGGGTTAAGGTTAGGGAGAAGGTTAGGTTGAGGTTTAAGGTTATGGTTAAGGTTAGGGTTAGGATTAGGATGAGGGTGAAGGTGAGTGTGAGGGTTAGGGTTAGGGTTAGTCTTAGGCTTAAGGTTAGGCTGAGTGTGAGGGTGGAGGTGAAGATTAGGTTTAGGGTGATGTTTAGTATTAGGGCTAGGATGAGTATTAAGATGAGGGTTTGGATTACTATTATGGTTAGGGCGAGGTCTAGGGTTAGGGTGAAGGTTAGGGTAAGGTTTAGGCTTAGGCTTAGGGTTAGGCTGAGCATGAGGTTGAGAGTGAGGTTTAGGGTTAGGGTGATGGTTAGGTTTACGGTTAGGGTGAGGGTTGGGCTGAAGTTTAGGGTTATGTTGAGAGTTAGGGTGAGGATCATGGGTAGGGTAAGGGTGATGTTTATGTTGAGGTTGAGTGTTAATGTGAGGGTGAGGGTTAGGGTAAAGTTTAGGGTTAGGGTTAGGGTTAAGGTTAGGGTTAGGGTGAGGGTTAGGGTTAGGATTAGGTTTAGGGTGAGGTTGAGTGTTAGCATTAGGGTTAAGGTTAGGGTTAGGGTTAGGGTTAGGATTAGTGTTCTTGTTAGGGTTAGGGTTAGAGTTATGGTGAGGGTGAGGGTTAGGGTTAGTGTTAGGGTTAAGGTTAGGGTGAGGATTAGGTTGAGGTTTAGGGTTAGGGTTAGGTTTAGGGTTAGGATTAGGTTTAGGGTGAGGGTGAGTGTGAGTTTTAGGGTTAGGGTTAGGCTTATGCTTAGGGTTAGGCTGAGGGTGAGGGTGGGGGTGAGGATTAGGGTTAGGGTGATGTTTAGGGTTAGGGTTATAGTGAAGGATAGTGTTAGGGTTAGGGTTACAGTTAGGATTAGGGTGACGATGAGGTTTAGGGGTAGAGTTAGGGTTAGGGTGAGGGTTAGCATTAGAGTGAGGGTTAGGGTGGCATTGACGGTAAGGATAAAGGTGAAGGTTAGGCTGAAGTTGAGGGTTACAGTAACGGTGAGGGTTAGGGTTAGGTTGAGGGTTAGGGTGAGGGTTCAGGTGAGGGTGAGGGTTAGATTGAGGATTAGTGTTAAGGTTAGTGTGAAGTTTAGGGTGAGGATGAGGGTTAGGGTTAGGGTGAGGGCTTCGGAGGGTCAGGTTTAGGGTTAGTGTTAGGGTGAGGTTTAGGGTTAGGATGATGTTTAGTGTTAGTGTGAGGGTTAGTGTTAAGGTTAGCGTTAGTGTTAGGGTGAGGGTAAGTGTTAGGGTGAGGGTTAGGGTTAGGGTGAGTTTTATGGTTAGGGTGATGGTTATGGTTAGGGTTAGGATTATTGTTATTTTTAGGGTTAGGGTTTCGGTTATGGTGAGTATGAGGATTACATTTAGGGCTAGGATGAGTTTTAGGGATAGGGTTATGGTTAGGGTTAGGGTCAGGTTGAGGTTTAGTGTTAGAGTTACGGTTTGGGTGAGGCTGAGGGTGAGGGTTAGGGTTAGGATTAATGTTAGGGATAGGCTTAAGGTGAGGGTTAAGTTGAGGGTGAGGGTTAGAGTTAGGGTTAGGAGTAGGATTAGGGTTACGGTTAGGGTGAGTGTGAAGGTTAGGGTTAGGGTTAGGGATAGGCTTAGGGTTAGGCTGAGGTTGAGTGTAAGGTTTAGGGTTAGGGTTAGGGTTAGGATGAGTGTGAGTGTTATTGTTAGGATTAGGGTTAGGGTGAGGATGAGTGTGTGTGTTAGTTTTAGGGGTAGGGTTAGGGTTAGATTTAGGCTGAGTGTGAGGTTTAGTTTGAAGGTGAGGTTTAGGGTTAGGTTTAGGTTGAGGTTTGAGGTTTGGTTTAGGGTTACAGTTAGGTTTATGGTGAGGGTGAGGTTTAGGGTTAGGCTGAGGGTGAGGGTGGGTTTGAGGATTAGAGTTAGGGTTAGGATTAGGCTTAGGGTTAGGGATATTGTTAGTGTTATGTTTAGGGTTAAGTTTGTGGTGAGGGTGAGGCTGAGGGTGCAGGTGAGGGTGAGGGTTAGGGTTAGAGTTAGGATGAGGTTTAGGGTGAGGGTGATGTTTAGGGTTAGATTTAGGGTTAGGGTGAAGTTTAGGTTGAGGTTTAGGGTTAGTGTTAGTGTTAGGGGTAGGGTTAGCGTGAGAGTTAGTGGGAGGTTTAGGGTTAGGGTAAGGGTGAAGGATAGGATTAGGGTTAGGGTGCAGGTGAGTGTGTGTTTTAGGGTCAGGTTTAGGGTTAGGCTTAGGGTTAGGCTGATGGTGAGGTTGAGGGTGAGGGTTAGGGTTCGGTTTGGGGTGAGGGTTAGGGTTAGGTTTAGGGGTAGGTTGAGGGTTAGGATGAGGTTTATGGTTAGGATTTGGATAAGGCTGAGGGCTAGGCTGAGGGTTAGGTTGAGGGTTAGGTTTAGAGATAGGTTTAGGTTTAGGATTAGGGTTAGGGTGAGGTTGAGTGTGAGGGTTAGTGTTAAGTTTAGGGTTAGGCTTATAGTTAGTGTGAGGGTTAGGGTTAGGTTTTGGTTTAGCCTGAGGGTGAGGCTGAGGAATAGGTTTAGGGTTAGTAATAGGGTTAGGGTTAGTGTTAGGGTTAGGGTTAGTGTTAGGGTTATGTTAAGGGTTAGGAATAGGATTAGGGTTAGGGTTAGACTTAGGGTTAGGCTGAGGGTGAGGGTGGGTGTGATGATTAGAGTTAGGGTTAGGGTTAGGCTTAGGGTTAGGGTTATTGTTAGTGTTATGTTTAGGGTTAAGTTTGTGGTGAGGGTGAGGCTGAGGGTGAGGGTTATGTTTATGGATAGGGTTAGGGTTACGGTTAGTGTTAGGGTTATTATTATTGTTAGGGTTAGAGTTAGATTTACGGTGAGGGTGAGGATGCGGGTGAGGGTTAGGTTTAGGGTTAGGGTGGGTTTTACCGTTAGGGTTAGGATTAGGGTTCGGGTGAGGTTGACGTTTAGGGTTAGATTTAGGGTTAGTGTTAGTGTGAGGGTTAGTGTTAGTGTTAGGGTTAGTGTTACAGTGAGGGCAAGACTTAGGGTGAGGGTTTGGGTTAAGGTGACGGTTATGGTTAGGGTGAATTTTAGCATTAGGGTTAGGGTTGTTGTTAGGTTTCGGTTTAAAGTTACTGTTATGGTGCAGGTGAGGGTGAGGTTTAGGGTTAGGGTTAGGGTGAGGTTTAGGGTGAGGGTGAGGTTTAGGGTTAGAGTTAGTGTTAAGGTAAGGGTTAGGTTGAGGGTTAGGGTTAAGGTTAGGGTTAGGGTGAGATTAGGGCTAGGTTTAGGGTTAGGGTTAGGGTGAGGGTTAGGATTAGGGTTAGCATGCGGGTGAGTGTGTGTGTTAGGGTGAGGTTTAGGGTTAGGTTAAGGTTTAGGCTTAGGCTTAGGGTTAGGCTGAGCGTGAGGTAGAGGTTGAGGGTTAGGGTTATGGTGATGGTTAGGTTTATGGTAAGGGTAAGGGTTAGGATGAGGTGTAGGTTAGGGGGAGGTTTAGGGTGAGGATGATGGTAAGGGTAAAGGTGAGGTTTAGGCTGAGGGTGAGGGTTAAGATAATGGTGAGTGTTAGGGTTAGGTTTACGGTTAGGGTGAGGGCTAGGATTAGGCTTAGGGTGAGGGTTAAATTGAGGTTTAGGGTTAGGGTTAGAGTAAGGTTTAGGGTGAGGATGAGGGTAAGTGTTAGGGTTAGGATTATTTTTAGGTTTAGGGTGAGGGTGGGGTTTTCTGTTGGAAAGAGGGTTAGGGTGAGGGTTAGGGTGAAGGTTAAGGTTAGGTTAAGGGTTATCATGGGGGTGATGGTAAGGGTAAACGTGAGGGTTAGGCTGAGGGTGAGGGTTACAGTGGGATGAGGGTTAGGGTTAGGGTGAGGGTTAGGGTTAGGGGAAGGGTGTGGGTTAAGGTTAGATTGAGAATTAGAGTTAGGGTTAGTGTGAGGTTTAGGGTGAGGATCAGGGTTAGTGATAGGGTGATGGCTAGGGTGAGATGAGGGTTAGGTTTAGCTTTAGGGTGAGGTTTCGGGTTAGGGTGATGATTAGGGTTAGTTTGAGGGTTAGTGTTAGGCTTAGGGTTAGTGTTACGGTGAGAGTAAGTGTTAGGGTGAGTGTTATGTTTAGGGTGAGTGTTGTGGTTAGGTTGAGGGTTAGGGTTAGGTTTAGGGTTATTGTTAGGGTTAGGGTTACAGTTATAGTGAGGTTGAGGGTGAGGGTCAGGGTTAGGGTTAGGAAGAGGTTTAGGTTTAGGGTTAGGGTTAGAGTTAGGGTTAGGGTGAGAGTGAGGTTTATGGTTAGAGTTAGGGTTAATGTTAGGGTTAGGGTTATGGTGATTGTTTGTGTTAGAGTTAGGCTTAGGCTTATTTTTATGCCAAGCATCAGGGTGAGGGTTAGGCTTATGGTTAGGGTGAGGTTTAGGGTTCGGTTTAGGGTGAGGGTTAGGATGAGGTTTAGGGTTAGGATTTGTGTTAGGGTGAGGGTTAGGGTGAGGGTTAGGTTTAGGGAGACGGTTAGGTTTAGGAGGGTTAGGGTTAGGCTTAGGATGAGTGTGAAGGTCAGGGTTAGGGTTAGGCTTAGGTTTAGGGTGAGGGTTAGGGTTAGGGGTTTGGTTAGGGTGAGGGTGAGGCTGAGGATTAGGGTTAGGTTTAGGGTTAGGTTTTGGGTTAGGTTTAGGGTTATGGATTGGGTGACAATTAGGGTTAGCGTTAGGGCTAGGGTTAGGCTTAGGTGAGGGTGAGGTTGTGGTTGAGGTTTAGAGTTAGGGTTAGGATTACGATTATTGTTAGTGTTATGGTTAGGGTTAAGTTTGCAGTGAGGGTGAGGATGAGGGTGAGGGTTTATGGTTATGGTTAGGGTTAGGGTTAGTGTTATTTTTAGGGTTAGGGTTAGAGTTACGGTGAGATTGAGGGTGAGGGTGAGGGTTGGAGTTAGGGTGAGGTTTAGGGTGAGGTTTAGGGTTAGGGTTAGGGTGAGGGTGAGTTTTAGGGTTAGATTTAGTGTTATGGGGAACGTCAGGCTGACGTTTATGGTTAGGGTTAGTGTTAAGGGGAGGGTGAGGTATAGGTTGAGGTTTAGGGATAGGGTTAGGTTTAGTATTAGGTTTAGGGTGAGGTTGAGGGTGAGTGTGAGGGTTAGGGTGAGGTTTAGGCTTAGGCTTAGGTTTAGGCTGAGGGTGAGGGTGGAGGTGAGGATTAGGGTTTGGGTGATGGTTCGTTTTAGGGTTAGTGTTATTGTTAGGGTTAGGGTTAGAGTTACGGTGAGGGTGAGGGTGCGGGTGAGGATTAGGCTTAGGGTTAAGTTGGGGTTTAGGGTTAGGGTTAGGGTTAGTGTGAGGGTGAGTTTTAGGTTTAGATTTAGGGTTAGGGGAAGGTTAGGGTTAGGGTTAGGCATAGGGTTAATATTCGGGTTAGGGTGAGGGTGAAGGTTAGGTTGAGGTTTAGGGTTATGGTTAGGGTTAGTGTGAGGTTTAGGGTTAGGGTTAGGGTTAGTGTTAGGGTGAGTGTAAGTTTTAGGGTGAGAGTTTTGGTTAGGGTGAGCATTATGGTTTGGGTGAGGGATAGGATTAGGTTAGGGTTATTGTTAGGGTTAGGTTTAGGGTTTTGGTTACGGTGATGGTGAAGTTGAGGTTTAGGGTTTGGGTTAGGTTTAGAGTGAGGGTTAGGATGAGGGTGAGGTTTACGGTTGGATTTAGGGTTAGGGTGAGGGTTAGGTTGAGGATTAGGGTTTGGGTTACTGTTATGGTTAGGGTTAGGGTGAAAGTTAGTTGGAGGATTAGGGTAAAGTTTAGGGTTAGGTTTAGGTTTAGGGTTTCAGTTTCCGTGAGTGTGAGGGTTAGGATTAGGGTTAGGGTGAGGGTGAGGTTTAGGGTTAGACTTAGGGATAGGGTGAGGCTGAGGGTGAGGGTGAGGATTAGGGTTAGGGTTAGGATGAGGTTTAGGGTTAGGTTTAGGTTGAGTGTGAGGGTTATGGTTAGGGTTAGGGTTAGCCGTAAGTTTAGGCTGAGGGTTTGGCTGAGGGTGAGGGTTAGGCTTAGTTTGAGGGTTAGGGTTAGGGTTAGGATGAGGTTTAGTGTTAGGGTTAGGGTTAGAGTTAGGGTTAGGGTTTTGGTTAGGGTGAGGGTGAGGCTGAGGATTAGGGTTAGGTTTAGGATTAGGTTTTGTGTTAGGTTTAGGCTTAGGCTTAGAGTTAGGGTTAGGGTTAGGGTTAGGGTTAGTCTTAGGATTAGGCTGAGTGTGAGGTTGGGGTTGAGGATTAGGGTAAGGGTTAGGATTAGGGTTATTGTTATTTTTATGGTTAGGGTTAAGTTTGCACTGAGGGTGAGGCTGAAGTTGAGGCTTATGGTTAGGGTTAGGGTTAGGGTTAGTGTTATTTTTAGGGTTAGGGTTAGATTTACGGTGAGATTGAGGGTTAGGGTGAGGGTTAGGGTTAGGGTGAGGTTTAGGCTTAGGGTTAGGGTGAGGTTTAGGGTTAGAGTTAGTGTTAGGGGGATGGTTAGGTTGAGGTTTAGGGTTAGGATTATTGTTAGGGTTAACGGGGAGGGTGAGGGTAAGGTTGAGGTTTAGGGATAGGGTAGATTTAGTATTAGGGGTAGGGTGAGGGTGAGTGTGACAGTTAGGGTGAGGGTTAGGCATAGGCTTAGGGTTAGGCTGAAGGTGAGGGTGGGGGTGAGGATTAGGGTTAAGGTGATGGTTTGGGTTAGGGTTAGTGTTATTGTTAGGGTTAGGGTTAGAGTTATGGTGAGGGTGAGGGTGCGGGTGAGGTTTGGCTTAGGGTTAAGGTGGGCTTTCGGATTAGGGTTTGGGTTAGTGTGAGGGTGAGGTTTAGGGTTAGAATTAGGGTTATGATTAGGGTTAGGGTGAGGGTTAGGGATAGGTTTAGTGTTAGAGTTAAGGTGAGGGTGAGGGTTAGGTTGAGGTTTAGGGTTATGGTTATGGTTAGGTTTAGTGTGAGGGTTAGTGTTAGGGTTAGGGTTAGTGTTAGGGTGAGGGTAAATTTTAGGGTGAGGTTTTGGGTTAGGGTGAGGGTTATGGTTAGGGTGAGGGTTAGGATTAGGCTTAGGGTTATTGTTAGGGTTAGGTTTAGGCTTTTGGTTTCAGTGAGGGTGAGGTGAGGTTTAGGGTTAGGGTTAGGGTGAGGTTTGGGGTTAGGGTTACTGTTAGGGTTAGGGTTAGGGCGAGAGTTAGGAGTACAGTTAGGGTTAGGGTTAGGCTTAAGGTTAGAGTTAGGTTTAGGGTTTCGGTTACGGTGAGGGTGAGTTTCAGTATTAGGGTTAGCGTGAGTGTGAGGTTTAGGGTGAGAATTAGGGTTAGGTTGAGGCTGAACGTGAGGGTGAGGGTTAGGGTTAGGGTTAGGATTAGGATTAGGTTTAGGATTAGGGTGAGTGTGAAGGTTATGGTTAGGTTTAGTGTTAGCCTTAAGTTTAGGCTGAGGGTTTGCGTGAGGGTGAGGGTTATTGTTAGTTTGAGGGGTAGGGTTAAGTTTAGGATGAGGTTTAGTGTTAGGGTTATGGTTAGAGTTATGGTTAGGGTGAGGGTGAGGTTTAGGGCTAGAGTTAGTTTTAGGGTGAGGGTTATGGTGAGTGTGAGGGTTAGGGTAGGGGTGAAGTTAAGGGTAAACATGAGGGTTAGGCTGAGGGTGACCATTACTGTAAGGTTGAGGGTTAGGGTTAGGGTGACATTTAGGGTTAGGTTTAGTGTGCGAGTTAGGGTACACTTTAAGTGTATGGTTAGGGTGAGGGTTAGGGTAAGGGTTACAGTGAGGATGAGTGTTAGGTTTAGGTTGAGGGCTAGGTTGAGGGTGAGGGTTAGGGTTAGAGTTAGGGTGAGCGCTAGGGTGAGGGTTAGGGTTAGGGATAGGGTTAGGTTTAGGATTAGTGTTAGGTTGAGGGTGAGTGTGAGGGTTAGGGTTAGGGTTAGAGTTAGGCTTAGAGTTGGGGTGAGGATTAGGGGTAGAGTTTGGGTTAGGGTGAGGCTGAGGCTGAGGATTAGTGTTAGGTTTAGGGTTACGGTTACGCTTAGGGTTAAGCTGAGGGTGAGGGTGATGGTTAGGATTAGAGTTAGGGTTAGGTTAGGCTTAATTTTAGGGTTATTGCTAGTGTTATGGTTCGGGTTAAGTTTGCAGCGAGGGTGAGGCTGAGGGTGAGGGTTATGGTTAGAGTTAGGGTTAGGGTTAGGGTTAGTGTTATTGTTAGGTTTAGGTTTAGGGTTACGGTGAGGGTCAGGGTGAGGGTTAGGGTTAGGGTTAGGGTGAGGTTTAGGGTTAGGGTTAGGATTAGGGTTAGGCTGAGTGTGAAGTTTAGGGTTAGATTTAGACTTAGTTGGAGGGTTAGGTCGAGCGTTAATGTTAGGGTTAGTGTTAGGGTTAAGGTTAGGGTGAGGTTTAGGATGAGGTTTAGGGTTAGGTTTAGGGTTAGGATTAGGGTTAGGGTGAGGTGAGTGTGAGAGTTAGGGTTAGGCTTAGGCTTAGGCTGAGGGTTAGGCTGAGGGTGAGGGAGTGGGTGAGGATTAGGCTTAGCGTGATGTTAGGATTCAGGTTAAGGTGAGGGCTAGGATGAGGGTTAGGGGTAGGCTTAGGGTTAGGGTGAGGGCTAGGGTGATGGTGAGGGTTAGAATAAGTGTTATGCTCAGGCTTAGGGTTAGGCTGAGCATGAGGTTGAGGGTGAGGGTTAGGGTTAAGGATAGGGTGAGATTTAGTGTTAGGTTTAGTGTTAGAGTTAGGGTTAGGACGAGAGTGAGGTTTAGGAGTAGGGTTAGGGTCAGCGTGAGGATTGGGGTTTGGGTGAGGGCTAGGGTGGGGGTGACGGTAAGGGTAAAGGTGAGAGTTAGGCTGAGGGTGAGGGTTATGGTAAGGGTGGGGGTTAGGTTTAGGATGAGGGTTAGGGTTAGGGTTAGGGTGAGGTTAAGGGTTAGATTGAGGTTTAGTGTTAGGGTTAGTGTGAGGTTTAGGGTGATGATGAGGGTCAGGGTTAGGGTGAGGGTGAGGGTTAGGGTTAGGTTTAGGGTTTGGGTGAGGTTTAGGATTAGGGTGATATTTAGGGTTAGTGTGAGGGTTATGGTTTGTGTTAGGATTAAGATTAGGGATAGGGTTAGGGTGAGTGTGAGGTTTAGTGTTAGGGTTAGGGTTAGGCTTAGTGTTAGGCTGAATGTGAGGGTGAAGTTGAGGGTTACGGTGAGGGTGAGGGTTAGCTTTAGGGTTAGGGTGAGAGTTAGGGTTAGGGTTAGGGTTAGGGTTAGGATGAAGGTGAAGGTGAGGGTGAGGGTTAGTGTTAGGGTGAGGGTTAGGATGAGGGTTAGGGTTAGGATTAGGGTTAGGGTGAGGGCTAAGATGAGGGTGAGGTTTAGGGTTAGGTTTAGGGTGAGGTTTAGGGTGAGGATGAGGGTCAGGGTTAGGGTGAGGGTGAGGGTTAGGGTTAGGTTTAGGGTTTGGGTGAGGTTTAGGATTAGGTTGATGTTTAGGGTTAGTGTGAGGGTTATGGTTTGTGTTAGGATTAAGATTAGGGTTAGGGTTACGGTGAGTGTGAGGGTTAGTGTTAGGGTTAGGGTTAGGCTTAGTGTTAGGCTGAATGTGAGGGTGAAGATGAGGGTTACGGTGAGGATGAGGGTTAGGTTTAGGGTTAGGGTGAGAGTTAGGGTTAGGGTTAGGGTTAGGGATAGGGTGAAGGTGAGGGTGAGGGTGATGGTTAGTGTTAGGGTGAGGGTTAGGATGAGGGTTAGGGTTAGGATTAGGGTTAGGGTGAGGGCTAAGGTGAGGGTGAGGTTTAGGGTTAGGTTTAGGGTGAGGTTTAGGGTTAGGTTTAGGGTTAGGGTTAGGGTGAGGGTCAGGTTTAGGGTTAGAGTTAAGTTTAGGGTGAGGCTGAGGTTGAGGGTTAGGGTTAGGGTTAGTGTTAGAGTTAGGGTTACAGTGAGGGTGAGGGTTAGTGTGAGGATTAGGCTTAGTGATAAGATTAGGTTTAGGGTACACGTTAGGGTGAGTGTGAGGGTTAAGGTTAGGGTGAGGGTGAGAGTTAGGGTTAGGGTGAGGGTTAATGTTAGGGTTATGGTTAGGGTGTGGGTTAGTGTTAGTGTTAGGGTGAGGGTTAGGATGAGGATTAGGGTTAGGATTAGGGTTACGGTGAGGGCTAGGTAGAGTGTGAGGGTTAGGGTTAGTGTTAGGGTGAGGTTTAGGTTTAGGGTTTAGTGTTAGGATCAGGGATAGGATGAGAGTTAAGGTTACTGTAACTGTGAGGGTTTGCATTAGGGTGAGGGTTAGGGTTCGGATTAGGCTTAGAGTGAGGGTGAGTATTAGGATTAGGTTAGGGTTAGGCTTAGGGTTATGTTTAGGCTTAGGATTAGTTTATTGTTTGGGTTAGGGTTAGAGTTACAGTGATGGTGAGCTTGAGGGTGAGGGATAGACTTAGGCTTATGCTTAGGGATAGGCTGAGCTTGAGGTTGAGGTTGAGGGTTAGGGTTAGGGTGATGGTTAGGTTTATGGTTAGTGTGAGGGTTAGGTTGAGGGTTAAGGTTAGGGTTAGGTTTAGGGTTAGGTTTAGGTTTTGGGTTAGGATGAGGATGATGCTCAGGATTACTGTTAGTTTTAGGGTTAGGGTTAGGTTTAGGGTTAGGGTTAGTTGTAGGGTTACGGTGAGGGTTTGGGTTAAGTTTAGGGTTATGGTTAGGTTTAGGGTGAAGGCTAGGGTGAGGCTTAGGGTGAGGTTTAGGGTTAGGGATAGGGTTAGGGTGAGGGTTAGTTTGAGGGTTATGGTTAGGGTTAGTGTTAGGGTTAGGGTTAGGGTGAGAGTTAGGCGGAGTGTTAGGGTTAGGGATAGGGTTAGGATTAGGGTTAGGGTGAAGATGAATATTTGTGTTTAGGTTAGCTTTACGGTTAGGCTTAGTTTTAGGCTGAGGGTGATGTTGAGGATGAGGGTTAGGGTTATGCTGAGGGTTAGGGTTAGGGTTAGTGGGAGTGTTAGGGTGAGGGGTAGTTTTAGGATTAGGGTTAGGGAGAGGGCTAGGTTTTGGGTGAGGTTTAGGGTTAGTGTTAGGGTGAGATTTAGGGTTAGGGTTAAGGTTAGGGTGAGGGTTAGGATTAGGCATAGAGTTAGTGTTATGGTGAGGCTGAGGGGGAGGGTTAGGGTTAGGGTGAGTGTTAGATTTAAGGTTAGGGAAAGGGTTAGCTGAGGGTGAGGGTTAGGGTTAGGGTTAGGGTTAGGCTTAGGGTTAGGCTGAGGGTGAGGGTGAGAGTGAGGGTTAGGGTTAGGGTGAGGATTAGGGGGAGAGTTAGTGTTCGCATTAAGTTTAGGGTTAAGGTGAGGGTTACGGTTAGGCTTACATCGAGCATGAGATTTAGGGTTAGGTTGAGGGTTAGGATTAGGGTTAGGATTAATGTGACGGTTAGTGTTAAGGTTAGTGTGAGGTTTAGGATGAGGATTAGGGTTAGGATTATGGTTAGTGTGAAGGCTAGTATGAGGTTGCGGGTTAGGGTTACTGTTAGGTTACTGTTAAGTTTAGGTTAGGGTTAGGGTTAGGGTGAGTGTTAGGATGAGGGTTAGGGTTATGGTGATATGAGTGTTAGGGTTAGGTTTGGGGTTAGGGTTAGAATTAGTGTTAGGGTGAGGGTGAGTATTAGGATTAGGGTTAGGGTTAGGGTTAGGGTTAGGTTTAGGATTAGGATTAGTGTTATTGTTAGTGTTAGTGTTAGAGTTAAGGTGAGGGTGAGGGTGAGGGTGAGGTTGAGGGTCAGGGTTAGGGTGAGGTTTAGGGCTAGGGTTAGGGTTAGGCTTAGGGTGAGGGTGAGGTCTAGGGTTAGATTAAGGTTAGGGTGAGGGCTAGGTTGAAGCACAGGGTGAGGGTTAGGGCTAGGGATCGGATTAGGTTTAGGATTAGGGTTAGGGTGTGGGAGAGTGTGAGGGTTAGGTTTAGGGTTAGGGTTAGGCTTAGGGTTAGGGTGAGGGTTAGGTTTAGGTATTGGGTTTTGGTTGAGTGTGAGGCTGAAGATTAGGTTTAGGCTTAGGGTTAGGGTTAGGTTTAGGTTTAGGGTTAGATTTATGGTGAGATTTAGGGTTAGATTAGGGTTAGGGTTATTGTTAGTTTTTTGGTTAGTGTTAAGTTTGGTGTGAGGTTGAGGCTGAGGTTGAGGGTTATGGTTAGGGTTAGGGTTAGGGTTTGGGTTAGTGTTATTGTTAGGTTTAGAGTTAGAGTTACTTTGAGGCTGAGGCTGAGGGTGAGGGTTAGGTTTAGGGTGAAATTTTGGGTGAGGTTTAAGGTTAGTGTTCGGGTTATGTTTAGGATTAGTGTTAGGTTGAGGGTGAGTGTGAGGGTTACAGTTAGGTTTAGGCTTAGGTTTAGGGTTAGGGTGTGGGTGAGGTGTGGGTGAGGATTAGGTTTAGGGTGATGGTGAGGATTAGGGATAGAGTGTTGGATAGGGTGGGGGTGAAGGTTAGGGAGAGGGATAGGCTTAGTTTTAGTCCCAGCATAAGGGTGAGGATTAGGGTTAGGGTTAGGGTGAGGGTTAGGCTTAGGGTTATTGTGAGGGATAGGATGAGGTTTAGGGTTAGGATTAGGGTTAGGGTTAGGGTTAGGGTTAGGGCTAGGGTGAGGGTTAGGGTGAGGGTTAGGGTTAGGGATAGGTTTAGGTTTACAATTAGGGTTAGGGTGAGGGTAAGTGGGAGGGTTAGGATTAGGTTTAGGTTTAGGGTGAGGGTTAGGATTAGGGTGAGGCTGAGCCTGAGGATTAGGTTTAGCTTTAGGGTTAGGGTTAGTTTTAGGTTTAGGGTTAGGGTTAGGTTTATGTTTAAGTTTAGGGTTACGGTGAGGGTTAGGGTTAGGTTTAGGCTTAGGGTTAAGCTGAGGCTGAGGGTGGGGGTGAGGTTTAGAGTGAGGGTTAGAGTTAGTGTTAGGGTTATTGTTAGAGTTATGGTTAGGGTTAAATTTGCGGTGAGGGTGAGGCTGAGTGTGAGGGTTATGTTTAGGGTTAGGGTTAGGGATAAGGTTCGTGTTATTGTTAGGGCTAGGATTAGGGTTACAGTGAGTTTGAGGGTGAGGGTGAGGGTTGTTTAGGTTAAGGTGGGGTTTAGGGTTAAGGTTAAGGTTAGGGTTTGGGTTAGGGTGAGGTTTACCGTTAGATATAGGGTTATGGGGAGGGTTAGGAGGAGGGTTAAGGTTAGGGTTAGGATTTGCGTTAGTGTGAGAGTTAGTGTTAGGGTAGGGTTAGTGTTAGGGTGAGGGTAAGTGTTAGGGTGAGGGTTTGGGTTAAGGTGAGGGTTAGGGTTAGGTTAGGGTTAGGGTAATGGTTAGGGTTAGGGTCAGGTTGAGGGTTACATTGAGGATTAAGGTTAGGTTTAGTGTGAGGTTAGGGTGAGGATGAGGGTTGGGGTTATGGTGAAGGTGAGGGTTAGAATTAGGATTAGGGTGAGGGCTAGGGTGATTGTGAGGGTTAGGGTTAGGGTTAGCATTATGGTGAGGTTTAGGATTCGGGTAAGGGTTAGGGTTAGTGTGAGGATTAGTGTTAGGGTTAGGGTTAGTGTTAGGGTGAGGATAACTGTTAGTTTGAGATTTAGGGTTAGGGTGAGGGTTACGGTTAGGGTGAGGGTTAAGGTTAGGTTTTGGGTTATTGTTAGGGTTAGGGTTACGGTTACGGTGAGGGTGAGGGTGAGGGTTAGGGTTATGGTTTGGGTGAGGGTTGGGTTAGGTTTAGGGTGATAGTTAGGGTTCGTGTTAAGTTTGGGGTTAGTTTGAGGGTTTGGGTAATGGTTACTGTGAGGATGAGGGTTAGGTTTAGGTTTAGGGTTAGGGTTAGGATTTGGGTTAGGGTGAGGGTGAGGGTTAGAATGAGGGTTAGGGTTAGGATTAGTGTTAGGGTGAGGGCTAGGGTGAAGGTGAGGGTTAGGGTAAGGGTTAGGCTTAGGATTAGGTTTAGGCTGAGCATGAGGTTGAGGGTGAGGGTTAGGATTAAGGTGATGGTTAGGTTTAAGGGTTGGATGAGGGTTAGAATGAGGTTTATGGTTAGGGTGAGTTTTAGGGTGAGGATGATGGTAAGGTTGAAGGTGAGGTTTAGGCTGAGTGTGAAGGTTAAGATAAGGGTGAGGGATAGGGTCAGGTTTAGGGTTAGGGAAAGGGTTAGGGTTAGGGTTAGGGTGAGGGTTAGATTAAGGACTAGGGTTAGGGTTAGTGTGATGTTTATGGTAAGGATGAGTGTTAGGGAGAGGTTTAGGGTTAGTGTGGGGGTTATGATTAGGGTGAGGATTAGGGTAAGGGTGAGGTTTAGTGTTAGGGTTAGGGTTAGTGTTAGGGTTAGGGTGAGGGTGAGGTTTAGAGGCAGAGTTAGGGTTAGGGTGAGGGTTAGGGTGAGGGTTAGGGTAAGGTTTAGGGAGGGGGGTGATGTTAATGTTAAACGTGAGGTTTAGGCTGAGGGTGAGGTTTACATTGGAGTGAGGGATAGGGTTAGGGTTTGGGGAAGGGTGAAGGTGAGTGTTAGGGTTAAGGTGATGGTTAGGGTTAGTGTGAGGGTTAGTGTTAAGGTTAGGGTTAGTGTGAGGGTGAGGGGAAGTGTTAGGGTGAGGGTTAGGGTGTGGGTGAGGGTTATGTTTAGGTTGAGGGTTAGGGTTAGGGTTCGGGTTATTGTTAGGTTTAGGATTAGGGTTAGGGTTACAGTGAGTTTGAGGGTGAGGGTTAGGTTTAGGGTTAGGATGAGGTTTAGATTTAGGGTTAGGATTAGAGTTAGAGTTAGGGTGAGAGTGACGTTTACGGTTAGAGTTAGGGTTAGTGTTAGGGTGAGGGTTAGGGTGAGGGTTGGGTTTAGGGTCAGGCTTAGGCTGAGGCTTAGGCCGAGCATGAATGTGACGGTTAGGGTTAGGGTTAGGGTGAGGGTTAGGCTTAGGGTTAGTGTGTGGGTTAGGATGAGGTTTAGAGTTAGGATTAGGGTTAGGGTGAGGATGAGTGTGAGGGTTAGGGTTAAGGTTAGGCTTATGTTTAGGCTGAGGTTTAGGGTTAGGTTTTGGGTTAGGGTGGGCATGAAGCTGAGGATTAGGGTTAGGTTTAGGTTTAGGGTTAGGGTTAGGGTTAGGGTTAAGGTGAGGGTTAGGGTTAGGGTTAGGATTAGGCTTAGGGTTAGGCTGAAGAGGAGGGTGGGAGTGAGGATTAGGGTTAGGGTTAGGGTTAGGTTTATTGTTAGTGTTAGGTTTGCCGTGAGGGTGTGGCTGAGGATGAGGGTTATGTTTAGGGTTAGGGTTAGGGTTAGTGTTATTGTTAGGGTTAGGATTAGATCTATGGTGAGGTTGAGGGTGAAGGTGAGGGTTAGGGCTAGGGTGAGGTTTAGCGTTAGGGTTCGTGTTAGGGTTAGGTTGAGGGTGAGGTTTAGGTTTAGAGTTAGGGTTAGGGGGAGGTTTAGGTTTAGGTTTAGGGTTAGGGTTAGTGTTATGGTTAGGGTGAGGGTGAGGGTTAGGTCGAGGTTTAGGGATAGGGTTAGGTTTAGGATTAGGGTTAGGGTGAGTGTGAGTGTGAGGGTGTGGGTGAGTGTTAGGCTTAGGCTTAGGGTTCGGTTGAGGATGAGGATGGGGGTGAGGAGGAGGGTTAGGGTGATGGTTCGGTTTAGGTTTAGTGTTATTGTTAGGGTTAGGGTTAGAGTTACTGTGAGGGTGAGTTTGGGGTTGGGTGTTATGTTTAGGGTTAGGGTGGGGATTAGGGTTAATATTAGGGTTACGTTGAGGGTGAGTTTTAGGGTTAGATATAGGGTTAGGGGGATGGTTAGGGTGAGGGTTAGAGTTAGGGTAAGTGTTATGGTTAGGGTTAGAGTGAGGGTTAGATTGAGGATTAGGTTTAGGGTTAGTGTGAGGTTTAAGGTGAGGATGAGGGTTAGGGTTAGGATCAGGATGAGGGTTAGAATTAGGGTTAGGGTGAGGGCTAGGGTGAGGGTGAGGGTTAGGTTTAGGGTTAGGGTTAGGGTGAGGTTTAGGATTAGGGTGAGGCTTAGTGTTAGTGTGCGGGTTAGTGTTAGTGTTAGGGTGAGTGTTAGGGTGGGAGTAAGTGTTAGGGTGAAGGTTAGGGTTAGGTTTAGGGTTAGGGTGAGGGTTAGGGTTAGGTTTAGGGTTAGGGTGAGTGTTTGGGTTATTGTTAGGCTTTGGCTTAGGCTTAGGCTTAGGCCGAGCATGAGGGTGAGGTTTAGGGTTAGGGTTAGGTTTAGGGTGAAGGTTAGGATGAGTTTTATGGTTGGGATTAGGGTTAGGGTGAGGGCTATGATGAGTGTTAGAGTGAGGGTTAGAGTTAGGGCTAAGGTTAGGTTTAGGATTAGGGTAAGGGTGAGCCTGAGTGTGAGGGTTAGGTTAGGGTCAGGGTTAGGCTTAGATTTAGGGTGATGGTTAGGGCTAGGGTTTGGGTTAGGGTGACGGAGAGGCTGAGGATTAGGGTTAGGTTTTGTGTTAGGTTTAGAGTTAGGGTTAGTTTTTGGGTTAGGGTGAGTGTTAGGGTTAATTTGTGGGTTAGAGTTAGTGTTAGGGTTAGGGTTAGGCTTAGGCTTAGGCTGAGGGTGAGTTTGGGGGTGAGGTTTAGGGTTATGGTTAGGGTTAGGCTTGGGGTTAGGTTTATTTTTAGTCTTATGGTTAGGGTTAAGTTTGAGGTGACGGTGAGGCTGAGGGTGAGGGTTATGGTTATGGTAAGGTTAGGGTTAGTGCTATTTTAGGGTTAGGGTGAGAGTTACAGTGAGATTTAGGGTGAGGGTGAAAGTTAGGTTTAGGGTGGGGTTTAGAGTTAGGGTTAGGGTGAGGGTGAGGGTGAGGATTAGTGTTAGAATTAGGGTTACGGGGTGGGTTAGGGTGAGGTTTAGGTTTAGGTTTAGGGTTAGGGTTAGTCTTAGGGTGAGGATAAGTGTTAGGGTGAGGGTATGGGTTTGGGTGAGGGTTATGTTTAGGGTGAGGTTTAGGATTAGGGTTATTGTTAGGGTTAGGTTTAGGGTTATGGTTGCGGTGAGATTGAGGGTGAGGGTGAAATTTAGGGTTAGATATAGGGTTAGGGTGAGGGTTAGGTTGAGGGTTAGGGTTAGGCTTAGTTTGAGGGTGAGGGTAAAGTTGAGGTTTAGGGTTAGGGTTAGGGTTAGAGTTAGTGTTAGGGTTAGTGTTAGGGTTAGGTTTAGTCTTAGGGTGAGGGTAAGTGTTATGGTGAGGATATGGGTTAGGGTGAGGGTTAATGTTAGTGTGAGGGTATGGGTTATGGTGAGGGTCATGGTTAGGGTGAGGGTTAGGATTACGGTTAGGGTTATTTTTAGGGTTAGATTTAAGGGTATGTTTGCAGTGAGGGTGAGGGTTACGGTTAGGGTGAGGTTTAGGTTTTGGGTTAGGGTTAGAGTTAGGGTTAGAGTGAAGGTGAGGTTTAGGGTTAGGGTTAGGGTTAGGGTGAGGGTTAGGTTGTGGGTTAGGGTTAGGGTTAGTGTTAGGGTTAGGGTTAGGTGAGTGTTAGGGAGAGGATTAGGATTAGGGTTAGTTTTAGGGATAGGATTAGGGTAAGGATGAGGGTGAGTGTGTGTGTTAGGGTTAGGTTTAGGTTTAGGCTTAGGGTTAGGCTGAGAGTTAGGTTGAGGTTGAGGGTTAGGGTTAGGGGGAGTGTTAAGATGAGGGTTAGGGTTAGGATTAGGGTTAGGGTAAGGGCTAGGGTGAAGGTGAGGTTTAGTGTTAGGGTTAGGGTGAGGTTTAGGGTTAGGGTTATGGTTAGGGTGAGCGTGAGGTTTAGTGTTAGGGTTAGGGTGAGGTTTAGGGTTATGGTTATGATTAGGGTGAGGGTGAGGTTTAGGGTTAGAATTAGGGTTAGGGTGAGGCTGAAGGTGAGGTTTAGGGTTATCGTTAGGGTTAGTGTTAGTGTTAGGTTTAGGTTTAGGTTTAGGTTGAGGGTGAGGGTGAGGGTGAGTGTTAGGTTTACGGTTAGGCTTAGGGTTAGGGTGAGTGTGAGGGTTAGGTTTAGGGTTAGAGTGAGGGTTAGGGTTAGTGTTATGAGGAGGGTTAGGATGATGGTTTGGGTTAGGATTAGGGTTGGGGTGAGGGCTAGTGTGAGTGTGAGGTTTAGGGTTAGGGTTAGGGTGAGGTTTAGGTTTAGGGTTAGAGTTAGGGTTAAGGTGAGGCTGAGGATGAGGGTTAGGGTTAGGGTTAGGATTAGGATTAGGGTAAGGTTTAGGGTGAGCATGAGGGTTAGGGTTAGGGTTAGGGTTAGTCTTAGGGTTACACTGATTGTGAGGGTGAGGGTGAGGCTTAGGGTTAGGATTAGGGTTAGGGTGAAGGTGAGCATGTGTGTTAGGGTTAGGTTTAGGGGTAGGCTTAGGGTTAGGCTGAGGGTGAGGTTGAGGGTGAAGGTTAGGTTTAGGGTGAGGGTTAGGGTAAGGGTTAGAGGGAGGGGTAGGATGAGGGTTAGGGTTAGGATTAGGGTTAGGGTGAGGGCTAGGGTGAGGGTGAGGGTGAGGGTTAAGATGAGGATTAGGGTTCAGATTAGAGTTAGGGTGTGGGCTAGGTTGAGGGTGATGTTTAGGGTTAGTTTTAGGTTGAGGTTGAGGTTTAGGGTTAGGGTTAGTGTGAGGGTTTGGATCAGAGTTAGGGTTACGCTGATGTGAGGGTTAGGGTTAGGTTGAGGGTTAGGGTTAGAATTAGGGTTAGGGTGAGGGTGAGTATTAGGATTAGGGTTAGGCTTAGGGTTAGGGTTAGGTGTAGGTTTAAGATTAGTATTATTGTTAGGGTTAGGGATAGAGTTACAGTGAGGGTGAGGTTGAGGGTTAGGGTTAGGTTTAGGGTGAGGTTTATGGTTAGTGTTAAGATTAGGGTTAGGTTGAGATTGAGGTTTAGGGTTAGATTTAGGGTTAGGGGGAGGGTTAGGTCTAGGTTTAGTGTTAGGGTTAGTGTTAGGGTTAAGGTTAGGGTGAGGGTGAGGGTGAGGGTGAGGGTTAGGTTTACGGTTAGGCTTATGCTTAGGGTTAGGCTGAGGGTGAGGGTGGGTTTGAGGATTAGGGTTAGGGTGATGGTTAGGATTAGGGTTAGGGTGAGGGCTGGGGAGAGGGTGAGGTTTAGGGTAAGTCTTAGGCTTAGGCTAAGGGTTAGGCTGAGCATGAGGTTGAGTGTGAGGGTTCGTGTTAGCATGATGATTAATTTATGGTTAGGGTGAGGGTTAGGATGAGGTTAGGGTTAGGGTGTGGGTTAGGGTGAGGATGATGGTAACGGTAAAGGTGACTTTTAGGCTGAAGGTGAGGTTTAAGATAAGGGTGAGGGTTAGGGTTAGGTTTAGGGTTAGGGTAAGTTTAGGTTTAGGTTTACCGTGTGGGTTATATTGAGGATTAGGTTTAGGGTTAGGGTGAGGGTTATGGTTAGGGTGAGGGTTAGGGTTCGGTTTAGGATTATTGTTAGTGTTAGGGTTAGGGTTATGGTTATGGTCAGGGTGAGGGTGAAGGTTAGGGTTAGGGTGAGGTTTAGTGTTAGGGTTAGGGTGAGGTTGAGGTTGAGGGGTAGAGTTAGGGTTAGGGTGAGGGTTAGGGTGAGGGTTGTGGTTAGGGTGCGGGTTAGGGTGGGGGTGACGGTTAGAGTAAAGGTGAGGGTTAGGCTGAGAGTGAGGGTTACGGTAAGGGTTAGGGTTACGGTTAGGGTGAGGGTTGGGATTAGGGTTAGTTTTAGGCTTAGGCCCAGCATGAGGGTGAAGGTTAGGGTTCGGGATTGGGTGAGGGTTAGGGTTAGGGTTAGGGTGAGGGTTATGATGAGGTTTAGGGTTAGGATTAGCGTTAGGGTGAGTGCTAGGGTGAGGTTTAGGGTGAGGGTTAGTGTTAGGGATAGGGTTAGGGTTACGATTAGGGTTAGGGTAAGCGTGAGTGTCAGGGTTAGGGTTATGGTTAGGCTTATAGTTAGGGTGAGGGTTAGGGTTAGGTTTTGGTTTAGGCTGAGGTTGAGGCTGAGGATTAGGTTTAGGTTTAGGGTTAGGTTTAGGGTTGTGTTTAGGTTTAGGGTTAGTATTAGGGTTAGGGTTAGGGTTAGGGATACGGTGAGGGGTAGTGTTAGGGTTAGGCTTAGGTCTAGGCTTTGGGTTAGGCTGAGGTTGAGGGTGGAGTTGAGGATTAGGGTTAGGGTGATGGTTAGGATTAGGGTTAGGGTGAGGGCTGGGGAGAGGGTGAGGTTTAGGGTAAGACTTAGGCTTAGGCTTAGGGTTAGGCTGATCATGAGGTTGAGTGTGTGGGTTAGGGTTAGCATGATGCTTAGGATTACCGTTAGGTTGAGGGTTAGGATGAGGTTAGGGTTAGGGTTTGGGTTAGGGTTAGGAAGATGGTAAGGGTAAAGGGGAGGTTTAGGCTGAGGGTGAGGTTTAAGATAAGGGTGAAGGTTAGGGTTAGGATTAGGGTTAGGGTAGGGTTAGGTTTAGGGTAAGGGTGAGGGTTACATTGAGGATTAGGTTTAGGGTTAGGGTGTGGGTTATGGTTAGGGTGAAGGTTAGGGTTCAGGTTAGGGTTATTGTTAGAGTTAGGGTTAGAGTTACAGTGAGGTTGAGGGTGAGGGTGAAGGTTAGGTTTAGGGTGGGGTTTAGAGTTAGAGTTAGGGTTGGGTGAGGGTGAGGTTTAGGGTTAGAATTAGGGTTACTGGGTGGATTAGGATGAGGTTCAGGTTTAGGGTTAGTGTTAGAGTTAGGTTGAGGGTGAGGATTAGGTTGAGGTTTTGGGATAGGGTTAGGTTTAGGATTAGCGTTAGGGTTAGGGTGAGTGTGAGGGTTAGTGTGAGGGTTAGGCTTAGGCTTAAGGTTAGGCTCAGGGTGAGGGTGGGAATGAGGATTAGGGTTAGAGTGATGTTTCGGGTTAGGGTTAGTGTTATTGTTAGGGTTAGTGTTATAGTTACGGTGAGGGTGAGGGTGTGGTTGACGGTTAGGGTTAGGGTGGGGTTTAGGGTTAGGTTTATGGTGAGGGTGAGTTTTAGGGTTAGATATAGGGTTAGGGTGAGGGTTAAGGTGAGGATTAGGGTGAGGGTTAGGGTTAAGGTTAGTGTTAGGGTTAGGTTGAGGGTGAGGGTTAGGTTGAGTTTTAGGGTTAGGATTAGGGTTAGGCTTAGTATGAGGGTTAGTGTTAGCGTTAGGGTTACTCTAATGGTGAGGGTAAGTGTTAGGGTGAGGGTTTGGGTTAGGGTGAGGGTTATGGTTAGGGTGAGGTTTAGGATTAGGGTTAGAGTTATTGTTAGGGTTAGGGTTAGGGTTAAGATGAGAGTGAGGGTGCAGTTGAGGGTTAGGTTTAGGGTGGGGTTTAGAGTTAGGGTTAGGGTTAGGGTTAGGGTGAGGGTGAGGTTTAGGGTTAGATATAGGGTTAGGATGAGGGTTAGGGTGAGGGTTAGGGTTAGGGTTTGTGTTAGTGTTAAGTGGAGTGTGAGGGTTAAGTTGAGGTTTAGGGTTAGGGTTAGGGTTAGGGTAAGTGTGACGGTTAGTGTTAGGGTTAGGGTTAGTCTTAGGGTCAGGGCTATGGTTAGGGTGAGGGTTAGGATTTGGGTTAGGGTTATTGTTAGGGTTAGGTTTAGTGTTATGGTTGCAGTGAGAGTGAGGGTGATTGTTAGGGTTAGGGTTAGGGTGAGGTTCACGTTTTGGGTTAGGGTTAGAGTTAGGGTCAGAG
The DNA here is from genome assembly GCF_024711535.1 of Dipodomys merriami. Taxonomy (NCBI): domain Eukaryota; kingdom Metazoa; phylum Chordata; class Mammalia; order Rodentia; family Heteromyidae; genus Dipodomys; species Dipodomys merriami. Next base: position 3,278,655 of record NW_027206579.1, read on the forward strand.
TGAGGGTGAGGTTTAGTGTTAGGGTTATGGTTAGGGTGAGGGTTAGGTTGAGGGTTAGGGTTAGCATTAGTGTTAGGGTTAGGGTTAGGTGAGAGATAGGGAGAGGATTAGGATTGGAGTTAGTCTTAGGGATAGGATTAGGGTTAGGGTGAGGGTGAGTGTGAGTGTTAGGGTTAGGTTTAGGTTTAGGCTTAGCGTTAGGCTGAGGGATAGGTTGAGGGGGAGGTTTAGGTTTAGGGGGAGGATTAGGATGAGGGTTAGGGTTGGGATTAGGGTTAGGGTAAGGGCTAGGGTGAGGGTGAGGTTTAGTGTTAGGGTTAGGGTGAGGTTTAGGTTTAGGGTTAGGGTTAGTTTGATGGTGAGGTTTAGGGTTAGAGTTAGGGTTAGGGTGAGGCTGAAGTTGAGGATTAGGGTTATCGTTAGTGTTAGGGTTAGTGTTAGGCTTAGGTTTAGGGTTAGGGTTAGGGTGAGGGTTACGCTTAGGGTTAGGTTTAGGTTTAGGGTGACTGTGAGAGTTTGGGTTAGGGTTAGAGTTAGGCTTAGGGTTTGGCTGATTGTGACGGTGAGGGTTAGGGTTAGGGTGAGGGTTAGGGTTAGGGTTCTGAGGAGCGTTAGGATGATGGTTGGGTTAGGATTAGGGTTAGGTTGAGTTCTAGTGTGAGGGTGAGGTTTAAGTTTAGTTTTAGGGTGAGGTTTAGGGTTAAGGTTAGAGTTAGGGTTAAGGTGAAGCTAAGGGTGAGTTTTAGGGTTAGGGTTAGGATTAGGATTAGGGTAAGGGTTAGTGTGAGCATGAGGGTTAGGGTTAGGTTTAGGTTTAGGCTTAGGGTTACACTGATGGTGAGGGTGAGGGTGAAGGTTAGGGTTAGGATTAGGGTTAGGGTAAAGGTGAGCATGTGTGTTAGGGTTAGGTTTAGGGGTAGGCTTAAGGTAGGGCTGAGGGTGAGGTTGAGGGTGACGGTTAGGGTTAGGATAATGGTTAGTGTAAGGGTTAGAGGGACTGTTAGGATGAGGGTTAGGTTTAGGAATAGGGTTAGGGTGAGGGCTAGGGTGAGGGTGAGGTTTAAGGTTAGGTTTAGGGTGAGGGTTAGGGTTAGGGTTATGTTGAGGGTTTTGGTTCGGGTTTTGTTTAGGTTTAGCATAAGGGTTACGGTGAGGGTGAGGGTTAGGGTTAGGTTAGGGTTAGGATTAGGGTTAGGGTGAGGGTGAGTTTGAGGGTTAGGGTTAGTGTTAGTGTGAGGGTTAGGATGAGGGTTAGGATTAGGGTAAGGGTGAGGGCTAGTGTGAGGGTGAGGTTTAGGGTTAGGGTTAGGGTGACGTTTAGGTTTAGGGTCAGGGTTAGGGTTAGGGTGAGGGAGAGTTTTAGGGTTAGATTTAGGGTTAGTGTTATGGTGAGGTTTAGTGTTATGGTTAGGGTTAGTTTTAGATTTAGGTTTAGAGTGAGGGTTAGGGTGAGTGTGAGGGTTTGGCTTAGGGTTAGTATAGGGTTAGGGTAAGGGTTAGGGTGAGTGTGAGGGTTAGGGTTAGGGTTAGGGTTAGGCTAGGTTTAGGCTTAGGGTGAGGGTGAGGGTGAAGGTTAGGGTTAATGTGAGGGTTAGGGTTAGGGTTATGGTGAGCGTGAGGGTTAGGTTTAAGTTGACAATTAGGGTTAGGGTTAGTATTAGGGTTAGGGTAAGGGTTAGGGTGAGGGTGAGGGTTAAGATGAGGATTAGGGTTCGGATTAGAGTTAGGGTGAGGGCTAGGTTGAGGCTGAGGGATAGGGTTTGTGTTAGCTTGAGGTTTAGGGTTAGGGTTAGGGTTAGGGTGAGGGTTTGGATGAGATTTAGGGTTACAGTGATGTGAGGGTTAGGGTTAAGTTGAGGGTTAGGGTTAGAATTAGGGTTAGGTGAGGGTGAGTGTTAGGATTAGGGTTAGGCTTAGGCTTAGGGTTAGGGTTACGATTAGGGTTATTGTTAGGGTTAGGGTTAGAGTTACAGTGAGGGTGAGGGTGAGGGTTAGGGTTAGTTTTAGGGTGAGGTTTAGGGTTAGGGTTAGGATTAGGGTTAGGGTGAGAGTGAGGTTTAAGTTTAGATTTAGGGTTAGGGGGAGGGTTAGTTCGAGGGTTAGTGTTAGGGTTAGTGTTAGGTTTAAGTTTAGGGTGAGGGTTAGGTTGAGTTTTAAGGTTAGGTTTAGGGTTAGGGTTAGAATTAAGGTTAGGGTGAGGGTGAGTGTGAGGGTTCGGTTTAAGGTTAGGCTTAGGGTTAGGGTTAGGCTGAGCGTGAGTGTGTGGTTGAGTATTAGGGTTAGGGTGATGGTTAGGATTAGGGTTAGGGTGAGTGCTGGGGAGAGGGTGAGGTTTAGGGTAAGTCTTAGGCTTAGGCTTAGGGTTAGGCTGAGCATGAGGTTGAGTGTGAGGGTTAGTGTTAGCATGATGGTTAATTTTAAGGTTAGGGTGAGGGTTAGGATGAGGTTAGGGTTAGGGTGTGGGTTAGGGTGAGGAGGATGGTAAGGGTAAAGTTGACTTTTAGGCTGAGGGTGAGGGTTAACATAATGGTGAGGTTTAGGGTTAGGTTTAGGGTTAGGGTTAATGATAGGGTGAAAGTGAGGGTGAGTTTTAGGATTAGAGTTAGGTTTAAGGAGAGGCTGAGGGTGAGGGTTAGGGTTAGGGGTAGGATTAGGATTAGGGTAAGGGTTAGGGTGAGTGTGAGGGTTAGGGTTAGTGTTAGGGTCAGGCTTTTGGTTACACTGAGTTTGAGGGTGAGGGTGAGGGTTAGGGTCAGGATTTGGATTAGTGTGAGGGTGATTGTGTGTGTTAGGGTTGGTTTAGCGTTAGGCTTAGGGTTAGGCTGAGGGTGAGGTTGAGGTTGAGGGTTAGGTTTAGGGTGAGGGTTGGCTTAAGAGTTAGGGATAGGGTTACGATGAGGGTTAAGGTTAGGATTAAGGTTAGGGTGAGGGCTAGGTTGAGGGTGAGGTTTAGCGTTAGGTTTAGGGTGAGGTTTTAGGTTTGGGTTAGTTTTAGGTTGAGAGTTACGTTTCGGGTTATGTTTAGGGTTAGGATGAGGGTTAGGGTAAGGATTAAGGTGAGGGTGAGGGTTAGGGTTTGATTGAGGGTTAGGCTTACGATTGGGGTTAGGATGAGGTTTAGGGTGAGGGTGAGGTTTAAGGTTAGGTTTAGGATTAAGATTACGGTTACGGTTAGTGTGAGTGTGAGGGTTATGGATAGATTTAGGGTTAGGCTGAGGGTGAGGGTGAAGGTGAGGTTAGGGTTAGGTTGAGGTTTAGGTTTAGGGTTAGGTTTAGGGTTAGGGTGATCATGAGGTTTAGTGTTAAAGGTAGGGTTAAGTTGAAGCTGAGGGTGAGGGTTAGGGTTAGGGTTAGGTTTAGGCTTAGGGTTAGGCTGAGGGTGAGGGTCGGGCTGAGGATTAGAGTTAACCTTAGGGTTAGGCTTCCTGTTAGGTTTATTTCTAGTGTTATGGTTAGGGTTAAGTTTGCGGTGAGGCTGAGGCTGAGTGAGAGAGTTATGGTTAGGGTTATTGTTAGGGTTAAGGTTTGTGTTATTGTTAGGGTTAGGCTTAGAGTTACGGTTAGGTTGAGGGTTAGGGTGAAGTTTAGGGTTAGGGTGCGGTTTAGGGTTATTGTTAGGGTTAGACTGAAGGTGAGGTTGGGGGTGAGGATTAGGGTTAGGATGAGGCTGATTGTGTGTGTTAGGGTTTGGTTTAGGGTTAGACTTAGGGTTAGGCAGAGTGGGAGGTTGAGGGGGAGGGATAGAGTTAGAGGGAGTCTTAGTATGAGGGTTAGGTTTAGGATTAGGTTTATGGTAAGGGCTAGGGTGAGGGTGAGGTTTAGGGTTAGGGTTAGGGTGAGGGTTAGGGTTATGGTTAGGGTTAGGGTGAGGGTGAGGGTGAGGTTTAGGGTTAGAGTTAGGGTTCGGGTGAGGCTGAGGGTGAGGGTTAGGGTTAAGGTTAGTGTTAGTGTTAGGGTTAGGGTTAGGGTGAGGGTTAGGGTGAGGGTGAGGGTTAGGGTTAGGGTTAGGATTAGGATTACAGTTAGGGTTAGGGTGAGTGTGAGGGTTATGGTTAGGTTTAGGCTGAGGGTGTGGGTGAGGGTGAGGTTAGGATTAGGGTGAGGTATAGGTTTAGGGTTAGGGTGAGCATGAGGTTTAGTGTTAGAGGTAGGGTTAAGGTGAGGCTGAGGGTGAGGGTTAGGGTTAGGGCTAGGATTAGGATTAGGGTAAGGGTTAGGGTGAGCTTGAGGGTTAGGGTTAGGGTTAGGGTTATGCTTAAGGTTACAGTGTGGATGAGGGTGAGTGCTAGTGTTAGGGTTAGGATTAGGATTAGGGTAAGGGTTAAGGTGAGGTTTAGGGTTAGGCATAGGTTAGGGAGAGGGTGAGGTTTAGGGTTTGAATTAGGGTAAGGTGAGGCTGAGGGTGAGGGTTAGGTTTAGGGATAGGATTAGGATTACAGTAAGGGTTAGGGTGAGTGTGAGGGTTAGGGTTAGTGTCAGCTTTAGGGTTAGGGTGAGATTTATGGTTCAGGTTAATCTTAGGATTAGAGTGAGGTTTAGGTTTAGGGTTACCTTGAGCATGAGGTTTAGGGTTAGGTTGAGGTTTAGGGTTAGGTTTAGGGTTCTGGTGAGGATAGGCTTAGGGTTATTGTTAGGGTTAGGGTTAGTGTTAGGGTGAGGCTAAGTTTAGGGTGAGGGTTTTGGTTAGGGTGAGGGTTAGGATTAGGGTTAGGGTTATTGTTAGGGTTAGGGTTAGGCTTAGGTTAAGAGTTAGGGGGAGGGTTAGGGTTAGGATTAGGGTTAGGGTTAGGATTAGGGTTAGGGTGAGGGTGAGGGTGTGTGTTAGGTTTAGGTTTAGGTTTAGGGTTAGGGTTACGTTGAGGGTGAGGTTGAGGGTGAGGGTTAGGGTTAGGGTGAGGGTAATGGTAAGGGTTAGGGGGAGGGTTAGGATGAGGGTTAGTGTTAGGATTAGGGTTAGGGTGAGGGCTCGGGTGAGCATGAGGTTTAGGTTGAGAGTTAGGGTGAGGGTTAGGGTTAGGTTTAGGGTGAGAGTTTTATTTCGGGTTAGTTGAGGGTTAGGGTAAGAGTTACGGTGAGGGTCAGGGTTAGGTTTAGGTTGAGGGTTAGGGTTCGGATTAGCGTTAGGGTGAGGGTGAGGCTGAGGGTTAGGGTTAGTGTTTTGATGAAGGTTAGGATGAGGGGTAGGGTTAGGATTAGTGTTAGGGTGAGGGCTTGGGTGAGGGTGAGGTTTAAGGTTAGGGTTAGGGTGAGGTTTAGGGTTAGGTTGAGTTATAGGGATAGGGTTAGGTTTAGGGTAGTGTCAGGTTGAGGTTTAGGGTTAGAGACAGTTTTAGGTTGAGGCTGAGCATGAGGGTTAGGGTTAGGATTAATGTTAGGGTTAGGCTTAAGTTGAGGGTTAGGGTGAGGGTGAGGTTTAGGGTTAGGGGGAGGGTTAGGATGAGGGTTAGTGTTAGGATTAGGGTTAGGGTTTGGGCTAGGGAGAGGGTGAAGTTTAGGGTTAGGGTTAGGGTTAGGGTTGGGGTTAGGGTGAAGTTGAGGTTTAAGGTTAGAGTTAAGGTTAGGGTTCACCTGAGGGTGAGGTTTAGGGTTAGGGTTAGGGTTAGGTTGAGGGTGAGGTTTAGTTTGAGGTTTAGGGATAGGATTAGGTTTAGGATTAGGGTTAGGGTGAGGCTGAGTTTGAGGGTTAGGGTGAGGGTTAGGCTTAGGCTTAGGGTTAGGCTGAGGGTGAGGGTGGGTGTGAGGATTAGGGTTAGGGTGATGGTTAGGGTTAGTGTTATTGTTAGTGTTAGGGTTTGATTTAGCGTGTGAGTGGGGTTGCGGCTGAGGTTTAGGGTTAGGGTTAGTGTGGGGTTCATGGTTACGGTTAGGTTTAGGGTTAGGTTGAGGATGAGGTTGAGGGTTAGATATAGGATTAGAGGGAGAGTTACGGTGAGGGTTAGGATTAGGGTTAGGGTGAGGCGGAGTGTTAGCATTAGGGTATGGTTATTGTTTGGGTTAGGTTTAGGGTTAGGATTAGTGTTATTGTTAGGGTTAGTGTTAGAGTTATGGTGAGGGTGAGTGTGAGGGTGTGGGTTAGGTTTAGGGTTAGGGTTAGGCTTAGGCATAGTTTTAGCCTGAGTGTGAGGGTGGGCGTGAGGATTAGGGTTAGGGTGATGTTTAGTGTTAGGGATAGGGTGAGGGTTAGTGTTAGGGTTAGGTTTAGAGTTAGGGTTAGAGTGAGGGTGTGGTTTAGGGGTACAGTTATGGATAGGGTGAGGGTTAGGTTTAGGGTTAGGGTTATGGTGGAGTTGACCGTAAGGGTAAAGGTGAGGTTTAGGGTGAGGGTGAGGGTTAAGGTATGGTTGAGAGTTAGGGTTAAGGTGAGGTTTAGCATTAGGGTCAGGGTGAGGGTGAGGGTTAGATTGAGGATTAGTGTTAGAGTTAGTGTGAGGATTAGGTTGAGGATGAGGATAAGGGTTAGGGTGTGGGCTAGAGTGAGGGTGGGTTTAGGGTTAGTGTTACGGTGGGGTTTAGGGCTAGGGTGATGGTTAGTGTTATTGTGAGGGTTAGTTTTAGAGTTAGCGTGAATGTTAGGTTTAGGGTTAGTGTTAGGATGAGGGTGAGGGTGAGGGTTAGAGTTAGGGTTAGGATGAGGTTTAGTGATAGGGTTAGGGTTAGGGTTAGGTTCAGGATTAAGTTCAGTGTTTGAGTTAGGTTTAGGGTGAGGCTGAGGGTGAGGTTGAGGGTTAGGATGAATGTTAAGGTTATTCTTAAGATGAGGGTTAGGTTGAGGGTGAGGGTTTGGGTTAGGGTTAGGAGTAGGATTAGGCTTAGGGTTAGGGTGAGTGTGAGGATTAGGGTAAGGGTTAGGGTTAGGCTTAGGGTTAGGATGAGGGTGAGGGTGAGGGTCAGGGTTAGGGTGAGGGTGATATTTAGGGTTAGGATTAGGGTGAGTGTGAGGTTTAGGGTTAGGTTTAGGTTTAGGTTTAGGCTGAGCATGAGGGTGAGGGTTAGGGTTATGGTGAGGTTTAGGGTTAGGGTTATGGGGAGGGTTAGGAGGAGAGTTAGGGTTAGGATTAGGGTTAGAGTTAGGGTTAAAGTGAGGCTGAGGGTGAGGCTTAGGGTTAGGGTTAGGATAAGGATTAGGGTAAGGGCGAGGTTGAGTGTGAGGGTTAGGGTTAGGGTTAGGTTTAGGCTTAGGGTTACACTGATGGTGAGGGTGAGGGTGAGGGTTAGGGTTAGGATTAGGGTTAGGGTGAGAGTTAGGGTTCAAGTTAAGTTTAGGTTTAGGGTGTGGGTTACGGTTAGGGTTACGTGGAGTGTGAGGTTTATGGTTTGGTTGAGGGTTAGTGTTAGGGTTAGGGTTAGGATGAGATTACGGTTAGGGTTAGTGTGAGGGTTAGTGTTAGGGTTAGGTTTAGTGTTAGGGTGAGGGTAAATGTTAGGGTGAGGGTTTGCGTTAGGGTGAGGGTCATGGTTAGGTTGAGGGTTAGGATTAGGGTTCGGGTTATTGTTTGGGATAGGTTTAGGTTTATGGTTATGTTGAGGGTGAGGTTGAGGGTTAGGGTTAGGGTTAGTTTGAGGTTTAGGGTTTGGTTTAGGGTTAGAGTTAGGTTTAGGGTGAGGGTGAGGTTTAGGTTTATAGTTAGGGTGAGGGTTAGGTTGAAGTTTAGGTTTAGGGTTAGGGTTAGGATTAGGGTTAGGGTGATGGTGAGTGTGTGTGTTTGGGTTAGGTTTAGGGTTAGGCTTAGGGCTAGGCTGAGGGTGAGGTTTAGGGTTAGAGTTAGGGTAAGGGTGAGGCTGATCTTGAGGTTTAGGGTTAGGTTTAGTGTTAGATTTCGGGTTACTCTGAGGGTTAGACTGAGTGTGAGGGTTATGCTTAGTGTTAGGATTAGGTTTAGGGTAAGGGTTAGTGTGAGTGTGAGGGTTAGGGTTAGGTTTAGGCTGAGGCTTAGGATTAGGCTGAGGGTGAGGGTGAGGGTGAGTTTAGGTTTACGATTAGGGTGAGAGTTAGTGTTCGGTTAAGTTTAGGGTTAGGGTGAGGGTTAGATTTAGGGTAAGGGTTAGGGTTAAAGTTAGGTTTAGGGTGAGGTTTAGGTTTGGGTTATGATCAGAGTTAGGGTTAGGGTGAGGGTGAGGTTTAGGGTTAGAGTTAGGGGTAGTGTTTGGGTTAGGGATAGGGTTAGGGTTAGGGTTAGGGTTAGGGTTAGGCTAAGGTTTAGGCTTAGGCTTAGGCCGAGCATGAGGGGGAGGGTTAGGGTTAGGGTTAGGGTGAGGGTTAGGGTGAGGATTAGGTTTAGGGTGAGGGTAAGGATTAGGGTTAGGCTTAGGTTTAGGGTGATGGTTAGGGTTAGGGTTTGGGTTAGGATGAGGGTGAGGCTGAGGATTAGGGTTAGGTTTAGTGTTAGGTTTAGAGTTTGGTTTAGGGTTAGTGTCAGTGTTGGGGTTTGTGTTAGGGTTACAGTGAGGGTTAGGTTTAGGGTTAGGGTTAGGTTTAGGCTGAGGGTGAGGGTGGGGGTAAGGATTAGAGTTAGGTTTAGGGTTAGGGTTAGGGTTATTGTTAGTGTTATGGTCAGGGTTAAGTTTGTAGTGAGGGTGAGGCTGAGGTTGAGGGTTATGTTTAGGATTAGGGTTATGGTTAGTGTTATTGTTAGGGTTATGGTTAGACTTATGGTGAGGTTGAGGGTGAAGTTGAGGGTTAGGGTTAGGGTGAGGTTTAGGGTTAAGGTTAGGGTTAGGTTGAGGTTGAGATTTAGTGTTACAGATAGGGTTGGGGGAGGGTTAGGGTGAGGTTTAGGGTTAGCGTTAGTGTTAGGGTTATGGTGAGGGTTAGGGTTAGGTTGAGGTTTAGGGATAGGGTTAGTTTTAGGATTAGAGTTAGGATGAGGGTGAGTGTAATGGTTAGGGTGAGGGTTAGGCTTAGGTTTAGGGTTAGGCAGAGGATGAGGTTGGGTTTGAGGATTACGGTTAGGGAGATGTTTCATTTTAGGGTTAGTGTCATTGTTAGGGTTAGGGTTAGAGTTACAGTGAGGGTGAGGGTGCGGGTGAGTGTTAGGTTTAGGGTTTTGATGGGGTATAGGGTTAGGGTTAGGTTTACAGTTAGGGTGAGGTTGAGGTTTAGGGTTTGATATAGCGTTAGGGAGAGGGTTCGGGTGAGGGTTAGGGTTAGGGTTAGTGTTAGGTTTAGGGTGAGGGTGTGGTTTAGGTTTAGATATAGAGTTACGGGGAGGGTTAGGGTTAGGGGGAGGTTTAGGGTTAGGGTTAGGGTGAGGGTTAGGATTAGGGTTGGGGTTAGAGTTACAGTGAGGGTGAGGTTGATGGTGACTGTGAGGGTTAGGGTTAGGTTTAGGGGTAGGCTTAGGTTTAGGCTTAGGATTAGTCTGAGGGTGAATGTGAGGGTGAGGGTTAGGGTTAGGGTGACGGTTAGGGTTAGGGTTATGGGGAAGGTTAGAATGAGGGTTAGGGTTAGGATTAGGGTTAGGGTGAGGGCTAGGGTTAGGGTTAGGGTTAGGTTGAGGATGAGGTTTAGGGTTAGAGTTAGGGTTAAGGTGAGGCTGAGGTTGAGGGTGAGGGTTAGGGTTACGGTTAGGGTTAGGATTAGGATTTGGGAAAGGGTTAGTGTGAGTGTGAGGGTTAGGGTTAGGGTTAGGCTTAGGCTTAGGATTACACTGAGAGTGAGGGTGAGGGTTAGGGTTAGTGTATGGGTTAGGGTTAGGGTTAGGGTGAGAGTTAGGGTTCCGGTTATTTTAGGTTTAGGGTGAGGTTTAGGGTTAGGCTTAAATTGTGCATGAATGTTAGGGTTAGTTTGAGGGTTAGGGTTAGGGTTAGGGTTAGGGTGAGGTTTAGTGTTAGAGTTAGGATGAGGGTTAGAGTGACGATTAGGGTTAGGATTAGGGTTAGGTTGAGGGCTAGGGTGAGGGTGAGGGTTAGGGTTAGTGTTAGGGTGAGGTTTAGGTTTAGGGTTAGGGTTAGGGTTAGGGTTAGGATTAGGGTTAGGGTGAGGGCAAGAGTGAGGGTGAGGGTGAGGGTTAGAGTTAGGGTTAGCGTGAGGTTTAGGGTCTGGGTTAGGGTTAGAGTTAGGGTTAGGGTGAGGGTGAGGTTTAGGGTTAGAGTCAGGGTTAGGGTGAGGGTTAGTTTGAGGGTTAGTGTTAGGGTTAGTGTTAGGGTTAGGGTTACGTTGAGATTTAGAGGGAGGGTAAGGGTTAGTGATAGGGTAAGGGATAGGATTAGGGTTAGGGATAGGATTAGGTTTGGTGTAAGGGCTAAGTTGAGGGTGAGGTTTAGGGTTAGGGTTATGGTGAAGTTTTGGGTTCGGGATAGGGTTAGGTTAAGTGAGAGGGTGAGGTTTAGGGTTAGAGTTAAGGTTTGGGTGAGGCTGAGAGTGAGGGTTAGGTTTAGGGTTAGTGTGAGGGTTAGGGTTAGGTTTAGGGTGAAGGTGAGTTTGAGGATGAGGGTTAGGATTAGGGTGAGGTTGAGGGTTTGGTTTAGGTGGAGGGTTAGGTTGAGGTTAGGGTTAGGGTTAGGGTTAGGCAAAGGATGAGGATGTGGGTGAGGGTTAGGTTTAGGTTGAGGGAAGGTTTTAGGATTTTGGGGAGGGTTAGGATGAGGGTTAGGGTTAGGATTAGGGTTAGGGTGAGGGCTAGGGTAAGGGTGAGGTTTAGGTTTAGGTTTAGCGGAAGCATTAGGGTTAGGGTTAGGGTTAGGGTGAGGCTAAGATTTAGAGTTAGGGTTAAGCTTAGGCTTAGGTTTAGGCTGAGGCTGGCGTTGAGGGTGAGGGTTAGGGTTAGGGTGAGGATGAGCGTTAGGATTAGGGTGAGGTTTAGGGTGAGGGTGAGGTTAAGGCTTAGGGTTAGGATTAGGATTATGATATGGGTTAGGGTTAGTGTGACAGTTAGGGTTAGGGTTAGGCTTAGCCTTAGGTTTAGGCTGAGGGTGAGGGTGAGGGTGAGGGCTAGGGTTAGGGTGCGGCTTAGGGTTAGGGTTAGGGTGAGAGTTAGGGTTCGGTTAAATTTAGGGTTAGGGTGAGCATTAGGGTTAGGATTCGGTTTAGGGTGAGGGCTAGGGTGAGGCTGAGGGTTAGGGTTAGTGTTAGGGTAAGATTTAGGCTTAGGGTTAGAGTTAGTGTGAGGGTTAGGGTTAGGATTAGGGTTAGGGTGAGTGTGATAGAATTAGGTTTAGGTTTAGCAATAGGGTTATGTTTATCGTAAGGATTAGTGATATTGTTAGGGTTAGGTTTAGTATTAGGTTTAGGGTGAATTTGAGGTTTAGGGTTAGATTTAGGGTTAGTTGTTGGGTTAGGACGAGGGTTAGGGTTAGGGTTACTGTTAAGCTTAAGGTTAGGGTGAGTGTTAGGTTGAGGTTTAGGGTTAAGGTTAGGGTTAGGTTTAGGATTAGGGTTAGGGTTAGGGTGAGTGTGATGGTTAGGGTTAGGCTTAGGCGTAGGGTTAGGCTGAGAGTGCAGGGGGTGAGAATTAGGGGTATGGTGATGGTTAGGTTTAGGCTTAGTGTGAGGGTTAGGATGAGGGTTAGGGTTAGGATTCGGTTTAGGGTGAGGCTAGGGTGAGGGTGAGGGTTAGGGTTAGGGTTAGGGTGTGGTTTAGTGTTAGGGATAGGATTAGAGTTAAGGTTAGCCTGAGGGTGAGGTTTAGGGGTAGAGTTAGGGTTAGGGTTAGGGTTAGGGTTAGGGTGAGGGTTAGAGTGGGGGTGAAGGTAAGGGTAAACTTGAGGATTAGGCTAGGGTGAGATTTAGAGGAAGGGTAAGGGTTAGTGTTAGGGTAAGGGATAGGATTAGGGTTAGGGTTAGGATTAGGTTTGGTGTAAGGGGTAAGGTGAGGGGGAGGTTTAGGGTTAGGGTTATGATGAGGTTTAGATTTCAGGTTAGGGTTAGTGTTAGTGAGAGGGTGAGGTTTAGGGTTAGAGTTAGGGTTAGGGTGAGGCTGAGAGTGAGGGTTAGGGTTAGGGTTAATGTGAGGGTTAGGGTTAGGTTTAGGGTGAAGGTGAGGTTGAGGATGATGGTTAGGGTTAGGGTGAGGTTGAGGGTTTGGTTTAGGTGGAGGGTTAGGTTGAGGGTTAGGGTTAGGGTTAGGGTTAGGCTAAGGATGAGGATTTGGGTGATGGTTAGGGTTAGGGTGAGGGATTGGGTTAGGGTTTTGGGGAGGGTTAGGATGAGGGTTAGGGTTAGGATTTGGGTTAGGGTGAGGGCTAGGGTGGGGGTGAAGTTTAGCGTTAGGTTTAGGGTAAGCTCTAGGGTGAGGGTTAGGGTTAGGTTTAGTGTGAGGTTGAGGTTTAGATTGAGGATTAGTGTTAGGGTTAGTGTGAGGTTTAGGGTGAGGATGAGGGTTAGTGTTAGGTTGAGGGCTAGGGTGAGGGGGATGTGTAGGGTTAGTGTTAGGGTGAGGTTTAGGGAAAAGGTTTTGGTTACGATTAATGTTAGGGTTAGGCTTAAGGTGATGGTTAGGGTGAGGGTGAGGGTTAGGGTTAGGTTTACTATTAGGATTAGGGTTAAGGTTAGGGTGAGTGTGAGGGTTAGGGTTGGGGTTACGGTTAGGCTGAGGGTGAGGGTGAGGCTTAGGGTTAGGGTGAGGTTTAGGGTTAGAGTTAGGGTGAGAGTTAGGTTTCGGGTTAAGTTAAGGGTTAGGGTGAGAGTTAGGTTAAGGGCTACAGTGAGGGTGAGCGTTAGGGTTAGTTTGAGGGTTAAGGTTAGGGTTAAGCTTAAGATGAGAGTGAGGTTTATGGTTAGAGTTAGGTTTAGGGTGAGGCTGATGGTGTGGGTTGGGGTTAAGGTTAGTGTTAGAGTTAGGGTTACGGTGAGGATTAGGGTGAGGTTGAGGGTTAGCCTTAAGGTTAGGTTTAGGATTAGGGTAATTGTTATGGTGAGTGTGAGTTTAGGGTTTAGGGTTAGGTTAAGTTTTAGGGTTAAGGTGAGGGGGAGGGTTAGAATTAGGGTTAGGGTTAGGGCTAGGGTGAGGGTGAGGGTTAGAGTTAGGGTTAGGGTTAGGTTTAGGGTTAGGATTAGGGTTACTGTGAGGGTATGTTAGGGTTAGGGTTAGGGTTAGGCTTAGGCTTAGGGTTAGGCTGAGGTTGAAGGTGGGGTTGAGGATTAGGGCTAGAGTGATGGTTGGGGTTAGGGTTAGGGTAATAATTAGGATGAGGGTTAGTCTTAGGATTACGGTTAGGGTGAGGGCTACGGTGAGGGTGAGGGTTAGGGTTAGGGTGAAGGTTAGATTGAGGATTATGGTTAGTGTTAGGTTTAGTGTGAGGTTGAGGGTTAGGATGAGGTTTTGGGTTAGGGTGAGGATGATGGTAAGGTTAAAGGTGAGGTTTAGGCTGAGGGTTAGAGTTAAGAAAAGGGTGAGGATTAGGGTTAGGTTTAGGATTATGGTAAGGGTTAAGTGCAGGGTTAGGGTGAGAGTTAGATTGAGGATTAGGTTTAGTGTTAGTGTGAGGTTCAGGGTGAGGTTGAGGGTTAGGGTGAGGGTGAGGGTTAGGGTGAAGGTTATGATTAGGGTGAGGGTTAGCATTAGGGATAGGGTTATTGTTAGGTTTGGCGTTACGGTTACGGTGAGGGTGAGGGTGAGATTTCTGGTTAGGGTGTGGTTTAGTGTTAGTGTTAGGGTTAGAGTTAGGGTTACGGTGAGGTTGAGGTTTAGGGGTAGAGGTAGGGGAAGGGTGAGGGTTAGGATGAGGGTTCGGTTAGGGTGAGGTTTATGGTGGGGGTAAAGGTAAGGGCAAAGCTGAGGGTTAGGCTGAGGGTGAGGGTTACGGTTATGGTGAGGTTTAGGGTTAGGTGGAGGGTTAGGTTTAGTGTTAGGGTGAGGGTAAGGGTTAGATTGAGGATTATTGTTAAGGTTAGTGTGAGGTTTAGGGTGAGGATGAGGTTTAGGGTTAGGGTGAGGGCTAGGGTGAGGTCAGGGTTAGGGTTAGTGTTAGGGTGAGGTTTAGGTTTAGGGTGATGGTTAGGGTTAGTGTAAGCATTAGTGTTAGAGTTAGGGTTAGTGTTAGGGTGAGGGTAAATATTAGGGTGAGGGTTAGGGTTAGGGTGAGGGTTATGCTTACGGTGAGGGTTAGGGTTAGGCTTAGGGTTATTGTTAGGGTTAGGGTTAGGGTTAGGGTTAGGGTGAGGGTGAGGATTAGGGTTAGGGTTAGTTTGAGGTTTAGGTTTAGGGTTAGGGTTAGATTTAGGGTTAGGTTGAGGGTGAGGTTTAGGGTTAGAGTTAGGGTTAGTGTTAGGTTTAGGAATAAGGTGAGGGTAAGGGTTAAGGTGAGGCTTAGGCTTAGGCTTAGGCTTAGGCCAACCATGAGGGTTATGGTTAGGGTTAGGTTTAGGATGAGGGTTAGATTTGGGGTGAGGTTTACAATGAGGTTTAGGGTTAGGATTAGGTTTAGGGTGAGGGCTAGTGTGAGGGTTAGTGTGAGGGTTCGGGTTAGGGATAGGGTTAGGTTTAGGATTTGCGTTAGGGTGAGGGTGAGTGTGAGTTTTAGGGTTATGGTTAGGGTTATTGTTAGTGTTATGGTTAGGGTTAGGTTTGCGGTGAAGTTGAGGCTGAGGGTGAGGTTTATGTTTAGGTTTAGGGTTAGGGTTAGGGTTAGTGTTATTGTTAGGGTTAGGGTTAGTGTTAGGATGAGGGTAAATGTTAGGATGAGGGTTAAGGTTAGGGTGAGGATTATGATTAGGGTGAGGGTTAGGGTTAGGTTTAGGGTTTTTGTTAGGTTTAGTGTTACAGTTAGGTTTACAGTGAAGGTGAGGGTGAGGGTTAGGATTAGGATGAGGCTTAGGTTTAGGGTTAGGGTCAGTTAGGGTTAGGGTGAGGGTGAGGTTTAGGGTTAGAGTTAGGGATAATGTTAAGGTTAGGGATAGGGTGAGGGTTAGGGTTAGGTTTAGGCTTAGGGTTAGGCTTAGGCTTAGGCGGAGCATGAGGGTGAGGTTTAGGGTTAGGGTTAGGGTGAGGGTTAGGATGAGGTTTAGGGTTAGGATTAGGTTTAGGGTGAGGGCTAGCATTAGGGTTAGGCTTAGAGTTAGGGTGAGGGTTAGAGTTAGGATTTGGGTTAGGGTGAGAGTGAGGCTGAGGTTGAGGGTTATGGTTAGGTTTAGGCTTAGGCTTAGGGTTAGGCTGAGGGTGAGGGTGGAGGTGAGGAATAGGTTTTGGATGATGGTTAGGGTTATCGTTATGGTGAGGGTTAGGATGAAGTTTAGGGTTAGGATTAGGTTTAGGGTGAGGTTGAGGGTTAGGGTTAAAGTTATGCTTAGGCTTAGGGTTAGGCTGAGGGTGAGAGTTGGGGTTAGGGTGATGGATACGGGTAGGGTTAGGTTGTGTGTTAGGATGAGGGTTAGGGTTAGGGTTAGGGTGAGTGTTAGGGTTCGGTTTAAATTTAGGGTTAGGGTTATAGTTAGTGTTAGGGTGAGGGTGAGTGTGTGGGTTACGGTTAGGTTTAGGGTTAGTCTTAGGGTTAGCCTTAGGGTTAGGTTGAGTGGGAGGTTTAGGGTTAGGTTGAGGGTTAGGTTTAGGGTTAGGTTGAGGGTTAGGATGTGGGTTAGGTTTAAGATTAGGGTTAGGGTGACGGCTAGGGTGAGGGTGAGGTTTAGGGTTAGGGTTAGGGTGAGGTTTAGGTTTAGGGTTAGGTTTAGCGTCACTGTGAGTTTGTAGTTTAGTGTTAGATATAGGGTTAGGGTGAGGTTTAGGGTGAGGGTTCGGGTTAGTGTTAGGTTTAGGTTTAGGGTGATGGTTAGGGTGAGGGTGTGTGTTAGGGTTAGGGTTAGGATTAGGATTGGGGTTAGGGAGAGGGTCAGTGTGAGGATTAGGATTAGGTATAGTGTTAGTCTTAGGGTTAGGCTGAGGGTGAGGGTGAGGGTTAGGTTTAGGGTTAAGGTGAGGGTTAGGGTTAAGGTTATGGTGAGAGTTAGGTTTCGGTTAAGTTTAGGCTTAGGGTGAGGGTTAGGTTGCGGGTGTCGTTAAGGTTAAAGGTGAGTGTTAGGCTGAGGGTGAGGGTTACTGTAAGGGTGAGGGTTAAGGTTAGGCTGAGGGTTAGGTTAAGGGTTAGGGTTAGGGTTATTGTGAGGGTGAGGGTTAGATTTAGGATTAGGGTTAGGGTTAGTGTGAGGTTTATGGTGAGGTGGAGATTTATGCTTAGGGTGAGGGTTAGGGTTAGAATTAGGGTTAGGGTGAATGTTAGGGTTAGGCTTAGTGTTAGGGTGAGGTTTAGGGTTATGGTTAGGGTTAGGGTTAGTGTGAGGGTTAGTGTTAGTTTGAGGGTATGTTTTAGGGAGAGTTTTAGGGTTAGGGTGAGGGTTATGGTTAGGGTGAGGTTTAGGGTTAAGGTAAGGGTTATTGCTAGGTTTAGGGTTACCGTTACTGTGAGGGTGAAGGTGAAGGTGAGGTTTAGGGTTAGGGTTAGGGTGAGAAATAGGTTTAGCGTTATTGTTAGAGTTAGGGTTAGGGTGAAGGTGAGGATGAGGTTTAGGGTTGGGCTTAGGGTGAGGTTTCGGGTTTGGGTTAGGGTTAGAGTTAGGTTTAGGTTGAGGGTGAGGTTTAGGGTTAGAGCTAGGGTTAGGGTGAGGGTTTGGTTGAGGGTTAGGGTTAGTGTTAGGGTTAGCTTTAGGATGAGAGTTAGGCGGAGGTTTATGGTTACATTTAGTTTTAGGATTAGGGTTAGGGTGAGGGTGAGTGTGTGTGTGAGTGTTAGGTTTAGCGTTAGGCTTAGGGTTAAGCTGAGGGTGAGTTTGATAGTGAGGGTTAGGGTTAGGGTTAGTGTTAGGGTTAGGGTTCGGGTGAGTGTTAGTGTGAGGGTGAGGGATAGGGATAGGGTTAGGATTAGGATTAGGGTTAGGGTTAGGGTGAGTGTGAGGGTTAGGGTTAGGATTAGGTTTAGTCTTAAGGTTAGGCTGAGTGTGAGGGTGAGGGTTAGGGTGATGGATAGGGATAGGGTTAGGGTTAGGTTGAGGTTTACTGTTAGGGTTAGAGTTAGCGTTAGTGTTAGTGTTAGGGTTAGGGTGAGAGTTAGGGAGAGGGTTTGGGTTAGGGTTTCGGTTAGGGTTAAGTTTTAGCATTAGGGGTAGGGTGAGGGTGATATTTAGCGATAGAATTAGGGTTAGGGTGAGGCTGAGGGAGAGAGTTAGGGTTAGTTTTAGGTATACACTTAGGGTTAGGCTGAGGGTGAGTGTGTGTGTTAGGGTTAGGTTTAGGGTTAGGCTTATGGTTAGGCTGAGGTTGAGGTTGAGGGTGAGAAAGGTAATGTTAAGGTGAGGGTTAGTCATAGGGTTAAGGGGAGGTTTAGGGTTAGGATTAGGGTTTGGATGAGCGCTAGGTTGAGGGTGAAGGTTAGGGTGAGGGTGAGGATGAGGTTTAGGTTTAGGGTTAGGGTTAGGGTGAGGCTGAGGGTGTGGTTTAGGGTTAGGGTTAATGTTAGGGTTAGGGTTAAGGTGAGGGTTAGGGTTAGGGTAGGGTTAGGGTTAGGGTTAGGGTTAGGATTAGGGTAAACGTGAGGGTGAGTATGTGTGTTACGGTTAGGTTTAGGGTTAGGCTGAGGGTAAGGTTGAGGGTGAGGGTTAACGTTAGGGTAAGTGTTAGGGTGAGGTTTAGGGTTAGGGTTAGGGGGAGGGTTAGGATTAGGGTTAGGGTTAGGGTTAGGGTTAGGGTGAGGGCTAGGTCGAGGGTAAGGTTTAGGTTGAGGGTTAAATGAGGTTTAGGGTTAGGGTTAGGGTTAGGGTTAGGGTTAGGGTGAGGGCTAGGTCGAGGGTAAGGTTTAGGTTGAGGGTTAAATGAGGTTTAGGTTTAGGGTGAGTGTTAGGATGAGGATGAGGTTTAGGGTTCCAGTTAGGGTTAGGATGAGACTGAGGTGAGGGATAGGGTTAGCGTTCGTGTTAGGGTTAGGGTTAAGGTGAGGGTTAGGTTGAGGGTGAGGGTTACGGTTAGGGTTAGGATTAGGATTAAGGTTAGGTTTAGGGTGAGGTTTAGTGTTAGGATTAGGGTTAGGGTTATGGTGATGGTTAGGTTGAGGGTAATGTTTAGGGTTATGGTTAGGCTTAGGCTTAGGGTTAGGCTGAGGGTGAGAGTTCGGGTGAGGGTTCGGGTTAGGGTGAGGGTTAAGGTTAGGTTGAGACTTAGGGATTTGGTTAAGTTTACGGTTAGATTGATGTTTAGGGTAAGGATTTTGGTGATGGTGATGGTTAGGGTTACTTTGAGGGTCAGTGTGAGGTTTAGGATAAAGTTTAGGGTTAGGTTTTGGCTTAGGCTTAGGCTGAGTGTGAGGTTGAGGTTGAGGGTTAGGGTTACGGTGATGGTTAAGTTTAAGTTTATGGTGTTGGTTAGGATGAGTTTTAGGGTTAGGGTGAGGTTTAGGTTGAGGTTTAG
The DNA here is from genome assembly GCF_024711535.1 of Dipodomys merriami. Taxonomy (NCBI): domain Eukaryota; kingdom Metazoa; phylum Chordata; class Mammalia; order Rodentia; family Heteromyidae; genus Dipodomys; species Dipodomys merriami. Next base: position 3,296,981 of record NW_027206579.1, read on the forward strand.
GCTGAGGTTGAGGGTTAAGATAAGGGCGAGTGTTAGGGCTAGGTTTAGGGTTAGGGTAAGGGTTAGGGTTAGGGTTAGGGTGAGGGTAAGATTGAGGATTAGGTTTAGGGTTAGTGGGAGGTTTAGGGAGAGAATGAGGGTTAGGGTTAGGGTGAGCATGAGGGTTAGAATTAGGGTTAGGGTGAGGGCTAGGGTGAGGATGAGGGTTAGGGTTAGGTTGAGGGCTAGGTTGAGGGTGAGGGTTATAATTAGGGTTAGGGTGAGGGCTAGGGTGAGGTTGAGGTTTAGGGTTAGGGTGAGGTTTAGGATTGGTGTGAGGGTTAGGGTTAGTGTGAGGGTTAGTGTTAGTTTTAGGGTTAGGGTTAGGGTGAGGGTAAGTGTTAGGGTGAGGGTTAGGGTTAGGGTGAGGATTATGCTTAGGGTGAGGGTTAAGGTTAGGGTTATTGTTAGGGTTAGGGTTACGGTTACTTTTTCGATGAGCGTGAAGGTTATGGTTAGGGGGAGGAGGAGATTTAGGGTTAGAGTTAGGGTTTGGATGAGGCTGAGGTTGAGGGTTAGGGTTTGGATTATTGGGTTAGGGGAGGAGGAGATTTAGGGTTAGAGTTAGGGTTAGGATAAGGCTGAGGTTGAGGGTTAGGGTTTGGGTTATTGTTAGGGTTAGGGTGAGGGTGAGGGTTAGGGTGAGGGTTAGGGTTATGTTGAGTGTTAGGATAAGTTTTAGGGTTATTATTAGGGTTAGGTTGAAGGCTAGCATGAGGGTTAAAGTGAGGGTAAGGTTTAGGGATAACATTAGGATTAGGATTAGGGTTATGGTGAAGGTGAGTGTGAAGGTTAGGTTTAGGGTCAGGCTTAGTGTTAGGGTGAGAGTTAGGGTTAGGGTTTCGGTTAGGGTAAGGGTAAGGCTGAGATTTAGGGTTTGGTTCTGGTTTAGTGTTAGGTTTAGGGTTAGGTTTAAGGTGATGGTTAGGGTTAGGGTTAGGGTTAGGCTTAGGGATAGGCTGACGATGAGGGTGTGGGTTAGGGTTAGTGTTTGGGTTAGGGTGAGGGTCAGGCTTTGGATTAAGGTTATGTTTAGGGTTAGGGTTAGGTTTAGTGTTAGGCTTAGGCTTAGGGTTAAGGTTAGCGTGAGGTTTAGGGTTAGATATAGGGTTAGGGGGAGGGTGAGGACAAGGTTTAGGAATACGGTTAGTGTTAGGGTTAGGGTAAGGGTGAGGGTTAGGTTGAGGTTTAGGCTAATGGTTAGGGTTAGGGTTAGTGTGAGGGTTAGTGTTAGGGTTAGGGTTAGTGTTAGCGTGAGGGTAAGTGTTAGGGCGAGGGTTTGGGTTAGGGTGAGGGTTATGGTTTGGTTGAGGGTTAGGATTAGCTTTAGGGTTATTGTTAGGGTTAGGTTTAGGGTTACGGTTACGGTGAGGGTGAGTGTGAGGGTTAGGTTTAGGGTTAGGGTGAGGTTTAGTGTTTGGGTTAGGGTTAGAGTAAAGGTTAGGTTGATGGTGAGGATTAGGGATAGATTTAGGGTTTTGCTGAGGGTTAGGTTGAGGTTTGTGGTTAGGGTTAGTGTTAGGTTTAGGGTTAGGGTTAGCGTTAGGGTTATGGTGTGGGTGAGGTTTGTGTTAGAATTAGGGTTAGGGTGAGGCTGAGTGTGAGGGTTAGTTTCAGGGTTAGATTTAGGGTTAAGGTGAGGGTTGGGGTGAGGGTGAGGTTTAGGGCTAGGGTTAGAATTAGGATTAGGTTTAGGGTTAGGGTGAGTGTGAGGGTTAGCTTTAGGGTTAGGGTTATCCTTAGGTTTAGTCTGAGGGTGAGGGTGAGGGTTAGGTTTGGGGTGAGGTTAGGGTTAGGGTTAGGGTGAGGTTTAGTATTAGATTTAGGGTTAGGGTGATGGTGAGGTTTAGGGTTAGAGTTAGGTTTAGGGTGAGGGTGAGTGTGAGGGTTAGGTTTAGGGTTAATATTAAGCATAGGTTTAGGTTGAGGGTGAGGGTGAGTCTTAGGGTTAAGGTTAGGATGAGGTTTAGGTTTAGGGTTAGGGTTAGAATTAGTGTTAGGGTGAGAGTGAGATTTAGGGTTAGAGTTAGGGTTAGGGTTCGGGATAGGGTTAGGTTGAGAGTTAGATTTAGGGTTAGGCTTAGGCTTAGGCTTAGTCTGAGCATGACGGTGAGGGTTAGCATTAGGTTTAGGTTGATGGTTGAGGTTAGGTTTAGTGTTATTGATAGGGTTAGGGTTAGAGTTACGGTGAGGGTGAGGGTGCGGGTGAGGGTTAGGTTTAGGGTTAGTGTGGGGTTTATGGGTAAGGTTAGGGTTAGGGTTAGTCTGAGGGTGAGGTTGAGGGTGAAGAATAGGGTTAGAGTGATGGTTAGGCTTATGGTGAGGGTGAGGGTAAGGATTAGGGTTAGGACTAGGGTGAGGGTTAAGGTGAGGGTGATGCTAAGCATAAAGGTCAGGATTAGGCTGAGGCTTAGCGTTAAGATAAGGTTGAGGGTAAGTGTTAGGATGAGGGTTAGGTTTAGGGTGATTGTTATGGTTAGGGTGAGGGTAAGAGTTAGGGTTACGGATATTGTTAGGGTTAGGATTAGGGTTACCCTTACAGTGAGGGTGAGGGTAAGGGTTAGGTTTAGGGTGAGGTTAAGGGTTAAGGTTATGGTTAGAGTTTGAGTTAGGTTTAGGTTCGGGTTAGGGTGAAGGCTATGGTGAGGGTGAGGGTTAGGGTTAGGGTTAGGATTAACATTAGGGTGAGGGTGAGTGTGTGTGTTAGGTTTAGGTTTAGGGTTAGGCTTAGGGTTAGGCTAAGGGTGAGGTTGAGGATGAGGGTTAGGGTTAGGGTGAGGGTTAGGGTTAGGGTAAGGTTGAGGGTGAGTGTGTGGGTTAGGGTTAAGTTTAGGGTTAGGCTTAGGGTTAGACTAACGGTGAGGTTAGGGGTGAGGTTTAGGGTTAGGTTGATGGTTAGATTTAGGGTTAGGGTGAGGGTTAGGATGAGGGTTAAGGTTCGGATTAGGGTTAGGGTGAAGGCTAGGGTGAGGGTGAGTTTTAGGGTTAGGGTGAGGGTTAGGGTGAGGGTCAGGTTTAGGGTTAGAGTTAGGGTTAGGGTGAGGTAAAGGTTGAGGTTTAAGGTTAGGATTAGTGGTAGGGTTAGGGTGAGGGTGAGAGTTAGGGTTAGGATGAGATTTAGGTTTAGGGTGAGAGTTAGGGTTAGGGTTACGTTGGGGTCAGGTTTGGGGTTAGGTTGAGGGTTAGAATTAGGTTTAGGGTTAGGTTGAGGGTTAGGGTTAGGTTTAGGGTGAGGTTTTGGAATAGGTTTAAGGTTACAATTAGGTTTAGGGTGAGTGCTAGGGTGAGGTTGAGGGTTATTGTTAGGGTTATGGTGAGGTTTAGGGTTTGGGTTAGTGTTACGGTGAGTGTGAGGGTTAGGTTAAGGGTGAGGGTTAGGGTTATGATTAGGGTGAGGATGAGGGTTAGGATTAGGGTTAGGGTTAGAGTTACAGTGAGGGTGAGGGTGAGGGTGAGGTTAAGGATCAGGTTTAGGGTGAGGTTTAGTGTTAGGGTTATGGTTAGGGTGAGGGTGACGTTTAGGGTTAGAGTTAGGGTTAGTTGGAGGGTTAGGGTGAGCATTAGTGTTAGGGTTAGGGTTAGGGTTAGGGTGAGTGTTAGACTGAGGTTTAATTTTAGGGTTAGGTTTAGGTTTAGGATTAGGTTTTTGGTGAGGGTGAGTGTGAGCGTTAAGGTTAGGGTTCAGCTTAGGGTTAGGGTTAGGCTGAGGGTATGGGTGGGGATGAGGATTAGGTTTAGAAAGATGGTTAGGTTTATGGTTAGGTTAAGGGTTAGGAAGAGGGTTAGGGTTAGGGTAAGGGTGAGTTTTAGGGTTAGGCCAAGGCTTTGGCTTAGGTTTAGGCTGAGGCTGAGGGTGAGGGTGAGCGTTAGGGTTAGGGTGATGGTTGGGGTTACCGTTAGGGTTAGGGTTAGGATGAGGATTAGTTTTATGTTAAAGGTTGGTGAGAGGGTGATGGTAAGGGTAAAGGTGAGTGTTAGGCTGAGGGTGAGGTTTACGGTAAGGGTGAGTGTTAGGGTTAGTGTGAGGGTGAGGTTGAGATTTAGGATTACTGTTAGGGTTAGTGTGAGGTTTAGGGTGAGGATGAGGGTGAGGGTTAGGTTGAGGGCTAAGTTGAGGTTGAGGGTTAGGGTTAGGGTGAAGTTTAGGTTTAGGGTGATGGTTAGGGTTAGTGTGAGGGTTAGTGTTAGGTTGAGTGTTAGTGTTAGGGTGAGGGTAAGTGTTAGGGTGAGGGTTAGGGTTACACTGAAGGTTATGCTTAGGATGAGGGTTTGGGTTATGGTTAGGGTTATTGTTAGAGTTAGGGTTAGGGTTACGCTCACCGTGAGGGTGAGGGTTAGGGTTAGGATGAGGTTTAGGTTTAGGGTTAGGGTTAGAATTAGGGTTAGGGTGAGGGTGAGGTTTAGGGTTAGAGTTAGGTTTAGTTTTATTGTTGGGGTTAGGGTGATGTTTAGGGTTAGTGTTAGGCTTAGTCTTAGGCTTAAGCTTAGGCCGAGCACAAGGGTGATTGTTAGGGTTCGGGTTAATGTGGGGTTTAGGGTTAGGTTTAGGGTGAGTGTGAGGTTGAGGGTTACATATAGCGTTAGGGAGAGGGTTAGGGTGAAGTTTAGGGTTAGTGTTAGGGTGAGGGTAAGTGTTAGGATGAGGGTTAGGAATAGGGTTAAGGTTATTCTTATTGTGAGGTTTAGGGTTGCGGTTACGGTGAGGGTGAGGATGAGGGTTAGGGTTAGGGTAAGAGTGAGGTTTAGGGTTTGGGTTAATGTTAGAGTTGGGTTTAGGGTCAGGGTGAGGTTTGGGTTAGAGTTAGGATTAGGGTGAGGGTTAGTTTGAGGGTTAGGGTTAGTGTTACTGTTAAGGTTAGCGTTCGGGTGAGAGTTAAGGGGAGGGTTAGAGTTAGGGTTAGGGTTAGGATTAGAGTTAGGGTGAGGGTGAGGGTTATGGTTAAAGTGAGTGTTGGGGTTAGGATTAAAGTGAGGGTTAGGGTGAGGGTTAGGCTTAGGCTTAGGGTTTGGTTATGGGCTATGGTGAGTGTGAGTGTTAGGGTTAGGTTTAGGGTGACGGGTAGGTTGAGGGTTACAGGGTTACTCTTCTTGTTAGGGTTAGGGTTAGGGTTAGGTTTAGGTTTAATATTAGGCAGAGGGTGAGGGTGAGGGTGAGGGTTAGGGTTAGGGTGAGGGTGAGGTTTAGGTTTAGAATTAGCGTTAGGGTGAGGGTTAGTGTGAGGGTTAGTGTTAGGGTTAGTGTTACGGTTAGAGTTAGGGTTAGGGTGAGGGTGAGGGTCAGGGTTAATCTTTGGCTTAGGGTGAGGTCAGGGTCAGGGTTAATCTTTGGCTTAGGCTGAGCATGAGGGTGAGGGTGAGGTTTAGGGTTAGCATTAGTGTTAGGATGAGGGTTAGAGTGAGGGTGAGGGTTAGGGTTAGCATTAGGGTGAGGTTTAGGGTTAGGTTTAGGGTTAGCGTTATGGTGAGGGTGAGAGTTAGGGTTAGGGTTAGGGTTAGGGTGAGGGTGAGGGTTAGTATTAGGGATAGGGTTAGAGTTACAGTGAGGGTGAGGGTGACGGTGAGGGTTAGGATCAGGGTTAGGGTGAGGTTTATTGTAAGGGTTATGGATAGGGTGAGGGTGTGGTTTAGGATTAGAGTTACGGTTAGGGGGAGGATTAGGGTTAGGGTTAGTGTTAGGGTTAGGGTTAGGGGGAGGGTTAGGTTGAGGTATAATGTTAGGATTAGGGTTAGTTTTAGGATAAGGTTTACAGTGAGGGTGAGTGTGAGGGTTAGGCTTAGGGTTCGGCTTAGGCTTAGGTTAGGCTGAGGGTATGGGTGGGGATGAGGATTAGGTTTAGAAAGATGGTTAGGGTTATGGTTAGGTTAAGTGTTAGGATGAGGGTTAGGTTTAGGATTATTGTTAGGGTGAGGGCTAGGGTGAGGGTGAGGGTTAGGGTTAGGGTTAGGCTTAGGCTTAGGGTTAGGTTGAGGCTGAGGGTGAGGGTGAGGGTTAGGATTAGGGTGATGGTTTGTGTTATCATTAGGGTGAGTGATTGGATGAGGATTAGGGTTAGGGTGAGGGTGAGGTTCAGGGTCACGGTAAGGGTAAAGGTGAGGGTTAGGCTGAGCGTGCGGTTTAGGTCAAAGGTGAGGGTTACGGTTAGGGTGAGGTTGAGGGTTAGATTGAGGATTTGTGTTATGTTTAGTGTGAGTTTTAAGGTGAGGATGAGGGTTAGGGTTTGGTTGAGGGCTAGGTTCAGGGTGAGGTTTAGGGTTAGGGTGAGGTTTTTGGTTAGTGTGAGGGTTAGGTTTAGTGGGAGGGTTAGTGTTAGGGTTAGGGTTAGTGTTAGGATGAGGGTAAGTGTTAGGGTGAGGGTTAGGGTTAGGGTGAAGGTTATGGTTAGGATGAAGTTTAGGGTTAGTGTTAGGGTTATTGTTAGGTTTTGGGTTAGGGTTACACTTACGGTGAGAATGAGGGTGAGGGTGAGGGTTAGGGTTAGGATGAGGCTTAGGTTTAGGGTTATGGTTAGTGTTAAGGTTAGGGTGAGGGTGAGGTTTAGGGTTAGAGTTAGGTTTTGTGTTAGTGTTGGGGTTTTGGTGAGGGTTAGGGTTAGGGTTAAGCTTAGGCTTAGGCTTAGGCTGAGCATGAGGGTGAGGGTTAGCGTTAGGGTTAGGGTGGGGTTTAGGTTTAGGGTTATGGTGAGTGTGAGGGTGAGGTTGAGGGTTAGATATAACTTTAAGGGGGGGTTAGGGTGAGGGTTATGTTTAGGGTTAGGGTGATGGTCTGGGTTAGGTTGAGATTTAGGGTTAGGGTTAGGGCTTGGATTTGTGTGAGGGTTATTGTTAGGGTTAGGGTTAGTGTTAGGGTGAGGGTAAGTAATAGGGTGATGGTTTGGGTTAGGGTGAGAGTTATGGTTAGGGTGAGGGTTTGGAATAGGTTTAGGGTTATTGTTAGGGTTAGGTTTAGGGTTATGGTTACAGTGAGGTTGAGGTGAGGGTTAGGTTTAGGAGTAATGGTAGGTTTAGGATTAGGTTTAGGGTAGAGTGAGTGTGAAGGTTAGGGTTAAGGTTAGGGTTGGGCTTAGGGTTAGGGTGAGTGTTCGGGTTAGAGTTTAGGGTAGGGTGGGGGTGAAGCTGATAATGAGGGTTAGGGTTAGGGTGAGGTTTAGGGTTTGGGTTAGGGTTAGAGTTAGGGTTAACATGATGGTGAGGTTTAGGTTTAGAGTTAGGGTTAAGGTGATGGTTAAGTTGAGGGTTAGGTTTAGTGTTCGTGCTAAGGTTAGGTTTAGGGTGAGAGTTAGGGGGAGGGTTAGGGTTAGGGTTAGCATTAGTGTTAGTGTGAGGGTGAGTGTGTGTTAGGGATAGGTTTAGGATTAGGCTTAGGGTTAGGCTGAGGGTGATGGTGAGGTTTAGGGTTAGGGTGAGGGTTAGGGTTAGGTTTATTGTGAGGTTTAGTGTTAGGGTTAGAGTTAGGGTTAGGGTGAGGTTGAGGTTTAGGGGTAGATTTAGGGTTAGTTTGAGGTTTAGGTTTAGGATTAGGGTTAGGGTGAGGGCTAGGGTGAGGGTTATGGTGAGGGTTAGGTTTAGGAGTAATGGTAGGTTTAGGATTAGGTTTAGGGTAGAGTGAGTGTGAAGGTTAGGGTTAAGGTTAGGGTTGGGCTTAGGGTTAGGGTGAGTGTTCGGGTTAGAGTTTAGGGTAGGGTGGGGGTGAAGCTGATAATGAGGGTTAGGTTTAGGGTTAGGGTTAGGTTTAGGGTTAGGGTTAGGGTTAGGGTTTCGGTGAGGGTTAGTCTGAGAGTTATGGTTAGGCTTAGGGTTAGGCTGAGGCTGAGGGTGGGGGTGAGGATTAGGGTTAAAGTGATGGTTAGGGTTAGGGTTAGTGTTAGTGTTAGGGTTTTGGTTAGAATTATGGTGAGGTTGAGGGTGCGGGTTAGGGATAGGTTGGGGTTTAGGGTTAGGGTCAGGGTTAGGGTTAGGCTGAGGGTGAGGTTTAGGGTTAGATATAGGCTTAGGGTTAGGGTGAGGTTTAGGGTTAGGGTTTGGGTTACGGTGAGGGTGAGGCTGAGGATTAGGGTTAGATTTAGGGTTAGGGTTAATTCTCTTTAGGGTTAGGGTTAGGGTTACGGTGAGGTTTAGGGTTAGGCTTAGGGTTAGGGTTAGTGTGAGAGTTAGTGTTAGGGTTAGCTTTAGTTTTAGGGTGAGGGTAAGTGTTAGGGTTAGATTTTGGGTTAGGGTGATCGTTAGGATTAGGGTGAGGGTTAGGATTAGTGTTAGGGTTATTGTTAGGGTCAGGTTTAGTTTTAGGCTGAGGGTGAGGGTGAGGGTTAGTTTTATGGTGAAGTTTAGGGTTTGGGTTAGGGTTAGAGTTAGGTTTAGGGTGAGGGTGAGGTTTAGGGTTAGAGTTAGGGTTAAGGGTGAGGGTTAGGTTGAGGGTTAGGGGTAGTGTTAGTGTTAGGGTTAGGGTTAGGGTGAGAATTAGGGGAGGCTTAGGATTAGGGTTAGGATTAGGGTAAAGTTGAGGGTGAATATTTGTGTTAGGGTTAGGTTTAGGGTTAGGCTTAGGGTTACGCTGAGGGTGAGGTTGAGTGTGAGCATTAGCATTAGGGTGAGGGTTAGGGTTAGGATTAGGGTTAGGGTGAGTGCTAGTTTGAGGGTGAGGTTTAGGTTTAGGGTATGGGGGAGATTTAGGTTTAGGGTGAGGATTAGAATGAGGGTGGGGTTTAGGGTTACAGTTATGGTTAGGATGAGAGTGAGGGTGAGGGTTAGTGTTAGGGTGAGTGTTAGGGTGAGGGTGAGGGTTAGGTTTAGGGTTAGGATTAAGATTAAGGTTAGGGTTAGAGTGAGGTTTAGTGTTAGGATTAGGATTAGGGTGAGGGCTAGGGTGAGGGTGAGGTTTAGGGTTAGGGTTTGGGTGATGTTTAGGGTTAGGGTTAGGGTTAGGGTGGGGGGAGGAGGAGCTTTAGGGTTAGAGTTAGGGTTAGAGTGAGGCTGAGGGTGAGGGTTAGGGTTAGGGTTAGTGTTAGAGTTAGGTTTAGGGTGAGGGTTAGGGTGAGGGTGAGGGTTAGGGTTAAGGTGAGGATAAGCTTTAGGATGTGGGTTAGGGTTAGGGTGAAGGATATGGTTCGGATGAGGTATAGGGTTAGGGTTAGGGTTATTGTAAGGGTTAGGTTTAGGGTTATGGTGACTGTGAAGGTGAGGGTGAGGGTTAGGATTAGGGTTAGGCTCAGGTTTAGGTTTAGGGTTAGGGTTAGGGTTAGGTTTAGGTTTAGGTTTAGGGTTAGGTTGAGGGTGAGTGTTAGGGTAATTGTTAGTGTTATGGTTTGGGTTAAGTTTGCTGTGAATGTGAGGCTGAGGGTTAGGGTTATGTTTAGGCTTAGGGTGAGGTTTTGGGTGAGGGTGAGGGTTAGGGTTAAGGTTAGGATTAGGTCTACGGTTAAGGTGACTGTGTGTGTGAGGGTTAAGGTTAGGGTTCAGGTTAGGATTAGAGTTAGGCTGAGGGTGAGGTTGAGGGTTAGGTTTCGGTTGAGGTTTGGGGTTAGGTTTAGAGTGAGAGTTAGGGTGAGGGTTAGGCTTAGGCTTAGGTTTATGGTGTGGGCTAGGGTGAGGTTAAGGGGTAGGGGTAGGATTAGGATTAGGGTGAGGGTTAGGGTTATTGTTAGTGTTATGGTTTGGGTTATGTTTGCTGGGAATGTGAGGCTGAGGTTGAGGGTTATGATTATGGTTATGTTAGGGTTAGTGTTAGGGTAAGGGTGAGGGTTAGGGTATAGGGTGAGGGTAAGGGTTAGATTGAGGATTAGTGTTAGGGTTAGTGTGAGGTTTAGGGTGAGGGTTAGTGCTATGGTTAGGATTAGGGTTAGGGTGAGGGTGTGTGGTAGGATTAGGTATAGGGTTAGGGTTAGGGTTAGGTTTAGGTTTAGGATTAGTGTTATTGTTAGGGTTCGAGTTAGAGTTAAAGTGAGGCTGAAGGTGAGGGTGAGGTTTAGGGGTAGGGTTAGGGTGAGGCTTAGGATAAGGTTTAGGGTTAGGATTAGGGTTAGCGTGAGGGCTAGGCTGAGGGTTAATATGAAGCATAGGTTTAGGGATAGGGTTAGGTATAGGATTATGGTTATGGTGAGGGTTAGTGTGAGCGTTAGGGTTAGGGTTAGATTTAGGGTTAGGGTGAGGGTAAGGGTTAGGGTTTGGGTTAGGGTGAGCTTGAGGCTGAGGATTAGGTTTTGGTTCAGGGTTAGGGTTTGGGTTAGGGTTAGGGTTAAGGTGATGGTTAGTGTTAGGGTTAGGTTTAGGCTTAGGTTTAGGCTGAGGGTGAGGGTGTGGGTGAGGATTAGTGTTTGAGTTAGGGTGAGGGTGAGGGTGAGGATTAGGGTGAGGTTTACTGTTAGGGTAAGGTTTAGAGTTATGGTGAGTGTGATGGTTAGGGTTAGGTTTAGGTTTAGGTTTATTGTTAGGTTAAGGGTTAGAGTGAAGTTGAGAGTAAGGGTGAAGGTGAGGATTCGGTTTAGTGTTAGGGTGAGGTTTAGGTTTAGAGTTAGGGTTATTGTGAGGGTTAAGGTTAGGGTTAGTGTGAGGTTTAGGATTAGGTTTAGGGTTAGGATTAGGGTCAGTTTGAGGGCTAGGGTGAGGGTTAGGTTTAGGATTAGGGTTAGGGTGAGGGTGAGTGTGAGGGTTAGGGTTAGGGTTAGGCTTAGGATTAGGGTGAGGGTTAGGGTTATTGTTTGGGTTAGGGTGACATTGAGGTTGAGGATTAGGGTTAGGGTTAGGTAAGGGTTAGGGTTAGGTTTGGGGTTAGTGTTAGAGTTTCGGTTAGGGTTAGGGTTAAGTTTAGGGTTTGGGTTACGGTGAGGTTTAGTGTCAGTGTTATGGTTAGGCTTAGGGTTAGTCTGAGGGTGAGGTTGGGGGTGAGGATTAGGTAAGGGTTAGGGTTAGGATTAGGGTTAGTGTTAGGGTTAGGTTGAGTGTGCGGTTTAGGCTTAGGGTTAGAATTAGGATTAGGGTTAGGCTTAGGGTGAGTGTGAGGGTTAGGGTTAAGGTTATGATTAAGCTTAGGCTTAGGCTGAGGCTGAGGGTGATGGTGAGGATTAGGTTTAGGGTGAGGTTTAGGGTTAGCTTTAGGGTGAGAGTTAGGGTTCGGGTTAAATTTAGGATTAGCGTGAGGTTTAGGGTAAGGGTTTTGGTGAAGGTGAGGGTTAGAGTTAGTTTGAGAGTTTGGGTTAGGCTTAGGGTGATGGTGAGGATGAGGGTTAGGGTTAGTGATAGGGTGAGGTTTAGGATGAGGGTTAGGGTTGGGATTAGAGTTAGGGTGAGGGCTAAGGGGAGGGTGAGCTTTAGGGTTAGGGTTGTGGTGAGTTTTAGGGTTAGAGTTTTGGTTAGGTTTAGGGTGAGGGTGAGGTTTAGGGTTTGAGTTAGTATTAGGTTGAAGCTGATTTTGAGGGTTAGGGTTAGGGTTAGTGTTAGGTTTAGGTTGAGGGTTAGGAGGAGAATTAGGGTTAAGATTAGGGTTAGGGTGAGGGTTTGGATGAGGGTTAAGGTTATGGTGAGGGTGAGGGTTAGGGTAATGGTTAGGATTAGGTTTAGGGTGAAGGTGTGTTTTAGGATTAGGGTTAGGGTTAGATTTAGTTTTAGGATTAGTGTTATTGTTAGGGTTAGAGTTAGAGTTAAATTGAGGGTGAGGTTGAGGGTGAGGCTTAGGGTTAGTGTTAGGGTGAGGTTTAGGGTTAGGGTTAGGATTAGGGTTAGGGTGAGTGTCAGGTTTATGGTTATATTTAGAGTTGGGGGAGGGTTAGTTCGTGGGTTAGGGTTACGGTTAGTGTTAGCGTTAAGTTTAGGGTGAGGATTAGGTTGACGTTAAGGGTTAGGGGTAGATTTAGGTTTATGATTAGTGTTAGGGTGAGGGTGAGGGTTAGGGTTATTTTTAGGCTTAGGTTTTGGGTTACAGTTACGGTGACAGTGAGGGTGAGGGTTAAGGTTAGCTATAGAGTTAGGGTTAGGTTGAGGCTTACGTTGAGGGTTAGGTTTAGGGTTAGTTTTAGGGTTAGATTTAGGGTGAGAGTTAGGGGGAGGTTTAGGGTCATGGTTTGGGTTAGGGTTAGGATTAGCTTTATGGTGAGGGTGAGTGTGTGTGTTAGGGTTAGGTTTAGGGTTTGGCTTAGGTTTAGACTGAGGGTGAGGTTGAGGGTGAGGGTAAGGGATAGGTTGAGGGTTAGGTTTAAGGTTCGCGTGAGGGTTTGCGTGAGGGTTAGGGTTACAGTGAGGTTGAAGTTTAGCATTAGTGTGAGGGTTAGGGTTAGGATTAGGGTTAGGGTGAGTGTAGGTGTTAGGATTAGGCTTAGGTTTAGGGTTAGGGTTAGGTTTAGGGTTAGGATTAGTTTTATTGTTACGGTTAGGATTAGAATTACTGTGAGGGTTAGGGTGAGGGTGAGGGTTAGGGTTAGGTTTAGGGTGAGGTTTAGGTTTAGGGTTAGGATTAGGGATAGGGTAAAGGTGAGGTTTATGGTTATACTTAGAGTTAGGGGGAGGTTTAGGATGAGGGTTAGGGTTAGGGTTAGTGTTATGGTTAGGGTTAAGGTGAGGGTTAGGTTGAGGTTTAGGTTTAGGGTTAGGGGGAGGTTTAAGGTTAGGGTTAGGGTTAGGGTGAGGGTGGGGTTTAACGTTAGAGTTAGGGTTAGGGTGAGTCTGAGGGTGAGGGTTAGGTTTAGGCTTAGTGTTAGGGATAGGGTGAGGATTAGGGTGAGGGTGAGGGTTAGGCTTAGGGATAGGGTTTGGTTTAGGATTAGGATTAGGCTGAGGGTGAGTGTGAGAGTTAGGGTTAGGGTTAGAGTTAGGATTAGGGTTAGGATGAGGGTTAGGGTTCGGGTTAGGGTTAGGGTGCGGGTGAGGCTAAGGGTTATGGTTTGGTTTAGGGTTATGGTTATGGTTAGGGTTAGGGTTAGTTTTAGTGTTACAGTGAGGGTTAGGGTTAGGTTTAGGGTTAGGATTAGGCTTAGGTTTAGGCTGTGTGTGACAGTGGGGGTGAGGATTAGGGTTAGGGTTAGGGTTAGTGTTAGTGTTACGGTGAGGGTTAGGGTTAGGTTTAGGGTTAGGATTAGGCTTAAGTTTAGGGTTAGTGTGACAGTGGGGGTGACGATTAGGGTTAGGGTTAGGGTTAGGGTTAGTGATAGGGTTATTTTTAGTGTTATGGTTTGGGTTAAGTTTGCGGTGAGGGTGATGCTGAGGGTGAGGTTTATGGTTAGGGTTAAGGTTAGGGTTAGGATTAGGGTTAGGTTTAGGATTAGGCTGAGTCTGATTGTGGGGGTGAGGATTAGAGTTAGGTTTAGGGTTATTTTTAGTGTTGTGGTTAGGGTTAAGTTTGCAGTGAGGGTGAGGCTGAGGGTGAGGGTTATGGTGAGGGTTAGGGTAAGTTTAGGGTTAGTGTTATTGTTAGGGTAAGGGATAGAGTTATGGTGAGGTTGGGGTTGAGGGTGAGGGTTAGGATTAGGGTTAGGGTGATGGTTAGGTTTAGGTTTAGGATGAGGGTTAGGGTTAGGATTAGAGTTTGGGTGACAGCTAGGTTGAGGGTGAGGGTTAGGGTTAGGGTGATAGTTAGGTTTACGGTTGGGGTGAGTGTTAGGATGAGGTTTAGTGTTAGGTTGAGGGTTATGGTGAGGATGATGGTTAAGGCAAAGGTGAGGTTTAGGCTGAGGGTGAGGGATTCGTTAAGGGTGAGGGTTAGGGTTTGTTTTAGGGTTAGGATAAGGGTTAGGGTTAGGGTTAAGATAAGGGTTAGATTGGGGATTAGGTTTAGGGTTAGTGTGAGGTTTAGGGTGAGGATGAGGGTTAGGGTTAGGGTGAGTGTGAGAGTTAGAATTAGGGTTTGGTTGAGGGCTAGGGTGAGGGTAAGGGTGAGGGACATGCTTAGGGTTAGGCTGAGGTTTATGGTTTGGGTTAGGGTTAGAGTTAGTTTTAGGATGAGGGTGAGGTTTAGGGTTAGAGTTAGGGTTAGGGTTAGGGTTAGGGTGAGGTTTAGGATTAGGGTGAGGGTTAGGATTAGTGTGATCGTGAGTGTTAGGGTGAGGGTTAGTGTTAGGGTGAGGGTAAGCTTTATGGTGAGGGTTAGGGTTAGGGTGAGGGTTCTGTTTAGGTTTAGGATTATGGTGAGGTTGAGGGTGAGGTTTAGGGTTAGATATAGGTTAAGGGGGAGGGTTAGGTTTAGGGTGAGGGTTAGGCTTACAGTTAGGATTAGGATTAGGATAAGGGTTAAGCTGAGTGTGAAGGTTAGGGTTCCGGTTAGGCTTAGGGTTAGGCTGAGGGTGAGGGTGATGGTTAGGGTTAGGGTTAGGGTTCGGGTTAAGTTTAGGGTTAGGATGAGGAATAGGGTTAGGTTGAGGATTAGTGTTAGGGTTTGGGTTAAGGTGAGCATTAGGGTTACGGTTAGTGTTATTGTTAGGGTTAGGGTTAGAGTTTCGGTGAGGGTGAGGTTGAGGGTGAGGGTTAGGGTCATGTTTAGGGTGAGGTGTAGGTTTAGGGGTAGGATTAGGGTTAGGATGAGGGTTAGGTTTAGGGTTATATTTAGGGTTAGGGGGAGGGTTAGTTCATGGGTTACGGTTAGTGTTAGGGTTAAAGTTAGGGTGAGGGTTAGGTTGAGGTTAAGGTGTAGGGTTAGCTTTAGGGTTAGGATTAAGGTTAGGGTGAGGGTGAGGGTGTGAGTTAGGGTAAGCTTAGACTTAGGCTTAGGGGTAGGTTGAGGGTGAGGGTGGGGTTGAGGATTAGGATTAGGATGATGGTAGGGTTAGGATTAGAGTAAGGGTAAGGATGAGAGTTAGGGTTAAGATTAGTGTTATGGTGAGGGCGAGGGTGAGGGTGAGGGTTAGGGTAAGGGTTAGGCTTCGCTTAGGGTTAGGCTGAGCATAAGGTTGAGGGTGAGTTTTAGGGTTAGGGTGAAGTTTTGTTTTACGGTTAGGGTGAGGGTTAGAATGAGGTTTAAGGTTAGGGGGAGGGTTAGGGTGGGGATGATGGTAAGGGTAATGATGAGCTTTAGGCTGAGGCTGAGGGTTAAAAGAAGGGAGAGTGTTAGGGTTATGCTTAGTGTTAGGTAAGGGTTAGGGTTAGGGTTAGGGTGAGGGTTAGATTGAGGATTAGGATTCGGCTTAGTGTGAGGTTTAGGGTGAGGATGAGGGTTAGGGTTAGGGTGAGCATGAGGGTTAGAATTAGGGTTAGGGTGAGGGCTAGGGTGAGGGTGAGGGTTAGGGTTAGTGTTAGGGCTAGGGTGATGGTTAGGTTGAGGGTGAGGGTTAGGATTAGTGTGAGGCTGAGTGTTTGGTTTATGGTTAGTTTTAGGGTGTGGGGTAGTGTTATGGTGAGGGTTAGGGTTAGGGTGAGGTTTATGGTTAAGGTGAGGCTTAGGGTTAGGGTTAGGGTGAGGGTGAGGGTGAGGTTTAGGGTTAGATTTAGGGTTTGGGGGAGGGTTAGGTTGATGTTTAGTGTTAGTGTTAGTTTTAGGGTTAGTGTTAGGGTGAGGGTAAGTGTTAGGGTGAGGGTTTGGGTTAGGGTGAGGTTTATGGTTAGGGTGAGGGTTAGGATTAGGTTTAGAATTATTGTTTGGTTTAGAGTTTCGGTTATGCTGAGGGTTAGGGTGAGGGTTAGGGTTAGGGTTAGGGTGAGGTTTAGTTTTTGTGTTAGGGTTAGTGTTAGGTTTAGGCTGAGGGTGAGGTTTAGGGTTAGAGTTAGGGTTAGAGTGAGGGTTAGGTGGAGGCTTAGGTTTAGGGTTAGTGTTAGGGTTAGGGTTAGGGTGAGATTTAGGGGGAGCATAAGGGTTAGGGATAGATTTAGGATTAGGGTTAGGGTGAGGGTGAGTGTTTGTGTTAGAGTTAGGTTTAGGTTTAGGCTTAGGTTTAGGCTGAGAGTGAGTTTGAGCGTGAGGGTTAGTGTTAGGGTGTGGGTTAAGCTTAGTGTTAGGGGGAGGGTTATGATGAGTGTTAGGGTTAAGATTAGGGTTAGGGTGAGGGCTATGGTGAGGGTGAGGTTTAGGATTAGGTTTAGGGTGAGTTTTAGGGTTAGCGTTAGGGTTAGGGTTAGGGTGAGTGTGAGATTTAGGGTTAGAGTTAGGGTTAGGATGAGGCTGAGGGTGAGGGTTAGAGTTAGGGTTAGTGTTAGGGTTAAGGTGAGGGTTAGGGTGCGGTGAGATTTAGGGTTAGAGTTAGGGTTAGGATTAGGGTTAAGGTTAGGCAGCGTGTAAGGGTTAGGGTTACAGTTAGGCTTAGGCTTAGGGTTAGGTTAGGCTTAGGCTTAGGCTGAGTGTGAGGGTGAGGTTGAAGTTTAGGGTTAGGGTGAGGTTTAGGGTTAGGGTGAGGTTTAGGGTTAGGGTTATGGTGAGAGTTAGGGTTCTGGTTAAGTTTAGGGTTAGGGTGAGGGTTAGGGTAAGGTTTATGGTGATGGTGAGGGTTAGGATTAGGTTTAGTAATAGGGTTTGGATTAGGTTGAGGGTTAGGTTAGGATTAGGGTTAGGGTGAGGGCTAGAGTGAGGGTGAGGCTTAGGTTTGGGGTGAGGGTGAGGTTGAGGTTTAGGTTTACAGTTAGGTTTATGGTGAGGCTGATTGTGATGTTTAGGGTTAGGGTTAATGTTAGAGTTAGGGTTAGGGTGAGGGTTAAGGTGAGGGTGAGGGTAAGGCTTAGGTTTAGGGTTAGGATTAGGGTAAGGTTTAGGGTGAGTGTGAGGGTTAAGGTTATGTTTAAGCTTAGGGTTATGCTGAGGGTGAGGGTGAGGGTTAGTGTTAGGGTGAGTGTTAGGGTTAGGTTTAGTTTGAGAGTTAGGGTTCGGGTTATGTTTAGGGTTAGCCTGAGGGTTATGGTTATAGTTAGGGTGAGCATGAGGGTTACGGTTAGGTTGAGGTTTAGAGTTAGGTTTAGGGTTAGGGTGAGGGTTTGGGTTAGGGTTAGGGTGAGGGTTAGGTTGAGGATTAGGGTTAGGTTTAGGGTTAGGGTGAGGGCTAGTGAGAGGGTGAGGGTAAGGTTGAGGGTTTGGATAAGGGTTAGTGTTACAGTGAGGGTGAGGGTTAGGGTTCGGGTGAGGGATAAGGTAAGGTTTAGGCTTAGGTTTAGGCTGAGGGTGAGGATGGGAGTGAGGATTAGGGTTAGGGTTAGGGTGAGAGTTAGGGTTCGGGTTATGTTTGGAGTTTGGGTGAGGGTTAGGGTTAGGGTTACTGTGAGTGTGAGGGTTAGGGTTAGGTTGAGGGTTAGGGATAGGTTTAGGGTTAGGGTTTGTGTTAGTGTTAGGTTTAGGGTGAGGGTTAGGAGGAGAATTAGTGTTAGGATTAGGGTTAAGGTTAGAGTGAGTGCTAGGGTGAGGGTTAGGGTTAGTGTTAGGGAGAGGTTTAGGGTCAGGGTTAGCGTTAGAATGAGGGTTTGGATGAGGGTTAAAATTATGGTGAGGGTGAGGGTTAGGGTTATGGTTAGGATTAGGGTTAGGGTTAGGTTTAGGGTTAAGATTAGTGTTATTGTTAGGGTTAGAGTTAAAATGAGGGTTCGGTGAGGGTTAGGGTTAGGATTAGTATTAGGGTGAGGGTGAGTGTTAGGATTAGGGTTAGGGTTAGGGTTAGGTTTAGGATTAGGGTTAGGATTAGTGTTATTGTTAGGGTTATGGTTAGAGTCATGCTGAGGGTAAGGGTGAGGGTGAGGGTTAGGGTTAGGGTTAGGGTGAGGTTAGGGTTAGGGTTAGGATTAGGGTTAGGGTGAGGGTGAGGTTTAGGTTTAGATTTGTGTTAGGGTGAGGGTTAGTTCGTGGGTTAGGGTTAGGGTTAGTGTTAGGGTTAGGGTTATTGTTAGGGTTAAGTTTACGGTGAGGGTTAGGTTGAGGTTAAGGGTTAGGGTTAGGGTTAGGATTAGGGTAAGGGTGAGGGTGAGTGTGAGGGTTAGAGTTACGGTTAGGTTGAGGCTGATTGTGAGGGTTAGGGTTAGGGTTCGTGTTATAGTTAGGGTTAGGATGAGGGTTAGTTTGAGTGTGAGGGTTAGGATTAGGGTTAAGATTAGTATTAGGATAAGGGTTAGGGTGATTGTGAGGGTTAGGGATAGGGTTTGGTTTAGGCTTAGGCTTAGGCTAAGGGTGAGGATGGGAGTGAGTATTAGGGTTAGGTTTATGGTGAGAGTTAGGGTTCGGGTTATGTTTGGAGTTTGGGTGAGGGTTAGGGTTAGGGTTACTGTGAGTGTGAGGGTTAGGGTTAGGTTGAGGGTTAGGGATAGGTTTAGGGTTAGGGTGTGGGTTAGTGTTAGGTTTAGGGTGAGGGTTAGGAGGAGAATTAGGTTTAGGATTAGGGTTAGGGTGAGGTCTAGGGTGAGGTTGAGGGTTAGGGTTATGGTTAGGGTGAGGTTTAGGGTTAGGGTTTGGGTTAGAGTGAGGGTTTGGATGAGGGTTAAAATTATGGTGAGGCTGAGGTTTAGGGTTATGGTTAGGATTAGGGTTAGGGTGAGGGTGTATGTTAGGATTAGGGTTATGGTTAGTGTTAGGGTTAAGTTGAGGGTTAGGATTAGTGTTATTTTTAGGGTTAGAGTTAGATTTAAAGTGAGGGTGAGGGTGAGGGTTAGGGTTAGGTTTAGGCTCAGGTTTAGGGATAGGGGTAGGATTAGGGTGAGGTTGAGGGCGAGGGTAAAGGTTAAATTTAGGGTCAGGGGGAGGGTCAGTTCGTGGGTTAGGGTTAGGTTTAGTGTTAGGGTTAAGGTTAGGGTGAGGGTTAGGTTGAGGTTAAGGGTTAGGTGTAGGGTTAGTGTTAGGGTTAGGGTGAGGTTGAGTGTGAGGGTTAGGTCTAGGGTTAAGCTTAGGCTTAGGGTTAGACTGAGGGTGAGGATGGGGGTGAGGATTATGGTTAGGGTGAGGGAGAGTGTATGTGTTAGGTTTAGGTTTAGGGTTAGGTTTAGAGTAAGGCTGAGGTTGAGGTTGAGGTTGAGGTTTAGGGTTAGGGTGAAGGTAAGGGTTAGGTTTAGGGGGACGGTGAAGTTTAGGGTTAGAGTTAGGGTTAGGGTGAGGCTGAGGGTGAGGGTTAGGGTTAGGGTTAGTGTTAGGGTTAGACTTAAGGTGAGTGTGAGGGTTAGGGTTAGATTTAGGATTAGGCTTAGGCTTAGGCTGAGAGAGAGATTGAGTTTGAGGGTAAGGGTTAGGGTGAGGGTTAAGTTTAAGGTTTGGGTGAGAGTTAGGGTTCGAGTTAAATTTAGGGTTAGGGTGAGGGTTAGGGTAAGGGTTACTGTGTGGGTGAGGTTTAGGGTTAGGTTGAGCGTTAGGGTTAAGTTTAGGGTTAGCGTGATGGTGAGGGTGAGGGTTAGATTTAGTGGTAGGGTGAGGGTTAGGATGAGGTTTAGGGTTAGGATTAGGGTTAGTGTGAGGGCAAGGGTGAGGTTGAGGTTTAGGGTTAGGGTTTTGGTGAGGTATATGGTTAGCCTTATTGTTAGGTTTAGGGTAAGGGTGAGCTTTAGGGTTAGAGTTAGTGTTAGGTTAAGGCTGATTGTGAGGG
The DNA here is from genome assembly GCF_024711535.1 of Dipodomys merriami. Classification (NCBI taxonomy): domain Eukaryota; kingdom Metazoa; phylum Chordata; class Mammalia; order Rodentia; family Heteromyidae; genus Dipodomys; species Dipodomys merriami. The sequence continues at coordinate 3,316,468 of NW_027206579.1, forward strand.
TTAGGGTTAGGGTTCATGTTAGATTTAGGTTTAGGATGAGGGTTAGGGTGAGGGTGTGGCTTAGGGTTAAGGTTAGGATTAGAATTAGGATAAGGGTTAGGGTGATTGTGAGGGTTAGTGTTAGGGTTAGGGTTAGACTTAGGGTTAGGCTGAGGGTGAGGGTGAGGGTTACGGTGAGCGTTTGCATTAGGGTTAGGGTGAGAGTTAGGGTTCCGTTTAAGTTTAGGGTTTGGGTGAGGATTAGGGTTAGGGTTATATTGAGCGTGCGGGTTAGGGTTAGGTTGAGGTTTAGGGTTAGGTTTAGGTTTAGTGTTAGGTTGAGGGGGAGGGTAGGAGAATTAGGGTTAGGGTGAGGGCTAGGGTGAGGGTGAGGTTTAGGGTTAGGGTTAGGGTTACGGTGAGGGTTTGGGTGAGGGTTAAGGTTATGGTGAGGGTGAGGGTTAGGGTTATGGTTAGGATTAGGGTTAGGGTGAGGGTGTGTGTTAGGATTCGGGTTATGGTTAGGGTTAGGGTTAGATTTAGGGTTAGGATTAGTGTTATTGTTAGGGTTTGAGTTAGAGTTAAAGTGAGTGTGAGGGTTATGGTTAGGGTTAGGGTGAGGTTTAGGGATATGGGTAGGATTAGGGTTAGGGTGAGGGTGAGGTTTATGGTTAGATTTAGGGTTAGGGGGAGGGTTAGTTCGTGGGTTAGGGTTAGGGTTAGTGCTAGGGTTAAGGTTAGGGTGAGGGTTAGGTTGAGGTTAAGGGTTAGGTGTAGGGTTAGTGTTAGGTTTAAGGTGAGGTTGAGTGTGAGGGTTAGGGCTAGGGTTAAGCTTAGGCTTAGGGTTAGACTGAGGGTGAGGATGGGGGTGAGGATTATGGTTAGTGTGAAGGAGTGTATGTGTTAGGGTTAGGTTTAGGGTTAGGTTTAGAGTTAGGCTGAGGTTGAGTTTGAGGGTGAGGTTTAGGGTTAGGGTGAAGGTAAGCGTTAGGTTTAGGAGGAGGGTGAGGTTTAGGGTTAGAGTTAGGGTTAGGGTGAGGCTGAGGGTGAGGGTTAGGGTTAGGGTTAGTGTTAGGTTTAGGGTTAAGGTGAGGGTTAGTGTGAGGGTGAGGTTTAGGCTTAGGGTTAGGATTAGGATTAGGGTTAGGCTTAGGGTGAGTGTGAGGGTTAGTTTTAGGGTTAGGATTAGGCTTAGGCTTAGGCTGAGAGTGGGTGTGAATTTGAGGGTTAGGGTTAGGGTGAGGGTTAAGTTTAGGGTTTGGGTGAGAGTTAGGGTTCGAGTTAAATTTAGGGTTAGGGTGAGGGTTAGGGTAAGGGTTACTGTGAGGGTGAGGGTTAGGGTTAGGTTGAGTGTTAGGGTAAAGTTTAGGGTTAGTGTGATGGTCAGGGTGAGGGTTAGAGTTAGTGTTAGGGTGAGTGTTAGGATGACGGTTAGTGTTAGGATTAGGCTTAGTGTGAGGGCAAGGGTGTGGTTGAGGTTTAGGGTTAGGGTTTTGGTGAGGTATATGGTTAGCCTTATGGTTAGGTTTAGGGTAAGGGTGAGCTTTAGGGTTAGAGTTAGTGTTAGGTTAAGGCTGATTGTGAGGGTTAGGGTTAGGGTTCATGCTAGATTTAGGTTTAGGATGAGGGTTAGGGTGAGGGTGTGGGTTAGGCTTAGGGTTAGGATTAGGATTAGGATAAGGGTTAGGGTGATTGTGAGGGTTAGTGTTAGGGTTAGGGTTAGACTTAGAGTTAGGCTGAGGGTGAGAGTGAGGGTTACGGTGAGGGTTTGGATTAGGGTTAGGGTGAGAGTTAGGGTTCCGATTAAGTTTAGGGTTTGGGTGAGGGTTAGTATTAGGGTTATGTTGAGCGTGCGGGTTAGGGTTAGGTTGAGGTTTAGGGTTAGGTTTAGGGTTAGGGAGTGGGTTAGTGTTAGGTTGAGGGTGAGGGTTAGGATGAGAATAAGGTTAGGATTAGGGTTAGGGTGAGGGCTAGGGTGAGGGTGAGGTTTAGGGTTAGGGTTAGGGTTACAGTGAGGGTTTGGGTGAGGGTTAATATTATGGTGAGGGTTAGGGTTATGGTTAGGATTAGGGTTAGGGTGAGGGTGTGTGTTAGGATTCGAGTTATGGTTAGGGTTACGGTTAGATTTAGGGTTAGGATTAGTGTTATTGTTAGGGTTTGAGTTAGAGTTAAAGTGAGGGTTATGGTTATGGTTAAGGTTAGGGTGAGTTTTAGGGATAGGGGTAGGATTAGGGTTAGGGTGAGGTGAGGTTTATGGTTAGATTTAGGGTTAGGGGGAGGGTTATTTCGTGGGTTAGGGTTAGGGTTAGTGTTAGGGTTAAGGTTAGGGTGAGGTTTAGGTTGAGGTTAATGTTTAGGGGTAGGGTTAGGATTAGGGGTAGGGTGAGGGTGAGTGTGAGTGTTAGGGATAGGGTTAGGTTTAGGCTTTGGTTTAGGCTGAGGGTGAGGATGGGGGTGAGGATTAGGGTTAGGGTGATGGTTAGGTTTGGGGTTAGGGTGAGGGTTAGGGTTTGTGTTTGGGTTAGAGTTAGGTTTAGGGTGAGGATGAGGTTTAGGGTTAGAGTTAGTTTTAGGGTGAGGGTTAGGTTGAGGGTTAGGGTTAGGATTAGTGTTATGGTTAGGGTTAGGGTGAAAATTTGAGGGAGGGTTAGGGTTAGGGAAAGGTTTAGGATTAGTGTTAGTGTGTGGGTGAGTGTGTGTGTTAGCGTTAGGTTTAGGGTTAGGTTTAGGGTTAGGCTGAGGTTGAGGTTGAGGGTGAGGGTTAGGCTTAGGTTGAGGGTAAGGGTTAGTGTTAGGGGGAGGGTTAGGTTTAAGGTTAGAGTTAAGGTTAGGGTGAGGCTGAGGGTGAGGGTTAGGGTTAGGGTTAGTGTTAGGGTTAGGGTTAAGGTGAGGGTTAGTGTGAGGGTGAGGGTTAGGCTTAGGGTTAGGATTAGGATTAGGGTTAGGCTTAGGGTGAGTGTGAGGGTTAGAGTTAGAGTTAGGATTAGACTTAGGCTTAGGATGAGGGTGAGGGTGAGTTTGAGGGTTAGGGTTAGGGTGAGGGTTAAGTTTAGGTTTTATGTGAGAGTTAGGGTTCGGGTTAAATTTAGGGTTAGGGTGAGGGTTAAGGTAAGGGTTACGATGAGGTTGAGGGTGAGGGTTAGGTTGAGCATTAGGTTTAGGTTTAGGGTTAGGGTGATGGTGAGGGTGAGGGTTAGGGTTAGTGTTAGGATGAGGGTTAGGATGAGGGTTAGGGTTAGAATTAGGGTTAGGGTGAGGGCTAGGTTCAGGGTGAGGTTTAGGGTTAGGGTTGTGGTGAGGTTTAGGTTTAACGTTATGGTTAGGTTTAGGGTGAGGGTGAGATTTAGGGTTAGAGTTAGGGTTAGGTTGAGGCTGAATGTGAGGGTTAGGGTTAGGGTTCGTGTTAGAGTTAGGTTTAGGATGAGGGTTAGGGTGAGGGTGAGGGTTAGGCTTAGGGTTAGGATTAGGATTAGGATAAGGGTTAAGGTAATTGTGAGGGTTAGGGTTAGGTTTAGGTTTAGGCTTAGGGTTAGGATGAGGGTGACGTTCAGGTTTAGGGTGAGGGTTAGGATTAGGGTTAGGGTGAGAGTTAGGGTTTGTGTTAAGTTTAGGGATTGGATGAGCGTTAGAGTTAGGGTTACCTTGAGTTTGAGGGTTAGGGTTAGGTTGAAGGTTAGGGTTAGGTTCAGGGTTAGGGTGTGAATTCGTGTTAGGTTTAGGGTGAGGGTTAAGAGGAGAATTAGGGTTAGGATTAGGGTTAGGGTGAGGTCTGGGTTGAGGGTGAGGTTTAGGGTTAGTGTTAGGCTGAGGTTCAGGGTTAGGTTTAGGGTTAGGGTGACGGTTTGGATGAGGGTAAAGTTTATGGTTAGGGTGAGGGTTAGGGTCATGGTTAGGATTAGGGTTAGGGTGAGGGTGTGTGTTAGGATTAGTGTTATGGTTAGTGTTAGGGTTAGGTTAAGGTTTAGGATTAGTGTTATTGTTAGGTTTAGAGTTAGGGTTAAAGTGAGGGTGAGTGTGAGGGTTATGGTTAGGGTTAGGGTGAGGTTTAGGGTTAGGGGTAGGACTGGGTTAGGGTGAGGGTGAGGTTATGTTTAGATTTAAGGTTAGGGGGAGGGTTAGTTCGTGGGTTAGGGTTAGGGTTTGTGTTAGGGTTAATGTTAGGGTGAGGGTTAGGTTGAGGTTAATGGTTAGAGATAGAGTTAGGTTTAGGATTAGGGTTAGGTTGAGCGTGAGTGTGAGTGTTAGGGTTAGGGTTAGACCTCGGCTTAGGGTTAGGCTGAGGGTGAGTGTGGGCTTGAGGATTATGGTTAGGGTGATGGTTATGTTTAGGGTTAGGGTGAGGGTTAGGATGAGGGTTAGGGTTATGATTAGGGTTAGGGTGAAGGCTAGGGAGAGGGTGAGGTTTAGGGTAAGGGTTAGTCTTAGGCTTAGGGTTAGGCTGAGCTTGAGGTTGAGGGTGAGGGTTAGGGATAGGGTGATGTTTAGGTTTACGGCTAGGGTTAGGGTTAGGATGAGGTTTAGGGTTAGGGGGAGTGTAAGGGTGAGGATGATGGTTAGTGTAAAAGTGAGGTTTAGGCTGAGGGTGAGGTTTAAGGTAAGTGTGTGGGTTAAGGTTAAGTTTAGGGTTATGGTAAGGGTTATGGTGAGGGTTGGATTGAGGATTAGGGTTAGGGTTAGGGTGAGGCTTAGTGTGAGGATGACGGTTTGGGTTAGGGTGAGGATGAAGATTAGAATTAGGGTTAGGGTGAGGGCTAGGGTGAGGGTGAGGTTTAGGGTTAGGGTGAGGTTTAGTGTTTGGGTTAGGGTTAGAGTGAGGGTTAGGTTGAGGGTGAGGTTTAGTGTTAGATTTAGGCTTAGTGTTAGTGTTAGGGTCAGGGTGAGGATTAGCGTTAGGGTTATAGTGTGGGTGAGGTTTAGTGTTAGAATTAGGGTTAGGTTGAGGCTGAGTGTGAGGGTTAGTTTCAGGGTTAGTTTTATGGTTAGGGTGAGGTTTGGGGTGAGGGTGAGGTTTAGGGCTAGGGTTAGGATTAGGATTAGGTTTAGGGTTAGTGTGAGTGTGAGGGTTAGGTTTAGGGTTAGTGTTATCCTTAGGTTTAGGCTGAAGGTGAGGGTGAGGTTTAGGTTTAGGGAGAGCTTAAGGTTAGGGTTAGGGTGAGGTTTAGTGTTAGATTTAGGGTTAGGGTGATGGTGACGTTTAGGGGTAGAGTTAGGTTTAGGGTGAGGTTGAGTTTGAGGGTTAGGATTAGGGTTAATGTTAAGCATAGGTTTAGGTTGAGGGTGAGGGTGAGTCTTAGGGTTAAGGTTAGGATGAGGTTTAGGTTTAGGGTTAGGGTTAGAATTAGTGTTAGGGTGAGAGTGAGATTTAGGGTTAGAGTTAGGGTTAGGGTTAGGAACAGGGTTAGGTTGAGAGTTAGATTTAGGATTAGGCTTAGGCTTAGGCTTAGTCCGAGCATGAGGGTGAGGGTTAGGGTTAGGTTTAGGGTGATGGTTCGGGTTAGGTTTAGTGTTATTGATAGGGTTAGGGTTAGAGTTACGGTGAGGGTGAGGGTGCGGGTGAGGGTTAGGTTTAGGGTTAGGGTGGGGTTTATGGGTAAGGTTAGGGTTAGGGTTAGGGTGAGGGTTAGGGTTAGGATTATGGTTAGGATGAGGGCAACGGTGAGGTTGAGGGTTAGGGTTAAGTTTAGGCTTAGGCGTAGGGTTAGTCTGAGGGTGAGGTTGAGGGTGAAGAGTAGGGTTAGAGTGATGGTTAGGGTTATGGTGAGGGTGAGGGTAAGGATTAGGGTTAGTATTAGGGTGAGGGTTAGGGTGTGGGTGATGGTAAGCATAAAGGTCAGGATTAGGCTGAAGCTTAGGGTTAAGATAAGGTTGAGGGTAAGTGTTAGGATGAGGGTTAGGTTTAGGGTGATTGTTATGGTTAGGGTGAGGGTAAGAGTTAGGGTTACGGTTATTGTTAGGGTTAGGATTAGGGTTACCCTTACAGTGAGGGTGAGGTTAAGGGTTAGGTTTAGGGTGAGGTTTAGGGTTAGGGTTATGGTTAGAGTTTGAGTTAGGTTTAGGATTCGGGTTAGGGTGAAGGCTATGGTGAGGGTGAGGGTTAGGTTTAGGGTTAGGATTAGCGTTAGGGTGAGGGTGAGTGTGTGTGTTAGGTTTAGGTTTAGGGTTAGGCTTAGGGTTAGCTAAGGGTGAGGTTGAGGATGAGGGTTAGGGTTAGGGTGAGGGTTAGGGTTAGGGTTAGGTTGAGGGTGAGTGTGTGGGTTAGGGTTAGGTTTAGGGTTAGGCTTAGGGTTAGACTAAGGGTGAGGTTAGGGGTGAGGTTTAGGGTTAGGTTGAGGGTTAGGTTTAGGGATAGGGTGAGGGTTAGGATGAGGGTTAAGGTTCGGATTAGGGTTAGGGTGAAGGCTAGGGTGAGGGTGAGTTTTAGGGCTAGGGTGAGGGTTAGGGTGAGGGTCAGGTTTAGGGTTAGAGTTAGGGTTAGGGTAAGGTATAGGGTGAGGTTTAAGGTTAGAATTAGTGTTAGGGTTAGGGTGAGGGTGAGGGTTAGGGTTAGGATGAGGTTTAGGTTTAGGGTGAGAGTTAGGTTTATGGTTACGTTGGGGTCAGGGTTAGGGTGAGGTTGAGGGTTAGAATTAGGTTTATGGTTAGGTTGAGGGTTAGGGTTAGGGTTAGGGCGAGGTTTTGGATGAGGTTTAAGGTTACAATTATTTTTAGGGTGAGTGCTAGAGTGAGGTTGAGGGTTATTGTTAGGGTTATGTTGAGGTTTAGGGTTAGGGTTAGGGTTAGTGTTACGGTGAGGGTGAATGTTAGGTAAGGGTGAGCGTTAGGGTTAGGGTTAGGGTGAGGGTGAGGTTAGGATTAGGGTTAGGGTTAGAGTTACAGTGAGGTTGAGGGTGAGGGTAAGGATTAGGTTTAGGTTAAGGTTTAGGGTTAGTGTTAGGGTTAGGGTGAGGGTGACGTTTAGGTTTAGAGTTAGGGTTAGGGGGAGGTTCAGGGTGAGCATTAGGGTTAGGGTTAGGGTTAGGGTTAGGGTTATGGTGAGTGTTAGACTGATGTTTAATTTTAGGTTTAGGGTTAGGTTTAGGATTAGGTTTACAGTGAGGGTGAGTGTGAGGGTTAAGGTTAGGGTTCGGCTTAGGGTTAGGGATAGGCTGAGGATATGGGTGGGGATGAGGATTAGGTTTAGAAAGATGGTTAGGTTTATGGTTAGGTTAAGTGTTAGGATGAGGTTTAGGGTTAGGGTGAGGGTGAGGGTTGGGTTTAGGCCAAGGCTTTGGCTTAGGTTTAGGCTGAGGCTGAGGGTGAGTGTGAGGGTTAGGGTTAGGGTGATGGTTGGGGTTACCGTTAGGGTGAGGGTTAGGATGAGGATTAGTTTTAGGCTGAGGGTTAGTGTGAGGGTGATGGTAAGGGTAAAGATTAGTGTTAGGCTGAGGGTGAGGTTAACGGTAAGGGTGAGTGTTAGGGTTAGGGTAAGGGTGAGCGTTAGATTGAGGATTACTGTCAGGGTTAGTGTGAGTTTTAGGGTGAGGATGAGGGTTAGGGTTAGGTTGAGGGCTAGGTTGAGGTTGAGGGTTAGGGTTAGTGTGAGGTTTAGGGTTAGGGTGATAGGGTTAGTGTGAGGGTTAGTGTTAGCGTGAGTGTTAGTGTTAGGGTGAGGGTAAATGTTAGGATGAGGGTTAGGGTTAGGGTGAAGGTTAGGGTTACGGTGAAGGTTATGCTTAGGATGAGGTTTAGGGTTAGGGTTAGGGTTATTGTTAGGGTTAGGGTTAGGGTTACGGTTACGGTGAGGGTGAGGGTGAGGGTGAGGGTGAGGGTGACTGTTAGGGTTAGGATGAGGTTTAGGTTTAGGGTTAGGGTTAGAATTAGGGTTAGGATGAGGGTGAGGTTTAGGGTTAGAGTTAGGTTTAGTGTTATTGTTGGGGTTAGGGTGATGTTTAGGGTTAGTGTTAGGCTTAGTCTTAGGCTTAGGCTTAGGCCGAGCATAAGGGTGATGGTTATAGTTAGGGTTAATGTGGGGTTTAAGGTTAGGTTTAGGGTGAGTGTGAGGTTGAGGGTTACATATAGGGTTAGGGAGAGGGTTAGGGTGAGGTTTAGGGTTAGTGGTAGGGTGAGGGTAAGTGTTAGGGTGAGGGTTAGGAATAGGGTTAAGGTTATTCTTATTGTTAGGTTTAGGGTTGCGGTTACGGTGAGGGTGAGGAGGAGGGTTAGGGTTAGGGTTAGAGTTAGGTTTAGGGTTTGGGTTAATGTTAGAGTTGGGTTTAGAGTCAGGGTGAGGTTTAGGTTAGAGTTAGGATTAAGGTGAGGGTTAGGTTGAGGGTTAGGGTTAGTGTTCCTTTTAAGGTTAGGGTTAGGGTGAGAGTTAAGGGGAGGGTTAGAGTTAGGGTTAGGGTTAGGATTAGAGTTAGGGTGAGAGTGAGGGTTATGGTTAAAGTGAGTGTTGGGTTTAGGATTAGAGTGAGGGTTAGGGTGAGGGTTAGGCCTAGGCTTAGGGTTTGGTTATGGGCTATGGTGAGAGTGAGTGTTAGGGTTAGGGTTATGGTGAGGGTTAGGGTGAGCGTTACTCTTATTTTTAGGTTTAGGTTTAGGGTTAGGATTAGGTTTAATATTAGGCAAGGGGTGAGGGTGAGGGTGAGGGTTAGGGTTAGGGTGAGGGTGAGGTTTAGGTTTAGAGTTAGTGTTAGGTTGAGGGTTAGTGTGAGGGTTAGGGTTAGGGTTAGTGTTACGGTTAGGGTTAGGGTGAGGGTCAGGGTCAGGGTTAATCTTTGGCTTAGGCTTAGGTTTAGGTTTAGGGTTAGGGTTAGGGTTAGAATTTGGGTTAGGGTAAGGTGAGGTTTAGGGTTAGAGTTAGGTTTAGTGTTATTGTTGGGGTTAGGGTGATGTTTAGGGTTAGTGTTAGGCTTAGGCTTAGGCCGAGCATAAGGGTGATGGTTATAGTTAGGGTTAATGTGGGGTTTAAGGTTAGGTTTATGGTGAGTGTGAGGTTGAGGGTTACATATAGGGTTAGGGAGAGGGTTAGGGTGAGGTTTAGGGTTAGTGGTAGGGTGAGGGTAAGTGTTAGGGTGAGGGTTAGGAATAGGGATAAGGTTATTCTTATTGTTAGGTTTAGGGTTGCGGTTATGGTGAGGGTGAGGATGAGGGTTAGGGTTAGGGTTAGAGTTAGGTTTAGGGTTTGGGTTAATGTTAGAGTTGGGTTTAGGGTCAGGGTGAGGTTTAGGTTAGAGTTAGGATTAAGGTGAGGGTTAGGTTGAGGGTTAGGGTTAGTGTTCCTTTTAAGGTTAGGGTTAGGGTGAGAGTTAAGGGGAGGGTTAGAGTTAGGGTTAGGGTTAGGATTAGAGTTAGGGTGAGAGTGAGGGTTATGGTTAAAGTGAGTGTTGGGTTTAGGATTAGAGTGAGGGTTAGGGTGAGAGTTTGGCCTAGGCTTTGGGTTTGGTTATGGTCTATGGTGAGAGTGAGTGTTAGGGTTAGGGTTATGGTGAGGGTTAGGGTGAGGGTTACTCTTATTTTTAGGGTTAGGTTTAGGGTTAGGATTAGGTTTAATATTAGGGAAGGGGTGAGGGTGAGGGTGAGGGTTAGGGTTAGGGTGAGGGTGAGGTTTAGGTTCAGAGTTAGTGTTAGGTTGAGTGTTAGTGTGAGGGTTAGGGTTAGGGTTAGTGTTACGGTTAGGGTTAGGGTGAGGGTCAGGGTCAGGGTTAATCTTTGGCTTTGGCTTAGGCTTAGGCCGAGCATGAGGGTGAGGGTGAGGTTTAGGGTTAGCATTAGGGTTAGGATGAGGGTTAGAGTGAGGGTGAGGGTTAGGGTTAGCATTAGGGTGAGGTTTAGGGTTAGGTTCAGGGTTAGCATTATGGTGAGGGTGAGTGTTAGGGTTAGGGTTAGGGTGAGGGTGAGGGTGAGGGTTAGTATTAGGGATAGGGTTAGAGTTACAGTGAGGGTGAGGGTGATGGTGAGGTTTAGGATCAGGGTTAGGGTGAGGTTTAGGTTTAGGGTTATGGTTAGGGTGAGGGTGTGGTTTAGGGTTAGAGATACTGTTAGGGGGAGATTTAGGGTGAGGGTTAGGGTTAGTGTTAGTGTTAGGGTTAGGATTATGGTGAGGGTTAGGTTGAGGTATAATGCTAGGATTAGTGTTTGTTTTAGGATAAGTTTTACAGTGAGGGTGAGTGTGAGGGTTAGGGTTAGGGTTCGGCTTAGGCTTGGGGTTAGGCTGAGGGTATGGGTGTTGATGAGGATTAGGTTTAGAAAGATGGTTAGGGTTATGGTTAGGTTAAGGGTTAGGATGAAGGTTAGGGTTAGGATTAGTGTTAGGTTGAGGGCTAGGGTGAGGGTGAGGGTTACGGTTAGGGTTAGGCTTAGGCTTAGTGTTAGGTTGAGGCTGAGGCTGAGGGTGAGGGTTAGGATTAGGGTGATGGTTGGGGTTACCATTAGGGTGAGGGATAGGATGAGGATTAGATTTAGGGTGAGGGTGAGGTTGAGGGTCACGGTAAGTTTAAAGGTGAGGGTTAGGCTGAGCGTTCGGGATAGGGTAACAGTGAGGGTTAGGGTTAGGGTGAGGTTGAGGGTTAGATTGAGGATTCGTGTTATGGTTAATGTGAGTTTTAGGGTGAGGATGAGGGTTAGGGTTTGGTTGAGGTCTAGGTTCAGGTTGAGGTTTAGGGTTAGGGTGAGGTTTTGGGTTATTGTGAGGGTTAGGTTTAGTGTGAGGGTTAGTGTTAGGGTTAGGGTTAGTGTTAGGAAGAGGGTAAGTGTTATGGTGAGGGTTAGGATTAGGGTGAAGTTTATGGTTAGTATGAGGTTTAGGGTTAGTGTTAGTGTTATTGTTAGGTTTAGGGTTAGGGTTACAGTTACGGTGAGGGTGAGGGTGAGGGTGAGGTTTAGGATGAGGCTTAGGTTTAGGGTTAGGGTTATTGTTAGGGTTAGTTTGAGGGTGAGGTTTAGGTTTAGAGTTAGGTTTTGTGTTAGTGTTGGGGTTATGGTGAGTGTTAGGGATAGGGTTAACTTTAGGCTTAGGCTTAGGCTGAGCATGAGGATGAGGTTTAGGGTTAGGGTTAGGGTGGGGTTTAGGGTTAGGGTTAGGGTGAGTGTGAGGGTGAGGTTGAGGGTTAGATATAACTTTAAGGGGGGGATAGGGTGAGGGTTATGTTTAGGGTTATTTTTAGGGTTAGGGTGAGGGTCTGGGTTAGGTTGAAGTTTAGGGTTAGGGTTAGGGATTGGTTTAGTGTGAGGGTTGGTGTTAGGGTGAGGGTTAGTGTTAGGGTGAGGGTAAGTGATAGGGTGATGGTTTGGGTTAGGGTGAGGGTTATGGTTAGGGTGAGGGTTCGGAATAGGTTTAGGGTTATTGTTAGGGTTAGGTTTAGGGTTATGGTTACGGTGAGGGTGAGGATGAGTGTTAGGGTTAGGGTTAGGGTGAGGTTTAGGGTTTGGGTTAGGGTTAGAGTTAGGGTTAGCATAATGGTGAGGTTTAGGTTTAGAGTTAGGGTTAGGGTGACGGTTAAGTTGAGGGTTAGGGTTAGTGTTCGTGTTAAGGTTAGGGTTACGGTGAGAGTTAGGGGAAGGGTTATGGTTAGGGTTCGGATTAGTGTTAGATTGAGGGTGAGTGTGTGTTAGGGATAGGTTTAGGGTTAGGCTTAGCGATAGGCTGAGGGTGAGGGTGAGTTTTAGGGTTAGGGTGAGGGTTAGGGTTAGGGTTATGGTGAGGTTTAGTGTTAGTGTTAGGGTTAGAGTTAGGGTTAGGGTGAGGTTGAGGATTAGGGGTAGATTTAGGTTTAGTTTGAGGTTTAGGTTTATGATTAGGGTTAGGATGAGGGCTAGGGTGAGGATTATGGTGAGGGTTAGTTTTAGGAGTAGTGTTAAGTTTAGGATTAGGTTTAGGGTAGAGTGAGTGTGAAGGTTAGGGTTAAGGTTAGGGTAGGGCTTAGGGTTAGGGTGAGTGTTCGGGTTAGAGTTTAGGTTAGGGTGGGGTTGATGCTGATAATGAGGGTTAGGTTTAGGGTTAGGGTTAGGTTTAGGGTTAGGGTTAGTGTTAGGGTTAGGGTTTCGGTGAGGTTAGTCTGAGTGTTACGGTTAGTCTTAGGGTTAGGCTGAGGCTGAGGGTGGGGGTGAGGATTAGGGTTAAAGTGATGGTTATGGTTATGGTTAGTGTTAGTGTTAGGGTTAGGGTTAGAGTTATGGTGAGGTTGAGGGTGCCGGTGAGGGTTAGGGTTAGGGTTAGGGTTAGGCTGAGCGTGAGGTTTAGGGTTAGATATAGGCTTAGGGTTAGGGTGAAGTTTAGGAGTAGGGTTAGGGTTAGTGTGAGGGTTAGTGTTAGGGTTAGGGCTAGTTTTAGGGTGAGGGTAAGGGTTAGGGTGAGGTTTTGGGTTAGGGTGAGCATTATGGTTAGGGTGAGGGTCAGGATTAGTGTTAGGGTTATTGTTAGGGTCAGGTTTAGTTTTAGGCTGAGGGTGAGGGTGAGGGTTAGTTTTCTGATGAGGTTTAGGGTTTGGGTTAGGGGTAGAGTTAGGTTTAGGGTGATGGTGAGGTTTAGGGTTAGAGTTAGGGTTAGAGTGAGGGTTAGGTTGAGGGTTAGGGGTAGTGTTAGTGTTAGGGTTAGGGTTAGGGGGATAATTAGGGGGAGGGTAAGGTGTAGGGTTAGGATTAGTGTAAAGGTGCGGGTGAATATTTGTGTTAGGGTTAGGTTTAGGTTTAGGCTTAGGGGTAGGTTGTGGGTGAGGTTTAGTGTTAGAGTTAGGGTTAGGGGGATTATTAGGGTTAGGATTAGGGTTAGGGTGAGTGTTTGGGTGAGGATGAGGATTAGGGTTAGGGTAGGGGGGAGGTTTAGGTTTAGGGTGAGGGTTAGGGTGAGAGTGGGGTTTAGGGTTACAGTTATGGTTAGGATTAGAGTGAGGGTGAGGGTTAGGTTAGGGTTAGGGTTCAGGTGAGGGTTAGGGTGAGGGTGAGGGTTAGGTTAGGGGTTAGGATTAAGATTAAGGTTAGATTAGAGTGAGGTTTAGTGTTAGGATTAGGATTAGGGTGAGGGCTAGAGTGAGGGTGAGGTTTAGGGTTAGGGTTTGGGTGATGTTGAGGGTTAGGGTTAGGGTTAGGGTGGGGGCAGGGGGAGGTTTAAGGTTAGAGTTAGGGTTAGAGTGAGGCTGAGGGTGAGGGTTAGGGTTAGGGTTAGTGTTAGAGTTAGGTTTAGGGTGAAGGTTAGGGTGAGGGAGAGGGTTAGTCTTAGGGTTAGGATTAGGATTAGGGTGAGGGTTAGGGTGAGTGTGAGGGTTAGGGTTAAGGTGAGGATAAGCTTTAGGGTTTGGGTTAGGTTTAGGGTGAAGGATATGGTTCAGATTAGGTATAGGGTTAGGGTTAGGGTTATTGTAAGGGTTAGGGTTAGGGTTATGGTTACTGTGAGAGTGAGGGTGAGGGTTAGGATTAGGGTTAGGGTCAGGTTTAGGGTTAGGGTTAGGGTTAGGGTTAGGGTTAGTTTTAGGTTTAGGTTTAGGGTTAGTTGAGGGTGAGGGTTAGGGTTATTGTTAGTGTTATGGTTTGGGTTAAGTTTGCTGTGAATGTGAGGCTGAGGTTTTGGGTTATGGTTAGGGTTAGGGTGAGGTTTAGGGTGAGGGTGAGGGTTAGTGTTAAGGTTAGGATTAGGTCTAGGTTTAAGGTGACTGTGAGTGTGAGGGTTAAGTTTAGGATTCAGGTTAGGATTAGAGTTAGGCTGAGGGTGAGGTTGAAGGTTAGGGTTCGGTTGAGGTTTGGGGTTAGGGTTAGAGTGAGAGTTAGGGTGAGGGTTAGGCTTAGGCTTAGGTTTAGGGTGTGGGCTAGGGTGAGGTTTAGGGGTAGGGGTAGGATTAGGATTAGGGTGAGGGTTAGGGTTATTGTTAGTGTTATGGTTTGGGTTATGTTTGCTTTGAATGTGAGGCTGAGGTTGAGGGTTATGATTATGGTTATGTTAGGGTTAGTGTTAGGGTAATGGTGAGGGTTAGGGTATTGGGTGAGGGTAAGGGTTAGATTGAGGATTAGTGTTAGGGTTAGTGTGAGGTTTAGGGTGAGGGTTAGTGCTATGGTTAGGATTAGGGTTAGGGTGAGGGTGTGTGGTAGGATTAGGTATAGGGTTAGGGTTAGGGTTAGGTTTAGGTTTAGGATTAGTGTTATTGTTAGGGTTCAAGTTAGAGTTAAAGTGAGGCTGAAGGTGAGGGTGAGGTTTAGGGGTAGGGTTAGGGTGAGGCTTAGGATAAGGTTTAGGGTTAGGATTAGGGTTAGCATGAGGGCTAGGCTGAGGGTTAATGTGAAGCATAGGTTTAGGAATAGGGATTGGTTTAGGATTATGGTTATGGTGAGGGTGAGTTTGAGGGTTAGGTTTAGGGTTAGGTTTAGGGTTAGGGTGAGGGTTAGTGTTAGGTTTTCGGTTAGGGTGAGGGTGAAGCTGAGGATTAGGTTTTGGTTCAGGGTTAGGGTTTGGGTTAGGGTTAGGGTTAAGGTGATGGTTAGGGTTAGGGTTTGGTTTAGGCTTAGGGTTAGGCTGAGGGTGAGGGTTTGGGTGAGGATTAGGGTTTGAGTTAGGATGAAGTTGAGGGTGAGGATTAGGGTGAGTTTTAGTGTTAGGCTTGGTTTTAGAGTTATGGTGAGTGTGTTGGTTAGGGTTATGTTTAGGTTTAGGGTTATTGTAAGGTTTAGGGTTAGAGTTAAGTTGAGAGTAAGGGTGAGGGTGAGGATTCGGTTTAAGTTTAGGGTGAGGTTTAGGTTTAGGGTTAGGTTTAGTGTGAGGGTTAAGGTTAGGGTTAGGGTGAGGTTTAGGATGAGGTTTAGGGTTAGGATTAGGGTCAGTTTGAGGGCTAGGGTGAGGGTTAGGGTGAGGGTTAGGTTTAGGGTTAGGGTGAGGGTTAGGGTTATTGTTTGGGTTACGGTGACATTGAGGTTGAAGTTTAGGGTTATGGTTAGGGTAAGGGTTAGGTTTAGGTTTGGGGTTAGGGTTAGTGTTTCGGTTAGGGTTAGGGTTAAGGTAAGGGTTTGGGTTACGATGAGTGTTAGGGTTAGTGTTAGGGTTAGGCTTAGGGTTAGGTTGAGGGTGAGGTTGGGGTTGAGGTTTAGGTAAGGTTTAGGGTTAGGTTTAGGGTTAGTGTTAGGATTAGGTTGAGTGTGGGTTTAGGCTTAGGGTTTGGATTAGGATTAGGGTTAGTCTTAGGGTGAGTGTGAGGGTTAGGGTTAAGGTTAGGATTAGGCTTAGGCTTGGGCTGAGGCTGAGGGTGATGGTGAGGATTAGGGTTAGGGTGAGGGTTAGGGTTAGGTTTAGGGTGAGCGTTAGGGTTCGGGTTAAATTTAGGGTTAGGGTGAGGGTTAGGGTAAGGGTTATGGTGAGGGTGAGGTTTAGAGTTAGTTTGAGAGTTTGGGTTAGGCTTAGGGTGATGGTAAGGATGAGGGTTAGGGTTAGTGATAGGATGAGGTTTAGGATGAGGCTTAGGGTTGGGATTATAGTTAGGGTGAGGGCTAGAGGGAGGGTGAGCTTTAGGGTTAGGGTTGTGGTGAGTTTTAGGATTAGGGTTATGGTTAGGTTTAGAGTGAGGGTGAGGTTTAGGGTTTGAGTTAGGGTTAGGTTGAAGCTGATTTTGAGGGTTAGGGTCAGGGTTACTGTTAGGTTTAGGGTGAGGGTTAGGAGGAGAATTAGGGTTAAGATTAGGGTTAGGGTGAGGGTTTGGATGAGGGTTAAGGTTATGGTGAGGGTGAGGGTTCGGGTAATGGTTAGGATTAGGTTTAGGGTGAGGGTGTGTTTTAGGATTAGGGTTAGGGTTAGGCTTAGGGTTAGATTTAGGTTTAGGATTAGTGTTATTGTTAGGGTTAGAGTTAGAGTTAAATTGAGGGTGAGGGTGAGGGTGAGGCTTAGGGTTAGTGTTAGGGTGAGGTTTAGGGTTAGGGTTAGGATTAGGGTTAGGGTGAGTGTCAGGTTTATGGTTATATTTAGAGTTGGGGGAGGGTTAGTTCGTGGGTTAGGGTTACGGTTAGTGTTAGCGTTAAGTTTAGGGTGAGGATTAGGTTGACGTTAAGGGTTAGGGGTAGATTTAGGTTTATGATTAGTGTTAGGGTGAGGGTGAGGGTTAGGGTTATTTTTAGGCTTAGGTTTTGAGTTACAGTTACGGTGACAGTGAGGGTGAGGGTTAAGGTTAGCTATAGAGTTAGGGTTAGGTTGAGGCTTACTTTGAGGGTTAGGGTTAGGGTGAGGGTTAGGGTTAGGGTTAGGGTGAGGGTTAGCGTAAGTTTTAGGATTAGGATTAGGGTTAGGGTGAGGGCTAGGCTGAAGGTTAATGTGAGGGTTAGGTTTAGGGCTAGGGTTAGGTTGAGGATTAGGTTTAGGTTGAGTGTGAGTGTGAGGGTTAGATTTAGTGTTTGGGTTAGGGTGAGGGGTAGGCTGAGGATTAGGCTTTGGCTAAGGGTTATGGTTAGTGTTAGTGTTAGGTTTAAGGTGATGGTTAGGGTTAGGTTTAGGGTTAGGCTTAGGGTTACGCTGAGGGTGAGGGTTTTGGTTAGTGTTAGGGTTTGGGTTAGGGTAAGGGTGAGGCTGAGGATTAGTGTTATTTTTAGGGTTAGGGTTAGTGTTAGGTTTAGGCTTGGGCTTAGGGTTAGCGTGAGGTTTAGGCTTAGATATAGGTTTAGCAGGAGGGCTAGGGTAAGGGTTAGGAATAGGGTTAGTGTTAGGGTTAGGATGTGGGTGAGGTTTAGGTTGAGTTTTAGGTTTAGTGTTAGGGTTAGGGTTAGTGTGAGAGTTAGGGTTAGTGTTAGGGTGAGGGTAAATTTAAGGGTGAGGGTTTGGTTTTGGCTGAGGGTTATGGTTAGGGTGAGGGTTAGGATTAGCTTTAGGGTTATTGGTAGGGTTAGGTTTAGGGTTACGATTACTGTGAGGGTGAGGGTGAGGGTTGGGGTTAGGGTTAGGATGAGGTTTAGTGTTTGGTTTAGGGTTAGAGTGAGGGTTAGGGTGAGGGTGTGATTTAGGGATAGAGTTAGGGTTAGGGTGAGGTTAGGTTGATGTTTAGGGTTAGGGTTAGTGTTAGGGTTAGGGTGAGAGTTGGGGGGGGTTAGGGTTAGGGTTATGTTTAGGGTTAGCATTAGGGTTAGGGTGTGGGTGCGGTTCAGTGTTAGAATTAGGGTTAAGGTGAGGCTCAGTGTGAGGGTTAGTTTTAGGATTATGTTAGGGTTACGGTGAGTTTTAGGGTGAGGATGAGGGTTAGGCCTAGGGTTAGGATTAGGATTAGGGTTAAGGTTAAGATGAGTGTGAGTGTTAGGGTTAGGGTTAGGGTTAGCCTTAGGTTTAGGCTGAGCGTGAGGGTGAGGGTGATGGTTAGGTTTAGTGTGAGGGTTAGCTTTAGGGTTAGGGTGAGGTTTAGTGTTAGGTTTAGGGTTAGTGTGAGGATGAGGTTTAGGGGTAGAGTTAGGTTTAGGGTGAGGGTGAGTGTGAGGGTTAGTGTCAGGGTTAATGTTAGGCTTAGGTTTCGGCTGAGGCTGAGGGTGATTATTAGGTTAGGGTTAGGATGAGCTTTAGGTTTAGGGTTAGGTTTAGAATTAGAGTTAGGGTGAGAGTGAGGTTTAGGGTTAGAGTTAGGGTTCGTGTAAGGTTGAGGGTTAGGGTGAGGGTTAGGGTTAGGCTTAGGCTTAGGCTTAGGCTTAGTCCGAGCATGAGGGTGAGGGTTAGGGTTAATGTTAGGGTCATGGTTCGGGTTAGGGTTAGTGTTATTGATAGGGTTAGGGTTAGAGTTACGGTGAGGATGAGGGTGTGGGTGAGGGTTAGGTTTAGGGTTAGGGTGAGGGTTAGAGTTAGGACTATGTTTAGGGTGAGGGCTAGGGTGAGGTTGAGGATTAAGTTTAGGTTTAGGCTTATTCTTAGGGTTAGGCTGAGGGTGAGGTTGAGGGTCAGGTATAGGGTTAGGGTGATGGTTAGGGTTACGATTAGGGTGTGGGTTAGGATGAGGGTTAGAGTTAGGGTGAGGGTTAGCGTAAGGGTGATGGTAAGTGTGAAGGTGATGATTAGGCTGAGGCCGAGGTTTAAGTTAAGGGTAAGTGTTAGATTTAGGGTGAGGGTTAGTGTAAGGGTTAGAGTTATTGTTACGGTTAGGGTTAGGGTTACCCTTACAGTGAGGGTGAGAGTTAGGGTTAGGTTTAAGGTGAGGTTTAGGGTTAGGGTTATGGTTAGAGTTTGGGTTAGGTTTAGGATTAGTGTTAGGGTGAAGGCTAGGGTGAGGGTGAGTTTTAGGGTTAGGGTTAGGGTTAGGGTTAGGATTAGGGTTATGGTGAGGGTGAGTGTGTGGGTTAGGGTTATGGTTAGGGTTAGGGTTAGGCTGAGGGTGAGGTTGGGGTTGAGTTTTAGGTAAGGGTTAGGGTTAGGATTAGGGTTAGAGTTATGGTTAGAGTTATTGTTAGTGTTATGGTATGGTTAGGGTGAAGTTTGCGGGAAGTGTGAGGCTCAGGGTTTGGGTTATGGGTATGGTTAGGGTTAGGATTAGGTTTAGGAGTATTGTGAGTCTTATTTTTAAGGTTTGGTTTAGAGTTACAGTGAGGTTGAGGTTGAGGGTGAGGGTGAGGGTGAGGGTAGGGTGAGGTTTATGGTGAGGTTTATGGATAGATTTAGGGTAGGGTGAGGGTAAGTTTTAGGGTTAGAGTTAGGGGTAGGTGGAGGGTTAGGGTGAGGGTTAGTGTTAGGTTTAGTATTAGGGTTTGGATGAGGGTGAGGGTTAGGTTGACGTTTAGGGATAGGGTTAGTGTTAGGGTGAGCGTTAGAGTTAGAGTTAGTTTTATTGTTAGTGTTAGGGTTAGAGTTACAGTGAGGGTGAGGGGGAGGGGGAGGGTTAGTGTTAGGTTTAGGGTGAGGTTTAGGGTTAGGGTTAGGATTAGGGTTAGGGTGAGGGTGAGGTTTAGGCTTAGATTTAGGGTTAGGGGGAGGGTTAGTTCATGTTCTAGGGTTAGGGTTAGTGTTAGGGTTAAGGTGAGGGTGAGGGTTAGGTTGAGGTTAAGGGTTAGGTTTAGGTTTAGGGTTAGTATTAGGTTTAGGGTGAGGGTGAGGATGAGGGTTAGGCTTAGGCTTAGGCTTAGGGTTAGGCTGAGGGTGAGGTTGATGGTGAAGTTTAAGGTTAGGGTGATATTTTGGTTTACTGTTAGGGTGAGGGTTAGGATGAGGTTTAGGTTTAGGGGGAGGGTTAGGGTGAGGATGATGGTAAAAGTAAAAGTGAGGTTTAGGCTGAGGCTGAGGGTTAAAATAAGGGTGAGTGTTAGGTTTAGGTTTAGGGTTAGGGTAAGGTTTAGGGTTAGGGTTATGGTGAGGGTTAGATTGAGGATTAGGGTTAGGGTTATTGTGAGGTTTAGGGTGAGGATGAGGGTTAGGGTTAGGGTGAGCATGAAGGTTAGAATTAGGGTTAGGTTGAGGGCTAGGGTGAGGGTGAGGGTTAGGGTTAGTGTTAGGATTAGGGTGAGGGTTAGGATGAGGTTGAGGGTTAGGGTTAGTGTGCGGGTGAGTGTTAGGTTTAGGGTTAGTGTTAGGGTGAGCGTAAGTGTTATGTTGAGGGTTATGATTAGGGTGAGGGTTATGGTTAGGGTGAGGTTTAGGTTTAGGGTTAGGGTGAAGGTGAGGGTGAGGTTTAGGTTTAGATTTAGGGTTAGGGGGAGGCTTAGGGGGAGGTTTAGTGTTAGGGTTAGTGTTAGGGTGAGGGTGAGGTTTAGGTTGAGTTTTAGGGTTAGGGTTATGGTTAGGGTTAGAGTGAGGTTTAGTGTTAGGGTTAGCGTTAGGGTGAGGGTAAGTGTTAGGGTGAGGTTTTGGGTTAGGGTGAGGGTGAGTGTGGGCGTGAGGATTAGTGTTAGGGTAATGGTTAGGTTTAGGGTTAGGGTGAGGGTTAGGATGAGGGTTAGGGTTAGGATTAGGGTTAGGGTGAGGGCTAGGGAGAGGGTGAGGTTTAAGGTAAGGGTTAGGCTGAGGCTTAGGTTTAGGCTGAGCTTGAGGTTGAGGGTGAGGTTTAGGTTTAGGGTGATGTTTAGGTTTCCAGTTACAGTGAGGGTTAGGATGAGTTTTAGGGTTAGGGGGAGGGTTAGGTTGAGGATGATTGTAACGTTAAACGTGAGGTTTAGGCTGAGGATGAGGTTTAAGTTAAGGGTGTGGGTTAGGGTTAAGTGTAGGGTTATGGTAAGGGTTAGGGTCAGTGTTAGGGTGAGGGTTAGACTGAGGATTAGAGTTAGGGTTAGGGTGAGGCTGAGGGTGAGAGTGAGGTTTAGGGTTAGTGTTAGGGTTAGGGTTAGGGTGAGGGTTAGCGTTAGGGTTAGGCTTATGCATAGGGGTAGGGTTAGCGTGAGGTTTAGGGTTAGATATAGGGTTAGGGGGAGGGTTAGGTTAACGGTTAGGAATAGGGTTAGTGTTATGTTTAGAGTGAGGGTGAGGGTTAGGCTGAGGGTCAGGATAAGTTTTAGGGTTAGGATTAGGGTTAGCGTGAGGGCTAGGCTGAGGGTTAATGTGAGGGTTAGGGTTAGGCTTAGGTTTATGGTGAGGGTTAGGGTTTGGGTTAGGGTGAGAGGGAGGATGAGGATTAGGGTTTGGTTCATGGTTAGGGTTAGGGATATGGTTAAGGTGATGGTGAGGGTTAGGTTTAAGTTTAGGCTTAGGGTTAGGCTGAGGGTGAGGGTGTTGGTTAGGGTTAGGATTTGGGATAGGTTGAGGGTGAGGCTGAGGATTAGGGTTACATTTAGAGTTAGGTTTAGGCTTAGGCTTAGGGTTAGGATTAGTGTGAGGTTTAGGGTTAGATATAGGGTTAGGGGGAGGTTTAGGTTAAGGGTTAGAAATAGGGTTAGTGTTAGGGTTAGGGAGAGGGTGAGGGTTAGGTTTAGGCTTAGGGTTAGTGTGAGGGTTAGTGTTAGGGTGAGGGTAAGTTTTAGGGTGAGGTTTTGGGTTAGGGTGAGGTTTCTGGTTAGGGTGAGGGTTAACATTAGCTTTAGGGTTATTGTTAGGGTTAGGTTTAGGCTTACGGTTACTGTGAGGATGAGTGTGAGGTTTAGGGTTAGAGTTAGGGTGAGGTTTAGTGTTTGGGTTAGGGTTAGAGTGAGGGTTAGGGTGAGGGTGAGGTTTAGGGATAGAGTTAGGGTTAGGGTCATGGTTAGGTTGAGTTTTAGGTTTAGGGTTAGTGTTAGGGTTAGGGTGAGATTTTGGGTGGGTTAGGGTTTGGGTTAGTGTTAGGGTTAGTGTTAGGGTTAGGGTATGGGTGAGATTTAGTTTTCTAATTATGGTTAGGGTGAGGCTGAGTGTGAGGGTTAGTTTTAGTTTTAGTGTTATGGTTAGCGTGAGGGTTAGGGTGAGGATGAGGGTTAGGGCTAGGTTTAGGTTTAGGATTAGGGTTAGGGTGAGTGTGAGTGTTAGGGTTAGGGTTAGGGTTAGTCTTAGTTTCAGGCTGTGCGTGAGGGTGAGTGTGAGGGTTAGGTTTACGGTGAGGGTTAGGGTTAGGTTTAGGGTGAGGTTTAGTGTTAGGTTTAGGGTTAGGGTGATGGTAAGGTTTAGGGGTAGAGTTAGGTTTAGGGTGAGGGTGAGTTTGAGGGTTATTGTTAGGGTTAATGTTATGGTTAATGTTAGGCTTAGGTTTAGGCTGAGGGTGAGGGTGGAGGTTGAGGTTTAGGTTTAGGGTGAGGATTAGTGTTAGGGTGAGTGTTAGGGTGAGGGTGAGGGTTACGGTTAGCATTAGGGTTAGGGTTAGGGTGAGGGTTAGAGTGAGGTTTTGCGTTAAGGTTAAGGATAGTGTGAGTATTAGAGTTAGGTTTACTGTGTGGGTTAGGCTGAGGGGAAGGGTTAGGGTTAGGGTGAGGGTTGGGTTTAGTGTGAGGGTTAGGGTTAGGGTTAGGGTAAGGTAAGGGTGAGGGTGAAGTTTAGGGTGAGTGTGAGGTTTAGGGTTAGCATTAGGTTTAGAGTTAGGGTGAGGATGAGTGTTAGGGTTTGGTTTAGGGTGTGGGTTAGGATGAGGGTGAATATTAAGTTTATGCTTAGGGTGAGGGTTAGTTTTAGGGTGAGGGCTAGGGTGAGGGTGAGGATTAGTTTGAGGGTGAGGGTGAGGGTGAGGTTTTCATTTAGGTAAGGGTTATGGTTATGGTTAGGGTGAAGTTTAGTAATGAGGGTGTGTGTTGGGGTAAAGTTTAGGATTAGGGTGAGGGTGAGGGTGAAGTTTAGTGTTAGGATGAGGGTTAGGGTTAGGGTTAGGGTGAGAGTGAGGGTGAAGGTGAGGGTTCGGGATAGGGTTAGGGTGTGGTTTACGTTTACGGGGAGGGTTAGAGTTAGGGTGAGGTTTAGGGTTCGGCTTACAGTGAGGGTTAGGGTTAGGCTGATGTTTAGTGTGAGGGTGAGGGTTAGGGTGAGGGTGAGTGTTCTGTTGAGAATTAGGGTTAGGGAATGGGTTATTGTGAGGGAAAGGGTTAGGGTGAGGGTTTGGGTGAGGGTGAGGTTTAGGGTGAGGTTGAGAGTTAGGTTTAGGGTTAGGGTTATGATGAGGGTGAGGGTTAGGGTGAGCTCTAGTTATAGGGTTAGGTTTAGATTGCGGGTAAGGGTGAGGGTAAGGGTTAGGGTGAGGTTTAGGGTGAGGGTGAGTTTTAGGTTTAGGGTGAGGATAAGGGTTAGGTTGAGGGTTAGGGTTAGGGTTAGGGATCGGCTGAGCATTAGTGTTAGGGTGAGGGTTAGGGTGAGGGTTAAGATTAGGGTTAGTGTGAGGATAAGGGTTAGGGTGAGGGTTAGGGTGAGGGTGAGGTTTAGGGTTAGGGTTAGGGTGAAGGTTAGGGTTTGGGTAAGTGTTAGGGTTAGGGTTAGGGTGACGGTAGAGGTTAAGTTTAAGTATAGGGTGAGGATTAGTTTAGGGTTAGGTTTAGGGTGAGTGTTAGGCGGAAGTGTAGGCTTAGGGTAAGGGTGAGTGTTAGGTTTATTGTGAGGGTT
Organism: Dipodomys merriami; assembly: GCF_024711535.1. NCBI lineage: Eukaryota > Metazoa > Chordata > Mammalia > Rodentia > Heteromyidae > Dipodomys > Dipodomys merriami. The sequence continues at coordinate 3,339,332 of NW_027206579.1, forward strand.
ACGGTTAAGGTTAGGGTGATGGTAAGGGTTAGGGTGAGGGATAGGGTGAGGGTGAGTTTTAAGGTTAGCATTAGGTTTAGCTTTAGGGTTAGGATGAGAGTTAGGGTTAGGCTTAGGGTTAGGGTGAGGGTGAGGGTGAAGTTTAGTGTTAGGATGAGTGTTAGGGTGAGGGTGAGGGTGAGGTTTAGGGTTAGGGTTAGTGTGAGGTTGAGAGTTAGGATTAGGAATAATGTTAGGGTTAGGGTTAGGCTGAGGGTGAGTGTCAGGGTGAGGGAAAAGGTTAGGGTTAGTGTTAGGGTGAGGGTAAGTGTTGGGGTGAGGGTAAGGGTGAGGGTTAGGGTTAGAGTCAGGGTTAAGGTGAGGGTTAAGGTTTGGGTGATGTTTAGGGTGAGGGTGAGGGTTAGGTTTTGGATTAGGGTTAGAGTTTGGGTTAGGTTGAGGGTTAGGGATAGGGTTAGGATTAGGGTGAGGGTTTTGTTAGGGTTAGGTTTTGACTTAGGGTGAGTTTTGGGGTTCGTGTTTGGATTAGGGTTAGGGTTAGGGTTAGGCTGAGGATGAGGTTGAGGGTGAGGGTGAGGGTTAGGGTTAATATGAGTGTTAGGTTTAGCGTTAGTGTTAAGATGAGGGTTAGGCTGAGGGTTAGGGTTAGGGTTCGGGTAAGAGTAAGGGTTAGGCAGAAATGAACCTACAGACCTATAGCCATCTAATCTTCGATAAGGAAGCTAAAACAATAGAATGGACGAAAGACAGCCTCTTCAGTAAATGGTGCTGGCAAAATTGGTTAACTACATGTAGAAAACTAAAGCTAGATCCTTATATATCACCCTGCACCAGAATCAACTCCAAATCGATCAAAGACCTTGAACTCAAAGCAGACACTCTGAATATATTACAGGATGGAATAGGAGAAACCCTAGGTCTCCTTGGCTCAGGCCGAAATTTTCTGAATAGAGACCCGGATGCACAACAAATCAAAGAAAGGTTGGACAAATGGGATTGCATAAGGTTGCAGAGCTTCTGCAGGGCAAATGACATAGCTAGCAAGATCAATAGAAAGCCCACCGATTGGGAGAAGATCTTTACTAGCCATACAACGGACAAGGGTCTCATATTTAAAATATACTTGGAACTCAAAAAATTAAACCACCCAACAACAAATCCTCAAAGAAACAACTGCCCAATAAATAAGGGGGTGAAAGACTTAAAGAGAAGCTTCTCTGAAGAAGAAAGAAGGATGGCCAATAGACACATGAAGAAATGTTCAACATCCCTAGACATAAAAGAAATGCAAATCAAAACAACATTGAGATATCACCTCACTCCAGTTAGAACAGCAAAAATCAAGAACTCTAACAACAACAGATGCTGGAGGGGATGTGGACAGAAAGGAACCTTACTTCATTGTTGGTGGGAATGTAAACTTGTTCAACCACTTTGGAAAGCAGTATGGAGGTTCCTCAAAAGACTTCACATAGATCTCCCCTATGATCCAGCAATCCCACTTTTGGGCATTTACCCAAATGTTTACAAACAAGACCACACTAAAGCTACCGGCACAACTATGTTTATTGCAGCATTATTTACCATAGCTAAGATATGGAACCAACCCAGATGCCCCTCAGTAGATGAATGGATCAAGAAAATGTGGTATATATACACAATGGAATTCTATGCCTCCATCAGAAAGAATGACATTTCCCCATTTGTTAGGAAATGGAAAGGTTTGGAAAAAATTATATTAAGTGAAGTAAGCCAGGCCCAAAGAAGCATAGGTCCCATGGTTTCCCTTATTTGCAATATCTAGTATAGGTATGAGTCAAGCGGAAAAGGTCAGATAATGTGATGTTAGGAAAATGAACCCTTAAATATGTATTTTAATGTTTTCGTTTCTTTCATGCATGTGTTTCTAACGCATTTATAAGATTATTTCTTTGTTGCTTTGTATGTCCCTCCCCCACAGTGTAAACCCCGCTTTCACTATATTTGATGTCAGTATAACATGTGGAGGAGATGGGGACAAACAAGTCGTTTAAGGATTCAGGTGGACCTGTTGCAACAATGAGAAGTACAAAATGTCATGTCAAAACCAACTTTACAATGTCGGTGTGGGGGGGGAGGGGGGGTATAATTGGGTGGGGGGAGGGGGGAGGATGGGAAGGGAGGTGAAAGGTAAACAAAGGAGGAGGCTGCAATGCTTGGTAAGAAATGTATGCATTATCCTGCCCATGTAATTGTAGCCCCTCTGTACAGTATGTTCTCAAATAAAATAAAATAAAAAAAGAAAACAAAAAAAAAGAGTATGGGTTAGGGTGAGGTTTAGGGTGAGGGTGAGGGTTAAGTTTATGCTTAGGGTTAGGGTGAGGTTTATGGTTAGGGTGAGAGTGAGGGTTAGGGTTAGGGTTTGGGTGAGGGTTAGGTTTAGGTGAGGTTAGGGATAGGGTTGGGGTTAGGGTGAGTGTGTGGGTTAGGGTTAGGTTTAGGTTTAGGGTTAGGCTGAGGGTGAGGGTTAGGTTTAGGGTTAGGGTTAGGGTTAGGGTTGAAGTTTTCTTTTAGGGTTAGGAAGAGGTTTTGGCTGAGGATTAGGGTTGTGGTTAGGGTGAGGTTTAGGGTTAGTGTGAGTGTTGGGATGAAGGTTAGTTTGAGGGTTAGGTTTAGGGTTAGGTTGAGGGTAAAGGTTAGGGTGAGGGTGAGGGTTAGGTTTAGGATTAGGGTTAGGGTTTGGGTTAGGATCAAGGATAGGGTTAGGGTTAGGGTGAGGGTTAGGGTGAGTGTTAGGGTTAGGTTTAGGGTGAAGAATAGGGTGAGAGTGACGTTTAAGGTGAGGGTTAGGTTTAGGGTGAGGATTAGGGTTCGGGTTAGGGTGAGGTTTAGGATTAGGATGATGTTTAGGGTGAGCGTGATGTTTTGGGTTAGGATGAAGGTGAGGGTGAGGGTGTAGGTGAGGGTTAGGTTTAGGGTGAGTGTTAGGGTGATGGTGATGGTGATTTTTAGGGTGAAGTTGAGGGTTAGGGATAGGGTTAGGGTGAGGGTTAGGGTTAGGGTTAGGGTGAGGGGTAGGGTGAGTGTAGGGTTAGGGTTAGGGTGAGGGTTAGGGTTAATGTGAAGATTAGGGTTAGGTTTAGGGTTAGTGTGAGGATAAGGGTAAGGGTGAGGGTTAGGGTGAGAGTGAGGGTTAGGGTTAGCGTTAGGGTTAGGGTGAGGTTTAGGGCGAAGGTTAAGTTGAGGGTTAGGGTTATTATGAGGGTGAGGGTTATAGTTAGGTTTAGGGTGAGGGTTTGGCTTAGTGTGAGGTTTAGGGTAAGGTTAGGGTGTGGGTGAGGGTTCGGGTGAGGGTGACTTTTAGGGTGTGGGTGACAGTTAGGTTTAGGGTTACGTTTAGGGTAAGGGTCATATTTAGGGTGAGGGTTAGGGTGAGGGTGAGGGTTAGGTTGAGGTTCAGGGTTAGGCTGAGCGTTAGGGTGAGGGTTAGGTTTAGGTTTTGGTTTGGGTGAGGGTTAAAGTGAGGTTTAGTGTTAGTGTTAGGGTTAGAGTTAAGGTGAGAGTTAGGTTGAGGGTTAGGGTTAGAGTGAGGTTTAGGGTGAGGGGGAGGGTTAGGGATAGCATTAGGTTTAAAGATAGGTTTAGGGTGAATGTAAGGGTTAGGATGAGGGTGAGGGTTAGGTTTAGGATTAGGGTTAGTGTTAGGGTGAGGGTTAGTTATAGGGTTAGGATTAGGGTGAGGGTTTTGGTTAGAGTTAGGTTTAGATTTAGAGTGAGGGTTAGGGTTAGTGTTGGATTAGGGTTAGGGTTAGGGTTAAGGTGAGGGTTAGGTTTAGGTGAGGGTTAGGGATAGAATTGGGGTTAGGGTGAAGATTAGGGTTAGGTTTAGTGTTAGAGTTAGACCGAGGGTGAGTGTGAGGTTTAGGGTTAGGTTTAGGGTTAGGGATAGGGTTAGGCTGAGGGTGAGGGTGAGGGTTAGGGTTACGGTGAGGGTTAGGGTTATGGTTAGGGTTAGGGTTGGGTTGAGTGTTAGGGTTAGGATTAGGAAGAGGGTTTGGCTGAGGGTTAGGGTTATGGTTAGGGTAAGTTTTAAGGTTAGTGTGAGGGTTAGGATGAGGTTTAAGCTGAGGGTTAGGGTTAGGGTTAGGGTGAGGGTAAGGGTGAGCGTTAGGGTGAAGGTTAGGTTTAGGTTTAGGGTTAGGTGAGGGTTAGAATGAGGTTTAGTTTTAGTGTAAGGGATAGGGTTAGCGTGAGGGTTATGGTGAGGGTAAGGGTTAGAGTGAGGTTCAGGGAGAGGGTGAGTGTTAGGGATAGCATTAGGTTTAATTTTAGGTTTAGGGTGAGGCTTAAGGTTAAGGTTACCATGAGCGTGAGGGTTAGGTTTAGCATTAGGGTTAGGGTTAGGGTTAGAGTGAGAGTTAGGGTTAGGGTTTGGGTGAGGTTGAGGGTTAGGGTTAGGGTTAGGGTGAGGGTATGGGATAGGGTGAGGGTGAGGGTTAGGGTGACGGTGAGGGTAAGGGTTAGGGTGAGGGCTAGGGTTACGGTTAGGGTTAGGGTAAGGTTTAGGTTTAGGGTGAGGGTGAGGGTGAGGGTTAGGTTTAGGATTAGGCTTAGGTGTAGGGTTAGGTTTAGGGTGAGTGTGAGGCTGAGTGTCAGAGTTAGGTTTAGGGTGAGGTTTAGGGTAATGGTTAGGGTTAGGATGAGGGTGAGGGTGAGGTTTTGGGTGAGGGTGAGTGTTAGGGTTTTGGTTAGGTTTAGGTTTAAGGTTAGGGTGAGAGTTATTTTTAAGGTTAGTGTTAGGCTGAGGGTTAGGCTGAGGGTTAGGGTTAGGGTTAGTATGAGGGTGAGAGTTAGGATTAGGAATAGTGTTAGGGTTAGGGTTAGGCTGAGGGTGAGGGTCAGAGTGAGGGTAAAGTTTAGGATTAGGGTTAGGGTGAGGGTAGGTGTTAGGGTGAGGGTAAGGGTTAGGGTGAGGATGAGGTTTCGGGTGAGGGTTAGGGTTAGTGTTTGGATTAGGGTTAGGGTTAGGGTTAAGGTGAGGGTTAGGGTTAGCTGAGGGTTAGCGATAGAATTGGGGTTAGGGTGAAGGTCAGGGTTAGGTTTAGTGTTAGAGTTAGAGCGAGGGTTAGTGTGAGGTTTAGGGTTAGCGTTAGGGTTAGGGTGAGGGTTAGGGTTATTATGAGGGTGAAGGTTAGAGTTAGTTTTAGGGTGAGGGTTGGGGTTAGGGTGAGGTTTAGGTTAGAGTTAGGTTTAGGGTGAGGTTGAGCGTTAGGGTGAGGTTTAGGGTTAGGGGTATTGTTAGGGTTAGTGTGAGGGTTAGTGTTAGGGTGACTGTTACTGTTAGGGTGAGTGTAAGTGTTAGGGTTCGGGTTAGGGTTCGGGTTATTGTTAGGGTTAGGGTTAGGGTTACGGTTATGGTGAGGGTGAGAGTGAGGATTATGGTTAGGTTTAGGATGAGGTTTAGGTTAAAGGTTAGGGTTAGAGTTAGGGAAGGGGTGAGAGTGAGGTTTAGGGTTAGATTTAGGGTAAGTGTTAGGGTTAGGTTTAGGGTGAGGGTTAGGATTAGTGTTAGGCTTAGGATTAGGCTTAGGCTGTGCATGAGGTTGTGGGTTAGGGTTAGGGTTAGGGTGAGGGTTATGGTTTGGTTTATGGTGAGGTTTAGGATGGGGTTTAGGGTTAGCATTAGGGTTAGGGTTAGGGTTAGGTTGAGGGTTAGAGTGAGGGTTAGGGTTAGGGATAGGATTAGTGTTAGCATTATGGTTAGGGAGAGGGTGAGTGTGAGGGTTAGTGTTAGGGTTAGTATTAGCCTTAGGGTTAGGGTGAGGGTTACGTTTACGTTTTGGGTTAAGGTTAGGGTGAGAATGAAGGTTAGGGTTAGGTTTAGGGTTAGGGTTAGGGTTAGGTTTAGGTTTAAGGTTAGGATTAAGGTTAGGTTCAGGTTTTCGGTGAGAGTTAGGATTAGGGTTAGGGTTAGGCTTAGGCTTAGACTGAGGATGAGGGTGGGGGTGAGGATTAGGGTTAGGGTTAGTGTTAGGGTTAGGTTAAGGTTTATTTTTAGTGTTATGGTTAGAGTTATGGTGAGGGTGAGGGTGCGGTTGAGGGTTTGGGTTAGGGTTAGGGTGAGGTTTAGGGTTAGGGTTAGGGTGAGGGTGAGGTTTAGGGTTAGATATAGCGTTAGGGAGAGCGTTAGGGTGAGGGTTAGGGTGAGGTTTAGGGATAGGTTTAGGATGAGGGTAAGGTTTAGGGTTAGAGTTAGGGTGAGGGTGAGGCTGAGTTTGAGGGTGATTGTGAGTGTTAAGATTACAGTGAGTTTTAGGTTTAGTGTTAGAGTAAGAGTTAGGGTTTGGTTTAAGTTTAGGGTTAGGGTGAGTGTTAGGGTTAGGTTGAGGTTTAGGGTTAGGGTTAGAGTTAAATTGAGTGTGAACATGAGGGTTAGGGTTAGAGTTAGGGTTATGATGAGGGTGAGGTTTACGGTTAGATTTAGGGTTAGGGGGACGGTTAGGTCGAGGGTTAGGTTTAGGGTTAGTGTTAGGGTTAAGGTTAGGGTGAGGGTTAGGTTGAGGTTTAGGGGTATGGTTAGGTTTAGGGTTAGGATTAGGGTTAGGGTGAGGGTGAGTTTGAGGGTTAGAGTTAGGCTTAGGCTTAGGCTTAGAGTTAGGCTGAGGGTGATGGTGGGCGTCAAGATTAGGGTTAGGGTGATGGTTAGTATTAGGGTTAGATTGAGGGCTAGAATGAGGGTGAGGTTTAGGGTAAGGCTTAGGCTTAGGCTTAGGGTTATACTGAGATTGAGGTTGAGGGTGAGGGTTAGGGTTATGGTCATGGTTAGGTTTACGGTTAGGGTGAGGGTTAGCATGAGGTTTAGGGTTAGGTTGAGGGTTAGGGTGTGGATGATGGTAAGGGTAAAGGTGAGGTTTACGCTGAGGGTGAGGGTTAAGATAAGGCTGAGGGTTAGGGTTAGGTTTAGGGTTAGGGTAAGGGTTAGGGTTAGGGTTAGGTGTGGGTTAGATTGAGGATTAGTGTCAGGGTTAGTGTGAGTTTTAGGGTGAGGATGAAGGTCAGGGTTAGGGTGAGGGTGAGGGTTAGGGTTACGTTTAGGGTTTGGGTGAGGTTTAGGATTAGGGTGAGGGTTAGGGTTAGTGTGAGTGTTAGTGTTAGGTTTAGGGTTAGTGTTAGGGTGAGTGTAAGTGGTAGGGTGAGGTTTAGGTTTAGGTTTAGGGTTAGGGTTAGGGTTAGGTTTAGGTTATTGTTAGGGTTAAGGTTAGCGTTACAGTCACGGTGAGTTTGAGGGTGAGGGTTAGGTTTAGGGTTAGGGTGAGGTTTAGTGTTAGGGTTAGGGTTAGCATTAGGGTTAGGTGAGGGTTACATTTACGGGTACAGTTAGGGTTAGGCTGAGGGTTAGGGTTAGGGTTAGGCGTAGTGTTAGGTTGATGGTAAGTGTTAGTGTGAGGGTTTGGGTGAGGGTTAGGGTTAGGGTTAGGGTTAGTTTTAGGATTAGTATTAGGGTGAGGGTGAGTGTGAGGGTTAGGGTTAGGGTTAGGCTGAAGTTTAGGGTGAGGGTTAGGGTTAGGGTTTGGGTTAGGGTTAGGGTTTGGGTTAGGGTGAGGGTGAGGCTGAGGATTAGTGTTAGGTTTAGGATTAGGTTTAAGGTTAAAGTTTGGTTTAGGTTTAGGTTTAAGGTTAGGATTACAGTGAGGGTTAGGGTTAGGCTTAGGCTTAGGCTTAGATTTAGGCTGAGGGTGAGGGTAAGGGTGGGGGTGCAGATTAGGTTTAGGGTTAGGGTTAGGGTTACGTTTATTGTTAGTGTTATGGTTAGGGTTAAGTTTGCGGTGAGGGTTAGGCTGAGGTTGAGGGTTATGTTTAAGGTTAGGGTCAGGGTTAGGGTAAGGGTTATAGTTATTGTTAGGGTTAGGGTTAGAGTTACTGTGAGGTTGAGGGTGAGGGTGTGGGTCTTGGTTAGGGTGAGGTTTAGGGTGAGGTTTAGGGATATGCGGAGGGTTAGGATGAGGGTTAGGGTTAGGGTGAGGTTTAGGGTGAGGGTGAGTGTGTGTGTTAGGGTTAGTTTTATGCTTAGGCTTAGGGTTAGGCTGAGGGTGAGGTTGAGGGTGAGGGTTAGTGTTAGGGTGAGGGTTAGGGTAAGGGTTAGGGGGAGAGTTAGGAAGAGGGTAAGGATTAGGGTTAGGGTTGGGTATGCTAGGTTGAGGATGAGGTTTAGTGTTAGGGTTAGGTTGAGGATAACGTTTAGGGAAAGGGTAAGAGTTAGGGTTCTGGTTTTGTTTAGGGGTAGGTTGTGGATTAGTGTAAGGGTTAGTGTGAGGGTGAGGGTTATGGTTAGGTTGAGTGTGAGGGTTCAGATTAGGGTTAGGGTGAGGTTGTGGGTTATGGTTAGTGTTAGGGTGAGGTTTAGGGTTAGAGTTAGGGTTAGGGTTAAGATTAGGTTTAGGGTAAGGGTTATGGTGAGTGTGAGAGTTAGGGTTAGGATTAGGGTTAGGCTTAGGGTTAGGCTGAGGGTGAGGGTGATGGTTAGGGTTAGGGTTAGGGTGAGGGTTAGAGTTAGGGTTAGGGTGACAGATAGGGTTCGGTTATGTTTAGGGTTAGGGTGAGGGTTAGTGTTAGGGTTATGGTGAGCGTGAAGTTTAGGGTTAGGGTGAGGGTTAGGGTTAGGTTTAGGGTTAGGGTGAGGGTTATGTTTAGGGTTAGGGTGAGGGTAAGAATGAGGATTAGGGTTAGGGTTAGGGTTAGGGTGAGGGTTAGTGTGAGGGTGAGGGTTAGTGTTAGTGTCAGATTAAGGTTTAGGGTTAGGGTTAGGGTTAGGGTGAGGGTAAGGTTGCGGGTTAGGGTTACAGTGAGGGTGAGGATTAGGGTTAGGGCTAAGGATAGACTTAGGATTAGGGTAAGCTTGAGGGTGAGTGTCAGGATTAGGGTTAGGGTTCAGGTTAGGTTTATTGTTAGAATTAATGTTATTGTTAGGGTTAGGGTTAGAGTTATGGTAAGGGTGATGGTGAGGGTTAGGGTTAGGGTTAGTGTGAGGTTTTGTGTTAGGATTAGGATTAGGGTTAGTGTGAGGGTGAAGATTAGGGTAAGATTTATGGTTTGTTGGAGGGTTAGGTCGAGAATTAGGTTTAGGGTAAGTTTTAAGGTTAAGGTTATGGTGAGGTTTAGGTTGAGTTTTAGGGTTAGGGTTAGGGTTAGGGTTAGGATTATGGTGAGGGTTAGGGTTAGTGGTGGGGTGAGGGTTATGATGAGAGTTAGGTTTATGGTTGTGGTGAGGGTTAGGGTTAGGGTGAGGGTTAGGGATAGTGTTAGATTAAGGTTTAGGTTTAGGGTTAGGTTTGGGTGAGGGTAAGGTTGAGGGTTAGGGTTACAGTGAGGGTGAGGATTAGGGTTAGGGTGAAGTTTAGGGTTAGGATTAGGGTTAGCGTGTGGGTGAATGTTAGGATTAGGGTTAGGGTTAGGGTTAGGTTTATTGTTAGAATTAATTTTATTGTTAGAGTTAGGGTTAGAGTTATGGTGAGGGTGAGGGTGAGGGTGAGGGTTAGGGTTAGGGTTAGGGTGAGGTTTAGGGTTAGGGTTAGGATTACGGTTAGTGTGAGGGTGAGGATTAGGGTAAGATTTAGGGTTATTTGGAGGGTTAGGTCGAGAGTTAGGGTTAGGGTAAGTTTTAGGGTTAAGGTTAGGGTGAGGGTTAGGTTGTGGTTTAGGGTTATGGTTAGGGTTAGGGTTAGGATTATGGTGAGGGTGAGGGTTAGGGTGAGGGTTAGGATGAGGGTTAGGGTTAGGATTAGGGTTAGGGTGAGGTTTAGAGTTAGCAGTAGGGTTAGGGTTTGGGTTAGGTTTAGGTTTAGGGTTTGGATTACTGTTATTGTTAGGGTGAGGGTTAGATTTATGGTGAGGGTGAGGGTGAGTGTTAGGGTTAGGGTGAGGTTTAGGGTTAGATTTAGGTTTGGTTGGAGGATTAGGTCGAGGGTTAGGGTTAGGGTAAGTGTTAGGGTTCAGGTTCTGTTGAGGGTTAGGTTGAGGTTTAGGGTTATGTTTATGGTTAGGATTTGGGTTAAGTTGAGGGTGAGTGTGAGCATTAGGTTTAGGGTTAGGCTTAGGCTTAGGGTTCAGCTGAGGGTGAGGCTGGGGGTGAGGATTAGGGTTAAGGTGATGGTTAGGGTTAGGGTTAGTGTGAGGGTTAGTGTTAGGGTTAGGGTTAGAATTAGGGTTAGGGTTAGAATTAGGGTTAGGGTGAGGGTTAGGGTGGGGGTGACGGTAATGGTAAAGGTGAGAGTTAGGCTGAGGGTGAGGGTTACGTTAAGCGTGAGGGTTAGGGTTAGGGTTAGGAGTAGGATTAGGGTTTTTGTTAGGGTGAGTGTGAGGGTTAGGGTTAGGGTTAGGTATAGGCTTAGTGTTAGGCTGAGGTTGAGAGTGAGGGTTAAGGTTAGGGTGAGGTTTAGGTTTCGGGTTAGGTTTAGTGTTAGGCTTACGATTAGGCTGATGGTGAAGGTTGTGGGTTATGGTTAGTGTGAGGGTTAGGGTTATGGAGAGGGTTAGGATGAGGGCTAGGGTTAGGATTAGGGTTAGGTTGAGGGTGAGTGTATGTGTTAGGTTTAGGTTTAGGGTTAGGCTTAGGGTTAGGCTGAGAGTGAGGTTGAGGGTGAGGGCTAGGGTGAGGGTGAGGTTTATTATTAGGGTTAGGGTGAGGTTTATCGTTAGAGTAAGGGTGAGAGTTAGGGTTCGGTTTAAGTTTAGGGTTAGGTTGAGTGTTAGTGTAAGGGTATGGTGAGGGTGAGGGTTAGGTTTAGGTTGAGGGTTAGGGTTCGGATTAGGGTTAGGGTGAGGGTGAGGGTGAAGGTTAGGTTTAGTGTTAGGGTGAGGGTTAGGTGGAGGGTTAGGGTTAGGGTTAGGGTTAGTGTGAGGTTTAGGGTTAGGATTAGGGTTATGATGAGGGTGAGGGTGAAGTTTAGGGTTAGAGTTAGGGTTAGGGTGAGGCTGAGGTTGTTGGTTAGGGTTAGGGTTAGTGTTAGATTTAGGGTTAGGTTGAGGGTGAGGTGTAAGCTTAGGGTTAGGATTAGTTTTAGGGTAAGGTTTAGGGTGATTGTGAGCATTAGGGTTAGTTTTAGGCTTAGGGTTAGGCTGAGAATGAGGGTGAGGGTGAAGGTTAGGGTTAGGGTGAGGGCTAGGGTTAGGTTTAGGTTGAGAGTTAGTGTTAGGGTTTGGGTGAGTGTTAAGGTTAGGTTTAGGGTGAGAGTAACGATGTGGATTAGGGTTATGATTAGGGTTAGGGTGAGGTCTAGGGTGAGGGTGAGGGTTAGGGTTAGTGTTACATTAAGGTTTAAGTTTTGGGTTAGGGTTTGGGTGAGGGTTAGGTTGAGGCTTAGGGTTACAGTGAGGGTGAGGATTAGGTTTAGGGTGAGGGTTAGTGTTAGGATTAGGGTTAGCATGAGGGTGAGTGTTAGGATTAAGGTTAGGGTTAGGGTTATGGTTAGGTTTAGGGTTAGGATTAATGTTATTGTTAGGGTTGGGGTTAGAGTTATGATGAGGGTGAGGGTGAGGTGAGGGTTCGGGTTAGAGTTAGAGTTAGGGTGAGGTTTAGGGTTAGGTTTAGGGTGAGGGTGAGGTTTAGGGTTATATTTAGGGTTAGTTGGAGGGTTAGGTCGAGGGTTAGGGTTCGGGTTACTTTTAGAGTTAAGGATATGGTGAGGTTTAGGTTGAGGTTTAGGGTTATGGTTATGGTTAGGTTTAGGATTAGAGTGAGGGTGAGTGTGAGCGTTAGGTTTAGGCTTAGTCTTAGGCTTAGGGTTAGGCTGAGGCTGGGGGTGGGGGTGAGGATTAGGTTTAGGGTGATGGTTAAGGATTGGGTTAGGGTGAGGGTTAGGATGAGGGTTAGGATTAGGATTAGTTTTAGGGTGAGGGTTAGGGTGAGGTTGAGTGTTAGGGTTAGGGTGATGGTTAGTTTTACGGATAGGGTGAGGGTTAGGATGAGGTTTAGGGTTACGGAGAGGGTTAGGGTGGGGATTGTGGTAAGGGTAAAGTTGAGGTTTAGGCTGAGGGTGAGGGTTAAGATAAGGGAGAGTGTTAGGGTTAGGTTTAGGTTTAGGGTAAGGGTTAGGGTTTGGTTTAGAATGAGGGTTAGTTTGAGCATTAGTGTTAGGGTTAGTGTGAGGATTAGGGTGAGGATGAGGGTTAGGGTTAGTGTTAAGTTGAGAGTAAGTGTAAGGGTGAGGGATAGGGTTCGAGTGAGGTTTTTGGTTAAGGTGAGGCTGAGGGTTAATGTTAGGGTTATTGTTAGGGTTAAGGTTAGGTTTACCGTTACGGGGAGTGTTAGGGTTGGGGTTAGGGTGAGGTTTAGGCTTAGAGTTAGGGTGAGGGTTAGGATGAGGATTAGGGTTAGGGTTAGGGTGAGGTTTAGGGTTAGGGTTAGGATTAGGGTTAAGGTGAGTTTGAGGTTTATGGTTAGATTTAGGTTTAGTTGGAGGGTTAGGTTGAGGTTTAGGGTTAGTTTTAGTGTTAAGGTGAGTTTTATGTTTTGGGTTAGGGTTAGAGTTAGGGTTAGGGTGAGGGTGAGGTTTAGGGTTAGAGTTAGTGTTAGGGTGAGGTTTAGGTTGAGGTTTATGGTAAGGGTTAGGTTTAGGGTTATGATTAGGGTGAAAGTTAGGGTGAGGGTTAGGGTTAGGGTTAGGGATAGCATTAAGGTGAGAGTGAGGGTGAGTGTGTGTGTTAGGTTTATTTTTCTGGTTAGGCTTAGGGTTATGCTGAGGGTGAGGTTGAGGGTGAGAGTTAGGTTTAGGGGGAGGGTTAGGATGAGGGTTAGGGTTAGGATTAGGGTTAGGGTAAGGGCTAGGGTGAGTGTGAGGGTGAGGTTTAAGGTTATGGTTATTGTTAGGGTTAGGGAGAGGTTGAGGTTTAGGGTTCGATTTAGGGTTAGGGTGAGGCTGAAGGTGAGGGTTAGGGTTAGAGTTAGGATTAGGATTAGGGTAAGGGTTAGGGTGAGTGTGAGGGTTATTGTTAGGCTTAGGTTAGGCTGAGGCTGAGGGTGAGGGTGAGGGTTAGGGTTAGGTGGAGGGTTAGGGATAGGGTTAGGCGAGAGTTAATGTTCGGTTATGTTTAGGGTTAGGGGGAGGTTTAGGGTTATGGCAAGCGTGAGGTTTAGGGTTAGGTTGAGGTTTAGGGTTAGCGTTAGCGTTAGGGTGAGGGTTAAGGTTAGGGTTACAGTGAGGGATAGGTTGAGGGTGATTGTTAGGGTTAGTGTTAGATTAAGGTTTAGGGTTAGGGTTAGGGTTAAGGTGAAGGTTAGGTTGAAGGTTAGGGTTACAGTGAGGGTGAGGATTAGGGTTAGGATGAGGGTTAGGATTGGGATTAGGATTAGGGTGAGGGTGAGTGTTAGGATTATGGTTAGGGTTAAGGTTAGGTTTAGAGTTAGGATTAGTGTTATTGTTAGGGTTAGGGTTAGAGTTATGGTGAGGGTGAGGTTGAGGGTGAGGGTTAGGGTTTGGGTTAGGGTGAGGTTGAGGGTTAGGGTTAGGAATAGGGTTAGGGTGAGGTTGAGGTTGAGGATTAGGGTTAGATTTAGGGTTAGTTGGAGGATTAGTTCGAGGGTTAGAGTTAGGGTTATTTTTAGGGTTAAGTTTAGGGTGAGGGTTATGTTGAGGTTTAGGGTTATGGTTAGGGTTAGGGTTAGGATTAGGGTGAAGTTGAGGGTGAGTGTGAGGGTTCAGCTTAGGCTTAGGCTTAGGGTTAGGCTGAGGGCGAGAGTGGGGGTGAAGATAAGGTTTAGGGTGATGGTTAGGGATAGGGATAGGGTGAGTGTTAGGATGAGGGTTAGCTTTAGGATTAGGGTTAGGGTGAGGGCTAGGGTGAGGATGAGGTTTAGGGTTAGGGTTAGGGTATGGTTTAGAGTTAGGTTTTGGGTTAGGGTAAGGTTTAGGGTGAGGGTTAGATTGATGATTAGGTTTAGGGTTAGGGTATGTGTGAGGTATAGGGTGAGGATGAGGGTTAGGGTTAGGGTGAGACTGAGGGTTAGAATTAGGTTTAGGGTGAAGGCTAGGGTCAGGGTGAGGGTTAGAGTTAGGTTTAGCATTAGGGTGAGGTTTAGGATTAGGGTGAGGGTTAGGGTTATTGGGAGATTTAGTGTTAGGGTTAGGGTTAGTGTTAGGTTGAGGGTAAGTGTTAGGGTGAGGGTTAATGTTAGGGTGAGGGCTATGGTTAGGGTGAGGGTTAGTATTAGGTTAGGGTTACTGTCATGGTTAGGGTTATGGTTACCGTTACTGTGAGGGTGAGGGTTAGGGTTAGGGTTAGGGTGAGGTTTAGTGTTAGGGTTAGGGTTAGAGTTAGGGTTAGGGTGAGGGTGAGGTTTAGGGTTAGAGTTAGGCTAAGGGTGAGGCTGAGGTTGAGGGTTAAGTTTAGGGTTAGTGTTAGATTTAGGGTTTGGGTGAGGGTTGGAGTGAGGGTGAGAGTGAGGGTGAGGGTTAGGCTTAGGGTTAGGATTAGGATTAGTGTAATGGTTCGGGTGAGTGTGAGGGTTAGGGTTAGGGTTACCCTTAGGCTTAGGGTTAGTCTGAGAGTGAGGGTGAGTGTGAAGGTTAGGGTTAAGGTGAGGGTTAGGTTTAGGGTTAGGTTGAGATTTAGGGTTCGGCTAGGTTTATGGTTAGGGTGAGGTTTAGGGTTAGGATTAGGGTTAGGGTGAGGGCTAGGGTGATGGTGAGGATTAGAGTTAGTGTTAGGGTAAGGTTTAGGGTTAGGGTTAGGGTTTCGGTTAGGGTTAGGTTGCCGGTTAGTGTAAGAGTGAGGCTGAGGGTTAGGGTTAGGTTTAGGATTTGGGTTAGGGTGAGGGTGAGTTTTAAGTTTAGGTTTAGGGTTAGGTCGAGGGTTAGTGTTAGGTTCAGTGTTAGGTTTAAGGTTAGGGTGAGGGTTAGGTTGAGGTTTAGAGTTAGGCTTAGGCTTAGGGTTAGGCTGAGGGTGAGGTTGGGGGTGAGGATTAGGGTTAGGGTGATGGTTAGGGTTAGGGTTAGGGTAAGGGTTAGGATGAGGAAAAGGTTTAGGATTAGGTTTACTGTGAGGGCTATGGTGAGGATGAGGGTTAGAGTAAGGGTTAGGCTTAGGCTTAGGTTTAGGTTGAGCCTGAGTTTGAGGGTTCGGTTTAGGATTAGGGTGAGGTTTACTGTTAGGGACACGGTTAGAGTTAGGGATAGGGTGAAAGTGAGGTTTAGGGTTAGAGTTAGGGTAAGGTTGAGGCTGAGGTTGAGGGTTAGGTTTAGGGTTATTCTTAGAGTTAGGGTTAGGGTGAGTGTTAGAGTGAGGGTGAGGGTGTGGGTGAGGTTTAGGGTTAGAGTTTTGGTTAGGTTGAGGCTGAGGTTGAGGGTTAGGGTTAGGGTTAGTGTTAGAGTTAGGGTTACGGTGAGGGTTAGTGTGAGGGTGAGGGTTACGCTTAGTGTTAGGATTAGGATTCGAGTAAGGGTTAGGGTGAGTGTGAGGGTTGCGTTAGGGTTAGGCATAGGCTTAGGGTTAGGCTGAGAGTGAGGGTGAGGGTGAGGGTGAGGGTTAGGGTTAGGGTGAGGGTTAGGGTTAGGGTTAGGGTGAGAGTTAGGGTTCGGGTTAAGTTTAGGGTTACTGTGAGGGTTAGGGTAACGGTTACAGTGAGGGTGAGGGTTAGGGTTAGGTGGAGTGTTAGGGTTAGGTTTAGGGTTAGGTTGAAGGTGAGGATGAGTGTTATGGTTAGTGTTAGGGTGAGGGTTAGGATGAGGGTTAGGTTTAGCATTAGGTTTAGGGTGAGGGCTAGGGTGAGGGTGAGGTTTAGGGTTTGGGTTAGGCTGAGGTTTAGGGTTAGGTTTAGGGTTGGGGTTAGGATGAGGGTGAGGTTTAGGGTTAGAGTTAGGGTTAGGTTGAGGCTGAGTTTGAGGGTTAGGGTTAGGGTTAGTGTTAGAGTTAGGGTTACGGTGAGGGTTAGTGTGAGGGTGAGGGTTACGCTTAGTGTTAGGATTAGGATTCGAGTAAGGGTTAGGGTGAGTGTGAGGGTTAGGGTTAGGGCCAGGCTTAGGCTTAGGTTTAGGCTGAGCAAGAGGTTGAGGGTGAGTTTTAGGGTTAGGGTGATGGTTAAGATTACGTGTAGGGTGAGGGTTAGGATGAGGTTTAGGGTTAGGGTGACGGTTAGGGGGAGGATGTTGGTAAGGGTAAAGTTGAGGTTTAGGCTGAGGGTGAGGGTTAAGATAAGGGTGAGTGTGAGGGTTAGGTTTAGGGTTAGGTTTAGGGTTAGGCTGAGGGTTAGATTGAGGATTAGGGTTAGGGTTAGTGTGAGGTTTAGGGTGAGGATGAGGGTTAGGGTTAGGGTGAGGGTGAGAGTTAGTGTTAGGTCAGTGTTACCGTAAGGTTTAAGGTGTGGGTAAGGGTTAGCCTTAGTGTTAGGATTAGGTTTAGGGTAAGGGTTAGGGTGAGTGTGAGGTTAGGTTTAGGTTTAGGCTTAGGATTAAGGATAGGCTGAGGCTGAGGGTGAGTGTGAGTGTTAGTGTTAGGGTTAGAGTTTGGGGTAGGGTTAGGGTGAGAGTTAGGGTTCAGGTTATGTTTAAGGTTATGATGAGGGTTAGGGTTAGGATTATGGTGAGCGTGAGGTTAGGGTTAGGTTGAGGGTTAGGGTTAGGCTTAAGATTAGGGTGAAGGTTAGGGTTAGGGTTAGGGTGAGGTTTAGGATGAGGATTAGGGTCAGAATTAGGGTTAGGGTGAGGGCTAGGGTGAGGGTGAGGGTTAGGGTTAGTGTTTGGGTGAGATTTAGGTTTAGGGTTAGGGTTAGGGTTACGGTGAGGGTTAGGATAAGGGTTAGGTTTAGAGTGAGGGTGAGGTTTAGGGTGAGCGTTAGGGTTAGGATTAGTGTTAAGGTGATGGTGAGTTTAGGATTAGATTTAGGGTTGGGGGAGGGTTAGGTCGAGGGTTAGGGTTAGGATTAGTGTTAGTGTTAAGGTTAGGGTGAGGGTTAGGTTGATGTTTAGCGTTAGGGTTTAGGTTAGGATTAGGATTAGGGTTATGGTGATGGTATGTGAGAATTAGGGTTTCGGGTTAGGCTTAGGGTTAGGGTTATGCTGAGGGTGAGGTTGGGGGTGAGGATTAGGGTTAGGTGATTGTTAGGGTTAGGGTTAGGGGAGGGTTAGTATGAGGGATCGGGTTAGGATTAGGGTTAGGTTGAGGGCTAGGGTGAGGATGAGGGTTAGAATGAGCGTTAGGCTTAGGCTTAGGGTTAGGCTGAGCATGAGGTTGACGGTGAGGGTTAGGGTTAGGGTGATGGTTAGGTTTAAGTTTAAGTTGAGGTTTAGGATGAGGTTTAGGGTTAGGGTGACGGTTAGGGTGAGGATGATGGTACGGGTAAAGGTGAGTTTTAGGCTGAGGTTGAGGGTTAAGATAAGGGTGAGAGTGAGGGTTAGAATTAGGGTTAGGGTGAGGGCTAGGGTGAGGGTGAGGGTTAGAGTTAAGGTTAGGGTTATTGTTAGGGTTAGGTTATGGTTACTGTGATGGTGAGGGATAGGGTTAGGGTTAGGGTGAGTTTTAGTGTTAGGGTTAGTGTTAGAGTTAGGGTAAGGTTGAGGGTTACATTTAGGGTTAGTGCTAGAGTTAGGGTTACGGTGAGGGTTAGGGTGAGGGTGAGGTTTAGAATAAGGGTTAGGATTAGGATTAGTGTAAGGGTTCGGATGAGTGTGAAGGTTAGGGTTAGGGTTAGGCTTAGGCTTAGGGTTAGGCTGAGGGTGAGGATGAGGGTGAGGGTTAGGGTTAGGGTGACGGTTAGGGTTAGGGTTAGGGTGAGATTTAAGGTTCGGTTAAGTATGGTGTTAGGGTGAGGGTGAGGGTTAGGATTAGGGTGACGGTGAGGGCTAGGGTGAGTGTGAGGTTTAGTGTTAGGGTGAGGGTGAGGTTTAGGGTTAGGGATAGGGTTAGGTTTAGGATGAGGCTGAGGTTTAGTGTTAGAGTTAGGGTTAGGGTGAGGCTGAGGATGAGGGTTAGGGTTAGGGATAATCTTAGAGTTAGGGTTATGGTGAGGGTTAGGGTGAGGGTGAGGGTAAGGCTTAGTGTTAGGATTAGATATAGGGAACGGGTTAAGGTGAGTGTGAGGGTTACTTTAGGGTTAGGCTTAGGTTTAGGCTTACTGTGAGGGTGAGGGTGATCGTTAGGGTTAGGGTGAGAGTTAGGGGTAGGGTTGGGGTGAGATTTAGGGTTCGGGTAAGTTTAGGGTTAGGATGAGGGTTAGGGTTAGGGTTACAGTGTGGGTTAGGGTTATGGTTAGGGTGAGGTTTAGGATGAGGATTAGGGTTAGTATTAGGGTTACGGTGAGAGCTAGGGTGAGGGTGAGAGTTAGGGTTAGGGTTAGGGTGAGTTTTAGGGTTAGGGTTAGGGTGAGGTTTAGGATGAGGGTTAGGGTTACGGTGAGGGTGAGAATTAGGGTTAGGTTGAGGGTTAGTTTTAGGTTTAGGGTTAAAGTGAGGGTGAGGGTTATTGTTAGCGTTAGGGGTAGGGTTATGGTTATGGTGAGGGTGAGGTTTAGGGTTAGGTTTAGGGTGAGGTTTAGTGTTAGGGTTGGGGTTAGAGTTAGGATTAGGTTGAGGTTGAGGTTTAGGTTCAGAGTTAGGGTAAGGGTGAGGCTGAGGTTGGGGGTTGGGTTTAGGTTTAGTGTTAGAATTAGGGTTAGGGTGAGGATTAGGGTGAGGGTGAGGGTGAGGGTGAGGTTTAGGCTTAGGGTTAGGATTAGGATTAGGGTAAGGGTTAGGGTGAGTCTTAGGGTTAGGGTTAGGCTTAGGCTTAGGGTTAGGTTGAGAATGAGGGTGAGTTTGAGGTTAAGGGTTAAGTTGAGGGTTATGGTTAGAGTTAGGGTGAGAATTAGGGTTCGGTTAAGTTTTGGGTTACGGTGAAGGTTTGTGTTAGAATTAGAGTTAGGGTGAGGGCTATGGTGAGGGTGAGGGTTAGGGTTAGTTTTACGTAAGGTTTAGGGTTAGGGTTAGGGCTTGGGTTATGGTTAGGATGAGGGTTATGTTTAAGATTATGGTTAGGGTGAGTGTGAGTGTTAGAATTAGGGTTAGGGTTAGGGTTGCGTTTAGGGTTAGGATTAGTGTTATTACGGTTAGGGTTAGAGGTATCGTGAGGGTGAGGGTGAGTGTGAGGGTGTGGGTTAAGGTTAGGGTTAGGATTAGGTTTAGGGTTAGGATTAGAGTTAGGGTGAGCATGAGGTTTAGGGTTAGATTTAGGGTTAGTTGGAGGGTTAGGTCGAGCGTTAATGTTAGGTTTAGTGTTAGGTTTAAGGTTAAGGTGAGGTTTAGGTTGATGTTCAGGATTAGGGTTAGGATTAGGGTTAGGATTAGGGTGAGGGTGAGGGTGAGTGTGAGGGTTAGGTTTAGGGTTAGGCTTAGGCGTAGGGTTAGGCTGAGGGTGAGGGTGGAGGTGAGGATTAGGGTTAGGTTGATGGTTAGGGTTAGGGTTAAGGTGAGGTTTAGGATGGGGGTTAGGGTTAGGATTAGGGTTAGGGTGAGGGCTAGGGTGAGTGTGAGGGTTAGAGTAAGGGTTAGGCTAGGCTTAGGGTTAGGCTGAGCATGAGGTTGAGGGTGAGGCTTAGGGTTAGGGATAGGGTGAGTTTTAGTGTTAGGGTTATGGTTAGGGTTAGGATTAGGGTGAGGGTGAGGTTTAGGAGTAGGTTTAGGGTCAGGGTGAGGGGTAGGGTTAGGGTGAGTGTTAGGGTAGTGTTGAGTGTAAGGGTAAAGGTGAGGGTTAGGCTGAGGATGAGGGTTATGGTAAGGGTGAGAGTTAGGTTTAGGGTGAGGGTTAGGGTTAGGGTTAGGGTGAGAGTGAGGGTTAGATTGAGGATTAGTGTTAGGGTTAGTGTGAGGTTTAGGGTGAGGATGAGGGTTAGGGTTAGGGTGATTGCTAGGGTGAGGGTGAGGTTGAGGGTTAGATTGAGGATTTGTGTTAGGGTTAGTGTGAGTTTTAGGGTGAGATGAGGTTTATTTTTAGGGTTTGGGTTAGGTTTAGGGTTAGGGTTAGGTTTAGGGTTAGGGTTACGGTGAGGGTTAGGGTTACTGTTAGGTTTAGGGTTTGGCTTTGTTTTAGGCTGAGGGTGAGGGTGGGGGTGAGGATTAGGGTTAGTGTTAGGGTTAGGGTTATTGTTAGTGTTATGGATAGGGTTAAGTTTGCGGTGTGGGTGAGGCTGAGAGTGAGGTTTATGGTTAGGGTTAGGGTTAGAGTTAGTGTTATTGTTAGGTTTAGCGTTAGAGTTACTTTGAGGTTTTGGGTGAGGGTGAGGGTTAGGATTAGGGTGAGGTTTAGGGTTAGGGATAGGATTAGGATGAGGGTGAGGTTTAGGGTTAGAGTTAGGGTTAGGGGGACAGTTAGGATGAGGTTCAGGGTTACGGTTAGGGTTAGGTTTAGGGTGAGCGGGAGGTTTAGGTTGAGGTTTAGGGATAGGGTTAGCTTTAGGATTAGGATTAGAGAGATGTTGAGTGTGAGAGTTATGATGAGGGTTAGGTTTAGCCTTAGGGTTAGGCTGAGGGTGAGGGAGATTTTGAGGGTTAGGGTTAGGGCTAGGGTTAGGGTTATGGGGAGGGTTTGGATGAGTGTTAGGGTTAGGATTAGGGTTAGGGTGAGGGCTAGGGTGAGGGTGAGTTTTAAGGTTAGGGTTAGGGTGAGGTTTAGCCTTAGGTTTAGGGTTAGGGTTAGGGTGAGGTTGAGGTTTAGGTTTAGAGTTAGGGTTAGGGTGAAGCTGAGGGTGAGGGTTAGGGTTAGGGTTAGTGTTAGAGTTAGGGTTAGTGTGAGGGTTAGGGTGTGGGTGAGGGTTAGGCTTAGTGAAAGTATTAGGATTAGGGTAAGGGTTAGGGTGTGTGTGAGGGTTAGGTTTAGGATGAGGTTTAGGTTCAGGGTTAGGGTTAGAGTTAGGTTTAGGGTGAGGGTGAGGTTAAGGGTTAGAGTTAGGTTTAGGGTTAGGGTTAGGGTGAAGGTGAGGGTTAGGGTTAGGGTTAGGCTTAGCTTTAGGCTTAGGAGTAGGCTTTGGCTGAGCATGAGGGTGAGGGTTATGGTTAGGGTTAGGGTGAGGGTTAGGGTTAGGGTTATTGTGAAGGTTATGATGAGGTTTAGGGTTAGGATTAGGGTTAGGGTGAGGGGTAGGTTGAGGCTGAATGTGAGTGTTGGGGTTAGGGATAGGTTTAGGTTTATGATTAGGGTTAGGGTGAGGGTGAGTGTGAGGTTTAGGGTTAGGGTTAGGGTTTGGCTTAGGGTTAGGGTGAGGGTTAGGGTTAGGGTATGGGTTAGGGTGAGGGTGAGGCTGAGTGTTAGGGTTAGGTTTAGGGTTAGGGTTAGGGTTAGGGTTAGAGTTACAGTGAGGGCTATTGTTAGGGTTAGGGTTAGGGTTAGGGTTAGGGTTAGGGTTAGGGTTAGGGTTAGAGTTAAAATGAGGGTTATGATTATGGTTATGGTTAGGTTTAGGTTTAGGGTTAGGGTGGGGTTTAGGGTTAGGGTTTGGTTTAAGTTGAGGCTGAGGCTGAGGATTAGGGTTAGGTTTAGGGTTAGGGTTTGGGTTAGGTTTAGGGTTAGGGTTAGGTTTAGGTTTAGGGTTAGAGGGTTAGGTTTAGGTTTAGGGGTAGGTAGAGGGTGAGTGTGAGGGTTAGGTTTAGGGTTAGGTTTAGGATTAGGTTTAGGGTGAGGGTTAGGGTTAGGTTTTGGGGTAGGGTGAGGGTGAGGCTGAGGATTAGGGTTAGGTTTAGTGTTAGTGTTAGGGTTAGGGTTAGAGTTACAGTGAAGGTTATGGTTAGGTTTAGGGTTAGGTTTAGGGTTAGGCTGAGGGTGAGTTTGGGAGTGTGTATTAGGGTTAGGGTTATTGTTTGTGGTATGGTGAGCGTTAAGTTATTGGTGAGGGTGAGGCTGAGGGTGAGGGTTATGGTTAGGGTTAGGGTTAGGACTAGTGTTATTGTTAGGGTTAGGTTTAGAGTTACGGTGAGGTTGAGGATGGGGGTGAGGGTTACGGTTAGGGTGAGGTTTAGGGAGAGGTTTAGCGTTAGGGTTAGGGTTAGGATGAGGGTCAGTGTGACGTTTATGGTTAGAGTTAGCGTTAAGGGGAGAGTTAGGGTGAGGTTTAGGGTTAGGGTTAGTGTTAGGGTAGGGTGAGAGTGAAGTTTAGTTTGAGGTTTCTGGATAGGGCTAGGTTTAGGATTAGGGTTAGGGTGAGGGTGAATGTGGGGCTGAGCATTAGGGTTGGGGTTAGAGTTAGTGTTATTGTTAGGGTTAGGGTTAGAGTTACGGTGAGGGTGAGGGTGCGGGTGAGGTTTAAATTTAGGGTTAGGATGGGGTTTAGTGTTAGGGTTAGGGTTAGGATGAGGGTGAGGTTTAGGGTTAGATATATGGTTAGGGGGAGGGTAGGGGGAGGGTGAATGTGAGGGTTAGGGTTAGGGTTACGTTTAGGCTTAGGGTTAGGCTGAGGGTTAGGGTAAGTGTGAGCATTAGGGTGAGAGTTAGGATTCGGGTTAAATTTATGGTTAGGGTGAGGGATAGGGTTAGGTTTAGGGGGAGGGTGAGAGTTAGGCTTAGGGTTAGGGTTAGGGTTAGGGTTAGGGTTATTGTTAGTGTTATGGTTATGGTTAAGTTTGTGGTGAGGGTGAGGATGATGGTGAGGTTTATGGTCTTAGAGTTAGAGTTACTTTGAGTTTGAGGGTGAGGGTGAGTTTTAGGGTTAGAGTTAGGTTTAGGGGGACTGTTAGGGTGAGGTTAAGGGTTAGGGTTAGTGTTAGGTTTAGGGTGAGGGTGTGGTTTAGGTTGAGATTTAGGGATAGGGTTAAGTTTAGGATTAGGTTTACTGTTAGGGTGAATGTGAGGGTTAGGACGAAGGTTAGTGTTAGGCTGAGGGTGAGATTGATGGTGAGGGTTAGGTTTAGGGTGAGGGCTAGGGTTAGGGTTATGGGGAGGGTTTGCATGAGCTTTAAGGTTAGGATTAGGGTTAGGGTGAGTGCTAGGGTGAGTGTAAGGTTTAGGGTGAGGGTTAGGATGAGGGTTAGGGTTAGGATTAGGGTTAGGATTAGGGCTAGTGTGAGGGTTAGGTTGAGGGTTAGAGTTAGGGTTAGGGTGAGGGTGAGTGTGAGGCTTAGGGTGAGGATTAGGCTTAGGGTTAGGGTGAGGGATAAGTTATGGGATTGGGCTAGGGTGAGTTTGAGGATGAGGATTAGGGTTACGTTTAGGGTTAGGGTTATGTTTAGGTTTAAGTTTAGGTTTAGGGTTAGGGTTAGGGTGAGAGTGAGTGTAAGCCTTAGGTTGAGGGTTAAGCTTAGGCTTATAGTTAGGCTGAGGGTGAGGGTGGGGGTGAGGACTAGGGGTCGGGTGATTGTTCTGGTTAGGGTTAGTGTTATTGTTATGGTTATGTTTAGAATTACAGTGAGGGTGCAGGTGCGGGTGAGGGTTAGTGTTAGGGTGAGGTTTAGGTTTGGGTTATGGTTAGAGTTAGGTTTAGGGTGAGGGTGAGGTTTAGGGTTAGAATTACGGTTCGGGTGATGGTTAGGTTGAGGTTTAGGGTTAGTGTTAGTGTTAAGGTTAGGTTTACGGTGAGAGTTAGGGTTAGGATTAGAGTTAGGGTGAGGGTGAGTGTGTGTGTTAGGGTTAGGTTTAGGGTTAGGCTTAGGGTTAGGCTGAGGGTGAGGTTGAGGTGAGGGTTAGGATTAGGTTGAGGGTTAGGTTTAGGTTTAGGGTGAGGGTGAGGATGAGTGTTAGGCTTATGGTGAGGGTTAGGATGAGTGTTAGTTTTAGGATTAGGGTTAGGGTGAGGGCTATAGTGAGGGTGAGGTTTAGGGTTAGGGTTAGGATGAGTGTGAGGTTTAGGGTTAGATTTAGGGTTAGGGTGAGGCTGAGGATGAGGGTTAGGTTTAGTGTTAGTGTTAGATTAAGTGTTAGGGTGAGTGTGAGGGTTAGGCTAAGGGTTAGGGTAAGTGTTAGGGTGAGTCTGAGGGTTAGGGTTAGGCTTAGGTTTAGCCTTCGGTTTAGGCCGAGGGTGAGGATGAGGGTGAAGGTTAGCGTTAGGTTGAGGTTTAGGGTTAGGGTTAGGGTGAGATTTAGGGTTCAGCCTAAGTTTAGGGTTAGGGTGAGGGTTACGGTTAGTCTTACAGTGAGCATGAGAGTTAGGGTAAGTTTGAGGGTTAGGATTAGGGTTAGGTTTATTGTGACGGTTAGGGTTAGAGTTAGGGTGAGGGTTAGGATGAGGATTAGGGTTAGGATTAGGGTTAGGGTGCGGGATAGTGTGAGGTTGAGGGTTAGGATTAGTGTTATGGTGAGGATTAGGTTTAGGGTTAGGGTTAGGGTGAGGGTTAGGATGAGGGTTAGGGTTATGGTGACATGAGGGTTAGGGTTAGGGTTTAGGTTAGGGTTAGAATTAGTGTTAGGGTGAGGGTGAGTGTTAGGATTAAGGTTAGGGTTAGGGTTAGGTTTAGGTTTAGGGTTAGGATTAGTGTTAATTTTAGTGTTAGAGTTACAGTTAGGGTAAGGCTGAGGGTGAGGTTGAGGGTTAGGTTTGGGGTGACGTTTATGGTTATGGTTAGGATTATGGTTATGTTGAGGGTGAGGTTTAGGGTTAGATTTAGGGTAAGGGTGCGGGTTATGTGGAGGGTTAGGATTAGGGTTAGTGTGAGGGTTAAGGTTAGGGTGAGGGTTAGGTTGAGTTTTAGGGTTAGGGTTAGGTTTAGGGTTTGGATTTGGGTTAGGGTGAGGGTGAGTGTGAGGGTTACGGTTAGGTTTAGGCTTAGGCTGAGGGTTAGGGTGGGGTGAAGGATTAGGTTTAGGGTGATGGTTAGGATTAGGGTTAGTGTTGGATAGGGTGAGGGTGAGGATTAGGGTAAGGCTTAGGATTAGGCTTAGGGTTAGACTGAGTGTGAGGTTGAGTGTGAGGGTTAGGGTTAGGGTGATGTTTAGGTTTACGGTTAGGGTGAGGATTAGGATGAGTTTTAGGGTTACAGTAAGGGTTAGGGTGAGGATGACAGTAAGGGTTAAGGTGAGGTTGAGACTGAGTGTGAGGGTTAAGATAAAGGTGAGGGTTAGTGTTAGGATTAGGGTGGGGTTTAGGGTTAGTGTTAAGGATATGGTTAGGTGGAGGGGGAAGTTTAGGGCTAGATACAGGGTTAGGGGGAGGGTTAGGGGGAGGGTTAGGGTTAGGGTTTGTGTTAGGGTTAGGGTGAGGGTGAGAGTTAGTGTTAGGGTTAGGGTTAGGGTGAGGTTTAGTGTTAGGGTTAGGGTTTGGTTTAGAGTTATGGTGAGGGTGAGGGTGCGGGTGAGTGTGTGGGTTAAGGTTAGGTTTCAGGTAAGGCTTGCGGTTAGGCTTAGGGTTAGGCTGAGTGTGAGGGTGGGTTTGAGGGTTAGGGTTAGGTTGAGGTTTTCGGATAGGGTTATAGGGAGGGTTAGGATGAGGGTTAAGGTTAGGATTAGGGTTAGGGTGAGGGCTAGGGTGAAGGTGAGGTTTAGGGTTATTGTTAGGTTGAGGTTTAGGTTTAGGGTTAGGGTTAGGGTTAGGGTGACCATGGGGTTTAGGGTTAGAGTTAGGGTTAAGGCGAGGCGGAGGTTGAGGGTTAGGGTAAGTGTTAGGATTAGGATTAGGGTAAGGGTAGGGTGAGTGTGAGGGTTAGGTTTAGGGGGAGGGTTAGGGTTAGGGTTAAGTTGAAAGTTAGGGTTCAGGTAAAGTTTAGGGTTAGGGTGAGGGTTAGGGTAAGCTTTAAGTTGAGCGTGAGGATTAGGGTTAGGTTGAGGGTTAGGTTTAGGGTTAGGGTTAGGGTGAGGTTTAGGGTTAGGGTTAGGTTTAGGGTTAGGGTTAGGTTTAGGATGAGGGTGAGGGTGGGGTTGAGGATTAGGCTTAGGTTTTCGGTTAAAATTAGGGTTATTGTTAGTGTTATGGTTTGGGTTTAGTTTGTGGTGAGGGCGAGCCTGAGGTTGAGGGTTATGGTTATGGTTAGGTTTAGTCTTAGGGTTAGGCTGAGGCTGAGTATGGGGGTGAGGAATAGGTTTTGGGTGATGGTTAGGGTTAGGGTTAGGTTGAGGGTGAGGATGAGGCTTTGCGTTAGGATTAGGTTTAGGTTGAGGGCTAGGGTGAGGGTGAGGGTTAGGGTTAGGCTTAGGCTTAGGCTTAGGCTTAGGGTTAGGCTTAGGGTGAGGGTGAGTTTGAGGGTTTGGGTTAGGGTGATGGATAGGGTTAGGGTTAGGTTGAGTGTTAGCATGAGGGTTAGGGTTAGGGTGAGGGTTAGCCTGAATGTGACGGTAAGAATAAAGTTGAGGGTTAGGCTGAGGGTGAGTGTTCCCCTAAGGGTGAGGGTTAGGATTAGGTTGAGGTTTAGGGTAAGGATTAGGATGAGGGTTAGGGTGAGGCTGAGGGTTAATGTTAGGGTTTAGGTGGGGTTTAGGGTTTGGGTGAGAGTTAGGGTTACTGTGAGTGTTAGTGTTAGAGTTAGGGTTAGTGTTAGGGTGAGGGTAAGTGTTAGGGTGAGGGTTAGTGTTAGGGTGAGGGTTATATTTAGGGTGAGGGTTAGGGTTAGGTTTAGGGTGATTGTTAAGTTTAGAGTTAGGGTTACGTTGAGGGTGAGGGGTGAGAGTTAGGTTTAGGGTGAGGTTTAGGTTTAGGGTTAGGGTTAAAGTTACGGTGAGGGTGAGGGTGAGGTTTAGGGTTACAGTTAGGGTTCAAGTGAGGGTTAGGATGAGGGTTAGGGTTAGGGTTAGTTTTAGGTTTAGGGTTAGGGTGAGGTTTAGGGTTAGGGTTATGGTTAGGATTAGGGTTACGGTGAGGGTTAGGGTTATGGTTAGGATGAGGTTTAAGATGAGGGTTAGTTTTAGGATTATGGTTATGGTGAGGGCTAGGTTGAGGGTGAGGTTTAGGGTTAGGTTAAGGGTGAGGTTTAGGGTTAGGGTTAAATTTAGGGTCAGTATGAGTTTGAGGTTTAGTGTTAGAGATAGGGTTAGGGTGAGGGTTAGGGTGAGGGTTAGGGTTAGGGATAGTGTTACGGGTAGGTTGAGGGTTAGGGTGAGGTTGTGTGTTAGGGTTAGGGTTAGGATTCAGATTAGGGTTAGGGAGAGGGTGAGTGTGAGGGTTAGAGTTAGGGTTAGGGTTAGGCTTAGGGTTAGGCTGAGGGTGAGGGTGAGGGTGAGTGTTAGGTTTAGGGTGAGTGTTAAGGTTAGGGTTAGGCTTAGGGTTAGGGTTAGGGTGAGAATTAAGGTTCGGCTTTAGGGTTAGGGTGAGGGTTAGGTTGAGGCTGTATGTAAGGTTAAAGTTGAGGGTTACACTGAGGGTGAGGTTTTCGGTAAGGGGGAGGGTTAGGGTTAGGGTGAGGGATAGGGTACGGGTAAGGGTTAGAGTTAGGGTGAGGGTGAGGGTTAGATTGAGGATTAGGGTTAGGTTTAGTGTGAGGTTTTGGGTTTCGGTGAGGGGTAGGCTTAGTGTGACGGTCAGTGTTAGGGTGAGGGTAAGTGTTAGGTTGAGGTTGAGGGTTAGGGTGAGGGTTAGGATGAGAGTTCGGGTTAGGATGAGCGTGATGGTAAGAGTAAAGTTGAGGGTAAGGCTAAGGGTGAGAGTTACGGTAAGGGTGAGGGTTAGGGTTAGGGTGAGTGTTAGGGTAAGGGTTAGGGTTAGGGTTAGATTGGGGATTAGGGTTAGGGTTAGTGTGAGGTTTAGGGTGAGGATGAGGGTTAGGGTGAGGGTTAGGGTTAGAATTAGGATTAGGTTGAGGGCTAGGGTGAGGGTGAGGGTTAGGGTTAGGGTTAAGTTTATGGTGAGGTTTAGGGTGAGGGATAGGTTTAGGTTTAGGGTGAGGGTTAGGATTAGTGTGAGGGTTACGGTTAGGGTGAGAGTGAGGGTGAGGCTAAGTAACGGTTATGGTGAGGATTAGGGTGAGGGTTAGGGTTAGGGTTAGGATTAGGGATAGGGTTAGGGATCGGCTGAGGTAGAGGGTGAGGGTGAGGGTGAGGTTTAGGGTTAGGGATATGTTTAGGGTGAGGGTGAAGGTTAGGGTGAAGGTGAGGGTGAGGATGAGGTTCTTGGTTAGGTAATGGTTAGGGATAGGGTGAGGATTAGTTGAGGGTTAGGGTAAGGGTGAGCTTGAGGTTTAGGGTGTGGGTGAGCATTAGGGTTAGGGTGAGGGTTCGGGTGAGGTAGAAGGTTAGGGTTAGGGTTAGGTGAGTGTTAGTTTTAGTGTTAGGGTTAGGGAGAGGGTTAGGGTTAGGCTTAGCGTGAGGGTGACGGTGAGCGTGACGGTTAGGGTTAGAGTTACGGTGAGGATTCGGTTAAGTGTGAGGTTTAGGGTGAGGATGAGGGTAAGTGTTAGGATGAGGGTTAGGGTGAGGGTTAGGGTGAGGGTTAGGGTTAGGGTTATGCTTAGGGTTAGGGTTAGGGTGAGGCTGAGGGTTAGGGTTATGATTAGGGTGAGGGTTAGGGTGAGGGTTAGGGTGAGGGTTAAGGTGAGGGTGAGGGTGAGGGTTAGGGTTGTTAAAAGGGTTAAGGTCAGATTTAGGGTGACAGTGAGGTTTTGGGTGAGGGTTAGGTTGAGGGTTAGAGTTAGCGTTAAGGTGAGGGTTAGGGTAAGGGGTAGGGTTACGGTAGGGTGAGGGTTAGGTTTATTGTGAGAGTTAGGTTTAGGGTTAGGGTTAGGATTAGTGTGAGGGTAAGAATTAGCTGACTGTTAGGGTGAGGGTGAGGTTTAGGGTTAGGAATAGTGATAGGATTAGTGTAAAGCTGAGGGTGATGGTGAGGTTTAGGGTTAGTGTTAGGGTGAGGGCTTGGGTGAGCGTTAGGTTAAGGTTGAGGGTTAGGGTGAGAGTGATGGTAAGGGTAAAGGTGAGGGTTAGGCTCAGGGTGAGGGTTAAGATAAGGGTGAGGGTTAGGGTTAAGGTGAGCGTTAGGTTAAGGGTTAGGGTTACGGTTAGGGTGAGGGTTAGATTGAGGATTAGGATTAGGGTTAGTGTGAGGTTTAGGGTGAGGTTGAGGGTTAGGTTTAGGTTGAGGTTTAGGGTTAAAATTAGGGTTAGGGTGAGGGCTAGGGTGAGGGTGAGGTTTAGGTAAGGGTTAGGGTTAAGTTTAGGGTGAGGTTTAGGTTTACTGTGAGAGTTGGGGTTAGTGTGAGGGTTAGTGTTAGGGTGAGGGGAAGTGTTAGGGTGGGGATTTGGGTTAGGGTGAGGTTTATGTTTAGTTTGAAGGTTAGGTTTAGGGTTTGGGTGAGGGCTAGGGTGAAGGTGAGTTTTAGGGTTATGTTTAGGGTGAGGTATAGGGTTAGGGTTAAGTTTAGGGTTAGGGTTAAGGTGAGGGTGAGGTTTAGGTTTAGAGTTAGGTTTAGGGTGAGGATTAGGGTTAGGGTTAGTGTTAGGTTTAGGGTTAGGGTGAGGGTTAGGGTTAGGGTGAGGGTTAGGGTTAGGGCTGAGATTAGGAAAAGTGTTTTTGTGAGGGTGAGTGTGAGTTTGAGTGTTAGGGTTAGTGTTAGGCTTAGGTTTACGCTGAGGTTGAGGGTGAGGATTAAGGTGAGGGTGACGGTGAGGTTGAGGGTTAGAGTTAGGGTTAGTGTGAGGGTTAGTGTTAGGGTTGGTGTTAGGGTTAGTGTTAGGGTGAGGGTTAGGTTTAGGGTTAGTGTTAGTTTTAGGGTTAGGGTGAGGGTTAGGTTTAGGGAGAGTGTTAGGTTTAGGATTAGGGTTAGGGTGAGTGTGAGTGTGAGGGTTAGGGTTAGGGTTAGGTTTAGGCTTAGGGTTAGGCTGAGGTAGAGTGTAAGTGTGAGAGTTAGGTTGAGGGTTAGGGTTAGGGTTAGGTTTAGAGTTAGCCTTAAGGTGAGGTTTAGTGTTAGGGTTAGGGTTAGGGTCCGTGTTAGGGTTAGGCTTAGCGTGAGGTTTACGGTGAGGGTGACGGTTAGGTTTAGAGTTATAGTGAGGATTCGGTTAAGTGTGAGGTTTAGGGTGAGGATGAGGTTAAGTGTTAGGATGAGGGTTAGGGTGAGGGTGAGGGTTAGGGTTAAGGTTTGGTTAGGATGAGGGTTAGGGTTAGGGTTATGCTTAGGGTTAGGATGAGGGTTAGGCTGAGGGTTAGGGTTATGATTAGGTTGAGGGTTAGGGTGAGGGTGAGGGTTAGGGTTGTTATAAGGGTTAAGGTCAGAATTAGGGTGACGGTGAGATTTTGGGTGAGGGTTAGGTGGAGGGTTAGAGTTCGGGGTAAGGTGAGGGTTAGGGTAAGGAATAGGGTTACGGTTAGGGTGACGGTTAGGTTTAGTGTGAGAGTTAGGTTTAGGGTTAGGGTTAGGATTAGTTTGAGAGTAAGAATTAGCTGACTGTTCGGGTGAGGGTGAGGTTTAGGCTTAGGAATAGTGACAGGATTAGTGTAAATCTGAGGGTGAGGGTGAGGTTTAGGGTTAGGGTTAGGGTGAGGGCTTGGGTCAGGGTTAGGGTAAGGTTGCAGGTTAGGGTGAGAGTGATGGTTAGGGTAAAGTTGAGGGTTAGGCTGAGGGTGAGGGTTAAGATAAAGGTGAGGGTTAGGGTTAGGGTGAGGGTTAGGTTAAGGGTTCGGGTTACGGTTAGGGTGAGTGTTAGTTTGAGGATTAGGGTTAGGGTTAGTGTGAGGTTTAGTGTGAGGTTGAGAGTTAGGGTTAGGGTTAGGGTTAAGGTTAGAATTAGGGTTAGGGTGAGGAGTAGGATGAGGGTGAGGTTTAGGTTAGGGTTAGGGTTAAGGTTAGGGTGAAGTTTATGGTTACTGTGAGGGTTAGGGTTAGTGTTTGGGTTAGGGTTAGAGTTAAGGTTAGTGTTAGGGTGAGGGTAAGTGTTAAGGTGAGGGTTTGGGTTAGGGTGAGGGTTATGTTTCCATTGAGAGTTAGGTTTAGGGTTAGGGTTATTGTTAGGGCTAGGATTAGGATTAGGTTTAGTGTGAGGGTGAGTGTGTGGGTTAGGGTTAGGTTTAGGTTTAGGCTTAAGGTTAGGCTGAGGGTGAGGTTGAGGCTGAGGATTAGGGTTAGGTTGATGGTTAGGGTTTGGTTTAGGGTGAGCGTTAGGATGAGAGTTAGAGTTAGGATTAGGGTTTGGGTGAGGGCTAGGGTGAAGGTGAGGTTTAGGGTTATGTTTAGCTTGAGGGTTAGGGTTAGGGTTAAGGTTAGGGTTAAGGTGAGGCTGAGGTTTAGGTTTAGAGTTAGGGTTAGGGTGAGGGTTAGGTTTAGGGTTAATGTTCGGTTTAGGTTTAGGGTGAGGGTTAGGGTTAGGTTGAGGGTTAGGGCTAGGGTTATTTTCAGGGTTAGTGTTAAGGTGATGGTTAGGGTGAGGGTTAGGGTTAGGATTAGGATTATGCTTAGGGTTAGGTTGAGTGTGAGGTTTAGGGTTAGGGTTAGATTTAGGCATAGGGTTAGGCTGAGGGTGAGCGCCTCACGCTCAGTTAGGTTTAGGGTGAGGTTTAGTATTAGGATTAGGGTGAGAGTTAGAGTACCGGTTAAGTTTAGGGTTAGGGTGAGGGTTAGGGTACGGCTTAAGGTGAGGTTGAGGGTTAGGGATAGGTTGAGCATTAGGTTAGGTTAGGGTTAGGGTAAGGGTGAGGGTGAGGGTTAGTGTTAGTGTTAGGGTGAGATTGAGGGTGAGGGTTAGGGTTATTGTTAGGGTTAGGTTTAGGATGAGTGTTAAGGTTAGGATTAGGGTTAGGGTGATGGCTAGCATGAGGGTGAGGTTTAGGGTTAAGGTTATGGTGAGGTTTAGGGTTAGGGTTAGGGTTAGGGTTAGGGTGAGGGTGAGCTTTAGGGTTAGAGTTAGGGTTAGGGTGAGGCTGAGGGTGAGGGTTGGGTTAGGGTTAGGGTTAGGTGGAGGGTGAGTGTTAGGATTAGGGTTAATTTTAGTGTTAGGTTTAGGGTTAGGGTTAGGTTTAGTCTTAGGATTAGGCTTAGGCAGTGCATGAGGGGGAGGGTTAGTATTAGGGTAATAGTGAGGGTTAGGATGAGGTTTAGTGTTAGGATTAGGTTTAGGGTGAGGGCTAGTGTGAGGGTTAGGGTGAGGGTTAGGGTTAGGGATAGGATTAGGTTTAGGATTTGGGGTAGGGTGAGCGTGAGTGTGAGGGTTAGGCTAAGGGTTAGGGTTAGGCTTAGGGTTAGGGTGAGGGTTAGGGTTAAGATTTGTGTTAGGGTGAGTGTGAGGCTGAGAAATAGGGTTAGGGTTAGGGTTAGGTTTAAGGTTTGTTTTAGGGTTAGTGTTAGGGTTAGGTTTAGGGTTACGGTTAGGGTTACAGGGAGGGTTAGGGTTAGGGTTAGGCTGAGGTTGAGGTTGGGGGTGAGGATTAGGGTTAGGGTTAAGTTTAGGGTTAGTCTTATTGTTAGTGTTATGGTTAGGGTTAAGTTTTCAGTGAGGGTGAGGCTGAGGGTGAGGGTTATGTTTAGGTTTTGGGTTAGGGTTAGTGTTATTGTTATGGACAGGGTTAGAGTTAGGGTGAGTTAGAGGGTGAGGGTGAGGGTTAGGGTTAGGGTGAGTTTTAGGGTTAGGGTGAGGGTGAGGTTTAGTGTTAGAGTTAGAGTTTGGGGGTGGGTTTGGGGGAGGTTTAGGGTTAGGGTTAGTGTTAGGGTTAGGGTGAGTGTGAGGTTCAGGTTGAGGTTTAGGGATAGGTTTAGGTTTAAGCTTAGGGTTAGGGTGAGCATGAGTGTGAGGGTTAGGGTGAGGGTTAGGCTTAGGCTTAGGGTTAGGCTGATGGTGAAGGTGGGGGTGAGGATTAGGGTTAGGGTGATGGTTAGTGTTAGTCTTAGTGTTATTTTTAGAGTTAGCGTTAGAGTTATGGTGAGGGTGTGGGTGCGGGTGAGGGTTAATGTTAGGATTAGGGTGGGGTTTAGGGTTAGGGTTAGGGTTAGGGTTAGGTGGAGGGGGAAGTTTAAGGTTAGATACAGGGTTAGGGGGAGGGTTAGGGGGAGGTTTAGGGTTAGGATTTGTGTTAGGGTTAGGGTGAGGGTTAGGGTTAGGGTTAGGGTTAGGGTGAGGTTTAGGGTTAGGGTTAGGGTTTGGTTTAGAGTTATGGTGAGGGTGTGGATGCGAGTGAGTGTGAGGGTTAAGGTTAGGTTTCAGGTAAGTCTTGTGGTTAGGCTTAGGGTTAGGCTGAGTGTGAGGGTGGGTTTGAGTGTTAGGGTTAGGGTAAGGGTTTCAGATAGGGTTATAGGGAGGGTTAGGATGAGGGTTAGGGTTAGGATTAGGGTTAGGGTGAGGGCTAATGTGAAGGTGAGGTTTAAGGTTATGGTTAGGGTGAGGTTTAGGTTTAGGGTTAGGGTTAGGGTTAGGGTGAGAGTGGAGTTTAGGGTTAGAGTTAGGGTTAAGGTGAGGCAGAGGTTGAGGGTTAGGGTTAGGGTTAGGATTAGGATTAGGGTAAGGGTAGGGCGAGTGTGAGGGTTAGGGTTAGGGTGAGGGTTAGGTTTAGAGTTAAGTTGAAAGTTATGTTTCAGGTAAAGTTTAGGGTTAGGGTGAGGGTTAAGGTTAGCTTTAAGTTGAGCGTGAGGATTAGGGTTAGTTTGAGGGTTAGGTTTAAGGATAGGGTTAGGGTGAGGTTTAGGGTTAGGGTTAGGGTGAGTGTTAGGATGAGAAGTAGGGTTAGGATTAGGGTTAGGATGAGGGCTAGGTTGAGGGTGACGGTTAGGTTTAGTGTTAGGGTGACTTTTAGTGTTAGGGTTAGGGTTAGGGTGAGGGTTAGGATGAGGGTTAGGGTTAGAGTAAGTGTGAGGGTTAGGGTTAGGTTGAGGGTTAGGTTTGGGATTAGGGTTAGTGTGAGGTTGAATATTAGAATTAGGGTTAGGGTTAGGGTTATTGTTAGGGATAGGGTTAGTGTTACGATTATGTTGAGGTTGAGGTTTAGATTTAGGGTTAGGGTGAGGTTTTTAGTGTTACGGTTAGGGTTAGAGTTAGGGTTAGCGTGAGATTCGGGTTACTGTGAGGGTTAGTGTTAGGGTTAAGTTTTGGGTTGTGGTGAGGGTTATGGTTAGGGTTAGGTTTAGGATTAGGGTTAGGGTTATTGTTATGGTTGGGTTTAGGGTTACGGTTAGGGTGAGGGTAAATGTGAGGTTTAGGCTTAGTGTTAGGTTTAGGCCTAGTGTTGGGGTTAGGGTTAGGATTACGGTTGGGGTTAGGGTGAGGTTTAGGTTTTGGTTTACTTTATAGTTAGGTTTAGGGTGAGGGTGGGATTTAGGGTTAGAGTTAGGGTTAGGGTGAGGGTTAGAGTCGGGGTTAGGGTTAGGGTTCGGATTAGGCTGAGGGTTAAGTCGGGGGTCACGGTAAGGTTAAAGGTGAGGGTTAGGCCTAGGGTGAGGGTTATGGTAAGGGTCAGGTTTAGGGTTAGGGTGAGGGTTAGGCTGAGGGTTAGGCTGAGGCTGAGGGTTAGACTGAGGATTAGTGTTAGGGTTAGTGTGAGATTTATGGTGAGGGTGAGTGTTAGGGTTATGGTGTGGGCTAGGGTGAGGGTGAGGATTAGGGTTAGTTTTAGGATTAGGCTGAGGGTGAGGTTGAGGGTAAGGGTTAGGGATAGGGTTAGTGTTAGGATTAGGGTTAGGGGGAGGGTTAGGATGAGGATTAGGGTTAGGATTAGGGTTAGGGTAAGGGCTAGGGTAAGGGTAGGTTTAGAGTTACGTTTAGGGTCAGGTTTAGGGTTAGGGTTAGGCTAAGGGTTATGGTTAGGGTGAGGTTTAGGGTTTGAGTTAGGGTTAGGGTGAGGTTGAGGGTGAGGGTTAGGGTTAGGCTTAGTGTTAGGGTTAGGGTTAGGGTTAGGGTGAGGGTTAAGGTGAGATTGAGGGTTAAGGTTAGTGTTAGGGTTAGGCTTAGGATTAGGCTGAGTGTGAGGTTGAAGCTGAGTGTTAGGGTTAGGGTGAGGGTTAGGCTTAGGGTTATGGGGAGGGTTAGGATCAGGGTTAGGGTTAGGATTAGGGCTAGGGTGAGGGCTAGGGTGAAGGTGAGGTTTAGGGTTAGGTTTAGGTTGAGGTTTAGTGTTAGGGATAGAGGGAGGATTAGGATGAGGGTTAGATTTATGATTAGGGTTTGCCTGAGGGCTAGGTTGAGGTTGATGGTTAGGGTAAGTGTTAGGCTTAGGCTTAGTTTTAGGCTGAGCATGTGGTTGAGGGTGAGGATTAGATTTAGGTTTGGGTTGAGGTTTAGTGTTAGGGTTAAGGATAGAGTTCGTTTTAGGGTGAGGGTGAGGTTTAGGGGTAGAGTTAGGGTTAGGATGTGGGTTAGGTTTAGGGTGAGGGTTAGTGTGGGGGTCACGGTAAGGGTAAATGTGAAGTTTAGTCTGAGGGTGAGGGTTACGGTAAGGGTGAGGGTTAGGTTTAGGGTGAGGGTTAGGGTTAGGGTTAGGATGAGGCTGAGGCTTATATTGAGGATTATTTTTAGGGTTAGTGTGGGGTTTAGGGTGAGGGTGAGGGTTAGGGTTAGGGTGAGGGTAGGGTTAGGTTTAGGGTGAGGTTTAGGGTTAAGGTGATGTTTAGTGTTAGTGTTAGTGTGAGGTTTAGGGTTAGGGTTAGGGTTAGGATTAATATTAGGTTTAGGCTTAAGGTGAGGCTTAGGGTGATGGTGAGAGTCAGGGTTAGGGTTTGATTGGGATTTGCGTTAGGATGAGAGAGGATTAGGGTTAGGATAGGCTTAGGTTTAGGCTGAGGGTGAGGGTGCGTGTGAGGGTTAGAGTTAGGGTGAGGGATAGGGTTAGGGTGAGCGTTAGGGTTTGGGTTAAGTTTAGGGTTATGGTGAGTGTTAGGATAGGGGTTACAGTGAGGGTGAGGGCTAGGTTTAGGTTGAGGGTTAGGGTTAGGGTTAGGGTTAGGGTGAGGGTGAGTGTTAGGGTTATTTTTAGGATGAGGTTTAGGATGAGTGTTAGGGTTAGGATTAGGGTTAGGGTGAGGGCTTGCGTGAGGGTGAGTTTTAGGGTTAAGGTTAGGGTGAGGTTTAGGGTTAGGGTTAGGGTGAGGGTGAGGTTTAGGGTTAGAGGTAGGGTTAGGTTGAGGCTGAGAGTGAGTGTTAGGATTAGGGTTAGGTTTAGGGTTAGGTTTAGGGTTAGGATTACTTTTATTGTTAGGGTTAGGGTTAGAGTTAAGGTGAGGTTGAGGGTGAGGGTGAGGGGTTGGTTTATTTTTAGGGTGAGTTTGAGGGTTAGGGTTAGTGTTAGGGTGAGGGTTAGGATGAGGGTTAGGGTTACGATAAGTGTGAGGGTTAGGGTAAGGTTTAGAGTAAGGATTAGGGTTAATGTGAGTTTGAGGGTTAGGATTAAGTTTAGGGTTAGGGTTATTGTTAGGGTTAATGTTACGGTTACAATGAAGTTGAGGGTTAGAGTTAGAGTTAGGGTGAGGTTTTTAGTGTTAGTGTTAGGGTTAGAGACAGGGTTAGGGTGAGTGTGAGGTTTAGGGGTAGAGTTAGTGTTAGAGTAATGGTTAGGGTGAAGGTTAGGGTTAGGGTGAGGGTTAAGGTGGCGGTGACGGTAAAGGTAAAGTTGAGGGTTAGGCCTAGGGTGAGGGTTACAGTAGGGTGAGGGTTAGGTTTACGGTGAGTGTTAGGGTTAGGGTAAGGGTGAGGGTGACGGTTAGATTGAGGATTAGTGTTAGGGTTTGTGTGAGTTTGAGAGTGAGGATGAGGGTTAGGCTTAGGGTGAGGGCTAGGGTGAGGGTGAGGATTAGGTTTAGTGTTAGGGTGAGTTTAGGGTTAGGGTGAGGGTTATGGTTAGCGTTAGGGCTAGGTTTAGGTGTAGGTTTAGTGTTAGTGTTAGGGTTTGAGTTAGGGTTAGGGTAAGGGTTTTTGTTAGGGTTATTATTAGGGTTAGGGTTAGGATGAGGTTTAAGTTTAGGTTTCGGTTTAGAGTTAGGGTTAGTGTGAGGGTGAGGTTTAGGGTTAGAGTTAGGGTGAGTGTTAGGGCTATAGTTACTGTGAGCGTTAGGGTTAGGGTTAGGCTTAGGCTTTGGCTTAGACTTAGGCCCAGCATGTGGGTGAGTGTTAGTGTTAGGGTTAGGGTGAGGGTTAAGGTTAGGGTTAGGGTGAGGATTAGGATGAGGTTTAGGGTTAGGATAAGGGTTAGGCTGAGGGCTAGGGTGAGGGTTAGGATGAGGGTTAGGCTTAGGGATAGGGTTAGGTTTAGGAATAGGTTTAGGGTGAGGGTGAACGTGAGGGTTAGAATTAGGGTTAGGTTTAGGCTTAGGGTTAGGGTGAAGGTTAGGTTTAGGGTTTGGTTAGGGTGAGAGTGAGGCTGAGGATTAGGGTTAGGTTTAGGGTTAGGTTTAGATTTAGTTTTAATGTTAGTGTTAGGGATAGGGTTACAGTAAGGGTTAGGGTTAGGGTTAGGTTTATTGTTAAGGTTAGGGTTAGGGTTACAGTTACAATGAGGGTGAGGGTGAGGATTAGTGTTAGCATTATGGTTAGATTTAG
This sequence comes from Dipodomys merriami, assembly GCF_024711535.1. Classification (NCBI taxonomy): domain Eukaryota; kingdom Metazoa; phylum Chordata; class Mammalia; order Rodentia; family Heteromyidae; genus Dipodomys; species Dipodomys merriami. The sequence continues at coordinate 3,376,619 of NW_027206579.1, forward strand.
TGTTAGGGTTAGGGTTAGAGTTAGGCTTAGGCTGAGGGTGAGGTTTAGGGGTAGATTCAGGGTTAGGGTGAGTGTTAGGCTGAGGGTTAGCGTTAGGGTGTGGGTTAGGGTGGGGGTGACGGTACGGGTAAACGTGAGGGTTAGGCTGAGGGTGTGGGTTATTGTAAGAGTGAGGGTTAGTTTTAGCGTGAGTGTTAGGGTTAGGGGTAGTGTGAGGGTGAGGGTTAGATTGAGGATTATTGTTAGGGTTAGTGTGAGGTTTAGGGTGAGGATGCATGTTAGGGTTAGGGTGAGGGCTAGGGTGAGGGTGAGGGCTAGGGTTAGGTTTTGGGTGAGGTTTAGAGTTAGGGTGATGGTTAGATTTAGTGTGAGGGTTAGTGTTAGGGTTAGGGTGAGTGTTCGGGTGAGGGTAAATGTTAGGGTGAGGCTTAAGGTAAGGGTGAGGGTTAGGGTTAGGGTTAATGTTAGGGTTAGTTTTAGGGTTATGGTTAAGTTGAGGGTGAGGGTGAGGTTTAGGTTTAGGGTTGAGGATGAGTTTTAGGTTTAGGGTTAGGTTTAGAGTTAGGGTAAGGGTGAGAGTGAGGTTTAGGGTTAGAATTAGTGTTAGTGTTAGGGTTAGGGTTAGGTTGAGGGTTAGGTTTAGGGCTAGGCTTAGGCTTAGGCTTAGGCTTAGGCCGAGCATGAGGGTGAGGTTTAGGGTTAGGGTTAGGGTTAGGGTGAAGGTTAGGATGAGTTTTATGGTTGGGATTAGGGTTAGGGTGAGGGCTATGATGAGTGTTAGAGTGAGGGTTAGAGTTAGGGCTAAGGTTAGGTTTAGGATTAGGGTAAGGGTGAGCGTGAGTGTGAGGGTTAGGTTAGGGTCAGGGTTAGGCTTAGATTTAGGGTGATGGTTAGGGCTAGGGTTAGGGTTAGGGTGAGGGTTAGGATGAGGTTTAGGGTTAGGATTAGGTTTAGGGTGAAGGCTAGGGTTAGGGTTAGGGTAAGGTATAGGGTTACATTTAGGATTAGGGTTAGGTTGAGCGTGAGGGTGAGTGTGAGGGTTAGGGTTAGGGTTAGTTTTATTGTTAGGGTTAGGGTTAGCGCTACGGAGTGGGTGAGGGTGCGGGTGAGGGTTAGGTTTAGGTTTAGGGTGGGGTTTAGGGTTAGGGTTAGGGTTAGGTTTAGTGTGAGGGTGAGGTTTAGGGTTAGATATAGGGTTAGGGGGAGGGTTAGGGTGAGGGTTAGGGTGAGGCTTAGTGTTAGGGTTAGGGTGAGGGTGAGGGTTAGGTTAAGGTTTAGGGTTAGGGTTAGGGTTAGGGTTAGTGTGAGGGTTAGTGTTAAGGTTAGGATTAGTGTTTGGGTGAGGTTAAATGTTAGGGTGAGCATTTGGGTTAGGTGAGCGTTATGCTTTTGGTGAGGTTTAGTGTTAGTTTTAGGGTTAGGGTTAGGGTGAGGCTGAGGCTTAGGGTTAAAGTTTGGATTAGAGTGAGGCTGAGGGTGAGGGTGAGGGTTAGGGTTAGGGTTATTGTTAGGGTTAAGGTTAATGTGATGGTTAGGTTTACGGTTAGGTTTAGTGTTAGGGTTAGGATTAGGATTAGGCTTAGGGTTAGAATGAGTGTGAGGTTTAGGGTTAGGGTTAGAGTTAGGCTTAGGGTTAGGCTGAGGGTGAGGGTGAGGGTTAGGTTTAGGGTGAGGTTTAGGGTTAGGGTTATGGTGAGAGTTAGGGTTCGGGTTAAGTTTAGGTTTAGGGTGAGGGTTAGGGTATGGGTTAAGGTGAGGGTGAGCGTTAGGTTTAGGTTGAGCTTTAGGTTTAGGTTAGGATTAGGGTGAGGGTGAAGGTGAGGGTTAGAGTTAGTGATAGGGTGAGGGTTAGGATGAGGGTTAGGGTTAGGATTAGGGTTAGGGTGACGGCTAGGGTGAAGTTTAGGGTAAGGTATAGGGTTACATTTAGGATTAGGGTTAGGTTGAGGGTGAGGGTGAGTGTGAGGGTTAGGGTTAGGGTTAGTGTTATTGTTAGGGTTAGGGTTAGCGCTACAGCGAGGGTGAGGGTGCGGGTGAGGGTTAGGTTTAGGGTTAGGATGGGGTTTAGGGTTAGGGTTAGGGTTAGGGTTAGTGTGAGGGTGAGGTTTACGGTTAGATATAGGGTTAGAGTGAGGCTTAGGGTAAGGGTTAGGGTGAGGCTTAGTTTTAGGGTTAGGGTGAGGGTGAGGGTTAGGTTAAGGTTTGGGGTTAGGGTTAGGGTTAGGATTAGTGTGAGCAATAGTGTTAATGTTAGGGATAGTGTTTGGGTGAGGTTAAATATTAGGGTGAGGGTTTGGGTTAGGGTGAGGGTTATGCTTTGGGGAGGTTTAGTGTTAGTTTTAGGGTTAGGGTTAGGGTGAGGCTGAGGGTGAGGGTGAGGGTTAGGGTTAGGGTTATTGTTAGGGTTAAGGTTAATGTGATGGTTAGGTTTACTGTGAGAGTTGGGGTTAGTGTGAGGGTTAGTGTTAGGGTGAGGGGAAGTGTTAGGGTGGGGGGTTGGGTTAGGGTGAGGGTTATGTTTAGTTTGAAGGTTAGGTTTAGGGTTTGGGTGAGGGATAGGGGGAAGGTGAGGTTTAGGGTTATGTTTAGGGTGAGGTATAGTGTTAGGGTTAAGTTTAGGGTTAGGGTTAACGTTAGGGTGAGGGTTAGGGTTAGGGACAGTGTTAGGTTTAGGATTATGGTTAGGTTGAGGGTGAGTGTGAGGGTTAGAATTAGGGTTTGGTTTAGGCTTAGGGTTAGGCTGAGGTAGAGTGTAAGTGTGAGAGTTAGGGTGTGGTTTAGGGTTAGGGTTAGGTTTAGAGTTAGCCTTAAGGTGAGGTTTAGTGTTAGGGTTAGGGTTAGGGTGAGGGTTAGGTTTAGGTTTATGGTGAGGATTAGGGTTAGGTTTAGGATTAGGCTTATGGTTAGGCTGAGGGTGGGGGTGGAGGTGAGGATTAGGGTTAAGGTTAGGGTTAGGGTTAGGGTTATTGGTATTTTTATGGTTAGGGTAAAGTTTGCAGTGAGGTTGAGGTTGAGGGTGAGTGTTAGGTTTAGGGTGAGGTTTAGTGTTAGGTTTAAGCTTAGGTTGAGGTTGAGCTTGAGAGTTAGGGTTAGGCTTAGGGTTAGGGTGATGATTAATGTTAGTGTTTGGGTTAGGGTGAGGCTGAGGATTAGGGTGAGGTTTAGGGTTAGGTTTAGGTTTAGGGTTAGGGTTAGGGTTAGGCTGAGGGTGAGGTGGGGGTGAGCATTAAGGTTAGGGTTTCGGTTAAAATTAGGGTTATTGTTAGTGTTATGGTTTGGGTTTAGTTTGCGGTGAGGGTGAACCTGAGGTTGAGGGTTATGGTTAGGGTTAGGCTTAGTCTTAGGGTTAGGCTGAGGGTGAGTATGGGGGTGAGGAATAGGTTTAGGGTGATGGTTAGGGTTAGGGTTAGGTTGAGGGTGAGAATGAGGCTTAGCATTAGGATTAGGTTTAGGGTGAGGGCTAGGGTGAGGGTGAGGGTTAGGGTTACGGATAGGCTTAGGCTTATGCTTAAGGTTAGGCTTAGGGTGAGGGTGAGTTTGAGGGGTGGGTTAGGATGATGGATAGGGTTAGGGTTAGGTTGAGTGTTAGGATGAGTGTTAGGGTTAGGGTGAGGGTTAGCCTGAATGTGACGGTAAGAATAAAGGTGAGGGTTAGGGTGAGGGTGAGTGTTCCCCTAAGGGTGAGGGTTAGGATTAGTTTGAGGTTTAGGGTAAGGATTAGGATGAGGGGTAGGGTGAGGGTGAGGGTTAGATTGAGGATTAGGATTGGGGTTTGTGTGAGGTTTAGGTTGAGGATGAGGTTTAGGGTTTGGGTGAGTGTTAGGGTTAGAATTAGAGTTAGGGTGAGGGCTAGGGTGAGGCTGAGGGTTAGTGTTAGGGTTTAGGTGAGGTTTAGGGTTCGGGTGAGAGTTAGGGTTACTGTGAGGGTTAGTGTTAGAGTTAGGGTTAGTGTTAGGGTGAGGGTACGTGTTAGGGTGAGGGTTAGGGTTAGGGTTAGGGTGAGGATTATGGTTAGGGTGAGGGTTAGTGTTATGTTTAGGGTGATTTTTAAGTTTAGAGTTAGGGTTATGTTGAGGGTGAGGGTGAGTTTTAGGGTTAGGGTGAGGTTTAGGATTAAGTTTAGGGTTAGAGTTACGGTGAGGGTGAGGGTGAGGTTTAGGGTTACAGTTAGGCTTCAAGTGAGGGTTAGGATGAAGGTTAGGGTTAGGGTTGGTTTTAGGTTTAGGGTTAGGGTGAGGTTTAGGGTTAGGGTTATGGTTAGGATTAGGGTTAGGGTGATTGTTAGGGTTAGGGTTAGGGTTAGGATGAGGGTTAAGATGAGGTTTAGTTTTAGGATTATGGTTATGGTGAGGGCTATGGTGAGGGTGAGGTTTAGGGTTAGGTTTAGGGTTAGGTTTCGTGTTAGGGTTAAATTTAGGGTCAGTGTGAGTTTGACGTTTAGTGTTAGAGATAGAGTTAGGGTGACGGTTAGGGTGAGGGTTACGGTTAGGGTTATTGTTACGGGTAGGGTGAGGGTTAGGGTGAGGGGTAGGGTGATGGTGTGTGTTAGGGTTAGGGTTAGGATTCAGATTAGGTTTAGGGAGAGGGTGAGTGTGAGGGTTAGAGTTAGGGTTAGGGTTAGGCTTAGGGTTAGGCTGAGGGTGAGGGTGAGGGTGAGTGTTAGGGTTAGGGTGAGGCTTAGGGTTAGGGTGAGGCTTAGGGTTAGAGGTAGGGTGAGAATTAAGGTTAGGCTTTAGGGTTATGGTGAGGGTTAGGTTGAGGGTGTCTGTAAGGATAAAGGTGAGGGTTAGGCTGAGGGTGAGGTTTTCGTTAAGGGGGAGGGTTAGGTTTAGGGTGAGGTATAGAGTAAGGGTAAGGGTTAGGGTTATGGTGAGGGTGAGGGTAAAGGTAAGGGTTAGGGTTAGGGTGAGGGTGAGGATTAGATTGAGGATTAGGGTTAGGGTTAGTGTGAGGTTTAGGGTTTCGGTGAGGGGTAGGCTTAGTGTGAGGGTTAGTGTTAGGGTGAGTGTAAGTGTTAGGTTGAGGTTGAGGGTTAGGGTGAGGGTTATGTTTATGGTGAGGCTTAGGATTAAGTTTAGTGTTATTGTTAGGGTTAGGGTTATGGTTACGGTGAGGGTGAGTGTTAGGGTGAGGTTTAATGCTAAGGTTAGGGTGACATTTAGGGTTAGGGTTAGGGTTAGAGTTATGGTTAGGGTGAAGGTCAGTTTTAGGGTTAGTGTTAGGGTTAGGGTGAGGTTTAGGTTGAGGGTTAGGATTAGGGTTAGTGTTAGGGTTAGGGTTAGGGTGAGGGTTAGGTTGAAGGTAAGTGTTAGGGCTTGGGTTAGGTTTAGGTTTATGGTTAGGGTGAAGGTGAGTGTGAGGGTTAGGCTTACTGTTAGGCTTAGGATTAGGCTGAGGGTGTGGGTTTAGGTGAGGATTAGGGTTAGGGTGCCGGTTAGGGTTAGGGTTAGGGTTAGAATTAGCCTTAAGGTGAGGTTTAGGGTTAGGGTTAGGTTTAGGGTTAGGTTGAGTTTTAGGTTGAGGGTTAAGGTTTTTGTTAGGGTTAGGGGGAGGGGGAGGTTTAGGGGGAGGTTTAGGTCAGGCTTAGTGTTAGGATTAATGTGAGGTAAAGGGTTAGGGTGAGTGTTAAGGTTAGGTTAGGTTGAGGGTTAAGATGAGGGTTAGGGTTTCAGTGAGAGTGAGGGTTAAGGTTAGCGTGAGGGTTAGGGTTAGGATGATGGTTATGGTGAGTGTGATGGTTAGGATTAGGGTTAGGGTTATTGTAAATGTTATGGTTAGGGTTACATTTCCCGTGAGGGTGAGGCTGAGAGTGAAGCTTTGGGTTAGGGTAAGGGTTAGTTTTAGGGTTAGGATTAGGGATAGGGTGGGTGAGGTTTAGGGTTAGACTTAGGTTGAGGGGGAGGTTTAGGGTGAGGGTTAGGGTTAGGGTTAGTGTTAGGGTTAGCTTTAGGTTTAGAGTGAGGGTAAGGTTGAGGTTTAGGGTTTGGGCTAGGTTTAGGGTTAGGATTAGGGTTAGTGTGAGGCAGAGTGTGAGGGTTAGGGTTAGGATTAGGCTTAGGCTTAGGGTTTGGCTGAGGGTGAGGATGGGTGTGAGGATTAGGCTTAGGGTGATGGATAACCTTGGGGTTAGGTGAGGGTTAGGATGAGGGTTAGGGTTAGGATTAGGGTTAGGGTGAGGGCTATGGTGAGGGGAGGGTTAAGGTTAGGGTTAGGCTAAGGCATAGGTTTAAGCTGAGGGTGATGGTGAGGGTGAGGGTTAGGGTTATAGTGATGGATAGGGTTAGGGTTAGGGTGAGGGTTAGGATGAGGGTTCGGGTTAGGGTGAGGTTTACGATGAGCGTGATGGTAAGAGTAAAGTTGAGGGTAAGGCTAAGGGTGAGAGTTACGGTAAGGGTGAGGGTTAGCGTTAGGGTGAGGGTTAGGGTTAGGATTAGGGTTAGGGTTAGATTGGGGATTAGGGTTAGAGTAAGTGTGAGGTTTAGGGTGAGGATGAGGGTTAGGGTGAGGGTTAGGGTTAGAATTAGGGTTAGGGTGAGGGCTAATGTGAGGGTGAGGGTTAGGGTTAGCGTGAAGTTTATGGTGAGGTTTAGGTTGAGGTGTAGGTTTAGGTTTAGGGTGAGGGTTAGGATTAGTGGTAGGGTTACGGTTAGGGTGAGAGTGAGGGTGAGGGTAAGGGTTATGGTGAGGGTTCGGATGAGGGTGAGGGTTAGGGTTAGGATTAGGGATATGATTAGGGATAGGCTAAGGTTGAGGGTGAGGGTGAGGGTGAGGTTTATGTTTATGTTTATGGTTAGGGTGAGGTCTAGGTTGAGGGTGAGGGTTAGGGTGAAGGTGAGGGTGAGGGTGAGAATCTTGGTTAGGTAATGGTTAGGGTTAGGGTGAGGATTAGTTGAGGGTTAGGGTAAGGGTGAGCTTGAGGTTTAGGGTGTGGGTGAGCGTTAGGATTAGGGTGAGGGTGACGGTGATGGTGAGGGTTAGGGTGAGGTAGAGAGTTAGGATTAGGGTTAGGTGAGGGTTAGTGTTAGGGTTTGGATTAGGGTGAGGGTTAGGATTAGGTTTAGGTTTTGGGTGAAGTTTAGGGTGAGGGTGAGGGTTAAGGTTAGGGTTAGGTTTGTGGTGTGGATAAGTGATAGCATGAGGGTTAGGGTGAGTGTTAGACTTAGCATTAGGGTTAGGGTGAGGGTTAGGGTGAGGATTAGGGTGAGTTTTAGGGTTAGGGTGAGGGTTAGGGTTAGGCTTAGCGTGAGGGTGACGGTGAGGTTGACGGTGAGGATTCGGTTAAGTGTGAGGTTTAGTGTGAAGATGAGGTTAAGTGTTAGGATGAGGGTTAGGGTGAGGGTGAGGGTTAGGGTTAAGTTTCAGGTTAGGGTGTGGTTTAGGGTGAGGGTTAGGGTTATGATTAGGGTGAGGGTTAGGGTGAGTGTGAGGCTTAGGGTTGTTATAAGGGTTAGGGTCAGAATTAGCGTGACGGTGAGGTTTTGGGTGAGGGTTAGGTTGAGGGTTAGAGTTAGGGTTAAGGTGAGGGTTAGGGTAAGGGGTAGGGTTACGGTTAGGGTGAGGGTTAGGTTTATTGTGAGAGTTAGGGTTAGGGTTAGGGTTAGGATTAGTTTGAGAGTAAGAATTAGCTGACTGTTAGGGTGAGGGTGAGGTTTAGGGTTAGGATTAGTGATAGAATTAGTGTAAATCTGAGGGTGAGGGTGAGGTTTAGGGTTACAGTTAGGGTGAGGGCTTTGGTGAGGGTTAGGGCAATGTTGAGGGTTAGGGTGAGAGTGATGGTAAGGGTAAAGGTGAGGGTTAGGCTGAGGGTGAGGGTTAAGATAAGGGTGAGGGTTAGCGTTCGGGTGAGGGTTAGGTTAAGGGTTTGGGTTACGGTTAGGGTGAGTGTTAGATTGAGGATTAGGGTTAGGGTTAGTGTGAGGTTTAGGGTGAGGTTGAGGGTTAGGGTTAGGGTTAGGGTTAGGGTTAGGGATAGAATTAGGGTTAGGGTGAGGACTAGGATGAGGGTGAGGTTTAGGTTAGGGTTAGGGTTAAGGTTAAGGTGAAGTTTATGGTAACTGTGAGGGTTAGGATTAGTGTGAGGGTTAGGGTTAGAGTTAAGGTTAGTGTTAGGGTGAGGGTAAGTGTTAGGGTGAGGGTTTGGGTTAGGGTGAGGGTTATGTTTCGGTTGAGGGTTAGGTTTAGGGTTAGGGTTATTGTTAGGGCTAGGATTAGGATTAGGGTTAGGGTGAGGGTGAGTGTGTGGGTTAGGGTTAGGATTAGGATTAGGCTTAAAGTTAGGCTGAGGGTGAGGTTGAGGCTGAGGATTAGGGTTAGGTTGATGGTTAGGGTTTGGGTTAGGGTGAGGGTTAGGATGAGGGTTAGAGTTAGGATTAGGGTTTGGGTGAGGGCTAGGGTGAAGGTGAGGTTTAGGGTTATATTTAGCGTGAGGTTTAGGGTTAGGGTTAGTGTTAAGGTTAAGGTGAGGCTGAGGTTTAGGTTTAGAATTAGGATTAGGTTGAGGGTTAGGTTTAGGGTTAATGTTCGGTTTAGGTTTAGGGTGAGGGTTAGGGTTAGGGTGAGGGATAGGGTTAGGGCTGGGAGTAGGATTAGTGTTAGGGTGAGGGTGAGGGTGAGTGTACAGGTTAGGGTTAGGTTTAGGGTGAGCCTTAGGTTTAGGCTGAGGTTGAGGGTGAGGCTTAAGGTGAGGGTGAGTGTGAGGTTTAGGGTTAGAGTTAGGGTTAGTGTGAGGTTTAGTGTAAGGATTGCTGTTAGGATTAGGGTTAGGATGAGGTTTAGGGTGAGGGTTATGTTTTAGGATCGGGTTAGATTTAGGATTAGGTTTAGCGTGAGTGTGAGTGTGAGGATTAGGGTTAGGGTTGGGCTGAGGTTGAGGGTGAGGTTTAGGGTTAGGGTGAGGGTTAGGGTTAGGTTTAGGGTGAGGGTTAGGATGAGGTTTAGGTTTAGGATTATGGTTACGGTGAGGGCTATGGTGAGGGTTAAGGTTAGGTTTAGGTTTAGGTTTAGGATTAGGGTTCGGGTTAGGTTAGGGTTAGGGTTAGGGTGCGGGCTAGGGTGAGGGTGAGTGTTAGGGTTAGGGTTACTCTTAGACTTAGGGTTAGGCTGAGGGTGGGATGAGGAATAGGGTTTGGGTGATGGTTAGGGTTAGGGTTATGGTGAGGTTTAGTATGAAGGTTCGGGTTAGGATTAGGTTTAGGGTGAGGGGTAGGGTGAATGTGAGGGTTATGGTTAGGCTTAGGCTTAGGGTTAGGCAGAGGATAAGGGTGGGGGTGAGGAATAGGTTTTGGGTGATGGTTAAGGTTAGGGTGAGGGTGAGGGTTAGGATGAGGGTTGGGGTTAGGATAAGTTTTAGGGTGAGGGCTTGGGTGAGGGTGAGGTTTAGGGTTAGGGTTCGGCTTAGGCATAAGTTTAGGCTGAGGGTGAGGGTGAGTGTGATTGATAGGGTTAGGGTGATGGATAGGGTTAGGGTTAGGGTGAGTGTTAGGATGAGTGTAAGTTTTAGGGTGAGGGTTACGGTTGTAGCGACCGTCTACTCCACCAGCGAGAAAAAACGACCACCACACCAGGAGTCTTCTCAGATCACGCATTATTAGAGAGCCTTTTAGTTGTAGGAGAGCTTGGGCGCGAGAGAGCGTGCACCCGAAACATGGCCACTTATATAGGGAATAGGAACACGGGTCTTTCTATTGTTGGTCGCCTGCCTTTCACCGTCACCAGGTGTCATGGGATTGGCTGGGGACTCTACCTGGCTCGCGCACGTGCAAAGCTCAGGCATCCTGCCAAGCACCGTCTAATATGGGGTGGTTACCTCAAAGCTGCAAGGGAGTGGGCGGAGTCTCGCCCCGGCTCCCTACAGTTCCCCCTTCTTTGTTTTTTGGCAACAGGTAAGAGTAGAGGTTGGGCCTCTGTCTAAGACATTAATGAGAGGACCTTGCACTGGCCTTCGCCTGAGGGGCGCCTTCCCCAGTGATGACCAGGCCCGTCCGATGCCTTTTTTGCAGAGGTGGGATCTTGGGCATCAACCCACTTGCAACCCAGCATGCTCTTCTTAAGGAGATGAGAACCATCTCCTCAAGTGCAGTTCACTTGCCTTGCACCCTGTCCCAAATTGCAAATTGCATACCTGTCCCGGTGCAATGGGATCCCCTGATCCCTCGGGGTGCTAAGGCTATGCAGAATGGTAAGGCTTAACTGCCTCTCAGGGCCGACAGCTCAATCTGGGGTGAGGATCCACTCTCCAAAGCGGCTAATGCTTGCAAGATAACAACCTTGTCCCTTCTGGTTTGGGCTCGAAGGCGACAGACCAACCATAGGCAGACCACGCATCCTCCCAAGCAGCAGGCTAAAAACATTCCAACTCCCACCTGCTCTTTGGAAAAGGACACTGCAGAGGTAAACCAGTCAGTAAATTGTAACAGCCCACAGCATCATCAGTTTAGCTATCATAGGGATTGCTATTAGCACTGTTGCTAACAGCAGGAAGATCAGCTGTATCAGGAGACGAGTGGATGGCATCTTCAAGATGGGGTTCTGCTGCAGTCTCCACCGGCCTGGTCAGTCTCATTGGCACCCAGTGAGGTACTTCTTGACTCTGTGGAAAAACACAAACAGCTCCCCTGGATCTCGTTATTAACGGATCCGGTCCATACCATTTATTATTAATAACATCCTTCCACATAACCATGTCTTTAGTATCCATGGAGTCTCTTGTCATATGCCGATCTGCGGCAAACTGATCGTTGTCATTTAGAATTAAAAAATTACACTTTAGAATTTAGAATTAAAAAATTTAGAATTAAAAAATTAAGGGTAAAGAGCGCAAGAGAAAGTCTTTCCCTGGGGGACGCGGACTCAGCAATTCCCCCTTTTTGCTTTTGAAGCATTTCTTTTATGCTTCGATTAGCTCTTTCCACTATACCTTGTCCTTGAGGATTGTAGGGCAATCCGGTGGTTTGGGCAACCTGCATTTGTGCGCAAAAGGCGCGAAAACCATGGGAAGTATAAGCAGGGCCATTATCAGTCTTGAGTCTAAGGGGCTTTCCCCAAGCTGCCCAAGCTTCTAAGCAGTGTATTCTGACGTGAGACACCTTTTCTCCTGCCAGAGGTGTGGCATGAATAACACCAGAAAAGGTGTCCACAGACACATGTAAATATTTCAACTTACCAAATTCCGTCAGATGAGTAACATCCATTTGCCATAGGGCGTTTGGTCTCAACCCCCTGGGGTTTACCCCCACATGGGGAGGATGAAGAAAGGTAACACAAGATTTACAGGCTTTAACAATATCTCTTGCCACATGCCTGGACAAATTATATCTTTTCCTAAGGGTATTAGCAGGTATATGATACAATCTATGAAAGTCTTTTGCCAATTCTACAGGATCAGCAGCAACCAGAGCCACAGCCCGAGTTGCCTGGTCCACCAAATCATTACACTTTGCCATCGGGCCCGGCAACATAGAGTGGGCACGAATATGTCCAATATAAAAAGAGTGTTTTCTGTTTAAGATAAGGGATTGAATCTGTAACAAAACATTAGAAATTGTACTGGCCTGCTAAACTGAAGCAGCAACTTCAAGAGAAGCAACGGCATTTACAACATATAATGAATCAGAAAATAAGTTAAAAGGTTGATCAAATCTTTTAAAAACTTCAAGCACAATTAAACATTCAACAGCCTGTGGGGCATTCGGCCGAAAATTAAAGACTACCGGCTGTTTGTTTCCTTGAACAAAAAAGGCACCTTGTCCAGATTTTGATCCATCCGTAAAGATGGTCAGAGCATCAAACAAAGGCTCCTTTGAAGTGACTAAATTTTTGTTAACTATGGCAAGCAGAGGATGCTTAGGATAATGATTATCAATTACATTTGGAAATGAGCAAACAAGAATTGCCCACATATCCATTGTGGCTGCTAAAATTTCAACTTGCTCACGGGTGTATGGAATAATTAATTTATCTGGAATTTTTGCAAAGTGCATCAAACAATACTTTATACTCAAAATTGCCTGCTTTATTTTTATTTTTTTTTATTTTTTTTATTTTTTTATTTTTATTTTTATTTTTTTATTTTATGGTTAGGGTTAAGATTGCGGTTAGGGGCCTGGGAAGGTGGCTCAGTGGTAGAGCGCTTGCCTTGCATGCTCAAGTCCCTGGGTTCGATTCCTCAGCCCCACATAAGCAAAAAGAAAAGAGCCGGAAGTGGCGCTGTGGCTCAAGTGGTAGAGTGCTAGCCTTGAGCTGAAGAGCTGAAGGACAGCGCCCAGGCCCAAAGTTCAGGCCCCACGACCGGAACAAAAAAAAAAAAAAAAAAAAAGATTGCGGTTAGGTTGAGGCTGAAGATGAGGGTTATGGTTAGGGTTAGGGTTAGTGTTAGGGTTATGGTTAGTGTTAGGGTTAGTTTTATTGTTAGGGTTAGAGTTACGGTGAGGAGGAGGGTGAGGGTGAGGGTGAGGTTTAGGTTGAGGTTTAGGGTTAGGGTTAGGTTTAGGGTGAGGGTGAGGTTTAGGGTTAGAGTTATGGTTAGGGGGAGAGTTAGGGTAAGGTTTAGGGTTAGGGTTTTCGGGTTAGGGTGAGGGTGAGGGTTAGGTTGAGGTTTAGGGATAGGGTTAGGGTTAGGTTCATGCTTAGGGTGAGGTTGAGTGTGAGGCTTAGTGTGAGGGTTAGGCTTAGGCTTAGGGTTAGGCTGAGTGTGAGGGTGGAGGTGAGGATTAGGTTTAGGGTGATGGCTAGGGTTAGGGTTAGGGTTATTGTTAGGGTTAGGGTAATATTTATGGTGAAGTTGAGGGTGCGGGTGAGGATTAGGGTTAGGGTTACGCTGGTGTTTAGGGTTAAGGTTAGGGTTAGTGTGAGGGTGAAGTTTACGTTTAGATATAGGGTTACGGGAAGAGGGATGGTGAGGTTTAGGGTTACGGTTAGTTATAGGGTTAGGGTGATGGTGATGGTTAGGTTGAGGTTTAGGGTTAGGGTTAGGGTTAGGGTTAGTGTTAGGTTGAGGGTAAGATTTAGGGTGAGGGTTTGGGATAGGGTGAGGTTGATGGTTAGGTTGAGGGTTAGGATTAGGGTTAGGGTTATTGTTAGGGTTAGGTTTAGGGTTACACTTTTGGTGAGGGTGAGGGTGAGTGTTAGAGTTAGGGTGAGGGTGAGGTTGAGGGTTAGGGTTTGGGTTAGGGTTAGATTTAGGTTTAGGGTGAGGGTGAGGTTTAGGGTTAGATTTAAGGTTAGTGTGAGGGTTGGGGTGAGGGTTAGGGTTAGGGTTAGTGTTAGGCTTAGGGTGAGGGCTAGGGTGAGGGTTAGGGTTAGGGTGAGGGTTACGGTTATGGTTAGGGTGAGAGTTAGTGTTCAGGTTAAGTTTAGGGTTAGGTTGAGGATTAGGGTAAGGATCATGGTGAGTGTGAAGGTTAGGGCTAGGTTGAGGGATAGGGGTTAGCTTTAGGGTTAGGGTGAGTGTGAGTGTGAGGGTTAGGCTTAGTGTTAGGGTGAGGGTTAGTGTGAGGGTTAGGGTTAGTGTTAGGGTTATTGTTAGGTTTAGGGTTAGGGTGAGTGTGAGGTTAATGTTAGAGTTAGGGTTAGGGTGGGGCTGAGGTGAGGGTTAGGTTTAGGGTTAGTGTTGGAGTTAGGGTTAGGGTGAGTGTTAGGGTGAGGGTGAGGGTTAGGTTTAGGGTTAGGATTAGGATTAGGGTAAAGGTTAGGGTGAGTGTGAGGGTTAGGGTTAGGGTTGGGGTGAGGGTAAGTGTTAGGGTGAGGGTTAGGATTAGGGTGAAGGATATGGTTAGGATGAGGGTTAGGGTTAGGTTTTGGTTTATTGTTAGGGTTAGGGTTAGGGTTATTGTTAGGGTAAGGTTTACATTTATGGTTACTGTGAGGGTGAGGGTTAGGGGTAGGGTTAGGCTGAGGTTTAGGGTTTGGATTAGGGTTAGAGTTAGGGTTAGGGTGATTGTAAGGTTTAGGCTTAGAGTCAGTGTTAGAGTGAGGGTTAGGGTTAGGGTTAGTGTTAGGGTTAGGGTTATGGTGAGTGTTAGGTGGAGGGAGAGGGTTAGGGTTAGGTTTAGGATTAGGGTTAGGGTGAGGGTGAGTGTGTGGGTTAGGGTTAGGTTGAGGGTTAGAATTAGGGTTAGGCTTAGGGTGAGTTTGTGTGTTAACATTAGGTTTAGGTTTAGGCTTCGGGTTAGGCTGACGGTGAAGTTGAGGGTGAGAACGTTAGGGTTAAGGTGAGGGTTATGCTTAGGTTTATGGGGAGGGTTAGGATGAGGATTAGGGTTAGGATTAGGGTTAGGGTGAGGGCTAGGGTGGGGGTGAGGTTTAGGTTTAGGGTTAGGGTGAGGTTTATTATTAGGTTTAGGGTTAGGGTCAGGGTGACGTTTAGGGTTAGAGTAAGGGTTAGGGTGAGGCTGTGGGTGTGGGTTAGGTTTAGGGTTAATATTAGGGTTAGGGTTATGGTGAGGGTTAGGGTGAGGGTGAGGGTTAGGGTTAGTGTCAGCATTAGGATTAGTTTTAAGGTTAGTGTGAGTGTGAGGGTTAGGGTTAAGGTTAGGCTAGGCTTAGGCTGAGGGTGAGGGTGAGGGTGAGGGTTAGGTTTAGGGTGAGGGTTAAGATTAGGGTTAGGGGGAGTGTTAGGATGAGGGTTACGCTTAGTATTAGGGTTAGGGGGAGGGCTAGGCTGAGGGTGAGGTTTATGTTTAGGGTTAGGGTGTGGTATAGGGTTAGGTTTAGGTTGAGGGTGAGATTATGGTTAGTGTTAGGGTTAGGTTGAGGCTGACGGTGAGGTTTAGGGTTAGGGTTAGTGTTAGGGTTAGGGTTAAGGTGAGGGATAGGGTGAGGGTGAGGGTTAGGGTTATGGTTAGGATTAGGATTAGGGTAAGGGTTAGGGTGAGTGTGAGGGTTATTGTTACGGTTAGGCTTAGGCTTAGGCTGAGGCTGAGGGTGAGGGTGAGGTTTAGGCATAGGGTGAGGGTTAGGGTTAGGTTTAGGGTGAGTGTTAGGATGAGGGTTAGGCTTAGGATTAGGCTGAGGGTGAGGGCTAGGGTGAGGATGAGGTTTAGGGTTAAGTTTAGGGTTAGGGTGAGTTTTAGGTTTAGAGGTAGTGTGAGAAGGAGGTTTAGGTTTAGAGTTAGAGTTAGGGTGAGGCTGAGGGTTTGGGTTAGGGTTAGTGTTAGATTTAGGGTTAGGGTAAGGGTTAGGGTGATGGTGAGGGTTAGGCTTAGTGTTAGGATTAGGGTTAGGGTAAGGTTTAGGGTGAGTGTGAGAATTAGGATTATGTTTAGGGTTAGGCTGAGGATGATGGTGAGGGTGAGGGTTAGGGTTATGCTGAGGGTTAGGTTTAGGGCTAGGGTGAGAGTTAGGGTTCCAGTTAAGTTTAGGGTTAAGGTGAGGGTTAGGGTTAGGTTTACGGTGAGAGTGAGGGTTAGGATTAGGTGTAGGGTTAGGGTTAGGGTTAGGGCTAGGGTTAGGGTGAGGGTTAGGGTTTAGGGTTAGGGTGAGGGTTAGGATGAGATTTAATTTTAAGTTTAGGGTTAGGGTGAGGGTGAGGGTTAGGGTTAGGATGAGGTTTAAAGTTAGGCTTAGGGTTAGGGTTAGGTTGAGGGTGAGTTTTATGGTTAGAGTTAGGGTTAGTGTTCGGGTTAGGGTTAGGTGAGGGTTCGGGTTAGGCTTAGGCTTAGGCTTAGGCTTAGGCAGAGCATGAGGTTGAGGCTTAGAGTTAGGGTCAGGGTGAGGGTTAGGGTTAGGGTGAGTTTGTGTGTGACGGTGAGGGTTAGTGTTAGGCTTAGTGTGAGTGTTAGGGTTAGGATGAGGGTTATGGTTAGGGTGAGGGTTAGTGTTAGGGTTGGGCTTAAGCTTAGTCTTAGTGTAAGGCTGAGTGTAAGGGTGAGGGTGAGTTTGAGGGTTAGGGTTAGTGTTAGGGTTAGGCTTAATGGTAGTCTGAGGGAGAGGGTGAGGGTGAGGTTTAGGGTTAGAGTGAGGGTGAGGTTTAGGATTAGAGTTTGTGTTAAGGTGAGGATTAGTGTGAGGGTTAGTGGTAAGGTTAGTTTTTGGGTTAGGTTTTAGCCTGAGTTTTAGGGTGAGGTTTAGGGTTAGGGATAGGGTTAGTTGTAGGATTAGGGTTTGGGTGAGGGTGAGTGTGAGGGCTAGGGTTCGCTTAATGTTAGGGTTAGGCTTAGGTTTAGGCTGAGGGTGAGGGTGAGTGTTAGGGTTAGGGATAGGGTGAGGGTTAGGATGAGGGTTAGGTTTAGGATTAGGGTTAATGTGAGGGCTATTGTGAGGGTGAGGATTAGGGTTAGGGTTAAGTTTAGGGATAGGGTGAGGGATAGGATTAGGGCTTGGTTTAAGGTGAGGGTTCGGGTTAGGGTTAGGGTGAGGGTTATCATGAGGGTTCCGGTTAGGATTAGGTTTAGGATGAGGGCTAGGGTGAGCGTGAGGATTAGGGTTAGGGTTATGGTGAGGCTCAGGGTTAGGTCTAGTTTGAGGGTTAGAATAAGGTTTATGGTTAGGGTGAGGGTTAGGCTTAGGGTTAGGGTGAGGGTTAGGATGAGGTTTGGGGTTACAATTAGGGTTAGGGTGAGGGCTAGGGAGATTGTCAGTGTTAGTCTTAGGGTTAGGGTGAGGTTTAGGGTTAATATTAAGGGTAGGGTTAGGGTGAGGGTTAAGGTTCAGGTTTGGGTGAGGGTGAGGCTTAGGTTTGGGGTGAGGGTTAGGGTGAGGACTAAGGTAAGGGTGAGGTTTAGGGTTAGGGTAAGTTTTGGGTGAGGGTTAGGTTGAGGTTTAGGTTTAGGTTTAGGGTTAGGGTTAGGATTAGTGTTAGGGTGAGGGTGAGTGTGAGGGTTAGGGTTAGGCTTAGGCTTAGGTTTAGGCTTAGTGTTAGGCTGAGGTTGAGGGTGGGGATGAGGATTAGGTTTAGAGTGCTGGTTTAGTTTATGTTTAGATTTAGTGTTAGGATGAGGAATAGGGTTAGGATTAGAGTTAGGGTGAGGGCTAGGGTGAGTGTGAGGTTTAGGGATAGGTTTAGGCTTAGGCTTAGGGTTAGGCTGAGGTTGCAGGTTAGGGTGAGGGTTAGGGTTACGGTTAGGGTGAGGGTTAGGATGAGGGTTAGGGTTAGGGTGAGGGTTAGGATGAGGGTGACAATTAGAATATCGGTGAGGGTTAGGCTGAGGGTGAAGTTTAAGGTAAGGGTGAGGTTTCGGGTTATGGTTAATGTGAGGGACAGGGTTAGATTGAGGATTAGTGTTAGGGTTAGTGTGAGGTTTAGTGTGAGGATGAGGGTTAGTGTTAGGGTGAGGGCTAAGTTGAAGTTGAGGGTTAGAGTTAGGGTTAGGTTGAGGTTTAGGTTTAGGGTGATGGTTAGCATTAGTGTGAGGGTTAGTGTTAGGTTTAGTGTTAGTGTTAGGGTGAGGGTAAGTGTTAGGTTAAGGTTTAGGTTTAGGGTGAGGTTTAGGATTATGGTTAGGGTTAGGGTTAGGGTGAGGGTGAGGTTAAAGGTTAGAGATAGGGTTAGGGTGACGGTTAGGATTAGGGTTAGGGTTAGTGTTAGGGTAAGTGTTAGGGTGAGGTTTAGTGTGGGGGTGAGGGTTAGTGATAGGGTTAGGATTAGGATTAGGGTTAAAGTGAGGGTGCGTGTGAAGGTAAGGGTTAGGGTTAGGGATAGGATTAGAGTTAGGGTGAGGGTGAGGATGAGGGTTAGTGTTAGGGTGAGGGTTAGGGTTAGAGTTAGGGTTAGGTTGAGGGTGAGGTTGAGGGTGAGGGTTAGGATTAGGGTTAGGCTTAGGGTTAGGCTGAGGGTGACGTTGAGGGAGAGAAAGTTAGGGTTAGGGTGAGGGTTAGGCTTAGGATTATGGGGAGGTTTAGGATGAGGTTTAGGGTTAGGATTAGGGTTAAGGTGAGGGCTATGCTCAGGGTGAGTTTGAGTTTTAGGGTTAGGGTGAGGATTAGGTTTAGGGTTAGGGTTAGGGTGAGGGTCATGGTGACGTTTATTGTTAGAGTTAGGATTAGGGTGAATCTGAGGGTGTGGGTTAGGTTTAGGGTTAATGTTAGTTTTAGGGTTAAGGTGAGGGTTCCGGTTAGGGTTAGGATTAGGGTTAGGGTTAGGGTGAGTGTGAGGTTTAGGGTTAGGGTTAGGCTTAGGCTTAGGCTGAGGGTAAGGGTGAGGGTGAGGGTTAGGGTTAGGTTGAAGGTTAGAGCAATGTTTAGGGTGAGAGTTAGTGTTAGTGAGAGTTAGTGTTCGGGTTAAGTTTAGGATTATGGTGTAAGTTAGGGTAAGGGCTACGGTGAGGGTGAGGGTTGGGGTTATGTTGAGGGTTAGGGTTAGGGTTGGGGTTAGGGTGAGGGTGAGGGTGAGGGTTAGGGTGAGGGTGAGTTTTTGGATTAGGGTTAGGTATAAGGTTAGGGTTAGGTTTAGGGTTAGGATTAGTGTTATGTTTAGGGTTAGGGTTAGAGTTACCGTGAGGGTGAGGGTGAGGGTGAGGGTTAGGGTTAGGGTTAGGGTGAGGTTTAGGGTAAGGGTGAGGGTGAGGTTTATAGTTAGATTTAGGATTAGGGGGAGGGTTAGGTTGAAGGTTAGGGTTAGGGTTAGTGTTAGGGTTAAGGTTAGGGTGAGGGTCATGTTGAGGTTTAGGGTTAGGCTTTGGGTTAGGTTTAGGATTAGTGTTAGGTTTAGAATTACGCTGAGGTTGAAGTTGAGGGTGAGTGTGAAGGTTCGGGTGAGGTTTAGGGTTAGGGTTAGGATTAGGGTTAGGGTGAGGGTGAGGTTGATGTTTAGGGTTAGGGTTAGGGTTAGGATTAGGGTTAAGGTGAGGGTGAGTGTGAGGGTTAGTGATAGGTTAGGCTTAGGCTTAGGGTTAGGCTGAGGGTGAGGTTGGGGGTGAGGATTAGGGCTAGGGTGATGGTTACGGTTAGTGTTAAGGTGAGGGTTAGTTTGTGGGTTAGGGTTAGGGTTAGGGTTACGGTGAGGGCTAGGGTGAGGATTAGGGGAAGTCTTAGGATTTGGCTTAGGCTTATTCTGAGTGTGTATTTGAGGTTGAGGGTTAGGTTTAGGGTGATGCTTAGGTTGACGGTTAGAATGAGGTTTAGGTTTAGGGTGAGGGTTAGGGTGAGGTTTATGTTAAGGGTAATGGTTAGGTTAAGGCTTAGGGTGAGGGTTAAGATAAAGGTGAGGGTTAGGGTAGGGTGAGGGTCTGGGTTAGAATTAGGGTGAGGTCTAGGGTGAGGGTGAGGGTTAGGGTTAGGGTTAGGGTGAGGTTTAGGGTTAGGGTGAGGCTTATGGTTAGTGTGAGGGTTAGGGTTTGTGTTAGGTTTATTGTTAGGGTTAGGGTTACGGTTACGGTTACAGTGAAGGTGAGGGTGAGGTTTAGGGTTAGGGTTAGAGTTAGGGCTAGGGTGAGGGTTAGGTTGAGGGTTAGGGTTAGGGTTAGTGTTAGGGTTAGGGTTAGTGTGAGAGTTACGGGGACGTTCAGGGTTATAGGGTTAGGGTTTGGATTAGAGTTAGGGTGAGGGTGAGTGTGTGTGTTAGGGTTTGGTTTTGGGTTAGGGTTAGGGTGAGGGTGAGTGTTAGGATTAGGGTTAGGATTAGGGTTAAGGTTAGGTTTAGGGTTAGGATTAGTGTTATTGTTAGGGTTAGGGTTAGAGTTACGGAGAGCATGAGAATGAGGGTTACGTTTAGGGTTAGGGTGAGGTTTAGGGTTGGGGTTATGGTGAACGTGAGGTTTAGGCTAAGATTGAGGGCTATTGTTAAGGTTAGGGTGAGGGTTAGGGTTAGGTTTAAGGTGATGGTTAGGATGAGGATTAGGGTTAGGATTAAGATTAGGGTGAAGGCTTCGGTGAGGGTGAGGGTTAGAGTTAGTGTTAGGGTGAGGTTTAGGGTTAGGGTTATGGTTAGGGTGAGGTTTAGGATGAGGTTTAGGGTTACGGTAAGGGTGAGGGTTAGGGTTAGGGTAGGTTTGGGGTTAGGGTTAGGTTTAGGTTTAGGATTAGTGTTATTGTTAGGCTTAGGGTTAGATTTAAGGTGAGGGTGACGATGAGGTTCAGGCTTAGGCTTAAGCTTAGAGATAGGCTGAGTGTGAGGTTGAGGGTGAGAGTTAGGGTTAGGGTGATGGTTAGGTTTACGTTTAGGGTTAGCATTAGGATGAGGTTTATGGTAAGGTTAAATGTGAGGTTTAGGCTGTGGGTGAGGATTAAGATTAGGATGAGGGTAAGGGTTAGGTTTAGGTTTAGGGTAAGGATGAGTGTTAGGGTTAGGGTGAGTGTTAGATTGAGGATTAGGCTTAGGTTTAGTGTGAGGTTTAGGGTGAGTATGAGGGTTAGGGTTAGAGTGAGGGTGAGGGTTAGATTTAGTGTTAGGGTGAGGGCTAGGGTAAGGGTGAGGGTTAGGGTTAGTGTTAGGGTGAGGTTTAGGATTAGGGTGAGGGTTAGGGTTAGTGTGAGTGTTAGAGTTAGGTTTAGGGTTAGTGTTAGGGTGAGGGTAATTGTTAGGGTGAGGGTAATTGTTGTGGTGAAGGTGAGGGTTTGTGTTAGGGTTATTGTTAGGGTTAGGGTTAGGGTTACGGTTACAGTGAAGGTGAGGGTGAGGGTTAGGGTTAGGGTGAGAGTTAGGGTTAGGGTGAAGATTAGGTTGAGGTTAAGGGTTAGGATTATTGTTAGGGTTAGTGTTAGTGTGAGAGTTAGGGGGACGTTCAGGGGTAGGGTTAGGGTCAGGATTAGAGTTAGGGTGAGGGTGAGTGTGTGTGTTAGGGTTCCATTTTGGGTTAGGGTTAGGTTTAGGATTAGGGTTACGATTAGGGTTATGGTGAGGGTGAGGTTCATGGTTAGACTTAGGGTTAGGGGGAGGGTTAGGTCGAGGGTTAGGGTTAGGGTTATTGTTCGGGTTATGGTTAGTTTGAGGGTTAGGTTGAGGTTTACCGTTAGGGTTAGGGTTAGGGTGAGGTTGGGTTTTAGTGTTAGAGTTAGGGTTAGGGTGAGGCTGAGGGTGAGGGTTAGGGTTAGGGTTAGTGTTAGAGTTAGGGATAGGGTGAGGGTTAGGGTGAGGGTGATGGTTAAACTTAGGGTTAGGATTAGGATTAGGATAAGGGTGAGTGTGAGGGTTAGGTTTAGGGATAGGGTTAGGCTTAGGGTTTTGCTGAGGGCGAGGGTGAGGGTGAGGATTTGGTTTAGGTTGAGTGATAGGATTAGGGATAGGGTGAGAGTTAGGGTTCGGGTTAAGTTTAGGGTTAGGCTGAGGGTTAGGGTTGGGGTTATGGTGAACGTATTGGTTACGGTAAGGTTGAGGGCTATTGTTAAGGTTAGGGTGAGGGTTAGGGTTAGGTTTAGGTTGATGGTTAGGATGAGGATTAGGGTTAGGATTAAGATTAGGGTGAAGGCTACGGTGAGGGTGAGGGTTAGGGTTAGTGTTAGGGTGAGGTTTAGGGTTAGGGTTAGGGTTAGGGTGAGGGTTAGGATGAGGGTTAGGGTTACGGTAAGGGTGAGGGTTAGGGTTAGGGTGAGGGTTAGGGTTAGGGTTAGGATTAGGTTTAGGGTGAGGTTGAGGTTTAGGATTAAGGCAGGTTTGGGGTTAGGGTTAGGTTTAGGTTTAGGATTAGTGTTATTGTTAGGGTTAGGTTTAGATTTAAGGTGAGGGTGACGATGAGGTTCAGGCTTAGGCTTATGCTTAGGGATAGGCTGAGTGTGAGGTTTAGGGTGAGGGTTAGGGTTAGGGCGATGGTTAGGTTTATGTTTAGGGTTAGCATTAGGATGAGGTTTATGGTAAGGGTAAATGTGAGGTTTAGGCTGTGGGTGAGGATTACGATTAGGATGAGGGTAAGGGTTAGGTTTAGGTTTAGGGTAAGGATGAGAGTTGGGGTTAGGGTGAGGGTTAGATTGAGGATTAGGGTTAGGGTTAGTGTGAGGTTTAGGGTGAGTATGAGGGTTAGGGTTAGGGTGAGGGTGAGGGTTAGAATTAGTGTTAGGGTGAGGGCTAGGGTCAGGGTGAGGGTTAGGGTTAGGGTAAGGTTTAGGATTAGGGTGAGGGTTAGGGTTAGTGTGAGGGTTAAAGATAGGGTTGGGGTTAGTGTTAGCGTGAGGGTAATTGTTAGGGTGAGGGTTAGGGTTAGGGTGGAGGTGACAGTTAGGGTAAACGTGAGGGTTAGACTGAGGGTGAGGGTTACGGTTAGGGTGAGGGTTAAGTTTAGGATGAGGGTTAGGGTTAGTGGTGGGGTGAGGGTGAGGTTTAGATTGAGGATTTGTGTTAGGGTTAGTGTGAGGTTTAGGGTGAGGATGAGGGTAAGGTTTAGGGTGAGGGCTAGGGTGAGGGTGAGGGTTAGGGTTAGGGTTAGGATGAGGTTTAGGTTTAGGTTTAGGGTTAGAGTTAGGGTTAGGATTAGAGTGAGGTTTAGGTTTAGTGTTAGAGTTAGTGTTAGGGTTAGTTTTAGGGTGAGGGATAGGTTTAGCCTTAGGCTTAGGCTGAGCATGAGGGTGAGGGTTAGGGTTAGGATTAGGGTGAGGGTTAGGTTTAGAATTAGGGTGAGGTTTAGGATGAGGTTTCAGGTCAGGTTTAGGGTTAAGTTGACGGCTAGGGTGAGGGTTAAGGTAAGGGTTAGGGTTAGTGATAGGGTTAGGTTTAGGATTAGGTTTAGGGTGAGGGTGAGTGTGAGGGTTAGGGTTAGTGTGAGGCCTAGGCTTAGGGTTAGGGTGAGGTTTAAGTTTAGGGTTTGGGTTAGGGTGAATGTGAGGCTGAGGATTAGCGTGAGGTTTAGGGTTAGTGTTAGGTTTAGGGTTAGAGTTAGGCTTAGGGTTAGTCTGAGGGTGACAGGGGTTGAGGATTAGGGTTAGGGTTAGGGTTTGGGATTGGGTTATTGTTAGTGTTATGGTTAGGGTTCAGTTTGCGGTGAGGGTGAGGCTAAGGGTGAGGTTTATGTTTAGGGTTAGGGTTAGGCTTAGGCTTGGGGTTAGGCTAAGGGTGACAGTCAGGGTGAGGATTTGGTTTAGAGTTAGGGTTAGGTTTATTGTTAGTGTTATGGTTAGGGTTATGTTTGTGGTGAGGGTTATGGTTAGGGTTAGTGTTAGGGTTAGGTTTAGGGTTATTGTTAGTGTTAGGGTTAGAGTTACGATGAGGTTGAGGGTGAGGGTGAGGGTAAGTGTTAGGGTGAGGTTTAGGGTGAGGTTTAGGGATAGGGTTAGTTTTAGGTTGAGCGGAGGTTTAGGGTTAGACTTAGGGTTAGGGTGAGGTTTAGCGTGAGGGTTAGGGTTAGGGTTATGGTGAGGGTTAGGTTGAGGGTTAGGGTAAGGCTTAGGCTTAGGCTTAGGCTTAGGCTGAGAGTGAGGTTGAGGGTGAGGTTTAGGTTTAGGGTGATGTTTAGGTTTACAGTTAGGGTGAGGTTTAGGATGAGGTTTAGGGTTAGGGTGATGGTTAGGGTGTGGATGATGTTAAGGGTAAAGGTGAGGTTTAGGCTGAGGATGAGGGTGAAGATAAGGGTGAGTGTTAGGGTTAGGTTTAGGGGTAGTGTAAGGGTTAGGGTTAGGTTAGGGTTAGGGTTAATGTTTAGTGAGGGTTAGATTGAGGATTAGGTTTAGGCTTAATGTGATGCTTAGGGTAAGGATGAAGGTTAGGTTTAGGGTGAGTGTGAGGGTTAGAATTAGGGTTAGGGTGAGGGCTAGAGTGAGTGTGAGAGTTAGGGTTAGTGTTAGGGTTTAGGTGAGGTTTAGGATTAGGGTGAGGGTTAGGGTTAGTGTGAGGGTGAGTGTTAGGTTTAGGGTTAGTGTTAGGGTGAGTGTGTTATGGTGAGGGTTAGGGTTAGGGTGAGGATTATGGTTAGTGTGAGGGTTAGGGTTAGTGTGAGTGTGTTATGGTGAGGGTTAGGGTTAGATATAGGGTTAGGAGGAGGGTTAGGGTGAGGGTTAGGTTTATGGTCAATGTTATGTTTAGGGAGAGGGTGAGGTTTAGGTTTAGGTTTAGTGTTAGGATTAGGGTTAGCGTTAGTGTGAGGGTTAGTGTTAGGTTTAGGTTTAGTGTTTGAGTGAGGGTAAGTGTGAGAGTGAGGGTTAGGGTTAGGGTGAGGGTTATGTTTAGGATGAGGGTTGGGATTAGGTTTAAGTATATTGTTAGGGTGAGGTTTAGGTTTACGGTGAGGGTGAGGTTGAGGGTGAGGTTTATGGATAGGGTGAGGTTTAGGGTTTGGGTTAGGGTTAGAGTTAGGTTTAGGGTGAGGGTGAACTTTAGGGTTAGATTTAGTGTTAGGGTGAGGGTGAGGTTGAGGTTTAGGGTTAGGGTTAGTGTTAGGGTTAGTGTTAGGGTGAGAGTTAGGAGGAGTGTTAGGGTTGGGGATAGGGTTAGGATTAGGGTTAGGGTGCGGGTGAGTGTGTGTGTTAGTGTTAACTTTATGAATAGGCTTAGGGTTAGGCTGCGGGTGAGGTTGAGGGTGAGGCTCAGGATTAGGGTGAGGGTTAAAGTTATGGTTAGGGGAGGGTTAGTGTGAGGGTTAGGGTTAGGATTAAGGTTAGGGGGAGGGGCTAGGGTGATGGTTAGGTTTAGGGTTAGGGTTAGGGTTAGGTTTCGGTTTAGGGTTAGGGTTAGAGTAAAGGTGAGGGTGAGATTTAGGGTTAGAGTTCGGCTTAGGGTTAGGCTGAGGGTGTGTGTTAGGGTTAGGGTTAGTGATGGTGTTAGGGTGAAGGTGAGGGTTAGGGTGAGGGTGAATATTAGGGTTAGGTTTAGGATTAGGATTAGGGTTAGTGTTAGGGTGAGTGTGAGGGTTAGGATTAGGGTTAGGCTTGGGCTTAGGCTGAGGCTGAGGGTGAGGGTGGAGGTGAGGGTTAGGGTGAGGGTTAGGTTTAGTGTTAGGGTGAGAGTTGGGGTTCAGGTTAAGATTAGGTTTAGGGTGAGTATTAGGGTAAGGGATAGAGTGAGGATGAGGTTTAGGTTTAGGGTTAGATTTAGGGTTAGGGGAGGGTTAGTTCGTGAGTTAATGTTAGGGTTAGGGTTAGGGTTAAGGTTAGGTTGAGGGTTAGGTTGAGGTTAAGGGTTAGGGTCAGGGTTAGGGTTAAGATTAGGCTTAGGGTGAGGGTGATTGTGAGGGTAAGGGTTAGGGTTACGCTTAGGCTTAGGGTTAGGCTGAGTGTGAGGGTGGGTGTAAGGATTAGGGTTAGGGTTATGGTTAGGGTTTGGTTTAGGGTTTGGGTTAGGGTTAGAGTTAGGTTTATGGTTAGGGTGAGGTTTAGGGTTAGAGTTAGGGTTAGGGTGAGGGTTAGGTTGAGGGTTAGGGTTAGGGTTAGGGTGCGACATTGGGGGAGGTTTAGGGTTAGGGATAGGTTTAGGTTTCAGGTTAGGGTGAGTGTGAGTGTGTGGGTTTGGGTTAGGTTTAGGGTTAGGCTTAGGGTTAGGCTGAGTGTGAGTGTTAGGGTTAGGGTTAGGGTGAGGTTTAGGGTTAACGTTAGGGTTAGGGTGAGGGTTAGGGTGCGGATGAGGGTTAGGGTTAGCATGAGTGTTAGGGTTAGAATTAAGGTTAGGGTGTGGGTTCTGTTAAGTTTAGGGTTAGGGTGAAGTTTAGGGTTATGGTGAGGTTTGGGTTTAGTGTGAGGTTTAGTGTTAAGGTGAGGGTAATTGTTAGGGTTATGTTTAGGGTTAGGGTGAGGGTTATCATTAGGGTGAGGTTTAGGGTTAGGGTTAGGTTTATTGTTAGGGTTAGGGTTAGGGTTACGGTTACGGTGAGGGTTAGGGTGATGATAAGGTTTAGGGTTAGGGTTAGTGTGAGATTTAAGGTTACCGTTAGGGTTAGATTTAGGGTTAGGTTGAAGTTGAGGTTCAGGGTTACTGTTAGGGTTAGGATGAGGGTTATGGTGAGGGTTAGGGTTAGTGTTAGGGTTAGGGTTAGGGTGAGGGTTAGGGTGAGGGTTAGGTTTAGTGATAGGGTTAGGATTAGGTTTAGGGTTTAGATGAGGGTGAGTGTGAGGGCTAGGTTTAGTGTTAGGTTTAGGCTTAGATTTAGGCTGAGGGTGAGCCTGAAGGTGAGGGATAGGTTTAGGGTGCGGGTTACGATTAGGGTTAGGGTTAGAGTTAGGCTTAAGGTGAGGTTTAGGGTTAGAGTTAGGGTTAAGTTTCTGGTAAAGGTGAGGGTTAGAGTTAGCATTAGGGTAAGGGTGAGGGGTAGGGTTAGGTTTAGGGTGAGTGTTAGCGTTAATGTGAGGTTTAGGGTTAGGGTTAGGGTTAGTTTGAGGGTTAGGTTGAGGGTTAGGGTTTGGGTTAGGGTTAGGGTGAGTATGAAGTTTAGGGTGAAGTTTAGGTTAGGCTTAGTGTTAAGATTAGATTGAGGTTAAGGGTTAGGGTGAGGGTTAGTCTTAGGGTTAGGGTGAGGGTTAAGATTAGCTTTAGGGTTTCAGTGAGGGTGAGGGTTAATGTTAGGGTGAGGGTTAGGTTTAGGATTATGGTTAGGGTGATGGTGATGTTTAAGATTAGGGTTAGGGTTATTGTAAGTGTTATTTTTAGGGTTACATTTGCAGTGAGGGTGAAGTTTAGGGTTAGGTTTAGGGCTAGGTTTAGGGTTAGGTTTAGTGTTAATGTTAGGGTTAGGTTTAGACTTATTGTTTGGGTGAGGGTGGGGGTGAGGATGAGGGTTAGCGTTAGGGATAGGTGAGGTTTAGGGTTAGGGTTAGGATTAGGGATAGGGTCAGGGTGAAGTTTAGGGTTAGTCTTAGGTTGAGGGGGAGGTTTAGAGTGAGGGTTAGGGTTAGGGTTAGGGATAGGATTAGGTTTAGGGTGAGGGTGAGTGTGAGGGTTAGGTTTAGGATTAGGCTTAGGCTTAGGGTTAGGCTGAGGGTGAGGGTGGGTTTGAGTATTAGGCTTAGGGTGATGGTGAGCCTTAGGGTTAGGGTGAGGGTTAGGATGAGGTTTATGGTTAGGATTAGTGTTAGGGTAAGGGCTAGTGTGAGGGTGAGGTTTAGGGTTACGGTTAGGTTTAGGCTGAGGGTGATCGTGAGGGTGAACTTTAGGGTTATGGTGATGGATAGGGTTAGTGTAAGGGTGAGGGTTAGGATGTGGGTTGGGTTAGGGTGAGGGTTACTAGGAGTGTGACGGTAAGAGTAAAAGTGAGGGTTACAGTAAGGGTGAGGGTTAGGGTAAGGGTTAGGGTTAGGGTTAGATTGAGAATTAGGGTTAGGGGTAATGTGAGGTTTTGGGTGAGGATGAGGGTTGGGGTGAGGTTTAGGGTTAGAATTAGGGTTAGGGTGAGTTCTAGCATTAGGGTGAGGGTTAGGGTTAAGGTTAAGTTTAGGGTGAGGTTTAGGGTGAGGTGTAGGGTTAGGTTTAGGGTGAGGGTTAGGTTTAGTTTGAGGGTTATGGTTCGGGTGAGTGTGAGGGTGAGGTTAAGGTTTATGGAGAGGGTTAGGGTGAGGTGAGGGTTAGGGTTAGTGTTAGGGTGAGGGTGAGGGTTAGGATTAGGTTTAGGTTTAGGGTGAGGTTTAGGGTGAGGGTGAGGGTTAAAGTTAGGGTTAGGTTTGTGGTGTGGGTAAGTGATAGCATTAGGGTTAGGGTTAGTGTTAGAGTTAGCATTAGGTTTAGGGTGAGGGTTAGGTTTAAGGTTAGGGTGAGGGTGCGGGTGAGAGTGAGGGTTAAGGTGAGGATTAGGATGAGTTTTAGGGTTAGGGTGAGAGTTAAGGTTACGTTAGCTTGAGCGTGAGGGTGAGGGTTAGGTTTAGGGTGAGGGTTAGGTTTACGATCAGAATTAGTTTTATGGTTAGGGTGAAGGTTAGGGTTAGGGTGAGGGGTAGGGTTAGGGGTGGGATTAGGATTAGGGTTAGGTTGAGGGTGAGTGTGAGGGTTAGTTTTAGGGTTAGGGTTTGGCTTAGGTTTAGGCTTAGGGTAGGGTTGAGGTTTAGGGTTAGGGTGAGGTTAAGGTTTATGGTTTGGATTAGGGTTAGGGTGCAGGCTAGGGTGAGGGTGAGAGTTAGGGTTAGGGTTAGGCTTAGGCTTAGGGTTAGGCTGAGGGTGAGGGTGGGTGTGAGAAATAGGTTTTGGTTATTAGCGTTATGGTTTGGGTGAAGGTTAGGATGAGGGTTAGGGTTAGGATTTAGTTTAGGTTTAGGGCTAGGGTGAGGGTGAGGGTTAGGGTTAAAGATAGCGTTAGATTTAGGATTAAGGGTAGGATGAGGGTGAGTGTGAGGGTTAGGGTTAGATTTAGGCCTTGGCTTAGCTTTAGGCTGAGGGTGAGTTTGAGGGTTAGGGTTAAGGTGAGGGTTAGGGTTAGGGTTAGGGTGAGGGTTAGGATGTGGTATAGGGTTAGGATTCGGGTTAGGGTGAGGTCCAGGGTGAGGGTTATGTTTAGGGTTAGGTTTAGGGTGAGGTTTAGGGTTCGGGTTAGGTTTTGGTTTAGGGTGAGTGTTAGGGTTAGGGTTATGGTGAGGGTGAGGGTTAGGGTTAGGTTGAGGGTTAGGGTTAGCGTTAGGTTGAGGTTTAGGGTTAGGTTTAGGATGAGGGTTAGGATGAGGCTTATGGTTTGGATTAGGGTTAGGGTGCGGGCTAGGGTGAGTATGAGGGTTAGGGTTAGGGTTAGGCTTAGGTTTAGGCTGAGGGTGAGGGTGAGGGTGGAGGTGAGAAATAGGTTTTGGGTGGTGGTTAGGGTTAGGGTTAGGGTGAGGGTTAAGATGAGGGTTAGAGTTAGGATTAGTTTTAGGGTTAGTTCTAGGGTGAGGGTGAGGGTTAGGGTTAGGCTTAGGCTTAGGCTTAGGGTTAGGCTGATGGTTAGGCTAAGGGTGAGGGTTAATGTTTGGGTGATGGATAGGGTTAGGGTTAGGGTGAGTGTTAGGATGAGGGTTAGGGTAAGGGTGAGTGTTAGGATGAGCGTGATGGTAAGAGTAAATGTGAGGGTTAGGCTGAGGGTGAGTGTTCCCCTAAGGGTGATGGTTAGGATTAGGGTGAAGGTTAGGATAAGGGTTAGGTTGAGGGGTAGGGTGAGGGTGAGGTTTAGGATGAGGTTTAGGATTAGGATTAGGGTGAGTTTTAGGGTTATGGTGAGGGTTAGTGTTAGGGTGAGTGTTAGGGTGAGGGTTAGCGTTAGGGTTATCCTTAGGGTTAGGGTGAGGGTTAAGATGAGGGTTATTCTTAGGATTAGGGTGAGGGTTAGGGTGAGGGTTAGGGTGAGGGTGAAGGTTAGGGTTCTGGTGAGGGTTGGTGTTATTATTAGGGTTAGGGTCAGGTTTAGGGTGACGGTGAGGTTTAGGGTGAGGGTTGGGGTGAGGGTTAGGGTTTGGGTTAAGGTGAGGGTTAGGATAAGGGGTAGGGTTAGGGTTAGGGTGAGGGTTAGATTGAGGATTAGGTTTAGGGTTACTATGAGTTTTAGGGTGAGGATGAGGTTTAGGGTTAGGTTGAGGATTAGGGTTAGAATCAGGGTTAGGGTGAGGGCTAGGTTGAGGTTTAGAGTTAGGGTTAGGGTTAGGGTAGGGTTTAAGGTTAGGGTGAGGGTGAGGTTAAGGTTTAGGGTGAGGGTTAGTGTGGGGGTGAGGGTTAGGGTTAGGGTGAGGGTTAGGGTGAGGGTAAGGTTGAGGGTTAAGGTGAGTGTTAGGGTGACGGTGAGGGTGAGGGTTAGGGTTGCGGTTAGGGTTAGAGTGAAGGTTAGGTTGAGGGGTAGTGTTAGGTTTAGGGTGAGGATTAGGGATAGTGTGAGGGTTAGGGTTTGAGTGAGGGTAAGGGTCAGGTGAGGCTTAGGGTTAGGGTGAGGGTTAGCATTAGGGTTAGGGTCAGGTTTAATGTTAGGTTGGAAGTCAGGGTTAGGGTGAGTGTTAGGGTGAGTGTTAGGGTTAAGGTAAGTGATTGGGTTTGGGTTAGGGTGAGGAGTATGTTTAGGGTGAGGGTGACAATGAAGGTTAAGGTATGGATGCGGGTTAGTGTTAGGGTAAGTGTTAATATTATGGTGAGGGTTAGGGTGACGGTGAGGGTAAGGGTTAGGTTTATGGTGAGGGTTAGGGTTAGAGTTAGAGTGAGGGGTAGGGTGAGGGGTAGGGTTAGAGTTAAGGTTACGGTTAGTGTGAGGGTTAGGGTTAGGGTGAGGATAAGGTAGGCGTGAGGGTTGGAGTGAGGGTGAGGTTTACGGTTACTGTTAGGGTGAAGGTTAGGCTTAGGGTTATGTTTATTTTGAGGGTGAGTGTTTGAGTTAGGATGAGTGTTCTTGAGAGTGTGAGAGTTAGGGTTTGGGTGAGGGTTAGGGTTAGGTTGAGTGTTAGGGTGATGGTGAGGGTGAGGGTTAGGGTTGGGGTTAGGGTTAGAGTGAGAAGTAGGGTGAGGTGTAGGGTTAGGGTTAGGGTGAGAGTTAGGTTTACTGTGAGGGTTAGGGTTAGGGTGAGGTTTAGGGTTACTGTGAGTGTTCAAGTTAAGATTAGGCTTAGTGTTAGGGTGAGGGTAAGGGTTAGGTTGAGGGTTAGGGTTAGAGTGAGGGTTAGGCTTAATGTGAGGGTTAGGGTTAGGGTTAAGGTTAGGCTTAGGCATAGGTTTAGGCTGAGGGTGATGGTGAGGGTGAGGGTTAGTGTTATGGTGATAGATATGGTTAGGTTTAGGGTGAGGGTTAGGATGAGTGTTAGTGTTAGGGTGAGGGTTAGTATGAGCCTGAGGGTTACAGTAAGGGTGAGGGTTAGGTTTAGGTTGAGGGTTAGTGTAAGGGTTAGGGTTAGGGTTAGATTGAGGATTAGGTTTAGGGGTAGTGTGAGGTTTAGGGTGACGATGAGGGTTAGGGTGAGGTTTAGGGTTAGAATTAGGGTTAGGGCTAGCATGAGGCTGAGGGTTAGGGTTAGGGTTAAGTTTAGTTTGAGGGTTAGGGTGAGGGGTAGGGTTAGGTTTAGGGTGAGGGTTAGGTTTAGGGTGAGGGTTACGGTTAGGGTGAGGGTGAGGGTGAGGGTAAGGGTTATTGTGAGGGTTAGGGTGAGGGTAAGGTTTAGGGTGAGGTTGAGGGTTAGGATTAGGTTTAGGGTTAGGGTGAAGTTTAGGGTGAGGTTTAGGGTTAAGGTTAGGGTTAGGTTTATGGTGTCGTTAAGTGATAGCCTGAGGGTTAGGGTGAGTGTTTCATTTAGCATTAGGGTTAGGTTGAGGGTTAGGTTTAGGTTTAGGGTGAGGTTGCAGGTGAGAGTGAGGTTTAAGGTCAGGATTAGGGTGTGGTTTAGGGTTAGGGTTAGGGTTAGTGTGAGGTGGCGGTGAGGGTGACGATTAGGGTTAGAGTTATGGTGAGGGTTCGGTTAAGTTTGAGGTTTAGGGTGAGGATGAGGTTCAGGGTTAGGGTGAGGTGTTATTGTTAGGGTTAGGGTTAGGGTTACGGTTACTGTGAGGGTGAGTGTGGGGGTTAGGTCTAGGGTGACGTTTAGTGTTAGGGTTATGGTTAGAGTTAGGGTTAGTGTGAGGATGAGGTTTAGGGGTAGAGTTATGTTTAGGGTGGGGGTTAGTGTGAGGGTTAGGTTTAGAGTAAGGTTTATGGTGGAGGTTACGGTAAGGATAAAGGTGAGAGTTAGGCCGGAGGTGAGGGTTACGGTAAGGGTGAGGGTTAGGGTTATGGTGAGGGTTAGGGAAAATGTTATGGTGAGGGTGAGGGTTAGATTGAGTATTAGTGTTAGGGTTAGTGTGAGGTTTAGGGTGAGGATGAGGGTTAGGGTTAGGGTGAGGGCGAGGTTGAGGGTGAGGGTTAGGGTTAGTGTTATGGTGTGGTTTAGGGTTAGGGTGATGGTTAGGGTTAGTGTGAGGTTTAGTGTTAGGGTTAGGGTTAGTGTTAGGTTGGAAGTTAGGGTTAGGGTGAG
This sequence comes from Dipodomys merriami, assembly GCF_024711535.1. NCBI lineage: Eukaryota > Metazoa > Chordata > Mammalia > Rodentia > Heteromyidae > Dipodomys > Dipodomys merriami. Next base: position 3,408,332 of record NW_027206579.1, read on the forward strand.
GGTTAGGGTGAGTGTTAGGGTTAAGGTAAGTGATAGGTTTAGGGTTAGGGTGAGGGTTATGTTTAGGGTCATGTGTAGAATGAGGGTGAGGCTTAGGGTGAGGGTGACAGTGAAGGTTAAGGTATTGATGAGGGTTAGTGTTAGGGTGAGGGTTAATGCTACGGTGAGTGTTAGGGTGAGGGTGAGGGTAAGGGTTAGGTTTATGGTGAGGGTGAGGTTTAGAGGGATGGTGGGGGGTAGGGAAAGAGTTAAGGTTAGGGTTAGTGTGAGGGTTAGGGTTAGGGTGAGGAGAAGGTAAGCGTGAGGGTTTGAGTGAGGGTGAGGTTTAGGGTTACTGTTAGTGTGAGGGTTAGGGATACGGTTAGGGTGAGGGTTAGGCTTAGGGTTATGTTTATTTTGAGGGTGAGTGTTTGAGTTAGGATGAGTGTTCTTGAGAGTGTGAGAGTTAGGGTTTGGGTGAGGGTTAGGGTTAGGGTGGGTGTTAGGGTGACGGTGAGGGTGAGGGTTAGGGTTGGGGTTAGGGTCAGAGTGAGGGGTAGGGTGAGATGTAGGGTTAGGGTTTGGGTGAGTGTTACGTTTAGGGTGAGGGTTAGGGTTAGGGTGAGGTTTAGGGTTACTGTGAGGGTAAGGGTTAGGTTGAGGGTTAGGGTTAGAGTGAGGGTTAGGGTTAATGTGAGGGTTAGGGTTAGGGTAAGGGTTAGGGTTAGGGTGATGTTTAGGGTGAGGTTGAGGGTTAGTGTGAGTGTGAGTGTGAAGGTTTGGATGAGTGTTTGGGTTAGGTTTAGGTTGAGGTTGAGGGTGAGGGTGAGGCTTAGGGTTAGTTTTAGGGTAAGGCTGAGTGTGAGGGTTAGGGATAGGCTTAGGCTTAGGCTGAGGGTGAGGGTGAGGGTGAGGGTTAGGGTTAGTGTTAGGTTTAGGGTTAGTGTTAGGGTTATGTTGAGGCTTAGGGTTAGGTTAGAGGTTACGGTTAGGGTGAGGGTTAGGGTTAGGGATAGGTTTAGGTTGAGGATGAGGGTGAGGGTTAGGGTTAGGATTAGGGTTAGGGTGAGCCTGAGGGTGAGGGTGAGAGTGAGGTTTAGGGTTAGGGTGAGGGTTAGGCAAAGGGTTAAGGTGAGCGTTAGGTTTAGGGTGATGTTTAGTTTGAGGGTGAGGGTTAGGGTGAGATTGAGGGTGAGGTTTCGGTTGAGGGTTTGGGTTAGGGTTAAGGTGAGGGTGAAGGTGAGGGTGAGGGTTAGGTTTAGGGTTAGGGTTAGGCTTAGGGTGAGGGTGATTTTGAGGTTTATGGTTAGGGTTATTGTTAGGCTTAGGTTTAAGCTGAGGTTGAGGTGAGTTTGAGGGTTAGGGTTAGGGTGACTGTGAGCATTAGGGTTAAGGTTAGGGATAGGATGAGGGTTAGATGAGGGTGAGGGTTAGGGTTAGGGTGAGTGTTATGCTTAGGGTTAGGGTGAGGGTAAGGGTGGGGGAGAGTATAGGGCTTAGGGTGATGGTTAGCATTAGGGTTAGGGGGAGGGTTAGGATGAGGTTTAGCAGTAGGATTAGGGTTTGGGTGAGGGCTAGGGTGACAGTGAGTGTTAGGGTTAGGGTTAGGCTTAGGCATAGGTTTAGGCTGAGGGTGATGGTGAGGGTGAGGGTTAGTGTTATGGTGATGGATATGGTTAGGTTTAGGGTGAGGGTTAAGATGAGGGTTCGTGTTAGGGTGAGGGTTAGTATGAGCCTGAGGGTTACAGTAAGGGTGAGGGTTAGGTTTAGGTTGAGGGTTAGTGTAAGGGTTAGGGTTAGGGTTAGATTGAGGATTAGGGTTAGGGTTAGGCTAAGGGTTAGTGTTAGAATTAGGGTTAGGGTGAGGGTTAGGGTTAGGGTTAGGGTGATGTTTATGTTTATGGTGAGGGTTAGGTTTAGTGTGAGGGTTAGTGTTAGGGTGAGGGTAAATGTTAGGGTGAGGTTTAGCGTTAGGGTGAGGGTTATGGTTAGGGTGAGGTTTAGGGTTAGGGTTAGGGTTATTGTTAGGGTTAGGGTTAGGTTTATATTTATAGTGAGGTTGAGGGTGAGGGTGAGGTTTAGGGTTAGGGTTAGGGTGAGATTTAGGGTTAGGGTTAGGGTTAGATTTAGGGTTAGGGTGAAGTTGAGGTTTAGGGTTAGAGTTAGGGTTAGGGTGAGGGTTAGGGTGAGTGTTAGGGTTAGGGTTAGTGTTAGGGTTAGGCTTAGGGTGAGGGTTAGGGTGAGGGTTAGGTGTACGGATAGGGTAAGTTTAGGATTAGGGTTAAGGTGAGGGTGAGTGTGAGGGTTAGGGTTAGTGTTAAGTTTAGGCTTAGAGTTAAGCTGAGGGTGAGGGTGAAGGTGAGGGTTAGGGTTAGGGTGAGGGTTAGGGTTAGGTTTAGGGTTAGAGTTAGGCTTAAGGTGAGGTTTATGGTTAGGTTTAGGGTTCTGGTAATGGTGAGGGTTAGAGTTAGCATCAGGGTTAGGGTGAGGGTTTGGGTTATGGTTAGGGTGAGTGTTAGGGTTAATGTGAGGTTTAGGGTTAGGGTTAGGGTTAGGGTGAGGGTGAGGGTTAGGTTGAGGGTTGTGGTTTGGGTTAGGATTAGGCTGAGGGTGAGGATTAGGGTGAGATTTAGGCTAGGCTTAGTGTTAGGATTAAGGTGAGGTTAAGGGTTAGGGTGAGGGTTAGGCTTAGGGTTAGGGTGAGAGTTAAGATGACGGTTAGGGTTTCAGTGAGGGTTAATGTTAGCGTGATGGTTAGGGTTAGGATTAGGGTTAGGGAGTGGGTGATGGTTAGGATTACGGTTAGGGTTGTTGTAAGTGTTATGGTTATTGTTACATTTCCAGTGAGGGTGAGGCTGAGGGTGAAGGTTAGGGTTAGGGTTAGGGTTAGTTTTAGGGTAAGGATTAGTGTTAATGTTAGGGTTAGGGTTTGACTTTCGGTTTGGGTGAGGGAGAAGGTGAGGGTGAGGGTTAATTTTAGGGTTAGGGTGAGGTTGAGGCTTAGGATTAGGATTAGGGATAGGGTCAGGGTGAGGTTTAGGGTTAGAGTTAGGTTGAGGGGGAGGGTTAGGGTGAGGGTCAGGGTTAGTGTTAGTGTTAGGGTTAGCATTAGGTATAGGGTGAGGGTTAGGTTGAGGTTTAGGGTTAGGTTTGGGATTAGGTTAGGGTGAGGGTGAGTGTGAGGTTTAGGGTTAGGATTAGGCTTAGGCTTAGGGTTAGGCTGAGGGTTAGTGTGGATATGAGTATTAGGCTTTTTGTGATGTTTATCCTTAGGGTTAGTGTGAGGGTTAGCATGAGGGTTAGGGATAGGATTAGGGTTAGGGTGAGGGCTGGGGTGAGGGTGAGGGTTAGGGTTAGGGTTAGGTTTAGGCATAGGTTTAGTCTGAGGGTGATGGTGAGGTTGAGGTTTAGGGTTATGGTGATGGATATTGTTATTGTTAGGGGGAGGTTTAGGATGAGGGTTTGGGTTAGGGTGAGGGTTAGTATGAGCGTGATGATAAGAGTAAAGTTGAGGGTTAGGCTGAACGTGAGGGTTACAGTAAGGGTGAGGGTTAGGGTTAGGGTGAGAGTTAGGGTAAGTGTTAAGGTTAGGGTTAGATTGAGGATTAGGGTTAGGGTTAGTGTGAGGTTTAGGGTGAGGATGAGGGTTAGGGTTAGAATTAGGGTTAGGGTGAGGGCTAGCATGAGGGTGAGGGTTAGGGTTAGGGCTAAGTTTAGGGTGAGGGTTAGGGTGAGGTGTAGGGTTAGGTTTAGGGTGAGGGTTAGGTTTAGTGTGAGGGTTATGGTTAGGGTGAGGGTTAGGGTAAGGGTTATGGTGAGGGTTAGGTTGAAGGTGGGGGTTAGGGTTATGATTAGGTTTAGGGTTAGGGTGAGGTTTAGGGTGAGGGTGAGGTTTCAGGTTAGGGTTAGGTTTGTGGTGTGGGTGATAGCATGAGGGTTAGGTTGAGTGTTAGAGTTAACATTAGGGTTAGGTGAGGGTTAAGTTTAGGGTTTGGGTGAGGGTGAGGGTGAGAGTTTGGTTTAAGTTGAGGATTAGGGTGAGTTTTAGGGTTAGGGTGAGGGTTAGGGTTAGGGTTAGCGTGAGGGTGACGGTGAGGGTGACGGTTAGGGTTAGAGTTATGGTGAGGGTTCGATTAAGTGTGAGGTTTAGGGTGAGGATGAGTTTAAGGGTTAGTGTGAGGGTTAGGCTGCGTGTGAGGGTTAGGGTTAGGGTTTGGTTTAGGGTGAGGGTTATTGTGAGTGTTAGGGTTAGGGTTATGCTTAGGGTTAGTTTGAGGGTTATGCTGAGGGTTAGGATTAGGATTAGGGTGAGGGTTAGGTTGAGGGTTAGGGTGAGGTTGAGGGTTAATATTAGGGTGAGGGTTACGGTTATTATTAGGGTTAGGGTTAGGTTTAGGGTGACAGTGAGGTTTAGGGTGAGGGTTAGAGTTTTGGTTAATGTGAGGGTTAGGATAAGGGGTAGGGTTATGGATAGGTTTAGGGTTAGGATTAATGTGAGGTTAAGAATTAGGTTGAGGGTGAGATTTAGGGTTAGGAATAGTGATAGGGTTAATGTTACGCTGAGGGTGAGGGTGAGGGTGAGAGTTGGGTTTAGGGTTGGGTGAGGGCTATGGTGAGGGTTAGGGTATGGGTGAGGTTTAGTGTGAGGGTGATTGTAAGGATAAAATTGAGGGTTAGGCTGAGGGTGAGAGTTAAGATAAGGGTGAGGGACAGGGTTAAGGGTGAGGGTTAAGTTAAGGGTTAGGGATAGGGTGAGGGTTAGATTGAGGATTAGGTTAGGGTTAGTGTGAGGTTTGGGGTGAGGATGAGGGTTATGATTAGGTTGAGGGTTAGGTTTAGAATTAAGGTTACAGTGAGGGCTAGGGTGAGGGTGAAGTTTAGCTTTAGGTTTAGGTTAAAGTTTAGGGTTAAGGTGAGAGTTAGTGTTAGTGTGAGGGTTAGTGTTAGAGTTAGGGTTAGTGTCAGGGTGAGGGGAAGTGTTAGGGTGAGGGTTAGTGTTAGGGATAGGTTATGCTTAGGGTTAAGGTTAGGGTGAGGGTGATTGTGTGGGGTAGGGTTAGGTTTAGGTTTAGGGTTAGGGTTATGCTGAGGGTGAGGTTGAGCTTGAGGATTAGGGTTAGGGTGATGGTTAGGATTAGGGTTAGGGTGAGGGTTAGGATGAGGGTTAGGATGAATGTGAGGTTTAGGTTTAGGTTTAGGGTGAGATTTAGGGTTAGGGTTAGGGTTAGGTTGAGGTTGAGGTTTAGGTTTAGAGTTAGGTGTAGGGTGATGGTTAGTGTTAGGGTTAGTGTTAGGTTTAGGGTTAGGGTGAGTGTTAGGGTTAGGGTTAGGGTTAGGGTTATGGTGAGGGTGAGGTTTAGGGTTATGGCGAGGCTTAGGGTTAGTATGAGGGTTAGTGTTAGGGTGAGGGTAAGTGTTAGGGTGAGGGTTAGGATTAGGTTTAGGGTTAGGGTGAAGTTTAGGATGAGGGTGAGTTTTAAAGTTAGGGATAGGTTTGTGGTGTGGGTAAGTGATAGCATGAGGTTTAGGGTGAGGGTTAGAGTTAGCATTAGGGCTAGGGTGAGGGTGAGGGTGAGGATGCAGGTGAGAGTGAGGGTTAGGGTGAGGATTAGGGTGAGGTTTAGGGTTAGGGTTCGGGTTCGGGTTAGGGTGTGTGTTAGGATTAGGGTTATCCTTAGGGTTAGGGTGAGGGTTAGGCTGAGGTTTAGGCTGAGGTTTAGGCTTAGGATTAGGGTGAGGGTTAGGGTGAGGGTGAAGGTTAGAGTTCTGGTGAGGTTTAGGATTATTATTAGGGTTAGAGTCAGCTTTAGCGTGACGGGGAGGTTTAGGCTGAGGGTTGGGGTGAGGTTTAGGGTTAGGGTCAAGGTGAGTGTTAGGATAAGTCGTAGGGTTAAGGTTATGGTGAGGGTTAGGTTTAGTGTGAGAGTTAGATTAAGGGTTAGGGTTAGGATTAGTGTGAGGGTAAGAATTAGGGTGATGGTTAGGGTGACGGTGAGGTTTAGGGTTAGGAATAGTGATAGGGTTAGTGTTAGGCTGAGGGTGAGGGTGAAGGTGAGGGTGAGGGTTAGGGTTAGGTTTAGGGTGAGGGCTGGGGTGAGGGTTAGGGATAGGGTGAGTGTTAGGGTGAGGGTGATGGTAAGGGTAAAGGTGAGGGTTAGGCTGAGGGTGAGGTTTAATATAAGCGTGAGTTTTAGTGTTAGGGTGAGGGTTAGGGTAAGGGTTCGGGTTAGGGTTAGGGTGAGGGTTAGACTGATTATTAGGGTTAGGGTTAATGTGAGGATGAGGGTTAGGGTTAGGGTGAGGGTGAGGTTTACTATAAGGGTTAGGGTGACGGCTAGGGTGAGGGTGAGGTTTAGAGATAGGGTAAGGGTTAGGGCTAGGTTTAGGATTAGGGTGAGGGTTAGGGTTAGAATTAGAGTTAGGGTGAGGGCTAGGCTGAGGTTTAGGGTTAGGTTTAGGGTTAGGGTGAGGTTTAGGTTTAGGGTGAGGGTGAGGTTAAGGTTTAGGGTGAGGGTTAGGGTGAGGGTTAGGCTTAGGGTTAGGGTTAGGGTGAGGATAAGGTTGAGGATTAGGCTGAGTGTTAGGGTGACGGTGAGGGTGAGGGTGAGGGTTGGGGTTAGGGTTAGATTGAGTGTTAGGGTGAGGGGTAGAGTTAGGGTTAGGGTGTGGATTAGGGTTACTGTGAGGGATAGGTTTAGAGTGAGGATAAAGGTTAGGGTGAGGGTTAGGGTTAGGGTGAGGGTTAGCGTGAGGGTTAATGTTAGGTTGGAGTTTAGGGTTAGGTTGAGGGTTAGGGTGAGTGTCAGGTTTCGTGTGAGTGATAGGGTTAGGGTTAGAGTGAGGGTTATGTTTAGGGTGATGTGTAGAATGAGGGTTAGGGTTAGGGTTAGATTTAATGTAAGGGTAAGGTTTAGGGTGAGGGTGAGGGTAAGGGTTAGGTTTAGGGTGAGGGTTAGTGTTAGGGTTACGGTTAGAGCTAGGGAGAGGGGTAGGGTGAGGAGTAGGGTTTAAGTTAAGTTTAGGGTTAGTTTGAGGGTTAGGGTTAGGGTGAGGATTATGTAAGGGTGAGGGTTGGGGTGAGGGTGACTGTTAGAGTGAGGATGAGGGTTCTGGAGAGTGTGAGGGTTAGGGTTTGGGTGATGGTTAGGGTTAGTGTGAGTGTTAGGGTGACGATGAGCGTGAGTGTTAGGGTTGGGATTAGAGTTACAATGAGGGGTAGGGTGAGGGGTAGGGTTAGGTTTAGGGTGAGGGTTAAGGTTACTGTGAGGGTTAGCGTTAAGGTGAGGTTTAGGGTTACTGTGAGGGTTCAAGTTAGGGTTAGGCTTAGTGTTAGGGTGAGGGTAAGGGTTAGGTTGAGGGTTAGGGTTAGGGTAAAAGTTAGGGTTAATGTGAGGGTTAGGTTTAGGGTGAGGGTTAGGGTGAGGGTTAGAGTTAGGGTGATGTTTAGGTTGAGGGTGAGGGTTAGGGTGAGGGTGAAGGTGAAGGTTGGGTTGAGTGTTTGGGTTAGGGTTAGGATGGGGTTGAGGGTGAGGGTGAGGCTTAGGGTTAGTTTTAGGGTAAGGTCGAGTGTGAGGGTTAGGGATAAGGTTAGTCTTAGGCTGAGGGTGAGGGTGAGGCTGAGGTTTAGGGTTAGGGTTAGGGTTAGCGTTAGGGTTATGGTGAAGGTTAGGGTTAGGTTGGAGGTTATGGTTAGGGTGAGGGTTAGGGTTAGGGATAGGTTTAGTTTGAGGGTGAGGATGAGGGTTAGGGTTAGGATTAGGGTTAAGGTGAGCCTGAGGTTGAGGGTTAAGTTGAGGGTTAGTGTTACGGTAGGGTGAGGCTAAGGGTTAGAGTGAGGTTTAGGTTTAGGGTGATGTTTAGGTGGAGGGTGAGGGTTAGGGTGAGGTTGAGGGTGAGGTTTCGGTTGAGGGTTTGGGTTAGGGTGGTGAGGGTGAAGGTGAGCGTGAGGGTTAGGTTTAGAGTTAGGGTTAGGCTTAGGGTGAGGGTGATTGTGAGGGTTAGTGTTAGGGTTATTTTTAGGCTTAGGTTAAAGCTGAGGGTGAGTGTGAGGGTTAGGGTTAGGGTGAGTGTGAGCGTTAGGGTTAGGGTTAGGGATAGGCTGAGGGTTAGATGAGGGTGAGGCTTAGGGTTAGGGCGAGTGTTAGGCTTAGGGTTAGTGTGAGGGTTAGGGATAGTTTGATGGTTAGGGTGAGGTTTAGAGTAAGGGTGAGGGTGAGGGTGAGCGTGACTGTTAGGGTGCAGGTGAGGTTTAGGTTTAGGTTTAGGGTTAGGGTGAGGATTTAGTGTTAGGGTTAGGATGATGGTTAGGATGAGGGGTAGGGTTAGGGTTAGGGTGAGGTTCAGGGTTAGATTAAGGGTTACCGTTAGGGTTAGGGTTAGGGGGAAGTTTAAGGTGAGGGTTAGGGTTAGGTTTAGGGTTAAGGTGAGGGTTAGGGTGAGGGTAAGTTTTAGGGTGAGGGTTAGGGTGAGTGTGAGTTTAGGGTTAGGTTATGGAGTGGTTTAGGGTTAGATTTAGGATGAAGTTGAGGGTGAGAGTGTGGGTTAGGGATTAGTTTTAAGGTTAGGGTTAGTGTTATTGTTAGGGTTAGGGTTACGATTAGAGTGAGGTTGCTGGTTAGGTGAGTTTTAGCGTTAGGGTTAGCGTTAGGCTGAGGGTTAGGTTGAGGGTAAGTGTTGGGGTGTGAGTTAGGGTTAGGGTGAGGTTAAGGGTTAGGGTTAGGGTTAGGTTGAGGGTTAGGGTTAGCATTAGGGTTACCTTGAGGACTAGGGTGAGGGGTAGGGTTAGGTTAGGGTGAGGGTTAGGGTTAGGATGAGCATTAGGGTGAGGGTAAGAATAAGGGTAAGGGTGAGGGTTAGGGTGAGTTTGAGGGTTACGGTAAGAGTGAAGGTTATGATGAGGGTGAGGTTTAGGGTGAGGTTTAGGATTAGGGTGAGGGTGAGATTGAGGGTTAGGGTGAGGGTAAGGGTTAGGGTTAGGGTGAGGGTAAGATAAGGTTGAGGGTTAGGGTTAGGTTTAGGGTGAGGGTTAGAGTGAGTGTGAGGTTTAGGGTTAGGGATAGTGTTAGGGTGAGGGTAAGTGTTAGGGTTTTGTATAGGTTTACGGTGAGGGTGAAGGATAGGTTTAGGGTGAGGGTTAGGGTTAGGGTTAGGGTGAGGGTGAGGGTTAGTATAAAGTTTAGGGTTAGGGTTGTTTTTAGGTTTATGTTTAGGTTTATGATTACGTTGACGGTGAGGGTAATGGTTAGGGTGAGGTTTAGGATTAGGGCTAGTTTTAGGGTTAGGGTTAGCATGAGGTTTAGGGTAAGTGGTAGGGTTAAGGTTAGGGTGAGGGTTAGGGTTAGTTTGAGGGTTACGGTTAGAGATAGGGTGAGGGTTAGGATGAGGGTTAGGGTGAGGGTAAGGTTTAGGGTGAGGGTTAGAGTTAGTGTGAGGTTTAGGTTTAGGGTTAGTGTTAGGGTGAGGGTAAGTGTTAGGGTTAGGTTTAGGTTAACGGTGAGGGTGAGGGTTAAATTTAGAGTGAGGGTTAGGGTTAGGTTAGGGTTAAGGTGAGGGTGAGGGTTAGGATAAAGTTTAGGGTTAGGGTTATTTTTAGAGTTATGTTTATGTTTATGGTTATGTTGAGGGTGAGGGTTAAGGTTATGGTGAGGTTTACGATTAGGGTTAGGTTTAGGGTTAGGGTTAGGATGAGGATTAGGATGAGTGGTAGGGTTAAGGTTAGGGGGAGGGTTAGGGTTAGGGTTAGGGTTAGGGTGAGGGTTAGGATTAGTGTTAGAGTTAGGGTTAGGGTAAGGATGAGAGTTTCGGGTTAGGGTTAGGGTTAGGGTTAGTTTGAGGATTTCGGTGAGCGTTATGGTTAGGGTTAGGGTAAGGGTTAGCGTTAGGGTGAGGGTTATGGTTAGGATTAGTGTTAGAGTTAGTGTTAAGGTTAGGGTGAGGGTTATGGTGAGGGTGAGGTTTAGGGTTAGGTTTAGGTTTATCATGTGGGTGAGTGACAGTGTGAGGGTTAGGGTGAGTGTTAGAGTTAGCATTAGGTTTAGGGTGAAGGTTATGGTTAGTGTTAGGTTTAGTGTGAGTGTTAGGTTTAGGGTTAGGTTTAGGATTAGTTTGAAGGTAAGAATTAGGGTGATAGTTAGAGTGAGGGTGAGGATTTGGGTTATCATTAGTGTTACGCTGAGGATGATGGTGAGGGTGAGGGTGAGGGTGAGTTTCAGGGTTAGGGTTAGGGTGAGGGCTAAGATGAGGGTTAGGGTTAGGTTGAGGTATAGGGTTAGGGTGAGAGTTAGGGTTAGAGTTAGGGTTAGGGTTAGGGTTAGTTTGAGGGTGGTATGAGGGTGAGGTTTAGGGTGAGGGTTAGGGTTAGGGTTAAAATTAGGGTAAGGTTTAGGGTTACTGGTAGTGTTAGGGTTATGGTTAGTATTAGGGTTAATGTGTGGGTTAGGGTTAGGGTGAGGATAAAGTAAGGATTAGGGTTAGGGTGAGGGTGAGGTTTATGGTTACTGTTTGAGTGAGGGTTAGGGTTTGGTTTAGTGTTAAGGTAAGGTTGAGGGTGAGGGTTAGGGTTAGGCTTATGGTTAAGGAGAGGGTGAGGGTGAGTGTGAGGTTTAAGGTTAGGTTTAGGGCTAGGGTGAATGTTATGGTTAGAGTGGAGGTTAGGATTAGGGTTAGGGTGAGAGTTAGGTTTTGGGTTAGGCTGAGGGTTAAGGTTAAGATTAGGGTGAGGTTTAGGTTGAGGGTTAGGGGGAGGGGGAGGGTTAGGTTTAGAGTGAGACTTAGGGTTAGGATTAGGGTTAGGGTCAGGGTTAGGGTGACTGTGAGGTTTAGGGTGAAGTTTAGAGTGAGGGTTGTGTTTAGGGTTAAGGTGAGGGTTAGGGTAAGGGGTAGGGTTACGGTTAGGGTGAGGTTTAGGTTTAGTATGAGAGTAAAGGTTAGGGTTAGGATTAGTGTGAGGGAAAGATTTAGGGTGATGGTTAGGGTGAGGGTGAGGTTTAGGTTTAGGAATAGGGATAGGGTTAGTGTTACACTGAGGGTGAGGAAGAGGGTGAGGGTGAGCGTTAGGTTTAGGGTTAGGGTGAGGGCTAGGGTGAGGGTTATTAACGGTTAGGGTGAGGGCTAGGGTTAGGGTGAGGGTAAGGGTTAGGTTTAGTTTGAGGGTGGTGTGAGGGTGAGGTTTAGGGTGAGGCTTTGGGTTAGGGTGAGGGCTAGGTTGAGGGTGAACTTTAGGGTTATGATGAGGGTTAGCATTAGGTTTAGAGTGAGGGTTAGGTTTAGTGTGAGGTTTACGGTTAAGGTTAGGTTGAGGTTGCGGGTAAGGGTTATGGTGAGGGTTCGGGTGAGGGTGAAGGTTAGGGTTATGATGAGAGATAGGGTTAGGTTTAGGCTGAGGGTGAGAGTGAGGGTGCGGGTGAGGTTTGGGTTAGGGTTAGGGTTAGGGTGAGGGTGAGGGTGAGGGCTAGGGTGAGGGTCAGGGTTAGGGTGAAGGTGAGGTTGAGGGTGAGGCTGAGCGTTAGGGTGAGGGTGAGGGTTTGGTTTAGGGTTAGGGTTAGGGTGAGGTTGAGGTTTAAGATTAGGTTTAGGGTTATTGTTAGGGTTAGAGTGAGGGTTACAGTTCAGTATAGGGTGAGGGTGAAAGTTAGGATTATGGTTAGGGTTAGGGTGAGGTTTAGGGTTAGGGTTAGGGTTAGTGTTAAGATGAAGTTTATGGTGAGTGGTAGGGTTAGGGTTAAGGTGAGGGTTAGGGTTAGTGTGACGGTTAGAATGAGGGTTAGGGTTAAGGTGAGAGTGAGGGTTAGGATGAGGTTTAGGGTAAGGGTGAGGGTTAGGTTTAGGGTGGAGTTTAGGATTAAGGTTAGGGTTATGGTTAGGTTGAGAGTTAGGTTTAGGGTTGGGGTTAGGTTTACGCTGAGGGTGAGGGTTAGGGTTATGGTGAGGGTTTGGTTTAGGGTAAGGGTTAAGGTGAGGGTGAGTTTTAGGATTAGGATTAGGGTTAGGGTTAGGGTTAGAGTGAGGGTTACAGTTCAGTATAGGGTGAGGGTGAAAGTTAGGATTATGGTTAGGGTTAGGGTGAGGTTTAGGGTTAGGGTTAGGGTTAGTGTTAAGATGAAGTTTATGGTGAGTGGTAGGGTTAGGGTTAAGGTGAGGGTTAGGGTTAGTGTGACGGTTAGAATGAGGGTTAGGGTTAAGGTGATAGTGAGGGTTAGGATGAGGTTTAGGGTAAGGGTGAGGGTTAGGTTTAGGGTGGAGATTAGGATTAAGGTTAGGGTTATGGTTAGGTTGAGAGTTAGGTTTAGGGTTAGGGTTAGGTTTACGCTGAGGGTGAGGGTTAGGGTTATGGTGAGGGTTTGGTTTAGGGTAAGGGTTAAGGTGAGGGTGAGTTTTAGGATTAGGATTAGGGTTAGGGTTAGGGTGAGGGTGAGGGTTACGGTTAGGGTTAGGGTTACAGTGAGGGTGAGGGTTAGGTTTAGGGTGAGGTTTAGGGTTAGGGTTAGGGTTAAGGTGTGGGTTTGTGTTAGGATTAGAGTTAGGGTCAGGGTTATTGTTAGGGTTAGGGTTAGTGTTAGGGTTAGGTTTAGGGTGAGCGTGAGGGTTACCGTTAGGTTTAGGTATAGTGTTAGGGTTAGGATTAGCGTGAGGGTGAGGGTGTCGGTTAGGGTTAGGGTTAATGTGAGGATGAGCGTTAGTGTGAGGGTTAGGGTTAGGGTGAGGGTGAGGGTGAGGTTGAGGGTGAGTGTTAGGCTTAGTATGAGGTTTAGGGTTAGGGTTAACGTTAGGCTTAGGTTGAGGGTTTGGCTTAGGTTTAGGGTTAGGATGAGGGTTAGGCTGAGGGGTATGGTTACGTTTAGGGTGAGGATTAGGTTTAGTGTGAAGGTTAGGCTTAGGGTTAGGGTGAGGTTAAGGATTAGGGTGAGTGTTAGGGTGAGGGTTAACGTTAGGTTTAGGTTTAGGGTGAGGCTTAGGGTTAGGGTTAGGGTTACTGTGATGGTGAGGGTTAGGTTTAGGGTGAGGGTTAGGGTTAGGTTTAGGCTTAGGCATATGGTTAGGATTAGGGTGATGCTGAGGGTGGGGCTTAAGTTTATGGTGATGGATAGGGTTAGGGATAGGGTGAGGGTTAGGATGAGGGTTCGGTTTAGGGTGAGGGTTAGGATGAGAGTGACGGTAAGAGCAAAGGTGAGGGTGAGACTGAGGGTGAGGGTTATGGTAAGGGTTAGGCTTAGGGCTAGGGTGAGTGTTAGGGTAAGGGTTAGGGTTAGGGTTAGATTGAGGATTAGGTTTAGGGATAGTGTGAGGTTTAGATTGAGAATGAGGATTAGGGTTAGAATTAGGGTTAGGGTGAGGGCTAGCGTGAGGGTGAGGCTTAGGGTTAGGGTTAAGTTTAAGATGAGTGTTAGGGTGAAGAGTAGGGTTAGGATTAGGGTTAGGGTTAGTGTTATTGTTTGAGTTAGGGTTACGGTTACGGTGAGGGTGAGGGTTAGGGTTAATGTTATTGTTAAGGTTAGGGTTACGGTTATGGTGAGGGTGAGGATGAGGGTTAGGGTTAGGGTTAGTGTGAGGTTTTTAATGTTAGGGTTAGGGTTAGAATTAGGGTTAGGGTGATGGTTAGGGTTAGGGTTAGGGGGAGGGATAGGATGAGGATTAGGAATAGGGGTAGGATAAGGGCTAGGGTGAGGGTGAGGTTTAGGGTTAGGGTTAGGGTGAGGTTTAGGGTTACGTTTAGGGTTTGGGTTAGGGTGAGGGTAAGGTTTAGTGTTAGAGTTAGTTTTAGCGTGGGGCTGAGGGTGAGGGTTAGGGTTAAGGTTAGTGTTAGGGTTAGGGTGAGGGTGAGGTTTAGGGTGAGGTTGAATTTTAGGCTTAGGGTTAGGATTAGGATTACGGTAAAGGTTAGGGTGAGTGTGAAGGTTAGGGTTAGGTTTAGGCTTAGGCTTAGGATTAGACTGAGGGTGAAGGTGAGGTTGTAGTTTGGGGTTAGGGTGAGTGTTAGGGTTAGGCTTAGGGTTAGTATTAGGATTAGGGTAAGGGTTATGGTGAGCGTGAGGTTTACTTTTAGAATTAATTTAAGGGGGAGGCTGAGGTTGAAGGTGAGGGTTAGGGTTAGTTTTAGGGTAAGATTTAGGGTTAGGGTTAGGGTGAGGGTTAAGATGAGGTTTAGGATTACGGTCAGGGTGAGGGTTAGGGGTAGAGTGAAGGATAGGGTTAGGATTAGGGTTAGGGTGAGGGTTAGGGTCAGTGTTAGGGTGAGGTTTAGGATGAGGGTTAGGATTAGGGTTAGGGTGAGGCCTAGGGTGAGGGTGAGGTTTAGGGTTAGGGTTACTGTCAGGTTTAGGGTTAGGGTTAGGGTTAGGGTGAATGTTAAGCTTAGGCTTAAGGTTAGGATTAGGATTAGGGTAAGGCTTATGGTGAGCATGAGGTTTAGTTTTAGAGTTAGGGTAAGGGTGAGGCTGAGGTTTAAGGTGAGGGTTAGGGTTAGTGTTAGGGTAAGGTTTAGGGTGAGGGTTAGGGTTATGGTTAGGGTTAGGCTTAGGGTGATTGTGAGGGTTAGGGTTTGAGTAAGGATTAGGCTTAGAGTTCGGCTGAGGGTGAGGGTGAGTGTGAGGTTTAGGGTTAGAATGAGGTTTAGGTTTAGGGTTAGTGTGAGTGTTAGTGTTAGGGATAGGATTAGAGTTAGTCTGAGGGTAATGGTGTGGGTGAGGATTAGGTTTAGGGTGAGGGTTAGGGTTAGGGTTATGGGGAGGGTTAAGATGAGGGTTAGTGTTAGGATTAGGGTTAGGGTGAGGGCTAGGGTGAGAGTGAGGTTTAGGCTTAGGGTTAGGGTGAGGTTTAGGGTTAGGGTTAGGGTGAGGTTGAGGTATAGGTTTAGGGTTAGGGTTAAGGTGAGGCTGAGGGTGAGGGTTAGAGTTAGGGTTAGGATTAGGATTAGGGTAAGGGTTAGGTTGTGTGTGAGGGTTAGGGTTAAGATTAGGGCTTGGCTTAGGGCTACACTGAAGGTGAGGGTGATGGTGTGAGTTAGGGTTTGGGTGAGGGTTAGGGTTAGTTTTAGGGTGAGAGTTAGGGTTCAGTTTAAGTTTAGTGTTAGGGTGAGGTATAGGTTTAGGTTTAGGGTGAGGTTTAGGGTTAGGGTTAGGTTGAGGGTTAGGGTTAGGTTTAGGGTTAGGGTGAGGTTTAGGATTAGGGTTAGGGTGAGGGTGAGGGTTAGGGTGAGGGTTAGGATTGGAGTTACCCTGAGGGCTAGGGTGAGGGTAAGGGTTAGGGTTAGTGATAGGGTGAGGTTTCAGGTTAGGGTTAGGTTTAGCATGAGGGTTCGGATGAGGGTTAGGTTTACGGTAAGGGTTATGGTTAGGGTTAATTTGAGGGTTAGGGTTAGGATTAGGTTTAGGGTGAGAGTGAGGTTTAGGATTAGGATTAGGGTTAATGTTATTGTTAGGGTTAGGGTTATGGTTACGGTGAGGGTGAAGGAGAGGGATAGGATTAGGGTTAGTGTTAATGTTATTGTTAGGGTTAGGGTTAGGGTTACAGTGAGGGTGAGGATGATGGTTAGGGTGAGGTTTTTAGTGTTATGGTTAGGGTTAGAATTAGGGTTAGGGTGAGTGTTAGGGTTAGGGTTAGGGGGAGGGTTACTATGAGTATTAGGAATAGGATTAGGGTTAGGGTAAGGGCTAGGGTGAGGGTGAGGTTTAGCGTTAGTGTTAGGGTAAGGTTTAGGTTTATGTTTAAGGTTTGGGTTAGGGTGAGGTTAACGTTTAGTGTTAGAGTTAGTTTTAGTGTGAGGATGAGGGTGAGGATGAGGGTGAGTGTTAGGGTTAGGTTTAGTGTTAGGGTGAGGGTGAGGGTGAGGGTTAGGGTGTATGTGAGGGTTAGGCTTAGGGTTAGGATTAGGATTACTGTAAAGGTTAGGGTGAGTGTGAGGGTTAGTGTTAGGGTTAGGTTTAGGATTAGGATTACACTGAGCATGAAGGTGAGGGTGAAGTTTAGGGTTAGGGTGAATGTTAGGGTTAGGCTTAGGGTTAGGATTAGGATTAGGGTAAGGTTTAGGGTGAGGGTGAGGTTTAGTTTTAGAGTTAGGGTAAGGGTGAGGCTGAGGTTGAAGTTGAGGGTTAGGGTTAGTGTTAGGGTAAGGTTTAGGGTTAGGGTTAGGGTGAGGGTTAGGATGAGGGTTAGGGTAATGATCACGTTGAGGGCTAGTGGTAGAGTGAGGGTGAGGGTTAGGATTAGTGTTAGGGTGAGGGTGAGTGCTAGCATTAGTTTTAGGGTTAGGGTTTGGGTTAAGTTTAGGGTTAGGATTAGCGTTATTTTTAGGTTTAGGGTTAGAGTTATGGTGAGGGTGAGTATGAGGGTTAGGATTAGGGTTATGGTGAAATTTAGGGTTCGCGTTAGGATTAGGGTTAGGGTGAGGGTGAGGTTTAGGGTTCGATTTAGGGTTATTTGGAGGGTTAGGTAGAGGGTTAGGTTTAGAGTTAGTGTTAGGGTTAAGGTTAGGATGAGGTTTAGGTTGAGGTTTAAGGTTAGGGTTAGGCTTAAGATTAGGATTAGGGTTAGGGGAGGGTGAGTGTGAGGGTTAGGGTTAGGGTGATGGTTAGGATTAGGGTTACAGAGAAGTTTAGGATGAGGGTTAGGGTTAGGATTAGAGTTAGGGTGAGGGCTAGGGTGAGGGTGAGGGGTGGGGTAAGTGTTAGGGTTAGGCTTAGGCTTAGGCTGAGCATGAGGTTCAGGGTTAGGGTTAGGGTTAGGTTTAGGGTGAGGTTCAGTGTTAGGGTTAGGGTTAGAGTTAGGGGTAGAGTGAGAGTGAGGTTTAGGAGTAGAGTTAAGGTTAGGGTGAGGGTTAGGGTTAGGGTGAGGCTTATGGTTAGTGTTAGTGTTAGGTTGAGAGTGAGGTTTAAGTTGAGGTTTAGGGTTAGGGTTAGGGTTAGTGTGAGGGTTAGGGTTAGGGTTAGTGTTAGTGTGAGGGTAAGTGTTAGGGTGAGGGAATGGTTTAAGTTGAGGGTTATGGTTAGGGTGAGGGTTTGGATTAGGGTTAGGCTTATTTTTACGGTTAGGTTCAGGGTTAAGGTTACTGTGAGTGTGAGGGTGAGGGTTAGGGTTAGGGTTAGGGTGAAGTTTAGGGATTGTGTTAGGGTTAGAGTTAGGGTTAAGGTGAGGGTGAGTGTGAGGGTTAGGGTTAGGGTTAGGCTTAGGCTTAGGGTAAGGCTGAGGGTGAGGGTGGGGTGAGGATTACGTTTAGGGTGATGGTTAGGGTTAGGGTTAGGGTTAGGGTTAGGGTGGGGTTTAGGGTTACGGTTAGGGTTTGGTTTAGGGTGAGGGTGAGGTTTAGGGTTAGATATAGGGTTAGGGGGAGCTATAGGGTGAGGGTTAGGGTTAGGGTTAAGTTTAGATTTAGGGTGAGTGTGCGGGTGAGTGTGAGGGTTAGGTTTAGGTTTAGGGTTAGGCTTAGGGTTAGGCTGAGGGTGAGGTTAGGGTGAGAGTTAGTGTTAGGTTTATGGTGAGGGTTAGATTGAGTTTAGGGTTAGGATTAGGGTTAGGGTGAGGGCTAGGTTGAGGGTTATGTTTCGAGTGAGGTTTAGGGTGTGGTTTATGGTTAGGGTTAGGTTTAGTGTTAGGGTGTGAGTGAGGTTTAGGGTAAGAGTTAGGGGTAATTTGAGGCTGAGGGTGAGGGTTAGGGTTAGCTTTAGGAATAGTATTAGTGTAAGGTTTAGGGTGAGTGTGATGGTTAGTGTAAGGTTTAGGGTTAGGCTTAGTGTTACACTGAGGGTGAGTTTTAGGGTTTGGGTGAGGGTTAGGGTTAGGATTAGGGTGAGAGTTAGTGTTCAGGTTAAATTTAGGGTTAGGTTGAGGGTTAGGGTTAGGCTTAGGATTAGCGTGAGGTTTAGGGTTAGGGTTAGGGTGAGGTTTAGGATGAGGATTAGGGATAGGATTAGGGTTAGGGTGAGGGCTAGGGTTAGGTTGAGGGTCAAGGTTAGTGTTAGGGTGAGGTTTAGGTTTAGGGTGAGGGTTAGGATAAGGGTTAGTGTTATGGTAAGGTGAGGATTAGGGTTAGGGTGAGGGTTAGTGTTATGATTAGGTTTAGGTTGAGGGTGAGGGTTAGGAATAGGGCTAGGGTTACGGTTATTGTTAGGGTTAGGGTTAGGGTTACGGTTACTGAGAGGGTGAGGGTGAGGGTTAGTGTTAGATTTAGGGTGAGGTTTTTAGTGTTAGGGTTATGGTGAGACTTAGGGTTAGGGTTAGTGTAATAGTTAGTGTTAGGGTTAGTTTTAGGGTGAGGCTGAGGATGAGGGTTAAGGTTAGGGTTAGTGTTAGAGTTAGGGTTAGGGTTAGGATTAGGGTTAGGTTTAGGGTTAGGGTTAGGGTTAGGGTTAGGGTCTGGGTGAGAATTAGGGTTCGGGTTAGGTTTAGGGTTAAGGTGAGTTTTAGGGTTAGGGTTATGGTGAGTATGAGTGTTAGGTTTTGGTTGAGGGTTAGGGTTAGGCTTAGGAATAGGGTGAGGGTTAGGTTTAGGATTAGGGTCAGGTTTAGGATGAGGATTAGGGTTATTATTAGTGTTATTGTGAGAGCTAGGGTGAGGATGAGGGTTATTGTTAGTGTTTAGGTGAGGTTTAGGGTTAGGGTTAGAGTTTGGGTGAGGGTTAGAATGAGTGTTATATTTACAGTGAGGGTGAGGGTTAGGATTAGGTTGAGAGTTAGGGTTAGGAATTGGGTTAGGGTGACGGTTAGTTTTAGCGTTAGATTTAGGGTTTGGGGGAGATTTATGTCCAGGTTTAGGGTTAGGGTTAGGGTTAGTGTTTGGGTTAAGATTAGGGTGAAGGTTAGTTTGAGGTTTATGATTAGGGTTAGGGTAAGAGTTAGGATTAGGTTTAGGGTGAGGGTGAGTGTGAGGGTTAGGGTTAGGGTTAAGCTTAGGCTTAGGTTTAGGTTGAGCGTGAGGGTGGGGGTGAGGATTAGGTTTAGGGTTATGGTTAGGGTTAGGGTTAAGGTGAGGGCTAGGGTGAGGGTGAGATTTAGGGTGAGGTTTAAGCTTAGGCTTAGGGTTTTGGCTGACTGTGAGGTTGAGGGTGAGGGTTAGGGTTAGTGTGATCGTTAGGTTTTCGGTTAGGGTGAGTGTTAGGATGAAGTTTATGTTTAGGGTGAGGGTTTGGGTGAGGATGATGGTAAGTGTAAAGGTGAGGTTTAGGCTGAGGGTGAGGGTTAAGATAAGGGTGAGGTTTATGTTTAGGGTTAGGGTTAGGGTAAGTGTTAGCGTTAGATTTAGGTTTAGGGTTAGATTGAGGATTAGGGTTAGGGTTAGGGTTAGTGTCAGGTTTATGGTGAGGATGAGGTTTATGGTTATGGTGAGGGTGAGGGTTAGGGTGAGGGCTAGTGTGAGGTTGAGGGTTAGAGTTAGGGTTAGGGTGAGGTTTAGGATTAGGGTGAGGGTTTGGATTTGTGTGAATGTTAGGGTTAGGGTGAGGGTAAGTGTTAGGGTGAGGGTTAGGTTTAGGGTGAGGGTTATGGTTAGGGGGAAGTTGAGGGTTAGGTTTACCGTTAGGGTTAGGGTTGGAATTAGGATTAAGGTGAGGGTGAGGTTTAGGGGTTGAGTTAGGGTTAGGATGAGGGTTAAGTTTAGGGTGAGGGTTATGGTGGGTGTGATGCTAAGGGTTAAGGTGAGGTTAGGCTGAGGGTCAGGGTTACGGTAAGGGTGAGGGTTAGGATTAGGGTTAGGTTGAGGGTGAGAGTTAGATTGAGTATTAGAGTTAGGGTTAGTGTGAGGTTTAGGGTGAGAATTAGGGTTAGGGTCCGGGTGAGGGCTAGGGTGAGGTTGAGGGTTAGGGTTAGGGTTAGGGTGATGATTGGGTTAGTGTGAGCGTTAGTGTGAGCGTTTCCGTTAGTGTTAGGGTGAGGTTAAGTGTTAGGGTGAGAGTTAGGGTTAGGGTGAGGTTTATGGTTAGTGTGAGGTTGAGTGCTAGGGTTAGGGTTAGGATGAGGTTCAGTTTAGGGTTAGGGTTTGAGTTAGGGTTATGGTGAGGGTGAGATTAGGGGTAGTGTTAGGGTTTGGGTTAGGGTGAGGGTTAGGTTTAGAGGTAGGATTAGCCTTAGGCTTGGGCTTAGGCCGAGCATGAGGGTCAGTGTTAGGGTTCAGGTTAGGGTTCGGATTAGGGTTAGGGTTAGTGTGAGTATTAGGATGAGGTTTAGGGTTAGGATTAGGTTTAGGGTGAGGGCTAGGCTGAGGGTTAGGTTGAGGTTTAGTGTTAGGGATAGGGTTAGGTTTAGGATTTGGGTTACGGTGAGGGTGAGTTGAGGTTTAGGGTTAGGGTTAGGGTTAGGGTCAGGGTGATTGTTAGTGTTATAGTTACAGTTAAGTTATGGTTAGGGTTAGGATTAGGGTTAGTGTTAGGGTTAGTGTTATTGTTAGGGTTAGGGTTAGGGGATATGGTTAGTGTGAGGTTTAGGGTTAGTGTTAGTGTTAGCGTTAGGGTGAGGGTGAGGTTTAGGTTGAGGTTTAGGGTTAGGTTTAGGGAGAGGGTTAGGTTTAGAGTTATGGTGAGGGTGAGGGTGCGGGTGATTATGAGGGTTAGGGTTAGGGTTAGCATTAGGCTGAGTGTTAGGCAGAGGGTGATGGTGAGGCTGAGGGTTAGGGTTAGGGTTAGGATGAGGTTTAGATTTAGGGTTAGTTTTAGAGTTAGAGTTAGGGTTAGGGTTAGGGTGAGGTTTAGGGTAAGGGTTCGGGTTATGGTTAGGGTGAGGGTTAGATTGAGGATTAGTGTTAGGGTTAGTGTGAGGTTTAGGGTGAGGATGAGGATTAGGATTAGGCTGAGGGTGAGGGTTAAGATAAGTGTCAGGCTTAGGGTTAGGGTGAGGGTTAGGGTAATGGTTTGGGATATGGTTAGAGTGAGAGTTAAATTGAAGATTAGGGTTAGGGTTAATGTGAGTTTTATGGTGAGAATGAGGATTAAGGTTAGGGTGAGGGTGAGGGTTAGAATTAGGTTTAGGGTGAGGGCTAGGTTGAGGGAGAGGGTTAGGGTTAGGGTTAGGATTAGGATGAGGTTTAGGATTAGGGTGAGGGTTAGGGTGAGTGTGAGGATTAGTTTTAGGGTTAGGGTTAGTGTTAGGGTGAGGTTAAGTGTTAGGTTGAGGGTTAGGGTTACGGTTATTGTTAGGGTTAGGGTTACGGTTATTGTGAGGGTGAGTGTGAGGGTTAGGGTTAGGTTGAGGTTTAGTGTTAGGGTTGTGGTTAGAGTTAGGGTTAGTGTGAGGGTGAGTTTTAGCGGTAGAGTTATGTTTAGGGTGTGGGTTAGGGTGAGGGTTAGTGTTAGGTTGAGGTTTAGGTTTAGGGTGACGGTTAGGGTTAGTGTGAGGGTTAGTGTTAGGGTTAGGGTTAGGGTGAGGGTTTGGGTTAGGGTGAGGGTTATGGTTAGGGTGAATGTTAGGGTTAGGGATAGGGTGAGTGTTAGGGTTAGGGTTAGGTTTATTGTTAGGGTTAGGGTTAGGTTTACAGTTGCGGTGAGGGTAAGGGTGAGGGTTAGGTTTGGTGTTAGGATGAGGTTTAGGTTTAGGGTTAGGGTTAGATTTAGGGTTAGGGTTAGGGTGAGGGTGAGGTTTAGGGTTAGATTTAGGCTTAGTGTTATGGTTAGAGTTAGGGTGAGGGTGAGGTTTAGGCTTAGGCTTAGGCTTAGGCCTAGCAAGACGGTGAGTGTTAGGGGTATGGTTATGGTGAGGGTTAGGGTTAGGGTTAGTTTGAGGGTCAGGATGAGGTTTAGGGTTAGGATAAGGGTTAGGGTGAGGGCTAGGGTGAGTGTTAGGGTGAGGGTTAGTGTTAGGGATAGGGTTATGTTTGGGATTAGGTTTAGGGTGAGGGTGAGTGTGAGCGTTAGAGTTAGGGTTAACGTTAGGCTTAGGGTTAGGATGAGGCTTAGCGTTAGGGTTTGGGTTAGAGTGAGTGTGTGGCTGAGGATTAGGTTTAGGTTTAGGATTAGAGGTAGGGTTAGGGTTAGGCCTAGGTTAGGTTTAGCGTTAGGCTGAGGGTGAGGGTGCAGGTTAGGATTAGGGTTAGGGTTAGTGTTAAAATTCGGGTTATTGTTAGTGTTTTGGTTTGGGTTAAGTTTGAGGTGAGGGTGAGGCTGAGGGTGAGAGTTATGGTTAGGGTTAAGATTAGGCTTAGGTTTAGGCTGAGGGTGAGGTTGGGGGTGAGGAATAGGTTTTGGGTGATGGTTAGGGTTAGGGTTAGGGTGAGGGTTAGGATGAGGGTTAGGGTTCGTATTAGGTTTAGGGTGAGGGCTAGGGTGAGGGTTAGGGTTAGGCTTAGGGTTAGGCTTAGGTTTAGATTTGGGCTGAGGTTGAGGGTGAGTGTGAGAGTTATGGTTAGGGTGATGGACTGGGTTAGGGTTAAGGTGAGTGTTAGGATGAGGGTTAGGGTTAGAATGAGGATTAGGGTGAGCATGTCTGTAAGAGTAAAGGTGAGGCTCAGGCTGAGGGTCAGTGTTCCTCTAAGGGTGAGGGTTTGGTTTAGGGTGAGGGTTAGGGTACGGGTTAGGGTGACGGTTAGGATGAGGGTGAGGGTTAGATTGAGGATTATTGTTAGGGTTAGTTTGAGGGTTAGTGCGAGGATGAGGGTTAGGGTTAGGTTTAGGGTTAGGATTAGAATTAGGGTTAGGGTGAGGGCTAGGGCGAGGCTCAGGTTTAGGGTTAGGTTTAAGGTGAGGTTTAAGGTTAGGGTGAGAGTTAGGGTTACTGTGAGGGTTAGTGTTAGATTTAGGGTTATTGTTAGTGTAAGGGTAAGTGTTAGGGTGAGGGCTAGGCTTAGGTTGAGGGTTGTGGTTAGGGTGAGGGTTAGGGTTAGAATGAAGGTTTTGGTTAGGGTGAGGGTTAGGGTTATGGTGAGGGTGAGGTTGAGGGTTAGGGTTAGAATGAGGTTTAGGGTAAGGGTTAGGGTTAGAGTTAGGGTTAGGGTGAGGGTGAGGTTTAGGGTATGTAGGGAGCCGAGGCGAGACTCCGCCCACTCCCTTGCAGTTTTGAGGATTACCACTCCAGACGGTGCTTGGCGGGACGCCTGGGCTGTGCGCGTGCGTGAGCCCGGTAGTGTCCCCAGCCAATCCCATGACACCTGGTGACGGTAAAAGGCAGGCGACCAACAATAGAAAAGACCCGTGTTCGAATTCCCTATATAAGCGGCTGTGTTTCGGGTGCACGCTCTCTCGCGCCCAAGCTCTCCTACAACTAAAAGGCTCTCCAATAAAGCGTGATCTGAGAAGACTCCTGGTGTGGTGGTCGTTTTTCCTCGCTGGTCGAGTAGGCGGTCACTACAACTGGTGAGGGATCAGGTGAGGGTTAGGATGAGGGTTAGGGTTAGGGTGAATTTTAGGTTTAGGGTTAGGGTGAGGTTTATTGTTAGGGTTATGGTTAAGATTAGGGTTAGGGTGAGGGTGAGTGTGTGGGTTAGGGTTAGGTTTAGGGTTAGGCTTATGGTTAGGCTGAGGGTTAGGTTGAGGGTGAGGGTTAAGATTAGGGTGAGGGTTAGGGTTAAGCTTAGGGTGAGGGTTAAGATGAGGGTTAGGTTTAGGATTAGGGTTAGGGTGAGGGCTAGGGTGAGGGTGAGGTTTAGGGTTAGTGTTAGGGTGAGGTTTAGGGTTAGGGTTAGGGTTAGAATCAGTGTGAGTTTGAGGTTTAGGGTTAGAGATTAGTGTTAGGTTGAGGGTTACTATGAGAGTTAGGTTTAGGGTTAGTGTCAGGGTTAGGGTTCGGGTGATGTTTAGGGTGAGG
This sequence comes from Dipodomys merriami, assembly GCF_024711535.1. NCBI lineage: Eukaryota > Metazoa > Chordata > Mammalia > Rodentia > Heteromyidae > Dipodomys > Dipodomys merriami. The sequence continues at coordinate 3,432,026 of NW_027206579.1, forward strand.
TTGTGTGTTAAGGTTAGTGTTAGCATGAGGGTTAGGTTTAGGATTAGGGTTGGGGTGTGGGATAGGGTGAGTGTGAGGTTTAGGATTAGGGTTCGGGTGAGGGTTAGCGTGAGGTTTTGTGTTAGGATTAGGGTTAGAGTGAGGTTTAGGGTTAGAATTAGGGTTAGGGTGAGGGTTAGGATTAGGGATAGGGTTAGGTTTAGGGTTATGTTGAGGTTTAGGGATAGTGTGAGGGTTAGTGTTAGGGTGAGGGTACATGTTAGTGTGAGGTTTAGGGTTAGGGTGAGGGTTATGGTTAGGGTGAGGTTTAGGGGTAGTGTTAGGGTTATTGTTAGGCTTAGGTTTAAGCTGAGGGTAAGGGTCAGGTTTAGGTTTAGGGTGAGATTGAGGTTCAGGTTTACAGTTAGGGTTAGGGTGAGGGTTAGGGTTAGGGCTGGGATTAAGTTTAGGGTTAATGTGAGGGTGAGTGTGAGGATTAGTGTTAGGGTTAGAGTTACGCTTAGGTTTAAGCTGAGGGTGAGGGTGAGGTTTAGGGTTAGGGTGAGGGTGAGGTTTAGGGTTAGAGTTAGGGTTAGGCTGAGGGTTTCTGTGAGGGTTAGTGTTAGGATTAGTGTTAAGGTTAGGGTTTGGGTTAGGGTTAGTGTGAGGGTTAGGGTTAGGGATAGGGTTACATTTAGGATTATGGTTAGGGTGAGGGTGAGGGTGAGGGTTAGGGTTAGGGTTAGGTTTATGCTTAGGGTTAGATTGAGGGTGAGGGTGAGGGTTAGGGTTAGGATGAGTTTTAGGGTTAGGTTTAGGGTGAGGTTTAGGATGAGGTATAGGGTTAGGATTCAGGTTAGGTTGAGGGCTAGGTTGAGGGTTAAGTTTAGGGTTAGGTTTAGTGTGAGGTTTAGGGTGAGGGTTAGGGTTAGGGTTAGGGTGAGGGTTAGGTTTAGAGTTACTGTAAGGATGAGTGTTATAGTTAGGTTGAGGGTTAGGGTTAGGTTTAGTGTGAGGTTTAGTGTTAGGTTTAGGGTGATGGTTAGGTTGAGGGTTAGGGTGTGGGCTAGGTTGAGGGTGAGGTTTAGGGTTAGGGTTAGGCTAAGGCTTAGGGTTAGGCTGAGGGGTAGGGTGGGGTGAGGAATAGGTTTTGGGTGATGGTCAGGGTTAGGGTTAGGGTGAAGATTAGGATGAGGGTTAGGGTTAGGATTAGGTTTAGGGTTAGGGCTAAGGTGAGGGTCAGGGTTAGGGTTAGGTTTAAGGTTAGGCTGAGGGGGAGGGTTTAGGTAAGGTTTAAGGTTAGGGAAAATGTTAGACTTAGGGTTAGGGTAGGGGTTAGGCTTAGGGTTAGGTTTGGAGTTAGTCTTAAGGTGAGGTTTATGGTTAGGGATAGGGTTAGGGTCCTGGTAAGGATAAGGTTTAGAGTTAGCATGAGGGTTAGGGTGAGGGGTAGGGTTAGGGTTAGGGTGAGAGTTAGGGTTAATGTGAGGATTAGGGTTAGGTTTAGGGTTATGGTTAGGGTGAGGGTTAGGTTGATCGTTAGGTTTTGGGTTACAGTTAGGTTGAGGGTGAGGGTTAGGGTGAGTTTTTGTTTAGGCTTAGTGTTAGGATTAGGGTGAGGTTAAGGTTTAGGGTGAGGGTTAGGGTTAGGGTGAGGGTGAGGCTTAAGATGATGGTGAGGGTTACAGTGAGGGTCAGGGTTAGGGTTAGGGTCTGGGTTAGGGTGAGGATTAGGGTGAGGGTGAGGGTGATGGTTAGGATTAGGGTTAGGATCATTGTAAGTGTTATGGTTAGGTTTACATTTGCAATTAGGGTAAGGCTGAGGGTGAAGTTTAGCGTTAGCGTTAGGGTTAATTTTAGGGTTAGGATTAGTGTTAATGTTAGGGTTAGGGTTAGAGCTACGGTTTGGGTGAGGGTGAGGGTGAGATTTAGGGTTAGGGTTATTGTGAGGTTTAAGGATAAGGTTAGGATTAGGGATAGGGTGAGGGTGAGGTTTAGAGTTAGAGTTAGGTTGAGGCTGAGGGATATGGTGATTGTTAGGGTTAGTGCTAGTGTTAGTGTTAGCGTTAGGTTTAGGGTGAGGGTTAGGTTGAGGTTTAGGGTTAGGGTTAGGGTTAGGATTAGGTTTAGGATGAGGGTGAGTGTGAGGGTTAGGATTAGTATTAGGCTTAGGCATAGGGTAAGGTTGAGGGTGATGGTTGGGGAGAGGATTAGGCTTAAGGTGATGTTTACCCTTAGGGTTAGGGTGAGAGTTAGGGTTTGGGTTAGGGTTAGGATTAGGGTTAGGGTGAGGGCTAGGGTGAGGGTGAGGGAAAGGGTTAGGGTTAGACTTAGGCATAGGGTTACGATGAGGGTGATGGTGAGGGTGGGGTTTAGGGTTATAGTGATGGATTAGGTTAGGTTTAGGGTTAGGGTTAGGATGAGCATGACGGTAAGAGTAACGGTGAGGGTTAGCCTGAAGTTGAGGGTTAGGGTAAGGGATAGGGTTAGGGTTAGACTGAGGATTTGGGTTAGGGCTAGTGTGAGGTTTAGGGTGAGGATAAGGTTTAGGGTTAGAATTAAGGCTAGGGTGAGGGCTAGCGTGAGGGTGAGCTTTAGGGTTAGGGTTATGTTTAGGGTGAGGGGTAGGGTTAAGTTTAGGATGAGGGTTAGGTTTAGTGTGAGGGTTACGTTTAGGGTGAGGGTGAGGGTGGGGGTAAAGGTTATGGTGAGGCTTAGATTGAGGGTGAGGGTTAGCATTAGGATTAGGGATAGGGTTAGGTTTAGGCTGAGGGTGAGCCTGAGGGTGAGGGTAAGGTATAGGGTTAGGGTTATGTTTATGGTTAGGGTGGGGTCTAGGGTGAGGGTGAGGGTTAGGGTGAAATGGAGGGTTAGGCTGAGGGTCTTGGTTAGGTAATGGTTAGGGTTAAGGTGACGATTAGTTGAGGTTTAGGGTGAGGGTGAGCTTGAGCGTTAGGGTGTGGGTGAGGGTTAGGGTTAGGGTGAGGGTTCGGGTAATGGTGAGGGTTAGGGTGACGTTGAAGGTTAGGGTTAGGGTTATGTGAAGGTTAGGGTTAGGGATAGGGTGAGGGTGACGGTTAGGATTAGGTTTAGGGTTAGGGTGAGGTTTAGTGTGAGGGTGCGGTTTAAGGTTAAGCTTAGGTTTGGGGTGTGGTAAGTGATAGCATGAGGGTTAGGGTGAGTGTTAGAGTTAGCATTAGGGTTAGGTTGAGGGTTAGGGTGAGGGTTAGGGTGAGGGTGAGTGTGAGAGTGAGGGTTAGGGTGAGGATTAGGGTGAGTTTTAGGGTTAGGAAGAGGGTTAGGTTTAGGGTGAGTGTTATGGTGAGGGTTAGGTTTATGGTTAGGCTTAGGGTTAGGGTGAGGTTTAGGGTTAGGATTAGGGTGAGGGTTAGTGTGACGATTAGTTGAGGTTTAGGGTGAGGGTGAGCTTGAACGTTATGGTGTGGGTGAGGGTTAGGGTTAGGGTGAGGGTTCGGGTAATGGTGAGGGTTAGGGTGACGTTGAAGGTTAGGGTTAGGGTTATGTGAGGGTTAGGGTTAGGGTTAGGGATAGGGTGAGGGTGAGGGTTAGAAATAGGTTTAGGTTGAGGGTGAGGGTGAGGGTTAGGGTTAGGGTGAGGATTAGGGTTAGGGTGAGCCTGAGGGTGAGGGTGAGTGTGAGGGTTAAGGTTAGATTCATGGTTAAGCTAAAGGTTAGTTTGAGGGTTAGGTTTAGGGTGATGTTTAGGTTGAGGGGGAGGGTTCGTTTGAGGGTTTGGGTTAGGGTTAGGGTGAGGGTGAGTTTGAGTGTTAGGTTTAGGGTTAGGCTTAAGCTTAGTATGAGGGTGATTGTGAGGGTTATGGTTAGGGCTATTGTTAGGCTTAGGTTTAAGCTGAGGGTGAGGGTGAGTTTGAGGGTTAGGGTTAGGGTGAGTGTGAGTGTTAGGGTTAGGGTTAGGGATAGGCTGAGGGTTAGATGCAGGTGAGGGTTAGGGTTAGGATTAGTGTTAGGCTTAGGGTAAGGTTGAGGGTTAGTTATAGGTTGCTGTTTAGGGTGAGATTGAGGGTTAGGGTGAGGGTGACGGTGAGCGTGACTCTTAGGGTGTAGGTGAGGTTTAGGATTAGGTTTAGGGTCAGGGTGAGGGTTTAGAGTTAGGGGTTAGGGTTAGGGTGAAGTTCAGGGTTAGTTTAAGGGTTACGGTTAGTGTTTGGGTTAGGGTGAGGTTTAGGGTTAGGTTTAGAGTTAGGGTGAGGGTTAAGGTGAAGATAGGTTTTAGGGTGAGGGTTAGGGTGAGTGTGAGGTTAGGGTTAGGGTGAGGGTTAGTGTTATTGTTAGGGTTAGGTTTAGGGTTACGGTTACGGTGAGGTTGCGGGTGAGGTGAGGTTTAGCGTCAGGGTTACTGTTAGGGTGAGGGTAAGTGTTTGGGTGAGGGTTATGCTTAGGGTGAGGTTTAGGGTGAGAGTGAGGGTTAGTTTTAGGGTTAGGTTTAGGGTGAGGTTAAGGGTTAGGGTTAGGGTGAGTGTTAGGGTTAGCATTAGCTTTAGGTTGAGGGTTAGGGTGAATGTTCAGGTTAGGTTAGGGTGAGGGTTAGGGTTAGGGTGAGGATTAGGGTGAGAGGAAGAATAAGGGTAAGGGCGAGTATTAGGGTGAGATTGAGGGTTACGGTAAGAGTGAAGGTTATGGTGATGGTGAGGGTTAGGGTGAGGGTTAGGGTTAGAGTGAGGGTGAGGTTGAGTTTTTGGGTGAGTGTTAGGGTTAGGTTTAGGTTGAGGGTTAGGATTATGGTAAGGGTGAGGTTTAGGGTGAGCGTTAGGTTTAGGGTTAGTGTTAGGGTGTGGGATAGGCTGAGGGATAGTGTTAGGATTAGGATGAGGTTTAGGGTGAGGGTTAGGGTCAGAGTGAGGGTTAGGGTTAGGGTGAGGGTTAGCGTTAGGATTAGGGTTAGGGTCAGGTTTAGGGTGACTGTGAGGTTTAGGGTGAGGGCTAGGTTGAGGGTGAACTTTAGGGTTATGATGAGGGTTAGGGTTATGTTTAGGGTGAGGGTTAGGGTGAGGGTTAGCTTTAGTGTAAGGTTTACGGTTAAGGTTAGGGTGAGTGTTAGGGTAAGTGTTATGGTGTGGGTTAGGGTGAGGGTGAGGGTTAGGGTTATGATTAGAGATAGGGTTAGGGTTATCGTTAGGGTTACAGTTCAGTTTAGGGTGAGGGTGAAGGTGAGGTATATGGTTACGGTTAGGGTGAGGTTTAGGGTTCGGGTTAGGGTTAGTGTTAGGAGGAAGTTTAGGGTGAGGGGTAGGGTTAGGGTTAGGGTGAGGGATAGGGTTAGTGTGAGGGTTAGGGTGAGGGTTAGGGTTAGGGTTAGGTTGAGGGTTAGGGTTTTGGTTAGGGTTAAGGTGAGGGTGAGGGTTAGGGTGAGGTTTAGGGTTAGGGTTAGGGTTAGGGTGAGGGTTAGGGTTAGGGTGGAGTTTAGGATTAGTGTTAGGGTTATGGTTAGGGTGAGGCTCAGTGTTAGGGTTAGGGTTAGTGTTAGGAGGAAGTTTAGGGTGAGGGTTAGTGTTAGGGTGAGGGTTAGTGTTAGCAATAGAGTTAGTGTGAGGGCTAAGGTGAGAGTGAGGTTTAGGTGTAGGGTTAGGTTTAGGGTGAGGCTTAGGCTTCGGCTGAGGGTAGGGTTATTGGGAGGGTTGGTGTTAGGGTTAGGCTTAGTGTTAGGGTGAGGGTAAGGCTTAGGGTGAGGGTTAGGGTTAGGGTGAAGGTTAGGGTTAGGGTGAGGGTCAGGGTTAGGTTTAGGGGTAGGCTGAGAGTTAGTTTAGGGTTAGGGTAAGGGTTTGCATTAGGGTTAGGGTTAGGGTTAGGATTAGTGTTAGAGTTAGGGTGAGGGTTAGGGTGAGGGTTTCGGGTTAGGGTTAGGGTTAGGTTGAGGGTTACGGTGAGAGTGAGGGTTAGGATTAGGTTTAGGTTTATCGTGTTGGTAAGTGATAGTGTGAGTGTTAGGGTGAGTGTTAGGTTTAGCATTAGGGTTAGAGTGAAGTTTAGGGTGAGGGTTAGGGTTAGGTTTAAGGTGATCTTGAGGGTGAGGGTTAGGGTTAGGGTTAGGGTAAGTTTTAGGGTTAGGGTGAGGCTTAGGGTTAGTGTTCGTGTGAGGGTAAGGTGAGGGTAACTGTTAGGGTTAGAGTAAGGGTGAGGGTTTGGTTTTGTGTGAGGTTTAGGGTGAGGATGAGGTTGAGGCTTAGGGTGAGCTTTAGGGTAAGGTTGAGGGTTAGGGTTAGGGTTAGCGTGAGGGTGAGGGTTAGGGTGAAGGTTAGGGTTAGGGATAGGTTTAGGTTTAGGGTGAGGGTGAGGGTAAGGGGTAGGGTTATGATTAGGGTGAGGGTTAGGTTTAGTGTGAGTGTTAGGGTTAGGGTTAGGGTTAGGATTAGTGTGAAGGTAAGAATTAGGGTGACTTTTAGGGTGAGGGTGAGGTTTAGGGTTAGGATTAGGGTTATGGTTAGTGTTATGCTGAGGGTGATGGTGAGGTTGAGGGTGAGTGTGAGTTTTAGGGTGAGGGTTAGGGTGAGGGTTAGGGTGAGGATTAGGTTTATGGTGAGGGAGAGGGTTAGGTTGAGGGGTAAGTGTAGGGTTAGGTGAGGGTAAGGGTTAGTGTGAGGGTTAGGTTTAAGGTTAAGTTGAGGGTAAGGATTAGTGTGAGTGTTAGGGTGAGGGTGAGTGTTAGGGTTAGGCGGACGGTAAGGGTTAGGGTGAGGGTTAGATTGATGGTGAGATTTATGGTTAGCATTAGTGTTAGGGTTATGGTGAGGGTTAGGTTTGGGGTTAGGGTCAGGTCTAGGGGGAGGGGGAGGGTTACGGTTAGGTTTAGGGATAGAGTGAGTATTAGAGTTAGGATTAGGGTTAGGGTGAGCATTAGGCTGAGGGGTAGGGTTAGGGTTAGTCTTAGTCTTAGGTTAGGCTTAGGGTGAGGGTGGGGTTAAGGATTATGGTTAGGGTGATGGTTAGGTTTAGGGTTAGGGTGAGGGTTAAGATGAGGGTTAGGGAGAGGGAAAGTTTTAAGGTGAGGGTTAGGGTGAGGGTGAGGGTTATGGTTACCATTAGGGTTAGGGTTAGAGTTAGCGTGAGGGTTAGGTTTAGGTTTAGGGTTAGGGTGAGTGTGAGGGTGAGGGTTAGGTTTAGGGTTCGGGTGAGGGCTAGGTTTAGCGTTAGGGTTAGGGTGTGGGTTAGGGTTAGGGTTCGTGTGTGGGTGAGGGTGAGGTTTAGGGTGTGGGTGAGGGTGAGGTTTAGAGTTAGGAATAGGGTGGGGTTGAGTGTGAGTGTGAGGGTTAGGGTGAGGAATAGGGATAGGGTGAAGGTGAGTGGTAGGGTGAGGTTTAGGGGTAGGTTAAGGTGAGGGTTAGAGTTAGGGTGATGGTTTGTATGAGGGTTAGTTTAAGGTTAAGGGTGAGTGTTAGGGTGAGTTTTAGGGTTAGGATTAGGTTAGGGTGAGGGTTAGGGTGAGCGTTAGGGCTAGCGTTAGGGTTAGGGATAGGTTTAGGTTTAGGGTGAGGTTTAGGATGAGGGTTAGGATTAGGGTTAGGGTTAGGGTGAGGGTTAGGGTCAGGGTTAGATTTATGGTGAGCGTAAGGGTTAGCATGAGGTTTAGGGTGAGTGTGAGGGTTAGAGTTAGCATTAGGGTTAGGTTGAGGTTTAGGGTGAGTGTTAGGGTTAGGTTTATGGTTAGGGTGAGGTGAGGGTGAGGGTCATTGTGAGGTTTATGGTTAGGGTGAGAGATAGGTTTAGGGTGAGGGTTAGGCTTTGGTTTAGGGTTTGGTTGAGCGTGAGGGTGACAGTGAGGCTTAAGGTGAGGGTGAAGGTGATTGTGAGGGTTAGGCTTAGAGTTAGCTTTAGGGTTAGGGTTAGTGTGAGGGTGAAGGTGAGGGTTAGGGTTAAGAGTAGGGTTAGGTTTAAATTTAGGCTGAGGGTGAGCGTGAGGGAGAGGGTAACGGTTAGTCTTAGGGTTAGGGTTGTTGTGAGGATTAGGGTGAGGGTAAGGTTAAAGGTTAGGGTGAGGGTGAGGGTTAGGGTTAGTGTTAGGGTGAGGTTAGAGTTAGGGTGAGGTTTATTGTTAGTGTGAGGCTTAGTGTTAGTGTTAGGTTGAGGGTAAAGGTTAGGTTGAGTGTTAGGGATAGGGATAGGTTTAGGGTGAGGTTTCGGGTTATGGTGAGGTTTAGGGTCAGGGTGAGAGTTAGGGTTAGCATTATGGTTAGTGTGAGGGTTAGCGTAAGGTTAGTGTGAGGGTTAGGGTTAGGGTGAGGGTTAGGTTGAGGGTGAGAGTAATGTTAAGTGTGAGGGTTAGGATTATGGGTTAGGGTGAGGGTTAGGTTTAGGTTTACAGTAAGGGTGAGGGTTAGGGTGAGTGTTTGGTTTGGGGTTAGGGTTAGGGTGAGGGTGAGATTGAGGGTTGGGAATAGGGTGAGGGTTAGGTTTAGGGTGAGGGTTAGGATTAGGATTAGGTTTAGGGTGAGGGCTAGGGTGAGGGTGAGTGTTAGGGTTAGGGATAGGGTTAGATTGAGGGTTAGGGTTAGGCTGAGGATTAGGGTTAGTGTAATGGCTAGTTTTAGGTTTAGGGTTAGTGTTAGGGTGATACTAAGTTTTAGGGTTAGGTTTAGGGTTACGGTCAGGTTGATGGTTAGGTTAAGGGTGAGGGTTAGGGTTAGGGTGAGGTTGAAGTTGAGGGTTAGGATAAGGGTGAAGGTGAGGGTTAGGATAAGGGTTAGGATTAGGGTTATTTTTAGGTTTACGGTTAGGTTTATGGTTACGTTGAGGGTGAGGGTGAAGGTGAGGGTTAGGGTTAGTGTGAGGTTTAGGGTTAGGGTTAGGTTTAGGGTTAGGTTTAGGATGAGGTTTAGGGTGAGGGGTAGGGTTAAGGTTAGGGTGAGGGTTAGGGTTAGTGTGAAGGTTAGGGATAGGGTTAGGATGAGGTTTAGGTTGGGGTTGAGGGTTAGGGTTAGTGTTAGGTTGAGGAGAAGGTTTCGGTTGAGGTTAGGTTAGGGTTTAGATTAGGGTTAGGGTGAGAGTGAGGGTTAGGGTGACGTTAAGGCTTAGCTTATGTTTACGGTTAGGGTGAGGGTAAGGGTTAGGGTTAGGGTTAGGCTTAGGGTGAGGTTTAGGGTGAGGTTGAGGGTTAGGGTTACTGTTAGGTTGAGGTGAAGGTTTAGGTTGAGGGTGTGTGTTAGGGTTAGCATTAGGGTTAGGGTGAGGTTTAGTGTGAGTGTTTTGGTTAGTTTAGGGTGAGGTTTTGGGTTAGTGTGAGGGTTAGGGTGAGGGTAAGGTAAGGGTAAGGGTGAGGTTTTTGGTGAGGGTGAGGGTTACGGAACGGGACAGGGTTAGGGTTAGTGTGAGGGTTAGAGTTAGGGTTAGGAAAAGGGTTAGTGTGAGGGATAAGGTGAGGGTGAGGATTAGGGTTAGGGTTAGATTTAGGTTGAGGGTTAGGTTTAGGCTGAGGGTTAGGATTAGTGTGAGTGTTGGTGTTAGGTTTAGGCTTAGTATTAGGGTGAGGGTAAGGTTTAGGGTGAGGGTAGGGTTTAGGGTGAGGGTTAGGGTTTGGGTGAGGGTTAGGGTTAGGGTGAGGGTAAGGGTTAAGGTTAGGTCTAGGTTTAGGGTAATTGTGGGTTTTGTTGAGGTTTAGGTTTAGGGTTAGTGTACGGGTTAGGGTTAGGATTAGTGTGAGGATTAGGTTGACGGTTGGCTTGATGGTTAGGGTTAGTGTGAGGGTTAGGGTTAGGCTGAGGGTGAGGGTGAAGTTGAGAGTTAGGGTTAGGATTAGGGTTAGGGAGAGGTTTTGGGTTTGGTTTAGGGTTAGGATGAGTGTTAGGGTGAAGGGAAAGTTTAGGTTTAGAGTGAGGTTAGATTTATTGTGAGGGTTAACGTTAGGGTTAGGGTCAGGGTGAGGGTGAGGATATGGTTTAGGATGCGGGTTAGAGTGAGGGTTAGGGTTAGGGATAGGGTTAGGTTTAGGGTGACTGTAAGCTTGAGGGTTTGGTTTAGGTTTAGGGTTAAGGTTTCTGGTGAGGGTTTGGGTTCAGTTTAGGGTTAGGTTAAGGGTTTCGTGGTTGGGTTACTGTTAGGGTTAAGGTGAGGTTTATGGTGAGGGTGAGGGTTAGGGTTAGGTTTAGGTTTATGGTGTGTTTAAGTGATAGCGTGAGGGTTAGGGTGAGTTTTAGAGTTATTAGTAGGGTTTGGGTGAGGGTGAGGGTGAGGGTTAGGGTTAGGGTTAGCGTGAGAGTGAGGGTGAGGGTGACGGTTAGGGTTAGAGTTCGGGTGAGGGTTAGGTTTAGTGTGAGGTTTAGGGTGAGGATGAGGTTAAGGGTTAGGGTGAGGCTTAAGGTAAAGGTGAGGGTTAGGGTTAGGGTTAGTGATAGGGTGAGGGTTAGGGTTAGGTTTAGGGTTAGGGTGACGGGGAGGGTTAGGGTTAGGGTTAGGGTGAGGGCTAGGGCGCGGGTTAGGGTTAGGGTAAGGGTTAGGCTTAGGGTGAGGTTTAGGGTTAGGGTTAGTTTGTGGGTGGTGTGAGCGTGAGGTTTAGGATGATGGTTAGGATTAGGGTGAGGGCTAAGGTGAGGGTTAGGGTTAGCATTATGGTGAGGGTCAGGGTTAGGTTGAGGTTGAGGTTTGGGGTGAGGGGTAGGGTTAGGTTTAAGGTGAGGTTTAGGTTTAGTGAGAGCATTACAGTTAGGCATAGGGTGAGGGTGGGGGTAAGAGTTATGGTGAGGGTTATGATGGGTTGATGGTTAGGGTTAGGATTAGGGGTAGGGTTAGGGTAAGGCTGAGCATGAAGGTGAGGGGGCGGGTGAGGTTTACGGGAAGGGTTACGTTTAGGGTGAGTGCTAGGGTGAGGGTGAGGGTTAGGGTGAAGGTGAGGGTGAGGGCCTTTTTAGATAATTGTTAGGGTTAGGGTGAGGATTAAGTGAGGTTGAGGGTGAGGGTGAGCTTTAGGGTTAGGGTGTGGGTTAGTGTTAGGTTTAGGGTGAGGGTTCAGGTGATGGTGAGTGTTAGGGTAAGGTTGAGATTTAGGGTTAGGTGAGGGTTAGGTTTAGGGTTAGTGTTAGAGTTAGGATGAGGGTTTGGGTGAGGGGTACTATTAAGGTTAGGGTGAGAATTAGGGTTAATGTGAGGGTTATGGATAGGGTGAGGATAATATTAGGGTGACGGTTAGGGTGAGAGTGAGGGTTAGGGTTACTGTTAGGGTGAGGTTTAGGGTTAGCTTTAGTGTTAAGTTGAGGGTGAGGGTGAGGGTTAGGGTTAGGCTTAAGGTTAAGGTGAGGGTGAGGGTGAGGATGAGGGTTAGCTTGAGGTTTAGGGATAAGTTGAGGGTTAGGTTTACGATTAGGGTTATTGTTAGGATTAGGTTTAGGGTGAGGGTGAGGATGAGGGTGAGGGTGAGGGTGTGGGATAGGGTTAGGGTTAGGTTTAGGGTGAGCATGAGGGTTAGGGTTAGGGTGAGGGGTAGGGTTAAGTTTAGGGTGAGGGTTAGGGTTAGTGTGAATGTTAAGGTTAGGGTTAGGGTGAGGTTTAGGCTGAGGGTTAGGGTGTGGATTAGGGATAGCTTGAGGGTGAGGGTTAGGGTGAGGTTTATGGTTAGCTTAGGGTTAGGTTTAGGGTGAGGGTTAGGGTGAGGGTAAGGATTAGGGTGAGGGTTAGGGTTAGGGTGAGGTTGAGGGTGAGGTTGTGGGTTTGGCGTTAGGGTTAGAGTGAGTTTCAGGTTTAGGGTGAGGGTTTGGGTGAGGGTGAGTGTTAGGGTTAGCATTAGGGTTAGGGTGATGTTTAGTGTGAGTGTTTTTATTAGGTTAGGTTGAGGTTTTGGGAAAGTGTGAGGGTTAGGGTGAGGTTAAGGTAAGGGTAAGGGTCAGGTTTTTTGTGAGGGTGAGAGTTACGGAAAGGGTGAGGATTAGGGTTAGGGTTAGGGTTAGGGTTAGGGATAGAAAAAGGGTTAGTGTGAGGGATAAGTTGAGGGTGAGGATTTGGGTTAGGGTTAGGTTTATGTTGTGGGTTAGGTTTAGGCTGAGGGTTAGGGTTAGTGTGAGGGTTTGTGTTAGGGTTAGGCTTAGTGTTAGGGTGAAGGTTAGGGTTGGGTGAGTGTTAGGGTTAGGGTGAGGGTAATGGTTAGGGTTAGGACTAGGTTTAGGGTTATTGAGGATTTTGGTGATGTTTAGGTTTAGGGTTAGTGTAAGGGTTAGGGTGAGGGTAAGGGTTAGGGTTAGGACTAGGTTTAGGGTTATTGAGGATTTTGGTGATGTTTAGGGTTAGGTTTAGTGTAAGGGTTACGGTTAGGGTTAGTGTTGAGGATTAGGTTGAGGGTTAGCGTGATGGTTAGGGTTAGTGTGAGGGTCAGGGTTAGGCTGAGGGTGAGGGTGAGGGTGAGAGTTAGTGTTAGGGATAGGGTTAGTTATAATGAGGGTGAGGGTTAGGGTTAGGATTAGGGTTAGGGATAGGTTTTGAGAAGGTTTAGGGTTAGGATGAGGGTTAGGGTGAGGGGTAAGAGGTTTAGGGTAAGGGTTAGAGTTATTGTAAGCGTCAGCGTTAGTGTTAGTGTTAGGGTGAGGGTGAGTATAAGGTTTAGGGTGATGGTTAGAGTGAGGGTTAGGGTTTGGGATAGGGTTAGGGATAGGGTGACACTTAGCTTGAGGGTTAGGTTTAGGGATAGGGTTAAGGTTTCGGGTGAGGGTTAGGGTTCAGGTTAGGGTTAGGGTTTCGTATTTCGGTTAGGGTTAAGTTTAGGGTGAGATTTAGAGTGAGGGTGAGGGTGAGGGTTATGTTTAGGTTTATGGTGTGGGTAAGTGATAGAGTGAGGGTTAGGGTGAGTGTTAGAGGTAGCAGTAGGTTTGGGTGATTGTGAGGGTTAGGCTTAGGGTTAGGGTGAGTTTTAGGGTTAGGGTGAGGGTTAGGGTTAGGGTTAGCATGAGGGTGAGGGTGAGGGTGACGGTTAGGGATAGAGTTTGGGTGAGGTTTAGGTTTAGTGTGAGGTTTAGGGTGATGATGAGGTTAAGGGTTAAGGTGAGGGTTAAGGTAGTGGTGAGGGTTAGGGTTAGGGTCAGTGTTAGGGTGAGGGTTAGGGTTAGGGATAAGGTTAGGGTTAGGGTGAGGGGTAGGGTTAGGGTTAGGTTTAAGGTGAGGGCTAGTGTGCGGGTTAGGGTTAGGGTTAGGGAGAGGGTTAGGGTTAGGGTTAGTTTGAGGGTGGTGTGAGGGTGAAGTTTAAGATGAGGGTTAGGATTAGGGTGAGGGCTAGGGTGAGGGTGAGGGTTAGCATTAGGGTGAGGGTTAGGTTTAGGTTGAGGTTTGGGGTGAGGGGTAGGGTTAGGTTTAGGGTGAGGGTTAGGTTTAGTGTGAGGGTTAAAGTTAGGGATATTGTGAGGGTGAGGGTAAGGGTTATGGTGAGTGTTATGATCAGGTTGAGCGTTAGGGTTAGGATTAGGGGTAGGGTTAGTGTAAGGCTGAGCATGAGGGTGAGGGTGCGGGTTAGGTTTAGAGTTAGGGTTGCATTTAGGGTGAGGGATAGGGTGAGGGTGAGGCTTAGGGTGAAGGTTAGGGTGAGGGTGAGAGTGAGGGTCTTTGTTAGATAATGGTTAAGGTTAGGGTGAGGATTAGGTGAGGGTTAGGGTTAGGGTGAGCTTGAGGGTTAGGGTGTGGGTGAGTGTTAGGGTTAGGGTGAGAGTTCGGGTGATGGTGAGTGTTAGGGTAACGTTGACAATTAGGGTTAAGTTTAGATGAGGGTTAGGTTTAGGGTTAGGATTAGAGTTAGGGTGAGGGTTCGCGTGAGATGTACTGTTAAGGTTAGGTTGAGCATTTGGATTAATTTGAGGGTTAGGGATAGGGTGAGGATAAAGTTCGGGTGACGGTTAGGGTTAGAGTTAGGCTTAGGATTAAGGTTAGGGTGATGGTGAGGATGAGGGTTAGAGTGAGGGTTAGGGTTAGGGTGAGGGTTAGGTTTAGGGTTAGGGTTAGGGTTATTGTTAGTGTCAGATTTAAGGTGAGGGTGAGGATGAGGGTGAGGGTGAAGGTGTGGGTTAGGGTTAGGGTTAGGTTTCGGGTGATGGTGAGGGTTAGGGTTAGGGTTAATGTTAGGCTTAGGGTGATTGTTAGGCTTAGTGTGAGGCTTAGTGTTAGGGTTAGGGTTACTGTTAGGGTGATTGTAACTTTTAGGGTGAGGGTTAGGGTTAGGGTGAGGGTTAGGATTAGGGTTCTGGTTAAGGTGAGAGTGAGGGTGATGCTTAGGGTTAGGGTTAGGTTGAGGGATAGGGTGAGGGTTAATTTTAGGGTAAGGGTTAGGGTTAGGGTGAAAGTTAGCCTTAGTGTTAATTTGAGGGTGGGGTGAGGGTCAGGTTTAGGGTGTGGGTGAGGGTTAGGGTGATGGCTAGATTAGGATGATGATTAGGGTTAGGGTGAGGGTTAAGGTTAGGTTTAGGGTGAGGGATACGGTGTGGGTTAGGGTTAGGTTTAGGGTGAGGGTTAGGTTTATTGTGAGGGTTACAGTTAGGGTTAGGGTGAGGGTGAGGGTAAGGGTTTAGGGTGAGCGTTAGGGTTATGCTGAGGGTTATGTTTAGGATTAGCTTTAGAGTTAGGGTTAGGCTGAGGGTGAGTTTGAGGTTTAGGATTAGGGGTAGGGTTAGGGTGAGGGGTAGTGTGAGGGTGAGTGTTAGGTTAAAGATGAGGGCGAGGTTGAGGGTGAGGGTCTCGGTTAGGTAGAGGTTAGGGTTAGGGTGAGGATTAGGTGAGAGTTAGGGTGAGGGTGAGGGTTAGGGTTAGGGTTAGAGAGAGGGTTAGGTTAGTGGTTAAGGTTAGAATTAGGGTGAGGGTTAGGGTGAAGGGTAGGGTTAGGGTTAGGGTGAGCATAAAGGTTAATGTGAGGGTTAGGTTTAGGGTGAGGATAAAGAAAGGGTGAGGGTTAGGGTTACTGTTAGGGTGAGGTTTAGGGTTACGACTAGTGTTAAGGTGAGTGTAAGGGTGAGGGTTAGGGTTAGGCTTAGGATTAAGATGAGGGTGAGGGTGAGGGCGAGGGTTAGCGTGAGGTTTATGGTTAGGTTGAGGGTTGGGTTCAGGGTTAGGGTTAGGGTTATTGTTAGGGTTAAAGTTCGGGTGAGGGTGAGGATAAGGTTGAGTGTGAGGGTTAGGATTAGGATTGGGGTTACGATGAGCCTGAGGGTGACTGTGAGGGTTAGGGTGAGGGTTAGACTAAGGCTTATGGTGAGGCTTAGGTTTAGTGTGATGTTTAGGGTGAGGGTGATGTTTAGGGTGAGAGTGAGGGTGAGGTTTTGGTTGAGGGTTTGGGTTAGGTTCAGGGTGAGGGTGAGTGTGAGGGTTAGGGTTAGTGTTAATATTAGGCTTAGGTTTAGGCTGAGGGTGAGGGTGAGTGTGAGAGTTAGGGTTAGGGTGAGTGTGAGTTTTAGGTTTAGAGTTAGGGTGAGGGTTAAGGTGAGGGTTAGGGTTAGGATTAGGGTTCGGGTTAGGCTGAGGGTGAGGGTGAGGGTGAGGGTTAGGGTTACTGTGAGGCTTAGGCTTAGGGTGAGGGTGACCGTTAGGGATAGGTTGATGGTTAGGGTGAGGGTGAGTGTTAGGGTGAGGGTTAGGGTGAGTGTTATGGTGCGGGTGAGGTTAAGGGTTAGGTTTAGGGTTAGGATTAGTTTTAGGGTGAGGGTGAGTGTAAGGGTTAGGGTTAGCTTTATTGTTAGGCTTAGGATTAAGCTGAGGGTGAGGGTGAGTATGAGGCTTAGCGTTATGTTGAGTGTGAGCATTAGGGTTAGGGTTAGGGTGATTGTTAGGGTAAGTGTTAGGGTGAGGGTTAGAGTTAGGGTTAGGATTAGGGTTAGGTTTAGGCTGAGGGTGAGGGTGAGGGTGAGGGTTATGATTAGGGTGAGTGTTAATCTTAGGGTTAGGGTGAGTGTTAGGGATATGGTGATGGTTAGGGTGGGTGTGAGGGTGAGGCTTAGGGTGAGTGTGAGGGTGAGTGTTAGGGTGCGGGTAAGTTTTAGGGTTAGATTTAGGGTTAGGGTGAGGGTTAGGATGATGGTTACGATGAGGGGCAGGGTTAGGGTTATGGTGAGGTTCAGGGTTAGTTTGAGGGTTAACGTTACGGTTGGGTTTAGGGTGAAGGTTAAGGTGAGGGTTAGAGTTAGGTTTAGGGTTAGGCTGAGGGTTAGGGTGAGGGTAAGGTTTAGGGTGAGGGTTAGGGTGAGTGTGAGGGTTAGGTTTAGGGAGAGGTTTAGGGTTATGGAGAGGATTAGGGTTCGGTTTAGGGTGAAGGTGAGGGTGATGGTGTGGGTTAGGGTAAGGATTGGGTTTAGGGTTAGGGTTAGGGTTATTGTTAGGGTTAGGGTTAGGTTTACGGTTAAGGTGAGGTTGCGTGTGAGGTGAGGTTTAGCGTTACGGTTAGCGTTAGAGTGAGTGTTTTGGTGTAGGTAAGTGTTGGGGTGAGGGTTAGGGTTATGGTGAGGTTGAGGGTGAGGTTGAGAGTTAGTGTTAGGGTTAGGGTTAAGGTGAGGTTTAGGGTGAGGTTGAGGGTTAGTGTTAGGGTTAGGTTTAGGGTGCGATTAAGGGATAGGTTGAGGGTTAGGGTGAGTGTTAGGGTTATGTTAGGGTGAGGATTAGGGTTAGGGTGAAGTTTAGGGTTAGTGAGGGTTAGTGTTAGGGTTAGGCTTAGTGTTAGGTTGAGGGTAATGTTTAGATTGAGGTTTAGGTTTAGGGTGAGGGTTAGGGTTAAGGTGATGGTTAGGGTAAGGGTGAGGATTAGGGTGAGGTTTAGGGTTAGGGTGATGTTTAGGGTGAGGGTTAGGGTGAGGTTGAGGGTGAGGGTTGGTTTGAGGGTATGGGTTAGAGTTAGGGTGAGGTTGAGGGTGAGGGTGAGAATGAGGCTTAGGGTTAGGGTGAGGGTGAGTGTGAGGGTTAGGGTTAGGGTTAGGCTTAGGCTTTGGGTTAGGCTGAGGTTGGGGGTGAGTGTGAGGGTTAGGGTTAGGGTGAGGGTTAGGGATAGGGTTAGGGATAGGGTGATGTTTAGGTTGAGGGTTATTGTCAGAATAAGTGTTAGGGTGAGTGTAAGGTTTAGGTTGAGGGTTAGCATTAGGGTGAGGGTTAGGGTTAGTGTGAGGGTTAGGGTTTTGGTCAGGGTGTGGTTGAGGGTGAAGGTGAGGCTTAGGGTTAGGGTTTGTGTGAGGGTGAGTGTGAGTGTTAGGGTTAGGTTTAGGCTTAGGCTGAGGGTTAGGCTGAGGGTGATGGTGAGGGTGTGGGTGAGGATTAGAGTTAGGGTGAGTGTTAGGGTTAAGGTTAGCGTGAGGGTTTGGGTTAGGCTTAAGTTTAGGAAGAGGGTTAGGTTGAGGGGTACGGTTATGGTTAGTGTGAGCGTTAGGGTTAGCGTTAGGGTTAGGGATAGGTTTAGGGTTAGGGTGAGGTTTAGGATGAGGTTTAGGGTTACGGTAAGGGTTAGGGTTAGGGTTATGATGAGGGTTAGGGAGAAGGTTAGGATGAGGGTTAGGGTGAGGGTTCGGTTTAGGGTTCGGGTTAGGGTTATGGTGAGGGTGGGGGTGAGGGTGAGAGTGAAGGTTAGGGTTAGAGTTAGGATGCGGGTGAGGATTAAGGTTAGGGTTAGGTTTAGGCTGAGGATGTGGCTGAGGGTGTGGGTGAGGATTAGGTTTAGGTTGAGTGTTAGGGTTAGTGTTAACGTAAGGGTTTGGGTTAGGGTTAAGTTTAGGATGAGAGTTAGTTTGACGGGTACGGTTACAGTTAGATTGAGCATTAGGGTTAGCTTTAGGGTAGGGTAGAGTTTGGGTTAGGGTGAGGTTTAGGATGAGGGTTAGGGTTAGGGTGAGGGTTAGGGTGAGGGTTAGGGTGAAGGTTATTGTTAGGGTTAGGGTTAGGGTAAGGGATAGGGTCAGTGCGAGGGTTAGGGGTAGGGTTAGATTTATGATGAGAGTAAGTGTTAGCGTGAGGTTTAGCATGAGAGGGTTAGAGTTACATAAGGGTTAGGGTAGGTTTAGTTTGAGGGTTAGGGTTAGGTTTAGGGTTAGGGTGAGGTGAGAGTAGGATGATTGTGAGGTTTATTTTTAGGGTGAGGGATAGGTTTTAGGTGAGGGTTAGGTTTAAGGTGAAGGTGAGCGTGAGGGTGACAGTGAGGCTTAAGGTGAGGGAGAGGGTGAGTGTGAGGGTTAGGATTAGGTTTAGGTTTAGGGTGAGGGTTAGTGTGAGGGTAAAGGTGAAGGTTACTGTTAGGACTAAGTTTATGTTTAAAGTTAGGCTGAGGGTGAGCGTGAGGGTGATGGTTAGGGTTAGGGTTAGGTTGAGGGTTAGAGTTAGTGTGAGGGTTAGGCTGAGGGTAAGGTTAAAGGTTAGGGTGAAGGTTAGGGTTAGGTTTAGGGTGAGGATTAGGGGTAGGGTTACGGTTAGGGTTAGGGTGAGGGTGAGGGTTAGGGTGAGGGTAAGGGTGAGTGTTAGGGTGAGGGTTAGGGTTTGGATTAGGTTTCAGGTGAATGCTAGGTTGTCAGTGATGGTTAGGGTTAGGGTGAAGGTGAGGGTTAGGTTTAGGGTTAAGTTGAGGGTTTGGGTGAGGTATAGGTTTAGAGTTAGGCTGAGTGTGAGGGTGAGGGTGAACGTGACTGATAGGGTTAGGGTTAGGGTGAGGGTTAGGGTGAGGATGAGGGTAACTGTTAGAGTGAGGCTTAGGGTTCGGGAGAGTATGAGGGTTAGGGTTTGGGTAAGGGTTAAGGTTGGGTGAGTGTTAGGATGATGGTGAGGTTGAGGGTTAGGGTTGGGTTTAGGGTCAGAGTGAGGGTTAGGGTGAGGGGTAGTGTTAGGTTTAGGGTGAGGGTTAGGGTTAGGGTGAGGTTTACTGTTACTGTGAGGTTTCATGTTAGGGTTAGGCTTAGTGTTAGGGTAAGAATAAGGGTTAGGTTGAGGGTTAGGTTTATGGTGAGGTTTAGGTGTAGTATGTGGGTTAGGGCTAGGGTGAGGGCAATGGTGAGGGTTAGGGTTAGGGTGATGTTTATGGTGAGGGTGAGTATTAGGGTGAGGGTGAAGGAGAGGGTTCAGTTGTGGGTTTGGGTTAGGGTTAGGGTGAGGTTGAGGGTGAAGGTGAGACTTAGGGTTAGGTTTAGGGTGACGGTGAATGTGAGGATTAGGGATAGGGTTAGGCTTAGTTTTAGGGTTAGGCTGAGGGTGACTGTGAGCGTGAGGGTTAGGTTTAGGTTGAGGGTTAGAGTTAGGGTGAGGGTTAGGTTGAGGGTGAGGGTTAGGGTTAGGATTAAGTTTAGGGTGAGCCTGTGGGTGAGGGTGAGGGTGAGGGTTAGGGTTAGGGTGAGGGTTAGTCTAAGGTTTAGGGTGAGGGTTAGGTTTAGGGTGATGTTTAGGTTGAGGGTTTTGGTTAGGGTTAGGGTGAGATTGAGACTTAGGTTTAGGTTTAGGGTGAGGGTGAGTGTGAGGTTTAGGGATAGGGTTAGGCTTAGGTTTAGGGTTAGGCTGAGGGTGAATATGAGCCTGAGGTTTAGGGTTATGGTGAGCATTAGGGTTGGGGTTAGGGTGAGGGTAAGTGTTTGGGTGAGTGTTAGGGTTTGGGTGAGTGTTAGCGTTAGGTTTAGGGTTAGGGTTAGGTTGGAGGTTAGGGTTAGGGTGAGGGTTAGCGTTAGGATAAGGGTTAGGTTGAGCGTGAGGGTGAGGGTTAGGATTAGGTTTAAGGTGAGCCTGAGGGTGAGGGTGAGGGTGAGGGTTAGGGTTAGGGTGAGGGTTAAGCTAAGGGTTAGGGTGAGGGTTAGGTTTAGGGTGATGTTTAGGTTGAGGGTTTGGGTTAGGGTTAGGGTGAGTGTGAGGGTGAGTGAGAGGGTTAGGATTAGTGTCAGGGTTAGGTTTAGGGTGAGGGTGAGTGTGAGGGTTAGGTTTCGGGTTATTGTTAGGCTTAGGTTTAAGCTGAGGGTGAGGGTGAGTGTGAGGGTTAGGGTTATGTTGAGTGTGAGCATTAGGGTTAGGTTTAGGGTGAGGGTGAGGTTGAGGGTTAGGGTTTGGGTTAGGGTGAGGGTTAGATGAGGGTGAGGGTTAGGGTTAGGGTGAGGGTTAGGGTTAGGGTGAGGGTGAGGATTAGCGTTATGGTGAGCGTTAGTGTTCTGGTGCGGATTAGGGTGAGGGTTAGGGTAAGGGTGATGTTTAGGGTAAGCGTGAGGTTGGTTTCAGGGTTTGCATTAGGTTTAGGGTGAGGTTGAGGGTGAGGGTGAGGCTTAGAGTTAGGGTAAGGGTGAGGGTGACTGTGAGGGTTAGGGTTAGGGTTAGGCTTTACACTGAGGGTTAGGCTGAGGGTGAGGGTGAGTGTGATGTTTAGAGTTAGGGTGAGGGTTAGGGTTAGCGTTAGGGTGAGGGTTAGGGATAGTGTGAGGGTTAGGTTTAGGGTGAGGTTTAGGGTTACTGTGAGGGTTCATGTTAGGTTTAGACTTAGTGTTAGGGAGAGGGTAAGGGTTAGGTTGATGGTCAGTTTTAGGGTGAGGTTCAGGGTTAGTATGAGGCTTAGGGCTAAGGTGAGGGTAAGGGTGAGGGTTAGGTTTAGGGTGATGTTTATGGTGAGGGTGAGGCTTAGGGTGAGGGTGAGGGTGAGAGTTCAGTTGAGGGTTTGGGTTAGTGTTAGGGTGAGGTTGAGTGTGAGGTTTAGGGATAGGGTTAGGCTTAGTTTCGGGTTAGGCTGAGGTGACTGTGAGCTTGAGGGTTAGTATTATGGTGAGCATTAGGGTTGGGGTTAGGGTGAGGTAAGTGTTGGGGTGAGTGTTAGGGTTTGGGTGAGGGTTAGCGTTAGGTTTAGGGTTAGGGTTAGGTTGGAGGTTAGGTTAGGGTGAGGGTTAGCGTTAGAGGTAGGGTTAGGTTGAGCTTGAGAGTGAGGGTTAGGGTAAGGATTAGGTTTAAGGTGAGCCTGAGGGTGAGGGTGAGGGTGAGGGTTAGGGTTAGGGTGAGGGTTAGGCTAAGGGTTAGGGTGAGGGTTAGGTTTAAGGTGATGTTTAGGTTGAGGGTTAGGGTTAGGCTGAGGGTGAGGTTGAGTGAGAGGGTTAGGTTTAGGGTTAGGATTAGGTTTAGGGTGAGGGTGAGTGTGAGAGTTAGGGTTAGGGTTATTGTTAGGCTTAGGTTTAAGCTGAGGATGAGGGTGAGTGTGAGGGTTAGGGTTAAGTTGAGTGTGAGCATTAGGGTTAGGTTGAGGTTGAGGGTTAGGGAGAGGGTTAGGGTTTGGGTTAGGGTGAAGGTTAGATGAGGGGGAGGGTTAGGGTTAAGGTGACGGTTCGGGTTAGGGTGACGGTGAGGGTTAGCGTTAGGGTGAGGGTTAGGGTTATGGTGCAGATTAGGGTGAGTGTTAGGGTTACTCTGATGTTTATGGTGAGGGTGAGGGTTGGTTTGAGGGTTTGCATTAGTTTTAGGTTGAGGTTGGGGGTGAGGGTGAGGGTGACTCTGAGGGTTAAGGTTAGGGTTAGGCTTAAGCTGTTGGTTAGGTTGAAGGTGAGGGTGAGGGTTAGTTTTAGGATTAGGGTTAATGATAGGGTGATATTTAGGGTGAGGATTAGTGTGAGAGTTAGTGTTAGGGTTAGGCTTAGTGTTAGAGTGAGTGTAAGGGTTAGGTTGAGGGTTAGGGTTAGGGATTGGGTGAGGGTTGTGATGACAGTTAGGGTGAGGGTAAGGTTAAGGGTGAGGGTTATGGTGAGTGTGAGGGTTAGGGTTAGGGTTAGGGTGAGGGTGAGGGTGAGGGTGAGGATTCAGTTGAGGGTTTGTGTTAGGTTTAGGGTGAGGTTAAGGGTGAGGGTGAGACTCAGGGTTAGGTTTAGGGTGATGGTGAGTGTGAGGATTAGGGATAGGGTTAGGCTTAGGTTTAGAGTTAGGCTGAACTTGACTGTGAGCGTGAGGGTTAGGGTTAGATTGAGGGTTAGCGTTAGGGTTAGGGTTAGGGTTAGGTTGGAGGTTAGGTTTAGGGTGAGGGTTAGCGTTAGGGGTAGGGTTATGTTGAGGGAGAGAGGGAGGGCTAGGGTTAGGATTAGGTTTAGGGTGAGCCTGTGGGTGAGGGTGAGGGTGAGGGTTAGGGTTAGGGTGAGGGTTAGGCTAAGGGTTAGGGTGAAGGTTAGGTTTAGGGTGATGTTTAGGTTGAGAGTTTGGGTTAGGGTTAGGGTGAGTGTGAGGGTGAGTTAGAGGGTTAGGATTAGGGTTAGGGTTAGGTTTAGGGTGAGGGTGAGTGTGAGGGTTAGGGTTTGGGTTATTGTTAGGCTTAGGTTTAAGCTGAGAGTGAGGGTGAGAGTGAGGGTTAGGGTTATGTTGAGTGTGAGCATTAGGGTTAGGTTTAGGGTGAGGGTGAGGTTGAGGGTTAGTTTGAGGGTTAGTGTTAGGGTGAAGGTGACGGTTAGCGTTAGGGTGAGGGTTAGGTTTATGGTGCGGATTAGGGTGAGTGTTAGGGTTACAGTGATGTTTATGGTGAGGGTGAGGGTTGGTTTGAGGGTTTGCGTTAGGTTTAGGGTGAGGTTGAGGGTGAGGGTGAAGCTTAGGGTTAGGGTTAGGGTGAGGGTGACTCTGAGGGTCAGGGTTAGGGATAGGCTTTAGGCTGAGGGTTAGCCTGAGGGTGAGGGTGAGGGTTAGGGATAGGGTTAGGGTTAATGATAGGGTGATATTTAGGGTGAGGGTTAGTGTGAGAGTTAGTGTTAGGGTTAGGCTTAGTGTTAGAGTGAGTGTAAGTGTTAGGTTGAGGGTTAGGATTAGGGATAGGGTGAGGGTTGGGATCAGGGTTAGGGTGAGGGTAAGGTTGAAGTTGAGGGTTATGGTGAGTGTGAGAGTTAGGGTTAGGGTTTGTGTTAGGGTGAAGGTGAGGGTTCAGTTGAGGGATTGGTTTAGGGTTAGGGTGAGGTTGAGGGTTCAGGGTGAGACTTAGGGTTAGGTTTAGGGTGATGGTGAGTGTGAGGATTAAGGATAGGGTTAGGCTTAGCTTTAGGGTTAGGCTGAGGGTGACTGTGAGGTTGAGGGTTAGGATTAGGATGAGGGTTAGGTTTAGGGTGAGGCTTAGTGGTAGGGTTAAGTTTAGGGTTATGTTGGAGTTTAGGTTTAGGGTGAGGGTTAGCGTTAGGGGTAGGGTTAGTTTGAGTGAGGGCTAGGGTTAGGATTAAGTTTAGGGTGAGGGTTACGGTCAGAGTGAGGGTTAGGTTTAGGTTTAGGGTTAGGGTGAGGTGAGAGTGAGGGCGATTGTGAGGCTTAGGTTGTGGGTGAGGGTGAGTGTGATGGTTAGGCTTAGGGTTAGGGTTAGGGTTAGTGTGAGGGTGAAGTTGAGGGTTAGTGTTAGGAGTAGCGTTAGGTTTAAAGTTAGGCTGAGGGTGAGCGTGAGGATGAGGGTGACGGTTAGGGTTAGGGTTAGGGTGAGGGTTAGGTTTAGTGTGAGGGTTAGGGTGAGGTTAAGGCTAAAGGTTAGGGAGAGGGTGAGGGTTAGGTTTAGGGTTAGGGTGAGGGTTAGGGTGAGGTTCAGGGTTAGGGTTATGGTTAGCGTTAAGATGAGGGTGAGGGTTAGGGTGAGGTTGAGGGTGAAGGTTAGTGTGAGGGTTAGGGTTAGTGTGAGGGTTATTGTTAGGGTTAGTGTTAGGGTTACGGTTAAGGTGAGGTTGCGGGTGAAGTGAGGTTTAGCGTTAGGGTTAGCGTTAGGATGAGAGTTAGAGTGAGGGTAAGTGTTGGGGTGAGGGTTAGGGTTTGGCTGAGGTTTAGGGTGAGGTTGAGGGTTAGTGTTAGGGTTATGGTTAGTGTGAGTTTAATGGTTAGGTTGAAGGGTTAGTGTGAGGGTGAGGGTTAGGGTTAGCATTAGGGCTAGTGTGAGGGTTAGGGTGAGTGTTAGGGTTAGGTTAGGGTGAGGGTTAGGGTTCGGGTGAGGGTTAGGATGAGGGTTAGGGTTGGGTTAGGGTGAGGGTTAGATGAGTGTGAGGGTTAGGGTTAGGTTGAGGTTTAGGTTTAGGGTGAGGGTTATGGTTAGGATTAAGGTTAGCATTAGGGTTAGTGTGAGGGTTAGGATGAGTGGTAGGGTTTGTTTAGTGTGAGGGTTAGGCTTAAGGTGAGGGTTAAGGTGAGGGTTAGGGTTGGGTTAGGGTGAGGGTTAGATGAGGGTGAGGGTTAGAGTTAGGTTGAGGGTTAGGTTTAGGGTGAGGGTTAGGGTTAGGATTAGGGTTAGGGTGAGGTTTATGGTGAGGGTGAGGGTTAGGGTGAGGGTTAGGGTTAGGGTGAGGGTTAGGGTTAGTGTGAGGGTTAGGGTGAGGGTAAGGTTAAAGGTTAGATTGAGGGTGAGTGTTAGGGTTAGGGTTAGGGTGAGGTTTAGGGTTAGAGTTATGGTTAGGTTTAGGGTGAGGGTGAGTGTGATTGTGAAAGTGAGGCTAAGGGTCAGGGTGATGGTGAGGGTGAGAGTGAGGCGTAGACTTAGGGTTAGGTTTAGGATTAGGGTTAGTGTGAGGGTGAAGGTGAATGTTAGTGTTAGGAGTAGGGTTAGGTTTACAGTTAGGCTGAGGGTGAGCGTGAGGGTGAGGGTGACGGTTAGAGTTAGGGTTAAGTTGAGGGTTAGGGTTTGTGTGAGGGTTAGGCTGAGGGTAATGTTAAAGGTTAGCGTGATGGTGAGGGTTAGGCATAGGGTCAGGGTGAGGATTAGGGTGAGGTTTTGTGTTAGGGTTATGGTTAGTGTTAGGTTGAGGGTGAGGGTTAGGTTGAGGGTAAGGGTGAGGTTAGGGTGAGGGTTAGGGTTAGGGAGAGGATGAGTGTGAGTGATAGTGTGAGGCTTAGGGTTCGGGAGAGTATGAGGGTTAGGGTTTGGTTGAGTGTTATGGTTGGGTGAGTGTTAGGGTGACGGTGAGTGTGAGGGTTAGGGTTGGGTTTAGCGTTAGAGTGAGGGGTAGGGTGAAGGGTAGGTTTAGTGTTAGCGTTAGGGTGAGGGTTAGGGTTAGTGTGAGGGTTATGGTTAGGCTGAGGTTTAGGGTTACTTTGAGGGTTTATGTTAGGTTTAGTCTTAGTGTTAAGGTTAGGGTTAGGGTTAGGTTGAGGTTTAGGTTTAGGGTGAGGTTTAGGGTTAGTATGAGGGTTAGGGCTAGGGTGAGGGAAAGGGTGAGTATTAGGGTTAGGGTGATGTTCAGGGTGAGGGTGAGGGTTAGGGTTAGTGTGAGGGTGAGGGTTAAGTTGAGGGTTTGGGTTAGCGTTAGGGTGAGGTTGAGGGATACTTTGAGGGTTTATGTTAGGTTTAGTCTTAGTGTTAGTGTTAGGGTTAGGGTTAGGTTGAGGTTTAGGTTTAGGTTGAGGTTTAGGGTTAGTATGAGGGTTAGGGCTACGGTGAGGGAAAGGGTGAGTATTAGGGTTAGGGTGATGTTTAGGGTGAGGTTGAGGGTTAGGGTTAGTGTGAGGTTGAGGGTTAAGTTGAGGGTTTGGGTTAGCGTTAGGGTGAGGTTGAGGGTGAGGGTGAGTCGTAGGGTTAGGTTTAGTGTGAGGGTGTGTGTGAGGGTTTGGGATGGCATTAGGCTTAAGTTTAGGGTTAGGCTGAGGGTGTCTGTGAGCATGAGAGTTAGGGTTAGGGTGAGGTTTAGGGTTAGGGTGAAGGTAATGGTTGGGTTGAGTGTTAGGGTTAGGGTGAGGGTTCACGTTAGGGTTAGGGTGAGCGTTAGCGTTAGGTTAGGGTTAGGGATCGGATTAGGTTGGAGATTAGGGTTAGGATGTGTGTTAACGTTAGGGGTAGGGTTAGTTAGAGGGTTAGAGTGAGGGTTAGGGTTAGGTTGAAGGTGAGGGTGAGGGTTCGGTTGAGGGTTTCGGTTAGGGTTAGAGTGAGGGTGAGGGTGAGTGTGAGGGTTAAGTTTATGGTTAGGTTTAGGTTTAGGGTGAAGGTGAGTGTGAGGTTTAGGGTTAGGGTTATTTTTAGGCTTATGTTTTAGCTGAGGGTGAGTGTGAGTGTGACCGTTATTGTTATGTTGAGTTTGAGAATTAGGGTTAGGTTTAAGGTGAGGGTGAGGTTGAGGGTTAGGGTGAGGTTTAGTTTGAGGGTTAGTGTGAGAGTTAGGTTTAGGGTTAGTGTTAAGGTCAGGGCTGCGGTTAGGGATAGGCTTAGTGTTAGGCAGAAGGTGAAGGTGAGGATGAGGGTTAGGGTTTGGGTGAGGATGAGGTTTAGGGTTAGAATTAGCATTAGGGTGAAGGTTAGTGTTAGGGTTAGGGTTAGTGTTACAATTAGGTTTAGGATGAGGGTGAGTGTGAGGGTTAGGGTTAGGATTAGACTTAGGGTGAGGGTGAGAGTGAGGGTAAGGGTGAGGGTTAGGTTTAGGCTTAGGGTTCGAGTATTGGCTAAGGTGAGGGTGAGGGTTAGTGTTAGGGTTGGGGTGAGGGTTAGGGTGAGTGTGAGGTTTATGGTTAGTCTTTTTCTTAGGCTTAGGCTTAGACCGAGCATGAGTGTGAGGGGGAGAGTGTTAGGGTTAGGATGAGGGTTAGGGTTTTAGGGTTAGGGTGAGGGTTAGGATGAGGTTTAGGGTTATGATTAGGGTTAAGTGAGGGCTACAGTGAGGGTGAGGGTTAGGGTTAGCGTTAGGTTGAGGTTTACGGTTAGGGTTACATTGAGGGTGAGGGTTAGGGTTAGGGTGAGCGTTAGGGTTAGGGTTAGGGTGATGGTGAGGTTTAGGATTAGGTTTAGGGTTAGGGTTAGGTTTAGGATTAGGGTTACAGTGAGGGTGAGTGTGTGGATTAGGGTTAGGGTTAGGCTTAGGCTTAGGATTAGGCTGAGGGTGATAATGGGGATGAGAATTCGCTGTTGAGTGATGGTTGGGGTTATGGTTAGGTTGAGGGTTAGGATGAGGGTTAGGGTTAGGATTAGGGTTAGGGTGAGGGCTAGGATGAGGGTGATGTTTAGGGTTAGGGTTAGGCTTAGGCTTAGGGATAGGCTGAGGCTGAAGGTGAGGGTGAGGGTTACGGTTAGGGTGATGGTTAGGGTTACAGTTAGGGTGAGTGTTAGAATGATGATTACGGTTAGGGTGAGGGTTAGTGTGAGGGTGACAGTAAGGGTAAAGGTGAGGGTTAGTCTGAGGGTGAGTGTTATGGTAATGGTGAAGGTTAAGGGTTAGGGTGAGGGTTAGGTGAGGGTTAGGGATAGGGTTAGTGTTAGCGTTAGGGTGAGGGTTAGTGTGAGGGTTACGGTTAGGGTTAGAGTTACGATTAGGGTTACGGTGAGGGTGAGTGTGAGGGTTCGGGTTAGTCTTAGGCTTATGCTTAGGCTTAGGCCCAGCTTGAGGTTGAGGGTGGGGGTTACGGTTAGGGTGAGTGATAGGGTTAGGGTAATGGTTAGGGTTAGGGCAAGGTTGAAGTTTAGGGTTAGGGTTAGGGTGAGTTTTAAGTTTAGGGTGATGGTTAGGGTTAGTGTGAGGGTTAATGTTCGGGTTAAGGTGAGTTTTAGTGTGAAGGTAAGTGTTAGGGTGAGGTTTAGGGTTAAGGTGAGGTTTAGGGTTAGAGTTAGTGTAGGGTGAAGGTTAGGGTTATGGTTAGTGTTAGGGTTAGGGTTAGCGTGAGGTTTAGGGTAGGGGTGAGTGTTAGGGTTAGGGTTAGGATTAAGATTAGGGTTAAGGTGAGGGTGAGTGTGAGGGTTAGGGTTAGGGTTAAGGTTAGGATTAGAGTTATGGTGAGGGTGAGGTGAGGGTTAGGGTTAGGGTGAGGGTTGGGGTTAGGGTTAGAGTGAGGTTTAGGGTGAGGGTTAGGTTTAGGCTTAGGGTTAGGGTATGGGCTAAGGTGAGGGTGAGGGTTACGGTCAGGGTTAGAGTGAGGGTTAGGGTGAGGGTTAGGTTTAGGGTTAGTTTTAGTGTTAGGGTTGGGGTTAGGGATAGTCTTAGTGTTAGGCGGAGGGTGAGGGTGAGGGTGAGGGTTAGGGTTGGGGTTTGGGTGAGGTTTATGGTTAGTGTTACTGTTACGGTGAGAGTTAGTGTGAGGTTTAGGGTTAGGGTGACTGTTACTTTTATGGTTAGGGTGAGGGTCTCTGTGAGTGTAAGGGTTAGTTTTAGTCTTAGGCTTAGGCTTAGTCCGAGACTAAGGGAGAGGGTGAGGGTTAGGGTTAGGATCAGGGTTAGGGTTAGTATGAGGGTTATGGACAGGGTGAGGTTTAGGGTCAGGGTTAGGGTTAGAGTGAGGGTTAGGTTGACGGATAGGGTTAGGGTTAGTGTGAGGGTTAGGGTTAATGTGAGGTTTAGGGTTAGGGTGAGTTTAGAGATAGTGCGAGGGTTCATGTTAGGTTTAGGCTTAGTGTTAGGGTGAGGGTAAGTGTTAGGTTGAGTGTTAGGTTTAGGGTGAGGTTTAGGGTTAGTATGAGGGTTAGGGCTAGGGTGAGGGTAAGGGTGAGTGTTAGGGTTAGGGTGATGTTAGGGTGAGGGTGAGACTTAGGGTTGGGTTCAGGGTGAGGGTGAGGGTTAATTTGAGGGTTTGGGTTAGGGTTAGGCTTAGGTTTAGTGTTAGGCCGAGGGTGACTGTGAGCATGAGGTTTAGGGTTAGGGTGAGGTTTAGGGTTAGGTTGAGGGTTAGGTTAAGGGTGAAGTTTAGGGTTAGGTTGGAGGCTAGGTTTAGAGTGAGGGTTAGCATTAGGGGTAGGGATAGGTTGAGGATGAGAGTGAGTTTTAGGGTTAGGAATAGGTGTAGTGTGAGCCTGTTGATGAGGGTGAGGGTGAGGGTTAGGGTTAGGGTGAGGGTTAGGCTAAGGGGTAGGGTGAGGGTTAGGTTTAGGGTGATGTTTAGGTTGAGGGTTTGGGTTTGGGTTAGGATGAGTCTGAGGGTGAGTGAGAGGGTTAGGATTAGGGTTAGGGTTAGGTTTAGGGTGTGGTTGAGTGTGAGGCTTAGGGTTAGGGTTATTGTTTGGCTTAGGTTTAAGCTTAGGGTTAGGGTGAGTGTGAGGGTTAGGGTTATGTTGAGTGTGAGCATTACGGTTAGTTTTATGGTGAGGTTGAGGTTGAGGGTTAGGGAGAGGTTTAGGGTTTGGGTTAGGGTGAGGGTTAGATGACGGTGAGGGTTAGGATTAGGGTGGGGGTTAGGGTTAGGGTGAGGGTGAGGGTTATCGTTAGGGTGAGGGTTATGGTTTTGGTGCCGATTAGGGTGAGTGTTAGGTTTACGTTGATGTTTATGGTGAGGGTGAGAGTTGGTTTGAGGGTTTGCGTTAGGTTTAGGGTGAGGTTGAGAGTGAGGGTGACGCTTAGGGTTAGGGTTAGGGTGAGGGTGATTGTGAGAGTTAGGGTTAGGCTTTAGGCAGAGGGTTAGGGTGAGAGTGAGGGTGAGGGTGATGATTAGGGTTAGGGTGAGGGTTAGGTTAGGGTTAGGGTGAGGGTAAGGGAGACTGTGAGGGTTAGGGTTAGGTTGAGGTTTAGGGTTACTGTAAGGGCTCATGTTAGTTTTAGGCTTAGTGTTAGGGTGAGGGTAAGGGTTAGGTTGAGGGTTACGTTAGGGTGAGGTTTAGGGTTAGTATGAGGGTTAGGGCTAGGGTGAGGGTAAGGTTGAGGGTTAGGGTTAGGGTGATGTTTACGTTGAGGGTTAGGGTGAGGGAGAAGGTGAGGGTGAGGGTTCAGTTGAATATTTGGGTTAGGGTTAGGGTGAGGTTGAGGCTTAGGGTTAGGTTGAGGGTGAGGGTGAGTGTTAGGGTTAGGGTTAGGGTTAGTGTTATTGTTAGGGTTAGGGTTAGAATAACGTTGAGGGTGAGGATTAGGGTTAGGGTTAGGGTGAGATTTAGGCTTAATGTTAGTGATTGTGTTAGGGTTAGGGTTAGGGTGAGAGTTAGGAGGAGGGTTATGGTTAGGGTTAGGATTAGGGTTAGGGTGAGGGTGAGTGTGAGGTTTAGGGATAGGGTTAGGCTTATGTTTAGGGTTATGCTGAGGGTGACTGTGAGCTTGAGTGTTAGGGTTATGGTGACCATTAGGTTTGGGATTAGGGTGAGGGTAAGGGTTGGTGTGAGTGTTAGGGTTTGGGTGAGGGTTAGCGTTAGGTTTAGGGTTAGGGTTAGTTTGGAGGTTAGTGTTAGGGTGAGGGTTAGCGTTAGGGGTAGGTTTAAGTTGAGGGTGAGGGTGAAGGTTAGGGTTAGGATTAGGTTTAAGGTGAGCCTGAGGGTGAGGGTGAGGGTGAGGGTTAGGTTTAGGGTGAGGGTTAGGCTAAGGTTTAGGGTGAGGGTTAGGTTTAGGGTGATGTTTAGGTTGAGCGTGAGGGTTAGGTTTAGGGTTAGGGTGAAGTTTCATTTGATGGTTTGGGTTAGGGTTAGGTTGAGGGTGATGGTGAGTGAGTGGGTTAGGTTTAGGGTTAGGATTCGGTTTAGGGTGAGTTTGAGTTTGAGTGTTAGGGTTAGGTTTATTGTTAGGCTTAGGTTTAAGCTGAGGGTGAGGGTGAGTGTGAGGTTTAGGGTTATGTTTAGTGTGAGAATTAGGGTTAGGATTATGGTGAGTGTGTGGTTGAGGGTAAGGGTGAGGGTAGGGTTTGGGTTAGGGTGAGGGTTAGATGAGGGTGAGGGTTAGGGTTAGGGTAAGGGTTAGGGTTAGGGTGAGGTTGAGGGTTACATTAGGGTGAGGGTTCGGGTTATGGTGCGGATTTGGGTGAGTGTTAGGGTTAAGGTGATGTTTTTGGTGAGGGTGAGGGTTGGTTTGAGGGTTTGCGTTAGGTTTAGGGTGAGGTTGAGGGTGAGGGTGAGGCTTAGGTTTAGGGTTAGTGTGAGGGTGACTGTGAGGGTTAGGGTTAGGGTTAGGCTTTAGGCTGAGGGTTAGGCTGAGGGTGAGGGTTAGGGTTACGGTGAGTTTTAGGGTTAGGGTTAATGATAGGGTGATATTTAGGATGAGGTTTGGTGTGAGAGTTATTGTTAGGGTTAGGCTTAGTGTTAGAGTGAGTGTAAGGGTTAGCTTGAGGGTTAGGGTTAGGGATAGTGTGAGGGTTGGGATGAGGATTAGGGTGAGGGTAAGGTTTAGGGTGAGGATTATGGTGAGTGTGAGGGTTAGGGTTAGGGTTAGGGTGAGGGTGAGGTTTAGGGTCATGTAAGGGCTAAGGTTAGGGTTAGGATGAGGGTTAAGGAGAGGGTTAGGATGAGAGTTAGGGTGAGGATTCGGGTTAGGGTTCAGTTTAGGGTTATGGTGAGGGTTAGGGTTAGGTTTAGGGTCAGGGTGAGGGTGAGGTTGAGGGTTATGGTAAGGGCTAGGGTTACGGTTAAGATGAGGGTTAGGGAGAGGGTTAGGATGAGGGTTAGGTTGAGGGTTCGGTTTAGGGTTCGGGTTAGGGTTAGGGTGAGGGTGGGAGTGAGGGTGAGAGTGAAGGTTAGGGTTAGAGTTAGGATGAGGGTGAAGTTTAGGGTTAGGATTAGGGTTAGGGTTAGGTTTAGGTTGAGGATGAGGCTGAGGGTGTGGGTGAGGATTAGGGTTAGGTTGAAAGTTAGGGTTAGGGTTAGGGTGAGGGTTTGGGTTAGGGTTAAGTTTAGGATGAGAGTTAGTTTGAGGGGTATGGTTATGGTTAAGATGAGCGTTACGGTTAGCGTTAGGGTTATGGTTATGTTTAGGGTTAGGGTGAGGGTTAGGGTCAGTGTGAGGGTTGGGGTTAGTGTTAGCTTTATGGTGAGAGTAAGGGTTAGCGTGAGGTTCAGGGTGAGTGTGAGGTTTAGAGTTAGCATTAGGCTTAGGGTGAGGTTTAGGGTGAGGGTTAGGGTGAGGTTTAGGGTTAGGGTGAGGTGAAGGTGAGGGTGATTGTTAGGTTTATGGTTAGGGTGAGAGATAGGTTTAGCATGAGGGTTCGGGTTAGGGTTACAGTGAGTGTGAGCGTTAGGGTGACACTGAGGCTTAGGGTGTGGGTGAGGGTGAGTGTGACGGTTAGGTTTAGGGTTAGGGTTAGTGTGAGCATGAACTTGAATGTTAGTTTTAGGAGTAGCATTAGGTTTAAATTTAGGCTGAGGGTGGGCGTGAGGGTGAGGGTGACGGTTAGGGTTAGGGTTCGGGCTAGGTTGAGGGTTAGGGTTTGTGTGAGGTTTATGGTGAGGGTAAGGC
The DNA here is from genome assembly GCF_024711535.1 of Dipodomys merriami. NCBI lineage: Eukaryota > Metazoa > Chordata > Mammalia > Rodentia > Heteromyidae > Dipodomys > Dipodomys merriami. Next base: position 3,463,948 of record NW_027206579.1, read on the forward strand.
TAAAAGTTAAGTTTAGGGTTACAGTGAGGGTTAGGGTTAGGGTTAGGGTTATTGTTAGTGTTAGGTTAGTGTTACATTTGCGGTGAGGGTGAGGCTGAGGCTGAAGTTTATGGTTAGGTTTAGGGTTAGGGTTATTGTTAGGGTTAAGGTTATGGTGAGGTTTAAGGTGAGGGTTAGGGTTAGGGTTAAGATTAGTGTTATGGTGCGGGTGAGGGTGAGGGTTAAGTTTAGGGTGAGTGTTGGGGTTAGGGTTAGAGTTAGCGTTAGGGTGAGGGTTAGGATTAGGCTTAGGGTTAGGGTATGGGCTAGGGTGAGGGTGAGGGTTAGGGTGAGGGTTAGGTTTAGGGTTAGTGTTAGGTTTAGGGTTGGTGTGAGGGATAGGCTTAGTGTTAAGCGGTGGGTGAGGTTGAAGGTGAGGGTTAGGGTTAGGGTGCGGGTGAGGTTTAGGTTTAGTGTTAGCATTAGGGTGAGGGTTAGTGTAAGGGTTAGGGTTAGGGTGAGTGTTACTGTTAGGGTTAGGGTGAGGGTGAGTGTAAGGGTAAGGGTTAGTCTTAGGCTTAAGCTTAGGTTTAAGCTGAGCCTAAGAGTGAGCGTGAGGGTTAGGGTTAGGGTGAGGGTTATGGACAAGGTGAGGGCTAGCGTTAGTGTTAGGGTTATTGGTAGGATTAGGTTTAGGTTTAAAGTTACTGTGACGGTGAGGGTTAGGGATAGGGATAGTGTGAGGTTTAGGTTTAGGGATAGGGTTAGAGTTAGGGTTAGGGTAAGGGTGAGGTTTGGGGTTAGATTTAGTGTTAGTGTTAGGGTTAGGGTTAGGGTGAGGTTTAGTGTGAGTTTTAGGGTTAGGCTTAGGCTTAGGCTTAGGCTTAGGCCTAGCATGAGGGAGAGTTTTAGGGTTAGGGTTAGTGTGAGGGTTAGCGTTAGGGTGAAATTGAGTGTGAGGGTTAGGGTTAGTCTTAGGCTTAGGCTTAGGCCGAGCATATGGGTGAGGGTGAGGGTTAGGGTTAGGGTCAGGGTTAGGGTGAGGTTTAGTGTGAGGGTTAGGTTTAAGGTTAGTGTTAGGGTTAATGTTGGGGTTAGGGATAGTCTTAGTGTTAAGCGGAGGCTGAGGGTGAGGGTGAGAGTTAGGGTTAGGGTTAGGGTTTGGGTGTTAGGATTTGGGTGAGGGTTAGGATGAGGTTCAGGGTTAGGATTAGGGTTCGGGTGAGGGCTAGTGTGAGGATGAGGATTAGGGTTAGCATTAGGGTGAAGTTAGGGTTAGGGTTAGGGTTACATTGAGGATGAGTTTTAGGGTTAGGGTGAGGGTTAGGGTTAGGGTTAGGGTGATGGTGAGGGTTAGAATTAGGGATATGGTTAGGGTTATTGTTAGTGTTATGGTTAGGGTTAAGCTTATGTTGAGGGTGAGGCTGAGGGTGAGCGTTAGGGTTAGGGTTAGGGTGACGTTTAGTGTTAGGGTTAGGGTTAGGGTTAGGAGGAGGGTTTGGTTTAAGGTGAGGGTGAGGGTTAGGGTTAGGGTTAGGGTTAGTGTTATCGTTAGGGTTAGGGTTAGAATAACAGTGAGGGTGAGGATTAGGGTTAGGGTTAGGATGAGGTTAAGGGTTAGTGTTAGTGTTAGGGTTAAGGTTAGGGTTAGGGTGAGAGTTAGGAGGAGGGTTAGGGTTAGGATTATGGTTAGGGTGAGGGTGAGGGTGTGGTTTAGGGTTAGGATTGGGGTTAGGCTTAGGCTTAGGCTGAGGGTGAGGTTGAGGGTGACGGTTAGGGTTAGGGTGAGCCTGAGGGTGAGGGTTAGGGTTAGGCTTAGTGTTAGAGTTAGAGTTAGGGTGAGGGTGAGTGTTAAGATTAGGGTTAGGATTAGGGTTAGTGTGAGTTGAGGTTTAGGGTTAGTGTTAGGGTTAGGCTTAAGTTTAGGCTGAGGGTGAGGGTTAGGGTGAGGGTTAAGATTAGGTTTAGGGTTAAGGTATGGGCTAGGGTGAGGGTGAGGGTTAAGGTCAGGTTTAGGGTAAGGATTAGTGTGAGGCTTAGGTTTAGGGTTAGTGTTAGGATTAGGGTTGGGATTAGGGATAGCCTTAGTGTTAGGCGGAGGGTGAGGTTGAGGGTGAGGGTTAGGGTTAGGGTGAGGTTTAGGGTTAATGTGGGGGTTCATGTTAGGTTTAGCCTTAGAGTTAGGGTGTGGGTAAGGGTTAGGTTGAGGGTTAGGTTAGGGTGAGGTTTAGGGTTAGTATGAGGGTTAGGGCTAGGTTGAAGGTAAGGGTGAGGGTTATGGTTATGGTGATGTTTAGGGTGAGGATGAGGGTTAGGGTGATAGTGAGGGTGAGGGTTCAGTTCAGGGTTTGGGTTAGGGTTAGGGTGAGCTTGAGACTTAGGGTTAGGTTTAGGGTAAGGTTGAGGTTTAGGGTTAGGGTTAGGGTGAGGGTTCAGTTGTGGGTTTGGGTTAGGGTTAGGGTGAGGTTGAGACAGCGTTAGGGTTAGGGTGAGGGTGAGGGTTAGGGTAAAGGTTAGGGTTAGTGTTATCGTTAGGTTTAGGGTTAGAATAACGGTGAGGGTGAGGATTAGGGTTAGGGTTAGGGTGAGGTTTACGGTTAAGGTTAGTGATAGTGTTAGGGTTAGGTTTAGGGTGAGAGTTAGGAGGAAGGTTAGGGTTAGGGTTAGGGTTACGATTAGGGTTTGGGTGAGGGTGAGTGTGAGGTTTAGGGATAGGGTTAGGATTAGGTTTAGGGTTAGGCTGGGGGTGACTGTGAGCTTGAGTGTTAGGGTTATGGTGAGCATTAAGTTTGGGGTTAGGGTGAGGGTAAGGGTTGGGGTGAGTGTTAGGGTTTGGGTGAGTGTTAGCGTTAGGTTTAGGGTTAGGTTTAGGTAGGAGGTTAGTGTTAGGGTGAGGGTTAGCGTTAGGGGTATGTTTAGGTTGAGGGTGAGGGTGAGGGTTAGGGTTAGGATTAGGTTTAAGGTGAGACTGAGGGTGAAGGTGAGGGTGAGGGTTAGGTTTAAGGGGTGGGTTAGGCTAAGGGTTAGGGTGAGTGTTAGGTATAGGGTGATGTTTAGGTTGAGGGTGAGGGTTAGGGTTAGTGTGTTGGTGAAGTTTCGGTTGAGGGTTTGGGTTAGGTTTAGGTTGAGGGTGAGGGTGAGTGAGAGGGTTAGGTTTAGGGTTAAGATTAGGTTTAGGGTGAGGGTGAGTGTGAGGGTTAGGGTTAGGTTTATTGTTAGGCTTAGGTTTAAGCTGAGGGTGAGTGTGAGTGTGAGGTTTAGGGTTATGTTGAGTGTGAGCATTAGGGTTAGGTTTAGGGTGAGGGTGTGGTTGAGGGTTAGGGTGAGGGTTAGGGTGAGGGTTAGATGAGGGTGATAGTTAGGCTTAGGGTGAGTGTTAGGGTTAGGGTTAAGGTGAGGGTTAGGGAGAGTGTGAGGGTTAGGGTTAGGCTGAGGTTTAGGGTTACTGTGAGGGTTCATGTTATGTTTAGCCTTAGTGTTAGGGTGAGGGTAAGCGTTAGGTTCAGGATTAGGTTAGGGTGAGGTTTAGGGTTAGTATGAGGGTTAGGGCTAGGTTGAGGATAAGGGTGAGGGTTAGGGTTAGGGTGATGTTTAGTGTGAGGGTGAGCGTTAGGGTGATGGTGAGTGTGAGGGTTCAGTTGAGGGTTTGGGTTAGGGTTAGGGTGAGCTTGAGACTTAGGGATAGGTTTAGGGTGAGGGTGAGGTTTAGGGTTAGGGTGAGGGTTAGTGTTATCCTTAGGGTTAGAGTTAGAATCAGGGTGAGGGTGAGAATTAGGTTAGGGTTAGGGTGAGTTTTAGGATAATGTTAGTGATAGTATTAGGGTTAGAGTTAGGGTGAGAGTTAGGAGGAGGGTTAGGGTTAGGGTTAGGGTTACGATTAGGGTTAGGGTGAGGGTGAGTGTGAGGTTTAGGGATAGGGTTAGGATTAGGTTTAGGGTTAGGCTGAGGGTGAGTGTGAGCTTGAGTGTTAGGGTTATGGTGAGCATTAAGTTTGGGGTTAGGGTGAGGGTAAGGGTTGGGGTGAGTGTTAGGGTTTGGATGAGGGTTAGTGTTAGGTTTAGGGTTAGGTTTAGGTAGGAGGTTAGTGTTAGGGTGCTGGTTAGCGTTAGGGGTATGGTTAGGTTGAGGATGAGGTTGAGGATTAGGGTTAGGATTATGTTTAAGGTGAGCGTGAGGGTGAGGGTGAGGGTTAGGTTTAGGGGGTGGGTTAGGGTAAGGGTTAGGGTGAGTGTCAGTTATAGGGTGATGTTTAGGTTGAGGGTGAGGGTTAGGGTTAGTGTGCGGGTGAAGTTTTGGTTGAGGGTTTGGTTTAGGTTTCGGTTGAGGGTGAGGGTGAGTGGGATGGTTAGGTTTAGGGTTAGGATTAGGTTTAGGGTGAGGGTGAGTGTGAGGGTTAGGGTTAGGTTTATTGTTAGGCTTAGATTTAAGCTGAGGATGGGGGTGAGTGTGATGTTTAGGGTTATATTGAGTGTGAGCATTATGGTTAGGTTTAGAGTGAGGGTGTGGTTGATGGTTAGGGTGAGGGTTAGGGTTTGGTTTGGGGTGAGGGTTAGATGAGGGTTAGGGTTAGGGTTAGGGTGAGGGTTAGGGTTAGGGTGAGGGTGAGGGTTAGCGTTAGGGTGAGGGTTCGGTTATGGTGCAGATTAGGGTGAGTGTTAGTGTTACGGTGATGTTTATGGTGAGGGTAAGGGTTAGTTTGAGTGTTTCTGTTAGGTTTAGGGTGAGGTTGAGGGTGAGGGTGAGGCTTAGGGTTAGGGTGAGGGTGAGGTTGACTCTGAGGGTTAGGGTTAGGGTTAAGCTTTAGGCTGAGTTTTAGGCTGAGGGTGAGGGTGAGGGTTAGGGTTAGGGTGAATGTTAGAATTAGGCTCAATGATAGGGTGATATTTAAGGTGAGGGTTAGTGTGAGAGTTAGTGGTAGGGTTAGGCTTAGTGTTAAAGTGAGTGTAAGTGTTAGGTTGAGGGTTAGGGTTAGGGATATGTTGAGGGTTGGGATGAGGGTTAGGGTGAGGGTAAGTTTTAGGATGAAGGTTATGGTGAGTGTGAGAGTTAGGGTTAGGGTTAGGTTTAGGGTGAGGGTGAGGTTTAGGGTTATGGTAAGGGTTAGGTTTAGGGTAAGGATGAGGGTTTGGGAGAGCATTAGGATGAGGGTTAGGGTGAGGGTTCGGGTTAGGGTTCGGGTTAGGGTTTGGGTGAGGGTGGGGGTGAGGTTTAGAGTGAAGGTTAGTGTTAGGATGAGGGTGAGGATTAGTTTAAGGTTAGGGTTAGGGTTAGGTTTAGGCTGAGGATGAGTCTGAGGATTTGGGTGAGGATTAGGGTTAGGTTGAGTTTTATGGTTAGGGTTAGGGTGAGGGTTTTTGTTAGGGTTAACTTTAGGATGAGAGTTAGTTTGAGGGGTACGGTTATGGTTAAGATGAGCGTTAGGGTTAACGTTAGGGATAGGGATAGGATTAGGGTTAGGGTGAGGTTTAGGATGAGGGTTAGCGTTAGGGTTAGGGTTAGGGTCAGGGTTCGGGTGAAGGTTATGGTTAGGGTTAGGGTTAGGGTGAGGTTTAGGGTCAGGCTGAGGGTTAGGGTTAGTGTTAGATTTATGGTGAGAGTAAGGTTTAACATGAGGTTTAAGATGAGTGTGAGGTTTACAGTTAGGATTAGGGTTAGGGTGAGGTTTAGTGTGAGGGTTAGTTTTAGGTTTATGGTTAGGGTGAGAGATAGGTTTAAGGTGAGGGTGAGGGTTAGGGTTAGGGTGAGGGTGAGCATGATGGTGACAGTAAGGCTTAGGGTGTGGGTGAGGGTGAGTGTGAGGGTTAGGGTTAGGGTTAGGTTTAGGGTTAGTGTGAGGGTGAAGTTGAGGGTTAGTGTTTGGAGTAGCGTTAGGTTTAAATTTAGACTGAAGGTGAGCATGAGGGTGAGGGTGACGGTTAGGGTTAGGGTTAGGTTGAGGGTTAGGGTTATTGTGAGGGTTATGGTGAGGGTAAGTCTAAAGATTAAGGTTAGGAGTTAAGGTTAGGGTTACAGTGAGGGTTAGGTTTAGGGTTAGGGTTATTGTTAGTGTTAGGTTAGTGTTAATTTTATGGTGAGGGTGAGGCTTAGGGTTAGGTTTATGGTTAGGTTTAGGGTTAGGGTTACGGTTAGGGTTAGGATTAGGCTTAGGGTTAAGTTATGGGCTAGGGTGAAGGTGAGGTTTAGGGTGAGGGTTAGGTTTCGGGTTAGTGTTAAGTTTAGGGTTGGGGTTAGGGATAGGCTTAGTGTTAGGCGGAGGGTGAAGGTGAGGGTGAGGGTTAGGGTTAGGGAGAGTGTTACTGTTAGGGTTAGGGTGAGGGTGAGTGTGAGGGTAAGGTTTAGTCTTAGGCTTAGGCTTAGGTTTAGGCTGAGCCTAAGCGTGAGGGTGAGGGTTAGGGTTAGGGTGAGGGTTATGGACAGGGTGAGGGTTAGCATTAGGGTTAGGGTTATTGGTAGGATTAGGGTTAGGTTGAAAGTTACTGTGAGGATGAGGGTTAGGGTTAGGGTTAGGGTGAAGTTTAGGTTTAGGGATAGGGTTAGAGTTAGGGTTAGGGTAAGGGTGAGGTTTAGGGTTAGAGTTAGGTTTAGTGTTAGGGTTAGGGTTAGGGTGAGGATGAGTGTGAGGGTGACAGTGAGTCTTAGGGTGTGGGTGAGGGTGAGTGTGAGGGTTAGACTTAGGGTTAGGGTTAGGGTTAGTGTGAGGGTGAAGTTGAAGGTTAGTGTTAGGAGTAGCGTTAGGTTCAAAGTTAGGCTGAGGGTGAGCGTGGGGATGAGAGTTACGCTTAGGGTTAGGGTTAGGTTGAGGGTTAGGGTTATTGTGAGGGTTATGGTGAGGGTAAGACTAAAAGTTAAGGTTAGGGTTACAGTGAGGGTTAGGGTTAGGGTTAAGTTTATTGTTAGTGTTAGGTTAGTGTTAAGTTTACAGTGAGGGTGAGACTGAGGGTGAGGTTTATGGTTAGGTTTAGGGTTAGGTTTAGTGTTAGGGTTAGGGTTAGGATTAGGCTTAGGGTTAGGGTATGGGCTAGGATGAGGTTGAGGGTTAGGATGAGGGTTAGGTTTCGGGTTAGTGTTAAGTTTAGGGTTGGGGTTAAGGATAGGATTAGTGTTAGGCGGAGGGTGAGGGTGAGGGTTAGGGTTAGGGTTAGGGTGCGGGTGAGGGTTATTGTTAGGGTGCGGGTGAGGTTTAGGGTTAGTGTTAGAATTAGATTGAGCGTTAGTGTGAGGGTTAGGGTTAGGGTGAGTGTTACACTTAGGGTTAGGGTGAGGGTGAGTGTGAGGGTAAGGGTTAGTCTTAGGCTTAGGCTTAGGTTTAGGCTGAGCCTAAGTGTGAGGTTTAGGGTTAGGGTTAGGTTTAGGGTTATGGACAGGGTGAAGGTTAGCATTAGGGTTAGGGTTAAGGATTAGGGTTAGGTTGAAAGTTACTGTGAGGGTGAGGGTTAGGGTTAGGGATAGGGTGAGGCTTAGCTTTAGGAATAGGGTTAGAGTTAGTGTTAGGGTAAGGGTGAGGTTTAGGGTTAGAGTTAGGGTTAGTGTTAGGTTTAGGGTGAGGGTTAGGGTGAGGGTTAGGGTTCGACTTAGTCTTAGGCTTAGGCTTAGGCCGAGCATGAGGGTGAGTTTTACGGTTAGGGTTAGTGTGAGGGTTAGGGTTAGGGTTAGTGTTATGTTTAGGGTTAGGCTGAAGGTGAGTGTGAGGGTTAGGGTTAGTCTTAGGCTTAGACTTAGGCTTAGGCCGAGCTTAAGGGTGAGGGTGAGGGTTAGGGTAAGTGTGAGGGTTAGGATGTTAGGGTTTGGGTGAGGGTTAGGATGAGGTTTATGGTTAGGATTAGGGTTACGGTGAGGGCTAGAGTGAGGGTGAGGGTTAGGGTTAGCATTAGGGTGAAGTTAGGGTTAGGGTTAGGGTTACAATGAGGGTGAGGTTTAGGGTTAGGTTGAGGGTTAGGGTTAGGGTTAGGGTGATGGTGAGGGTTAGGATTAGGGATATGGTTAGGGTTATTGTTAGTGTTATGTTTAGCGTTAATCTTATGTTGAGGGTGAGGCTGAGGGTGAGGGTTAGGCTTATTGTTAGGGTGACGTTTAGGGTTAGGGTTAGGGTTAGGGTTAGGAGGAGGGTTTGGGTTACGGTGAAGGTGAGGGTTAGGGTTAGTGTTAGGGTTAGTGTTATGGTTAGGGTTAGGGTTAAAATAACCGTGAGGGTGAGTATTAGGGTTAGGTTTAGGGCTAGGGTGAGAGTTAGCAGGAGGTTAGGGTTAGGGTTAGGGTTAGGATTAGGGTTAGGGAGAGTGTGAGGGTGTGGTTTAGGGTTAGGGTTGAGGTTAGGCTTAGGGTTAGGCTGAGGGTGAGTTTGAGTGTGAGTGTGAGGGTTAGGGTGAAGCTGAGGGTGAGGGTTAGGGTTAGTGTTATCATTACGGTTAGGGTTAGAATAACGGTGAGTGTGAGGAGTATGGTTAGGTTTAGGATGAGGTTAAGGGTTAGTGTTCCTATTAGTGTTAGGGTTAGGGTTATGGTGAGAGTTAGGAGGAGGGTTAGGGCTAGGGTTAGGGTTAGATTTAGGGTTAGGGTGAGGGTGAGGGCGTGGTTTAGGGTTAGGTTTGGAGTTAGGCTTAGAGTTAGGCTGAGGGTGAGGTTGAGGGTGAGGATTAGGGTTAGGTTTAGGCTGAGGGTGAGGGTTAGGGTTAGGCTTAGTGTTAGAGGTAGGGTTAGGGTGAGGGTGAGTGTTAAGTTTAGGGTTAGGATTAGGGTTAGGGTGAGTGTGATGTTTAGGGTTAGGGTTAGGGTTAGGCTTAGGTTAAGGTTGAGGGTGAGGGTCAGGGTGAGGGTTAGGGTTAGGGTTAGGGTTAAAGAGGGTCAGTGTGAGGGTTAGGATTAGGCTTAGGGTTAAGTTATGGGCTAGGGTGAGGGTGAGGTTTAGGGTCATGGTTAGGGTGAGGGTTAGTGTGAGGGTTAGGTTTAGGGTTAGTGTTAGGGTTAGGTTTGGGTTTAGGGATAGTCTTAGTGTTAGGTGGAGATTGAGGGTGAGGGTGAGGGTTAGGGTTAGGGTGAGGATGAGGTTTAGGGTTAGAGTTAGCATTAGGGTGAGGGTTAGTTTTAGGGTTAGGGTTAGTGTTACAGTTAGGGTTAGGGTGAGGGTGAGTGTGAGGGTTAGGGTTATGTTTAGACTTAGGGTGAGGTTGAGGGTTAGGGTGAGGGTGAGGGTTAGGGTGATGGTTAGGCTTAGACTTAGGGTTAGATTATAGGCTAGGGTGAGGGTGAGGGTTAGTGTTATGGTTAGGGTGAGGGTTAAGGTGAGTGTGAGGTTTACGGTTAGACTTAGTCTTAGGCTTACGCTTAGGCCGAGCATGAGTGTGAGGGAGAGGGTTAGGGTTAGGATGAGGATTAGGGTTTTAGGGTTAGGGTGTGGGTTATGATGAGGGTGAGTGTTAGAGTTAGCGTTAGGTTGAGGTTTAGGGTTAGGGTTAGGGTTACTTTGAGGGTGAGGGTTACGATTAGTGTGAGGGTTAGTTTTAGGGTTAGGGTGAGGGTGAGGGTTAAGATTAGTTTTAGGGTTAGGGTTATTCTTAGTTTTATGTTTAGGGTTAAGTTTACAGTGAGGGTGAGGCTGAGGGTGAGGGTTAGGATTAGGGTTAGGTTTAGGGTGTGGGTTAGGCTGAGGGTTAGAGTTAGGCTGAGGGTGAGTTTGGGGATGAGGATTAGCTTTTGAGTGATGGTTAGGGTTATGGTTAGGTTGAGGGTTAGGATGAGGGTTAGGGTTGGGATTAGGGTTAGGGTGAGGGCTAGGATGAGGGTGAGTGTTAGGGTTAGGGTGAGGGTTAGGGTTAGGGTAAGGGTGAAGGTTAGGGATAGTGTGAGGGTTAGGGTTAGGGTGAGGTTTAGGGTTACTGTGAGGTTTCATGTTAGGTTTAGGCTTAGTGTGATGGTGAGGGTAAGTGTTAGGTTGAGGGTTAGGTTAGGGTGAGGTTTAGGGTTAGTTTGAGGGTTAGGGCTAGTGTGAGGGTAAGTGTGAGTGTTAGAGTTAGGGTGATGTTTAGGGTGAGGGTGAGTGTTATGGTGAGTGTGAGGGTGAGGGTTCAGTTGAGGGTTTTGGTTAGGGTTAGGGTGAGGTTGAGACTTAGTGTTAGGTTGAGGGTTAGGATGAGGGTTAGGGTTAGGATTAGGGTTAGGGTGAGGGCTAGGATGAGGTTGATGTTTAGGGTTAAGGTTAGGCTTAGGTTTAGTGTTAGGCTGAGGCTGAAGGTGAGGGTGAGGGTTAGGGTTAGGGTGATGTTTAGGGTTACAGTTAGGGTGAGGGTAAGGGTGAGGGGGACAGTAAGGGTTAAGGTGAGGGTTAGGCTGAGGGTGAGTGATGGTAATGTTGAACGTTAGGGTTAGGGTGACAGTTAGGGTGAGGGTTAGGTTTAGGTTTAGGGTTAGGGTTAGGGTTAGCGTTAGGGTGCGGGTTAGTGTGAGGGTTAGGGTTAGGGTTAGGGTTACGGTTAGGGTTAGGGTGAGGGTGATTGTGAGGGTTAGGGTTAGTCTTAGGCTTATGCTTAGACTAAGGCCCAGCTTGATGGTGAGGGTGGGGGTTACGGTTAGGGTGAAGGTTAGGGTTAGGGTAATAGTTAGTGTTAGAGCGAGGTTGAGGGTTAGGGTTAGGCTTAGGGTGAGTTTTAAGTTTAGGGTATTGGTTAGGGTTAGTGTGAGGGTTAGTTTTCGGGTTAAGTTTAGTTTTAGTGTGAAGGTAAGTGTTAGGTTGAGGTTTAGGGTTAGGGTGACATTTAGGTTTCGAGTTAGTGTTAGGGTGCGGGTTAGGGTTAGGTTTAGTGTGAGGTTTAGGCCGGGGGTGAGTGTTAGTGTTAAGGTTAGGATTAGGATTAGGGTTAAGGTGAGGGTGAGTGTGAGGGTTAGGTTTAGGGTTAGGTTTAGGATTATAGTTATGGTGAGGGTGAGCTGAGGGTTAGGGTTAGGGTGAGGGTTGGGTTAGGGTTAGAGTGATGGTTAGGGTGAGGGTTAGGATTAGGCTTAGGGTTAGGGTCTGGGCTAGGGTGAGGGTGATAGTTAGGGTTATGGTTAGAGTGAGGGTTAGGTTGAGCTTTAGGTTTAGGGTTAGTTTTAGGGTTAGGGTTGGGGTTAGGTATATTCTTAGTGTTAGGCGGAGGGTGAGGGTTAGGGTGAGGTTTAGGGTTAGGGTTTGGGAGAGGTTTATGGTTAGTGTTAGTGTAAGGGTGAGGGTTAGTGTGAGGGTTAGGGTTAGGGTGAGTGTTACTTTTAGGTTTAGAGTGAGGGTGAGTGGTAGGGTAAGGTTTAGTCTTAGTCTTTGTCTTAGGCTTAGACCGAGCCTAAGGGTGAGGGTGAGGTTTAGGGTGAGGGTTAGGTTTAGGGTGAGGGTTATGGAAAGGGTGAGGGTTAGGGTTAGCGTTGGGGTTATTGTTAGGATTAGGTTTAGGTGTAACGTTCCTATGAGGGTGAGGGTTTGGGTTACGGTTAGGGTTAGAGTGAGAGTTAGGGTTAGGGTGAGGGTTAAGGTTAGGGTGAGGTTTAGGGTTACTGTGAGGGTTCATGTTAGGTTTAGGCTTAGTGTTAGGGTGAGGGTAAGGGTTAGGTTGAGAGTTAGGTTTAGGGTAGGTTTTGGGTTAGTATGAGGTTTAGGGATATGGTGAGGTTAAGGGTGAGGGTTAGGGTTAGGGTGATGTTTAGGGTGAGGATGAGGGTTAGGGTGAGATTGAGGGTGAGGCTTCAGTTGAAGTTTTGGGTTAGGGTTAGGGTGAGGTTGAGGGTGAGGATGAGACTTAGGGTTAGGTTTAGGGTGATGGTTAGCGTGAGCATTAGGGATAGGGTTAGGCTTAGGTTTAGGTTTAGGCTGAGGGTGACTGTGAGCATGAGGGTTAGGGTTAGGGTGAGGGTTATTGTTAGGTTGAGGGTTAGGTTTAGGGTGAGGTTTAGGGTTAGGTTGGAGTTTAGGTTTAGGGTGAGGGTTAGCGTTAGGGGTAGGGTTATGTTGAGGGTGAGGGTGAGGGTTATTGTTAGGATTAGGTTTAGAGTGAGCCTGTTGGTGAGGGTGAGGATGAGGGTTAGGGTTAGGGTGAGGGTTAGGCTAAGGGTTAGGTTGAGGGTTAGGTTTAGGGTGATGTTTAGGTTGAGGGTTTGTGTTAGGGTTAGGGGGAGTGTGAGGGTGAGTGAGAGGGTTAGGATTAGGTTAGGGTTAGTTTTAGGATGAGGGTGAGTGTGAGGTTTAGGGTTTGGGTTATTGTTAGGCTTAGGTTTAAGCTGAGGGAGAGGGTGAGTGTGAGGGTTAGGGTTAGGTTGTGTGTGAGCATTAGGATTAGGTTTAGGTTGAGGATGAGGTTGAGGGTTAGGGTGAGGTTTAGGATGTGGTTTAGGCTGAGGGTTAGATGAGGGTGAGGGTTAGGATTAGGGTAAGGGTTAGGGTTAGGGTGAGGGTGAGGGTTAGCGTTAGGGTGAGGGTTAGGGTTTTGGTATGGATTAGAGTGAGGGTTAGGGTAAGGGTGATGTGTAGGGTGAGGGTGAGGGTTGGTTTGAGGGTTTGCTTTAGGTTTAGGGTGAGGTTGAGTGTTAGGGTGAGGCTTAGGTTTAGGGTTAGGGTGAGGGTGACTGTGAGGTTTAGGGTTAGGGTTAGGCTTTAGACTGAGGGTTAGGCTGAGGGTGAGGGTGAGGGTGATGATTAGGGTTACGGTGAGGTTTAGGGTTAGGTTTAGGTTGAGGGTTAGGGATATTGTGAGGGTTAGGGTTAAGGTGAGGTTTAGGGTTACTGTGAGGGTTCATGTTAGATTTAGGCTTAGTGTTAGGGTGAGGATAATGGATAGGTTGAGGGTTAGGTTAGCTGAGGTTTAGGGTTAGTATGAGGGTTAGGGATAGGATGACGGTAAGGGTGAGGGTTAGGGTTAGGGTGATGTTTAGGGTGAGGGTGAGGATTAGGGTGAGGGTGAGTGTCAAGGTTCAGTAGAGCGTTTGGGTTAGGGTTAGGGTAAGGTTGAGTCTTGGGGTTAGGTTTAGGGTGAAGGTGAGGGTTAGGTTTAGGTTGATGTTTAGGTTGAGGGTGAGGGTTAGGGTTAGGGTTAGCTTTATTGTTAGGCTTAGGTTTAAGCTGAGGTTGAGGGTGAGTGTGAGGTTTAGGGTTATGTTGAGTGTGAGCATTAGGGTTAGGTTTAGGGTGAGGCTGTGGTTGAGGGTTAGTGTGAGGGTTAGGGTTTGGGTTAGAGTGAGGGTTAGATGAGGGTGAGGGTTAGGTTTACGGTTAGGGTTAGGGTTAGGGTGAGGGTGAGGGTTAGCTTTAGTGTGAGGCTTAGGGCTAGGGTTATGGTGCGGATTAGGGTGAGTGTTAGGGTTACGGTGATATTTATGATATTTATTTATTTATGATATTTATGATATTTATGAGGGTTTATATTTATGGTTTAAGGGTTTGTGTTAGGTTTAGGGTGAGGTTTAGGGTGAGGGTGAGGCTTTGGGTTATGGTCAGGTTGAGGGTGACTCTGAGGGTTATGGTTAGGGTTAGGCTTTAGGCTGAGGGTTAGGCTGAGGGTGAGGGTGAGGGTTAGGGTTAGGGTGAGGGTTAGGGTTAGGGTTAATGGTAGGGTGATATTTAGTGTGAGGGTTAGTGTGAGAGTTAGTGGTACGGTTAGGCTTAGTGTTAGATTGAGTGTAAGGGTTCGGTTGAGGGTTAGGTTTAGGGGTAGGGTGAGGGTTGGGATGAGGGTTAGGGTGAGTGTAAGGTTTAGGGTGAGGGTTATGGTGAGTGTGAGGGTGAGGGTTAGTGTTAGGGTTAGGGTGAAGTTGAGGTTTAGGGTTATGATAAGGGTTAGGTTTAGGTTTAGGATGAGGGTTAGGGAGAGGTTTAGGATGAGGGTTAGTGTGAGGATTCGGGTTATGGTTCGGGTTAGGGTTAGGGTGAGGGTGGGGTTGAGGGTGAGATTGAAGTTTAGGGTTAGAGTTAGGATGAGGGTGAGGATTAGTTTTAGGATTAGGGTTAGGGTTAGGTTTAGGCTGAGGATGAGGCTGAGGTTGTGGGTGAGGATTAGGGTTAGGTTGAGTGTTAGGGTTAGGGTTAGGGTGAGGGTTTGGGTTAGGGTTAAGTTTAGGATGAGAGTTACTTTAAGGGGTACGGTTACGGTTAGGATGAGCATTAGGGTTAGTGTTAGGGTTAGGGATAGGATTATGGTAGGGTGAGGTTTAGGATGAGGGTTAGGGTTAGGGTTAGGGTTAGGGTCAGGGTTCGGGTGAAGGTTATGGTTAGAGTTAGGGTTAGGGTGAGGTTTAGGGTCAGGGTGAGGGTTAGGTTTAGGGGTAGCTTTATGTTGTGAGTAAGGGTTAGCGTGAGGTTTAAGGTGAGTGTGAGGGTTAGAGTTAGCATTAGGGTTAGGGTGAGATTTAGGGTGAGGGTTAGGGTTAGATTTAGGGTTAGGGTTACGGTGAGGGTGAGCGTGAGGGTGACAGTGAGGCTTAGGTTGTGGGTGAGGGTGAGTGTGAGGCTTAGTGTGAGGGTTAGGGTTAGGGTTAGTGTTACTTTTTGGGTTAGGTTGAGGTTGATTGTGAGGATAAGGGTTAGTCTTAGTCTTAGGTTAGGCTTAGTCCGAGCCTAAGTGTGAGGGTGATAGTTAGGGTTAGGGTGAGGTTTAGGGTTAGAGTGAGGGTTATTGACAGGGTGAGGGTTAGTTGTAGGGTTAGGGTGATTGTTAGGATTAGGGTTAAATTTAAAGTTACTGTGAGAGTGATGGTTAGGGTTAGGGTTAGGTGAGGTTTAGGTTTAGGTTTAGGGTTAGAGTTAGGGTTAAGGCAATGGTGAGGTTTCGGGTTAGAGATAGGGTTATTGTTAGGGTTAGGGTTAGGGTGAGGGTTAGGGTTAGGCTTAGGATTAGGCTTAGGCTTAGGCCGAGCATGAGGGTGAGGGTTAGGGTTAGGGTTAGTGTGAGTGTTAGGGTTAGGGTTAGGGTGATGGTTAGGCTGAGGTTTAGTTTTAGGGTAGGCGTAGGGTTAGGGTTAGGGTTAGGGTTAAGATAATGTTTAGATTTAGGGTTATGGTGAGAATTAGGGTTAGGTTTTGGTTTAAGGTGAGAGTAAGGGTGAGAATAAGGGTTAGGGTTAGGGTTAAGGTTAGTGTAAGTTTTAGGTTTACAGTTAGGGTTAGGGTTAAGGTTAGGGTTACAGTGTAGCTTAGGTTTAGGTTTAGGGTTATTGTCAGTGTTATTGTTAGGGTTAAGTTTGCGGTGAGGGTGAGGCTGAGGGTTAGGTTTATGTTTAGGTTTACTGTTAGGTTTAGTGTTAGGGTTAGGGTTAGGGTGAGGTTTAAGGTGATGATTAGGGTTAGGGTTAGGATTAGAGTTATGGTGCTGGTGAGGGTGAGGGTTAGGGTTAGGGTGAGGGTTGGGGTTAGGGTTAGAATGAGGGTTAGGGTGAGTGTTAGGATTAGGTTTATAGTTAATGTATGTGCTAGGGTGAGGGTGAGGGTTAGGGTGAGGGTTAGGGTGAGGGCTAGGTTTAGGGTTAGGGTTAGGGTTGGGGTTAGGGATAGTCTTAGTGTTAGCTAGAGGGTGAGGGTGAGGGTGAGGGTGAGGGATAGGGTTAGGGTTAGTGTATGGGTTACAGTGAGGGTGAGGGTTAGTGTTAGGTTTAGGGTGGGGGTTAGGGTGAGTGTGAGGGTTATGGTTAGTCTTAGGCTTAGGCTTAGGCTTAGGCCGAGCATGAGTGTGAGGGAGAGGGTTAGGGTTTGGATGAGGTTTAGGGTTTTAGTGTGAGGGTGAGGGTTAGGATGAGGTTTAGGGTTAGGATTAGGGTTAGGGTGAGGCCTAGAGTGAGGGTGAGGGTTAGGGTTAGCGTTAGGATGAGGTTTAGGGTTAGGGTTAGGGTTACATTCAGGGTGAGGGTTAGGGTTAGGGTTACGGTTAGGGTGGGGTTGAGGGTTAGGATTAGGTTTAGGGTTAGGGTTATTGTTAGTTTTATGGTTAGGGTTAAGTTTACAGTGAAGTTGAGGCTGAGGGTGAACCTTATGGTTAGGGTTAGGTTGAGGTTTAGGGTTAGGCTTAGGGTTAGGGTGAGGGTGAGTGTTGGATTAAGGTTAGGGTCACGGTGAGGGTGAGGGTTAGGGTTAGGGTTAGGCTGAGGTTTAGGGTTAGGGTTAGGGTGAGGGTGAGTTTTAGGGTTAGAATTAGGGTTAGAGGAAGGGTTAGGGTTTGGTTTAGCATTAGGTTTACAGTGAGGGTGAGTGTGTGGATTAGGTTTAGGATTAGGCTTAAGATAGCATTAGGCTGAGGGTGATAGTGGGGATGAGGATTAGCTTTTGATTGATGGTTAGGTTTATGGTTAGGTTGAGGGTTAGGATGAGGGTTAGGGTTAGGATTAGTGTTAGGGTGAGGGCTAGGATGAGGGTGATGTTTAGGGTTAGGCTTAGGCTTAGGCTTAGGGTTAGGCTGAGGCTGAAGGTGAGGGTGAGGGTTAGGGTTAGGGTGATAGAGTTACAGTTAGGGTGAGCTTTAGGATGTGGATTAGGGTAAGGGTGAGGGTTAGGGTGAGGGGGACAGTAAGAGTAAGCGTGAGGTTTAGGCTGAGGGTGAGTGTTATGGTAATGGTGAAGGTTAGGGTTAGGGTGAGGTTTAGGGTGAGGTTTAGGGTGAGGGTAAGGCTTACATTGAGGATTAGTGTTAGGGTTAGTGTGAGGTTTAGGGTGAGGATGAGAGTTAGGATTAGGGTGAGGCCTAGGGTGAGGGTGAGGTTTAGGGTTAGGGTGAGGTTTAGGGTTAGTGTGAGGGTTAGGATGAAGGTTAGGCTCAGTGTTAGTGTTAGGGTTAGGGTGAGGATTAGGGCGAGGGTGAGGGTTAGGGTTAGGATGATGACTAGGGTTAGGGTTAGGGTGAGGTTTATGATTAGGGTGATACTTAGGGTGAGGGTGAGGTTTAGTGTGAGGGTGATGGTGGAGGTGTAGTTGAGGGTTAGGGTTAGGGTGAGGGTTAGGGTTAGGGTTAGGGTTAGGATGAGGGTTAGACTGAGGGTTAAGTTTAGGTTTAGGGTGAGGGTAAGGTTTAGAGTGAGGGTGAGGGTTAGGTTTTGGATTAGGGTTAGGGTTAGGTTGAGGGTTTAGGGTTAGTGTTTGTATTAGGGTTAGGGTTAGGGTTAGGCTTAGGGTGAGGTTGAGGGTGAGGTTGAGGGTTAGGGTTAATGTGAGGGTTAGGGTTAGGATTAGCGTTAAGGTTATTGTTAGGGTTTGGTTTAGGGTTAGGGTTAGGATGAGGGTTAGTCTGAGGGTTAGGTTTAGGGTTCGGGTGAGGGTAAGGGTTAGGTTGAGGTTTAGGGTGAGTGTGAGGGTTAGGTTAAGGCTTAGGGTTAGGGTGAGGGTTAGGGTTAGGGTTAGAGTGAGAGTGAGGTTTAGGTTTAGGGTAAGGGTGAGGGTAAGTGATAGGGTTGGGGTTAGGGTCAGGGTCAAGGTTAGGGTTAGCGTTAGAGTTAGGGTGAGGATGAGTGTGAGGGTTAGGGTTAGGTTTAGGTTTAGGGTTAGGGTTAGGCTGAGGGTGAGGGTGAGGGTGAGGGTGAGTTTTAGGTTTAGGATGAGGGTTAGAGTTAGGGTTAGGGTTAGGGTTGGGTTTTGGGTTAGGGTTAGGGTTAGGAAGTGGGTTTGGCTAAGAGTTAGGGTTATGGTTAGGGTGAGGTTTAGGGTTAGTGTGAGGGTTAGGATGATGATTAGGCTGATTGTTAGGGTTAGTGTAAGGGTGAGGGTAAGGGTTTGGGTGAGGTTGAGGGTTAGGTTTAGGGTTAGGTTTAGGGTTAGGGTGAGGGTTAGGGATAGGGTTAGGATTAGGGTGAGGGTTACGGTGAGGGTTAGGGTTAGGGTTAGCGTTAGGGTGAGGTGTAGTTGAGGGTTAGGGTTAGGGTAAGGTTTAGGGTGACGGTTACGGTAAGAGTTAGGGTGAAGTTTAGGGTTTGGGATAGGGTTACTGTCAGAGTTAGGCTTAGGGTTAGGGTTAGTGTGAAGTTTAAGTTGAGGTGTAGGGTTAGGGTTAGGGTGAGGTATAATGTTAATGTGAGGATTAGGGTTAGGGTTAGGGTTAGTGTGAGGGTAAGGATAAGAGTGAGGGTTAGGGTCAGAGTGAGGTTTAGGGTTAGCGTTAGGGTTAGGGTGAGGGTTAGGGTGAAGGTTAAGGTGAGGTTTTGGGTTAGTATGAGGGTGAGGGTTAGAGTTAGGTTTAGATTGAGGGTTAGGGTTAGGGTGAGGTTTAGGGTCGGGTTAGGGTGAGGGTTCGGGTTAGGGTTCGGGTGAGTTTTAGAGTGTGGGTGACGGTTTAGGTTAGGGTGAGTGTTAGGGTTATGGTGATGATTAGGGTTAGGGTTAGGGTTATAGTGAGGGTAAGGTTTAGGATGCGTTTTAGGGTGAGGGTGATGTTTAGGGATAGCATTAGAGTTAGGGTGAGGTTTAGGGTTAGGGTTAGTGTGAGGGTTAGGGTTAATGTGAGGATTAGGGTTAGGGTTAGGGTTGGTGTCAGGATAAGGATAAGTTTGAGGGTTAGGATGAGATTGAGGTTTAGTGTTAGATTTGGGTTACGGTGAGATTTAGGGTGAGGGTTAAGGTGAGGTTTAGTGTTAGTATGAGGGTGAGGGTTATAGTTATGTTTACGGTGAGGGTTAGGTTTAGGGTGAGGTTTAGGGTCGGTTTAGGTTTCTGGTTCAGGTTCGGGTTCAAGTGAGTTTTAGGGTGTGGGTGAGTGTTAGGGTTAGTGTGAGGGTTAGGGTTATGGTGAGGATTAGGGTTAGGGTTAGGGTTATAGTCAGGGTAAGGGTTAGGATGAGGTTTAGGGTGAGGGTTAGGATCCAGGTTAGGTTAGGTGAGGGTGAGGGTTATCGTTAGTTTTAGGGTTAGGTTTAGGGTGAGGGTAAGGTTTAAGGTGAGCGTTAGGGTGAGGGTGAGGGTTAGGGTTAAGTTGCGTGTTAGGGTGAGCGTTAGGGTGAGGGTTCAGTTGAGGGTTTGGGTTAGGGTTAGGGTGAGGTTGAGGGAGAGGGTGAGACTTAGGGTTAGGTTTAGGGTGAGGATAGGGTTTAGGTTTAGTGTTAGGGTGAGGGTTAGGGTGAAGGATAGGGTGAGGGTAAGGGTTAGAGGGAGGTTTAGGGGAAGGGTTAGGGTTAGGGATAGCATTAAGGTTAAGGATAGGTTTAGGGTGAGGGTTAGGTTTAGTGTTAGGGTTACGGTGAGGGTGAGGGTTAGGGTTAGGGTTAGGGTTAGGGTGAGGGTTAGGTTTAGGGTTAGGGTGACGGTGGGGGTAAAGGTTAGGGTGAGTACTAGGGTTAGGGTTAGGGTTAGGGTAAGGTTTAGGTTTAGGGTGAGGGTGAGAGTGAGAGTTAGTTTTAGGATTAGGCTTAGGTGTAGGGTTAGGCTTAGGGTGAAGGTGAGGGTGAGTGTTAGAGTTAGATTTAGTGTGAGGGTTAGGGTTATGGTTATTTTTAGGGTGAGGGTTAGGGTGAGGGTGAGGTTGAGGTTGAGGGTGAGGTGGAGGGTTAAGGTTTGTGTGAGGGTTAGTTAAGGTTAGGGTGAGGGTTAGGTTTATGGTTAGTGTTAGGATGAGGGTTAGGTTTAGGGTTAGTGTGAGGGTAAGGTTTACGGTGAGCGTGAGGCTTAGGGTTAGGATTAGGGTTTGGGTTAGGGGAAGGTCAGGGATAGGGTTTGGATTAGAGTGACGGTTTTGTTTAGGATTAGGTTTAGAGTTAGGGTGAGGGTGAGGGTGAGGCTTAGCGTTTGGATTAGGGTTAGGGTTAGGGTTAAGCTGATGTTGATGTTGAGGATGAGGGTTAAGGTTAATTTGAGGTTTAGCGTTAAGGTTAGGGTGAGGGTTAGTTTTAGGTTTAGGATGAGGATAAGGGTTAGGGTGAGGGCTAGGGTGAGGGTGAGAGTTCGGGATAGGGTTAGGTTGATGTTTAGTGTTAAGGTGATGGTTAGGGTTAGTGTGAGGGTTAGTGTTAGGACTAGGGTTAGTTTTAGGGTGAGGGTTAGTGTTAGGGTGAGTTATAGCGTTTGGGTGAGGGTTATGGTTAGGGTTAGGGTTAGTGTTAGCTTTAGGGTTATTGTTTGGGTTAGGGTTAAGCTTACGTTGATGGTGAGGGTGAGGGTAAGTGTTAGGGTGAGGGTTACCGTTAGGGTGAGGGTTACCGTTAGTGTGAGGGTTATGGTTAGGGTTAGGGTTAGGTTTAGGGTTATTGTTAGGGTTAGGGTTAGGGTTAAGGTTACGGTGAGGGTGAGGTTGAGGGTAAGGTTTAGGGTTAGGTTGAGGTTTATGTTTAGGGTTAGGGTTAGAGTTAGGGTTAGGGTGAGGGTGAGGTTTAGGTTTAGAGTTAGTGTTAGGGGGAGGGTTAGGTTGAGGGTGAGGGTTAGGGTTAGGGTTAGGGTTAGGGTTAGGGTTAGGGTTAGGATTAGTGTTAGGATTAGGTTTAGGGTGAGGTTGAGTGTGAGGGTTAAGGTTAGGGTTAGTCTGAAGGTGAGGGTGAGGGTTAGCTTTAGAATTAGGGTGATGTTTAGGATGAGGTTAAGGTTAGGATTAGGGTTAGGATGAGGGCAAGGGTCAGGGTGAGGGTTAGGGTTAGCATTATGGTGAGGTTTAGGATTACTGTTAGGTTTATGGTTAGGGTGAGGGTTAGAGTTAGTGTTACAGTGAGGGTAGGTTTAGGGTTAGGGTGAGGGTTAGTGTTAGGGTTAGGGTGAGGGTGAGGTTTGGGTTAGAGTGAGGTTTAGTGTTAGGTTTAGGGTTAGGGTGAGGGTTAGAGTTCGGGTTAGGCTTAGGCTTAGGCCGATTGTGGTGGTGAGGGTTAGGGTTAGGTTTAGGGTGAAGGTTAGGGTTAGGATTAGGGTGAGGGTTAGGATGAGGTTTGTGGTTATGGTTATGGTTAGGGTTAGTTTTAGGGTTACGATTAGGGTTAGGTTTAGGGTTAGCGTTAGGTTGAGGGTTTCGGTTAGGGTTAGGGTTAAGTTTAGGATTAGGATTAGGGTTAGGGTTATTGTTAGTGTTATGGTTAGTGTTAAGTTTGCGGTGAGGTTAGGGTGAGGGTTAGGGTGAGGTTTAGGGTGAGGTTTAGGGTTAGGGTTAAGGTTAGATTTAGGGTGCTGGTGAGGTTTAGGGTTAGAGTTAGGGTGAGGGGCAGGGTTAGGATGAGGGTTAGGGTTAGGGATAGATTGAGTGTTAGGGTGAGGGTGAAGGTAAGGGTAAATTGAGGGTTAGGCTGTGGGTGAGGGTTAAGATAAGGGTGAGTGTTAAGATTAGGGTGAGGGTTAAGGTTTAAGGTTTTAGTGTTAGGGTTCGTGTTAGGGTTAGTATTATTGTTAGGGTTAGGGTTAGAGTGAGGGTGAGGGTTAGGGTGAGGTTTAGGGTGAGGTTTAGGGTTAGGGTTAAGGTTAGGTTTAGGGTGCTGTTGAGGTTTAGGGTTAGAGTTAGGGTGAGGGGCAGGGTTAGGGTGAGGGTTAGGGTTAGGTTTAGTGTTACCATTATGGTGAGGGTGAGGGTTAGGTTGAGGTTTAGGGATAATTTTAGGGTTAGGATTAGGGTTAGGGTGAGGGTGAGGGTTAGGGTTAGGCTTAGGATTAGGGTTAGGCTGAGGGTGAGGCTGGGGGTGAGGATTAGGGTTAGGGTGATGGTTAGGGTTAGGGTTATTGTTATTGTTAGGGTTAGCGTTAGAGTTAACGTGAGGGTGAGGTTGCAGGTAGTGTTTTGGTTAGGGTTAAGCTGAGGTTTAGGGTCAGGTTTAGACATAGGGTTAGGGTGAGGTTGAGGTTTAGGTTTAAAATTAGGGTTAATGTTAAGGTTAGGCTTAGGGTTAGAATGAGGCTGAGCTTGGGCATGAGGATTAGGGTTAGGGTTAGGATTAGAGTTAGGGTTAGGGTTAGGGTTAGGGTTAGGGTTAGGCTAAGGGTTAATGTTAGTGTTATGGTTAGTGTTAGGTTTAAGTTTGCAGTGAGGGTGAGGCTGAGGGTGAGGTTTATAGTTAGGGTTAGGGTTATGGTTAGTGTTATTGTTAGGTTTAGGGTTAGAGTTACGGTTAGGGTGAGGGTGAAGGTTCGGGTTAGGTGAGATTTAGGGTGAGGTTTAGGGTTGGGGTTAGGTTGAGGGTGAGGATTATGTTTAGAGTCAGGGTTAGTGGGAGGGTTAGGGTGAAGGTTAGGGTTAGGTTGATTTTTTGGCATAGGGTTAGGGTTAGGATTAGGGTTAGGGTGAGGGTGAGTGTGAGTGTTAGGGTTAGGGTTAGGCTTAGGTTTAGGGTTAGGCTGAGGGTGAGGGTGAGAGTGAGCATTTGAGTTACAGTGAGGGTGAGGATTAGAGTTAGGGTGAGGGTTAGGATGAGGGTTAGAGTTACAGTGAGGGTGAAGGTTAGGGTTAGGGTGAGGGTTAGGGTTAGGATTAGGGTTAGGGTGAGGGTGAGAGTTAGGATTAGGGTTAGAGTTAAGTTTATTGTTAGTGTTATGGTTAAGGTTACTTTTGGAGTGAGGGTGATGCTGAGGGTGAGGGTTAGGGTTAGGTTTAGAGTTAGGGTTAGGATTAGGGTTAGGGTGAGGGTGAGTTTGAGGGTAAAGGTTAGGGTTAGGTTGATGGTTAGTGTTACGGTTAGCTTGAAGGTTAGGATGAGGGTTAGGGATAGATTGAGTGTTAGGGTGAGGGTGAAGGAAGGGTAAATTGAGGGTTAGGCTGTGGGTGAGGGTTAAGATAAGGGTGAGTGTTAGGGTTCGGGTGAGGGTGAGGGTTAGATTGAGGATTAAGGTTAGGGTTAGTGTGAGGTTTAGGGTGAGGATAAGGGTTTAGGTTTAGGTGAGGATAAGAGTTAGAATTAGGTTTAGGGTGAGGGCTAGGGTGAGGCTGAGGGTTAGTGTTAGGGTTAGGGTTAGGGTGCGGTTTAGGGTTAGGATGAATATTAGGGTTAGTGTGAGGGTTAGTGTTAGGGTTATGGTTAGTGTTAGGGTAGGGGTAAGTGTTAGGGTGATGGTTAATTTAGGGTGAGGGTTACAGTTAGGTTGAGGGTTAGGGTTCGTGTTAGGGTTATTTTTAATTTTAGGTTTAGGGTTACGTTGAGGGTGATGGTGAGGGTGAGGGTTAGGGTTATTGTGAGGTTTAGGGTTAGGATTTGGGTTAGAGTTAGGGTTAGGGTTATGGTGAGATTTAGGGTTAGATTTAGGCTTACGGTGAGGGTTAGGTTGACGGTTCGGGTTAGGGTTAGTGTTAGTTTAGGGTTAGGGTGAGGGTTAGTTTGAGGGTTAGGGTTAGAGTTAGGGTTAGGTTTAGGATTTGGGTTAGGGTGAGGGTGAGTGTGTGGGTTAGGGTTAGGTTTAGGGTAAGGCTTAGGGTTAGGGTGAGGGTGAGTTTGAAGGTGAGGGTTAGGTTTAGGGTGAGTGTTAGGATTACGGTTAGGGTGAGGGTAAGGGTGAGGGTTAGGGTTAGGATTAGGGTTAGGCTGAGGGCTAGGGTGAGGGTGAGGTTTAGGTTTATGTTTAGTGGGAGGTTTAAGGTTAGGGTTAGGTTGAGGATGAGGTTTAATTTTAGAGTTAGTGTTAGGGTGAGTGTGAGTGTTAGGATTAGTGTTAGGGTTAATGTTAGGGTTATTGTTAGGGTTAGGTTGAGGGTTAGTGTTATGGTTAGGATTAGGATTAGGGTTAATGTGAGGGTGAGTGTGAGGGTTAGGGTGAGGGTTAGGTTGGGCTTAGGGTTAGGCTGAGGGTCATGGTGAGGGTTAGGTTTAGGGTTAGGGTGAGTGTGAGGTTTAAGGATAGAGTTAGTGTTAGTGTGAGGGTTAGTGTGAGAGTGAGTGTTAGGGTTAGGTTTTGGTTGATGGTTAGGATTAGGTTGATGCTAAGGGTTATGGTCAGGGTGAGGGTTAGGATGAGGGTTAGGGATAGTGTGAGGATTAGGGTGAAGGTGACAGTACGGGTAAAGGTGAGGGTTAGGCTGAGAGTGAGGATTACTGTAAGGGTGAGGGTTAGGGCTAGGGTGAGGGTTAGGTTTAGGGTTAGGGTTAGGGAGTGGTTTAGATTGAGGATTCGTTTTGGGGGTTAGTGTGAGATTTAAGGTTAGTGTGAGGATGAGGGTTAGGGTTGGGTTGAGCGCTAGGGTGAGGATGAGGGTTAGGGTTAGGGTTAGGGTGAGTGTTAGGTTTGGGTGATCGTTAGGGTTAATGTGAGGGTTAGTGTTAGGGTTAGGGTTAGTGTTGGGGTGAGGGTAAGTGTTAGGGTGAGGTTTAGGGTTAGGGTGAGAATTATGGTTAGAATGAGGGTTAGGGTTAAGTTTAGGGTTATTTTTAGGGTTATTGTTAGGGTTAGGATGAGGGTCAGGTTTAGGATTAGGGTTAGGGTGAGGGCTAGGGTGAGTGTGAGAATTAGGGTTAGGGTTAGGCTTAGGCTTAGGGTTAGGCTTAGGCTGAGGGTGAGGTTGAGGGTGAGGGTTAGCATGATGGTTAGGGTCATGGTTAGAGTGAGGGTTAAAATGAGGGTTAGGTTTAGAGTGAGGGTGACAGTAAGGGTCAAGATGAGGGTTAGTGTGAGGACTAGGGTTAGGGTGAGGGGGAGGATAAGATTGAGGATAGTGTTAAGGTTAGAGTGACTTTTACGGTGATAATGAGGGTTAGGGTTAGGGTGAGGGCTAGGGAGAGGGTGAGCATTAGGGATAGGGTTAGGTTGAGGTTTAGGGTTAAGGTGATGGTTAGAGGGTTAGTGTGAGGGTTAGTGTTAGGACTAGGGTTAGTTTTAGGGTTCGGGTTAGTGTTAGGGTGAGTTATAGCGTTAGGGTAAGGGTTATGGTTAGGGTTAGGGTTAGTGTTAGCTTTAGGGTTATTGTTTGGGTTAGGGTTAAGCTTACGTTGAGGGTGAGGGTGAGGGTAATATTAGGGTGAGGGTTACTGTTAGGGTGAGGGTTATGGTTAGGGTTAGGGTTAAGTGTTAGGTTTAGGGTTGTTTTTAGGGTTAGGGTTAGGGTTAAGTTTACGGTGAGGATGAGGGTGAAGGTAAGGTTTAGGTTTAGGTTGAGGTTTAGGTTTAGGGTTAGGGTTAGAGTTTGGGTTAGGGTGAGGGTGAGGTTTAGGTTTAGAGTTAGTGTTAGAGGTAGGTTTAGGGTGAGGGTTAGGGTTAGGATTAGGGTTAGGGTTAGTGTTAGGATTAGGGTTAGGGTGAGGTTGAGTGTGAGGGTTAGGGTTAGGGTTAGTCTGAGGGTGAGGGTAAGGGTTAGGTTTAGGATTAGGGTGAGGTTTAGGATGAGGTTAAGGTTAGGATTAGGGTTAGGATGAGGGCAAGTGTGAGGGTGAGGGTTAGGGTTAGCATTATGGTGAGGTTTAGGATTAGGGTTAGGTTTATGGTTAGGGTGAGGGTTAGGGTTAGGGTTACAGTGAGGGTGAGGTTTAGGGTTAGGGTGAGGGTTAATGTTAGGGTTAGGGTGAGGGTGAGGTTTAGGTTTAGAGTTAGGGTTAGTGTTAGGGTTAGGGTTAGGGTGAGTGTTAGGGTTAGGTTTGGGTTAGGGTTAGGGTTAGGCTAAGGGTTAATGTTAGTGTTATGGTTAGTGTTAGGTTTAAGTTTGCAGTGAGGGTGAGGCTGAGGGTGAGGGTTATGGTTAGGGTTAGGGTTATGGTTAGTGTTATTGTTAGGGTTAGGGTTAGAGTTACGGTGAGGGTGAGGGTGAGGGTGAGGGGAAGGCTTAGGTGAGATGGGTGAGGTTTAGGGTTAGGGTTAGGTTGAGGGTGAGGATTACGTTTAGAGTTAGGGTTAGTTGGAGGGTTAGGGTGAGGGTTAGTGTTAGGTTTAGGCTTAGGCTTAGGGTTAGGCTGAGGGTGAGGGTGGGAGTGAGCGTTTGTGTTACAGTGAGGGTGAGGATTAGAGTTAGGGTGAGGGTTAGAAGGGGGGTTAGGTTTACAGTGAGGGTGAGGGTTAGGGTTAGGGTGAGGGTAACGTTTAGGATTAGGGTTAGGGTGAAGGTGAGGGTTAGGATTAGTGTTAGAGTTAGGTATATTTTTGGTGTTATGGTTAAGGTTACTTTTGGAGTGAGGGTGAGGCTGAGTGTGAGGGTTAGGATTAGGATTAGGGATAGGGTTAGGATTAGGGTTAGGGTGAGGGTGAGATTGAGGATGAGGTTGAGGTTTAGGGTTAGGTTTAGGGTGAGATTTAGGTTTAGGATTAGGGTTAGAGTTAGGGTTAGGTTTAGGGTGAGGGTAAGTGTTAGGGTGAGGTTTAGGTTTAGGGTTAGGTTTACAGATAGGTTGAGGGTTAGGTTTCCTGCTAGTGTTAATTTTAATTTTAATTTTAAGTTTATTGTTACGTTGAGGGTGAGGGTGAGGGTGAAGGTTAGGGTTAGGGTTAGGGTGAGGTTTAAAGTTAGGATTAGCGTTAGAGTTAGGGTTAGGTTTAGGTTGAGGTTTAGGGTTAGAGCTAGGCTTTGGGTGAGGGTTAGTGTGAGGGTTAGGGTTAGGGTTAGTGTTAGGTTAGGGTTAGGTTGAGGGTTAGTGTGAGGGTTAGGGTTAGGTTTAGGTTGAGGTTTAGGTATAGGGTTAGGGTTAGAGTTAGGGTTAAGTTGATCGTGAGGTTTAGGGTTAGAGTTAGAGTTAGTGTTAGGGTTAGGTTTAGGGTGAGGGTTAGGGTGAGGGTTAGATTTCGGGTTAGGCTTAGGCGGATTGTGAGTGTGAGGGTTAGGGTTAGGGTGAGGGTTAGCGTTATGTTTAGGGTGAGGGTTTGGATGAGGTTTTTGGTTATGGTTAGGGTTAGTGTTACTTTTAGGGTTAGGGTTATGGTTAAATTTAGGTTTATGGTTAGGGTTAAGGTGCGGGTTAGGTTTAGGGTTAAGGTTAGGTTTAAGGTTATGGTTATTGTTAGTGTTATGGTTAGTGTTAAGTTTGCAGTGAGGGTGAAGCTCAGGTTGAGGGTTATGGTTAGTGTTAGTGTTAGGGTTAGGGTGAAAGTTAGTGTTATTGTTAGGGTTAGAGTTAGAGTTATGGTCACGGTGAGAGTGAGGGTGAGGGTGAGGGTTAGGGTGAGGTTTAGGGTGAGGTTTAGGTTTAAGGTTAGGGTTAGGGTGCTGGTGAGCTTTAGGTGTATAGTTAGGGTTAAGGGGAAGGATAGGGTAAGGGTTAGATTTAGGGTTAGTTTTATAGATAGGTTGAGGGTTAGGGTTCCTGCTAGGGTTATTTTCAATTGTAAGTTTAGGGTTACGTTGAGGGTGAGGGTGAGGGTGAGGGTTAGGGTTAGGGTTAGGGTGAGGGTTAAGGTTAGGATTAGGGTTAGAGTTAGGGTTAGGGTTAGGGTGAGGTTTAGGGTTAGAGTTAGGCTTAGGGTGAGGGTTAGTGTGAGGGTTAGGGTTAGGGTTAGTGTTAGGTTAGGGTTAGGGTGAGGGTTAGTGTGAGGTTTAGGGTTAGGTTTTGGTTGAGGGATAGGTATAGGGTTAGGGTTACAGGTAGGGTTAGGTTGATCGTGAGGTTTAGGGTTAGAGTTAGGGTTAGTGTTAGGGTTAGTTTTAAGGTGAGGGTTAGGGTGAGAGTTAGAGTTCGGGTTAGGCTTAGGCGGATTTTGAGGGTGAGGGTTAGGGTTAGGGTGAGGGTTAGCGTTAGGTTTAGGGTGAGGGTTTGGATGAGGTTTTTGGTTATGGTTAGGGTTAGTGTTACTTTTAGGGTTAGGGTTAGGGTTAGGTTTATGGTTAGGGTTAAGGTGAGGGTTAGGTTTGGGGTTAGGCTTAGGGTTAATGTTAGGGTTATTGTAAGTGTTATGGTTAGTGTTAAGTTTGCAGTGAGGGTGAGGCTCAGGTTGACAGTGATGGTTAGTGTTAGGGTAAGGGTTAGGGTTAAGGTTAGTGGTATTGTTAGGGTTAGGGTTAGAGTTACGGTCACGGTGAGAGTGAGGGTGAGGCTGAGGGTTAGGGTGAGGTTTAGGGTGAGGTTTAGGTTTAAGGTTAGGGTTAGGGTGCTGGTGAGGTTTAGGTTTAGAGTTAGCGTTAAGGGGAGGGTTAGGGTGAGGGTTAGGTTTAGGTTTAGTGTTAGCATTAGGGTGAGGGTGAGGGTTAGGTTGAAGTTCAGGGATAGGGTTAGGGTTAGGGTTAGGTTAGGGTCAGTGTGAGGGTGAGGGTTAGGGTTAGGCTTAGGCTTAGGCTTAGGCTTAGGCTAAGGGTGAGGATGGGAGTGACTATTAGGCTTAGGGTGATGGTTAGGCTTAGGTTAGTGTTATTGTTAGGGTTAGGGTTAGAGTTACGGTGAGGGTGAGGGTGCGGGTGAGGTTTAGGGTTAGGGTTAAGGTAAGGTTTAGGGTTACGTTAAGAGATAGAGTTAGGGTGAGGGTGAGGTTTAGGGTTAGAGTTAGTGTTAGTGTTAGGTTTAGGCTTAGGGTTAGGCTGAGCCTGAAGGTGGGGGTGAGGATTAGGGTTAGGGTTAGGATTAGAGTTAGGGTTAGGGTTAGGGTTAGGGTTCGGGTTTGGGTTATTTTTAGAGTTATGGTTAGGGTTAAGTTTGCAGTGAGAGTGAGGCTGAGGGTGAGGTTTATGGTTCGGGTTAGGATTAGGATTAGGGTTAGGGTAAGGGTGAGTGTGAGGGTTAGGGTTAGGGTTAGGCTTAGGCTTAGGGTTAGGCTGAGGGTGAGGGTGGGGGTGAGGGTTAGTGTTATGTTGAGGGTGAGGATTAGGGTTTGGGTGATGGTTAGGATGAGGGTTAGTGTTATGGTGAGTGTAAGGTTTAGAGTTAGGGTGAGGGTTTGGGTTAGGATTAGGGTGAGGGTGAGGGTGATAGGGTTAGGGTTAGGGTTATTGTTAGTGTTATGGTTAAGGTTACCTTTGCAGTGAGGGTGAGGCTGAGGGGGAGGTTTAGGGTGAGGATTAGGGTTAGGGTGCGTTTGAGGGTTAGGGTTAGGGTTAGGGTGAGGTTTAGGGTTAGGGTGAGGGTTAGGGTTAGTGTGAGGGTTAGTGTTAGGGTTATGGTAAGGGTTAGGGTCAGGGTTAGTGTTAGGTTCAGGGTTAGGGTTAGGGTTAGTGTTAGGGTTAGGGTTAGGGTGAGGGTTAGTTTGAGGTTTAGGGTTAGGCTTAGGTTGAGGATTAGGTTTGGGTGAGGGTGAGTGTGAGGGTTAGGGTTACGCTTTGGCTTAGTCTGAGGGTGAGGGTGGAGGTGAGGATTAGTGTTTGGTGATAGATAGGTTTAGAATTAGAGTGACGGTTAGGATGAGGTTTAGGGTTACGATTAGGGTGAGGGCTAGGGTGAGGGTGAGGGTTAGTGTTAGGGTTAAGGTTAGGCTGAGGTTTAGGCTGAGGGTGAGATTGAGGGTTAGGGTTAGGGTTAGGTTGATGTTTAGGGTTCGGTTAGCTTGAAGGTTAGAATGAGGTTTAGGGATAGGGTGAGTGTTAGGGTGAGGTTGATGGTAAGGGGAAAGTTGAGGGTTAGGCTGTGGGTGAGGGTTAAGATAAGGGTGAGGGTTAGGGTGAGGGTTAGGGTAAGTGTGAGGGTTAGGGGATAGGGTGAGGATGGTTAGGTTTAACGTGAGGTTTAGGGTGAGCATGAGGGTTAGGGTTAGGTGAGGGTAAGGGTTAGAATTAGAATTAGGGTGTGGGCTAGGGTGAGGGTGAGGTTTAGGGTTAGGGTTAGGGTTAGGGTGAGGTTTAGGATTAGGGTGAGTGGTAGGGTTAGTGTGAGGTTTAGGGTTAGGGTTAGGGTTAGTGTTAGGGTGAGGGTAAGTGTTAGGATGATGGTTAGGGTTAGGGTGAGGGTTACAGTTCGGGTAAGGTTGAGGTTTAGTGTTAAGGTTATTTTTAATTTTAGGTTTAGGGTTACATATAGGGTGAGTGTCAGGGTGTGGGTTAGGTTTAGGTTTAGGGTGAGCTTTAGGGTTAGGATTAGTGTTAGAGTTAGGGTTAGGATTAGGGTGAGGTTTAGGTTTAGAGTTAGGCTTAGGGTGAGGGTTACTGTGAGGTTTAGGGTTAGGATTAGTGTTATGTTACGGTTAGAGTGAGGGTTAGTGTGAGGGTTAGGGTTAGAGTTAGGGTTACGGTTAGGATTAGGGTTAGGGTGAGGGTGAGTGTGTGGGTTAGAGTTAGGTTCAAGGTTAGTCTAAGGGTTAGGCTGATGGTGAGGTTGAGGGTGAGGGTTAGGTTTAGGGTGAGGGTTAGGATTATGGTTAGGGTGAGGGTTAGGATGAGGGTTAGGGATAGGATGAGGGTTAGTGTGATTGCTGGGGTGAGGGTGATGTTTTGGGTTAGGGTTAGGGTGAGGTGTAGGGTTAGGTTGAGGGTGAGGTTTAATTTTAGAGTTAGGGTTAGGGTGAGGTTTAGGGTTAGGGTTAGTGTTTGGGTTAGGGTTAGGTTTAGTGTTAAAGTTAGGTTGAGGGTCAGGGTTATGGTTAGGATTAGGTTTAGGGTGAGGGTGAGGGTGAGTGTGAGGGTTAGGGTTATGGTTAGGCTTAGTGTTAGGCTGAGGGTGTGGGTGAGGGTTAGGGTTTGGGAGATGTTTAGGGTTAGAGTTAGTGTTAGTGTGAGGGTTAGTGTTAGGGTTAGGTTGTGGGTGAGGGTTAGGGTTAGGGTGATGCTTAGGGTTAAGGTCAGGGTGAGGTTTAGGATGAGGGTTAGGGTTAGTGTGAGGGTTAGGGTGACGGTGACAGTAAGGTTAAAGCTGAGGGTTAGGCTGAGAGTGAGGATTACAATAAGGGTGAGGGTTAGGGTTTCGGTGAGGGATAGGTTTAGGGTTAGGGTGAGGGTGTGGTTTAAATTGAGGATTAGGGTTAGGGTTAATGTGAGGTTTAGGGTGAGCATGAGGGTTAGGGTTTGGTTGAGGGCTAGAGTGAGGGTGAGGTTTAGGATTAGGGTTAGCATGAGTGTTAGCCTTAGGGTGATCATTAGGGTTAGTGTGAGTGTTAGTGTTAGGGTTAGAGTTAGTGTTAGGGTGAGGCTAAGTGTTAGGTTGAGGTTTAGGGTTAGGGTGAGGTTTATGTTTAGAATGAGTGTTAGGGTTAGGTTTAGGATAATTTTTAGGATTAGGGTTAGGGTTAGGATGAGGGTCAGGGTTAGGTTTAGGGTTAGGCTGAGGCTGAGGGTGAGGTTGAGGGTTAGGTTTAGCATGATGGTTAGGGTTATGGTTAGGGTAAGGGTTAAGATGAGGTTTAGGGTTAGCGTGAGGGTTAGGATGAGGTTTAGGGTTAGGATTACGGTTAGGATGAGGGCAAGGGTGAGGTTGAGGTTTATGGTTGGCATTATGGCCAGGTTTAGGATTAGGGTTAGGTTTAGGGTTAGGGTGAGTGTTTGGCTTAGGGTTATGGTGAGGTTTTGGTTTGGGGTTAGGGTGAGAGTTAGGGTTAGGGTTAGGGTTAGGGTGAGGGCTTGGGTTAGGTTTAGGGTTACAGTGAGGATGAGGGTTAGGGTTAGTGTTAGGGTTAGGTTTATTTTTAGGGTTAGGTTTAGAGTTATGGTGAGGGTGAGGGTGAGGGTGAGGTTTAGGGTTAGGGTGATGGTGAGGTTTCGGGTTATAGTTAGGGTTAGGGGCAGAGTTAGGGTGAGGGTTAGGGTTAGGTTTAGGGTTAGGGTTAGGGTTAATGTTAGGAGTAGTGTTAGTGTTATGGTGAGGGTGAGGGTTAGACTTAGGCTTAGGGTTTGGGTATAGGCTAGTTTGAGGGTGAGGATTAGGGTTAGGTTTAGTGTGACGGGTAGGGTGAGGGTTAAGTTTAGTGTTAGGGTTAGGGTTGGGGATAGGGTGAGTTTTAGTGTGAGGTTGAGGGTTAGTGTTAGAGTTTGGATTAGGGTTAGGGTTAAGGTGAGGTTGAGTGTGAGGTTTAGGATTAGGGTTAGGGTTAGGTTTAGAGTTAGGGTGAGGGTGAGGGTGAGTGTTTCAGATATGGTGAGTGTTGGCGTTAGGTTTAGAGTGAGGGTTAGGGTGAGGGTTAGTCTTAGGCATAGGGTTTAGGTATGGGCTAGGTTGAGGGTGAGGTTTAGGGTTAGGGTTAGGGTGAGAGTTAGGGTGAGGGTTAGGGTTAGTGTTAGGTTTGGGGTTGGGGATAGGGTGATATTTAGTGTGGGGTTGAGGGTTAGTGTTAGTGTTAGGATTAGGGTTAGGGTTAAGGTGAGGGTGAGTGTGAGGTTTAGGGTTAGGGTAATGATTAGAGTTAGGGTGAGGGTGAGGGTTACAGTTAGGGTGAGTGTTGGGGTTAGGTTTAGAATGAGGGTTAGGGTGAGTGTTAGGCTTAGGCTTGGGGTTTGTGTATGGGCTAGGGTGAGGATGAGGGTTAGGGTTAGGTTTAGGGTGAGCGGTAGGGTGAGGGTTAGGGTTAGTGTTAGGGTTAGGGTTGCAGTTAGGGTTAGGCTTAATGGTAGGCGGAGGGTGAGGGTGAGGGTGAGGTTTAGGGTTAGGGTGAGGGTGAGGAATAGGGTAAGAATTAGGGTTAGGGGGAGGGTTAGTGTGAAGGTTAGGGTTAGCTTTAGTGTTACGGTGAGGTTTAGGGTGATGTTGAGTGTGAGGGTCAAGATTAGTCTTAGGCTGAGGCAGAGGCTTAGGCGGAGCGTGAGGGTGAGGGTGAGTGTTAGGGTTAGGGTTTTAGGGTTAGGGTGAGTGTTAGGATGAGTTTTAGGGTTAGCATTAGGGTTAGGGGGAGGGCTAGAGTTAGGGTGAGGGTTAGGGTTAGCGTTAGGGTAAGGTTTAGGGTTAGGGTGAGGGTTAGGGTGAGGCTGAGGGTTAGGATTAGGATTAGGGTGAGGGTTTGTTTTAGGGTTAGAGTTACCATGAGGGTCAGGGTTTGGGTTAGGTTTAAGGTTAGTGTTATAAGTTAAGTTTAGGCTTAGAATTACATTAAGTGTGAGGGTGAGGGTGAGGGTTAGGATCAGGGTTAGGGTGAGGTTTAGTGTTAGGATTATGGTTAGAGTGAGGGTGAGGTTTAGGGTTAGAGTTAGGTTTAGGGGGAGGGTTAGGTTGAGTGTTAGGGTTAGGGTTAGTGTTAGGGTTAGGGTGAGGGTTAGGTTGAGGTTTAATGTTAGGGTTAGGGTTAGGTTTAGGATTAGAGTGAAAGTCAGGGTGAGTTTGAGGGTTAGGGTTAGGGTTTGGCTTAGGCTTAGGGTTAGGCTGAGGTATGGGTGGAGGTGAGGATTAGGTTTAGAATGATGGTTAGGGTTATGGTTAGGTTAAGGGTTAGTATAATTGTTAGTGTTAGGATTAGGGTTAGGGTGAGGGCTAGGGTGAGGGTGAGGGTTAGGGTTAGGGTTAAGCTTAGGCTTAAGTTTAGGCTGAGGCTGAGGCTGAGGGTGAGGGTTAGGGTTAGGTTGATGGTTTAGGTTGCCGTTAGGGTGAGGGTTAGGATGAGGATTTATGTTATGGTGAGGGTTAGGGTGAGGGTGAGCGTTACGGTAAGGTGAGGGTTAGGATTAGGGTGAGGTTGAGGTTTAGATTCAGGATTAGTGTTAAGGTTAGTGTGAGGTTAACGGTGAGGATGAGGTTTAGGGTTAGGTTGAGGGCTAGGTTGAGGGTGAGAGTTAGGGTTAGGGTGAGGTTTAGGGTTAGGGTGATGGTTAGGGTTAGTGTGACGGTTAGTGTTATGGTTAGGGTTAGTGTTAGGGTGAGGGAAAGTGTTAGGGTGATGGTTAGGTTTAGGGTGAAGGTTATGGTTAGGATGAGGGTTAGGGTTAGGGTTACGTTTATTGTTATGTTAGGGTTAGGTTTAGGGTTATGTTGAGAGTGAGTGTGAGAGTGAGGGTTAGGGTTAGAATGAGGTTTAGGTTTCAGATAAGGGTTAGAGTTAGGGTTAGGGTGAGGGTGAGGTTTAGGGTTAGAGTAAGGGTTAGTGTTAGTGTTACGATTAGGGTGAGGGTAAGTTTGAGGGTTAAGGTTAGGGTTAGGTTTAGGCTTAGGGTTAGGCTCAGGGTGAGGGTGGGGATGAGGAATAGGTGTAACGTTATGGTTAGGGTTAGGGTTAAGTTTAGGGTTAGGGTTAGGGTTACGGTTAGGTTTAGCGTTAGGTTGAGGGTGAGGGTTAGATTGAGGGTTAGGGTTATGTTGAGCATTATGGTTATGGTGAGGGTTAGGTTTAGTGTTAGGGTTATTGTTAGGGTTAGGGTTAGGGTTACAGTGAAGTTGAGGGTGAGGGTTAGGTTTAGAGTTAGGATGAGGTTTAGTTTTAGGGTTAGGGTAAGAGTCAGGTTTAGGGTGATGGTGAGGTTTAGGTTTAGTGTTAGGGTTATTGTTAGGGTTAGGGTTAAGGTGAGGGTTAGGGTGTGGGTTAGGGTGAGGGTAAGGGTTAGGTTTAGTATGAGTGTTAGGATGAGGTTTAGGTTTAAGTTTAGGGTTAGTGTTAGGTTTAGTGTTAGGGTTAGGATTAGGTTTAGGGTTAGGGTTAGGGTTTTGGTGAGTGTTAGGGTTAGGGTTAGGGTTAGGCTTAGGCTTAGGGTGAGGTTTAGGATTATTGTTAATGTTATGTTTAGTGTTAATTTTGCGGTGAGGGTGAGGCACAGGGTGAGGTTTATGGTTATTGTTAGGGTTAGGGTTAGGGTTACTGTTACTGTTAGGGTTAGGGTTAGAGTTACGGTCACTGTGAGAGTGAGGTTGAGGGTGAGGGTTAGGGTGAGGTTTACGGTGAGGTTTAGGGTTAGGGTTAGTTTTAGGGTGCTGGTGAAGTTTAGGGTTAGAGTTCAGGTTAGGGGGATGGTTTAGGGTGAGGGTTAGGTTTAGGTTTAGTGTTAGCATTATGGTGAGGGTGAGGGTTAGGTTGAGGTTTAGGGATAGGGTTAGGGTTAGGATTAGGGTTAGGGTGAGAGTGAGGGTGAGGGTTAGTGTTAGGGTTAGGCTTAGGCTAAGGGTTAGGCTGAGGGTGAAGGTGGGGGTGAGGATTAGTGTTAGGGTGATCGTTAGGTTTAGGGTTAGTATCATTGTTAGGGTTAGGGTTAGAGTTATGGTGAGGCTGAGAGTGCGGTTGAGGGTATGTGTTAGGGTTAATTTGAGTGTTAGGATGAGGATTAGGGTTAGGATTAGTGTTAGGGTGAGGGCTAGGATGACTCTGAGTGTTAGGGTTAGGGTTAGGGTGAGGGTGACGTTTAATTTTAGAGTTAGTGTTAGGGTGAGGGTTAGGGTTAGTGTTTGGGTTAGGGTTAGGGTTAGTGTTAGGGTTAGGTTGAGGGTTAGGGTTAGGGTTAGGATTAGGTTTAGAGTGAGGGTGAGGGTGAGTGTGAGGGTTAGACTTAGTGTTAGGCTGAGGGTGAGGGTGATGGTGAGGCTTAGGTTGAGGGTGAGGTTTAGGGTTAGAGTTAGTGTTAGTGTGAGGGTTAATGTTAGGGTTAGGTTGAGGGTGAGGGTTCGTATTAGGGTGATGCTTAGGATTACGGTCAGGGTCAGGTTAGGATGAGGGTTAGGGTTAGTATGAGGGTTAGGGTGAGGTTGACAGGACAGTAAGGGTAAAGTTGAGGGTTATCTGAGAATGAGGATTACGGTAAGGGTGAGTGTTAGTGTTAGGGTGAGTGTTAGGTTTAGGTTTAGGGTGAGGGTGTGGTTTAGATTGAGGAATAGACTTAGGGTTAGTGTGAGGTTTAGGGTGAGGATGAGGGTTAGGGTTAGGTTGAGGGTGACATTTAGGGTTAGGGTTAGCGTGTGTGTTAACCTTAGGGTGATGATTAGGGTTAGTTTGAGTGTTAGTGTTACGGTTAGGGTTAGTGTTATGGTGAGGGTTAGGGTTAGGGTTAGGGTTAGGGTTAGGTATAGGGTTGTTTTTAGGGTTAGGGTTAGGGTTAGGATGAGGGTCAGAGTTAGGATTAGGGTTAGAGTGAGGGCTAGGTTGAGGGTGAGGATTAGGGTTAGGGTTAGGCTTAGGCTTAGGTTTAGGCTGAGGCTTAGGGTGAGGTTGAGGGTTAGGGTTAGCATGATGGTTAGGGTCATGGTTAGGGTGAGGGTTAGGATAAGGGTTAGGGTTAGGGTGAGGTTTATGGTGAGGGTGACAGTAAGTGTCATGGTGAGGGTTAGGGTGAGGATTAGGGTTAGGGTTAGGGTGAGGGTGAGGTTAAGATTGAGGATTAGTGTTAAGGTTAGAGTGAGTTTTAGAGTGATAATGAGGGTTAGGGTTAGTGTGAGAGCTAGGGTGAGGGTGAGGGTTAGGGATAGGGATAGGTTGAGTTTTAGGGTTAAGGTGATGGTTAGGGTGAGTGTGAGGGTTAGTGTTAAGACTAGGGCTAGTTTTAGGGTGAGGGTTAGTGTTAGGGTGAGTTATAGCGTTAGGGTGAGGGTTATGGTTAGGGTTAGGGTTAGTGTTAGGTTTAGGGTAATTGTTAGGGTTAGGGTTAGCGTTAAGGTTACAGTGAAGGTGAGGGTGAGGGTAAGGGTTAGGGTTAGGGTGAGG
The DNA here is from genome assembly GCF_024711535.1 of Dipodomys merriami. NCBI lineage: Eukaryota > Metazoa > Chordata > Mammalia > Rodentia > Heteromyidae > Dipodomys > Dipodomys merriami. The sequence goes on from NW_027206579.1 coordinate 3,500,162, forward strand.
CTTAGGTTTAGGGTTAGGGTTAGAGTTAGGGTTAGGTTGAGGGTGAGGTTTAGGTTTAGAGTTAGGGTTAGGGTGAGGGTTAGGGTGATTGTAAGCGTTAGGGTTAGGGTTAGGTTTAGTGTTAGGATTAAGGTTAGGGTGAGTTTGAGTGTGAGGGTTAGCGTTAGGGTTAGGCTGAGTTTGAGGTTGAGTGTTAGGGTTAGGGTGAGGGATTGGGTTAGGGTTAGGATTAAGGTGAGGGTTAGGATGAGGTTTAGTGTAAGGATTAGGGTTAGGATGAGGGCAAGGGTTAGGGGGAGGGTTAGGGTTAGGATTATGGCGAGATTTAGGATTAGGGTTAGGTTTACGGTTAGGGTGAGTGTTAGGGTTGGGGTTAGTGTTAGGGTGAGGGTGAGGGTTAGGATTAGGTTTAGGGTTAGGGTTATTGTTAGTGTTACGATTAATGTTAAATTTAAGGTGAGGGTGAGGCTGAGGGTGAGGTTTAGGTTTAGGGTTATGGTGAGGTTTAGGGTTAGGGTTAAGGTTAGGTTTAGGGTGAGGGCTTGGGTTAGGGTTAGGGTTAGGGTGAGGGTGAGGGTTAGGGTTAGGGTTTGGGTTAGGGTTATTCTAGGGTTTGGGTAATGGTTAAGCTGAGTGTGAGGGTGAGGGTTAAGTTAGGGTTAGGGTGAGGTTTAGATTTAGGGTTAGGTTTAGAGTTAGGTTTAGGGTGATGGTGAGGTTTAGGGTTAGAGTTTGGGTTAGTGTTAGGGTTAAGGTTAGTGTGAGGGTTAGGGTGAGGGTTAGAGTTAGGGTTAGGGTTAGGTTTAGGATGAGGGTTAGGGCTATGTTTAGGGTGAGGTTTAGGATGAGGTTTAGGGTTAGGTTGAGGGTTAGGGTTAGTTTTATGGTTAGGATTAGGGTTAGGGTTAGGGAGAGGGTTAGGGTTAGGGTAAGGTTTAGGGTTTGGCTTAGGGTTAGGGTTAGGGTTATTGTTAGTGTTATGGTTAGTGTTAAGTTTGCCGCGAGGGTGAGGCTCAGGGTGAGGTTTATGGTTAGTGTTAGTGTTTGGGTTAGGTTTAGTATTATTATTAAGGTTAGGGTTAGAGTTTCGGTCATGCTGAGTGTGAGGGTGAAGGTTAGGGTGAGGTTTAGGGTTAGGGTTAGGTTTAGGGTACTGGTGAGGTTTAGGTGTAGAGTTAGGGTGAGGGGAGGGTTAGGGTGAGGGTTATGGTTAGGTTTAGTGTTAGTATTAGGGTGAGGGTGAGGGTTAGGTTGTGGTTTAGGGATAGGGTTAGGGTTAGGATTAGGGTTAGGGTGAGGGTGAGGGTGAGGGTTATGGTTAGGCTTAGGCTTAGGGTGAAGCTGAGGGTGAGGCTGGGGGTGAGGATTAGGGTTAGATTGATTGTTAGTCTTAGGGTTAGTGTCATTTTTAGGGTTAGAGTTAGAGTTACTGTGAGGGTGAGGGTGCGGGTAGGGTTAGGGTTACGGTTAAGCTGAGGTTTAGGGTTAGGTTTAGAGATAGTGTTAGGGTGAGGGTGAGGTTTAGGGTTAAATTTAGGGTTAATGTTAGGGTTAGGCTTAGGTTTAGGATGAGGTTGAGGGTGGGGGTGAGGACTAGGGTTAGGGTGAGGGTTAGAGTTAGGGTTAGGGTTTGGGTAAGGGTTAATGTTAGTGTTATGGTTAGGTTTAAGTTTGCAGTGAGAGTGAGGCTTAGGGTAAGGTTTATGGTTAAGGTTAGGGTTATGGTTAGTGTTATTATTAACGTTAGGTTTAGTGTTTCGGTGAGGGTGAGGGTGAGGGTTATGGTTACGGTGAGATTTAGGGTAAGGTTTAGTGTTAGTGTTAGGTTGAGGGTGAGGATTAGGTTTAGAGTTAGGGTTATTGGGAGGGCTAGGGTTAGGGTTAGGGTTAGGTTGATTTTTAGGGATAGGGTTAGGTTTAGGATTAGGGTTAGGGTGAGGGTGAGTGTGAGGGTTATGGTTAGGGTTAGGCTTAGGCTTAGGGTTAGGCTGAGGGTAATGTTGGGGGTGAGGGTTAGTTTTACAGTGAGGGTGAGGATTAGGGTTAGGGTGAGGGTTAGGATGAGGTTTAGGGTAACAGTGAGGGTGAGGGTTAGGGTTAGGGTGAGGGTTAGGGTTAGGATTAGGGTTATGGTGAGGTTGAGGGTTAGGATTGGGGTTAGGGTTAGGTTTATTGTTAGTGTTATGGTTAAGGTTACTTTTGGAGTGAGGGTGAGGCTGAGGGTGAGGGTTAGGGTTAGGATTAGGGTTAGGGTGAGGTGGAGGGTTAGGATTGGGGTTAGGGTTATGTTTATTGTTAGTGTTATGGTTAAGGTTACTTTTGGAGTGAGGGTGAGGCTGAGGGTGAGGGTTAGGGTTAGGATTAGGGTTAGGGTGAGGTGGAGGGTTAGGAGTGGGGTTAGGGTTAGGTTTATTGTTAGTGTTGTGGTTAAGGTTACTTTTGGAGTGAGCATGAGGCTGAGGGTGAAGGTTAGGGTTAGGATTAGGGTTAGGGTTAGGATTAGGGTTAGGGTGAGGGTGAGATTGAGGGTGAGGGTTAGGGTTAGGGTGATGGTTAGTGTTTTGGTTAACTTTTAGTTTAGGATGAGGTTTAGGGATAGACTGAGTGTTAAGGTGAGGATGAAGGTAAGGGTAAATTTGAGGGTTAGGCTGTAGGTGAGGGTTAAGATAAGGGTGAGGGTTAGGGTTAGAGTGAGGGTTAGGGTAAGTGTGACGGTTAGGGGTTAGGGGGAGGGGGAGAGTTAGATTGAGGATTAGGGTTAGGGTTAGTGTGAGGTTTAGGGTGAGGAAAAGGGTTGAGGGTTAGGTAATGGTAAGAGTTAGAATTAGGGTTAGGTTGAGGGCTAGGGTGAGGTTGATGGTTAGGGTTAGGGTTAGGGTTAGGGTGAGGTTTAGGGTTAGTGTGAGGGTTAGTGTTAGGGTTAAGGTTAGTGTTAGGGTGATGGTTAGGGTTAGGGTGAGGGTTACAGTTAGGTTGAGGGTTAGGGTTCGTGTGTTATTTTTAATTTTAGGTTTAGGGTTACGTTGAGGATGAGAGTGAAGGTGAGGGTTAGGGTTAGGGTTAGGGTGAGGTTTAGGGTTAGGATTAGAGTTAGAGTTAGGGTTAGGGGTAGGGTGAGGTTTAGGGTTCGATAAGGCTTAGTGTGAGGGTTAGGTTGACGGTTAGGGTTAGGGTTAGTGTTAGGGTAGGATTAGGATGAGGGTTAGTGTGAGGGTTAGGGTTAGGGTTAGGTTTAGGATTAGGGTTAGGGTGAGGGTGAGTGTGTGGGTTAGGGTTAGGTTAAGGGTTAGGCTTAGGGTTAGGCTGAGGGTGAGGTTGAGGGTGAGGGTTAGGTTTAGGGTGAGTGTTAGGATTAGGGTTAGGGTGAAGGTTAGGTTGAGGGTTAGTGTTACGATTAGAGTTAGGCTGAGGGCTAGGGTGAAGGTCAGGTTTAAGGTTAAGTTTAGGGTGAGGTTTATGGTTAGGGTTAGTTTGAGGGTGAGGTTTAATGTTAGAATTAGGGTTAGGGTGAGTGTTAGGGTTAGGGTTAGTGTTAGGGTTAATGTTTTGGTTAGTGTTAGGGTTAGGGTGAGGGTTAGGGTTAGTGTTAGGGTTAATGTTTTGGTTAGTGTTAGGGTTAGGGTGAGGGTTAGGGTTATGGTTAGGATTAGGATTAAGGTTACTGTGAGGTTGAGTGTGATAGTTAGGGTGAGGGTTAGGGTTAGGCTTAGGGTTAGGCTGAGGTTGAGGGTGAGTTTGAGGGTTAGGGTTAGAGTGAGGGTGAGGTTTAGGGATAGAGTTAGTGTTAGGGTGAGGGTTAGTGTGAGAGTGAATGTCAGCTTATGTTGTGGGTGAGGGTTAGGATTAGGGTGATGCTTGCTTAGGGTTATGGTCACGGTGAGGGTTAGGATGGGGGTTAGGGTTAGTGTGAGGGTTAGGGTGAGGTTGACAGTATAGGTAATGTTGAGGGTTAGGCTGAGAATTAGGATTACAGTAAGTGTGACAGTTAGGGTTAGGGTGAGGTTTAGGGTTAGGGGTAGGGTGTGGTTTAGATTGAGGATTAGTTTTTGGGGTTAGTGTGAGGTTTAGAGTGAGGATGAGGTTTAGGATTAGGTTGAGGTGTAGGGTGAGGATAAGGGTTAGCTTTAGGGTTAGGGTGAGTGTTAGGGTTAGGGTGATCGTTAGGGTTAGTGTGAGGGTTAGTTTTAGGGTTAGGGTTAGTGTTAGGGTGAGGGTAATTGTTAGGGTGAGGTTTAAAGTTAGGGTGAGTGTTATGGTGAGAATGAGGGTTAGGGTTAGGTTTAGGGTTATTTTTAGGGTTAGGGTTAGGGTTAGGATGAGGGTCAGGGTTAGGAATAGGGGTAGGGTGAGGTCTACGGTGAGGGTGAGGATTAGGGTAGAGTTAGGCATAGGCTTAGGGTTAGGCTGAGGCTGAGGGTTAGGTTTTGGGTTAGGGTTAGCATGATGGTTAGGGTCATGGTTAGGGTGAGGTTTAGGATGAGGATTTGTGTTAGGGTTAGGGTTAGGGTGAGGGTGACAGTAAGGGTCAAGTTGAGGGTTAAGGTGAGTATTAGGTTTAGGGTTAGGGTGAGGGTGAGAATTAGATTGAGGATTAGTGTTAAGGTTAGTGTGAGGGTTAGTGTTTGGACTTGGGTTAGTTTTAGGGTGAAGGTTAGCGTTAGGGTGAGGGTTATGGTTATGGTTAAGGTTAGTGTTAGGTTTAGGGTTTTTGTTAGGGTTAGGGTTAGGGTTAATGTTGCGGTGAGGGTGAGGGTAAGGGTAAGGTTTAGGGTTAGGGTGAGGATTAGGTTTAGGGTTAGGGTTAGGGTTATTGTTAGTGTTATGATTAGTGTTAAGTTTGCGGTGAGGGTGAGGCTCAGGGTGAGGTTTATGGTTAGTATTACGGTTAGGGTTATGGTTAGGGTTAGTATTATTGTTAGGGTTAGGGTTAGAGTTATGGTCATGTTGAGAGTGAGGGTGAAGGTTAGGGTGAGTTTTAGGGTGAGGTTTAGGGTTAGGGTTAGGGTTAGGGTTAGGGTTAGGGTGGTGGTGAGGTTTAGGGTTAGAATTCGGGTGAGGGGGAGGGGGAGGGGGAGGGTTAGGGATAGATTTAGGGTTACGATTAGGGTTAGGGTGAGGGTGAGGGTGAGGGTTAGGGTTAGGCTTAGGCTTACAGTTAGGCTGAGGTTGAGGCTGGGGGTGAGGATTAGGTTTAGGGTGATGGTTAGGTTTAGGGTTAGTGTTATTGTTAGGGTTAGGGTTAGAGTTACCATGAGGGTGAGTGTGGGGGTAGGGTTAGGGTTAGGGTTAGGCTGAGGTTTAGGGTTAGGTTTAGAGATAGGGTTAGGGTGAGGGTGAGGTTTAGGGTTAAAGTTAAGGTTAGGGTTAGTGTTAGGCTTAGGGTTAGGCTGAGGGTGAGGGTGGGGTGAGGATTAGGGATAGGGTTAGGGTTAGAGTTAGGGTTAGGGTTAGGGTAAGGGTTAATATTAGTGTTATGTACAGGTTTAAGTTTGCAGTGAGGGTGAGGCTGAGGGTGAGATTTATGGTTAGGGTTAGGGTTATGGTTAGTGTTATTGTGAGGGTTAGGTTTAGAGTTACGGTGAGGGTGAGGGTGAGGGTGCGGGTTAGGCTTACGGTGAGATTTAGGGTGAGGTTTAGGTTTAGGGTTAGGTTGAGGGTGAGGATTAGGTTTAGAGTTAGGGTTAGTGTGAGGGCTAGGGTGAGGGTTAGGGTTAGGCTTAGGGTTAGGCTGAGGGTGAGGGTGATGGTGAGGGTTAGGGTTAGGGTGAGGGTGAGGTTTAGGTTTAGAGTTAGGGTTGGGGGAGGGTTAGGTTGAGGGTTAGTGTTAGGGTTAGTGTTAGTGTTAGGATTAGGGTTAGGGTTAGGATGAGGTTGAGTGTGAGGGTTAGGGTTCGGGTTAGGCTTAGGCTTAGGGTTAGGCTGAGTGTGAGGGTGAGGGTTAGTGTTAGGGTCAGGTTTAGGGTTAGGATTAGGGTGAGGGATTGGATAAGGTTTAGGGTTAGGATTAGGGTTAGGATGAGGGCAAGGTTGAGTGTGAGGGTTAGGGTTAACATTATGGCAAGGTTTAGGATTAGGGTTAGGTTTAAGGTTAGGGTGAGTGTTAGGGTTAGGGTTACGATGAGGTTGAGGTTTAGGATTAGGGTGAAGTTTAGGGTTAGGTTTAGGGTGAGGGTGATGGTTAGGATTAGGTTTAGGATTAGGGTTATTGTTAGTGTTATGGTTAAGTTTTCGGTGAGGGTGAGGCTGAGGGTGAGGGTTAGGGTTAGGGTTAGGGTTAGGGTTAGGGTGAGGTTTAGGGTTAGGGTTATTGTTAGGGTTAGGGTTAGAGTTATGTTGAGGGTGAGGCTGAGACTGAGGTTTAGGGTTAGGGTGAGGGTGAGGTTTAGTGTTAGAGTAAGGGTTAGGGAAATATTTAGGGTGAGGGTTAGGGTTAGGTTTAGTGTTAGGGTTAGGGTTAGGATGAGGGTTAGTTTGAGGTTTAGGGTTAGGTTTAGGGTTAGGTTTAGGATTAGGGTTATGGTGAGGGTGAGTGTGAGGGTTAGGGTTAGGTTTAGGCTTAGACTTAGGGTTAGGCTGTGGGTGAGAGTTGGGATGAGGATTAGGTTTTGGGTGATGGTTAGATTTAGTGTTAGGTTTAGGGTTATGATTAATGTTAGGGTTAGGATTAGGGTTAGGGTGAGGGCTAGGGTGAGGGTGAGGGTTAGTGTTAGGTTTACGCTTAGGCTTTAGGGTTAGGCTGATGGTGAGGTTGAGGGTCAGGGTTAGGGTTAGGGTGATGCTTAGGATTATGGTCAGGGTGAAGGTTAGGAAGAGGGTTATGGTTAGGGTGAGGGATTTGGGTGAGGGTGACGGTAAGGGAAAATCTGAGGGTTAGGCTGAGAGTGAGGATTAAGGTAAGGTCTAGGGTTAGGGTTAGGGTTAGTGTGAGGGTTAGGTTAAGATTGATGATTAGGTTTAGGGTTAGTGTGAGGTTTAGAGTGAGGATGAGGGTTAGGGTGAGGGTGAGGGCTAGGTTGAGGGTGAGCGTTAGGGTTAGGCTTAGGGTGAGGTTTAATGTTAGGGTGATGATTAGGGTTAGTGTGAGTGTTAGTGTTAGGGTTAGGGTTAGTGTTAGGGTGAGGGTAAGTGTTAGTTTGAGGGTTAGGTTTAGGGTGAGGGTTATGATTAGAATGAGGGTTAGGGTTAGGGTTAGGGTTATTGTTAGGTTAGGGTTAGTGTTACATTTACGGTGAGGGTGAGAGTTAGGGTTAGGTTTAGGGTGTGGTTTATGTTTAGGGTTAGGGTTAGAGTTAGGTTTAGGGTGAGGGTGAAGTTTAGGGTTAGAGTTAGCATTAGTGATAGTGTTAGGGTTAGGGTGAGTGTCAGTGTGAGGGTTAGGGTTAGGCTTAAGCTTAGCGTTAGGCTTAGGCTTAGACCGAGTGTGAGTGTGAGGGTTAGGGTTAGGGTTAGGGTGAGGTTTAGGTTTAGGGTTACGGTGAGGGTTAGGGTTAGGTTTAGTTATAGTGTTAGAGGTAGGGTTAGGGTGAGGGTGACAGTAAGATAAATGTGAGGGTTAGGTTTAGGATCAGGTTTAGATTGAAGGTGAGTGTGAGGGTTACGGTTAGGGGTAGGGTTAGGCTTAGGGTTAGGGTGAGAGTTAGGGTTAGGGTTAGGGTTAGTGTTGCTGTTAGGGGTAGGGTTAGGGTGTAGGTTAGGGTGAAGGTGAGGATTAGGGTTAGGATTAGGATTAGGACTAAATTGAGGGTGAGTGTGAGGGTTAGTGTTAGGGTTAGGGTTAGGGTGAGCTTGAGGGTTAGGGTTAGGGTTAGGGTGAGGGTTAGGGTTAGGGTTAGTGTAAGTGTTAGGGTTAGGGTCAGGGTTAGGGTTAGGGTTAGGGTTAGGGTTAGTGTTAGGGTTGGGGTTAGGGTGAGGGTTAGGGTTAGGGTTAGTGTTAGGGTTGGAGTTAGGATGAGGGTTAGGATGAGGGTGAGGTTTAGGGTTAGGGTTAGGATTACGATTAGGGGTAGTGTTAGGCTGAGTGCTTGGGTTAGGCTTAGGGTTAGGATTAGTCTTAGCATTAAGCTGAGAGTGAGGTTGAGGGTTAGTGTTAGGGTTCAGGTTAGGGTTAGCATTTGGGTGACAGTTATGGTTTGGTTTAATTTTAGGGTTAGGGTGAAGGTTTTGAGTTAGGTTTTCAGTTAAGGATTAGGGGGAGAGTTAGGATGAGGATTAGGTTTAGGATTAGGGTTAGGGCGAGGGCTAGGGTGAGGGTGAGGGTTAGGGTTATTTTTAGGGTGAGGTTAAGGGTTAGTGTTAGGGTTAGGGTGAGGGTTAGGATGAGGGTTAGGGTTATGGTGAGGGAGAGGGTTAGGGTTAGGGTTAGAGTTAGGTTTAGGATGAGGCTTAGGGTGAGGTTGAGGGTTAGGATTAGGGTTAGGGTTAGGATTATTGTTAGTGTTATGGTTCTGGTTACCTTGGCAGTGATGGTGAGGCTGAGGGTGAGGGTTAGGGATAGGATTAGGGTTAGGTTATGTTTCGAGTTAGGATTAGTGTTATTGTTAGGGTTAGGGTTAGAGTTAAGGTGAAGGTGAGGGTGAGGGTAAGCGTTAGGGTTAGGGTTAGGGTTAGGGTGAGGTTTAGTGTCAGGGTTAGGATTAGGGTTAGGGTAAGGGTGAGTATGAGGGTTAGGGTTAGGGTTAGGATTAGGCTTCGGTTTAGGCTGAGGGCGATTGTGAGTGTGAGGGTTGGTGTTAGTTTGAGGTTTAGGGTTAGTACTACATTGAGTGTCAGGGTTAGCATTAGTTTGAAGGTTACAATTAGGTTTAGGATTAGGGTGAGGTTTAGGGATAGTGTTAGGGTTTGGGTTAGAATGAGATTTAGGGTTACAATTAGGGTTAGGGTGAGGGCTAGGGTAAGGGTGAGGTTTAGTGTTAGGGTTAGGGTGAGGTTTAGGTTTAGGCGTAGGGTTGGGGGAGGGTTAAGTTTCGGGTTACATTGAGGGTGAGGGTTAGGTTTGAGGTGAGGGTTATGTTGAGGACTAAATTGAGGGTGAGGGTTAGGGTTAGGGTTAGGGTGAGGGTTAGGTTGAGGTTTAGGTTTAGGGTTAGGGTTAGGGTTAGGATTAGGGTTATGCTCAGGGTGAGTGTGAGGGTTACTCTTTGGGTTAAGTTTAGGCTTAGGGTTAGGCTGAGGGTGATGGTGGGGATGAGGATGAGGTTTAGATTGATGCTTCCGGTAATGGTTAGGTTGAGAGTTAGGATGAGTGTTAGGGTTAGGCTTAGGTTTAGGGTTAGGCTGAGGCTGAAGTCGAGGGTGAGTGTTAGGGTTAGGGTGATGGTTAGGGTTACGGTTAGTGTGAGGGTTAGGATGAGGGTTAGCTTTGGGGTGAGGGTTAGGATGAGGGTGACAGAGTAAAGGTGAGGGTTAGGCTGAGGGTGAGGGTTATTGTAAGGGTGAGGGTTCTGGTTAGGGTTAGGGTGAGGGTGAGGGTTAGATTGAGGATTAGTGTTAGGGTTAGTGTGAGGTTTAGGGTGAGGATGCGTGTTAGGTTTAGGGTGAGGGCTAGGGTGAAGTTGAGGGTTAGCGTTTGGGTTAGGGTGAGGTTTAGGTTTAGGGTGATTGTTAGCGTTAGTGTGAGTGTTAGTGTTAAGGTTAGTGTAAGTGTTAGGGTGAGGGTAACTGTTAGGGTAAAGTTTAGGTTTAGGGAGAGGTTTAGGATTAGGGTTAGGGTTAGGGTTAGGGTGAGGGTGAGGTTTAGGGTTAGAGTTAGGGTTGGGTGAGGCTGAGGTTTAAGGTTAGGGTTAGGGTTAGTGTTAGGGTTAGAATTAGGGTGAGGTTTAGTGTGGGTGTGAGGGTTAGTGTTAGGGTTAGGATTAGGGTTAGGGTTAAAGTGAGTGTGAGTGTGAGGGTTAGGGTGAAGGTTAGGGTTAGGTTTAGAATTAGGGTGAGTGTGAGGGTGAGGGTAACGGTTAGGATGAGTGTTGGGGTTAGGGTTAGAATGAGGGTTAGGCTTAGGCTTAGGGTTTGGGTATGGGCTAGGTTGAGGGTGAGGGTTAGGGTTAGGATTAGTGTGTGGGGTATGGTGAGGGTTAGGGTTAGTGTTAGGGTTAGGGTTGGGGATAGGGTGAGTTTTAGTGTGGGGTTGAGGATTAGTGTTAGTTTGGATTAGGGTTAGGGTTAAGGTGAGGGTGAGTGTGAATGTTAGGGTTCGGGTTAAGGTTAGGTTTAGAGTTAGGGTGAGGGTGAGGGTGAGGGTTACGGTTAGGGTGAGTGTTGGGGTTAGGGTTAGAGTGAGGGCTAGGATGAGAGTTAGGCTTAGGCTTAGGGTTTGGGTATGGGCTAGGGTGAGGGTGAGGGTTAGGGTTGGGGTGAGGGGTAGGTTGAGGGGTAGGGTTAGTGTTAGGGTTAGGGTTGGGGTTAGGGTTAGGCTTAATGTTAGGCAGATGGGGAGGGTGTGGGTGAGGTTTAGGGTTAGGGTGAGGGTGAGGTTTAAGGTTAGAGTTAGCATTAGGGTAAGGGTTAGTGTGAGGGTTAGGGTTAGGGTTAGTGTTACTGTTAGGGTTAGGATGACGGTGAGTGTGAGGGTCAGGGTTAGTCTTAGACTGAGGCTGAGGCTTAGGCAGAGCGTGAGGGTGAGGGTGAGGGTTAGGGTTAGGGTTTTAGGGTTACGGTGAGTGTTAGGATGAAGTTTAGGTTTAGCATTAGAGTTAGGGTGAGGGCTAGAGTTAGGGTGAGGGTTAGGGTTAGCGTTAGGGTGAGATTTAGGGTTAGGGTTAGGGTAAGGGTTAAGGTGAGGCTGAGGGTTAGGATTAGGGTTAGAGATATGATGAGGTTCAGGGTTTGCGTTAGGGTTAGCGTTAGGGTGAGAGTTAGGGTTCGGGTTTAGTTTAGGGTTGGATGAGGTTTAGGGTTCAGGTTACAGTGAGGGTGAGAGTTAGGGTTAGGTTGACGGTTAGGGTTTGGATTAGGGTTAGGGTGAGGTTTAGGGTTAGGGTTAGGGTGAGGTTTAGGATGAGGATTAGGGTTAGGATTAGGTTTAGGGTGAGGGCTAGGGTGAGGGTGACAGTTAGGGTTATTGTTAGGGTGAGGTTTAGGTTTAGGTTTAGGTTTAGGGTTAGGGTTAGGGTTAGGATGAGGGTTAGTGTTATGGTGAGGGTGAGGGTTAGGGTTAGGGTGAGGGTTAGGGTGAGGATGAGGGTTAGGGTGAGTGTGAGGGTTATGGTGAGGGTTAGGGTTAGGGTTAGAGTGAGGGTTAGGGTTAGGATTAGGGTTAGGGTGAAGGCTAGGTTGAGGGTGAGGGTTAGGGTTATTGTTAGGGTGAGGGTTAGGATGAGGGTTAGGGTTACGGTGAGGTTAGGGTTAGGGTTAGAGTGAGGATTAGGGTTAGGATTAGGGTTAGGGTGAGGGTGATTGTTAGGATTAGGGTTAGGGTTAGGAGTATTAGTGTTATGGTTCTGGTGACTTTTCCAGTGATGGTGAGGCTGAGGGTGATGGTTATGTATAGGATTAGGGTTAAGTTTAAGGTTTCGAGTTAAGATTAGTGTTATTGTTAAGGTTAGGGTTACAGTTACGGAGAGGGTGAGGGTGAGGGTAAGGGTGAGGGTTAGGGTTAGGGTTAGGGTGAGATTTAGTGTCAGGTTTAGGATTAGGGTTAGGGTGAGTGTGAGGTTTAGGGTTAGAGTTAGGTTTAGTGGGAGGGTTAGTGTGAAGGTTAGGGTTAGGGTTAGTGTTATGGTTAGGGTTAGGGTGAGGGTGTGTGAGGGTCAGGGTTAGTCTTAGGCTGAGGCGGAGGCTTAGGCGGAGCATGAGGGTGAGGGTGAGTGTTAGTGTTAGGGTTTTAGAGTTAGGGTGAGTGTTAGGATGTTTAGAGTTAGCATTAGGATTAGGGGGAGGGCTAGAGTTAGAGTGAGGATCAGGGTTAGCGTTAGGGTGATGTTTAGGATTAAGGTTAGGGTTATGGTGAGGGTGAGTGTTAGGGTTAGCGTGAGGGTTAGGGATAAGGTGAGGCTGAGAGTTAGGATTAGGATTAGGGTGAGGGTTTGTTTTAGGGTTAAAGTTACGATGAGGTTCAGGGTTTGGGTTAGGTTTAGGGTTAGTGTTATAGTTAAGGTTAGGGTTAGAGTTACATTAAGGGTGAGGGTGAGGGTGAGGGTTAGGATCAGGGTTAGGGTGAGGTTTAGTTTTAGGAATATGGTTTTGGTGAGGGTGAGGTTTAGGGTTAGAGTTAAGTTTAGGGGGAGGGTTAGGTTGAGTGTTAGGGTTAGTGTTAGGGTTAGGGTGAGGGTTAGGATGAGGTTTAATGTTAGGGTTAGGGTTAGGTTTAGGATTAGGTTGACGGTAGGGTGAGTGTGAGGGTTAGGGTTAGGGTTTGGCTTAGGCTTAGGGTTAGGCTGAGGGTATGGGTGTGGATGAGGATTAGGTTTAGAATGATGGTTAGGGTTATGGTAGGTTAAGGGTTAGGATGAGGGTTAGGGTTAGGATTAGGGTGAGGGTGAGGGTTAGGGTTAGGGTTAGGGTTAGGCTTAGGCTTAGGGTTAGGCTGAGGCTGAGGGTGAAGGTGAGGGTTAGGGTTAGGGTGACTGTAAGTGTAAAGGTGAGGGTTAGGCTGAGGGTGAGGGTTATGGTAAGGTGAGGGTTAGGGTTAGGGTGAGGTTGAGGGTTAGACTCAGGATTAGTGTTATGGTTAGTGTGAGGTTAAGGGTGAGGATGAGGGTTATGGTTAGGTTGAGGGATAGGTTGAGGGTGAGAGTTAGGGTTAGGGTGAGGTTTAGGGTTAGGGTGATGGTTAGGGTTAGTGTGAGGGTTAGTGTAATGGTTAGGGTTAGTGTTAGGGTGAGGGTAAGTGTTAGAGTGAGGGTTAAGGTTAGGGTGAAGGCTATGGTTATGATGAGGGTTAGGGTTAGGTTTAGGGTTATTGTTAGGGTTAGGGTTAGGGTTATGTTGAGGGTGAGGGTGAGCGTTAGGGTTAGGGGAGGTTTAGGTTTCAGGTTAGAGTTAGAGTTAGGGTTAGGGTGAGGGTGAGTTTTAGGGTTAGAGTTAGGGTTAGTGTTAGTGTTAGGGTTAGGTTTAGGTTTAGAATTAGGGTTAGGGTTAGGATTAGTGTTAGGGTTAGGTTGAGGGTTACGGGGAGGGTTAGGGTTACGTTTAGGGTTAGGGTGAGGGGGAGGGTTAGGGTTAGGGTTAGGGTGAAGGTGAGGGTTAGATTGAGGGTTAGGGTTATGTTGAGGGTTATGGTTAGGGTGAGGGTTAGGTTTAGTGTTAGGGTTATTGTTAGGGTTAGGGTTACGGTGAGGTTGAGGATGAGGGTTAGGTTTAGGGTTAGGGTGAGGATTAGTTTTAGTGTTAGCGTTAGAGTTAGGGTTAGGGTGATGGTGAGGTTTAGGGTTAGAGTTAGGGTTAGTGTTAGGGGTAGGTAAAGGTGATGGTTAGGGTGAGGTTTAGAGTTCGGGTTAGGCTTAAGCTTAGGCTTAGGCTTAGGCCGAGAGTGAGGGTTAGGGTTAGGGTTAGGTTTAGGATGAGTCCTAGGATGAGGTTTATGGTTAGGCTTAAGGTTAGGTTTAGGTTTAGTGTTAGGGTTAGGTTTAGGGATAGGGTGTGGGTTAGGGTTAGGGTTAGGTTTAGGGTGAGGGTTAGGGTTAGGGTTAGGGTTATCGTTAGGCTTAGGCTTAGTGTTATGTTTAGGGTTATTGTTAGTGTTATGGTTAGTGTTATGTTTGTGGTGAGGGTGAGGCACAGGGTGAGGTTTATGGTTATTGTTAGGGTTAGGGTTAGGTTTACTGTTATTGTTAGGGTTAGGGTTAGAGTTACGGTCACTGTGAGAGTGAGGGTGAGGGTGAGGATTAGGGTGAGGTTTACGGTGAGGTTTAGGTTTAGGGTTAGTGTTAGGGTGAGAGTGAGGGTGAGGGTTAGTGTTAGGGTTAGGCTTAGGCTGAGGGTGAGGGTGGGGGTGAGGTTTAGGTTTAGGGTGATCCTTAGGTTTAGGGTTAGTGTTATTGTTAGGGTTAGGGTTAGAGTTACAGTGAGGCGGAGTGTGGGGGTGAGGGTTAGGATTAGGGTCAGGGTGAGGTTTAGTGTTAGGTTTAGAGATAGGGTTAGGGTGAGGGTGAGGTTTAGGGTTAGAGTTAGGGTTAATGTTAGGGATAGGCTTAGAGTTAGGCTGAGGGTGAGGGTGGGGCTGAGGATTAAGGTTAGGTTTAGGGTTCGGGTTAGGGTTAGAGTTAGGGTTAGGGTAAGGGTTAGGGTTAGGATTAGGATTAAGGTTAAGTTGAGGGTGAGTGTGAGGGTTAGAGTTAGGGTTAGGGTTAGGATTAGGGTTAGGGTATGTGCTAGCATGAGGGTTAGGGTTAGGTTTAGGGTTAGGGTGACGTTTAGCGTTAGTTTTAGTGTCAGAATTAGGGTTAGGGTGAGGGTTTGGGTTATGGTTAGAGTTACAGTGAGGGTGAGGTTTAGGGTTAGGTTTAGGGTTACGGTTATTCTTAGGGTTAGTGTTAGGGTTAAGGTTAAGGTAAGGGTGAGGTTGAGGGTGATGTTGAGTGTTAGGGTTAGGGTTAGGATGAGATTTTCAGTTAGGGTTAGGGTTAGAGTTAGGGTCAGGGTGAGGTTTAGGGTTAGAGTTAGGGTTAGGGTTAGGGTTAGTGTGAGTGTTAGGGTTAGGGTTAGGGTTACAGTTAGGGTTATGGTGAGGGCTAGTGTGTGGGTGAGGGTTAAGGTTAGCGTTAGGCTTTGGCTTTGGGTTAAGATGAGGGTGAGGGTAAGGGTGAGGGATAGGGTGAGGGTGAGGGTGAGATTCAAGTTTAGAGTTAGTGTTAGTGTGAGAGTTAGAGTTAGGGTTAGGGTGAGGGTCATGGTTATGGTAAGGGTGAGGCTTAGGTTTAGGGTGAGGGTTAGGGTTAGGATGAAGGTTAGGGTGAGGGTGAGGTTTAGGATTAGGGTTAGAGTTAGGATTATTGTAAGTGTTACTGTTCTAGCTACCTTTGCAGAGACGGTGAGACTGAGGGTGAGGGTTAGGTATAGGATTAGGGTTAGGGTTTGGTTTAGGGTTAGGATTAGAGTTATTGTGAGGTTTAAGGTTAGAGTTACGGTGAGGGTGAGGGTGAGGGTAAGGGTTAGGGTTAGGATTAGGGATAGGGTGAGGTTTAGGGTCAGGGTTAGGATTTGGGTTAGGGTTCGAGTGAGGGTTAGGGTTAGGGTTAGTTTTAGGTTTAGGGTTAGGGTGAGGGTTAGGGTTACGATTAGGGTTAGGGTGAGGGTGAGTGTGAGGGTTAGGGTTAGGGTTTGGGTTAGGCTTAGTGTTAGGCTGAGGGTGAGATTGAGGTGAGGGTTATGGTTAGGGTGAGGGTCGGGGTTAGGGTTAGGGTGAGGGTGAGGTTTAGGTTGAGGATTAGTGTTTGGGTTAGTGTGAGGTTTAGGGTGAGGATGAGTGTTAGGGTTAGGTTGAGGGCTAGGGTGAAGGTGAGGGTTAGCTTTAGGGATAGGGTGAGGTTTAGGTTTAGGGTGATTGTTAGCGTTAGTGTGAGGGTTAGTGTTAGGGTTAGTGTTAATGTTAGGGTGAGGGTAAGTGTTTGGGTAAGGTTTAGGTTTAGGGTGAGGTTTAGGATTAGGGTTAGGGTTAGGGTTAGTGTGAGTGTGAGGGTTAGGATAAGGGTTAGGGTTAGGGTTAGAGTTAGGGTGAGGTTGAGGATGAGGGTTTCGGTTAGGGTGAGTGTTGGGGTTAGGGTTAGAGTGAGGGTTAGGCTTATGCTTAGGGTTTGTGTATGGGCTAGGGTGAGTGTGAGGGTTAGGGTTAGGTTTAGGGTGAGGTGTAGGGTGAGGATTAGGTGTAGTGTTAGGGTTAGAGTTGGGGTTAGGGTTAGGCTTAATGTTAGGCAGAGGGTGAGGGTCAGGGTGAGATTTAGGGTTAGGGTGAGGGTGAGGCTTAGGGTTATAGTTAGGGTGAGGGTTAGTGTGAGTGTTAGGGTTAGGGTTAGTGTTAGGGTTAGGGTTAGGGTGAGGGTGAGTGTGAGGGTCAGGGTTTGTCTTAGGCTGAGGCGGAGGCTTAGGCAGAGCATGAGGGTGAGGGTGAGTGTTAGTGTTAGTGTTTTAGGGTTAGGGTGAGTGTTAGGATGAGGTTTAGTGTTAGCATTAGGGTTAGGGGGAGGACTAGAGTTAGGGTGAGGGTTAGGGTTAGGTTTAGGGTGAGGTTTAGGGTTAAGTTTAAGGTGAGGCTGAGGGTTAGGATTAGGATTAGGGTGAGGGTTTATGTTAGGTTTAGAGTTAGGGTGAGGTACAGGGTTTGGGTTAGGTTTAGGGTTAGTGTTATAGTTAAGGTTAGGGTTAGAGTTACAGTAAGAGTGAGGGTGAGGGTGAGGGTTAGGATCAGGGTTAGGGTGAGGTTTAAGGTTAGGATTATGGTTAGGGTGAGGGTGAGGTTTAGGGTTAAAGTTAAGGTGAGGGGGAGGGTTAGGTTGAGTGTTATGGTTAGGGTTAGTGATAGGGTTAGGGTGAGGGTTAGGTTGAGGTTTAATGTTAGGGTTAGGTTTAGGTTTAGGATTAAGTTGAAGGTGAGGGTGTATGTGAGGGTTAGGGTTAGGGTTTGGCTTAGGCTTACGGTTAGGGTGAGGGTATGGGTGGGGATGAGGATTAGGTTTAGTATGATTGTTAGGGCTATGGTTAGGTTAAGGGTTAGGATGAGGGTTAGGGTTAGGATTAGGGTTAGGGTGAGGGCAAGGTTGAGGGTGAGATTTAGGTTAAGGGTTAGGCTTAGGCTTAGCATTAGGCTTAGGCTGAGGGTGAGGGTGAGGGTAGGGTTAGGGTGGTGGTTGGGGTTGCGGTTAGGGTGAGGGTTAGGATTAGGATTTATGCTATGGTGAGGATTAGGGTGAGGGTGACCATAAGGGTAAAGGTGAGGTTTAGGATGAGGGTGAGGGTTATGGTACTGGTGAGGGTTAGGATTAAGGTGAGGGTGAGGGTTAGATTCATGATTAGTGTTAGGGTTAGTGTGAGGTTAAGGGTGAGGATGAGGGTTAGGGTTAGGGTGAGGTTTGGGGTTAGGGTTAGAGTAACGGTTAGGGTGAGGGTTAGGCTTAGGCTTAGGTTTAGGGTGTTGGTTAGGGTGAGGTTGAGGGTTAGGGTGAGGGTTAGGCTGAGGGTTAGGATTAGGGTTAGTGTTAGGGTTAGAGTTGGGGTTAGGCTTAGGCTTAGTGTTAGGCGGAGGGTCAGGTTGAGGGTGAGGTATAGGGTTAGGTGAGGGTGAGGTTTAGGGTTAGATTTAGCATTAGATTGAGAGCTCTTTTGAGGGTTAGGGTTAGGGTTCTTGTTAGGTTTAGGGTGATGGTGTGTGTGAGGGTTATGGTTAGTCTTAGGCTTAGGCTTAGGCTTAAGGCCAAGCGTGAGGTTGAGTGTGAGGGTTAGGGATAGTGTCAGGGTTAGGGTTTTAGGGTTAGGGTGAGGGTTATGATGAGGTTTAGGGTTAGGATGAGGTTTAGGCTGAGGGCTAGAGTGAGGTGAGGCTTATGGTTAGCGTTAGGGTTTGGGTTATTGTTAGTGTTAGGGTTAGATTTAAGTTCAGTGTTAGGGTGAGGGTGATGATTAGGTTTAGAGTTAGGGTGAGGTTTAGGGTTAGGGTTAGGGTTAGGGTGAGGTTTAGGGTTAGGATTAGGGTGAGTTTTAGGATGAGGTTTACGGTTAGGATTAGGGTTAGGGTACGGGCTAGGGTGAGGTTTCGTGTTAAAGTTAGGGTTAGGGGGAGGGTTAGGGGGAGGGTTAGGCATAGGTTTATTGTTAGGGTTAGGGTGAGGGTTAGGTTGAAGTTTAGGGATAGGTTTAGGGTTAGGATTAGGGTTAGGGTGAGGCTGAGAGTGAGGGTTAGGGCTAGGGTTAGGCTTAGGCTTAGGGTAAGGCTGAGGGTGAGTGTGGGGTTGAGAATTAGGATTAAGGTGATAGTTAGGTTTAGGGTTAGTGTTATTGTTTGGGTTAGGGTTAGAGTTACTGTGTGGGTGAGGGTGCGGATGAGGTTTAGGATTAGAGTTGGGATTAGGGGGAGAGTTAGGGTGAGGTTTACAGTTAGGGTTAGTGTTAGGGTTTGGGTGAGGCTTAGGATTAGTGTTAGGGCTATTATTAGGGTAAGGTTTATGTTTATGGTTATGGTTAGGTTGAGGGTTAGAGTTAGTTTTAGGGTGAGGTTTAGGGTTTGGGTTAGGGTTAGAGTTAGGGTGAGGGTGAGGGTGAGGTTTAGGGTTAGAGTCAGGGTTAGGATCAGCGTTAGGTTGAGGGTTAGGTTTAGGGTTAAGATTAGGGTTAGGGTGAATGTGACTGTGTGGGTTAGGGTTAGGTTTAGATTTTGGCTTAGGGTTAGGCTGAGGGTGAGGGTCAGGGTTAGGGTTAGTGTTAGGTATAGGGTTAGGGTTAGGGGTAGGTTAGGGTTAGGGTTAGTGTGAGGGTTAGTGTGAGGGTTACGGTTAGGGGTAGGATGAGGGTAAGTGTGAGGGTGAGGTTTATGGTTAGGGTGAGTACTATGGTTAGGGTGAGGGTTAGGGTGATTGTTAGGGTTAGGGTTAGGGTTAAAGTTAGGGTTAGGGTGAGGGTGAGATTTAGGGTTAGAGTTAGGGTTAGTGTTACAGTTAAGATGAGGTTTAGGGTTAGGGTTAGAGTTAGGGTGAGGGGTAGGGTTAGGTTTAGGATTAGGTTTAGGGTGAGGGTGAGGGTGGGGCTTAGGTTTAGGGTTATGTTTAGGCTTAGAGTTAGGGTGAAGGTTAGGGTTAGGGTTTAGGTTAGGGTGCAGGTGAGGCTGAGGATTAGGGTAGGTTAAGAATTAGATTTAGGGTTAGGTTTAGGGTTAGGGTTAGTGTTATGGTTACGGTTAGGTTTAGGGTTATGGTGAGGGTGAGGGTTAGGGTTAGGCTTAGAGTTAGGCTGAGGGTGACTGTGGGGGTGAGGATTAGAGTTAGGTTTAGGCTTAGGCTTAGGGTTAGGGTTATTGTTAGTGTTATGGTTAGGGTTAACTTTGCGGTGAGGGTGAGGCTGCGGGTGAGGGTTAGGGTTAGTGTTAGGGTTAGTGTTATTTTTAGGGTTAGGGCTAAAGTTACGGTGAGGTTGAGAGTGAGGGTGAAAGTTAGGGTTAGGATGAGTTTTAGGGTGAGGCTTAGGGTTAGGGTGAGGGTGAGGTTTAGGGTTAGAGTTAGGGTTAGTGTTAGGGTTAGGGTGAGGTTTCTGGTCAGGGATAGGTTTGGGGCTATGGTGAGGATGAGGTTTAGAGTTAGAATTAGGGTTAGGGTGAGGCTGAGGGTGAGGGTTAGGGTTAGGGTTAGTGTTAGGTTTAGGGTGAGGATTAGGGTTAGACTTAGGATTAGGCTAAGGGTGAGGTTTAGGGCTAGAGTTAGGGTTACGGACAAGGTTAGATTTAAGGTTAGGGTTAGGGTTAGGGTTAGGGTGAGAGTTAGGTGGTGTGTTAGGTTTAGGGTTAAGTATAGGATTAGGGTTAGAGTGAGGGGGAGTGTGTGTGTTAGGATTAGGTTTAGGGTTAGGCTTAGGGTTAGGCTAAGGGTGAGGTTGAGCGTGCGGTTTAGGGTTAGGGGAAGGGTTAGGATGAGGTGTAGGGTTAGGATGAGGGTTAGGGTAAGGGCTAGGGTGAGGGTGAGGTTTAGGTTTATTGTTAGGGTGAAGTTTAGGGTTAGGGTTAGGGTTAGGGTGAGGGTGAGGTTTAGGTTTATAGTTAGGGATAGGGTGAGGCTGACGTTGAGGGTCAGGGTTAGTGTTAGTGTTAGGTGTAGGTTTAGGGTTAGGGTGAGGGTTAGTCTGAGTGTGAGGATGAAGGTTAGGGTTAGGATTAGGATTAGCATTAGTGTTAGAGTGAGTGTAAGTTTTGGGGTTAGGACTAGGGTTAGCGTTAGGCTTAGGGTTAGGCTGAGGGTTAGGGTAAGGGTGAGGGTTAAGGTTAGGGTGAGCATTAGGGTTAGGGTTATGGGGAGGGTTTTGATGAGGGTTAGGGTTAGGATTCGGGTTATGGTGAGGGCTAGGGTTAGGGTGAGTGTGAGGGTTAGGGTTAGGGATAGGCTTATGCTTAGGGTTAGGTTCAGGGTGAGGGGGGTCAGGATTAGGGTTAGGGTGATGGTTAGATTTAGGGTTAGGGGGAGGGTTAGGATGAGGGTTAGGGTTAGGATTAGGGTTAGGGTGAGGGATAGGTTGAGGTTGAGGTTTAGGGTTAGTGTTAGGGTGAGAGTTAGTGTTAGGTTTAGGGTGAGAGTAGGATTCAGGTTAAGTTTAGAGTTAGGGTGAGGCTTAGGGTAAGAGTTACGGTGTGGTTGAGGGTTAGGGTTAGGTTGAGGTTTAGGGTTAAAAGTAGGGTTAGGGTGAGGGTGACGGTTAGGGTTAGGGTAAGGGTTACGTTGAGGGTGAGGGTGAGGGTTAGGTTGAGGGTTAGCTTTACGATTTGTGTTAGGGTGAAGGCTAGGGTGAGGGTGAGGGTTAGGGTTAGGGTTAGTGTGAGGTTTAGTGTTAGGGTTAGGGTTAGAGTTAGGATTAGGTTGAGGGTGAGGTTTAGGGGTAAAGTTAGTGTTAGGGTCAGGGTTAGGCTTAGGGTGACAGTTAGTGTGGGGGTGACAGTAAGGGAAAGATGAGGGTTAGGCTGAGGGTGAGGGTTACAGTAAGGGTGAGGGTTAGGTTTAGCGTGAAGGATAGGGTTAGGGTTAGTGTGAGGGGGAGGGTTAGATTGAGGATTAGTGTTAGGGTTAGGGTTAGGGCTAGGGTTAGGTTGAGGTTTAGGGTTAGTGTTAGGGTGAGGTTTAGGTTTAGGGTGATGGTTATGGTTAGTGTGAGTATTAGTGTTCGGGTTACGGTTAGTGTTAAGTTGAGGGTAAGTGTTAGGGTGAGGGTTAGGTTTAGGGTGAGGGTAATGGTTAGGGTGAGGGTTAGGGTTAGGGTGTTTTTTAGGGTTAGGGTTAGGGTTACGGTGAGGGTGAGGGTTAGGTTTAGGGTTAGGATTAGGATTAGGGTTAGGGCTAGGGTGCGGGTAAGTGTTATTGTGAGGGTTAGGGTGAGCGTGAGGGTTAGGTTTAGAGTTACCTTGAGCGTGAGTGTTAGGTTTAGGTTGAGGGTTAGGGTTAGGGTTAGGGTTAGGTTTAGTGTGAGGGTTAGTGTTACGGTTACGGTTAGTGGTAGGGTGAGGATAAGTGTTAAGATGAGGTTTAGGGTTAGGGTGAGGATTATGTTTAGGGTGAGGGTTAGGGTTAGTGTTAGGGTTAGTGTTAGGTTTAGAGTTAGTGTTAGGGTGAGGGTGAGATTTAGTGTTAGAATTATGGTTAGTGTTAGGGTTAGTGTTAGGGTGCGGGTTAGGCTTAGGCTCAGGCTTAGGCTTAGGATTAGGCCGAGCTTGAGGGTGAGGGTTAGGATTTACGTTAGGGTGAGGGTTAGGCTTATGTTTAGTGTCAGGTTTAGGATGAGGTTTAGGGTTAGGGTTAGGCTTATGGTGAGGGCTAGGGTGAGGGTTAGTGTGAGGGTTAGGGTTAGGGATAGGGTTAGGTTTAGGATTAGGGTTAGGGTGAGGGTGAGTGTGAGGCTTAGGGTTAGGGATAGGGTTAGGCTTAGAGTTAGGGTGAGGGTTAGGTTTCAGGTTTGAGTTTGGGTGCAGGTGAGGCTGAGGATTAGGGTTAGGTTTAGGGTTAGATTTAGGGTTAGGTTTAGGCTTAGGGTTATTTTTAGTGTTAGGTTTGTGGTGAGGGTTAGGTTTAGTTTTAGTGTTAGGCTGAGGGTGACTGTGGGGGTGAGGATTAGAGTTTGGTTTAGGGTTAGGCTTAGTTTTAGGGTTATGTTTAGTGTTATGGTTAGGGTTAAGTTTGAGGTGAGGGTGAGGCTGAGGTTGAGGTTTAGGGTTAGGGTTAGAGTTAGTGTTATTGTTAGGGTTAGGGCTAGAATTACGGTGAGGTTGAGGGTGAGGATGAAGGTTAGGGTTAGGTTGAGTTTTAGGGTCAGGGTTAGGGTCAGGGTGCGGGTGAGGTTTAGGGTTAGAGTTAGGGTTAAGATTATGGTTAGGGTGAGGTTGCGGGTTAGGGTTAGGGATGGTGTTATGTGAGGGTGAGGTTTAGTGTTAGAGTTAGGGTTAGGATGAGGCTAAGGGTAAGGCTGAGGGTTAGGGTTAGTGTTAGGTTTAGGGTTAGGGTTAGGGTGAGGGTTAGGGTTAGAGTTAGGTTTAAGGTTAGGCTTAGGGTTAGGCTGATTGTTAGGGTGAGTGTGAGGGTTAGGGTTAGGATGATGGTTAGGGTTAGGGTTATGGGGAGTGTTAGGATGAATGTTAGGGTTAGGATTAGGGTTAAGGTGAGGTTAGGGTTAGGGTTATGGGGAGTGTTAGGATGAATTTTAGGGTTAGGATTAGGGTTAGGGTGAGGGTTAGGGTGAGGGTGAGTTTTAGGGTTAGGGTTAAGGTTAGGATTAGGGTGAATGTGAGGTTTAGGGTTAGAGTTAAGCTTAAGGTGAGGCTGAGGGTGAGGGTGAGGGTTGGGTTTAGGATTAGGATTAGGATTAGGGTAAGCGTTAGGATGAGTGTGAGTGGATAAGGGTTAGGGTTACACTGAGGGTGAGGTTGAGGGTGAGGGTAAGGTTTAGGATTAGGGTTAGGGTGAGGGTGAGTGTGTGGTAGGATTAGGCTTAGGGTTAGGATGAGGGTGAGGTTGAGGGTGAGGGTTAGGGTTAGGGTGATTGTTTGGTTAAGGGTTAGGGGGAGGGTTAGGATGAGGGTTAGGGTCAGGCTTAGGCTTAGGGTTCGGTTGAGATAGAGGGTCATGGTGAGTATTAGCTTTAGGTTGAGGGTTAGGTTTAGGGTTAGCTTGAGAGTTAGGATTCAGGTTAAGTTTCGGGTTAGGGTGAGGGTTAGGGCTAGGTTTAGGGTGAGGGTTAGATTTAGGGTTAGGGTGAGGGTTAGGATGAGGATTAGGGTTATGATTAGGGTTAGGTTGAGGCCTAGGGTGAGGGTGAGGATTAAGGTTAGTGTTAGGGTAAGGTTTAAGGTTAGGGTTAGGTTTAGGTTGAGGGTTAGGTTGACGGTTAGGGTTACGGTGAGGGTGAGTGTTAGGGTTAGGGTGAGGGTGAGTGTTAGCATTAGGTTTAGGGTTAGGATTAGTATTATTGTTAGGGTTAGGGTTAGAGTTATGGTGAGTTTGAGGGTGAGGGTGAGGGTTAGGTTTAGGGTTAGGGTGAGGTTTAGGTTTAGGGGTAGGATTAGGGTTAGCGTGATGGTAAGGTTTAGGGTTACGTTTAGGGTTAGTTGGAGGGTTAGGTCGAGGGTTAGATTTAGGGTTAGTTTTAGGGTTAAGGTTAGGGTGAGGGTTAGGTTGAGTGTTAGGTTGAGGGTTAGTGTTAGAGTTAGGGCTAGGATTAGGGTTAGGATGAGGATTAGGGTGAGTGTTAGGATTAGGGTAAAGGTGAGGTTTAGGATGAGGTTTTCGATTAGGGTTAGGGTTAGGGTTAGAGTGAGGTTTAGGGTTAGGGTTTGGGTTAGGCTTAGAGTTACTGTGAGGGTGAGGGTGCAGGTGAGTGTGAGGGTTAGGGTTAGGTTTAGGGTTAGGCTTAGGATTAGGCCGAGGGTGAGGGTGGGAATGAGGGTTAGGGTTAGGGTGAGAGTTAGTTTTAGGGTTATGGGGAGGGTTAGGATGAGGGTTAGGGTTAGGATTAGGGTTAGGGTGAGGGCTAGGTTGAGGGTGAGTTTCAGGGTTAGGGTTAGGGTGAGGTTTAGGGTTAGGGTTTTGGATAGGGTTAGAGTTACTGTGAGGGTGAGGGTGCGGGTGAGTTTGAGGGTGAGGGTGAGGTTTAGGGTTAGTGTTAGGGTGAGAGTTAGGGTTCAGGTTAAGTTTAGGGTTAGGTTGAGTGTTAGGGTAGGCTTAAGTTGAGCGTGAGGGTCAGGGTTAGGTTGAGGGTTAGGGTTAGGTTTAGTGTTAGGGTGAGTTTCAGAGTTAAGGTTAGGGTGAGTGTTAGGATGAAGTTTAGAGTTAGGATTAGGGTTAGGTTGAGGGCTAGGGTGAGGGTGAGAGTTATGGTTAGTGTTAGGGTGAGGTTTAGGTTTAGGGTTAGGTTAGGGTTAGGTTGAGGGTTAGAGTTTGGATTAGGGTTACGGTGAGTGTGATGTTTAGGATTAGCATTAGGGTTAGGGGGAGGGTTAGGTTGAGGGTTAGGGTTAGGGTTAGTGTTAGGTTAGGGTTAGGGTGAGGGTTAGGGTTAGGATTAGGGTCAGGGTGAGGGTGAGGGTTAGGTTTGGGGTCAGAGTTAGGGTTAGGATTAGGGATAGGATTAGGGGTAGGGTGAGTGTCAGTGTGTTTGTTAGGGTTAGGTTTAGGCTTAAGCTTAGGGTTAGGCTGAGGGTGAGTTTGAGAGTGAGGCTTAGGGTTAGGTTGAGGGTTAGTGTTTGGTTTATGGGGAGTGTGAGGATGAGTGTCAGGGTTAGGTTTAGTGTTATTGTAAGGGCTAGGGTGAGGTTGAGTTTTAGGGTTTAGGGTTTGTGTTAGGGTTAGGTTTAGTGTGAGGTTTAGTGTTAGAGTTAGGGTTAGGATAAGGCTGAGCGTGAGGGTAAGGGTTAGGGTTAGTGTTAGGGTTAGTTTGAGGGTTAGGGTGAGGGTGAGGTTTAGGGTTAGGGTTAGGATTAGGATTAGGGTTAGGGTTAGGGTGAGTGTGAGGGTTAGGGTTAGGGTTAGTGTTAGTCTTAGGGTGAGGGTGAGGGTGAGGGTGAGGTTTAGGGTTAGGTTGAGGGTTAGGTTTAGGTTTAGTGTGAGAGTTAGCTTTAGGTTAAGTTTAGGGTTAGGGTGAGGATTAGGGTTAGGATTAGCGTTAGGGTGAGTGCTAGCTTGAGGGTGAGGGTTAGGGTTAGTTTTAGGGTAAGGTTTATGGTTAGGGTTAGGTTTCGGGTGAGGGTTAGGGTTAGGATTAGGGTTAGGGTGAGGGTTAGTGTTAGGATTAGGGTTAGGATTAGTGATAGGGTTTGGTTTAGGGTTGGGATTAGTGTTATTGTTAGAGTTAGGGTTAGAGTTATGGTGAGTGTGAGGGTGAGGGTTAGGAATAGGATTAGTGTTAGTGTTAGGGTGAGTGTGAGGTTTAGGGTTAGGATTAGGGTTAGGCTAAGTTTTAGGCTGAGGGTGATGGTGAGGGTGCGGATTATTGTTAGGGTGAGGGTTCGGGTTATTGTTAGGGTGAGGGTTAGGATGAGGTTTAGAATTAGTATTAGGGTTAGGTTGAGTGCTAGGTGAGAGTGAGAGTTAGGGTTAGTGTTATTGTGAAGTTTAGGTTTAGGGTTAGGGTTAGGGTTAGGTTGAGGGTTAGTGTTTGGATTAGGGTTAGGGTGAGTGTGAGGTTTAGGGTTAGAGTTAGGTTTAGGGGGAGGGTTAGGTTGAGGGTTAGAGTTAGGGTTAGTGTTAGGGTTAGGGTTAAGGTTATTGTTAGTGTTATGGTTAGTTTTAAATTTGCAGTGAGGTTGAGGCTGAGGTTGAGGGTTATGAATAGGGTTAGGGTGAGTGTTAGGGTTACTCTTATTTTTCGGTTTAAGGTTTGAATTACAGTGAAGTTGAGGGTGAGGGTGAGGGTTAGGGTTAGAATGAGGTTTAGGATTAGGGTTAGGGTTAGGGTGAGGGTGAGGTTTAGGGTTAGAGTTAGGGTTTGGGGGAGGGATAGGGTGTGGTTTATGTTTAGGGTTAGTGTTAGGGTAAGGGTGAGTGTGAGGGTTAGTTTGAGGTTTTGGGATAGGGTTACGTTTAGGTTTAGGTTTAGGTTTAGGGTGAGCGTGAGTGTGTGGGTTAGGTTGAGGGTTAGACTTAGGCTTAGGTTTAGGCTAAGGGTCAGGGTGGTGGTGAGGATTAGGGTTAGGGAGATGGTTAGGGTTAGGGTTAGTGTTATTGTTAGGGTAAGGCTTAGAGTTACAGTGAGGGTGAGGGTGCTGGTGAGAGTTAGGGTTAGGGTTAGTGTTGGGTTTAGGGTTAGGTTGTGAGTTAGGGTTAGTGTTACTGTGAGGGTGAGGGTGCGGTTGAGTGTGAGGGTTAGGGTTAGTTTTAGGGTTAGGATTAGGGTGAGGGCTAGGGTGACGTTTAGGGTTAGGTTTGTAGTGAGATTTAGGGGTAGGGTTAGATTTAGGGTAGGATGATGTGAGGTTTAGGGTTAGATTTAGGGTTAGGGTGAGGCTGAGGGTGAGGGTTAGTGTTAGGGTTAGTGTTAGGGTTAGGTTAGGGTTAGGGTGAGGTTAGGGGTAGGGGGAGGTTTAGGGTTAGGGTTAGGATTAGTGTTAGGGTTTGGGTGAGTGTGAGGGATAGGGTTAGGGTTAGGGTTAGGGTGAGGGTTAGGGTTAGGGTTAGGGTCAGAGTTAGGGTTCTGAAAAGTTTAGGGTTAGGGTGAGGATTAGGGTTAGGATTAGGTTTAGGGTTGGGGCTAGGGTGATGGTGAGCGTGAGGGTTAGTTTTAGGGTAAGATTTACGATTAGGGTTAGGGTTTGGGTGAGGGTTAGCATGAGGGTTAGCATTACGGTGAGGGTGAGGTTTAGGGGTAGGTTGAGGGATAGATTTAGGATTAGGGTTAGGGTGAGGTGAGTGTTAGGATTATTGTTAGGATTAAGATTTGGATTAGGGTTAGGGTGAGTGTGAGGTTTAGGGTTAGGGTTAGGGTTAGGCTTAGGTTTAGTCTGAGGGTGATGGTGAGGGTGAGGGTTATTGTTAGGGTGAGGGTTAGGGTTAGGGTTAGGGTGAGAGTTAGGTTTCGGGTTAAGTTTAGGGTTAGAGTGAGGTTTAGGGTAAAGGTTACAGTGTGGGTTAGGGTTAATGTTAGTGTGAGGAGTAGGATGAGGGTTAGGGTTAGGATTACTCTTAGAATGAGGGCTAGAGTGAGGGTGAGGTTTAGGGTTAGTGTTAGGGTGACGTTTAGGTTTAGGTTTAGGGTTAGGGTAAGGGTGAGGGTGAGGTTTAAGGTTAGAGATAGGGTTAGGGTGAGGCTGAGGGTGAAGGTTAGGGTTAGTGTTAGTGTTAGATTTAGGGTTTCGGTGAGGGTTAGGGTGAAGGTGAGTGTTAGCCTTGGTGTTAGGAATAGGATTAGGGTAAGGGTTAGGGTGAGTGTAAGGGTTAGTGTCACGGTGAGCGTGAGTGTTAGGGTTAGGTTGAGGGTTAGGGTTAGGCTTACGATTAGGGTGAGGGTGAGAGTGAGGATTAGGGTTAGGGTAAGGGTTAAGGGTAGGGTTAGAGTGAGAGTTAGGGTTCGAGTTTAGGGTTAGGGTGTGATTTAGGGTTAGGATTACATTGAGTTTGAAGGTTAGGCTTAGTTTGAGGGTTAGGGTTAGGCTTAGGATTAGGGTGAGGGTTAGGGTTAGGCTGAGGTTTAAGGTGAGGTTTTGGATTACGGTTAGGGTTAGTGTTAGGGTGAGTGTGAGGTTTTGGGTTAGAGTTAGGTTTAGGGGCAGGGTTAGGGAGAGTTTTTGGGTTAGAGTTAGTGTTATGGTTAGGGTGAGGGTTAGGGTTTGGGTTAGGGTTATTGTTAGTGTTATGGTTAGGGTTATGTTTGTGGTGAGGGCGAGGCTGAGGGTGGAGTTATGTTTAGTGTTAGGTTTAGGGTGAGGTTTAGGGTTAGGGTTAGGGTAAGGGTTAGGGTGAGTGTGAGGTTTAGGGTTAGATTTAGGGTTAGGGTTAGGATTAGGGTTAGGGTGAGGGTTAGGGTGAAGGCCAGGGTGTCGTTGAGGGTTATGGTAAGTGTTAGGGTTAAGTTTAGGGTGAGGGTTAGCTTGAGGTTTAGGGATAGGGTGAGGATTAGGGTTAGGTTGAGGATTAGGGTGAGTGTGAGGTTTAGGTTTAGGGTTAAGCTTAGGTGTAGGCTGAGGGTTAGGTTGAGCGTGAGGTTAGTGTTAGGGGTTAGGGTTAGGGTGAGAGTTAGATGTAGTGTTAGGGTGAAAGATATGGTTCAAGTTAAGTTTTGGGTTAGCGTTAGGTTTACGGTGATGGTTAGGATGAGGATTAGGGTTAGCATTAGGTTTAGGGTGAGGGCTAGGGTGAAGGTGAGGGTTAGGGTTAGTGTTTTGGTGAGGTTTAGGTTTAGGGTTAGTGTTAGGATGAGGGTTAGGGTTACGGTGAGGGTGAGGGTTAGGGTTAGGGTAAGGGTTAGGGTAAGCATTTGGGTTAGGGTTAGGGTGAGTTTTAGGGTTACATTTAGGGTTAGGTCGAGGGGTAGGGTTAAGTTTAGTGTTAGGGTTAAGGTTAGGGTGAGTGTTAGCTTGAGGTTTAGGGTTATTTTTAGGGTTAGGGTTAGGATTAGAGTTAGGGTGAGGGTGAGTGTGAGGGTTAAGTTTAGGGTGAGTGTTAGCTTGAGGTTTTGGGTTAGGCTGAGGGTGAGGGTGGGTGAAGATTAGGGGTAGGGTCAGGGTAAGTGTGAGGGTTAGGGTTAGGGTTAGGCTTAGGCTTAGGGTTAGGCTGAGGGTGAGGGTGGGGGTGAGTATTAGGGTTAGGGTGATGGTTATGGTTAGGGTTAGGGTGAGGTTTGGGATGAGGGTTAGGTTTAGGATTAGGGTTAGGGAGAGGACTAGGGTGAGAGTTAGGGTAAGGGTTAGGCTTAGGCTTACAGTTAAGCTGAGCGTGAGGTTGCGGGTAAGTTTTAGGTTTAGGGTGATGGTTAGGTTTACGGTTAGGGTGAGGGTTAGGATGAGGTTTAGGGTTAGGGTGAGGATGATGGTAAGTGTAAAGGTGAGGTTTAGGCTGAGGGTGAGGGTTAAGATAAAGGTGAGTGTTAGGATTAGGGTTAGGGTTAGGGTGAGTGTTAGAATGAGGTTTGGGTTTAGGGTTAGGGTTAGTGTGAGGTTTAGGGTGAGGATGAGGGTTAGGGTTAGGGTGAGGGTGAGGATTAGTCATCAGGTTAGGGTGAGGGCTTGGATGAGGGTTAGGGTTAGAGTTAGGGTTAGGGTTAGGGTGAGGTTTCGGATTAGGGTGAGGATTAGGGTTAGTGTGAGGGTTAGTGTTAGGGTTAGGGTTAGTGTTACGGTGAGGGTAACTGTTAGGGTGAGGGTTAGGGTTAGGTTGAGGCTTATGGTTAGGGGGGGGTTAGGGTTAGGTTTAGAGTAATTTTTAGGTTTAGGATTACGGTTACAGTGAGGGTGAGAGTTAGGGTTAGTGTTAGGGTGAAGTTTAGTGTTAGGGTTAGTGTTAGAGTTAGGGTTAGGGTGAAGTTGCGGTTTAGTGTTAGGATTAGTGTTAAGTTGAGGTTTAGGGTGAGGGTTAGGGTTAGGGTGAGGGTTAGGGTGGGGGTGACGGTAGGGGTAAAGATGAGGGTTAGGCTGAGGGTGAGCGTTACGGTAAAGGTGAGGTTTAGGTTTAGGGTGAGGGTTAGGTTTAGAGTTAGGGTGAGGCTGAGGGTTAGATTGAGATTTAATGTTAGGGTTAGTTTGAGGTTTATGGTGAGGATGAGTGTTAGGGTTAGGGTGAGTGCTAGGGTGAGGTTGAGGGTTAAGTTTAGTGTTAGGTTGGGGTTTAGGGTTAGGGTGATTGTTAGGGTTAGTGTGAGCATTAGTGTTAGCATTAGGTTTAGTGTTAGTGTGAGTGTAAGTATTAGGATGAGGGTTAGGGTTAGGGTGAGGGTTATGGTTAGTGTGAGGGTTAGGGTAAGTGTTAGGGTTATTGTTAGGGTTAGGGTTAGGGTTATATGGTTATGGTGAGGGTGAGGGTGTGGGTTATTTTTAGGGTTAGGATGAGGTTTAGGTTTCAGGTAAGGGTTAGAATTAGGGTTAGGGTGAGGGTGAGTTTTAGGGTTAGAGTTAGCATTAGTGTTAGGGTTAGGGATAGGGTGAGGGTTAGGGTTAGGCTTAGGCTTAGGCTTGGGCCGAGCATGAGGAGGAGGGTTAGGGTTCGGGTTAGGGTGAGGTTTAGGGTTAGGGTTAGGCTGAGGGTTAGGTTTAGGTTTAGGGTTAGGATTAGCTTTGGGGTGAGGGCTAGGGTGAGGGTTAGGGTGAGGGTTCGGTTTAGGATAGGGTTAGGTTTAGGATTTGGGTTAGGGTGAGTGTGAGTGTGAGGGTTAGGTTTGGGTTAGGCTTAGGGTTAGTGTGAAGGTTAGGGTTTGGCTTAGGGTGAGGGTGAGGCTGAGGATTAGTGTTAGGTTTAAGGTTTGGTTTAGGGTTAGGGTTTCTGTTAGGTTTAGGGTTAGGGTTAGGGTTACAGGGAGGGTTAGGTTTAGGGTTAGGGTTAAGTTAGGGTTAGGCTGAGGGTGAGGGTGGGGGTGAGGTATAGGGTTATGGTTAGGGTTAAGGTTATTGTTAGTGTTGTGGTTAGGGTTAAGTTTGCAGTGAGGGTGAGGCTGAGGGTGAGGTTTATGGTTAGGGTTACGGTTAGGGTTAGGGTTACTTTTATTGTTAGTGTTGGGGTAAGAATTACTGTGAGGTTGAGAGTGAGGGTTTGGGTTAGGGTTAGGGTGAGGTTTAGGATTAGGGTTAGGTTTAGGGTTAGGGTGAGGGTGATGTTTAGGGTTAGAGTTAGTCTTTGGGGGAGGGTTAGGGTGAGGTTTAGGGTTAAGGTTAGTGTTAGGGTTAGGCTGAGGGTGAGGTTTAGGTTGAGGATTAGGGATAGGGTTAAGTTTAGTTTTAGCATTAGGTTGAGCGTGAATGTGAGGGTTAGGTTGAGGGTTAGGCTTAAGCGTAGGGTTAGGCTGAGGGTGAGGGTGGGGGTGAGGATTAGGGTTAGGTGATTGTTAGGTTTACGTTTAGTGTTATTGTTAGGGTAAGGGTTAGAGTTAAGGTGAGGGTGAGGTTGCGGGTGAGACTTAGATTTAGGGTTAGGGTGTGTTTTAGGGTTAGGATTAGGGTTAGGGTGGGGGTGAAGGTTAGGGTTAGTGTGAGGGTTAGGGTTAGGGTTTGGGTTAGGGTTAGAGTTACTGTGAGGGTTAAGGTATGGGTGAATGTGAGGATTAGGGTTAGGTTTAGGGTTAGGGTCAGGGTTAGGGTGAGGGCTGGGGTGAGGGTGAGTTTTAGGGTTAGGGTTAGGGTTTGGTTTAGGGTTAAGGTTAGGGTTAGGTTTAGGGTGAGTGTGAGGTTTAGTGTTAAAGTTAGGGTTAGGGTGAGGCTGAGGGTGAGGGTTAGGGTGAGGGTTAGCATTAGGGTTAGGGTGAGAGTTAGGTTTCAGTTTAGTTTAGGGTTAGGGTGAGGATTAGGGTTAGGATTAGGGTTAGGCTGAGGGCTAGGGTGAGGATGAGGGTTAGGGTTAGTGTTAGGGTAAGGTTTAGGGTTAGGGTTAGGGTTCGGGTTCGGGATAGGATGAGGGTTAGGTTTTCGGTGAGTGTGAGCGTTAGGATTAGGTTGAGGGTTAGGGTTAGGATTAGTGTTAGGGTGAGGGTGACTGTTACGATTAGGTTTAGGATTAGGAGTAGGGTTAGGTTTAGGGTTAGGATTAGTGTTATTTTTAGGGTTTGGTTAATAGTTATGGTGAGGGTGAGGGGAGGGTGAGGATTAGGGTTAGGGTTATTGTCAGGTTCAGGATTAGGCTTAGGATTAGTGTTAGGGTGAGGGTGAGGTTTAGTTTTAGATTTAGGGTTAGTTGGAGGTTTAGGTGGGGGTTAATGTTAGGGTTAGTTTTATGGTTAAGGTTAGGGTGAGGGTTAGGTTGAGGTTAAGGGTTAGGGTTAGTGTTAGGGTGAGGGTTAGTGTGAGGGTTAGGCTTAGGATTAGGCTTAGGCTTAGGGTAAGGCTGAGAGTTAGTGTGGGGGTGTGGATTAGGTTTAGGGTGATTGTTAGGTTTAGGCTTAGGGTGAGGGTTAGGATGAGAGTTAGGGTTAGGATTAGCGTTAAGGTGAAGGCTTGGGTGAGGGTGAGGGTTAGGGTAAGTTTTAGGCTTAGGCTTAGGGTTAGGCTGAGAATGAGGTTGAGGGTGAGGATTAGGGTTAAGGTGAGATTTAGTGTTAGGGTTATGGTTAGAGTTAGGATTCGGGTGAGGGTGAGGTTTAGGGGTAGAGTTAGGGTTAGGGTGAGTGTTAGGCTTAGGGTGACGGTTAAGGTGGGAGTGATGGTAAGGTAAAGGTGAGGGTTAGGCTGAGTGTGAGGGTTATTGAATGGGTTAGCGTTAGTGTTAGGGGGAGGGATAGGATTAGGCTGAGTGTGAGGGTGAGGGTTAGATTGAGGATTAGTGTTAGGTTTCGTGTGAAGTTTAGGGTGAGGATGAGGGTTAGGGTTAGGGTAAGGCCTAAGGTGAGGATGAGGGTTAGGGTTAGTGTTAGGGTGAAGTTTATGGTTAGGGTTAGGGTCATGATTAATGTTAGAGTTAGGCTTAAGGTGAGGGTTAGGGTGAGGGTGAGGTTTAGGAGTAGGGTTAGGATTAGGATGAGGTTTAGGGTTAGGGTAAGTGTGACTTTTAGGGTTAGGGTTAGGGTTAGGCTTAGGGTTAGGCTTAGGGTGATGGTGAAGGTGAGGGTTATTGTTAGGGTGAGGGTTAGGCTTAGTCTTAGGGTGAGAGATAGGGTTCCGGTTAAGTTTAGGTTTAGAATGAGTATTGGGTAAGGGTCACAGTGAGGGTTAGGGTTAGGGTTAAGTTGAGGTTTTGGGTTAGGGTTTGGTTTAGGGTGAGGGTGAGGGTGAGGGTAAGGGTTAGGGTTAGTGTTAGGGTAAGGGTTAGGATGAGGGTTAGGGTTAGGATTAGGGTTAGGGTTAGGGTTAGGGTTAGAGTTAAGGTTAAGTTGAGGGTGAGGGTGAGGGTTAGGGTTAGGGTGGGGTTTAGGGTTAAAGTTATTGTTAGGGTTAGGGTTAGAGTTAAGTTTAGGTTGAGGGTGAGGGTGAGGGTTAGGTTTAGGGTGAGGTGTATGGTGAGGTTTAGTGTTAGTGTTAGGGTTAGAGTTAGCGTGAGGGTGAGGTTTAGTTGTAGAGTTAGGGTTAGGGGGAGGGTTAGAGTCAGGTTTAGGTTTAGGGTTTGGGTGAGGATGAGGGTTAGGTTGAGTTTTAGGGATATGGTTAGGTTTAGGATTAGGTATCGTGTGAGGGTGAGTGTGAGGTTTAGGGTGATGGTTAGGCTTAGGGTGAGGGTTAGGCTGAGGGTGAGGGTGGGGGTGACGATTAGGGTTAGGGGGATAGTAAGGGTTAGGGTTTGTGTTATTGTTAATGTTAGAATTAGAGTTACTGTGAGGGTGAGTTTGGCGGTGAGGGTTAGGGTTAGGGTTAGGGTGGGGTTTAGGTT
Organism: Dipodomys merriami; assembly: GCF_024711535.1. Classification (NCBI taxonomy): domain Eukaryota; kingdom Metazoa; phylum Chordata; class Mammalia; order Rodentia; family Heteromyidae; genus Dipodomys; species Dipodomys merriami. Next base: position 3,533,254 of record NW_027206579.1, read on the forward strand.
TAGGGTTAGTGTTAGGTTTAGTGTGAGGTTGAGGGTTAGGTTGAAGTTTAGGGTTAGGGTTAGGGTTATTGTGAGGGTTAGGGTTAGGGTTAAAGTTAGTGTTAGGGTTACGGTAAGTGTTAGTGTGAGGGTTTGTGTTAGGGTGAGGGTTCTGTTTAGGGTGAGGGTTAGAGTTAGGTTTATTTTTAGGGTTAGGGTTAGGGTTAAGGTTACATTGAGGGTGAGGATTAGGGTTGGGGTTAGGATGAGGTTTTGGTTTCGGGTTAGTGTTACAATTAGGGTTAGGGTGAGAGTGATGTTTAAGGTTAGAGTTAGGGTTAGTGTTAGGGTTAGAGTGAGGGCTAGGGTGAGGGTTAGGGTTATGTTTAGGGTGAGGGTTAGGATGAGGTTTAGGGTTAGGATTAGGGTTAGGGTTAGGGCTCGGGTAAGGGTTAGGGTTAGGGTTAGGGTTATGGATAGGGTTAGGTTTAGGATTAGGATTAGGGTGAGGGTGAGTGTGAGGGTTAGGGTTAGGTTTAGGGTTAGGATTAGGCTTAGGGTTAGGGTTAGGGTTTGGGTTAGGGTGAGGTTGAGGCTGAGGATTAGGGTTTGGTTTAGGGTTAGGGTTAAGGTTAGTTTTAGGGTTAGGTTTAGGGTTAGGGTTAGGTTTAGCGTTAGGTTTTGGCTGAGGTTGAGGGTGGTGGTTAGGATTAGGGTTAGGTTTACCGTTCTGGTTATTGTTGGTGTTATGGTTAGGGTTAATTTTGCATTGAGGTTGAGTTTGAGGTTGAGTGTTATGGTTAGACATTGGGTTATGGTTAGGGTTAGTGTTATTGTTAGGGTTAGGTTTAGAGTTACGGTGAGCTTGAGGGTGAGGGTGAGATTTAGGGTTAGGATGAGGTTTAGGGTGAGATTTGGGGTTAGGTTTAGGGTTAGGGTTAGGGTGAGTGTGAGGTTTAGGGTTAGAGTTAGTTTTAGGGGGATGGTTCAGGTGAAGTTTAGGGTTAGGGTTAGTGTTAGGGTTAGGGAGAGCGGGAGGGTTAGGATGTGGTTTAGGGATAGGTTTAGGGTTAGGATTAGGTTTAGGGTGTGGGTGAGTGTAAGGGTTAGGGTGTAAGTGTTAGGCTTAGGCTTAGGGTTAGCCTGAGAGTGAGGATGAGGGTGAGAGTTATGGTTAAAATTAGGGTGGGGTTTAGGGTTAGGGTTAGGGTTAGGGTTTGGGTGAGGGTGAGGTTTAAGTTTAGATATAGGGTTAGGGGGGTGGTTAGGGTGAGGGTTATGGTTAGGGTTAGTTTTAGGGTTAGGGTGAGGGTGAGGGTTAGGTTTAGGATTAGGATTAGGTTTAGGGTGAGGGTGAACGTGTGTGTTACTGTTAGGTTTAGGGTTAGGCTTAGGATTAGGCTGAGGGTGAGTTTGAGGTTGAGGGTTAGGGTTAGGGTGAGGGTTAGGGTTCGGGTTATGTTAAGGGTTAGGGTGAGGGTTGGGGTAAGGGTTATGGTGAGGGCGAGGGTTAGCGTTAGGTTGAGTGTTAGGGTTAGGGTTAGGGTGCGTGTGAGGGTGAGGGTTAGATTTAGGGTGAGGGTTAGGGTTAGGGTGTGGGTTAGAATGAGTGTTAGGGTTAGAGTTAGATTTAGGGTGAGTCTGAGGGTGAGGGTTAGGGTGAGGGTTAGTGTTAGATTTAGGGTTAGGGTGAGGGTGAAGCTGAGGGTGAGGGTTAGGGTTAGGGTTAGGGCGAGGTTTAGGGTTAGTGTTATGATTAGTGTTAGGATGAGGGTGAGGTTTAGGGGTAGAGTTAGGGTTAGGGTGTGGGTTAGGGTGAGGGTTAGGGTGAGGGTTAGGGAGGGGGTGATGTTGAGGGTAAATGTGAGTTTTAGGCTGAGGGTGAGTTTTACCATAAGGGTGATGGTTAGGGTGAGGATGAGTGTTAAGGTTAGCGTGAGTGTTAGGGTGAGGATGAAGGTTAGGGTTAGTTGGAGGGTTAGGTCGAGGGTTAGGGTTAGGGTTAGTTTTAGGGTTAAGGTTACAGTGAGGGTTAGGTTGAGGTTTAGGGTTCGTGTTACAGTTAGGATTAGGATTAGGGTAAGGGTTAGGCTGAGTGTGAGGTTTAGGGTTAGGGTTAGGGTTAGACTTAGGTTTAGGCTGAGGGTGAGGGTGAGGATGAAGGATAGGGTTAGGGTGAGGGTTAGGGTTAGGTTTAGGGAGAAAGATAGGGTTTGGGTTAAGTTTAGGGTTAGGGTTAGTTTGAGATTTAGAGTTAGGGTTAGGGTGAGGGTGAGGGATAGGGTTAGGATGAGGGTTAGGATGAGGATTAGGGTTATGATTAGTGTTAGGGTATGGGCTAGGGTGATGGTGATTTTTAGGGTTATGTTTTGGGTGAGGTTTAGTGTTAGGTTAGGGTTAGAGTTCGTGTTAGGATGAGAGTTAGTGTTACCATGAAGTTAGGGTTAGGGTTATGGTGAGGTTGAGGGTTAGAATTAGGTGTAGGGTGAGGGTGAGTGTTGGATTAGGGTTAGTGTTAATTTAGGTTTAGGATTAGTGTTATTGTTAGGGGTAGGGTTAGACTTACAGTGAGGGTGAGGGTGAGGGTGAGGGTTAGGGTTAGGGTGAGGGTTAGGATTGGGGTTATGGGGAGGGTTATGATGAGGGTTAGGTTTAGGATTAGGTTTAGGGTGAGGGTTATGCTTACGGAAGGGTGAGGGTTAGGGTTAGGGTTAGGATTAGGGTTAGGGTTAGGGTTATTGTTAGGGTTAGGGTTAGGGTTATGGTTACGGTGAGGGGGAAGGTTAGGGTTAAGTTTAGGGTGAGGTTTTTAGTGTTAGGGTTAGGGTTAGAGTTAGGGTTAGGGTGAGGGTGATGTTTAGGGGTAGAGTTAGGGTTACGGTGAGGGTCAACATGAGGGTTAGGGTTACCGTGAGGGTTAAGGTGGGGGTGATGGTAAGGGTAAAGATGAGGATTAGGCCTAGGGTGAGGGTTATGGTAAGGGTGAGGGTTACGGTTAGGGTGAGGATGAGAGTTAGGGTTAGGGTGAGTGCTAGGGTGAGGGTGAGGACTAGGTTTAGTGTTAGGGTGAGGTTAGGGTTAGTGAGGGGTATGGTTAGGGTTAAGGATAGGGTTAGGTTTAGGTTTATTGTTAGAGTTAGGTTTAGGGTTAGGGTAGGGTTAAGGTTAGGGTTAGGGTTATTGTTAGGGTTAGGGTTAGGATGAGGTTTAGGTTTAGGGTTCGGGTTAGAGTTAGGCTTAGGGTAAGGGTGAGGTTTAGCGTTAGAGTTAGGGTTAGTGTTAGGGTTAGGGTTAGCATGAGGGTTCGGTTTAGGGTTAGGCTTAGGCTTTGGTTTAGGCTTAGGCCCTGCATGTGGGTGAGGGTTAGGGTTAGGGTGAGGGTGAGGGTAATCGATACGGAAGGGTGAGGGTTTGGGTTAGGGTGAGGGTTAGGGTTAGAATTAGGGTTAGGGTGAGGGTGAGGGTTAGGATTAAGGTTAGGGTTAGGGTTATTGTTACGGTTAGGGTTAGGGTTACGGTGAGGGTGATGGTCAGGGTTAAGTTTATGGTGAGGTTTTTAGTGTTAGTGTTAGGGTTAGGGTCAGGGTGAGGGTGAGGTTTAGGGTTAGAGTTAGGGTTAGGGTTATGGTTAGCGTGAGGGTTAGGGTTAGGGTGAGGGTTAAGGTGGGGTGACGGTAAGGGTAAAGATGAGGGTTAGGACTAGGGTGAGGGTTATGGTAAGGGTGAGGGTTAGGGTTAGGGTGAGGATTAGGGTGAGAGTCCGTGTTCAGGTTAAGTTTAGGGTTAGGGTGAGGTTTAGGGTGAGGATGAGGGTTAGGGTTAGGGTGAGGACTAGGCTAAGAGGGAGGATTAGGTTTAGTGTTAGAGTGAGGTTAGGGTTAGGGTGAGGGTTATGGTTAGGGTTAGGGTTAGGCTTAGGGTTAGGGTTAGGTTTAGTGTTAGGGTTAGGGGTAGGATTAGGGTAGGGTTAAGGTTAGGGTTAGGGTTATTGTTAGGGTTAGGGTTAGGATGAGGTTTAGGTTTAGAGTTAGGGTTAGTGTTAGGGTTAGGGTAAGGGTGAGGTTTAGGGTTAGAGTTAGGTTTAGTGTTATGGTTAGGGTTAGGGTGAAGTTTAGGGTCAGGGTTAGGCTTCAGCTTTGGTTTAGGCTTAGGCCCAGCATGTGTGTGAGGGTTAGGGTGCGGTTTAGGGTGAGCTTTAAGGTTAGGGTTCGGGTAGGGTTTAGGATGATTTTTAGGGTTAGGATTAGAATTAGGGTGAGGGCAAGTTTTAGGGTTAGGATGATTATTCGGGTTAAGGATAGGGTTAGATTTAGGATTAGGGTTAGGGTGAGGGTTAGTGTGAGGGTTAGGGTTAGCATTAGGGTTAGGCTTCGGGTTAAGGTGAGGATTAGGGTTAGGGTTTGGTTAGGGTGAGCGTGAGGCTGAGGAGTAGGGTTAGGTTGAGGTTTAGGTTTAGGCTTAGGTTTAGGGTTAGTTTTAGAGTTATGTTTAGTGTTAAGGTTAAGTTTAGGGTTAGGTTTAGTGTTATTGTTACGGTTAGGGTTACAGTTAAGGTGAGGTTGAGGGTGAGGGTGAGGTTTAGGTTTAGGGTGAAGTTTAGGGTTAGGGTCATGGTTAGGTTTAGGGTGAGGTTTAGGGTTAGAGTTAGATTGAGGAGGGAGGGTTATGGTGAAATTGAGGGCTAGGTTTAGTGTTAGGTTTAGGGTGAGGGTGAGGTATAGGTTGAGGTTTAAGGATAGGGGTAGTTTTAGGATTAGTGTTAGGGGGATGGTGAGTGTGAGGGTTAGGGTGAGGGTTAGGCTTAGGCTTAGGTTTAGGCTGAGGGTGAGGGTGGGGGTAAGGATTAAAGTTAGGGTGATGATTAGGGTTAGGATTAGTGCTGTTGTTAGGTTTAGGGTTAGAGTTACAGTGAGGTTGAGGGTGCGGGTGAGGGTTAGCGTTATGGTTAGGGTGGGGTTTAGGGTTAGGCTTAGTGTTAGGGTTAGGGTGAGGTTTAGGGTTAGATATAGGGTTAGGGGGAGGGTTACGGTGATGGTTAGGGTTAGGGTTAGTGTTAGGGTTAGGGTGAGTGTGAGGGTTAGGTTTAGGTTTAGGGTTAGGCTTAGGGTTAGGATGAGGGTGATGGTGAGGGTGAGGGTTAGGGTTAAGGTGAGGGATAGGGTAATGGTTATGGGGAGGGTTATGATGAGGGTTAGGGTTAGGATTAGGGTTAGGGTGAGGGTTAGGGTTAGGATTAGTGTTAGGGTTAGGTTTATTTTTAGGGTTAGTGTTAGGGTTATGGTTACTGTGAGGGTGAGGTTTAGGGTTAAGCTTAGGGTGAGGTTTATAGTGTTAGGGTTAGGGTTAGAGTTAGGGTTAGGGCGAGGGTGAGGTTTAGGGTTAGAGTTAGGGTTAGTGTTAGGGTTAGGGTTAGGGTGAGGGTTAGGGTTAGGTTTAGGCTTAGGCTTTGGTTTAGGCTTAGGCCCAGTATGTGAGTGAGGGTAAGGGTTAGGGTTAGGTCGAGGGTTAGTGTTATTGGTAGGTTTAGTTTTATATTTGCGGTGAGGTTGAGGCTGAGGTTTAGGGTTAAGTTTAGGGTCAGGTTTTTAGTGTTAGGGTTAGTGTTAGAGGTAAGGTTAGGGTGAGGGTGAGGTTTAGGCGTAGAGTTAGGGTTAGGGTGTGGTTTAGGGTGAGGGTTAGTGTTAGGGTGAGTGTTAGGGTTAGGGGTAGGGTGAGAGTGAAGGGTAGATTGAGGATTAGTGTTCGTTTAGTGTGAGGTTTAGGGTGAGGATGAGGGTTAGGGTTAGGCTGAGGGTTAAGTTTAGGATTAGGGTGAGGTTTAGGTTTAGGGTGATGGTTAGTGTTAGAGTGAGTGTTTGTGTTAGGATTAGGGTTAGTGTTAGGGTGAGTGTAAGTGTTAGGGTGAGGGTTTGTGTGAGGATGAGGGTTATGGTAAGGGTGAGGGTTAGGATTAGTGTTAGGGTTAGGGTTAGGGTTAGGGTTAGGGTTAGGCTTAGGCTTAGGCTTAGGTTTAGGCTGAGGGTGAGGGTGAGGTTAAGGGTTATGGTTAGGTTGAGGGTTAGGGTTAGGATTATTGTTAATGTTAGCTTTAGGGTTATTCTGAGGGTGAGGGTGAGGGTGAGGGTTAGGGTTAGGGTGAGGGTTATGTTTATGTTTATGATTAGGGTTAGTGTTAGTGTTATTGTTAGGGTTAGGGTTAGAATTAAGGTTAGGTTGAGGTTGTGTTAGGTTGAGAATTAAGGTTAGGTTGAGTGTGAGTGTTAGGGTTAGGCTGATTTTTAGGGTGAGGTTTAGGGTTAGGGTTAGGGTTAGGGTGAGTGTGAGGTTTAGGGTTAGAGTTAGGGTTGAAGAGAGGGTTAGGGTGAGATTTAGGGTTAGGGTTAGGATGAGGCTGAGGGTTAGGTTGAGGTTTAGGGATAGGGTTAGGTTTAGGATTAGGGTTAGGGTGAGGGGGAGTGTGAGGGTTAGAGTGAGGGTGATGGTGGGTGTACGGATTAAGGTTAGGGTGATGGTAAGGGTTAGGGTGGGGGGGACGGTAAGGGTAAAGGTGAGGTTTAGACTGAGGGTGAGGGTTATGCTAAGGGTTAGGGTTAAGGTTAGGGGGAGGGATAGGGTTTGGGTTAGGCTGAGGGTGAGGGTTAGATTGAGGATTAGTGTTAGGGTTAGTGTGAGGTTTAGGGTCAGGATGAGGATTAGGATTAGGGTGAGGTGTAGGGTGAGGATGAGGGTTAAGGTTAGTGTTAGGGCGAGGCTTAGGGTTAGGGTGATGGTTAGGGTGAGGTTTAGTGTTAGGTTTAGGGTTAGGATTAATGTTAGGGTTAGGCTTAAGGTGAGGGTTAGGGTGAGGGTGAGGTTTAGGGATAGGTTAGGATTAAGAATAGGGTTAGGGTTAGAGTGAGTGTGAGGTTTAGGGTTAGCGTTAGTGTTAGCGTTAGGCTGAGGGTGAGGGTGAGGGTGAGGGTTATTGTTAGGGCGAGGGTTAGGGTTAGGGTTAGGGGGAGAGTTAGAGTTCGGGTTAAGTTTATGGTTAGAGTGAGGATTAGGGTAAGGGTTACAGTGAGGGTGATGGTTAGGGTTAGGTTGAGGGTTAGGATTAGGGTTATGTTTAGAGTGAGGGTGAAGGTGAGGGTTAGGGTTAGTGTTAGGGTGAGGGTTAGGATGAGGGTTAGGGTTCGGATTAGGGTTAGGGTGAAGGCTAGGGTGACGGTGAGATTTAGGTTTAGGTTTAGGGTGAGGTTTAGGTTTAAGTTTAGTGTTAGGGATAGAGAGAGGGTGAAGTTTAGGGTTAGAGTTAGGGTTAGGTTGAGGCTGAGGCTGAGGGTTAGGGTTAAGGTTAGTGTTAGAGTTAGGGATACGGTGAGCGTTACGGTGAGAGTGAGGTTTACGCTTAGTGTTAGGATTTGGATTAGGGTAAGGGTTAGGGTGAGGGTGAGGGTGAGGGTGAGGGTTAGGGTTAGGGTAAAGGTTAGGGGTAGGATTAGGGTGAGATTTAGGATTCTGGTTAATGTTGGGTTAGGGTGAGGTTTAGGGTTAGGGTTATGTTGAGCGTGAGGGTTAGGGTTAGGTTGAGGGTTAGGGTTAGGCTTAGGATTAGGGTGAGGGTTAGGGTTAGGGTGAGGTTTAGGGTGAGGTTTTGGGTTAGAGTTAGGTTTAGGGGCAGGGTTAGGGTGAGGTTTAGGGTTAGGGTTAGTGTTAAGGTTAGGGTGAGGCTTAGGGTTAGGGTTAGTGTTAGTGTTATTGTTAGTTTTATGGTTAGGTTGAAGTTTGCGGTGAGGGTGAGGCTGAGGGTGAGGGTCATGGTTATGTTTATGGATATGGTTATGGTTAGTGTTATTGTTAGGGTTAGGGTTAGAGTTAAATTAGGTTGAGGGTGAGGGTGAGTGTTAGGGTTAGGGTGAGTTTTAGGGTGAGGTTTAGGGTTAGGGTGAGGTTTAGGGTGAGGGTGAGGGTGAGGTTTAGGTTAAGAGTTAGGGTTGAGGGGAGGGTTAGGTTGATGTTTAGGGTTAAGGTTAGGATGAGGGTGAGGGTTAGGTTGAGGTTTAGGGGTAGGGTTAGGTTTAGGATTAGGGTTAGGGTTAGGGTGAGTGTGAGGGTTACGGTGAGGCTTAGTCTTAGGCTTAGGATTTGTCTGAGGTTGATGGTGGCGGTGAGGATTAAGGTTAGGGTGATGGTAAGGGTTAGGGTTAGTGTTAATGTTAGGGTTAGGCTTAGAGGTAAGATTAGGGTGAGGGTGAGGTTTAGGGGTAGAGATAGGGTTAGGGTGAGTGTTAGGCTTAGGGTGAGGGTTAGAGTGGGGGTGACGGTAAGGGTAAAGGTGAGGTTTAGGCTGAGGGTGAGGGTTACGGTAAGGGTTAAGTTTAGGGTTATGGGGAGGGATAGGGTTAGAGTTACGGTGAGGGTGAAGGTTAGGGTTAGATTGAGGATTAGTGTTAGGGTTAGGATGAGAATTAGGGATAGGGTTATGTTTAGGGTTAGGGTTTGAGTTAGGGTGAGTATGACGGTGAGAGTTAGGGTTAGGATTAGGGTTACGGTTAGTGTTAGGCAGAGGGTGAGGGTGAGGGTGAGGTTTAGGGTTAGGGTGACCTTTAGGGTTAAGGTTAGGGTGAAAGGTAGGGTTAGTGTTAGGGAGATTGTTAGGGTTAGGGTGAGGGTTTGGTTTAGTTTGAGGGTTAGGGTGAAGGTGAGTTTAAGATTGAGGGTTAGGGTGAGGGTGATGGTGACGGTGAGGGTTAGGGTTAGGATTCTGGTTAGGGTTAGGGTGAGGGTTAGGGTTAGGTTTAGGGTTAGGGTGAGGGTAAGGTTGAGGGTGAGGGTTAGGGTTATGGTTAGGTTTAGCGTTAGGGTTAGGTATCAGGTAAGGTTTAGGTTTAGGATGAGGGTTAGGTTTAGGTTTAGGGTGAGGGTTAGGGTTAGGGTTAGGTTTAGGGTGAGGGTTAGTGTTAGGGTTAGGGTGAGGGTGAGGGTTAGGTTGAGGGGTAGGGTTAGGGATAGGGTAAAGATTAGGGTTAGGGTGAGGGTGATGGTTTGGTTTAGGTTTAGGATGAGGGTTAGGGTGAGGTTTTGGATTAGGGTTAGGGTTAGGGTTAGGGTGAGGGTGAGGTTTAGGGTTAGCGTTAGGTTTAGGGGCAGGGTTAGGGTGAGGTTTGGGGTTAGGATTACGGTGATCTTGGTGGTTAGGGTTAGGTTTTGGTTTAGGATTAACCTTAGGATTAGGGTGAAGGTTAGTGTTAGGGTTAGGGTGAGGTTTAGGGTGAGGTTTGGGATTAGGGTTAGGGTTAGGCTTAGGGTGAGGGTGAGGTTTAGGGTTAGAGTTAGGTTTAGTGGCAGGTTTAGGGTGAGTTTTAGGGTTAGGGTTAGTGTTACGGTTAGGGTGAGGGTTAGGGTTAGGGTTGTTGTTTGGTTTAGGGTTATTGTTAATTTTATTGTTAGAGTTAAGTTTGCGGTGAAGGTGAGGCTGAGGGTGAGGTTTATGGTTAGTGTTAGGTTTAGGGTTAGTGTTATTGTTAGGGTTAGAGTTAGAGTTAAGGGTAGGTTGAGGGTGAGGGTGAGGGTAAGGGTTTGAGTGAGGTTTAGAGTGAGGTTTAGGGTTAGGGTTAGGGTTAGGGTTAGCGTGAGGGTGAGGTTTAGGGATAGAGTTAGGATTAGGGGGAGGGTTAGGGGTAGGTTTAAGTTTAGGGTTAGTGTGAGGATCAGGGTTCGCTTCATGTTTAGGGATAGGTTTAGGTTTAGGATTAGGGTTCAGGTGAGGGTGAGTGTGAGGGTTAGGGTGAGCGTTAGGCTTAGGCTGAGGGTTAGGCTTAGGGTGAGGGTGGGGGTGAGGATTAGGGTTAGGGGGATGGTAAGGATTAGGGTTAGTGTTATTGTTAGGGTTAGAGTTACTCTGAGGGTGAGGGTTGGGGTGAGGGTTAGTGTTAGGGTTAGTGTGAGGTTTATGTTTAGGGTTATTGTTAGGGTTATTGTGAGGGTGAGGTTTAGGGTTAGATATAGGGTTAGGGGAAGGCTTAGGGTGAGGGTGAGTGTTAGAGTTAGTGTTAGGGTTATGGTGAGTTTGAGGGTTAGGTTGAGGTTTAGGGTTAGGGTTAGGGTTAGGGTTAGTATGAGGGTTAGTGTTACGGTTAGGATTAGTGTTAGGGTGAGCGTAAGTTTTAGGGTGCAGGTTTGAGTTAGGGAGAGGTTTATGGTTAGGGTGAGGGTTAGGGTTAGGATTATTGTTAGGGTTATTCTGAGGTTGAGGGTGAGGGTGAGGGTTAGGGTTAGGGTGAGGTTTAGGGTGAGGTTTAGGGTGAGGGTTAGGGTTAGGGTTAGGGTTACAGTAAGCATGAGGGTTAGGGTTAGTTTGAGGTTTAGGGTTAGGGTTAGGTTGGGGGTTAGGCTTAGGATGAGGGTTAGGATGAGGATTAGGGTTAGGATAAGAGTTAGGGTGAGGGCTAGGGTGATGGTGACGTTTAGGTTTACTGTTAGGGTGAGTTTTAGGGTTAGGGTGAGGGTTAGGATGAGAGTTAGGGTTACCATGACATGCAGGTTAGTGTTAGGTTGAGGGTGAGGGTTAGAATTAGGGTTAGGGTGAGGGTGAGTTTTGAGATTAGGGTTAGTGTTAAGTTTAGTGTTAGGATTAGTGTAATTGTTAGGGTTAGGGTTAGACTTACAGTGAGGGTGAGGGTGAGGGTGAGGGTTAGGGTGAGGGTTAGGGTGAGGTTTATGGTTAGGGTTATGATTAGGGTTAGGGTGAGGGTTAGGGTTATGTTTAGGGTTAGGTTTAGTGTTATTGTTAGGGTTAGGGTTAGAGTTACGATTAGGTTGAGGGTGAGGGTGAGGGTTTGGTTTAGGCTGAGTTTTACGGTGAGCTTTAGTGTTAGGGTTAGGGTTAGGGTTAGGGTGAGGGTGAGGTTTAGGGTTAGAGTTAGGTTTAGGGGGAGGGTTAGGGTGAGGATTAGGGTTAGGGTTAGTGTTCGGGTTAGGGTGAGGGTAAGGGTTGGGTTCTGTTTTAGAGATAGGGTTAGGTTTACGATTAGGTTTAGGGTGTAGGTGAGTGTGAGGGTTATGGTGAGGGTTAGCCTTAGACTTAGGTTTAGGCTGAGGCTGAGGTTGAGGGTAAGGCTTAGGGTTGCGTGAGGTTTAGGGTAAGGGTTAGAGGGAGGGTTAGGATGAGGGTTAGGCGTAGGATTAGGGTTAGGGTGAGGGAAAGGGTTAGGGTTGTGGTGAGCGTGAGGTTTAGGGTTAGGTTGAGGGTTAGGGTTAATGTTAGGGTAATCATTAAGGTTAGGGTTAGGTTTAGGGTTAGGGTGAGTGTGAGGTTTAGGGGTAGAATTAGGGTTAGGGTCAGTGTTAGTGTTAGGGTGAGGTTTAGGGTGGGGTGATGGTAAGGGTAAAGGTGAGGGTTAGGCTGAGGGTGAGGGTTATGATAAGGGTGAGGGTTAGTGTTAGGGTGAGGGTTAGTTTTAGGCTGAGTGTGAGGGTTAGATTGAGGATAAGTGTTAGGGTTAGTGTGAGGTTTAGAGTGAGGATGAGGGTTAGGGTTAAGGTGAGGTTTAAGGTGAGGGTGAGGTTTAGGGTTAGTGTGAGGGTTAGTGTTAGGGTTAGGGTTAGTGTTAGGGTGAGGGTAAGTGTTAGGGTGTGGGTTATGGTTAGGAGGAGGGTTATGGTTAGGGTGAGGGTTAGGGTTAGGATTAGGGTTATTGTTAGCATTTCGGTTAGTGTTACAGTTACAGTGTGGGTGAGGGTGAGGTTTAGGATTAGGTTTCGGGTTAGTATTAGGGTGAGGGTAACTTTTAGGATGAGGTTTAGGGTTAGTGTGAGGGTTATGGTTAGGGTGAGGTTTAGGTTTAGGGTTATGGTTACGTTGAGCGTAAGGGTTAGGGTTAGGTTGAAGGTTGGGTTTCGGGTTAGGGTGAGGTTAAGGTTAGTGTGAGGGTTAGAGTTGGGGTTAGGGTTAGTGTTACGGTGAGGGTAAGTGTTAGGGTCAAGGTTTGGGTTAGGGTGAGGGTTATGGTTAGGTTGAGGGTTAGGATTAGGGTTAGGGTTATTGTTAGTGTTACGTTCAGTGTTAAGGTTACAGTGAGGGTGAGGGTGAGGGTTAGGGTTAGGGTTAGGGTGAGGTTTAGGGTTTGCATTAGGGTTAGAGTTAGGTTTTGGGTGATGGTGAGGTTTAGGGTTAAAGTTAGGGTTAGGGTGAGGGTTAGGGTTAGGGTTAGGGTTAGGGTTAGGTTTAGGATTAGGGTTAGGGTTAAGTTGAGTGTGTGTGTTAGCGTTAGGTTTAGGCTTAGGCTTAGGTTTAGGATGAGGGTGAGGTTGAGGGTGAGGGTAGGGTTAGGGTGAGTTTTAGGGTAAGCGTTAGTTGGAGGGTTAGGATTAGTGTTAAGGTTAGGATTAGGGTTAGGGTTAGGGTGAGGGCTAGGGTGAGGTTTAGGGTTTGGTTTAGGGTGAGGTTTAGTGTTAGGGTTAGGATGAGAGTTAGGGTTCGGTTTAAGTTTATGGTTAGGTTGACGGTTAATGTAAGGGTTATGTTGAGGGTAAGGGTTAGGGTTAGGTTGAGGGTTAGGGTTAGGATTAGGGTTAGGGTGAGGGTGAGGGTGAGGGTTAAGGTGAGGGTTAGGGTGATTATTAGGATGAGGGTTAGGGTTAGGATTAGGGTTAGGGTGAGGGCCAGGGTGAGGTAGAGTTTTCGTGTTAGGGTTAAGGTGAGATTTAGGGTTAGGTTTAGGGTTAGTGTTAGGGTGACTGTGAGATTTGAGGTTAGAGTTAGGGTTAGGGTGAGGTTGAGGGTGAGGATTAGAGTTAGGGTTAGGTTGAGGGTTAGGTTTGGTGTGAGTGTTAGGGTTTCGGTTAGGGTGAGGGTGAGGGTTAGGGTTAGCATTACGGTTAGGGTTAGGTTTAGGTTGAGTGTTATGGTTAGGGTGAGGTTGAAGGTTAGGGTTAGCATTAGGGTAAGGGTTAGGTTTAGGGTGGAGGTTATGGTTAGAGTGAGGGTGAGGGTCAGGGTTAGGGTTAGGATTAGGTGTAGGTTTAGGGTGAGGCTGAGGGTGAGGGTGAGCATTAGGGTGAGCGTGAAGGTGAGGGTTAAGATTACCGTTATGTTTAGGGTGAGGTCTAGGGTGAGGGTGAGGGCTAGGGTGAGGGTTAGTGTGAAGGTGAGGTTTTCGGCTTGGAAAGGGTTAGGGTTAGGTTTAGGGTGAGGATTAGGTTGAGGGTGAGGTTTAAGGTGAGGGTTAGGGTTAGGGTTAGGGTGAGGGTTAGGGTTAGGGTGATGTTTAGGGTGAGGGTGAGGGTGAGAATGAGGGTTCGGGTAAGGGTGTGGGTTAGGGTGTTGGTGAAGGTTAGGGTGAGAGTGAGGATTCGGGTGAGGGTGAGAGTTAGGGTGTTGGTGAGGTTTCGGATTAGGGTGAGTTTTAGGGTTAGGGTGAGGTTTAGGGTGAGGGAGAGGGTTAGGGTTAGGGTTAGGATTAGGGTTAGGGTTAGGGTGAGGGTTATGGTTAGGGTTATGTTGAGGATTAGGGTGAGAGTGAGGGTTAGGGTTTGATTAAGTGTTAGGTTGAGGGTTAGGTTAAGGGTTAGGGTTAGGGTTAGGGTGAGTGTGAGGGTTAAAGTTAGGGTTAGGGTGAGGGTTATGGTTGGGGTGAGAGTTAGGGTTAGGGTTAGGGTGAAGGTGAGGATGAGGGTGAGGGTGAGTGTGAGTGTTAGGGTATGGGTTACGGTTAGGTTTAGGGTGAGGGTTAAGGTGACGGTGAGTGTTAATTTGAGGGTGAGTGTTAGGGTTAGTGTGAGTGATAGGGTAAGGTTTAGGGTCAGATTTAGTGTTAAGATTAAGGTTATGGTTAGCCTTAGGGTTATGGTGAGCCTATCAGTTAGGGTGAGGTTTAGGGTGAGGGTGAGGGTTAGGGTTAGCGTTAGGGTTAAGTTGAGATTAGGGTGAGGGTTAGAGTTAGGGTGAGGATTAGGGTTAAGATAAGGGTGATGTTTATGATTAGGGTGTGTGTTAGGGATAGGTTTATGGATAGGGTGAGAGTTAGGTTTATGGTTAGGGTTCAAGTTAGGGTGAGTGTGAGTGTGAGTGTTAGGGTTAGGTTTAGGGTTAGTGTTAGTGTTTGGCTGAGGGTGTGGGTGAGGGTGAGGGTGAGGGTTAGGCTTAGGGTAATGTTTAGGGTAAGGGATAGGTTGAAGGTTAAGGTTAGGGTTAGGATGAGGGTTAGGGTGAGGATTATGGTTAGGGTTAGGGTGAGGGTTAGGTTTAGTTTGATTTTTAGGGTTAGTGTCAGGTTAAGCGTTAGGGTGAGGGTTAGGGTGAGAGTGAGGGATAGGTTTAGTGTTAGGGTTAGGGTGAGCGTTTGGGTGAGGGTTAGGATTAGGTTTCGGGTGAGGGTCAGGGTTAGGGTTGACTTTAGGGTTAGGGTTAGGAGGAGGTTTAGTGTTAGTTTTAGGGAGAGGATTAGAGTTAGTGTGAGGTTTAGGGTTACGTTTAGGGTTAGTGTGAGGATAAGGGTTAGGGTGAGGTTTAGGGTCCGGGTGAGGGATAGGGTTAGTGTAAGGGTTAGGGTGACTGTTTGGTGAAAGTTAGGTTTAGGTTTTGGGTTAGGGTGAGGAGTAGGCTGAGGGTAAGTGTTAGGGTGAGGTTTTGGGTGAGGTTGAGTATTAGGCTTAGAATTAGTCTTAGGGTGAGGGTTAGGTTTAGGTATAGCATTAGGGTTAGGGTTAGGTTGAGGGTGAGGTTTAGGACTAGGGTAAAGTTGAGGGTGAGGTTTAGGGTTAGCATTAGGTTTAAGGTTAGCGTTAGAGTGAGGGTGGGGGTGAGGATTAGGGTTAGGATTAGGTTTAGGGTTAGGGTGAGGCTGAGGTTGAGGATGAGGTTGAGTTTGAGGGTTAGGGTTAGGGTTTGGCTTAGGGTGAGGGCTAGGGTGAGGGCGAGGGTTAGGGTGAGGGTTAGGGTGAGGGTGCGGTTTTCGGTTAGGAAAGGGTTAGGTTTAAGTTTATGGTGAGGATTAGGCTGAGGGTGAGGTAGAAGGTGAGGGTTAGAGTTAAGGTGAGGTTTAGGGTTAGGGTTAGGCTGAGGGTTAGCATTAGGGTGATGTTTAGGATGAGGGTGAGGGTGAGGGTGATGGTGAGTTTTAGGGTATAGTTGAGGGTTAGTTTTAGGGTGAGGGTTAGGGTGACGGTGAGGGTCAGGGTGAGGGTGTGGAAAAGGGTTAGGGTTAGGTTCAGGGTGAGGGTTAGGGTTAGGGTTAGGGTTAGGGTGAGGGTTCGGGTTAGTGTGAGGTTAGGTTTCGGGTTAGTGTGAGGAAAAGGTTTAGGGTGAGGTTTAGGATGAAAGTAAGAGTTAAGGTTAGGTTTAGTGTTAGGGTTAGGGTGAGGTTTACGGTTAGAATTAGGGTTAGGGTTAAGTTGACGGTGAGGGTTAGAGTTAGGGTTAGGTTGAGGGTTAGGTTTGGGGTGAGTGTTAGGGTTTCGGTTAGGGTGAGGGTGAGGTAGAGGTTTTGGTTTCGGGTGAGGGTTAGTGTGTGGGTGATGGTTAGTGTTCGAGTGAAGTTTAAGGTGACGGTGAGTGTTAGGGTGAGGGTGATGGTTAGAGTTAGTGTGAGTATTAGGTTTAGAGTTAGGGTTAAGGTTATTGTGAGGCTAAGGTTTAGGGTGCGGTTTAGGGTGAGAGTGAGGGATAGGGTTATCATTAGGGTTATGGTGAGGGATAGGGTTAGGGTTAGGGTGAGATTGAGGGTTAGGTTTAGGTTTAGGATGAGGTTTAGGATTAGGGTGAGAATTAGGGATAGGGTTAGGGTTAGGGTTAGGGTTTGAGTTAGGGTTAGTATGAGGGTGAGAGTTAGGGTTAGGATTAGGGTTACGGTTAGTGTTAGGCAGAGGGTGAGGGTGAGGGTGAGGGTTAGGGTTAGGGTGACCTTTAGGGTTAAGGTTAGGGTGAAAGGTAGGGTTAGTGTTAGGGAGATTGTTAGGGTTAGGGTGAGGGTTTGGTTTAGTTTGAGGGTTAGGGTGAAGGTGAGTTTGAGGGTTAGGGTGAGCGTGATGGTGACGGTGAGGGTTAGGGTTAGGATTCTGGTTAGGGTTAGCGTGAGGGTTAGGGTTAGGTTTAGGGTTAGGGTGAGGGTAAGGTTGAGGGTGAGGGTTAGGGTTATGGTTAGGTTTAGCGTTAGGGTTAGGTATCAGGTAAGGTTTAGGGTTAGGATGAGGATTAGGTTTAGGTTTAGGGTGAGGGTTAGGGTTAGGGTTAGGTTTAGGGTGAGGGTTAGTGTTAGGGTTAGGGTGAGGGTGAGGGTTAGGTTGAGGGGTAGGGTTAGGGATAGGGTAAAGGTTAGGGTTAGGATGAGGTTGAGGGTGAGGTTTAGGTTTAGGGTTAGGGTTAGAGTGAGGGTTAGTGTGAGGTTTAGGTTTAGGGTAAGGTTAAGGGTTAGGTTCAGGCTGAGCCTTAGTTTTAGGTTTAGGTTTAGGGATAGGGTGATGTTGAGGGTTAGGGTTCGGGTTAGTGTGAGTATAAGGGTTAGGGTGAGGATTAGGGTGAGGATGAATGTTAGGGTTAGCATAAGGTTTAGTGCGAGGGTTAGGGTTAGGGTTAGGGTTAGGGTAGGGTAAGGGTTAGGGGTATGGTTAAGTTTAGGTTTAGGGTTAGGTTTCAGGTAAGGTTTATGGTTAGGATGAGGGTTAGGTTTAGGTTTAGGGTGAGGATTAGGCTTGGGGTTAGGATTAGGGTGAGGGTTAGTGTTAGGGTTAGGGTGAGGGTGAGGGTTAGGTTGAGGGGCAGGGTTAGGGATAGGGTAAAGGTTAGGTTTAGGGTGAGGGTGAGGGTGAGGTTTAAGTTTAGGGTGAGGGTTAGGGTGTGGGTTAGTGTGAGGTTTAGTTTTAGGGTAAGAGTAAGGGTTAGGTCCAGGGTGAGCGTTAGTTTTAGGTTTAGGTTTAGGGTTAGGGTGATGCTGAGGCTTAGGGTTAGGGTTAGTGTGAGGATAAGGGTTAGGGTTAGGATTAGGGTGAGGATGAGAGTTAGGGTTAGCATAAGGTTTAGGGCGAGGTTTAGGGTTAGGGTTAGGGTTAGGGTTAGGGTAGGGTAAGGGTTAGGGTTAGCATGAGGGTTAAGGTTAGGGTGATGTTTAGGGTGACGGTGAGGGTTAGGGTGAGGGTTAGGTTGAGCGTGAGTGTGAGGGTGAGGGAGAGCGTGAGTGGGAGGGTGACCATGAGGATTAGGGTTAGGGTTAGATTTAGGGTGAGGATAAGAGTTAGGGTACTATTAGGGTTAGGCTGAGGGTGAGGGTGAGGGTCAGGGTTAGGGTTTCGGTTAGGTAAGGGTTAGGGTTATGTTTAGGGTGAGGATTATTGTGAGGGTGAGGATTACGGTTAGGTTGAGGGTTAGGCTTAGTGTGAGGGTTACGGTTAGGGTTAGGGTTAATGTGAGGATAAGGGTTAGGATGAGGGTTAGGTTGAGAGTGAGGGTTAGGGTTAGCGTTAGGGTTAGGGTGAAGGTTAGTGTGGGCGTTAGGGTGTGGGTTAGGGTTCGGGTTAGGGTTGGGTGAGGGTTAGGGTGAGCGTAAGTTTTAGGGTGAGGGTTAGGTTGAGAGTGAGTGATAGGGTTATGGTGAGGGTAAGGGTTAGGGTTAGGGTGAGTGTGAGGGTGATGTTAAGGGTAAGGGTTAGGGTCCAGATTAGGGTGAGGGTGAGGGTTAGGGTTAGCATTAGGGTTAGGGTTAGGTTTAGGTTGAGATTTAGGGTTAGGGTTAGGATTAGGTTTACGGCGAGGGTAAGGGTTAGGATGATAGTTAGGGTGAGAGTGAGGGTTAAGTTTAGGTTTAGGGTTAGGGTGAGTTTGAGGGTGAGGGTTAGGGTTAGGGTTAGGGTGAGTGTTAGGGTGAGGCTTAGGGTGAAGGTTAGGATTAGGGTTAGGCTTTGGGTTAGGGTGAGGGTTAGGGTGAGGGGAGGGGTTAGGGTGAGTGTTAGGGAGAGGGGAGGGATAGGGTTATGGTGAGGATAAGTGTTAGGCTGAGGCTTAGGTTGAGAGTGAGCATTTGTGTTAGCATCAGGTTAGGGTTGATGGTGAGGGTTAGAGTTAGGCTGAAGGGTAGTTTAAGGGTTAGGGTTAGGGTTAGGTTTCGGGGGATGTTAAGGGTGAGGGTGAGGGTGAGGTTTAGGGTTACACTTAGGTTGAGGGTGAGGATTAGGTTTAGGGTAAGGGTGAGTGTGAGTGTGAGGGTTAGGTTTAGGATTAGGGTTAGGGTTAGGCTGAGGTTGAGGGTATGAGTGAGGGTGAGGGCTAGGTTTAGGAGTAGAGGTAGGGTTAGGTTTAGGTTTAGAGTTAGTATTAGGGTTAGGGATAGGATTAGGCTGAAGGTGAGGGTGAGGGTGAGGGTGAAGATGAGGTTTAGGGTTAGATTTAGGATTACAGTTAGGGTTTTGTTGAGCCCTAGGATGAGAGTGAGGGTTAGGGTTAGCGTTAGGGTTAGGGTGAGGCTTAGGGTGAGGGTTGAGTGTTAGGGTTAGGCTTAGGTTGAGGGTGACAGTTAGGATTAGGGATAGGGATAGCGTTAGGCTGAGGTTGAGGATGAGGGTGAGCTTTAGTGTTAGGATTACGGTTAGGGTGAGGGCTCGGGTGAGGGTGAGGGTTAGGGTGAAGGTGAGTGTGAGGGTGAGGGTCTTGATTAGGTAATGTTAGGGTTAGGGTGAGGATTAGCTGAGTGTTAGGGTGAGGGTGTGGGTTCGGGTGATGGTGAGGGTTCGGGTTAGCATTAGTGTTATGTTAGGTTTAGGTTGAGTGTTAGGGTTAGGGTTAGGGTGAGGGTATGCGTTAGGGTGAGGGTTACGGTGAGGGTGAGGGATAAGGTTAGTGTTAGGGTTAGGGTGAGCATTTGGATGAGGGTTAGGTTTAGGGTTAGGGTGAGGGATAGGGTTAGGGTTGAGTTAAGGGTTAGCGTTAGTGTGAGGTGTAGGGTTAGGGTTAGGGTTAGTGTGAGTATAAGGGATATGGTGAGGGTTAGGGTGAGGGTGAAGAATAGGGTTAGTGTAAGGGTTAGGGTGAGGGTTTGGATGAGGATTAGGTTCAGCTTTAGGGTTAAGGTGAGGGTTAGGATGAGGGTAAGTGTTAGGGTGATGTTTAGGTTGTGGTTGAGTATTAGGGTTAGCATTAGTCTTAGTGTGAGGGTTAGGGTTAGGTATGACATTAGGCTTAGGGTTAGGGTTAGGGTGAGGGTTAGGATTAGGGTTAAGGTGATGGTCAGGTTTAGGGTTAGCATTAGGTTTATGGTTATGGTTACCGTGAGGGTTTGGGTGAGGGTTAGGTTTAGGATTAGGTTTTGGGTGAGGCTGAGGTTGAGGATGAGGTTGAGGTTGAGGGTTAGGGTTAGGGTTAGGCTTAAGGTGAGGGCTAGGGTGAGGGCAAAGGTTAGGATGACGGTTAGGGTGAGGGTGCGGTTTTCGGTTAGGAAAGGGTTAGGGTTAGGTTTAGGGTGAGGATTAGGCTGAGGCTGAGGTTGAAGGTGAGGGTTAGGGTTAAGGTGAGGGTTAGGGTTAGGTTTAGGCTGAGGGTTAGGGTTAGGGTGATTTTTAGGGTGAGGGTGAGGGTGAGGGTTAGGGTGTAGGTGAGGGTTAGGGTTAGGGTGACAGTGAGGGTTAGGTTGAGGGTTAGGGCTAGAGTGAGGTTTAGGATTAGGGTTAGGGTGAGGAAAAGGGTTAGGGTGAGAATTAGGTTGAGACTAAGATTTAGGGTTATGTTTAGCATTAAGGGTAGTGTGAGGTATAGGGTTAGAGTTCAGGTGTTGGTTAGGTTGAGGGTGAGTGTTAGTGTTATGGTTAGGATGAGGGTGAGGGTGAGGGTTTGGTTTCGCGTGAGGGTTAGGGTGTGGGTTAGGGTTAACGTTGTGGTGAGGGTAAGGGTTAGGGTGAGATTTAGGGTGAGGGTTAGGGTTAGGTTGAGAGTTAGGGTGACGTTGAGGGTTAGGGTGACAGTGATGGTTAGGTTCAGGGTTAGGCTTAAGGTGAGGGTTAAAGTGAGGGTTAGGATTAGGGTTAGGTTTAGGGTTAGTGTGAGAATTAGGGTTAGTTTTAAGTTTATAGTGAGGGTAAGGGTTAAGGTGAGGTTTAGGCTGATGGTTAGGTTTAGGGTAAGGGTGAGGGAGAGGGTGAGGGTAAAGAATAGAGTGAGGGTTAGGGTGAGGTTGATGGTTAGGGTTAGCATTAGGTTTAGGGTTTGGGTTAGGGTGAGGGGTAGGGTTAGGTTTAGGGTGAGGATGATGTTTAGGGTTAGCATTAGGTTTAGGGTTAGCTTGAGGGTGAGGGTTAGGGTTAGGTTTAGGGTGAGTTTTAGGTTCAGGATTAGGGTCAGGGGTAGAGTGAGGGTTAAGGTTAAGTTGTGGGTTCCAATTAGGGTGAGAGTGAGGCTAAGGATTCTGGTGAGGTTTAGGGTGTGTGTGAGGGTTAGGGTTTGAATTAGAGTTAGGGTTAGGGTGAAGGTGAGGGTGAGGGTTAGGGTTAGGGATAGGGTTAGAGTGAGGGTCAGGGTTAGGGTGAGGGTCAGGTTTAGGGTTAGGATTAGTGTAAGGTTGAGGGCTAGGTGAGGGTGAAGGTTAGGGTTTGGTTTAGGGTGAGGGTAAGTGTTAGGGTGACGGTTAGGGTTAGGGTTGGGATGAGGTTGAGGGTTAGGTTTAGTGTGAGGTTGTGGGGTAGGGTTAGGGTAAAGTTAAGGGTTAGAGTGAGGGTTAGGGTGAGAGTTAGTGTTAGGGTTCGTGTGAGGGTGAGGGTGAGGGTTAGGGTGATATTTAGGCTGACAGTGAGGGTTAGGGTGAGGGTTAGTTTTAGGTTTAGTGTTAGCGTTACAGTGAGGGTTAGGGTCATGGTTAGGATTAAGGTGAGGGTTAAAGTGAGGGTGAGGTTTAGGGTTAGGTTTAAGGTGTGGGTTATGGTTAGGGTTAGGATTAGGGTGAGGTTTAGGGTGAGGGGTTGGGTCAGGGTTAGTGTGAGGTTTAGGGTTAGTGTGCGGTTTGGGGTTTGGTTTAGGGTAAGTGTGAGGATAAGGGTTAGAGTGAGGGATAGGGTTATTGTTAGGGTTAGGGTGAGGGTAAGTCATAGGATTGGGGTTAGGGTAAGGGTGCTTGTGAGGGTGATGGTTAGTGTTAGGTTTATGGTGAAGGTGAGGTTTTGGTTTAGGATTAGGGTTAGGGTTAGTTTTAGGGTGAGGGTGAGGGTTAGGTTTAGGATTAGGGTTAGGGTTATAATAAGGTGAGGGTGAGGGTGAGGGTGAGGGTTAGGGAGAGGATTAGGTTTCGGTTTAGGGTTAGGGTGAGAGTGGGAGTTAGGTTGAGGTGAGGGTTCAGGTTTGGGTGAGGGTGAGGGTTTGGGTTAGAGTTAGGATGAGTGTTAGGGTTAATGTGAGGGGTAGGGTTAGGGTTAGGGTGAGGGTGAGGTTTAGGTTTAGTGTGAGGGTTAGGGGTAGTGTTAGGGATAGGGTAAGGTTAAGGGTTAGGGTGAGGTTTAGCGTGACGGAGAAGCTTATGTTTAGGGTTAAGGTGAGGGTTAGGATGAGGGTGAGGTTTAGGGAGAGGTTGAAAGTTAGGGTGAGGGTGAGGTTTAGGGTTACGGTTAGTTTTAGGGTGTGGGTTAGGTTTAGTGTTAGGGTTAGGCTAATGGTTAGGTTTGGGGTTAGGGTAAGGGTGAGGGTGACGGTGAGTGTTAGGATTAGGTTTAGGGTGAGTGTGAGGGTTAGGTTTAGGATTAGTGTTAGTATGATGGTGATGGTGAAGTTTACAGTTAGTGTTAGCTTTGGGGCGAGGGTGAGGGTGAGGGGGGTTTAGGGTGTGGGTGACGGTTAGGTTTAGAGTGAGGTTTAGGGTGATGGTGAGGGTTAGGTGAGGGTGGGATGTAGGCTTAATGTTAGAGTTAGGCTGAGGGTTATGATCAGGGTCAGGATTAAGGTGAGGGTTAAGGTGAAGGTTAGGTTTAGGGTTAGGTTTAGGGTTAGTGTGAGGATTAGGTTTAGGGTGAGGGTAAGCTTTAGGGTGAGGGTTAGACTGAGGGTGAGGGATAGGTTTAGTGTTAGTGTTAGGGTGAGCATTTGGGTGAGTGTTAGGTTCAGGGTTAGGGTTAGGGTGAGTGTTAAGGTGAGGGCAAGTGTTAGGGTTATGTTTATGTGGACGGTGAGGGATAGGGTTATGGTGAGGTGAGGGTGAGGGTGAGGGTGAGGGTTAGGGTTAGGGTTAGGTTGAGGGGAAGGTATAGGTTGAGGGTAAGTACTAGGGTTAGGCTGAGGGTGAGGGTGAGGTTGAGGTTTAGGGTTAGGGTTAGGGTTAGGTTTAGTGTGAGGGTTAGTGTTAGTGTTAGGGTTAGGGTTAGTGTGAGGGTAAGTGTTAGGGTGAGGGTTTGGGTTAGGGTGAGTGTTATGGTTAGGGTGAGAGTTAGGGGGAGGGTTAGGATAATGTTAGGGTTAGGGTTAGGGTGAGGGATAGGGTTAGGGTTAGGGTTAGGATGAGGGTTAGGCTGTGGGGTAAGCTTAGGGTTAGGGTGAGGCTTAGGTTTAGTGTGAGTTTTAGGGTTAAGTTTAGGTTCATGATTAGGTTTATGGTGAGGAGAAGGGTTAGGGTGAGGGTTAAGATGAGGGTGAGGATTAGGGTTTGGGATAGGGTTAGGGTAATTTTAGGGTGAGGGCTAGAGTGGGTGTGAGGGTTAGGGTTAGGGTTAGGTATAGGGTGAGGATTAGGTTTAGGGTTAGGGTTAGGGTTCGGGTGAGTCTTAGGCTGAGGGGTAGGGTTATGGATAGGGTGAGGGTTAGGTTTAGTGTGAGGGTTAGGGTTTGGGGTAGGGTTAGAGTTAGGGTGAGGTTTAGGCTGATGGCTAGGTTTACAGTTAGGGTGAGGGTTAAGTTTAGTGGGAGTGTTAGGGTTAGGTTTAGGGTTAGGGTTAGGGTTCGGTTTCGGGTTCGGGTGAGGGTTCGGATTAAAGTGTGGATGAGCATTAGGGTTAGTGTGAGGACTAGGTTTAGGGTTAGGGTTACTCTTAGGGTTAGGGTTAGAGTGAGGGTAAGGGTTACGGTTAGGGTGATTGCGAGGGTAAGGTTTAGGGTTAGTGTTAGGGTTAGGGTGAGAGTTCGGGTTAGTGTGAGGGTTAGAGTTAGGGTGAGGGTTAGGGTGAGTTTTAAGATTAGAGTTAGGGTTAGGATTAAGGTTAGGTTGAGGTTGAGTTTTAGTGTTAGTGTTAGGGTTAGGGTTATTTTTAGGGTTAGGGTGCGGGTGAGGGTGAGGGTGAGGGTGAGGTTTAGGGCTAGGGTAGGGTTAGGTTTAGCCAGAGGGTGAGGGTGAGGTTGATGGTTAGTGTTAGGGTTAGGGTGAGGATGAGGGCTACGGTGACGGTGATGTTTAGGGTGTGGGTGAGGGTTAGGTTTAGGGGGAGGGTTAAGGTGATGGTGAGGATTAGGTGAGGGTGAGATTTAGGTTTAGTGTTAGAGTTAGGCTGAGGGTAAGATCAGGGTCAAGATTAAGGTGAGGGTTAAGGTGAGGATTAGTGTGAAGTTGAGGGTGAGGGTTTCCTTTATGTCAGGGTTAGGGGTAGGGTAGGGATTAGGGTGAGGGTGAGGGTGACGGTGTAGTATACATCAGGGTTAGGGTTAAGCTGAGGTTAGGGTTAGGGTGAGGTTTAGGGTTAGTGTTAGGATTAGGGTTAGGGTGAGCGTGATGTTTAGGGTGAGGGTGAGGGTTAAGGGGAGGGTTAGATTGAGGGTCAGGGTTAGGGTTAGTGTTAGGGTTATGGTGAGGGTGATGTTTAGGGTGAGGGTGAGGGTTAAGGGGAGGGTTAGATTGTGGGTCAGGGTTAGTGTTAGTGTTAGGGTTAGCGTTAGGATGAGGGTTAGGTTGACGTTTAGGGTTAGGGTTATTGTTAGAGTTACGGTGAGGGTTAGGCTTAGGGTTAGGGTTAGAGTTAGGGTGAGGGTTAGGGTTAGGGTTAGGATTATGGTAAGGGTTAGGGTTAGCGTGACAGTTAAGTTTAGGGTGATGTTAAGGGTGACTTTGAGGGTTAGGTTTAGGGTGAGGTAGAGCGTGAGGATTAGGGTGCGGGTGAGGGTGAGTGAGAGGGTGACGGTGAGGATTAGGGTTAGGGTTAGGTTTAGGTTGAGGGTAAGAGTTAGGGTTTGGATTAGTGTTAGTGTAAGGATTAAGCTGAGGGTGAGGTTAAGGGTGAGGCTTTCGGTTTGGTAAGGGTTAGGGTTAGGTTGAGGGTGAGGATTAGGGTGAGGGTGAGGGTTAGGGTTAGGTTGAGCGTTACGGTTAGGGATAGGGTTAGGGTGAGGCTTTGGGTGAGAGGTAGGTTTAGGGTTAGTATGAGGGTTAGGGTTAGTGTGACCTTTACGGTAAGGGTTAGGGTTAGTGTGAGGATAAGGTTTAGGGTGAGGGTTAGGTTGAGACTGAGGGTTAGGGTTAGCGTTAGGGTTATGGTGAAGGTTTGGGTGGGGTTTAGGGTGAGGGTTAGTGTTCGGGTTAGGGTTGGGTGAGGGTTAGGGTGAGCGTAAGTGTTAAGGTGCGGGTTAGGTTGAGGGTTAGGGATAGGGTTATGGTGAGGGTAAGGGTTAGGGTTAGGGTGAGAGTAAGGTTGAGGTTTAGGGTGAGGCTGAGGGTGAGGCTAAGGGTGACGCTGAGGGTTAAGTTTAGGGTTAGGTTTATGGTGAGGGCTAGGGTGAGGATTAGGTTGAGGGTGAAGTTTAAGGTGAGGGTGAAGTTTAAGGTGAGGGTTTGGTTTAGGGTGAGGTTTAGGGTT
Source organism: Dipodomys merriami (assembly GCF_024711535.1). Taxonomy (NCBI): domain Eukaryota; kingdom Metazoa; phylum Chordata; class Mammalia; order Rodentia; family Heteromyidae; genus Dipodomys; species Dipodomys merriami. Next base: position 3,557,947 of record NW_027206579.1, read on the forward strand.
TGGGTGATGTTTAGGGTGAGGGTGAAGGAGAGAGTGAGGGTTCGGGTGAGGGTTAGGGTTAGGGTGAATGTTAGGGTTAGGGTTAGGGTGAGGTTAAGTGTTAGGATGACAGTTACAGTGAGGGTGAGGGTTAGGCTTAGGTTTAGTGTTAGGGTGAGGGTTAGGGTTAGGGCTAGGGTGAGGGTTAGGGTGAGGGTTAGGTGGAAGTTTACGGTTAGGGTTAGGGTTTGGGTTAGGTTGAGGGATAGGGTGAGAGGAAGGGGTAGGGTGAGGGTTAGGGAGAGGGTGAGGCTTAGGTTGAGAGTGAACATTTGTGTTAGCATCAGTGTTGGGTTTAGGGTGAGTCTTAGGGTTAGGCTGAGGGGTAGTTTTAGGGTTAGTGTGAGGGTTAGGGTTAGGGTTAGGGTTAGGGTGAGGTTAAGGGTTAGGGTGAGGTTGAGGGTTGGTTAGGGTTAGCCTTAGTGTGAGGATGAGGGTTAGGGTTAGGTTTAGGGTGAGTGTGAGTGTGAGGGTTAGGTTTAGGATTAGGGTTAGGCTTAGGTTTAGGCTGAGGTTGAGGGTATGAGTGAGGCTCACGCTAGCCCTCACGGCTAGGGTTAGGGTGAGGGGCAGATTTAGGGTTAGAGTTAGGGTGAGGCTTAGATTTAGTGTGAGGGTTATGGTTTGGATAAGGGTTAGGGTGATGGTAAGTGTTAGGGTGAGGGTTAGGCTGAGAGTGAGGGTTAAGGTTAGCCTAAGTGTTACGTTGTGGGTTAGGGTAAGGGTTAGGGTTAGGGTTAGGGTGAGGGTGAGGGTTATGTTTAGGGTTAGGATGAGTGTTAGGGTTAGGGTGATGTTTAAGGTGAAATTGAAAATTAGGGAGAGTGAGAGGGTACGGGTGAGGGTGACGGTTAGGTTGTGGGTGAGATTGAGGGTTAGGGTTTGGGTGAGGGTGAGGGTTAGGGTGATGTTTAGGTTGAGGGTGAGGTTTAGCGTGAGAGTTAGGCTTCAGGGTATGGGAAGGGATAGGGTGTAGGTTAGGGTTAGGGTGAGGGTGAGGCTTAGGGTGACCATGAGGTTTTCGGTCAGGAAAGGTATAGATTTAGGTTTAGGGTGAGGATTACGGTGAGGGTGAGGATTAAGTTTAGGGTTAGGGTTAGGGGGAGGGTTAGGGTTAGGGTTAAGTTGAGGGTTTAGGGTTAGGGTGATGTTTAGGGTGAGGGTGAGGGTGAGAGTGAGGATTCGTTTGAGGGTGTGGCTAAGGGTGTTGGTGAAGATTTGGGTGAGAGTGAGGGTTCGGGTGAGGGTGAGACTTAGGGTGTTGGTGAGGGATAGGGTTAGGGTGAGGGTTAGGGTGAAGGTGAGAGTTACGGTCAGGTTGAGGGTTAGGTTAAGTGTAAGAGTGAGGGTTAGGTTTAGGGTGAGGGGTAGGGTGAGGGGTAGGGTTAGGGTTAGGGAGAGGGTTAGGTTTAGGGTTAGGATTATGGTGAGTGTTATGGTTAGGGTTAGGGTGAGGTTTAGGGTGAGGGTTACGTTTAGGTTTAGGGTGAGGATTAGGTTTAGTGTGAGGGTTAGTGTTAGGGTTAGTGTAAGGATCAGGGTTAGGTTGAGGATTAGGGTGAGAGTGAGGGTTAGGGTTAGATTAAGTTTTAGGGTGAGGGTTAAAGTTAGGGTTAGCGTGAGGGTTAGGGTTGGGGTGAGGGTTAGGGTTAGGATTCGGGTGAGTGTTAAGGTGAGGGTGAGGTTTAGGGTGAGGGTGAGTGTTAGTGTTAGGCTGAGCGATAGGGTGAAGGTTAGGGTTAGGGTGAGTGTGAGGATTAGGTTTAGGGTTACTCTTAGGGCTATTGTGAGGGTTTGGGTTAGGGTGAGGTTGAGGTTTAGGGTGAGGGTGAGGTTTAGGGTTAGCGTCAGGGTTAAGGTGTGAGTTAGGGTGAGAGTTAGGGTTAGGGTGAGGGCGAGGGTTAGGGTTAGGGTTAGGGTGATGTTTAGGGTTAGGGTGTGCGTTAGGGATAGGTTTATGGTTAGGGTGAGGGTTAGGTTTATGTTTAGGGTTCAAGTTAAAGTGAGTGTGAGGTTGAGTGTTGGGGTTAGGATTAGGGCTCGGGTTAGTGTTAGGCTGAGGGTGAGTGTGAGGGTTAGTAAGGTTAGGGTAATGTTTTGGTTTAGCGTTAGTTTGAGGGTTAGGGTTAGGATGAGGTTTAGGGTGAGGATTATGTTTAGGGTTAGGGTGAGGGTTAGGTTTAGTGTGAGGGTTATGGTTAGGTTTAGGGTGAGGGTGTGGGTAAAGGTTAGGGTGAGGGTCAGTGTGAGGGTGAGGTTTAGGGTAAGGGTTAGGGTGAGTGTTTGGGTGAGGTTTAGGTTTAGGTTTAGGGTTAGGGTGAGGGTTAGGATGAGGGTAAGGGTTAGGGTGAGGTTTAGGTTGTGGTTATGTATTAGGGTTAGCATTAGTCTTAGGGTGAGGGTTAGGTTTGGGTATAGCATTAGGGTTAGGGTTAGGGTTAGGGTGAGGGTTAGAATTAGGGTTAAAGTGAGGGTGACGTTTAGGGTTAGCATTAGGTTTACAGTTAGGGTTAGAGTGAGGGTGAGGGTGAGGGTTAGGGTTAGAAATATGTTTAGGTTTAGGGTGAGGCTGAGGTTGAGGATGAGTTTGAGTTTGAGAGTTAGGGTTAGGGTTTGGCTTAGGGTGAGGTCTAGGGTGAGGGCGAGGGTTAGGGTGAGGGTTAGGGTTAGGGTGCGGTTTTCGGTTAGGAAAGGGTTAGGTTTAAGTTTAGTGTGAGGATTAGGCTGAGGGTGAGGTTGAAGGTGAGGGTTAGGGTTAAGGTGAGGTTTAGGGTTAGGGTTAGGCTGAGGGTTAGGGTTAGGTTGATGTTTAGGGTGAGGGTGAGGGAGAGGGTTAGGGTGTAGGTGATGGTTAGGGTGACGGTGAGGGTTAGGGTGATGCTGTGGGTTAGGTTGAGGGTTAGGGTTAGTGTGAGGGTTAGGATTAGTGTTAGTGTGAGGAAAAAAGTTAGGGTGAGGATTAGGATGAGAGTAAGAGTTAGGGTTATGTTTAGCCCTAGGGTTAGGGTGAGGTATAGGGTTAGAGTTCGGGTTAGGGTTAGGTTGAGGCTGAGGGTTAGACATAGGGGTAGGGTGAGGTTTAGGGTTGGGGTGAGTCTTAGGGTTACAGCTAGGGTGAGGTTGAGGGTGACGGTGAGGGTTCGGGTGAGGGTTAGGCTGTCGGTTAGGGTTAAGTTTATGGTTAGGGTAAGGGTTAGGGTGAGGTTTAGGGTCAGGTTTAGGGTTAGGGTGACATTGAGGGTTAGGGTGACAGTGGGGGTTAGGGTGAGGGTGAGGTTTAGGTTTAGTGTTAGTGTTACAGTGAGGGTGAGGGTCAGGTTTATGATTAGGGTGAGGGTTAAAGTGAGGGTTAGGTTTAGGCTTTAGTTTAGTGTTAGTGTGAGGATTAGGGTTAGTGTTAGGTTTATAATGAGGGTAAGGGTTAAGATGAGGGTTAGGCTCATGTGTATGTTTAAGGTAAGGGTTAGGGAGAGGGTGAAGGTAAGGGTTAGGGTGAGGGTTAGGGTGAGGGTGAGGGTTAGGGTTAGCATTAGGGTTAGGTTTGGGGTTAGGATGAGGGGTAGGGTTAATGTTAGGGTGAGGATGAGGGTTAGGGTTAGCATTATGTTTAGGGTTAGGGTGAGGGTGAGAGTTAGGGTTAGGGTTAGGGTGAGTGTGAGGTTGAGGGTTAGGGTTAGGGGTAGAGTGAGGGTTAAGGTTAAGGTGTGGGTTACGTTTAGGGTGAGGGTGAGGCTAAGGATTAGGGTGAGGTTTAGTGTCTGGGTGAGTGTTAGGGTTTGAATAAGAGTTAGGGTTTGGGTTAGGATGAGGGTGAGGGTGAGGGTTAGGGTTAGGGTTAGGTTTATGGTTAGGGTGAGGGTCAAGGTGAGGGTTAGGGTGAGGGTTAGGTTTAGGTTTAGGGTTAGGGTTAGGATTTGTGTTAGGGTGAGGGCTAGGGTGAGGGTGAGGGTTCGGGTTTGTGTTAGGGTGAGGGTAAGTGTTAGGGTGAGGGGTAGTGTGAGGGGTAGGGTTAGGGTGAGGGTGAGGGTTAGGTTTAGCGTGAGTGTGAGGGTCAGGGTTAGGGTGAGGGTTCGTGTTTGGGTTAGGATTAGGGTTGGGGTGAGGGTGAGGTTTATGTTTAGGGTTAGGGTGAGGGTTAGGTTTAGGGTGATGTTTAGGGTGAGGGTGAGGGTTAGGGAGACAGTGATGGTTCGGGTGAGGGTGAGGATTAGGGTGTGGATGAGGGTTATGGTGAGGGTGAGGGTTAGGGTTAGATTTAGGGTGTGGATTAGAGTTAGGGTTAGGATTAGGGTGAAGGGTATGATCAGGGATAGGATGAGTTTTTGGGTTAGTGTGAGGTTTAGGGTTAGGTTTAGGGTAAGTGTGAGGATAACGGTTAGGGTGAGGGATAGGGTTATTGTTAGGGTTAGGGAGAGGATTAAGGTTAGGTTTAGGGTTATGGTGAGATTGAGGGTTAGGTTGAGGTGAGGGTTCGGGTTTGGGTGAGGTTTAGGGTGATGGTGAGGGTTAGGGTTAGGGTAAAGTTGAGGGTGAGGATCAGAGTAATGGTTAGTGTTAGGCTTAGGGTGAGGGTGAGGTTTCGGATTAGGATTAGGGTTAGGGTTAGGCTTAGTGTGAGGGTGAGGGTGAGGATGAGGGTGAGGGTTAGGGTTAGGGTGAGGGTTAGGGTTATGGTTAGGGTTAGGGTGAAGTTTATGGGTATAGTTAGGGTTAGGATGAGCGTTATGCTGAGGGTTAGGGTTAGAGTTAGTGTACAGGTTAGGTTTAGGGTTAAGGTTAGGGTGAGGGTGAGGGTTTAGTTTAGGTAACGTTTAGGGTAAGATTAGGGTGACGTTTAGGATGAGGTTGAGGGTTAAGATGAGGTTTTCGGTTAGGGTGAGCATTAGGGTTAGGATTAGGGTCAGGGTTATTGTTAGGGTGATGTTTAGGGTGAGGGTGAGGGTGAAGGTTCGGGTGAGGGGGAGGGTTAGGGTTAGGGTTAGCCTGAGGCTTATGGTTATGGTTAGGGTAATGGTGAAGGTTAAGGTGAGTGTGAGGTTGAGGGTGAGAGTTAGGGTGAGGGTTAGAATGAGGGTGAGCGTTAGGGTGAGAGTGAGGGTTCGGGGGAGGGTTCAGGGGAGGGGGAGGGTTATGGTTATGGTTTGGTTTAGAGTTAGGGTTAGGGTGTGGGTGAGGGTTAGGGTTAGGATTAGAGTTAGGGTGACGGTAAGGCTTCGGGTGAGGGTTAGGGTGAGGATGAGAGTTAGGGTTAGGGTGAGGGTGAGGGTAAGTGTTAGCGTGAGGACTAGGGTTAGGTTTAGGATTAGGGTGAGGGTTAGGGTTATGGTGAGGGTGAGGCTGAGGGTTAGGTTCATTATTAAGGTTAGGGTTAGTGTGAGGGTTAGTGATAGTGTTAGGGTTAGGGTGAGGTTTAGAGTTAGGGTAAAGGTGAGGGTTAGTCTGAGAGGTAGGGTTAGGGTTAGTGTGAGAGTTAGGCTCAGTGTGAGGGTTAGGGTTAGGGTGAGGGTAAGGGTTAGGTTTAGGGTTAGGGTGAGGGTGAGCGTGAGGGTGAGGGTTAGGGTTATGGTGACGGTTAGTGTTAGGGGGTGGGCTAGGTTGAGGGTTAGGTTGAGGGTGAGAGTGAGTGTGAGGTTTTCAGTTAGGTAAGGTTTAGGGTTGGGGTTAGGGTGAGGTTGTGGGTTAGGCTTAGGGTGAGGGTGAGGGTGAGGGTTAATGTTAGGATGAAGGTTAGGGATAGGGTTAGTGTGAGGGTGAGGGTGAGGGTTTCGTTTACATCAGGGTTAGGATTAAGCTGAGGTTAGGGTTAGGGTGAGGGTTAGGGTTAGGGTTAGGGTATGGGTTAAGTTTAGAGTGATGTTTAGGGTGAGGGTGAGGGTTAAGGTGAAGATGAAGTTTAGAGTTAGTGTTAGATTAGGGTTAGGTTGAGGGTGAGGTTTAGGGATACAGTTAGGGTTTTGGGGAGTGTTAAATTGAGGGTCAGGGTTAAGGTTAGTGTTAGGGTTAGGGTTAGCATGAGGGTTAGGCTGAGGATTAGGTTTAGGGTTAGTGTGAGGGTTAGGGTTAGGTTAGGGTTAGGGTTAGGTTTTGGTTAGGGTGAAGGTTAGTTTTAGGTTTAGGGTTAGGATAAGGTTTAGGCTGAGGGTTAGGTTTAGGGTTAGTGTGAGGGTTAGGTTTAGGGTTAGGGTGTGGACTATGCTGAGGGTGAGGGTTAGGGTGAGGGTTAGGGTTATGGCTGGGGTTAGCGTCAGGGGTAGGCTGAGGGTTAGGATTAGGGTATAGACTAGGGTTAGGCTGAAGTTGAGGGTGAGGTTGAGGGTGAGGGTTACTGTTAGATTGAGGGTTAGAGTGAGGGTGAGGGGGAGTGGGAGTGTTTGGTTTAGGGTTAGAGTTAGGTTGAGGGTGAGTGTTAGGATTAGGGTTAGCACTAGGTTTAGTCTGAGGTTTAGGGTGAGTTTGAGGGTGAGGTTTAGGGTTAGGGTGAGGGTTAGGGTTAGGGTTAGTTTTAGGGTAAGGTTTAGGGTTAGGGTTAGGGTTAGGATGAGCATAGGCTGAGGGTTAGGGTTAGGGTTAGGTTTTGGTTAGGGTGAAGGTTGCTTTTAGGTTCAGGGTTAGGATAAGGTTTAGCATAAGGTGAGGGTGAGGGGTAGGGTGAGGTTGTGGGTTTGGGTTATGGTTAGGTTTAGGGTTAGGGTTAGGGTGAGGGGAAGGGTTAGAGTGAGCTTTAGGCTGATGTTGAGGGTGAGGGTTTCTGTTAGTTAAAGTTTAGGGTTAGGGTGAGGATTAGGGTGAGGTTGAGGATTAAGCTGAGGTTAGGTTCAGGGTGAGGGTTCGGGTTAGGGTTAGGGTGAGGGTTAGGGTTAGGATGATATTTAGGGTGAAGGTGAAGGTTAGAGTGAGGGTGAGGGTAAGGGTTAGGGTTAGGTTTAATGTGAGGCTGAGGGTTAGGAATAGGAATAGGATTTGGGTTAGGGTTCAGCTGAGGGTGAGGATCAGGGTGTGGGTGAAGGTCAGGGTCAGGGTTACGTTTAGGGCTAGAGTGAGAGTTACGGTTATTTTGAGGGTTATGGTTAGGGTTAGGGTGAGGGTAAGGGTTAGGGTGAGGGGTGGGTGAGTGTGAGGGTTTGAAATAGGGTTTGGGTTAGGGTTGGGGTGACGGTTAGGGTTTGGGTGATGTTTAGAGTGACGGTGAGGGTTAGGGTGAGGATGAGGGTGCGGTTGAGGGTGAGGGTTCCGTTGAGGGTGAGGGTTAGGGTGTGAGTGAGGATTAGGGTTAGGGTGAGGGCTAGGTTGAGGGTGAGGGTGAGGTTAGGGTTAGGGTTTGGGTTAGAGATAGGGTGAGTTTGATAGTGAGGGTTAGGTTTGGGATTAGGGTGAGTGTTAGGGTTAGGTTGAGGGTTAGGTATATGTTAGGGTTAAGGTAAGGGTGAGGGTGGGTGTTAGGGTTAGGTTTAGGGTTAGAGTTAAGGTGAGCGTGAGGGTGAGGGTTATGATTAGGTTAGGATTAGGGTTAGGTGAAGGTGAAGGAGAGGGTGAGGGTGAGGGTTAGGTTTAGGGTGAGGTTTAGGCTTACGGTTAGGGTTAGTGTGAGGGTTAGGATTAGGGTGAGGTTTAGGGCTACATTTAGGGTTAGGATAAGGGTTAGGCTGAGGGTTAGGGTTAGGGTTAGTGTGAGGGATTGGCTTAGGGTTAGGGTAAGAGTTAGGGTGAGGGTAAAGGTTAGGGTGAGAGTTAGAGTGAGGGTGAGGGTTAGGGATAGGGTGAGTGTTAGGGTAAAATTTAGGTTTAGGGTTAGGGTTAGGGTGAGGGTAAGGGTGTGAGTAAGTGTTCGGGTGAGGTTTAGGGTGAGGGTGAGGGTTAGCGTCAAAGTTAGGTTTAGGGTGAGGTTTAGGGTTTGGGTAATTGTTAGGGTGAGGTTTAGGGTGAGGGTGAGGGTTAGGGTTAGGGTGAGGGTAAGTGTTAGGGTGAGGATTAGTGTGAGTCTGAGGGTTAGGGTTAGCATTAGGGTGATGGTGAGGGTTAGTGTTAGGATTACAGTTAGGGTGAGAGTAAAGCTTAGGGTGAGGGTTAGGGTGAGGTTGAGGGTTAGTGTTAGGATGAGTGGGAGGGTAAGTGTTAGGGTGAGGACTAATTTTAGGGTTAAGATTAGGGTGAGTGTTAGGGGTATTATGAGGGTGAGGGTGAGGGTTAGGTTCAGTATTAGGTTTAGGGTTAGTGTGAGGGTTAGTGATAGGGTTTGGGTTAGGGTGAGGGTCAGAGTTAGGGTTAAGGTGAGGGTTAGTCTGAGAGGTAGGGTTAGGGTTAGGGTGAGGGTTAGGCTTAGTGTGAGGGTTAGGGATAGGTTTAGGGTTAGGGTGAGGGTGAGTTTGAGGGTGAGGGTTTGGGTTAGGGTGAGGGTTAGTGTTAGGGGGATTGCTAGGTTGAGGGTTAGGGTTTGGGTGAGCGTGAGGTTTTCGGTTAGGTAAGGTTTAGGGTTAGGGTTAGGGTGAGGATTAGGGTGAGGTTGTGGGTTAGGTTTAGGGTGAGGGTGAGGGTCAGGGTTAGTGTTAGGATGAGGGTTAGCGTTAGGCTTAGGGTGAGTGTGAGGGTTCCGGTGAGGGTTCGGGTGAGGGTTAGGGTGTGGGTTAAGGTTCGGTTTTGGGTGAGGGTTAGGGTGACAGTGAGTGTTAGGGTGAGGGTGAGGTTGAGTGTGAGGGTTAGGGTTAGGTTTAGGGATAGGATTAGGGTTAGGTTTAGGGTAAAGGTTAGGGTTAGGTTGAGGGTTAGGTTTAGGGTTAGGGATAGAGTTAGGGTGAGGTTAGGTTGAGGGTGAGGGTTAAGCTGTGGTTAGGGTTAGGGTGATGGTTAGGGTTAGGGTGATGTTTAGTGTGAGGGTGAGTGTTCGGCGAGGGTGAGGGTGAGGGTTAGTGTTAAGGTTAGGTTTAGGTTGAGGGTGATTGTGAGGGTGAGGATTAGGAATAAGATTAGGGTTAGGATTAAGCTGAAGCTGAGGATCAGGGTGAGGGTGAAGGTTATGGTCAGGGTTAGGATTAGGGTTAGAGTTAGGGTTACGGTTAGTGTGAGGATAATGGTTAGGGTTAGGGTGAGGGTAAGGATTAAGGTGAGAGTAAAGGTTAGGGTGAGGATTAGGGTGAGTGTGAGGGTTTGGATTAGGGTTTGTGTTAGAGTTAGAGTGAGGGTTAGGATTTGGGTGATGTTTAGAGTGAGGGTGAGGGTTAGGGTGAGAATGAGGGTTCGGGTGAGGGTTCGGGTTCGGTTGAGGGTGAGGGTTAGGGTGTGGGTGAGGATTAGGTTTAGGGTGAGGGTTAGCGTTAGGCCTAGGTTTAGGGTTAGGTTGAGGGTTAGGGTTAGGGTTAAGGTGAGGGGTAGGGACAGGGGTAGGGTCAGGTTTAGGGTGAGGTTTAGGGTGAGTGTGAGGGTTAGGGTGAGGGTGAGGGTGAGGGTTAGGGTTAGGGTCTGCGTTAGACTTAGGGTGAGTTTGAGGGTGAGGGTTAGGTTTAGGATTAGGGTGAGGGTTAGGGTTAGGTTGAGGGTTAGGGATAGTGTTAGGGTTAGGGTAAGGGTGAGGGTGAGTGTTAGGTTTAGGTTTAGGGTTAAAGTTAGGGTGAGGGTGAGGGTGAGGGTTAGGATTAAGTTACATTTAGGGTTAGGATGAGGGTGATGGAGAGGATGAGGGTGAGGCTTTGGGTTAGGTGAGGTTTAGGTTTACGGTTAGGGTTAGGGTGAGGGTTAGGATTAGGGTTATGGTTAGGATGAGGGTTAGGCTAAGGGTTAGGGTTAGGGTTAGGTGAGGTTTAGGGCTAGGTTTAGGGTTAGGATAAGGATTAGGCTGAGCATTAGGGTTCGGGTTAGTGTGAGGGTTAGGTTTAGTGTTAGGGTAAGAGTTAGGGTGAGGGTAAAGTTTAGGGTGAGGGTTATGGTGAGGGTGAGGTTTAGGGTTAGGGTGAGGGATAGGGTGAATTTTAGGTTTAGGGTTAGGGTTAGAGTGAGGGAAAGTATGTGGGTAAGTGTTAGGGTGAGGTTTAGAGTGAGGGTGAGGGTTAGCGTCAAGGTAAAGTTAAGGGTTAGGGTTAAGGTGAGGGTTAGGGTTTGGGTGAGTGTTAGGGTGAGTTTTAGGGTGAGGGTGAGGGTAAATTGTTAGGGAGAGGGTTACGGTGAGCCTGAGAGTTATGGTTAGCATTAGGGTGAGAGTGAGGGTTAGGGTGTAGTTTTGGGTTAAGGTTAAGGATAGGGTGAGGATTAGGGTTAGGGTTAGGTTGAGGGTTAGGTTTAGGGTGAGGGGTAACATTAGAGTTTGGATGAGGGTTAGGTTTAGTGTGAGGATTAGGGTTGGTTTAGGGTGACGGTAAGGGTTAGGATGACGGTTAGGTTGAATGTGAGGTAGGATGAGGGTTAGGTTTAGGGTGAGGGTTAGGGAAAGGTTTAAGGTTAGGGTGAGGGTTAGGGTTAGGATTAAAGTTAGGGTGACGGTAAGGCTTCGGGTGAGGGTTAGGGTGAGGATGAGAGTTAGGGTTAGGGTGAGGGTGAGGGTAAGTGTTAGCGTGAGGACTAGGGTTAGGTTTAGGATTAGGGTGAGTGTTAGGGTTATGGTGAGGGTGAGGCTGAGGGTTAGGTTCATTATTAAGGTTAGGGTTAGTGTGAGGGTTAGTGATAGGGTTAGGGTTAGGGTGAGGGTTAGAGTTAGGGTAAAGGTGAGGGTTAATCTGAGAGGTAGGGTTAGGGTTAGGGTGAGAGTTAGGCTCAATGTGAGGGTTAGGGTTAGGTTGAGGGTAAGGGTTAGGTTTAGGGTTAGGGTGAGGGTGAGTGTGAGGGTGAGGGTTAGGGTTATGGTGAGGGTTAGTGTTAGGGGGTGGGCTAGGTTGAGGGTTAGGTTGAGGGTGAGAGTGAGTGTGAGTTTTTCGGTTAGGTAAGGTTTAGGGTTAGGGTTAGGGTGAGGATTAGGGTGAGGTTGTGGGTTAGGGTTAGGGTGAGGGTGAGGGTTAATGTTAGGATGAGGGTTAGGGATAGGGTTAGTGTGAGGGTGTGGGTGAGGGTGAGGGTTAGGCTTAGGGTTAGTGTGAGGTTTAGGTTTACGGTGAGGGTAATGGTTAGGGTGAGGGTTAGGGTTAGGGTTAGGTTGAGGGTTAGTGTTAGGTTGATGTTTATTGTGAGAGTGAGGGTTAGGGTGTGGGTGAGTGTTCAGGTAGAGTTAGGGTTCGGGTTAGGGTTAGGGATAGGGTTAGGGTTTGGGTAAAGTTTAGGGTGAGGGTGATGATTAGGGTTAGCGTGAGGGTTAGGGTTAGGTTAAGATGAGGTTTAGGCTGAGGGTTAGGTTTAGGTTTAGGGTAAGTGTGAAGTTTCAGGTTAAGGTGAGGGTTGGATTTAGGTTTAGGGTTAGTATAAGGGATAGGGTGAGGGTTAGGGTTACGGTTAATATGAGTGTTAGGTTTAGGGTTACGGTTTGGGTTAGGTTGACTGTAATGGTTCGGGTGAGGGTTAGGGTGAGGCTCAGGGATAGGTTTAGGGTGAGGGTTAGGTTGAGTGTTAGGATTATGGTTATGGTTAGGGTAAGGCTGAGGGGGAAGGAGAGGTTGAGGGTGAGCGTTAGGATGAAGTTTACTGATAGGGTGAGCATTTGGGTTAAGGTTAGATTTAGGGTGAGGGTTAGGCTCAGGGGTAGGGTTAGGGTTAGGTTGAGGGTTAGGTTTAGTGTGAGGTTTAAGGTTAGGGTTAGAGTGAGGGTTAGGTTTAGTGTGATGGTGAGGGTTAGGGTTAGGTTGAGGGTAAGGGTTAGGGTGAGGTTTAGGGTGAGAGTGAGGTTTAGGGTTAGCATTAGGTTTAAGGTTAGGGTTAGGATGAGGGTTAGGGTGAGGGAGAGGGTGAGGTTGAGGGTAAGAGTTAAGATGAGGGTCAGGTTTAGTGTGAGGGTGAGGGTTAGGTTTAGTGTGAGGTTGAGGGTTAGGTTTAGGGTGAGTATTAGGGTTAGGATAAGGGTGAGGGTTAGGGTCAGGGTTAGGGTGAGGGTGAGGGTCAGGGTGAGGGATAGGTTTAGGTTGAGGATTAGATTTAGGGTGAGGTTTAAAGTTTGGGTTAGGGTGAGATTTAGGGTTAGGCTGATGATTATTGTGAGGGTGAGTTTTAGGGCGAGTGTGAGTGTTCGGGTGAGGGTGACTGTTTGGTTGAGGGTGACGATTAGGGTGTGGTTGAGGGTTAGGGTTAGTATGAGAGTCAGGGTGAAGTGTAGGGATAGTGTTAGGGTGAGGGTTAGGGTTAGTGTGAAGGTTAGAGTTAGGGTTAGGGTTAGGGTTAGCGTTAGTGTGAGGATAAGAGTTAGGGTGTGGGTTAGTGTGAGGGTGAGGGTTAGGGTTAGCGTTAGGGTTAAGGTGTGGGTTACTGTGAGGGTGAGGGTTATGGTGAGGTTTAGGGTTAGGGTGAGGGTTAAGATTAGGGTTAGTGTGAGGGTTAGTGTTAGGGTGATATTTAGGAGGTTGAGGGTTAGTGTGAGGGTGAGAGTGAGGGTGAGGGTTAGGGTTAGGTTTAGGGTGAGGGTGTGGGTTAGGGTTAGGCTGAGGGTGAGGATGAAAGTGAGTGTGAGGTTTAGGGATAGGGTTAGTATTAGGTTAAAGTTAGTTTTAGGGTGAGGGTTAGGGATAGGTATATTGTTAGGGTTAGGGTTTGGGTTAGTTAGGGTGAGGGTGAGGGTTAGCGTTAGGGTTAGGGTTAGGGTTAGGGTGAGGGTGGGGTTCAGGGTTAGGGTTAGGATTATGTTTAGGGTAAGCTTGAGGGGGAAGTGGAGGTTGAGTATGAGGTTTTGGTTTAGGGTTACGGTTAGCGTGAGGGTTACAGTTAGGTTTAGGGTTAGTATAAGGGCTAGGTTGAGGGTAAGGGTTAGGGTTAGTGTGAGTGTTAAGTTTAGGGATAGGATTTGGGTTAGGTTGAGGGTAAAGTTTAGAGTGAGAGTTATGGAGAGGATGAGGGTTAGGGTTACCGTGAAGGTTCGGGTGAGGATTAGGGTTAGGGTTATGGTTAGGGGTAGCGTGAGGGTTAAGGTGAAGGTTAGGTTTAGGGTTAGGGTTCGGGTGTGGGTTAGGTTGTGGGTAAGTGTTAGAGTGAGGGTTAGGGTGAGGGTGAGGGTTAATAGGAGGGTGAGGGTTAGTGTTAGCATTAGGGTTAGGGTGAGGGTGAGGGTTAGCGTTAGGGTGAGGGTTAAGGTGAGGGTTAGGGTTAAGGTTAGGGATAGGGTGAGGATTAGGGTTAGAGTTAGAAATAAGGTGAGGGTTAGGCTGAGGGGTAGTGTTAGGTTTAAGGTGAGTGTTAGGTTTAGTGTGAGGATTAGGGTTAGGTTTAGGGTGAGGTTTAGGTTTATTGCGAGGGTTAGGGTTAGTGTTAGGGTGAAGGTAAGGGTTAGGGTGAGGTTTATGGTGAGGGTGAGGTTTAGGGTTAGCATTAGGTTTAGATTTAAAGTTAGGATGAGTGTTAGGGTTAGGGTGAGGGTGAGGGTGAGGGTGAGGCTTATGTTTAGGATGAGGGTCCTAACCCTCATGTTAGGTTTAGGGTGAGGGTTAGGGTCAGGGTAAGGGTTAGGGTGAGGGTTAGGGTTATGGTTAGGTTTAGTGTTAGTGTCAGGGTGAGGGTTAGGGTTAGTTTGAGGGTTACGGTTAGGGTTAGGGTAAGAGTTAGGGTTAGGTTTAGTGTTAGGGTGAGGGTGAGGGTTATGGTCAGGGTTAGGTGGAGGATTATGGTGAGGGTTAGTGTTAGGATAAGTGTTAGGGTTAGGGTTAGGCTGAGGGTGAGGGTGAAAGTGAGGGTGAGGGTTAGGGTTAGCGTTAGGGTGAGGGGTAGTGTGAGGGGTAGTGTTAGGTTTAGGGTGAGGATTAGGTTTAGGGTGATGTTTAGGTTGAGGGTGAGGGTTAGGGTGAGGGTGAGGGTGAGGGTGAAGTTTCGGGTTAGGGTTATGTTTCGGGTGAGGCAGAGGGTTAGTGTTAGGAATAGGATTAGGGTTAGGGTTAAGCTGAGCCTGAGGGTAAGGGTGAAGGTGAAGGTTAGGGTCAGGGTTAGGATTAGGGTTAGAGTGAGGGTTATGGTTAGTGTGTGGGTTATGGTTAGGGTTAGGGTGAGGGTAAGGGTTAGGGTGAGAGTAAAGTTTAGGGTGAGGGTTAGGGTGAGTGTGAGGGTTTGGATTAGGGTTTGTGTTAGGGTTAGGGTGAGGGTTAGGATTTGGTTGATGTTTAGAGTGAGAGTGAGGGTTAGGTTGTAGGTGAGGATTAGGTTTAAGGTGCGGGTTAGCGTTAGGGGTAGGTTTAGGGTTAGGTTGAGGATTAGGAATAGGGTTAGGGTGAGGAGTAGGGACAGGGGTAGGGTCAGGTTTAGGGTGAGATTTAGGGTGAGTGTGAGGGTTAGGTTGAGGGTGAGGGTGAGGGTAAGGGTTAGGGTTTGCGTTAGACTTAGGGTGAGTTTGAGGGTGAGGGTTAGATTTAGGATTAGGGTGAGGGTTAGGGTTAGGTTGAGGCTTAGGGATAGTGTTAGGGTTAGGGTAAGTGTGAGGGTGAGTGTTAGATTTAGATTTAGGGTTAGAGTTAAGGTGAGGGTGAGAGTGAGGGTTAGGATTATGTTATTATTAGGGTTAGGCTAAGGGTGATGGAGAAAGTGAGGGTGAGGGTTAGGGTTAGGGTGAGTTTGAGGGTGAGGTTTAGGTTTAGGATTAGGATTAGGGGGAGTGTTACAGTGAGGGTAAGGGTTCGGTTTCGGGTGAGGGTTAGTGTGTGGGTGACGGTTAGGGTTAGGGTAAGGATTAGGTTTAGGCTTAGGGTTAAGGTTATGGTGAGGGTATAGGTTAGGGTTAGGTTTAGTGTGAGGATGAGGGTTAGGGTTACGGTTAGGGTTAGGGTGAGGGTGAGGTATAGGTTGAGGGTTAGGGTTAGGGTGAAGGTTAGGGCTAGTGTTAGGTCAGGGTGAGGGTGATTGTGAGTGTTAGGTTTAGGTTTAGAGTTAGGGTGAAGGTGAGGGTGAGGGTTAGGATTAGGGTTAAGGTTATGGTTAGGATGAGGGTTAGGCTGAGGGTTAGGGTTAGGGTTAGTGTCACCGTTAGGTTAGGGTTAGGTTTAGGTTTAGTGTGAGGTTTAGTGTTAGATTTAGGGTTCGCATAAGGTTTAGGCTGAGGGTAAGGGTTAGGGTTAGTGTGAGGGTTAGGTTTAGGGTTAGGGTAAGGGTTAGTTTGAGGGTAAAGGTTAGGATGAGTGTTACGTTGAGGTTGAGGGTTAGGGTTAGTGTGAGCGTTATGGTGAAGTTTAGGTTTAGGGTTAGGGTGAGGGTGAGAGTGTGGGTAAGTGTTAGCGTGAGGGTTAGGGTTAAGGTGAGGTTGAGGTTTAGGGTGAGTGTAAGGGTTAGGGTGAGTGTACTGGTGAGGGTGAGGGTTAGGGTTAGCGTTAGGGTTAGGGTTAGGGTGAGGTTTTGCCTTAAGCTTAAGGATAGTGTGAGAATTAGGGTTAGGGTTAGGTTTACGGTGAGGTTTAGGCTGAGGGGAAGGCTTAGGGTTAGGGTGAGGGTGAGGTTTAGTGTTAGGTTTAGGGTTAGGTTTAGTGTGACAGTAAGGGTTAGGGTGAAGGTTAGGGTGATTGTGTGGTTTATGGTTAGCATTAGGTTTAGAGTTAGGGTTAGGATGAATGTTAGGGTTATGTTTAGGGTTAGGGTTAAGGTGAGGGTGAGGGTTGTTAGGGTTAGGTTTAGGGTTAGGGTTAGTTTTAGGGTGAGGGCAAGGGTGAGAGTGAGGTTTAGGGTGAGGGTGAGGGGGAAGGGGAGGTTTTCATTTAAGTAAGTTTTAGGGTTAGGGTTAGGGTGAAGTGTAGGGTTAGGGTGTGGGTTGGGTTTAGGGTTAGGGTTAGGGTTAGGGTGAGGCTGAGGGTGAAGGTTAGTGTTAGGATGAGGATTATGGTTAGGGTTAGGGTGAGGGTGAGGGTAAGGGTTAGGTTTAGGGTTAGTGTGAGAGTTAGGGTTACGGTGAGGGTTAGGGTTAGGGTGAGGAGTAGGGTTAGGGTTACGGGGAGGATTACGGTTGGGTGATGTTTAGTGTGAGGGTGACGGTTAGGGTGAGGGTGAGTGTTCTTTTGAGAATTAGGGTTAGGGTTAGGGATTGGCTTAGTGTGAGGGTAAGTGTTAGGGTGAGGGTTAAGGTGAGGGTGAGTGTTCTTTTGAGAATTAGGTTTAGGGTTAGGGATTGGCTTAGTGTGAGGGTAAGTGTTAGGCTTAGGGTTAGGGTGAGGGTGAGGTTTATTTTTAGGGTGAGTGTTAGGTTTAGGGTTATGATGAGGGTGAGGGTTAGGGTGAGCCGTAGGTTTAGGGTTAGGGTTAGTTTGCGGGTTAGGGTGAGGTTAAGGTTGAGGGTGAGTTTTAGGGTTAGGGTGAGGGTAAGGTTTAGGGTGAGGGTTAGGGTGAGGGTTAGGTTTAGGGTTAGTGATAGGGTAAGGATTAGTGTTAGTGGAAGAGTTAGGGTGAGGGTAAGGTTTAGGGTTAGTGTGAGGATAAGGGTTAGGGTGAGGATTAGGGTGAGGGTGAGGGTTAAGGTTAGGGTGATGGTTAGGGTTAGGGTTATGGTTAAGGTGAGGGTTAGGGTGAGATGTAGGTTTACGGTTAGGGTTATTTTGCGGGTTAGGGCGAGGGTAAGGATTAGGGTGAATTTTAGGTTTAGGGTGAGGGTTATGGTTAGGGTGAGGATAAGGGTTAGGGTGAGGGTTAGGTTGAGGTTTCGGGTTAGGGTTATGGATAGGGTGAGGACTAGGTTTAGTGTGAGGGTTAGGATTAAGTTTATTGTGAGGATAAGGGTTAGGGTGAGGGTTAGAGTGAGGGTGTGGTGTTGGGTTAGTGTTAGGGATAGGGTGAGCGTAAGGGTGAGGGTTAGGTTTAAGGTGAGGTTTATGGTGAGGTTTAGGGTGAGGGTGAGGGTCTGTTGAGGGTTAGGGTTAGGATTAGTGTTAGGTTTAGGGTGAGTGTGAGGTTTGGGTGAGGGTGAGGGTGAGTGTTTCAGTTATGTAACTGTTAGGGTTAGTGTGAGGATTAGGGTGAGGGTGAAGGTTAACCTGAGGTTAGGTTTAGCCTGATGGTTAGGGTTAGGGTTAGGGTGAGGGTTAGGGTAAGGGTGATGGTTAGGGTGAGGGTGAGGCTGAGAGTTAGGATTAGGAATAGGGTTAGTGTTAGGGTCAGGCTGAGGTGAGGGTCAGGGTGAGGGTGAAGGTTCGGGTTAGGGTTATAGTTAGGGTGAGGGTTAAGCTTAGTGTGTGGGTTAGGGTTAGGTTTATGTTTAGGGTGAGCGTTAGGATTATATTTAGGGTTAGCATAAGGGTTAGGCTGAGGGTTAAGGTTAGGGTTAGTCTGAGGGTTAGGTGTAGGGTTAGGGTAAGTGTAAAGTTTAGGGTGAGGGTTAGGGTGAGTGTGAGGGTTAGGATTAGGGTGATGGTTAGGGTGAAGGTTAGGTTTACGGTTAGGGTAGGGTGAAGGTTAGGGTGGGTTAGTGTAAGGGTGAGGGTTAGGGTGAGGGTTAGGATTAGGGTTAGCATTAAGTTTAGGGTGAGGGTGAGGGTGAGGGTGAGGGTTTGGGTTAAGGTTAAAGATAGGGTGAGGATTAGGTTTAGGGTTAGGTTTAGGGTGATGGTTAGGAGGAGGGGTAGGCTTAGGGTTAGGGTGAAGGTTAGGTTTAGTGTGAGATTTAGTGTTAGGGTTAGGGTGATGGTAAGGGTTAGTGTGAGGTTTAGGGTGAGTGTGAGGTTAAGGGTTAGCATTAGGTTTAGCGTTAGGTTTAGGATGAGTGTTAGGGTTAGGTTTAGGGTTAGGGTGAGGATGAGGGTGAAGGTTAGAGTTAGGATGAGTGTAGGGGTTTGGGGTAGAGTGAGGGTTAGGGTTAGGGTTACTGTGAGGGTTAGGATTATGGTGAGGTTTAGGGTGAGGGTGAGGGTTAGGTTTAGCATTAGGGTGAGGGTTACCTTTAGGGTCATGATTAGTGTCCGGGTGAGGGTTAGGATGAGGGTGAGTGTTCTGCTGAGAGTTAGGATTAGGGTTAGGATCAGGGATAAGTTTAGAGTGAGGGTAAGGTTTAGGGTGAGTGTTATGGTGAGGGTCAAGTTTAGGGTTAGGGTGAGAGTTAGGGTTAGGGTTAGGGTTATATTTAGGGTGAGGGTTAGGGTGAACGGTAGGTTTAGGGTTAGGGTTAGTTTGTGGGTTATGGTGAGGGTAAGGGTTAGGGTGAGGTTTAGGTTGAGGATGAGGGTTAGGGTTAGGGTAAGGGTAAGGGTTAGGTTGAGAGTGAGTGTGAAGGTGAGGGTTAGGGTTAGCATTAGAGTTAGGGTGAGGGTGAGGGTTAAGGTGAGGTTTAGTTTGAAGTTTACGGTTAGGTTGCGTGTTAGTGTGAGGTTTAGGGTTAAGGTTATGTTGAGGGTAAGTGTTAGGGTGAGGTTTAGTGTGTGGATGAGTGTTAGGGTTATTATTAGGGCTAGGGTGAGGGTTAGGGTGAGGGTTAGGGTTAGGGTTAGCGTTAGGGTGAGGGTGAGGTATAGGGTGAGGTTTAGGGTTAGGGTGAGGGTTAAGGATAATGTTAGGTTAGGGTGAGGGTGAGGGTGAGTGTTAGGTTTAGGTTTAGGTTTAGAGTTAGGGTGAGGGTGAGCGTGAGGGTTAGGATTAGTGTTAGGGTTAGGGTTAGGATGAGGGTTAGGCCGAGGGTTAGGGTTAGGGTTAGGGGTAGCATAATGTTTAGGTTGAGGGTTAGGGTTAGGCTTAGGGATAGGGTTAGGGTGAGGGTTAGGCTGACGGTAAGTGTTAGGGTGAGGTTTAGGGTGAAGTTGAGTATTAGGCTTAGCATCATTCTTAGGGTGAGGTTTAGGCTTAGGTATAGCATTAGGGTTAGGGTTAGGGTTAGGGTTAGGGTGAGGGTTAGGATTAAGGCTAAGGTTAGGGTGAAGTTTAGGGTTAGCATTAGGTTTAGCGTTAGGGTGAGGGTTTGGGTTACGGTGAGGGTTACCTTTCATGTGAGGGTTAGGGTAAGGGTTAGGTTTAGGATGAGGGTTAGGGTTGGTGAGAGGTTTAGGGTGAGGGTGAGTGTTAGGGTTAGAGTCAGCGTTAGGGTGAGGGTGAGGTTTTGGGTTAGGTTAGGCTGAGGGTGAGGGTGAGGGTGAGGGTTAGGTTTGGTGTTAGTTTTAGTGTTAGGTTTAGGTTTAGGTTTAGGGTGAGGGTTAGGGTGAGGGTTAGGTTGTTGGTAAGTGTTAGATTGAGGGTTAAAATGAGGGTGAGGGTTAGGGTAAGGGTGAGGGTAAGGGTTAGTGTGAGGGTTAAGTTGAGGGTGAGGGATAGGGTTAGGGTTAGGGTGAGGGTGAGGGTGAGGGTTATGTTGAGGCTGAGGGTGACGTTGAGGGTTAGGGATAGGGTTAGGGTGAGGGTGAGGGTGTGGGTGAGGGTTAGGGTTAGGATTAGTGTTAGGGTTAGGGTTTCGCTGAGGGAGAGCTTGAGGGTGAGTGATAGGGTTAGGTTTAGGTTTAGGGTGAGGGTTAGGTTTAGTGTGAGTGTTAGGATTAGGGTGAGGGTTAGGTTTACAGTTAGGTTGCGTGTTAGTGTGAGGTTTAGGGTTAGGGTTAGGTTTAGGTGAGGGTTAGGGTGAGGGTTAGGGTTAATGTTAGGGTTAGGTTGAGGGTGAGGATAAGGGTGACGGTGAGAGTTAGGGTTAGGATTTAGGGTTAGGGTTAGTTATAGGGTGAGGCTTAGGGTGAGGGGTAGGGCTAGGGTTAGGAAGAGGGTTAGGGTTAGTGTGAGGGTTAGAGTTATGGTTAGGGTTAGGGTGAGGCTATGGATTAGGGTGAGGTTTAGTGTGAGGCTGAGGGTTAGTGTGAGGGTTTTTGTTAGGTTTAGCGTAAGGTTTATGGTGAGGTCTAATGAGAGGTTGCGGGTTAGGGAGAGGGAGAGGGTGAGGGAGAGCATGTCAGTTAGGTAAGGATTAGGATTCCGGTCAGGGTGAGGATTAGGGTGAGGGTTAGTGATAGGATGAAGTTTAGGGTTAGGCTGATGGTTAGGGTTAGGGTTAGAGTGAGGTTTAGGGTTCGGGTTTGCATTAGGGTTAGGATGAATGTTAGGGTGATTTTGAGGGTTAGGAATAGGGTTAGGGTTAGTGTTAGGGTGAGGGTTAGGGTTAGGATGATGGTTAGGGTAAGGGGTAGGGTTAGGGTTAGGGTGAATGTTAGGATTAGGGAGAGGGTTAGTGTTAGGGTTAGGGTGAGGTTAAGGATTAGGGTGAGGTTGAGGGTTTGTGTTAGGTTTAGGGTGATGGTGAGGGTGAGGGTTAGGGTTAGGTTTAGGCTTAGTGTGAGGGATAGGATGAGGGTTTTGTTTAGTGTTAGTGTTCGGGTTAGGGTGAGGTTTAATATTAGTGTGAGGGTTAGGGTGAGGTTGAGGGTGAGAGTAAGGGTTTGGGTGAGGGTTAGAGTGAGTTTTAACGTTCTGGTTAGGGCTAGGGTGAGGCTTACGGTGAGGGTCAGGGTTAATGTTAAGTTTAAGGTGAGGTTTAGGGTTAGGGTTAGGGTTTGGGTGAGGATTAGAGTGAGGGTGGGGTTAAGATGAAGGTTAGGGTTAGAGTGAGTATTAGGGTTAGGGTTAGGTTTAGATTAAGGTTTAGGCTGAGGGTTAGGATAAGGATTAGGGTTAGGGTAAGGGTGAGTGTGAGGGTTAAAGTTAGGGTTAGGGTGAGGGTTAGGGTTGGGGTGAGGGTTAGGGTTAGGGTTAGGCTGAGGGTGAGGGAAAGGGTTTGGATGAGTGTGAGTGTTAGGGTGTTAGTGACGGTTAGGGTTAGGATGAGGGTTAAGTTGACGTTGAGGTTTAGGGTGAGGGTGAGGGTTAGGGTTAGGGTGAGCGATAGCATGAGGGTTAGGGTTAGGGTGAGTGTGAGGATTAGGATTAGGGTTACCCTTAGGGTTATGGTGAGAGTATGGGTTAGGGTGAGGTTTAGGGTGAGGGTGAAGGTTAGGGTTAGCGTTAGGGTTAAGGTGAGTGTTAGGGTTAGGGTTAGGGTGAGGGTTAGGGTTAGGGTGATGTTTAGGGTGAGGGTAAGGGTGAGGGTGTGGGTGAGGGTTAGGGTATAGGTGAGGGTTAGTTTTAGAGTGAGGGTTAGGGTGAGGGTGTGGAAAAGGGTTAGGTTAGGTTCAGGGTGTGGGTTATGGTTAGGTTTAGGGTGAGGGTTTGAGTTAGTGTATGGGTTAGTGTTTGGGTTAGTGTGAGGAAAAGGGTTAGGGTGAGGATTAGGATGAGAGTAAGATTTAGGGTTAGGTTTAGCTTTAGGGTTAGGGTTCGGTTTAGGTTTAGGGTTCGGGTTAGGGTTAAGTTGAGGGTGAGGGTTAGAGTTAGGGTTCGGGTGAGGGTTAGGTTTGGGGTGAGTGTTAGGGTTACGGTTAGGGTGAGGGTGAGGGTGAGGTTTGGGTTTCAGGTGAGGGTTAGGTTTGGGGTGAGTGTTAGGGTTACGGTTAGGGTGAGGGTGAGGGTGAGGTTTGGGTTTCAGGTGAGGGTTAGGGTGTGGGTGATGGTTAGTGTTAGGGTGAGGTTCAAGATGACAGTGAGGGTTAGGATGAGGGTGATGGTTAGAGTTAGTGTGAGTATTAGGTTTAGGGTTAGGGTTAAGGTTATGGAGAGGGTAAGGCTCAGGGTGAGGTTTAGGGTGAGGGTGAGAGTTAGGGTTAGCGTTAGGGTTACGGTGAGGGATAGGGTTAGGGTTAGTGTTAGGGTGAAGTTGAGGGTTAGGATTAGGGTTAGGATGAGGTTTAAGGTTATGGTGAGGGTTAGGGTTAGGGTTACGTTTTGAGTTGGGTGAGTATTAGGGTGAGCTTTAGGGTTAGGATTAGGGTTATGGTTAGTGTTAGGCAGAGGGTGAGGGTGAGGGTGAGGGTTAGGGTTAGTGTCAGGTTTAGGGTTAGGGTTAGTGTGAGGGGTAGGGTTAGGGTTAGGAAGAGGGATAGGGTTAGGGTGAGGGATAGGGTGAGGGTTAGGGTCACTGGTAGGTTTAGGGTTAGGTTGAGATTTAGTGTTAGTGTGAGGGTTAGGGTTAGTGTTAGGGTGATGGTAAGGGTTACTGTGAGGTTTAGGGTGAGGGTGACAGTTAGGGTTAGCTTAGGTTTAGGGTGAGGTGAGGTTTCGGGTTTGCACTAGGGTTAGGGTGAGGGTTATGGTGAGGGATAAGGTTAGGGCTAGGCTGAGGGTGAGGGTTAGGTTTAGGGTTATGTTGAGTGTTAGGTTTAGCGTGAGGGTTAGGGTTAGGGTGAGGTTTAGGGTGAGGGTGAGGGTGATGGTGAGGGTGAGGGTTAGGGTTAGGGTTAGGGTGAAAGTAAGGGTGAGGTTTAGGTTTAGGTTTAGGGTTAGGATTAGGGTTAGATTTAGGGTGAGGGTGAGGGTTAGGGTTAGTGTGAGGGTGAGAGTGAGGGTTAGGGTTAGGATTAGGGTGAGTGTGAGGATTAGGGTTAGGGTTACCATTAGGGTTATGGTAAGTATATGGGTTAGGGTGAGGGTGAGGGTTAGGGTTAGCGTTAAGGTTAAGGTGAGGTTTAGGGTTAGGGTTAGGCTGAGTGTTACGGTTAGGTTGATGTTTAGAGTGAGGGTAAGGGTGAGGCTGAGGGTGAGGGTTAGGTTTTAGGTGAGGGTTAGGTTTAGGGTGAGGGTTAGGGTGATGGTGAGGGTTAGGGTGAGGGTGTGGAAAAGCGTTAGGTTTCGTTTCATGGTGAGGGTTAGGGTTAAGTTTAGGGTGAGGGTTAGGTTGAGGGTTTGAGTTAGTGTAAGGGTTAAGGTGTAGGGTTAGTGTGACGAAAAGGGTTAGGGTGAGGATTAGGATGAGAGTAAGATTTAGGGGTAGGTTTAGCTTTAGGTTTAGGGTGAGGTTTAGGGTTAGGGTTCATGTTAGGGTTAAATTGAGGGTGAGGGTTAGAGTTAGGGTTCGGGTGAGGGTTAGGTTTGGGGTGAGTGTTAGGGTTACGGTTAGGGTGAGGGTGAGGGTGAGGGTTGGGTTTCGGGTGAGGGTCAGGGTGTGGGTGACGGTGAGTGTTAGGGTGAGGTTTAAGGTGAGAGTGAGGGGTAGGGTGAGGGTGATGGTTATAGTTAGTGTGAGTATTAGCTTCAGGGTTAGGGTTAAGGTTATGGATAGCGTAAGGGTCAGGGTGAGGTTTAGGTGAGGGTGAGGGTTAGGGTTAGGTTTAAGGTTAGGGTGTAGTTGAGGGTTAGGATTAGGGTTAGGATGAGGTTTAGGGTTAGGGTGAGGGTTAGGGATAGTGTTAGGGTTATGGTGAGGGTTAGGGTTAGGGTTACGTTTTGAGTTAGGGTGAGTATGAGGGTGAACTTTAGGTTTAGGATTAGGGTTAGGGTTAGTTTTAGGCAGAGGGTGAGTGTGAGAGTGAGGGTTAGGGTTAGGGTGAGGTTTAGGGTTAGGGTTAGGGTGACGGGTAGGGTTAGGGTTATGGAGAGGGATTGGGTTAGGTTAGGGATAGGGTGAGGCTTAGGGTCACAGTTAGGTTTAGGGTTAGGTTGAGGATTAGGGTTAGTGTGAGGGTTAGAGTTAATGTTAGGGTGAGGATAAGGCTTACTGTGAGGTTTAGGGTGAGGGTGACATTTAGGGTTAGCTTTAGGTTTAGGGTGAGGTGTGGTTTCGGGTTTGCATTAGGGTTAGAGTGAGGGTTATGGTGAGGGTTAGGGTTAGGGTTAGGGTGAGGGTGAGGGTGAGGGTTAGGGTTAGGGTGAGGGTGAGGGTGAGGGTGAGGTTTAGCGTGAGGGTGAGGGTGAGGTTTAGGTTTAGTTTTAGGGTTAGGGTTAGGGGTAAATTTAGGGTGAGGGTGAGGGTGAGAGTTAGGATTAGGGTGAGGGTGAGTGTGAGGTTTAGGGTTAGGGTTAGTATCAGTTTGAGCGTTAGGTTTAATGTGAGGTTTAGGGTGAGGGTAAGGGTTAGTGTGAGGGTTAGGCTGAGGGTTAAGGTTAGGGTGAGGGGTAGAGGTAGGGTTAGGGTTAGGTTTAGCGTTAGGATTAGTCTGAGGGTGAGGGTGAGGGTGAGGGTGAAGGTGAGGTTTAGAGTTAGGGTTAGGGTGAGGGTGAGGGTGAGGATTAGGTTTAGGGTTATGGTGAGTGTTAGGTTTAGGTTGAGTGTTAGGGTTACAGTTAGGTTTAGGGTGAGGGTGAGGGTCAGGGTTAGGGTGAGGGTAAGGGTGAGGGTGAGGGTTAGATTTAGGGTGAGGGTGAGGGTGAAGGTAAGGGTTAGGGTGAGGGTGAGGGTTAGGGTTAGGGTTAGTGTTAGTTTGAGGGTTAGGGTTAATGTGAGGTTTAGGGTGAGGGTGTGGGTAAGGGTTAGTGTGATTGTTAGGGTGAGGGTGAGGGTTAGGGTTAGGGTCATGGTTAGCGTTAGGGTTAGTTTGAGGATTAGGGTGAGGTTTTGGGTTAGGGTGGCTGTTAGGTATAGGCTGAGTGTTAGGTTTAGGGTTAGGGTGAGGGTTAGGATTAGTGTGATATTTAGGCTGAGGGTGAGGCTGAGTGTGAGAGTTCGGGTTCTCATGAGGGTTAGCTTTTGGGTGATGGTTAGGGTTAGGGTTAGGTTTAGGGTGAGGTTGAATGTTAGGGTGACTGTGAGGGGTAGGGTTAGGTTTAGTGTGATTTTTAGGTTTAGGGTTAGTGTTAGGTGAGGCTTATTGGGAGGGTTAGGGTGAGGGTTAGGTTTAGGATTAGGGTTAAGTTTAGGGTGAGGGTTACGGTGAGGTTTAGGGTTAGGGTTATGGTGAGAGTAAGGTTTAGAATGAGGGTTAGATTGAGGGTGAGGGTTAGGTTAGGGTTTGGGTAAGGGAAAGGGTGAGAGTTAGATTTAGGTTGATGGTGAGGGTTAGGGTGAGAATTTTGGTTAGTGTTAGGTTTAGTGTTATTGTTAGTGTTAGTGTGAGGGTGATGGTTATGGTTAGGGTTAGTATTAGGGTGAGGTCTAGGGTGAGGGTGAGGGTTAGTGTTAGTGTTAGGGTTAGGTATAGGGTGAGTATTAGTGTTATGATTTGGGTGAGGGTTAGGTTGAGCAGTAGGGTTAGGTTTAGGTTTAGTGTGAGGATTCGGATTAGGGTTAGGATTAGGGTTAATGTGAGGGTCAGGGTTAGGTTGAGGGTTAGGGTGCGGGTGAAGTTTAGGGTTAGCATTAGGGATAGGGTGAGTGTTAGGGTGTGGGTAAGGGTCTGGGTAAGGGTTAGGGTGAGGGTGAGGGGTAGGGTTAGGTTTAGGGAGAAGGTTAGGGTTAGGGTGAGGGTTTGGCTTAGTTTGAGGGGTAGGGTGAAGGTGAGTTTGAGGTTGAGAGTTAGGGTGAGGGTGATGGTGACGGTAAGGTTTAGGGATAGCATACGGGTTAGGGTTAGGGTGAGGGGTACGGTTAGGTTGAGGGTTAGGGTGAGGGTGAGGGTGAGGGTGAGGGTTAGGTTTAGGGTCAGGTTTAGGATTAAGGTGAGGTTTAGGGTAAGGGATAGCGTTAGGGTGAGGGTTAGGTTTAGGGTTACGGTGAAGGTTAGGGTTAGGTTTAGGTTTAGGGTGAGGATTAGTGTTAGGATTAGGGTGAGGATGAGGGTTAGGTTGAGGGGCAGGGTTAGGGATAGGGTAAGGGTTAGGGTTAGGGTGAGGGTTAGGGTAAAGGTTAGGCTTAGAGTGAGGGTGAGGGTGAGGGTTAGGGAGAAGGTTAATGTTAGGGTTCGGGTGAGGTTTAGGGTGAGTTTGATGGTTAGGGTTAGGTTGCGGGTTAGGGTTAGGGTGAGGGTTAGGATTAGATTTAGGGGTGGGTTGTGTTTGAGGGTGAGGCTTAGTTTTAGGCTTAGGATTAGGGTTAGGGTTAGGGTGAGCTTTAGTGTGTGGGTGAGGGTTAGGTTTAGGGTCAGGATTAGGTTTAGGCTTAGGGTTAAGTTTATGTTGAGGGTAATTGTTAGGGTGAGGTTTAGTGTGTGGATGAGTGTTAGGGTTATTGTTAGGGTTAGAGTGAGGGTTAGGGTGAGGGATAGAGTTAGGGTTAGCGTTAGGGTGAGTGTGAGGTATAGGGTGAGTTTTAAGGTTAGGGTGAGGGTTAGGGATAGTTTTAGGTTAGGGTGAGTGTGAGGGTGAGTGTTAGGTTTAGGTTTAGGCTTAGAGTTAGGGTGAGGGTGAAGGTGAGGGTTAGGGTTAGAATTAGGGTTAGGGTTAGGGTTAGGATGAGTGTTAGGATCAGGGTTAGGATGAGGTTTAGGGTTAGGGTGAGGGTTAGCGATAGGGTTAGAGTTATTGTGAGGGTTAGGGTTAGGGTTACGATTTGAGTTAGGGTGAGTATGAGGGTGAGCTTTAGGGTTAGGATTAGGGTTAGGGTTAGTGATAGGCAGAGAGTGAGCATGAGGGTTAGGCTTAGGGTGAGGTTTAGGGTTAGGGTTGGGGTGAGGGTTAGGGTTAGGGTTAGGGAGAGGGTGAGGGTTAGGGTGAGGGTTAGAGTTTAGGTTAGCATTAGCGTGAGTGTGAGGTATACGTTGAGCTTTAAGGTTAGGGTGAGGGTTAGGATAAGTTTTAGGTTAGGGTGAGGGTGAGGGTGAGTGTTAGATTTATGTTTAGGTTTAGAGTTAGGGTGAGGGTGAGGGTGAGGGTTAGGGTTAGAATTAGTGTTAGGGTTAGGTTTAGGAAGAGGGATAGGATTAGGGTTAGGATGAGGTTTAGGGTTAGGGTGAGGGTTAGGGATAGGTTTAGGGTTATTGTGAGGGTTAGGGTTAGGGTTACGGTTTGAGTTAGGGTGAGTATGAGGGTGAGATTTAGGGTTAGGATTAGGGTTATGGTTAGTGTTAGGCAGATGGTGAGTGTGAGGGTTAGGGTTAGGGTGAGGTTTAGGGTTAGGGTTAGAGTGAGGGTTAGGTTAGGGTTAGGGAGAGGGATAGAGTTAGGGTGAGGGATAGGGTGAGGGTTAGGGTCACAGGTAGGTTTAGGGGTAAGTTGAGGGTTAGGGTTAGTGTGAGGGTTAGGGTTAGAATTAGGGTGAGGGTAAGGGTTACTGTGAGGTTTAGGGTGAGGGAGACAGGGTTAGCTTTTGGTTTAGGGTGAGGTGAGGTTTCGGGTTTGCATTAGGGTTATGGTGAGGGTTATGGTGAGGGTTAGGGTTAGGGTTAGGGTGAGGGTGAGGGTGATTGTTAGGTTTAGGGTTATGTTGAGTGTTAGGTTTAGGGTTAGGGTTAGGGTTAGGATGAGGGTGAGGTTGAGGTTGAGGTTTAGGGTTACGGTGAGGGAGAGGGTGAGGGTTAGGGTTAGTTTTAGGGTGAGGGTGAGAGTGAGGTTTAGGTTTAGGTTTAGGGTTAGGGTTAGGGTAAGGGTTAGGGTTAGGGTTAGGGTGAGGGTGATGGTGATGGTTAGGGTTAGGGTGAGGGTGAGGGTGAAGGTTAGGGTTAGGGTTAGTGTTAGTTTGAGTGTTAGGATTAATGTGAGGTTTAGGGTGAGGGTGAGGGTAAGGTTTAGTTTGAGGGTTAGGGTGAGAGTTAGGGTTAGGGTGAGGTATAGAGGTAGGGTTAGGGTTAGGTTTAGGGTTAGGATTAGGTGAGGGTGAGGGTGAGGGTGAGGGTGAAGGTGAGGTTTAGAGTTAGGGTTAGGGCGAGGGTGAGGGTGAGGGTTAGTTTTAGGGTTATGGTGAGTGTTAGGTTTAGGTTGAGGTTTAGGGTTAGGGGTAGGTTTATAGTGAGGGTGAGGGTGAGTGTGAGGTTTAGGGTGAGTGTGAGGGTCAGGGTTAGGGTTAGGGTGAGAGTGAGGGTGAAGGTTAGGTTTAGGGTGAGGGTGAAGGTTAGGGTTAGGGTTAGGGTTAGGGTTAGGATTAGGGTTAGTGTTAGTTTGAGTATTAGGGTGAAGTTTTGGGTTAGGGTGACCGTTAGGTATAGGCTGAGTGTTAGGTTTAATGTTAGGGTGAGGGTTAGGGTTAGTGTGATGTTTAGGGTGAGGGTGAGGCTAAGGGTGAGGGTTCGAGTTCTCATGAGGGTTAGCGTTTGTGTGATGATTAGGGTTAGGGTGCGGGTTAGGGTGAGGTTGAAGGTTAGGGTGAGGATGAGGGGTAGGGTTAGGTTGAGGTTTAGGTTTAGGGTTAGTGTTAGGTGAGGGTTAGGCTTAGGGTTAGGGTTAAGGTGAGGGTAATGGTTAGGGTGAGGGTTAAGGTTAAATTTAGCATTAGGGATAGGGTGAGGGTTAGGGTGTGGGTAAGTGTCTGGGTAAGGTTTAGGTTGAGGGTGAGGGGTAGAGTTAGGGTTAGGAAGAAGGTCAGTGTTAGGGTTAGGGTTTAGGTTAGTTTGAGGGTTAGGGTGAAGGTGAGTTTGAGTTTGAGAGTTAGGGTGAGGGTGATGGTGACGGTAAGGTTTAGGGATAGCATAAGGTTTAGGGTTAGGGTGAGGGTTAGGGTTAGATTTAGGGTTAGGGTGAGGGTGAGGGTGAGGGTTAGGGTTAGGGTTAGGTTTAGGATTAGAGTTAGGTTTAGGGTAAGGGTTAGGGTTAGGGTGAGGTTTAGATTTAGGGTTAGTGTGAGGGTTAGGGTTAGGGTTAGGTTTAAGGTGAGGGTTAGTGTTAGCATTAGGTTGAGGATGAGGGTTAGGTTGAGGGGCAGGGTTAGAGATAGGGTAAGGGTTAGGGTTAGGGTAAGGGTTAGGGTGAGTGTGAGGGATAATTTTAGGGTGAGGGTTAGTGTGAGGTTTAGATTTAGGGTTAGGGTAAGGGTTAGGTTTAGGGTGAGCGATAGTTTTACGTTTAGGAATAGGTTGAAGTTAATGTTGAGGGTTATGGTTAGGGTTAGTTTGAGGATAAGGGTTAGGGTGAGGATTAGGGTGAGGATGAGGGTTAGGGTTAGCATAAGGTTTAGTGTGAGAGTTAGGGTTAGGGTTACGTTTAGGGTAAGGGTTAGGGTTAGGGTAAGGATTAGGGTTCAGCTTAGGGTTAGGGTTAGGTTTAGGGTTAGGGTGATGTTTAGGCTTAAGGTTAGAGTTAGGTTGAGGGTTAGGGTGAGTGTGAGTTTGAGAGTGAGGGTTAGGGTGAGGTTGAGAGTGAGTGGGATGGTGACGGTGAGGGTTAGGGTTAGGTTTAGGTGAAGGGTGAGGGTAAGAGTTAGGGTTAGGATTAGGGTTATGGTAAGGGTTAGGATGAGGGTGAGGGAGAGGGTGCAGTTGAGGGTGAGTGTTTTGGATCGGTAAGCGTTAGGATTAGGTTTAGGGTGAGGATTAGGGTGAAGTGAGAGTTAGGGTTAGGTTGAGTGTTAGGGTTAGGGTTAGGGTTAGGGTGAGGGTTAGGGTGAGAGGTAGGGTTAGGGTTAGGATGAGGATTATGTTGAGGGTGCGGGATAGGGTTTTGGTGAGGGTAAGTGTTAGGGTTATGGTGAGAGTGAGGGTGAGGGTAAGGGTAAGGGTTAGGCTGAGGGTTAGGGTGAGGGTGAGGGTTAGGGTTAGCATTAGAGTTAGGGTTAGGGTAAGGTTGAGTGTTAGGATTAGAGTTAGGGTTAGGTTTAGGGTGCAGGTTAGGGTTAGGGTTACACTGAGAGTGAGGTTCAGATTTAGGGATAGGATTAGGTTTAGGGTTAGGGTGAGGCTGAGGGTGAGGGTGAGAGTGAGGATTAAGTTTAGGGTTAGGTTTACGGTGAGGGCTAGGATGAGGGTGAAATTTTTGGTTAGGAAAGGTTTAGGGTTAGGTTTAGGGTGAGGATTAGGGTGAGGGTGAGGTTTAAGGTGAAGTTTATGGCTAGGGTGAGGGTTACGGTGAGGGTTGGGTTGTGGGTAAGTGTTAGCGTAAGGGTTAGAATGAGGGTGAGGGTTAGGGTTAGGGTGAGGGTAAGGGTTACTGTGAGGGTTAGAGTGAGGGTGACGTTTATGGTTAGCATTTGGGTTAGGGTGAGGGTTAGGATGAGCGATAGGGATAGGGTTAGGGTTAGGGTTAGGGTGAGAGTGAGGGTTAGGGTGAGGATGAGGGTGAGATTGAGGGTTAGGGTTATGGTTAGGGGGAGGGTGAGGGTGTGGATGAGGCTTAGGGTTAGGATTAGTGTTAGGGTTAGCTTTTGGCTGAGGATGAGCTTGAGGGTGAGGGTGAGTTTTAGGTTTAGGTTTAGGGTGAGGGTTAGGGTTAGTGTGAAGGTTAGGGTTACCGTTAGGGTGAGTGTTAGTGTGAGGTTTAGGGTTATGGTTAGGTTTAGGTGAGGGTTAATGGTAATGTTAATGTTAGGTTGCGGGTGAGGGTTAAGGTGACAGTGAGAGTTAGTGTTCGGTTTAGGTTAGGGTTAGTTATAGGGTGAGGCTTAGGTTGAGCGGTAGGGTTAGTGTTAGGATGAGGGTTAGGGTTAGTATGAGGGTTAGAGTTATGGTTAGGCTTAGGGTGAGGGTAAGGATTAGGGTGAGGTTTAGGGTGAGGGTGAGGGTTAGGGTTAGCTTTCGGGTTAAGGTGAGGGTGAGGTTTAGGGTTTGCATTCGGGTTTGGTTGAGGGTTAGGGTGAGGTTTAGGTTTAGGTTTAGGGTGAGTGTGAGGGTGAGAGTTAGGGTTAGGGTTATGGTGAGGGTTAAGATTAGGGTGAGGGTTTGGTTTAGGGTTAGGGGGAGAGTGAGGGTGAGGGTTAGGGTTCGGGTGATGGTGAGGGTGAGTGTGAGGCTTAGGGTTAGGTTTAGTGTGAGGGTGAGGTTTAGTGTGAGGGTTATTGTTAGGTTTAGCGTAAGGTTTATGGTGAGGTCTAATGTGAGATTGCGGGTTAGGGAGAGGGAATGGGTGTGGGAGAGCGTTTCAGTTAGGTAAGGGTTAGGATTAGGGTTAGGGTGAGGGTCAGGGATAGGATGAAGTTTATGTTTGGGGTGATGGTTAGGGTTAGTTTGAGGTTTAGGGTTAGGGTTAGGGTTAGGTTGAGGTTTAGGGTTCGGGTTTGCATTACAGTTAGGGTGAGGATTAGGGTGTATTTGAGGGTTAGGGATAGGTTTAGGGTTAGTGTTAGGGTGAAGGTTAGTGTTAGGGTTAGGGTTAGGGTGAGGGTTAGGTTAAGGTGTAGGGTTAGGGTTAGGGCGAATATTAGGATTAGGGTGAGGGTTCGGGTAAGGGTAAGTGTTAGGGTTAGGGTGAGGTTAAGGATTAGGGTGAGGGTGAGGGTCAGTGTTAGGTTTGGGGTGATGGTGAGGGTGAGGGTTAGGGTAAGGTTTAGCCTTAGTTTGAGGGATAGGATGAGGGTTTTGTTTAGTGTTAGTGTTAGGGTTAGGCTGAGGTTTAGGTTTAGTCTGAGGGTTAGGGTGAGGGTGAGGGTGAGTGTATGGGTTTTGGTGAGGGTTAGGCGGAGGGTTAAATTTCGGGTTAGGGCTAGGGTGAGGGTTATGTTGAGGGTTAAAGTTAATGTTATGTTTAGGGAGAGGGTTAGGTTTAGGGTTATGGTGAGGGCGATGGTGAGGGTGAGGAATAGGTTGAGGATGAGTGTGAGGATGAGGGTTTCGGTTAGGTAAGTATTAGGGTTAGGGTTAGGGTGAGGATTAGGGTGAGGGCGAGGGTTAGGATGAAGTTTAGGGTTAGGGTGAGTATTAGGGTTAGGGTTAGGTATAGGGTGAGCCTTAGGGTGAGGGGTAGGTTTAGGGTTAGGGTGAGGGTTATGGTTAGTGTGAGGGTTAGGGTTAGAGTTAGGGTGAGAGTAAGGGTTAGGGTGAGCTTTAGGGTGAGCGTGACTGTTAGGGTTAGCTTTAGGTTTAGGGTGAGGGTGAGGATTTGGTTTTGCATTAGGGTTAGGTTGAGGGTTATGGAGAGGGTTAGGGTTAGGTTTAGCGTGAGGGTGAGGGTGATGGTTAGGGTTAGGGTGAGTGTGAGGGTGAGGGTGAGGTTGAGGGTTAGGTTTTGGTGTAGGGTGAGGGTGAGGGTGAGGTTTAGGGTGAGGGTGAGGGTTGGACTTAATGTGAGGTTTAGGGTGAGGGTGAGGGTAAGGGTTAGGGTGAGGGTGAAGGTGAGGGTTAGGGTTAGGGGTAGGGGTAGATGTAGGTTTAGTGTTAGGTTTAGGGTTAGTATTAAGGTTAGGGTTAGGATTAGGCTGAGGGTGAGGTTGAGGGTGAGGGTGAAGGTGAGGTTTAGAGTTAGGGTTAGGGTTAGGTTGAGCGCTAGGATGAGGGTTAGGGTTAGGGTGAGGCTGAGGTTGAGGATATGATTGAGACTCACCCTAGCTTTCATGGCTATGGTTAGGGTGAGGGTTAGGGGGACGGGTAGATTTAGTGTTAGATTTAATGTGAGGGTTAGGTTTAGTGTGAGAGTTAGGGTTAGGGTTAGGGTTAGGGTGATGTTAAGTGTTAGAGTGAGGGTTAGGGTGAGAGTGAGGGTTAGGGTGATGTTTCAAGTGAAGGTCAAATTTAGGGAGAGTGAGAGGTTTCGGGTGACGGTGAAGGTTAGGGTGTGTGTGAGGGTGAGAGTTAGGGTGAGGGTAAGGATTAGGGTGATGTTTAGGGTGAGGGTGAGGTTTAGGGTGAGAGTTAGGGTTCAGGGTAGAGGAATAGTTAGGGTGTAGGTGAGGGTTAGGGTAAGGGTGAGGCTTAGGGTGACCGTGAGTGTTAGGGTTCAGGTGAGGATTCGGTTAGGGTTAGGATTTGGGTTGGGGTTAGCGTTAGGGCTAGGGTGAGTGTTAGGCTTAGGGTGAGGGTTTCGGCTTAGGGTTAGGGTTAGTGTGAGGATAAGGCTTAGGGTGAGTGTTAGGGTGAGACTAAGGGTTAGGGTTACCCTTAGGGTTAGGGTGAAGTTTAGGGTGGGGGTTAGCGTGAGGGTTAGGGTTAGGTTTAGGGTTGGGTGAGGGTTAGGGTGAGCGAAAGGTTTAGGGTGAGGGTTAGGTTGAGGTTGAAGGATAGGTTTTAGGTGAGGGTTAGGGTTAGGGAAACGGTTAGGGTGAGGTTGAGGATTAGGGTTAGCATTAGTGTTAGGGTGAGGGTGAGGGTTAGGGTGAGGGTGAGTGGTAGGCTGAGGGGTAGGGTTAGAGTTAGGGTCAGGGTTAGGGTGAGGGTGAGGGTTAGGGTTAGGGTTAGGGTGAGTGTTAGGGTTAGGTTTAGGGTAAGTTTGAGGGTAAGGTTTAGCATAAGGGTTAGGGTTAGGTTGCAGGTTAGGGTTAGGTTTAGGGTGAGGGTGGGGTTGAGGGTTAGGGTTAGTCTTATGGTTATGGTTAGGGTAAGGCTGATGGGGAAGGGGAGGTTGAGGGTGAGTGTTAGGGTTAAGTTTAGGGTTAAGGTGAGGGCTTGGGTGAGGGTGAGGGTTAGGCTGATGGTGAGGGTGAGGGTTTTGGTTAGGTAAAGTTTAGGGTTAGGGTGAAGATTATGCTGAGGATGAGGATTAAGCTGAGGTTAGGTTCAGGGTGAGGGTTAGATTTAGGGTTAGGGTGAGGGTTAGGGTTAGGGAGATGTTTAGGGTGAGGTTGAGGGTTAGGGTGAGGGTGAGGGTGAGGGTTAGGGTTAGGGTTAGGTTTAGGGTGAGGTTGAGGGTTAGGATTAGAGTGAGGGTGAGGGTGAGTGTTAGGGTTAGGATTAGGTTTAGGGTTAGGATGAGGGCTAGGGTGGGGGCGAGGGTTAGGGTGAGGGTGAGGGTGCGGTTTCTGTTAGGAAAGGGTTAGGGTTAGGTTTAGGGTGAGGATTAGGCTGAGGGTGAGGTTGAAGGTGAGGTTTAGGGTTAAGGTGAGGGTTAGGGTTAGCATTAGACTGAGCGTTAGGGTTTGGGTGATGTTTAGGGTGATGTTTAGGGTGAGGGTGAGGGTGAAGGTGAGGGTTAGGTTGTAGGTGAGGGTTACGGTGAGGGGGAGGGTTAGGGTGATGGTGAGGGTTAGGTTTAGGGTTAGTGTGAGGAAAAGGCTTAGGGTGAGGATTAGGATGAGAGTAAGTGTTAGGGTTAGGTTTAGAGTTTGGGTTAGGGTGAGGTATAGGGTTAGAGTTCGGGTTAGGGTTCAGTTGAGTGTGAGGGTTAGAGTTAGGGTTAGGGTGAGGGTTAAGTTTGGGGTGAGGTTTAGGGTTACGGTTAGGGTGAGGGTGAGGGTGAGGGTTCAGGTGAGGGTTAGGGTGTGTGTTAGGGTTAAGGTTATGGTGAGAGTAAGGGTTAGGGTGAGGTTTAGGGTGAGGGTTAGGGTTAGGGTTAGCGTTAGGGCTAGGATGAGCGTTAGGTTGAGGGTTCAGTTTAGGGTTAGTGTGAGGGTTAGGGTTAAGGTTAATGTTAGGTTTAGGATTTGGTTAGGGTGAAGGTTAGTTTTAGGTTTAGGATAAGGTTTAGGCTGATGGTAAGATTTAGGGTTAGTGTGAGGGTTATGTTTAGCGTTAGGGTTAGGGTGTGGGCTAGGGTAAGGGTGAGGGTTAGGTTGAGGGTTTAGTTTAGGTAAGGGTTAAGGTAAGGTTAGGGTGAGGATTAGGGTGAGATTGAGGGTTAAGTTGAGGGTTAGGTTTAGGGTGAGCCTTAGGGTTACGATTAGGGTGAGGGTTAATGTTAGGGTGATGTTTAGGGTGATGGTGAGGGTGAAGGTTCTGTGAGGGTTTAGGGTTAGCGTGAACTTTAGGGTTAGGTTTAGGGTTAGAGTTAGGGTGAGGGTGAGGGTTAGGGTGAGGGGTAGGGTTAGGGTTACGGTGAGGGTGAGGGTTAGGTTTAGTGTGAGAGTTACGGTTAGGGTTAGGGTTAGGGTGAGGGTTAGGTTGAGGGTTAGGGTTAGGTTAAGGGTGAGGATGAGGATGAAGGTGATGGTTAGGGCTACGTTTAGGATGAGGGTGAGGCTTACGTTTAGGATGAGGGTGAGGATGAGGGTGAGGATGAGGGTTACGGTTAGGATTAAGTTTAGGGTGAGGGTGAGGCTTAGGTTTAGGATTAGGGTTAGAGTCAGGGTGAGGGTGAGGGTTAAGGATAGGGTGAGGGTTAGGATTATGGTTAGGCTTAGGGTGACGGTTAGGGTTAGGGTTAGGTTTAGGATGAACGTTAGGCTGAGGATTAGGGTTAGGGTTAGTATGAGGTTAGGTTTAGGGTTGGGTTAGGGTGAGGGTGAGGGTTTACTTTAGGTAAGGGTTTGGGTAAGTTTAGGGTGAGAATTAGGATGATGTTGAGGGCTGAGGTGAGGTTTAGGTTTAGGGTGAGTGTTAGGGTTAGGTGAGGGTTATTATTAGGGTGATGTTTATGGTGAGGGTGAGGGTGAAGTTTCAGGTGAGGGGAGGGGTTAGGTTTAGGGTTAGCGTGAGGTTTATGGTTAGGGTTAGGGTTTGGGTGATGGTGAGGGTTAAGGTGAGTGTGAGGTTGATTGTGAGTGTGAGGTTTAAGGTTAGGGTGAGGGTTAGGGACAGTGTTAGGGTTAGGGTGAGGGTGAGTATTAGGGTGAGAGTGAGCATTCAGGTGAGGGGGAAGGGGAGGGGGAGGGTTATGGTTAGTGTTCGGGTTAGAGTTAAGGTGAGTGTGTGGGTGAGGGTTAGGTTTAGGATTAGGGTTAGGGTTAGGTTTAGGCTGAGGGTGAGTGTGAGGGTGAGGGTGAGGGTTAGGG
This sequence comes from Dipodomys merriami, assembly GCF_024711535.1. Taxonomy (NCBI): domain Eukaryota; kingdom Metazoa; phylum Chordata; class Mammalia; order Rodentia; family Heteromyidae; genus Dipodomys; species Dipodomys merriami. Next base: position 3,593,420 of record NW_027206579.1, read on the forward strand.
TTAGGGTGAGGGTTATGCTTAATGTTAGGTTTAGGGTTAGGGTGAGGGTTAGGGTTAGTGTGAGATTTAGGGTTAAGATTAGGGTCAGGGTTAGTATTAGGGTGAGGGTAAGGGTTAGTGTGAGGGTTAGGATGAGGGTGAGGTTTAGGGTTAGGGATAGGTTTAGGCTGAGGTTAGGGTGAGGGCTAGGGTTAGTGTGAGGGTTAAAATTAGGGTTAGGAATAGGGTGAGGGTTATGTTTAGGTTTAGGTTTATGGTTAGGGTGAGTCTTAGGCTGAGGTGTAGGGTTAGTGTTACGGTTAGGGAGAGGGTTCGGGTTAGTGTGAGGGTTAGGTTTAGGTTTAGGTGAAGGTGAGGGTAAGGGTTAGGGTGAGGGTTAGGGTGAGGATGAGGGTTAGGATTAGAGTTAGGGTTAGGATTAGGGTTAGGGTGAGGTTGAGGTTTAGTATTAGGGTGAGGGTTAGGGTTATTGTTAGGGTTAGGGTACAGGTAAGGTTGAGGGTTAGGGTTAGGGTAAGGTTAGGTTTAGGCTGAGGGTGAGGGTGAGGGTGAGGTTGATGGTTAGTGTTAGGGTGAGGGTGAGGGTGAGGGCTAGGGTGAGGGTGCAGGTTAGTGTGAGGGTGAGGGTGAGGTTTTCTTTTACATCAGGGTTAGGGTTAGGGTGAGGATTAGGGTGAGAGTGAGGGTGAGGATTTCGTTTACATCTGGGTTAGTGTTAAGCTGAGGTTAGGGTTAGGGTGAGGGTTAGGGTTAGAGTTAGGGTGTGGGTTAAGCTTAGGTTGATGTTTAGGGTGAGGCTGAGGGTTAGGGTGAGAGTTAGGGTGAAGCTTATGGTTAGTGTTAGGATTAGTGTTAGGGTGAGGGTGAGGTTTAGGGTTAGACTTAGGGTTATGGGGAGGGTTAAATTGAGGGTCAGGGTTAGGGTTAGTGCTAGGGTTAGGGTTAGGATGCGAGTTAGGTTGAGGTTTAGGGGTAGGGTTAGAGTGAAGTTTAGAGTGAGGGTGAGAGGAAGGGGGAGAGTTTGGTTTAAGGTTAGAGTTAGGTTGAGGGTGAGGGTTAGGATTAGGGTTAGCACTAAGTTTGTGCTGAGGGTGAGTGTGAGGTTGAGGGTGAGGTTTAGGGTTAGGGTGAGGGTTAGGGTTAGTTTTAGGGTGAAGGTTAAGGTTAGGGTTAGGGTTAGGATGAGCATTAGGCTGAGGGTTACAGTTAGGGTTAATGTGAGGGTTAGGGTTAGGGTTTGATTAGGTTGAAGGTTAGTTTTAGCTTTAGATTTAGGATAAAGTTCAGACAGAGGGTTAGGGTTAGGATTTCTGTGAGGGTTAGGTTTAGTGTTAGGGTTAGGAAGTGGTCTAGGGTGAGGGTGAGTTTTAGGGTGAGGGTGAGGGTTTAGTTTAGGTAAGGGTTAAGGTTAGGTTAGGGTGAGGATTAGGGTGAGGTTGAGGGTTAAGGTGAGAATTAGGGTTAGGGTGAGGGTTAGGGTTAGGGTTAGGGTGAGGGTGAGGGTAAGTGTGAGGGTGAGGTTTAGGGTGAGGGTGAAGGTTAGGATTAGAGTTATGGTTAGGATTAGAGTGATGGTAAGGATGAATGGTTAGTGTTAGGGTGAGGATTAGGGTTGGGTTGAGGGTGAGGGTGAGGGTTAGGGTTAGGGTTATGTTTATGTTTAGGCTGAGGGTGAGGGTGAGGGTGAGGTTGATGTTTAGGATTATGGTTAGGGTGAAGGTGATGTTTAGGGTGAGGTTAGGGTTAGTATGAGGTTTAGGGTGAGGGTTTCGTTTACCTCAGGGTTAGGTTTAACCTGAGGTTAGGTTTAGGGTTAGGGTTAGGGTTAGTGTTAGGGTTAGGGTTAGGGTGAGGTTTAGGGTTAGGGTGATGTTTAGGGTGATGGTGAGGGTGAGGGTGAGGTTTAGGTTAAGGGTGAGGGTAAGGTTTAGGTTTGGGAACAGGGTTAGGGTTAGGGTTAGGCTGAAGGTGAGGGTGAGGGTGAGGGTGAGGGTGAGGGTGAGGGTGAGAGTTTGGGTTAGGGTTAGGGTTAGGGTTAAGTTGAGAGTTACGGGTACTGTGAGGGTAATGGTTAGGTTTAGGGTTAGGGTGAGGGGAAGGGTTAGAGTGACGTTTAGTGTGAGTGTGAGGTTTAGGGTTAGGGTTGAGATTAGGGTGAGGGCTAGGGTGAGGGTGAGGCTTAGTATGAGGGTTAGGGTGAGGGTTTCTTTTAGCCAAGATTTAGTGTTATGGTGAGGATTAACGGGAGGGTGAGGGTTAGGTTGAGATATAGGGTTAGGGTGAGGGTTAGAGCAAGGGTTAGGGTGAGGGTTAGGGTTTGGGTGATGTTTAGCGTGAGGGTGGGGGTTAGAGTGAGGATGAGGGTTCGGGTGAGGGTAAGGGTTCGAGTGAGGGTCAGAGTTAGGGTGTGGGTGAGCATTAGTGTTAGGTTGAGTGTTAGCATTAGGTTTAGGGTTAGTGTGAGGGTGAGGGTAAGGGCTAGGGTTAGGATTAGGTTGACGGTTAAGATTAGGGTTAGGGTTAGTATGAGGGTTAGGGTGAAGGGTAGGGTTAGGGTTAGGGTGAGGGTTAGGGTGAGGGTGAGAGTGAGGGTTTAGTTTAGATAAGGGTTAAGGAAAGGTTAGGTTGAGGATTAGGGTGAGGTTGAGGGTTAAGGTGAGGGTTAGGATTAGGTTGAGTGTTAGGCTTACTGTGAGGTTTAGGGTTAGCACTCAGGGTGAGGTTGAGGGTAAGGTTTAGGGTGAGGGTTATGGTGAGGGTGAGGGTTAGGATTAGAGTTATGGTTAGGATTAGGGTGAGGGTTAGTGTTAGGGTGAGGGTTAGGTTTGGGGTGAGGGTGAAGGTTAGGGTTAGGTTTGGGGTGAGAGTGAGAGTGAGGGTTAGGGTTAGGCTTAGGGTTAGGTTTAGGCTGAGGTTTAGGCTGAGGGTGAGGTTGAGGGTTACAGTTAGGGATAGGGTGAGGGTGAGGGTGAGGGTTAGTGTGAGGGTGAGGGTGAGCGTTTCGTTTACGTCAAGGTTAGGGTTAAGATGAGGTTAAAGTTAGGGTAAGGTTTAGCGTTAGGGTTAGGGTGAGGTTTATTGTTAGGGTGATGTTTAGGGTGAGGGTGAAAGTTAGGGTGAGGGTGAGGGTTAGGGTAAGTTTGAGGGAGAGTGTTAGATTTGGGAATAGGTTTAGGGTTAGGGTTAGGCTAAAGGTTAGAGTGAGGGTGAGGGTGAGGCTGAGGTTTAGGTTTAGGATTAGTGTTAGGCTTAGGGTTAGGGTGAGGGTAAGGGTTAGAGTGAGGTTTAGGGTGAAGGTGAGGGTTAGGGTTAAGGTTAGGATTAGGGTGAGGGTTAGAGTGAGGGTGAGGGTTAGTGTGAGTTTCAGATTGAGAGTTTCTTTTAGCCAAGGGTTAGGGTTATGTTGAGGAATAGGGTGAGGTTGAGGATTAGGTTTTGGATTAGGGTTAGTGTGAGGGTTAGGGCTAGGGATAGGATGAGTGTTAGGGTTTGGGTGATGTTTAGAGTCAAGGTGAGGTTTAAGGTGAGGGTGAGGTTTAGGGTTTGTGTGAGGATTAGGGTTAGATTGAGTGTTAGTGTTAGGTTTACGTTTAGTGTGAGGTTGAGGGTTAGGGGTAACTTTAGGGTTAGGTTGAGGGTTTGGATTAGGGTTAGGGTTAGTGTGAGGTTTAGGGTGAAGGGTAGGGTTATGGTTAGGGTGAGGGTTAGGGTGAGGGTGTGGGTGAAGCTTAGGCGTAGGTGTAGGGTTAGGATGAGTTTAAGGGTTAGGTTTAGGTTGAGGAATAGTGTTAGGGTTAGGGTTAGGGTGAGTGTTAGGGTGTGGGTTAGGGTTCCGGTGGGGGTGAGGGTTAGGGTGTTGGTGAGGGTTAGGTTTAGGGTTAGGATTAGGGTTAGAGTGAGTTTTATGGTGAGGGTAAGGGTTAGGGTGAGGTTTAGTGTGAGGGTTAGGGTGAGGGTTAGGGTGATGGTGAGGTATAGGTTTTGGGTTAGGGTTAGTGTGAGGGTTAGGGATAGGTTTAGGGATAGGGTGAGAGTGAGGGTTAGGGTTAGGGTTAGGTTTAGAGTTAGGTTGAGGGTGAGGGTTAGGGTTAGTATTAGAGTTAGCCTGAGGGTGAAGGTGAGGGTTAGGGTTAGGGTGAGTTTTATGGTTAGGTTTATGGTGAGTTTGGGTTAGGGTGAGGGTTAGGGTTAGGGTTAGGGTTAGGATGAGATTAGTCTGAGGGTTAGGGTTAGGGTTAGGTTGAGGGTTAGGGTTAACCTGATATTTATTGTGAGAGAATCGTTTAGGGTGAGGGTGAGTATTCGGGTGAGCGTGATGGTTAGGATGAGGGTGAAGGTTAGGGTTACAGTTAAGGTTAGGGAGAGGGGTAGTGTGAGCATTAGGGTTAGGATTAGGGTTAGTATTAGGGTTAGAGTGAGGATGAGGGTGAGGGTTAGGGTGTGGGTAAGTGTTATGGTTATGGTTAGGGTTAGGGCTAGGGTGAGGGTTAGTGTGAGGGTGAGGGTTTCGTTTACCTTAGGGTTAGGGTTATTGTGAGGATTAGGTTAAGGGTGAGGCTTAATCTGAGGTTATGGTTAGGGTGTGGGTTATGGTTAGGGTGATGTTTATGGTGAGGGTGAGTGTTCAGTGAGGGTGAGGGTGAGGGTGAGGGTTAGTGTTAGAGTTTGGTTTAGGTTGAGGGTGATTGTGAGGGTTAGGAATAGGAATAGGGTTAGGGTTATGGTTAGGGTGAGGGTTATGGTTAGTGTGAGAGATATGATTAGGTTTAGGGTTAGGGTTACTGTGAGGGTAAGGGTTAGGGTGAGGGTTAAGGTGAAGCTGAGGGTTAGGGTTCGGGTTTGGGTTAGGGTGAGGGCTAGGGTGAGGGTGAGGGTTAGTGTGAGGGTTAGGGTGAGGGTTTCATTTAGGTCAGGGTTAGGTTTATGGTGAGGATTAGCGTGAGAGTGAGGGTTAGGGTTAGGGTTAGCATGAGGGTGAGGGTTTAGGTGATGTTTAGGGTGAGGGTGAGGATTAAGGTGAGGGTGAAGGTTATGGTGTGGTTGAGGATTAGGGTTAGGGTTTGGGTTAGGGTAATGGTGAGGGTAAGGTATATGGTGAGGTTTATTGTGAGGATGAGTTTTAGGTTTAGTGTTAGGGTTAGAGTGAGGTTTAGGGTGAGCGTTAGGGTTTGGTTTAGGGTTAGGGTGAGGGTGTGGTATAGGGTGAGTGTTCGTGTTAGGGTGAGGGATAGGGAAATGTTTAGGGTGAGGTTGAGGGTTAGGGTTAGGGTTAGGGTGAGGTTGAGGGTTAGGATTAGGGTAAGGATTAGGTTTTGGCTGAGTTTGTGGGTGACTGTAAAAGTGAGGGTTAGGTTTAGGGTGAGGGTTAGGGCTAGGGTTAGGGTTAAGGTAAGGGTGAGGGTTAGGGTTAGGGTGAGGGTGTGGGTAAATGTTAGAGTGAGGGTTATGGCGAGAGTGAGGGTTAGGGTAAGTTTCAGGGTAAGGGTTAGGATGAGGGTAAGGGTTAGGTTGAGGGTTAAGGTGAGGGTGAGGGTTAGCATTAGTGTTAGGGTGAGGGTTAGGGTGAGGGTTACGGTTAAGTGTAGGGATGCGGTGAGGATTAGGGTTAGGGTTAGGTTTAGGGTGAGGTTTAGGATGAGGGGTAGGGTTAGTGAAAGAGTGATAGTTAGGGTTAGTTTGAAGATTAGGGATAGAGTGAGGTTAATTTTACTGTGAAGTTTAGGTTTAGGTTAGGGTTTAGATAAGTGTTAGGGTTATGTTGAGAGTGAGGGTGATGGTGAGGGCTAGGTTTAGTGTTAGTGTGAGTGTTATTGTTAGGGTCGGGGTTAGGTTTAGGGTGAGGGTTAGGGTTAAAGTAAGGGTTAGAGTGAGGGTTAGGGTTAGGGTGAGGGTCAAGGTGAGGGTTTGGATTAGGTTGAGGGTTAGGTTTAGGGTGAGGGTTAGGGTTAGGGTGAGCGTTAGGGTGATGGTGAGGGTTAGGGTGAGGGTGAGGGTTAGGTTTAGAGTTAGGGTTAGACTGAGTGTTAGGATTAGGGATAGGGTTAGGGTGAGAGTTAGGGTGAGGTGTCGGGATACGGTTAGGCTGAGGGTTAGGGTTAGTGTGAAGGTTAGGGGTAGGGTTAGGGTTAGTGTTAGGATAATGTTTAGGGTGAGGGTTAGTTTGAAGGTGAGGGTTAGAGTGAGTGTTAGGGTTAGGTTCAGTGTGAGGTTTAGGGTTAAGGTGATGTTTAGGGTGATGTTGAGGGTTAGTGTGAGGGTGAAGGTGAGGGTGAGGCTGAGGGTGAGGGTTAGGGTGAGGGTGAGTCTAGTTTAGGATTAGGGTTAGAGTTAGGGTTAGGCTGAGGGTGAGGGGGAAAGTGAGGGTGAGGGTTAGGGTTAGGGCTAGGGTGAGGTTTAGGGTTAGTGTGAGGGTTAGTGTGATGGTGAGGGTCAGCCTGAAGGTGAGGGTTAGAATGACGGTGAGGGTGAGGTTGAGGGCTCCGGTTAGGATTAGGGTTAGGGTGAGTTTTAGGGTTAGGGCTAGGGTTAGATTTATTGTTAGGGTTAAGGTTTGGATGAGGGTGAGGGTTATTGTTAGGGTTAGGGTTAGGTTTAGGGTGAGGGTGGGGTTGAGGGTTAGGGTTAGTCTTAGGGTTATGGTTAGGGTAAGGCTGATGGGGAAGGGGAGGTTGTGTGTGAGTGTTAAGGTTAAGTTTAGGGTTAAGGTGAGGGCTTGGGTGAGGGTGAGGGTTAGGCTGAGGGTGAGGGTGAGGGTTTTGGTTAGGTAAAGTTTAGGGTTAGTGTGAGGATTAGGCTGAGGATGAGGATTAAGCTGAGGTTAGGTTCAGGGTGAGGGTTAGTGTTAGGGTTAGGTTGAGGGTTAGGGTTAGGGAGATGTTTAGGGTGAGGTTGAGGGTTAGGGTGAGGGTGAGGGTGAGGGTTAGAGTTAGGGTTAGGTTTAGGGTGAGGGTGAGGGTTAGGATTAGAGTGAGGGTGAGGGTGAGGGTTAGGGTTAGGATTAGGTTTAGTGTTAGGGTGAGGGCGAGGGTGAGGGCGAGGTTTAGGGTGAGGGTTAGGGTGAGTGTGCGGTTTTCTGTTAGGAAAGGGTTAGGGTTAGGTTTAGGGTGAGGATTAGGCTGAGGGTGAGGTTGAAGGTGAGATTTAGGGTTAAGGTGAGGGTTAGGGTTAGCATTAGGCTGAGCGTTAGGGTTTGGGTGATGTTTAGGGTGATGTTTAGGGTGAGGGTGAGGGTGAAGGTGAGGGTTAGGGTGTAGGTGAGGGTTAGGGTGAGGGTGAGGGTTAGGGTGATGGTGAGGTTAGGTTTAGGGTTAGTGTGAGGAAAAAGCTTAGGGTGAGGATTAGGATGAGAGTAAGTGTTAGGGTTATGTTTAGAGTTTGGGTTAGGGTGAGGTACAGGGTTAGAGTTCGGGTTAGGGTTCAGTTGAGTGTGAGGGTTAGAGTTAGGGTTAGGGTGAGGGTTAGGGTTGGGGTGAAGGTTAGGCTTACGGTTAGGGTGAGGGTGACGGTGAGGTTCAGGTGAGGGTTAGGGTGTGGGTTAGGGTTAAGGTTATCGTGAGAGTAAGGGTTAGGGTGTGGTTTAGGGTGAGGGTTAGGGTTAGGGTTAGGGTTAGGATTAGGTTTAGGGTGAGAGTTAGGGTGAGGTGTCGGGATACGGTTAGGCTGAGGGTTAGGGTTAGTGTGAAGGTTAGGGGTAGGGGTAGGGTTAGTGTTAGGATAATGTTTAGGGTGAGGTTAAGTTTGAGGGTGAGGGGTAGAGTGAGCGTTAGGGTTAGGTTCAGTGTGAGGTTTGGGGTTAAGGTGATGTTTAGGGTGATGTTGAGGGTTAGTGTGAGGGTGAGGGTGATGGTGAGGCTGAGGGTGAGGTTAGGGTGAAGGTGAGTTTAGTTTAGGTTTAGGGTTAGAGTTAGGGTTAGGCTGAGGGTGAGGGTGAGGGTTAGGGTTAGGGCTAGGGTGAGGGTTAGGGTTAGTGTGTGGGTTAGTGTGATGGTGAGGGTCAGCGTGAAGGTGAGGGTTAGAATGACGGTGAGGGTGAGGTTGAGGTTTAGGGTTAAGATTAGGGTTAGGGTGAGTTTTAGGGTTAGGGCTAGGGTTAGAGCTATTGTTAGGGTTAAGGTTAGGATGAGGGTGAGGGTTATTGTTAGGGTTAGGGTTAGGGTTAGGTGAGGGTGGGGTTGAGGGTAAGGGTTAGTCTTAGGGTTATGGTTATGGTAAGGCTGATGGGGAAGGGAGGGTTGAGGGTGAGTGTTAGGTTTAAGTTTAGGGTTAAGGTGAGGGCTTGAGTGAGAGTTAGGCTGAGGGTGAGGGTGAGGGTTTTGGTTAAGTAAAGGTTAGGGTTAGGGTGAGGATTAAGGTGAGGATGAGGATTAAGCTGAGGTTAGCTTCAGGGTGAGGGTTAGTTTTAGGGTTAGGGTGAGGGTTAGGGTTAGGGAGATATTTAGGGTGAGGTTGAGGGTTAGGGTGAGGGTGAGGGTGAGGGTGAGGGTTAGGGTTAGGGTTAGGTTTAGGGTGAGTGTGAGGTTTAGGATTAGGAATAGGATTAGGTTTAGTGTTAAACTGAGTGTGAGGGTCAGGGTGAGGGTCAAGGTTATGGTCAAGTTTAGGGTTAGGTTTAGAGTGCGGGTTAAGGTTAGTGTGAGGTTTATGTTTAGAGTTAGGGTGAGGGTAAGGGTTAGGATGAGGGTAAGCCTTAGGTTGAGTGTGAGCTTTTGGAATTCGGCTTTGTGTTAGGGTTAGTGTGAGGGGTAGGGTTCGGATGAGGGTGAGGGTTATGTTGAGAGTGAGTGTTAGTGTGAGGGTGAGTGTTCGGGTGAGGGTGAGGTTTAGGGTGTGGTTGAGGGTTTGGGTTAGGATGAGAGTCAGGGTGAGGTGTCGGGATAGGGTTAGGGTGAGTGTTAGGGTTAGTGTGAATGTTAGCGTTAGGGTTAGGGTTAGGATAAGGGTTAGTGTGAGGGTTAGGGTTAGTGTGATGTTTAGGGTGAGGTTGAGGGTTAGTGTGAGGGTGACCGTGAGGGTTAAGGTGAGGGTGAGGCTGAGTGGGAGAAGGACGATGAGGGTTAGGTTTAGGGTTAGGTTTTGGGTGAGGGTAAGTGTTTGGGTTGCTATTAGGGTTATGGTAAAGCTTAGGTTGATTGTGAGGGTGAGGGTGAGGGTGTGGGTGAGGGTCTCGGTTACGTAAGTGTTAGGGTTACGTTTAGGTTAATACTGAGGGTTAGGGTTAGCGTTAGGGTTAGGGTGAAGGTTAGGATGGGGGTTAGGGTGAGGGTCAGGGTTCGGGTTAGGGTTGGGTGAGGGTAAGGGTGAGCGTAAGGGTTAGGGTGAGGGTTAGGTTGTGGGTGAGGGATAGGTTTATCGTGAAGGTAAGGGTTAGGGTTAGGTTGAGAGTGAGGGTGAGGGTAAGGGTAAGGGTTAGGGTCAGAATTAGGGTGAGGGTGAGGGTTAGGGTTAGCATTAGGGTTAGGTGTAGGATTAGGTTGAGTGTTAGGGTTAGGGTTAGGGTTAGGGTTAGGGCTAAGGTGCAGGTTAGGGTTACGGTTAGAGTGAGGGTGAGGGTCAGGGTTAGGGTTAGGATTAGGTTTAGGATTAGGGTGAGGCTGAGGTGAGGCTGAGGGTGAAGGTGAGGGTGAGGGTGAGGATTAAGTTTAGGGTTAGGTTTAGGGTGAGGACTAATGTGAGGGTGATGTTTTTGTTTAGGAAAAGTTTAGGGTTAGTTTTAGGGTGAGGATTAGGGTGAGGGTGAGGTTTAAGGTGAGGGTTAGGGTTAGGGTCAGTGTTAGGGTTAGGGTTAGGGTGAGGGTTAGGGTTAGGTTGATGTTTAGGGTGACGGTGAAGGTGAGACTGAGGGTTCGGGTGAGGGTTAGGGTTAGGGTGAGGGTTAGAGTTAGGGTTAGGTTTAGGTTTAGGGTGAGGGTAAGGGTCATGATGACAGGGTGAGGGTGAGGGTTAGGGTTAGGTTTAGGGTTAGGGTGAGGGTTGGGGTGAGGGTTAGTGTTAGGGTTAGGGTGAGGGTTAGGGTGAAGCTTAGGGTGAAGGTTAGGGTGAGGGTTAGGGTTTGGGGTAGGGTAAGGTTTAGGGGGAGGGGAAGGGGTAGGGTGAGGGTTAAGGAGAGGGTGAGGGATAGGGTTATGGTGAGGGTAAGGGTTATTCTAAAGGTTAGGTTGAGAGTGAGCATTTGTGTTAGCATCAAGGTTGGGTGAAGGTTAGGCTTAGGGTTAGGCTGAGGGGTAGTTTTAGGGTTATTATGTGGTTTAGGGTTAGGGTTAGGGTGAGGGTAAGGGTTAGGATGACAGCTAGGGTGAGGGTCAGGGTTAGGGTTAGGTTTAGGGTTAGGGTGAGGGTTAGAGTGAGGGTTAGGGTAAGAGTTAGTGTGAGGGTTAGGGTGAAGGTTAGGGTTAGGGTTAGGGTTTGGGGTAGGGTGAGGTTTAGGGGGAGGGGAAGGGGTAGGGTGAGGGTTAAGGAGAGGGTGAGGGAAAGGGTTATGTTGAAGGTAAGGGTTAATCTAAGGGTTAGGTTGGGAGTGAGCATTTGTGTTAGCATCATGGTTGGGTTGAGGGTTAGGGTTAGGGTTAGTTTGAGGAGTAGTTTTAGGCTTAGGGTGAGGGTTAGGGTTAGGGTTAAGGTGAGGTTAAGAGTTTGGTTGAGGGTGAGGGTGAGGGTTAGGCTTAGCCTTAGAGTGAGGGTGAATGTTAGGGTTAGGGATAGGGTGAGTGTGAGTGTGAGGATTAGGTGTAGGATTAGGGTTAGGTTTAGGGTTAGGCTGAGGTTTAGCCTGATGGGTAGGGTTACAGTTAGGGTGAGGGTTAGGTTTAGTGGGAGTGTTAGGGTTAGGTTTAGGGTTTGGGTTAGGGTGAGGGTTCAGGTGAGGTTTCAGGTTAAGTAGTGGGTGAGGGTTAGGGTTAGTGTGAGGACTAGCTTTAGGGTTAGTGTTACTGTTATGGTTAGGATTAGAGTGAGGGTAAGGGTTATGGTTAGTTTTATGGTTAGGGTGAGGGTTCGGGTTAGTGTGAGGGTTAGGTTTAGGGTTAGGTGAAGGATCAGGTAAGGGTTAGGGTGAGGGTTAGGGTCAGGGTGAGTATTATGATTAGGTTAAGGACTAGGGTTAGGCTGAGGGTGAGGGTGAAGTTGAGGTTTATGATTAGGGTTACGGTGAGGGTTAGGTTTAGGGTGATGTTTAGGGTGAGGGTGAGGGTTAGGGTGAGGGTGAGGGTTCGGGTGAGGGTGAGGATTAGGGTGTGGATGAGGGTTAGCCTGAGGGTGAGGGTTACAGTTAGGTTTAGGGTGTGTGTTAGTGTTAGGGTTTGGATTAGGGTGAGGTTTAGGGTGAGGGGTACGGTCAGGGTTGGGGTGAGGTTTAGGGTTAATGTGAGGTTTAGGGTTAGGTTTAGGGTAAGTGTGAGGATAAGGGTTAGTGTGAGGGGTAGGGTTATTGTTAGGTTTAGGGTGAGGGTGAGGGTGAGTGTTATGGTTAGGGTTAGGGTGAGGGTAAGGGTTAGGTTAAGGCTTAGGGTTGGGGATAGGGTAAGGTTGAGTGTGAGGGTGATGTTTAGAGGTAGTTTTAGGGTAGAGGTGGGGGTTCGGTTTAGGATTAGGGTTAGGGTTAGGGTTAGGGTGAGGGTTCGGTTTAGGATTATGGTTAGGGTTAGCCTTAAGGTGAGGGTGAGGTTGAGGGTTAGGGAGAGGATTAGGGTTAGGTTTACAGTTAGGGTGAGAGTGAGTATTAGGTTGAGGTGAGGGTTCGTGTTTGGGTGAGGGTTAGGGTGATGCTGAGGGTTAGGGTGAGGGTGAGGTTTAGGTTTAGTGTTAGCTTTAGGGTGAGGGTTAGTATCAGGGTTAGGATTAGGGTGAGGGTTAAGGTGAGGGTTAGGGTTAGGTTTAGGGTTAGTGTGAGGGTGAGAGGTACAGTTAGGTTTCGAGTTAGGGTGATGGTGAGGGTGAGGGTGAGGGTGAGGTTGAGGGTTAGGTTTTGGGTGAGGGTTAGGGTTAATATTAGAGTTAGGGTTAGGGTGAGGGATAGGGTTAGGGTTAGGGTTAGGATGAGGGTTAGGCTGTGGGGTAGGGTTAGGGTCAGGGTCAGGGTTAGGGTTAGTGTGAGTTTTAGGTTTAAGATTAGGGTCAGGGTTAGGATTAGGGTAGGGGTGTGGGCTAGAGTGAGGGTGAGGGGTAGGGTGAGGGGTAGGGTTAAGGTTAGGGTGAGGGTGAGGGTTAGGTTTAGTGTGAGGGTTAGGGTAAGTATGAGTTTGAGGGTGAGGTTGAGGGTAGGGTGAGGGTGAGGGTTAGGGTTAGGATTAGGGTTAGGTTGACGGTGAGCGTTACGGTTAGGTTGAGGGTTAGGGTGAGGGTAGGGTTAAGGTAAGGGTGAGGGTGAGGCTTAGGTTTAGTGTGAGGGTTAGGGTTAGTGTAAGGTTAAGGGTTAGTGTGAGGTTTAGGGTAACAGTGAGGCTTAGGGTTAGCGTGAGTTTGAGGGTGAGGGTGAGGTTTAGGGTTAGATTGAGGGTTAGGGTTAGGGTTAAGGTGAGGGTGAGCCGTAGCGTGAGAGTGAGGGTTCAGGTGAGGGTTTGGGTGAAGGGGGAGGTTTATGGTTAGGGTTCGGGTTAGAGTTAGGGTGAGGCTGTGGGTGAGCGTTAGGTTTAGGATTAGGGTTACTGTTAGGGTTAGGGTGAGGGTGAGGGTAAGGGTAAGGGTTAGTGGTATGGTTAGGGTGAGGGTTCAGGTTAGTGTGAGGGTTAGGGTTAGGGTTAGGTGAAGGTGGGAGTAAGGGTTAGGGTGAGGGTTAGGTTGAGGGTGAGGGTTAGGATTAGAGTTAGGGTTAGGATTAGGTTTAGGATGAGGGTGAGGTTGAGGTTCAGTGTTAGGGTGAGGGTTAGGGTTATTGTTGTGGTTAGGTTGCAGGTGAGGGTGAGGGTGAGGGTGTGGGTTAGGGTTAGGATTAGGGTAGGGTTAGGTTTGGCTGAGGGTGAGGGTGAGAGTGAGGGTGAGGGTTAAGTTTAGGGTTAGGTTTAGGGTGAGGGCTAGGGTGAGGGTGATATTTTTTGTTAGGAAATGTTCATTGTTAGGTTTAGGGTGAGGATTTGTGTGAGGGTGAGCTTTAAGGTGAGGGTTAGGGTTAGGGTGAGGGTTATGGTTAGGGTAGGGTAAGGGTTAGGGATAGGTTTATGGTTAGGGTTAGCATTAGGTTTAACATTAGGGTTAGAGTGAGGGTGAGGTTGAGGGTTAGGTTTAGGATTAGGTTTAGGGATAGGGTGAGGCTGAGGTTGAGGATGAGTTTGAGGGTGAGGCTGAGGGTTAGGGTTAGGCTTAAGGTGAGGGCTAGGGTGAGGTTGAGGGTTAGTGTGAGGGTGCAGTTTTCAGTTAGGAAAGGGTTAGTGTTAGGGTTAGCTTTAGGGTGAGGATTAGGCTGAGGGTGAGGTTGAAGGTGAGGGTTAGGGTTAAGGTGAGGGTTAGGGTTAGGGTTAGGGTTAGGGTTAGGGTTTGGGTGATGTTTAGGGTGAGGGTGAGGGTTGGGGTTAGGGTAATGTTTAGGGTTAGGGTTAGGTTGGGGGTCAGGTTTAGGGTTAGGATGAGGGTTAGGGTGAGGATTATGGCTAGAGTTAATGTGAGGGTTAGGTTTAGTGTGACGCTTAGGGTTAGGGTGAGGGTAAGCGTTAGGGTGAGGGTTAGGATCAGATTGTAGGATAGGGTTAGTGTTAGGGTTAGGGTGAGCATTTGGATGAGGGTTAGGTGTAGGGTAAGGGTGTGGGTTAGTGTTAGGGTTGAGTTCAGTGTTAGCGTTAGGGTGAGGTGTAGGGTTAGGGTTAGGGTTAATGTGAGGATAAGGGACATATTGAGGGTTAGGGTGAGGGATAGGGTTAGTGTAAGGTTTAGGGTGAGTGTTTGTGTGAGGGTTAGGTTTAGTTTTAGGGTTACGTGAGGGTTAGGATGAGGGTAAGGTTTAGGGTGAGGTTTAGGGTGAGGTTGAGTATTAGGGTTAGCATTAGTGTTAGAGTGAGGGTTAGGGTTAGGTATAGCATTAGGCTTAGGATTAGGGTTAGGGTGAGGTTTAGGATTAGGGTTAAAGTGAGGGAGAGGTTTAGGGTTAGCATTAGGTTTACGGTTAGGTTTAGAGTGAGGGTGAGAGTGAGGAATAGGGTTAGGATTAGGTTTAGGTTTAGGGTGAAGCTGAGGTTGAGGGTGAGGGTGAGGGTTAGGGTTAGGCTTAGGGTGAGGGCTAGGGTGAGGGCTAGGTTGAGGGCGAGGGTTAGGGTGAGAGTTAGGGTTTGGGTGAATGTTAGGATTACGGTTAGGTTGAGGGTGAGGGTGATGGTGAAGTTGAGGGTTAGGTTTTGGGTTAGGGTTAAGGTTATGGTAAGGGTAAGGGTTAGGGTGAGGTTTAGTGTGAGGGTTATGGTTAGGGTGAGGATTATGGTGATGTTGAGTGTTAAGGTGACAGAGAGGGTTAGGGTGAGGTTTAGGTTGAGTGTTAGCATTAGTGTGAGGGTTAGGGTCAGGGTTAGGATTAGGGAAAGGGTTAAAGTGAGGGTTAGTGTTCGGGTTAGTTTTAGGGTTAGTATGAGGATTAGGGTTAGTGTTAGGTATAGAGTGAAGGTAAGGTTTAAGGTGAGGGTTAGGCTGAAATGGTAGGTTTAGGGTAAGGGTGAGGGAGAGGGTGAGGGTAAGGATTAGGGTAAGGGTTAGGGTGAGGGTGAGGCTTAGTGTTAGCATTAGTGTTAGGGTTAGGGTTAGAGTGAGTGTGAGGTTTAGGGTTAGGGTTAGGGTGAGGATGAGGGTGAGGGTGAGGGTGAGGGTAAGGTTTAGGTTTAGGTTTAGGGTTATGGTTAGGATTAGTGTAAGGTTGAGGGCTAGTGTGAGGGTGAGTGTTACGGTTTGGGTTAGGGTGAGGGTAAGGGTTAGGGTGAGGCGTAGGGTGAGGTGTAGGGTTATGGTTAGGGTGAGTGTTAGGGTTAGCGTGAGGTTTATGGTGAGGTTTAGGGTTAGGGTTAGGGTGTGGGTTAAGGTTAGGGTGATGTTTAGGCTGAGGGTGAGCGTTAGGGTGAGAGTTAGGGTGAGGTTTAGGGTTAGTGGTAGGATTAGGGTTAGGGTGAGGGTGAGGTTTAGGGTTAGAATTAGGGTTAGGGGAGGGTTAAATTGAGGGTCAGTTTTAGGGTTAGTGTTAAGGTTAGGGTTAGAATGAGCGTTAGGTTGAGGTTTAGGGTTAGGGTTAGGGTTAGGTTTAGGATGAGCGTTAGGCTGAGTGTTAGGGTTAGGGTTAGTGTGAGGGTTAGGGATAGGTTAGGGTTAGGGTTTGGGTTTGGTTATGGTGATGGTTAATTTTAGGTTTAGGTTTGGGTTCAGGTTTAGGCTGTGGGTTAGGGTTAGGGTTAGTGTGAGGGTTAGGTTTAGGGTTAGGTTTAGGGTGTGGACTGTGGTGAGGGTGAGGGTTATGGTGATCGTTAGGATTAGGGTTAGGGTTAGGTTCAGGTATAGGTTGAGGGTTAGGATTAGAGTAAGGACTTGGGTTGGGCTGAGGGTGAGGGTGATGTTGAGGGTGAGGGTTAGGGTTAGAGTGAGGGTTAGAGTGAGTGTGAGGGGGGGGAGAGTTTGGTTTTGGGTTAGAGTTAGGTTGAGGGTGAGGGTTAGGGTTAGGGTTAGCAATAGGTTTAGGCTGAGGGTGAGGATGAGTTTGAGGGTGAGGTTTAGGGTTAGGGTGAGGGTGAGGGTTAGGGTTAGGGTTAGGTTTAGGTTGAGGGTAAGGGTTAGGGTTAGGGTTAGGATGAGCGTTAGGCTCAGGGTTAAGGTTAAGGTTAGTGTGAGGGTTAGGGTTAGGGTTAGGGTTAGGGTTTGGTTAGGGTGAAGTTTAGTTTTAGGTTTAGGGTTAGGGTAAGGTTTAGGCTGAGTGTTAGGTTTAGGGTTAGGGTGAGGGTCAGGGTAAGGGTTAGGGTGAAGTTTAGGGTGAGGGTGAGGGTTAGGATTAGCTTTAGGGTTAGGATTAGGGTGAGGGTGAGGATGAGGGTTAGTGTTAGGGTGAGGGTTAGGGTTGGATTGGGGTGAGGGTTAGGGTTAGGGTTAGTGTTAGGGTGAGGGTGAGGGTGAGGGTCAGGGTTAGAGTTAGTTTTAAGCTGAGGGTGAGGGTGAGGGTGACGTTGATGGTTAGGGTTATGGTTAGGGGGATGGTGAGGGTTAGGGTGAGGGTGAGGGTTAGAGTGAGTGTGAGGGTGAGGGTTTGCTTTATGTCAGGGTTAGTGTCACGCTGAGGTTAGGGTTAGGGTTAGGGTTAGGTTTCGTGTTAGGGCAAGGGTTAGGTTGCGGGTTAGGGTTTGGGTGATGTTTAGTGTGAGGGAGAGGTTGAGGGTTCAAGTGTGGGTGAGATTTAGGGTGTGGGTGAAGTTTAGTGTTAGGTTGAGTTTTAGCGTTAGGTTTAGGTTTAGTGTGAGGGTGAGGGTTAGGGCTAGGGTTAGGGTTAGGTTGAAGGTTAGTATTAGGGTTAGGGTTACTATGAATGTTATGGTGCAGGGTAGGGTTAGGGTTAGGGTTAGGGTGAAGATTAGGGTGAGGTTGTAGGTGAGGGTTAGCGTTAGGTGCAGGGTTAGGGTGACTTTGAGGGTGAGGCTTAGGTTTAGGATTAGGGTTAGGGTTAGGAAGAGTGTTAGGGTGTCGGTGAGGGATCGGGTCAGGGTCCGGGTTAGAGTGTAGTTGACGGTTCTGTTTAGGGTGATTATTAGGGTTAGATTTAGATTTATGGTGAGGGTAAGGGTTAGGGTGAGGTTTAGTGTGAGGGTTAGGCTTAGGGTTAGGTTTAGGGTGAGGGTTAGGGATAGGTTTAGGGATAGGGTGAGGGTAAGTGTGAGGGTTAGGTTTGGTTTATGGTTAGAGTTAGGGTGAGGGTGAGGGTTAGTATTTGTGTTAGTATTAAAATTAGCCTGAGGGTGAGGGTGAGGGTTAGGTTCAGGGTGAGTGTTAGGGTTAGGGGTAGGGTTAGGGTGAGTGTTAGGGTTAGGGTTAGGTTTAGGATGAGCGTTAGGCTTAGGGTTAGGATTTGGGTTAGTGTGAAGGTTAGGGTTAGTGTTAGTGTTAGTGTGAGGGTTAGGGTTAGTTTTATGTTTAGGATAACGGTTAGGTTGAGGGTTAGGTTTAGGGTTAGTGCCAGGGTTAGGTTTAGGGTTAGGGTTAGAGTCAGGGTAAAGGTTAGGGTGAGAGTTAGGGTGAGGGTGAGGGTAAAGGTTAGGGTGAGGGTTAGGGTTAGGGTGAGGGTTAGGATTAGTGTTAGCACTAGGTTTAGGCTGAGGGTGAGGGTGAGAATGAGGGTGAGGTTTACAGTTAGGTTGAGGGTTAGGGTTAGGATTAGGTTTAGGGCGAGGGTTAGGGTTACGGTTAGGCTTAGGCTGAGGGTTAGTGTTAGGGTTAGTGTTAGGTTTAGTGTGCGGTTAGGGTTAGGGTTAGGGTTAGGTTTAGGGTTTGGTTATTGTGAAGTTTTGTTTTAGGTTTAAGGTTAGGATAAGGTTTATCCTGAGGGATATGGTTAGGGATAGTGTGAAGATTAGGTTTAGGGTTAGGGTTAGGGTATGGGCTAGTGTGAGGGTGAGTGTTAGGGTGAGAATGAGTGTAAGGGTTTAGTTTAGGTAAGGGTTATGGTAAGGTTAGGTTGAGGATTAGGGTGAGGTTGAGGTTTAAAGTGAGGGTTAGGGTTAGGTTTAGGGTTAGAGATAGGGTGAGGGTGAGGGTTAGGTTTAGTATTAGAGTTAGCCTGAGGGTGAGGGTGAGGGTTAGGGTTAGCGTGAGTTTTATGGGTAGGGTTACGGTTAGGGTGAGGGTTAGGATTAGGGTTAGGGTTAGGATGAGTGTTAGGCTGAGGGTTAAGGTTAGGGTTAGTGTGAGGATTAGGGTTAGGGTTAGGGTGAGGGTTAGGGTTAGGTTTAGGTTTAGGATAAGGGTTAGGTTGAGGGTTAGGTTTAGGTTTAGGGTTAGGGTTAGGGTCAGGGTAAAGGTTAGGGTGAGGGTTAGGGTGAGGGTGAGGGTAAAGGTTAGGGTGAGCATTAGGGCGAGTGTGAGGGTTAGGGTTAGTGTGAGGGTTGGGTGAGGGTTAGGGTGAGGGTTAGGGTGAGTGTTCACGATTGTTGTGAGAGTATGTTTTAGTGTGAGTGTGAGTGTTCAGTTGAGCTTGAGGGTTAGGATGAGGGTGAGGGTTAGGGTTACATTTAGTGTTAGGGAGAGGGGTAGGGTGATCTTTACGGTTAGTATTAGGGTTAGAGTGAGGATGAGGGTGAGGATTAGGGTGTGGGTAAGTGTTATGGTTATGGTTAGAGTTAGGGCTCGGGTGAAGGTGAGGGTTAGTGTGAGGGTGAGGGTTTCGTTTACCTTATGGTTAGGGTTAGGATGAGGATTAGGTTGAGGGTGAGGGTTAAGCTGAGGTTCGGGTTAGGGTGAGGGTTAGAATTAGGGTGATGACTCTTGTGAGATTATGGTTTAGGGTGAGGGTGAGTGTTCAGGTGAGCTTGAGGGTTAGGATGAGGATGAGGGTTAGGGTTACATTTAGGGTTAGGGAGAGGTGTAGGGTGAGCATTATGGTTAGAATTAGTGTTAGAGTGAGGATGAGGGTGAGGGTTAGGGTTAGGGTTAGGGTTAGTGTTTGGTTAGGGTGAAGTTATGTTTTAGGTTTAGGGATAGGATAAGGTTTATCCTGAGTGTTATGGTTAGGTTAGTGTGAAGGTTAGGTTTAGGGTTTGGGTTAGGTTGTGGGCTAGGGTGAGGGTGAGGGTTAGGGTGAGGCTATGGGTAAGGGTTTAGTTTAGGTAAGGGTTAAGGTAAGGTTAGGTTGAGGATTTGGGTGAGGTTGAGGGTTAAGGTAAGGGCTAGGGTTAGGTTTATGGTTAGAGTTAGGGTGAGGGTGAGGGTTAGGTTTAGTATTAGAGTTAGCCTGAGGGTGAGGGTGAGGGTTAGGGTTAGGGTTAGTGTGATGGTTAGGGTTAAGGTTAGGGTGAGTGTTAAGGTCAGGTTTAGGGATAGGATAAGGGTTAGGTTTAGGGTTAGGGTGATGGTTAGGTTTAGGTTTAGGGTCAGGGTAAAGTTTAGGGTGAGGGTTAGGGTGAGGGTGAGGGTAAAGGTTAGGGTAAGCGTTAGGGCGAGGGTGAGGGTTAGGGTTAGTGTGAGGGTTAGTGTGAGGGTTAGGGTGAGGGTAAGGTTTAGGGTGATGGTAAGTTTTAGGGTGAGTGTTAGTATTATGTTATGGGTAAGTGTTAGGCTGAGCGTTAGGGTACGGATTAGGGTTAGGGTGGGGGTTAGGGTTAGGGTTAAGTTGAGGGTTAGCGTTAGGGTGATGACTGTTGTGAGAGTATGGTTTAGGGTGAGGGTGAGTGTTCCGTTGAGCTTGAGAGTTAGGATGAGGTTGAGGGTTAGGGTTACATTTAGGGTTAGGGAGAGGGTTAGGGTGAGCATTAGGGTTAGGATTAGGGTTAGAGTGAGGATGAGGGTGAGGGTTAGGGTGTGGGTAAGTGTTATGGTTATGGTTAGGGTTAGGGCTAGGGTGAGGGTGAGGGTTAGTGTGAGGGTGAGGGTTTCGTTTACCTTAGGATTAGGGTTAGGGTGATGTTTAGGGTGAGGGTGACAGTTCGGTGAGGGTGAGGGTGAGGGTTCAGGTTAGGGTTAGGTTTAGGTTGAGGTTGATTGTGAGGGTTAGGATTAGGAATAGGGTTAGGTTTAGGGTGAGGGTGAGGGTCAGTGTGCGGGTGATAGGGTTAGGGTTAGGGTTAGGGTTAGGGTGAGGGTAAGGGATAGTGTGAGGGTTATGATTAGGGTTAGGGTTAGGGTGAGGTTAAGGGTTACGGTGAGGGTTAGGGTGAAGTTGAGGGTAAGGGATCGGGTTAGGGTTAGGGTGAGGGATAGGTTGAGGGTGAGGTTTAGTGTGAGGGTTAGGGTGAGATTTTCTTTTAGGTCAGGTTTAGGTTTATGATGAGGATTAGCTTGAGAGTGAGGGTTAGGGTTAGGGTGATGGAGAGGGTTAGGGTGAGGATGAGGATGAGGGTGAGGGTGAAGGTTGGGGTGAGAGTGAAGGTTAAGGTGTGGTTGAGGATTAGGGTTAGGGTTATGGTTACCGTTATGGTGAGGGTAAGGTATAGGTTGAGGTTTATTGTGAGGATGAATGTTAGGGTTAGTGTTAGGGTTACGGTGAGGTTTAGGGTGAGGGTTAGGGTTTGGTTTAGGTTTAGTTTGAGGGTGAGGTATAGGATGATTTTTAGGGTGAGGGTTAGGGATATGGTTTGGCTGAGGGTGAGGGTGACTGTAAGAGTGAGGGTTAGGGTGAGGGTTAGGGTTAGGGTGAGCGTGAGGGTGAGGGTTAGGGTGAGGCTATGTGTTAGGTTGAGGATTAGTGTGAGGGTGAGGGTTAGGGTTAGCATTAGGGTTAGGGTGAGGGTTAGGGTTAAGGTTAGGGATAGGATGAGGATTAGGGTTAGGGTTAGGATTAGGGTGAGGGTTGGGCTGCAGGATAGGGTTAGGGATAGAATGACTGTTATGTTTACTGTGAGGATTAGGGTTAGAGTGAGGTTTAGGTTTAGTGTGAGGTTTAGGTTTAAGGTTAGGGTTAGGATGAGTGTTAGGGTTAGGTTGAGGGGGAGGGTGAGGGTGAGGGCTAGGGTTAGGGTTAGTGTGAGGGTTAGTGTTAGGATGAGGGTTAGGTTTAGGGTACAGGTTAGGGTTAAAGTAAGGGCTAGGGTGAGGGCTAGCGTTAGGGTTAGGGTGAGGGTCAGGGTGAGGGTTAGGTTAAGGTTGAGGGTTAGGTTTAGGATGAGGGTTAAGTTTAGGGTGAGCTTTAGGGTGATGGTGAGAATCAGGGTGAGGGTGACGGTTAGGTTTAGAGTTAGGGTTAGGGTGAGTGTTAGGATTAGGGTTAGCTTTAGGGTGAGAGTTAGGGTGAGGTGTCGTGATACGGTTAGAGTGAGGTTTAGGGTTAGTGTGAAGGTTAGGGTTAGGGTTAGGGTTACTGTGAGGATAATGTTTAGGGTGAGTGTTAGTTTGAGGATGAGGTTTAGGGTGAGCGTTATGGTTAGGTTCAGTGTAAGGGTTAGGGTTAAGGTGATGTTTAGGGTGAGGTTGAGGTTTAGTGTGAGGGTGAGGGTGAGGGGTAGGATGAGGGTGAGAGTGAGGTTAGTTTAGGATTAAGGTTAGAGTTAGGGTTAGGCTGAGGGTGAGTGGGAAAGTGAGGGTGAGTGTTAGGGTTAGGGCTAGGGTGAGGGTTAGGGATTTAGTGAGAGTTAGTGTGATGGTGAGGGTCAGCGTGAGGGTGAGGGTTAGAATGAAGGTGAGGGTAAGGTTGAGGGTAAGTGTTAGGATTAGGGTTAGGGTGAGTTTTAGGATTAGGGTTAGAGTTATTGTTAGGGTTAGGATTAGGGTTAGGATGAGGGTGAGGGTTATTGTTAGAGTTAGGTTTAGGGTTAGGGTGAGGGTGGGGTTGACGGTCAGGGTTAGTATTAGGGTTATGTTTAGGTTAAGGCTGAGGAAGGGGAGGTTGAGGCTGATGTTTAGGGTTAAAGTTAGGGTTAGGTTGAGGGCTTGTGTGAGGGTGAGGGTTAGGCTGAGGGTGAGGGTGAGGGTTTCGGTTAAGTAAAGGATAGGGTTAGGGTGAGGATTAGGCTGAGGATGAGGATTAAGCTGAGGTTAGGTTCAGGGTCAGGGTTAGGGTTAGAGTGAGATTTAGGGTTAGGGTGATGTTTAGGGTGAGGGTGAGGGTTAGGGTTCGGGTGAGAGGGAAGGTGAGGGTTAGGGTTAAGGTTAGGTTTAGGGTGAGTGTGAGGTTTAGGATTAGGAATAGGATTAGGGTTAGGGTTAAGCTGAGGGTGAGGGTCAGGGTGAGAGTGAAGGTTAGGGTCATGGTAAGGGTTAGGATTAGAGTTAGGGTTATGGTTAGTGTGAGGGTTTTGGTTAGGGTTAGGTTTAGGGTTAGTGTTAGGGTGAGAATAAGACTTAGGGTGTGGGTTAGGGTGAGTGTGAGTGTATGGATTAGGGTTTGTGTTAGGGTTAGTGTGAGGGTTAGGGTTTGGGTGATGTTTAGAGTGAGGGTGAGGGTTAGGCTGAGGATGAGGGTTCAGTTGAGGGTGAGGGTTCGGCTGAGGGTGAGGGTTAGGGTGTGGGTGAGGATTAGGTTTAGGGTGAGGTTTAGCATTAGGGGTAGTGTTAGGGTTAGGTTGAGGGTTAAGGTTAGCGTTAGGGTTAGGATGAGGGGTAGGGAGAGGGTAGGGTTAGATTTAGGGTAGGTTTGTGGTGAGTGTGAGGGTTAGGTTGAGGCTGAGGGTGAGCGTTAGGGTTAGAGTTAGGATGAGGGTTAGGCTGATGGTAAGGTTTAGGCTTAGGGTTAGGGTAACGGTTAGGGTGACTGTGAGGGTTAGCTTTAGGAGGAGGATTAGGGTTAGTGTGATCGTTAGGGTTAAGGTTAGGGTGAGGGTTAAGGTGAGGATTAGGGTTAGTGTTGGGGTGACGGTTAGGGTGAGGGTTAGGTTTAGAGTTAGAGTTAGTGTGAGGATAAGGTTTAGGCAGAGGGTAAGGGTGAGGGGGAGTATGAGGGTGAGGGTTAGGTTGAGGGTGATGGTTATGGTTAGGTTTAGATTTAGGGTGAGAATGAGGTTAAGGGTTAGGTTTTGGATTAGGGTTAGGCTTAGGCTGAGGGCGAGGTTGAGGGTCAGGGTGAGGGTTAAGGTTAGTGTGAGTGTTAGGGTTAGGGTTAGGGTTAAAGTTAGGTTGAGGGTTAGGGTTAGGATTAGGATTAGGATAAGGGTTAGGCTGAGGGTTAGGTTTAGGTTTAGGGTCAGGGTAAGGTTTAGAGTGAGGTTTATGGTGAGGGTGAGGGTTAGGATTAGTCTTAGGGTTAGGGTGAGGGTTAGGGTTAGGGATAGGTTTAGGGCTGGGTGAGGGTTAGGGTGAGGGAAAGTGTTAGCGTGAGAGTTAGGGTAAGGGGGAGGATAGGTTTATGGTGAGGGTAAGGGTTAGGGCAAGTTTTAGGGTGAGGTTGAGGGTTCATGTTAGCATTAGGGTTACGGTGAGCATGAGGGATATGGTTATGTTGAGGGCTAGTGTGAGGTGAGGGTTACGGTGAGGGTGAGTGTTCTGTTGAGAATTAGAGTTAGGGTGAGGGTTAGGGATAGGGTTAGTGTGAGCGTAAGGATTAGGGGCATGGTTAGGGTGAGGGTGAAAGTTAGGGTTAGTGTGAGGGTTAAGGTTAGGGTTATTGTTAGGGGGAGGGCTAGGGTGAGCCATAGTTTTAGGGTTAGGGTAAGTTTGCAGGTTAGGGTGAGGGTAAGGTTTAGGGTGAGGTTTAGGGTGAGGGTGAGGTTTAGGGTTAGGTTGAGGTTAGGGTGAGGGTTAGAGTTAGGGATAGGGATAGGTTGATGATAAGGTTTAGTGTGAGGGTTAGGGTGAGGTTGAGGATTAGGGTTAATGTGAGGATAAGGGTTAGGTTGAGGGTGATGGTGAGAGTGAGGGTTAGGTTTAGGTTGAGGTTATGGGTTAGGGTTATGGTTAGGGTGAGGATTACGGTGCTCCGTACGTTTAGAGTTAGGGTTAGTTGGCGGGTTAGGGTGAGGGTAATGTTTAGGGTGAGGTTTAGCGTGAGGGTAAGAGTTAAGGTTAGAGTGAGGTTAAGGATTAGGTTGAGGGTTAGGGTTAGGGTTAGTGATATGGTGAGGATTAGGGTTAGTGTGAGGGTTAGGGTGAGGTTTAGGATTAGGTTCATTGTGAGGAGAAGTGTTAGGGTGAGGGTTACGGTGTGTGTGAGGTTTAGGGTTAGGCTGAGGATTAGGGTTAGGGTTAGGATTATGGTGAGGTTAAGGGTTAGGGTGAGGTTTACTGTGAAGGTGAGGGTTAGGGTTAGCATTAGAGTTAGGATGATCGTTAGGGTGAGCGTTAGGTTTAGGGTTAGGTTTAGGGTGAGTTTGAAGGTGAGGGTGAGATTTAGTGTTACGATTAGTGTTAGGGTTATGGTTAGAGTGAGGTTGAGAGTTTTGGTTAGGGTGAGGATTAGGGTTAGGGTGAGGGTTATGGTTAGGGTGAGGGTTAGGGTTAGGTTGAGGGTTAGGGTTAGGATGAAGTTTAGCGTTAGGGTGATGTTTATTATGAGGGTGAGTGTTAGGGTGAGGGTGAGTTTCAGGGTGAGGGTCAGGGTTTGGTTGATCGTGAGGGTTAAGGTGTGGTTGAGAGTTAGGTTTAGGGTGAGGGTAGGGTGACGGTGAGTGTTAGGGTGAGGGTTAGATTTAGTGTTAGGGTTAGTGTGATGGTGAGGGTGAGCGTGAGGGTGACGGTTAGGGTGAGTGTGATTGTGAGGGTTAGGGTTAGGATTAGGGTTAGGGTGAGTTTAAGGGTTAGGGTTAGGGTTAGGGTGTGGGTGAGGGTTACGGTTAGGGTTAGGGTTATTTTTAGGGTTAGAGTTAGGGTGAGGGTGAGGGTGAGGGTGAGGTTCAGCATTAGCGTTGGTGTTAGGGTTACGGTGAGGATGGGGGTGAGGGTTAGGTTTAGGGTTAGGCTGAGTGGGAGGGGGAGATTTAGGGCGAGGGTTAGGGTTAGGGTTAGGATAAGGCCTAGGGTGAGGGTGAGGGTTAGGGTGAGGATGAGGGTAAGGGTTTCGGTTAGGTAAGGTTCAGGGTTAATTTTAGGGTGAGGATTAGGTTGAGTTTGAGGGTTAGTGTGAGTGTTAGTGTTAAGTTGAGGGTTAGGGTTAGGATTTGGGTGAGTGTTGGTGTTAGGGTTATGTTTAGAGTGAGGTTTAGAGTTAGGGTGGTGTTAGGGGTCGGGTGATGGTGAGGGTTAGGGTGTGGGTGAGGGTTAGGGTTAAGTTGAGTGTTAGGGTGACGGTGAGGGTTAGGTTGAATGTGAGGGTTAGGGTTAGGTTGCGGGTGAGGTTTATGGTTAGGGTGAAGGTTAGGTTGAGGGTTAGTGTGAGGGGGTAGGGTTAGGGTTAGGGTGAGGGTTAGGGTTAGTGTGAGGGTTAGGGTTACAGTGAGGGTAAGTGTTAGGTTGAGGGGTACGGTTAGGGATAGGGTGAGGGCTAGGGTGAGGGTGAGGTTTAGGTTGAGTGTGGGGGTGAGAGTTTCGGTAGGCAAGGGATAGGGTTAACGTTAGGGTGAGGATTAGGGGAGGGGGAGGTTTAGGTAGAGGGTTAGTGTCAGGGTGAGTGTCAGGGTTAGGTTTAGGGTGAGGGGTAGGGTTAGGGTTAGGGTGAGGTTTAGGGTTAGTGTGAGGGTTAGGGTTAGCATTAGGGTTAGGGTTAGTGTGAGGATAAGGTTTAGTTTGAGGGTTAGGTTGTGTGTGAGGGTTAGGGTTATCGTTTGTTTTAGGTTGGGTTAGAGTGAGGTTTAGGGTCAGGGGTAGGGTAATGGTTAGGGTGAGTGTTAGGGTTAGTGTGATGGTTAGTTTTAGGGTTAGGGTTTGTGTGAGGATAAGGGTTAGTGTGAGGGTTAGTGTGACAATGAGGGGTAGGGCTAGCGTTAGGTCTAGGTTAAGGTTTAGGGTAAGGGTTAGGGTTAGTGTTAGGGTTAGGGTGAGGGTGTGGGTTAGAGTTAGGGTTAGGGTTGGGTGAGGGTTCTGGTTAGGCTTAGGGTGAGAGTGAGGGTTCGGGTTCGGGTGAGGGTGAGGGTGAGGGTGAGGGTGTGGGTGACGGTTAGGTTTAGGGTTAAAGTGATGGTACTTTTTAGGATGAGGGTGAGGTTTAGTGTTAGGGTGATGGTGAGGGTGCCGGTTAGTGTTAGGGTTAGTGTTAGAATTAAGGTTAGGGTTAGGGTTATTGTTATGGTGAGAGTAAGTGCTAGGGTAAGGTTTATTGTGAGTGTGAGTGTTAGGGTTAGAACTAGGGTTAGGGTTAGGGTTAGGGTGAGGGTTAGTGTTAGGGTGAGGGTGAGGTTAAGGGTTAAGGTTAGGGTTAGTGTGAGTGTTAGGATTAGGGTGAGGGTTAGGGATAGGGTTAGGTTTAAGATGAGATTTAGGGCTGGAATTAGGTTTAGAGTCAGGGTATGGGTAAGGCTAAGGGTGAGGTTTAGGTTCAGGTTGAGGCTTAAGGTAGGTTGAGGGTGAGGGTAAGTTTTAGGGTGAGGGCTAGGGTTATGTTTAGGGTTACAGAGAGAGTTAGGGTTATGGTGAGGGTGAGGGTGATGGGTAGGTTTAGGATTAGGGTTAGGGTTAGGGTGAGGTTTAGGTATAGGCTTAGGGTTAGGGTTAGGGTTAGGGTTAGAGTTAGGGTGAGGTTAAGTGTGAGGGTTAGTGTTTGGATTACAGTTAGAGATAGGGTTAGGGTGAGGGTTAGACTGAGGGGTAGGATTAGTGTTAGATTGAGGGTAATGGGGATGGTAAATGTTACGGTGAGGGTTAGGGTGAGGGTGAGGTTTAGGGATAGCATTAGGTTTAGTGTTAGGGTTAGGGTGAGGGTTAGTGTTAGAGTTAGGTTGAGGGTGATATTTAGGGTTAGCATTAGGGTTACGGTTAGGTTTATTTAGAGGGTTAGGATTAGGGTAGGGTTAGGATTATGGTTAAGGTTAGGGTTAGGCTGATTATGGGGGTGAGGGTGAGGGTTAGGGTTAGGGTTAGGTTTATGGTGTGGGCTAGGGTGAGGGTTAGGGTGAGGGTGAGGTTTAAGGTTAGGAAAGGCTTAGGGTTAGGTTTACTGTGAGGATTAGTGTGAGGGTGAGGTTTAAGGTGAGGATTAGGGTAAGGGTGAAGATTAGGGTTAAGTTTAGGGTGAGGTTCAGGTTTAGGGTGATGTTTAGGGTGAGGGTGAGGGTTCGGGTGAGGGTGAGGGTGAGGGTGAGGGTGTTGGTGAGGGTTAGGGTTAGGGTTAGGGGGACAGTGAGGTTTAAGGTGAAGGTGAGGATTATGGTTAGTTTTAGGGTGAGGGTTAGGGAAAGAATTAGGGTGAGAGGGAGGGTTAGGATTAGGGTGAGGGTTAGGTTTAATGTGACGTTAGGGTTCGGTTAGGGTTAGTGTGAGGATAAAAGTTAGGGTGAGGGTTAGGGTGAGACTGAAGATTAGGGTTAGCGTTAAGGTTAAGGTGGGATTTAGGGTGAGGGTTAGGGTGAGGTTTAGATTTAGGGTGAGGGTGAGGGTTTGGTTGAGGGTGTGTGTTACAGTGTGGGTGAAGTTTAGGGTTAGGGTTATGGTTAAGGTGATGTTGAGTGTTAGGGTGAGAGTGAGTGTTAGGGTTACGGTGAGCGTTAGGGTTAGGGTTAGGGTTAGGCGAAATGTGAGGATTAGGGTTAGAGTTAGGGTTAGGATTAGGTGTACGGTTAGGCTGAGGGTGAGGGATAGGTTTAACGTGAGGGTTAGCGTTAGGATTAGGGTTAGGCTGAGGTTTAGGGTGGGGGTTAGGGTTAGGGTGAGGGTGCATGTTAGGGTTAGGGTTAGGGTGAGGTTTAGGGTTAGAGTGAGGGCTAGGGATAGGGTTAGGGTTTGGGTGAGGGTCAGAGTTAGGGGTAGGTTTAGAGTTAGAGAGAGGGTGAGGGTTAGAGTTAGGGTTAGGATTAGGTGTACGGTGAGGCTGAGGGTGAGGGTTAGGTTTAGCGTGAGGGTTAGGGTTAGGGTTAGGGTTAGGGTTAGGGTTAGGTTGAGGGTTAAGGTTAGGTTTAGGATGAGGGTTTGGCTGAGGGTTAGGGTTAGGGTGAGGGTGAGGGTTAGTGTTAATGTGAGGGTTAGGGTTAGGGTTTTGTTTACAGTGAGAGTGAGGGTTAGGGTTAGGTTTAGGGTGAGGTGAGTGATAGGTTGAGGGTTTGGGTTAGGTTTAGTATTAGGGTGATGCTTAAGGTGAGGGTTAGTGTTGGGGTTAGGGTTAGGGTGAGGGTTAGGGTTAGGGTTACAGTTAGGATGAGGGTGAGGTTGAGGGTTAGCGTTTGAATTATGGTTAGGTTTAGGGTTATGCTGAGGGTGAGGTTGAGGGTGAGGGTGAGTATTAGGGTTTGGGTGAGGGTTAGGGTTATGGTTAGGGTTAAGGTGAGGGTGAGGGTTAGGGTTAGAGTTAGGGTTAGGATGAGGGGTAGGCTGAGCGTTAGGTTTAGGCTTAGGGTGAGGGTAAGGATTAGGGTGATGGTGAGGGATAGGTTTAGGATTCAGGTTAGGGTTAGGGTGATGGTTAGGCTTACGGTTAGGCTTAGGGTGAAGGATAAGGTGAGGGGTAGGGTTAGGGTTAGTGTTAGGG
Organism: Dipodomys merriami; assembly: GCF_024711535.1. NCBI lineage: Eukaryota > Metazoa > Chordata > Mammalia > Rodentia > Heteromyidae > Dipodomys > Dipodomys merriami. Next base: position 3,621,546 of record NW_027206579.1, read on the forward strand.
TGAGGATTAGGGTTAGCGTGAGGGTAAGGGTGAGGGGTAGGTTTAGGTTTAGGTTTAGTGGGAGGGTAAGGGTTAGGGAGAAGTTTAAGGTGAGGGTGAGGATGAGGGTGAGGGTTAGTGTGAGGGTGATGGTTACCATTAGGTTTAGAGTTAAGATGAGAGTGAGTGTGAGGATTAGGTTTTGGATTAGGGTTAGGTTTAGATTTACTATGAGTGTGAGGTTAAGGGTGAGGGTGAGTTTGAGGATTAGGTTGAGAGTTAGGGTTAGGGTTAGGGTTAATGTTAGGGTGAGGGATAGGGTTAGGGTTAGGGTTTGGATCAGGATTAGGCTGAGGGTTAGGATTAGTGTTAGGGTGAGGATAAGGGTTAGGGTGAGGGTTATGGTGAGGGTGAAGGTTAGGGTTAGCTTAGGGTTAGGGTGAGGGTTAGGGTGAGGTTTAGGGTGAGGGTTAGGGTGAGGGTTAGTGTTAGGGTTAGGGATAGGGTTGGGTGAGGGAAAGTGTTAGGGTGAGGGTTAGTGTGAGGATGAAGGATATGGTTATGGTGAGGGTAAGGGTTAGGGCTAGGTTTAGGGTGAGGTTGAGGGTTAATGTTAGCATTAGGGTTATGGTGAGCGTGAGGTTTAGCGTGAGGGTTATGGTTAGAGTTAGGGTTAGGGTGAGGGTTAGGCTGAGGGATAGGGTTAGGATTAGGTTTAGGGTAAGGTTTAGGGTTAAGTTTAGGGTAAGGGTGAGGGTGAGGGTGATGGTTAGGGTTAGGGTTAGGATTAATTGCTAGGGTTAGGGTTAGCCTGAGTGTGGGGTTGAGGGTTAGGGTTAGGGTTAGGTTTAGGGTTAGGGTTATGGTGAGGGTGAGGGTTAGAGTTAGGGTGTTGTTAGGGTGAGTGTTAGGGTGACTGTGAGGGTTAGGGTTAGTGTGAGGGTTAGGTTTAGAGTGAGTGATAGGGTTATGGTTAGGGTTTGGGTGAAGGTTAAGTTTAGGGTTTGGGTTTAGGTTAGGTTGAGAGTTAGGCTGAGGGCTAGGTTTAGGGTTAGGATGAGGATAAGTGTTAGGGAGATGGTGAGGCTTAGGCTTAGGGTTAGTTTTAGTGTGAGGGTAAGGGATAGGGCTAGGGTTAGAGTGAGGGTTTTGGTTAGGGTTACGTTTAGAGTTAGGGTGAGGGTGAGGGTAAGGGTTAGGTTTTGTATTAGGGTTAGGTTTAGGGTTAAGCTGAGCGTGAGGTTGAGGGTGAGGGTGACGGTTAGGGTGAGGGTTAGGTTTAGGGTTAGGATGAGGGTTAGGCTGAGGTTTAGGGTTAGGGTTCGGTAAGGGTAAGGGTTAGGGTGAGAGTGAGGGTTAGGCTTAGGGTTAGGGTTAGGGTGCCGGTTAGGGTGATATTTAGTGTTAGTGTTAGGTTTAGGGTTAGAATGAGGGTTAGGGTGAGGGTAAGGGTTAGGGTTAGGGTTAGGTTGATGGTGATGGATGATGTTAAAATGAGGGTAAGTGTTAGGGCGAGGTTTAGGGTGAGGCTGAGGGTTAATGTTAGCATTAGGGGTATGGTGAGGGTGAGGGTTAGGGTGAGGGTTAGAGTTAGGGTTTGGGATAGGGTGCGGATTAAGGTTAGGGTTAGGTTTACAGTGAGGGTTAGGCTGAGGGTTAGGGTTAGGGTTAGTGTTAGGGTGAGGGTTAGGGAGTGGGTTAATGTTAGGGTTAGGGTTAGGGTGAGGTTGAGGGTGAGGTTTAGGGTTAAGGTGAGGGTTATGGAGAGGTTGAGGTTTAGGGTTAGCATTAGGGTTAGGCTTAGGCTTAGTGTTAGGGTGAGGGTGAGGGCTAGTGTTAGTATTAGGGTTAGGGTTAGGGTTAATGTGAGGTTGAGGTTTAGAGTGAGGGTAAGGGTTAGGGCGAGGTTTAGGGTGAGGTTGAGGATTAATGTTAGCATTAGGGTTACTGGGAGGGTGAGGGTTAGGGTGAGTGTTGTGGTTATGCTTAGGGATACAGTGAGGATTAGGGTTAGGGTTAGGTTTAGGGTGAGGGTAAGGCTGAGGGCTATGGATAGGTTTAGCGTTACGTTGAGGGTTAGGGTTAGGGTGAGGGTTAGGATTAGGGTTAGGTTCCGGGTGAGGTTGATAGTGAGGGTAACGGTTAGGTTGAGGGTCAGAATGAGGTTGAAGTTTAGGGTTAGCATTAGGGTTAGGGTTAGGTTAGGGTGAAGGTTAAGGTTAGGCTTACGGTTAGGGTAAGGGTTAGGGTTAGGGTGAGGGTTATGGTTAGGGTGATTTTTAGGGTGACGGTGAAGGTTAGGGTTAGGGTGAGGTTGAGGGTCAGGGTGAGGTTGAGAGTGACATTGAGGGTGAGGGTTAGGGTTACGGTTATGTTTAGGGTGAGGTGAGGGTGAGGGTTAGGGTTAGGGTGAGGGATAGGGTGAGGTTTAGTGTTAATGTTTCATGTAGGGTAAGGGTGAGGGTAAGGGTTACAGTGAGAGTTATTTTGAGTGTGAGTGTTAGGGTTAGGATGAGGGTAAGGGTTAGGATGAGGGTTATTGTGAGGGTTTGGTTTCGGGTTAGCATTAGGGTTAGGTTGAGGGTGAGGGTTTGTGTGAGGGTTAGGGTTACGGTTAGGGATAGGGTGAGGATTAGGGTTAGTGTGAGGTTGAGGGTCTGGTAAGGGTTAGGGTTAGATTTAGGGTGAGGGTGAGGGTGAGCATTAGAATTAAGATTAGGGTTAGGGTTAGAGTTAGGTGAGATTGAGGGTGAGGGTTAGGGTTTAGGATAGAATTAGGGTGAGGGTGAGCGTGATGTTTAGGTTTAAGATTAGGGTTAGAGTTATGGTGAGGGTTAGGGTGAGGGTGAGAGTGAGGCTTAGGCTTAGGGTTAGGGTGAAGTTTAGGTTTACGGTGAGGGCTACGGTCCGGGTGAGTTTTAGGGTGAGTGTGTGGGTGAGGTTGAGGGTTTCGGTTAGGTAAGGGTTATGTTTAGGGTTATGGTGAGGATTAGGGTGAGTTTGAGGGTTAGGGTGAGGCTCAGTGTTAGGGTGAGAGTTAGGGTTATGTTGAGGGTTACGGTTAGGTTTAGGTTGAGGCTGAGGGTTAGGTATAGGGTAAGGGTTAGGGTTAGTTTGAGGCTGAGGGTTAGGTATAGGGTAAGGGTTAGGGTTATGGTGAGGGTTAGGGTTAGGGGAAGTGTTAGGGTGAGGGTGAGGTTTAGGGTTAGGGTTAGGGTGAGGTTTAGGGTTAGGGTTAGTGTTAGTGTAAGGGTTAGAGTTAGGGTGAAGGTTAGGGTTAGAGTTAGGATTAGGGTTAGGGTAAGGGTTAGGGTGAGGGTGAGGGTTAGGGTTAGGGTTAGGGTGAGGGGTACGGTTAAGGTTAGGGAGAGGGTTAGGGTTAGGGTGATAGTTAAGGTTAGGGTTAGGGTTAGGGTGAGGTTGAGGGTGAGGATGAGGGTTAGGTTTTGGGTTAGGTTTAGGATTAGGGTGAGATTTAGGGGAAGGGTTATGGTTAAGGTGAGGGTTAGGTTTAGGGTTAGGGTGAGGGTTAGGGTTAGGGTTAGGTTTAGGGTGAGGTTAAGTGTTAGGGTGAGGGTGAGGGTGAGGTTGAGTGTTAGGGTTAGGGTGAGTGTGAGTGTGAGTGTGAGGGTTAGGTTTAGAATTAGGGTTAGGTTTAGGGTTAGGTTCAGGTTGAAGGTATGATTGAGGCTCACCCTAGCACTCATGGCTAGGGTTAGGCTGAGGGTTAGGATCCTGGGTAGATTTAGGGTTAGATTTAGGGTGAGTGTTAGTTTTAGTGTAAGGGTTACGGTTAGGGTTAGGGTTAGGGTGATGGTAAGTGTTAGAGTGTGGGTTAGGGTGAGAGTGAGGGTTAGGGTGATGTTTAAGGTGAAGGTCGAAGTTAGAGAGACTGAGAGGTTTCGGGTGAGGGTGAGGGTTAGCGTGTGGGTGAGGGTGAGGGTTAGGGTGAGGGTATGGGTTACGGTCATGTTTAGGATGAGTGTGAGGTTTAGGGTGAGAGTTAGGGTTCAGGGAAGGGGAATTGTTAGGGTGTAGGTGAGGGTTAGGGTAAGGGTGTGGCTTAGGGTGACCGGGAGTGTTAGGGTTCAGGGGAGGATTAGCGTTAGGGTTAGTCTTTGGGTTTGGGTTCGGGTTAGGGTTAGGGTGAATGTTAGGGTGAGAGGTAGGATTAGTGTTAGGATGAGATTTAGACTTAGGGTGAGGGTTACGGTTAGGGTTAGGGTTAGGGTTAGGGTGAGTATAAGGTTTAGGGTGAGGGTTAGTGTGAGACTGAGGGTTAGGGCTAGGCTTAGGGTTAGGGTGAGGGTTAGGGTTAGGGTTAGGGTTCGGTGAGGGTTAGGGTGAGTGAAAGGTTTAGGGTGAGGGTAGGTTGAGGTTGAGGTATAGGGTTATGGTGAGGGTAAGGGTTAGGGCGACGGTTAGGGTGAGGTGGAGGGTTAGGGTTAGCATCAGTGTTAGGGTGAGGGTGAGCGTTAGGGCGAGGGTGAGGGGAAGGCTGAGGGGTAGAGTTAGGGTTAGGGTTAGGGTTAGGGTTAGGGTTAGGGTTAGGGTGATGGTTACATTTAGGGTTAGGGTGAGGGTCAGATTAGGATTAGGATGAGGTTTAGGGTTATGGTTAGGGTTAGGGTGAGGGTGAGGGTTAGGGTAAGAGTGATGTTGAAGGTGAGGGTTAGGTTTAGGGTGAGGGATAGGGTTATGGTTAGGGTTAGGCTGAGGGTGAGGGTGTGGGTTACGGTGAGGGTGATGGTGAGGTTGAGAGTGAGGGTGAGGATTAGCGTTTGGGTGAAGGTTAAGTTTAGGGTTTGGGTTAAGGTTAGGTTGAGGGTTAGGGTTAGAGTTAGGATGAGGGTTAGGCTGAGGGTTAGGTTTAGGGTTAGGGTGAGGGTGAGGGTTAGGGTGAGGGTGAGCCTTAGGAATAGGATTAGGGTTAGTTTTAGGGTGAGGGTAAGGGATAGGGTTAGGCTTAGTGTGAGGGTTTTGTTTAGGTTTAGGTTTAGAGTTAGGTTGAGGGTGAGGGTTAGGGTTAGGTCTTGTATTAGGTTTAGGGTTAGTGTTAGGCCGAGGGTGAGTTTGAGGTTGAGGGTGACAAGGTGAGGGTTAGGGTTATGGTTAGGGTTAGGATGAGAGTTAGGCTGAGGATTAGTGTTAGGGTTCGTTAAGTGTAAGGGTTAGGGTGAGAGTGAGGGTTAGGTTTAGGCTTAGGGGTAGGGTGACGATTTGTGTGAGGTTTAGTGTTAGTGTTAGGTTTAGGGTTAGAGTGAGGTTTAGCATGAGGGTAAGGGTTAGGGTGAGGGTTAGGCTGATGGTAAGGGATAGGGTTAAGGTGAGGGTAAGGGTTAGGGCGAGGTTTAGGGTGAGGCTGAGGGTTAATATTAGCATTAGGGGTAAGGCGAGTGTGTGGGTTAGGGTGAGGGTTAGTGTTAGTGTTAGAGACAGGGTGAGTATTAGGTTTAGGGTTAGTTTTAGGGTGATGGATAGGCTGAGGGGTAGGGTTACGGTTAGTGGTAGGGTGAGGGTTAGGGTGTTGGTTTATGTTAGGGTTAAGTTTAGGGTGAGGTTGAGGGTGAGGATAAGGGTTAGTGTGACGGTTATAATGAGGTTGAGATTTAGGGTTAGGATTAGGGTCAGGTTTAGGGATAGGGTTAGGGTTAGGATTAGGGTTAAGGTGAGGGTGAGGGCTAGTGTTAGTATTAGGGTTCGTTTTCAGGTTAGGGTGAGGGTGAGGTTTAGGGTGAGGGAGATGGTTAGGTTGAGGTTTAGGGTGAGGGTGAGGGATTTGGTTAGGAAAGGCTTAGGGTTAAGGTTAGGGTGAGTATTAGGGTTTGGGGAGAAATTTAACTTGAGGATTAGGGTTAGGGTGAGTATTAGGGTTAAGGTTAGGGTTAGGGTGATGTTTAGGGTGAAGGTGAAGTTTAGGGTGAGGGTTAGGATGAGGGTGAGGGTGAGGGTGTAGGTGAGGGTTAGGGTCACGGTGAGGGTCAGTGTGAAGGTGAGGGTTCGGGTTCGGTTTAGGGTTAGGGTGAGTGTTAGGGTTAAGGGTTAGGGTGAGGGGTAGGGTGAGGTGTAAGGTGAGGGTTAGGGTTAGTGTGAGGATAAGCGTTAGGTTGAGAGTGAGGGTTAGGTTTAGCGTTAGGGTTAGGGTGAGGTTTATGGTGAGGGTTAAGTTGAGGGTTAGGATTAGTATGAGTTTGAGGGTTAGAGTTAGGTTTAGGTTGAGGATTAGAGTTAGGGTGAGTTTTAAGGTAGGGTTAGGGTTAGGGTGAGGGTTAGGATGAGGGTGAGTTTCAGGTTGTGGGTGACGGTTAGTGTGAGGGTGAGGGTTATGGTTATGGTGAGGTTTATGTTAGGGTTAGGGTTATGGTGAGGGTAATGGTTAGGATGAGGTTTGAAGTGAGGGTGACAGTGAGGGATAGCGTTAGATTTAGGGTGAGGGTTAGGGTGAGGGTTAGGTTTCAGGTTAGGTTGGGTGAGGGTGAGGGTTAGAGTTAGGTTTAGGCTGAGGGTAAGGATTAGGGTGAGGGTTAGCGTGAGGGTGAGGGTAAGGGTTAGGTTGAGGGTTAGGGTGAGCGTTAGGGTGAGGGTTAGATTTGGATTAGGGTTAGGGTGAGGGTTAGGGTGAGGTTTAGTTTTAGTGTTAGGGTTAGGGTAAGGGTTAGGGTGAGGGTAAGGGTTAAAGTGAGGTTCAGGGAGAGGGTGAGTGTTAGGGATAGCATTAGGGTTAAGTTTAGATTTAAGGTTTGGGTTAGTATGAGGGTTAGGCTTACTGTGAGGGTGAGGGTTAGGGTTAGCATTAGTGTTAAGGTTAGGTTTAGGCTGAGGGTGAGGGTTAGGGTTAGGGTGAGGGTGAGGGTTAGGTTTAGGATTAGGCTTAGGTGTAGGGTCAGGCTTAGGGTGATGGTGAGGGTGAGTGTCAGAGGTTTAGTGTTATGGTTATGGTTATGGTTTGGGATAGGGTGAGGGTTACCGTGAGGGTGATGGTGAGGGTGAGGGTTAGGTTTAGGGTGAGGATTAGGGTTATGGTTAGGGTTAGATTGAGGATGAGTGTGAGGGTTAGTGTGAGTTTGAGGGTGAGGTTGAGGCTGAGGGTGAGGGTTAGGGTTTAGGTGAGGGTCAGGTTTACGGTTAGGGTAAGGTTAGGTTGAGTGATAGGGTTAGGTTTAGGGTCAGGGTTAGAGTTTGCGTTAAGGTTATCGTGAGGGTTAGAGTTAGGGTTAGGTTTAGGGTTAGGGTGAGGCATAGAGTGAGGTGTAGGGTTAGGTTTAGGTTGAGGGTTAGGGTTAATGTGAGGATTAGGGTTAGGGTTAGTGTCAGTGTGAGGATAAGGTTAAGGGTGAGGGTTAGGGTGAGAGTGAGGGGTAGGGTTAGCATTAGGTTTAGGGTGAGGGATAAGGTGAGGGTTAGGGTTAGTATGAGGGTGAGGCTTAGAGTTAGGTTTAGGGTAAGGTTTAGGGTTAGGGTGAGGTTTTGGATAGGGTTTGGATGAGGGTGAGGGTGAGTTTTAGGGTGTGGATGACGGTTAGGGTTACGGTGAGGATTAGGGTTAGGGTTAGGGTTAGGTTTATGGTGAGGGTAAGGGTTAGGATGAGGTTTAGGGATAGCGTTAGAGTTAGGGTGAGGGTTAGGGTGAGGGTTAGGATCCAGGGTAGGTTAGGTGAGGGTGAGGGTTAGAGTTAGGTTTAGCGTTAGGTTTAGGGTGAGGGTAAGGTTTAGGGTGAGCGTTAGGGTGAGGGTGAGGGTGAGGGTTAGGTTGAGGTTTAGGGTGAGCATTAGGGTGAGGGTTAGGTTTAGGTTTAGGGTTAGTGTGAGGGTTAGGGTGAGGTTTAGTGTTAGTGTTAGCATTAGGGTTACTGTGAGGGTTAGGGTGAGGTTAAGGGTTAGAGTGAGGTTTAGGATGAAGTTGAGGGTTAGGGATAGCATTAGGGTTAAGGATAGGTTTAGGGTGAGAGTTAGGGTTAGGGTTAGGGTTACGGGTGAGGGTTAGGGTTAGCGTGAGGGTGACGGTGATCTTAAGTTTCAGGGTGAGGACTAGGGTTAGGGTTAGGTTTAGGTTAAGGTTTAGGTTTAGAGTGAGGGTGAGAGTGAGAGTTATGTTTAGGATTAGGCTTAGGTGTTGGGTAAGGCTTAGGGTGAGGGTGAGGGTGTGTGTCAGAGTTACATTTAGGGTGAGGGTTAGGGTTAGGGTTTATGGTTAGGGTGAGGGTGAGGGTGAGTTTGAGGGTGAGGCTGAGGGTTAGGGTTTGGTTGAGGGTTAGGGTTAGGGTTAAGGTTAGGGTGAGGGTTAGGTTTAGTGTTAGGGTTAGGATGAGGATTAGATTGCGGGTTAGGTTTAGGGTTAGGGTGAGGGTACAGGTTAGGATGAGGGTGAGGGTTAGGTTTATTATTAAGGTTAGGGTTATGGTGAGGGTTAGAGATAGGGTTAGGATTAGGGTGAGGGTTTTGGTTAGGGTTAGGTTTAGAGTTAGGGTGAGGGTGAGGGTTAGCTTTTGGATTAGGGTTAGGCTGAGGGTGATGTTGAGGGTGAGGTTTAGGGTTAATGTGAGGGTTAGAGTTAGGGTTAGCGTTAAGGTTAGGGTGAGGGTTAGGGTTAGGGTTAGGATGAGGGTAAGGTTTAGGGTGACGGTTAGGGTGAGGGTGAGGGTTAGTGTTAGGATTTGTGTTAGGGTTATGGTGAGGGTTAAGGTGAGTGTGAGGGTTGGGGTGAAGGTTTGGGTGAAGATGAGGAATAGGCTTCAGGTGAGGGGAAGTGTTAGGGCGTGATTTAGTCTGAGGTTGAGTATTAATATTAGCATTTGGGTGACGGTGAGTGTGAGGATTACGGTGAGATTTAAGGTTATGGTTAGGGATAAGGTGAGGATTAGGGTTAGGGTTAGGTTTCCGGTGAGGGTTAGGTTGAGGGGTAGGGTAAGGGTTAGAGTTAGGGTGAGGGTTAGTGTGAGGGTAAGTGTTAGGGTGAGCGTTAGGGTTAGGTTGTGGTTTTGGGTTAGGGTGAGGGTGAGGGTGAGGTTGGGGGTGAGGTTGAGGGTGAGGGTTAGGGTTAGGGTTAGTTTTAGGGTGAGGGCTAGTGTGAGGATGATGGTTAGTGTGAGGTTTAGGGTAGTGTGAGGGTGAGGGTTCTGGTTCGGTTTAGTGTGAGTTTTAGAGTGTGGGTGAAAGTTAGGGTTAGTGTGAGGGTTAAGGTGATGTTGAGGGTTAGGGTGAGGGTGAAGGTTAGGGTTAAGGTGAGGATTAGGGTTAGGGTTGGTGTTAGGGTTATGGTGAGGGTAAGGGTTAGGATGATGTTTAGGGTGAGGTTGAGGTTTAGGAATAGTGTGAGAGTTAAGGTGAGGGTTAGGTGAGGGTTAGATTAGGGTGAGGGTGAAGGTTAGAGTTAGGTTTATTGTTAGGGTTAGGGTGAGGCTAAGGTTTTGGGTGAGTGTTAGGGTGAGGGTGAGGGTTAGAGTCAGGTTGAGGGTTAGGGAGAGCTTTAGGGTGAGGGTTTGGTTTAGGTTTAGGGTTAGGGTGAGGGTTAGGGTGTGGTTTAGTGTTAGTGTTAGGTTTAGGTTTAGGGCTTGGGTTAGGCTGTTGGTAAGGGTTAGAGTGAGGGTTAGGGTGAGGTTTAGTGTTAGTGTTAGGTTTAGGTTTAGGGCTTGGGTTAGGGTGTTGGTAAAGGTTAGAGTGAGGGTTAGGGTGAGGTTAAGGGTTAGAGTGAGGGTTAATTTTAGGGTGACGGTGAGGGTATGGGTTAGTTTGAGGGCTAGTGTTAAGGTTAGGGTAAGGTTTAGGTTTAGGGTGAGGGTGAGAGTTAGGGTTAGGGTTAGGGTTTGTTTGAGGGTTAGGGTTTGCGTTCGGGTTAAAATTAGGGTGAGGGTTAGGGTTAGGGTTAGGATGAGGGTTAGGCTGAGGGTTAAGGTTAGGATTAGTGTGAGGGTAAGGGTTAGGGAGAGGGTGAGGGTAAGGTTTAGGATTAGGGTTAGGCTTAGGGTGAGAGTGTGTGCTAGGGTTAGGATTAGGGTGAGGGTAATGGTTAGGGTTAGGTTTAGAGTTAGGGTGAGGGTGAGGGTTAGTGTTTGGAGTAGTGTTAGGGTTAGGGTTAGGCTGAGGTTGAGGTTGAGTGTGAGGGAGAGGGTTAGGGTAAATGTGAGGGTTCGGGTTAGAGTTAGCATTAAGGTTAGGGTCAGGGTTAGAGTTACGGTTAGGTTTAGGATGAGGATTAGGCTGAGGGTTAGGGTTAGGGTTCGTGTGAGGGTAAGGGTTAGGGTGAGGGTTAGGGTGAGGGTGAGGTTTAGGTTGAGGTTGTAGGTTAGTGTTAGGGTTTGGGTGAGGGTTAGGGTGAGGGTTAGGGTGAGGGTTAGGGTGAGTGTTAGTGTGAGGGTGAGGGATAGGGTTAAGGTGAGTTTAAGTGTTAGGGCGATGTTTAGTGTGATTTTGAGGATTAATGTTAGCATTAGGGTTAAGGGGAGGGAGAGGTTTAGGGTGAGTGTTAGGGTTATGGTTAGGGATACCCTGAGGATTAGGGTTAGGGTTAGGTGAGGCTGAGGGTGAGGGTGTAGGGGAGGGTTAGGTTTAGGGTAAGGGTTAGGGTGAAGGTGACATTGAGGGGTAGTGCGAATTTGAGTGTTAGGGACAGGGCTAGGGTGAGGGTTAGGGTTGGGGTTATGGTGAGGGTTAGGCTGAGGGGTAGGGTTAGGGATAGTGTGAGGGTTAAGCTGAGGAGCAGGTTTAGGGTTAGAGTTAGGGTGAGGGTGAGGTTGACGGTGAGGGTAAGGGTTAGGTTGAGGGTTAGGGTGTGGTTGAGGTTTAGGGTTAGCATTAGGGTTAGGTTTAGGGTTAGGGTGAGCGTTAGGGTTACGATTAGGTTTAGGGTGAGGGTGAGGGCTAGTGTTAGCATTAGGGTAAGGGTTAGGGTTAAGGTTAGAGTGGGGGTGAGGGTGAGGTTTAGTCTTAGGGTTATGATTAAGGTTAGGGTTACCCTGAGGGTGGGGGTGACTTTGAGGGTGAGGATTAGGTTTAGGATTAGTTTTATCATGAGGGCTAGGGTGAGGGTTAGGTTTAGGGTGAGGGTTAGGGTGAAGTTGAGGGTTTCTGTTAGGAAAGGCTTAGGGTTAGTGTTAGTGTGAGGGTGAGGATTAGGGTGAGGGTGAGGTTCAAGGTGAGGGTTAGGGTTAGGGTTAGGATTAGGGTGAGGGTTAGGGTGAGAGTTAGGGTTAGGGTGATGTTTAGGGTGAGGGTGAGGGTTAGGGTGAGGGTGAGCGTGAGGCTGAGGTTGAGTGTGTAGGGGAGGGTTAGTTTTAGGGTAAGGGTTAGGGTGAAGGTGACATTGAGGGGTAGTGCGAATTTGAGTGTTAGGGACAGGGTTAGGGTGAGGGTTAGGGTTAGGGTTATGGTGAGGGGTAGGGTTAGGGTTAGGTTGAGGATTAGCATTAATGTGAGGATTAGGATTAGGGTTATGGTTAATGTGAGGATAAGGGTTAGGGTGAGGGTTAGGTTGAGAGTGAGAATCAGGGTTAGCTTTAGGGTTAGGGTGAGGGTTAGGGTGAGGTCTAAGGTGAGGGTTTGGGTTAGTATGAGGGTGAGGTTTATAGTTCGGATTAGGATGAAGGTTAGGGTTAGGGTGAGGTTTAGGGTATGGTTAAGGTGAGGGTTCGGGTTCAGGAGAGGGTGAGTTTTAGGGTGAGAATGATGGTTTGGGTTAGGGTGAGGGTTAGGGTGACATTGATTGTTAGGGTGATGTTCAGGCTTGGGGTTACTGTGAGGATTAGGGTGAGGGTTATTGTTAGGGTTAGGATGAGGGTAAGTTTTAGGGTGAGGGTTAGGGTCAGGTTGTGGTTTAGGTTTAGGTTGAGTGTTAGGTTGAGCGTTAGCGTGAGGGTTAGGTTTAGTTTTAGGGATAGGGTGAGGGTTAGGGTGAGGTTTAGTGTTAGTGTTAGGGTGAAGGTTAGGGTTAGGGTAAGGGTTAGAGTGCGGTTTAGGGTGAGAGTGAGGGTTACATATAGTATTAGGGTTAAGGTTATGTTTAAGGTGAGGCTTAGGGTTAGGGTTATGTTGAGGGTGAGTGTTAGGGTTAGCATTAGAGATAGGTTTAGTGTGAGGGTGAGGGTTAGGGTTAGGGTTAGAGTTAGGGTGAGGGCTAGGATTATGGTTAGGGTAAGCTTTAGGTTTAGGGTGAGTGTAAGGGTGAGGTTTAGGTGTAGGATTAGGCTTAGGTATAGGGTTAGGCTTAGGGTGAGTGTGAGGGTGAATGTCAGAGGTAGGTTTAGGGTGAGGGTTAGGGTTATGGTTAGGGTTAGGGTGAGGGAGAGGGTGAGGGTTAGGGTGAGTTTGAGGCTGAGTTTGAGGGTGAGGGTGAGGGTTACGGTTTGGGAGACCGTTAGGGTTAGGTTTAATGTTAGGGTGAGGGTTAGGGTTAGGGTTAGGTTTAGGAGGAGGGTTAGGCTGAGGGTTAGGGTTAGGGTTAGGCTGAGCATAAGGTTTATGATGAGGGTGAGGGTTAGGTTTAAGATTAGGTTTAGGGTTAGCATGAGGGTTAGGGATAGTGTTAGGATTAGGGTGAGGGTTTTGTTTAGTGTTAGGTTTAGAGCTATGATGAGGTTGAGGTTTAGGGTTAGGGTTTATATTAGGGTTAGGGTTAAGGTTAGGCTGAGGGTGAGGTTGAGAGTGAGGGTGAGGGTTAGGGTTAATATGAGGGTTAGGTTCACGGTTAGTGTTAAGGTTAGGGTGAGGGGTAGGGTTAGGGTTAGAGTTAGAATGAGAGTTAGACTGAGAGTTAGGGTTCGTTTGAGGGTAAGAGTTAGGGTGAGGGTTAGGGTGAGGGTTAGGATTATTGTTATTGTTAGGTTAAGTGTTATGTTGAGTGTGAAGGTGCAGGTGAGGGTTAGGGTTAGGGTTAGGGTGAGGTTTAGGGTTAGGGTTAGAGATAGGGTAAGGGTGAGGGTGAGGTTTAGGGTTAGAGTTAGGGTTAGTGTTAGGTTTAGGCTTAGCGTTAGGCTGAGGATGAGGGTGGGGTTGAGGATTAGGGTTAGGGTTAGGGTTAGGATTAGAGTTAGGGTTAGGGTTAGGGTTAGGGTTATTGTTAGTGTTATGGTTAGGGTTAAGTTTGCGGTGAGGGTGACGCTGAGGATGGTTTATGGTTAGGGTTAGGTTTAGAGTTAGGGTTAGGGTTAGTGTTATGATTAGGGTTAGGTTTAGAGTTACAGTGAGGGTGAGGGTGAGTGTTAGGGTTAGGGTGGGGTTTAAGGTGAGGTTTAGTTTAGGGTTAGGTTGAGGTTGAGGTTTAGGGTTAGAGTAAGGGTTAGTGTGAGGGTTAGGGTGAGGGTTAGGTTTGGGGTTAGTGTTAGACTTAGGGTGAGGTTGAGGGTTAGGTTGGGGTTTAGGGATAGGTTTAGGGTTAGGCTTAGGGTTAGGGTTAGGCTGAGGGTGAGTGTGGGGGTGAGGGTTAGTGTTACAGCGAGGGTGAGGATTAGGATTAGGGTTAGGGTTATTATGAGGGTTAGGTTTAGGGTTAAGGTTAGGGTTTGGTTTAGGTTGAGGTTTAGGCTGAGGGTTAGGTTTAGGCTTAGGCTTAGGGTTAGGCTGATGTTGAGGGTGGGGTTGAGATTAGGTTAGACTGATGGTTAGGGTTATGGTTACATTGAGGATTAGGATGAGGGTTAGGGTTAGGATTAGCGTTACGGTTTGGGCTAAGGTGAGGATGTGGGTTAGAGTGAGGGTTAGGCTTAGGATTAGGTTTAGGCTGAGGCTAAGGGTGAGGATGAGGGTTAGGGTTAGGATGATGGTTAGGGTTACGGTTAGGGTGAGGGTTAGGCTGAGGGTTAGGGTTAGGGTTAGTGTGAGGGTGAAGGCAATGGTAAACCTGAGGGTTAGGTTTAGGGTGAGGGTTACAATAAGGGTGATGGTTAGGATTAGGGTGTGGATTAGGTTTAGGTTTAGGGTGAGGTTGAGGCTTAGATTGAGGGTTAGGGTTATGTTGAGTGTTATGGTTAGGGTGAGGGTTAGGTTTAGGGTTAGGGTTAGTGTTAGGGTTAAGGTTAGGGTTACGGTTACGGTGAGAGTGAGGGTGAAGGTTAGGCTTAGGGTGAGGGTGAGGTTTAGGTTTAGAGTTAGGGTAAGTGTTAGGGTTAGGGTTAGGGTGCGGTTTAGTGTGAGGATTAGACTTCGGGTTAGGCTTAGGCTTAGGAATAGGCTTTGGCCCAGCGTGAGGGTGAGGGTTATGGTTAGGGTTAGGGTGAGGGTTAGGGGGATGTTTAGGGTGAGGATTAGGGTTAGGGTTATGTTGAGGGTGAGGGTTAGATTTAGAGTTAGTGTTAGTGGGAGGGTTAGGGAGAGGGCTAGGTTTAGGGTTAGTGTTAGTCTTAGGGTGAGGGTGAGGTTTAGGTTGAGGTTTAAGGATAGAGTTAGGGTTAGGATTAGGCTTAGGTTAAGGATGAGTGTGAGGGTTAGGGTTAGGTTTTAGGCTTAGGCTAAGGGTTAGGCTGAGGGAGAGGGAGGGTGTGAGGGTTTGTGTTACGGTGAGGGGGAGAATTAGGGTTAGGTTGAGGGTTAGGATGAGGGTTAGGGTTATGGTTAGTGTTAGGGTGAGGGCTAGGGTGAGGGTGGGGGTTACGGTTAGGGTTAGTGTTAGGATGAGGGTAAGTATTAGGGTGAGGGTTAGGGTTAGGGTGATGGTTATAGTTGGGGTGAGGGTTAGGGTTTAGTGTTAGGGTTATTGTTATTGTTAGGTTTAGGATTACGTTGAGGGTGAGGGTGAGGGTGAGGTTTAGGGTTAGGGTTAGGGTGAGGTTTAGGGTTTGGATTAAGGTAAGATTTAGGGTTAGGGTTAGGGTGAGGGTTAGGGTTAGGTTTTGGGATAGGGTGAGGGTGAGGTTGAGGATTATGGTTAGGGTTAGTTTTAGGGTTAGGTTTAGTTTTAGGGTTAGTTTTTTGTTAGGGTTAATGTGATGATTATGTTTAGGATTAGGCTTAGTTTTAGGCTGAGGCTGAGGTTGAGGGTGAGGTTTAGGGTTAGGGTGAGTGTTAGGTTTAGAGTTAGTTTGAGGGTTAGGATGAGGGTTAGGGTTAGGATTAGGTTTAGGGTGAGAGCTGGGATGCCAGTTTGTGTGAGGGTTAGGGTTAGGGATAGGGTTAGGTTTAGGATTAGTGTTAGGTTGAGAGTGAGTGTGAGGGTTAGGGTTAGGGTTAGGCTTAGGCTTAGGCTTAGGCTTAGGCTTCGGGTTTGGCTGATGGTGAGGGTGGGGATTAGGGTTAGGTTGATGGTTAGGGTTATGGTTAGCGTGAGGGTTAGGATGAGGGTTAGGGTTAGGGTGAGGCTTAGGGTGAGGGTGAAGGTAAGAGTAAAGGTGCGGGTTAGGGTTAGGGTGAGGTTTTGGGTTAAATTGAGGGTTAGGGTTATGTTGAGGTTTATATTTAGGGTGAGGGTTAGGTTTAGGGTTAGAGTTATTGTGAGGGTTTGGTTTACGGTTATGGTAAGGGTGAGGGTGAGGGTTAGGGTTAGGGTTAGGGTTTGGTTTTCGTTTAGGATTAGCGTTAGAATTAGGCTTAGGGTGAGCTTGAGGTTTATGGTTAGTTAGGTTTAGTGTTAGGGATAGGGTTTGGGTGAGGGTTATGGTGAGAGTTAGAGTTCGGGTTAGGCTTAGGCTTAGGCTTAAGCTGAGCGTGAGGGTGAGGGTTAGGGTTAGGGTTAGGGTGAGGGTTAGGGTTAGGTTTAGGGTGAGGGTTAGGATGAGGTTTAGGGTTAGGGTTAGGGTTAGGGTTAGGTTTATGTTTAGTGTTAGGGTTAGGTTTAGGATTAGGTTAGGGTTAGGGTTTGGGTTGGGGTGAGGGTGAGGGTGAGTTTATGGTTGGGGTTAATTTTAGGGTTAGGTTTAGGTTTATGTTTAGGTTTAGGGTTACATTGAGGGTTAGGGTTAGGTTTAGGGTTATTGTTACTGTTATGTTTAGGGTTAAGTTTGCGGTGAGGGTGAAGCTGAGGGTGAGGGTTATGGTTAGTGTTAGGGTTAGGGTTAGGGTTAGGGTTAGTGTTATTGTTAGGGTTAGGGTTAGAGTTACGGTGAGGATCACAGTGAGGGTGAGGGTGAGGATTAGGGTGAGGTTGAGGGTGAGGTTTAGGGTTAGGGTTAGGGTAAGGGTTAGGGCGCTGGTGAGATTTCGGATTAGAGTTTAGATTAAGTGGAGGGTTAGGGTTAGGTTTAGTGTTAGCATTAGGGTGATGGTGAGTGTTAGGTTGAGGTTTAGTGATAGGGTTAGGGTTAAGATTAGGGTTAGGGTGAGGGTGAGTGTGAGAGTTAGGGTTAGGCTTAGGCTTAGGCTTAGGGTTAGGCTGAGGGTGAAGGTGGGGTTGAGGATTAGGGTTAGGGTGATGGTTAGGGTTAAGGTTAGTGTTATTGTTAGTGTTAGGGTTAGATTTACAGTGAGGGTGAGGGTGCAGGTGAGGGTTAGGTTTAGGGTTATGTTGAGGTTTAGGATTGGGGTTAGACAAAGGGTTAGGGTGAGGGTGAGGTTTAGGATTAGAGTTAGGGTTAGTGCTAGTGTTAGGCTGAGTGTGAGTGAGGGGGTGAGGATTAGGGTTTGGGTTTGGGTTTGGGTTAGAGTTGGGGTTAGGTTAGGGTTATTATTAGTGTTGTGGTTAGGGTTAAGTTTGCAATGAGGGTGAGGCTGAGGGTGAGGTTTATGATTAGGGTTAATTTTAGGGTTAGTGTTATTGTTAGGGTTAGGGTTAGCGTTACGGTGAGGGTGAGGGTGAGGGTGAGGGTACAGGTTAGGGTTAGGGTGAGGTTTAGATTGAGGTTAAGTGTTAGTGTTAGGTTGAGGGTGAAGTTTAGGGGCATAGTGACGGTTAGTGGGAGGGTTAGCGTGAGGGTTAGTTTTAGGGTTTGTGTTTGTCTTAGGGTGAGGTTGAGGGTTAGGTTAAGGTTTAGGGATAGGGTTAGGGTTAGGATTAGGGTTAGGGTGAGGGTGAGTGTGAGGGTTAGTCTTAGTTTTAGGCTTAGGCTTAGGTTTAGGCTGAGGTTTAGGGTGAGGGTTAATGTTAGGATGATGTTTAGGTTTATGGTTAGGGTGAGGGTTAGCATGAGGGTTAGTGTTAGGGTGATTAGGGTGAGGGTGATGGTAAGCATTAAGGTGAGGGTTAGGGTTAGGTTGAGGGTTACACCAAGGGTGAGTGTTAGGGTTAGGGTGAGGGTTAGTGTTAGGGTGAGGGTGAGGGTTAGATTTAGGGTTAGGATTATGTTGAGGGTTATGGTTAGGGTGACGGTTAGGTTTAGGGTTAGGGTTATTGTTAGGGTTAGGTTTAGGGTTAGAGTTAGGGTGAGGCTATGAGTTCGGATTAGGCTTAGGCTTAGGCCAAGCATGAGGGTGATGGTTAGGGTTAGGGTGAGGGTGAGGGTTAGGGTTAGGTTTAGGGTGAGGGTTAGGATGAGTTTTAGGGTTAGGGTTAGGTTTAGGGTTAGGGTTACGGTGAGGGTTAGGGTTAGGATTAGGGTTAGGGTTAGGGTTATTGTTATTGTTATGGTTAGAGTTAAGTTTGGGGTGAGGGTGAGGATGAGGGTGAGGGTTATGGTTAGTGTTAGGGTTGGGGTTAGGGTTAGGGTTAGTGTTATTGTTAGGGTTAGGGTTGGAGTTATGGTTAGGGTGAGGGTGAGGGTTAGAGTGAGTTTTAGGTTGAGGTTTAGGGTTAGGGTTAGGTTTAGAGTGCTGGTGAGGTTTAGGGTTAGTGTTAGGGTTAGTGGGACATTTAGGATGAGGGTTAGGTTTAGGGTTAGTGTTAGTCTTAGGGTGAGGGTTAGGTTGAGTTTTAGGGATAGGGTTAGGGTGGGATTAAGGTTAGGGTGAGGGTGAGTGTGAGGGTTAGGGTGAGGGTTAGGGTTAGGGTAAGGGTTAGGGTAAGGTTTAGGGTGAGGCTTAGAGTGAGTGTCAGAGTTAGGTTTAGGGTGAGGTTTATGGTAATGGTTAGGTTTAGGTTGAGGGTGAGGGTGAGGGTTAGGGTGAGGGTGAGGGTGAGGTTTTGTGTGAGGGTGAGGGTTAGATTTTGGGTTAGGTTTACGGTTAAGTTTAGGGTGAGGGTTACTGTAAGTGTTAGGGTTAGGATGAGGGTTAGGGTGAGGTTAAGGGTTAGGGTGAGTGTGAGGGTTAGTTTTAGGATTAGGGTAAGGTTTAGGGTGAGGGTTAGAGATAGGGTTAGGTTTAGGGTGAGGGTTTTGGTTAGGGATAGGTTTAGAGTTAGGGTGAGGGTGAGGGTGAGGGTTAGCGTTTGGATTAGATTTAGGGTTAGGGTTAGGCTTAGGGTGAGTTTGAGGCTGAGAGTGAGAGTTAGGATTAATGTGAGTGTTAGGGTTAGGGTTAGCGTGATGGTTAGGGTGAGGGTTAGGGTTAGGGTTAGGATGAGGGTTAGGTGAGGGTTAGCATTAGGGTTGGGCTAAGGGTAAGGTTTAGGGTGAGGTTTAGGGTGAAGTTTAGGCTTAGGGTTAGACTTAGGTTTAGGGTGAGGGTTAGGGTGAGGGATAGTGTTAGGTTTAGGGTTAGCATTAGGGTGAGGGTTAGGGTGTTGTTAAGGGTTAGAGTGAGGGTTAGGGTTAGGCTGAGGTTTAGGGATAGCATTAGGGTTATCGTTAGGTTGAAGGTTATGGTGTTGGTAAGGGTTAGAGTGAGGGTTAGGGTGAGGTTGAGGGTTAGGGATAGCATTAGGGTTAGGGTTAGGGTGAGGTTTAGGGTTAGGTTTAGGGATAGCGTGAGGGTTAGGATTAGGGAGAGGGTGAGGGTTAGGCTTAAGGTGAGGGTGAGGGTTAGGATTAATGTGAGAATTAGGGTTAGGGTTAGGGTTAGTGTGAGGATAAGGGTAAGGGTGAGGGTTCGGGTGAGAGTGAGGTTTAGGGTTAGCATTAGTGTGAGGGTTAGGGTGAGGTTTTGGATTAGGGTTAGGGTTAGGGTGAGGGTTAGAGTTTGGTTTAGGGTGAGGGTTAGGGTTAGGTTGAGGGATAGGGTAGGGTTAGGGTGAGGGGTAGGGTTCGGGTGAGGGTGAGTTTTAGGGTGTGGTTGACGCTTAGGGTTAGGGTGAGGGTTTAGGTGAGGGTGAGGGTTAGGGTGAGGGTGAGGGTTAGGGTTACGGTGAGGATTAGTATTAGTGTTAGGTTTAGGGTTATGGTGAGGGTAAGGGTTAGGATGAGGTTTAGGGTGAAGATGAGGTTTAGAGATAGCATGAAATTTAGGGTGAGGGTTACTGTGTGGGTTAGGATCCAGGTTAGGTTATGTGAGGGTGAGGGTTAGTGTTAGGTTTAGTGTTATGTTTAGGATGAAGGTAAGGTTTAGCATGAGCATTAGGGTGAGGGTGAGGGTTAGGGTTAGGTTGAGGGTTAGGGAGAGCATTAAGGTGAGGGTTAGGTTTAGGTTTAGTGTTAGGGTGAGGGTTAGGGTGAGGTTTTGTGTTAGTGTTAGCATTAGGGTTAGGGTGAGGGTTAGGGTTAGGGTAAGGGTTAGAGTGAAGTTTAGGGTGAGGGTGAGCGTTAGGGATAGCATTAGGGTTAATGGTAGGTTTAGGGTGAGGGTTAGGGTTACGCTTAGGGTTACGGTTATGGTGAGGTTTAGGGTTAGGGTTATGGTGAGGGTTAGGTGTAGGGTTAGGGTAAGGTTTAGGTTTAGAGTGAGGGTGAGAGTGAGAGTTAGGTTTAGGATTAGGCTTAGGTGTAGGGTTAGGCATAGGGTGAGGGTGAGTGTCAGAGTTAGGTTTAGTGTGAGGGTTAGGGTTATGATTATGGTTAGGGTGAAGGTGAGTGTGAGGTTGAGGATGAGTTTGAGGGTTAGGGTATGGTTGAGGGTTAGGGTTAGGCTTAAAGATAGGGTGAGGGTGAGAGTTAGGATTAGGGTTAGGATGAAGATTAGGCTGATGGTTAAGTTTAGGGTTAGGATGAGGGTTAGGGTTAGGGTTAGGCTGAGTCTGAGGGTTAGGGTTAGCATTAGGGTGAGGGTGAGGGTGAGGGTAAAGTTTAGGTTTAGGGTTAGGGTTAGGATTAGGGTGAGGGTGAGGTTTAGGGTTAGAGTCAGGTGTACGGTTAGGTTTACTGTGAGTGTTAGGGTTAGGTTTAGTGCTACATTTAGGGTTATGGTGAGGGCAAGTGTGAGGGTGAGGTTTAGGGTTAGGGTTAGGCTTAGGTTTCGGCTGAGGGTTAGGGTGAGGGTTAAGGTTAGTTTAAGGATTAGTGTTAAGATTAGAGTTAGGGTGAGGGTTATGTTTAGGGTTAGGTTAGTGTTAGGATGAGGATTAGTGTTAGAATTAGGGTGAGGGTGAGGGTGAGGGTTAGGTTTAGTGTTAGGGTGAGGTTTAGGTTTTGGGTTAGGGTTAGGGTGAGGGTTAGGATGAGGGTTAGGGTTATGATGAGGATGAGGGTTAGGGTTAGGGTGTGGGTTAGGGGTAGGATGAGGGTTAGGGTGAGGGTGAGGATTAGGATGAGGGTTAGGGTTACAATTATTGTTAGTGTTATGTTTATGTTTATGTTGGCAGTGAGGGTGAGACTGAGGGTCAGGTTAGGGATAGGATTAGTGTTAGGGTTAGGTTTAGGGTTAGTATTAGTGTTATTGTTAGGGTTAGGGTTAGACTTACCGTGAGGTTGTGGGTGAGGGTACAGTTGAGGTAAGGGTTATGGTTAGGGTGAGGTGATGGTTAGGGTTAGGGTGAGTGTGAGGTTTAGGGTTAGAATTAGGGTTAGGGGGAGGGTAAGGTTAGGGTTAGTGTTAGGGTTAGGGATAGGGTGAGGGTTAGGTTGAGGTTAAGGTTTATGGTTAGGCTTAAGGTTAGGATTAGGGTTAGGGTGACAGTGAGTGTGAGGTTTAGGTTTAGGGTTGGGCTTAGGCTTAGGCTTAGGCTGAGGGTGAGTTTGGGTGTGAGGATTAGGGTTTGGGTGATGTTTAGGGTTTGGGTTAGGTTGAGGGTTAGGATGAGGGTTAGTGTTAGGATTAGGGTTAGGGTGAGGGCTAGGGTGATGTTGAGGGTTAGGTTTAGGTTTAAGCTTAGGCTTATTGTTAGTCTGAGGGTGAGGGTGAGGGTGAGGGTTAGGGTTAGGGTGATGGGTAGGGTTAAGTTTAGGGTGAGGTTTAGGATGAGGGTTAGGGTTAGGTTTAGGCTGAGTGTTACGGTGAAGGTGATGGTAAGTGTAAAGGTGAAGTTTAGGCTGTGGGTGAGGGTTAAGATAAGGGTAAGTGTTAGGGTTAGGGTTTGGGTTAGGGTAAGGGTTACTATTAGAATTAGGGTTAGGGTGAAGGCTAGAGTGAGGGTGAGGTTTAGAGTTAGGGTGAGGTTTAGAGTTAGGTTGAGGGTTAAGATTAATGTGAAGGTTAATGTTAGGGTTAGGGTTAGTGTAAGGGTGAGGGTAAGTGTTAGGGAGAGCGTTAGGGTTAGGTTGAGTATTATTGTTAGGGTTAGTGTTAGAGTTAGGTTTAGGGTTATTGTTAAGGTTTGGGTTAGGGTTACTCTTACAGTGAATGTGAGGGTTAGGGTTAGAGTTAGGGTTAGTATTAGGGTTAGGGTGATGGTGAGTGTGTGGTTTAGGGTTAAGTATAGGTGTAGGCTTAGGTTTAGGCTAAGGGTGAGTTTGATGGTGAGGGTTAGGGTTAGGGTAAGTGTTAGAGTTAGGGTTAGGTTGAGGGAGAGTGTGTGGCTTAGGATTAGATTTAGGGTTAGGCTAAGGGTAAGGTTAAGGGTGAATGCTAGGGTTAGGGTGGGGGTTAGGTTCAAGGTTACGGGGAGGGTTAGGATGAGGGTTAAGGTTAGGATTAGGTTTAGTGTGAGGGCTAAGGTGAGGGTGATGTTTAGTGTTAGGGTAAGGGGGAGGGGGAGGGGGAGATTCAGCGTTACAGTTATGGTTAGGGTGAGGGATAGGGTTAGGTTTAGGGTTAGGGTTAGTGTTAGGGTTAGGGTTAGGGTGAGGGTTAAGGTTAGGGTGAGGGTTATGTTTAGGGTTAGGATTAGGATTAGGGTTAGGGTGAGGGTGAGTTTGAGGGTTAGGGTTAGTGTTAGGGTTAGGCTTAGGGATAGGCTGAGGGGGAGGGGGAGGGTGAGTGTTAGGGTGAGGGTGAGGGAGAGGTTTAGGCTTATAGTTAATGTTAAGGTGAGGATTAGGGTTAGGGTGAGCTTGAGGGTGAGTGTTAGATTGAGGATTAGTGTTAGGGTTAGTGTGAGGTTTAGGGTGAGGATGAGGGTTACGGTTAGGGTGAGGGGTAGGTTGAAGTTAAGGATTAGGGTTAGGATTAGGGTGAGGTTTAGGTTTAGGGTGATGGTTAGCGTTAGTGTTAGGGTTAGGGTTAGGATGAGGGTTAGGTTGAGGGTTATTGTTAAGTATAGGTTTAGGTTTAGGATTAGGGTTTGTGTGAGGGTGAGTGTGAGGGTTATGGTTAGGTTTAGGGTTAAGCTTAGGGTTAGGCTGAGGGTGAAGGTGAGGGTTAGGGTTAGAGTGAGGGTTAGGGTTAGGTTTAGGGTAAGGGTTAGAATGAGGGTTAGGTTTAGGATTAGGTTTAGCATGAGGGCTAGCATGCTGATGAGGGTTAGGGTTAGGGTTAGGGTGAGGTTTAGGTTTTGGGTTAGGTTGAGAGTTAAGATTAGGGCTAGGTTTAGGGTGAGGATTAGGGTTAAGGTGAGGGTTAACATGAGGTTTAGGGTTAGAATTAGGGTTAGGATGAGGTCAAGGGTGAGGGTGAGGTTTAATGTTAGGGTTATGGTGAGGTTTAGGTTTTGGGTTAGGTTTAGGGTTAGGGTGAGGGTTAGGGTTAGAGTTATGGTGAGGGTCAGGGTTAAGGTTTGGTTGAGGGTTAGAATTAGTTTTAGGGTTAGGGTGAGGGTTAGGGTTAGGATTAGGGTGAAGGTTAGAATGAGGTTTAGGGTTACAATTTGGATTATGTTGAGGGCTATGGTGAGGGGGAGTGTTAGGGTTAGGGTTAGGGTGAGCTTTAGGGTTAGGGTTAGGGGTAGGGTTAGGGTGAGATTTAGGGTTCAGGTTATGGTGCGGGTGAGGGTTAAGTTGGGGGTGAGGTTTAGGGTGTGGACTAAGGTGAAGGTGAGGGTTAGGTTTAGGGTTAGCGTTAGGGTGAGGGTTAGGTTGAGGTTGAGGTATAGGGTTAGGGTTAGGGTTAGGGTTAGGATTAGGATTAGAGTGAGGGTTAGTGTGAGGATTAGGGTTAGGTTTAGGCTTAGGGTTAGGCTGAGGGTGAGGGTGAGGTTGGGGATGAGGATTAGGTTTAGAGTGATATTTCCGGTTATGGTTAGGTTGAGAGTTAGCATGAAGCTTAGGGTTAGGATTAGGTTTAAGTTTGAGGGCTAGGATGAGTGTGAAGTTTAGGGTTAGGTTTAGGATTAGGGTTAGGCTGAGGCTGAAGGTGAGGGTGAGCATTAGGTTTAGGGTGATGGTTAGGATTACGGTTAGGGTGAGGGTAAGGATGTGGGTTAGGATTAGGGTGAGGGTTAGAATGAGTGTGACAGTAAGAGTAAAGGTGAGGGTTAGGCTGAGTGTGAGGGTTATGTTAAGGGTGAGTGTTCGGATTAGGGTTAGGGTGAGGGTTAGGGTTAGACTGAGGGTTAGTGTTAGGTTTAGTGTGAGGTTTAGGGTGAGGATGAGGGTTAGGGTTTGGGTGAGGGCCAGGGTGAAGTTGAGGGTTAGGGTTAGGGTTGCTGTTAGGGTTAGGGTTAGTGTGAGGTTTAGTATGGGGGTGAGGCTTAGTGTTAGGGTTAGGATTAGGCTTAGGGTTAAGGTGAGGGTGAGTGTGAGGGTTATGGTTAGGGTGAGTGTTAAGGTTAGGGTTAGAGTGAGGGTTGGGTTGAGGGTTAGACTTTGCCTTAGGGTTTGAGTATTGGCTAGGTTGAGGGTGAGGGTTAGGGTTAGGGTTATGGTGAGGTTTTGGGTTAGTGTTAGTGTTAGGGTTGGTGTTAGGGTTAGGCTTAATGTTAGTCAGAGGGGGAGGGGGAGGGGGAGGGTTAGATTTAGGGTGAGGGTGAGGTTTAGAATTAGAGTTAGCATTAGAGTGAGAGTTAGGGTTAGGGTTAGTATTATGGTTAGGGTTAGGGTGAGGGTGAGTGTGAGGGTCCGGATTAGTCTTAGGCTTAGGCTTAGGCTTAGGCCAAGCGAAAGGGTGAGGGTGAGGGTTAGGGTTAGAGTTAGGGTTTTAGGGTTAGGGTTATGCTTACGATGAGGCAGAGGTTTAAGGTTAGAGTTAGGGTTATTGGAAGGGTTAGGGCGAGGGTTAGGGTTAGGGTTATTGTTAGTCTTATGGTGAGGGTGAGGGTTAGGTTGAGGTTTAGGGAAAGGCTTAGTGTTAGGATTAGTGTTAGGTAAGTGTGAGGGTTAGGGTTAGGATTAGGCTTAGGCGTAGGGTTAGGCTGAGGTTGAAGGTAGGTGTAAGGGTTAGGGTTATGGTGAGGGTGAGGATTAGGTTTAGGGTGAGGGTTAGGATTTGGGTTATGGTTAAGGTGAGGGTGAGGGTTATGGTTAGGGTGAGGTTTAGGGTTAGGATTAGGGTTAGGGTGAGGTTGAGAGTTAGGATCAGGGTTATGGTTATTGTTAGTGTTATGGTTAAGGTTACCTTTGCAGTGATGGTGAGGCTGAGGGTTAGGGTTAGGGTTAGGATTAGGGTTAGGTTTAGATTTAGGGTTAGGATTAGTGTTATTGTTATGGTTAGATTTAGAGTTATGGTGAGGGTGAGGGTTAGGTTTAGGGTTAGGGTGAGGTTTAGGGTTAGGGTGAGGATTAGGGTTAGTGTGAGGGTGAGGTTTAGGGTTAGGGGGAGGGTTAGGGGGAGGGTTAGGGTTAGGGGGAGTGTTAGGTTGAGGTTTAGGTTTAGGGTTAGTGTTAGGTTTAGGATTAGGGTTAGGGTGAGGGTGAGTGTGAAGGTTAGGGTTAGGCTTAGGCTCAGGGTTAGGCTGAGGGTGATGGTGGGGGTGAGGATAAGGGTTTGGGTGATCGTTAGGGTTAGGATGAGGGTGGGGGTTAGGATGAGGGTTAGGGTTAGAATTACGGTTAGGGTGAGGGGTAGGTTGAGTGTGAGGGTTAGTGTTAGGCTTAGGCTTAGGGTTAGGGTTAGGCTGAGGGTGAGGTTGAGGGTGAGGGTTAGGTTTAGGGAGATGTTTAGGGTGATGGTTAGTTTGAAGTTTAGCCTGAGGTTTAGGGATAGGGTGAGGGTTAGGGTGAGGGTGATGGTAAGCGTAAAGTTGAGGGTTAGGCTAACTGTGAGGGTTAAATTAAGGTTGAGGGTTAGGGTTAGGTTAAGGGTGAGGGTTAGATGTTAGATTGAGGGTGAGGGTTAGATTGAGGATGAGGGTTAGGTTTAGGGTGAGGGAACGGGTTAGAATTAGGTTTAGGGTGAGGGCTAGGGTGAGAGTGAGGGTTAGGGTTAGGGTTAGGGTGAGGTTAAGTGTTCGGGTAAGGGTTAGGGTTAGTGTTAGAGTTATTGTTATTGTTAGGTTTAGTTTTACGTTTAGGGTGAGGGTGAGGGTGAGGTTTAGGGTTACAGTTAGGCTTAGTCTGAGGGTTAGTGTGAGGGTTAGGTTTAGGGATAGGGTTAGGTTTAGGATTAGGTTTCGGTTGAGAGTGAGTGTGAGTGTTAGGGTTAGGGCTAGGCTTAGGTTTAGGGTTAGGGTTTGGTTTAGTGTGAGGGTGAGGTTTGGGTTTAGAGTTAGTGTTAGTGTTAGGGTTAGGGTTAGAGTTATGGTTAGGGTTAGGTTTAGGTTTAGGCTTAGGCTTAGGTTTAGGCTGATGGTGAGGGTGGAGATGAGGATTAGGTTTAAAGAGATGGTGAGTGTTATAGTTACCTTGAGGGTTAGGGTTAGTATTAGGGTTAGTCTGAGGAGGAGGTTGAGGGTGAGGTTTAGGGTTAAGGTGATGGTTAGGGTTACGTTTAGGGTGAGAGTAAGGATGAGGGTGAGGGTTAGGTTTAGGGTGAGGGTGACAGTAAGTGTAAAGGTGAGGGTTAATGTTAGGGTGAGGTTTACGGTAAGGGTGAGGATTAGGTTTAGGGTGAGGGTTAGGGTGAGGGTTAGGGTTAGGGTTAGGTTGACGGTGAGGGTTAGATTGAGGGTTAGGTTTATGTTGAGGGTTATGGTTAGGGTGAGGGTTAAGTTTAGGGTTAGGGTTATTGTCACGGTTATGTTTAGGGTTACGGTTACGGTGAGAGTGAGGGTGAGGGTTCGGGTTAGGGTTCGGGTGAGGTTTAGGTTTAAGGTTAGGGTTAGAGTTAGGCTTAGTGTGAGGGTGAGGTTTAGGGTTAGAGTTAGGGTTGGTGTTAGGTTTAGGGTTAGGGTGATGGTTAGGGTGAGGGTTAGAGTTCAGTAATGCTTAGGCTTAGGCTTAGGCCGAGCTTGAGGGTGAGGGAAAGGGTTAGGTTGAGGTTTAAGGATCGGGTTAGGGTTAGGATTAGGGTTAGGGTGAGGGTGAAAGTTAGGGTAAGGGTTAGGCTTAGGCTCTGGGTAACCTTAGGGTCAGGGTGGGTGTGAGGATTAGGATTAGAGTTATGGTTAGGGTTAGGGTTAGTGTTATTGTTATGGTTAGGGTTAGAGTTATGGTGAGGGTGAGGGTGTGGGTGAGGGTTAGGGTTAGGGTTAGGGTGAGGTTTAGGATTAGGGTTAGAGATAGGGTTAGGGTGAGGGTGAGCTTTAGGGTTAGAGTTAGCGTTAGTGTTAGGGTTAGGCTTAGGTTTAGGCTTATGGTTAGGCTGAGGGTGAGGGTGGGGATGAGAATAAGGGTTACGATTAGGGTTAGGGTGAGGTTTAGGGTTAGGGTGAGGGTTAGGTTTAGGGTTAGTGTTAGCCTTAGGGTGAATGTGAGGGTTAGGTTGAGGTTTAGGGATAGAGTTAGGGTTAGGATTAGGGTTAGGGTGACTGTGAATGTGAGGGTTAGGGTTAGGGTTTGGCTTAGGCTTAGGGTTAGGATTAGGGTGAGGGTTAGGGTGAGGGTGAGGGTGAGAGTTAAGGTTAGGGTTAAGGTGAAGTTTAGGGTTAGAATAAGTGTGAGTGTTGGTGTTAGGGGTTGGGTTAGGGTTAGGGTTAGTGTTAGGGATAGGGGGAGGGTTAGGGTTAAGGTTAGGGTGAGGCTTAGTCTTAGGGTTAGGGTTAGGGTGAGGGTTAGTTTGAGGTTCAGGTTTAGGGTTAGGATTAGTTTTAGGAATAGATTTAGGCTGATTGTGAGGTTGAGGGTGAGGGTTAGTGTTAGGGTGATGGTTAGGGTTAGTGTTAGAGTGAGGTTTAGGATGATGCTTAGGGTTAGGATTAGGATTAGGGTGAGGGCTAGGGTGAGGGTGAGGGTGAGGGTTAGGTTTAGGGTGGTGGTTAGGGTTAAGGTTAGCTTGAAAGTTAGGATGAGGTTTAGGGATTGGGTGAGGGTTAGTTTGAGGTTGATGATAAGATTAAATTTGAGGGTTAGGCTGAGGTTGAGGGTTAAGATAAGGGTGAGGGTTACAGTTAGGGTGAGGGTTAGGGCAAGGTTGTGGGTTACGGATTATGGTGAGGCTGAGGGTTAGATTACGGATTAGGGTTAGGGTTAGTGTGAGGTTGAGGTTGAGGATGAGTGTTAGGGTTATGTGAGGGTAAGGGTTAGAATTAGTTTTAGGGTGAGATTTAGGGTGAGGTTGAGGGTTAGGTTTAGTGTTAGGGTTAGGCTGAGGTTTAGGCTTAGGGTGAGGTTTAGGGTCAGTGTGAGGGTTAGTGTTAGGCTTAGGGTTAGTGTTAGGGTGAGAGTAAGTTTTAGGGTGAGGGTTAGGGTTACGGTGAGATTTATAGTTAGGGTGCGGGTTAGGGTTAGGTTTAGGTTGAGGTTCAGGGTTAGGATTAGGGTTAGAGTTAGGGTTAGGGTGAGGGTGAGGTTTAGGGTAAGATTTAGGCTTAGGGTGAGAGTTACAGTTAGGGTTCGGTTTAGGGTTAGTGTTAGGTTAGGGTTAGGGTGAGGGTTAGTATGAGTGTTAACGTTAGAGTTAGGGTTAGGTTTAGGATTAGGGTAAGGTTGAGGGTGAGTTGTGGGTTAGGGTTAGGTTTAGGGTTAGGCTTAGTGTTAGGCTGAGGGTGAGGTTGAGGGTGAGGTTTAGGGTTAGGGTGAGGGTTAGGATTAGGGTTAGGTTGAGGGTTAGGATGAGGGTTAGGGTTAGGATTAGTGTTAGGGTGGGGGCTAGCATGAGGGTGAGGTTTAGGGTTAGGGTTAGGGTGAGCTTTAGGGTTAGGATTAGGGTGAGGGTGAGGTTTAGTGTTAGAGTTAGTGTTAGGGTGATGGTTAGGGTTAGGGTTAGTGTTAGGGTTAGGGATAGGGTGAGTGTTAGGGTTAGGATTAGCGTTATGGTTATGGTTAGGATTAGGATTAGTGTTAGGGTGAAGGTGAGTGTGAGGATTACGGTTAGGCTTAGGGTTAGGCTGAGGGTGAGTGTGAGGATGAGAGTTAGGGTTAGGCTGAGTGTTATGTTTACGTTTAGTGTTAGTGTTACTGTGAGGGTTAGTGTTATGGTGAGGGTGTGGGTGAGGGTTAGAGTTAGGGTGATGCTTAGGGTTATGGTCAGGGTGAGGGTTAGGATGAGGGTTAGGGTTAGTGTGAGGGTTAGCGTGAGGGTGATAGTAAGTGTAAAGTTGAGGGTTAGGCTGAGAATGAGGATTACTGTAAATGTGAGGGTTAGGGTTAGAGTGAGGGTTAGAGTTAGGGTTAGGGTGAGGTTGTGGTTTAGATTGAGGATAAGTTTTAGGGTTAGTTTGAGGTTTAGGGTGAGGATGATAGTTAAGGTTGGGTTACTGCTAGGGTGGGGGTGAGGTTTAGGTTTAGGTTTAGGGTGAGTGTTAGGGTTAGGGTGAGTGTTAGGGTTAGGTGAGTGTTAGGGTTACTGTGAGGTTTAGTGTTAGGGTTAGGGTTAGTGTTAGGTTTTGGGTAAGTTTTAGGGTGAGGGTTATGTTTAGGGTGAGGATTAGGGTTAGGGTTAAGGTGAGGGTGAGGGTTAGACTGAGTATTAGTATTAGGGTTAGTGTGAGGTTTAGAGTGAGGATGAGGGGTAGGGTTAGGATGAGGGCTAGGGTGAGGGTGAGGGTTAGGGATAGGGTTAGGTTGAGGTTTAGGGTTAAGTGTGAGGGTTAGCGTTAGGATTAGGGTTAGTTTTAGGGTGAGGGTAAGTATTAGGGTGAGGGTTAGGGTTAGGGTGAGAGTTATAGTTAGGGTAAGGATTAGTATTTGGGTTAGTGTTATTTTTAGGTTTAGGGTTAGGTTTATGGTTACAGTGAGGGAGAGGGGGAGGGTTAGGGTTAGGGTTAGCGTGAGGGTTAGGTGGTTTAGCGTTGGGGTTAGGTTTAGGATTAGGGTTTTGGTGAGGGTGAGGGTGAGGGTTAGGGTTAGGCTGAGGCTTAAGCTTAGGGTTAGGCTGAGGGTGAGTGTCGGGATGAGGATTAGGTTTAGGGTGATGGTTAGGGTTAGGTTACGATTAGGTTTAGGGTTAGGATTAGGTTTAGGGTGAGGGCTAGGGTGAGGGTGAGGGTTAGGTTTAGGGTTAGGGTGAGTGTTAGGGTTAGAGTGAGTGTTAGGGTTAGTGTGAGGGTTAGTGTTAGTGTGAGGGTTAGTGTTAGGTTTAGCGTTAGTGTTAGGGTGAGGGTAAGTGTTAGGGTGAGGGTTAGGGTTAGGGTGAGGCTTATGGTTAGAATGAGGGTTAGAGTTAGGGTTAGGGTTATTGTTTGGGTTAGGGTTAGGCTTAGGATAAGGGTTAGGATTAGGATTAGGGTTAGGGTGAGGGCTAGGGTGATGGTGAAGGTTAGGGTTAGGGATAGGCTTAGGCTTTGGTTAGGGCTGAGGCTGAGGTTGAGTTTGAGTGTTAGAGTTAGCGTGATGGTTAGGTTATGGTTAGGCTGAGGGTTAGGATGAGGGTTAAGTTTAGGGTTAGGGATAGGGTGAGGGTGACAGTAAGGTTAAAATTGATGGTTAGGTTTAGGGTGAGTGTTAGGGTGAGGATTAGTGTTAGGGTTAGGGTGAAGGTTAGATTGAGTATTCGTGTTAGGGTTAGTGTGAGGTTTAGGGTGAGCATGAGGGGTAGCGTTAGGGTGAGGGCTAGGGTTAGGGTGAGGACTAGGGATAGGGTTAGTTGGAGGTTTAAGGTTAAGTTGATGGTTAGGGTTAGTGTGAGGGTTAGTGTTAGGATTACGGTTCGTTTTTGGGTGAGGGTAAGCGTTAGGGTGAGGGTGAGTGTTAGGGTGAGAGTTATGTTTAGGGTTAGGATTAGTATTAGGATTAGGGTTATTTTAGGATTAGTGTTAGGGTTATGGTTACGGTCAGGGTGAGGGTTAAGGTTAGGGTTAGGTTGAGATTTAGGTTTAGTGTTATGGTTAGAGTTAGGGTTAGGTTGAGGGTGAGGTTTAGGTTTAGATTTAGGGTTAGAGGAGGGTTAGGGTGAGGGTTAGGTTTAGGGTTAGGGTTAGTGTTAGGATTAGGGTTAGGGTGAGGGTGAGTGTGAGGGTTAGGTTTAGGGTTAGGCTTACGCATAGGGTTAGGCTGAGGGTGAGGCTGAAGGTGAGGGTTAGAGTTAGGGTGATGGTTAGGGTTAGGGGTAGGTTGAGGTTTAGGATGAGGTTTAGAGTTAGGATTAGGGTTAGGATGAGGGCAAGGGTGAGGGTGAGGTTTAGAGTTAGCATTAGGGCGAGGATTAGGATTAGGCTTAGGTTTAGGGTAAGGGTGATGTTTAGTATGAGGGTGAGAGTTAGGATTAGGGTTAGGGTTATTGTTAGTGTTATGGTTAAAGTTAAGTTCACAGTGAGGGTGAGGCTGAGGCTGAGATTTAGGGTTAGGGTAAGGGTGAGGGTTAGGTTTAGGGTTAGGGTTAGGGTTAGGGTTAGTGTGAGGCTTGGGTTAGGTTTAGGGTTATGGTGAGGGTGAGCATTAGGGTTAGGGTTAGGGTTATGGTTATTGTTAGGGTTAGGGTTAGATTTACGGTGAGGTTGAGGGTGAGGGTGAGGTGGAGGGTTAGGGTTAGATTTAGGGTGAGTGTGAGGTTTTGGTTTAGAGTTAGGTTTAGGGCGAGGGTAAGGGTGAGGGTTAGGGATAAGGTTAGTGTTAGGTTTAGGTTTCGGGTGAGGGTTAGGTTGAGGTTTAGGGTTAGGGTTAGGGTTAGGTTGAGGATTAGGGTTACGTTGAGGATGAGTGTGATGGTTAGGGTTTGGGGTATTCTATGACTTAGGGTTAGGCTGAGAGTGAGGGTTGGGATGAGGATTAGGTTTAGGGTGATGGTTAGGGTTAGGGTTATGTTTAGGGTTAGGATTAGGGTTAGGGTTAGGATTAGGTTTAGGTTGAGAGTGAGGGTTAGGGTTAGGTTTAGGCTTAGGGTTAGGGTTAGGCTGAGGCTCTGGGTGTGGGTGAGGGTTAGGGTTAGGGTGATGCTTAGGGTTACGGTTGGGGTGAAGTTTAGGATGAGGCTGTTGGTGAGGGTGAGGGTAAGGGTTAGGGTGATGCTTAGGGTTACAGTCCGGGTGAAGGTTAGGATGAGGATTAGGGTTAGGGTGAGTGTTAGTGTGAGGGTTAAGGTAAGGGAAAATTTGAAGTTTAGGCTGAGAGTGAGGATTACAGTAAGGGTGAGGGTTAGGGTAAGGTTGGGGGTTAGGATTAGGGTTAGGGTGAGGGTGAAGTTAAGATTGAGGATTAGTTTTAGGGTTTGTGTGAGGTTTAGAGTGAGGATGAGAGTTAGGGTTAGGGTGAGGGCTAGTGTGAGGGTGAGGGTGAGGGTTAGGGTGAGGGTGAGGTTTAGGGTTAGGGTGACAATTAGGATTAGTTTGAGGATTATTGTTATTGTTAGGGTTAGTGTTAAGGTGAGGGAAAGTGTTAGGGTGAGGGTTAGAGTTAGGTGAGGGTTATGGTTAGAATGAGGGTTAGGGTTAGGTTTAGGGTTATTGTTAGGGTTAGGGTTAGGGTTACAGTTATGGTGAGGGTGAGGGTTAGGGTTAGGTTTAGGGTGAGGTTTATGTTTAGGGATAGGGTTACAGTTAGGGTTAGGGTGAGGGTTAGGGTTAGGGTTAGGGTTAGGGTTATGGTTAGGGTGAGGGTTAGGGTTAGGGTTAGGGGCACGATTAGGTTTAGGGTTAGGATGAGGTTTAGGGTTAGGGTTAGGGTTTGGGTGAAGTTGAGGGTGAGATTTAGTGTTAGAGTTAGGGTTAAGGTGAGAGTTAGTGTGAGGGTTAGGTTTAGTGTTAGTTTTAGGTTTAGGATCAGGGTGAGGTTTAGGGTTAAGGTTAGGATTAGGATTAGGGTTAGTGTTAGGGTGAGTGTTACTGTTAGACTTAGGGTTAGGGTTAGGCTAAGGTTTAAGCTGAGGGTGAGTGTAAGGGTGAGGATTAGGTTTAGGGTGGGGGTTAGGGTTATCTTTAGGGTGAGAGTTAGGGTTCGGGTTAAGTTTAGGGTTTGGGTGAGGGTTAGGGTTCAGGTTACAGGGATGGTGAGTGTTAGGGTTAGGTTGAGGGTTAGGGTTAGGATTAGGGTTAGGGTTAGGGTTAGTGTTAGGATGAGGATTAGGGTTAGGATTAGCGTTAAGGTGAGGGCTAGGGTGAGGGTGAGGGTTAGGGTTAGCGTTAGGGTGAGGTTTAGGGTGAGGGTTAGGGTGAGGGTGAGGGTTAGGATGAGGGTTAGGGTTATGGTGAGTGTGAGGGTTAGAGTTTCCGTGAGGGTTAGGGTTAGAATGAGGGTTAGGGTTAGTGTGATGTTTAGGATTAGGGTTAGTGTTAAGGTTATGGTTACATTGGCAGTGAGGGTGAGGCTGAGTGTGAGGGTTAGGGATAGGATTAGTGTTAGGGTTAGGTTTAGGTTTAATTTTAGTGTTATTGTTAGCTTTAGGGTTAGAGTTATGGACAGGGTGAGCGTGAGGGTAAGGTTGGGGTTTAGGGTTAGGGTTAGGGTGAGGTTTAGGGATAGGATTAGGATTAGGTTTAGGGTGAATGTGAGGTTTAGGGTTAGAGTTAGGGTTAGGGGGAGGGTTAGGTTGATGGTTAGGGTTAGGGTTAGTGTTAGGTTAGGTTTAGGGTTAGGGTTACTGGGACGCTTAGGGTTAGAGTTAGGGTTAGGGTTAGCATTAGAGTTTCGCTGAGGGTGAGACTGTGGGTTAGTGTTAGGTTTAGGGTTATGCTTAGGCTTAGGCTGAGGGTGAGGTTGAGGGTGAGGGTTAGGGTTATTGTGAGTGTAAGGATTAGGGTTAGGGTGAGGGTTATGATGAGGGTTAGGGTTACGATTAGGGTTAGGGTGAGGGCTAGCGTGAGGGTGAGGATTAGGGTTAGGGTTAGGGTAAGCTTTAGGGTTAGGGTTAGGGTCAGGGTGAGGTTTAGTGTTAGAGTTAGTGTAAGGGTGAGGTTTAGGGTTAGGGTTAGTGTTAGGGTTAGGGTTAGGATGAGTGTTAGTGTTAGGGTGAGGGTTAGGTTCTGGGTTAGGATTAGGATTAAGGTTAGTGTGAGGCTGAGTATGAGGGTTAGGGTTAGTCCTAGGGTTAGGCTGAGGGTGAGGGTGAGAGTTAGGGTTAGGGTGTGGGTGAGGGTTAGGTTTAGGGTGATGCTTAGGGTTACGGTCAGGGTGAGGATTAGGATGAGGGTTAGGGTTAGTGTGAGGGTTAGGGTGAGGATGACAGTATGAGTAAAGTTGAGGGTTAGGCTGAGAATGAGGATTACGGT
This sequence comes from Dipodomys merriami, assembly GCF_024711535.1. NCBI lineage: Eukaryota > Metazoa > Chordata > Mammalia > Rodentia > Heteromyidae > Dipodomys > Dipodomys merriami. Next base: position 3,655,117 of record NW_027206579.1, read on the forward strand.
AAATGTGAGGGTTAGGGTTAGGGTGAAGGTTACAGTTAGGGTTAGGGTGAGCTTATGGTTTAGCTTAAGGATTAGTTTTAGGGTTAGTGTGAGGTTTAGGGTGAGGATGATAGTTAGGGTTAGGGTGAGGGCTAGGGTGAGGGTGAGGGTTAGGGTTAGGGTTAGGGTGAGTGTTAGGGTTAGGGTGATGGTTAGGTTTAGTGTGAGCGTTAGTGTTAGTGTTAGCGTTAGTGTTAGGGTGAGGGTAAGTGTTAGGGTGAGGGTTAGGGTTAGGGTGAGGCTCATGGTTAGAATGAGGGTTAGGGTTAGGGTTAGGGCTATTTTTTGGGTTAGGGTTAAGATTAGGCTGAGGGTTAGGGTTAGGATTAGGGTTAGGGTGAGGGCTAGGGTGAGGGTGAGGTTTAGGGTTAGGGTTAGGCTTAGGCTTAGGTTTAGGCTGAGGCTGAGGGTTAGGGTGAGCGTTAAGGTTAGGGTGATGCTTAGGTTTACAGTCCGGGTGAGGGTTAGGATGAGGGATAGGGTTATGGTGAGTGTTAGGGTGAGGTTGACAATAAGGCTAAATGTGAAGGTTAGGCTGGGGTTTGGGTGAGGTTTAGGGTTCAGGTTACAGTGATGGAGAGGGTTAGGGTTAGGTTGAGGGTTAGGGTTAGGATTAGGGTTAGGGTGAGGGTTAGGGTTAGGGTTAGGGTTAGTGTTAGGATGAGGATTAGGGTTAGGATTAGGGTTAGGGTGAGGGCTAGGGTGAGGGTGAGGTTTAGGGTTAGGGTTAGACTTCGGTTTAAGTTGAATCTGAGGGTGAGTTTGAAGGTTAGGGTTAGCATGATGGTTAGGGTTATGGTTATTCTGAGGGTTCGGATGAGGGTTAGGTTTAGGGTGAGGGTTATAGTGAGGGTGACAGTAAGGGTAAATGTGAGTGTTAGGGTTAGGGTGAGTGTTAGGGTGAGGATAAGAGTTAGGGTTAGGGTGAGGGTGAGGGTTAGATTGAGTATTAGTCTTAGGATTAGTGTGAGGTTTAGGGTGAGGGTTAGGGGTAGCGTTAGGGTGAGGGCTGGGGTGAGGGTGAGGGTGAGGGATAGGTTTAGGTTGAGGTTTAGGGTTAAGGTGATGGTTAAGGTTAGTGTGAGGATTAGTGTTAGCATTAGGGTTAGTTTTAGGTTGAGGGTAAGTGTTAGGGTGAGGGTTAGGGTTAGGGTGAGAGTTATGGTTTCTGTTAGGATTAGTGTTAGGGTTAGTGTTATTTTTAAGGTTAGGGTTTGGCGTATTGTTACAGTGAAGTTGAGGGTCAGGATCAGGGTTACGGTTAGGCTGAGGTTTAGGTTTAGGGTTATGGTTAGAGTTAGTTTTAGGTTGAGGGTGAGGTTTAGGTTTAGAGTTAGGGTTAGGGGGAGGTTTAGGGTTAGGGTTAGTGTTAGGTTTAGGTTTAGGGTGAGGGTTAGGGTTAGGGTGAGGGTTAGGGGGAGGGTTAGGGTTAGGGTTAGTGTTAGTGTTAGGATTAGGGTTAGGGTGAGTGTGGCGGTTAGGGTTAGGCATAGGCTTAGGGTTAGGCTGAGGGGGAGGGGGAGGGGGAGGGTTAGGGTTAGGGTGAGGGTTAGGGTTAGGGTTAGGGTGAGGGTTAGGATGAGGTTTAGGATTAGGATTAGGGTTAGGTTGAGGGAAAGGGTGAGGGTGAGTTGTAGAGTTAGTATTATGGCGAGGTTTATGTTTAGGGTTAGGGTTAGGGTTAGGGTGAGGGTTAGGTTTAGGGCTACTTTGAGGGAGAGGGTTTAGGGTTAGGATTGGGGATAGGGTTAGGATTAGGGTTAGGGTGAGCGCTAGGGTTAGTGTTAGGGTTATGGTTAGGGTTAGGGTTAGGGTTAGGCTGAGGCTGTGTGTGAGGGTGAGGGTTAGGGTTAGGGTGATGCTTAGGGTTACAGTCAGGGTGAGGGTTAGGTTTAGGGTGAGTGTTAGGTTGAGGTTTACGGTAAGGGTAAAAGTTAAGGTTAGGCTGAGAGTGAGGATTACGGTAACTGTCAGGGTTAGGTTTAGGTTGAGGGTTAGTGTTCTGGTTAGGGTGAGGGTGAGGTTAAGATTGAGGATTAGTTTTAGTGTTAGTCTAAGGTTTAGGGTGAAGGTGAGGGTTCGGGTTAGGGTGAGGGCTAGGATGAGGGTGAGGGTCAGTGTTAGGTTGAGGTTTAGGTTTAGGGTGACGATTAGGGTTATTGTTAGGATTAGTGTTAGGGTTAGGGTTAGTGTTACGGTGAGGGTAAGTGTTAGGGTGAGGGTTAGCTTTAGGGTGAGTGTTATGGTTAGAATGATGATTAGGGTTAGGTTTAGGGTTATTGTTGGGGTTAGGGTTAGGGTTACAGTTACGGTGAGGGTGAGGGTTAGGGTTAGGTTGAGGGTGAGGTTTATGTTTAGGGTTAATGTTAGAGTTAGGGTTAGTGTGAGGGTGCGGTTTAGGGTTAGAATTAGTGTTATTGTTAGTGTTAGGGTTAGGGTGAGGGTTAGTGTGAGGATTAGAGTTAGGCTTAAGCTTAGGTTTAGGCTTAGGCTTAGGCCGAGTGTGAGGGTGAGGGTTAGGGTTAGGGTTAGGGTCAGGGTTAGGGTGAGGTTTAGGGTTAGGTTGAGCGCTAGGTTGATGGTTAGTGTGAGGTTTAGGGTTAGGGTTAGGGTTATGGTGAGGGTGAGTGTTAGGTTTAGGGTTAGGTTTAGTGTAATTGTTAGGGTTAGGGTTAGAGTTACGGTGAGGGTGAGGGTGAGGGTGAGGATCCGGGTTAGGGTTAGGATGAAGTTTAGGGTTTGGGTTAGGGTTAGGATGAGGGTGAGGGTGAGATTGAGTGTTACAGTTAGGTTTAGTGTGAGAGTTAGTGTGAGGGTTAGGGTTAGGCTTAGTTTTAGGATTAGGTTGAGGGATAGGATGTTGGTGAGTGTTAGGGTTAGTGTTAGGATTAGGATTTGGGTTAGTGTTAGGGTGAGTGTTTGGTTTATGCTTAGGGTTAGGGTTAGGCTAAGGGTTAAGCTGAGGGTGAGGGTAAGGGTGAGGGTTAGGGTTAGGGTTTGGGTTAGGGTTAGCGTTAGGTTGAGGGTTAGGTTTCGGGTTAAGTTTAGAGTTTGGGTGAGGTTTAGGGTTCAGGTTACAGTGATGGTGAGGGTTAGAGTTAGGTTGAGGGTTAAAGTTAGGATTAGGGTTAGTGGGAGGATTAGGGTTAGGGTTAGGGTTAGTGTTAGGATGAGGATTAGGGTTAGGATTAGGGTTAGGGTGAGGACTAAGTTGAGGGGGTGGGATAGGTTTAGTGTTACGGTGAAGTTTAGGGTTCAGGTTAGGGTGAGGTTGGGTTAGGATGAGGGTTAGGTTTATGCTGAGGATGAGGGCTAGAATTACTGTGAGGGTTAGGGTCAGGAAGAGGGTTAGGGTTAGGATTAGGGTTAGAGTTAGGATTATTATTAGTGTTAAGTTTATGGTTACATTTGCAGTGAGGGTGAGGCTGAGGGTGAGGGTTAGGGATAAGATTAGATTTAGGGTTAGGTTTAGGGTTTGGATTAGTGTTATTGTTAGTGTTAGGGTTAGTGTTACGGTCAGGGTGAGGGTGAGGGTAAGGCTGGGGTTTAGGGTTAGGGTTAGGGTGAGGTTTAGGGTTAAGATTAGGGTTAGGGTGAGTGTGAGGTTTAGGGTTAGAGTTAGCGTTAGAGGGAGGGTTAGCTTTAGGTTTAGGGTTAGTGTTAGGATTAGGGTTAGGGTGAGGGTGAGTGTGAGGGTTAGGTTTAGGGTTAGGCTTACACATAGGGTTAGGCTGAGGGTGAGGCTGAAGGTGAGGGTTAGAGTTAGGGTTAGGGTTAGCATTAGGGTTACGTTGAGGGTGAGTGTGTGGGTTAGGGTTAGGTTTAGGGTTAGGGTTAGGGTTAGGCTGAGGGTGAGGTTGTGGGTGATAATTAGGGTTATGGTGAGGGGTAGGATTAGGGTTAGGGTGAGGGTTATGATGAGGGTTAAGTTTAGGATTAGGTTTAGGGTGATGGCTAGTGTGAGGGTGAGGTTTAGGGTTAGGGTTAGGGTGAGCTTTAGGGTTAGGGTTAGGGTCAGGGTGAGGTTTAGTGTTACAGTTAGTGTTAGGGTCAGGGTTAGGGTTAGGGTTAGGTTGAGTGTTAGGGTTAGTGTGAGGGTTATGGTTATGGTTAGGATTAGGATTAGGGTTAGGATGAGGGTGAGTGTTCGGGTTAGGTTTAGACTTCGGCTTAGGCTGAGGGTGAGGGTGAGGGTTAGGGTTAATGTGTGGGTGAGGGTTAGAGTTAGGGTGATGCTTAGGGTTACAGACAGGGTGAGGGTTAGGATGAGTGTTAGGGTTAGCGTGAAGGTTAGAGTGGGGGGGCAGTAAGGGTAAAGTTGCGGGTTAGGCTGAGAATGAGGATTATGGTAAATGTGAGGGTTAAGGCAAGGGTAAGGGTTAGATTTAGGGTTAGGGTGAGGTTTAGGGTGAGGTTTAGGGTTAGGGTTAGTGTTAGGGTTAGGGTTAGGGTGAGGGTTAGGATGAGGGTGAGGGTTAGGGTGAGGGTTAGAGTTAGGGTTAGGATTAGGATTAGGGTTAGTGTTAGGGTGAGTGTTTGGGATAGGCTTAGGGTTAGGGTTAGGCTTAGCGTTAAGCTGAGAGTGAGGGTGAGGGTGAGGTTTAGGGTTAGGGTTTGGGTTAGGCTTAGCGTTTGGGTGAGAGTTAGGGTTAGGGTGAGATTTAGGATGAGGATTAGGGTTAGGATTAATGTTAGGGTTAGGGTGAGGGTGAGGGTTCAGATGAATGTGATGTTTAGGATTAGGGTTAGGGTGAGGGTGAGGGTGAGTTTTAGGGTTAGATTTAGGGTTAGGTAAGGGATAGGGAGAGGTGTAGGGTTAGGGTTAGTGTTAGTTTTAGGGATAGGGTGAGGGTTAGTGTTAGGTTGAGAGTAACTATTAGGTGAGGGTTAGGGTTATGGTGACGGTTATGGTTACAATAAGGGTTAGGGTTAGGTTTAGGGTTATTATTAGGGATAGGGTTATGGTTATTGTGAGGGTTAGGGTTAGGTTTAGGGTGAGGTTTATATTAAGGGTTAGGGTTAGAGTTAGTGTTAGGGTGAGGGTGAGGTTTAGGGTTAGAGTTAGCATTAGTGTTAATGTTAGGGTTAGGGTGAGGGTTAGTGTGAGGGTTAGGGTTAGGGTTAGAGTGAGTGTTAGGATGAGGTGTAGGGTTAGGATTAGGGTTAGGGTGAGCACTAGGGTCATGGTTAATGTGAGGGTTAGTGTTAGGGATAGGGTTAGGTTTAAGATTAGGTTTAGATTGAGGGTGAGTGTGAGGGTTAGGGTTAGGGTTAGGGTTAGGATTAGTATTAGGTTTAGGGTGATGGTGAGTATGAGGGTTAGGGTTAGGCTTAGGCTTAGGCTTAGGGTTAGGCTGAGCATGAGGATGGGGGTGAGGATTAGGGTTCGGGTGATGGTTAGGTTTAGCGTTAGATTGAGGGTTATGATGAGGGTTAGGTTTAGGATTAGGGTTAGGGTGAGGGCTAGGGTGAGATTGAGGGTTAGGGTTAGTTTTAGCCTTAGGCTTAGGGTTATTCTGAGGCTGACGTTGAGGGTGAGTGTTAGGGTTAGTGTTAGGGTTAGGGTTAGGGTGAGGGTTAGTCTGAGGGTGATTGCTAGGCTGGTCATTAATGACAGGGTTAGGATTAGGGATAGGGTTAGTTTTAGGATTAGGTTTAGATTGAGGGTGTGTGTGAGGGTTAGGGTTAGGCTTAGGCTTAGGCTTAGGGTTAGAGTGAGTGTTATGTTTAGGGTTCGGTTTAGGCTGAGAGTGAGGGTTAGGGTTAGGGTTAGGGTGAGGGTGAGGGTGAGGTTTAGGGTTAGGGTTAGTGTGAACGTTAGGGTTATGATGAGGGTTATGGTTAGATTGAGGTTTAGGGTTAAGTTTAGGCTTAGGGTGAGGGCAAGGGTGAGAGTGAGGGTTAGGGTTAGGGTTAGGGTGAGTTTTTGGTGAGGGTGAGGTTTAGGGTTAGGGTTAGGGTGAGTTTAAGGGTTATGGTTAGGGTTACCGTTTTAGCGAGGGTGAGGGTTAGGGTTAGATTTAGGGTAGGGTGAGGGTTAGGGTGAGGGTTAGGGTTAGTGTTAGTGTTAAGGGTAGGGTTAGGATGAAGGTTAAGGTGAGGGTGAGGGTTAGGGTAAGGTTTAGGATTAGGATTAGTGTTAAGGTGAGTGTTACTGTGAGGGTTAGTGTTAGGGTTAGTATTAGGGTTAGGGTGAGGGTGAGGGTTAACTTTAGGGTTAGGTTTAGAGTGAGAGTTAGGGTGAGGTTTAGGCTGAGGGTGATTGCTAGGGTGGTGGTTAATATGAGGGTTAGGGTTAGGGATAGGGTTAAGTTTAGGATTAGGTTTAGATTGAGGGTGAGTGTGAGGGTTAGGGTTACGATTAGGGTTAGGCTTAGGGTTAGAGTGAGTGTTAGGGTTAGGGTTTGGTTTAGGGTGAAGGTGAGGGTTAGGGTTAGGGTTAGGGTGAGGGTTAGGGTGAGGGTTAGGGTTAGGGTTAGTGTGAAAGTTATGGTTATGGGGAGGTTTATGCTTAGGGTGAGGGTTAGTGTTAGGGTTAGGCTTAGGGTGGGGGCTAGGGTGAGAGTGAGGTTTAGGGTTAGGGTTAGGGTGAGTTTTAGGGTGAGGGTGAGTTTTAGGGTTAGGGTTAGGGTTAAGGCGAGTGTGAGGGTTAGGGTTAGATTTAGAGTTAGGGTTAGTGTTAGTGTTAGGGGCAGTGAGAGTTAGGGTGAGGGTTAGGGTTAGTGTTACTGTTAGGGGCAGGGTTAGGATGAGGGTTAGGGTGAGGTTGAGGGTTAGGGTAAGTGTTAGGTTTAGGATTAGTGTTAAGGTGAGGGTGCATTTTTGTGTTAGTGTTAGGGTTAGGATTAGGTGTAGGGTGAGGTTGACTGTTAGCTTTAGGGTTAGGTTTAGAGTGAGGGTTAGGGTGAGGGTTAAGGTGAGGGTTAGGGATAGGATTAGCGTTAGGGTATGTGCTAGGATGAGCGACAGTGTTAGGGTTAGGGTTAGAGTGAGAGTTATGGTGAGGGTTAGGTTTAGGGTTAGTGTTAGGTTTAGAGTTGGTGTTAGGGTTAGGATTAGGTTTACGGTGACTGTGGGTGTGACAGTTAGGGTTAGTGTTAGGCTTAGGGTTAGGCTGAGGTTGAGGGTGAGGCTGAGGGTTAGATTTAGGATGAGATTTGGTTTAGGTTTAGAATGAGGGTTAGGGTGAGGGTTAGGGTTAGGATTAGGGTTAAGGTATGTCCTTGGGTGAGGATTAGGGTTAGGGTTACTTTAAGTGTAAGGTTTAGCACTAGGGTTAGAGTGAGGGTTAGGGTTAGGGTGAGGGTTTGGGTTAGGGTTAGAGTTACTGTGAGGGTGAGTTTTAAGTTTAGGTTTAGGGTTATTGTTATTCTTATGGTGAGGGTTAAAGTTAAGGTTAAGGTTAAGGTAAGGGTGAGGGTGAGGGTGATGTTGATGGTTAGTTTTAGGGTTGGGATGAGGTTTAGAGTTAGGGTTAGTGTTAGGGTGAGGGTGAGGTTTAGGATTAGTGTTAGGTTTAGGGTTAGGGTTAGTGTGAGTGTTAGGGTTACGTTTAATATTATGGTTAGGGTTATGGTGAGGGCTAGTGTGAGGGTGAGGATTAGGGTTAGGGTTAGGCTTAGGCTTAGTGTTAAGCTGAGGGTGGGGGTGAGGGAAAGGGTTAGGCTTAGGCTTAGGGTTAGGCTGGGGGTGAGAATGAGTGTTAGGTTTAGGGTGAGGGTGAGTTTTAGAGTTAGGGTTAGCGTTAGGTTGCGGGTTAGTGTGAGGGTTAGGGTTAGGGTTAGTTTTACGGTTACGGTGAGAGTGAGGGTGACTGTGATGGTTAGGCTTAACCTTAGGCTTATGCTTATGCTTAGGCCGAGCTTGAGGGTGAAGGTGAGGTTGAAGTTTAGGGTGATTGTTAGGGTTTTAGGGTTAGGTTGAGGGTTAGGGTTAGGGTTAGGGTGAGGTTTAGGTTTAAGATTAGGGCTAGGGTGAGTGCTAGGATGAGGGTGAGGGTAAGGGTAAGAGTTAGGGTGCGGTTTAGGGATAGGGATAGGTTTAGGGTTAGGGTGAGTGTTAGGGTGAGGATTACGGTGAGGGTGAGGGTTAGAGTTAGAGTTAGGGTTAGGGTTAGGGTGAGGGTGATGGTGAGGGTTACATTAGGGTTAGGGTTAGTGTTATTGTTAGTGCTATGGTTAGGTTTAAGTTTACAGTGAGGGTGAGGCTGAGGGTGAGGGTTAGGTTTAGGGTTAGGGTGAGGTTTAGCTTAGGGTTCGGGTGAGGGTTTGGGTTAGTGTTAGGATTACGGTGAGCGTGAGTGTTAGGGTTAAGGTGATGGGTATTGTTATTGTTAGGGTTAGGGTTAGAATTACGGCGAAGGTGAGGGTGAGTATGAGGGTTAGGGTTAGGGTGAGGTTTAGGGTTAGGGTTAGGTTTAGGGTGAGGGTGAGGGTGAGGTTTAGGGTTAGATTTAGGGTTAGGGTGAGGTTTAGGGTTAGGGTTAGTGTTAGGGTTAGGGTTAGGGTGAGGGTTAGGATGAGGGTGAGGGTTAGGGTGAGGGTTAGAGTTAGGGTTAGGATTAGGATTAGGGTTAGTGTTAGGGTGAGTGTTTGGGTTAGGCTTAGGGTTAGGGTTAGGCTTAGCGTTAAGCTGAGAGTGAGGGTGAGGGTGAGGTTTAGGGTTAGGGTTTGGGTTAGGCTTAGCGTTTGGGTGAGAGTTAGGGTTAGGGTGAGAGTTAGGATGAGGATTAGGGTTAGGATCAGTGTTAGGGTTAGGGTGAGGGTGAGGGTTCAGATGAATGTGATGTTTAGGATTAGGGTTAGGGTGAGGGTGAGGATGAGTTTTAGGGTTAGATTTAGGGTTAGGTAAGGGATATGGAGAGGTTTAGGGTTAGGGTTAGTGTTAGTTTTAGGCTTAGGGTGAGGGTTAGTATTAGGTTGAGGGTAACTATTAGGGTGAGGGTTAGGGTTATGGTGATGGTTATGGTTACAATGAGGGTTAGGGTTAGGTTTAGGGTTATTATTAGGGATAGGGTTACGGTTATTGTGAGGGTTAGGGTTAGTTTTAGGGTGAGGTTTATATTAAGGGTTAGGGTTAGAGTTAGTGTTAGGGTGAGGGTGAGGTTTAGGGTTAGAGTTAGCGTTAGTGTTAATGTTAGGGTTAGTGTGAGGGTTAGGGTTAGGGTTAGGGTGAGTGTTAGGATGAGGTGTAGGGTTAGGATTAGGGTTAGGGTGAGCGCTAGGGTGATCGTTAATGTGAGGGTTAGTGTTAGGGATAGGGTTAGGTTTAAGATTAGGTTTAGATTGAGGGTGAGTGTGAGGGTTAGGGTTAGGGTTAGGGTTAGGGTTAGAGTGAGTGTTAGGGTTAAGATTTGGTTTAGGGTGAGGTTGAGGGTTAGGGTTAGGGTTAGGGTGAGGGATAGGGTGAGGTTTAGATTTAAGATTAGGTCTAGGGTGACTGCTAGAGTGAGAGTGAGGTTAGGGTTAGAGTTAGGGTGCGGTTTAGGCATAGGTTTACTTTTAGGGTTAGGGTTAGTGTTAGGGTGAGGGTTACGTTGAGGGTGAGGGTTAGGGTTAGGGTGACGGTTATGGTTAGGTTGAGTGTGAAGGGAAAATTAGCGTAGGGTTATTGTTATTGTTAGTGTTATGGTTAGGTTTAAGTTTAAAGTGAGGGTGAGGCTGAGGGTGAGGTTTAGCTTAGGGTTAGGGTAAAGGTTAGGGTGAGGGTTTGGGTTAGTGTTAGGATTATGGTGAGCGTGAGTGTTAGGGTTAGGTGATGGTTATTGTTATTGTTAGGGTTAGGGTTAGAATTACGGCGAAGGTGAGGGTGAGTGTGAGGGTTAGGGTTAGGGTTAGGTTTAGGGTTAGGGTTAGGTTTAGGGTGAGGGTGAGGGTGAGGTTTAGGGTTAGATTTAGGGTTAGGGTGAGGTTTAGGGTGAGGTTTAGGGTTAGGGTTAGTGTTAGGGTGAGTGTTTGGGACAGGCTTAGGGTTAGGGTTAGGCTTAGCGTTAAGCTGAGAGTGAGGGTGAGGGTGAGGTTTAGGGTTAGGGTTTGGGTTAGGCTTAGCGTTTGGGTGTTAGGGTTAGGGTGAGATTTAGGATGAGGATTAGGGTTAGGATTAGTGTTAGTGTTAGGGTGAGGGTGAGGGTTCGGATGAGGGTGATGTTTAGGATTAGGGTTAGGGTGAGGGTGAGGGTGAGTTTTAGGGTTAGATTTAGGGTTAGGTAAGGGATAGGGAGAGGTGTAGGTTTAGGGTTAGTGTTAGTTTTAGGGATAGGGTGAGGGTTAGTGTTAGGTTGAGGGTAACTATTAGGTGAGGGTTAGGGTTATGGTGATGGTTATGGTTACAATGAGGGTTAGGGTTAGGTTTAGGGTTATTGTTAGGGATAGGGTTATGGTTATTGTGAGGGTTAGGGTTAGGTTTAGGGTGAGGTTTATATTAAGGGTTAGGGTTAGAGTTAGTGTTAGGGTGAGGGTGAGGTTTAGGGTTAGAGTTAGCGTTAGTGTTAATGTTAGGGTTAGTGTGAGGGTTAGTGTGAGGGTTAGGGTTAGGGTTAGGGTGAGTGTTAGGATGAGGTGTAGGGTTAGGATTAGGGTTAGGGTGAGCGCTAGGGTGATGGTTAATGTGAGGGTTAGTGTTAGGGATGGGGTTAGGTTTAAGATTAGGTTTAGATTGAGGGTGAGTGTGAGGGTTAGGGTTAGGTTTAGGGTTAGGGTTAGAGTGAGTGTTAGGGTTAAGATTTGGTTTAGGGTGAGGTTGAGGGTTAGGGTTAGGGTTAGGGTGAGGGATAGGGTGAGGTTTAGGTTTTAGATTAGGGCTAGGGTGAGTGCTATGGTCAGGGTGAGGGTTAGGGTTAGAGTTAGGGTGCGGTTTAGGGATAGGTTTAGTTTTAGGGTTAGGGTGAGTGTTAGGGTGAGGGTTACATTGAGGGTGAGGGTTAGGGTTAGGGTGAGGGTTATGGTTAGGTTGAGTGTGAAGGTAAGATTAGCGTAGGGTTATTGTTATTGTTAGTGTTATGATTAGGTTTAAGTTTACAGTGAGAGTGAGGCTGAGTGTGAGGGTTAGGTTTAGGGTTAGGGTGAGGTTTAGGTTAGGGTTAGGGTAAGGGTTAGGGTGAGGGTTTGGGTCAGGTTTACGATTATGGTGAGGGTGAGTGTTAGGTTTAGGGTGAGGGTTAATGTTATTGTTAGGGTTAGGGTTAGAGTTACGGTGAAGGTGAGGGTGAGTGTGAGGGTTAGGGTTAGGGTGAGGTTTAGGGTTAGGGTTAGGGTTAGTGTTAGGGTTAGGGTGAGGGTGAGGGTTAGGATGAGGTTGAGGGTTAGGGTGAGGTTTAGAGTTAGGGTGAGGATTAGGATTAGGGTAAGTGTTAGGGTGAGGGTTTGGGTTAGGCTTATGGTTAGTGTTAGGCTTAGCATTAAGCTGAGGTTGAGGGTGAGGTTGAGGATTAGGGTTAGGGTTTGGGTTAGGGTTAGCATTTGGGTGAGATTTAGTGTTAGGGTTAGGGTGAGAGTTAGGATGAGGATTAGGGTTAGGATTAGTGTTAGGGTTAGGTTTAGGTTGAGGTTTAGGATGAGGTTTATATTTAGGATTAGGTTTAGCGTGAGGGTGAAGGTGAGTTTTAGGGTTAGATTTAGGGTTAGGGTAAGGGACAGGATGAGGTTTAGGGTTCGGGTTAGTGTTAGGTTTAGGGATAGTGTGAGGGTTAGTGTTAGGGTGAAGGTTAGGTTTAGGGTTAGGATTAGGATTAGGGTTAGTGTGAAGGTGAGTATGAGGGTTAGGGTTAGGGTTAGGTTTAGGCATAGGGATAGGCTGTGGGTAAGGGTGAGGGTGAGGGTTAGGGTTAGGGTGAGGGTGCAGTTTAGGGTTAGAGTTAGTGTTAAGTTGAGGTTTAGTGTGAGGGTTAGTGTTAGGGTTAGGGTTAGGGTTAGGGTTAGGGTTAGGTTGAGGGTTCGGTTTAGGGATAGGGTTAGGTTTAGGATTAGGTTTTTGGTGAGATTGACTGTGAGGGTTATGGTTAGGGTTATGATTAGGCTTCGGGTTAGGTTTAGGGTGAGGTTTTTGTTTAGGTTTAGGGTTAGATTTAGGGTTAGGGTGAGGGTGAGGTTTAGGGTTAGAGTTAGCGTTAGTGTTTGTGTTAGGGTTAGGGTGAGGTTTAGGTTTAGGATGACGGTTATTATGAGTGTTAGATTTACGATTAGGATTAGTGTGAGGGCTAGCATGAGAGTTTGGGTTAGGGTTAGTGTTAGGGAGAGGTTTAGGGTTAGGATTAAGTTTAGGCATAGGGTGTGGGTTAGGGTTAAGTTTATGATGATGGTGAGGGTTAGGGTAAGGTTGAGGGTTAGGATTAGGTCTAGGTTTAGGGTGAGGTTTAGTGTTAGGGTGAGGGCTAGGGTGAGGGTCAGGTTTAGGGTTAGGGTGAGGTTTACAGTTAGAGTGATGGTTAGGGTTAGTGTGAGGATTAGTGTTAGGGTTAGTGTTAGTGTTAGGGTGAGGGTAAGTGTTAGGGTGAGGTTTAGGGTTATTTTGACATTTATGGTTACAATGAGGGTTAGGGCTACATTTAGGTTTATTGTTAGGGTTAGGGTTAGGGTTTCGGTTACTGTGAGGGTGAGGGTTACGGTTCGGTTTAGGGTGAGGTTTATATTAATGGTTAGGGTTTGAGTTCGGGTTAGGGTGAGGGTGTGGTTTAGGGTTAGAGTTAGCGTTAGGGTTAGTGTTAGAGTTAGGGTGAGGGTTAGTGTGATGTTTAGGGTTAGGCTTAAGCTTAGGGTTAGGTTTAGGCTTAGGCCAAGAGTGAGGGTGAGGGTTAGGGTTAGGGTTATGTTGAGAGTTAGGATTAGGGTTAGGGTGAGTGTTAGGATGTGGTGTAGTGTTAGGATTAGGGTTAGGGTGAGCGCTAGGGTGATGGTTAATGTGAGGGTTAGGTTTAGGGATAGGGTTAGGTTTAGGTTTAGGTTTAGATTGAGGGTGAGTGTGAGGGTTAGTGTTAGGGTTAGGCTTAGGCTTAGGGTTAGTGTGAGTGTTAGGGTTAGGGTTTGGTTTAGGGTGAGGTTGAGGGTTAGGGTTAGGGTTAGGGTTAGGGTGAGGGTGAGGGTGAGTGTTAGGGTTAGGGTGAGGACTAGGTTGAGGCTGAAGGGTAGGGTTTGGTTGACGTTTAGGGTTAGTGTGAGGATTAGTGTTAGGGTTAGGGTTAGTGTTAGGGTGAGGGTCAGTGTTAGGGTGATGGTTAGGGTTAGGTTTAGGGTTATGGTTAGAATGAGGGTTAGGGTTAAGTTTAGGATTATTGTTAGGGTTAGGGTTAGGGTTATGGTTACAGTGAGGGTGATGGTTAGGGTTAGGTTTAGGGTGAGGTTTTTGTTTAGGGTTAGGGTTAGAGTTAGGGTTAGGTTGAGGGTGAAGTTTAGGGTTAGAGTTAGCGTTAGTGTTTGTGTTAGGGTTAGGGTGACAGTTAGTGTGAGGGTTAGGGTTAGGCTTAAGCTTAGGTTTAGGCTTAGGCTTAGGCAGAGCATGAGGGTGAGGGTTAGGGTTAGGGTTAGTGTGAAGGTTAGTGTGAGGGTTAGGGTTAGGATGAGGTTTAGGGTGAGGGTGAGGGTTAGGATTAGGGTTAGGGTTAGGATCATTGTTAGTGTTAAGGTTATGGTGACGTTTGCAGTGAGGGTGTGGCTGAGGGTGAGGGTTAGGTATAGGATTAGTGTTAGGATAAGGTAAGGGTTAGGATTAGTGTTATTGTTAGTGTGAGGGTTAGAGTTACATTGAGGTTGAGGGCGAGGGTAAGGGTGAGGGTTAGCGTTAGGATTAGGGTGAGGTTTAGGGCTAGGGTTCGGATTAGGGTTAGGATGTGTGTGAGGTTTAGGGTTAGAGTTAGGGTTAGGGATATATTTAGGGTGAGAGTTGGGGTTAAGGTTAATGTTAGGGTTAGGGTTAGGGTGAGGGTTAGGTTTAGGTTTAGGGTTACTGTTAGCATTAGGATTAGGGTTAGCATTAGTGTTAGGATTAGTGTTAGGGTGACGGTGAGTGTGAGGGTTAGCATCAGGTTTAGGTTTAGGCTCATGGTTAGGGTGAGGGTGAGGTTGGGGGTGAGGATTAGGGTTCGGGTGATGGTTAGGGTTAGGGATAGGTTCAGTTATAGGATGAGAGTAAGGGTTAGGATTAGGTTTGAGGTGAGGGCTAGTGTGAGGTTTAGGGTTAGGTTTAGGTTTAGGCTTAGGCTTAGGGTTAGTCTGAGGGTGACATTGAGGGTGAGGGTTAAGGTTAGTGTTAGGGTGAGGGTTAGGTTGAGTTTTAGGGTTAGGGTTAGGGTTAGGTTTAGGATTAGGATTATGGTGAGGGTGAGTGTGAGGGTTAGGCTTAGGCTTAGGCTTAGGGTTAGGCTGAGGGTGAGGGTGGGGATGAGGATTAGGTTTAGGTTGATGGTTAAGGGTAGGGTTAGGGTTAGTGTTAGGTTTAGGGTTAGGGTGAGGGTTAGGCTGAGGGTGATTGCTAGGGTGGTGGTTAATGACAGGGTTAGGTTTAGGGATAGGGTTAGTTTTAGGATTAGGTTTAGATTGAGGGTGAGTGTGAGGGTTAGGGATAGGGTTAGGTTTAGGCTTAGGGTTAGAGTGAGTGTTAGGGTTAGGGTTCGGTTTAGGCTGAGAGTGAGGGTTAGGGTTAGAGTTAGGGTGAGTGTGAGGGTGAGGTTTAGGGTTAGGGTTAGGGTGAGGTTTAGGGTGAGGTTTAGGTTTAAGATTAGGGCTAGGGTGAGTGCTAGGGTGAGGGTGAGTGTTAGGGTTAGAGTTAGGGTGAGGTTTAGGGTTAGGGTTAGGTTTACGGTTAGGTTGAGTGTTAGGGTAAGGATTACGGTGAGGGTGAGGGTTAGGGTTAGGGTGAGGTTTAGGGTTAGGGTGACGGTGATGGTGAAGGTTAGATTAGGGTTAGGGTTAGTGTTATTGTTAGTGTTATAGTTAGGTTTAAGTTTACAGTGAGGGTGAGGCTGAGGGTGAGGGTTAGGTTTAGGGTTAGGGTGAGGTTTAGCTTAGGGTTAGGGTAATGGTTAGGGTGAGGGTTTGGGTTAGGGTTAGGATTACTGTGAGGGTGAGTGTTAGGGTTAGGGTGAGGGTTGGTGTTATTTTTAGGGTTAGGGTTAGAGTTATGGCGAAGGTGAGGGTGAGTGTGTGGGTTAGGGTTAGGGTGAGGTTTAGGGTTAGGGTTAGGTTTAGGGTGAGTGTGAGGGTGAGGTTTAGGGTTAGATTTAGGGTTAGGGTGAGGTTTAGGGTGAGGTTTAGGGTTAGGGTTGGTGTTAGGGTTAGGGTTAGGGTGAGGGTTAGGATGAGGGTGAGGGTTAGGGTGAGGGTTAGATTTAGCGTTAGGAATAGGATTAGGGTTAGTGTTAGGGTGAGTGTTTGGGACAGGCTTAGGGTTAGGGTTAGGCTTAGCGTTAAGCTGAGGGTGAGGGTGAGGGTGAGGTTTAGGGTTAGGGTTTGGGTTAGGCTTAGCGTTTGGGTGAGAGTTAGGGTTAGGGTGAGATTTAGGATGAGGATTAGGGTTAGGATTAGTGTTAGGGTTAGGGTTAGGGTGAGGGTTAGGATGAGGGTGATGTTTAGGATTAGGGTTAGGGTGAGGGTGACGGTGAGTTTTAGGGTTAGAGTTAGGGTTAAGGTAAGGGATAGGGAGAGGTTTAGGTTTAGGGTTAGTGTTAGGTTTAGGCTTAGGGTGAGGGTTAGTGTTAGTGTGAGGGTAACTGTTAGGGTGATTGTTAGGGTTATGGTGACGGTTATGGTTACAGGTTTAGGGTGAGGGTGAGGTTTTGGGTTAGGGTTAGGATGAGTTTTAGGGTTATGTTTAGGGTTCCGGTTAAGGCGAAGTTGAGGGTAAGGGTTAGATTTTCGGTTAGGGTGACGTGTAGGGTGAGGCTTAGGGTGAAGGTTAGGGTTAGTGTTAGTGTTAGGAGTAGGGTTAAGATGAGGGTTAAGGTGAGGGTGAGGGTTAGGGTAAGGGTTAGGATTAGGATTAGGGTTAAGTTTTGATTGAGTGTGAGGGTTAGTGTTATGCTTAGGGTTAGGGTTAGGATTAGGGGTAGGGTGAGGGTGAGGGTTAACTTTAGGGTTAGGTTTAGTGTGAGGGTTAGGGTGAGGGTTATGGTGAGGTTTAGGGATAGGATTAGCGTTAGGGTATGTGCTAGGATGAGCAATAGGGTTGGTTTAGGTTTAGAGTGAGGATTAGTGTGAGGGTTAGGTTTAGGGTTAGTGTTAGGTTTAGGGTTGGTGTTAGGATTAGGATTAGATTTACGATCACTGTGAGTGTGACAGTTAGGTTTAGGGGTAGTGTTAGGCTTAGGGTTAGGGTGAGGCTGAGGATGAGGGTGAGGGTTAGATTTAGGATGAGGGTTTGGTTTAGGGTTAGAGTGAGGGTTAGGGTGAGAGTTAGGGTTAGATTAGGGTTAGGGTATGTCTTAGGGTGAGGATTAGGGTTAGTGTTAGGTTTAGGGTGAGGTTTAGCATTAGGGTTAGAGTCAGGGTTAGGGTTAGGGTGAGGGTTTGGGTTAGGGTTAGAGTTACGGTGAGGGTGAATTTTAAGTTTAGGTTTCGGGTTATGGTTATTCTTAGGGTTAGGGTTAAGGTTAAGTTTAAGGTAAGGGTGAGGGTGAGGGTGATGTTGAGGGTTAGGGTTAGGGTTAGGATGAGGTTTAGAGTTAGGGTTAGTGTTAGGGTGAGGGTGAGGTTTAGGCTTATTGTTAGGGTTAGTGTTAGGGTTAGTGTGAGTGTTAGGGTTATGTTTAGTGTTATGGTTAAGGTAATGGTGAGGGCTAGTGTGAGGGTGAGTGTTAGGGTTAGGCTTAGTCTTAGTGTTAAGCTGAGGGTGAGAGT
This sequence comes from Dipodomys merriami, assembly GCF_024711535.1. Lineage (NCBI taxonomy): Eukaryota > Metazoa > Chordata > Mammalia > Rodentia > Heteromyidae > Dipodomys > Dipodomys merriami. The sequence continues at coordinate 3,671,979 of NW_027206579.1, forward strand.
GAGGGTTAGGTTTAGGGTGAGGGTGAGGTTTAGGGTTAGGGTTAGCGTTAGGGTGCGGGTTAGTGTGAGGGTTAGGGTTAGGTTTAGTGTTACGGTTACGGTGATGATGAGGGTGAGTGTGAGTGTTAGGCTTAGCCTTAGGCTTACGCTTATGCTTAGGCCGATCTTGAGGGTGAAGGTGAGGGTTAGGATTAGGGTGATTGTTAGGGTTTTAGGGTTAGGGTGAGGGTTAGGATTAGGGTTAGGGTGAGGTTTAGGGTGAGGTTTAGGTTTAAGACTAGGGCTACGGTGAGTGCTAGGTTGAGGGTGAGGGTTAGGGTTAGAGTTAATGTGAGATTCAGGAATAGGTTTTGGTTTAGGTTTAGGGTGAGTGTTAGGGTGAGGGTTACATTGAGGGTGAGGGTTAGGTTTAGGGTGAAGGTTAGGGTGAGGTTGAGGGTAATTTTAGGGTTACGGTTATTGTTATTGTTAGTGTTATGTTTAGGTTTAAGTTTACAGTAAGGGTGAGGCTGAGGGTGATGGTTAGGTTTAGGGTTAGGATGAGGTTTATGTTAGGGTTAGGGTAAGGGTTAGGGTGACGGTTTGGGTCAGGTTTACGATTACGGTGAGGGTGAGTGTTAGGTTTAGTGTGAGGGTTAGTGTTATTGTTAGGGTTAGGTTTAGAGTTACTTTGAAGGTGAGGGTGAGTGTGAGGGTTAGGGTTAGGGTGAGGTTTAGGGTTAGGGTTAGGTTTAGGGTGAGGGTGAGGGTGAGGTTTAGGGTTAGATTTAGTGTTAGGGTGAGGTTTACAGTGAGGTTTAGCGTTAGGGTTAGTGTTAGGGTGAGGGTTAGGAAGAGGGTGAGGGTTAGGTTGAGGTTTAGAGTTAGGGCTAGGATTAGGATTAGGGTTAGCTGTAGGGTGCGTGTTTGGGATAGGCTTAGGGTTAGGGTTTGGCTTAGCATTAAGCTGAGGGTGAGGGTGAGGGTGAGGATTAGGGTTAGGGTTTGGGTTAGGTTTAGCGTTTGGGTGAGAGTTAGGGTTAGGGTTAGGGTGAGAGTTAGGATGAGGACTAGGGTTAGGATTAGTGTTAGGGTTAGGGTTAGGGTGAGGATTAGGATGATGGTGATGTTTAGGATTAGGGTTAGGGTGAGGTTGAGGGTGACTTTTAGGGTTAGAGTTAGGTTTAGGGTAAGGGATAGGGTGAGGTTTAGGGTTATGGTTAGTGTCAGGGTTAGGGTTAGGGTGAGTGTTAGTGTTAGGGTGAGGGTTAGGTTTAGAGTTAGGATTAGCATTAGGGTTAGTGTGAGGCTGAGTATGAGGGTTAGGGTTAGGGTTAGGTTTAGGCTTAGGGATAGGCTGAGGGTGAGGGTGAGGGTGAGGTTTAGGGTTAGGTTTAGGGTGAGATTTAGGGTCAGAGTTAGAGTTAAGTTGAGGTTTAATGTGAGGGTTAGTGTTAGGGTTAGGGTTAGGGTGAGGGTTAGGGTGAGGGTTAGGGTGAGTGTTAGGGTTAGGGATAGGGTTAGGTTTAAGATTAGATTTTGGGTGAGGTTGAGTGTGATGGTTATGGTTAGGATTACGATTAGGCTTAGGGTTAGGCTGAGGGTGAGGGTGAGGGTTAGGTTTTGGGTGAGGGTTAGGTTTATGGTTAGGGTGAGGGTTAGGATGAGTATTAGGTTCAGGATTAGGATTAGGTTGAGGGTTAGGATTAGGTCTAGGTTTAGGGTGAGGGTTAGTGTTAGAGTGAGGGTTAGGGTGAGGTTGAGGTTTAGGCTTAGGGTGAGGTTTAGGGTTAGGATGATGGTTAGGGTTAGAGTGAGGATTAGTGTTAGGGTTAGGATTAGTGTTAATGTGAGGATAATTGTTAGGGTGAGGGTTAGGTTTATGGTGACGGTTATGGTTACAATGAGGGTTAGGTTTAGTTTTAGTTTTATTGTTAGAGTTAGGTTTAGGGTTACGGTTACTGTGAGGGTGAGGGTTAGGGCTCGGTTTAGGTTGAGGTTTATATTAAGGTTTAGGGTTAGAGTTAGGGTTAGGGTGAGGGTAAGGTTTAGGTTTAGAGTTAGCGTTAGTGTTAGTGTTAGGGTTAGGATGAGGGTTAGTGTTAGGGTTAGGGTTAGGATTAACCTTAGGGTTTAGGCTTAGGCCGAGACTGAGGGTTTCGTTTAGGGCTAGGGCGAGTGCTATGATGAGAGTGAGGTTTAGGGTTATGCTTAGGTTGAGGTTTAGGGTGAGTTTTAGGGTTAGGGTTAGTGTGAGGTTTAGGGTTATGGTTAGGGTTACGGTTAAGGCGAGGGTGAGGGTTAGGGTTAGAGTTAGGGTTAAGTTGAGGTTTAGGGTGAGGGTTAGTGTTAGTGTTAATGTTGGGTGTAGGGTCAGGATGAGAGTTAGGGTGAGCGTGATGGTTAGGGTAAGGTTTAGGATTAGGATTAGGGATATGGTGAGGTTGACTGTGAGGGTTAGTGTTAGTGTTAGGGTTAGTGTTAGCATTAGGGTTAGGATGAGGGTGAGGGTTAATTTTAGGGTTATGTTTAGAGTGAGGGTAAGGGTGAGGGTTATGGTGAGGGTTAGGGATAGGATTAGCCTTAGGGTATGTGCTAGGATGAGCAATAGCGTTCAGGTTAGGGTTAGAGTAAGGGTTAGGTTGAGGTTGAGGTTTAGGTTTAGTGTTAGGGTTAGGATTGGTGTTAGGGTTAGGATTAGGGTTACGGTGACTGTGAGTGTGACAGTTAGGGTTAGGGTTAGTGTTAGGCTTAGGGTTAGGCTGAGGCTGAGGGTGAGGGCGAGGGTTAAATTTAGGGTGAGGGTTTGGTTTAGGGTTAGAGTGAGTGTTAGGGTGAGGGTTAGGGTTAGATTAGGGTTAGGGTATGTCCTAGGGTGAGGATTAGGGTTAGTGTTAGGTTTAGGGTGAGGGAGAGGGTGAGGTTTAGGGTTAGATTTAGGGTTAGGGAGAGGTTTAGGGTCAGGTTTAGGGTTAGGGTTAGTGTTAGGGTTAGGGTTAGGGTGAGGGTTATGATGAGGGTGAGGGTTAGGGTGAGGTTTAGTGTTAGGGCTAGGATTAGGATTAGGGTTAGCATTAGGGTGAGTGTTTGGGTTAGGCTTAGGGTTAGGGTTTGGCTTAACAATAAGCTGAGGGTGAGGGTGAGGGTGAGGATTAGGGTTATGGTTAGCTTTTGGTGAGAGTTAGGGTTAGGGTTAGGGTGAGAGTTAGGATTAGGATTAGGTTTAGGATTATTGTAGGGTTAGAGTTAGGGTGAGGGTTAGGATGAGGTTGATGTTTAGGATTAGGTTTAGAGTGAGGGTGAGGATGAGTATTAGAGTTAGAGTTAGGGTTACATTAAGGGATCGGGTGAGGTTTAGGGTTATGGTTAGTGTTAGGGTTAGTGTTAGGGTGAGGGTTAGTGTTAGGGTGAGGGTTAGGTTTAGGGTTAGGATTAGGGTTAGGGTTAGTGTGAGGTGAGTATGAGGGTTAGGGTTAGAGTTAGGTTTAGGATTAGGGATAGGTTGAGGGTGAGGGTGAGGGTGAGGTTTAGGGTTAGGGTGAGGGTGAGGTTTAGGGTTAGAGTTAGTGTTAAGTTGAGGTTTAGTGTGAGGGTTAGTGTTAGGGTTAGTGTTAGGGTTAGGGAAAGTGTGAGGGTTAGGGTGAGGGTTAGGGTTAGGGATAGGGTTAGGTTTAGGATTAGGTTTTGGGTGAGGTTGAGTGTGAGAGTTATGGTTAGGGTTAGGATTGGCTTAGGGTTAGGCTGTCAGTGAGGGTGAGGGTTAGGTTTAGGGTGAGGGTTAGGTTTAGGTTTAGGGTGAGCATTAGGATAAGGGTTAGGTTTAGGTTTAGGGTTAGGGTGTGGGCTATCATGAGGGTGAGGGTTAGGATTACAGTTAGGGTGAGGTTTAGGGTTAGGATTAGGTTTAGTAATGGGGTGGGGATTAGGGTTAAGGTTATGATGAGGGTGAGGTTTAGGGTAAGGTTGAGGGTTAGGATTAGGTCTAGGTTTTAGGGTGAGGTTTAGGGTTAGGGTGATGGTTAGGGTTAGTGTGAGGATTAGTGTTAGGGTTAGGGTTAGTGTTAATGTGAGGGGAAGTGTTAGGGTGAGGGTTAGTTTTATGGTGATGCTTAGGGTTACAATGAGAGTTAGGATTAGGTTTAGTGTTATTGTTAGAGTTAGGGTTAGGGTTACGGTTACTGTGAGGGTGAGGTTTAGGGTTCGGTTTAGGGTGAGGTTTATATTAAGGGTTAGGGTAAGAGTTAGGGTTAGGGTGAGAGTGAGGTTTAGGGTTAGAGTTAGCGTTAGTGTTAGTGTTAGTGTTAGGGTGAGGGTTAGTGTGAGGGTTAGTGTGAAGGTTAGGGTTAGGCTTAAGCTTAGGTTTAAGTTTAGGCTTAGGCCGAGATTGAGGGTTAGGGTTAGGGTTAGGTTGAGGGCTAGGGTGAGAATGAGGTTTAGGGTTAGGGTTAGGGTGAGGTTTAGGGTGAAGGTGAGGTTTAGGGTTAGGGTTAGGGTGAGGTTTTATGTTATGTTTAGGGTTAGGGTTAAGGCGAGGGTGAGGGTTAGGGTTAGAGTTAGGGTTAGGGTGAGGGTTAGGGTGAGGATTACTGTTAGTGTTAGTGTTAGGGGTAGGGTTAGGCTGAGAGTTAGGGTGAGGGTGAGGGTTAGGGTAAGGTTTAGGATTAGGATTAGGGTTAAGGTGAGGGTGAGTGTGAGGTTAGTGTTAGGGTTAGGGTTAGGGTTAGCATTAGGGTTAGGGTGAGGGTGAGGGTTAGCTTTTGGGTTAGGTTTAGAGTGAGGGTAAGGTTGAGGCTTATGGTGAGGTTTAGGGATAGGATTAGCATTAGTGTATGTGCTAGGATGAGCAATAGGGTTAGGGTTTGCTTTAGAGTGAGGGTTAGGGTGAGGGTTAGGTTTAGGTTTATTGTTAGGGTTAGGGTTGGTGTTAGGATTAGGATTAGGGTTACGGTGACTGTGAGTGTGACAGTTAGGGTTAGGGTTAGTGTTAGGCTTAGGGTTAGGCTGAGGCTGAGGGTTAGATTAAGGGTGAGGTTTTGGTTTAGGGTTAGAGTGAGGTTTAGGGTGAGGGTTAGGGTTAGATTAGGGTTAGGGTATGTCCTAGGGTGAGAATGAGGGTTAGTGTTAGGTTTAGGGTGATGTTTAGCGTTAGGGTTAGGGTCAGGGTTAGCGTTAGGGTGAGGGTTTGGGTTAGGGTTAGAGTTACGTTGAGGATGAAGTTGAAGTTTAGGTTTAAGGTTATGGTTATTCTTAGGGTTAGGATTAAAGTTAAGGTTAAGATAAGGGTGAGGATTAGGGTGATTTTGAGGGTTAGGGTTAGGGTTAGGATGAGGTTTTTAGTTAGGGTTAGTGTTAGGGTGAGGGTGAGGTTTAGGGTTATTGTTAGGGTTAGGGTTAGGATTAGTGTGAGTGTTAGGGTTAGGGTTAGTGTTATGGTTAGGGTTATGGTGAGGGCTAGTGTGAGGGTGAGGGTTAGGGTTAGGGTTAGACTTAAGCTTAGTGTTAAGCTGAGGGTGAGGGTGAGGGTGAGGTTTAGGGTTAGGGTAAGTGTTAGGGTTAGTGTTAGGCGGAGGGTGAGGGTGAGGGTGAGGGTTAGGTTTAGGTTGAGTGTGAGGTTTAGGGTTAGGGTTAGCGTTAGAGTGCAGGTTAGTGTGAGGTTTAGGGTTAGTGTTATTGTTATGGTTATGGTGAGGGTGAGGGTGAGTGTGAGGGTTAGGTTTAGCCTTAGACTTATGCCTAGGCCGAGCTTGAGGGTGAAGGTGAGGGTTAGGGTTAGGGTGATTCTTAGGGTTTTAGGGTTAGGGTGAGGTTTAGGGTGAGGTTTAGGTTTAAGATTAGGGTAATGTGATTGCTAGGGTGAGTCTGAGGGTTAGGGTTAAAGTTAGGGTGAGGTTTAGCGTTAGGGTTAGGTTTAGTGCTAGGGTGAGTTTTAGGGTGAGGATTACGGTGAGGGTGAGGGTTAGGGTTAGGGTGAGGGTTAGGGTAGGGTGAGGGTGAGAATGAGGGTTAGATTAGGGTTAGGGTTTGTGTTATTGTTAGTGTTATTGTTAGGTTTAAGTTTACAGTGAGGGTTAGGCTGAGGGTGATGGTTAGTTTGAGGTTTAGGTTAGGGTTAGGGTAAGGGTTAGGGTGAGGGTTTAGGTTAGAGTTAAGGTTATGGTGAGGGTGAGTGTTAGGGTTAGGGTGAGGTTTAGTATTATTGTTAGGGTTAGAGTTAGAGTTACGGCGAAGGTGAGGGTGATTGTGAGGGTTAGGGTTAGGATTAGTGTTAGGGTTGGGGTGAGGGTGAGGGTTAGGATGAGTGTGATGTTTAGGGTTAGGGTTAGGGTGAGGGTGAGGTTTTGGATTAGAGTTAGGGTTAGGGTTTGGGATAGGGTGAGGTTTAGATTTAGGGTTAGTGTTAGGGTTAGGATTAGGGTGAGGGTTAGTTTTAGGGTTAGGGTTAGGTTTAGGGTTAGGATTAGGATTAGGGTTAGTGTGAGGGTGAGTATGATGGTTAGGGTTAGGGTTAGGTTTAGGCTTAGGGATAGGCTGAGCCTGAGGCTGAGTGTGAGGGTTAGGGTTTGGGTGAGGGTGAGGTTTAGGGTTAGAGTTAGTGTTAAATTGTGATTTACTGTGAGGGTTAGTGTTAGGTTTAGTGTTAGTGTTAGGGTTAGGTTGAGGGTTAGGGTGAGGGTTAGGGTTAGGGTTAGGGTTAGGTTTAGGATTAGGTTTTGTGTGAGGTTGAGTGTGAGGGTTATGGTTAGGGTTAGGATTAGGCTTAGGGTTAGGCTGAGGGTGAAGGTGAGGTTTAGGGTTAGGGTGATAGTTAGGTTTAGGGTTAGGGTGAGGGTCAGTATGTGGCTTAAGTTGAGGATTATTATTAGGGGGATGGCTAGCATGAGGGTGAGGGTTAGGGTTAGGGTGAGGTTTAGGGTTAGGATTACGTTTAGGCATAGGTTCAGGGTTAGGGTTAAGGTTATGATGAAGGTGAGGGTTAGGGTAAGGTTGAGGGTTAGGATTAGGTCTAGTTTTAGGGTGAGGGTTAGGGTTAGGATGAGGGCTAGGGTGAGGGTGAGTTTTAGGGTTAGGGTGAGGTTTAGGGTTAGGGTGATGTTTAGGGTCAGTGTGAGGATTAGTGTTAGGGTTAGGGTTAGTGTTAGGGTGAGGGTAAGTGTTAGGGTGAGGGTTAGGATTATGGTGACAGTTATGGTTACAATGAGGGTTAGGGCTAGGTTTAGGGTAATTGTTAGGGTTAGGGTTATGGTTACGGTTATTGTGATGGTTAGGGTTAGGGTTACTTTTAGGGTGAGGTTTATATTAAGGGTTAGTGTTAGAGTTAGGGTTACGGTGAGGGTGTGGTTTAGGGTTAGCTTTAGCATTAGTGTTAGGGTTAGGGTTAAGGTGAGGGTTAGTGTGAGGGTTAGGGTTAGGCTTATGCTTAGGGTTAGGCTTAGACTTAGGTTGAGAGTGAGGGTGAGGGTTAGGGTTAGGGTTAGGGTGAGGGCTAGGATTATGGTTAGGGTGAGTGTTAGGATGAGGTATAGGGTTAGGATTAGAGTTAGGGTGAGCGCTAGAGTGATGGTTAATGTGAGGCTTAGGGTTAGGGATAGGGTTAGGTTTAGGATTAGGTTTAGATTGAGAATGAGTGTGCAGGTTATGGTTAGGATTAGGCTTAGGGTTAGAGTGAGTATTAGGGATAGGTTTTGGTTTAGGGTGAGGGTGAGGGTTAGGGTTAGGATTAGTGTGAAAGTTAGGGTTATGTTGAGGGTTATTGTTAGGGTGAGGGTTAGGGTTAGGGTTAGGGTTAGGTCTATGGTGAGAGTGAGGTTTATGGTTAGGGTTAGGGTGATGTTTAGGGTGAGGGTGAGGGTTAGGGTAAGTGTTAGGGTGAGGTTTAGGGTTATGTTTAGGCTTACAGCTAAGGCGAGGGTGAGGGTTAGGGTTGGACTTAGGGTTAGGGTGAGGGTTAGGGTGAGGGTTAGTATTAGTGTTAGTGTTAGGGGTAGGGTTAGGATGAGGGTTAAAGTGAGGGTGATGGTTAGGGTAATGGTTACGATTAGGATTAGGGTTAAGGTGAGGGTTGGTGTGAGGGTTAGTGTTAGTGTTAGGGTTAGGGTTAGCATTAGGTTTAGGGTGAGGCTGAGCGTTAGCTTTAGGTTTACGTTTAGAGTAAGGGTTAGGGTGAGGGTTATGGTGAGGGTTAAGGATAGGATTAGAGTCAGGGTATGTGCTAGGATGAGCAATAGAGTTAGGGTTAGAGTTAAAGTGAGGGTTAGTGTGAGGGTTAGGTTTAGGGTTAGTGTTAGGCTTATGGTTGGTGTTAGGGTTAGGATTAGGGTTACGGTGACTGTGAGTGTGACAGTTAGGGTTAGGGTTAGTGTTAGGCTTAGGGTTAGGCTGAGGCTGAGGGTGAGGGTGAGGGTTAGATTTAGGGTGAGGGTTTGGTTTAGGGTTAGAGTGAGGTTTAGGGTAAGGGTTAGGGTTAGATTAGGGTTAGGGTATGTCCTAGGGTGAGGATTAGGGTTAGTGTTAGGTTTCGGGTGAGGGTTAGTGTTAGGTTTTGGGTGAGGTTTATCGTTAGGGTTATGGTCAGGGTTAGGTTTAGGGGGAGGGTTTGGGTTAGGGTTAGAGTTACGGTGAGGGTGAGTTTTAAGTTTAGGTTTATGGTTATGGTTATTCTTAGGGTTAGGTTTGAGGTTAAGGTTAAGGTAAGGGTGAGGGTTAGGGTGATCTTGAGGGTTAGGGTTAGGGTTAGGTTGAGGCTTACAGTTACGGTTAGTGTAAGGGTGAGGGTGAGGTTGAGGGTTATTGTTAGGGTTAGGGTTTGGTTTAGTGTGAGTGTTAGGGTTAGGTTTAGTGTTATGGTTAGGGTTATGGTGAGGGCTAGTGTGAGGGTGAGGATTAGGGTTAGGGTTAGGCTTAGGCTTAGTGTTAAGCTGAGGGTGATGGTGAGGGTGAGGGTTAGGGTTTGGGTTAGGCTTAGGCTTAGGTTTTGTCTGAGGTTGAGTGTGAGCGTTAGGGTTAGGTTTTGGGTTCGGGATAGGCTTAGTGTTAGGCGGAGAGTGAGGGTGAGGGTGAAGGTTAGGTTTAGGGTGAGGGTGAGGTTTAGGGTTAAGGTTAGCGTTAGGGTGCGGTTAGTGTGAGGGTTAGGGTTAGGGTTAGTGTTACGGTTACGGTGAGAGTGAGGGTGAGTGTGAGGGTTAGGTTTAGCCTTAGGCCTAGTCCTCTGCTTAGGCCGAGCTTGAGGGTGAAGGTGAGGGTTAGTGTTAGGGTGATTCTTAGGGTTTTAGGGTTAGGGTGAGGGTTAGGGTTAAGGTTAGGGTGAGGTTTAGGTTTAATATTAAGGTTAGGTTGAGTGCTAGGGTGAGGGTGAGGGTTAGGGTTAGAATCATTGTGAGTTTTAGGGTTAGGGTTAGGTTTAGGGTTAGGGTGAGTGTTAGGGTGAGGGTGAGGGTTAGGGTTAGGGTGAGGGTTAGGGTTAGGGTGAGGGTGAGGGTTAGATTAGGGTTAGGGTTAGTGTTATTGTTAGTGTTATGGTTAGGTTTAAGTTTACTGTCAGGGTGAGGCTGAGGGTGAGGTTTAGGTTTAGGGTTAGGGTGAAGTTTAGGTTAGGGTTAGGGTCAGGGTTAGGGTGAGGGTTTGGGTTAGGGTTAGGGTTACGGTGAGGGTGAGTGTTAGGGTTAGGTTGAGGGTTAGTGTTATTGTTAGGTTTAGGGTTAGAGTTACGGTGAAGGTGCGGGTTAGTGTGATGGTTAGGGTTAGGGTGAGGTTTAGGGTTAGATTTAGGTTTAGGGTGAGGGTGAGGGTGAAGTTTAGGGTTAGGTGTAGGGTTAGGGTGATGGTTAGTGTGAGGGTTAGGATTAGGGTTAGTGTTAAGGTTAGGGTTATGGTGAGGGTTAGGATGAGGATGAGGGTTATGGTGAGGGTTAGGTTTAGGGTTAGCATTAGGATTAGGGTTAGTGTTAGGGTGAGTGTTTGGGTTAGGCTTAGGTTTAGGCTTAGGCTTAGCGTTAAGCTGAGGGTGAGGGTTAGGGATAGGGTTTGGTTTACGGTTAGCGTTTGTGTGAGAGTAAGGGTTAGGGTTAGAGTGAGAGTTAGGTTGAGGTTTAGGATTAGGATTAGTGTTAGGGTTAGGGTTAGGGTTAGGGTTAGTATGAGGGTGATGTTTAGGGTTAGGTTTAAGGTGAAGTGTTGGTGAGGTTTAGGGTTAGAGTTAGTGTAAGGGTGAGGGATAGGGTGAGGTTTAGGGTTAGGGTTAGTGTTAGGGTTAGGGTGAGGGTTAGTGTTAGGGTGCGGGTTAGGTTTAGGGTTAGGATTAAGATTAGGGTTAGTGTGAGTGTGAGTATGAGGGTTAAGGTTAGGGTTAGGTGTAGGCTTAGGGATAGGCTTAGGGTGAGGGTGAGGGTGAGGGTTAATGTTTGGGTGAGGGTGACATTTAGGGTTTGAGTTAGTGTTAATTTGAGGTTTAGTGTGAGGGTTAGTGTTAGGGTTACTGTTAGGGTTAGGATTAGGGTGAGGATTAGGGTGATGGTTAGGGTTAGGGATAGGATTAGGTTTAGGCATAGGGTGAGGGTTAAGGTTATGGTGAGGTTGAGGTTTAGTTTTAGGTTGAGGGTTAGGATTAGGTCTAGGTTTAGGGTAAGGATTAGGGTTAGGGTGAGGTTTAGCATGAGGGTTAGGATTAGGAATAGGGTTAGGATGAGGGTAGGGTGAGGCTGAGGGTTAGGGTTACAGTGAGGTTTAGGTTTTGGGTTAGGTTTAGGTTTAGGGTTAGGGTCACGGTGAGGCTATGGGTTAGTCTTAGTTTAAGGTTAGAATAAGGTTTAGGGTTAGGGTGAGGGTTAGGGTTATTGTTAGGGTGAGGGTTAGTATGAGGGTTAGGGTTACAATTTGGGTTAGGGTTAGGGCTAGGTTGAGGGTGAGGTTTATTGTTAGGGTTAGGGTGAGGTTTAATTTTAGGGTTAAGGGTAGGGTTAGGGTGAGTTTTAGGGTTCGTGTTACAGTGAATGTGAGGGTTAGGTTTGAGGTGAGGGTTAGGGTGAGGACTAAGGTGAGTGTGAATGTTAGGGTTAAGTTTATGTTTAGGGTCAGTGTTAGGGTGATTGTGAGTGTGAGGGTTAGTGTTCGAATTAGGCTTAGGCTTAGGGTTAGGCTGAGGATGAGGGTGGGGATGAGGATTAGGATTCGAGTTATGGTTCCGGTTATGGTTAGGTTGAGGGTTAGGATGAGGGTTAGGGTTTGGATTAGGGTTAGGGAGAGGGCTAGGTTCAGTGTGAGGTTAAGGGTTAGGTATAGGCTTAGGCTTAGGTTTTGGCTGAGGCTGAAGGTGAGGGTGAGGGTTAGGGTTAGGGTGATTGTTAGGGTTACGGTTAGGATGAGGGTTAGGATGAGGTTTAGGATTGGGGTGAGGGTTAGGATGAGGGTGACAGTAAGAGTAAAGATGAGGGTTAGGCTGAGAGTGAGGATTACACATTAACCCTAACCCTAATCCTCAATCTAACCGTCACCCTCACCATAATCCCTAACCCTCACCCGTACACTAACACTCACACTAAACGTAACCCTCACCTTTATCCTAACCCTCACCCTCACCCTAACCCTCAAATTTACCCTTACCATCACCCTTACCCTAACCTTATCCCTACATCACCCTATCCCTAAACCTCATCCTAAACTTCAAGCTAACCTTAACCCTAACCATCACCCTAACACTAACCCTAACACTAACCCTAACCCAAAACCTGACCCTAACCCTCCCCCTAACCCTAACACTAAACCTAAACCTAACACTAACATTCACACTAACCCTAACCCTCACCTTAACCATAAATCTCACCCTAACCCTAACCCTAACCCTCACCCTCACCCTAGCCCTCACCCTAACCTTAATCCTTACCCTAACCCTCATCCTAACCCTCACCCTAAACCTAACCCTAACCATAACCCAGACACTAATCCTTACCCCCAACCTCACCCTCATCCTAAGCCTAACCTTAACCCTAACACTCACTCTCACCCTCACCCTAACCCTAAACCTTAACCTAACCCTAACCCTAACCCTAAACCTCAAACTAACCCTCACCATAACCCAAAATCTAACACTAACCCTAACCCTCAACCTGACCCTAAACCTCCCCCTAAATGTAACACTAAACAGAACCCTAAAACTAACCCTCACCCTAACCCTGTCAATAACCCTCACTCTAACCCTAAACCTCACCCTCACCCTAACCCTAACCCTCACCCACAGCCTAATCCTAAGCCTAACCCTAACCCTAAACCTCACACTCACCCTCACCCTAACCCTAATCCTAATCATAACCATAAACATAACACTCACCCTAACCCTAAAACTCACCCTAACCCTAACCCTAACACTACCCCTAATCCTAACTCTCAACCTAACCCTAACTATAACACTAAACCTCACCCTCACCCTAACCCTAACCCTAAACCTCATCCTAACCCTAACACTAAAACTCACCGTCACACTAGCCCTCACCCTAACCCTAATCCTAACCTTAAACCTCATCCTAACCCTCACCATAACCCTAATCCTAAACCTCACCCTAACCCTAACCATCACCCTCAACCTCACCCTCACCCTAAACATAAGCCTAACCCTAAACCTAACCCTAACCCAGACACTCACCCTCACCCTAACCCTAATCCTAACTCTAACCCTAACCCTCACACTAACCCTCACCCTAACCCTAACCTAACACTAACCCTAAACCTAACCCTCACACTAACCCTCACCCTAAGCCTAAATCTAACCCTAAACCTCGCCCTCACCCTAACCCTAACTCTAACCCTAATCCTAACCCTAAACCTCACCCTAACCCTATCCCTTACCCTCACCCTCACCCTCACCCTCAATGTAACCCTAAACCTAAAATTAACAATAACCCTAACCTTTACCCTCACCCTAACTATAAACATCACCTTAACCCTAACCCTCACCCTAACACTTACCCTCACCATAGCACTAACCGTAATGCTAACACTAACCCTCACACCAACCCTAAACCTCACCCTAAGACTAAACCTCACCCTAACCCTAACCCTAACCCTAAACCTTACCCTCACCCTAGCCCTCACCCTAACTCTAATTCTAACCTTTACCCTCACCGAACCCTAACCCTCATCCTCACCCTAAACCTCACACTAAACCCTAACTCTAATCTTCAATCTAACCCTCACCCTCACCCTAATCCCTAACCCTCACCCTTAACCTAACCCTCAGCCAAACCGAAACCCTCACCCTTATCTTAACCCTCACCCTTAGCCTAACCCTCAAATTTAACCTTACCATCACCCTCACACTAACCCTCAACCTAGCTCTAAACCTCAGCCTAAACTTCAAGCTAACTGTAACCCTAACCATCACCCTAACCCTTACCATAAATCTCACCCTCAGCCTCACCCTCACTGCAAACTTAACCATAACCATAACATGAACAATAACCGTAAACCTAACCCTAACTCTAACCCTACCCCTAAAACTAAACCTAATCCTCACCCCCCACCCTCATCCTCAGCCTAAAACTAAGCCTAACCCTAACACTAACCCTAACTCTAATCCTGAACCTCACCCTCACCCTAACCCTATCTCTAACCCTAACCCCAAACCTCACCCTAACACTAACCCTAACCCTCACCCGCACCCTCAACTCTACCCCTAACAATAAAACTAACCCTAACCCTAACCATCACCCTAACCCTAATCCTCACCCCCCACCCGCACCCTTAGCCTAACCCTAAACCGAAACCTAACACTAATCCTAATCCTCACCCTCACCTTCACCCTAAACCAAACCCAAAACCTAACCCTAAACCTAAGCCTAATCCTAACCCTAATCCTAACCCTAACCCTCATCCTAACCCTAACCCTCACCCTCAACCTCACCCTCAGCCTAACCCTAAGCCTAACCCTAAACCTAACCCTAACCCACACACTCAACCTCACCCTAACCCTAATCCTAACCCTAACCCTCACCCTAACCCTCACCCTTACCCTCACTCTAAACCTAACCCTAACCTTAAACCTCACCCTCAACCTAACCCTAATCCTAACCCTATTCCTAACCCTAAGACTAACCCTCACACTCACCATCACCTTAACTATAATCCTAATCCTAACCCTTACCCTAACCCTCACCGTCCCCCTAACCCTCATCCTAACCCTACCCCTACCCCTAACACTAACCCTAACTCTCACCCTAACCCTCACCCTAACCCTAACTCTAACCCTAAACCTCACCCTCGCCCTAACCCTAACGCTAACCATAACCCTAAACCTCACCCTTCCCCTAACCCTAAACCTCAGCCTAACCCTAAACATCACCCTAACCCTAACCCTAAAACTCACCCTCACTCTAGCCCTCACCCTAAACCTAACTCTCACTCTAACCCAAACCCTAACCCTCACCCTCACCCTCACATTAACCCTAACCCTAAACCTCACCCTCACCCTAAACCATACCCTAACCCTAACACTCACTCTAACCCTAAGCCTAACCCTAACCCTAATCCTAACCCTCACACTCACCCTCAATCTAACCATAAGCCTAATCGTAACCCTAACTCTAACCCTCACACTACTCTAATCCTAACCATAACACTCACCCTAACCCTAACCCTAACCCGAACCCTTATCCGAACCCTCCCATTTACTGTAATCCTCACTCTCAGCCTAACCCTCATCTTTACTCTTACTGTCACCCTCATCCTAACCCTCACCCCAATCCTAAACCTCATCCTAACCCTCACCCTAACCGTAACTCTAACAATCACCCTAACCCTAACCCTCACCCTCACCTTCAGCCTCAGCCAAAACCTAAGCCTAAGCCTATACCTAACCCTTAACCTCACACTGAACCTAGCCCTCTCCCTAACCCTAATCCAAACCCTAACCCTCATCCTAACCCTCAACCTAACCATAACCGGAACCATAACTCGAATCCTAATCCTCATCCCCACCCTCATCCTCAGCCTAACCCTAAGCCTAAGCCTAATTTGAACACTAACCCTCACCCTAACTCTGACCCTAACCATAAACTTAACCCTAACCTTCACACTCACCTTAGTCCTCACCCTAACCTTCACCTCAAACCTAACCCTCACATTCACCGTAACACGAACCCTAAAACTCACCCTAACCCTACCCCTAACCCTAACATTAAACCTCACCCTAACCCTAACAATAAACCTCACCCTCAACCTAGCCCTCACACTAACCCAAATTGTAACCCTAACCCTCATACTAACCGTCACCCTAACAATAACCCTAACCCTCACCCTAACCCTAAACCTTATTCTAACCTTAAACTAACACTAACCCATAGCCTCACCGTGACCCTAACCCTAAACCTAAACCTAACCCTAAAACTAACCCAAACCCTAAACCTCACTGTAACCCTAACCCTCAGCCTCACCTTACCCTCATCCTAACCCTATTCCTAATCCTAACCCTCATGCTAAACCTCACCCTAACCCTAATCCTTACCCTAAACCTAGACCTAATCCTAACCCTCAACCTAAAACTAAACCTCAACCTCACCATAACCTTAACCCTCACCCTATGCCTAAACCTAATCCTATCCCTAACCCTAACCATCACCCTAATCCTCACCCTAACCCTAACCCTCACCCTCACTGTAACTCTAACCTTAACCCTAACAATAACACTAACCCAAACCCTCACCCTAAACCTAACTCTAACCATAAACCTCAACGTCACCTCACCCTGACCGCAAACTTAACTCTAAACATAACGCTAACAATAACCCTAACCCTAACACTCAGCCTTACCCTAAACCTCACCCTAACCCTAACACTAATCATCAATCTAACCCTCACCCTCACCCTACCCCTACCCCTAACCCTCACCCTAACCCTAACCCTCAGCCTTATAGTAACTCTCACCCTCAGCCCAACCCTAACATTTAACCTTACCTTCATCCCCACCCTAACACTCACGCTAACCTTAACCCTCACCCTAAACCCAACTCTTCCTATAAACCTCACCCTCACCATTACCCTAACTCTAACCCTAAACCTAACACTAAACCTCACCATAACCCTAACCATAACCTTCACCCTAACCCTAAACCTCACCCTCTCCCATACACTCAGCCTAAACCTAAGGCTAACACTAACTGTAATCCTCACACTCACCCTAACCCTAATCCTAAACCTCACCCTCACCCTAGCCCTCACCCTATCCCTAACCTTCATCCTCACCATAAACCTCACACTAACCCTAAAATTAATCCTCAGTCTAAACCAAACCCTCACCCTAACCCTAACCCTAACCCTCTCCATATCCCTAAACCTCACATTTACCGTAATCCTCACTCTCAGCCTAACCCTCAACTTTACCCTTACTGTCACCCTCAGCCTAACCCTCACACTAACCCTAACCCACATACTCAACCTCACCCTGACCGTAACCCTAATCATCACCCTAACTGTAACCCTCACCCACATCTTAATTTTAACACTAACCCTCACACTAACCCTCACCCTAACCCTAACTCTAACCCTAACCCTAAAACTAAACCTCACCCTAACCCTAACCCTAACACCAAGCCTAACCCTAACCCTCTCCCTTAACTCACCCTAAGCCTAAACCTAAGGCTAACCCTAACACTAACCCTAACCTTCACACTCACCCTCACCCTAACCCTAACCCTCACCCTCACCCTCACCCTCAGCCTAACCCTAAGCCTAACTTTTACCCAAACCCTCACACACACCATAAGCCTAACCTAATCCTAATCCTAATCATATCCATAACACTCACCCTAACCCTAACACTCACCCTAACCCTAACACTAACCCTAATCCTAACCCTCAACCTAACGCTAACTCTAACACTTAACCTCACCCTTACCCTAAACATAACCCTAAACCTCACCCTAACCCTAATAGTAAACCTCACACTCACCCTAGCCCTCACTCTAACCCTAATCCTAACCCTAACATTCATCCTCACCCTCACATTAACCCTAATCCTAACCCTCACCCTACCCCTAACCCTCACCCTCAACCTCATCCTCAGCCTAACCCCAAGCCTAACCCTAAACCTAACCCTAACCCACACACTCAACCTCACCCTAACCCTAATCCTAAAACTAAATCTAACCCTAACCCTCACACTAACCCTCAACCTAACCCTAACCTAACACTATCCCTAACACTAACACTAACACTAACCCTCACCCTAAGCCTAAATTTAACCCTAAACCTCACCCTCACCCTAACCCTAACTCTAACACTAAACCTAACCCTAAACCTCACCCTAACCCTAACCCTTACCCTCACCCTCAAAATCAACCTCAACATAACCCTAAACCTACAATGAACAATAATCCTAACCCTAACCCTAACCCTCACCCTAACTATAATCCTCATCCTCATCCTAACCCTCACCCTAACACGATCACCCTAACACTAACCCTAACCCTAACACTAACCCTAACACTAACCCTAAACCTCACCCTCAGCCTAAACCTCACCCTACCCCTAACCCTAGCGTTAGGGTGAGGTTTAGGGTTAAGGTGAGGTTTAGGGTAAGTGTGAGAGTTAATGTTAGGTTTCGGTTTTGTGTTAGGTTTAGGCGGAGGGTTAGGGTCAGGGTTAGGTTTAGGGTTAGTATTATGGTTAGGGTTAAGGTGATGGTTAGGATTACGTTTAGCTTGAAGGTTAGGATGAGGTTTAGGGATAGGATGAGGGTTAGGGTAATGGTGATAGTAAGGGTAAATTTGAGGGGTAGTCTAAGGCTGAGGGCTAAGATAAGCGTGAGGGTTAAGGTTAGGGTGAGGGTTAGGTTAAGGTTGAGAGTTAGGGATTAGGGTGAGGGTGAGGGTTAGATTGAGGAGCATGGTTAGGGTTAGTGTGTGGTTTAGGGTGAGAATGAGGGTTTGGGTTAGGTGAGGGTAAGGGTTAGAATTAGGGTTAGGGTGAGGGCTAGGGTGAGGATGAGGGTTAGGGTTAGGGTTAGGGTGAGGTTTAGGGTTAGGGTGAGGGTTAGGGTTAGTGTAAGGGTTAGTGTTAGTGTTAGGGTTACTGTTTGGGTGAGGGTAAGTGTTAGGGTGAGGGTTAGGGTTAGGGTGAGGTTTATAGTTAGGGTTAGGTTAGTTTTAGGTTTAGTGTTACATTGAGGGTGAGGGTGAGGGTGAGGGTTAGGGTTAGGGTTAGGGTGAGGTTTAGGGTTAGGATTAGGGTTAGAGTTAGGGTTAGGGTGAGGGTGAGGTTTAGGGTTAGATTTAGGCTTAGGGTGAGGGTTAGTGTTAGTGTTAGGGTTTGGGTTAGGGTGAGGGTTACTGTGAGGGTTATGGTTAGAGTTAGGGTTAGTGTTAGGATTAGGGTTAGGGTGAGGTTGAGTGTGTGGGTTAGGGTTAGATTTAGGGTTAGGCTTAGCGTTAGGCTGAGGGTGAGGTTGAGTGTGAGGGTTGGGTTTAGGTTGAGGGTTAGCATTAGGGTTAGTGTGAGGGTCAGGATGAGGGTTAGGGTTAGGATTAGGGTTAGAGTAAGAGCTAGGGTTAGGGTGAAGTTTAGTGTTAGGCTTAGGGTTAGGTTTAGGGTTAGGGTTAGGGTGAGGATGAGGTTTAGTGTTAGGGTTAGGGTTAGGGTTAGTGTTAGGCTTAGGGATTGGGTGAGTGTTAGGGGTAGGATGAGGGTTATGGTTATGGTTAGTATTAGGATTAGGGTTAGGGTGAGTGTGAGGTTTAGGGTAAGGGTTAGGCTTAGGGTTAGGTTGAGGGTGAGGGTTAGGTTTAGGGTGAGGTTTAGTGTGAGGGTTAGGGTTATTGTTAGGGTTAGGGTGAGGGTTAATGTGAGGGTTAGTGTTAAAGTTAGGGTGTGGGTGAGAGTTAGGGTTAGGGTGATGCTTAGGGTTACGGCCAGGGAGAGGGTTAGCATGAGGGTGAGAGTTAGTGTGAGTGTAAGGATGGGGGTGACAGTAAGGGTAGAGTTGAGGGTTGGGGTTAGGGTTAGGTTAGGGTTAGGGTGAGTGATAGGGTTAGGGTGAGGGTTATGGTTATGGTTAGGATTAGGATTAGGGTTAGGTTGAGGGTGAGTGCGTGGGTTAAGGTTAAGTTTAGGGTTAGGCTTAGGGTTAGGCTGATGGTGAGGATGAGGTTTAGGTTTAGGGTTAGTGTGAGTGATAGTGTTACGGTGAGGGTTATGTTTAGGGTGTGGATTACGGTTAGGTTTAGGGTTAGGGTGAGGGCTACGGTGATGTGAGGTTTAGGGTTAGGGTTAGGTGAGGTTTAGGGTGAGGGTGAGGTTTAGGATTAGGTTTAGGCTGAGGTATAGGGTTATGGTTAGGGTTAGGGTTTGGGCGAATGTGAGGTTTAGGGTTAGAGTTAGGGTTATGGTGAGGTTTTCGGTGAGGTTTATGGTTAGTGTTAGTGTTAGGGGTAGGGTTAGGCTGAGGGTGAGTGTGAGTGTGAGGGGTAGTTTTAGGGTTAGGCTTAGGTTTAGGCTGAGGGTGAGGGTGAGGTTTAGGGTTAGGGTGAAGGTGAGGTTTAGGCTTAGACTTAGTGTTAGTGTGAGGGTTAGTCTGAGGTTTAGTGTTAGTTTAAGGGTGTGGGTGAGAGTTAGGGTTAGAGTGATGCTTAGGGTTACGGTCAGGGTGAGGGTTAGGATGAGGGTTAGGGTTAGTGTGAGGGTTAGTGTGAGGGTGAAAATAAGGGTAAAGTTGAGGGCTAGGCTGAGAGTGACGATTACGGTAAATGTGAGGGTTAGGGTTAGGGTGAGGTTTAGGGTTAGGGTTAGGGTGAGGGTGTGGTTAGACTGAGGATTAATTTTAGGGTTACTGTGAGGTTTAGGGTGAGGATGAGGGTTAGGGTAAGGGTGAGGGCTAGGGTGAGGGTGAGGGTTAGGGTTATGTTTAGGGTGAGTGTTATGGTTAGGGTGATGGTTAGAGTTAGTGTGAGGGTTAGTGTAAGGGTTAGGGTTAGTGTTAGGTTGAGGGTAAATGTTAGGCAGAGGATTAGGGTTAGGGTGAGGGTTATGGTTAGAATGAGGTTTAGGGTTAGGGTTATTGTTAGGGTTATGGTTCGGGTTAGGATGAGGTTTAGTGTTAGCATTAGGGTTAGGGTGAGGACGAGGGTGAGGTTGAGGTTTAGGGTTAGGGTTAGGCTTAGGCTTAGGGTTAGGCTGAGGCTGAGGCTGAGGCTGATGTTAAGGGTTAGGGTTAGCATGATGGTTAAGGTTACGGTTAGGCTGAGTTTTAGGATGAGTGTTAGGGTTAGGGTGAGTGTTACGGTGAGGGTGACAGTAAGGGTAAAGTTGATGGTTAGGGTTAGGGTGAGGGTTAGGGTGAGGATTAGGTTTAGGGTTAGGGTGAGGGTGAGGGTTGGATGGAGGATTAGTTTTAGGGTTAGTGTGAGGTTTAGGGTGAGGATGAGGGTTAGGGTTAGGGTGAGGGCTAGTCTGAGTTTGAGGGTTATGTTGAGGTTTAGGTTTAAGGTGATGGTTAGGGTTAGTGTGACGGTAAGTGTTAGGTTTAGGGTTACTGTTAGGGTGAGGGTAAGTGTTAGGGTGAGGGTTAGGTTTAGGGAGAGGGTTATGTTTTGGGTTAGGCTTAGTTTTAGGGTTATGGCTATTGTTAGGGTTAGGTTTAGTGTTACGGTTAAGGTGAGGGTGAGGGTTAGGGTTAGGGTTAGGTTTAGGGTTAGGGTTAGGGTGAGGGTTAGGTTGAGGTTTAGGGTTCGGTTTAGGATTAGGGTTATGGTGAGGGTGAGTGTGAGTGTTAGGATTAGGCTTAGGCTTAGGCTTAGGGTTAGGCTGAGGGTGAGGGTGGGAATGAGTTTTAGGTTTATGGTGATGGTTAGGTTTAGGGTTAGGGTTAGGATTAGGGTTAGGTAGAGGTCTAGGATGAGGGTGAGGGTTAGGCTGAGGGTTAGCGTGAGTCTGAGGGTGAGGGTGAGGGTTAGGGTTAGGTTGAGGTTTAGGGTTAGGGTTTGGGTGAGGGTGAGGTTAAGAATGAGGATTAGTTTTAGGGTTAGTGTGACGTTTAGGGTGAGGATGATGGTTAGGGTTAGGGTGAGGGCTAGGGTGAGGGTGAGGGTTAGGGTGAGGGTGAGGTTTAGGGTTAGGGTGATGGTTAGGGTTAGTGTTAGTGTTAGGGTTATGGTTAGTGTTAGGGTGAGGTTAAGTGTTAGGATGAGGGTTAGGGTTAGGGTGAGGGTTATGGTTAGAATGAAGGTTAGGGTTAGGTATAGGGTTATTTTTAGGATTAATGTTAGTGTTATGGTTATGGTGAAGGTGAGGGTTAGGGTTAGGTTTACGGTGAGGTTTATGTTAAGGGTTAGGGTTAGAGTTAGGGTTAGGGTGGGGGTGAGGTTTAGGGTTAGAGTTAGCCTTAGTGTTAGTGTTAGGGTCTAGGGTGAGGGTTAGTGTGAGGGTTAGGGTTAGGCTTAAGCTTACTGTTAGGCTTAAGCTTAGAATGAGAATGAGGGTGAGGGTTAGGGTTAACGTTAGGGTTAGGGTTCGGGTTAAGGTTAGGGTGAGGGTTAGGATGAGGTGTAGGGTTAGGATTAGGGTTAGGTTGAGCACTAGGGTGATGGTTAGTGTGAGGGTTAGGGTTAGGGTTAGGGATAGGGTTAGGTTTAGGATTAGGTTTAGATTGAGGGTGAATGTGAGGGTTAGGGTTAGGGTTAGGGTTAGGCGTAGGATTAGGGTGAGTGTTAGGGATAGGGTTTCGTTTAGGGTGAGGGTGAGGGTTAGGGTTAGGATTAGGGTGAGGGTGAGGGTGAGGGTTTGGTTAAGGGTTAGTGTGAGGTTTAGGGTTATTGTGAGGATTATGTATATGGTGAGGGTTAGAGTTAGGTTTAGGGTTAGGGTTAGGGTGAGGTTTAGGGTGAGGGTGAGTTTTAGGGTTAGCGTTAGTGTGAGGTTTAGGGTTATGATTAGGGTTATTTTTAGGGCGAGTGTGAGGGTTAGGGTTAGAGTTAGGGTTAGGCTTAGGCTTAGGGTTTGGTTATGGCCTAGGGTGAGGGTGAGGGTTAAGGTTAGGGTTAGGTTGAGGGTTAGGGTGAGGGTTAGTGTTAGGGTTAGGGTTAGGGGTGGGTTTAAGGTTAGGCTTAATGTTAGGCCGAGGGTGAGGGTGAGGGTTAAGGTTAGGGTGAGGGTGTGGTTTAGGGTTAGATTTAGTGTTAGGGTTAGGTTAGTGTGAGTGTTAGGTTAAGGGTTAGTGTTATGGTTAGGGTTAGGGTGCGGGTGAGTGTGGGGGTTAGGGTTAGTCTTATGTTTAGGCTTAGGATTAGTCCGAGCATGAGGGTGAGGGTTAATGTTAGGGTTTTAGGATTAGGGTTATGGTTAGGGTGAGGGTGAGCTTGAGGGTTAGAGTTAGGTTTAGGGAGAGGTTTAGTGTGAGGGTTAGGGTTAGGGTTGTTGTGAGGGTTAAGGTTAGGGTGATGGTTAGGTTGAGGTTTAATGTTAAGGTTAGGATTAGGTTTAGGACTACATTTTCCCTGAGGGTTAGGTTTAGGGTTCAGCTTAGTCTTAGGGTTAGGCTGAAGGTATGGATGGGGATGAGGATTAGGTTTAGAATGATGGTTAGGGTTATGGTTAGGAGGAGGGTTAGTGTTTTGATTAGGGTTAGGGTGAGGGCTAGGATGAGGGTGAGTGTTAGGTTTAGGGGTAGGCTTAGGCTTAGGGTTAGGCTGAGGCTGAGGGTGAGGGTCAGGTTTAGGGTTAGGGTGATAGATGGGGTTAAAGTTAGGGTGAGAGTTAGTATAAGGATTAGGGTTAGAGTGCGGGTTAGGGTGAGGGTGACTTTATGGGTAAAGGTGAGCATTAGGCTGAGGGTGAGGTCTAGGGTTAGGGTGAGGTTTAGGGTAATGTGATGGTTAGGGTTAGTGTGAGGGTTAGTGTTAAGGTCAGGGTTAGTGTTAGGTTGAGTCTAAGTGTTAGGGTGAGGGTTAGGGTTAGGGTGATGTTTACGGTTAGGATGAGGGTTAGGGTTAGGGTTAAGGTTATTGTTAGGGTTAGGATTACGGTTACAGTGAGGGTGAGGGTGAGGTTTAGGGTTAGGATGAATTTAGGTTTAGGGTTAGGGACAGAGTTAGGGTTAGGGTGAGGGTGAGATTGAGGTTTAGTGTTAGGGTGAGGGTTTGGGTTAATGTTAGGGTGAGGGTAAGTTTTAGGGTGAGGGTTTGGGTTAGGGTGAGTGTTATTGTTAGGGTGAGGTTTAGGAATAGTGTTAGGGTTTTTGTTAGGGTTAGGTTTAGGGTTACAGTTACATTGAGGGTGAGGATGAGGGTTAGGGTTAAGGTTAGGGTGAAGTTTAGGGTTTGGGTTAGGGTTAGAGTTAGGGTTAGGGTGAGAGTGAGGTTTAGGGTTAGAGTTAGGTTTAGGGTGAGGGTTAGGTTGAGGGTTAGGGGTAGGGTTAGTGTTAGGGTAAGGGTTAGGGTGAGAGGTAGAGGGAGGGTTAGGGTTAGGGTTAGGGTTAGGTTTAGGATTAGGGTTAGGGTGAGGGCGATTCTGTGTGTTAGGGTTAGGTTTAGGGTTAGTCTTAGGGTTAGGCTGAGTGTGAGGTTAAAGGTGAGGATTAAGGTACGGGTTAGTGTTAGGGTTAGGGTGAGGTTTAGGGTGAGGTTGAGGGATAGGGTTAGGGTTAGGATTAGGATTAGTGTTAGGCTTAGTGTGAGTGTGAGGGATAGGGATAGGGTTAGGGTTAGGCATAGGGTTAGGCTGAGGGTGAGGGTGAAGGCTGTGTTAGGGTGAGGGTTAGGGTTAGGGTGAGCTTTAGTGTTAGTGTTAGGGTTAGAGTTTGGGTTAGTAATAGTGTAAGGGTTAGGGTGAGAGTTAGGGGGAGGATTAGGGTTAGGGTTACAGTTAGAGTTAGCCTTAGGGTTAGGGTGAGGGTGAGGTTTAGGGATAGAATTAGGGTTAGGGTGAGGCTGAGGGTGAGGGTTAGTGTTAGGGTAAGTGTTAGGTTTGGGGATAGGGTGAGGGTTAGTTTGAGGGTGAGGGTTAGGGTTAGGCTTAGGATTAGGATTAGGATTAGGGATAGGGTGAGTGTGAGGGTTAGGGTTAGTGTTAGGGTTAACCTTAGGTTTAGGCTGAAGTTGAGGATGAGGGTGAGGGTTAGGATTAGTGTGAGGGTTAGGGTTAGGTTTAGGGTGAGTTTTAGTGTTAGGGTTAGGGTTAGGTTTAGGGTTAGGGTTAAGGTGAGGGTGAGGGTTAGGGTTAGGGTTAGGATTAGGGATAGGGTGAGGGTGAGTGTTAGGATTAGGGTTAGGGTTACATTTATTGTTAGTGTTATGGTTAAGGTTAACTTTGTGGTGAGGGTGAGGCTGAGGGTGAGGGTTAGGGTTAGGATTAGGGTTAAGTTTAGCTTTAGGGTTAGGGTTGGTGTTATTGTTAATGTTAGGGTTAGAGTTGTGGTGAGAGTGAGGGTGAAGGTGAGGGTGAGTGTTAGGGTTTGGTTTAGGGTGAGGTTTAGGGTTAGGGTGAGGATTAGGGTTAGGGTGAGGGTAAGGTTTAGCGTTAGAGTTAAGGTTAGGGGGATAGTTAGGGTGAGGGTTAGGGTTAGGGTGAGGGTTAGGTTGAAGTTTAGGTTTAGACTTACAGTTAGGTTTAGGATTAGGGTTATGGTGAGGGTGAGTGTGAGGATTAGGGTTAGGCTTAGGCTTAGGCTTAGTGTTGCCTGAGGGTGAGGATGGGGGTGGGGATTAAGGTTCTGGTGATTTTTAGGGTTAGGGTGAGGGTGAGTGTTAGGATGAGGGTTAGGGTAAGGATTAGGGTTATGGTGAGGGCCAGGGTGAGGGTGAGGTTTAGGGTTAGGATTAGGTTTAGGCTTATGGTTAGGCTGAGGGTGAGGTTGAGCTGAAGGTTTAGCATTAGGGTGATGGTTAGTGTTACGTTTAGGTTGAAGGTTAGCATGAGGTTTAGACATAGGGTGAGGGTTAGCGTGAGGGTGATGGTAAGGGTAAAGTTGAGGGTTAGGCTGAGGGTGAGGGTTAAGATCAGGGTGAGGGTTAGTGTTAGTGTGAGGGTTAGGGTAAGGGTGAGGGTTAGGGGTTAGTGTGAGGGTAAGGGTTAGATTGAGTATTAGGGTTAGGGTTAGTGTGAGGTTTAGGGTGAGGATGAGTGTTAGGGTTAGGGTGAGGGTTAAGGTTAGGGTGAGGGCTAGGGTGAGGGTGAGGGTTAGGGTTAGGATTAGGGTTAGGGTGAGTTATAGGGTTAGGGTGACAGTTAGGGTTAGTGTATGGGTTAGTGTTAGGGTTAGGGTTAGTGTTAGTGTGAGGGTAAGTGTTAGGGTGAGGTTTAGGGTTTGGGTGAGTGTTATAGTTAGGGTGATGTTTAGGGTTAGGTTAGGGTTATTGTTGTTGTTAGGTTTAGGGTTATGTTGAGGTTGAGGGTGAAGGTGAGGGTTAGGGTTAGTGTTAGGGTGAGGTTTAGGGTTATGATTAGGTTTAGAGTTAGGAATAGGTTGAGGGTGAGGTTTAGGATTAAAGTTAGGCTTAGGGTGAGGGTTAGTGTGAGGGTTAGCGTTAGGGACAGTTTTAGGTTATGGTTATTGTGAGAGTTAGTGTGAGGGTTAGGGTTAGAGTGAAGGTTAGGCTTAGGATTAGGGTTAGGGTGAGGATGAGTGTGTGGGTTAGGGTTAGGTTTAGGGTTAGGCTTAGGGTTAGGCTTAGACTGAGGTTGAATGTGAGGCTTAAGGTTAGGGTGAGGGCTCGAGTTAAGGTTAGATTGGGGGTAAGGATGAGGGTTAGGGTTAGGATTAGGGTTAAGGTGAGCACTGGAGTGACGGTTAGTGTGAGGGTTAGGGTTAGGGATAGGGTTAGGTTTAGGATTATGGTTAGGTTGAGGGTGAGTGTGAGGTTTAGGGTTAGGGTTAGGGTTAGGCTGACGGTTAGGTTTAGGGTTAGTGTTAGGGTTTGATTTAGGCTGAGGGTGAGGTTTAGCGTTAGGGTTAGGGTTAGGCTGAGGATGAGGGTGGGGGTGAGGATTAGGGTTAGCGTGAGGGTTAGGTTTAGAGTCAGTGTTATTGTTAGGGTTAGGGTTAGAGTTATGGTGAGGGTGAGGTTGCGGGTGAGGGTTAGGGTTGGGATTAGGGTGAGATTTAGAGTTAGGGTTGGAGATAAGGTTTGTGTAAGGGTTGGGCTTAGGGTTAGGCTGAGGGTGAGGGTGGGGATGAGGATTAGGTTTAGGTTTAGGGTTAAGGTTAGAGTTAGGGTTAGGCTTAGGCTTAGGATTAGGCTGAGGGTGAGGTTGGGGCGAGGATTAGGGTTTTTGTGATGGTTAGGTTGATGGTTAGGATGAGGGTTAGGGTTAGGATTAGGGTAAGGGTGAGGGCTAGGGTGAGGTTGAGGGATAGGGTTAGGTATAGGCTTAGGCTTAGTGTTAGTCTGAGTGTGAGGTTGAGGGTGAGGGTTAGGGTTATGGTGATGGTTAGGTTTAGGGTTAGGGTGAGGGTTAGGATGAGTGTTAGGTTTAGGGTGATTGTGATGGTAAGTGTAAATGTGAGGGTTAGGCTGAGGGTGAGGGTTAAGATAAGGGTAAAGGCTAGGGTTAGGGTGTGGGTTAGGTTAAGCTTTATGGTTAGGGTTAGGGTGAGGGTGAGGGTTAGATTGAGAATTAGGGTTAGGGTTAGTGTGCGGTTTAGGGTAAGGATGAGGGTTAGGTTTAGGGTGATGGTTAGGGTTAGAATTAGGATTAGGGTGAGGGCTAGGGTGAGCGTGAGGATTAGGGTTGGGTTTAGGGTGAGGTTGAGGTTTAGGTTAAGGTTGAGTGTTAGGATTAGTGTGAGGGTTAATGTTATGGTTAGGGTTAGTGTAAGGGTGAGGGTAAGTGTTAGGGTGATGGTTAGGGTTAGGGTTATTGTTAGGGTTAGGTTTATGGTTAAACTTGCAGTGAGGGTGAGGGTTAGGGTTAGGTTTAGGGTTAGGTTTAGGGTTAGGGTTAAAGTTAGAAATTGGGTTAGGGCTAGGATTAGGCTTAGGGTGAAGGCTAAGTCGAGGGTGAGGGTGAGGGTTAGGGTTAGGTTTAGGATTAGGTTGAGGGTGAGGGTGAGTGTGTGGGGTAGGGTTAGGTTTAGGGTTAGGCTTAGGGTTAGGCTAAGGGTTAGGTTGAGGGTGAGGGTTATGTTTAGGGTGAGGGTTAGGGTTAGGGTTAGGGTAGTTTTAATGTTAGGTTTAGGTTTAGGGATAGGTTGAGGTTTAGGGTTAGGGTTATCTTGAGGGTGAAGGTTAGGGTTAGGTTGAGGGTTAGGATTAGGGCTAGGTTTAGGTTGAATGTTAGGGTTAGGGATTTGGTAAGGGTTATCATGAGGGAAAGGGTTAGGATTAGCGTTAGGATGAGGGCTAGGGTGAGAGTGAGTGTTAGGTTTAGGGTAATGGTGAGGTTTAGGTTTTGGGTAAGTTTTAGGGTTAGGGTGAGGGTTAGGGTTAGGGTTATGGTGAGGGTCAGGGTTAGGGTTTGGTTGAGGGTTAGAATTAGGTTTAGGGTTAGGGTGAGGGTTAGGATGAGGGTTAGAGATACAATTAGGGTTAAGCTCAGGGCTGGGGTGAGGGTGAGGGTAAGTGTTAGGGTTAGGGTAAGTTTTATGGTTAGGGTGAAGGTGAGGTTAAGGGTTAGGGTTAGGGTTAGGGTTAGGCTTAGGGAAAGGCTGAGTGTGAGTGAAAGGGTGAGGGTTAGGGTGAGGGTTAGGGTTAGGGTTAGAGTTAGGGTTAGGGTTAGAGTGAGCATTATGGTAAGGGTTAGGGTTAGGGATAGGGTTAGGTTTAGGTTTAGGTTTTGGGTGAGGGTGAGTGTGGGGTTTATGGTTAGGGTTAGGGTTTTTCTTAGGGATAGGCTGAAGGTGAGGGTGAGAGTTAGGGTTACAGTGAGGGTTTGGGTGAGTGTTAGGATGTGGGTTAGGTTTAGGATTAGGGTGAGTTTTAGGGTTGGGTTTAGGGTGAGAGTTAGGGTTAGGTTTAAGGTGAGGTTTAGGGTTAGGGTTAAGGTTAGGTTTAGGGATAGGGTGAAGGTTAGGGTTAGGGTTATGTTGAGGGTGAGGTTTAGGTTTAGGTTGAGGGATAGTATTAGGGCTAGGTTTAGGGTGAGTTTTAGGGTGAGGGTTTGCATGAGGGGTAGGGTTAAGATTTGGGTTAGGATGAGGGCTAGGGTTAGGTTGAGGTTTAGGCTGAGGGTTTGGGTTAAGGTGAGAGTGTGGGTTAGGTTTGGACTGAAGGTTATTGTGAGGACTAAGGTGAGGGTTAGGGTTAGGTTTAGGGTGAGGGTTAGGTTGAGGTTTAGGTTTAGGGTTAGGGTTAGGATTAGGGTTAGTATGAGGGTAAGTGTAAGGGTTAGGGTGAGGGTTATCCTTAGGCTTAGGGTTAGGCTGAGGGTGAGGTTGGGGATGAGGATTAGGTTTAGAATGATGGTTCCAGTTATGATTAGGTTGAGTGTTATGATGAGGGTTAGGGTTAGGATTAGGGATACGGTGAGGTCTAGGGTGAGTGTGAGGTTTAGGGTTAAGTTTAGGCTTAGGCTTAGGGTTAGACTAAGGCTGAAGGTAAGGGTGAGGGTTAGGGTTAGGGTGATGGTTAGTGTTACAGTAAGGGTGAGGGTTAGGATGAGGGTTAGGATTAGGGTGAGGGTTAGGATGAGGGTGACAGTAAGAGTAAAGATGAGGGTTAGGCCTCAGCCTAACCCTCAGGGTGAGGTTTAGTGTTAGGGTTAGGGTTAGAATTAGGGTTAGGGTGAGGGTGAAGTTTAACGGTAGAGTTAGGGATAGGGTGAGGGTTAGGGTGAGGGTTAGGGTTAGTGTGGGAGTGACGGTAAGGGTAAACATGAGGGTTAGGCTGAGGGTGAGAGTTACTGTAAGGGTGAGGGTTAGGTTCAGGGTGAGATTTAGGTTGAGGATGAGGTGAGGGTTATGGTAAGGTTGACGGTGAGTGTTTGGGTTAGGGTGAGTATGAGGGTTAGACTGAGGATTAGTGTAAGGGTTAGTATGAGGTTTAGGGTGAGGCTGATGGTTAGGGTTAGGGTGAGGAATAGGGTAAAGTTGAGGGTTAGGGTTAGGGTTTGGGTGAGGTTTAAGTTTAGGGTGATGGTTAGTGGTAGTGTGAGGGATAGTTTTTGGGTTAGTGTTAGTGTTAGGGTTAGCATAAGTGTTAGGGTAACGTATAGGTTTAGGGTGAGGTTTACGGTTAAGGTTAGGGTTTGGGTTATGGTGAAGGTGAGGTTTAGGGTTAGAGTTAAATTTAGGGTGAGGGTTACGGTTAGGGTTAGGGTTAGGTTACTGTTAGGTTAGGGATAAGGTGAGGTTTAGTGTGGGGGTGAAGGTTAGTGTTAGGGTTCAGATTAGGATTAGGGTTAAGGTGAGGGTGAGTGTGAGTGTTAGGTTTAGGGTTAGGATTAGGATTAGAGTTAGGGTGAGGGTGAGGGTTACGGTTAGGGTGAGTGTTGGGATTAGGGTTAGTGTGAGGGTTAGGGTGAGTGTTAATCTTAGACTTAGGGTTTGGTTGTGGGCTAGGGTGAGGGTGAGGGTTGGGGTGAGGGTTAGGGTGAGGGTTTGGTTAGTGTTAGGTTTAGGGTTGGGATTAGGTTTAGGCAAAATGTTAGGCTGAGGGCGTGGGTGAGGGTGAGGGTTATGGTGAGGGTGAGGGTTAGGGTTAGGGTTAGGGTATGATTTAGTGTTAGGGTTAGGGTTAGTGTTAGTCTTAGGTTTAAGTTGAGAGTTAGGGGGAGGGTCAGGGTTAGGGTGAGACTTATGTTTAGCATTAGGGTTAGGGTGAGGGTGAGGTTTAGGGATAAATTAGGGTTAGGGTGAATCTGAGGGTGAGGTTTAATGTTAGGGTTAGTGTTAGGGTTAGGGTGAGGGTTAGGTTGAGGGTGAGGATTAGGGTTAGGGTTAGGATTAGGATTAGCATTAGGGTTAGTGTGAGGGTTAGGGTTAGCCTTAGGTTTAGGCTGAATGTGAGGGTGAGGGTTAAGTTTAGGTTTAGGTTGAGGGTTAGGTTGAGGGTTAGGGTGAGGGTGTTAGGTTGAGGGTTAGGGTAAGGTTGAGGGTTATGGTTTATGTGAGGGTTAGGGTTAGGGTTAGGTTTATTGTTATGTTTAGGGTTAGGTTTTAGGTTACGGTGAGGGTGAGTGTGAAGGTTAGGGTTAGGCTTAGGTTTAGGCTTACGGTTAGGGTGAGGTTTAGGGTTATGGTTATGGTGAGGTTTAGGGTTAGGGTTAGGGTTAGGGTTAGGGTGAGGTTGAGATTTTGGGGTTAGATTTAGGGTTAGATTGAGCCTGAGGGTGAGGCTTAGGTTTAGGGTTAGTGTTAGGGTGAGGGTTAGGTTGAGGGTTAGTGTGAGGGTGAGGGTTAGGGTTAGGGTTAGGATTAGGATTAGGGTTAGTGTCAGGGTTAGGGTTAGGATTAGGGTTAGGATGAGTGTGAGTGTTACGATTAGGGTTAGGTTTAGGGTTAGGGTTAGGTTTAGGTTAGGATTAGTGTTATTCGTAGGGTTAGGTTTAGGGTTAGGATTACGGTTAGGCTGAGGGTGAGGTTGAGGATGAGGATTAGGGTTAGGGTGAGAGTTAGGGTTAGGGTGAGTTTTAGGGCTATGTTTAGGGTGAGGTTGCGGGTTAGATTGAGGATTATTGTTAAGGTTAGTGTGAGATTTAGGGTGAGGATGAGCGTTAGGGTTAGGGTGAGGGTTAGGGTGAAGGTGAGGGTTAGGGTTAGGGTTAGGATGAGGTTTAGGATTAGGGTGATGGTTAGGGTTAGTGTGAGGGTTAGTGTTAGGGTTAGGGTTAGTGTTAGGTTGAGGGTTAGGGTTAGGATGAGTGTTATGGTTATGGTTAGCGTGAGTGTTAGGATTAGGGTTAGGGTTATTGTTAGTGTTAGGCTTAGGGTTTTGTTTAAGGTGAGGGTAAGGGTGTGGGTTAGGGTTGGGGATAGGATGAGGTTTAGGTTTAAGCTTAGGGTTAGAATTAGGGTTAGGGTGAGGGTGAGGTTTAGGATTAGACTTAGGTTTAGTGTTAGGTTTAGGGTTAGGGTTAGGGTTAGACTTAGGCTTAAGCTTAGGCTTAGGCCAAGCATGAGGGTGAGGGTTAGAGTTAGGGTAAGGGTGAGGAGTAGGGTTAGGGTTCTGATGAGGTTTATGTTTAGGATTAGGGTTGGGTTGAGGGCTAGGGTGAGGCTTAGTGTGAGGGTTAGGGTTAGGGATAGGGTTAGTTTTAGGATTAGGTTTAGGGTGAGGGTGAGTGTGAGCGTTAGGGTTAGGGTTAGGCTTAGTCTTAGGGTTAGGGTTTGGGTTAGGGTGAGTGTGCGTCTGAGGATTACGGTTAGGTTTAGGGTTAAGGTTAGGGTTAGGGTGAGGGTTAGGATGAAGGTTAAGGTTATGGTAAAGGTGAGACTTAGGGTTTGGGTGAGGGTTAGGGTTAGGATTAGGGTTAGGCTGAGGGTGAGTGTGAGGATTAGGGTTATGGTTATGTTTATGGTTAGGTTTAGGGTTAAAAATAGTGTTATTGTTAGGGTTAGGGTTCGAGTTAAGGTGAGGGTGAGGGTGAGGTTGAGGGTGAGGGTTAAGATTATAATTAGGGTGAGGTTTAGGGTTACAGGTAGGAAGAGGGTTAGGGTGAGGGTGAGGTTTAGCCTTAGATTTGGGTTAGGGGAGGGTTGGTTCGTGGGTTCGGTTTAGGGTTCGTGTTAGGGTTAAGGTTAGTGTTAGGTTGAGGGTAAGTTTTAGTGTGAGGATTAGGGTTAGGATGAGGGTTATGGTTAGGTTGAGGGTTAGGGTTAGGGTTCGTGTTAGGGTTAAGTTTAGTGTTAGCTTGGGGGTTAGGGTTAGGGTTAGGCTTTCAACTTATAAGGAGATGTCAGTTCTCATATTGCACTCTATTTTCTGTTATCAGTTAACTATCTAAAATTATCTGAACTTATTGATTGATGTCCCACAATAATTTTGTTGGCATGCTGAAAATATCTGGGTACTAAACAGAGGGGGGAATATAAGAATTAAGGAAATAGGCTGAAGTGAATATATCACATGAAACCATATCTTATTTTTCCCAGTCCCAAAGCACATTCCTTTCACAAAGTCATTGACAAATGAATAGTCCAATGAGCTACTGTGTCCTATTCACATAGGATCATAGCGTTAGGGTGAGGGTGAGGATTAGGGGTAGAGTTTTCGTTAGAGTAATTGTTAGGGTTGGGGTGATGTTAAGGGTTAACGTGAGGGTTAGGGTGAGGGTGAGGGTGACGGTGGGGAGAGGGTTAGGGTTAGTGTGAGGGTTAGGGTTAGGGGAAGGTTGTGGGTGATGTTTAGATTGAGGATTAGTTTTAGGGTTAGTGTGAGGTTTAGGGTGAGGATGAGGGTTAGGGTTAGGGTTAGGGCTAGGGTGAGGGTGAGGGTTAGCTTTAGGTTTAGGGTGAGGTTTAGAGTTAGGGTGATGGTTAGGGTTAGTGTGAGTGTTAGTGTTAGGGATAGGGTTAGTGTTAGGGTAATGGTAAGTGTTAGGTTGAGGGCTAGGGTTAGGGTTAGTGTTAGGGTGAGGGTAAGTAGTAGGGTGAGGGTTAGGGTTAGTTTTAGGCTTAGGCTTAGGCTTAGGTAGAGCATGAGGGTGAGGGTGAGGTTTAGGATCAGAGTGAGGGTTAGGTTGAGGGTTAGGATGAGGTTTAGGGTTAGGATTAGGGTAAGGATGAGGGCTAGGTTGAGGGTTAGTGTGAGGGTTAGGATTAGGTTTAGGATTAGGGTTAGGGTGAGGTTAAGGGTTAGGGTTAGGGTTAGGGTTAAGGTTAGAATATGGGTGAGGGTTAGGGTTAGG
This sequence comes from Dipodomys merriami, assembly GCF_024711535.1. NCBI lineage: Eukaryota > Metazoa > Chordata > Mammalia > Rodentia > Heteromyidae > Dipodomys > Dipodomys merriami. Next base: position 3,704,709 of record NW_027206579.1, read on the forward strand.
GTGTGGGTGAGGATGAGGATTAGGATTAGGTTTAGGGTTAGGGTTAGGGTTACATTGAGGGTTAGGGTTAGGGTTAGGTTTAGGCTTCGGGTTAGGCTGATGGTGAGGTTGGGGTTGAGGATTAGAGTTAGGGTTAGGGTTAGGCTTAGTTTTAGGGTTATTGTTAGTGTTAAGGTTAGGGTTAAGTTTTTGGTGAGGCTGAGGCTGAGGGTGTGGGTTTTTGTTAGGGTTCGGGTTAGGGTTAGTTTTAGGGTTAGGGTTAGTATTATTTTTAGGGTTAGGCTTAGAGTTACGGTGAGGTTGAGGGTGAGGGTGAGGTTTGGGGTTAGGGTGAGGTTTAGGGTTAGGGTTAGGGTTAAGGTTAGGATCAGGGTTAGGGTGTGGGTAAGTCTGAGGGTTAGGGTGAGGGTTAGGCTTAGGCTTATGGTTAGTCTGAGGGTGAGGGTGGGGGTGAGGATTAGGGTTAGGGTGATGGTTTGGGTTAGGGTTAGTGTTATTGTTAGGATTAGGGTTAGAGTTACAGTGTGGGAGAGGGTGCGGGTGAGAGTTAGGTTTAGGGTTAGGGTTAGGATAAGGGCTAGGATGAGGGTGAGGTTTCCGGTTAGGTTCAGGGTGAGCTTTAGGGTTAGGGTTAGGGTGAGGGTGAGGGTGAGGTTTAGGGTTAGAGTTAGGGTTAGGGTGAGGCTGACGGTGAGGGTGAGGGTTTGGTTTAGAGTTAAGATTAGGATTAGGTTTAGGGTTAGGCTGGGGGTGATGGTTAGGGTGAGGGTCATGTTGATGATGAGGGTTAGGTTTAGGCTGAAGACTAGGGTGAGGGTGAGGTTTAGGGATAGGGTTAGGAAGAGTTTTTGGGTTAGGGTGATGGTTAGGGTTAGTGTGAGGATTAGTGTTAGGGTTAGGGTTAGTGCTAGGGAAAGTGTTAGGGTGAGGGTTAGGGTTAGGGTGAGGGTTATGGTTAGGGTTATGGTTATGGTTAGGCTTAGCATTATTGTTAGGGTTAGGGTTAGGGTTAAGCTTACTGTGAGGGTGAAGGTGCGGGTTAGGGTTAGAGTGAGGGTGAGGGTTAGAATTAGGGTTAGAGTGAGGGCTAGGGTGAGGGTGAGTGTTAGGTTTAGGGTTAGGGTTTGGGTGAGGTTGAGGATTAGGCTGAGGGTTAGGGTTAATGTGAGGGTTAGTGTTAGGGTTGGGTTTAGTGTTAGGGTTAGGGTGAGGGCTATGGTTTGGGTGAGGGCTATGTTTTGGGTGAGGTTTAGGGTTAGGGTTAGGGTTGTTTTTAGGCTTCGGATTAGGTTTACGGTTATGGTGAGGGTGAGGATGAGGGTTAGGGTTAGGGTTAGGGTGAGATTTAGCGTTAGGGTGAGGGTTAGAGTTAGGCTTTTGGTGAGGGTGAGTTTTAGGTGTAGAGTTATGGTTAGAGTGAGGTTTAGGGAGAGGGTTACGGTTACAGTGAGTGTTAGGGTGGGGGAGACGGTAAGGGAAAAGGTGATGGTTAGGCTGAGGTTGCGGTTTACAGTAAGGGTGAGTGTTAGAGTTAGGGTGAGGTATAGTTTAGGGTTAGGGTTAGGGTGAGGGTTAGATTGAGGATTAGTGTTAGGGTTAGTGTGAGGTTTAGGGTTAGGATGAGGGTTAGATTTAGAGTTAGGGTGAGATTTAGGGTTAGGGTGATTGGTAGTGTTAGTGTGAGTGTTAATGTTAGCTTTAGGGTTAGTTTTAGTTTGAGGGTAAGTTTTAGGGTGAGGGTGAGTGTAATGGTTAGGGTGAGGGTTAGGGTTAGGGTTAATGTTAGGGTTAGGGTTAGAGTTAGGGTTCGGGTGAGAGATAGGGTTCGGGTTAAGTTTAGGGTTAGGGTGAGGGTTAATGTAAGGATTAACTTGAAGGTGAGGGTTAGGGTTTGGTTGAGGGTTAGGGTTAGTATTAGGGTGAGGGTGAGGGTGAGGTTTAGGGTTAGTGTTAGAGTGAGGGTTAGGATGTGGATTAGGATTAGGGTTAGGGTGTGGTCTAGGGTGAGGTTGAGGTTTAAGGTAAGGGTTAGGATGAGGTTTAGGGTTAGGGTTAGGATTAGGGTTAGGGTGTGGGTGAGATTTAGGGTTAGAGTTAGTTTTAGTGTTCTGCTTAGTTTTGGGTGAGGGTTATGGTTAGGTTTAGGCTTAGGCTGAGGCATAGGATTAGGCCAAGCATGAGGGTGAGGGTTAGGGTTCGGGTTTGGGTGAGTGTTTGGGTTAGTGTTAGGGTGAGTGTTAAGATGTGGTTTAGGATTAGAATTAGGATAAGGGTGAGGGCTAGGCTGAGGGTTAGGGTGAGGGTTAGGGTTAGGGGTAGGGTTAGGTTTAGGATAAGGGTAAGAGTGAGGGTGAGTGTGAGGATTAGGGTTAGGGTTAGGGTTAGGCTTAATGTTAGGGTGAGGGTTAGGGTTGGGTGTGGGTTAGGGTTAGTGCAAGGCTGAGGATTAGGGTTAGGGTTAGGGTTAAGGTTTGGGTTAGTTTTAGTGTTACTGTGAGGTTTAGAATTAGGGTTAGAGTTAGGCTTAGGGTTATGCTGAGGATGAGGGTGGGGGTGAGGCTTAGAGTTAGGGTTAGGCTTAAGCTTAGGGTTAGTGTTATTGTTAGAATTAGGGTTAGATTTAGCGTGAGTGTGAGGGTTTGGGTGAGGGTTAGGGTGTGGGCTAGAGTGAGGGTGAGTTTTAGGGTTAGGGTTAGGGTGAGATTTAGGCTTAGGGTAAAGGTGAGGGTTATGGTGAGGGTGAGGATTAGGCTTAGGGTTAGGATTAGGATTAGGGTAAGGATTAGGATGTGTGTGAGGGTTAGGGTTATGGTTAGGGTTAGGTAGGCTTAGGGTTAGGGTTAGGCTGAGTGTGAGGTTGAGGGTGAGGGTTAGGTTTAGGGTTAGGTTGAGGTTTAGTGTTAGTGTTAGGGTTAGAGTTAGGGTTAGGGTGAGGTTGAGGTTTAAGGGTGGAGTTTGTGTTACGGGTCAGGGTTAAGGTGGGGGTGACGGTAAGGGTAAAGTTAAGGGTTAGGTTGAGGGTGAGGGTTACTTTAAGGGTGAGGGTTAGGGTTAGGGTAAGGGTTAGGGTTAGGGTGAGGGTGAGGGTGAGTGTTAGATTGAGGATTAGTGTTAGGTTTAGTGTGAGGTTTAGGGTGAGGTTGAGGGTTAGGGTTAGGGTGAGGGCTAGGGTGAGGGTGAGGGTTAGGGTCAATGTTAGAGTGAGATTTAGGGTTAGGATGATTGTTAGGGTTAGTGTGATGGTTATTTTTAGGGTTAGGGTTAGTGTTAGCCTGAGGGTAAGTGTTAGGGTGAGGGTTAGGTTTAGGGTGAGGGTTATGGTTAGGGTGAGGTTGAGGGTTAGGTTTAGGGTTTGGTTGAGGTTGAGGCATAGGGCTAAGTTTAGGTTTAGGGTCAGGGTGAGGTTTAGTGTTAGACTTAGGGTTAGGTTGAGACTGAGGATGAGGGTTAGGGTTAGGATTAATGTTAGGGTTAGGCTTAAGGAGAGGGTTAGATTGAGGGTGAGGGTTAGGATTAGGGTTAGGCTTATGCTTAGACTTAGGCCGAGCATGAGGGTGACGTTTTGGGTTAGATTGTTGGTTCTGTTTAGAATTAGTGTTATTGTTAGTGTTAAGGTTACAGTTACGGTGAGGGTTAGCGTTAGGGTGCCATTTAGGGTTAGGGTTAGGGTTAGGGTTAGGGTGAGGGTGAGGTTTACGATTAGAGGAGTGTGAGAGTTAGGGTTAGGGTTAGGGATAGGCTGAGGGTTAGATGCGGGCGAGGGTTTAGGGTTAGAGTTAGGGTTAGAGTGACGCTTCGGGTTAGGGTTAGGGTGAAAGTTGGCGGAGGGTAAGTGTTAGTGTTAGGGTTAGGGATAGGATTAGGGTTAGGGTTAAGGTGAGGGTCAGTGTGTTTGTTAGGGTTAGGTTTAGGTCTAGGGTTAGGCTTAGGTTTAGGCTGAGGGTGAAGGTGATGGTTAGGGTTAGGGTTAGGGTTAGGGATAGGGGGAGAGTTAGGATTAGGGTTAGGGTTAGGATTAGGGTTAAGGCAAGGGCTAGGGTGAGGGTGAGGTTTAGGGTTAGAGTTAGGGTGAGGTATATGGTTAAGGTTAGGGTTAGGGTGAGGGAGAAGTTTAGGGTTAGAATTAGGGTTAGGGTGAAGCTATGGGTGAGGGTTAGGTTTAGGGTTAGTGTTAGCTTTAGGGTTAGGTTTAGGGTGAGGGTTACGGTTAGGTTTAGCGTTAGGGTTAGGCTGAATGTGAGCGTGAGGGTGAGGGTTAGGGTGAGGATGAGGGTTAGGGTTAGGGTGTGGGCTAGGGTTGGGTGAGGGTTAGAGATTTGGTTAGCGTGAGGTTTAGGGTTAGAGTGATGGTTAGTGTTAGTGTGAGGGTTAGTGTTAGGGTTAGTGTTAGGGTAAGTGTTAGGGTGAGGGTAAGGGTTAGGGTGAGGGTTATGTTTAGGGTGAGGATTAGGGTTATGGTTAAGGTTATTGTTAGTGTTAGGTTTAGGTTTATGGTGAGGGTGAGGGTGAGGGTTATATTTAGGTTTAGGATGAGGTTTAGGTTTAGGGTTAGGGATAGAATTAGGGTTAGTGTGACAGTGAGATTTCGGTTTAGAGTTATGGTTTGTGATAGGGTTAAGGTTAGGGTGAGGGTTAGCGTTAGGATTAGTCTTAGGCTTAGGCTTTGGCCGAGCATGAGGGTGAGTGTTAGGGTTAGGGTGATGGTTCTCGTTAGGATTAGTGTTATTGTGAGTGTTAGGGTTAGAGTTACGGTGAGGGTGAGGGTGCAGGTGAGGATTAGGGTTAGGGTTAGGATGGGGTTTACGGTTAGGGTTAGGGTTAGGGTTAGGGTGAGGCTGAGGGTGAGGGATAGGTTTAGGATTATTTTTAGGGTTAGGCTTAAGGTGAGGGTTAGGTTGAGTTTTAGGGTAAGGGTTAGGGTTAGAAGTAGGATTAGGGTTAGGGTTAGTGTGAGTGTGAGGGTTAGGGTGAGTGTTAGGCTTAGGTTGAGGGTTAGGGTTATGGGAAAGTTTAGGATTAGGGTTAGGTTTAGGATTAGGGTTAGGGTGAGGGTGAGTGTGTGTGTTAGGGTTAGGTTTAGGGTTAGACTTAGGGTTAGGCTGAGGGTGAGTTTGAGGGTTAGAGTTAGGGTTAGGGTGAGGGTTAGGGTAAGAGTTAGGGGGACAGATAGGAAGAGGGTTAGGGTTAGGATTAGGGTTTGGTGAGGGCTAGGGTTCGGGTGAGGTTTAGGTTTAGGTTTGGGTGAGGGTTAGGGATAGGGTATGTGTGAGAGTTATGGTTCGGTTTAATTTTAGGGTTAGTTTGAGCGTTAGGATAAAGGTTATGGTGAAGGTGAGGGTTAGGGTTGGGTTTAGGGTTAGGGTTCGGATTAGGGGTTGAGTGAGGGTGACGGTGAGTGTTAGGTTTATTGTTAGGGTGAGGGTTAGGATGAGGGTTACGGTTAGGATTAGGGTGAGGGTGAGGGCTAGGGTGAGGGTGAGGTTTAGGGTTAGGGTTAGGGTGAGGTTTAGGGTTAGGTTTCATGTTAGGGTTAGGGTGAGTGTAAGGTTTAGGGTTAGAGTTAGGGTTAGGGTGAGGCTGAGTTTGAGGGTTAGGGTTAGTGTTAGTGTTAGATTTAGGGTTAAGGTGAGGTTTAGGTTGAGTGTGAGGGTTAGGCTTAGGGTTAGGATTAGGTTTATGTTAAGGGTTAAGGTGAGTGTGAGCGATATGGTTAGGGTTCGGTTTAGGCTTAGGGTTAGATTAAGGGTGAGGGTGGTGGTGAGCTTTAGGTTTAGTGTGAGTGTGAGGGTTAGGGTTAGGTTGAGGGTTAGGGTTAGGGTTACGGTGAGCGTGAGGGTTAGGGTTAGGTTGAGAGTTAGGGTTAGAGTTAGGGTTAGGGTGAGGGTTAAGGTTAGGGTTAGGGTGAGGGTAAGGATGAGGATTAGGGTTAGGATTAGGGTTAGGGTGAGGGCTAGGGTGAGTTTGAGGGTTAGGGTTAGAGTTAGATTAAGGTTTAGGGTTAGGGTTAGGGTGAGTATTAGGTTGAGGGTTAGGGGTAGAGTGAAGGTGAGGATTAGGGTTAGGGTGAGGGTTAGGTTTAGGGTTAGGGTTAGGCTTAGGCTTAGACTTAGGCCGAGCATGAGGGTGAGGGTTCGGGTTCAGGTCCGGGTGAGGGTTAGGGTTAGGTTGAGAGTTAGGTTGAGGTTTAGGGTTAGAATAAGTTTAAGGGTGAGGGCTAGGCTGAAGGTTAGGGTGAGGGTTAGGGTTAGGGATAGGGTTAGGTTTAGGATTAGGGTTAGGGTGAGTGTGAGGGTTTGGATTAGGTTAGGGTTAGGCTTAGAGTTAGGATGAGGTTTAGGGTTAGGGTTTGGTTTAGGGTGAGGTTGAGGCTGAGTATTGGGGTTAGGTTTCAGGTTAGGTTTAGGGGTAGTGTTAGTGTTAGGGTTAGGGTTAGGGTTAGGGTGAGGGTGAGGATTAGATATAGGGTTAGGGGGAGGGATAGGGTGAGGGTTAGGGTTAGGGGTAGAGTTAGGTTTAGGTTGAGGGTGAGGGTTAGGTTGAGGTTTAAGGGTAGTGTTAGGGTTAGGGTCAGTGTGAGGGATAGTGTTAGTGTTAGGGTTAGTGTTAGGGTGAGGGTAAGTGTTAGGGTGAGATTATGGGTTAGGGTGATGGTTAGAGTTAGGGTTAGGGTTAGGGTTATTGTTAGGTTGAGGTTTAGGGTTACGGTTACGGTGAGGGTGAGGTTGAGGGTTAGGGTTAGGGTTAGGTTGAGGTTTAGGGATTGGGTTTGGGGTAGATTTAGGGTTAGGGTGAGGGTGAGGTTTAGGGTTAGGGTGACGCTTAGGGTTAGGTTTAGGGTCAGAGTTAGGGGAGGGTAAGGGTTAGTGTTAGGGTTAGGGATAGGATTAGGTTTAGGGTTAAGGTGAGGGTCAGTGTGTTTGTTAGGGTTAGGTCTAGATTTAGGCTTAGATTTAGGCTGAGGGTGAGGGTGATGTTTTAGGGTTAGGGTTAGGGTTAGGGTTAGGGGGAGGGATATTATTAGGGTTAGGGTTAGGATTAGGGTTTCGGCAAGCACTAGGGTGAGGGTGAGGCTTAGGGTTAGAGGTAGGGTGAGGTCTAGGGTTAGGGTTAGGGTTAGGGTTAGGGTGAGGGTGAGGTTTAGGGTTAGAGTTAGGGTTAGGGTGAGGCTGAAGGTGAGGTTAGGGTTAGGGTTAGTGTTAGGTTTAGGTTTAGGGTTAGGGTGACGGTTAGGGTTAGGTTTAGGGTTAGGTTTAGGCTGAGGGTGAGGGTTAGGTTGAGGATTAGGGTTAGGGTTAGGGTGAGGGCTAGGTTTGGGTGAGGGTTAGGGATAAGGTTAGCGTGACGTTTAGGGTTACGGTGATGGTTAGGGTTAGTGTGAGGGTTAGTGTTAGGGTTAGGGTTATTGTTAGGGTTAGGGTAAGTGTTAGGGTGAGGGTAAGGTTTAGGGTGAGGGTTATGGTTAGGGTGAGGGTTAGGGTTATGGTTAAGGTTATTGTTAGGGTTAGGGTTACGGTTAAGTTGAGGGTGAGGGTGAGGGTTACGGTTAGGGTTAGGATGAGGTTTAGGTTTAGGGTTAGGGATCGAATTAGGGTTAGGGTGACAGTGAGGTTTAGGGTTAGAGTTAGGGTTTGTGATAGGGTTAGGGTTATGGTGAGGTTTAGGGTTAGTTTTAGGCTTAGGCTTAGGCTTAGGCCGAGCATGAGGGTGAGGGTTAGGGTTAGGGTGATGGTTCTGTTTAGGATTAGTGTTATTGTTAGTGTTAGTGTTAGATTTACGGTGAGGGTGAGGGTGCAGGTTAGGTTCAGGGTTAGGGTTAAGGTGGGGTTTACGGTTAGGGTTTGGGTTAGGGTTAGGTTGAGGGTGAGGTTTAGTGTTAGATTTAGGGTAGTGTTATGGTGAGGTTTAGTGTTAGAGTTAGGGTTAGGGTGAGGCTGAGGGTGAGGGTTAGGGTTAGGATTAATATTAGGGTTAGCCTTATGGTGAGGGTTAGGTTGAGGGTGAGGGTTAGGGTTAGGGTTAGGAGTAGGATTAGGGTAAGGATAAGGGTGAGTGTGAGGGTTAGTGTTAGGGTTAGGGATAGGCTTAGGGTTAGGCTGAGGTTGAGGGTGAGTGTTAGGGTTAGCGTGAGGTATAGGATTAGGGTTTGGGTGAGTGTGAGGGTTAGGGTTAGGGTTATGCTGAGGATTAGGCTGAGGGTGAGGGTGTGGGTTAGGTTAGGATGAGGGTTAGGGTTATGGGGAGGGTTAGGCTCAGGGTTAGGGTTAGGATTAGGGTTAGGATGAGGGTGATTGTGTGTGTTATTGTAAGGTTTAGGGTTAGGCTTAGGGTTAGTCTGAGGGTGATTTTGAGGGTTAGGGTTAGGGTTAGGGGGAGGGTTAGGGTAAGGGTTAGGGGGAGGGTTAGTAAGAGGGTTAGGGTAAGGATTAGTGTTGGTGAGGGCTAGGGTGAGGGTGAGGTTTAGGTTTAGGTTTGGAGTTTGAGTTAGGGTTAGGGTAAGGGTGAGAATTAAGGTTCGGGATAAGTTTAGGGTTAGGTTGAGGGTTTGGGTAAGGGTTACGGTTAGGATGAGGGTTAGGGTTAGGTTGAGGGTTAGGGTTCGGATTAGGGTTAGGGTGAAGGTGACGGTGAAGGTTAGGTTTAGTTTTAGGGTGAGGGTTTGGATGAGGGTTAGGCTTGGATTAAGTTTAGGGTGAGTGCTAGTGTGAGGGTGAGGTTTAGGGTTAGGGTTAGGGTGAGGTTTAGGGTTAGGGTTAGAGTTAGGGTTAGGGTGAGGATGAGGTTTAGGGTTAGAGTTAGGGTTAGGTTGAGGTTGAGTTTGAGGGTTAGTGTTAGTGTTAGTGTTAGATTTAGGGTTAGGTTGAGTGTGAGGGTTAGGCTTAGGGTTAGGATTATGTTTAGGTTAAGGGTTAGGGTGAGTGTGAGCGATATTGTTAGAGTTAGGGTTAGGCTTAAGGTTAGACTGAGGGTGAGGGTGGGGGTGAGTTTTAGGTTTAGGGTGAGTGTGAGGGTTAAGGTTAGTTTGAGAGTTAGAGTTAGAATTAGGGTTAGGGTGAGAGTTAAGTTTAGGGTTAGGGTGAGGGTAAGGATGAGGATTAGGGTTAGGATTAGGGTTAGGGTGAGGGCTAGGGTGAGTTTGAGGGTTACGGTTAGTGTTAGATTAAGGTTTAAGGTTAGGGTGAGGATTAGGTTGAGGGTTAGGGTTACAGTGAGGGTCAGGATTAGGGTTAGGGTGAGGTTAAGGTTAGGATTAGGGTTAGCTTGAGTGTGAGTATTAGCATTAGGGTTAGGGTTCGGTTTAGGATTAGTGTTATTGTTAGGGTTAGTGTTACAGTTATTGTGATGGTGAGGGTGAGAGTGAGGGTTAGGGTTAGGGTTAGGTTGAGGTTTAGGGTTAGGGATTAGGATTAGGGTTAGGGTGAGGGTGAGCTTTAGGGTTAGATTTAGGGTTAGTTGGAGGGTTAGGTCGAGGGTGAGTGTTAGGTTTAGTTTTAGGATTAAGTTTGGGGTGAGCGTTAGGTTGAGGTTTAGGGTTACGGTTAGGGTTAGGGTTAGGATTAGGGTGAGGGTGAGGGTGAGTGTGAGGGTTAGAGTTAGGCTTAGGCTTAGGCTTAGGGTTAGGCTGAGGGTGAGTTTGGGTGTGAGGATTAGGTTTAGGGTCATGGTTAGGGTTAGGGTTAGTGTGAGGGTTAGGATTAGGATTAGGGTTAGGGTGAGGGCTAGGGTGAGTGTGAGGGTTAGGGTAAGGGTTAGGCTTAGGTTTAGGATTAGGCTGAGCTTGAGGTTGAGGGTAAGGGTTAGGGTTAGGATAATTGTTAGGTTTACAGTTAGGGTGAGTGTTAGGATGAGGTTTAGGGATAGGGTGAGTGTTAGGATGAGGTTATGGTGAGGGTGAGGTTTAGGGGTACAGTTAGGGTTAGTATGAGGGTTAGGGTTAGGGTGCAGGTTATCCGGGGAGTGACGGTAAGGGTAAAGGTGAGGGTGAGGCTGAGGGTGAGGATTCCGATAAGGGTGAGGGTTAGGGTTCGGGTGAGGGTGAGTGTTAACATTAGGGTGAGGGTGAGGGTTAGATTGAGGATTAGCTTTAGGTTTAGTGTGAGGTTTAAGATGAGGATGATGGTTAGGGTTAGGGTGAAGGCTAGGGTGAGTGTGAGGGTTAGGGTTAGTGTTAGGGTGAGGGTAAGTTTTAGGGTGAGGATAAGGTTAGGGTGAGTGTTATGGTTAGGGTGAGTGTTAGGTTTAGGGTTAGATGTATTGGTAGGTTTCGGGGTAGGGTTACTGTTACTGTGAGGGTTAGCGTGAGGATTACTTTAGGGTTAGGATGAGGTTTTGGTTTAGGGTTAGGGTTAGGGTTAGGGTTAGGGTGAGGGTAAGGGTTAGGCTAAGGCTTAGGCTTAGGCTTAGGGTTAGGCCAAGCATGAGGGTGAGTGTTCCGCTTCGGGTCCGGGTGAGGGTTAGGGTTAGGTTGAGAGTTAGGTTGAGGTTTACGGTTAGGATAAGTTTAAGGGTGAGGGCTAGGCTGAGGGTTAGGGTGAGGGTTATGGTTAGGGATAGGGTTAGGTTTAGGATTAGGGTTAGGGTGAGTGTGAGGGTTAGGTTTAGGTTTAGGGTTAGGCGTAGAGTTAGGATGAGGTTTAGGTTTTGGGTTTGGGTTAGGGTGAGGTTGAGGCTGAGGATTAGGGTTGGGTTTCGGGTTAGGTTTAGGGGTAGTGTTAGTGTTAGGGTTAGGGTGAGGGTGAGGGTGAGGTTTAGATATAGGGTTAGTGGGAGGGATAGGGTGAGGGTTAAGGTTAGGGGTAGTGTTAGGTTTAGGTTGAGGGTGAGGTTTAGTTTGAGGTTTAAGGGTAGTGTTAGGGTTAGGGTCAATGTGAGGGATAGTGTTAGGGTTAGTGTTAGGGTGAGGGTAAGTGTTAGGGTGAGCTTATGTGTTAGGGTGATGGTTTTGGTAAGGGTGAAGGTTAGGGTTAGGGTTAGGGTTATTGTTAGGTTTAGGTTTAGGGTTATGGTTACGGTGAGGGTGAGTGTGAGGGTTAGTGTTAGGGTTAGGTTGAGGTTTAGGGTTTGGGTTAGGGGTAGATTTAGGGTTAGGGTGAGGGTGAGGTTTAGGGTTAGGGTGACGCTTAGGGTTAGGGTTAGGGTCATAGTTAGGGGAGGGTAAGGGTTAGTGTTAGGGTTAGGGATAGGATTAGGTTTAGGGTTAAGGTGAGGGTCAGTGTGTTTGTTAGAGTTAGGTCTAGATTTAGGCTTAGATTTAGGCTGAGGGTGAGGGTGATGTTTTAGGGTTAGGGTTAGGGTTAGGGTTAGGGGGGGGATAGGATTAGGGTTAGGTTTAGGATTAGGGTTTCGGCAAGCGCTAGGGTGAGGGTGAGGCTTAGGGTTAGAATTAGGGCTAGGGTGAGGCTGAGGGTGAGGGTTAGGGTTAAGGTTAGTTTTAGGTTTAGGTTTAGGTTTGGGATGACTGTTAGGGTGATGGTTAGGGTTAGGTTTAGGGATAGGGTTAGGCTGAGGTTGAGGATGAGGGTGAGGGTTAGGGTGAGGATTAGGGTTAGGGTTAGGTTGAGGACTAGGGTTGGGTGAGGATTAGGGATAGGGTTAGCGTGAGGTTTAGGGTTACGGTGATGGTTAGGGTTAGAGTGAGTGTTAGTGTTAGGGTTAGGGTTATTGTTAGGTTTAGGGTAAGTGTTAGGTTGAGGGTTAGGTTTAGGTTGAGGGTTATGGTTAGGGTGAGGGTTAGGGTTATGGTTAAGGTTATTGTTAGGGTTAGGGTTACGGTTAAGGTGAGGGTGAGGATGAGGGTTACGGTTAGGGTTAGGATGAGGTTTAGGTTTAGGGTTAGGGATAGAATTAGGGTTAGGGTGACAGTGAGGTTTAGGGTTAGAGTTAGGGTTTGTGATTGGGTTAGGGTTATGGGGAGGGTTAGGGTTAGTTTTAGGCTTAGGCTTAGGCTTAGGCTGAGCATGAGGGTGAGGGTTAGGGTTAGGGTGATTGTTCTGTTTAGGATTAGTGTTATTGTTAGTATTAGGGTCAGAGTTACGGTGAGGGTGAGGGTGCAGGTTAGGTTTAGTGTTAGGCTTAGGGTGGGGTTTACCGTTAGGGTTAGGGTTAGGGTTAGGTTGAGGGTGAGGTTTAGGTTTAGATTTAGGGTAGTGTTATGGTGAGGTTTAGTGTTAGAGTTAGGGTTAGGCTGAGGCTGAGTGTGAGGTTTAGGTTTAGGATTAATGTTAGGGTTAGGCTTAAGGTGAGTTTTAGTTTGAGGGTGCCGGTTAGGGTTAGGGTTAGGAGTAGGATTAGGGTTAGGGTTAGGGTTAGGGTTAGGAGTAGGATTAGGGTTAAGGTTAGGGTGAGTGTGAGGGTTAGGGTTAGGGTTAGGGATAGGCTTAGGGTTCGGCTGAGGTTGAGGGTTAGTGTTAGGGTTAGCGTGAGGTATAGGGTTAGGGTTAGGGTTAGTGTTAGGGTTAGGTTTAGGGTTAGGCTGAGGATTAGGCTGAGGATGAGGGTGTGGGTTAGGGTTAGGATGAGGTTTAGGGGAGGGTAAGTGTTAGTGTTAGGGTTAGGGATAGGATTATGTTTAGGGTTAGAGTGAGGGTCAGTGTGTTTGTTAGGGTTAGGTCTAGAGTTAGGCTTAGGTTTAGGCTGAGGGTGAGGGTGATGGTTAGTGTTAGAGTTAGGGTTATTGTTAGGGTTAGGGTAAGTGTTAGGGTGAGGGTTAGGTTTAGGGTGAGGGTTATGGTTATGGTGAGGTTTAGGGTTATGGTTAAGGTTATTGTTAGGGTTAGGGTTACGGTTAAGGTGAGGGTGAGGGTGAGGTTTACGGTTAGGGTTAGGATGAGGTTTAGGTTTAGGGTTAGGGATAGTATTAGGGTTATGCTGACAGTGAGGTTTAGGGTTAGTGTTAGGGTTTGTGATAGGGTTAGGGTTAGGGTGAGGGTGAGGGTTAGGGTTAGGCTTAGGCTTAGGCTTATGCTTAGGCTGAGCATGAGGGTGACGTTTAGGGTTAGGGTGATGGTTCTGTTTAGAATTAGTGTTATTGTTAGTGTTAGGGTTAGAGTTACGGTGAGGGTTAGCATTAGGGTGCCATTTAGGGTTAGGGTTAGGGTTAGGGTTAGGGTGAGGGTGAGGTTTACGATTAGAGTTAGGGTTAGGGTGAGGCTGAAATTGAGGGTTAAGTTTAGGGTTAGTGTTAGAGTTAGGGTTAGTGTGAGGGTTATGTTGAGGTTGAGGGTTAGGCTTAAGGTTAGGATTAGGATTAGCATAAGGTTTAGGGTGCGTTTGAGGGTTAGGGTTAGGGTTAGGCTTAGGGTTAGGCTTAGGGTGAGGTTGAGAGTGAGGATTAGGGTTAGCTTTATGGTGAGAGTTAGGGTTCGGTTAAATTTAGGTTTAGTGTGAGGATTAGGGTTAGGTTTATGGTGAGCTTGAGTTTTAGGGTAAGGTGGAGGCTTAAGGTTAGGATTAGGTTTAGGGTAAGGGTTAAGGTTAGGGTTAGGGTGAGGTTAAGAATGAAGATTAGGGATAGGGTGAGGGCTAGGTTGATGGTGAGGTTTAGGGTTAGTGTTAGATTAAGGTTGAGGGTTAGAGTTAGGGTTAGGGTGAGGGTTAGGTTGAGGGTTAGGGTTATGGTGAGGGTGAGGTTTAGGGTTAGGGTGAGGGTTAGGGTGAGGATGATGGTCAAGGTAAAGGTGAGGTTTATGCTGAGGTTGAGGGTTAGGGTGAGGGTTAGTGTTTGGTTTAGGGTTAAGGTAAGGGTGAGGGTTAGGGTCAGGCTGGTTGTTAGATTGAGGATTAGGTTTAGGGTTAGTGTGAGGTGTAGGGTGAGGATGTGGGTTAGGGTTAGGGTGAAGGTGAGGGTTAAATTAGGGTTAAGGTGAGGGCTAGGGTGAGGGTGAGTGTTAGGGTTAGGGTTAGGGTTAGGGTGAGGGTTAGGGTTATGGGGAGGGTTAGGATGAGGGTAGGGTTAGGATTAGGGTTAGGGTGAGGGTGAATGTGTGTGTTAGGGTTAGGTTGAGAGTTAGGTTGAGGTTTAGGGTTAGGATAAGTTTAAGGGTGAGGGCTAGGCTCAGGTTTAGGTTGAGGGTTAGGGTTAGGGATAGGGTTAGGTTTAGGATTAGGGTTAAGGTGAGTGTGAGGGTAAGGATTAGGGTTAGGGTTAGGCTTAGAGTTAGAATGAGGTTTAGGGTTAGGGTTTGGGTTAGGATGATGTTGAGGCTGAGGTTTAGGGCTAGGTTTAGGGTTGGGTTTAAGGGTAGTGTTAGTGTTAGGGTTAGGGTTAGGGTTAGGGTTTGAGTGAGGTTTAGATATAGGGTCAGGGGGAGGGTTAGGGTGAGGGTTAGGGTTAGGAGTAGTGTTAGGTTTAGGTAGAGGGTGAGGGTTAGGTTGACGTTTAGGGTTAGGGTTAGGGTCAGTTTGAGGGTTAGTGTTAGTGTTAGGGTTAGTGTTAGGGTGAGGGTAAGTGTTAGGGTGAGGTTATGGGTTATGGTGACTGTTATGGTTAGGGTGAGGGTTAGGGTTAGGGTTAGGGTTATTGTTAGGTTTAGGTTTAGGGTTTTGGTTACGGTGAGGGTGAGGATGAGGGTTTGGGTTAGGGTTAGGTTGAGGTTTAGAGTTTGGGTTAGGGTTAGGTTAGGGTGAGGTTGAGTTTTAGGGTTAGAGTGAGGTTTAGGGTTAGGGTGAGAGTTAGGGGGAGCGTAAGTGGTAGTGTTAGGGTTAGGGATAGGATTACGGTTAGGGTTAAGGTGAGGGTCAGTGTGTTTGTTAGGGTTAGGTCTAGGGTTAGTCTTAGGTTTAGGCTGAGGGTGAGGGTGATGGTTAGGGTTAGGGTTAGGGTTAGGGATAGGGGGAGAGTTAGGATTAGGGTTAGGGTTAGGATTAGGGTTAGGGCAAGGGCTAGGGTGAGGGTGAGGTTTAGGGTTAGAGTTAGGGTGAGGTTTATGGTTAGGGTTAAGTTTAGGGTGAGGGTGAGGTTTAGGGTTATAGTTAGGGTTAGGGTGAAGCTATGGGTGACGGTTAGGGTTAGGGTTAGTGTTAGCTTTAGGGTTAGGATTAGGGTGAGGGTTATGGTTAGGTTTAGCGTTAGGGTTAGGCTGAGGGTGAGCGTGAGTGTGAGGGTTAGGGTGAGGATGAGGGTTAGGGTTATGGTGAGGGCTAGGGTTGTGTGAGGGTTAGGGACTGGGTTAGCGTGAGGTTTAGGGTTAGGTGATGGTTATTGTTAGTGTGAGGGTTAGTGTTAGGGTTAGGGTTATTTAAAGGGTTAGGGTAAGTGTTAGGGTGAGGGTAAGGGTTAGGGTGAGGGTTATGTTTAGGGTGAGGATTAGGGTTATGCTTAAGGTTATTGTTAGTTTTAGGTTTAGGTTTATGGTGAGGGTGAGGGTGAGGGTTACATTTAGGGTTAGGATGAGGTTTAGGTTTAGGGTTAGTGATAGAATTAGGGTTAGGGTGAGAGTGAGGTTTAGGGTTAGAGTTAGGGTTTGTGATAGGGTTAGGGTGAGGGTTAGCGTTAGGGTTAGGCTTAGGCTTAGGCTTTGGCCTAGCATGAGGGTGAGGGTTAGGGAAAGGGTGATGTTTCTCGTTAGGATTAGTGTTATTGTGAGTGTTAGGGTTAGAGTTACGGTGAGGGTGAGGGTTAGGTTTAGGGTTAGGCTGGGGTTTACGGTTAGGGTTAGAGTTAGGGTTAGGGTGAGGCTGAGGATGAGGGATAGGTTTAGGATTAATTTTAGGGTTAGTCTTAAGGTGAGGGTTAGGTTGAGTTTTAGGGTAAGGATTATGGTTAGGAGTAGGATTAGGGTTAGGGTTAGGGTTAGGGTGAGGGTTAGGGTGAGGGTTAGGCTTAGGTTGAGGGTTAGGGTTATGGGGAGGTTTAGGATTAGGGTTAGGTTTAGGATTAGGGTTAGGGTGAGGGTGAGTGTGTGTGTTAGGGTTAGGTTTAGGGTTAGGCTTAGGGTTAGGCTGAGGGTGAGTTTGAGGGCTAGGGTTAGGGTTAGGGTGAGGGTTAGGGTAACAGTTAGGGGGACAGTTAGGAAGAAGGTTAGGGTTAGGATTAGGGTTCGGTGAGGGCTAGGGTGAGGGTGAGGTTTAGGTTTAGGTTTGGGGTGAGGGTTAGGTTTAGGGTATGTGTGAGAGTTATGGTTCGGTTTAATTTTAGGGTTAGGTTGTGCGTTAGGACAAAGGTTATGGTGAAGGTGAGGGTTAGGGTTGGGTTGAGGGTTAGGGTTCGGATTAGGGGTTGATTGAGGGTGATGGTGAGTGTTAGGTTTAGTGTTAGGGTGAGGGTTAGGATGAGGGTTACGGTTAGGATTAGGGTGAGGGTGAGGTTTAGGGTTAGGGTTAGGGTGAGGTTTAGGGTTAGGTTTCATGTTAGGGTTAGGGTGAGTGTAAGGTTTAGGGTTAGAGTTAGGGTTAGGGTGAGGCTGAGTTTGAGGGTTAGGTTTAGTGTTAGATTTAGGGTTAGGGTGAAGTTTAGGTTGAGTGTGAGGGTTAGGCTTAGGGTTTGGATTAGGTTTAGGATAAGGGTTAGGGTGAGTGTGAGCGATATGGTTAGGGTTCGGTTTAGGCTTAGGGTTAGATTGAGGGTGAGGTTGGGGGTGAGGGTTAGGTTTATGTTGAGTGTGAGGCTTAGGGTTAGGTTGAGGGTTAGGGTTAGGGTTACCGTGAGCGTGAGGGTTAGGGTTAGGTTGAGAATTACGGTTAGAGTTAGGGTTAGGGTGAGTGTTAAGGTTAGGGTTAGGGTGAGGGTAAGGATGAGGATTAGGGTTAGGATTAGGGTTAGGGTGAGGGCTAGCGTGAGATTGAGGGTTAGGGTTAGTGTTAGCTTATGATTTAGGGTTAGGGTTAGGGTTAGTGTGAATATTAGGTTGAGGGTTAATGTTACAGTGAAGGTGAGGATTAGGGTTAGGGTGAGGGTTAGGGTTAGGCTTAGGCTTAGGTTTAGGCTTAGGCTTAGGTGGAGCATGAGGGTGAGGGTTAGTGTTCGGGTCTGGGTGAGGGTTAGGATTAGGTTGAGAGTTAAGTTGAGGTTTAGGGTTAGGATAAATTTAAGGGTGAGGGCTAGGCTGAGGGTTAGGGTGAGGGTTAGGGATATGGTTAGGTTTAGGATTAGGGTTAGGGTGAGTGTGAGGGTTAGGATTAGGGTTAGGGTTAGGCTTAGAGTTAGGATGAGGTTTAGGGTTTGGGTTTGGTTTAGGGTGAGGTTGAGGCTGAGGATTAGGGTTAGGTTTAGGGGTAGGTTTAGGGGTAGTGTTAGTGTTAGGGTTAGGGTTAAGGTTAGGGTGAAGGTTAGGTTTAGATATAGGGTTAAGGGGAAGGATAGGGTGAGGGTTAGGGTTAGGGGTAGTGTTAGGTTTAGGTTGAGGGTGAGGGTTAGGTTGAGGTTTAAGATTAGGTTCAGGTTTAGGGTCAGTGTGAGGGATAGTGTTAGGGTTAATGTTAGGGTGAGGGTAATTGTTAGGGTGAGGTTATATGTTGGGGTGACGGTTATGGTTAGGGTGAGGGTTAGGGTTAGGGTTAGGGTTATTGTTAGGTTTAGGTTTAGGTTTACGGTTACAGTGAGGGTGAGGGTGAGGGTTAGGGTTAGGGTTAGGTTGTGGTTTAGGGTGTGGGTTAGGGTTAGATTTAGGGTTAGGGTGAGGGTGAGGTTTAAGGTTAGGGTGACGCTAAGTGTTAGGGTTAGGGTCAGAGTTAGGGGAGGGTAAGGGTTAGTTTTTGGGTTAGGGATAGGATTAGGTTTAGTGTTAAGGTGAGGGTCAGTGTGTTTGTTAGGGTTAGGTCTAGGGTTAGGCTTAGTTTTAGGCTGAGGGTGAGGGTGATGTTTTAAGGTTAGGGTTAGGGTTAGGGTTAGGGTTAGGGTGAGGGTTAGGATTAGGGTTAGGGTTAGGATTAGGGTTTCGGCAAGCGCTAGGGTGAGGGTGAGGCTTAGGGTTAGAGTTAGGGTGAGGTTTATGGTTAGGGTTAGGGTTAGGGTGAGGGTGAGTTTTAGGGTTAGATTTAGGCTTAGCGTGAGCCTGAGGGTGAGGGTTAGTGTTAGGGGTAGTGTTAGGTTTAGGATGAGGGTTAGGGTGAGGGTTAGGGTGAGGGTTAGGTTTAGGGTTAGGGTTAGGCTGAGGGTGAGGATGAGGGTGATGATTAGTGTGAGGATTAGGTTTATGGTTAGGGTGAGGGCTAGGGTTGGGTGAGGGTTAGGGATGGGGTTAGCGTGAGGTTTAGGGTTATGGTAATGGTTAGGGTTAGTGTGAGGGTTAGTGTTAGGGTTAGGTTTATTGTTAGGTTTAGGGTAAGTGTTAGGTTGAGGTTCAGGTTTAGGGTGAGGGTTATGGTTAGGGTGAGGGTTAGGATTATGGTTAAAGTTATTGTTAGGCTTAGGGTTACGGTTAAGGTGAGGGTTAGTGTGAGGGTTACGGTTAGGGTTCGGATGAGTTTTAGGTTTACTGTTAAGGATTGAATTAGGTTTAGAGTGACAGTGAGGTTTAGGGTTAGAGTTAGGGTTTGTGATAGGTTTAGGGTTAGGGTGAGGGTTAGGCTTAGGCTTAGGCTTAGGCTTAGGCTTAGGCTAAGCATGAGTGTGAGGGTTAGGGTTAGGGCGATGGTTCTGTTTAGGATTAGTGTTATTGTTAGTGTTAGTGTTAGAGTTACGGTGAGGGTGAGGGTGCAGGTGAGAGTTAGGGTTAGGGTTAGGGTGGGGTTTACTGTTAGGGTTAGGGTTAGGGTTAGATTGAGGGTGAGGTTTAGGGTTAGATTTAGGGTTAGTGTTAGGATAAGTTTTAGTGTTAGAGTTTGGGTTAGGGTGAAGCGGAGGGTGATGTTTAGGGTTAGGATTAATGTTAGGGTTAGGCTTATGGTGAGGGTTAGGTTGAGGGTGAGGGTTAGGGTTAGGGTTAGGAGTAGGATTAGGGTTAGGATTAGGGTGAGTGTCAGGGTTAGGGTTAGGGTTAGGGATAGGCTTAGGATTAGGCTGAGGTTGAAGGTTAGTGTTAGGGTTAGGCTTAGGATTAGGCTGAGGGTGAGGGTGTGGGTTAGGTTTAGGATGAGGGTTAGGGTTAGGGTTTGGGTTAGGTTGAGGTTGAGGCTGAGGATTACGTTTAGGTTTAGGGTTAGGTTTAGGGGTAGTGTTAGTGTTAGTGTTAGGTTTATTGTTAGGGTGAGGGTGAGGTTTAGATATAGGGATATGGGGAGGGATAGGGTGAGGGTTAGTGTTAGAGTAGTGTTAGGTTTAGATTGAGAGTGATGGTTAGCTTGAGGTTTAAGGTTAGGGTTAGGGTTAGGTTCAGTGTGACGGATAGTGTTAGTTTTATGGTTAGTGTTAGGGTGAGGGTAAGTATTAGGGTGAGGTTTTGGGTTAGGGTGAGGGTTAGGGTTAGGGTTAGGGTAATTGTTAGGTTTAGGTTTAGGGTTACATTTACGGTGAGGGTGAGGGTGAGGGTTAGGGTTAGGGTTATGTTGAGGTTTAGGGTTTGGGTTAGGGTTAGATTTAGGGTTAGGGTGAGGGTGAGGTTTAGGTTTAGGGTGACGCTTAGGGTTAGGGTTAGGGTGAGAGTTAGGCGAGGGTAAGGGTTAGTGTTAGGTTTAGGGATATGATTAGGTTGAGGTTTAGGGTGAGGGTCAGTGTGTTTGTTAGGGTTAGGTCTAGAATTAGGCTTAGTTTTAGGCTGAGGGTGAGAGTGATAGTTAGGGTTAGGGTTAGGGTTAGTGGGAGGTTTAAGATTAGGGTTAGGTTTAGGATTAGGGTTAGGGCAAGCGCTAGGGTGAGGGTGAGGCTTAGGGTTAGAGTTAGGGTGAGGTTTATGGTTAGGGTTGGGCTTAGGGTGAGGGTGAGGTTTAGGGTGAGGATGAGGGTTAGGGTTAGGGTGAGGGCTAGGGTTGGGTGAGGTTTAGGTATAGAGTTAGTGTCAGGTTTAGGGTTAGGGTGATGGTTAGGGTTAGTGTGAGGGTTAGTGTTAGGTTTAGGGTTATTGTTAGGTTTAGGGTTATTGTTAGGTTTAGGGTAAGTGTTAGGGTGAGGGTTAGCTTTAGGATGAGTGTTATGGTTAGGGTGAGGTTTAGAGTTATGGTTAAGGTTGTTGTTAGGGTTAGGGTTGGCTTACGGTTACGGTGTGGGTGTGGGTGCGTGTTCCGATTAGGGTTAGGATGAGGTTTAGGTTTAGGGTTAGGGTTAGATTTAGGGTTAGGGTGAGGGTTAAGGTTAGGTTTAGGCTTAGCCTTAGGCTGAGCATGAGTGTGAGGGAGAGGGCGAGGGTTCCGGTGAGGTTTAGGGTTAAGTTTAGTGTCATGTTTAGAGTTAGGTTGAGGTTTAGGGTTAGGATAAGTTTAAGGGTGAGGGCTAAGCTGAGGCTTAGGGTGAGGATTAGGGTTATGGATAGGGTTAGGTTTAGGATTAGGGTTAGGGTTAGGGTGAGTCTGAGGATTAGGATTAGGGTTAGGGTTAGGCTTAGAGTTATGATGAGGCTTACGGTTTGGGTTAGGGTGAGGTTAAGGCTGAGGCTTAGGGTTATGTTTAGGGTTAGGTTTAGGGTTAGTGTTAGGGTTAGTTTTAGGGTTAGGTTAGGTTGAGAGTAAGGTTGAGGTTTTGATATAGGGTTAGGGGGATGGTTAAGGTGAGGATTAGGGTTAGGGGTAGTGTTAGGTTTAGGTTGAGGGTGAGGGTTCGGTTGAGTTTCAGGGTTTGGTTTGGGTTAGGGTCAGTGTGAGGGTTAGTGTTAGTGTTAGATTTAGTGTTAGGGTGAGGGTAAGTGTTAAGGTGAGGTTATGGGTTAGGGTGACGGTTATGGTTAGGGTGAAGGTTAGGGTTAGGGTTTTGGTTATTGTTAGGTTTAGGTTTAGGGTTACGGTTAAGGTGAGGGTAAGGGTGATGGTGACGGTTAGGGTTAGGTTGAGGTTTAGGGTTTGGCTTAGGTGTAGAATTAGGGTTAGGTTGAGGGTGAGGTTTAGGGTTAGAGTTAGAGTTAGGTTGACGGTTAGGGTTAGGGTTAGGGTGAGAGTTAGGGGGAGAGTAAAGGTTAGTGCTAGGGTTAGCATTAGGGTGAGGGTGAGTTTGTTTGTTAGTGTTAGGTCTAGGGTTAGGCTTAGATTTAGGCTGAGGGTGAGGGTGATGGTTAGGGTTAATGTTAGTGTTAGGGGGAGGGTTGGGATGAGGGATAGGTTTAGGATTAGTGTTAGGGCAAGGTCCCTGGTGAGGGTGAGGTTTAGGGATAGAGTTAGGGTGAGGTTTATGGTTAGGGTTAGGATTAGGGTGAGGGTGAGGCTCAGGGTTAGAGTTAGGGTTAGGTTGAGGCTGAGGGTGAGGGATAGGTTTAGGGTTAGTGTTAGGTTTAGGGTTAGGGTTAGGGTGAGGGTTAGGGTTAGGGTGAGGTTTAGGGTTAGGTTTATAGTTAGGCTGAGGGTGAGGCTGGGGGTGAGGGATAGGGTGGGGATGAGGGTTAGGGTTAGGGTGAGGGCTAGGGTTGGGTGAGGGTTAGTGAAAGGGTTAGCGTGAGGTTTAGGGTTAGGGTTAGGTTGAGAGTTTTGGTTAGGGTGAGGGTTAGGGTTATGGTTAAGGTTATTGTTAGGGATAGGGTTAGGGTTACGGTTTCGGTGAGGGTGAGGGTGAGGGTTACAGTTAGGGTTACGATGAGGTTTTGGTTTAGGTTTAGGGTTAGAATTAGGGTTAGGATGACAGTGAGTTTTAGGGTTAGAGTTAAGGTTTGTGATAGCATTAGGGTTAGGGTGAGGGTTAGGGATAGGCTTAGGCTTAGGCTTAGACCGAGCATGAGGGTGAGGGTTAGGTTTGGGGTGATGGTTCTGGTTTGGATTAGTGTTACTGTTAGGGCTAGGTTTAGAGTTACGGTGAAGGTGATGGTGCAGGTGAGGGTTAGGGTTAGGGTTACTGTGGGGTTTACAGTTAGGGTTAGGGTTAGGGTTATTGTTATGGTTAAGGTTAGGATTAGGGTTAGGATGAGGGTGAGTGTGTGTGTTAGGTTTAGGTTAGGGTTAGGGTTAGAAATAGGATTAGGGTTAGGGTGAGGGTGAGTGTGAGGTTTAGGTATAGGGTTAGGCTTAGGCTTAGGGTTAGGCTGAGGGTGAGGGTGGAGGTGAGGATTAGGGTTAGGGTGATGGTTAGGGTTAGGGTTAGGGTGAGGGTTAGTGTTAGTGTTAGGGTTAGAGTTAGGGCTAGGGTGAGTGTGAGGTTTCAGGGTAGAGTTAGGGTTAGGGTGAGGGTTAGGGTTAGAGTGAGGGTTCGGGTGGGGGTGACGGTAAGTGTAAAGGTGAGGGTTAGGCTGAGGTTGAGCGTTACAGTAAGGGTGAGGGTTAGCGTTATGGTGAGGGTTAGGGTTAGGTTTAGTGTGAGGGTGAGGGTTAGATTGAGGATTATTGTTAGGGTTAGTGTGAAATTTAGGGTGAGGATGAGGATTAGGGTTAGGGCGAGGTCTATGGAGAGTTTGAGGTTTAGTGTTAGTGTTAGTGTTAGTGTTTGTGTTAGGGTTAGGGTTATGGTGAGGGTTATGTTTAGGGTGAAGGTTAGGGTTAGGGTTAAGGTTATTGTTAGTGTTAGGGTTAGGGTTAAAGTTATGGTGAGGGTGAGGTTGAGTGTTAGGTTTAGGTCTAGGATGAGGTTTAGGGATAGGGCTAGTGTTAGGGTTAGGGTCAGGGTGAGCTTTAGTGTTAGGGTTAGGGTGAGGCTAAGGGTCAGGGTTAGGCTTAGGATTAATGTTAGGGTCAGGTTTAAGGTGAGGGTTAGATTGAGTGTGAGGGTTAAGGTTAGGATTAGGGGCAGACTTAGGGTTAAGCTGAGGTTGAGGGTGAGGCTTAATGTTAGGGTGAGGTTTAGGTTTAGGGTCAGGGTGAGTGTAAGGGTTAGGGTTAGTGTTAGGTTTAGGATTAGGCTGAGGGTGAGGGTGTGGATTAGGGTTAGGGTTAGTGTTAGGGTGAGCTTTAGGGTTTGGGTTAGGGTTAGAGTTAGGGTTAGGGTGAGAGTGAGGTTTAAGGTTAGAGTTAGGGTTAGGGTGAGGTTTAGGTTGAGGGTTATGGTAAGGGTTAATTTTAGGGTTAAGTTTAGGTTGAGAGTTAGGGGAAGTTTTAGGGTTAGGGTTAGGGTTAGGGATAGGATTAGGGTTAGAGTGAGGGGGAATGTGTGTGTTAGTTTTAGGTTTAGGGGTAGGCTTAGGGTTAGGCTGAGGGTGAGTTCAGTGTGAGGGTTAGGGTTAAGCTTAGGCTTAGGGTTAGGCTGTAGGTGACGGTGGGGGTGAATATTAGGTTTAGGGTGATGGTTAGGGTTGGGGTTATGGTGAGTGTTAGGATGAGTGTTAGGTTTAGGATTAGGGTTAGGGTGAGGGCTAGGGTGAGGGTAAGGGTAAGTGTAAGGGTTAGGCTTAGGTTTAGGGTAAGGCTGAGCATGAGGTTGAGGGTGAGGTTTAGGGTTAGGGTGATGGTTAGGTTTACGGTTAGGGTGAGGATTAGGATGAAGTTTAGGGTTACGGTGAGTGTAAGGGTGAGGATGATGGTAAGGGTAAAGGGGAGGTTTAGGCTGAGGGTGAGGTTTAAGATAAGGGTGAGCATTAGGGATAGGGTTAGTGTAAGTGTTAAGGTTAGGGTTAGGGTGATGGTGAGGGTTAGATTGATTATTAGGGTGAGGGTTAGTGTGAGGTTTAGGGTGAGGATGAGGGTTAGGGTTAGGGTGAGGTTGAGGGTTAGAATTAGGGTTAGGGTGAGGACTAGTGTGAGGATGAGGATTAGGGTTAGGCTTAGATTTAGGGTGAGGTTTAGGATTAGGTTGAGTGTTAGGATGAGGGGTACGGTTAGGATTAGGTTTAGGGTGAGGGCTAGGGTGAGGGTGAGGTTTAGGGTTAGGGTTAGGATTAGGGTTAGGCTGAGGGAGAGGTTAATGGTTAGATTTAGGTTTAGTTGGAAGGTTAGGTAGAGGGTTAGGGTTAGGTTAAGTATTAGGGTTAAGGTTAGGTTGAGGGTTAGGATGAGGTTTAGGGTTAGGGTTAGGGTTAGGATTAGGGTTACGGTGAAGGTGAATGTGAGGTTTAGGGTTAGGGTGAGGCTTAGGATTAGGTTAAGGCTGACGGTGAGGGTGGGGTGAGGATTAGGGTTACGGTGATGGTTAGAGTTAGGGTTAGGGTGAGGTTAGTTTGAGGGTTAGGATTAGGACTAGGGTTAGGGTGAGGGCTAGGGTGAGGGTGAGGGTTAGGGTTAGGGTGATGGTTAGGTTTACGTTTTGGGTGAGGGTTAGGATGAGGTTTAGGGTGAGGGTTAGGTTGAGGGTGATGGTAAGGGTAATGTTGAGGTTTAGGCTGACGGTGATGTTTAAGATAAGGGTGAATGTTAAGGTTAGGATTAGGGTTAGGGTAAGGGTTAAGGTTAGGATTAGGGTGAGGGTTAGACTGAGGATTAAAGTTAGGCTTAGTGTGAGGTTTAAGGTGAGGATGAGTGTTAGGATTAGGTTGAGGGTGAGGGTTAGATTTAGCGTTAGGGTGAGGGCTAGGATGAGGGTGAGGATTAGGGTTAGGGATAGGGTTAGGGTGAGGTTTAGGATTAGGGTGAGGTTTAGGGTTAGTGTGAGGTTTAGTGTTAGGTTTAGGGTTAGTGTTAGGGTGAGGGTAAGTGTTAGCGTGAGGGTTAGGTTTAGGATGCGGGTTATATTTAGGGTGAGGGTTAGGGTTAGGTTTAGGGTTATTGTTAGGTTTTGGGTTAGGGTTAAGGTTACAGTGAGGTTGAGGGTTAGGGTTAGGGTTACAGTGAGGTTTAGTATTAGGGTTAGGGTTAGAGTAAGGGTTAGGTTAAGGGTGAGGTTTAGGGGTACAGTTTTAGTTACGGTGAGTTTTAGGTTTAGGGTGCGGGTTAGCCTGGGGGTGACGGTAATGGTAAAGCTGAGGGTTAGGCTGAGGGTGAGGTTTACGGTAAAGGTGAGGGTTAGGGTTCGGGTGACGTTTAGTGTTAGCGTTAGGGTGAGGTTGTGGGTTAGATTGAGGATTAGGTTTAGGGTTAGTGTGAGGTTTAGGGTGAGGATGAGCATTAGGTTTAGGGTCAGGGTGAGGGTTAGAATTAGGGTTAGGGTCAGGTTTAGGATTAGGGCGAGGTTTAGGGTTAGTGTGATGGTTAGTGTTAGGGTCAGGGTAAGTGTTAGGGTGAGGGGTAGAGTTAGGGTGAGTGTTATGTTCAGGGTGAGGTTTTGGGTTAGGTTTAGGGTTATTGTTAGTTTTAGGTTTAGGGTTACGGTTACGGTGATGGTGAGGGTTAGAGTTATGGTTACAGTGAGGTTTAGTGTTAGGGTTAGGGTTAGAGTAAGGGTTAGGGTGAGGGTGAGGTTTAGGGTGAGGGTTACGGTTAGGGTGAGGGTTAGGGTTAGGGTGAGGGTTAGGGTTAGCGGTAGGGTGAGGTTGAGGTTTAGATTGAGGATTAGTGTTAGGGTTAGTGTGAGGTTTATGGTGAGGATGAGTGTTAGGGTTATTCTGAAGCCTAGGGTGAGGTTGAGGGTTAGAGTTAGTGTTAGGGTGAGTTTTAGGGTTAGGGTGATGTTTAGCGTTAGTGTGAGGGTTAGTGTTAGGTTTAGTGTTAGGGTGAGGGTAAGTGTTAGGGTGAGGGTTAGGGTTAGGGTGAGGGTTATGTTTAGGGTGAGGGTTAGGGTTAGGATAAGTGTAAGGGTTAGGGCTAGGCTGAGGGTTAGGGTTAGGGATAGGGTGAGGTTTAGGTTTAGGTTTATGGTGAGGGTGAGTGTGAGGGTTAGGATTCGGGATAGCATTAGGCTTAGAGTTTGGATGATGGTTAGGTTTAGGGTTTGGTTTAGGGTGAGGGTGAGGCTGAGGATTATTGTTAGGTTTAGGGTTAGTGTTAGTGTTAGGTTTAGTTTTAGCGTTACAGTGAGGGTTGGGGTTAGGGTTAGGGTTATGTTTCGGCTTAGAGTTAAGGTGAGACAGGATGAGGATTAGGTTTATGATTAGGTTTAGGGTGAGGGCTAGGGTGAAGGTGAGGATTAGGGTTAGTGTTAGGGTAAGGTTTAGGGTTAGGTTTAGGGTTTGGGTGAGGGTTAGGATGAGGGTTAATGTTACAGTGAGGGTGATGGTTAGGATTAGGGTGAGGTTTAGGGTTAGGATTAGGGTTAGGGTGAGGTTAAGTGTTAGCTTTACGGTTAGGGTTAGGGTTATGGTTAGGATTACTGTCATTGTTAGGGTTAGGATTAGAGTTATGGTGAGGGTGAGGATGAGGGTGAGTGTTAGTGTTAGGGTGAGTTTTAGTGTTAGGGTTAGGTTTAGGTTTAGGGTGAGGGTGAGTTTTATGGTTAGATTTAGCTTATTTGGAGGGTTAGGTCGAGATTTAGTGTTAGGGTAAGTGTTAGGGTTAAGGTTAGGTTGAGGGTTAGGTTGAGGCTTAGTGTTAGGTTTAGGGTTAGGGTTAGGATTAGGGTTAGGGTGAGGGTGAGGGTGAGGTTTAGGGTTAGGCTTAGGCTTAGGCTTAGGGTTAGGCTGAGGGTGAGGGTGGGGGTGAGGATTAGGGTTAGGGTGATGGTTACGGTTAGCGTTAGGGTGAGGGTTAGTGTTAGGGTTAGGGTTAGAGTTATGGTTAGGCTGAGGGTGAGGTTTCAGGGTAGAGTTAGGTTTATGGTGAGGGTTAGGGTTAGAGTGAGGGTTATCATGGGGGTGACGGCAAGGGTAAAATTGAGGTTTAGACTGACGTTGAGGGTTACAATAAGGGTGAGGGTAAGGGTTAGGGTGAGGGTTAGTGTTAGTGTTAGGGTGAGGTTGAGGGTTAGATTGAGGATTAGTGTTAGGGTTAGTGTGAGGTTTATGGTGAGGATGAGAATTAGGGTTAGGATAAAGGCTAGGGTGAGGGTGAGGATTAGGTTTAGTGTTAGGGTGAGGTTTAGGGTTAGGATGATGTTTAGGGTTAGTGTGAGTGTTAGGGTCAGTGTTGGGTTGAGGGTAAGCGTTAGGGTGAGGGTTAGTGTTAGAGAGAGTTTTATGGTTAGGGTGAGGGTTAGGGTTAGGATAAGTGTATGGGTGGTGATGGCTAGACTGAGGGTTAGGGTGAGTGTTAGGGTTACGGAAAGGCTTAAGTTTAGGATTAGGTTTAGGGTGAGGGTGAGTGTGAAGGTTAGGATTAGGGTTAGAGTTAGGCTTAGAGTTAGGAGGAGGGTTAGGGTTAGGGTTTGGGTTAGGGTGAGGGTGAGGCTGAGGATTAGGGTTAGGTTTAGGGTTAGGTTTAGGTTTAGTGTTAGTGTTAGGGTTAGTGTTAGTGTTACAGTGCGGGTTGGGCTTAGGATTATCGTTAGGGTTAGGCTTAGAGTTAGGGTAAGGGTTAGGATGATTATTAGGTTAAAATTAGGGTTAAGGATAGGGCTAGGATGAAGGGTTTAGGGTAAGTGTTAGGGTAAGGTTTAGGTTTAGGGTTAGGGTGAGGGTGAAGGTTAGGATGAAGGTTAGGGTTACAGTCAGGGTGATGGTTAGGGTTAGGATTAGCATGAGGGTTAGGATTCGGGTTAGGGTGAGGTTGAGTGTTAGCATTAGGGTTAGGGTTAGGGTTAGGTTTAGGATTAGGATTACTGTTATTGTTAGGGTTAAGGTTAGAGTTATGGTGAGGGTGAGGGTGAGGGTGAGTGTTAGTGTTAGGGTGAGGTTGAGGGTTAGGGTTAGGGTTAGGAGTAGGATTAGGGTTAGTGTAAGGGTGAGTGTGAGGGTTAGGGTTAGGGATAGGCTTAGGGTTAGGCTGAGGTTGAGGGTGAGGGTTAGGTTTAGGGTGAGGTTTGGGGTTAGGGATTGGGTGAGTGTGAGGGTTAGGTTTAGGGTTAGGCTTAGGATTAGGCTGAGGGTGAAGGAGTGGGTTCGGTTTAGGGTTAGTGTTAGGGTGAGGTTTAGGTTTTTGTTTAGGGTTAGAGTTAGGGTTAGGGTGAGTGTGAGATTTGGGGTTAGAGTTACGGTTAGGGTGAGGTTTAGGTTGAGGGTTATGGTAAGGGTTAGTTTTAGGGTTAGGGTTGGGGTGAGAATTAGGGGGAGGGTTAGGTTTAGGGTTACGTTTAGGGATAGGATTAGGGTTAGAGTGAGGGGGAGTGTGTGTGTTAGGTTTAGGTTAAGGGATAGTGTGAGCTTTAGGCTGAGGGTGAGATTGAGGGTGAGGGTTAGGTTTAGGGGGAGTGTTAGGGTAAGGGTTAGGGTTAGGGTCAGATCTAGGGTGAGTGTGAGGGTGAAGTTTAAGGTTCGGCTTAGGTGTAGGGTTAGGGTGAGGGTGAGGTTTAGGGTTAGAGTTAGGGTGAGGTTTATGGTTAGGTTTAGGGTTATGGTTAGGGTTAGGGTTAGTGTTAGGTTTAGGTTTAGGTTTTGGGTGAGGGTTAGGGTGAGGTTTAGGTTTAGTGTTAGGGTTAGGCTGAGGGTGAGGTTGAGAGTTAGGGTGAGGATGACGGTTAGGTTTAGGGTGGGGGCTAGGTTTGGATGAGGGTTAGGGATAGGGTTAGTGTGAGGTTTATGGTTAGGGTGATGGTTAGGGTTAGTGTGATGTTTAGTGTTAGGTTTAGGGTTATTTTTAGGGTTAGGGTAAGTGTTATGGTGAGGGTTAGCTTTAGGGTGAGTGTTATGGTTAGGGTGAGGGTTAGGGTTATGTTTAAGGTTGTTGTTAGGGTTAGGGTTAGGGTTACGGTTACGGTGTTGGTGAGGGTGCGGGTTACAGTTTGGGTTAGGATGAGGTTTAGGTTTAGGGTTAGGGATAGAATTAGGGTTAGGGTGACAGTGACGTTTAGGGTTAGAGTTAGGGTTTGTGATAGGTTTAAGGTTAGAGTGAGGTTTAGGGTTAGGCTTAGGCTTAGGCTTACGCCCAGCATGAGTGTGAGGGTTAGGTTTAGGGTGATGGTTCTGATTAGTATTAGTGTTATGGTTAGTGTTAGGGTCAGAGTTATAGTGAGGGTGAGGGTGCAGGTGAGGGTTAGGGTTAGGGTTAGGGTTAGGTTGAGGGTCAGGTTTAGGGTTATATTTAGGGTTAGTGTTAGGATAAGTTTTATTGTTAGAGTTAGGGTTAGGGTGAGGCTGAGGGTGAGGGTTAGGGTTAGAATTAACGTTAGGGTTAGGCTTCTGGTGAGGGTTAGGTTGAGGGTGAGGGTTAGGGTTAGGGTTAAAAGTAGGTTTAGGGTTAGGATTAGGGTGAGTGTGAGGTTTAGTGTTAGGGTTAGGGATAGGCTTAGGGTTAGGCTGAGGTTGAGGGTTAGGGTTAGGGTTAGCGTGAGCTATAGGGTAAGGGTTAGGGTGAGTGTGAGGGTTAGGGTTAGGGTTAGGCTTAGGATTAGGCTGAGGGTGAGCCTGTGGGTTAGTGTTAGGATGAGGTTTAGCGTTATGGGGAGCGTTAGGATGAGGGTTAGGTTTAGGATTAGGGTTAGGATGAGGGTGATTGTGTGTGTTAGGGTTAGGTTTAAGGTTAGGCTTAGGGTTCGTCTGAGGGTGAGTTTGAGGGTTAGGGTTAGAGTTAGGGTGAGGGTTAGGGTAAGGGTTAGGGGGAGGGTTAGTAAGAGGGTTAGGGTAAGGATTAGTGTTTGGTGAGGGCTAGGGTGAGGGTGAGGTTTAGGTTTAGGTTTGGAGTGTGGGTTAGGGTTAGGGTAAGGGTGAGAATTAGGGTTCGGTTTAAGTTTAGGGTTAGGTTGAGGGTTAGGGTTAGGGTTACGGTGAGGATGAGGGTGAGGGTTAGGTTGAGGGTTAGGGTTCGGATTAGGGTTAGGGTGAAGGTGACGGTTAGGGTTAGGTTTAGTGTTAGGGTGAGGGTTACGATGAGGGTTAGGCTTAGGTTTAAGGTTTTGGTGAGTGCTAGGGTGAGGGTGAGGTTTAGGGTTAGGGTTAGGGTGAGGTTTAGGGTTAGGGTTAGTGTTAGGGTTAGGGTGAGGGTGAGGTTTAGGGTTAGAGTTAGGGTTAGGTTGAGGCTGAGTTTGAGGGTTAGTGTTAGTGTTAGTGTTAGATTTAGGGTTAGGGTGAGGTTTAGGTTGAGTGTGAGGGTTAGGCATAGGGTTAGGATTATGTTTAGGGTCAGGGTTAGGGTGAGTGTGAGCGATATGGTTAGGGTTAGGGTTAGGCTTAAGGTTAGACTGAGGGTGAGGGTGGGGGTGAGGTTTAGGTTTAGGGTGAGTGTGAGGGTTACGGTTAGGTTGAGAGTTATGGTTAGAGTTAGGGTGAGGGTGAGGGTTAAGGTTAGGGTTAGGGTGAGGGTAAGGATGAGGATTAGGATTAGGATTAGGGTTAGGATGAGGGCTAGGGTGAGGTTGAGGTTTAGGGTTAGTGTTAGATTAAGGTTTAGGGTTAGGGTTAGGGTTAGGGCGAGGATTAGGTTGAGGGTTAGGGTTAGAGTGAGGGTGAGGATTAGGGTTAGGCTGAGGGTTAGGGTTAGGATTAGGGTTAGCTTGAGTGTGAGTATTAGCATTAGAGTTAGGGTTAGGGTTAGGATTAGTGTTATAGTTAGTGTTAGTGTTAGAGTTATTGTGAGGCTGACAGTGAGGGTGAGGGTTAGGGTTAGGTTTAGGTTGATGTTTAGGGTTAGGGTTTAGGATTAGGGTTAGGGTGAGGGTGAGTTTTAGGGTTAGATTTAGGGTTAGTTGGAGGGTTAGGTCGAGGGTGAGGGTTAAGTTTAGTTTTAGGATTAAGGTTAGGCTGAGTGTTAGGTTGAAGTTTAGGGTTACGGTTAGGGGTAGGTTTAAGATTAGGGTGAGGGTGAGGGTGAGTGTGAGGGTTAGGGTTAGGGTTAGGCTTAGGCTTAGGGTGAGGATTAGGGTTAGTGTTAGAGTAAGGTTTAGGGTTAGGTTTAAGATTAGGGTGAGGATTAGGATGAGGGATAGCGTTACGGTGAGAGTTAGGGTTAGGGTTAAGGTTAGGGTTAGGGTTAGGTTTAGGTTGAGGTTGAGTGTTAGCATTAGGGTTAGGTTAGGGTTAGGGTTAGGTTTAGCATTAGGATTACTGTTATTGTTAGGGTTAGGGTTAGATTTATGTTGAGGGTGACAGTCAGGGTGAGTGTTAGGATTAGGTTGAGGTTTAGGTTGAGGCTTAGGTTTAGGGTTAGGGTTGGGGTTAGGATTAGGTTATGGTGAGCCTGAGTGTGAGGATTAGGGTTAGGCTTAGGCTTAGGCTTAGGTTTAGGCTGATGGTGACGGTGGGGGTGAGGATTAGGGTTAGGGTGATGGTTACACTTAGGGTTCAGGTGAGGGTTAGTTTTAGGCTCAGGGTTAGAGTTAGGGTTAAGGTGAGGTTGAGGTTTAGCTGTAGAGTTAGGGGTAGGGGGAGGGTTAGGGTTAGAGTGAGGGTTAGGGTGAGGGTGACGGTAAGGGTAAAGTTGAGGGTTAGGCTGAGGGTGAAGGTTACGGGAAGGGTGAGGTTTAAGGTTAGGGTGAGTTTTAGGGTTAGTGTTAGGGTGAGGGTGAGGGTTAGATTGAGGAGTAGTTTTAGGGTTAGTGTGAGGTTTAGTGTTAGGTTGAGGGTTAGTGTTAGGGTGAGGGTAAGCGTTATGTTGAGGGTTAGGGTGTTGGTTAGGGTTAGGGTTAGGTTTATTGTTAGTGTTAGGGTTAGGGTTAAGGTTATGGTAAGGGTGAGGGTGAGGGTTAAGATTAGGGCAAGGATGAGGTTTAGTTATAGGGTTAGCGTTAGGGTTAGGGTCAGGGTGAGTTTTAGTGTTAGAGTTAGGGTTAGGGTGTGGCTGAGGGTGAGAGTTAGGGTTAGGATTAATGTTAGGGTTAGGCTTATGGTGACGATTATGTTGAGGGTGAGGGATAGAGTTAGGGTTAGGAGTAGGATTAGGGTTAGGGTAAGGGTTAGGGATAGGCATAAGGTTAGGCTGAGGTTGAGGTTGAGGGTTAGTTTTAGGGAGAGTTTTAGGTTTAGGGTTAGGGTGAGTGTGAGGGTTAGGTTTAGGGTTAAGCTTAGGGTTAGGCTGAGGGTGAGGTTGAAGGTGAGGGTTAGGGTTAGGTTGAGGCTTAGGGTAAGGGTTAGGGGGAGGGTGAGGAAGAGGGTTAGGGTTAAGATTAGGGTTGGGTGAGGGCTAGGGGGAGGGTGAGGTTTAGGTTTAGGTTTAGGGTGAGGTTTAGGGTTAGGGTTACGGTGAGAGTCAGGGTTCGGTTTAAGTTTAGGGTTAGGTTCAGTGCTAGGGTAAGGTTTTCTGTGAGGGTTAGGGTTAGGTTGAGGGTTAGGATTCAGATTAGGGTTAGGGTGAGGGTGAGGTTAAGTTTTGTGTTAGGCTGTGGGTTAGTTTGAGAGTTAGAGTTAGGATTAGGGTTAGGTTGAGGGCTAGGGTGAGGGTGAGGTTTAGGGTTAGGTTTAGGGTGAGGTTTAGGGTTAGGGTTAATGTTAGGTTCAGGCTGAGTTTTAGGTTTAGGGTTAGGGTTAGGGTGAGGATGAGGTTGAGGTTTCGGTTTAGAATTAGTGTTAGATTTAGGTTTAGGTTGAGGTTGAGGGTTAGGCTTAGTGTTAGGATGAGGTTTAGGGTAAGGGTTAGGGTGAGTGTGTGCGTTAGGGTTAGGGTTAGTGTTAGGCTTAGGGTTAGGCTGAGGGTGAGGTTGAGTGTGAGGGTTAGGGTTAATGTGAGGGTTAGGGTTAGGGTGAGAGTTAGGGTTCGGTTATGTTTAGGGTTAGGGTGAGGGTTAGGGTCAGGGTTACGATGAGCTTGAGGTTTAGGGTTAGATTGAGAGTTAGGGTTAGGGTTAGGGTATGGGTGAGGGTTAAATTTAGGTTTAGGGTGAGGGTTAAGGATTGGATTAGGCTTAGGGTGAGGGCTAGGGTGAGGGTGAGGGTTAGGGTTAATGTTAGATTAAGGTTTAGGGTTTGCTTTAGTGTTAGGTTTGGGTTAGGTTGAGGTTTAAGGTTAAGGTGAGGGTGAGGATTAGGGTTAGGGTGAGGGTTAGGATGAGGTTTAGGCTTAGGGTGAGGTTTAGGGTGAGGATGAAGGTAAGGGTAAAGGTGAGGTTTAGGCTGAGGGTGAGGGTTAAGTTAAGGGTGAGTGTTAGGGTTAGGTTTAGGGTTAGGGTGAGGTTTAGATTGAGGATTAGTGTTAGGGTTAGTGTGAGGTTTAGGGTGAGGATGAGGGTTAGGGTTAGTGTGAGTGTGAGGGTTAGTGTTAGGGTTAGGGTGAGGTCTAGGGTGAGGGTGAGGGTTAGGATTAGGGTTAGGGTTAGGGTGAGGTTTAGGATTAGGGTGAGGTTTAGGGTTAGTGTGAGGGTTAGTGTGAGGTTTAGGGTTAGATTTAGGGTGAGATTTAGTGTTATGGTGAGGGTTAGGGTTAGGGTGAGGGTTATGGTTAGGGTGCGGGTTAGGGTTATGGTTAGGGTTATTGTTAGGTTTAGTGTTATGGTTAGGTTGAGTGTGAGGGTTACGGTTAGGGTTAGGGTTAGCCTTAGTTTTAGGCTGAGGGTTTGGGTGAGGGTGAGGGTTAGGGTTAGTTTGAAGGTAACGGTTAGGGTTAGGTTTAGTGTTAAGGATACGGTTAGAGTTATTGTTAGGGTGAGGGTGAGGTTTAGGGGTAGGTTTAGTTTTAGACTGAGGTTTAGGGTGAGTATTAGGGTTAGGATGATGGTTAGGGTAGGGGTGACGGTAAGGGTAAACGTGAGGGTTAGGTTGAGGTGAGGGTTACGGTAAGGTTGACTATTAGGGTTTAGTTGAGGGTTAGGTTTAGGGTTAGGGTGCCAGTTAGGGTTTGCATTAAGTTTAGGGTTAGGGTGAGGTTTAGATTAAGGATTACAGTGAGGGTGAGGGTTAGGGTTATTTTGAGGGTTAGGGTTAGGATTAGGGTTAGGGTTAGGGTGAGGTTTAGGGTTAGTGTTAGGGTGAGGGTAAGGAAGAAGTATTGGGATAGAATTAGGGTTAGGGTGAGGCCTAGGGTGAGGATGAGGTTTATGGTTAGGATTAGGGTGAAGTTTAGGGTTAGGGTTATTGTTAGGGTGAGGGTGAGGGTCAGGTGTAGGGTTAGTGTTAGGGTTAAGGTTAGGGTGAGAGTTAGGTTGAGGTTTAGGGTTAGGGTTAGGATTAGGGTTAGGGTGAGGGTTAGGGTTAGATTGAGGATTAGTGTTAGGGTTAGTGTGAGGTTTAGTGTGAGGCTGAGGGTTAGGGTTAGGGTGAGAGCTAGGGTTAGGCTGAGATTAGGGTTAGTGTTAGTGTGAGTTTTAGGGTTAGGGTTATGTTTAGGGTTAGTGTGAGGGTTAGTTTTAGGGTGATGGTTAGTGTTAGGGTGAGGGTTACGGTTAGGGTGACGGTTATTTTTAGGGTGAGGGTGAGGTTTAGAGTTAGGGTTAGGGTTATTGATAGGGTTCGGGTTAGGTTGAGGTTGAGATTTAGGGTTAGAGTTAAGGTTAGTGTAAGGGTTAGGGTTAGGGTAAGGGTTAGGGTTAGGATTAGGCTTAGGCTTATGCTTAGGCCGAGCATCAGGATGAGGGTTAGGGTTCAGAATAGGGTGAGGGTTAAGGTTAGGGTTAGGGTGAGTGTTAGGATGAGGTTTAGGGTTAGGATTAGGGTTAGAGTGAGGGCTAGGGTGAGGGTTAGTGTGAGGCTTAGGTTTAGGGATGTGGATAGGTTTAGGATTAGTGTTTGGGTGTGGTTGAGTGTGAGGGTTAGGGTTAGGGTAAGGGTTAGGGTGAGAGTTAGGGTTCGGTTTAAGTTTAGGGTCAGGGTGACTTTTAGGGTAAGTGTTCTGGTGATGGTGAGTGTTAGGGTTAGGTTGAGGGTTAGGGTTAGGATTAGGGTTAGGGTGAGGGTGAGGGTTAGGGTTAGTGTTAGGGTAAGGGATAGGATCCGGGTTAGGATTAGGATTAGGGAGAGGGCTATGGTGAGGGTGAGGTTTAGGTTTAGGTTTAGTGTGAGTTTTAGGGTTAGGGCGAGGGTGAGATTTAGGGTTAGACATAGGGTTAGTGTTAGGGTTAGGATAAGGGTGAGCATTAGGGTTAGGGTTAGTGTTAGGCTTTAGCTGAGGCTTAGGCTGAGCATGAGGGTGAGGGTTAGGGTTAGGGATAAGGTAATGTTTAGGGTTAGGGTAAGGATTAGGTTTAAGATGAGGGTGAGGTTTATGGTTATATTTAGGGTTACTTGGAGGGTTAGGTCGAGGGTGAGGGTTAGGGATAGTGTTAGGGTTAATGTTAGGGTGAGGGTTAGGATGAGGTTTAGGGTTATGCTTAGGGTTAGGGTTAAGATTAGGTTTAGGGTGAGTGTGAGGGTTAGGGTTAGGCTTAGGCTTAGGGTTAGGCTGAGGGTGAGGATGGGGGTGTGGATTAGGGTTAGCGTGTTGGTTAGGTTTAGGGTTACAGTGAGGGTTAGGATGAGGGTTAGGTTTAGGATTAGGGTTAGGGTGAGGGCTAGAGTGATAGTGAACGTTAGGTTAAGGGTTAGGCTTAGGCTTAGGGTTAGGCTGAGCGTGTGGTTGAGGGTGAGGTTTAGGGTTAGGGTGATGGTTAGGTTTATGGTTACGGTGAGGGTTAGGATGAGGTTTAGGGTTAGAGTGAGGGTTAGGGTGGGGATGATGGTAAGGATAAAGTTGAAGTTTAGGCTGAGGGTGAGGGTTAAGATAAGGGTGAGTGTCAGGTTTAGGTTTAGGTTTAGGGTAACTGTTAGGGTTATGGTTAGTGTGAGGGTTAGATTGAGAATTAGGGTTAGGGTTAGTGTGAGGTTTAGGGTGAGGATGAGGGTTAGGGTTAGGGTGAGGGTGACGGTTAGAATTAGGGTTAGGGTGAGGGCTAAGGGTGATGGTGAGTGCTAGGTTCATTGTTAGGGTTAAGGTGAGGTTTAGGATTAGGGTGTTATGTTTAGTGTGAGGGTTAGTGTTAGGTTTAGGGTTATTGTTAGTGTGATTGTAAGTGTTAGGGTGAGGGTGAGGGGTAGGGTGAGTGTTATGATTGGGGTGAGGGTTAGCGTTAGGGTTAGGGTTATTGTTAGGTTTAGGGAAAGATTTACGGTTACAGTGAGGGTGAGGGTGAGGGTTAGTGTTAGGGTTAGGGTGAGGGTTAGTGTTAGGGTTATGGTTAGAGTTAGGGTTAGCGTGAGGTTGAGCTTTAGGGGTAGAGTTAGGGTTAGGGTGAGAGATAGGGTGAGGGTTAGGTTTAGGGTGCGGGTTAGGGTGGGGGTGACGTTACGGTAAAGGTGATGGTTAGGCTGAGGGTGAGGGTTACGGTAAGGGTGAGGTTTAGTGTTATGGTGAGGTTCAGTGTTAGGTTTAGGGTGAGGGTGAGGGTTAGATTGAGGATTAGTGTTAGGGTTAGTGTAAGGTTTAGGGTGAGGATGAGGGTTAGGGCTAGAGTGAGAGCTAGGATGAGGGTGAGGGTTAGGTTTAGTGTTAGGGTGAGGTTTAGCGTTAGGGTGATGTTTAGGGTTAGTGTGAGGGTTAGTGTTAGGGTTAATGTTAGAGTTAGGGAGAGGGTAATTGTTAGGGTGAGGGTTGGGGTTAGTGTGAGGGTTATGTTTAGGGTGAGGGTTAGGGTTAGGGTGAGGGTAAGGGTTAGGGTTAAGGTTATTGATAGGGTTAGGGTTAGGGTGAGGGTGAGGGTGAGATTTAGTGTTAGAGTTAGGGTTAGTGTTAAGGTTAAGGTTGGGGTTAGGCTCAGGCTTAGGCCTAGGCTGAGCATCAGGGGGAGGGTTAGGGTTCGGGATAGGGTGAGGGTTAGGGTTAGGGTTAGTGTGAGTGTTGAGATGAGGTTTTTGTTTAGGATTAGTGTTAGAGTGAAGGCTAGGGTGAGGGTTAGGGTGAGGGTTAGCTTTACAGTGAGAGATAGGGTTCGGGTTAAATCTATGGTCAGGGTGACTGTTAGGGTAAAGGTTACTGTTAGGGTGAGGGTTAGGGTTAGGTTGAGGGTTAGGGTTAGGGTGAGGGTGAGGATGAGGGTTAGGGTTAGTGTTAGGGTGAGGGATAGGATGAGGTTTAGGATTAGGATTAGTGTGAGGGCTAGGGTGAGGTTGAGGTTTAGGGTTAGGGTTAGGGTGAGGTTTAGGGTTATTAGTGTTAGGTTTAGGGTTATTGTTAGTGTGATTGTAAGTGTTAGGGTGAGGGTGAGGGGTAGGGTGAGTGTTATGATTGGGGTGAGGGTTAGCGTTAGGGTTAGGGTTATTGTTAGGTTTAGGGAAAGATTTACGGTTACAGTGAGGGTGAGGGTGAGGGTTAGTGTTAGGGTTAGGGTGAGGGTTAGTGTTAGGGTTATGGTTAGAGTTAGGGTTAGGGTGAGGTTGAGCTTTAGGGGTAGAGTTAGGGTTAGGGTGAGAGATAGGG
Organism: Dipodomys merriami; assembly: GCF_024711535.1. NCBI lineage: Eukaryota > Metazoa > Chordata > Mammalia > Rodentia > Heteromyidae > Dipodomys > Dipodomys merriami. The sequence continues at coordinate 3,741,852 of NW_027206579.1, forward strand.
TGAGGGTTAGGTTTAGGGTGCGGGTTAGGGTGGGGGTGATGTTACGGGTAAAGGTGATGGTTAGGCTGAGGGTGAGGGTTACAGTAAGGGTGAGGTTTAGTGTTATGGTGAGGTTCAGTGTTAGGTTTAGGGTGAGGGTGAGGGTTAGATTGAGGATTAGTGTTAGGGTTAGTGTAAGGTTTAGGGTGAGGATGAGGGTTAGGGCTAGAGTGAGAGCTAGGATGAGGGTGAGGGTTAGGTTTAGTGTTAGGGTGAGGTTTAGCGTTAGGGTGATGTTTAGGGTTAGTGTGAGGGTTAGTGTTAGGGTTAATGTTAGAGTTAGGGAGAGGGTAATTGTTAGGGTGAGGGTTGGGGTTAGTGTGAGGGTTATGTTTAGGGTGAGGGTTAGGGTTAGGGTGAGGGTAAGGGTTAGGGTTAAGGTTATTGATAGGGTTAGGGTTAGGGTGAGGGTGAAGGTGAGATTTAGTGTTAGAGTTAGGGTTAGTGTTAAGGTTAAGGTTGGGGTTAGGCTCAGGCTTAGGCCTAGGCTGAGCATCAGGGGGAGGGTTAGGGTTCGGGATAGGGTGAGGGTTAGGGTTAGGGTTAGTGTGAGGGTTGAGATGAGGTTTTTGTTTAGGATTAGTGTTAGAGTGAGGGCTAGGGTGAGGGTTAGGGTGAGGGTTAGCTTTACAGTGAGAGATAGGGTTCGGGTTAAATCTATGGTCAGGGTGACTGTTAGGGTAAAGGTTACTGTTAGGGTGAGGGTTAGGGTTAGGTTGAGGGTTAGGGTTAGGGTGAGGGTGAGGATGAGGGTTAGGGTTAGTGTTAGGGTGAGGGATAGGATGAGGTTTAGGATTAGGATTAGTGTGAGGGCTAGGGTGAGGTTGAGGTTTAGGGTTAGGGTTAGGGTGAGGTTTAGGGTTAGGGTTAGGGTTAGGCTTAGGGTGAGGATGAGGTTTAGTGTTAGAGTTAGGGTAAGGGTGAGGCTGAGGTTGAGGGTTAGGTTTAAGGTTAGTGTAAGAGATAGGGTTAGGGTGAGTGTTAGGGTGAGGGTTAGGTTAAGGGTTAGGGTAAGGGTTAGGATTAGGTTTAGGATGAGGTTTAAATTTAGCTTTAAGGTTAGGATTAGTGTAAGGTTTAGGATGAGGATGAGGATTAGGGTTAGGGTTACGGTGAGGCTGTGGTTTTGGGGTGGCATTAGGGTTAGGTTGATTGTTAAGGTGAGGTTTATGGTTAGGGTAAGGTTTAGTGTGGGGGTGATGGTAAGGGTAAACGTGAGGGTTAGGCTGAGGGTGAGGTTTACATTGGGGTGAGGTTGAGGGTTAGGGTGTGGGTTAGGGTTAGGGGAAGGGTGTGGGTGAGGGTTAGATTGAGGATTAGTTTTAGGGTTAGTGTGAGGTTTAGGGTGAGGATGAGAGTTAGGGTTATTGTGAGGGCTAGGGTGAGGGTGAGGTTTAGGTTTAGGTTTAGGGTGAGGTTTAGTGTTAGGGTGATGATTAGGGTTAATGTAAGGGTTATTGTTAGGGTTAGGGTTAGTGTTAGGGTGAGGGTAAGTTTTAGGGTGAGGGTTAGTGTTAGGGTGAGGGTTATGGTTAGGTTGAGGGTTAGGGTTAGTGTTTGGTTATTGTTAGGGTTAGGGTTACGTTTACGGTTACGGTGAGGGTGAGGGTGATTGTTAGGGTTAGGGTTAGTATGAGGTTTAGGTTTAGGGTAAGGGTTAGAGTTAGGGTTAGGGTGAGAGTGAGGTTTACGGTTAAAGTTTGGGTTAGTGTTAGGGTTAGTATTAGGGTGAGGGTTTGGATTAGAGTTACGCTTAGGCTTAGGCTTAGGCCAAGCATGAGGGTAAGGGTTAGGGTTAGGTTTAGTGTTAGGGTTAGTGTTATTTTTAGGGTTAGGTTTAGAGTTATGGGGAGATTGAGGGTGAAGGTGAGGGTTAGGGTTAGGGTGAGGTTTAGCGTGAGGTTTACGGTTAGGGTTAGGGTGAGGGTGAGGTTTAGGGTTAGAGTTAGTGTTAGGTTGAGGGTTAGGGAGAAGTTTAGCATTATTGTTAGTGTTAGGGTTACGGGGATGTTGAGGGTTAGGTTGAGGTTTAGGGATTGGGTAAGGTTTAGTATTAGGGTGAGTTTGAGGGTGAGTTTGACGGTTAGGGTGAGGGCTAGGCTTAGGCTTAGGGTTAGGCTGAGTGTGAGGGAGGGGGTGAGGATTAGGGTTAGGGTGATGGTTTGGGTTAGGGTTAGTGTTATTGTTTAGGGTTAGGATTAGAGTTACGGTGAGTGTGAGGGTGCCGGTGAGGGTTAGGGTTAAGGTTAGGGTGGGGTTTAGGGTTAGGGTTAGGGTTAGTGTGAGGGTGAGGTTTAGGGTTAGATATAGGGTTAGGGAGAGGGTTAGGGTGAGGGTTAGGGATAGGATTGGTGTTAAAGTTAGGGTGAGGGTGAGGGTTAGGTTGAGGTTTAGGGTTAGGGTTATGGTTAGGGTTAGTGTGAGGGTTAGTGTTAGGGTTAGGGTTAATTTTAGGGTGAGGGTAAGTGTTAGGCTGAGGGTTTGGGTTAGGGTGAGTGTTATGGTTAGGGTGAGTGTTAGGATTAGGGTTAGGGTTATTGTTAGGGTTAGGTTTAGGGTTTTGGTTACGGTGAGGGTGAGGTTTTGGGTTAGAGTTAGGATGAGGTTTAGGGTTTGGGTTAGGGTTAGAGTTAGGGTTAGGATGAACATGAGGTTTACGTTTAGAGTTAGGGTGAGGGTGAGGGTTAGGGTTAGGATTAGGGTTTGGGTGAGGGTGAGTGTGTGTGTTAGGGTTAGCTTTAGGTTTAGGCTAAGGGTTAGGCAAAGGGTGAGGTTGAGTGTGAGGGTTAGGGTTAGGATTAGGGTTAGTGTGAGAGTGAGGGTGAGGGTTTGGTTTAGTGTTAGGGTGAGGGTTAGGATGAGTGTTAGGAATAGGGTTAGGGTTATGGTGAGCGTTAGGTTTAGGGTTTGGTTGAGGGTTTGAGTTAGGATAAGGATGAGGGTTAATTTTAGGGTTAGGGTGAGGGTTAGGATGAGGATTAGGTTTACGATTAGTGTTAGGGTGAGGGCTAGAGTGAGGGTGAGAACTAGAGTTAGTGTTAGGGTAAGTTTTGGGGTTATAGTTAGGGTTAGGGTGAGGGTTAGGATGAGGGTTAGCGTTAAGGTGAGGGTGAGGGTTATGGTTAGAGTGAGGATTAGGGTTAGTTTTAGGGTAAGGTTTAGGATGAGGATGAGGTTTAGGGTTAGTGTTAGGGTTAGGGTGAAGTGGAGGCTGAGTGTAAGGGTGACAGTTAATGTTAGGTTTAGGGTTAAGGTAAGGGTCAGGGTTAGGTTGAGTGTGAGGATGAGGGTTAGGGTTACCCTGAGGGTTAGGGTTAGGGTTAGGAGGAGGGTTAGGGTGAATTTTAGGATTAGGATTAGGGTTAGGGTGAGGGCTAGGGTGAGGGTGAGTTTTAGGGCTAGGGTTAGGGTGAGGTTTAGGTTTAGGGTTAGGGTGAGGTTTAGGGTTAGGGTTTGGGTTAGGGTTAGGGTGAGGGTGAGGTTTAGGGTTAGAGTTAGGGTTAGGCTTAGGCTTAGGGTTAGGCTGAGAATGAGGGTGAGGCTGAGGGTTAGTGTTAGGGTGAGGGTTAGGGTAAGAGTTAGGGGTTGGGTTAGTGTTAGGGTGAGGGTGAGGTTTACGGTTAGAGTTAGGGGTAGGATGAAGCTGAGGTTGAGGGTTTGGGTTAGGGTTAGTGTTAGATTTAGGGTTAGGGTGAGGGTTAGGTTGATGGTGAGTGTAAGGCTTTGGGTTAGGATTAGGTTTAGGGTAAGGGTTAGGGTGAGTGTGAGCATTAGGACTAGGGTTACGGCTTGGCTTAGGGTTAGGCTGAGGGTGATGGTGAGGGTTAGGGTTAGTGTTAGATTAAGGTTTAGGGTTAGGGTTAGGGTGAGAGTTAGGGTTTGTGTATGTTTAGGGTTAGGGTGAGGGTTAGGATTACGGTTAAGGTGAGCTTGAGGTTTAGGATTATGTTGAGGATTAGGCTTAGGGTTAGGGCTAGGGTGAGGGTTAAGGTTCGGGTTAGGATGAGGGTAAGGATGAGGATTAGGGTTAGGATTAGGGTTAGGCTGAGGGCTAGGGTGAGGTTGAGGGTTAGGCTGAGGGTAAGTTTGAGGGTTAAGTTTTACCGTCAGGGTGATGATTAGGGTTAGGGTGAGGGTTAGGTTTAGGATTAGGGTTAGCCTGAGGATGAGTGTTAGGATTAGGGTTAGGGTTAGGGTTAGGTTTAGGTTTCGGGTTATGATTAGTGTTATTGTTAGGGTTAGGGTTAGAGTTATGGTGAGGGTGAGTGTGAGGGTGAGGGTGAGGATTAAGTTTAGGGTGAGGTTTAGTGTTAGGGTTAAGATTAAGGTTAGGGTGAGAGTGAGGGTTCGGGTTAGTGTGGGTGTTAGGGTTAGGGTTAGGGTGAGTGTTAGGGTTCGGTTATGTTTAGGGTTAGGGTGAGGTTTAGGGTTAGGGTTAGGGTGAGAGTTAGGGTTCAGTGATATTTAGGGTTAGGGTGAGGGATAGGGTTAGGGTTACGGTGAGCATGAGGTTTAGGGTTAAGTTGTGGATTCGGCTTAGGGTTAAGCCTAGGGTGAGGGTTAAGGTTAGGGTGAGGGTGAGGGTAACGGTGAGGTTTAGGGTTAGGATTAGGGTTAGGGTGAGGGTGAGGTTTAAGGTTAGAGTTAGGGTTAAGCTGAGGCTGAGGGTGACTGTTAGGGTTAGGTTTAGGATTAGGATTAGGGTAAGGTTTAGGGTGAGTATGAGTGTTAGTGTTAGGGTTAGGCTTAAGGTTACACTGAGGGTGAGGGTGAGGGTGAGGTTAGGGTTAGGATTAGGGTTAGGGTGAGGGTGAGTGTGTGTGTTAGAGTTAGGTTTAGGGTTTGGCTTAGGGTTAGGCTGAGGGTGAGGTTGAGGGTAAGTGTTAGTTTTAGGGTGAGGGTTAGGGTAAGGGTTAGGGGGAGGGTTAGGATGAGGTTTAGTGTTAGGATTAGGGTTAGGCTGAGGGCTAGGGTGAGGGGGAGGTTTAGGTTTAGGGTCAGGATGAAGTTTAGTGTTTGGGTTAGGGTTAGGGTGATGCTGAGGGTGAGGGTTAGGGTTTGGATTAATATTAGGCTTAAGCTTAAGGTGAGGTTTAGGTTGAGGGTTAGGATTAGGGTTAGGAGTAGGATTAGGGTTAGGGTGATGGTGAGAATTAGGGCTAGGGTTAGGGAAAGGCTTAAGGTTAGGCTGAGGTTGAGGGTGAGGGTTAGGGTTAGGGTGAAGTTTAGGGTTAGGGTTAGGGTGAGTGTGAGGGTTAGGGTTAGGCTTAGGGATTATGCTTTGGGTGAGGGTGTGGTTTAGTGTTAGGGTTAGGGTTAGGGTTAGGGGGAGCTTTAGGATGAGGGTTAGTGTTAGGGTGAGGTTTAGGGTGAGGGTGAGTGTGTGTGTTATGGTAGGTTTATGGTTAGGCTTAGGGTTAGTCTGCGGGTGAGGTTGAGGCTGAGGGTTAATGTTAGCGTGAGAGTTAGGATAAGGGTTAGGGGGAGGGTTAGGAAAAGGGATAGGGTTAGGATTAGGTTTGGGTGAGACTAGGGTGAGAATGAGGTTTAGGTTAGGGTTAGCTTGAGGGTTAGGATTATGGTAAGGATGAGAGTTAGTGTTTGGGTTAAGTTTAGGGTTAGGTTGAGGGTTAAGGTAAGGGTTACGTTAAGGGTAAGGGTTAGGGTTAGGATGAGGGTGAGGGTTCGGATTAGGGTTAGGGTGAGCGTGAGGATTATGGTTAGTGTTAGGGTGAGGGTTAGGATGAGGGTTAGGGTTAGGATTAGTGTTAGGGTGAGGGCTAGGGTGAGGGTGAGGTTTAGGGTTAGGGTTAGGGTTAGGGTGAGGTTTGGGGTTAGGGGTAGGGTTAGTGTTAGGGTGACGTTTACGTTTATAGTTAGGTGTAAGATGAGACTGAGGTTGAGGGTTAGGGTTAGGCTTAGTGTTAGATTTAGGGTTAGGGTGAGGGTAAGTTTGAGGGTGAGGGTTAGGATTAGGTTTAGGGTAAGGGTTACGGTGAGTGTGAGCATTAGGGCTAGGGTTAGGGTTTGGCTTAGGGTTAGGCTGAGGGTGAGGGTGAGGATGAGAGTTAGGATTAGTGTTAGATTAAGGTTTAGGGTTAGGGTTAGTGTTAGGGTGAGGGTTAAGTTGAGCATGAGGTTTAGGGTGACGTTGAGGATTGGATTAGGGCTAGGGTGAGTGTTAAGGTTAGTGTTAGGGTGAGGGTTAGGATGAGGATTAGGGTTAGGATTAGGGTTAGGGTGAGGGCTGGGGCTAGGTTGAGTGTGAGGGTTAGGGTTAGTGTTAGATTAAGGTTTAGGGTTAGGTTTAGGGTAGGGTGAGGGTAAGTTTGAGGGTTAGGGTTAAGGTCAGGGTGATGATTAGTGTTAGGGTTAGGGATAGGTTTAGGATTATGTTTAGCCTGAGGATGAGTGTTAGGATTAGTGTTAGGGTTAGGGTTAAGGTTAGGTTTCGGTTTTGGATTAGTGTTATTGTTAGGATTAGGGTTAGAGTTATGGTGAGGGTGAGGGTGAGGGTGAGGGTGAGGGTTAGGTTTAGGGTGAGGTTTAGCGTTAGGGTTAGTATTAGCGTTAGGGTGAGGGTGAGGGTTAGGTTTAGGGTCAGTGTTAGGGTTAGGGTTAGGGTGAGAGTTAGGGTTCGGTTATGTTTAGGGTTAGGGTGAGGGATAGGGTTAGGGTTACAGTGAGCATGAGGTTTAGGGTTACGTTGAGGATTAGGCTTAGGGTTAATGCTAGGGTGAGGGTTAAGGTTAGGCTTAGGGTGAGGGTAAGGATGAGGATTAGGGTTAGGATTAGGGTTAGTGTGAGGGCTAGGGTGAGCTTGAGGGTTAGGATTAGTGTTAGATTAAGGTTTAGGTTTAGGGTTAGGGTTAGGGTGAGGGTTAGGTTGAGGGTTAGGGTTACAGTGATGGTGAGGATTAGGGTTAGGGTGAGGGTTAGGGTTAGGATAAGGTTTAGCATGAGGTTGAGTGTTAGGATTACAGTTAGGGTTAGGGTTAGGGTTAGGTTTCGGTTTAGGATTAGTGTAATTGTTAGGGTTAGGGTTAGAGTTATGTTTAGGGTGAGGGTGAGAGTGAGGGTTAGGGTTAGGGTTATGGTGAAGTTTAGGGTTAAGGTTAGGATTAGGGTTAGTTTGAGGATGAGGTTTAGGGTTAGATTTAATTTTAGTTGCAGGGTTAGGTCGAGGGTTAGGGTTAGGTTTAGTTTTAGGGTTAAGGTTAGGGTGAGGGTTAGGTTGAGGTTTAGGGTTATGGTTAGTGTTAGGGTTAGGATTAGGATGAGGGTGAGGGTGAGTGTTAGGGTTAAGGTTAGGGTAAGCCTTAGGCTTTGGGTTAGGCTGAGTGTGAGGGTGGATGTGAATATTAGGTTTCGGGTGATGGTTAGCATTAGGGCTAGGTTGAGGGTTAAGATGACGGTTAGGATTAGGATTAGGTTTAGGATGAGGGCTAAGTTGAGGGTGAGGGTTAGGGTAAGTTTTCAGCTTAGGCTAAGGGTTAGGATGAGCATGAGGTTGAGGGTGAGGGTTAGGGTTAGGGTGATGGTTAGGTTTATGGTTAGGGTGAGGGTTAGGATGAGGTTTAGGGGAAGGGTGAGTGTTAGGGTGAGGATGATGGTAAGGGTAAAGATGAGGTTTAGGCTGAGGGTGAGGGTTAAGATAAGAATGAGGGTTAGGGTTAAGTTTAGGGTTAGGGTAAGGGTTAAGGTTAGGGCTAGATTGAGGGTTAGATTGAGGATTAGGGTTAGCGTTAGTGTGATCTTTAGGGTGAGGATGAAGGTTAGGGTTAGGGTCAGGGTGATGGTTAGAATTAGGGCTAGGGTGAGGGCTAGGGTGAGGGTGAGAATTAGGGTTAGGGTTAGGGTTAGGGTGAGGTTTCGGATTAGGGTGAGGTTTAGAGTTAATGTGAGGGTTAGTGTTAGGTTTAGGGTTAGCGTTAAGTTGCGGCTTATGGTTAGTGTGAGGGTTAGGGTTAGGTTTAGGGTTATTGTTAGGTTTAGGGTTAGGGTTACGGTTATGGTGATGGTGAGGGTTAGGTTTACGGTTAGGGTGAGGTTTAGTGTGAGTGTTAGGATTAGAGTTAGGGTTATGGTGCGGGTGAGGTTTAGGGGTACAGTTAGGGTTAGGGTGAGATGTTAATGTTAGGTGCGGGTTAGCGTCGGTGTGACAGTAAGGGTAAAGTTGAGGGTTAGGCTGAGGGTGAGGGTTACAGTAAGGGTGAGGGTTAGGGTTAGGGTGAGGGTTAGTGTTAGCTTTAGGGTGAGGTTGAGGGTTAGATTGAGGATTAGTGTTAGTGTTAGTGTGAGGTTTAGTGTGAGGATGAGGGTTAGGATTAGGGTGAAGGCTAGGGTGAGGGTGAGGGTTGGGGTTAGTGTTAGGCTGAGGTTTAGGTTTACGGTGATGTTTAGGGTTAGTGTGCGGGTTAGTGTTACGGTTAGGATTAGTGTTAGGTTGAGGGTAAGTGTTTGGGTGAGCATTAGGGTTAGGGTGAGGGTTATGGTTAGGGTGAGTGTTAGGGTTAGGTTTATGTTTATTGTTAGGGTTTGGGATAGTGTTACGGTTACGGTGAGGGTGAGGGTGAGGGTTAGGTTTAGGGTGAGGTTTAGGGTTAGGGTTAGGGTTCGGGTGAGGTTGAGGTTTAGGGTAAGATTTAGGGTTAGTGTTAGCATTAGGGTTAGTGTTACAGTCAGGGTAAGTCTTAGGGTGAGGGTTTGGGTCAGGGTGAGGGTTATGGTTAGTCTGAGGGTTAGGATTAGGGTTAGGGTTATTGTTAGGGTTGCGTTTAAGTTTATGGTTATGGTACGGGCGAGGGTGAGGGTTAGTGTTAGGGTTAGGGTGAGGTTTAGAATGAGGGTGGGGTTTAGGGTTAGAGTTAGGGTTAGGGTGAGGGTTAGCTTGAGGGTTAGGGTTAGGGTTAGTGTTAGGTTTAGGGTTAGGGTGAGAGTTAGGAGGAGGTATAGGGTTAGTGTTAGGGTTAGGATTAGGGTTAGGGTGAGGGTGAGTGTGTGTGTTAGGTTTTGGTTAAGGGTTAGGCTTAGGGTTAGGCTGAGGGTGAGGTTGAGAGTGAGGGTTAGGTTTAGGGTTAGGGTAAGGGTGAGGGTGAGGTTTAGGGTTAGGGTTAGGGTGGAGTTAGGATTAGGGTTCGTTTGAGGGTGAGGGTGAGGTTTAGGTTTAGTGTTAGGATGAGAGTTAAGGTTAGGATTAGGGTTAGGGTGAGGGTGATGGTTAGGTTTAGGGTGACGGTTACGTTTGCAGTTAGGGTGAAGTTTAGGATGAGGTTTAGGGTTAGGAGGAGGTTTAGTTTGAGGATGATGGTAAGGGTAAAAGTGAGGTTTAGGCTGGGGGTTAGGGTTAAGATAAGGGTGAGTGTTAGGGTTAGGTTTAGGGTTAGGTTAAGGGTTAGGATTAGGGTTATGATGAGGGTTAAATTGAGTTTTAGTGTTAGGGTTATTGTAAGGTTAAAGGTGAGGTTGAAGGTTAGGGTTAGGGTCAAGTTTAGGGTTAGGTTGAGGTTGAGTTTTGTGGTGTCAGTAGGGTTAGGGTGAGAGTTAGGGTGAGGGTTAGGTTTAGGGTAAGGGTTCGCGTGGGGGTGATGGTAAGGTTAAATGTGAGGGTTAGGCTGAGGTTCAGGGTTACAGTGGGGTGAGGTTTAGGGTTAGGGTGAGGGTTAGGGTTAGGGGAAGGGTGTGGGTGAGGGTTAGATTGAGGATTAGTGTTACGGTTAGTGTGTGGTTTAGGGTGAGGATGAGGGTTAGGGTTAGGGTGAGTGCTAGGGTGAGGGTGAGGGTTAGGTTTAGGTTTAGGGTGAGGTTTAGGGTTAGGGTCATGATTAGGGTTAGTGTGAGTGTTAGTGTTAGTTTTAGGGTTAGTGTTAGGGTGAGGGTTAGGGTCCAGGTGAGGTTTATGGTTATGTTGAGTGTTAGGGTTAGGGTTAGGGTTATTGTTAGGGTTAGGGTTATGGTTACGGTGAGGGTGAGGGTGAGGGTGAGGGTGAGGGTTAGGGTTAGTATGAGGTTTAGGTTTAGGTATGGGTTAGAGTTAGGGTTAGGGTGAGAGTGAGTTTTACGGTTAGAGTTAGGGGTAGTGTTAGGGTCAGTGTTAGGGTGAGGGTTTGGGTTAGAGTTACACTTAGGCTTAGGCTTAGGCTTAGGCCAAGCATGAGGGTGAGGGTTAGGGTTAGGGTTAGGGTGCGGGTTAGGGTTAGTTTTAGGGTGAGGTTTAGGATGAGGTTTAGGGTTAGGATTAGTGTTAGGGTGAGGACTAGTGTGATGGTTAGGGTGAGGGTTAGTTTTAGGGATAGGGTTAGGTTTAGGGTTAGGGTTAGGTTGAGGATGAGTCTGAGGGTCAATGTTAGGGTTAGTCTTAGGGTTAGGGTGAGGGTAAGGTTATGGATTTGGTTAGGGTGAGGGTGATGCTGAGGATTAGGGTTAGATTTAGGGTTGGGTTTAGTGTTAGTGTTAGGGTTAGGGTTATGGTTACAGTTAGGTTAGGGTTAGGGTTAGGCTTAGGTTTAGGCTGAGGGTGAGGGTGGGGTTGAGTATTAGGGTTAGGTTTAGGATTAGGGTTATTGTTAGTTTTATGGTTAGGGTTAAGTTTGCACTGAGGTTGAGGCTGAAGGTGAGGATTATGGATAATATTAGGGTTAAGGTTAGGGTTAGTGTTATTTTTAGGGTTAGGTTTAGAGTTACGGTGAGATTGAGGGTGAGTGTTTAGGTTAGGGTTAGTGTGAGGTTTAGCGTGAGGTTTATGGTTAGGGTTAGGGTGAGGGTGAGGTTTAACGTTAGAGTTAGTGTTAGGGGGAGGGTTAGGGGGAGGTTTAGGGTTATTGTTAGTGTTAGGGTTAGGGGATGATGAGGGTTAGGTTTAGGTTTAGGGATAGGGTTAGGTTTAGTATTAGGGTTAGGGTGAGGGTGAGTGTGACCGTTAGTGTGAGGGCTAGGCTTAGGCTTAGGGTTAGGCTCAGGGTGAGGGTGGGGGTAAAGATTAGGGTTAGGGTGATGGTTTGGGTTAGGGTTAGTGTTATTGTTAGGGTTAGGGTTAGAGTTACGGTGAGGGTGAGGGTGAGGGTTAGGGTTAGGTTTAGGGTGAGGTTTAGGGTTAGTGTTAGGATTAGGGTTAGGGTGAGGGTGAGGTTTAGGTTAGATTTAGGGTTAGTTGGAGGTTTAGGTCGAGGGTTAGGGTTAGGGTTAGTTTTAGGGTTAAGTTTAGGGTGAGGGTTAGGTTGAGGTTTAGGGTTATGGTCAGGGTTAGTTTTAGGAGTAGGGTGAGTGTGAGTGTGAGGGTGAGGGTTAGGGTTAGTCTTAGAATTAGGCTTATAGTTAGGCTGAGGGTGAGGGTGGGGGTGAAGATTAGGTTTAGGGTGGTGGTTAGGGTTGGGGCTAGGGTGAGGGTTAGGATAAGGATTAGGATTAGGATTAGGGTTAGGGTGAGGTCTAGGGTGTTGTTGAGGTTTAGGGTAAGGGTTAAGCTTAGGCTTAGGGTTAGGCTGAGCGTGACGTTGAGGGTGAGGGTTAGGGTTTTGGTGATGGTTAGGTTTAGGGTTAGGGTGAGGGTTAGGTTGAGGTTTAGGGATAGTGTTAGGTTTAGTATTAGATTTAGGGTGAGGGTGAGTGTGACGGTGATGGTGAGGGCTAGGCTTAGGCTTAGGGTTAGGTTGAGGTTGTGGGTGCGGGTGAGGGTTAGGGTTAGGGTTAGGGTGTGATTTAGGGTTAGGGTGAGGGTTAGTGTGAGGGTGAGGTTTAGGGTTAGATATAGGGTTATGGGGAGGGTTAGGGTTAGGGTTAGGGATAGGGTTACTGTTAGAGTTAGGGTGAGGGTGAGGTTTAGGTTGAGGTTAGGGTTAGGGTTATGGTTAGGGTTAATGTGAGGGTTAGTGTTAGGGTTAGGGTTAGTGTTAGGTTGAGGGTAAGTTTTAATGTGAGGTTTTGGGTTAGGGTGAGTGTTATGGTTAGGGTGAGCGTTAGGATTAGGGTTAGGGTTATTGTTAGGGTTAGGTTTAGGGTTTTGTTTACGGTGAGGGTGAGGCATAGGTTTAAGGTTAGGGTCAGGTTTAGGGTTTGGGTTAGGGTTAGAATGAGGATTATGATGAAGGTGAGGTTTGGGGTTAGAGTTAGGTTGATGGTGAGGTTTAGGGTTAGGATTTGGGTTAGGGTGAGGTTGAGTGTGTGTGTTAGCTTTAGGTTTAGGCTAACAGTTAGGCTAAGGGTGAGGTTGAGGGTGAAGTTTAGGGTTTGGATTAGTGTTAGTGTGAGAGTGAGGTCTACGGTTTGATTTAGTGTTAGGGTGAGGGTTACGGTGATTGTTAGGATTAGGGATAGGGTTATGGTGAGCGTTAGGTTTAGGGTTAGGTTGAGGGTTTGGATTAGGGTAATAGTTATGGTTCAGGAAAACCCAGAAATGAACCTACAGACCTATAGCCATCTAATCTTCGATAAGGAAGCTAAAACAATAGAATGGAAGAAAGACAGCCTCTTCAGTAAATGGTGCTGGTAAAATTGGTTAACTACATGTAGAAAACTAAAGCTAGATCCTTATATATCACCCTGGACCAGAATCAACTCCAAATGGATCAAAGACCTTGAACTCAAAGCAGACACTCTGAAAACATTACAGGATGGAATAGGAGAAACCCTAGGTCTCCTTGGCTCAGGCCGAAATTTTCTGAATAGAGACCCAGAAACACAACAAATCAAAGAAAGTTTGGACAAATGGGATTGCATAAGGTTGCAGAGCTTCTGCAGGGCAAATGACATAGCTAGCAAGATCAATAGAAAGCCCACCGATTGGGAGAAGATCTTTACTAGCCATACAACGGACAAGGGTCTCATATCTAAAATATACTTGGAACTCAAAAAATTAAGCCACCCAACAACAAATCCTCAAAGAAACAACTGCCCAATAAATAAGTGGGCGAAAGACTTAAAGAGAAGCTTCTCTGAAGAAGAAAGAAGGATGGCCAATAGACACATGAAGAAATGTTCAACATCCCTAGCCATAAAAGAAATGCAAATCAAAACAACATTGAGATATCACCTCACTCCAGTTAGAACAGCAAAAATCAAGAACTCTAACAACAACAGATGCTGGAGGGGATGTGGACAGAAAGGAACCTTACTACATTGTTGGTGGGAAAGTAAACTTGTTCAACCACTTTGGAAAGCAGTATGGAGGTTCCTCAAAGACTTCACATAGATCTCCCCTATGATCCAGCAATCCCACTTTTGGGCATTTACCCAAATGTATACAAACAAGACCACACTAAAGCTACCAGCACAACTATGTTTATTGCAGCATTATTTACCATAGCTAAGATATGGAACCAACCCAGATGTCCCTCAGTAGATGAATGGATCAAGAAAATGTGGTATATATACACAATGGAATTCTATGCCTCCATCAGAAAGAATGACATTTCCCCATTTGTGAGGAAATGGAAAGGCTTGGAAAAAATTATATTAAGTGAAGTAAGCCAGGCACAAAGAAACATAGGTCCCATGGTTTCCCTTATTTGCAATATCTAGTATAGGTATGAGTCAAGCAGAAAAGGTCAGATAATGTGATGTTAGGAAAATGAACCCTTAGTTATGTATTTTAATGTTTTCGTTTCTTTCATGCATGTGTTTCTAACGCATTTATAAGATTATTTCTTTGTTGCTTTGTATGTCCCTCCCCCACAGTGTAACCCCCGCTTTCACTTTATTTGATGTCAGTATAACATGTGGAGGAGATGGGGACAACAAGTCGTTTAAGGATTCAGGTGGACCTGTTGCAACAAGGAGAATTACAAAATGTCATGTCAAATCAAGCTTTACAATGTCGGTGTGGGGGGGAGGGGGTATGATTGGGTGGGGGGGAGGGGGGAGGCTGGGAAGGGAGGTGAAGGGTAAACAAAGGAGGAGGCTCCAATGCTTGGTAAGAAATGTATGCATTATCCTGCCAATGTAATTGTAACCCCTCTGTACAGTATGTTCTCAAATAAAATTAAATTAAATTAAAAAAAAAAGAGTTAGGGTTCAGTTAAGTTCAGGGTTAGGGTGAGGGTTAGGGTTAGGGATATGGTGAGCATTAGTTTTAGGGTTAGGTTGAGGTTCTGGGTTAGGTTAAGGATTAGGGTTAGTTTTAGGGTTAGGATGAGGATTAGGGTTATGATTAGTGTTAGGGTGAGGGATAGGGTGAGGGTGAGAACTAGGGTTAGTGTTAGGTTAAGTCTTAGGGTTAGGGATAGGATTAGGGTGAGGGTTAGGATGAGGTTTAGGGTTACAGTGAGGGTGAGGGTTATGGTTAGGGTGAGGGTTAGGGTTAGGATTAGGGTTAGGGTTAGGGTGAGGGTGAGGTTTTTTTTAGAGTTAGGGTTAGGGTGAAGCTGAGGGTGAGTGTTAGGGTTCCAGTTAGTGTTAGGTTTTAGGTTAGTGTAAGTGTCAGTGTTAGAGTGAGGGTAAGGGTGAGGGTTAAGGTTAGGGTGAGGGTTAGGGTTAAGGTTAGGGGGAAGGTTAGGATGAGGGTTAGGATTAGGATTAGGGTTAGGGTGCGGGCTAGGTTGAGGGTGAGGTTAAAGGTTAAGGTTAGGGTAAGGTTTAGGGTTAGGGTTAGAGTTAGGGTTAGGGTGAGGCTGAGGTTTAGAATTAGAGGTAGGGTTAAGGTGAGGCTGAGGGTGAGGGTTAGGGTTAGGTTTAGGATAAGGATTAGGGTAAGGGTTAGGGTGAGTGTGAGGGTTTAGGGTTAGGGTTAGGGTTAGGCTTAGGTTTACACTGAGGGTGAGGGTGAGGGTTAGGGTTAGGATTAGGGTTAAGGTGAGGTTGAGTGTGTATGTTAGTGTTAGGTTTATGGTTAGGCTTCAGGTTAGGCTGAGGGTGAGGGTGAGGGTGAGGATTAGGGTTTGGGTGAGGGTTAGGGTAAGGGTTTGGGGGAGGGTAAGCATGAGGGTTAGTGTTAGGATTAAGGTTAGGGAGAGGGCTAGGGTGAGCGTGAGGTTTAGGTTGAGGGTCAGGGTGAGGTTTAGTGTTAGAGTTAGTGTTAGGGTGAGGCTGAGGGTGATGGTTAGGGTTAGGATTAATGTTAAGCTTAGGCTTAAGGTGAGGGTTAGGTTGAGGCTGAGGGTTAGGATTAGGGTTAGGAGTAGGATTAGTGTTAGGGTGAGGGTGAGTGTGAGGGTTAGGCATAGGGTTAGGGATAGGCTTAGGGTTAGTCTGAGGTTGAGGGTGAGGGTTAGGGTTAGGGTGAGGTTTAGGTTTAGGGTTACAGTGAATGTGAGGGTTAGAAATAGGGTTGGGTTTAGAATTAGATTGAGGGTAAGGGTGTGGGTTAGTGTTAGGGTTAGGTTTAGGGTTATGTGGATGCTTAAGATGAGGGTTAGGGTTAGGGTGAGGTTTAGGGTGAGGGTGAGTTTGTGTGTTAGGGTTAGGTTTAGTGTTAGGCTTAGGGTTAGTCTGAGGGTGAGGTTGAGGCTGTGGGTTAGTGTTAGGATGAGGCTTAGGGTAAAGGTTAGGGGGAGGGTTAGGAAAAGGGATAGGGTTAGGATTAGGTTTGGGTGAGGCTAGAGTGAGGATGAGGTTTAGGGTTAGGTTCAGCTTGATCATTAGGATTATGGTAAAGGTGAGAGTTAGTGTTTGGGTTAAGTTTAGGGTTAGGTTGAGGGTTAGGGTAAGGGTTATGATGAGGGTGAGTGTTAGGGTTAGGTTGAGGGTGAGGGATCGGATTAGGGTTAGGGTGAGGGTGAGGGTTATGGTTAGTTGTAGGTTGAGGGTGAGCGCTAGGGTGAGGGTGAGGTTTAGGGTTAGGGGTAGGGTTAGTGTTAGGGTGATGGTGAAGTTTAGGGTTAGAGTTAGGGGTAGGATGAGGCTGAGGTCGAGGGTTAGGGTTGGGGTTAGTGTGACATTTAGGGCTAGGGTGAGGGTTAGGTTGAGGGTTAGGGTTAGGCTTAGGGTTAGGGTTAGGTTTAGGGTAAGGTTTAGGGTGAGTGTGAGCGTTAGGGCTAGGGTTAGGTTTTGGCTTAGGGTTAGGCTGAGGGTGAGGATGAGGGTTAGGGTTAGTGTTAGATTAAGTTTTAGGGTTAGGGTTAGGGTTAGGGTGAGAGTTAGGGTTCAGTTATGTTTATGGTAAGGGTGATGCTTAGGGTTAGGTTTAAGGTGAGTGTGAGGTTTAGGGTTACGTTGAGGATTAGGGTTAGGTTTAGGGCTAGGGTGAGGGTTAAGGTTACGGTTAGGGTGAGGGTAAGGATGAGGTTTAGGGTTAGGATTAGGGTTAGGGTGAGGGCTAGGGTGAGGTTGAGGGTTAGGGTTAGTGTTAGATTAAGGTTTAGGGTTAGGGTGAGAGTTAGGTTGAGGGTTAGTGTTTTGGTGAGGGTGATGATTAGGGTTAGGGTGAGGGTTTGGTTTAGGATTAGGGTTAGTGTGAGGCTGAGTGTTAGGATTAGGGTTAGGGTTAGGTTTCCGTTTAGGATTAGTGTTATTGTTAGGGTTAGGGTTAGAATTATGGTGATTGTGAGGGTGAGGGTGAGGGTTAGGGTTAGGGTGAGGTTTAGGGTGAGGGTTAGGATTAGGGTGAGGTTAAGTGTGAGGGTTAGGGTAAGGATGAGGGTTAGGGTTATGGTGAGGGTGAGAGTTAGGGTTTGATTATGTTTAGGGATAGGGTGAGGATTATGGTTAAAGTTATGACGAGCATGAGTTTTAGGGTTACGATGAGGATTAGGCTTAGGGTTAGGGCTACGGTGAGGGTTAAATTTAGGGTTAGGGTGAGGGTAAGGATGAGGATTAGGGTTAGGATTAGGGTTAGGGTGAGGGTGAGGGTTACGGTGAGAATGAGGATTAGGGTAAGGGTGAGGGTTAGGGTTAGGATTAGGCCTAGCATGAGAGTAAGTGTTAGGATTAGGGTTAGGGTTTGGGTTAGGTTTAGGGTTAGGATTAGTGTTATTGTTAGGGTTAGGCTTAGTGTTGTGATGAGGGTGAGGGTGAGGGTGAGGGTTAGGGATAGGGATAGGGTGAGGTTTAGGTTTAGGTTTAGGATTAGGGTTTGGGTGAGGGTGAGATTTAGGGTTAGATTTAGGGTTATTTGGAGGGTTAGGTCGAGGGTTAGGGTTAGGGTTAGTTTTAGGGTTAAGGTTAGGGAGAGGTTTAGGTTGAGGTTTAGTGTTATTGTTAGGGTTAGGGTTAGGATTAGGGTGAGGGTGAGGGTGAGTGTGAGGGTTAGGTTTAGGTTTAGGCTTAGGCTAGGGTTAGGCTGAGTGTGAGGGTGGGGGTGAAGATTAGCTTTAGGGTGATTGTTAGGGTTAGGGCTAGGATGAGTGTCAAGATGAGGGTTAGGATTACGATTAGGGTTATGTTGAGTTCTAGGGTTAGGGTGAGGGTCAGGTTAAGGGTTAGGCTTAGGCTTAGGGTTAGGCTGAGCGTGAGGTTGAGGGTCAGGTTTAGGGTTAGGGTGATTGTTAGGTTACGGTTGGGTGAGGGTTGGAATGAAGTTTAGGGTTAGGGTGAGGGTTAGGGTGATGGTGATAAGGGTAAAGGTGATGTTTAGGTTGAGGTTGAGGGTTAAGGTAAGGGTGAGGGTTAGGTTAAAGTTTGGGGTTAGGGTAAGGGTTAGGGTTAGGGTTAGGGTGAGGGTTAGATTTAGGATTAGGTTTAGGGTTAGTGTGAGATTTAGGGTGAGGATGAAGTTTAGGGTTAGGGTGAGGGTGATGGTTAGAATTAGGGTTAGGGTCAGGGTGAGGATTAGGGTTAGGTTTAGGGTTAGGGTGAGGTTTAGGGTTAGTGTGACTGTTATTGTTAGGGTTAGCGTTAGTGTTAGGGTGAGGGTATGTGTTAGGGTGAGAGTTAGGGTTAGGGTGTGGGTTATGGTTCTTGTGAAGGTTAGGGTTAGGTTTACGGTTATTGTTAACATTAGGGTTAGGGTTACGGTTATGGTGAGGGTGAGGGTTAGGTTTAGGGTTTGGGTCAGGTTTAGTATTAGGGTTAGTGTTAGAGTTAGGGTTATGTTGAGGTTGAAGTTTAGGGGTAGAGTTAGGGTTAGGGTAAGGGTTAGGTTTAGGGTGCGCATTAGCATGGGGGTGACAGTAAGGGTAAAGGCGAGGGTTAGGCTGAGGGTGAGGGTTACGGTAAGGTTGAGGGTTAGGGTTAGGCTGAGGCTTAGTGTTAGCTTTAGAGTCAGGTTGAGAATTAGATTGAGGATTAGTGTTAGACTTAGTGTGAGGTTTAGGGTGAGGATGAGGGTTAGGGTTAGGGTGAAGGCTAGGGTGAGGGTGAGGGTTGGGGTTAGTGTTAGGCTGAGGTTTATGGTTCGGGTGATGTTTAGGGTGAGTGTGAGGGTTAGGGTTCGGGTTAGGTTTAGGGTTAGGGTTAGGGTTAGGGTTAGTTAGGGTGAGGTTGTGGATTAGGGTTAGATTTAGGGTTGGTGTTAGTGTGAGGTTAGTGTTAGCATTAGGGTTAGTGATACGGTGAGCGTAAGTCTTAACTTGAGGTTTTGGGTCAGGGTGACAGTTATGGTTATTGTGAGCGTTAGGATTAGGGTTAGGGTTATTGTTAGGGTTCGGTTTAAGGTTATGGTTATGGTGCGGGTGCGGATGAGGGTTAAGGTTACTGTTAGGGTGAGGGTGAGTTTTAGGGTTACAGTTAGGGTTAGGGTGAGGATTGGGATTAAGGTTAGGTTTGCCTTAGGCCGAGCATGAGGGTGAGTGTTAGGGTTCGTGTTTGGGTGAGTGTTAGGGTTAGTTTAGGATTAGGGAGAATGTTAGTATGAGGTTTAGGGTTAGGATAAGTGTAAGGGTGAGGGCTAGGCTGAGGGTTAGAGTGAGGGTTAGGGTTAGGGATAGGGTGAGGTTTAGGATTAGAGTTAGGGTGATGGTGAGTGTGAGGGTTAGGATTCGGGTGAGGGTTAGGATTAGAGTTAGGATGAGGGTTAGGGTTTGGGTTAGGGTGAGGGTGAGTCTGAGGATTAGGGTTAGGTTTTGGGTTAGGTTTAGGGTTAGTGTTAGTGTTAGGGTTAGGGTTAGGGTTACAGTGAGGTTTGGGGTTAGGTTTAGGGTTAGGCTTAGAGTTAGGGTGAGGGTTAGGATGAGGATTAGGTTTACGATTAAGGTTAGGGTGAGGGCTAGGGTGAAGGTGAGGATTAGGGTTAGTGATAGGGTAACGTTTAGGGTTAGGTTTAGGGTTAGGGTGAGGGTTAGGATGAGCGTTAGGTTTACGTTGAGGGTGAGGGTTAGGGTTAGGATGAGGTTTACGGTTTGGATTAGGGTTTGGGTGAAATTGAGTGTTAGCATTAGGGTTAGGGTTAGGGTTAGGGTTAGATTTAGGGTTCGGATTACTGTTATTGTTTGGGTTAGGGTTAGAGTTATGTTGAGAGTGATGGTGAGGGTGAGGATTAGGGTTAGAGTTAGGGTTAAGTTTAGGGTTAGGGTTAGTGTTAGGGTGAGGGTGCGGTTTATGGTTAGAATTAGGTTTAGTTGGAGGGTTAGGTCTAGGGTTAGGATTAGGGTAAGTGTTAGGGTTAAGGTTAGTTTCAGGGTTTAGGAGGTTTAGGGTTAGGGTTAGTGTGAATTTTGGGGTGAGGATGAGGGTTAGGGTTAGGGTGAGGTTTATGTGTAGGGTGATGCTTAGGGATAGTGTGAGGTTTAGTGTTATGGTTAGGATTAGTGTTAGGGTGAGGGTAAGTGTTAGGGTGAGGGTTAGGGTTAGGGTGAGGGTTATGGTTAGGGTGAGGCTAAGGGTTAGGTTTAGGGTTATTGTTAGCATTAGTGTTAGGGTTAAGGTTATGGTGATTTTGAGGGTGACGGTTAGGGTTAGGGCTAGGATGAGGTTTAGGGTTAGGGTTAGGGTTAGTGTTAGGGTTAGGGTGAGTTTTAGTGTTAGAGTTAGGTTTAGGGTGAGGCTGAGGGTGATGGTTAGGGTTAGGATTAATGTTAAGGTTAGGGTTAAGGTGAGGGTTAGGTTGAGGCTGAGGGTTAGGGTTAGGGTTAGTAGTAGGATTAGGGTTTGTGTTAGGGTGAGTGTGAGGGTTAGGGTTAGGATTAGGGATAGGCTTAGGGTTAGGCTGAGGTTGAGGGTGAGGGTTAGGGTTAGGGTGAGGTTTAGGGTTAGGTTTAGGGTGTGTGTGAGGGTTAGGGTTAGGCTTAGGATTAGGATTAGCCTGAGGGTGAGGGTGTGAGTTAGGGTTAGGATTAGTGTTAGGGTGATGTTTAGGGTTTGGGTTATGGTTTGGGTGAGGTTGAGATTTAGGTTTAGAGTTAGGGTTAGGGTGAGGTTTAGGTTCACGGTTAGGGTAAGTGTTATTTTTAGGTTTAGGGTTAGAGTGAGTCAGGGGGAGGGTTAGGGTTAGGGTTAGTGTTAGGGATAGGATTTGGGTTAGAGTGAGGGTGAGTGTGTTTTAGGTTTACGTTTAGGGTTAGGCTTACGGTTAGGCTGAGGGTGAGTTTGAGGTTGATGGTTAGGGTTAGCCGGAGGTTTTTGGATGAGGGTTAGGGTTAGGATTAGAGTTAGAGTAAGGGCTAGGGTGAGTGTGAGGGTGACGTTTAAGTTTAGGGTTAGGGTTAGGGGGAGGTTTAGTGTTAGGTTTAGGGTTAGAGTTACGGTTACGGTGAGGGTGAGGTTTAGGGGTACAGTTAGGTTTAGGGTGCGGGTTAGCTTGGGGGTGACGGTAAGGGTAAAGTTGAGGGTTAGGCTGAGGGTGATGGTTACGGTAAGGTTTAGGGTTAGGGTTAGGGTGAGGGTTAGTGTTAGCTTTAGGGTGAGGGTGAGGGTTAGATTGAGGATTAGTATTAGGGTTAGTGTGAGGTTTAGGGTGAGGATGAGTGTTAGGCTTAGGGTGAGGGCTAGGAAGAGGGTGAGGTTTAGGGTTAGTTTTAAGGTGAGGTTTAGTGTTAGGGTGATGGTTAGGATTAGTGTGAGGGTTAGTGTTAGTATTAGAGTTAGTGTTAGGGTGAACGTAAGTGTTAGGGTGAGGGTGAGGGTTAAGGTGAGTGTTATGGTTAGGGTGAGGTTTAGGATTGTTTTTAGCATTAGGGTTAGGGTTACGGTTATGGTGAGGGTGAGGGTGAGGCTTAGGTTTAGGACTAGCATGAGGTTTAGTTATAAGGTTAGGGTTAGGGTTAGGGTCAGGATGAGGTTTAGTGTTAGAGTTAGGGTTAGGATGAGGCTGAGGGTGAGAGTTAGGTTTAGGATTAATGTTAGGGTTAGGCTTAAGGTGAGGGTTAGGTTGAGGGTGAGGATTAGAGTTAGGGTTAGGAGTAGGATTACAGTTAGGGTTTGGGTGAGTGTGAGGGTTAGGTTTAGGGTTAGGGATAGGCTTAGGGTTAGGCTGAGGTTGAGGCTGAGGTTTAGGGTAAGGGTGAAATTTAGGGTTAGGGTTAGGATTAGGAATAGGGTTAGGGTTAGGGTGAGTGTGAGGGTTAGGGTTAAGTTTAGGGTTAGGCTTAGGGTTAGGCTGATGATGAGGGTGAGGATGAGGGTTAGGTTTAGGGTGAGGGTTAGGGTTAGGTGTATGGGGAGGGTCAGGATGAGGGTTAGGTTTAGGATTAGTGTTAGAGGTTGAGGTTTACAGTTAGGGTCAGGGTGAGCTTTAGGGTTAGGTTTAGGGTTAGGGTTCTGGTGAGTGTGAGGTATAGGGTTAGAGTTAGGGTTAACCTGAGGCTGAGTGTGAGGCTTAGGGTTAGGGTTAGGATTAGGATTATGTTAAGGGTTAGGGTGAGTGTGAGGGTTAATGTTCTGGTTAGGGTTAGGCTTAGGGTTACACTGAGGGTGAGAGTGAGGGTTAGGATTAGCATTAGGGTTAAGGTGAGGGTGAGTGATTGTGTTCGGTTAGGTTTAGGTTTAGGTTAAGGGTTAGGCTAAGGATGAGGTTAAAGTTGAGGGTTAGGGTTAGGGTATGGTTTAGGGTAAGGGTTAGAGGGAGGGTTAGGATGAGGGTTAGGGTTAGGGTTAGGGTTAGGGTGATAGTGAGGGTGAGGGTTAGGCTTAGTGTTAGGGTGAGGGTTAGGATGAGGTTTAGGATTAGGGTTAGGGTGAGGGGTAGGGTTAGGGTGAAGGTTAGCGTGAGTGTGAGGATTCGGGTTAGGGTTAGGATTAGGATTAGTGTAAGGATTAGGGTGAGTTTGAGGGTTAGGGTTAGGGTTAGGTTTAGGCTTAGGTTTAGGCTGAGGCTGAGGGTGAGGGTGAGGGTTAGGGGTAGGGTTAGGGTGGGGTTTAGGGATAGGGTTAGTCGGTTGGGGATTAGTGTGATTGTTAGGGTTAGGGTGATATTTAGGTTTTGTTAAGTTTAGGGGTAGGGTGAGTGTTAGGGTTAGGGTGAGCGTCAGTGTTAGTGTTAGGTTGAGGTTTAGGGTTAGGGTAAGGATGAGGGTTAGTGTTAGGGTTCGTGTGAGGGTTAGGGTGAGGATTAGGGTTACAATTACTTTTAGGGTGAGCGCTAGGGTGAGCGTGAGGATTAGTGTTTGTTTTAGGGTAAGGTTTAGGGTTAGGGTTGGGGTTAGGGTGAGGGTAAGGATGAGGGTTAGGGTGAGGGTAAGGATGAGGGTTAGGGTTACGGTGAGGGTGAGGGTTAGGGTTAGGGTGAGGTTTACGGTTAGGATTAGGGTTAGGGTGAGGTTGAGTGTTAGCATTAGGGTTAGGGTTAGGGTTACGGTTAGGTTTAGGGTTATCATTAGTGTTATTGTTAGGGTTAGGGTTAGATTTATGGTGAGGGTGAGGTGAGGATTAGGGTTTGGGTTAGGGTTAGGGTTAGGGCAAGTGTTAGGGTGAGGGTTAGGGTTAGGGTGAGGGTTATGTTTACGGTGAGGGTTAGGGTTAGGGTTAGGATTATTGTTAGCATTAGGGTTAGGGTTTCCGTTATGGTGTGGGTGAGTGTTAGATTTAGGGATAGGATGAGGTTTTCGGATAGGGTTATGGTTAGGGTTAGGGCCAGGTTGAGGTTTAGTGTTAGACTTAGGGTTAGGGTGAGTCTGAAGGTGAGGGTTAGGTTTAGGATTAATGTTAGGGTTAGGCTTAAGTGAGGGTTAGGTTGAGGTTGATGGTTAGAGTTAGGGTTAGGAGTAGGATTAGGGTTAGGTTTAGGGTGAGTGTGAAGGTTAGGGTTAGGGTTAGGGATAGGCTTAGGGTTAGGCTGAGGTTGAGGGTAAGGGTTAGGGTTAGGGTTAGGTTTAGGGTGAGTGTGAGGGTTATTGCTAGGATTAGGGTTAGGTTGAGGGTTAGTGAGTGTGTTCTTGTTAGGTTTAGGGTTAGGCTTAGGGTTAGGCTGAGGGTGAGGTTGAGGGTGAGGGTTAGGTTTAGAGTTATGGTTAGGTTGAGGGTTAGGGTTAGGGTAAGTGTGAGAGTTAGGGTTCAGGTTAAGTTTAGGGTTAGGTTGAGGGTTAGAATAAGGGTTAGGGTGAGGGTAAGTTTTAGGGTTAGGTTGAGGGTTAGGGTTCGGATAAGGGTGAGGGTGAGGGTGAGGTTTAGGTTTAGTGTTAGGGTGAGAGTTAGGATGAGGTTAGATTTAGGGTTAGGGTGAGAATTAGGGTTCGGTTATGTTTAGGGTTAGCGTGAGGGGTAGGTTTAGGGTTAGGGTTCGGTTCAGAGTTAGGGTTAGGTTTAGGGTTAGGGTGAGGGTTAAGGTTAGGGTTATGTAGAGGTTAAGGATGAGGATTAGGATTAGGATTAGGGTTAGATTGAGGGCTTGGGTGAGGGTGAGGGTAAGGCTTAGTGTTAGATTAAGTTTTAGGGTTAGGGTTAGGGTTAGTTTGAGGGTTAGTTTGATGGTCAGGGTTACCGTGATGGTGAGGATTAGGGTTATTGTTAGATTTAGGGCTAGGATTAGTGTTATTCTTAGGGTTAGGGTTAGAGTTACAGTGAGGGTGAGGTTGAGGGTGAGGGTGAGGGTTGGAGTTAGGGTTAGGGTGAGGTTTAGGGTTAGGGATAGGATTAGGATTAGTGTAAGTGTGAGGTTTAGGATTAGATTTAGGGTTAGTTGGAGGGTGAGTTTGACGGTTAGGGATAGGGTTAGGGTTAGTTTTAGGTTTAAGTATAGGGTGAGGGTTAGGATGAGGTTTAGGGATATGGTTAGGGTTAGGGTTAGGATTAGGGTGAGGGTGAGGGTGACTGTGAGGGTTTTTGTTAGGGTTAGGCTTAGGCTAAGGTTTAGGCTGAGGTTGAGGGTGGGGGTGAGGATTAGGTTTAGGGTGATGGTTAGGGTTAGGGTTAGGGTGAGGTTTAGGATGAGGGTTAGGCTTAGGCTTAGGGTTAGGCTGAGCATGAGGTTGAGGGTGAGGGTTAGGGTTAGGGTTATTGTTAGGTTTACGGGGAGGGTGAGGGTTAGGTTGAGGGTTAGGGATAGGGTTAGATTTAGTATTAGGCGTATGGTGTGGGTGAGTGTGACAGTTATGGTGGGGGTTAAGCATAGGCTTAGGGTTAGGCTGAGGGTGAGGGTGGGCGTGAGCATTAGGGTTAGGTTGACGTTTTGGGTTATGGTTAGTGTTATTGTTATGGTTAGGCTTAGAGTTACTGTGAGGGGGAGGGTGCAGGTGAGGGTTAGGGTTAGAGTGAGGGTGAGGTATAGGGTTAGAGTTAGCGTTAGGGTGAGGCTGAGGGTGAGGGTTAGAGTTAGGGTTAGTGTTAGAGTTAGGGTTACGGTGAGGGTTAGGGTGAGGTTGAGGATAAGGCTTAGTGTTAGGATTAGGATTAGGGAACTGTTAGGGTGAGTGTGAGGGTTAGGGTTAGGGTTAGGCTTAGGCTTAGGGTTAAGTTTAGGGTGAGGCTGAAGGTGAGTGTTAGGGTGAGGGTGAGATATAGGTGTAGGGTTACGGTGAGAGTTAGGGTTCGGGTTAAGTTTAGGGCCCAAGTGATGGTTAGGGTTAGGGTTACAGTGAGGTTGAGGGTTAGGGTTAGGTTGAAGATTAGGGTTAGGCTTAGGATTAGGGTGAGGGTTAGTGTAAGTGTTAGGGTGAGGGTTGGGTGAGGATTAGGGTTATGATTAGGGTTCGGGTGAGGGCTAGGGTGTGGGTGAGTGTTAGGATTAGTGTTTGGTTGCGGTTTAGGGTTAGGTTTAGGGTGAGGTTTAGGATAAGGCTTAAGGTTACAGTGAGGGTGAGGGTTAGGGTTAGGGTGAGGTTTAGGGTTAGTATTTGGGTTAGGGTGAGGGTGAGTTTTAGGATTATATTTAGGGTTAGGGGGAGGGTTAGGTCAACGGTTAGTGTTAGGGTTAGTGTTAGGGTTAAGGTTAGGTTGAGGGTTAGGTTGAGGTTTAGGTTTAGGGTTAGGGTTAGCATTAGTGATAGGGTTGGGCTATGTGAGGGTTAGTGTTAGGGTTAGGGTTAGGGTTATGCTGAGGGTGAGGCTGGGGGTGAGGATTAGGTTTAGGGTGATGGTTAGGGTGAGGGCTCGGGTGAGGGTGAGGGTAAGGGTAAGGGTTAGGCTTAGGCTTAGGTTTAGACTGAGCATGAGGTTGAGGGTGAGGGTTAGGGTTAGGGTGATGGTTAGGTTTACGGTTAGGTTGAGGGTTAGGATGAGGTTGAGGGTTAGGGTGAGTATGATGGTAAGTGTAAACCTCTCGTTGAGGCTGAGGGTGAGGATTAAGATAAGGGTGAGGGTGAGGTTTAGGGTCAGGATGAGGGTTAGGGTTAGGGTACGGGTGAGGGTTAGAATTAGCGTTAGGTTGAGGGTTAGGTATAGGTTTAGGTTTACGATTTTGATTAGTTTGAGGTTGAGTGTGAGGGTTAGGGTTAGGCTTAGGCTTAGGGTTAGGGTGAGGTTTAGTGTTAGGGTTTGGGTTAGGGTTAGGTTGAGGCTGAGGCTGAGGGTTATGGTTAGGGTGAGGATTAGGGTTAGGTTTAGTGTTATTGTTAGGGTTAGGCTTAGAATTACAATGAGGTTGAGGGTGAGGGTTAAGTTAGGGTGAAGTTTAGGGTTAGAGTTAGGGTTAGGGGGAGGGTTAGTGTGAGGTTTAGGGTTAGAGTTAATGTTAAGGTGAGGTTGTGTGTTTGGTTGAGGTTTAGGGATAGGCTTAGGATTAGGATTAGGTTTAGGGTGAGCATGAGTATGAGGGTTAGGTTGAGGGTTAAGCTTAGGCTTAGGGTTAGGCTGAGGGTGAGAATGGGGGTGAGGATGAGGGTTAGGGTGATTGTTAGGGTTAGTGTTATTGTTAGGGTTAGGGTTCGAGTTTCGGTGAAGATGAAAGTACGGGTGAGGGTTAGGGTTAGGGTTAGGGTGGGGTTTAGGGTTAGGGTGAAGGTGAGCGTGAGGTTTAGGGTTAGATATAGGGTTAGGGTGAGGGTTAGGGTTAGGGTTAGTGTTAGGGTTAGGGTGAGGATGAGGTTTAGGTTGAGATATAGGGTTAAGGGGAAGGTTAGGGTGAGGTTTAGGGTTAGGGTTAAGGTTAGTGTTAGGATTACAGTGAGGGTGAGGGTGCAAGTTAGTGTGAGGTTTAGGGTTAGAGTTAGGTTTAGAGTTAGGCTGATTGTTAGGGTTAGGGTTATTGTTAGAATTAGGGTTATGGTGAGGGTTAGGGTGAGGGTGAGGGTAAGGCTTAGTGTTAGGATTAGGATTAGGGTAAGCGTTATTGTGAGTGTGAGGGTTAGGGTTAGGGATAGTGTTAGGCTTAGGGTTAGGCTGAGCATGAGGATGAGTGTGAGCGTTAGGGTTAGGGATATGGTGAGGTTTAATTTTAGGTTTAGGGTTAGAGTTAGGGTTAGGTTGAGGGTGAGGTTTAGGGATAGGTTTCGGGTCAGGGTGGGGGTTAGGGTTAAGGTGAGGGTTAGGGTGAGGGTCAGGGTGAGGGTTAGGCTTAGTGTGAGAGTTAGGGATCGGGTTAAGTTTAGGGTTAGGGTGAGGGTTAGGTTAATGTTTACAGTGAAGGTGAGGATTAGGGTTAGGTTGAGGGTTAGGGTTAGGGTTATTGTTAGGGTGAGGTTTAGGATGAGGGTTAGGGTTAGGATTAGGGTTAGGGTGATTCCTAGGTTGAGGGTGAGGTGTTGGGTTAGGGTTATTGTGAGGTTTAGGTTTAGGGTTAAGTTTAGCATTTGGATGAGGGTTCGATTGAGGATTAGGTTTCGGGTTAGGGTTAGTGTTAGGTTTAGGGAGAGTATGTGGATAGGGATAGGGTGAAGTTTAGGGTTAGTGTTAGGATTAGGGTTAGGGTGAGTGTGAGATTTAGGGTTAGATTTAGGTTTATTTGGAGGGTTAGGTCGAGGGTTAGGGTTAGGGTTAGTTTTAGGGTTAAGGTTAGGGAGAGGGTTAGGTTGAGGTTTAGCGTTAAGGTTAGGGTTAGGGTTAGGATTAGGGTGAGGGTGAGGGTGTGAGGTTTAGGGTTAGGGTTAAGCTTAGGCTTAGGGTTAGGCTGAGTGTGAGGGTGGGGGTGAAGATTTGGTTTAGGGTGGTGGTTAGGGTTAGGGATAGGATGAGTGTCAAGGTGAGGTTTAGGATTACGATTAGGGTTAGGGTGAGGTCTAGGGTTAAGGTGAGGGTTAGTCCTAGGCTTAGGCTTAGGCTGAGCGTGAGGTTGAGCGTGAAGGTTAGGGTTACGGTGATGGTTAGGTTTACGGTTAGGGTGAGTGTTGGGATGAGGTTTAGGGTTAGGGTGAGGGTTAGGGTGATGACGACAAGGGTAAAGTTGATGTTTAGGTTGAGGTTGAGTATTAAGGTAAGGGTGAGTGTTAGGTTAAAGTTTGGGGTTATGGTAAGGGTTAGGGTTAGGGTTAGGGTGAGGGTTAGATTTAGGATTAGGATTAGGATTAGGGTTAGTGTGAGGTTTAGGGTGAGGATGAAGGTTAGGGTTAGGATGAGGGTGCTGGTTAGGATTAGGGTTAGGGTGAGGGCTAGGGTCAGGGTGAGGATTAGGGTTAGGTTTAGGGTTAGGATGAGGTCTAGGATTAGGGTGAGGTTTAGGGTTAGTGTGAGGGTTAGTGTTACCTTTAGGGTTAGGGTTACGGTTATGGTGAGGGTGAGGGTTAGGATTAGGGTTTGGGTCAGGTTTAGTATTAGGGTTAGTTTTAGAGTTAGGGTTATGTTGAGGTTGAAGTTTCGAGGTACATTTAGGTTTAGGGTAAGGGTTAGGTTTAGGGTGCGCATTAGCGTGGGGGTGACGGTAAGTGTAAAGGCACGGGTTAGGCTTTAGGTGAGGGTTACGGTAAGGGTGAGGGTTAGGGTTAGTTTAAGGGTTAGTGTTAGCTTTAGGGTGAGGTTGTGGATTAGATTGAGGATTAGTGTTAGGGTTAATGTGAGGTTTAGGGTGAGGATGAGGGTTAGGGTTAAGGTGAAGTCGAGGTTGAGGGTGAGGGTTGGGGTTAGTGTTAGGCTGAGGTTTATGGTTCGGGTGATGTTTAGGGTGAGTGTGAAGGTTAGGGTTAGGGTGAGGTTTAGGGTTACGGTTAGGGTTAGGGTTAGGGTGAGGTTGAGGTTTAGGGTTAGATTTAGGGTTAGTGTTAGTGTGAGGTTAGTGTCAGTGTTAGGGTTAGTTTTATGGTGAGCGTAAGTCTTAGGGTGAGGGTTTGGGTCAGGGTGACGTTTATGGCTAGGGTGAACGTTAGGATTAGGGTTAGGGTTATTGTTAGTGTTCGGTTTAAGGTTACGGTTATGGTGCGGGTGCGGGTGAGGGTTACGGTTAGTGTTAGTGTGAGGTTTAGGGTGAGGGTGAGGTTTAGGGTTACAGTTAGGGTTAGGGTGAGGATTGGGATTAAGGTTAGGCTTAGGCTTAGGCCGAGCATGATGGTGAGTGTTAAGGTTCGTGTTTGGGTGAGGGTTAGGGTTAGGTTTAGGGTTAGGTTGAATGTTAGGATGAGGTTTACGGTTAGGATAAGTGTAAGGGTGAGGGCTAGGCTGAGGGTTAGAGTGAGGGTTAGGGTTAGGGATAGGGTGAGGTTTAGGATTAGAGTTAGGGTGAGGGTGAGTGTGAGGGTTAGGATTCGGGTGAGGGTTAGGATTAGAGTTAGGATGAGGGTTAGGGTTTGGGTTAGGGTGAGGGTGAGGCTGAGGATTAGGGTTAGGTTTAGGCTTAGAGTTAGGATGAGGGTTTGGGTTTGGGTTAGGGTGAGGGTGATTCTGAGGATTAGGGTTTGGTTTAGTGTTAGGTTTAGGGTTAGTGTTAGTGTTAGGATTAGGGTTAGGGTTAAATTGAGGGTTGGGGTTAGTGTTAGGGTTAGGCTTAGAGTTAGGGTTAGGGTTAGGATGATGATTAGCTTTACGATTAGGGTTAGGGTGAGGGCTTGGGTGAAGGTGAGAATTAGGGTTAGTGATTCGGTAACGTTTAGGGTTAGGTTTAGGGTTAGGGTGAGGGTTAGGATGAGCGTTAGGGTTACGGTGAGGGTGAGGGTTAGGGTTAGGGTGAGGTTTAGGGTTTGGATTAGGGTTTGGGTGAGGTTGAGTGTTAGCATTAGCGTTAGGGTTAGGGTTAGGGTTAGATTTAGGGTTCGGATTACAGTTTTTTTTTTTGGGTTAGGGTTAGAGTTATGTTGAGATTGATGGTGAGGGTGAGGATTAGGGTTAGAGTTAGGGTTAGGTTTAGGGTTAGGGTTAGTGTTAGGGTGAGGGTGAGTTTTATGGTTAGATTTAGGTTTAGTTGCAGGGTTAGGTCTAGGGTTAAGATTAGGGTAAGTGTGAATTTTAGGGTGAGGATGAGGGTTAGGGTTAGGGTTAGTGTTAGGGTGATGGTAAATGTTAGGGTGAGAGTTAGGGTTAGGGTGAGTGTTAGGGTTAGGGTGAGGGTTAGGGTTAGGGTTAGGATTATTGTTAGCATTAGGGTTAGGGTTTCAGTTATGGTGTGGGTGAGGGTTAGATTTAGGGCTAGGATGAGGTTTAGGGTTAGGGTTATGGTTAGGGTTAGGGTCAGGTTGAGGTTTAGTGTTACAGTTAGGTTTAGGGTGAGTCTGAGGGTGAGGGTTAGGTTTAGGATTAATGTTAGGGTTAGGCTTAAATGAGGGTTATGTTGAGGGTGATGGTTAGAGTTAGGGTTACGAGTAGGATTAGGGTTAGGGTTGGGGTGAGTGTGAAGGTTAGGTTTAGGGTTAGGGATAGGCTTAGGGTTAGGCTGAGGTTGAGGGTAAGGGTTAGGGTTAGGGTTAGGGTTAGGGTGAGTGTGAGGGTTATTGTTAGGATTAGGGTTAGGGTGAGGGTTAATGTGTGTGTTATTGTCAGGTTTAGGGTTAGGCTTAGGTTTACGATGAGGGTGAGGTTGACGGTGAGGGTTAGCGTTAGGGTGAGGGTTAGGGTAGGGTTAGGGGGAGGGTTAGGAAGAGGGTTAGGGTTAGGGCTAGGGTTGGGTGAGGGCTAGGCTCATTGTGAGGTTTAGGTTTATGGTTGGGTTGAGGGTGAGGTTTAGGGTAAGTGTGAGATTTAAGGTTCGGGTTAAGTTTAGGGTTAGGTTGAGGGTTAGGGTAAGGTTTAGGGTGAGGGTCAGGTTTAGGGTTAGGTTGAGGGTTAGGTTGAGGGTTAGGGTTAGGGTGAGGGTGAGGGTGAGGTTTACGTTTAGTGTTAGGGTGAGAGTTAGGATGAGGGTTAAAGTTAGGGTTTGGGTGAGAATTACTGTTAGGTTATGTTTAGGGTTAAGGTGAGGGTTAGGGTTAGCTTTAGGGTTAGGGTTCGGTTGAGAGTTAGGGTTAGGTTTAGGGTTAGTGTTAGGGTTAGGGTTAGGGTCACATTGAGGGTTAGGATTAGGGTTAGGGTTAGGGTTAGACTTAGGTTTATGCTGAGGGTGAGGGTGGGTGTGAGGATAAGAGTTAGGGTTAGGTTTAGGCTTAGGGTTAGGGTTATTATTATTGTTATGGTTACTGTTAAGTTTGCGATTAGGGTGAGACTGAGGGTGTGGGTGATGGTGAGGGTTATTGTTAGGGTGAGGTTTAGGGTGAGGATGAGTTTTAGGGTTAGAGTTAGGGTTAGGGTGAGGGTTAGGTTGAGGTTTAGGGTTAGGGTTAGTGTTAGGGTTAGGGTTAGAGTGAGAGTTAGGGGGAGGTTTAGGGTTAGGGTTAGGGTGAGGGATAGGATTATGTTTACGGTGCGGATGAGTGTGTTTGTTAGCTTAGGTTTAGTGTTAGGATTAGGGTTAGGCTGAAGGTGAGGTTGAGGGTGAGGGTTAGGGTTCGGGTTAGGGTGAGGTTTAGGGTTAGGGATAGGGGTAGTTTGAGGTTTAGGATAAGGTTTAGGGTTAGGATTTGGGTAAGGCTGAGGTCTAGGCTTACATTGAGGGTTAGCATTAGGATTAGGGTTAGGGTTAGACTTAGGGTTAGGCTGAGGTTGAGGGTGGGTGTGACGATTAGAGTTAGGGTTAGGGTTAGGGTTATTGTTAGTGTTTTGGTTAGGGTTAAGTTTGGGTGAGGGTGAGGCTGTGGGTGAGCGTTATGTTTATGGTTAGGGTTAGGGTTACGGTTAGGGTTAGTGTTATTATTATTGTTAGGGTTAGAGTTAGATTTACGGTGAGGGTGAGGATGCGGGTGAAGGTTAGGTTTAGGGTTAGTGTGGGGTTTACCGTTAGGGTTAGGATTAGGGTTCAGGTGAGGTTTAGGTTTAGGGTTAGATTTAGGGTTAGTGTTAGTGTGAGGGTTAGTGTTATCGTTAGTGTTAGTGTAACAGTGACATTAAGACGTAGGGTGAGGTTTTGGGTTAGGGTGAGTGTTATGTTTAGGGTGAGGGTGAGGATTAGGTTTAGGGTTAGGGTGAGGTTTAGGGTGAGGGTTTGGTTTAGGGTTAGAGTTAGGGTTAGGGTAAGGGTTAGGTTGAGGGTGAGGGTTAGGGTTAGTGTTAGTGTTAGGGTTAGGGTGAGAGTTAGGGCGAGGTTTAGGGTTAGTGTTAGCCTGAGGGTTAGGATTAGTGTTAGCATGCGGGTGAGTGTGTGTGTTAGGGTTAGGTTTAGGGTTAGGCTTAGGTTTAGGGTTAGGGTGAGGGTGAGGTTTAGGGTTAAAGTTAGTGTTAGGGGGAGGGTCAGTGTGAGGTTTATGGTTAGGGTTAGTTTTAGTGTTAAGGGGAGGGTGAGGTATAGGTTGAGGTTTAGGGATAGGGTTAGGTTTAGTATTAGGGTTAGGGTGAGGGTGAGTGTGAAGGTTAGGGTGAGGGTTAGGCTTAGGCTTAGGTTTAGGCTGAGTGTGAGGGTGGGGGTGAGGATTAGGGTTTGGGTGATGGTTCGGGTAAGGTTAATGTTATTGTTAGGATTAGGGTTAGAGTTACCGTGAGGGTGAGGTTGCAGGTGAGGGTTAGGGTTAAGGTTAGGTTGGGGTTTCGGGTTAGGTTAGGTTTAGTGTGAGGGTGAGGTTTAGGTTTAGATATAGGGTTAGGGGGAGGGTTAGGGTGAGGGTTAGGCATAGGGTTAGTGTTCGGGTTAGGGTGAGGGTGAGGGTTAGGTTGAGGTTTAGGGTTATAGTTAGGGTTAGGGTTAGTGTGAGGATTAGTGTTAGGGTTAGGGTTAGTGTTAGGTTGAGGGTAAGTTTTAGGGTGAGGGATTTGGTTAGGGTGAGGATTATGGTTTGGGTGAGGGATAGGATTAGGGTTCGGGTTATTATTAGGGTTAGGTTTAAGGTTTTGGTTATGGTGAGGGTGAGGGTGAGTTTTAGGTTTTGTGTTACTGTTAGAGTGAGGGTTAGGATGAGGGTGAGGTTTACGGTAGGATTTAAGGTTAGGGTGCAGGTTTGGGTGAGGTTTAGGGTTAGGGTTAGTGTTAGGGTTAGGGTTAGGGTGAGAGGTGGAGGATTAGGGTTAGGTTAAGGTTAGGGTTAAGTTGAGGGTTTCGGTTACAGTGAGTGTGATGGTTAGGATTAGGGTTAGGGTGAGGGTGAGGTTTAGGGTTAGAATCAGGTTTAGGGTGAGGCTGAGGGTGAGGGTGAGGCTGAGGTTTAGGGTTCGGGTTATGATGAGGTTTAGGGTTAGGTTTAGATTGGGTGTGAGGGTTATGGTTATGGTTAGGGTTAGCCTTATGTTTAGGCTGAGGGTTTGGGTGAGGATGAGGGTTAGGGTTAGTTTGAGGGTTAGGGTTAGGGTTAGGGTGAGGTTTAGTGTTAGGGTTAGGGTAAGAGTTATGGTTAGTGTGAGGGTGAGATTTAGAGGTAGAGATAGTTTTAGGCTGTGAGTTAGTTTGAGTGTTTGGGATAGGGTTAGAGTTAGGGTAGGGGTGAAGGTAAGGGTAAACGTGAGGGTTAGGCTGAGGGTGATGGTTACGGTAAGGTTGAGGGTTAGGGTTAGGGTGAGTGTTAGGGTTAGGGTTAAGGTGAGAGTTAGGGTTCGGGTTAAGTTTAGGGTTAGGGTGAGGATTAGAGTAAGGGTTAGGGTGAGGGTGAGGTTTAGGATTAGGTTGAGAGTTATGGTTAGGTTGAGGGGTAGGGTTAGGGTTAGGGTTATTGTTAATGTTAGGCTTAGGGTTACCGTTACTGTGAGGGTGAGGGTGAGGGTGAGGGTTAGTTTTAGGATTAGGATGAAGTTTAGGTTTAGAGTAAGGGTTAGAGTTAGGGTTAGTGTGAGAGTGAGGTTTAGGGATAGAGTTAGGGTTAGTGTTATTGTTAGGGTTAGGGTTAGGGTGAGGGTTTAGGTTAGAGTTAGGCTTAGGCTTAGGTTTAGGCCACGCATGAGGGTGAGGGTTAGGGTTAGGGTTAGGGTGAGGGTTAGGGTTAGGGTTAGGGTGAGGGTTATGATGAGGTTTAGGTTTAGGATTAGTGTTAGGGTGAGGACTAGGGTGAGGGTTAGGGTGAGGGTTAGGTTTAGGGATAGGGTTAGGTTTAGAATTAGGGTTCGGTTGTGGGTCAGTGTGAGAGTCATGGTTAGGGTTAGGCTTAGGGTTAGAGTGAGGGTTAGGGTTAGGGTTTTGGTTAGGGTGAGGGTGAGGCTGAGGATTAGGGTTAGGTTTAGGGTTAGGGTTAGAGTTAGGGTTAGGGTTAGAGTTAGGGTTAGGGTTAGGGTTAGGGTTAGGGTTAGTCTTAGGATTAGGCTGAGGGTGAGGGTGGGGTTGAGGATTAGGGTTAGGTTTAGTATTAGGGTTATTGTTAGTATTATGTTTAGGGTTAAGTTTGCACTGAGGGTGAGGTTGAAGTTGAGGGTAATGGTTATGGTTATGGTTAGGGTTAGTGTTATTTTTAGGGTTAGGGTTAGATTTACGGTGAGATTGAGGGTTGGGGTGAGGGTTACGGTTAGGGTGAGGTTTAGGCTGAGGTTTAGGGTTAGGGTTAGGGTGAAGGTGAGGTTTAGGGTTAGAGTTAGTGTTATGGGGATGGTTAGGTTGAGGTTTAGGGATAGGGTTAGATTTAGTATTAGGGGTATGTTGAGGGTGAGTGTGACAGTTAGGGTGGGGGTTAGCCATAGGTTTAGGGTTAGGCTGAGGGTGAGGGTGGAGGTGAGGATTAGGGTTAGGGTGATGTTTTGGGTTAGGGTTAGTGTTATTATTACGGTTAGGCTTAGAGTTACTGTGAGAGGGAATGTGCTGGTGAGGGTTAGGGTTAGGTTTAGGGTGGGGTTTAGGGTTAGGGTTAGGGTTAGTGTGAGGGTGAGGTTTAGGGTTAGAAATAGGGTTATGGGGAGGGTTAGGATGAGGGTTAGTGATAGGGTTAGTGTTAGAGTTAGCGTGAGCCTGAGGGTTAGTTTGAGGTTTAGGGTTATGGTTTTGGTTAGGTTTACTGTGAGGGTTAGTGTTAGGGTTAGGGTTAGTGTTAGGGTGAGGGTAAGTTTTAGGGTTAGGGTTTGGGTTAGGGTGAGTGTTTGGATTAGGGTGAGGGTTAGGATTAGTGTTAGGGTTATTGTTAGGGTTAGGTTTAGGCTTTTGGTTTCCGATAGGGTGAGGGTGAGGTTTAGGTTTGGGGTTTGGATGAAGTTTAAGGTTAGGGTTAATGTTAGGGTTAGGGTTTGGGTGAGAGTTAGGTGAAGAGTTAGGGTTAGGGTTAGGCCTAAGGTTAGAGTTAGGTTTAGGGTTTCGGTTACGGTGAGGGTGAGTTTCAGTATTAGGGTTAGGGTGAGTGTGAGGATTAGGGTTAGAATTAGGGTTAGAGTGAGGCTGAGCGGGAGGGTGAGGGTTAGGGTTAGGGTTAGGATTAGGATTAGGGTTAGGGTTAGGGTGAGTGTGAGGGTTATTGTTAGGGTTAGGGTTAGCCTTAGGTTCAGGCTGAAGGTTTGCGTGAGGGTGAGGGTTATGTTTAGTTTGAGGGGTAGGGTTATGGTCAGGGTGAGTTTTAGTGTTAGGGTTATGGTTAGAGTTATGGTTAGGGTGAGGGTGAGGTTTAGGGTAGAGTTAGTTTGAGGGTGAGGGTTATGGTGAGTGTGAGGGTATGGTGAGGGTTATGGTAGGGGTGAAGGTAAGGGTAAACGTGAGGGTTAGGCTGAGGTTGAGGGTTACGGTAAGGTTGAGGGTTACGGTTAGGGTGACCGCTAGGGTTAGGGTTAGTGTGCGAGTTAGGGTACAGGTTAAGTGTAGGGTTAGGATGAGGGTTAGGGTAAGGGTTACGGTGAGGGTGAGGGTTAGGTTTAGGTTGAGGGCTAGGTTGAGGCTGAGGGTTAGGGTTAGGGATAGGGTGAGCGCTAGGGTGAGGGTTAGGGTGAGGGTTAGGGTTAGGGATAGGGTTAGGTTTAGGATTAGTGTTAGTTTGAGGGTGAGTGTGAGGGTTAGGGTTAGGGTTAGGGTTAGGCTTAGAATTAGGGTGAGGATTAGGTGTAGGGTTTGGGTTAGGGTGAGGCTGAGGCTGAGGATTAGGTTTAGGTTTAGGGTTAGGGTTATACTTAGTGTTAGGCTGAGGGTGAGTGTGGTAGTTAGGATTAGAATTAGGGTTAGGTTAGGCTTAGGTTTAGGGTTATTGTTAGTGTTATGGTTCGGGTTAAGTTTGCAGTGAGGGTAAGGCTGAGGGTGAGGGTTATGGTTAGAGTTACGGTTAGGGTTAGGGTTAGTGTTATTGTTAGGTTTAGGGTTAGAGTTACGGTGAGGTTGAGGGTGAGGGTGATGTTAGGGTTAGGGTGAGGTTTAGGGTTCGGGATTAGGTTAGGGTTAGGTTGACGGTGATATTTAGGTTTAGAGTTAGAGTTACGCGGAAGGTTAGGGTGAGGTTAGGTTTATGGTTACGGTTAGGGATAGAATGAGGATTAGTGTTAGGGTTAGGGTGAGGTGAGGGTTAGGTTGAGGTTTAGGGTTAGGGTTAGGTTTACATTAGGGTTAGGGTGAGGTTTAGGGTGAGGGTTAGGCTGAGGGTTAGGCTTAGGCTAATGGTTCGACTGAGGGTGATGGTGGGGGTTAGGATTAGGGTTAGGGTGATGGTTTGGGTTAGGGTTAGGGGGAGTTTTAGGGTGAGGGTTAGGGTTAGGTTTAGTTTTAGGGTTAGGGTAAGGATGATGGTTAGGTTTCAGGTTAGGGTTAGGGTTAGGGTAAGGGTGAGGTTTATGGTTAGGGTTAGGGTTAGTGTTAGATTTATGGTGAGGGTGACGGTGCGGATGAGTGTGAGGTTTAGGGTTAGGCTTACGGTTAGGCTTAGGGTTAGTCTAAGGGTGAGGGTGAGGTTTAGGGATAGGGTGAGTGTTAGGGTTAAGGTTATGTAGGGGTTAGGATGAGGGTTAGTGTTAGGATTAGGGTTAGGGTGATTGCTAGGGTGAGGGTGAGGTTTAGGGTTAGGTTAGGGTGAGGTTTATGGTTAGGGGTAGGGTTAGGTTGACGTTGAGGTTTAGGGTTAGAGTTAGGATTAAGGTGAGGCTGAGGGTGAGGGTTAGAGTTAGAGTTAGGATTAGGATTAGGGTAAGGGTTAGGGTGAGTGTGAGTGAAAGAGGGTTAGGGTTAGGCTTAGGGTTACACTGAGGGTAAGGGTGAGGGTTAGGGTTAGGGTGAGAGTTAGGGTTCAGGTTAAGTTTAGGTTTAGGATGAGGGTTAGGGTTAGGTTTAGGTTGAGTGTGAGGTTTAGAGTTAGGTTGAGAGTTAGGGTTAGGGTTAGGGTTGGGGTGAGGGTTAGGATTAGTGTTAGGGTGAGGTTTAGGGTTAGGGTTAAAGTTAGAGAGAGGGTTAGGATGAGGGGAAGGTTTACGGTAATGGTGAGGGTTAGGCTTAGGGTGAGGGTTAGGGTTAGGTTTAGGGATAGGGTGTGGTTGAGTGTTAGGATTAGGGTTAGGGTTAGGGTTATTTTTAGGGTTACGGTTACGTTGAGGGTGAGAGTGAGGGTTAGGGTTAAGGTTAGGTTTAGGTTTTTAGTGTTAGGGTTAGGGTTAGATTTAGGGTTAGGGTGAGGTTAGGTTTAGGGTTAGTGTGAGGGTTAATGTTTGGGTTATGGTGTGCGTTACGGTGAGGGTTGTTGTTAGGGTTTGTGTTAGGATAAGGGTTAGGGTTACAGTAATGGTGAGGTTTAGGGTGAGCGTGAGGGTTAGGATTAGGTTTAGGGTTTGGGTGAGTTTCAGGGTTAGGATAAGGGTTAGGGTTAGGGTTATTGTTAGGGTTAAGGTTATAGTGAGGTTGCTGGTGAGGATTAGGGTTATGGGTACGTTGAAGTTTTTAGTTTTAGGGTTAGGGTTAGAGTTAAGGTTAGGGTGAGGTTAGGGTTAGGGTTAGTGTGAGGCTTAGTGTTTTGGTTAGGGTATGGGTTACGGTGAGGGTTGTGGTTTGGGTGAGGTTTAGGTTTAGAGTTAGGGTTATTGTTAGGGTTAGGTTTAGGGTTACGGTTACGGTGAGGGTGAGGTTTAGGGTTAGGTTTAGTGTTAGAGTTAGGTTTATGGTGAGATTTAGGGTGAGGGTGAGGGTGAGGCTTAGTGTTAGAATTAGGATTATGGTAAGGGTTAGGGTGAGTGTGAGGGTTAGGTTTAGGGTTAGCCTTAGGGTTAGGCTGAGCATGAGGTTGAGGGTGAGGGTTATTGTTAGGGATAGGGTGAGATTTAGTGTTAGGGTTAGGGTTAGAATTAGGGTTAGGTTGAGGGTGAGGTATAGGGGTAGGGTTAGGGTCAGGGTGAAGTTTAGGGTTAGGGTGAGGGTTAGCGTGGGGGTGACGGTAATGGTAAAGGTGAGGTTTGGGCTGAGTGTGAGGGTTATGATAAGGGTGAGGGTTAGGTTTAGGGTGAGGGTTAGGGTTAGGATTAGGGTGAGGGTGAGGGTTAGATTGAGGTTTAGTGTTAGGGTTAGTGTGAGGTTTGGGGTGAGAATGAGGTTTAGGGTTAGGTTTAGGGTTAGGATTAATATTAGGTTTAGGCTTAAGTTGAGGGTTAGGGTAAGGGTGAGGGTAAGGCTTAGTGTTAGGATTAGGATTAGGGTAAGGGTTAGGGTGAGTGTGAGGGTTAGGTTTAGGGTTAGGGTTAGGTTTAGGGTAAGGCTTAGGGTGAGGGTGAGGGTGATGGTTAGGGTTAGGGTGAGAGTTTGGGGTAGGGTTTTTGTGAGAGTTAGGGTTCGGGTTAAGTTTAGGGTTAGGGTGAGGGTTAGGGTTAGTGTTACAGTGAGGGTGAGGGTTAGGGTTAGGTTGAGGGTTAGGGTTAGGTTTAGGATTAGGGTGAGGGTTAGGGTTAGGGTTAGCATGAGGTTTAGGCTTAGGGTTAGGATTAGGGTGAGGTTTAGAATGAGGGTTAGGGTTAAGGTGAGGGTGTGAGTTAGGGTTTTTTAGAGGGTTAGCGTTAGGATTAGGGTTACAGTGAGGGTGAGGGTTATTGTTAGGGTTAGCAATAGGGTTATGGTTACTGTGAGGGTGAGGGTTAGGTTTAGGGTTAGGGTTAGGTTTAGGGTTAGGGTGAGGGTAAGAGTTAGGGTTAGGGTGAGGGTGTGGTTCAGGTTTACATTTAGGGTAAGGGTGAGGCTGAGGTTGAGGTTTGGGTTTAGGGTTAGTGTTAGAGTTAGGGTTAGGGTGAGGGTTAGGGCGAGGGTGAGGGTGAAGGTGAGGGTGAGGGTTAGGCTTAGGGTTAGGATTAGGATTAAGGTAAGGGTTAGGGTGAGTGTGAGGGTTAGGGTTACACTTAGGCTTAGGCTTAGGGTTAGGCTGAGAGTGAAGGTGAGGGTGAGGGTTAGGGTTGAGGTGAGGGTTAGGGATAGGTTTAGGGTGAGAGTTAGGGTTCGGTTAATTTTAGGGTTAGGTTGAAGGTTAGGGTTAGGATTAGGGTTAGGTTGAGGGCTAGGGTGAGGATGAGGATTAGGGTTAGTGTTAGTGTAAGGTTTAGGCTTAGGGTTAGGGTTTGGTTTAGGGTTAGGATGAGGGTTAGGGTTAAGATTATGGTTGGGGTGAGGGTGAGTGATAGGATTAGGGTTAGGGTTAGGGTTAAGTTTAGGGATAGGATTAATGTTATTGTTAGGGTTAGGTTTAGAGTTATGGTGAGGTTGAGGGTGAGTTTGAGGGTAGGGTTAGGGTTAGATTTAGGGTTAGTTGAAGGGTTAGTTCGAGGGTTAATGTTAGCGTTAGTGTTAGTGTTAAGGTTAAGGTTAGGTTTAGGTTGAGGTTTAGGGTTAGGGTAAGGATTAGGGTTAGTGTGAGGGTGAGTGTGAGGGTTATGGTTAGGGTTAGGCTTAGGCTTAGGATTAGGCTGAGGGTGAGGGTGAGGGTGAGGATCAGGGTTAGGGTGATGTTTATGGTTAGGGTTAGGGTAAGGGTTAGGATGAGGGTTAGGTGTAGGATTAGGGTTAGGGTGAGGGCTAGGGTGAGGGTGAAGTTTAGGGTAAGTGTTAAGCTTTGGCTTAGGGTTAGGCTGAGCATGAGGTTGAGGGTGAGTGTTAGGGTTAGGTATAGGGTGAGGTTTAGTGTTAGGGTTAGGGTTAGACTTAGGGTTAGGTTGAGGTTGAGATTTAGGGGTAGGGTTAGGGACAGGGTGAGGGGTAAGTTAGGGTGAGGGTTAGGGTGGGGGTGATGGTAATGGTAAAGGTGAGAGTTAGGCTGAGGATGAGGTTTATGGTAACGGTGAGGGTTAGGTTTAGGGTGAGGGTTAGAGTTAGAGTGAGGGTGAGGTTTAAATTTAGGATTTGTGTTAGGATTAGTGTGAGGTTCAGGGTGAGGATGAGGGTTAGGGTTAGGGTGAGGGCTAGGGTGAGGGTTAGGGTGAGGGTTAGATTCAGGATTAGTGTTAGGGTTAGTGTGAGGTTTAGGGTGAGGATGAGGTTTAGGGTTCGGGTAGGGTTAGGATTAATGTTAGGGTTAGGCTTAAGTTTAGGGTGAGCGTGAGGGTGAGGTTTAGGGTTAGTGTTAGGATTAGGATTAGGGTTAGGGTTAGGGTGAGTGTGAGGTTTAGGGTTAGGTTTAGGGTTAGGCTTAGTGTTTGGCTGAAGGTGAGGGTGAGGGTGAGGGTTATGGTTAGGGTGACTGTTAGGGTTAGGGTTAGCGTGAGAGTTAGGGTTCAGGTTAAGTTTAGGGTTAGGGTGAGTGTTAGGGTAAGGTTAAATTGAGGGTGAGGGTTAGGGTTAGGTTGAGGGTTAGGGTTAGGTTTAGTTTTAGGGTTAGGGTGAGGGTGAGGGTGAGGGGTAGGTTTATTGTTAGGGTGAGGGTTAGGATGAGGGTTAGCGTTAGGATTAGGGTTAGGGTGAGTGCTAGGGTGAGGGTGAGGTTTAGGGGTAGGTTTAGGGTGATGTTTAGGGTTAGGTTTAGGGTTAGGGTTAGGGTGAGGTTGAGGTTTAGGGTTAGATTTAGCGTTAGGGTGAAGCTGAGGGTGAGGGTTAGGGTTAGGATTAGTCTTAGAGTTAGGTTTACTGTGAGGGTTAGGGTGAGGTTTAGGGTAAGGCTTAGTGTTAGGATTAGGATTAGGTTAAGTGTTAGGGTGAGTGTGAGGGTTAGGGTTAGGGTTATGGTTAGGCTTAGGTTGAGGGTGACGGTGAGTGTTAGGGTTAGGGTGAGAGTTAGGGGTAGGGTTAGGGTGAGAGTTAGGGTTCGGGTTAAGTTTAGGGTCAGAGTGACGGTTTAGGGTTACATTGAGGGTGAGGGTTAGGGTTACGGTTAGATTGATGGTTAGGATTAGGCTTAGGATCAGGGTGAGGGTTAGTGTAAGTGTTAGGGTGAGGGTGAGGATGAAGTTTAGGGTTAGGATTAGGGTTCGGGTGAGGGCTAGGGTGAAGGTGAGAGTAGGGTAAGGGTTAGGGTGAGGTATAGGGTTAGGTTTAGGGTTAGGGTGAGGGTTAGGATAAGGGTTATGTTTAAGATGTGGGTGAGAGTTAGGGTTATGTTGAGGGTTAGCGTTAGGATTAGGATTACAGTGAGGGTGAGGGTTATTGTGAGGGTTAGGTTTAGGGTTATTTTTACTGTGAGGGTGAGGGTTAGGGTTAGGGTTAGGGTGAGGTTTTGTCTTAGGAAAAGGTTTAATGTTAGGGTTAAGGTGAGCGTGAGGTTTAGGTTTAGAGTTAGGGTAATGGTGAGGCTGAGGTTGAGGTTTTGGTTTAGGTTTAGTGTTAGAGTTAGGGTGAGGGTTAGGGTGAGGGTGAGAGTTAGGCTTAGGGTTAGGATTAGGATTAGGTAAGGGTGAGTGTGAAGGTTAGGGTTACGTTTAGGCTTAGGCTTAGGGTTAGGCTGAGTGAGGGTGAGGGTGAGGGTTAAGGTTAAGGTGATAGTTGGGTTTAGGTTTAGGGTGAGAGTTAGGGTCTGGTTAAGTTTAGGGTTATGGTGAGGGTTAGGGTTAGGATTAGGGTTAGGGTGAGGGCTAGGGTGTGGATGAGGTTTAGGGTTAGTGTTAGGGTAAGGTTTAGGTTTAGGGTTAGGGTTTGGGTTAGGGTTAGGATGAGGGTTAGGGTTAAAATTATGGTTGGGGTGAAGGTGAGTGTTAGGATTAGGTTTAGGGTTAGGGTTAGATTTAGGGCTAGGATTAATTTTATTGTTAGGGTTAGGGTTAGAATTATGGTGAGGGTGAGGTTGAGGGTGAGGTTGAGGGTTTGGGTTAGATTTAGGGTTAGTTGAAGGGTTGGTTCGAGGGTTAATATTAGCGTTAGTGTTAGGGTTAATGTTAAGGTTAGGTTTAGGTTTAGGTTTAGGGTTAGGGTTAGGGTTAGGCTGAGGATGAGGGTTAGGGTGAGGGTGAGGGTGAGTGTGAGTCTTAGGGTTAGGATTAGGCTTAGGGTTAGGCTGAGGGTGAGGGTGGGGATGAGGATTAGTGTTAGGGTGATGGATATGATTAGGGTTAAGGTGATGGTTAGGATGAGGTTTAGTGTTAGGATTAGAGTTAGGGTGAGGGTGAAGTTTAGAGTAAGGAATAAGCTTAGGCTTAGGGTTAGGCTGAGCATGAGGTTGAGGGTGAGGGTGAGGTTTAGGGATAGGGTGAGGTTTAGTGTTAGGGTTAGGGTTAGAGTTAGGGTTCGGGTGAGGGTGAGGTTTAGGGGTAGGGTTAGGGTCAGTGTGAGGGGTAGGGTTAGGGTGGGCGTGTCGGTAAGTGTAAGGTGAGAGTTAGGCTGAGGGAGAGGGATATGGTAAGGGTGAGGGTTAGGTTTACGGTGAGGGTGAGGGTTAGATTGAGGATTAGTGTTAGGGTTAGTGTGAGGTGTAGGGTGAGGATGAGGGTTAGGGTTAGGGTGAGGGCTAGGGTGAGGTGAGGGTGAGGGCTAGGGTGAGGTGAGGGTGAGGGTTAGATTGAGGATTAGTGTTAGGATTAGTGTGAGGTTTAGGGTGAGGATGAAGTTTAGGGTTAGGGTTAGGGTTAGGATTAATGGTAGGGTTCGGTTTAAGGTAAGGGTGAGGGTGAAGGTGAGGTTTAGGGTTAGTGTTAGGATTAGGATTAGGGTTAGGGTTAGGGTGAGTGTGAGGTTTAGGGTTAGTTTTAGGGTGAGGCTTAGTGTTTGGCTGAAGATAAGGGTGAGGGTGAGGGTTATGGTTAGGGTGAGTATTATGGTTAGGGTTAGGGTGAGAGTTAGGGTTCAGGGTAAGTTTAGGGTTAGGGTGAGGGTAAGGGTAAGGGTAAATTGAGGGTGAGGGTTAGGGGTAGGTTGAGGGTTAGGGTTAGATTGAGGGTGAGGGTGAGGGTGAGAGTGAGGGTTAGGGTTAGGGTTAGGGTGAGGGTTTGATGAGGGTTAGGGTTAGGATTAGGGTTAGGGTGAGGGCTAGGGTGAGGGTGAGGTTTAAGGTAAGGGTTAGGGTGAGGTGTACGGTTAGGTTTAGGGTTAGGGTTAGAGTGAGGGTGAGGTATAGTGTTAGAGTTAGCGTTAGGGTGAGGCTGAGGATGAGGGTTAGGGTTAGGGTTAGTGTTAGAGTTAGGGTTACGGTGAGGGTTAGGGTGAGGTTGAGGGTAAGGCTTAGTGTTAGGCTTAGGATTAGGGTAACTTTTAGGGTGAGTGTGAGGGTTAGGGTTAGGCTTAGGGTTAAGTTTAGGGTGAGGCTGAGGGTGAGAGTAAGGGTTAGGGTGAGATTTAGGGATAGGGTTAGGGTGAGAATTAGGGTTTGGGTTAAGTTTAGGGTCAGAGTGACGGTTAGGGTTAGGGTTACATTGAGGTTGAGGATTAGGGTTAGGTTGAAGGTTAGGGTTAGGCTTAGGATTAGATTGAGGGTTAGTGTAAGTGTTAGGGTGAGGGTTAGGATGAGGATTAGGGTTATGATTAGGGTTCGGGTGAGGGCTAGGGTGTGGGTGAGTGTTAGGATTTGTGTTTGGGTGAGGTTTAGGGTTAGGTTTAGGGTGAGGTTTAGGATATGGGCTAGGGTTACAGTGAGGGTTAGGGTTAGGGTTAGGGTGAGGTTTAGGGATAGTATTTGGGTTAGGGTGAGTTTTAGGATTATATTTAGGGTTAGGGGGAGGTTTAGATCAACGGTTAAGGTTAGGGTTAATGTTAGGGTTAAGGTTAGGTTGAGGGTTAGGTTGAGGTTTAGGTTTAGGGTTAGGGTTAGAATTAGGGTTAGGGTTAGGCTATGTGAGGTTTAGGGATAGGGTTAGGCTTAGGGTTAGGGTTATGCTGAGGGTGAGGCTGGAGGTGAGGGTTAGGATTAGAGTGATGGTTAGGGTGAGGGCTAGGGTGAGGGTGAGGGTAAGGGTAAGGCTTAGGCTTAGGCTTAGGTTTAGGCTGAGTGTGAGGTTGAGGGTGAGTGTTAGGGTTAGGGTGATGGTTAGGTTTAGGGTTAGGGTGAGGGTTAGGATGAGGTTGAGGGTTAGGGTGAGTATGATGGTAAGGGTAAAGGTGAGGTTTAGGCTGAGGGTGAGGATTAAGATAAGGGTGAGGGTTAGGATTAGGTTTAGGGTTAGTGTTAGGGTTAGAGTGAGGGTTCGATTGAGCATTAGGGTTAGGGTTACGGTTAGTGTGAGGTTTAGGGTGAGGATGAGGGTTAGGTTTAGGGTGAGGGTGGGAGTTAGAATTAGTGTTAGGTTGAGTGCTAGGGTGAGGGTTAGGGATAGGTTTAGGTTTACGATTTGGATTACGGTGAGGTTGAGTGTGAGGGTTAGGGTTAGGGTTAGGGTTAGGCTTAGGGTTAGAGTGAGGGTTAGTGTTAGGTTTTGGGTTAGGGTTAGGTTGAGGCTGAGGCTGAGGGGTATGGTTAGGGTTAGGATTAGGGTTAGGGTAGGTGTTATTGTTAGGGTTAGGGTTAGAGTTACAATGAGGTTGAGGGTGAGGGTTAAGTTTAGGGTGAAGTTTAGAGTTAGGGTTAGGTTGAGGGTGAGGTTTAGGGTTAGAATTAGGGTTAGGGGGAGGGTTAGTGTGAGGTTTAGGGTTAGAGTTAGTGTTAAGGTGAGGGTGTGTGTTAGGTTGAGGTTTAGGGATAGGCTTAGGGGTAGTATTAGTGTTAGGGTGAGAGTGAGTATGAAGGTTAGGGTGAGGGTGAGGCTTAGGCTTAGGGTTAGGCTGAGGGTGAGAATGGGGGTGAAGATTAAGGTTAGGGTGATGGTTAGGGTTAGGGTTAGTGTTATTGTTAGTGTTAGGGTTCGAGTTTCGGTGAAGATGAAAGTACGGGTGAGGGTTAGGTTTAGGGTTAGGGTGGGGTTTAGGGTTAGGTTTAGTGTTAGGGTGAAGGTGAGGGTGAGGTTTACTGTCAGCTATAGGGTTAGGGTGAGGGTTAGGGTGAGGGTTAGGGTTAGGGTTAGTGTTAAGGTTAGGGTGAGGATGAGGTTTAGGGTTAGATACAGGGTTAGGGGGAAGGTTAGGGTTAGGGTTAGGGTTAGGATTGTGGTTAGGGTGAGGTTTAGGGTTAGGGTTAAAGTTAGGGTT
This sequence comes from Dipodomys merriami, assembly GCF_024711535.1. NCBI lineage: Eukaryota > Metazoa > Chordata > Mammalia > Rodentia > Heteromyidae > Dipodomys > Dipodomys merriami. The sequence goes on from NW_027206579.1 coordinate 3,786,820, forward strand.
AGAATTACAGTGAGGGTGAGGGTGCAGATTAGTTTGAGGTTTAAGGTTAGAGTTAGGTTTAGGGTTAGGCTGAGTGTTAGGGTTAGGGTTAGTGTTAGAATTAGGGTTATGGTGAGGGTTAGGGTGAGGGTGAGGGTAAGGCTTAGTGTTAGGATTAGGATTAGGGTAAGGCTTATTGTGAGTGTGAGGGTTAGGGGTAGGGATAGTGTCAGGCTTAGGGTTAGGCTGAGCATGAGGTTGAGTGTGAGCGTTAGGATTAGGGATAGGTTGAGGTTTAATTTTAGGGTTAGGGTTAGAGTTAGGGTTAGGTTGAGGGTGAAGTTTAGGGATAGGTTTTGGGTCAGGGTGAGGGTAAGGGTTAAGGTGAGGGTTAGGGTGAGGGTCAGGGTGAGGGTTAGGCTTAGGGTGAGAGTTAGGGTTCCGGTTAAGTTTAGGGTTAGGGTGAAGGTTAGGTTAAGTTTTACAGTGAAGGTGAGGATTAGGGTTAGGTTGAGAGTTAGGGTTAGGGTTATTGTTAGGGTGAGGGTTAGGATGAGGGATAGGGTTAGGATAAGGTTATGGTGAGGGCTAGGGTGAGGGTAAGGTTTAGGGTTAGGTTTATTGTGGGGTTTAGGTTTAGGTTTAGGGTTAAGGTTAGCGTTAGGGTGAGGGTTGGATTGAGGACTAGGGTTCGGGTTAGGGTTAGTGTTAGGTTTTGGGTGAGCATTAGGGTTAGGGTTAGGGTGAGGTTGAGGTTTAGAATTAGGCTTATGGTGAGTGCTAGGGTGAGGGTTAGGATGAGGGTGAGGGTGGGGATGAGGATTAGGGTTAGGCTTAGAGTTATTGTTAGGGTGAGGGTGAGTTTTAGGGTTAGAGTTAGATTTGGGGGGAGGGTTTGAGTGAGGTTTAAGGTTAGGGATAGTGTTTGGGTTAGGGTGAGGGTGAGGGTTAGGTTGAGGTTTAGGGATAGGTTTAGGTTTAGGATTAGGGTTAGGGTGAGCATGAGTATGAGGGTTAGGGTGAGGGTTAGGCTTAGGCTTAGGGTTAGGGTGAGGGTGAGGGTGCGGGTGAGGATTAGGGTTAGGGTGATGGTTAGGGTTAGGTTTAGTGTTATTGTCAGGGTTAGGGTTTGAGTTCCGGTGAAGGTGAGGGTGGGGGTGAGGGTTAGGCTTAGGGTTAGGGTGGAGTTTAGGATTACGGTTAGTTTTCGAATGAGGGTGAGGTTTAGGGTTAGATATAGGGTTTGGCGGAGGGTTAGGGTGAGGGTTAGTGTTAGGGTTAGGGTTAGGGTGAGGGTGAGGGTTAGGGTTAGGTTTAAGGTTAGGCTTAGGGTGAAGTTTAGGGTTAGGGTTAGGGTTAGGGTTAGAATTTCGGTGAGGGTGAGGGTGCGGGTGAGTGTGAGGTTTAGGGTTAAGTTTATGGTTAGGCTTAGGTTTATGCTTAGGGTTAGGCTGAGAGTGAGGGTGAGTGTGAGGTTTAGGGTTAGGGTGAGGGTTAGGGTTAGGGTTATGGGGTGGGTTAGGATGAGGGTTAAGGTTGGTTTAGGGTTAGGGTGAGGGCTAGGGTGAGGGTTAAGTTTATGGTTAGGGTTAGGGTGAGGTTTACGTTTAGGCTTAGGGTTAGGGTTAGGGTTAGGTTGAGGTTTAGAGTTAGAGTTAGTGTTAGGGTGAGGGTGAGGTTTAGGGTTAGAGTTAGGTTTAGGGTGAAGGCTAGGTTGAGGGTTCGCTTTAGGGTTAGTGTTAGTGTTAGGTTTAGAGTGAGTGTTAGGGAGAGGGTTTGGGTTAGGTTTAGGTTTAGGCTTAGGCTGAGGGTAAGGGTGAGTTTGAGGGTGAGAGTTACGGTTAGTGGGAGTGTTAGGATGAGTGTTAGGGTTAGGATTAGGATTAAGGTAAGGACTAGGGTGAGGGTGAGATTTAGGGTGAGGTTTAGCTTTAGGGTTAGGGTTAGGGATAGGGTGAGGTTGAGGTTTAGGGTTAGAGTTAGGGTTAGGGTGAGGCTGAGTTTGAGGGTAAGGTTTAGGGTAAGTGTTAGGGTTACAGTTAGAATTAGGGTGAGGGTTAGAGTGAGGTTGAGGGTTAGGGTTAGGGTTAGGTTTAGTGTGAGATTTAGGGTTAGGGTTAGTTTTAAGGTGAGGGTGAGGGTTAGGGTGATTGTTAGGGTTTTAGGGTTGGGGTGAGGGTTAAGGTTATGTTTAGGTTTAGGTTTAGGATTATGGCTAGCGTGAGGGCTAGGGTGAGGCTGAGGGTTAGGTTTAGCATTAGGGTGAGGCTTATGGTTAGGATTAATTTTAGAGTTATGGTGAGTGTTAGGATTAGGGTTATGGTGAGGGTGAGGTTTAGGGTTAGAGTGAGGGTTAGGGTTAGGGTTAGGGTGAGTTTTAGTGTTAGGGTTAGAATTAGGGTTAGGGTGAGGGTGAGGTTTAGGGTTAGAGTTAGGGTTAGGGTAAGGTTTAGGGTGAGTGTTAGGGTTAGGGTTATGGTGAGGGTTTGGGTTAGTGTTAGGGTTATGGTGAGGGTGAGGGTTAGGGATAGAGTTAGGGTAAGTTTTAGTGTTATTGTTAGGGTTAGTGTTAGAGTTACAGAGAGGGGGAGAGCGAGGGGGAGGTTTAGGGATAGAGAGAGTTTTAGGGTTATGGTTAGGGTTAGGGTGAGGGTGAGCATGAGATTTAGGGTTAGAGTTAGGGTTAGGTTGAGGGTTATGGTGAGGGTTAGGATAAGGGTTAGTGTAATGGTTAGGGTGAGGGATAGGATGAGGGTTAAGTTTAGGGTTTGGGTGAGATATAAGGTTCGGGTTACAGTGAGGGTGAGGGTTAGGGTTAGGTTGAGGGTTAGGGATAGGATTAGGTTTAGGGTGAGGGTTATGGTTAGGGTTAGGATGAGTGTTAGGTTGAGGATTAGGGTTAGGATTAGGGTTAGGGTGAGGGCCAGGGTGAGGGCGAGGTTTAGGGTTAGGGTTCAGTTGAGGTTTAGGGTTAGGGTTGGGGTGAGGGTGAGGGTTAGGCTGAGGGTTAGGGTTATGGTGAGGGTGTGGGTTAAGGTTAGGGTAAGGGTTAGGGATAGGATGAGGGTTAGGGGGAGGGTGAGGGTTAGAATTAGGGTTAGAGTTAGGATTATTGTTAGTGTTATGGTTATCATTATGTTTGCATTGTAGGTGAGGCTGAGGGTGAGGTTTATTGATAGGATTAGTGTTAGGGTTAGGTTTAGGGTTAGGATTAGTGTTATTGTTAGGGTTAGGGTTAGAGTTATGGTGAGGGTGAGGGTGAGGGTAAGGGTGAGAGTTAGGGTTAGTGTTAGGGTGAGGTTTAGGGTTAGGGTTAGGATTAGCGTTAGGGTGAGGTTGAGTGTGAGGGTTCCTGTTAGGGTTAGTGGGAGGTTTAGGGTGAGGTTTAGTGTTAGCGTTAGTGTTAGGGTTAGGGTTAGGGTGAGGTTTAAGTTGAGGTTTACGGTTAGGGTTACAGTTAGGGTTAGGGTGAGGGTGATGGTGAGGGTGAGTGTGAGGGTTCCTGTTAGGGTTAGGCTTAGGCTTAGGTTTAGGCTGAGTGTGAGCTTGGGCGTGAGGATTAGGGTTTGGGTGATGGTTAGAGTTAGGGTTAGGTTGAGGGTTAGGATGAGAGTTAGGGTTAGGATTAGGGTTAGGGTGAGGGCTAGGGTGAGGTTGATTATTAGGTTTAGGTATAGGCTTAGGCTTAGAGTTAGTCTGAAGGTAAGGTTGAAGGTGTGGTTTAGTGTTTGGGTGATGGTTAGGTTTAAGGTTAGGATGAGGTTTCGCGTGAGGGTTAGGGTTAAAGTGAGGGTGATGGTAAGCGTAAAGGTGAGGGTTAGGCTGAGGGTGAGGATTAAGATAAGGGTAAGGGTTATTGTTAGCGTGAGGGTTAGGGTAAGGGTTACGGTTAGGGTAGGGTGAGGGTGAGGGTTACATTGAGAATTAGGGTTAGGGTTAGTGTGAGGTTTAGGGTGAGGATGAGGGTTAGGTTTAGGGTGAGGGTTAGGGTTAGAATTAGGATTAGGGTGAGGGCTAGGGTGAGCGTTAGGTTTAGGGTTAGGGTTAGGGTTAGGTTTAGGTTTAGGTTGAGGTTTAAGATTAGTGTGAAGGTTAGTGTTATGGTTAGGGTTAGTGTAAGGGTGAGGGTAAGTGTTAGGGTGAGGGTTAGGGTTAGGGTTAGAGTTCTTTTTAGGGTTAGGTTTAGGGTTACCCTTACAGTGAGGCTGAGGGTTAGGGTTAAGTTTAGGGTGAGGTTTAGGGTTAGGGTTAAGGTTAGAGTTTGGGTTAGGGCTAGGATTAGGATTAGGGTGAAGGCTAGGTTGAGGGTGATGGTTAGGATTAGGGTTAGGATTAGGGTGAGGGTGAGGGTGAGTGTGTGGGTTAGGGTTAGGTTTAGGGTTGGGCTTAGGGTTAGGCTAAGGGTTATGTTGAATGTGAGGGTTAAGGTTAGGTGAGGGTTAAGTTTAGGGTTAGGGTGAGGGTTAGCATGAGGGTTAGGTTTAGGATGAGGGTTAGGGTGAGGATTAGGATTTGGATGAGGGCTAGGGTTAGGGTGAGGGTTAGGGTGAGGGTTACGGTGAGGTTTAGGTTTCAGATTAGGTTTATGGATAGGGTGAGGTTTAGGGTTGGAGTTACGGTGAGGGTCAGGTTTAGGGTTAGGTTGAGGATTAGAATTAAGTTTACGGTTAGGAGGGTTAGGGTTAGAGTGAGGGTGAGGGTTAGGATGAGGGTTAGGGATACAATTAGGGTTAAGGTGAGGGCTAGGGAGAGTGTGAGGGTAAGTGTTAGGGTTAGGGTGAGGTTTAGGGTTAGAGGTAGGGGTAGGTTTAGGGTTCAGGTTAGGGTTTAGGTTAGGGTTAGGCTTAGGGTGAGGGCTAGGGTGAGAGTGATGTTTTAGGTTAGGGTTAGGGTGAGGGTGAGGGTGAGCTTTAGGGTTAGAGTTAGGGTTAGGGTGAGGGATAGCGTGAGTTTTAGGTTTAGGGTTATTGTTAGGGTTAGTGTTAGCTTGAGGGTGAGGGTTAGGGTGAAGGTTAGGTTTAGGGTTAGGATTAGGTTTACGGTTAGGGTGAGGGTGAGTGTGACGGTTAGGGTTAGGGTTAGTGTTAGGCTTAGTGAAACGTTGAGCATGAAGGTGAGGGTGAGGGTTAGGGTGAGACTGAGGTTTAGGGTTAGAGTTAGTGTTAAGATGAGGGATAGTGTGATGGTTAGTGTTACGTTTAGGGTTAGGGTTAGGGTTAGATTGAGGGTTAGGGTGAGGGTTAGGGTTAGTATAGGGTTAGGTTTAGGATTAGGGTTTTGGTGAGGGTGAGGATGAGGGTGAGGTTTAGGGTTAGGGTTCGGGTTAGGGTTAGCGTTTGGGTGAGAGTTAGGTTTCGGGTTAAGTTTAGGGTCAGGGTGAGGGTAAGGGTTAGGGTTATGGTGAGGGTGAGGGTTAGAGTTAGGGAGAGGGGTAGGGTTAGGATTAGGGTTAGGGTGAGGGTTAGGGTAAGGGTTAGAGTAATAGTTAGGATGAGGATTAGGGTTAGGATTATGGTTAGGGTGAGGGCTAGGGTGAGGGTGAGGGTTAAGGTTAGTGTTAGGGTGAGGTTTAGCGTTTGTGTGAGGGTTAGGGTCAGGGTTAGGATGAGGGTTAGGGTTACGGTGAGGGTTAGGGTTAGGGTTAGGGTGAGGGTTAGGGTTAGGATTAGTGTTAGGGTTAGGGTGAGGTTTAGGATTAGGGTTAGGGTTAGGATTACTGTTATTGTTATGATTATGGTGACATTGCAGTGAGGGGGAGGCTGAGGGTGAGATTTATGGATAGGATTAGGGTTAAGGTTAGTTTTAGGGTTAGGATTAGTGTTATTGTTAGAGTTAAGGTTAGAGTTCATTGAGGGTGAAGGTGAGGGTAAGGGTGAGGGTTAGGGTTAGGCTTAGGGTTAGGTTTAAGTTGAGGGTGAGTGTGAGGGTTAGGGTTAGTGTTAGGGTTAGGCTTAGGGTTAGGGTGAGGGTTAGGACTAGGGTTTGGTTTAGGGTGATTGTGAGGTTTAGGGTTAGGGTGAGGTTTAGGGTTAGGTTTAGGGTGAGGTTTAGGATGAGGGTTAGGGATACAATTAGGGTTAAGGTGAGGGCTGGGGTGAAGGTGAGGGTAAGTGTCAGGCTTAGGGTAAGGTTTATGGCTAGGGGTAGGGTTAGGGTGAAGGTGTGGTTAAGGGTTAGGGTTTGGTTCAGGGTGAGCTTTTGGGTTATGGTGAGGGTGTGGGTTAGGTTTGGATTGAGGGTTATTGTGAGGACTAAGGTGAGGGTTAGGGTTAGGGTTAGAGTGAGGGTTAGGTTGAGGTTTATGTTTAGGGTTAGGGTTAGGCTTAGGATTAGGGTTAGTGTGAGGGTGAGTGTAAGGGTTAGGGTTAGGGTTATCCTTAGGTTTAGGGTTAGGCTGAGGGTGAGGTTGGGTATGAGGCTTAGGTTTAGAATGATGTTTCTGGGTATGGTTAGGTTGAGTGTTATGATGAGGGTTAGGGTTAGGATTTGGGTTAGGGTGAGGGCTAGGGTGAGTGTGACGTTTAAGTTTAGGTTTAGGCTTAGGGTTAGGCTGTGGCTGAACGTGAGGGTGAGGGTTACGGTTAGGGTGATGGTTAGTGTTACAGTAAGGGTGAGGGTTAGGATGAGGGTTAGGATTAGGGTGAGGGTTAGAATGAGGGTGACAGTAAGAGTAAAGGTGAGGGTTAGGCTGAGGGTGAGGGTTATGGTAAGGGTGACGATGAGGGTAAGGTTTAGGGTGAGTGTGAGGGTTAGATTGAGGATTAGTATTAGGGTTACTGTGAGGTTTAGGGTGAGGATGAAGGTTAGGGTTAGGGTGAGGGATAGGGTCAAGTTGAGGGTTAGGGTTAGGGTTAGGTTGAGGTTTAGGTTTAGGGTGATGGTTAGCGTTAGTGTGAGGGTTAGTGTTAGTGTTAGTGTTAGGGTTAGCGTAAGTGTTAGGGTAAGGTATATGTTTAGGGTGAGGTTTAGGATTAGGGTTAGGGTTTGTGTTATGGTGAAGGTGGGGTTTAGGGTTAGAGATAAGGTTAGGGTGAGGGTTAGGGTTAGGGTTAATGTTAGGTTACTGTTAGGGTTAGGGTTAAGGTGAGGTTTAGTGTGGGGGTGAGGGTTAGTGTTAGGGTTAGGATTAGGATTAGGGTTAAGGTGAGGGTGAGTGTGAGTGATACGGTTAGGGTTAGGATTAGGATTAGAGTTAGGGTGAGGGTTATGGTTCGGGTGAGTGTTGGGGTTAGGGTTAGCGTGAGGGTTAGGGTGACGGTTAATCTTAGTCTTAGGGTTTGGGTGTGGGCTAGGGTGAGGGTGAGGGTTAGGGTTAGGGTTGGGGTGAGTGTTAGGGTAAGAGTTAGGTTAGTGTTAGGTTTAGGGTTGGTATTAGGGTTAGGCGAAATGTTAGGCTGAGGGTGAGTGTGAGGATGAGGGTTATGGTGAGGGTGAGAGTTAGGGTTAGTGTTAGGGTGAGGTTTAGTGTTAGGGTTAGGTTTAGTGTTAGTCTTAGGGTTAAGGTGAGAGTTAGCGGGAGGGTTAGTGTTAGAGTGAGGCTTAGGGTTAGCATTAGGGTTAAGGCGAGGGTGAGGTTTAGGGATAAATTAGGGTTAGGGTGAAGCTGAGGGTGAGGGTTAATGTTAGGCTTAGTGTTAGGGTTAAGGTTAGGGTGAGGGTAAGGGTGAGGGTGAGGATTAGGGTTAGGGTAGGATTAGGATTAGGATTAGCTTTAGGGTTAGTGTAAGGGTTAGGGTTAGGGTTAGCCTTAGGTTTAGGCTGAATATGAGGGTGAGGGTTAGGGTTAGGTTTAGGTTGAGGGTTAGGTTTAGGTTTAGGGTGAGGTTTATTGTTAGGGTTAGGGTTAGAATTAGGGTTAGGGTGAGGGTGAAGTTTATCGGTTAGGGATAGGGTGAGGTTTAGCGTTAGGTTTAGGGTGAGGTTTAGTGTTAGGGTTAGGATTAGGGTTAGGGTGAGAGTGAGGTATAGGATTAGATTTAGGGTTAGAGAGAGGGTTTTTCCCGGGTTAGGGTTAGGATTAGTGTTAGGGGTAAGTTTAGGGTGAGGGTTACTTTGAGGTTAAGGGTTAGGATTAGGGTTAGAGTTAGGGTTAGGATTAGGGTTAGGGTGAGGGTGAGTGTGGGGGTGAGGATTATGGTTGGGATGATGGTTAGGGTTAGGGTTATGTTGAGGTTTAGGATGAGGTTTAGGGTTAGGATTAGGTTTAGCATGAGGGCTAGGGTGAGGGTCAGGGTTAGGGTAAGGGTTAGGCTTGGCTAAGGGTTAGGCTGAGCGTGAGGTTCAGGGTGAGGGTTAGGGTTAGGGTGATGTTTAGGTTTACGGTTAGGGTGAGGGTTAGGGTGAGGTTTAGGGTTAGGGGTAGTATAATGGTGAGGATGATGGTAATGGTAAAGGTGAGATTTAGGCTGAGGGTGAGGCTTAAAATAAGTGTGTGTTAGTGTTAGGTTTAGTGTTAGGGTAAGGGTTAGGGTTAGGGTGAGGGTGAGGTTTAAATTGAGGATTAGGGTTAGGGTTAGGGTTAGTGTGAGGTTTAGGGTGAGGATGAGGGTTAGAATTAGGGATAGGGTGAGGGCTAGGATGATGGTGAGGGTTAGGCTTAGTTTTAGGGTTAGGGTTGAGGTTGAGGATTAGGGTGAGGGTTAGGGTTAGTGTGAGGGTGAGTGTTAGGTTTAGGGTTAGTGTTAGGGTGAGGGTAAGTGTTATGTTGGAGTTTAGGGTGAGGGTGAATGTTATGGTTAGGGTAAGGGTTAGGGTTTGGGTTAGTGTGAGTGTGGGGGTGAGGTTTAGGGTTAGATATAGTGTTAGGGGGAGGATTAGTGGGAGGGTTAGTGTAAGGGTTAGTGTTAGGGTTAGGGTGAGGGTGAGGTTTAGGTTGAGGTTTAGGGTTAGGGTTAGGGTTAGTGTGAGGGTTAGTGTAAGGGTTAGGGTTAGTGTTAGGGTGAGGTTAAGTGTTAGGGTGTGGTGTGGGTTAGGGTGAAGGCTATGGTTAGGTTGAGGGTTAGGATTAGGTTTAGGGTTTTTGTTAGGTTTAGGTTTAGGGTTACAGTTACGGTGAGGGTGAGGGTGAGGGTTAGGGTTAGGGTGAGGCTTGGGTTGAGGTTAAGATTTAGGGTTATGGTTAGGGTTAGGGTGAGGGTAAGTGTGAGGGTTAGGGATAGCCTTAGGCTTAGGGTTAAGCTGAGGGTGAGGGTGAGTTTTAGGATGAGGGTTAGGGTTAGGGTTACTGTTAGGTTTAGGGTTAGGATAAGTGTTATTGTTAGGGTTTGTGTTAGCGTTAAGTTCAAGGTGAGGGTGAGGGTGAGGGTGAGGGTTAGGGTTAGGTTTAGGGTAAGGTTTAGGTTTAGGGGTAGTATTAGGGTTATGGTGAGGGTGAGGTTTAGGGTTAGATTTGGGTTAGGGGGAGTGTTAGTTCGTGGTTTATAGTTAGGGTTAGTGTTAGGGTTAAGGTTAGGGTGTGGGTTAGGTTGAGGTTATGGGTTAGGGTTAGGGTTAGGGTTGGGATTAGGGTTAGTGTGAGGGTGAATGTCAGGGTTAGGGTTAGGGTTAGGTTTAGGGTGAGACTGAGGGTGAGGATGGGGTTGAGTGTTAGGGTTAGGGTGATGATTAGGGTTATGGTTAAGGTGAGGGTTAGGATGAGGGTTAGGTTTAGGATTAGGTTTAGGGTGAGGGCTAGGGTGAGGGTGAGGGTTAGGTTTAGGGTCATGGTTAGGTTTACAGTTAGGGTGACTGTTAGGATGATGTTTAGGGTGAGGGTGAGGATGATGGTAAGGGTAAAGGGGAGGTTTAGGTTGAGGGTGAGGGTTAAAATAAGGTTGAGGGTTACGGATAGGTTTAGGTTTAGGGTTAGGGTTAGGGTTAGGGTGATGGTTAATTAAGTGATTAGGGTTAGGTTTAATGTGAGGTTTAGGGTGAGGAATTGGGATAGGGTTAGGTTGAGGGTGAGGGTTAGAATTAGGCTTAGGGTGAGGGCTAGGGTGAGGGTGAGGGTTAGGATTAGAGTTAGGGTTAGGGTGAGGTTTAGGATTAGGGTGAGGGTTAGGGTTAGTGTAAGGGTTAGTGTTAGGGTTAGGGTTAGGGTTAGGGTGAGAGTAAGTGTTAGGGTGAGGGTTATGGTTAAGGTGAGGGTTAGGGTTAGGGTTATTGTTAGGGTTAGGGTTAGGTTTATGTTTATAGTGTGGGTTAGTGTGAGGGTTAGGGTTAGCGTTAGAATGAGGTTTAATGTTAGGTTTAGATTTAGAGTTAGGGTTAGGTTGAGGGTGAGGTTTAGGGGTAGAGTTAGGGTTAGGGTGAGGGTTAGGTGAGTTTTAGGGTTAGGGTAAGGGTTAGGGTTGGGGTGACAGTAAGGGCAAACTTGAGGGTTAGGCTGAGGGTAATAGTTACGGTCCGGTGAGGGTTAGGGATATGGTGAGGGTTAGGGTTATGGGAAGGATGTGGGTGAAGGTTAGATTGAGGATTAGTGTTACGGTTATTGTGATGTTTAGGGTGAGGATGAGGGTTAGGGTTAGGGTGAGGTCTAGGGTGAGGGTGAGGGTTAGTGTCAGGTTTAGGGTGAGGTTTAGGGTTAGGGTGATGGTTAGATGTAGTGTGAGGGTTAGTGTTAGGGTTAGGGTTCGTGTTAGGGTGAGGGTAAGTGTTAGAGTGAGGGTTACGGTTAGGGTGAGGGTTATGGATAGGTAAAGGTTTAGGGTTAGGTTTAGGGTTATTGTTATGTTTAGGGGTAGGCTTATGGTTACAGTTAGGGTGATGCTGAGGGTTAGGTTAGGGTTAGGATGAGGTTTAGCTTTAGGGTTAGGGTGAGAATTAGGGTTAGGTTGAGAGTGAGGTTTACAGCTAGAATTAGGGTTAATGTTAGGGTTAGGGTGAGGGTGAGGTTTAGGGTTAGGCTTAGGTTTAGGCTTAGGCTTAGGCTTAGGCCGAGCATGAGGGTGAGGGTTAGGGTTAGGGTTAGGGTGAGGGGTAGTGTTAGGGTTAGGGTGATGGTTAGGATGAGGTTTAGGGTTAGGATTAGGGTTAGGGTGAGGGCTAGGCTGAGGGTTAGGTTTAGGGATAGGGTTAGGTTAGGATTAGGGGTAGGGTGAGGGTGAGGGTGAGGGAGAGGGTTAGGGTTAGGGTTACCATTAGGCTTAGGGTTACGGTGAGGTTTAGGGTTAGGTTTTGGGTTAGTGTGAGGGTGAAGCTGAGGATTAGTGTTAGGTTTAGGATTAGAGTTAGGGTTACATTGAGGGTTAGGCTTAGGGTTAGAGTGAGGGTTACGATGAAGGTTATGGATAGGGTGAGGGTTAGGCTTAGGGTTAGGCTGAAGGTGAGTGTGAGGGTTAGGTTAAGAGTTTGGGTTAGGGTGAGGGTGAGGCTGAGCATTACTGTTAAGTTTATGGTTAGGCTTAGGGTTAGGTTTAGGGTTAGGGCTAGCGTTAGGTTGAGGGTTTGGGTTTGGGTTAGGGTTAGGGTTAGGTTTAGGATTAGGGTGAGGATGAGGTTTAGGGTTAGAGTTAGGGTTAGGGGCAGAGTTAAAGTGAGGTTTAGGGTTAGGGTTAGTGTTAGGGTGAGGGTGAGGGTGGGGGTTAGTTTGAGATTTAGGGTTAGGGTTAGGTTTAGGATTAGGGATAGGGTGAGGGTGAGGGTTTGGGTTAGCCTTAGGCTTAGGGTTAGCCTGAGGGTGAGGGTGGGGGTGAGGATCAGGGTTAGTTTTTGGGTTAGGTTTAGGGTTAGGCTGAGTGTGAGTGTGGAGGTGAGCATTAGGTTTAGGGTGATGGTTCGGGTTAGGGTTAGTGTTATTGTTCGGGTCAAGGTTATAGTTACAGTTAGTTTGAGGGTGAGGGTGAGGTTTAGGGTTAGGGTTTGGGTGGGGTTTAGGGTTAGGGTTAGGGTGAGGGTGAGGTTTCGGGTTAGATATAGGGTTAGGTAGAGGGTTAAGGTGAGGGTTAGGGATAGGGTTAGTGTTAGGGTTAGGGTGAGGTTGAGGGTTAGGTTGAGGTTTAGGGTTAGGGTTAGTGTTAGTGTTAGCTTTAGGTTGAGAGTTAGGGGGAGGTTTAGGGTTAGGGTTAGGGTTAGGTTAGCATTAGCGTTAAGATGTGGGTGCAGTTTAGTGTTAGAATTAGGATTCGGGTAAGGCTGAGGGTGAGGGTTAGGTTTAGGGTTAGTGTTAAGTTTAGGGTTAGGGTGAGGGTTAAGGTAAGGGTGTGGATTAGGGTAAGGGTTAGGATTAGGGTTATGGTTAGGGTGAGTGTGAGGGTTAGGATTAGGCTTAGGCTTAGCCTTAGGTTTAAGCTGATGGTGAGTGTGAGGTTTCGAGGTAGAGTTAGGTTTAGGGTGAGGGTTAGGTTGAGGATTAGGGTTAGGGTGAGGGTTAGGGTTAGGGTTAGGATGAGGGTTAGTTTGAGGTTTAGGGATAAGGTGAGGTTTAGGACTAGGTTTAGGGTGAGGGTGAGGGTGAGGGTTAGGCCTAGGCTTAGGGTTTGCTGAGAGTGAGGTTGGGGGGTGAGGATTAGGGATAGTGTTAGGGTTAGGTTTAGGGTTAGGCTGAGGGTGAGGGTGGCGGTGAGCATTAGGGTTAGGGTGATGTTTCGGGTTAGGGTTAGTGTTATTGTTAGGGTTAGGGTTAGAGTTACAGTGATGGTGAGAGTGTGGTTGAGGGTTAGGTTAAGGGTTAGAGTGGGGTTTAAGGTTAGGGTAAGGGTTAGGGTGAGGGTGAGTTTAAGGTTAAATATAGGGTTAGGGAGAGGGTTAGGGTGAGTGTTAGGGATAGGTTTAGTGTTAGGTTTAGGGTTACGGTTACTGTGAGGGTGAATGTGAAGTTTAGGTTAGGGTCAGGGTGAGGATTAGGGTTTGGGTTTGGGTTAGAGTGAGGGTTAGGGTGAGGGTGAGGTTTAGGGATAGAGTTAGGGTTAGGGTGAGGGTTAGGTTGAGGTTTAGGGTTAGGGTTATTCTTAGTGTTAGGGTTAGGTTGAGAGTTAGGGGGAGGGTTAGGGTTATGGTTAGTGTTAGGTTAGGATGTGGGTGAGGTTTAGTGTTAAAATTGGGGTTAGTGTGAGGCTGAGGTTGAGGGTTAGGGTTAGGGTTAGGATTAGGGTTAGGGTGAGGGTGAGGGTTAGGTTTAGGGTTAGGATAAGGATTAGGGTTAGGGTTAGGCTAAGTGTGTGGGTTAGGGTTAGGGTCAGTGTTAGCCTTAGGTTTAGGCTGAGGGTGAGGGTGAGGGTGAGGGTTAGGTTTAGGGTGAGGGTTAGGTTTAGGGTGAGGGTGAGGTTCAGTTTTAGGTTTAGGGTTAGAGTTAGGGTTATGGTGAGGGTGAGGTTTAGGGGTAGAATTAGAGTTAGCGTCAGGGTTAGGGTTAGGGGAAGGGTGTGGGTGAGGGTTAGATTGAGGATTAGCTTTAGAGTGAGGGCTAGGGTGAGGGAGAGTGTTAGCATTTGGGTTAGTGTGAGGTTTAGTGTTAGGGTTAGGCTGAGGGTGAGGGTGGGGGTGAGGATTAGGGATAGTGTTAAGGTTAGGTTTAGGGTTAGGCTGAGGGTGAGGGTGGCGGTGAGCATTAGGGTTAGGGTGATGTTTTGGGTTAGGGTTAGTGTTATTGTTAGGGTTAGGGTTAGAGTTACAGTGAGGGTGAGGGTGCGGGTGAGGGTTAGGTTTAGGATTAGGGTTGGGTTTAGGGTTAGGGTTAGGGTTATGGTGAGTGTAAGGTTTAGGGTTAGATATAGGGTTTGGGAGAGGGTTATGGTGAGGGTTAGGGATAGGGTTAGTGTTAGGGTTAGGGTGAGGTTGAGGGTTAGGTTGAGGTTTAGGTTTAGGGATAGGGTTAGGGTTAGTGTGAGGGTTAATGTTATGGTTAGGGTTAGTGTTAGGGTGAGGTTAAGTGTTAGGGTGAGGGTTTGGGTTAGGGTGAGGATTATGGTTAGGATGAGGGTTAATATTAGGGTTAGGGCTATTGTTAGGGTTAGGTTTAGGGTTACGGTTACTGTGAGGGTGACAGTGAGGGTTAGGGTTAGGGTAAGGGTTAGGGTTGGGGTTTGGGTTAGGGTGAGGGGGAGGCTGAGGACTAGGTTTAGGTTTCGGGTTAGGTTTAGGTTTAGGGTTAGGGTTAGGGTAACAGTGAAGGTTAGGGTTAGGCCTAGGGTTAGGCTTAGGTTTAGGCTGAATGGGAGGGTGCGGTGAGGATTAGGGTTAGGGTTAGGGTTTAAATTAGGGTTATTTTTAGTGTTATGTTTTGGATTAAGTTTGCAGTGAGGGTGAGGCTGAGGGTGAGGGTTATGGCTACGGTTAGGCTTAGGCTTATGGTTAGACTGAGGGTGATCTTGGATGTTAGGAATAGGTTTTGGATGATGGTAAGGATTAGGGTTAGGGTGAGGGTTATGATGAGGGTTAGGGTTAGGATTAGGTTTAGGGTGAGGGCTAGGGTGAGGGTGAGTGTTAATGTTAGTCTTTGGCTTAGGCTTAGATTTAGGCTGAGGGTGAGTATGAGGGTGAGTTTTAGGGTTAGGGTGATGGATAGGGTTAGGTTTAGGGTGAGTGTTTGGATGAGGGTTAGGTTTAGGGTGAGAGTTAGGGTGAGGGTGAGGGATAGATTGAGGATTAGGGTTAGGGTTAGTGTGAGGTTTAGAGTGAGGATGAGGGTTAGGGTTAGGGTGAGGTTTAGGGTTAGGGTGAGAGTTTGGGTTACTGTGAGGGTTAGTGTGAGAGTTAGGGTTAGTGTTAGGGTGAGGGTAAGTGTTAGGGTTAGGGTTAGGTTTAGGTTTAGGCTTAGGGTTAGGCTGACGGTTAGGGTTAGGGTTTGGGTAAGGGTGTAGGTGAGGCTGAGGTTTAGGGTTAGGGTTAGGATTATGGTGAGGGTTAGTGTTAGGGTTAGGCTTAGGCCTAGGGTTAGGCTGAGGGTGAGGGTGAGGGTGCGGGTGCGGGTTAGGTTTAGGGTTAGGGTTAGGGTTTGGTTTATTGTTAGTGTTATGATTAGGGATAAGTTTGTGGTGAGGCTGAGGCTGAGGGTGAGGGTTATTGTTAGGGTCAGGTTTAGTGTTAGGGTTAGGGTTAGTATTAATGTTAGTTTTAGGGTTAGAGTTACGGTGAGGTTGAGGGTGAGGATGAGGGTTTTGGTTAGGGTGAGGTTTAGAGTGAGTTTTAGGGTAAGGGTTAGGTTTAGGGTGAGGGTGAGGTTTAGGGTTAGAGTTAGGGTGAGGGGGAGGGTTAGGGTGAGGGTTAGGGGTGGGTTTAGTGTTAGGGTTAGGGGGAGGT
The DNA here is from genome assembly GCF_024711535.1 of Dipodomys merriami. Taxonomy (NCBI): domain Eukaryota; kingdom Metazoa; phylum Chordata; class Mammalia; order Rodentia; family Heteromyidae; genus Dipodomys; species Dipodomys merriami. The sequence goes on from NW_027206579.1 coordinate 3,802,015, forward strand.
TTAGGGTTAGGTTGAGGTTTAGGGATAGGTTTAGGTTTAGGATTAGGGTTAGGGTGAGGGTGAGTATGAGGGTTAGTGTGAGTGTTAGGCTTAGGCTTAGGGTGAGGGTGGGGGTGAGGATTACGGTTAGGGTGATGGTTTGGGTTTGGGTTAGTGTTATTGTTAGGGTTAGGGTTAGATTTACGGTGAGGGTGAGGGTAAGGTTGCGGGTGTGGGTTAATGTTAGGGTTAGGGTGAGGGTTAGGATGAAGATTAGGCTTAGGGTTAGGGTTAGGGTTAGTGCTAGGTTTTGGGTTAGGGTGAGGGTTAGTGTTAGGGTGAGGTTTAGGGTAAGGATTAGGGTTAGGGTGAGGGTGAGTGTTAGGATTAGGGTTGGGCTTAGGTTTAGGGTTATGTTTAGGGTTATGGTTAGTGTTATTGTTAGTGTTATGTTTAGATTTATGGTGAGGGTGAGAGTATTGCTGAGGGTTTGGGTTAGGGTTATGGTGGGGTTTATGGTTATGGTTATGGTTAGGGTTAAGTTGAGGGTGAGATTTAGGGTTAGATATAGTTTTATGGGGAGGGTTAGGGTGAGGGTTAAGTTTAGGGTTAGTGTTAGGTTTAGTGTGAGGGTGAGGGTTAGGTTGAGGCGTAGGGTTAGGATTCGGGTTAGTGTGAGGGTTAGTGTTAGGGTTACTGTTAGTGTTAGGTTGAGGGTATTTGTTAGGGTGAGGGTTTGGGTTAGGGTGAGGGTTATGGTTCGGGTGAAGGTTGGGATTATTTTTAGGGTTAGGGTTAGAGTTACAGTTATAGTGAGGGTGAGAGTGAAGGTTATGTTTTGGTTTAGGATGAGGGTTAGGTTTAGGGTTAGGGTTAGAGTTAGGGTTAAGGTGAGAGTGAGGTTTAGGGTTAGAGTTAGCCTTAGTGTTACAATTAGGGTTACGGTGAGGTTTAGGGTTAGGATTAGGCTTAGGGTTAGGCTTAGTCCGAGAATCAAGTTGAGGGTTAAGGTTAGGGTTAGGGTGAGGGTTAGGGTTAGGGTTAGGGTGAGGGTTAGGGTGAGGTTTAGGGTTAGCATTAGGGTTAGGATTAGGGCTAGGGTGAGGGTTAGGGTGAGGGTTAGGGTTAGGCTTAGGTTTAGGGTGAGGGTTAAGTTTAGAGTTTGGGTTAGGGTGAGGGTGAGGATGAGGTTTAGGATTAGGTTTAAGGTTATGGTGAGGTTTTGGGTTAGGGTTAGTGTTAGGGTTAGGCTTTCATTGAGAGGGTTAGTGTTAGGGTTATGGTTTGGCTGGGGGTGAGGGTGGGATGAGGATTAGGGTTAGGGTTATGGTTTAAATTAGGGTTATTTTTAGTGTTATGTTTTGGGTTAAGTTTGCAGTGAGGGTGAGGCTGAGGGTGAGGGTTATGGCTAGGGATAGGCTTAGGCTTAGGGTTAGGCTGAGGGTGATCTTGGGGGTTAGGAATAGGTTTTGGGTGATGTTTAGGATTAGGGCTCGGGTGAGGGTTATGATGATGTTTAGGTTTAGGAATCGGTTTAGGGTGAGGGCTAGGGTGAGGGTGTGGGTGAGGTTTAGGGTTAGGGAGATGGATAGGGTTAGGGTTAGGGTGAGTATTTGGATGAGGGTTAGGGTTAGGGTGAGTGATAGGGTGAGGGTGAGGGATAGATTGAGGATTAGGGTTAGGGTTAGTGTGAGGTTTAGTGTGAGGATGAGGGTTAAGGTTAGGGTGTGGGTTACGGTTAGAATTAAGTTTGGGGTGGGGACTAGGGTGAGGCTGAGTGTTAGGGTTAGGGTGAGGGTTAGGTTTAGGGTTAGGGTGAGAGTTAGGGTTACTGTCAGGGTTAGTGTTAGAGTTAGGGTTAGTGGTAGTGTGAGGGTAAGTGTTAGCGTGAGGGTTAGTGTTAGGTTGGGGGTTATGGTTAGGGTGACGTTTAGGGTTAGTTTTAGGGTTTTTGTGAGGTTTAGGGTTAGGGTTACGGTGAGGGTCATGATGAGGGTTAGAATTAGGGGAGGTTTAGGGTTAAGGTTAGGGTTAGAGTTAGGGTTAGGGTGAGTGTGAGGTGTAGGGTTAGAGTTAGGGTTCCGGTGAGGGTTAAGGATGAGGGTTAGGGTTAGGGTTAGTTTTAGTTTTAGGATTAGGGTGAGGTTAAGTCTTAGAGTTATGGTTAGGATTAGGGTTAGGTTGAGGGTGAGTGGGTGGGTTAGTGTTAGGTTTAGGGTTAGGCTTAGGTTTAGGCTGAGGGTTAGGTTGAGGGGGAGGGTTAGGGTTCGGGTGAGTGTTAGGGTTAGGGTTAGTGTGAGGGTTAGGATGAAGGTTAGGTTTAGGATTAGGGTTAGGGTGAGGGCTAGGGAGAAGTTGAGGTTTATGGTTAGGGTTAGCGTGAGGTTTAGGGTTAGAGTTAGGGTCAGTGTGAGTTAGAGGTTTAGGGTTAGAGATAGGGTTAGGGTGAGTGTTAGGGTGAGGGTTTGGCTTAGTGTTAGTGTTAGAGTTAGGGTTAGGGTGAGGGTTAGAGTGAGGTTGTGTGTTAGGGTTAGGGTTAGGATTAGGATTAGGGTTAGGGAGAGGGGGAGTGTGAGGGTTAGAGATAGCCTTAGGTTTAGGCTGAGGGTGTGGGTGAGGGTGAGTGTTAGCGTTAGTTTGGGGGTTAGGGTTAGCGTTAGGATGTGGTTTAGTGTTAGGATTAGTGTTAGAGTTAGGGTTAGGGTGAGGGTGAGGTTCAGGGGTAGAGTTAGGGTTAGGGTGAGTGTTAGGTTGATTGTTAGGATTAGGGTGAGGTTTAGGGTGGGGGTGACGGTAAGGGTAAACGTGAGGGTTAGGCTAAGGGTGACGGTTAGCGTTAGGGTTAGGGTGAGTGTTAGGTTTAGGTTTAGGGTTAGGTTGAGGTTTAGGATTAGGGTTAGGTTTAAGGGGAGGTTTAGGGTTTGGGTTAGGGTTAGGCTGAGGGTGAGTGTGGGGGTGAGGATTAGGGTTAGGGTGATCGTTAGGATTAGGGTAAGGCTGAGGGCTCGGGTGAGGGTGAGGGTTAGGGTAAGACTTAGCTTAGGCTTAGGGTTAGGCTGAGGGTGAGGTTGAGGGTGAGGGTTAGGGTTAGCGTGATGGTTAGGTTTACTGTTAGGGTGAGGGTTGGGATGAGGTTTAGAGTTAGGGTGAGGTTAGGGTGAGGATGATGGTAAGGGTAAATGTGAGGTTTATGCTGAGGGTGAGGGTTAAGATAAGGGTGAGGGTTAGGGTTAGGTTTAGGGTTAGTGTAAGGTTTAGGGTTAGGTATAGGATGAGGGTTAGATTGAGGATTAGTGTTAGGGTTAGTGTGAGGTTTAGTGTGAGGATGAGGGTCAGGTTTAGGGTGAGGGTGAGGGTTAGAATTAGGGTTAGGGTGAGGGCTAGGGTGAGGGTGAGGGTTAGGGTTAGTGTGAGGGTTAGTTTTAGAGTTAGGGTTAGTGTTAGGGTGACGGTAAGTGGTAGGGTGAGGGTTAGGGTTAAGGTGAGGGTTATAGTTAGTGTGAGGGTTAGGGTTAGGGTGAGGGTAAATGTTATGTTGAGTGTTAGGCTGAGGGTTAGTGTTAGGGATAGGGTTAGGTTTAGGATTATAATTAGGTTGAGGGTGAGTGTGAGGGTTAGGGTTAAGGATAGGCTTAGGGTTAGGGTGAGGGTTAGTTTTAAGGTTTGGGTCAGGGTGAGGGTGAGGCTGAGGATTAGGTTTGGATTTAGGGTTAGGTTTAGGGTTAGGGTTAGGGTTAGATTTAGGGTTAGGGTTAGGATTATGGCGACTGTTAGGGTAAGGGTTAGGCGTAGGCTTACGTTTAGGATGAGTTTGACGCTGAGGGTGAGGGTTATGGTTAGGGTTAGGGTGAGGGTTAGGGTTAGTGTAAGTGTTATTGTTAGGGTTAGGGTTAGAGTTATGATGAGGTTGATCGTGAGGTGAGGGTGAGGGTGAGGTTTAGGTTTAGGGTTAGGGTTAGAGTTAGGTTTAGGTTGAGGGGGTCGGAAATGTTAAAGGTAAGGGTTAGGCTGAGGGTGAGGGTTACAGTAAGGGTTGGGGTGAGAGTTAGGTTTCAGGTTAAGTTTAGGGTTATGTTGAGGGTTAGGGTAAGGGTTACGGTGAGGATGAGTGTTAGGGTTAGGGTGAGGGTTAGTGTTAGGATTAGGGTTAGGGTGAGAGTAAAGGTTCGGGTTAGTGATAGGGTGAGGTTTAGGATGAGGGTTAGGGTAAAGATTAGGGTTAGGGTGAGGCCTAGTTTGTGGTTGAGCTTTAGGGTTAGCGTTAGGGTGAGGTTTAGTGTTAGTGTTAGGGTTAGGGTTAGGGTGAGGTTTTCGGTTAGAGTTAGGGTTAGTTTGAGGCTGAGATTGAAGGTTAGGGTTAGGGTTAATGTTAGATTTAGGATTAGGGTGAGGATTAGGTTGAGAGTGAGGGTTAGGCTTAAGGTTAGGATTAGGATTAGCATAAGGGTTAGGGTGAGTGTGAGGGTTAGGGTTAGGCTTAGGTGTAAGGTTAGGCTGAGGGTGAGGTTGAGAATGAGGCTTAGGGTTAGGTTTACGGTGAGAGTTAGGGTTTGATTTAGTTTAGAGTTAGGGTGAGGTTTAGGGTTAGGTTTATGGTGAGCTTGAGTGTTAGGGTTAGGTTGAGGTTTAGGGTTAGGATTAGGGTTAGGGTAAGGGTTAAGGTTAGGTTTAGGGTGAGGGTAAGAATGAGGATTAGGGATAGGGTGAGGGCTAGGTTGAGGGTGAGGTTTAGGGTTAGTGTTAGATTAAGGATTAGGGTTAGAGTTAGGGTTAGGGTGACGGTTAAGTTGAGGGTTATGGTTACGGTGAGGGTGAGGATTAGATTTAGGGTGAGGGTTAGGGTGAGGATGGTAATGGTAAAGGTGAGGTTTAGGCTGAGGTTGAGGGTTAGGCTGAGGGTTAGTGTTAGGTTTAGGGTTAGGGTAAGGGTTAGTGTTAGGGTCAGGGTGAGGGTTAGATTGAGTATTAGGGTTAGGGTTAGTGTGAGGTTTAGGGTGAGGATGAGGGTTAGGGTTAGGGTGAGGGTCAGGTTTAGAAGTAGGGTTAGTGTGAGGGCTAGGGTGAATGTGAGTGTTATGGTTAGGGTGATGGTGAGGTTTAGGATTAGGTGAGGTTTAGGGTTAGTGTGAGGGTTAGTGTTTGGGTTAGGGTTAGTGTTAGGGTGAGGGTAAGTGTTGGGGTGAGGATTAGGTTTAGGTTTAGGTTTATGGTTAGGGTGAGGTTTAGGGTTAGTGTTATTGTTAGGGTTAGGGTTAGGGTTATGGTTTCGTTGAGTGTGAGGGTGAGAGTTATGGTTAGTGTTAGGGTGAAGTTTAGTATTAGTGTTAGGGTTAGAGTTAGGGTTAAGGTGAGGGTGAGGTTTAGGGGTAGAGTTAGGGTTAGGGTGAGGGTTAGGGTGGGATTGAAGGTAAAGGTAAATTTGAGGGTTAGGCTGAGGATGAGGGTTATAGTAAGTGTGAGGTTTAGGGTTAGGGTGAGTGTTAGTGTTAGGGTTAGGGTGAGGGTGAGGGTTAGATTGAGGATTAGGGTTAGGGTTAGTGCGAGGTTTAGGGTGAAGATGAGGGTTAGGGTTTTTGTTAGGGTGAGGTTTACGGTTAGGGTGATGCTGAGGGTTAGTGTGAGCGTTAGTGTTAGCTTTTGGGTTTATGTTAGGTTGAGGGTAAGTATTAGTGTGAGGGTTAGGGTTAGGGTGAGGGTTATGGTGAGGTTGAGGGTGACGGTTAGGGTTAGGGTTATTGTTAGGGTTAGGGTTAGGGATAGGGTTTAGGTTAGTGTTAGGATGAGGTTTAGTTTTAGTGTTAGGGTTAGAGTTAAGTTTAGGATGAGGGTGAGATTTAGGGTTAGACTTAGGGTTAGTGTTAGTGTTAGGACTAGGGTGAGAGTTAGGGTTAGGGTTAGGCTCAGGCTTAGGCTTAGGCTTAGGCCGAGCATGAGGGTGAGGGTTAGGGTTCGGGTTAGGGTGAAGGTTAGATTGTGGTTTAGAGTTAGGATTAGGGTAAGGGTTAGGGATAGGGTTAGGTTTAGGTTTAGGGTTAGGGTGAGAGTGAGTGGGAGGTTTAGGGTTAAGGTTAGGCTTAGAGTTAGGGTGAGGGTTAGGGTTAGGGTTTGGGTTAGTTTGAGGGTGAGGCTGAGGATTAGGGTTAGGTTTTGGGTTAGGTTAGGGTTAGGGTTAGTGTTAGGGTTAGGTTTAGAGTTACGGTGAGGTTGAGGTTGAGGGTGAGGGTTAGGGTTAGGGTGTGGTTTAGGGTTAGGTTTAGGGTTAGGGTTAGGGTGAGGGTGAGGTTTAGGATTAGAGTTAGTGTTAGGGTGAGGGTTAGGGTTAGGGTTTGGGTTAGGATGTGGGTGGGTTGAGGATTAGGTTTAGGTTTAGGATTAGGGTTAGGGTTAGGTTTTTATATTAGGGTTAGGGTTAGTGTCATGTTGAGGGTTAGGGTTAGGGTTAGGGTTAGGCTTAGGGTTAAGCTGAGTTTCAGGGTGGGTATGAGGATTAGGGTTAGGGTTAGGGTTAGTGTTAGGGTTATTGTTAGTGTTATAGTTAGGGTTAAGTTGGCTGTGAGGGTTATGATTATGGTTAGGGTTAGGGTTAGAGTTATGGTTAGGGTGAGGTTTAGAGTTATGATGAGGGTGAGTGTGAGGGTTAGGGTGAGGGTTAGTGTTAGGGATAGGGTTAGGTTTAGGATTATGGTTAGGGTGAGGGTGAGTGTGAGGGTTAGGGTTAAGGTTAGGCTTAGGATTAGGGTGAGGGTGAGGTTTAGGGTTAGATTTAGGGTTAAGGTGAGTGTTAGGTCGTGGGTTAGGGTTAGGGTTAGTGTTTGGGTTAAGGTTAGGATGAGGGTTAGGTTGAGGTTTAGGTTTAGGGCTAGGCTTAGTCTTAGGGTTAGGCTGAGGGTGAGGGTTGGGGTGAGGATTAGGGTTAGGGTGATGTTTAGGATTACGTTAAGTGTGAGGGCTCGGGTTAGGGTAAGGCTTAGGCTTAGGCTTAAGGTTATGCTGAGGGTGAGGGTGGGTGTGAAGATTAGGTTAGGGTTGGGGCTAGGGTGAGGGTTAGGATGAGGGTTTGGATTAGGATTAGGGTTAGGTGAGATCTAGGGTGAGGGTGAGAGTTAGGGTAAGGGTTAAGCTTAGGCTTAGGGTTATGCTGATCGTGTGGTTGATGGTGAGGATTAGGGTTAAGTTGATGGTGAAGTTTACGGTTATGGTGAGGGTTAGAATGAGGTTTAGGGTTAGGGTGAGGGTTAGGGTGAGGATGATGGTAAACGTAAAGGTGAGGTTTAAGCTGAGGTTGAGGGTTAAGATAAGAGTGAGGGTTAGGGTAAGTTTTAGGGTTAATGTAAGGTTTAGGGTTAGGGATAGGATGAGAGTTAGATTGAAGATTAGTGTTCGAGTTAGTGTGAGGTTTAGGGTGAGGATGTGGATCAGGTTTAGGTTGAGGTTGAGGGTTAGAATTAGGGTTAGGGTGAGGGCTAGGATGAGGGTGAGGGTTAGGGTTAGTTTTAAGATTAGGGTTAGTTTTAGGGTGACGTTAAGTGGTAGGGTGAGGGTTAGGTTAAGGGTGAGGGTTATGGTTAGGATGAGGGTTAGGGTTAGGGTGACGGTAAATGTTAGGTTGAGTGTTAGGGTGAGGGTTAGGGTTAGGGATAGGGTTAGGTATAGGATTAGGGTTAGGGTGAGGGTGAGTGTGAGGGTTAGGTTTAAGGTTAGGCTTAGGGTAAGGCTGAGGGTTAGGGTTAGGGTTTGGGTTAGGGTGAGGGTGAGGCTGAGGATTAGGGTTAAGTATAGGGTTAGATTTAGGGTTAGGGCTAGGTTTAGGGTTAGGGTTAGCGTAGGATTATGGTGAGTGTTAGGGTTAGGGTTCGGCTTAGGTTTAGGCTGAGGGTGAGGGTGAGGGTGAGTGTTATGGTTATGGTTACGGTTAGGTTTAGGCTTAGAGTAAGTGTTATTGTTATTTTTAGGGGTAGAATTATGGTAATTTTGAGGGTGAGGGTGAGGGTTAGTGTTAGGTTGAGGTTTAGGGTTAAGGTTAGGTTTATGGTGAGGGTGTCGGTAAGGTTAAAGGTGAGGGTTAGGCTGAGGATGAGGGTTTCGGTAAGGGTGAGGGTTAGGGTTAGGGTGAGGGTTATGGTTAGGGTTGGGGTGAGCTTTAGGGTTCGGGTTAAGTTTAGGGTTAGGTCGAGGGTTAGGTAAGGGTTATGGTGAGGGTGAGGGTTAGGGTTAGGTTGAGGGTTAGTGTTAGGATTAGGGTTAGCGTGAGGGTGAAGGTTAGGGTTATTGTTAGGGTGAGGATTAGGATTAGGGTTAGGGTTAGGATTAGGGTTAGGGTGAGGGCTAGTTTGAGGTTGAGGTTTAGGTTAAGCGTTAGGGTAAGGTTTAGACTTTGGGTTAGGGTTAGAGTGAGGGTTACGGTGAGTGTGAGATTTAGGGTTAGAGTTAGGTTTAGGGTGAGGGTTAGGTTGAGGTTGAGGTTGAGGTTAGGGTTAGGGTTAGGGTGAAAGTTAGAGGGAGAATTAGGGTTAGGGTTAGGGTTAGCCTTCGAGTAAGGGTGAGGTTGAGGTTTAGGTTTAGAATTAGGGTTAGGTTGAGGCTGAGGGAGAGGGTGATGGTTAGGGTTAGGGTTAGGATTAGGATTAGGGTTAGGGTTAGGGTGAGTGTGAGGGTTAGGGTTAGCCTTAAGTTTAAGCTGAGGTTGAGGTTGAGTTTAAGTATTAACGTTCGGGTTAGGGTTAGTGTTAGAGTTCGGGTTAGGATGAGGGTGAGGTTGAGTGTGTAGGGTTAGGGTGAGTGTTAGGGTGGGGGTGATGGTAACGGTAAACGTGAGGGTTGGCTAAGGGTGATGTTTAGTGTAAGGGTGAGGGTTAGGCTGAGGGTTAGGGTTAGGGTTAGGTTGAGAGTTAGGGTTCGGGTTAAGTTTAGGGTTAGGGTGAGGATTAGGGTAAGGGTTACGGTGAGGGTGAGAGTTAGGGTTAGTTTGAGGGTTAGGGTTAGGATTAGGGTTAGGGTGAGGGTGAGGGTTAGGGTTATTATTAGGGTGAGGGATAGGATGAGAGTTAGGGATGGGATTAGGTTTAGGGTGAGGGCTAGGCTGAGGGTGAGGTTTAGGATTAGGGTTAGGTTGAGGTTTAGGCTTAAGGTTAGTGTGAGGTTGCGGTTTAGGGTTAGATTTAGGGTTAGGTTGAGACTGAGGTTGAGGGTTATGGTTAGGATAAGTGTTAGAGTTAGGGTTAGGTTGAGGGTTAGGTTGAGGGTGAGGGTTAGGCTTAGGGTTTGGATTAGGATTAGGGTAAGTTTTAGGGTGAGTGTGAGGGTTAGGGTTGGGTTTAGGGTTAGGCTTAGGTTTAGGCTGAGGGTGAGGGTGAGGGTGAGGGTTAGGGTAAGGGTGAGTGTTAGGTTAGGGTTAGGGTGAGAGTTAGGGTTCGGTTAAGTTTAGGGTAAGGGTGAGGGTTACGGTTAGGGTTATGGTTAGGGTTATTGTTAGGGTTAGGGTTAGGGTTAGGTTACAGTAACACTGAGGGTGAGAGTTAGGGTTAGGTTTAGAATGACGTTTAGGTTTAGGGTTAGGTTTACACTTAGGTTTAGGATGAGGGTGAGATTTAGGGTGAGAGTTTGGGTTAGTTTTAGGGTTAGGCTTCGGGTTAGAGTGAGTGTTAGTGTTAGTGCTAGGGCGAGGATTAGATTAAGGTTTAGGGTTAGGATTAGGGTAAGGGTGAGGGCTAGGATGAGGGTTAGGATCAGGGCTAGGGATAGGGATAGGGTTAGGTTGAGGTTTAGGGTTAGGGTTAGGTTTAGGGTGAGTGTGAGGGTTTGTTTTAGGGTTAGGGTTAGTGTTAGGATGAGGGTAAGTGTTAGGTTTAGGATATGGGTTAGGGTGAGTGTTATGGTAAGTGTGAGGGTTAGGATTAGGGTTAGGATTATTGTTACGGTTAGGTTTAGGGTTATGGTTACGGTGAGGGTGAGGGTTAGGGTTAGAGTTAGGTTGAGGTTAGGGTTATAGTTAGGGTTTGGGTGAGGTTTAGGTTTATAGTTAGGCTTAGTGTGAGGGTTAGGGTTATGGTTAGGGTGAGAGTTAGGGGGAGGGTTGAGGTTAGGGTTAGGGATAGGATTAGGATTAGGTTGAGGGTGAGTGTGTGTGTTAGGGTTAGGTGTAGGGTTAGGCTTAGGTGTAGGCTGAGGGTTAGGGTGAGGTTGAGGGTTAGGGAAAGGGATAGGGTTAGGGTTAGGGGGAGGGTTAGTATGAGGGTTAGGGTTAGGATTAGGGTTAGGGTAAGGTCTCGGGTGAGGGTGAGGTTTAGGGTTAGGGTTAGGGTGAGGTTTATTGTTAGGGTTAGGGTTATGGTGACGGTGACTGTGAGGTTTAGGTTTAGCGTTAGGTTTAGGGTGAGGCTGAGTGTGAGGTTTAGGGTTAGGGTTAGTGTTAGTTTTAGGGTTAGGGTAAGGGTGAGTGTTAGGTTGGGGGTGAGGGTTAGGGATAGGTTTAGGATTAGGATTAGGGTTAGGGTTAGGCTGAGGGTGAGGGTGAGGGTGAGTGTTAGGGTGAGAATGAGGGTTAGTGATAGGGTGAGGGCTAGGGTGAGAGTGAGGTAAGGAATAGGGTTAGAGTGAGGGTGAGCTTTAGGGTGATGGTTAGAGTTAGTGTTTGATTTAGGGTTAGTGTTAGTGTGAGGGTAAGTGTTAAGGTGAGGGTTAGGTTTAGGGTGAGGGTTATTGTTAGGGTTAGGGTTAGGGTAACGGTATGGTGAGGGTGAGGTTGAGAGTTAGGGTTAAGGTTAGGATGAGGTTTAGGTTTAGGTTTAGGGTTAGGGTAAGGGTTACGGTTAGGTTTAGGTTTAGGTTGAGGTGCAGGGTTTGGGTTAGGGTTAGAGTTAGGTTTAGGGTGAGCGGAAAATTTAGGGTTAGAGTTAGGGTTAGGGTGACGTTTAGGTTGAGGGTTAGGGTTAGTGTTAGCGTTAGGGTTACGGTGAGAGTTAGGGGGAGGGTTAGGGTTAGGGTTAAGGTTAGGTTTAGGATTAGGTTTAGGGTGAGGGTGAGTGTATGTGTTAGGGTTAGGTTTAGGGTTCGGCTCAGGGTTAGGCTGAGGGTGAGGTTGAGGGTGAGGGTTAGGGTTAGGGTGAATGTTAGGGTTTGGGATAAGTTTAGGGTAAAGGGGAGGTTTAGGGTAAGGGTTATGGTGAGGCTTAGGGTTAGGGATAGGTTGAGGGTTAGGGTTCAGATTACGGTTAGTGTGAGGGTGAGGTTTAGGGTTAGAATTAGGGTTAGGTTGAGGCTGAGGGTGAGGGTTAGTGTTAGGGTTAGTGTTAGATTTTGGGTTAGGGTGAGGGTTATGGTGAGGGTGAGGGTTAGGCTTAGGGTTAGGATTAGGTTTAGGGTAAGGTTTAGGGTGAGTGTGAGGGTTAGGTTTAGGATTAGGGTTAGGCTAGGTTTAGACTGAGGGTTAGCATGAGGGTGAGTGTTAGGGTTAGGTTGAGGGTTAGGTTCAGGGTTAGGGTGAGACTTAGGGTTTGGGTTAAGTTGACGTTTAGGGTGAGTGTTAGGGTAAATATTAGGTTTAGGGTGAGTTTAGGGTTAGGTTTAGGGTGAGGGTTAGGATGAGGATTAGGATTAGGATTAGGGTTAGGGTGAGGGCTAGGGTGAGGGTGACATTGAGAGAGAGGGTGAGGGTGAGTGTGAGGCTTAGTGTGAGGGATAGGGTTAGGTTTAGGGTTAGGGTTAGGATTAGGGTTAGGGTTAGGGTGACGTTTAGGGTTAGATTTAGGTTTAGGGGGAGTGTTAGGTCGAGGGTTAGGGTTAAGGTTAGTGTTAGGGTTAAGGTGAGGTTGAGGGTTAGTTTGAGGTTTAGGGTTAGGGTTATGGTTAGTGTTAGGGTTAGGGTGAGGGTGAGGGTGAGTGTGAGGTTTAGGGTTAGGGTTCGACTTAGGCTTAGGGTTAGGCTGAGGGCTCGGGTGAGGGTGAGGGTTAGGGTAAGGCTTAGGCTTAGGCTTAGGTTTAGGCTGAGGGTGAGGTTGAGAGTGAGTGTTCGGATTAGCATGATGGTTAGGTTTACGGTTAGGGTGAGGGTTAGGATGAGGTTTAGGGTTAGGGTGAGGTTAGAGTGAGGATAATGGTAAGGATAAATGTGAGGTTTATGCTGAGGTTGCGGGTTAAGATAAGGGTGAGGGTTAGGATTAGGTTTAGGGTTAGTGTAAGGGTTAGGGTTAAGGATAGGGTGAGGGTTAGGTTGAGGATTGGTGTTTGGGTTAATGTGAGGTTTAGGGTGACCTTGATGGTCAGGTTTAGGGTGAGGGTGACGGTTAGAATTAGGTTTAGGGTTAGGGTTAGAATTATGGTGAGGGTTAGGATTAGGGTTAGGCTTAAGCTTACAGTTAGGCTGAGGTTGAGGCTGAGGGTGAGGGTTATGGTTATGGTTAGGGTTAGCGTTAGGGTAAGTGTTATTGTTTGGTTTAGGGCTAGAGTTATGGTGAGGTTAAGGGTGAGCGTGAGGTTAAGGGTTAGGGTGAGGTTGAATATTAGGGTTAGGGTTAGAGTTAGGGTGAGGGTGTCGGTAAGGTTAAAGTTGAGGATTAGGCTGAGGGTGAGGGTTACGGTAAGGGTGAGTTTTAGGGTTAGGGAGAGGGTTAGGATTAGGGTTAAGTTTAGGGTTAGGTTTCGGGTTAGGGTAAGGGTTACGGTGAGGGTGAGGGTTAGGGTTAGGTTGAGGGTTAGTGTTAGTATTAGGGTTAGCATGAGGGTGAAGTTTAGGGTTAGTGTTAGGGTGAGGGTTAGGATGAGTGTTAGGGTTAGGATTAGGGTTAGGGTGAGGGCTAGTTTGAGGTTGAGTTTTAGTGTTAGCTTTAGGGTGAAGTTTAGGGTTAGGGTTAGGGTTAGGGTTAGGGTGAGGGTGTTGGTAAGGTTAAAGGTCAGTGTTAGGCTGAGGGTGAGGGTTACGGTAAGGGTGAGGGTTAGGGTGAGGGTGAGGGCTAGTGTTAGGGTTGGGTTTAGAGTTAGGGTTCGGTTTAAGTTTAGGGTTAGGTTGAGGATTAGGGTAAGGGTTATGATGAGGGTGAGGGTTAGGGTTAGTTTGATTGTTAGTGTTAGGATTAGGGTTCGTGTGAGGGCTAGTTTGAGGTTGAGCTTTAGGGTTTTCGTTAGGGTGAGGTTTAGGGCCAGCGTTAGGTTTAGGGTTAGGGTGAGGGTGAGGTTTACGGTTAGCTTTAGTGTTAGGGTGAGGCTGAGATTGAGGGTTAGGTTTAGGGTTAGTGTTAGAGTAAGGGTTAGGGTGAGGGTTAGGTTGAGGGTGAGGCTTAGGCTTAAGGTTAGGATTAGGATTAGCATAAGGGTTAGTGTAAGGGTTAGGGTTAGGGTTAGGGTTATAGGGAGGTTTAGGTTTAGTGTGAGAGGTATGGGTATGGTGAGGTAAGGGTTAGGTTGAGGGTTAGGGTTAGGTTAAGGGTTACGGTGGGGGTTAGGGTGAGGGATGGGGTTAGGGTTAGGGTTATGTTTATGATGAGGGTTAGGGTGAGGGTGAGGGTTAAGGTGAGGGTGAGGGTTAGGGTGATGGTGAGGGTGAGGGTTAGGGTGAGGGTTAGGGTTAGGATTAGGGTTAGCATGCGGGCTAGGGTGAGGGTGAGTCATAGGGTTAGGGTTAGTGTTAGGTTGATGGTTAGGTTAGGGTGAGGGTTCGCTTGAGGGGTACGTTTAGGGTAAGGGTAAAGGTTAGGATGAGTTTTAGGGTGAGGATGAGGTTTAGGGAGAGGGTTAGGGTTAGGATGAGGGTTAGGTTTAGGATTAGGGTGAGGGAATGTGTTAGGGTGAGTGTTAGGGTGAGGGTTAGTGTTAGGGTGAGGGTTAGGGATCCGGTTAGGGTTAGGGTTAGAGTGACGGTGAGGGTGAGGGTTAGTTTCAAGGTTAGGTTCAGGGTGAGGGTGAGGTTCCGTTTTAGGATTAGGGTTAGGGTTAGGGTTAGGTTGAGGGTTAGGTTTACCATTCGGTTGACGGTTACGGTTAGTGTGAGGGTTGGCTGAGCGTGAAGGTAAGGTTTAGGGTGAGGGTTAGGGTGAGGGTGAGACTTAGGGTTAGTGTTAGCGTTAGGGTAGGTGTTAGTGGGAGGGTAAGGGTTAGGGTTAAGTTTAGGGTTAGTGTGAAGTTTAGGGTTTGGGTGAGGGTTAGGGTTAGTGTGGGGGTAGGGTGATGGTGAGGGTAAGAGTTAGGGTGAGGGTCAGGGTGAGGCTGAGGGTTAAGGTTATTGTTAGTCTTAGAGTGAGGGTTAGGTTTAGTTTGAGGGATAGGGTGAGGGTTAGGGTTAGGAATAGTGTTAGGATGAGGGCTAGGGTGAACGTGAGTGTTAGGGTTAGAGTTAGGGTTAGGGTGAGAGTTAGGGTTAGGATGAGGGTTCGGGTGAGGGGTAGGTTTAGGGTTAGGGTTAGGGTGAGGGAAAGGTTTTGGGTGAGGTTTAGGGTGAGGGTGAGGTTTAGGGGGAGGGTTAAGGTTAAGGTGAGGTTTAGGGTGAGGGATAGCATTAGGATTAGTGTGAGGGTATGTGTGAGAGTGAGGGTTAGGGTTAGGGTTAGGATGAGGGTTCGGAATAGGGTTAGGGTTGGGGTGACGATGAGGGTAAAGGTTAATTTTAGGGTTAGGTTCAGGGTGAGAGTGAGGTTCAGGGTTAGGATTAGGGTTAGGGTTAAGGTTAGGCTAAGGGTGAGGGTAAGGCTGAGGGTTAGGGTTAGGGTGAGGGTGAGGGTTAAGGTTAGGGTTAGGGTGAGGGTTAGGTTTAGGGTTAGTGTGAGGATTAGGGTTAGGGTTAGGGTGAGAGTAAGGGCTATGGTGAAGTTTAGGGTTTAGTTTAGCGTCCGGGTTAGCATGAGTGTGAGAAAGAGGTTTAGGTTTAGAATTAGGGTTAGGTTTACAGTTAGGCTTAGGGTGAGGGTCATGGTGAGTGTGAGGCTTAGGGTGAGGGTTAGGGTTAGGTTTAGGGTGAGGGTTAGGGTTAGGGTGATACTTAGGGTGAGGGTGTGGGTTATGGTGAGGGTGACGGTTAGGGTGAGTGTGAGGGTTAGGGTGTGGGTTAGGGTTAGGATGACTGTGAGGGTTAGGGTGAGGGTGAGGGGAAGGGTGAGGGTTAGCATTAGGGTGAGGGTTAGGGTTAGGTTTAGGGTGAGGGTGAGGTTTAGGGAGAGGGTTAGGGTTAAGGTGAGGGTTAGGGTGAGTGATAGCGTTAGGATTAGGGTGAGGGTATGTGTTAGAGTGAGGGTTAAGGTTAGGGTTATTATGAGGGTTAGGGATAGTGTTAGGGTTAGGGTTGGGGTGACGATGAGGATGAGGGTTAGTTTTAGGGTTAAGTTCAGGGTGAGGGTGAGGTTCAGGGTTAGGATTAGGGTTAGGGTTAGGGTTAGGCTCAGGCTGAGGGTAAGGCTGAGGGTTAGGGTTAGGGTGAGGGTGAGGGTTAGGGTTAGGTTTAGGGTGAGGGTTAGGGTTAGGGTTAGTGTTAGGATGAGGGTTAGGGAGAAGTTAGGGTTAGGGCTAGGGTGATGGTAAGGTTTAGGGTGAAGTTTAGGGTGAGAGTGAGTTTTAGGGAGAGGGTAAGGGTTAAGGTGTTGGTTAGGGTGAGGGTTAGGGTTAGGCTTAGGGTGAGGGTAAGTGTTAGAGTGAGTGTTAGGGTGAGGGTTGAGGATAGGGGGGGTTTAGGTATAGGGTTAGGGTTAGGGTTAGGGATATGCTGAGGGTGAGGTTGAGGTTTAAGTTTAGGGTAATCTTTAGGGTTTTGGCGAGGTTTAGTTTAGGATTAGTATGATGATTAGGCTGAGGTGTGGGGTTAGAATAAGGGTTAGGGTGAGGGTTAGGGTTGGGTTAGTGTTAGGGTTATTGTTAGGGTTAGGCTTAGGGTTAGGGTGAGGGTGAGGGTGAGGGTGAGGATAAGGGGTAGGATTAGATTTAGGAATAGGGTTATTGTTAGGGTTAGTATTAGCATTAGCGTGAGGGTGAGGGTTAGGATTACTGTGAGGGTTAGGTTTAGGGTTAGGTTTAGAGTGATGGTAAGTGTTAGGGTAAGGTTGTGCTTTAGGGTTAGCATTAGGGTTAAGTTAGGGTTAGGGTGAGGGTTAGGGTTAGGTTTAGGGTTAGGGTGAGGGTGAGGGTGAGGGTTAAGATTAGGGTGAAGGTTAGGTTTAGGGTGAAGGTTAGTGTTAGTATTTGGGTTAGGGTGAGGGTGAGGGTGAGGGTGACGTTGAGGGTGAGGGTTAGGTTTATGGTAAGGGAGAGGGTGAAGATGAGGATTCGGGTTAGAATTATGGTTAGGGTTAGGGTGAGGTTGAGGGTTAGGTTTACAGTTAGGTTGAGGTTTCGGGTTTGTGTGAGGTTTGGGTGAGCGTGAGGTTAAGGGTTAGGGTGCGGGTGAGACAGGTTTTGGGTTAGAGTTAGGGTGAGGGTTAGTGTGAGGATAAGGGTTAGGGTTAGGTTTAGGGTTAGTGTGAGGATTAGGGTGAGGTTTAGGGTTAGTGTGAGGGGTAGGATGACGGTGAGCGTAAGGGTTAGGGTGAGGGTTAGGGTGAGGCTGAGGATTAGGGTTATTGTTAGTGTGAGGGTGAAGGTTAGGGTTAGGTTTAGAGTTAGGCTGAGGGTGAGGGTGAGGGTGATGTTGAGGGTTAGGGTGATGTTTAGGGTTAGGGTGAGGTTTAGGTTTAGGTTTAGGTTTAGGATGAGGATTAGCCTGAGAGATGGGGTTACTTTTAGTGTTAAGGTGAGGGTTTGGGTTAGGGTTATTGTTAGGGTTAGGGTTAGGTTCAAGGTTAGCGTGAGGGTGAGGGTGAAGTTTAGGGTTAGGGATAGGATTATTGTTAGGGTTAGGGTAAGGGTGAGGGTTATGTTTAAGGTTGTGTGAGGGTTAGGGTTAGGGTGAGGTTTAGGGTTAGGTTTTGGGTTAGGGTGAGGTTGAGGGTGAGCGTGAATTTGAGGGTGAGGGTGAGGGTTAGGGTTAGGGTTAGGTTTAGGTTTTGGCTTAGTGTGAGGGTTGGGTGAGTGTGAGTTTAAGGGATAGGGTGAGGGTTAAGGTGATGGTGAGAGTTAGGTTTAGGGTTAGGGTTAGGGTGAGGATTAGGGTTAGGGTTAGTGTGACGGTTAGGGTTAGTGTGAGGGATAGGGTGACTGTTAGTTTAAGGGTTAGGGTGAGGCTGAGGGTTAGGTTGATTGTTAGTGTTAGGGTCAGGGTTAGGGTTAGGTTTAGATTTATGGTGGGGGTTAGGATGAGGGTTGGGTTTAGGGTTAGGTTTATGGTTAGGATGAGGTTTAGGGATAGGGTGAGGTGAAGGTTAGGGTGAGGGTTAGGAATAGGGTTAGGGATAGGGTTAGGGATATGATGAGAGCTAGGGTGAGGGTGAGGATTAGGTTTAGGGTGAGGGTTCGGGTGAGGGGTAGGTTTAGGGTTAGGGTTAGGGTGAGGTTAAAGGTTCGGGTGAGGTTTAGAGTGAGGGTGAGGTTTAGGGAGAGGGTGAGGGTTAGTGTGAGGGCTAGCGTTAGGTTTAAGGTGAGGGTATGTGTTAGAGTGAGGGTTAGGTTTAGGGTTAGGATGAGGGTTAGGGATAGGCTTAGGGTTATGGTTGGGGTGACGATGAGGGTGAGGTTTAGTTTTAGGGTTAAGATCAGGGTGAGGGTGAGGTTCAGTGTTAGGATTAGTGTTAGGGTTAGGGTTAGGCTGAGGGTGAGGGTAAGCCTGAGGGTTAACGTTAGGGTGAGGGTGAGGGTTAGTGTTAGGTTTAGGTTAAGGGTTAGGGTTAGTGTGAGGATTAGGGTTAAGGTTAGCGTGAGAGTGAGGGTTATGGTGAGGTTTAGGGTTAAGGTTAGCGTTAGGGTTAGCATGAGAGCAAGTTAGAGGTTTAGGTTTAGAATTATGGATAGGTTTACGCTTAGGCTTAGGGCGAGGGTCATGGTGAGGGTGAGGCTTAGGGTGAAGGTTAGGGTTAGAGTGTTTCTTATGGTGAGGGTGTGGATTATGGTGGTGGTGACAGTTAGGGTGAGTGTGAGGGTTAGTGTGTGCGCTAGGGTTAGGGTTACGGTGAGTGTTAGGGTTCGGGTTCGGGTTCGGGTTCGGGTTAGGATTAGGGTTAGGATTAGGGTTATGGTTAGGGTTAGGGTTAGTGTGAGGATTAGGTTTAGGTTTAGGTTTAGGGTGAGGGTAAGGGTTAGAGATAAGGTTAAGGTAAGGTTTAGTGTGAGGGTTAGGGTGAGAGTGTGGGTTAGGTTTAGTGTGAGTGTTAGGGTGAGTGTTAGGGTAAAGGTTAGGTTTAGTGTTAGGGTTAGGGTGAGGGTGAGGGTTAGGGTTAGGTTTAGGGTTAGGGTGAGGGTGAGGGTTAGGGTTAGGGATAGCTTTAGGGTAAGCATGAGTGTGAAGGATGGAGTTAAGTTTAGGATTAGCGTTAGGTTTACGGTAAGGGTTAGGGTTAGGGTGATGATAAGGGTGAGGCTTCAGGTCAGGATTAGGGTTAGGGTAAGGGTGAGGGTTAGTGTTAGGATGATATTTAGGGAAAGGTTGGGGGTTAATGTGAGGGTGAGGGTTAGGGTGATGGTGGGGGTTAGGGTTTGGGTGAGGGTTAGGGTGACAGTGAGGGTTAGGGTGAGGGTTAGGGTTAGTATTAGGGTGAGGGTTAGGGTTAGTATTAGGGTGAGGGTTAGGGTTAGGGTTATGTTGAGGGTGAGGTTTAGGGTTAGGGTTATGTTGAGGATGAGGGTTAGGGTGAGGGTTAGGGTTTGATTAGCATTAGGGTTAGCATGAGGGTGAGGGAGAGGGTTAGGTTTAGGATTAGGATTAGGTTTGGGGTTAGGCTTAGGGTGAGGTTGATGGTGAGGGTGAGGCTTAGGGTCAGCTTTAGGGTTAGGGTTAGGTGAGGATTAGTGTAAGGGTTATATTTAGGGAAACGGTGAGGGTTAGGAGGAGGGTGAGTGTTAGGGTGAGTGTGAGGGTTAGGGTTTGGGTGAGGGTTAGTGTTAGTGTGAGGATTAGGGTAAAGGTTAGAGTTATGGTTAGGGTGAGGGTAAGGTTTAGGATGAGGTTTAAGTTGAGAGTGAGGTTTAAGGAGAGGCTTAGGTTTAAGGTGAGGGTTAGGGTGAGGGTTAGGTTTAGGGTTAGGGTGAGGGTATGTGTTAGGGTGAGGGATTGGGTGAGGATTAAAGTTAGGGTGAGGGTTAGGGAAAGGGTTAGGGTTAGGGTAAGGATGAGGGTGAGGATGAGTGTTAGGGTTAGGGTTAGGTTTAGGGTGATGGTGAGGTTCATAGTTAGAATTAGGTTTAGGGTTAGGGTTAGGCTAGGGTGAGGTTGAGGGTGAGGGTTAGGGTTAGGGTGATCTTTAGGGATAGGGCAAGGTTTAGGATTAGGTTTAGGTTTAGGATGAGGATTAGGCTGAGGGGTGGGGTTAGGATTAGGGTTAGGGTGAGGTTTAGGGTTAGGGTTATTTTTAGGGTTAGGCTTAGGGTTAGAGTTAGTGTTAGGGTGAGGGTGAATATGAGTGTGAGGATTAGGCTTAGGAATATGGTTTTTGTTATGGTTAGGTTTAGCGTTGGGGTGAGGGTGAGGGTTAGTTTTAGGGTTAGCATTAGGATTATTGTTAGGGTTAGGGTTAGGGTGAGAGTGAGGGTTAGGTTTAGAGTTAAGTTTAGGGTGAGGGTAAAGGTTAGGGTGAGGGTTCGGGTAAGGTTGAGCTTTAGGGTTAGCATTAGGGTTAGGGTTAGGGTTAGGGTGAGGGTAAGGGTTAGGTTTAGGGTTAGGGTTAGGGTGAGGGTGAGGGTTAGGGTTAAGTTTAGGGTGAGAGTTAAGTTTAGGGTGAGGGTTAGGGTTAGATTTAGTGTTAGGGTGAGGGTGAGGGTTAGGATGAGGGTGAGGTTGAGGGTGAGGTTTAGGTTTAGGTTAAGGGAGAGGGTGAAGATGAGGTTTAGGGTTAGGATTAGGGTTAGGGTTAGGATGAGGTTGAGGGTTAGGTTAACGGTTAGGTTGAGGTTTAGGGTTAGGGTGAGGTTTGGGTGAGCGTGAGGGTAAGGGTTAGGGTGAGGGTTAGGGTGAGGGTGAGACTTAAGGTTAGGGTTAGTGTTAGGGTGAGGGTTAGTATGAGGGTAAGGGTTAGGTTTTGGTTTAGGGTTAAGGTTAGGATTAGGGTTAGGGTGAGGGTAAGCATTAGGTTTAGAGTTATGGTGAGGGTTAGGGTGATGCTTGGGGTTACGGTTAGGGTTATGTTTAGCACGAGGGTTAGGGTGAGGGTGAGGGTTAGGGTGAGGTTGAGGGTTAGGTTAAGGGTGAGGTTTAGGGTTAGGATTCGGGTTAGGGTCAGGGCTAGGGTGAGGGTGAGGTTTAGCGTTAGGGTTAGGGTTAGGTTGAGGGTTAGGTTTAGCGTGATGGTTCTGTTGAGGGATACGTTTAGGGTTAGGTTTAGGGTGAGGGTAAAAGTTAGGATGAGTTTTAGGGAGAGGATGAGGTTTAGGCAGAAGGTTTGGGTTAGGATGAGGGTTAGGTTTAGGATTATGGTGAGGGTATGTGTTAGGGTGATTGTTAGGGTGAGGGTTAGGGTGAGGGTGAGGGTTAGGGGTAAGGTTAGGGTTAGGGTTAATGTGACGGTGAGGGTTAGGGTGAGGGTTCGGGTTCGGGTGAGTGTTAGCATTAGGATGAGGGTTAGGGTTAGGTTAGGGTTAGGGAGAGGGTTAGGATTAGGGTTATGGTTAGGGTTAGGGTTATTGTGAGGATTAGGTTTAGGGTTAGGCTGAGGGTAAGGATTAGGGTTAGGGTTAGGGTAAGTTTTAGTGTGAGGGTTAGGGTTAGAGTGTGGGTTAGTTTTAGTGTGAGTGTTAGGGTGAGTGTTAGGGTGAAGCTTAGGTTTAGTTTTAGGGTTAGGGTGAGGGTGAGGGTTAGGGTTAGGCTGAGGGTAAGCGTTAGGGATAGGTTTAATGTTAGGGTTAGGGTTATTGTTAGGGTCAGGGTTAGGTTTAGGGTTAGGGTGAGGATGAGTGTTAGGGTTAGGGATAGCATTAGGGTAAGCATGAGGGTGAAGGAGGGAGTTAAGTTTAGGATTAGAGTTAGGTTTACGGTTATGCTTAGGGCTAGTGTGATGGTTAGGCTGAGGCTTCAGGTCAGGATTAATTTTAGGGTTAGGGTGAGGGTTAGTGTTAGGGTGATATTTAGGGAAAGGATGAGGGTTAAGGTGAGGTTGAACGTAAGGGTGATTGTGAGTGTTAGGGTTTGGGTGAGGGTTAGGTTGAGGGTGAGGGTTAGGGTTAGCATTACAGTGAGTGTTAGGGTTAGTGTTATGTTCAGAGTGAGTTTTAGGGTTAGGATTATGTTGAGGGTGAGGGTTAGGGTGAGGTTTAGGGTTAGGGTTAGCATTAGGGTTAGCGTGAGGGTGAGGGAGAGGGTTAGGTTTAGCATTAGGGTTAGGTTTGGGGTTAGGCTTAGTGTGAGGGTGATGGTGAGGGTGAGGCTAAGGGTCAGGGTTAGGGTTAGTGTTAGGGTGATGGTTAGGCTGAGGTTTCAGGTCAGGGTTAGGGTTAGGGATAGGGTGAGGTTTAGTGTTAGGGTGATAATTAGGGAAAGTGTGAGTGTTAAGGTGAGGGTGAGGGTTAGGGTGATTGTGAGGGTTAGGTTTTGGGTGAGTGTTAGGGTGACGGTGAGGGTTAGGGTGAGGGTGAGGGTTAAGGTTAGCATTAGCGTGAGCGTTAGGGTTAGGGTTATGTTGAGAGTGAGTTTTAGGGTTAGGGTTATGTTGAGGGTGAGGGTTAGGGTGAGGGTTAGGGTTAGGGTTAGCATTAGGTTTAGCGTGAGGGTGAGGGAGAGGGTTAGGTTTAGGATTAGGGTTAGGTTTGGGGTTAGGCTTAGTGTGAGGGTGAGGCTAAGGGTCAGGGTTAGGGTTAGTGTTAGGGTGAGGGTTAGTGTAAGGGTGATATTTAGGGAAAGGGTGAATCTTAGGGTGACGGTGAGGGTTAGGGTGAGGGTGAGGTTTAGGGTAAGGGTTAACATTAGGGTGAGGGTTAGTGTTAGGGTTAGTTTTAGTGTGAGTATTAGGGTTAGGGTTAGGGTGATGGTTAGTGTGAGGGTAAGCTTTAGGGTGAGGTTTAGGTTGAGAATGAGGTTTAAGGAGAGGGTTAGGTTTAAGGTGAGGGTTAGTTTGAGGGTTAGGGTTAGGATTAGGGTGAGGGTATATGTTAGGGTGAGGGTTAAAGTTAGGGTGAGGTTTTGGGATACGGTTAAGGTTAGGGTTAGGTTGATGGTGAGGGTGAGTGTTAGTTTTAAAGTTAGGTTCAGGGTGAGGGTTAGGTTCATGGTTAGAATTAGCGTTAGGGTTAGGGTTAGACTAGGGTGAGGGTGAGGGTTAGGGATAGGGTTGGGGTGATCTGTAGGGTTCGGGCGAGGTTTAGGATTAGGTTTAGGTTTAGGCTGAGGATTAGACTGAGGGTTGGGGTTAGGATTAAGGTTAGGGTTAGGGTTAGGGTTATTGTTGGAGTTAGGCTTAGGGATAGATTTAGGGTTAAGATGAGAGTGAGGATGAGTGTTAGGATTAGGCTTAGGAATAGGGTTTTTGTTAGGGTTAGGGTTAGCATTAGGGTTAGGGTGAGGGTGAGGGTTAGGTTTAGGTTTAGCATTAGGATTATTGTTAGGGTTAGGGTTAGGGTGAGGGTGAGGGTTAGGTTTAGTGTGAGGGTTAGGTTTAGGGTTAGGTTTAGGGTGAGGGTAATGGTTAGGGTGAGGGTTAGCATAAGGTTGAGCTTTAGGGTAAGCATTAGGATTAGGGTTAGGCTTAGTGTGAGGGTTAGGGTTAGGTTTAGGGTGAGGGTGAGGGTGAGGGTTGGGGTGAGGGTGAGGTTGAGGGTGTGGGTTAGATTTAGGATAAGGGAGAGGGTGAAGATTAGGTTTAGGTTTAGGATTAGGGTTAGGGTTAGGGTGACGTTGAGGGATAGGGTTACCATTAGTTGAGGTTTAGGGTTAGTGTGAGGGTAGGGTGAGCATGAGGGTAAGGGGGAGGGGGAGGTTTGGGGTGAGGGTGAGACTTAAGGTTAGGGTTAGTGTTAGGGTGAGGGTTAGTGTGAGGGTAAGGGTTAGGGTTTGGTTTAGGGTTAGAGTGAGGATGAGGGTTAAGGTTAGTGTTAGGGGGAGGGTTAGGGTTAGTGTGAGGAGTAGGGTGAAGGTGAGGGTAAGGGATAGGGTGAGGTTTAGGGTTAGGTTTAGGGTTATGGTGGGGGTTAGGGAGAGGTTTGGGGTTAAGGTTAGGGTTATGTTTAGGATGAGGGTTAGTGTGAGGGTGATGGTTAAGGTGAGGGTTAGGGTTAGGTTGAGGTTGAGGGTTAGGGTGAGGGATTGGGTGAGGTTTTTGTTTAGGGTTAGGTTTAGGGTGAGGGTAAAGGTTAGGATGAGTTTTATGGTGAGGATGAGGTTTAGGGAGAGGTTTAGGGTTAGGTTGAGGGTTAGGGTTAGGATTAGGGTGAGGGTATGTTTTAGGGTGACTGCTAGGGTGAGGGTTAGGGTTAGGGTGAGGGTTAGGGATATGGTTAGGGTTATGGTTACAGTGACAGTGAGAGTGAGTGTTCGTATTAAGGTTAGGATTAGGCATATGGTTAGGTTTAGGGTTAGGGTGACGGTGAGGGTTAGGGTTAGGGTTAGGGTGAGGGTAAGGTTTAGGGTGAGGTTTAGGGTGAGGGTGAGGGTGAGGTTTAGTGTGAATGTTAGGGTGAGGATTAAGGTGAGGGTGAGTGTATGTGTTAGATTGAGGGTTAGGTTGAGGGTTAGGTTTAGGGTGAGGGTTAGTGATAGGTTTACGGTTAGGTTTAGGGTGAGGGTGAGGGTGAGGGTTAGGGTTAGGTTCAGGGTGAGTGTGAGGTTCAGGGTTAGGATTAGGGTTTGGGTTAGGGTTACAATTACGCTGAAGGTGAGGGTGTGGGTGAGGGTTAGGGTTCGGGTGAGGGTGAGGATTAGGGTGAGTTTTAGTGTGTGGGTTAGTGTTAGGGTTAGTGTGAGGATTAGGGTTAGGTTTATGGTGAAGGTAAGGGTTATGGTTAGATTTAGGGTAAGGTTTAGTGTTACGGTTATGGTGAGAGTGTGGGTTATGTTTAGTGTGAGTGTTAGGGTGAGGTTTAGATTTAGTTTTTGCTTTAGGGTTAGGGTGAGGGTTAGGGTGAGTGTGAGGGTTAGGGTTAGGGTTTGGGTGAGGGTTAGGGTGAAGGTGAAGGTTAGGGTGAGGGTGAGACTTAGAGTTAGGGTTCAGGTTAGTGTGAGGATAAGGGTTAGGGTTAGGTTTAGGGTTATTGTGAGGATTAGGGTTAGGGTGAGGGTTAGAGTTATGGTGAGGGTGAGGGTTAAGTTTAAGGTTGTGTGAGGGTTACGGTTAGGGTGAGGGTTAGGGTTAGGTTTTGGGTTAGGGTGAGGGTGAGGGTGAGGGTGAGGGTTAGGGTGAGGGTGAAGTTGAGGGTGATGGTGAGGGTTAGGTTTAGGGTTAGGTTGAGGTTTAGGCTTAGTGTGAGGGTTGGATGAGCATGAGGTTAAGGGATAGGGTGAGGGTTAAGGTGAAGGTGAGAGTTAGGGTTAGGGTTAGTGTTTTGGTGTGGGTTCGTGTGAGGGATAGGGTTAGGGTTAGGTTTAGGGTTAGTGTGAGGATTAGTGTTAGGGTGAGGGTAAGTGTTCGGGTGAGGGTTAGGATTAGGGTGAGGGTTATGGTTAGGGTGAGGGTTTGGGTTAGGGTTATTGTTAGGGTTAGGTTTAGGGTTACAGTTACGGTGAGTGTGAGGTTGAAAGTTAGGGTTAGGGTTAGGGTGAAGTTTAGTGTTAGGGTTAAGGTTAGAGTTAGGGTTAAGGTGAGAGTGAGGTTTAGGGGTAGAGTTAGGATTAGGGTGAGGGTTAGGGTTAGGGTGTGTGTTAGGTTGGGGTTGTAGGTAAGGGTAAATTTGAGAGTTAGGCTGAGGGTGAGGGTTACAGTAAGGGTGAGGGTTAGGGTTAGGGTGAGGATTAGTGTTAGTGTTAGGGTGAGGGTGAGGGTTAGTTTTAGGATTAGTGTTAGTGTTAGTGTGAGGTTTAGGGTGAAGATGAGGGTTAGGGTAAGTGTTACGGTGAGGTTTACGGTTAGGGTGATACTTTGGGTTAGTGTGAGCTTTACTGTTAGCGTTAGGGTTTATGTTAGGGTGAGGGTAAGTGTTAGGGTGAGGGTTAGGGTTCGGGTGAGGGTTATGGTTAGGGTGAGTATGAGGGTTAGGGTTAGGGTTATTGTTAGGTTTAGGGTTAGAGTTAGGGTTATGGTTAGGGTTATGCTTAGGGTTAGGGTTGGGATGAAGTTTAGTTTTAGGTTTATGGTTAGAGTTATGTTTAGGGTGAGGGTGAGATTTAGGTTTAGAGTTAGGGTTAGTGTTAGTGTTAGGGTTAGGGTGAGGGTTAGGGTTAGGCTTAAGCTTAGTCTTAGGCTTAGGCCGAGCATGAGGGTGAGGGTTAGGGTTCGGGTTAGGGTGAAGGTTAGATTGTGGTTTAGGGTTAGGATTAGGTTAAGGGTGAGGGCTAGGTTTAAGGTTAGGGTGAGGGTTAAGGTTAGGGATAGCATTAGGTTTAGGATTAGGGGTAGGGTGAGGGTGAGTGTGAGGTTTAGGGTTAGGGTTAGGCTTAGAGTTAGGGTGAGGGTTAGGGTTAGGGTTTGGGTTAGTGTGAGGGTGAGGCTGAGGATTAGGGTTAGGTTTAGGGTTAGAGTTAGTGTTAGGTTTATGTTTAGGGTTAGGGTTAGGATTAGGGGGAGGGTATGTTTTAGGGTGAGGGTGAGGGTGTGGGTTAGGGTTAGGGTGAGGGTTAGGGATACGGTCAGGATTATGGTTAGAGTGATGGTGAGAGTGAGTGTTAGTTTTAAAGTTAGCGTTAGGCTTAGGGTTAGGGATAGTGTTAGGGATACATTTAGTGTTAGGGTTAGGGTGACGATGAGGTTTAGGGTTAGGGTTAGGGTCAGGGTAAGGTTTAGGGTGATGTTTAGGGTGAGGATTAGGCTCAGGGTTAGGGTTAGGATGAGGGTGAGGCTTAGGGTTATGGTTAGATTCAGGGTGAGAGTGAGGTTCAGGGTTAGGATTAGGGTTAGGGTTAGGGTTAGGCTGAACGTGAGAGTGTGGTTGAGGTTTAGGGTTAGGGTTAGGGTGAGGGTTAGGTTGAATTTTAGTGTGTGGGTTTGTGTTAGGGTTAGTGTGAGGATTAAGGTTAGGGTTATGGTGAAGGTAAGGGTTAGGGTAAGGTTTAGGGTAAGGTTTAGTGTTAGGGTTATGGTGAGAGTGAGGGTTAGATCTAGTGTGAGTGTTAGGGTGAGGTTTAGATTTAGTGTTAGCTTTAGGGTGAGGGTGAGGTCTAGGGTGAGTGTGAGGGTTAGGGTTTGGGTGAGGGTTAGGGTGAAGGTGAAGGTTAGGGTGAGGGTGAGACTTAGAATTAGGGTTAGGATGAGGGTGAGGGTTAGTGTGAGGATAAGGGTTAGGGTTAGGTTTAGGGTTATTGTGATGATGAGGGTTAGGGTGAGGCTTAGGGTGAGGGTGAGGGTTAAGTTTAAGGTTGTGTGAGGGTTAGGGTTAGGGTGAGGGTTAGGGTTAGGGTGAGGGTGAAGTTGAGGGTGATGGTGAGGCTTAGAGTTAGGTTTAGGTTGAGGTTTAGGCTTAGTGTGTGGGTTGGGTGAGCATGATATTAAGGGATAGGGTGAGGGTTAGGGTTAGGGTGAGGGTTATGGTTAGGGTGAGTGTGAGAGTTAGGGTTATTGTTATGGTTAGGGTTAGAGTTAGGGTTATGGTTAGGGTTATGGTTAGGGTTAGGGTTTGAATGAAGTTTAGTTTTAGGGTTTGTGTTAGAGTTAAAGTTAGGTTGAGGGTGAGGGTGAGGGTTAGGGATCAGGTTAGGGTTCGGGTAAGTGTGAAAGTTAGTTTGAGTTTTAGGGTTAGGATTAGGTTAAGGGTGAGGGCTAGGATTAGGGTTAGGGTTCTGGTTAGGGTGAAGGTTAGATTGAGGTTTAGGGTTAGGTTGAGAATTAGGGTTAAGGTTAGGGAATGGGTGAGAGTTAAGTTTAGGTTTAGGGTGAGGATAAAGATGAGGATTAGGGTTAGGATTAGGCTTAGGGTGAGGGCTAGGGTGAGGTTGATGGTTAGGGTTAGTGTTAGATTAAGGTTTAGGGTTTGGTTTATTGTTAGGGTGAGGGTTAGGTTCAGGATTAGGGTTATGTTGAGGGTGAGGATTAGGGTTAGGGTGAGGGTTAGGGTTGGTATTAGGGTTAGCATGAGGGTGAGTGATAGGATTAGCGTTAGATTTAGGGTGAGGGTTAGGTTTAAGGTTAGGATTAGTGTTATTGTTAGGGTCAGGGTTAGAGTTATGGTGAGGGTGAGGGTGAGGGTGGGGGTGAGGGTTAGCGTTAGGGTGAGGTTTAGGGATAGGGTAGAATTAGAGTTAGGGTGAGCTTGAGGTTTAGGGTTAGATTTAGTGTTAGTTGGAGGGTTAGTTCGAGGCCTGGGTTAAGGTTAATTTTAGGGTTAAGGATAGGGTGAATGTTAGGTTGAGGTTTAGGGTTGTGGTTAGAGTTAGGGTTAGGATTATCGTGAGGCTCACCCTCACCCTAATCCTAATGCTAATCCATAACCCTAATCCTAACCATCACGGTGAGTGTGAGGGTTAGGGTTAGGGTTAGGCTTAGGCTTAAGTTTAGGCTGAGGGTGAGGGTGGGGGTGAGGATTAGGTTTAGGGTGATGGTTAGGATTAGGGTTATGGTGAGGGTTAGGATGAGGGTTAGAATTAAAATTAGGGTTAGGGTGAGGTCTAGGGTGAGGGTGATGGTTAGGTTTAGGGTGAGGTTAGGATGAGGTTTAGGGTTAGGGTGAGGTTTAGGGTGAGATTGATGGTAAGGGTAAAAGTGAGGTTTAGGCTGAGGGTGAGGGTTAAGTTAAAGGTGAGGGTTAGGCTTAGGTTTAGGGTTAGGGTGAGGTTTAGATTGAGGATTAGGGTTAGAGTTAGTGTGAGGTTTAGAGTGAGTATGAGGGTTAGGGTTAGTGTGAGGGTGAGGGTTAGAATTAGGGTTAGGGTGAGGTCTAGGGTGAATGTGAGGGTTAGGATTAGGGTTATGGTTAGGGTGAGGTTTACAATTAGACTGAGGGTTAGGTTTAGTTTGAGGGTTAGTGTTAGGGTTAGGGTTAGTATTAGGATGAGGTTTAGTGTTAGGGTGAGGGTTAGAGTTAGGGTGAGGATTATGGTTAGGTTGAGGGTTAGGGTTCTGGTTAGGTTTATTGTTAGGTTTAGGATTAGGGTTCCGGTTCAGGTGAGGATGAGGGTTAGGGTTAGGGTTAAGGTGAAGTTTAGTGTCAGGGTTAAGGTTAGAGTTAGTGTTAGGGTGTGGGTGAGGTATAGGGGTACAGTTAGGTTTAGGATGAGGGTTAAGGTTAATGTGCGGGTTATCATGGGGGTGAAGGTAAGGGTAAATATGAGGGTTAGGCTGAGGGTGAGGGTTATGGTAAGGGTGAGGGTTAGGGTTAGGGTGAGGGATAGTGTTAGCTTTAGGATGAGGGTGAAGGTAATATTGAGGATTAGTGTTAGGGTTAGTGTGAGGTTTAGGGTGAGAATGAGGGTTAGGGTTAGGGTGAGGGCTATGGTGAGTTTGAGGGTTAAGGTTAGTGTTAGGGTGAGGTTTAGGTTTAGGGTGATTTTTAGGGTTAGTGTGAGGTTTAGTGAGAGGGTTAGGGTTAGTGTTAGGGTGAGGGTAAGTGTTAGAGTGAGGGTTAGGGATAGGGTGAGGGTTATTGTTAGGGTGAGGGTTAGGTTAGGGTTAGGTTTATTGTTAGGGTTAGGGAAAGGGTTAAGGTTACGGTGAGGGTGAGGGTTAGGGTTAGGGTTAGGATGAGGTTTAGGTTTAGGGTTAGTGTTAAAGTGAGGGTTAGGCTGAGGGTTAGGGTTAGGTTTAGGCTTAGGCTTTCGCTTAGTCTTAGGCTGAGCATGAACTTGAGTGTTAGGGTGAGGGTTAGGGTTAGGGATAGGGTTAGGGTGAGGGTTAGGATGAGGTTTAGGATTAGGATAAGTGTAGGGGTGAGAGCTAGGCTGAGGGTTAGGGTGAGGGTTAGGGTAAGGGATAGGGCTTGGTTTAGGATTAGGGTTAGGGTGAGGGTGAGTGTGAGAATTAGGATTAGGGTTAGGGTTAGGCTTAGAGTTAGGATGAGGGTTAAGGTTAGGGTTTGGGTTAGGGTGAGGGTGAGGCTGAGTATTAGGGTTAGGTTTAGGGTTAGTGTTAGGTTTAGGTTTATGGTTAGGGCTAGGGTTACGGTGAGGCTTAGGGTTAGGGTTAAATTTAGCCTTAGATTTAGGGTGATGGTTATGGTTAGGGTTTGCGTTAGGGTCAGGGTGAGGCTGAGGATTAGGGTTAGTTTTAGGGTTAGGTTTGGCTTTAGGGTTAGTGTTAGGTTTAGGGTTAGGGTTAGGGTTACTCTGAGGGTTAGGGTTAGGGTTAGGGTTAGGCTGAGGGTGAGGTGGGGTTGAGGATTAGTGTTATGTTTAGGGTTAGTCTTAGGGTTAGGGTTATGTTTAGGGTGAAGGTTAGGATTAGGGTTATGGTTATTCTTAGGGTTAGGTTTAGGGTTAAGGTTACGGTGAGGGTGAGGGTGAGGGTTAGGGTTAGGGTTAGGTTGAGGTTTAGGGTTTAGGTTAGGGTTAGAGTTAAGTTTAGGGTGAGGGTGAGGTTTAGGGTCAGAGTTAGGTTTAGGGTGAGGGTTAGGTTGAGGGTTAGGGTTAGGGTTAGGTTTAGGGTTAGCAATAGGGTGAGAGTTACTTGGAGGTTTTGGGTTAGGGAAAGGGTTAGGATTAGGGTAAGGATGAGGGTGCGTGTGTTTGTTAGGGTTAGGTTTTGGGTTAGGAATAGGAATAGGCTGAGGGTGAGGTTGAGGGTGAGGGTTAGGGTTACTGTGAGGTTTAGAGTAAGGGTTAGGGGGAGGGTTAGGATGAGTGTTAGGGTTAGGTTTAGGGTTAGGGTGAGAGCTAGGGTGTGGGTGAAGTTTAGGTTTAGGGTTAGGATGAGGGTTAGGTTTAGGGTTAGGGTGAGAGTTAGGGTTCGGTTTAAGTTTAGGTTTAGGTTGAGGGTTTTGGTGAGGGTGAGGGTTAGGGTTAGGTTGAGGGTTAGGGTTCAGATGAGGGTTATGGTGAGCGTGAGGTTTAGGGTTAGGTTTAGGGTTAGGGTGAAGCTGAGGTTGAGGGTTAAGGTTAGGGTTAGGATTAGGTTTAAGGTAAGGGTTAGGGTGAGTGTGAGCGTTAGGGTTAGGGTTAGGGTTAGGCTTAGAGTTAGGCTAAGGGTGAGGATTAGGGTGAGGGTTAGGGTTAGGGTGAGTTAGGGTTAGGGTTAGGGTGAGAGTTAGGGTTCGGTTAAGATTAGGGTTAGGGTCAGTGTTAGGGTTAGCGTTACGGTGAGCGTGAGGGTTAGGTTGAGGTTTATGGTTAGGGTTAGGGTTAGGGTGAGGGTTAATTTTAAGGTTAGGGTGAGGGTAAGGATGAGGATTAGGTTTAACATTAGGGTTAGTGTGAGGGCTAAGGTGATGGTGATGGTTAGGGTTAGTGTTAGAATAAAGTTTAGGTTTATGGTTAGGGTTAGGGTGAGCGTTAGCTTGAGGGTTAGGGTTACGGTGAGGGTGAGGGTTAGGGTTATGATGAGGGTTAGGTTTAGGATTAGGTTTAGGGTGAAGGGGAGTGTTAGGATTAGGGTTAGGTTTATGGTTAGGGTTAGGTTTAGGGTTAGGATTAGTGTTATTGTTAGGGTTAGGATTAGAGTTATGGTGAGGGTGAGGGTGAGTGTTAGGGTTAGGGTGAGGGTGAGGTTTAGGATTAGGGTTAGGATTAGGGTGAGTGTGAGGTTTAGGGTTAGATTTATGATTAGTTGGAGGGTTGGGTCGAGGGTGAGGTTTAGGTTTAGTTTTAGGATTAAGGTTAGGGTGAGGGTTAGGTTGGGGTTTAGGGTTAGGGTTAGGTTTAGGGTAAGGATAAGGTGAGGGTGAGTATGAGTGTGAGGGTTAGGGTTAGGCTTAGGCTTAGGCTTAGGGTTAGGCTGAGGGTTAGGGTGGGGGTGAGGATTAGGTTTAAGGTGATGGTTTGGATTAGGGTTATTCTGAGGGTCAGGATGAGGGTTCGAATTAGGATTAGGTTAGGGTGAGGGCTGGGGGAGGGGGAGGGTTAGGCTTAGGGTGACGGTTAGGTTTACGTTTAGGGTGAGGGTTAGGATGAGGTTTAGGGTGAGGATGATGGTAAGGGTGAAGGTGAGGTTTAGGCTGAGGGTGAGGGTTAAGTTAAGGGTGAGGGTTAGGGTTGGGTTTAGGGTTAGGGTGAGGTTTAGGGTGAGGATGAAGGTTTGGGTTAGTGTGAGGTTGAGGGTTAGAATTAGGGTTAGGGTGAGGTCTAGGGTGAGAGTGAGGGTTAGCATTAGGGTTAGGGTTAGGTTGTGGTTGAGGATTAGGGTGAGGGTTAGGCTGAGTGTGAGGGTTAATGTTAGGGTTAGGGTTAGTGTTAGGATGAGTTTTAGTGTTAGGGTGAGGGTTAGAGTTAGGGCGAGGGTTATGGTTAGGGTAAGGGTTAGGGTGAGGGTTAGGGTTACTGTTAAGTATAGGGTTAGGGTTCCAGTTCAGGTGAGGGTGAGGGTTAGGGTTAGTGGTAGGGTGAGGTTTAGTGTTAGGCTTAGGGTTAGAGTTAGGGTTAGGGTGAGGGTGAGGTTTAGGCGTACAGTTAGGTTTAGGATGAGGGTTAGGGTTAGTGTGAGGGTTAGCATGGGGGTGACGGTAAGGGTAAAGATGAAGGTTAGGCTGAGGGTGAAGGTTATGGTAAGGGTGAGGGTTAGGGTTAGGGTGACGGTTAGTGTTAGCTTTAGGGTGAGTGTGAGGGTTATATTGAGGATTAGTGTGAGGTTTAGTGTGAGGATGAGGGTTAGGTTTAGGGTGAGGCCTATGGTGAGTTTGAGAGTTAAGGTTAGTGTTAGGGTGAGGTTTAGGGTTAGGATTAGGGTTAGGTTGAGGGCTAGGTTTAGGGTGAGGGTTAGGGTTAGTGTTAATGTGAGTTTTAGGGTTAGGGTTAGGGTTAGGTTTAGGGTGAGGGTTAGGATGAGGGTTAGGGTTACGTAAGGGTGAGGGCTAGGGTTTGGGTGAAGGTTAGAGTTAGGTTTAGAGTTAGGATGAGGGTGAGGGTTAGGATTAGGGTTAGGGTTAGGGTTATTGTTAGGGTTACGGTTACGGTGAGGGTGAGGGTGAGGGTGAGGGTTGGGGTTAGGGTTAGGTTGAGGTTTTTAGTGTTAGGGTTAGGGTTAGAGTTAGGGTTAGGGTGAGGTTAGGGTTAGGGTTACTCTGAGGGTTAGTGTTTGGTTTAGGGTATGGGTTACGGTGAGGGTTGTGGTTAGGGTGAGGGTTAGGATTAGGGTTAGGTTATTGTTAGGGTTAGGTTTAGGTTTGGGGTTAGGGTTAGAGTTAGGATTAGGGTGAGGGTGAGGGTGAGGTATAGAGTTAGAGTTATTGTAAGGGTGAGGGTTAGCTTGAATGTTAGGGTTAGGGTTAGTGTTAGGGTTAGGGTTAAGTTTAGGGTGAGGGTGAGGTTAGGGTTGGGGTTATGGGGAGGTTCAGGATGAGGGTTAGGTTTAGGATTAGGGCTAAGTTGAGTGCTAGGTTGAGGGTCAGGTTTAGGCTTAGGGTTAGGGTGAGGTTTAGTTTTAGGGATAGGGTGAGGGTGAGGTTTAGGTTTAGAGTTAGGGTAAGGGTGAGGCTGAGGATGAGGGTTAGCATTAGGGTTAGTGTTAGAGTTAGGGTTAGGGTGAGGGTTAGGATTAGGGTGAGGGTAATGGTGAGGGTTAGGCTTAGGCTTAGGTTACGATTAGGATTAGGGTAAGGGATAGGGTAAGTGAGATGGTTAGGGTTAGGGTTAGGCTTAGGCTTAGGTTTAGGCT
The DNA here is from genome assembly GCF_024711535.1 of Dipodomys merriami. Classification (NCBI taxonomy): domain Eukaryota; kingdom Metazoa; phylum Chordata; class Mammalia; order Rodentia; family Heteromyidae; genus Dipodomys; species Dipodomys merriami. Next base: position 3,834,858 of record NW_027206579.1, read on the forward strand.
GAGAGTGAAGGTGAGTTTGAGGGTTAGGGTTAGGGTGAAAGTTAGGGTTAGGGTTAGGGTGAGACTTAGGATTCGATTATATTTAGGGTTAGGGTGAGGGTTAGGGTTAGGTTTAGGGTTAGGGTGAGGGCTAGGGTGAGGGTGAGGTTTAGGGTTTGTGTTAGGGTAAGGTTTATTGTTAGGGTTAGGGTTTGAGTTACGGTTAGCATGAGGGTTAGGGTTACTGTGAGTGTGAGGGTTAGTGTTAGGTTGAGGGTTAGTGTTACGATTATGGTTAGGGTGAGGGTGAGTTTTAGGATTAGGGTTAGGGTTAGGGTTAGGTTTATTGTTAGGATTACTGTTATGGTTACTGTTAGGGTTAGAGTTATGGTGATGGTGAGGGTGAGTGTGAGGGTGAGGGTTAGGGTTCGGGTGAGGTTTAGGGTTAAGTTTAGGATTAGGGTTAGGATGACGGGGAGGTTAAGGGTTGGATTTAGGGTTAGTTGTAGGATTAGGTCCAGCGTTAATGTTAGGGTTAGTGTTAGGGTTAAGGTTAGGGTGAGGTTTAGGTTGAGGATTAGTGTGAGGGTTAGTTTTAGATTTAGGGTTTAGGATGAGGTTTAGGGTTAGGGTTAGGTTTAGGATTAATGTTAGTGTTAGGCTTAAGTTGAGGGTTAGTGTGAGGGTGAGGTTTAGGGTTAGGGTTAGGATTCGGATTAGGATTAGGGTTAGTGTGAAAGATAGGTTGAGGGTTAGGGTTAGAGATAGGGTTAGGCTTAGGATTAGGCTGAGGGTGAGGTTGAGGGTGAGGGTTAGGTTTATGGTGAGGGTTAGGATCAGGATAAGTGTGAGAGTTAGGATTCAGGTTAAGTTTAGGGTTACGGTGAGGGTTAGGGTAAAGGTTACAGTGAGGGTAAGGGTTAGGGTTAGGTTGAGGGTTAGGGTTAGGCTTAGGGTTAGTGTGAGGGTGAGGGTGAGGGTTACGGTCAGTGTTAGGGTGAGGGTTAGGATGAGGGTTAGGGTTAGGATTAGGGTTAGGGGGAGGGCTAGGGTGAGGTTGAGGTTTAGGTTTAGAGTTAGTGTGAGGTTTAGGATGAGGGATAGGGTTAGGATTAGGGTTAGGCTGAGGGCTCGGTTGAGGGTGAGGGTTAGAGTAAGGGTTAGGCTTAGGCTTAGGGTTAGGCTGAGCATGAGGTTGAGAGTGAGGTTTAGGGTTATGGTGATGGTTAGGTTTAAGGTTAGGGTGAGGGTTAGGATGAAGTTTAGGGTTAGGGTGAGGTTTAGGGTGACTATGATGGTAAGAGTAAAGGTGAGGTTAAGGCTGAGGTTGAGGGTTAAGATAAGGGTGAGGGTTAGGGTTAGGTTTATGGTTATGGTTAGGGTTAGGATGAGGTTTAGATTGACGATTAGGGTTAGAGTTAGGGTTAGTGTGATGTATAGGGTGAGGATGAGGGTTAGGGTTATGGTGAGAGTGAGGGTTAGAATTAGGTTTAGGGTGAGGGCTAGGGAGAGGGTGAGGGTTAGAGTTAGGGTTAGGGTTAGGGTGAGGTTTAGGATTAAGGTGAGGGTTAGGGTTAGTTTGAAATTTAGTGTCAGGGTAAGGGTTAGTGTTAGGGTGAGGTTGTTAGGGTCAAGGTTAATGTTAGTGTTAGGGTTATGTTTAGGGTGAGGGTTAGTGTATGGGTTAGGGTAATTGTTAGGGTTATTGTTAGGGTTAGGGTTAGGGTAACAGTTACTGTGAGTGTGAGGCTTAGGGTTAGGGTTAGGGTGAGGTTGAGGCAGAGTTGGAGGGTAAAGTTTAGGGTTAGTTTTAGAGTTAGGGTTAGGGTGATGGTTAGGGTGAGGTGAGTGTGAGGGTGAGGGTTAATCTTAGGGTTAGGATTAGGATTCGTGTAAGGGTTCGGGTGAGTGTGAGGGTTAGGGTTAGGCTCAGGATTCGGCTGAGAGTGACGGTGAGGTTGAGGGTTAGGGTTAGGGTGAGGGTGAGGGCTAGGTTGATGATGAGGGTTATTGTCAGTGTTTGGGTAAGGTTTAGGGTTAGGGTTAGGGTTTCGTTTAGGGTTAGGTTGAGGGTTATTGTTACCGTGAGGTTGAGGGTTAGGGTTAGGTTGAGGGTTAGGGTTAAATTATGTTTAGGGAGAGGGTGAGTGTTAGGATTAGGGTTAGAGTTATGGTTAGGTTTAGGGTTAGGGTGAGGTTTAGGTTTAGGGTTAGGGTGAGGGTGAAATTTAGCGTTAGATTTAGGCTTAGTTGGAGGGTTAGGTCGAGCGTTAATGTTAAGGTTAGTGTTAGGGTTAAGGTTAGGGTGAGGGTTAGGTTGAGGTTTAGGGTTAGGGTTAGGGTTAGGATTAGGCTTAGGGTGAGTTGAGTGTGAGGGTTAGGCTGAGGGTGAGGGAGTGGGTGAGGATTATGGTTAGGGTGATGTTTAGGGTTCCGGTTAAGGTGAGGGTTAGGATGAGGGTTAGGGATAGGCTTAGGGTTAGGGTGAGGGCTAGGGTGATGGTGACGGTTAGGGTAAGTGTTAGGCTTAGGGTTAGGCTGAGCATGCGGGTGAGGGTGAGGTTTAGGGTTAAGTATAGGGTGAGATTTAGTGTTAGTGTTAGGGTTAGAGTTAGGGTTAGGACGAGAGTGAGGTTTAGGGGTAGGGTTAGGGTTAGGGTTAGGGTTAGGGAGGGGGTGACGGTAAGGGTAAACGTGAGGGTTAGGATGAGGGTGAGGGTTATGGTAAGGGTGAGGGTTAGGTTTAGGATGAGCTTTAGGGTTAGGGTGAGGGTGAGGGTTAGATTGAGGATTAGTGTTAGGGTTAGTGTGATGTTTAGGATGAGGATGAAGGTTAGGTTTAGGGTGAGGGGTAGGGTGAGGGTGAGGGTGAGGGTTAGATTCAGGACTAGTGTTTGGGTTAGTGTGATGTTTAGGGTGAGGTTGAGGTTTAGGGTTAGGGTTAGGGTTAGGATTAATTTTAGGGTTAGGCTTAAGGTGAGGGTCAGGGTGAGGGTGAGCTTTAGTGTTAGTGTTAGGATTAGGATTAGGGTTAGGGTTAGGGTGAGTGTGAGGGTTAGTGTTAGGGTTAGGGTTAGCCTTAGTTTTAGGCTGAATGTGAGGGTGAGGGTGAGGGTTACGGTGAGGGTGAGGGTTATGGTTAGGGTTAGGGTGAGAGTTAGGGTTAGGGTTAGGTTGAGGGTTAGGGTTAGGGTTAGGGTGAAGGTGAGGGTGAGGGTGAGGGTTAGTGTTAGGGTGAGGGTTAGGATGAGTGTTAGGTTTAGTATTAGGTTTAGGGTGAGGGCTAGGGTGAGGGTGAGGTTTAGGGTTAGGTTTAAGGTGAGGTTTAGGGTTAGGGTTAGGGTGAGGGTCAGGTTTAGGGTTAGTGTTAAGGTTAGGGTGAAGCTGAGGGTGAGGGTTAGGGTTAGGGTTAGTGTTAGAGTTAGGGTTACAGTGAGGGTTCGGATGAGGTTGAGGTTTAGGATTAGTGTTAGGATTAGGATTAGGGTACAGGTTAGGGTAAGTGTGAGGGTTAGGGTTAGGGATAGGGTTAGCCTTATGGTTAGGCTGAGGGTGAGGGTGAGGGATAGGTTTAGGGTGAGAGTTTGTTGTAGGATTATGGTGAGTGTTAGTGTTCGGGTTATATTTAGGGTTAGGGTGAGGGTTAGGGTTATGGTGAGGGTTAGGGTTAGGTTGAGGGTTAGGGTTAGGATTAGGATTAGGGTGAGTGTTAGTGTTCGGGTTAGGGTGAGGGTTGGATTAGGATTAGGGTTAGGATTAGGGTTAGGGTGAGGGCTATGGTGAGGGTGAGTGTTACAGTGAGGGGGTAGGGTTAGTGTTAGGGTGAGGGTTAGGGTTATGATTTGGGTTAGTGTAAGGGTGAGTTTTAGGGTTAGATTTAGTGTTAGGGGGAGGGTTAGGTCGAGGGTTAAGGTTACGGTCAGTGTTAGGGTTAAGGTTATGGTGAAGGTTAGGTTGAGGTTTAGGTTTAGGGTTAGGGTTAAGATTAGGGTTAGGGTGAGTGTATGTGAGGGTTAGGGTTAGGCTTAGGCTTAGGGTTTGGGTTATCCTGAGGTTGAGGTTGGGGGTGAGTATTAGGGTTAGGGTGATGGTTAGGGTTAGGGTTAGGGTGATGGTTAGGATGAGGGATAAGTATAGGATTTGTTTTAGTGTCAGGGCTAGTGTGTGGGTGAGGTTAATAGTAAGGTATAGGCTTAGGTTTCGGGTTAGGCTGAGCATGAGTTTGAGGGTGAGGGTTAGGGTTATGGTGATGGTTAGGTTTAAGTTTAGGTTGAGGGTTCGGATGAGGTTTAGGGTTAGAATGAGGATGATAATAAGAGTAAATGTGAGGTTTAGGCTGAGGGTGAGGAATAAGATAAGGGTGAGGGTTAGGGTTAGCTTTTGCGTTAGGTTTAGGGTTAGTGTGAGGTTTAGATTGAGGATTAGGTTTAGGTTTATGGTTAGTGTGAGGTTTAGGGTGAGGATTAGGGTAAGGGTTAAGGTGAGGGTGAGGGTTAGAATTAGGGTTAGGGTGAGGGCTAGAGTGAGGGTGAGGGTTACAGTTAGGGTTAGGGTGAGGTTTAGGGTTATTGTGAGGGTTAGTCTTATGTTTAGAGTTAGTGTTAGCGTGAAGTTAAGTGTTAGGGTAAGGGTTAATGTTAGGGTGAGGATTATGGTTAGGGTGAGGGTTCGGGTTAGGTTTAGGGTTAGGTTTAGTGTTAGGGTTAGGATTAGAGTTAGGGTTAGTGTGAGAGTGATGTTTAGGTTTAGAGTTAGGGTAAGGTTGAGGCTGAGGTTGAGAGTTAGGTGTAGGGTTAGTGTTAGAGTTAGGGTTAGGGTGAGGTTTAGGGTGAGGGTGAGGGTGATGGCGAGGGTTAGGCTTAGGATTGGGATTAGGATAAGTGTAAGTGTTAGGGTGAGTGTGAGGGTTAGGGTTAGGCTTAGGCTTAGGCTTAGGGTTAGGCTGAGAGTGAGGGTGAGGTTGAGGGTTAGGGTTAGGGTGAGGGTTAGAGTTAGGTTCAGGGTGAGAGTTAGGGTTCGGGTTAAGTTTAGGGTTAGGGTGAGCGTTAGGGTAACAGTTACAGTGAGGGTGAGGGATAGGGTTAGGTTGAGGGTTAGAGTAACGTTTAGGGTTAGGGTGAGATGAGGGTGAGGGTTAGGGTTAGGGTTAGGGTGAGGGTTAGGATGAGGGTTAGTTTAAGAATTAAGGTTAGGGTGAGGTCTAGGGTGAGGGTGAGGTTTATGGTTTGGGTTAGGCTGAGGTTTAGGGTTAGGTTTAGGCTTAGGGTTAGGGTGAGGGTGAGGTTTAGGGTTAGAGTTAGGGTTTGGGTGAGGCTGAAGGTGAGGTTTAGGGTTAGGCTTAGTGATAGAGTTAGGGTTAGGGTTAGGGTGAGGTTTAGGATTAGGGAGGGGGAGGGTTGGGATTAGGGTTAGTATTCAGATAAGGGTTAGGGTGAGTGTGAGAGTTAGGGTTAGGTCTAGGCTTAGGCTTAGGGTTTTGCTGAGTGAGAGGTTGAGCGTGAGGGTTAGGGTTAGGGTGATGGTTAGGATTATGGTTAGGGTGAGGGTTAGGATGAGGTTTAGGGTTAGGGTGAGGGTTAGGTTGAGGATGTTGGTAAGGGTTAAGTTGAGGTTTAGGCTGAGGGTGAGGGTTACGATAAGGGTGGGGGTTTGGGTTAGGTTTAGGGTTAGGGTTATGGTTAGGGTGAGGGTTAGATTGAGGATTAGGGTTAGGGTTAGGGTTAGTGTGAGGTTTAGAGTGAGGATGAGGGTTAGGGTTAGGGTGAGGGTGAGGGTTAGAATTAGGGTTAAGTTGAGGCCTAGGGTGAGGGTTAGAGTTAGGGTTAGGGTTAGGGTGAGGTTTAGGATTAGGGTGAAGGTTAGGGTTAGTGTGAGGTTTAGTATTAGGGTTAGGGTTAGTGTTAGAGAGAGGGTAGGTGTTAGGGTTTGGGTTAATGTTAGGGTGAGGGTTATGTTTATGGTGAGAGTTAGGGTTGGGGTTAGGGTTATTGTTAGGGTTAGGGTTACTGTATGGTTATGATGAGGGTGAGGGTTAGGGTAAGGGTTAGGGTGAGTTTTAGTGTTAGTGTTATTGTTAGAGTTAGGTTAAGGGTAAGGGAGAAGTTTAGGGTTAGAGTTAGGGTAAGGGTGAGGCTGAGGTTGAGGGTTAGGTGTAGGGTTAGTTTTAGAGTTAGGGTTAGGTTGAGGGTTTGTGTGAGGGTGAGGGTGAGGGTTAGGCTTAGGGTTAGGATTAGGATTAGGGTAAGTTTTAGGGTGAGTGTGAGCGTTATGTTTAGTGTTAGGCTTAGGCTTATGGTTAGGCTGAGAGTGAGGTTGAGGTTGAGGTTTAGGGTTAGGGTGAGGGTTAGGGTTAGGGTTAGGGTGACAGTTAGGGTTCAGTTAATTTTACGGTTAGGGTGCGGGTTAGGGTAAGGCTTACAGTGAGGGTGAGGGATAGGGTTAGGTTGAGCGTTAGGGTTAGGGTTAGGGTGAGGGTGAGGGTGAGGGTTAGGGTTAGTTTTAGGGTGAGGCTTAGGATGAGTGTTAGGGTTAGGATTAGGATTGGGGTGAGGGGTAGGGTGACGGTGAGGTTTAGGTTTAGGTTTAGGGTGAGGGTGAGTTTTAAGGTTCGAGTTAAGGTTAGGGTGAGGCTGAGGGTGAGGGTTAGTGTTAGGTTCAGTGTTAGTGTTAGGGTGACCTTGAGGGTTAGGGTGAGGGTAAGGGTTAGCCTTAGTGTTAGGATTAGGTTTAGTGTAAGGGTTAGGGTGAGTGTGAGGGTTAGGGTTAGGGTGAGAGTTAGGGGTAGAGTTAGGGTGAGAGTTAGGTTTCGGGTTAAGTTTAGGGTTATGGTGAGGGTTAGGGTTATTTTGAGGGTTAGGGTTAGGCTTAGGATTAGGGCAAGGGTAGGGTTAGGGTTAAGGTTAGGGTTAGGATGAGGATTAAGGTTAGGATTAGGGTTAGGGTGAAGGCTAGGGTGAGGGTGAGGGTTAGGGTTATTGTTTGGGTGAGATTTAGGGTTAGGGTTAGGGTTAGGGTGAGCTTTAGGATGAGGGTTAGGGTTACAGTGAAGGTGAGGTTTAGGTTTAGGGTAAGGGTTAGGGTTAGGATTTGGGTTAGGGTGATGGTGAGTTTTAGGGTTAGATTTAGGGTTAGGTGGAGGTTAAGGTCCAGGGTTAGTGTTAGGATTAGTGTTAGGGTTAAGGTTAGGGTGAGGGTTAGGTTATTGTTAAGGGTTAGGGTTATTGTTAGGGTTAGGATTAGGGTGAGTGTTAGGGTATGTGAGGGTTAGGGTTATGGTTAGGCTTAGGGTTAGGGTTATGCTGAGGGTGAGGGTGGGGGTTAGGATTAGTGTTAGGATGATGGTTACGGTTAGGGTTAGGGAGAGGGTTAGGATGAGGGATAGGGTTAGGACTAGGGTTAGGGTGAGTGCTAGGGTGAGGGTTAGAGTAAGGTTTAGGCTTAGGTTTAGGGTGAGGCTGAACTTCAGGTTCAGGGTGAGGGCTAGGGCTAGGGTTAGGGTTAGGTTTATGTTTAGGGATAGGTTGAGGGTTAGATTGAGGATTAGGGTTAGGGTTATGGTTAGTGTGAGGTTTAGGGTGAGGATGAGGGTTAGAGTTACGCTGAGGGTGAGGGTTAGAATTAGGGTTAGGATGAGGGCTAGGGTGAGGGTGAGGGTTAGAGTTAGGGTTAGGGTTAGTGTGAGATTTAGTGTTAGGGTTAGGGTTAGTGTTAGGGTGAGGGTAAGTGTTAGGGTCAGGATTAATGTTAGGATGAGGGTTGTAGTTATGGTTAGGGTTAGGGTTATTGTTAGGGTTAGGGTTAAGGTTACTGTGAGGGTGAAGGTTAGGGTTAGGGTTAGGGTGAAGTTTCGTGTAAGGGTTAGGGTTAGAGTTAGGGTAAGTTTGAAGCTGAGCTTGAGGGGTAGGTTTAGTATTAGTGTTATAGTTAGGGTTAGAGTTATGGTGAGAGTGAGGGTGAGGGTGAGGGTGAGTGTTAGGTTTGGGTTAGCGTGAGGTTTAGGTTTATGTTTAGGGTTAGGGTTTGGCTGAGGGTGAGGTTTAGGGTTAGTGTTAAGGTTAGGGTGAGTCTGAGGTTGAGGGTTATGGTTAGAGTTAGTTTTAGAGTTAGGGTTACAGTGAGGGTTCGGTTGAGGGTGAGTGTTAGGCTTAGTGTTAGGATTAGGATTAGTGTAAGGGTTCGGGTGAGTGTGAGGTTTAGGGTTATGGTTAGGCTTAGTCTTAGGGTTAGGTTAGAGTGAGGTTGAGGGTGAGGGTTAGGGTTAGTGTGAGGGTTAGGGTTAGGTTTAGAGTGAGAGTTAAGGTTCGGTTAAGTATAGGGTTAGGGTTAGGATCAGGGTTAGGATTAGGGTGATGGTGAGGTCTAGGGTGATGGTGAGGGTTAGGGTTATTGTTAGGGTAAGGTTTTGGGTTAGGTTTTGGTTTTCGGTTACAGTTAGGATGAGGCTCAGGATTACGGTGAGGGTGAGGGTTAGGGTTAGGTTGAGGGTTAGTGTTAAGATTATCGTTAGTGTGAGGGTGAGTTTTAGGATTATGGTTAGGGTTAGGGTTAGGTTTAGGGTTAGGATTCGTGTTATTGTTAGGGTTAGGTTTAGAGTTATGGTGAGGGTAGGGTGAGGGTTAGGGTTAGTGTTAGCATGAGGTTTAGGGTTAGGGTTAGGATTAGGTTGAGGGTGAGGGTGAGGTTTAGGGTTAGATTTAGGGTAAGGTCGAGCGTTAATATTAGGATTAGTGTTCGGGTTAAGGTTAGGATGAGGGTTAGGTTGAGGTTTAGGGTTAGGGTTAGGGTTAGAATGAGGGTTAGGTTGAGGGTGAGTGTGAAGGATAGTGTTAGGGTTAGGCTTAGGCTTAGGGTTAAGCTAAGGTTGAGGGTGGGGGTGAGGATTAGGGTTAGGGTGATGGTTAGTGTTTGGGTTAGGGTTATGGTTAGGATGAGGTTTATGGTAAGGCTTAGGGTTAGGGTGAGGGCTAGGGTGAGGGTGAGGGTTAGGGTAAGGGTAAGGGTTAAGCTTAGGCTTAGGGTTAGGCTGAGCATGAGGTTGAGGGTGAGGGTTAGGGTTAGGGATAAGGTGAGGTTTAGTGTTAGGATTAGGGTTAGAGTTAGGGTTAGGGTGAGGGTGAGGTTTATGTGTAGGGATAGGGTCAGGGTGAGGGTTATAGTTCGGGTGAGGGTTAGGGTGGGGGTGATGGTAAGGGTAAAGGTGAGGCTTAGGCTGAGGGTGAGGTTTATGGTAAGGGTGAGGGTTAGGTTTACGATGAGTGTTAGGGTTAGGGTTAGGCTGAGGGTGAGGGTTAGATTGAGGATTAGTGTTAGGGTTAGTGTGAGGTTTAGGGTGAGGATGAGTTTTAGGGTTAGGGTTAGGCTTAGGATTAATATTAGGGTTAGGCTTAAGGTGAGGGTTAGGGTGAGGGTGAACTTTAGTGTTAGTGTTAGGATTAGGATTAGCGTTAAATTTAGGGTGAGTGTGAGGGTTAGTGTTAGGGTTAGGGTTAGGATTAGTTTTAGGCTGAATGTGAGGGTGAGGGTGAGGGTTACGGTGAGGGTTATGGTTAGGGTTAGGGTGAGTGTTAGGGTTAGGGTTAGGTTGATGATTAGGGTTAGGGTTAGGGTTAGGGTGAAGGTGAGGGTGAGGGTGAGGGTTAGTGTTAGGGTGAGGGTTAGGATGAGGGTTAGGGTTAGGATTAGAGTTAGGGTCAGGGCTAGGGTGAGGGTGAGTTTCAGGTTTAGGTTTAGGGTGAGGTTTAGGATTAGGTTTAGGGTTAGGGTTAGGGTGAGGGTCAATGTTTAGGGTTAGAGTTAAGGTTATGGTGAGGCTGAGGGTGAGGGTTAGGGTTAGGGTTAGTGTTAGAGTTATGGTTACAGTGATGGTTCGGGTGAGGGTGAGGTTTAGGATTAGTGTTAGGATTAGGATTAGGGTACAGGTTAGGGTAACTGTGAGGGTTAGGGTTAGGGATAGGGTTAGCCTTATGTTTAGGCTGAGGGTGAGGGTGAGGGTGAGGGATAGGGTTAGGGTGAGAGTTAGGGGTAGTATTCGGGTGAGTGTTAGGGTTCCGGTTAAGTTTAGGGTTAGGGTGAGGTTTAGTGTTTAGGATGAGTTTTAGGGTTAACGTTAGGGTTAGGATTAATGTTAGGTTTAGGCTTAAGTTGAGGGTTAGGGTGAGGATGAGGTTTAGGTTTAGGTTTAGTATTAGGATTATGTTTAGTGTTAGGGTGAGGAATATGATAAGGGTTAGGGTTAGGGATAGGGTTAGGGTTAGGTATAGGCTGAAGGTGAGGGTGAGGGTGAGGGTTAGGGTTAGGGTGAGGGTTAGGGTCAGGATAAGTTTGAGAGTTAGGGTTCGGTTAAATTTAGGGTTAGGGTGAGGGTTATGTTAACAGTTACATTGAGGGTGAGGTTTAGGGTTAGGTTGAGGGTTAGGGCTAGGGTTAGGGTTAGGGTGAGGGTGAAGGTTAGGGTTAGTGTTAAGGTGAGGGTTAGAATGAGGTTTAGGGTTAGGATAAGGGTTAGTGTGATGGCTAGAATGAGGGTGAGGTTTAGAGTTAGGGTTAGGGTGAGGTTTAGCATTAGGTTTAGGGTTAGGGTTAGGGTGAGGGTGAGGTTTAGGGTTAGAGTTAGGGTTAGGCTGAGGGTGAGGGTTAGGGTTAGGTTTAGTGTTAGAGTTAGGGTCAAGATGAGGGTTCGGGTGAGTGTGAGGTTTGGCTTAGTGTTATGCATAGGATTAGGGTAAGGGTTAGTGTGAGTGTGAGGGTTAGGGTTAGGGTTAGGTTTAGGCTTAGGTTTAGGCTGAGGGTGAGGGTGAGGTTAAGGGTTAGGGTTGGGGTGAGATTTAGGGTTATGTTTAGGGTGAGAGTTAGGGTTCGGTTCAAATTTAGGTTTAGTTTGAGGGTTAAGGTTAGAGGTACTGTGAGCATGAGGGTTGGGGTTAGGTTGAGGGTTAGGCTTAGGATTAGGATTAGGGTGATGGTAAGTGTTAGGCTTTGGCTGAGGGTTAGGATGAGGATTAGGGATAGGATTAGGTTTAGGGTGAGGGCTAGGATGAGGGTGAGGGTTAGGGTTAGTGTTTGGGTGAGGTTTAGGGTTAGGGTTAGTGTTCGGGTGAGGGTTAGGATGAGGGTTAGGGTTACAGTGAGGGTGAGGGTTAGGGTAATTGTGATGGTTAGGGTTAGGATTTGGGTTAGGGTGAGGGTGAGTTTTGGGTTAGATTTATTGTTAGGGGGAAGGTTAGGTCGAGGGTTAGGGTTAGCGTTAGGGATAAGGTTAGGGTGAGGGTTAGGTTGAGGTTTAGGGCTAGGGTTAGGGTGAGGGTGAGGGTATGTGAGGGTTAGGTTTAGGCTTAGGGTTAGGTTTAGGGTTAGGTTTAGTGTTAGGCTTAGGCTTAGGTTTAGGCTGAGGGTGAGGGTGAGGTTAAGGGTTAGGGTTGGGGTGATATTTAGGGTTATGTTTAGGGTGAGAGTTAGGGTTCGGATCAAATTTATGTTTAGTTTGAGAGTTAGGGTTAGAAGTACTGTGAGCATGAGGGTTGGGGTTAGGTTGAGGGTTAGGCTTAGGATTAGGATTAGGGTGATGGTAAGTGTTAGGCTTTGGGTGAGGGTTAGGAAGAGGATTAGGGATAGGATTAGGTTTGGGGTGAGGGCTAGGATGAGGGTGAGGGTTAGGGTTAGTGTTTGGGTGAGGTTTAGGGTTAGGGTTAGTGTTCGGGTGAGGGTTAGGATGAGGGTTAGGGTTACAGTGAGGGTGAGGGTTAGGGTAAGTGTGATGGTTAGGGTTAGGATTTGGGGTAGGGTGAGGGTGAGTTTTAGGGTTAGATTTATTGTTAGGGGGAAGGTTAGGACGAGGGTTAGGGTTAGCGTTAGGGATAAGGTTAGGGTGAGGGTTAGGTTGAGGTTTAGGGCTAGGGTTAGGGTGAGGGTGAGGGTATGTGAGGGTTAGGGTTAGGCTTAGGGTTAGGCTGAGAGTGAAGGTAAGGTTGAGGGTTAGGGTGAGGGTGAGGGTTAGAGTTCGGTTCAGGGTGAGAGTTAGGGTCCGGGTTAAGTTTAGGGTTAGGGTGAGGGTTAGGGTAACGGTTTCAGTGAGAGTGAGGGTTAGGGTTAGGTTGAGGGTTAGGGTAAGGTTTAGGGTTAGGGTGAGGGTGAGGGTGAGGGTGAGGGTTAGGGTTAGTGTTAGGGTGAGGGTTAGGATGAGGGTTAGTTTAAGGATTAGGGTTAGGGTGAGGGATAGGGTGAGGGTGAGGTTTATGGTTTGGTTTAGGCTGAGGTTTAAGGTTAGGTTTAGGCTTAGGGTTAGGGTGAGGGTGAGGTTTAGGGTTAAAGTTAGTTTTTGGGTGAGGCTGAGGGTGAGTGTTAGGGTTAGGCTTAGTGTTAGAGTTAGGGTTACGGTGAGTGTTAGTGTGAGGTTGAGGGTTGGGGTTAGGGTTAGGATTCAGGTAAGAGTTAGGGTGAGTGTGAGAGTTAGGGTTAGGGCTAGTCTTAGGCTTAGGGTTAGGCTGAGTGAGAGGTTGAGTGTGAGGGTTATGGTTAGGGTGATGATTAGCATTAGGGTTAGGGTGAGGGTTAGGTTGAGGATGTTGGTAAGGGTTAAGTTGAGGTTTAGGCTGAGGGTGAGGGTTAAGATAAGGGTGAGTGTTAGCTTTAGGTTTTGGGTTAGGGTTAGGGTTAGGGTGAGGGTTAGATTGAGGATTAGGGTTAGGGTTAGGGTTACTGTGAGGTTTAGAGTGAGGATGAGTGTTAGGGTTAGGGTGAGGGTGAGGGTTAGAATTAGGGTTAGGATGAGGGCTAGGTTGAGGGTAAGGTTTAGAGTTAGGTTTAGGATATGCGTGAGGTTTAGGATCAGGGTGAAGGTTAGGGTTAGTGTGAGGGTTAGTATTAGGGTTAGGGTTAGTGTTAGAGTGAGGGTAAGTGTTAGGGTGAGGGTTAATGTTAGGGTGAGGGTTTATGGTTAGAGTTAGGGTTAGGGTTAGGGTTATTGTTAGGGTTAGGGTTACAGTTATGATGAGGGTGAGGGTTAGGGTAAGGGTTAGGTTGACCGATAGGCTTAGGTTAAACTTAGGGTTAGGGTTAGGGTGAGGGTGAGGGTGAGGGTTAGGGTTAGTTTTAGGGTGAGGCTTAGCATGAGGGTTAGGGTTAGGATTAGGGTTAGGGTGAGGGCTAGGGTGAGGGTGAGGTTTAGGTTTAGGGTTAGTGTGCGGTTCAGGGTTAGGTTTAGGGTTAGGGTTAAGGTGAGGGTGAGGTTTGAGATTAGAGTTAAGGTTAGGTTGAGGCTGAGGGTGAGAGTTAGTGTTAGGTTCAGTGTTAGATTTAGGGTTACCTTGAGGGTTAGGGTGAGGGTAAGGGTTAGCCTTAGTGTTAGGATTAGGTTTAGGGTAAGGTTTAGGGCGAGTGTGAGGGTTAGGGTTAGGGTGAGAGTTAGGGGTTGAGTTAGAGTGAGAGTTAGGGTTCGGGTTAAGTTTAGGGTTACAGTGAGTGTTAGAGTTAGGTTGAGGGTTAGGGTTAGGCTTAGGATTAGCGTTAGGTTGAGTGTGAGGTATAGGGTTAGAGTTAGGGTTAGGGGGAGGGTTATGGTGAGGGTTAGGGTTAGGGTTAGGGTGAGGGCTAGGTTGATGGTGAGGTTTAAAGTTAGTGTTAGGGTGAGGTTTAGGTTTAGGTTTAGGGTTAGGGTTAGGTTGAAGTTTAGGTTTAGAGTTATGGTAAGTGTGAGGCTGAGGTTGAGGGTTAGGGTTAGGGTTAGTGTTAGATTTAGGGATAGGTTGAGGGTTAGGGTTAAGGTGAGGGTGAGGGTGAGGGTTAGGCTTAGGCTTAGGGTTAGGATTAGGATTAGGGTAAGTTTAGGGTGAGTGTGATGGTTGGGGTTAAGGTTAGGTTTAGGCTTAGGGTTAGGTTGAGAGTGAGGGTGAGGGTGAGCATTAGGGTTAGGGTGAGGGTTAGGGTTAGGTTTAGGGTTAGGGTGAGGGCTAGGGTGAGGGTGAGTGTTAGGGTTAGTGTTAGGGTAAGGTTTAGGTTTAGGGTTAGGGTTTGGGTTAGGGTTATGATGAGGTTTAGGGTTACATTGAGGGTGAGGGTTAGGGTTAGGTTGAGGATTACGGTTAAGATTATGGTTAGGGTAAGTGTCAGTTTTAGGATTAGGGTTAGGGTTAGGGTTAGGTTTAGGGTTAGGATTAGTGTTATTGTTAGGGTTAGGGTTAGAGTTATGGTGAATGTGAGAGTGAGGGTGAGGGTGAGGGTTAGGTTTATTGTGAGGATTAGGGTTAGGGTTAGGATTAGGGTTAGGATGAGGGTAGTTTTAGGGTTAGATTTTGGGTTAGTTGTAGGGTTAGGGAGTGCGTTAATGTTAGGGTTAGTGTTAGGGTTAAGGTTAGGGTGAGGGTTAGGATGAGGATTAGTGTGAGGGTTAGTGTGAGGTTTAAGGTTTAGGATGAGGTTTAGGGTTAAGGTTAGGGTTAGGATTAATGTTAGGCTTAGGCTTAAGTTGAGGGTTAGGGTGAGGGTGAAATTTAGGGTTAAGGTTAGGATTAGGATTAGGGTTAGTGTTAGGGTGAATAATACGATGAGTGTTAGCGTTAGGGATAGGGTTAGGCTTAGGGTTAGGCTGAGGGTGAGAGTGAGGGTGAGGGTTAGGTTTAGGGTGAGGGTTAGGGTCAGGATAAGTGTGAGAGTTAAGGTTCGGTTAAGTTTTGGGTTAGGGTGAGGGTTAGGTTAACAGTTACATTTAGGGTGAGGGTTCGGGTTAGGTTGAGGGTTAGGGCTAGCGTTAGGGTTAGGGTGAGGGTGAAGTTTAGGGTTAGTGTTAGGGTGAGGCTAGCGTTAGTGTTAGGGTGAGGGTGAAGGTTAGGGTTAGTGTTAGGGTGAGGGTTAGGATGAGGGTTAGTGTTAGGATCAGGGTTAGGGTGAGGGCTAGGGTGAGGGTGAGGTTTAGGGTTAGGGTTAGGGTGAGGTTTAGCATTAGGATTACGGTTAGGGTTAGGGTGAGGTTGAGGTTTAGGTTTAGAGTTAGGTTTAGGGTTAGGCTGAGGTTTAGGGTTAGGGTTAGGGTTAGTGTTAGAGTTAGGGTTATGATGAGGGTTCGGGTGAGTGTGAGGGTTAGGCTTAGTGTTAGGAATTGGATTAGGATAAGGGTTAGTGTGAGTGTGAGGATTAGGGTTAGGTTTAGGCTGAGGGTGAGGGTGAGGGTAAGGGTTAGGGTTGGGTTGAGAGTTAGGGGTATGGTTAGGGCGAGTGTTAGGGTTCGGTTTAAGTTTAGGTTTAGGGTGAGGGTTAGGGTTAGAGGTACTGTGAACATGAGGGTTAGGGTTATGTTGAGGGTTAGGCTTAGGCTTAGGATTAGGGTCATGGTTAAGTGTTAGGCTTAGGGTGAGGGTTAGGATGAGGATTAGGGTTAGGATTAGGTTTAGGGTGAGGGCTAGGGTGAGGATGAGAGTTAGGGTTAGTTTTTGGGTGAGGTTTAGGATTAGGTTTAGGGTTAGGGTGAGGGTTAGGATGAGGGTTAGGGTTCCAGTGAGGGTGAGGATTAGTGTAAGTGTGATGGTTAGGGTTAGGATTTGGGTTAGGGTGAGGGTGAGTTTTAGGGTTAGATTTATTGTTAGGGGAAAGTTAGGTCGAGGGTTAGTGTTAGCGTTAGGGATAAGGTTAGGGTGAGGGTTAGGTTGAGGTTTAGGGTTAAGATTAGGGCGAGGGTGAGGTTATGTGAGGGTTAGGGTTAGGGTTAAGCTTAGGGTTATGGTTAGGCTGAAGGTGAGGTTGGGGGTGATGATTAGGGTTAGAGTGATGGTTAGGGTTAGGGTTAGGGTGAGGGTGGGGGTGAGGATTCGGGTTAGGATTAGGGTTAGGGTGAGGGCTAGGGTGAGGGTGAGGGTTAGAGTAAGGGTTAGGCTTAGGCTTAGGTTTAGGCTGAGCGTGAGTTTGAGGGTGAGGGTTAGCCTTAGGGTGATGGTTATGTTTATCGTTAGGGTGAGGGTTAGGGTTAGTGTGAGGGTTCGTGTTAGGGTTAGGGGTAGTGTTAGGGTGAGGGTAAGTGTTAGGGTGAGGGTTATGGTTAGGGTGAGGGTTATGGTTAGGGATATTGTTTGGGTTAGGGTTAGGTTACGGTTACGGTGATGTTGAGGGTTAGGGTTATCGTTAGTTTTAGGGTGAGATTTAGGGTTAGGGTTAGGGTTAGGGTGAGAGTTAGGGTTAGGTTTAGGGTTAGGGTGAGGGTGAAGGTTAGGTTTAGGGTTAGG
The DNA here is from genome assembly GCF_024711535.1 of Dipodomys merriami. Classification (NCBI taxonomy): domain Eukaryota; kingdom Metazoa; phylum Chordata; class Mammalia; order Rodentia; family Heteromyidae; genus Dipodomys; species Dipodomys merriami. Next base: position 3,851,042 of record NW_027206579.1, read on the forward strand.
GTTATTGTTATTGTTAGGGTTAGGGTTAGAGTTACGGTGATGGTTATGTTTAGGGTTTGCATGAGGTTTAGGTTTCGGGTTACAGTGAGAGTGAGAGTAAGGTTTAGGTTGATGGTTAGAGTTAGGATTAGGGTTAGGGTGAGGTTTAGGGTCAGGGTTAATGTTATGGTGAGGGTGAGGGTTAAGGTTAGGGTGAGGGTTAGGGATAGGATGAGGGTTAGGGTTAGGTTTAGGGTGAGGTTTAGCGTTAGGGTTAGGATTAGCGTTAGGTTGAGTGTGAGGTATAGGGTTAGAATTAGGGTTAGGGGGAGGGTTATGGTGAGGGTTAGGTTTTGCGTTAGTGTTAGGGTTAGGGTGAGGGTGAGTTTTAGGTTGAGGTTTAGGTTTAGGGTTAGGTTAGGTGTTATTGTTAGGGTTAGAGTTAGAGTTACGGTGAGGGTGAGGGTGAGGGTAACGGTGAGGGTTAGGGATAGCATGAGTGTTAGGGTTAGGGTGAGTGATAAGATGAGAGTGAGGGTTAGGGATAGGGTTAGGCTTAGGGTTAGGTTGAGAGTGAGGGTTAGGGTGAGGGTCAGGGTTAGGGTGAGGGTTAGGTTAGGGTTAGGTTGACAGTTAGGTTTCGGGTTAAATTTAGGGTTAGGGTGAGGTTTAGGGTAACGGTTACAGTGAGGGTGAGGGTTAGGGTTATTTTGAGAGTTAGGGTTAGGTTTAGGGTTAGGGTGAGGGTGAGGGTGAGGGTTAGGGTTAGTGTTAGGAATTAGCTTAGGATGAGGTTTAGTTTTAGTATTAGTGTTAGGGTGAGGGCTAGGGTGAGGGTCAGGTTTAGTGGTTGGGTTATGGTGAAGTTTAGGGTTAGGTTTAGGGTTAGGGTTAGTGTGAGGGTGAGGTTTAGGGTTAGAGTTAGGGTTAGGGTGAGGCTAAGGGTGAGGGTTAGCGTTAGGGTTAGTGTTAGAGTTAGGGTTACAGTGAGCGTTAGGTTGAGGGTGAGTGTTAGGCTTATTGTTAAGATTAGGATTCCGTTAATGGTTAGGGTGAGGGTGAGGGTAAGAGTGAGGGTTAGGGTTAGGTTTAGGGGGAGGTTTAGGGTTAGTGTTAGGATTAGGGTTATGCTGAGTAAGAGGTATAGGGTTAGAGTTTCGGTTAGTGGGAGGGTTATGGTGAGGGTTAGGGTTAGGGTTAGGGTTAGTGTTAGGGTTAGGGTGAGGGTGAGGTTTAGTTTGAGGTTTAGGGTTAGGCTTAGTGTTATTGTTAGGGTTAGGGTTAGAGTTACAGTGAGGGTGAGGATGAGGGTAAGGTTGAGGTTTAGGGATAGGATGAAGGTTAGGATTAGGGTGAGGTATAGGATGAGAGTTAGGGTTAAGGATAGGTTTAGGCTGAGGGTGAGGGTTAGGGTGAGGGTTAGGTTTAGGGTTACGGTGAGAGTTAGGGTTCGAGTTAAGTTTAGGTTTAAGGTGAGGGTTAGGATAAGCGTTACTGTGAGCGTGAGGAATAGGGTTAGGTTGAGTGTTAGGGATAGGGTTAGGGTGAGGTTTAGGGTTAGGTTTAGGGTTAGGGTTAGGGTGAGGGTGAGGTTTAGGGTTAGAATTAGGCTTAGGGTGTGGCTGAGGGTGAGGGTTAGGGTTAGGGTTAGAGTTAGAGTTAGTGTTACAGTGAGGGTTAGTGTGAGTCTGAGGGTTAGGCTTAGTGTTAGGATTAGGATTAGGGTGTTAGGGTGAGTGTGAGGGTTAGGGTTAAGGTTAGGTTTAGGGTTAGGGTTAGGCTTAGGGTAAGGTTGAGGGTGAGGGTTAGTGTTAGGGTGAGATTTAGGAGTAGGGTTACGGTGAGATTTAGGGTTCGTGTCTTGTTTAGGGTTATGGTGAGGGTTAGGGTTAGGGTTACGGTGAGAGTGTGGGTTAGGTTTAGGTTGAGGGTTAGATTGAGAATTAGGGTTAGGATTAGGGTTAGTGTGAGGGTTAGGTTGAGGATGAGGGTGAGGGCTAGGGTGAGGGTGAGGGTTAGAGTTACGGTTAGGGTTAGGGTGAGGTTTAGGATTATGTGAGTCTTAGGGTTAGTGTGAGGGTTAGGGTTAGGGTTAGGTTTAGTGTTAAAGTGAGGGTAAGTGATAAGGTGAGGGTTAATGTTAGGGTGACGGTCATGATTAGGGTGAGGGTTAGGGTAGGGTTAGGGTTATTTTAAGGGTTAGGGTTAGGGTTAATGTTACGGTGAGGGTGAGGGTTAGGGTTATGGTTAGGGTGAGGTTCAGTGTTAGGGTTAGGGTTAGAGTTAAGGTTAGGCTGAGGTTGAGGATTAGGGTTACAGATAGGGTAAGGGTGAGGCTGAGTTTGAGGGTTAGGTGTAGGGTTAGTGTTAGAGTTAGGGTAAGGTTGAGGGTTTGGGTGAGGGTGAGGGTGAGGGTGAGCATTAGGCTTACGGTGAGGATTCGGGTTAGTGTTAGGGTTAGGTTGAGTGTGAAGGTTATGGTTAGGGTTAGCCTAGGCTTCGGGTTAGGCTGAGAGTGAAGGTGAGGTTGAGGTTTAGGGTTAGGTTGAGGGTTAGGGTTAGGGTTAAGGTGAGAGTTAGGGTTCGATTAAGTTTAGGGTTAGGGTAAGCGTTACTCTGAGGGTGAGGGATATGGTTAGGTTGAGGGTTAGGGCTAGGGTTAGGGTTAGGGTGAGGGTGAGGGTGAGGGTGAGGGTTAGGGTTAGTGTTAGGGTGAGGCTTATGATGAGATTTAGGGTTAGGATTAGGGTTAGGGTGAGGGCTAGGGTGAGGGTGAGGTTTACGGTTAGGCTTAGGGTGAGGTTTAGGGTTAGGATTAGGGTTAGGATTAGTGTGAGTGTGAGGTTTAGGGTTAGAGTTAGGGTTAGGGTGAGGCTGAGGGTGAGGGTTAGGTTTAGGGTTAGTGTTAGAGTTAGGGTAACATTGAGTTTTAGTGTGAGGGTGAGGGTTAGGCTTAGTGTTACGATTAGGATTCGGGTGTTAGGGTGAGTGTGAGGGTTAGTGTTAGTGTTAGGTTTAGGGATAGGATTAGGCTTAGGGTAAGGGTAAGGGTGAGGGTTAGGGTTAGGGTGAGAGTTAGGGGTAGGGTTAGGGTGAGAGTTAGGGCTCGGTTTACATTTAGGGTTAGGATGAGGGTTAGGGTTAGGGTTACAGTGAGGGTGAGGGTTATTTTTAGGTTGAGGGTTAGGGTCAGGCTTAGGTTTAGGGTGAGGGTTACGGTTAGGTTTAGGGTGAGGGTTAGGATGAGGATTAGGGTTAGGATTAGGGTTTGGGTGAGGGCTAGGGTGAGGTTTAGGATTAGTGTTTGGTTGAGGTTTAGGTTTAGTGTTAGAGTGTGGGTTAGGATATGTGTTAGGGTCACAGGGAGGGTGAGAGTTAGGGTTAGGGTGAGGTTTAGGGTTAGGATTTGGTTTAAGGTGAGGGTGAGTTTTAGGATTAAATTTAGGGTTAGGGGGAGGGTTAGGTCAAGAGTTAGGGTTAGGGTTAGTGTTAGAGTTAGGGTTACATTGAGTTTTAGTGTGAAGGTGAGGGTTAGGCTTAGTGTTAAAATTAGGATTCGCGTTTTAGGGTGAGTGTGAGGGTTAGTGTTAGGTTTAGGGTTAGGGTTAGGCTTAGGGTAAGGGTGAGGGTGATGGTTAGGGTTAGGTTGAGAGTTAGGGGTAGGGGTAGGGTGAGATTTAGGGCTCGGGTTAAATTTAGGGTTAGGGTGAGGTTTAGGATTAGGGTTACAGTGAGGGTGAGGGTTATTGTTAGGTTGAGGGTTAGGGTTAGGATTAGGATTAGGGTGAGGGTTAGGGTTAGGTTTAGGGTGAGGGTTAGGATGAGGATTAGTGTTAGGATTAGGGTTTGGGTGAGGGCTAGGGTGAGGGTTAGGATTAGTGTTTGGGTGAGGTTTAGGGTTAGGGTTAGAATGAGGGTTAGGATATGTGTTAGGGTCACAGGGAGGGTGAGAGTTAGGGTTAGGGTGAGGTTTAGGGTTAGGATTTGGGTTAGGGTGAGGGTGAGTTTTAGGATTAAATTTAGGGTTCGGGGAAGGTTTAGGTCAAGAGTTAGGGTTAGGGTTAGTGTCAGCGTTAAGGTTAGGGTGAGGGTTAGGTTGAGGTTTAGTGTTAGGGTTAGGGCTAGGATTAGGGTTAGGGTTAGGGTATGTGAGGGTTAGGGTTAGGGTTAGGCTTTGGGTTAGGGTAACGCTGAGGGTGAGGGTGGGGGTGAGGATTAGGGTTAGGGTGATGGTTAGGGTTAGGGTTTGGTTGAGGGTTACGATGAGGGATAAGGTTAGGATTATTGTTAGGGTGAGGGCTAGGATGAGGGTGAGGGTAAGAGTAAGGTTTAGGCTTAGGCTTAGGTTTAGGCTGAGCGTGAGTTTGAGGGTGAGGCTTAGGTTTAGGGTGATGTTTAGGTTTAAGATTAGGGTGAGGGTTAGGATGAGGTTTAGGGTTAGTGTTAGGGTTAGGGTGAGGCTGAGGCTTAGGGTTACGGTTAGTGTTAGAGTTAGGGTTACACTGAGGTTTAGTGTGACTGTAAGGGTTAGGCTAAGTTTTAGGATTAGGATTAGGGTAAGGGTTAGGGTGAGTGTGAAGTTTAGGTTACGGTTAGGCTTAGGCTTAGGGTTAGGCTGAGGGTGAGGGTGAGGTTTAGGGTTAGGCTGAGAGTTAGGGGTAGTTTTAGGGTGAGAGTTAGTGTTCGGGTTAAGTTTAGGGTTAGGGTGAAAGTTAGGGTTAGGATTATGGTGAGTGTGAGTGTTAGTGTTAGGTTGAGGTTTAGGGTTAGGCTTAGGACTAGGGTTGGGTTGATGGTTAGGGTTGGGGTTATTGGGAGGTTTAGGATGAGGATTAGGGTTAGGATTAAGGTTTGGGTGAGGGCTCGGGCTCGGGCTCGGGCTCGGGTTAGTGTTTGGGTGAGGTTTAGGTTTAATGTTAGGTTTAGGATGAGGGTGAGTGTTACAGTGAGGGTGAGGTTTAGGGTTAGGGTGAGGGTTAGGGTTAGGATTAGGGTTAGGGTGAGTGTATGTGATGGTTAGTGTTAGGGTTAGGCTTAGGCTTAGGGTTAGGCTGAGGGTGTGGATGGGGGTGAGTATTAGGGTTAGGGTTATGGTTAGGGTTAGGGTTAGGGTGTGGTTTAGGATGAGGGATATGGTTAAGATTAGGGTTAGGGTGAGGGCTAGGGTGAGGGTGAGGGTTAGATTAAGGGTTAGGCTTTGGCTTATCTTTAGGCTGATCATGAGGTTGAGGGTCAGGTTTAGGGTTAGGGTGATGTTTATTTTTATGGTTAGGTTGAAGGTTAAGATGAGGTTTAGGGTTAGGGTGAGGATGATGGTAAGGGTAAAGGTGAGGTTTAGCCTGAGGGTGAGGGTTAAGATAAGGGTGAGGGTGAGGGTTTGGTTTAGGGTTAGGGTTAGCATTAGGGTGATGGTTCTATTGAGGATTAGGTTTCGAGTTAGGGTTAGCGTTAGATTTAGGGTGAGGATGAGGGTTAGGGTTAGGGTGAGGATGAGGGTTAGAATTAGGATTAGGGTGAGGGCTAGCGTGAGGGTGAGGATTAGAGTTCGGGTTATGGTTAGGATGAGGTTTAGGATTAGGGTGCGTGTTAGGGTTAGTGTGAGGGTTAGTGTTAGGTTTAGGGTTAGTATTAGGATGAGGGTAAGTGTTAGGGTGACGGTTAATGTTATACTGAGGGTTCTGGTTAGGGTGAAGTTTAGGGTTTGGGTTAGGGTTATTGTTAGGGTCAGGGTTAGGGTCAGGGTTAGATTGAGGATGAGTGTTAAGGTTAGTGTGAGGTTTAGGGTGAGGATGATGATTAGGGTTAAGGTGAGGGCTAGGGTGAGGTACAGGGTTAGTTTTAGGGTGAATTTTAGGGTTAGGGTGATGGTTAGAGTTAGTGTTAGCATTAGTGTTAGCATTAGGCTTTGTGTTAGGGTGAGGGTAAATGTTAGGGTGAAGGTGAGGTTTAGGGTGAGGGTTATGTTTAGGGTGAGTGTTAGAGGTAGGGTTAGGGTTATTGTTAGGGTTAGTGTTAGGGTTACTGTTACGGTGAGGGGGAGGTTTAGGGTTAGGGTTAGGGTTAGGATGAGGTTTAGGTTTAGGTTTAGGGTTAGAATTAGGGTTAAGGTGAGGGTGAGGTTTAGGGATATAGTTAGGGATAGTGTTAGGGTTAGGGATAGGGTCAGGGTTAGGGTTAAGCTTAGGCTTAGGCTTAGGCTGAGGCTGAGCATGAGGGTGAGGTTTAGGGTTAGGGTTAGTGTGATGGTTAGGGTTAGGGTTAGGGAGAGGTTTAGGATGAGGTTTAGGGTTAGGATTAGGTTTAGGGTGAGGGCTAGGTTGAGGGTTAGGGTGAGGTTTAGGGATAGGTTTAGGTTTAGGATTTGGGTTAAGGTGAGGGTGAGTGTGAGATTTAGGGTTAGGGTTAAGGTGAGGCTTAGGGTTAGGGTGAGGGTTAGTTTTAGTGTTTGGGTTAGGGTGTGGGTGAGGCTGAGGATTAGAGTTAGGTTTAGGGTTAGGTTTAGGGTTTGGTTTAGGTTTAATGTTAGGGTTAGGGTTAGGGTTACCTTGAGGGTTAGGGTTAGGGTTAGGGTTAGGTTTAGGCTGTGGGTGAGGGTGGGTGTGAGGATTAGTTTTATGGTTAGTTTTAGGGTTAGTGTTGTGGTTAGGGTTGAGTTTGAAGTTAGGGTGAGGCTGAGGCTGAGGGTTATGGTTAGGGTTAGGATTAGGGTTAGGGTTAGTTTTATTGTTAGGGTTAGGGTTAAAATTACAGTGAGGTTGAAGTTGAGGATGAGGATAAGTTTTAGGGTTAGGGTTAGGGTGAGGTTTAGTGTTAGAGTTATTGTTAGGGGGAGGGTTATGGTGAGGTTTAAGGTTAGGGTTAGTGTTAGGGTTAGGGTGAGGGTGAGGGTTAGGTTGAGGTTTATGGATATGGTTAAGGTTAGGATTATTGTTAGGGTGACCGTAGTATGAGGGTTAGGGTGAAGTTTAGGCTTACGCTTAGGGTTAGGCTGAGGGTGAAGGTGGGGGTGAGGATTAGGGTTAGGGTAATGTTTAGGGTTAGGGTTAGTGTTATTGTTAGGGTTAGGTTTCGAGTTATTGTGAAGGTGAGGGTGTGGATGAGGTTTAGGGTTTGGGTTAGGGTAGAGTTTACAGTTAGGGTTAGTGTTAGTGTTAGTGTTAGGGTTAGGGTGAGGGTGAGGTTTAGGGTTAGATATAGGATTAGGGGGAGGGTTAGGGTTAGGCTTAGGGTTAGGGTTACAGTTAGGTTGAGGTTTAGGGTTAGGGTTAGTTTTAGAGTTAGACTTACTGTGAGGGTGAGTGTTAGGGTTACGGTTAGGGTTAGGGTTAGGGCGAAGTTTAGGGTTAGTGTAAGGGTTAGGGTTATGGTGAGGGTTAGGGTGAGGCTAAGGCTTAGTGTTAGAATTAGGATTAGTGTAAGGGTTAGGGTGAATTTGAGGGTTATGGTTAGGGTTAGGCTTAGGGTTAGGCTAGGCATGAGGTTGAGGTTAGGCTTAGGGTTAGGGTTAGGGATAGGGTGAGGTTTAATGTTAGGGTTAGGGTTAGAATTAAGGTTAGGTTGAGGGTGAGGTTTAGGGGTATAGTTAGGGTCAGGGTGAGGGTTAGGGTTAGGGTGAGGGTTAGGGTGGGGGTGACGGTTAGGGTAAAGTTGAGTTTTAGGCTGAGGGTGAGGTTTATGGTAAGGGTGAGGGTTAGGTTTAGGGTGAGGGTTAGGGTTACGGTTTGGGTGAGGGTGAGGGTTAGATTGAGGATTAGTATTAGGGTTAGTGTGTGGTTTAGAGTGAGGATGAGAGTTAGGGTTAGGGTGAGGGCTAGGGTGAGGGTGAGGGTGACGGTTAGATTGAGGAATAGTGTTAGGGTTAGTGTGAGGTTTAGTGTGAGGATGAGGTTTAGGGTCAGGTTTATGGTTATGATTAATATTAGGGTTAGGCTTAAGGAGAGGGTTAGGGTGAGGGTGAGGTTCAGGATTAGTGTTCGAATTAGGATTAGGGTTAGGGTTAGGATGAGTGTGAGGGTTAGAGTTAGGTTTAGGTTTAGGCTTAGTGTTTGGCTGAAGGTGAGGGTGAGTGTGAGGGTTACCGTTAGGGTGAGAGTTAGGGGTAGGGTTAGGATGAGAGTTAGAGTTCAGGTTATGTTTAGGGTTAGGGTGAGGGTTAGGTTTAGGGTTACAGTGAGGGTGAGGTTAGGGTTAGGTTGAGGGTTAGGATTAGGCTTAGGATTAGGTTGAGGTTTAGTGTAAGTGTTAGGGTGAGGGTTAGGATGAGGATTAGTGTTAGGATTAGGGTTCAGGTGAGGGCTAGGGTGAGGGTGAGGGTTAGGATTAGTGTTTGGGTGAGGTTTAGGGTTAGGGTTAGGGTGAGGGTTAGGATATGTGTTAGGGTCACAGTGAGGGTGAGGGTTAATTTTAGGGTGAGGGTTAGGTTCAGGATTTGGGTTAGGGTCACGCTGAGTTTTAGGATTATATTTAGGGTTAGGGGGAGGGTTAGGTCAAGGGTTAGGGTTAGGGTTAGTGTTATGGTTAAAGTTAGGGTGAGGGTTAGGTTGACTTTAGGGTTAGGTTTAGGGTTAGGATTAGGGTTATGGTTAGGGTGGGTGAGGCTTAGGGTTAGGGTTAGTCTTAGGGTTAGGATTATGCTGAGGGTGAGGGTGGGGTGAGGATTAAGGTTAGGGTGATGGTTAGGGTTAGCATTAGGGTGAGGATTAGGATGAAGGATAGGGTTAGGATTATTGTTAGGGTGAGGGCTAGGGTGATTGTGAAAGTAAGGGTATGGTTAGGCTTAGACTTAGGTTTAGGCTGAGCATTATTTGGAGGGTGAGGGTAGGTTAGAGTGATGGTTAGGTTTACGGTTAGGGTGAGAGTTAGGATGAGGTTTAGGGTTAGGGTGAGGATGATGGTAATGGTAAAGGTGAGGATTAGGCTCAGGGTGAGATTTAAGATTAGGGTGAGGTTTAGGATTAGGTTTAGGATTAGGGTTAGGGTTAGGGTGAGGGTTCGATTGAGCTTTAGGGTTAGGGTTAGGGTTAGTGTGAGGTTTAGTGTGAGGATGAGGGTTAGGGTTAGGGTGAGGGTGAGGGTTAGAATTAAGGTTAGGGTGAAGGCTGGGTTGAGGGTGAGGGTTAGAGTTAGTGTTAGGGTTAGGGTGAGGTTTAGGATTAGGGTGAGGGTTAGGGTTAGGGTTACGGTTAGTGTTAGGGTGAGAGTGTTAGTGTGACTGTTAATGTTATCGTGAGGGTTCTGGTTAGTGTGACGTTTAGGGTTAGGGTTAGGGTTATTGTGAGTGTTAGGGTTAGGGTTAGGTTTACGGTGTGGGTGAGGGTGAGGGTTAGGATTAGGTTAGGGTGAGGTTAAGTGTTAGGGTTAGGGTGAGAGTTAGGTTTAGGGTGAGGGTGAGGTTTAGGGCTAGAGTTAGGGTTAGGGTGAGTGTTAGGGTTAGGGTGAGGGTTAGGGTGTGGGTGACGGTAAGGGTAAAGGTGAGGGTTAGGCTGAGGGTGAGGGTTAAGGTAAGGGTGAGGGTTAGGGTTAGAGTGAGGGTTAGGTTTAGGGTTAGGATGAAGATGAGGGTTAAATTGAGGATTAGTATTTGGGTTAGTGTGAGCTTTAGGGTGAGGATGAGGATTAGGGTTAAGGTGAGGGCTATGGTGATGGTGAGGCTTAGGGGTAGTGTTAGGGTGAGGTTTAGGGGTAGGGTGAAGATTAGGGTTAGTGTGAGTATTAGTGTTAGCATTAGGGATATAGTGTTAGGGTGAGGGTAAATGTTAGGGTTAAGGTGAGGGTTAGGGTGAGGGTTAGGGTTAGGGTTAGGGTTATTGTTAGGGTTAGGGTTACTGTGAGGGTGATGGTTAGGGTTAGGTTTAGGTTGAGGTTTAGGTTTAGGGTTAGGATTAGAGTTGGGTTTAGCGTGAGGGTGAGGTTTAGGGTTAGAGTTAGGGATAGTGTTATGTTTGGGGATAGGGTGAGGGTTAGGGTTAGGCTTAGGCTAAGGCTTAGGCTTAGGACCAGCATGAGGTTGAGGGTTAGGGTGATGGTTAGGGTGAGGGTTAGGGTTAGGGTTATAATGAGGTTTAGGTTGAGGTTTAGGCTTAGGATTAGTTTTGGGGTGAGGGCTAGTATGAGGGTTAGGTTGAGGTTTAGGGATAGGTTTAGGTTTAGAATTTGCATTATGGTGAGGGTGAGTGTGAGGGTTAGGGTTAGGGTTAGGCTTAGGGTTAGGGTGAGGGTTAGTGTTAGGGTTTGTGTTAGGGTGAGGGTGAGGCTGAGGATTAGGGTTAGCTTTAGGGTTTCTTTTAGGGTTAGGGTTATTTTTAGGGTTTGGGTTAGGGTTAGGGTTACCTTGAAGGTTTGGGTTAGGTTTAGGGTTAGGGCTATGGTTAGGCTGAGGGTGAGGGTGGGTGGGGAGGATGAGGGTTAGGGTTAGGTTTAGGGTTATTGTTAGTGCTATGGTTAGGGTTGTTTGCTGTGAGGGTGAGGCTAAGGTTGAGGGTTATGGTTAGGGTTAGGATTAGGGTTAGGGTTAGTGTTAGGATTAGGATTAGGGTTAGGGTTATGGTGACGGTGAGGTTATGGTTATGGTTAGGGTGAGGTTTAGGGTTAGGGTTAAGGTTAGGGTTAGAGTTATGGTGAGGGTGAGGGTTAGGGTTAGGGTTAGGGTTAGAGTTAGGGTGAGGTTTAGGGTTAGATTTAGGGTTAGCATTACAGTGAGGGTGAGGGTGCCACTGAGTGTGAGGTTTAGGGTTTGAGTTAGGTTTAGGATTAGGCTGATTGTTAGGGTTAGGGTTAGTGGTAGAGTTAGGGTTATAGTGAGGGTTAGGGTGAGGGTCAGGGTAAGGCTTACTGTTAGGATTAGGATTAGGGTAAGTGTTAGAGTGAGTGTGAGGGTTAGAGATAGGGTTAGAATTAGGGTTAGGTTTAAGCTGAGCATGAGGTTGAGTGTGAGGGTTAGGGTTCTGGATAGAGTGAGGTTTAGTGTTAGGGTTACCTTTAGAGTTAGGGTTAGGTTGAGGGTGAGGTTTAGGGGTAGGGTTAGGGACAGGGTGAGGGTTAGGTTTAGGGTTAGGGTGACGGTGAGGGTTAGATTGAGGATTAGTGTTAGATTTAGTGTGAGGATGAGGGTAGGGTGAGGATGAGGGTGAGGGTTAGATTGGGGATTAGTGTTACGGTTAGTGTGCGGTTTATGGTGAGGATGAGGTTTAGGGTTATGTTTAGGGTTAGGATTAATGTTAGGGTTAGGCTTAAGGTGAGGGATAGGGTGAGGGTGAGGTTTAGGGTTAGTGTTAGGATTAGGATTAGGGTTAGGTTTAGGGTGAGTGTGAGGGTTAGGGTTAGGTTTATTGTTACGCTTAGTGTTTGGCTGAAGGTGAGGGTGAGTGTGAGGTTTAGGATTAGGGTGAATGTTAGGGTGAGAGTTAGAGTTCGGATTAATTTTAGGGTTAGAGTGAGGGTTATGGTAAGGGTTACAATGAGGGTGAGTGTTAGGGTTGGGTTGAGGGTTAGGGTTAGGGTTAGGGTGAGAATTAGGTTTTGATTTAAGTTTTGCTTAGGGTAAGGGTTATGGTAAGGTTTACAGTGAGGGTGAGTGTTAGGGTTAGGTTGAGGGTTAGGGTTAGGGTTAGAGTTAGGGTGAGGGTGATGGTGAGGTTTAGGGTTAGGGTTAGGGTTAGGGTGACGCTGATGGTTAGGGTTAGTGTTAGCCTTAGAGTTAGGGTTACATTGAAGGTTAGGGTGAGGGTGAGGGTTAGGCTCAGTGTTAGGATTAGGATTAGGGTAAGGTTTAGTGTGAGTGTGAGGGTTAGAGTTAGGGTTAGGTTTAGGCTTAGTGTTAGGCTGAAGGTGAGGGTTACAGTGAAGTTTAGGGTCAGGGTGAGTGTTAGGGTTAGGTTTAGGGTGAGAGTTAGGGTAAGGGTTAAATTGAGGGTGAATGTTATTGGTGAGTGTTATTGGTAGGATGAGGGTTAGCGTTAGGGTTAGGGTGAGAGTTAGGGTTCGGTTTAAGTTTAGGGTTAGGGTTAGGGTTACGGTAAGTGTGAGGGTTAGTGTTAGGTTGAGGGTTATGGTTAGGCTTAGGATTAGGGTGAGGGTTAGCGTTAAGGTGAGGTTTAGGGATAGGGTTAGTGTTATTGTTAGGGTTAGGGATAGGATGAGGGTTAGATTGAGGATTAGTGTTAGGTTTAGTGTGAGGTTTAGGCTTAGGATGAGGATTAGAGTTAGGGTGAGGGCTAGGATGAGGGTGAGGGTTAGGGTTAGTGTTAGGGTGAGTTTTAGGGTTAGGAAAATGGTTAAAGTTAGTGTGAGCATTAGTGTTGCGTTAGAGTTTGTTTTAGGGTGAGGGTAAATGTTAGGGTGAAGGTGAGGGATAGGGTTAGATTAGGGTTATTGTTATTGTTAGAGTTAGGGTTACTGTTTCGGTGAGTGTGAGGGTTAGGGTTAGGTTTAGGGTTAGGGTGAGGTTTAGGTTTAGAGTTAGGGTTAGGGTGAGTGAGAGGTTTAGGGTTAGAGTTAGAGATAATGTTAGGGTTAGGGATAGGGTGAGGGTTAGGCTTGGCCTTAGGCTTAGGCTTAGGCTGAGGCCGAGCATGAGGGTGAGGGTTAGGGTTAGGGTTAGGGAGACGGTTAAGTTTAGGGTTATTGTGAGATTCAGGATGAGGTTTAGGGTTAGGATTAGGTTTAGGGTAAGGGCTAGGATTAGGGTTAGCTTGAGGTTTAGGGATAGGTTTAGGTTTAGGATTTGGGTTAGGTTGAGGGTGAGTGTGAGGGTTAGGGTTAGGGTTAGGGTGAGATTTATATTTAGGGTGAGGGTTCGTGTTAGGGTTTGGGTTAGGGTGAGGTTCAGGCTGAGGATTAGGTTTAGGTTTAAGGTTAGGTTTAGGGTTTCGTTTAGGTTTAATGTTAGTGTTAGGGTTAGGTTTACCTTGAGGGTTAGGGTTAGGGTTAGGGTTAGGCTGAGTGTGAGGGCGAGTGTGAGGATTAGGGTTAGGGTTAGGATTAGCATTATTGTTAGTGTTAGGGTTAGGGTTAAGTATGCAGTGAGGGTGAGGCTGAGGGTGAGGGTTATGGTTAGGGTTCGGATTAGGGTTAGGGTTAGTGTTATTGCTAGGATTAAGGTTAGAGTTAGGGTTAGGGGGAGGTTTATGGTGAGGTTTAGAGTTAGGATTAGTGTTAGTGTTAGGTTGAGGGTGAGGGTTAGGTTGCTGTTTAGGGATAGGTTTAGGGTTAGGATTAGGTTTAGGGTGAGTGTGAGTATGAGGGTTAGCCTGAGGGTTAGGCTTAGGCTTAGGGTTAGGCTTTGGGTGAGGGTGGGGGTGAGGATTAGGATTAGGGTTAGTGTTTTGGTTAGGGTTAGGATGAGGGTAAGGGTTAATATGATGGTTGGGGTGAGGGTGAGTGTTTGGTTTAGGGTTAGGATTAGGGTTAGGTTTAGAGTTAAGATATGTGTTATTGTTAGGGTTAGGGTTAGAGTTATGATGAGGGTGGGGTTGAGCGTGAGGTTGAGGGTTAGGTTTAGATTTAGGGTAAGTTGGAGGGTTAGTTCAAGTGTTGATGTTAGGGATAGTGTTAGGGTTAAGGTTAAGGTCAGTTTGAGGTTGAGGTTTAGGTTTAGGGTAAGGTTTAGGGTTAGGGTTAGGGTTAGGGTTAGGCTGAGGGTGGGGGTGACTGTATGGGTAAAGGTGAGGGTTAGGCTGAGGGTGAGGGTTAGTTTTAGAGTGAGGGTTAGGGTTAGGATTAGGGTGAGGGTGAGGGTTAGATTGAGTATTAGTTTTAGGATTCGTGTGAGGTTTAGGGTGAGGATTAGGTTTAGGTTTAGGGTTAGGATTTATATTAGGGTTAGACTTAAGGTGAGGGTTAGGCTGAGGGTGAGGTTTAGAGTTAGTGTTGGATTAGGATTAGGTTTAGGGTTAGGGTGAGTGTGAGGGTTAGTGTTAGTGTTAGGTTTAGGCTTACTCTTAGGCTGAAGGTGAGGTTGAGGGTGAGGGTTAGGGTTAGGGTGAGTGTTAAAGTTAGGGTTAGGGTGAGAGTTAGGGTTCGGGTTAAGTTTAGGGTTAGGGTGAGGTTTAGGGTAAGGGTTACAGTGAGTTTGAGGGTTAGGGTTAGATTGAGGTTTAGGTTTCATGTTAGGGTGAGGGTTAGGATGTGGGTTAGAGTTAGGATTAGGGTTAGTGTGAGGGCTAGGGTGAGGGTAAGGTTTAGGTTTAGTGTTAGGGTGAGGTTTAGGGTTAGGTTTAGGGTGAGGGTTAGGGTGAGGGTGAGGTTTAGGGTTAGTGTTAGGGTTAGGGTGAGGCTGTGGGTGAGGCTTAGGTTTAGGGTTAGTGTTAGAGTTAGGGTTTCGGTGAGGGTTAGGGTGAGGATGAGTGTAAGGCTTAGTGTTAGGATTAGGATTAGGGTAAAGGTTAGTGTGAGGGTGAGGGTTAGTTTTAGGGTTAGGGTTAGGTTTAGGGTTAGGCTTAGGGTGAGGGTGAGATTGAGGGTTAGGGTTAGGGTGAGAGTTTGGGGTAGAGTTTTTGTGAGAGTTAGGGTTCAGGTTAAATTTAGGGTTAGGGTGAGGGTTAGGGTTAGTGTTACAGTGAGGGTGAGGGTTAGGGTCAGGTTGAGGGTTAGGGTTAGGCTTAGGATTAGGGTGAGGGTTAGGGTGAGGGTTAGGATGAGGATTATGGTTAGGATTAGCCTTAAGGTGAGGGCTCAGGAGAAGGTGAGAGTTAGGGTTTGGGTTAGGGTTAGGTTTAGGGTTAGGGTTAGGTTTAGGGTGAGGTTTAGGGTTAAGGTGAGGGTGAGAATTAGGGTTTTTGTGAGGGTTAGGGTTAGGATTAGGGTTACAGTGAGGGTGAGGGTTCGATTGAGCATTAGGGTTAGGGTTACGGTTAGTGTGAAGTTTAAGGTGAGGATGAGGGTTAGGGTTAGGGTTAGGGTGAGGGTTAGAATTAGATTTAGGTTGAGTGCTAGGGTGAGGGTTAGGGTGAGGGTTAGGATTAGGTTTCAGTTTAGGATTTGGTTTAGAGTGAGGTTGAGTGTGAGGTTTAGGGTTAGGGTTAGGCTTAGGCTTAGGGTTAGGTGAGGGTTATTGTTAGGGTTTGGGTTAGGGTGAGGTTGAGGCTGAGGATTAGGGTTAGGTTTAGGGTTTGGTTTAGGGTTAGGGTTAGTGTTAGTGTTAGTGTTAGGGTTAGGGTTACCTTGAGGGTTAGGGTTAGGTTTAGGTGTAGGGTTAGGGTAAGGCTGAGTGTGAGGATGGGGAGGAGGCTTAGGGTTAGGGTTAGGGTTAGGGTTGTTGTTAGTGTTATGGTTAAGTTTGCAGTGAGGGTGAGGCTGAGGGTGAGAGTTATTGTTACGGTTAGGATTAGGGTTAGGGTTAGTGTTATTGCTAGGGTTAGGGTTAGAGTTACAGTGAGGTTGAGGGTGAGGGTTAGGTTTAGGGTTAGGTTTAGGGTTAGAATTAGGGCTAGGGTTAGTGTGAGGATGAGGTTTAGGGTTAGAGTTAGGGTTAGGCGAGGTTTAAGGTGAAGTTTAGGGTGAGGGTGAGGGTTAGGATGAGGGTTAGGGTTAAGGTGAGGGTGAGAGTTAGGTTTATGTTGAGGGTTAGGGTTAGGATTACGGTTACAGTGAGGGTGAGGGTTATTGTTAGGGTTAGGGTTAGGGTTATGTTTACTGTGAGGGTGAGGGTGAGGGTTAGGGTTAGAGTGAGGTTCAATCTTAGGGTTAGGGTTAGAGTTAGGATTAGGGTGAGGATGAGGTTTAGGTTTAGATTTAGGGTAAGGGTGAGGCTGAGGTTGAGATTTGGGTTTAGGGTTAGTGTTAGAGTTAGGGTTAGGTTGAGGGTTAGGGTGAGGGTGAGGGTGAGGGTTAGGCTTACTCTTATGATTAGGATTAGGGTAAGTGTTAGGGTGAGTGTGAGGGTTAGGGATACGTTTTGGCTTAGGCTTAGGGTTAGGTGAGAGTGAGGGTGAAGGTGAGGGTGAGATTTAAGTTGAGGGTTAAGGTTAGTTTTGGGTGAGAGTTAGGGTTCGGTTAAGTTTAGTGTTAGGGTGAGAGTTAGGGTTAGGATTAGGGTTAGGGTGAGGGCTAGGCTGAGGGTGAGGTTTAGGGTTAGTGTTAGGGTAAGATTTAGGGTTATGGTTAGGGTTTGGGTTAGGGTTAGGATGAGGATTATGGTTAAGATTATAGTTGGGGTGAGGGTGAGTGTGAGGTTGAGGGTTAGGGTTAGATTTAGGGTTAGTTGAAGGGTTAGTTCGAGGGTTAATGTTAGGGTTAATGTTAGGGTTAAGGTTAAGGTTAGGTTGAGGTTAAGGTTTAGGGTTAGGGTTAGGGTTAGGATTAGGGTTAGGGTGAGGGCTAGGGTGAGGGTGAAGTTTAGGGTAAGGGATAAGCTTAGGCTTAGGTTTAGGCTGAGCATGAGGTTTAGAGTGAGGGTTAAGCTTAGGGATAGGGTGAGGTTTAGTGTTAGGGTTAGGGTTAGAGTTAGGGTTAGGGTGAGGGTGAGGTTTAGGGGTAGGGTTAGGGTCAGGGAGGGTGCTAGGATTAGGGTGAGTGTTAGGATGGGGGTGACGGTAAGGGTAAAGGTGAGAGTTAGGTTGAGGGTGAGGGTTATGATAAAGGTGAGGGTTAGGTTTATGGTTAGGGCTAGGGTTTGGGTTAGGGTGAGGGTGAGTGTTAGATTGAGGATTAGTGTTAGGGTTAGTGTGAGGTTTAGGGTGAGGATGAGGTTAAGGGTTAGGGTTAGGGTTAGGATTAATGTTAGGGTTAGGCTTAAGGTGAGGGTGAGGGTGAGGGTGAGGTTTAGGGTTAGTGTTAGGATTAGGATTAGGGTAGGTTTAGGGTGAGTGTGAGGTTTAGGTTTAGTTTTAGGGTTAGGCTTAGTGTTTGGCTGAAGGTGAGGGTGAGGGTGAGGGTTATGGTTAGGGTGAGTGTTAGGGTTAGGGTGAGAGGTAGGATTCAGGTTAAGTTTAGGGTTAGGTTGAGGGTTAGGTTAAGGGTTAAATTGAGGGTGAGGGCCAGGGTGAGGGTGAGGTTTAGGTTTAGGGTTAGGGTGAGGTTTATGGTTAGGTTTAGGGTTAGGGTTAAGGTGAGGGTGAGGCTTAGGCTTAGAGTTAGCGTTAGGGTGAGGCTGAGGGTGAGGGTTAGGGTTAGGGTTAGTGTTGGAGTTAGGGTTACTGTGAGGGTTAGAGTGAGGTTGATGGTAAGGCTTAGTGTTAGGATTAGGATTAGGTTAAGTGTTAGGTTGTGTGTGAGGGTTAGGGTTAGGCTTGGGGTTAAGCATAGGGTGAGGGTGAGGGTGAGTGTTAGGGTTAGGGTGAGAGTTAGAGGTAGGGTTAGGGTGAGAGTTATGGATCGGGTTACGTTTAGGGTCAGAGTGACGGTTAGGGTTAGGGTTACAGTGAGGGTGAGGGTTAGGGTTAGTTTGAGGGTTAGGGTTAGGCTTAGGATTAGGGTGAGTGTTAGTGTAATGTTACAATGAGGGTTAGGATGAGGATTAGGGTTATGATTAGGGTTCGGGTGATGGTAGGGTCTGGTTGAGTGTTAGGATTAGTGATTGGGTGAGGTTTGGGGTTAGGTTTAGGGTGAGGTTTAGGATATGGGTTAGGGTTACAGTGAGGGTGAGGGTTAGGGTTAGGTTGAGGTTTAGGGTTAGGATTTGGGTTAGGGTGAGGGTGAGTTTTAGGATTATATTTAGGGTTAGGGGGAGGGTTAGGTCAAAGGTTAGGATTAGGGTTAGTATTAGGGTTAAGCTTAGGTTGAGAATTAGGTTGAGGTTTAGGTTTAGGGTTAGGATTAGGGTTAGGGTAAGGCTATGTGAGAGTTAGGGTTAGGCTTAGGCTTAGGGTTAGGGTTGTGCTGAGGGTGAGGGTGGGGGTGAGGATTAGGGTTAGGGTGATGGTTAGGGTGAGGGCTAGGGTGAGGGTGAGGGTAAGGGTAAGGCTTAGGCTTAGGCTTAGGTTTAGGCTGAGCATGAGGTTGAGGGTGAGGGTTAGCGTAGGGTGATGGTTAGGTTTATGGTTAGGGTGAGGGTTAGGATGAGGTTTAGGGTTAGGGTGAGTATGATGGTAAGGGTAAAGGTGAGGTTTACGCTGAGGGTGAGGATTAAGATAAGGGTGAGTGTTAGGATTAGGTTTAGGGTTATGTTTAGGGTTAGTGTGAGGGTTCGATTGAGCATTAGGGTTAGAGTTACGGTTAGTGTGAGGTTTAGGGTGAGGATAAGGGTTAGGGTTAGGGTGAGGGTGAGTGTTAGAATTAGAGTTAGGTTGAGTGCTAGTGTGAGGGTTAGGGTGAGGGTTAGGGATAGGTTTAGGTTTAGGATTTGGATTAGGATGAGTTTGAATGTGAGGGTTAGGGTTCGGGTTAGGCTTAGGGTTAGGGTGAGGGTTAGTGTTAGGGTTTGGGTTAGGGTGAGGTTGAGGCTGAGGATTAGGGTTAGGTTTAGGGTTTCGTTTTGGGTTAGGGTTAGGGTTAGTGTTAGGGTTAGGATTAGGGTAACCTTGAGGGTTAGGTTTAGGGTTAGGGTTAGGTTTAGGGTTAGGCTGAGTGTGAGTGTGCGGGGGAGGATTAGAGTTAGGGATAGGGTTAGGGTTATTGTTAGTGTTATGGTTAGAATTAAGTTTGCAGTGAGGGTGAGGCTGAGGATGAGGGTTATGGTTAGTGTTAGGATTAGGGTTAAGGTTAGTGTTATTGTTAGGGTTAGTGTTAGAGTTACAGTGAGGTGGAGGGTGAGGTTTAGGTTTAGGGTGAAGTTTAGGTTTAGAGTTAGGGTTAGGGTTAGTGTGAGGGTGAGGTTTAGGGTTAGAGTTTGGGTTAGAGTGAGGTTTAGGGTTAGTTTTTGGGTTGAGAGGAGGGTGTGTGTTAGGTTGAGGTTTAGGGATAGGCTTGGGGTTGGGATTAGGGTTAGGGTGAGCGTGAGTATGAGGGTTAGGGTGAGGGTTAGGCTTAGGCTTAGGGATAGGCTGAGGGTGAGGGTGGGGGTGAGGATTAGGGTTAGGGTGATAGATAGGGTTACAGTTAGTGTTATTGTTAGGTTTAAGGTTCATGTTAGGGTGAAGATGAAAGTACGGGTGAGGGTTAGGCTTAGGATTAGGGTAGGGTTTAGGGTTAGGGTTAGGGTTAGGGTGAAGGTGAGGGTGAGGTTTAGGGTTAGATATTGGGTTTGGTTGAGGGTTAGGGTGAGGGTTAGGGTTAGGGTTAGTGTTAGGGTTAGGGTGAGGATGAGGTTTAGGGTTAGATATAGCGTTAGGGGGATGGTTAGGGTTAGGGTTAGGGATAAGGGTAGGGTGAGGTTTAGGTTTAGGGTTAAGGTTAGGGTTAGAATTACAGTGAGGGTGAGGGTAAAGGTTAGTGTGAGGTTTAGGCTTAGGGTTAGTTTTAGGGTTAGGCTGAGTGTTAGGGTTAGTGTTAGTGTTAGAATTAGAGTTATAGTGAGGGTTAGGGTGAGGGTGAGGGTAAGGCTTAGTGTTAGGATTAGGATTAGTGTAAGGTTTATTTTGAGTGTGAGGGTTAGTGTTAGGGTTAGTGTTAGGCTTAGGGTTAGGCTGAACATGAGGTTGAGTGTGAGTGTTAGGGTTAGGGATAGGGTGAGGTTTAATTTTAGGTTTAGGGTTAGAGTTAGGGTTAAGTTCAGTGTGAGTTTTAGGGGTAGGTATAGAGTAAGGGTGAGGGTTCAGGGTTAGGGTGAGGGTTAGGATGAGCGTCAGGGTGAGGGTTAGGGTTAGGGTGATAGTTAGGCTTTGGGTTAGGTTTAGGGTTAGGTTGAGGGTTAAGTTAAGGGTTACAGTGAAGGTGAGGGTTAGGGTTAGGTTGAGGGTTAGTGTTAGTGTTATTGTTAGGGTGAGGGTTAGGATGAGGGTTAGGGTTATGGTGAGGCCTAGGGTGAGGGTGAGGTTTAGGGTTAGGGTTAGGGTGCGGTTTAGGTTTAGGTTTAGGGTTAAGGTTAGCGTTAGGGTGAGGGTTCGATTGAGGATTAGGGTACGGGTTAGGGTTACTTTTAGGTTTAGGGTGAGCATGAGGGTTAGGGTTAGGGTGAGTTTGAGGTTTAGAATTAGGGTTATGATGAGTGCTAGGATGAGGGTTAGGATGACGGTGAGGGTGGGGGTGAGGATTAGGGTTAGGGTGAGAGTTATTGTTAGGGTGAGGGTGAGATTTAGGGTTAGAGTTAGGTTTTGGGGGAGGGTTTGGGTGAGGTTTAAGGTTAGAGTTAGTGTTAGGGTTAGGGTGAGGGTGAGGGTTAGGTTGAGGTTTAGCGATAGGGTTGGTTTAGGATTAGGGTTAGGGTGAGCATGAGTATGAGGGTTAGGGTGAGGGTTAGGCTTAGGGTTAGGGTTATGCTGAGGGTGAGGGTGGGGGTGAGTATTAGGGTTAGGGTGATGTTTAGGGTTAGGGTTAGCGTTAGGGTTTGAGTTAGGGTGACGGTGAGGGTGGGTGTGAGGTTAAGGCTTAGGGTTAGGGTGGAGTTTAGGGGGAGGGTTAGGGTTAGGGTTAGGATTAGGTTTAGTGTTAGGGATAGTGTGAGGGTGAGGGTTAGGGTTAGGGTTAGGGTTAGAATTTCCGTGAGGGTAAGATTGCGGGTGAGTGTGAAGTTTAGGGTTAAGTGTATGGTTAGGCTTAGGTTTATGCTTAGGGTTAGGCTGAGAGTGAGGGTGAGTGTGAGGGTTAGGGTTAAGTTGAGGTTTAGGGTTAGGGTCATGGGGAGGGTTAGGATGAGGGTTAGGGTTAGGATTAGGGTTAGGGTGAGGGCTAGGGTGATGGTTATGTTTATGTTTAGGGTTAGGGTGAGATTTAGGTTTAGGGTTAGGTTTCAGGTTAGGGTTAGGTTGAGGTTTAGAGTTAGAGTTAGTGTTATGGTGAGGGTTAGGTTTATGGTTAGAGTTAGGTTTAGGGTGAGGTTTAGGTTGAGGGTTAGGGATAGGGTTAGTGTTAGGGTTAGGTTTAGAGTGAGTGTTAGAGAGAGGGTTTGGGTTAGGGTTAGGGTTAGGGATAGGATTATTGTTAGGGTAAAGGTGAGTGTGTTTTTTAGGGTTAGGTTTAAGGTTCGGCTTAGGGTTAGGGTGAGGGTGAGGTTGAGGGTGAGGGTTAAGTTTAGGTTGAGGGTTAGGGTTAAGGTTAGGGGAGGGATAGGATGAGGGTTAGGGTTAGGATTAGGGTTAAGGTAAGGACTAGGGTGAGGGTGACGTTTAGGGTGAGGTTTAGCTTTAGGGTTAGGGTTAGGGATAGGGTGAGTTTGAGGTTTAGGGTTAGAGTTAGGGTTAGGGTGAGGCTGAGTTTGAGGGTTAGGTTTAGGGTTAGTGTTAGGGTTAGAGTTAGGGTTAGGGTGAGGTTTAGGGTGAGGGTTAGGGTTAGGTTTAGGGTTAGGCTTAAGGTTAGGCTGAGAGTGAGGGTAAGGGTGAGGGTTAGGGTTAGGGTGAGGGTAAGGTTTAGGGTTATGGGGAGGGTTAGGATGAGGGTTAGGGTTAGGATTAGGGTTAGTGTGAGGGCTAGGGTGAGGGTTAGTTTTAGGGTTAGGTTTAGGGTGAGGTTTAGGGTTAGGGTGTGGGTGAGGTATAGGGTTAGAGTTTTGGTAAGGTTGAGGCTGAAGTTGAGATTTAGTGTTAAGGTTAGTGTTAGACTTAGGGTTAGGGTGAGGGTTAGGGTGAGGGTGAGGTTTAGGCTTAGAGTTAGGATTAGGGATTGGGTAAGGTAAGTGTGAGTGTGAGGGTTAGGGTTAGGGTAAGACTTAGGCTTAGGGTTACGCTGTGGGTGAGGGTGAGGGTGAGGGTTAGGGTTAGGGTGAGGGTTAGGGTTAGGGTTAGGGTTAGGATTAGGGTTAGTGTTAGGCTGAGGGTGAGGGTGAGGGTGAGGTTTAGGGTTAGGGATATGGTGAGGGTTAGGGTTGGTTGATGTTTATTGTGAGGGTAAAGGTTAGGGTTAGGGTTAAGATTATGGTTAGGGTGAGTGTTAGGATTAGGGTTAGGGTTAGGGTTAGGTTTAGGGATAAGATTAGTGTTATTGTTAGGGTTAGGGTTAGAGTCATGGTCAGGGTGAGGGTGAGGGTGAGGGTGAGGTTTAGGGTTAGGGTTAGGGTGAGGGTTAGGTTTAGGTTTATTCTTAGAGTTAGGGTGAGGGTGAGGTTTAGTGTTAGATTTAATGTTAGTTGGAGGCTTAGGTCCAGCGTTAATGTTAGGGTTAGTGTTAGGGTTAAGGTTAGGGTTAGGGTTAGGCTGAGGTTTAGGGATAGGTTTAGGTTTATGCTTAGGGTTAGGATTAGGGTTAGGTTGAGGGTGAGTGTGAGGGTTAGGGTTAGGCTTAGTCTTAAACTTTGGGTTAGGCTGAGGGTGAGGGTGGGGGTGAGGATTATGGTTAGGGTGATGGTTATAGTTAGGGTTATGGTGAGGGTTAGGATGAGGGTTAGGCTTAGGGTGAGGGCTAGGATGAGGGTGAAGTTTAGGGTAAGGGATAAGTTTAGACTTAGGGTTAGGCTGAGCATGAGGTTGAGGGTTAGTGATAGGGTGAGGTTTAGTGTTAGCATTAGGGTTAGAGTTAGGGTTAGGGTGAGGGTGAGGTTTAGGGGTAGTTTTAGGGTCAGAGTGAGGGGTAGGGTTAGGGTGAGGGTTAGGGTGGGTGTGACGGTAAGGGTAAGGGTGAGAGTTAGGCTGAGGGTCAGGGTTATGGTAAGGGTGAGGGTTAGGTTTAGGGTGAGGGTTAGGGTTAGGGTGAGGGTGAGGGTTTGGGTTAGACTGAGGATTAGTGTTAGGGTTAGTGTGAGGTTTAGGGTGAGGATGAGGGTTAGGGTTAGGGTGAGGGCTAGGTTGAGGGTGAGTTTGAGGGTTAGATTGAGGATTAGTGTTAGGTTTAGTGTGAGGTTTATGGTGAGGATAAGATTTAGGGTTAGGGTTAGGGTTAGAATTAATGTTAGGGTCAGTCTTAACGTGAGGGTTAGAGTGAGGGTGAGGTTTAGGGTTAGTGTTAGGATTAGGATTAGGGTTGGGTTTAGGGTGAGTGTCAGGGTTAGGGTTAGGCTTAGTGTTAGGCTGAAGATGAGGGTGAGTGTGAGGGTTAGGGTTAGGATGAGTGTTAGGGTTAGGGTTATGGTGAGAGTTAGAGTTCCGGTTAAGTTTAGGGTTAGAGTGAGGGTTAGTGTAAGGGTTACAGTGAGGGTGTGGGTTAGAGTTAGTTTGAGGGTTAGGGTTATGGTTAGTGTTAGGGTGAGGTTTAGGATCAGGGTTAGGGTTAAGATTAGGATTAGGGTGAGGGCTAGGGTGAGGGTGAGGTTTAGGGTTAGGGTTAGGGTGAGGTTTAGTGTTAGGTTTAGGGTTAGGGTTAGGGTGAGCGTGAGGTTTAGGGTTAGAGGTAAGTTTAGGTTGAGTCTGACGGTGAGGTTTATGGTTAGGGTTAGTGTTAGAGTTATTGTTACTGTGAGGGTTAGGGTCAGGTTGAGGGTAAGGCTTCGTGTTAGGATTGGGATTAGAGTAAGGGTTAGGGTGAGTGTGAGGGTTAGGTTTAGGGTTAGGGTTAGGCTTAGGGTGAGGTTGAGGGTGAGGGTTAGTGTTAGGGTGAGAGTTAGGTGTAGGGTTAGGGTGAGAGTTAGGGTTCGAGTTAAATTTAGGGTTAGGGTGAGGGTTAGGGTTAGGGTTACAGTGAGGGTGAGGGTTAGGGTTAGGTTGAGGGTTAGGGTTAGGTTTAGGATTAGGTTGAGTGTTAGGGTTAGTGTTAGGGTTAGGGTGAGGGTGACGTTTAGGGTTAGATATAGGGTTAGGGTGAGGATTAGGTTAGGGATAGGGTTAGGGTTTGGGTGAGGTTTAGGGTTAGGGTTAGAGTTAGGGTGAGAATTACAGTGACGGTGAGGGTGCAGGTTAGTTTGAGGTTTAGGTTTAGAGTTAGGGTTAGGGTTATGCTCAGTGTTAGGGTTAGGGTTAGTGTTAGAGTTAGTGTTATGGTGAGGAAGTAGGGGGAGGGGGAGGGTAAGGCTTACTGTTAGGATTAGGAATAGGGTAATGGTTTGGGTGAGTGTGAGGGTTAGGTTTAGGGTTAGTGTTAGGGTAAGGCTGAGCATGAGGTTGAGTGTGAGGGTTAGGGTTAAGGATATGGTGAGGTTTAGTGTTAGGGTTAGGGTTAGAGTTACGGTTAGGGTTAGGATGAGGGTCAGGGTGGGGCTGAGGATTTGGGTTAGACTTAGGGTTATTGTTAGGGTGATGATGAGTTTGAGGGTTAGAGTTAGGTTTAGGGGGAGGGTTAGGTTGAGGTTTAGGGTTTGGCTTAGTGTTAGGGTTTGGGTGAGGGTGAGGATTTGGTTGAGGTTCAGGTATAGGGTTAGGTTTAGGATTAGGGTTAGGGTGAGCATGAGTATGAGGCTTAGGGTGAGGGTTAGGCTTAGGCTTATGGTTAGGCTGAGGGTGAGGGTGGGGGTGAGGATTAGAGTTAGCTTGATGTTTATGGGTAGGGTTAGTGTTATTATTAGGGTTAGGGTTTGAGTTAAGGTGAGAATGAGGGTTCGGGTGAGGGTTAGGTTTAGGGTTAGGGTGGGGTTTAGGGTTAGGGTTAGGTTTAGGGTGAGGGTGAGGTTTAGGGTTAGATATAGGGTTAGGGGGAGAGTTAGGGTGAGAGTTAAGACTAGGGTTAGTGTTAGGGTTAGGGTCAGGTTGAGGGTTAGGTTTAGGTTTAGGGTTAGGGTGAGGGTGAGGGTGCAGGTGAGTGTGAGGTTTAGGGTTAGGTTTATGCTTAATCTTAGGTTTATGCTTAGGGTTAGGCTGAGGCTGAGGTTTAGGGTTAAGGTGAGGGTTAGGGTTAGGTATATGGGGAGGGTTAGGATGAGGTTTAGGGTTAGGATTAGGGTTAGAGTGAGGGCTAGGGTGAGGGTTATGTTTAGGGTTAGGGTTAGGCTGAAGGTTAGGGTTAGGGTTAGCGTGAGGTTGAGGTTTAGGTTTAGCCTTTGGGTTAAGGTGAGGCTTAGGGTGAGGTTTTGGATTAGGGTTAGGATTAGAATTACAGTAAGGGTTATGTTGAGTGTGAGTGTTAGGGTTACAGTTAGGGTGAAGTTTAGGGTTAGGATTATGGTTAGCATGAGGGATAGGATGAGGGTTAGAGTTACATTGAGGGTGAGGGTTAGGGTTAGGTTGTTGGTTACGGTTAGGGTTACGGTGAGGTTTAGGGTTAGGGTTAGTGTGAGGGATAGGATGAGTACTAGGGTTAGGATTAGGGTTAGGGTGAGGGCTAGGTTGAGTGTGAGGTTTAGTGTTAGTGTTAGGGTGAGGTTTAAGGTTAGAGTTAGGGTTAGAGTGAGGGTTAGGGTGAGGGTTATGGTTAGGGTGAGGGTTAGCGTTAGGGTTAGTGTTATTGTTAGGTTTAGGGTTACTGTTATGGTGAGGGTGAGGGTTACACTTAGGGTTAGGATGAGGTTTAGGTTTAGGGTTAGTGTTAGTGTTAGGTTTAGGTTGAGGGTGAGGGTTAGGTTTAGAGTTAGGGATAGTGTTAGGGTTAGGGATAGGGTGAGGGTTAGGGTTAGACTTAGGCTTAGGCTGAGGCTTAGGCCGAGTATGAGGGTGAAGGTTAGGGTTAGGGTGAGGGTTAGGGTTGAGGATAGGATGAGGTTTACAATGAGGTTTAGGGTTAGGATTAGGTTTAGGGTGAGGGCTAGGGTGAGGTTTAGGAATAGGTTTAGGTTTAGGATTTGGGTTAGTTGAGGGTGAGTGTGAGGGTTAGGAGTAGTGTTAGGGTTAGGCTTACGGTTAGTGTGAGGGTTAGTGTTAGGATTTGGGTTAGGGTGAGGGTGAGGCTGAGGATTAGGGTGAGGTTTAGGGTTTGGTTTAGGGTTAGTGTTAGGGTTAGGGTTAGGGTTACCTTGAGGGTTAGGGTTAGGGTTAGGGTTAGGCTGAGGTTGAGTGTGGGGGTGAGGATTAGTGTTAGGGTTCGGGTTAGGGTTATCGTTTGTGTTTTGTTTAGGGTTAAGTTTCCTGTGAGGGTGAGGAAGAGGGTGAGGGTTATGGTTAGGGTTAGGATTAGGGTTAGGGTTAGTGTTATTGTTAGGATTTCGGTTAGAGATACAGTGAGGTTGAGGTTGAGGGTGAGGGTTAGGTTTAGGGTGAGGTTTAGGGTTAGAGTTAGGGTTAGGGTTAGGGTGAGGGTGATATTTAGGGTTAGAGTTAGGGTTAGGGGGAGGGTTATGGTGAGGTTTAGGGTTAGGGGTAGTGTTAGGGAGAGGGTGAGTGTGAGGGGTAGTTTGAGGTTTAGGGATAGGTTTAGGGTTAGGATTAGGGTTAGGGTGAGCATGAGTATGAGGGTTAGCCTGAGGGTTAGGCTTAGGCTTAGGGTTAGGCTGAGGGTGGGGTGGGGGTGATGGTTAGGGTTAGGGTTAGTGTTATTGATAGGGTTAGGGTTCGAGTTACGGTGAAGGTGAGAGTGGGGGTGAGGGTTAGTGTTAGGGTTAGGTTGGGGTTTAGAGTTAGGGTTAGGGTTAGGGTGAGGGTGAGGTTGAGGTTTAGGGTTAGATATAGGGTAAGGATGAGGGTTAGTGTGAGGGTTAGGGTTAGAGTTAGTGTTAGTGTTAGGGTGAGGGTGAGGTTTAGGGTTAGATATAGGGTTCGGGGTGGGTTAGGGTTAGGGTTAGGGTTACGGTTAGTGTGAGGTTTAGGGTTTGGGTTAAGTTTAGGGTTAGAGTTACGGTTAGGGTGAGGGTTAGGGTTAGGGTTAGTGTTAGAGTTAGGGTGAGGTTTAGGGTTAGTGTTAGGGTTAGGTTTAGAATTACAGTGACGGTGAGGGTGCAGGTGAATGTGAGCTTTAGAGTTAGAGTTAGGGTAAGGGTTAGGCTGAGTGTTAGGGTTAGGTTTAGTGTTAGGCTTAGGGTTAGGCTGAGCATGAGGTTGAGTGTGATGGTTAGGGTTAGGGATAGGGTGAGGTTTCGGGTTAGGTTAGGTTTAGATTTAGGGTTAGGTTGAGGTTGAGGTTTAGGGGTAGGGTTAGGTTCAGGGTGAGGGTTAGGGTTAGGGTGAGGGTGAGGGTTAGATTGAGGATTAGTGTTAGGGTAAGTTTGAGGTTTAGGGTGAGGTTGAGGAATAGGGTTAGGGTGAGGGCTAGGGTGAGGATGAGGGTGAGGGTTAGATTGAGGATTAGTGTTAGGGTTAGTGTGAGGTTTAGGGTGAGCATGAGGTTTAGGGTTAGGGTTAGGGTTAGGATTAATGTTAGGGTTAGGCTTAAGGTGAAGGTTAGGGTGAGGGTGTGGATTAGGGTTAGTGTTAGAATTAGGATTAGGGTTAGGTTTAGGGTGAGTATGAGGGTTAGGGTTAGGGTTAGGTTTAGGCTTAGTGTTAGGCTGAAGGTGAGGGTTAGGGTGAAGGTTAGGGTTAGGGTGAATGTTAGGGTTAGGATTAGGGTGAAAGTTAGGGTTCGGGTTAAGTTTAGGGTTAGGGTGCTTGTTAGGTAAGAATTACAGTGAGGGTGAGGGTTAGAGATAGGTTGAGGGTTAGGGTTAGGGTTAGTGTTAGGGTGAGGTT
Organism: Dipodomys merriami; assembly: GCF_024711535.1. Classification (NCBI taxonomy): domain Eukaryota; kingdom Metazoa; phylum Chordata; class Mammalia; order Rodentia; family Heteromyidae; genus Dipodomys; species Dipodomys merriami. Next base: position 3,878,446 of record NW_027206579.1, read on the forward strand.
TAGGATGAGTGTTAGGGTTAGGAGTAGGTTTATGGTGAGGACTAGGGGGAGGGTGAGGTTTAGGGTTAGGATTAGGGTGAGGTTTAGGGTTAGGTTTAGGGTTAGGGTTTGGGTGAGGGTGAGGTTTAGGTTTAGAGTTAGCTTTAGGTTGAGTCTGTGGGTGAGGGTTAGAGTTAAGGTTAGTGTTAGAGTTAGGGTTACGGTGAGGGTTAGGGTGAGGGTAAGGCTTAGTGTTAGTATTAGGATTAGGGTAAGGTTTAGGGTGAGTGTAAGGTTTAGGTTTAGGGTTAGGGTTAGGCTTAGGGTTTGGCTTATGGTGAGGGTGATGGTGAGGGTTAGGGTTAGGGTGAGAGTTAGGGGTAGGGTTAGGGTGCAAGTTAGGGTTCGGGTTAAGTTTAGGGTTAGGGTGAGGGTTAGTGTTAGGGTTACAGTGAGGGTGAGGGTTAGGGTTAGTTTGAAGGTTAGGGTAAATCTTAGGATTAGGGTGAGGGTTAGGATTAGGTTTATGGTGAGGTTTAGGATGAGGATTAGGGTTAGGATTAGGGTTCGGGTGAGGGCCAGGGTGAGGGTGAGGGTTAGGGTTAGTGTTTGGGTGAGGTTTAGGATTAGGGTTAGGGTTAGGTTGAGGGTGAGGGTGGGGGTGAGGATTAGGGTTAGGCTTAGGGTTATTGTTAGGGTGAGGGTGAATTTTAGAGTTAGAGTTAGGTTTAGGGGGATTTTTAGGGTAAGGTTTAGGGTTAGGGTTAGGGTTTGGGTTAGGGTTAGGGTGAGGGTTAGGTTTAAGATTATGGTTATGGTGAGGGCGAATGTTAGGATTAGGGTTAGGGTTAGGGTTAATTTTAGGGTTCGGATTAGTGTTATTGTTAGGGTTAGGGTTAGAGTTATTTTGAGGGTGAGGGTGAGGGTGAGGGTTAGGGTTAATGTTAGGGTTAGGGTGAGTTTTAGGGTAGGCTTAGTATTAGAGTTAGGGTGAGGGTGAGGTTTAGGGTTAGATTTAGGTTTAGTTGGAGCGTTAGGTCGAGGGTTAATGTTAGGGTTAGTGTTGGGGTTAATGTTAGGGTGTGGGTTAGGTTGAGGTTTAGGGTTAGGGTGAGGGCTATGGTGAGGGTGAGTTTTAGTGTTAGGGTTAGGGTGAGGTTCAGCGTTAGGTTTAGGGTTAGTGTTAGGTTGAGGTTGAGGTTTAGAGTTAGAGTTAGGGTTAGGGTGAGGCTGAGTGTGAGGTTTAGGGTTAGGGTTAGTGTTAGAGTTAGGGTTAGGGTGAGGGTTAGGGTGTGGGTGATGGTTAGGCTTAGTGAAAGGATTAGGATTAGGTTAAGGATTAGGGTGTTGTCACGGTTAGGGTTAGGATGAGTTTTAGGTTTAGGGTTAGGGTTAGGGTTAGGGTGAGGTTTAGGTTTTGGGTTTGCATTAGGGTGAGGGTGAGGTTTAGGGTTAGAGTTAGGGTTAGTGTTAGGGTTAGGGTTAGGGAGAGGGTTAGTGTTTGGGTTAGGCTTAGGTTTAGGCTTAGGCTTAATCTTTGGCTGAGCATGAGGGTTAGGGTTAGGGTGAGGGTTAGGGTTAGGGTTACGGTGAGGGTTAGGATGAGGTTTAGGGTTAGGATTAGAGTTAGGGTGAGGGCTAGGCTGAGGCTGACTGTGAGGGTTGGGTTTAAGGATAGGGTTAGGATTAGGGTTAGGTTGAGGGTGAGTGTGAGTGTTAGGGTTAGGGTTAGGCTTATGGTTAGGGTGAGGGTTAGGTTTTGGGTTTGCATTAGGGTGAGGCTGAGGATTAGGGTTAGGGTGAGGTTTAGGGTTAGGCTGAGGGTGATGGTGGGGCTGAGTATTAGGGTTAGGGTTAGGGTTTTGGTTATTTTTATTGTTATGCTTAGGGTTAAGTTAGTGGTGAGGGTGACGCTGAGGGTTATGGTTATTGTTAGGGTTAGTGTTATTGTTAAGGTTAGGGTTAGAGTTATGGTGAGATTGAGGGTGGGTGTGTGGGTTACGGTTAAGGTGAGGTTTAGCATGAGGTTTACTGTTAGGGTTAGGGTGAGGGTGAGTTTCAGGTTTAGGGATAGATTTAGGGTTAGGGTGAGGGTTAGGGTGAGGTTTAGGGTTAGGTTTAGTGTTAGGGTTAGGGTGAGGGTGAGGTTTAGGTTGAGGTTTAGGGATAGATTTAGCGTTAGGGTGAGGGTTAGGGGTAGCTTTAGGCTTAGGGTTAGTGTGAGGGTGAGTGTTTGGTTTAGGGTGAGGTTTAGGCTTTGGCTTAGGGTTAGGCTGAGGATGAGGGTGGGGCTGAGGATTAGGGTTAGTGTGATGGTTAGGGTTAGTGTTATTGTTAGGGTTAGAGTTAGAGTTATGGTGAGGGCGAGGGTGGGGGTGAGGGTTAGGTTTAGGGTTAGGGTGAGGGTTAGTGTAAGGGTCATGATGAGGGTGAGGGTTAGGGTTAGGTTGAGCTTTAGTGTTAGGTTTAGGGTTAGAGTGAGGGTGAGGGTTAGGGTTAGTGTGAGGGTGAGGATTAGGTTGAGGGTTAGGTTTAGGATTATGGTTAGGGTGAGGGCTAGGGTGAGGGTTAGGTTTAGGGTGAGGTTTAGGGTTAGGGTGAAGGTGAGGTTTAGGGTTTGAGTTAGGGTTAGGATGAGGCTGAGGGTGAGGGTTAGGGTTAGGTTTAGTGTTAGGGTTAGGGTTAGGGTGAGGGTTAGGATGAGGGTGAGGGCTAGGCTTAGGGTTAGGATTAGGATTAGGGTAAGGGTTTGCATGAGTGTGAGGGTTAGGGTCCGGGTTAGGCTTAGGCTTAGTGTTAGGCTGAGGGTAAGGGTGAGGGTGATTGTTAGGGTTAGGGTGAGGGTTATGGTTAGTGTTATTGTTAGGGTTAGTGTTAGATTTACGGTGAGGGTGAGGGTTAGGTTAGGTTCTGGGTGGGGTTAAGGGTTAGGGTTAGGGTTAGGCTGAGTGTGAGGGTTTGGATTAGATATAGTGTTAGGGGGAGGCTTAGGGTGAGCGTTAGGTTTAGTTTTAGTGTTAGTGTTACTGTTAGGGTTAGTTTTAGAGTTGGGGTTAGGGTGATTTTTAGGGTTAGGGTTAGTGTAAGGTTTAGGGTGAGGGTGAGGGTTAAGTTGAGGTTTAGGGATAGGTTTAGGTTTAGGATTAGGGTTAGGGTGAGGGTGAGTGTGAGTTTTAGGGTGAGGGTTAGGCTTAGTCTTAGGGTTAGGTTGTTGGAGATGGTGGGGGTGAGGACTAAAGTGATGGTGATGGTTCGTGTTAGGGTTAGTGTTATTGTTAGGGTTAGGATTAGTGTTACGGTTAGGATGAGGGTGAGGGTTAAGTTGAGGTTTAGGGTTAGGGTTATAGTTATGGTTAGTGTGAGGGTTAGTGTTAGGGTTAGGGTCAGTGTTAGGGTGAGGTTAAGTGTTAGGGTGAGAGCTTGGTTTAGGGTGAGGGTTGTGGTTAGGGTGAGGTTTAGGATTAGGGTTAGGGTTATTGTTAGGGTTAGGTTTAGGGTTAATGTTACGGTGAGGTTGAGGGTTAGGGTTAGGTTTAGTGTGAGGTTTAGGGTTTAGGTAAGTTTAGAGTTATGTTTAGGGTGAGGGTGAGGTTTAGGGTTAGAGTTAGGGTTAGGATGAGGCTGAGAGTGAGCGTCAGGTTTAGGGATAGTGTTAGGTTTAGGGTTAGGGTAAGAATTAGAGTGAGGTTTAGGGTTAGTGTTAGGGATAGGTTTAGCCTTAGGGTGAGGGATAGTGTGTGTGTTATGGTAACTTTTAGGGTTAGCCTTAGGGTTAGGATGAGGGTGAGGTTGAGGGTGAGGTCTAGGGTTAGGTTCAGGGTTAGGGTTAGGTTTAGGGGGAGGGTTAGTATGAGGGTTAGAGTTAGGATTAGGGTTAGTGTAAGGGCTAGGGTGAGGGTGAGGTTTAGGGTTAGGGTTAGGGTGAGGTTTAAGATTAGGTTTAGGGTTAGGGTTAGGGTTAGGGTGAGGGTGAGGGTGAGGTTTAGGTTTAGAGTTAGGGTTAGGGTGAGGCTGAGGGTGAGGTTTAGCCTTAGGGTTAGTTTTAGGGTTAAGGTTAGGGTGAGGGTTAGGGTGAGGTTGTGGGTTACGATGAAGATTAGGTTTAGGTTTAGGGTGAGTGTGATGTTTAGGGTTAGTGTTAGGGTTAGGCTTAGTGTTAGGCTAAGGGAGAGGGTGAGGGTGAGGTTTAGGGTTAGGGTGAGAGTTAGGGTTAGGGTCATGGCTAGGGTTATGATGAATGTTAGGTTTAGGATTAGGGTTAGGGTGAGAGCTAGGGTGAAGTTGATGTTTAGGGTTAGGTTTAGGGTGAGGTTTAGGATTAGGTTAGGGTTAGGGTTAGGGTGAGGGTGAGGTTTAGGTTTAGAGTTAGGTTTAGAGTGAGGCTGAGTGTGAGGGTTAGGGTTAGTGTTATTGTTAGGGTTAAGCTTATTGTTACGGTTAGGTTGAGTGTGAGGGTTAAGTTGAGTTTTAGGCTTAGGTTTACAGTTAGGTTTAGGGTGAGGATAGTGTTAGGGTTAGGGTTAGTGTTAGGGTGAGGTTAAGTGTTAGGGTGAGAGCTTGGTTTAGGGTGAGTGTTGTGGTTAGGGTGAGGTTTAGGATTAGGGTTAGGGTTATTGTTAGGGTTAGGTTTAGAGTTAATGTTACGGTGAGGTTGAGGGTTAGGTTTAGGTTTAGGGTGAGGTTTAGGGTTTAGGTAAGTTTAGAGTTATGTTTAGGGTGAGGGTGAGGTTTAGGGTTAGAGTTAGGGTTAGTATGAGGCTGAGAGTGAGCGTCAGGTTTAGGGATAGTGTTAGGTTTAGGGTTAGGGTAAGAGTTAGGTTTAGGTTTAGGGTTAGGGTTAGGGATAGGTTTAGGCTTAGGGTGAGGGTGAGCGTGAGTGTTATGGTTACTTTTAGGGTTAGCCTTAGGGTTAGGATGAGGGCGAGGTTGAGGGTGAGGTCTAGGGTTAGGTTCAGGGTTAGGGTTAGGTTTAGGGGGAGGGTTAGTATGAGGGTTAGAGTTAGGATTAGGGTTAATGTAAGGGCTAGGGTGAGGGTGAGGTTTAGGGTTAGGGTTAGGGTGAGGTTTAGGGTTAGAGTTAGGGTTAGGGTGAGGCTGAGGGTGAGGTTTAGGGTTAGGGTTAGTTTTAGGGTTAGGGTGAGGGTTAGAGTGAGGTTGTGGGTTAGGATAAGGATTAGGTTTAGGTTTAGGGTGAGTGTGAGGGTTAGGGTTAGTGTTAGGGTTAGGCTTAGTGTTATACTAAGGGAGAGGGTGAGGGTGAGTTTTAGGGTTAGGGTGAGGGTTAGGGTTAGGGTCATGGCTAGGGTTAGGATGAATGTTAGGTTTAGGATTAGGGTTAGGGTGAGAGCTAGGGTGAAGATGATGTTTAGGGTTAGGTTTAGGGTGAGGTTTAGGATTAGGTTAGGGTTAGGGTTAGGGTGAGGGTGAGGTTTAGGTTTAGAGTTAGGTTTAGAGTGAGGCTGAGTGTGAGGGTTAGTGTTAGTGTTAGTGTTAGAGTTAGGGTTAAGGTGAGGGTTAGTTGAGGGTGAGGGTTAGTGTTAGTGTTGGGTTAGGCTTAGGTTTAGGCTGATGTTGAGGGTGTGGGTTAGGATTAGTGTTAGAGTGAGGGTTAGTTTTAGGATTAGTGTTAGGGTGAGGGTTAGGGTGAGTTTTAGGATGAGGATTAGGGTTAGGATTAGTGTTAGGGTGAGGGCTAGGGTGATGGTGAGAGTTAGGGTTAGTGTTAGGGTGAGGTTTAGGGTTATGGTTAGGGTGAGGGTTAGGATTAGTGTTAGGGTTACAGTAATGCTGAGGGTTAGGGTTAGGGTGAGGATTATAATTAGGATTAGGGTTAGGATGAGGATGGGTGTTAGGATTAGGTTTAGGGTTAAGGTTAGGGTTAGGGTTAGGTTTAGCGTAAGGATTAGTGTTATTGTTAGGGTTAGGGTTAGAGTTATGGTGAGGGTGAGGGTTAAAGTTAGGGTTAGGGTGAGGGTGAGACTGAGGGTGAGGGTTATGGTTAGGGTTAGGCTGAGGGTGAGGGTGGGGGTGGGGAATAGGTTTTGGGTGATGGTTAGGCTGAGGGTGAGTGTGAGGGTGACGGTTAGGGTTAGGGTGAGGGTGAGGGTTAGGGTTATGGGGAGGGTTAGGATGAGGGTTAAGGTTAGGATTAGGGTTAGGGTGAGGGCTAAGGTAAGGGTGAGGTTTAGGGTTAGTGTTAGGGTAAGGTGTAGGGTTAGTTGTAGGGTTTGGGTTAGGGTTAGGATGAGGCTTAGTGTTAAGATTATGGGTAGGGTGAGTGTTAGGTTTAGGGTTAGGTTAAGGGATAAGATTAGTGTTATTTGTAGGGTTAGATTTAGAGTTATGGTCAGGGTGAGGGTGAGGGTGAGGGTGAGTGTTAGGGATAGGGTTAGGGTGAGGTTTAGGGTTAGGTTTAGGATTAGAGTTAGGGTGAGGGTGAGGTTTACTGATAGATTTAATGTTGGAGGGTTAAAGTTAGGGTTAGGGTTAGGGTGAGGGTTAGGATGAGGGTTAGGGTTAGGATTAGGTTTAAGCTGAGGGCTAGGGTGAGGGTGAGGGTTAGGTTTAGGATTAGGCTTAGTCCTAGGGTTAGGCTGAGGGTGTGGATGAGGGTTAGGGTTAGGGTGATGGACAGGGTTAGGTTTAGGGTGAGTGTTAGGATGAGGGTTAGGGTTAGGATTAGGGTTAGGATGAGCGTGACGGTAAGAGTAAAGGTGAGGTTTAGGCTGAGGGTGAGTGTTCCCCTAAGGGTGAGCGTTAGGATTAGGGTGAGGGTTAGGGTAAGGGTTAGAGTGAGGGTTAGGGTGAGGGTGAGGGTTATATTGAGGATTAGGGTTAGGGTTAGTGTGAGTTTAGGGTAAGGATGAGGTTTAGGTTTAGGGTGAGGGTTAGGGTGAGAATAGGGTTAGAGTGAGGGCTAGGGTGAGGCTGACGGTTAGGGTTAAGGTGAGGTTTAGGGTTAGGGTGAGAGTTAGGGTTACTGTGATGGTTAGTGTTATAGTGAGCGATAGTGTTAGGGTGAGGGTAAGTGTTAGGGAGAGGGTTAGGATTAGGATGAGTGTTTTGGTTAGGGTGAGGGTTAGGGTTAGGGTGAGGGTTATGGTTAGGGTGAGGGTAAGGGTTAGGGTGAGGGTTAGGGTTAGGGTGAGGGTTATGGTTAGGGTGAGGGTTAGGGTTATGTTGAGGGTTTGAGTGAGGGTTAGGGTTAGGGACAGGTTTAGGATTACCGTTAGAGTTAGGGTTAGGGTAAGGTTGAGGTTTAGGTTTAGAGTTAGGGGTCAGGTCAGGGTTAGGATGAGGTTTAGGGTTAGGGTTAATTTTATGTTTAGGGTTAGTGTGAGATTTAGGGTTAGGGTTATGGTTAGGATTAGGGTTATTTTGAGGGTGAGTGAGTGGGTTAGGGTTAGGTTTAGGTTTAGGCTTAGGGTTAGTCTGAGAGTTAGGTTGAGGGTAAGGGTTATGGTTAGGGTGAGGGTTAGGTTTAGGGTGAGGGTGAGGTTTAGGATGAGGGTTAGGTTTAGGATTAGGGTTAAGGTGAGGGTTAGGGTGAGGGTGAGGTTTAGGGTTAGTGTTAGGGTGAGGTTTAGGGTTAGGGTTAGGGTTAGGGTCAGTGTGAGTTTGAGGTTTAGCATTAGAGATAGGGTTAGGGTGAGGGTTATTGTTAGGGCTGGTGTTAGGGTTAGAGTTAGTGTGAGGGTTAGGCTGAGGGTGTGTGTTAGGGTTATGGTGAGGGTTAGGTTTAGGTTTAGGGTTAGGGTGAGGGCTAGGGTTAGGGTGAGGTTTAGGATTAGGGTTAGGGAGAGGGTGAGTGTGAGGATTATTGTTAGGGTTAGGTTTAGGCTTAGGGTTAGGCTGAGGGTGAGTGTGAAGATGAGGGTTAGTGTTAGGTGAGTGTTAGTGTTAGGGTTAGGGTGAGAGTTAGGGTTCGGCTTAAGTTTATGTTTAGTGTGTGGGTTAGTTTGACGGTGTCGATAAGGTTAAAGGTGAGGGTTAGTCTGAGGGCGAGGGTTACGGTAACGGTGAGGGTTAGGGTTAGGGTGAGGGTTAGGGTTGGGATGAGGGTTAGGGTTAGGGTGAGGGTTAGTGTTAGAATTAGGGTTAGGATGAGGGTTAGGGTTAGGGTTAGGTTTAGGGTGATGCTTAGGGTTATGGTGAGGGTTAGGTTTAGTGTGAGGGTTAGTGTTAGGTTGAGGGTAAATGTTAGGGTGAGGTTTAGCGTTAGGGTGAGGGTTATGATTAGGGTGAGGTTTAGGCTTATGGTTAGGGTTATTGTTAGGGTTAGGGTTAGGTTTATGTTTATGGTGAGGTTGAGGGTGAGGGTGAGGTTTAGGGTTAGGGTTATGGTGAGATTTAGGGTTAGACTTAGGGTTAGATTTAGGGTTAGGGTGAAGTTGAGGTTTAGGGTTAGAGTTAGGGTTAGGGTGAGTGTTAGGGTGAGGGTTAGGGTTAGGGTTAGTGTTAGGGTTAGGCTTAGGGTGTGGGTTATGGTGAGGGTTAGGTTTACGGATAGAGTAAGTTTAGGATTAGGGTTAAGGTGAGGGTGAGTGTGCGGGTTGGGGTTAGTGTTAGGGTTAGGCTTAGGGTTAGGCTGAGGTTGAGGGTGAAGCTTAGGTTAGGGTTAGGTTGCGGGTTAGGGTTAGGTTTAGGGTTAGAGTTAGCCTTAAGGTGAGTTTTATGGTTAGGTTTAGGGTTCTGGTAATGGTGAGGGTTAGAGTTAGCATCAGGGTTAGTGTGAGCGTTTGGGTTAGGGTTAGGGTGAATGTTAGGGTTAATGTGAGGTTTAGGGTTAGGGTTAGGGTTAGGGTGAGGGTTAGGTTGAGGGTTAGGGTTTGGGTTAGGATTAGGCTGAGGGTGAGGGTTAGCGTGGGGTTTAGGTTAGGCTTAGTGTCAGGATTAGGGTGAGGTTAAGGTTTAGGGTGAGTGTTAGGCTTAGGGTTAGGGTGAGAGTTAAGATGAGGGTTAGGGTTTCAGTGAAGGTGAGGGTTAATGTTAGCGTGATGGTTAGGGTTAGGATTAGGGTTAGGGAGTGGGTGATGGTTACGATTTCGGTTAGGGTTGTTGTAAGTGTTATGGTTACTGTTACATTTGCAGTGAGGGTGAGGCTGTGGGTGAAGGTTAGGATTAGGGTTAGGGTTAGTTTTAGGGTTAGGATTAGTGTTAATGTTAGGGTTAGGGTTTGACTTTCGGTTTGGGTGAGGGTGAGGGTGAGGGTGAGGGTTAGGTTTAGGGTTAGGGTGAGTTTTAGGCTTCGGGTGAGGATTAGGGATAGGGTCAGGGTGAGGTTTAGGGTTAGAGTTAGGTTGAGGGGGAGGGTTAGGGTGAGGGTCAGGCTTAGGGTTAGTGTAAAGGGTTAGCATTAGGTATAGGGTGAGGGTTAGGTTGAGGTTTAGGGTTAGGATTGGGATTAGGGTTAGGATTAGGGTTAGGGTGAGGGTGAGTATGAGGGTTAGGGTTAGGATTAGGCTTAGGCTTAGGGTTAGGCTGAGGGTAAGGGTGGATATGAGTATTAGGCTTAGGGTGATGTTTACCCTTAGGGTTAGTGTGATGGTTAGCAGGAGGGTTAGGGATAGGATTAGGGTTAGGGTGAGGGCTAGGGTGAGGGTGAGGGTTAGAGTTAGGGTTAGGTTTAGGCATAGGTTTAGGCTGAGGGTGATGGTGAGGTTGAGGGTTAGGGTTATGGTGATGGCTAGGGTTAAGGTTAGAGGGAGGGTTAGGATGAGGGTTCGGATTAGGGTGAGGGTTAGTATGAGCGTGATGGTAAGAGTAAAGTTGAGGGTTAGGCTGAACCTGAGGGTTACAGTAAGGGTGAGGGTTAGGGTTAGGGTGAGGGTTAGGGTAAGTGTTAGGGTTAGGGTTAGATTGAGGATTAGGGTTAGGGTTAGTGTGAGGTTTAGGGTGAGGATGAGGATTAGGGTTAGAATTAGGGTTAGGGTGAGGGATAGCATGAGGGTGAGGGTTAGGTTTAGGGCTAAGTTTAGGGTGAGGGTTAGGGTGAGGGGTAGGGTTAGGTTTAGGGTGAGGGTTAGGTTTAGTGTGAGGGTTATGGTTAGGGTGAGGGTGAGGGTGAGGGTAAGGGTTATGGTGAGGGTTAGGTTGAGGGTGGGGGTTAGGGTTATGATTAGGTTTAGGGTTATGGTGAGGTTTAGGGTGAGGGTGAGGGTTCAGGTTAGGCTTAGGTTTGTGGTGTGTGTAAGTGATAGCATGTGGGTTAGGGTGAGTGTTAGAGTTAGCATTAGGGTTAGGGTGAGGGTTAGGGTGAGGGTTAGGTTTAGGATTTGGGTGAGGGTGAGGGTGAGAGTGCGGTTTAAGGTGAGGATTAGGGTGAGTTTTAGGGTTAGGCTGAGTGTTAGGGTTAGGGTTAGCGTGAGGGTGACGGTGAGGGTGACGGTTAGGGTTAGAGTTATGGTGAGGGTTCGATTAAGTGTGAGGTTTAGGGTGAGTATGAGGTTAAGGGTTAGTGTGAGGGTTAGGGTGCGTGTGAGGGTTAGGGTTAGGGTTTGGGTTAGGGTGAGGGTTAGTGTGAGGGTTAGGGTTAGGGTTATACTTAGGGTTAGTTTGAGGGTTAGGCTGAGTGTTAGGATTAGGATTAGGGTGAGGGTTAGGTTGAGGGTTAGATTGAGGGTGAGGGTTAGTGTTAGGGTGAGGTTTACGGTTATTTTTAGGGTTAGGGTTAGGTTTAGGGTGACGGTGGTTTCGGGTGAGGGTTAGGGTGAGGGTTAGAGTAGGGTTAATGTGAGGGTTAGGATAAGGGGTAGGGTTATGTATAGGGTTAGGGTTAGGATTAGTGTGAGGTTAAGAATTAGGGTGACGGTTAGGTTGAGGGTGAGGTTTAGGGTTAGGAATAGTGATAGGGTTAGTGTTATGCTGAGGGTGAGGGTGAGGGTGAGGGTTGGGTTTAGGGTTGGGTGAGGGCTATGGTGAGGGTTAGGGTATTGGTGAGGGTTAGTGTGAGGGTGATTGTAAGGGTAAAGGTGAGGGTTAGGCTGAGGGTGAGAGTTAAGATAAGGGTGATGGTTAGGGTTAGGGTGAGGGTTAGGTTAAGGGTTAGGGATAGAGTGAGTGTTAGATTGAGGATTAGAGTTAGGGTTAGTGTGAGGTTTGGGGTGAGGATGAGGGTTATGATTAGGTTGAGGGTTAGGTTTAGAATTAAGTTTACAATAAGGGCTAGGATGAGGGTGAAGTTTAGCTTTAGGGTTAGGATGAGGTTTAGGGTTAATTTGAGAGTTAGGGTTAGTGTGAGGGTTAGTGTTAGAGTTAGGGTTAGTGTTAGGATGAGGGGAAGTGTTAGGGTGAGGGTTAGTGTGAAGGTGAGGGTTATGTTTGGGGTGAGGGTTAGTGTTAGGGTTAGGTTATGATTAGGGTTAGGGTTAGGATGAGGGTGAATGTGTGGGTTAGCGTTAGGTTTAGGTTTAGGTTTAGCGTTAGGCTGAGGGTGAGGTTGAGCTTGAGGATTAGGGTTAGGGTGATGGTTAGGGTTAGGGTTAGAGTGAGGGTTAGGATGAGGGTTAGGATGAAGGTGAGGATTAGGGTTATGTTTAGGGTGAGGTTTAGGGTTAGGGTTAGGGTTAGGGTTAGGTTGAGGTTGAGGTTTATGTTTAGAGTTAGGGTTAGGGTGACAGTTAGTGTTAGGTTTAGGGTTAGGTTTGGGGTTAGGCTGAGTGTTAGGGTTAGGATTAGGGTTAGGCTTATGGTGAGGGTGAGGTTTAGGTTTATGGTGAGGCTTAGGGTTAGTATGAGGGTTAGTGTTAGGGTGAGGGTAAGTGTTAGGGTGAGGGTTAGGATTAGGTTTAGGGTTAGGGTGAGGTTTAGGGTGATGGTGAGTTTTAAGGTTAGGGATAGGTTTGTGGTGTGGGTAAGTGATAGCATGAGGGTTAGGGTGAGGTTTAGAGTTAGCATTAGGGTTAGGGTGAGGGTTAGGCTGAGGGTGCAGGTGAGAGTGAAGGTTAGGGTGAGAATTAGGCTGAGGTTTAGGGTTAGGGAGAGGGTTAGGGTTAGGGTGAGTGTTAGGATTAGGGTTATCCTTAAGGTTAGGGTGAGGGTTAGGCTGAGGGTTCGGCTTAGGATTAGGGTGAGGATTAGGGTGAGGGTTAGGGTGAGGGTGAGGGTTAGGGTTCTGGTGAGGGTTAGGATTATTATTAGGGTTAGAGTCAGGTTTAGGGTGATGGGGAGGTTTAGGGTGAGGGTTGGGGTGAGGTTTAGGGTTAGGGTTAACGTGAGTGTTAGGATAAGGGGTAAGGTTACGATTATGGTGAGGGTTAGGTTTAGTGTGAGAGTTAGGTTTAGGGTTAGGGTTAGGATTAGTGTGAGGGTAAGAATTAAGGTGATGGTTAGGGTGAGGGTGAGGTTTAGGGTTAGGAATAGTGATAGGGTTAATGTTACGCTGAGGGTGAGGGTGAGGGTGAGGGTTAGGGTTAGGTTTAGGGTGAGGGCTATTGTGAGGGTTAGGGATAGGGTGGGGTTTAGGGTGAGGTTGATGGTAAGGGTAAAGGTGAGTGTTAGGCTGGGGGTGAGGTTTAATATAAGCGTGAGGTTTAGTGTTAGGGTGAGGGTTAGGGTAAGGTTTCGAGTTAGGGTTATGGTGAGGGTTAGATTGATTATTACGGTTAGGGTTAATGTGAGGTTTAGGGTGAGGATGAGGGTTAGGGTTAGGGTGAGGGTGAGGGTTAGAGATAGGGTTAGGGTTAGGGCTAGGGTGAGGTTTAGGGTTAGGTTTAGGGTTAGGGTGAGGTTTAGGTTTAGGCTGATGGTGAGGTTAATGTTTAGGGTGAGGGTTAGGGTGAGGGTTAGGGTTGGGGTTAGGGTTAGTGTGAGGATAAGTTTGAGGGTTAGGCTGAGTGTTAGGGTGACGGTGAGGGTGAGGTTTAGGGTTGGAGTTAGGGTTAGAGTGAGGGTTAGGGTGAGGGGTAGAGTTAGGGTTACAGTGAGGATTAGGGTTACTGTGAGGCTTAGGGTTACAGTGAGGATAAGGGATTAAGGATAGTGTGAGGGTTAGCTTTAGGGTTAGGGTGAGGGTTAGTGTTAGTTTGGAGGTTAGGGTTAGGTTGAGGGTTAGGGGGAGTGTTAGGTTTTGTGTGAGTGATAGGGTTAGGGTTAGAGTGAGGGTTATGGTTAGGGTGATGTGTAATATGAGGGTTAGGTTTAGGGTGAGATTTAAGGTAAGGGTAAGGTTTAGGGTGAGGCTGAGTGTAAGGGTTAGGATTAGGGTGAAGGTTAGTATTAGGGTTAGGGTATGAGTTAGGGAGAGGGGAAGGGTGAGGATAAGGTAAGAGTGAGGTTTGGGGTGAGGTTGAATGTTAGAGTGAGGATGAGGGTTCTGGAGTGTGTGAGGATTAGGGTTTGGGTGATGGTTAGGGTTAGTGTGAGTGTTAGGGTGACGGTGAGGGTGCGTGTTAGGGTTGGGATTAGAGTTAGAATGAGGAGTAGGGTGAGGGGTAGGGTTAGGTTTAGGGTGAGGGTTAGGGTTACTCTGAGGGTTAGCGTTAAGGTGAGGTTTAGGGTTACTGTGAGGGTTTAAGTTAGGGTTAGGCTTAGTGTTAGGTTGAGGGTAAGGGTTAGGTTGAGGGTTAGGGTTAGGGTGAAGTTTAGGGTTAATGTGAGGGTTAGGTTTAGGGTGAGGGTTAGGGTGAGGGTTAGGGTTAGGTTGATGTTTAGGGTGAGGGTGAGGGTTAGGGTGAGGGTGAAGGTGAAGGTTGGGTTGAGTGTTTGGGTTAGGGATAGGGTTAGTCAGGCTGAGGGTGAGGGTGAGGGTGAGGCTTAGGGTTAGTTTTAGGGTAAGGTTGAGTGTGAGGGTTAGGGATAGGGTTAGTCAGGCTGAGGTTGAGGGTGAGGGTGAGGTTTAGGGTTAGGGTTAGGGTTAGCGTTAGGGTTATGGTGAAGGTTAGGGTTAGGTTGGAGGTTACGGTTAGGGTGAAGGTTAGGGTTAGTGATAGGTTTAGGATGAGGGTGAGGGTGAGGGTTAGGGTTAGGATTAGGGTTATGGTGAGCCTGAGGGTGAGGGTTAGGGTTACGGTAGGGTTAGGCTAAGGGTTAGAGTGAGGGTTATGTTTAGGGTGATGTTTAGGTTGAGGGTGAGGGTTAGGGTGAGGTTGAGGGTGAGGGTGAGGGTGAGGGTTTGGGTTAGGGTGAGGGTGAGGGTTAGGTTTAGAGTTAGGGTTATGCTTAGGGTGAGGGTGATTGTGAGGGTTAGGTTTAGAGTTATTTTTAGGCTTAGGTTTAAGCTGAGGGTGAGTGTGAGTGTTAGGGTTAGGGTGAGTGTGAGCGTTAGGGTTAGGGTTAGGGATAGCCTGAGGGTTAGATGAGGGTGAGGCTTAGGGTTAGGGCGAGTGTTAGGCTTAGGGTTACTGTGAAGGTTAGGGATAGTTTGATGGTTAAGGTAAGGTTTAGTGTTAGGGTAAGGGTGAGGGTGAGCGTGACTGTTAGGGTGCAGGTGAGTTTTACGGTTAGGTTTAGGGTTAGGGTGAGGGTTTAGTGTTAGGGTTAGGATGATGGTTAGGATGAGGGGTAGGGTTAGGGTTAGGGTAAGTTTTATGTTGAGGTTTAGGGTTAGGTTTAGTGTTAAGGTGAGGGTTAGGGTGAGGGTAAGTTTTAGGGTCAGGGTTAGGGTGAGTGTGAGTTTAGGGTTAGGGTTATGGAGTGGTTTAGGGTTAGATTTAGGATGAAGGTGAGGGTGAGAGTGTGGGTTAGGGATTAGTTTTAAGGTTAGGGTTAGTGTTATTGTTAGGGTTAGGGTTACGATTACAGTGAGGTTGCTGGTGAGGTGAGGTTTAGCGTTAGGGTTAGCATTAGGGTGAGGGTTAGGGTGAGGGTAAGTGTTGGGGTGAGGGTTAGGGCTAGGGAGAGGTTAAGGGTTAGGGTTAGGGTTAGGGTGAGGGTTAGGGTTAGCATTAGGGTTAGGTTGAGGACTAGGGTGAGGGATAAGGTTAGGTTAGGGTGAGGGTTAGGGTTAGAGTGAGGATTAGAGTGAGGGTAAGAATAAGGGTAAGGGTGAGGTTTAGGGTGAGTTTGAGGGTTATGGTAAGAGTGAAGATTATGATTAGGGTGAGGTTTAGTGTGAGGGTTACGATTAGGGTGAGGGTGAGATTGAGGTTTAGGGTAAGGGTAAGGGTTAGGGTTAGGGTGAGGGTAAGATAAGGTTGAGGGTTAGGGTTAGGTTTAGGGTGAGGGTTAGAGTGAGTGTGAGGTTTAGGGTTAGGGATAGTGTTAGGGTGAGGGTGTTAGGGTTTTGTATAGGTTTACGGTGAGGGTGCGGGTTAGGTTTAGGGTGAGGGTTAGGGTTAGAGTTAGGGTTATGGTGAGGGTGAGGGTTAGGATAAAGGTTAGGGTTAGGGTTATTTTTAGGGTTATGTTTAGGTTTATGATTATGTTGAGGGTGAGGGTTATGGTTAGGGTGAGGTTTAGGATTAGGGTTAGTTTTAAGGTTAGGGTTAGCATGAGGTTTAGGGTGAGTGGTAAGGTTAAGGTTAGGGTGAGGGTTAGGGTTAGTTTGAGGGTTACGGTTAGGGATAGGGTGAGGGGTAGGATGAGGGTTAGGGTGAGGGTAAGGTTTAGGGTGAGGTTTAGAGTGAGTGTGAGGTTTAGGGTTAGGGTTAGTGTTAGGGTGAGTGTAAGTGTTAGGGTTAGGTTTAGGTTTTCGGTGAGGGTGAGGGTTAGGTTTAGGGTGAGGGTTAGGGTTAGGATTAGGGTTAGGGTGAGGGTGAGGGTTAGGATAAAGTTTAGGGTTAGGGTTATTTTTAGAGTTATGTTTAGGTTTATGGTTATGTTGAGGGTGAGGGTTAAGGTTATGGTGAGGTTTAGGATTAGGGTTAGGTTTAGGGTTAGGGTTAGGATGAGGTTTAAGATGAGTGGTATGGTTAAGGTTATGGTGAGGGTTAGGTTTAGTGTGAGTGTTAGGTTTAGGGTTAGGTTTAGGATTAGTGTGAAGGTAAGAATTAGGGTGACGAGTTCTGGGAAGATGGCGGAGGAGAAGCTGGAATCTGAACAAGCTCTCGCATAGAAAGCAGTTTTAGAATTCCAGTGAACAGTCCTAAGCCAGAGAATCACACCAAGTGTGCCATCACAGGACAGAGAGTTAGACAAGAGAGGGGAAGCCAAGGAAACCCATCAGCTGCCTCTGCGGTGGCAGGGTCGCGGCAGCGACCACCGCCGCGGGGTCATACCTGAGACACAGAGAGTCCGGGACGAAGGTGCCAGACGCAGCGGACGAGCGGATTCTACTCAACACCAACAAGAACCGACAAGGAACGGACATCTTCATCCTGCTGTTTGCAGACCAGAGACGACCCAGGATCCAAGACTCGGCGTGAGTACAAGCCCGACATCCTCACTCCTTCTCAGGGAGCAGAGGAGGGAAGGCCACCCCTTCCCCCCTAGCACCGGTGATCTCCATCTTGGATACCGACAAAGCTCAGAGGAGCTGCCAGCTCCAGCTCAGGCCTTGGAATAAAACGAGTCATTTAGCAGGTCACAAGAACTTAATGGCGAAGTGACCTGCCAGACTCAGCTCCATCCAGGGAAAAGTCACCCAGCTCAGGCGCCAGCCATTGGAGTGCCTTGCCTCACTGGGTAACCAGAGCCAGAGGCTGCCCCTCCCTCTAGCAGCCACCACAATCAATTGAAAAACAGAAACCCTGAGAATGGCTCCAGGCTGGGCGCTGTGAGCTTTATCACAAAATAGCCCCAGGGAAAAACTACTGTTTGTTGAAAGGCCTCAACTCTACCCAGAACCTAGCCTCATCACCACATCCCCCTCTTTTGTGATTCTCAAAGCAGATCACCCTCCCAGAAAACTAACCTGGGAGGGGGATCTCAAAAGCTTGGGTAAAGCAGAGCATTTTTCTGCTTCTTCCAACCAACCGACTTAAGAAACCAATCAAGCCACAGGACCTCAAGCTGACCAGAGACTCCAACAAGAGACTGGTTACAGACAAAAGGGAGATACAGGATTCTTCCCACTCCTCCCCCCCCAAAAAAAATCAAAAGAATTTCTTTTTCTTTTTTTTTCTTTCTTCTTCTTCTTTTCTTTTTTTTTTGCTGGTTTTTTGTTTTTTGTTACCTTATATATATATATATATATATATATATATATATATATATATATATATATATATAAATTTTTTTCCCTTCTAAAACTTTTATTAATCTTTAATTTTTGCCTCTTCTGAAAAAATAATTGTTTTCCAGTAACTTTTTTTTTCTCATCTTATAATTTTTATTTTAGGAATATGTGAATGAGCGTTTTCCTTTCTTTTCGTGTCTTCTTTTTCTTTTTCTTTCTTTCTTAATTATCTTTTTGTTTTTTGTCTAGCTCTACTGAACTTCTGATCTTTTCTTCTCCCTTTCCCATCCTTAAAGTTTTTCACATCTCCTCTATGTCCCTCCCCTTCTCTGAACATATTCACATTCTTCTCTAAATAGATGGTCTTTTAACCTCTATAATAACATTAATTTTTACGTTTCTATTTTTTTTCTGGTCTCTCTTCATTCCCCTTTCCGTCTCTACTTTTTCTCTCTCTCTCTACTTGCATCCTACCCAACCCATTTCCTGCATTGTGATTAGGACATAGTTAACTCTCCCTGTGCCTCCCCACACCAATCGATTCCTATTTTTTACCCACATCTCTCCCTAATCCTAATAATTTCTGGTTTTCCAAATTCTTTTCTGCGGTTCGAAGTCCTTTAACATATAGTTGTTTGATGTTGAATAGATGTATCTGTTGAACTAGATTGTATCTGTAGACTATTGACTGTACAAACGCAAACTTTGGTTGATGGTTGCCTTAAGATAGTGTTCTAGCACAAAACTGGTGCAATCTTCATCTCAAATGGTCTGAGTAAGCCGGAAAAACACAAGAAAAATGGCAAATTCGGGTATCTCAATTCCCAATCTTGATAATCAGGGATTAGAACAGATAAAGAATAATCCAGAGGAGAGTTCCCAAATAGCTCTACAAACACTAATAGCAAACATGATAAATGAGAAGTTTGACAATGTACAAAGGACTCTGTATGAGCGTGATAGGGAGAGAGAGGAGGCATCCCAGAAGTTTATACAGGAATATCACAAGCGTGAGGAAGCTACTCAAAAACTGATACAGGATTTGCGTGAACAACTTGAGAATACTCAAAGAGAAAGGGAGGAATGGCGTGAGCAGGCAGAGAACACTCAAAGAGAACTGCAGGAATCCCACAGACGGGAGGAAGCTAATCAAAGAGTAATTCAGGAATTGAGATACCAGGTAGAGAATACACAAAGATCACTAAAGGCATTCATGGAATCCATTAACAAAGAGCTGAAGGAAGTCAGGGAGACCACAAAGGGAATGCTGAATGGATCCCAACAGGAGGAATGGGAGTCCAAAGAAACCATAACCAATCAACTAAGTGATTTGAGAACAAACACTGAACACCAAATTAAGGAAGTAAAGAAATTCATACAAGACCTAAAACAGAGCTTCAACAAAGAACTTGAAGCCATCAAAGCTGACCAATTAGAAGGAAAAGAGATAAAAAACAAAGTAGAGAGTCTTGACAGCAGGTTAGACCATGCAGAAGATCGAATCTCAGGGATTGAAGACAGCCTAGATATTATAGAGAAAGAACATACAACCATCCAAGACAAGTCCAAGAAATATGATAGGTCTATCCAACACCTGGAAGACACCATCAGAAGGCCCAATCTAAGGATAATGGGTGTAGAGGAGCACCTAGAAACAGAAGTTAATGGTCTAGGAAATTTGTTTAACAGGATCCTAGCAGAGAACTTCCCAAACATACAAAAAGATAGGCCTATTCAGATACAAGAAGCTTTTAGAACCCCAAATAGACCAGACCAGAATAGGACATCCCACTGTCACATTATAATCCACACAGGATCAACCCAGACCAAGGAAAAGATCCTTAAAGCTGTCAGGGAGAAAAGGGTAAACACCTATAAAGGGAAACCAATCAGAATTACCTCAGATTTCTCAGCAGAGACAATCAAAGCAAGAAGAGCCTGGAATGACGTATGCCATGCCCTAAAAACAAACAACTATCAACCAAGAATACTGTACCCAGCTAAACTCTCCTTCATAACTGAAGGCCAAATAAAAACCTTCCATAGCAAAGAGAAATTGAAACAATACATCTCCACCAAACCAGCCCTACAAAAGATTCTTAAAGATGTCCTACACATAGAAAACCAACAAGACCGCAACAAAGGCCAAGAAACTGCACCCAAACTGAGAATCCAAGAACCTTAGGAAGAACCCAGCTTTCGCAGCCCCCAATAAGGTGGATAACATGGCAGGAACTCCCAAATACCTCTCAGTCCTATCTCTTAACGTTAACGGACTGAACTCTCCAATTAAGAGACATAGACTGTCTAGTTGGATTAAAAAACAAGACCCTTCTATCTGCTGCCTGCAGGAGTCACATCTTGCCCGTAAAAACAAATACATTTTCAAGGTTAAAGGCTGGAACAAAATCTACCAAGCAAACGGCCCTCATAAACAGGCGGGAGTTGCAATCCTAATATCAGATAAAATAGACTTCAAATTAAAATTCGTGAGAAGAGATAAAGAAGGTCGCTGCATACTAATTAAAGGATCTCTCCTTCAGGAGGATATTACAATTCTAAATATCTATTCGCCAAACAATGGAGCACCCAAATTTATCAAAGAAACACTACTTTCCCTCAAATCCCATATAGATCCAAAGACATTAATTGTTGGGGATTTTAACACACCACTCTCCCCACTAGATAGATCAACTCGGCAAAACTCAACAGAGAAACAGCAGATCTAAACAGCTGTATAGATCAAGTAGACTTAACAGACATTTGCCGAACATTTCACCCAGCAGCATCAGAATACACGTTCTTCTCAGCAGCACATGGAACGTTTTCTAAAATAGACCACATTTTAGGCCACAAAGCAAACTTGTCTAAATTCAGAAACATTGAAGTTATACCTTGCATTCTCTCTGACCACAAGGGAATAAAATTAGAACTCAACACCAAAAGCCACCAAAGAAAGTCTGGTATCACATGGAGGCTGAACAACACACTGCTGAATCATGAGTGGGTCATGGAAGAGATTAGAAAGGAAATTCAAATGTTCATGCTATTCAACAAAAATGAACACACAAATTACCAGCTCCTCTGGGACACAGCAAAGGCAGTACTCAGAGGCAAGTTTATAGCTCTGAGCTCCTACATCAACAAATTGGAGAGATCGGAAACTAACAATTTAATGACACATCTAAACCTCCTTGAAAAAGAGCAGCAAGATAAACCCCAATCCAGTAGACGGAAAGAAATAATCAAAATTAAATCAGAATTAAATGAATTAGAATCCAAAAAAACTATAGAAAGAATCAACAAAACAAAGAGTTGGTTCTTCGAAAAACTTAACAAAATTGACAGACCCTTAGCAAACCTTATCAGAAAAAGGAGAGAACACACCCAAATTAATAAACTCAGAGATGAGAATGGAAACATCACCACGGAAACAACCAAGATTCAGAACATTATAAGGGAATACTTCTCAAAACTTTATGCTAATAAGTTTGAGAACTTGACAGAAATGGACCTTTTCCTAGCAAATATTGACATGCCAAAACTAAACCAAGATGAGTTAAACCAGCTTAACAGGCCCATATCAAGCATTGAGGGTTATGGTTAGCGTTAGGGTGAGGTTTAGGGTTAGGGTTAGGGTTAGTGTTAAGATGAAGTTTATGGTGAGGGGTAGGGTTAGGGTTAGTGTGACGGTTAGAATGAGGGTTAGGGTTAGGGTGAGGGTTAGGGTGAGGTTAGGGTTTTGGTTAGAATTAAGTTGAGGGTGAGGGTTAGGGTGAGGTTTAGGGTTAGGGTTAGGGTTAGGGTGAGGGTTAGGGTTAGGGTGGAGTTTAGGATTAAGTTTAGGGTTATGGTTAGGTTGAGAGTTAGGTTTAGGTTTACGCTGAGGGTGAGGGTTAGGGTTATGGTGAGGGTTTGGTTTAGGGTAAGGGTTAAGGTGAGGGTGAGTTTTAGGGTTAGGATTAGGGTTAGGGTTAGGGTGAGGGTGAAGGTTAAGGTTAGGGTTAGGGTTAGGGTTATTGTTAGGGTAAGGGTTAGGGTTACGGTTACTGTGAGGGTGATTTTGAGGGTTAGGGTTAGGGTGAGGTTTAGTGTTAGGGTTGTGGTTAGAGTTAGGGTTAGTGTGAGGATGAGGTTTAGGGGTAGAGTTATGTTTAGGTTGTGGATTAGGGTGAGGGTTCGTGTTAGGGTGAGGTTTAGGTTTAGGGTGATGGTTAGGGTTAGTGTGAGGGTTAGTGTTAGGGTTAGGGTTAGGGTGAGGGTTTGGGTTAGGGTGAGAGTTATCGTTATAGTGAGTGTTAGGGTTAGGGATAGGGTGAGTGTTAGGGTTAGGGTTAGGGTTATTGTTAGGGTTAGGGTTAGGGTTACGGTTGCGGTGAGGGTAAGGGTGAGGGTTAGGTTTGGGGTTAGGTTGAGGTTTAGGTTTAGGGTTAGGGTTAGAGTTAGGGTTAGGGTTAGTGTGAGGGTGAGGTTTAGGGTTAGATTTAGGGTTAGTGTTATGGTTAGAGTTATGGTGAGGGTTAGGGTTAGGGTTAGGCTTAGGCTTAGGCTTAGGCCGAGCAAGAGGTTGAGTGTGAGGGTTATGGTTATGGTGAGGGTTAGGGTTAGGCTTAGGGTGAGAGTTAGGATGAGGTTTAGGGTTAGGATAAGGGTTAGGGTGAGGGCTAGGGTGAACGTTAGGGTTATGGTAAGCATTAGGCTTAGGGTTAGGATGTGGGTTAGCGTTATGGTTTGGGTCTGAGTGAGGGTGTGGCTGAGGATTAGATTTAGGTTTATGATTAGGGGTAGGGTTAGGGTTAGGTTTGAGGTGAGGGTTAGGCTTAGGGTTAGGCTTAAGGTGAGGGTGGGGGTGAGGATTAGGGTTAGGGTTAGGGTTAAAATTCGGGTTATTGTTAGTGTTTTGTTTTGGGTTAAGTGTGTGGTGAGGGTGAGGCTGAGGGTGAGGGTAATGGTTAGGGTTAGGATTAGGCTTAGGGTTAGGCTGAGGGTGAGGTTGGGGGTGAGGAATAGGTTTTGGGTGATGGTTAGGGTTAGGGTTAGGGTGAGGGTTAGGATGAGGGTTAGGGTTAGTATTAGTTTTAGGGTGAGGGCTAAGGTGAGGGTGAGGGTTAGGCTTAGGGTTAGGCTTAGGCTTATGTTTAGGCTGAGGTTGAGGGTGAGGATGAGAGTCATCGTTAGGGTGATGGACTGGGTTAGGGTTAGGGTGATTGTTAGGATGAGGGTTAGGGTTAGAATGAGGATTTGGGTGAGCGTGTTGGTAAGAGTAAAGGTGAGGCTTAGGTTGATGGTCAGTGTTCCCCTAAGGGTGAGGGTTTGGTTTAGGGTGAGGGTTAGGGTAAGGTTTAGGGTGAGGGTTAGGATGAGGGTGAGGGTTAGATTGAGGATTATTGTTAGGGTTAGTTTGAGGTTTAGGGCGAGGATGAGGGTTAGGGTTAGGTTTAGGGTTAAGATTACAATTAGGGTTAGGGTGAGGGCTAGGGCGAGGCTGAGGTTTAGGGTTAGGTTTAGGGTGAGGTTTCAGGTGAGGGTGAGATTTAGGGTTACTGTGAGGGTTAGTGTTAGATTTTGGGTTATTGTTAGTGTGAGGGTAAGTGTTAGGGTGAGTGTTAGGGTTAGGGTGAAGGTTGTGGTTAGGGTGAGGGTTAGGGTTAGAATGAAGGTTTTGGTTAGGGTGAGGATTAGGGTTATGGTGAGGGTGAGGTTGAGGGTTAGGGTTAGAGTGAGGTTTAGGGTAAGGGTTAGGGTTAGAGTTAGGGTTAGCGTGAAGGTGAGGTTTAGGGTTAGATTTAGGGATCAGGTGAGGGTTAGGATGAGGGTTAGGGTTAGGGTTAGGGTTAGGTTTAGGGTTAGGGTGAGGTTTATTGTTAGGGTTATGGTTAAGATTAGGGTTAGTGTGAGGGTTAGGGTGAGGGTTTAGTTGAGGTTTAGGTTTAGGATTAGGGTTAGGGTTAGGGCTAGGGTGAGAGTGAGGTTTAGGTTTAGTGTTAGGGTGAGGTTAAGGGTTAGGGTTAGGGTTAGGATCAGTGTGAGTTTGAGGTTTAGGGTTAGAGATTAGTGTTAGGTTGTGGGTTACGGTGAGAGTTAGGTTTAGGGTTAGTGTTAGGGTTAGGGTTCGGGTGAGGGTTAGGGTGAGGGTGTGTGTTAGGGTTAGGGTTAGGTTGAGGATTGGGATAGGGTGAGTGTGAGGTTTAGGATTAGGGTTAGGGTGAGGGTTAGGGTGAGGGTTTGTGATAGGGTTAGGGTTAGGGTGAGGTTTAGGGTTAGAATTGGGGTTAGGGTGAGGGTTAGGATTAGGGTTAGGTTTAGGGGTTTTTTGAGGTTTAGGGATAGTGTGAGGGTTAGTGTTAGGGTGAGGGTAAGAGTTAGGGTGAGGTTTTGTGTTAGGGTGAGGGTTATGGTTAGGGTGAGGTTTAGGGGTAGGGTTAGGGTTATTGTTAGGGTTAGGGTTATGGTTACGATGAGGATGAGGGTGAAGTTGAGGTTGAGTGTTAGGGTTAGAATTAGGGTTAGGTTGAGTGCTTGGGTGAGGGTGAAGTTTAGGGTTAGTGTTAGGGTGAGGTTTAGGGTTAGGGTGAGGGTTAGGGTTTGTGTGAGGGTTAGTATTAGGGTGAGGTTAGTGTTACCTTGACGGTAAGTTTTAGGGTGAGGGTTAGGATTAGGGTGAGGTTTATGTTTGGGGTGAGGGTTAGTGTTAGGGTTAGGTTTATTGTTAGGGTTAGGATTAGGATTAGGGTTAGTGTGAGGGTGAGGTTAGGGTTAGGGTGAGGTTTAGGGTTAGGGTTAGGGTTAGGGTGAGGTTGAGGTTTAGGTTTAGATTTAGGGTTAGTGTGAGGGTTAGAGTTAGCGTTAGTGTTAGGTTTAGGGTTAGGGTTAGAGTTAGGCTTAGGTTTAAGCTGAGGGTGAGGGTGCAGTTTAGGGTTAGGGTGAGCGTGAGGTTTAGGGTTAGAGTTAGTGTTAGGATGAGGGTTAGTGTTAGGGCTGGGATAAAGTTTAGGTTTAGGGTGAGGGTGAGTGTGAGGATTAGTGTTAGGGTTAGAGTTAGGCTTAGGTTTAAGCTGAGGGTGAGGGTGAGGTTTAGGGTTAGTTTGAGGGTGAGGTTTAGGGTTAGAGTTAGGGTTAGGGTGCGGGTTACTGTGAGGGTTAGTTTTAGGATTAGTGTTAGGGTTAGGGTTTGGTTGAGGGTGAGTGTGAGGGTTAGGGTTAGGGATAGGGTTACATTTAGGATTATGGTTAGGGTGAGGGTGAGGGTCAGGGTTAGGGTTAGGCTTAGGCTTAGGGTTAGGCTGAGGGTGAGGGTGAGTGTTAAGGTTAGGATGAGGTTTAGGGTTAAGTTTAGGATTAGGGTTAGGATGAGTTATAGGTTTAGGATTCAGGTTAGGATGAGGGCTAGGTTGAATGTTAAGTTTAGGGTTAGGGTTAGTGTGAGGTTTAGGGTTTGGGTTTGGTTTAGGTTTAGGGTGAGGGTTAGGGTTAGAGTTACTGTATGGATGAGGGTTAGGGTTAGGTTGAAGGTTAGGGTTAGGTTTAGTGTGAGTTTTAGGGTTAGGATTAGGGTGAGGGTTAGGTTGAGGGTTATCATTTGAATTAGTGTTAGGGTGCGAGCTGGGTTGAGGGTGAGGTTTAGGGTTAGGGTTAGGCTTAGGCTTAGGGTTAGGCTGAGGGTTAGGGTGGGGATGAGGAATAGGTTTTGGGTGATGGTTAGGATTAGGGTTAGGGTGAGGATTAGGATGAGGGTTAGGGTTAGGATTAGGTTTAGGGTGAGGGCTAGGGTGAGTGTGAGGTTAGGGTTAGGTTTAAGGTTAGGCTGAGGGAGAGGGTGAAGGTAAGGTTTAAGTTTAGGGAAAGGGTTAGACTTAGGGTTAGGGTACGGGTTAGGTTAGGGTTAGGGTTGGAGTTAGCCTTAAGGTGAGGTTTATGGTTAGGGATAGGGTTAGGGTTCTGGTAAGGGTGAGGTTTAGAGTTAGCATGAGGGTTAGGGTGAGGGGTAGGTTTAGGGTTATGGTGAGAGTTAGGGTTAATGTGAGGTTTAGGGTTAGGTTTAGGGTTAGGGTTAGGGTGAGGGTTAGGTTGATCTTTAGGTTTCGGGTTACAGTTAGGGTGAGGGTGAGGGTTATTGTGAGTTTTAATTTAGGCTTAGTGTTAGGATTAGGGTGAGGTTACGGGTTAGGGTGAGGGTTAGGGTTATTGTGAAGGTGAGGCTTAAGATTATGGTGAGGGTTACAGTGAGGGTCAGTGTTAGGGTTCGGGTGAGGTTTAGGTTTAGGATTAGAGTTAGGGTGAGGGTGATGGTTAGGATTAGGGTTAGGATCATTGTAAGTGTTATGGTTAGGGTTACATTTGCAATTAGGGTGAGGCTGAGGGTGAAGGTTAGCGTTAGTGTTAGGGTTAGTTTTAGGTTTAGGATTAGTGTTAATGTTAGGGTTAGGGTTAGAGTTACGGTTTGGGTGAGGGTGAGGGTGAGAGTTAGGGTTAGGGTTAGTGTGAGGTTTAGGGATAAGGTTAGGATTAGGGATAGGGTGATGGTGAGGTTTAGAGTTAGAGTTAGGTTGAGTGTGAGGGTTATGGTGACTGTTAGGGTTAGTGTTAGTGTTAGGGTTAGCGTTAGGTCTAGGTTGAGGGTTAGGTTGAGGTTTAGGGTTAAGTTTAGGGTTAGGATTAGGCTTAGGGTGAGGGTGAGTGTGAGGGTTAGGATAAGGATTAGGCTTAGGCTTAGGGTAAGGTT
Source organism: Dipodomys merriami (assembly GCF_024711535.1). Classification (NCBI taxonomy): domain Eukaryota; kingdom Metazoa; phylum Chordata; class Mammalia; order Rodentia; family Heteromyidae; genus Dipodomys; species Dipodomys merriami. Next base: position 3,904,200 of record NW_027206579.1, read on the forward strand.
GAGGGTGACGGTTGGGGAGAGGATGAGGCTTAGGGTGATGTTTAGCCTTAGGGTTAGGGTGAGGGTTAGGGTTAGGGTTAGGGTTAGGATTAGGGTTAGGGTGAGGGCTAGGGTGAGGGTGAGGGATAGGGTTAGGGTTAGGCTTAGGCATAGGGTAAGGATGAGGGTGAGGGTGAGGGTGGGGGTTAGGGTTATAGTGATGGATTAGTTTAGGTTTAGGGTGAGGGTTAGGATGAGCGTGACTGTAAGAGTAACGGTGAGGGTTAGCCTGAGTTTGAGGTTTAGGGTAAGGGTTAGGGTTAGGGTTAGACTGAGGATTTGGGTTAGGGCTAGTGTGAAGTTTAGGGTGAGGATGAGGGTTAGGGTTAGAATTAGGGTTAGGGTGAGGGCAAGTGTGAGGGTGAGGTTTAGGGTTAGGGTTATGTTTAGGGTGAGGGGTAGGGTTAGGTTTAGGATGAGAGTTAGGTTTAGTGTGAGGGTTACGTTTAGGGTGAGGGTGAGGGTGGGGGGAAGGGTTATGGTGAGGGTTAGGGTGAGGGTGAGGGTTAGGGTTATGTTTATGGTTAGGGTGAGGTCTATGGTGAGGGTGAGGGTTAGGGTAAAGTTGAGGTTTAGGCTGAGGGTCTTGGTTACGTAATGGTTAGGGTTAGCGTGAGAATTAGGTGAGGTTTAGTGTGAGGGTGAGCTTGAGCGTTAGGTTGTGGGTGAGGGTTAGGTTTAGGATGAGGGTTCGGGTAATGGTGAGGGTTAGGGTGTCGTTGAAGGTTAGGGTTAGGGTTAGGTTAGGGTTAGGGTTAGGGTTAGGGATAGGGTGAGGGTGAGGGTTAGGATTAGGTTTAGGCTTAGGATGAGGTTTAGTGTGAGGGTGAGGTTTAAGGTTAGGCTTAGGTTTGGGGTGTGGGTAAGTGATAGCATGAGGGTTAGGGTGAGTGTTAGAGTTAGCATTAGGGTTAGGGTGAGGGTTAGGGTGAGGGTTAGGGTGAGGATTAGGGTGAGGGTGAGTGTGAGAGTGAGGGTTAGGGTGAGGATTAATGTGAGTTTTAGGGTTAGGGTGAGGGTTAGGTAAAGGGTGAGTGTTAGGGTGAGGGTTAGGTTTATGGTTATGCTTAGGGTTAGGGTGAGGTTTAGGGTTAGGATTAGGGTGAGGGTTAGGGTGATGGTTAGGGTGAGGGTAAGGGTTAGGAGTCGGGTGAGCGATAGGTTTATTATTAGTGTTAGGGTCAGGTTTAGGATGACGGTGAGGTTTAGGGTGAGGGTTGGTGTGAGGTTTAGTGTTAGGATATGAGGGTTAGGATAAGGGTTAGTGTTACGGTTAGGGTGAGGGTTAGATTTAGTGTGAGATTTAGTGTTAGGGTTAGGTTTAGGATTAGTGTGAGGGTAAGAATTACGGTGATGATTAGGGTGAGGGTGAGGTTTAGGGTTAGGAATAGTGATAGGGTTAGTGTTACACTGAGGGTGAGGGTGAGGGTGAGGGTTAGGGTTAGGGTTAGGCTGAGGGCAAGGGTGAGGGTTAGGTTTAGGGTGAGGGTTAGGTTGAGGGTGATGGTAATTGTAAATGTGAGGGTTAGGCGGAGGGTGAGGGTTAAGATAAGGGTGAGGGTTAGGGTTAGGGTGAGGATTAGGATAAGGTTTTGGGTTAGGGTTAGGGTGAGTATTAGATTGAGGATTAGGTTTAGGGTTAATGTGAGGTTTAGGGTGAGGATGAGGGTAAGGGTTCAGTGGAGGGTTAGGGTCAGAATTAGTGTTAGGGTGAGTACTTGGGTGAGGTTTTAGGTAAGCGTTAGGGTTAGGGTGAGGTTTAGGGTTAGGATGACGGTGAGGTTATGGTTCAGGGTGAGGGTTAGGCTGAGTGTGAGGTTTAGGGTTAGGGTTAGAGTTAGGGTGAGGGGAAGGGTGAGGGTTAAAATGAGTGATAGGGTGACAGTGAGGGTGAGGTTTAGGGTTGGGGTTAGGGTTAGGCTGAGGGTTAAGGTGAGGGGTAGGGTTATGGTAAGGGTGAGGATTAGGGATAGTGTGAGTGTTAGGGTTAGAGTGAGGGTAAGGGTTAGGTTCAGGGTTAGGGTTAGGGTGAGGGTTAGCGTTAGGGTTAGGGTGAGGGTTAGTGTTAGGTTGGAGGTTAGGGTGAGGGTTAGGGTGAGTGTTAGGGTTAGGGTGAGAGATAGGATTAGGGTTAGTGTGAGTGTTATGGTTAGGGTGATGTGTAGAATGAGGCTGAGGGTTAGGGTGAGGGTGAGTGTGAGGGTTAGGGTATGGGTGAGGGTTAAGGTTGGGTGAGGGTTACAGTAACGGTGAGGGTTAGGGTGAGGGTGAGGTTAAGGGTTAGGATTAGGGTGAAGGTTAGGGTTACGGTTATGGTGACGGTTAGGGTTAGGGTTATGTTTAGGGTGAGGGTGAGTGTTAGAGTGAGGATGAGGGTTTTGGAGAGTGTGAGGGTTAGGGTTTCGGTGAGGCTTAGGGTTAGGGTGAGTGTTAGGGTTACGGTGAGGATAAGGTAAGGGTGAGGGTTGGGGTGAGGGTGAGGTTTAGGGTTACTCTTAGTGTGAGGTTTAGGGTTACGGTTATGGTGAGGGTTAGGTTTAGGGTTATGTTTAGGTTGAGGGTGAGTGTTAGAGTGAGGATGAGGGTTTTGGAGAGTGTGAGGGTTAGGGTTTCGGTGAGGGTTAGGGTTAGGGTGAGTGTTAGGGTGACGGTGAGGGTGAGGTTTAGGGTTGGGGTTAAGGTTAGAGTGAGGGGTAGGGTTATGGTTAGGGTGAGGGTTAGGGTTACTGTGAGGGTTATGGTTAGGGTAAGGTTTAGGGTTACTGTGAGGGTTCAAGTTAGGGTTAGCCTTAGTGTTATGGTGAGGGTAAGGGTTAGGTTGAGGGTTAGGGTTAGGGTGAGGGTTGGGGTTAATGTGACGGTTAAGGTTAGGGTGAGGGTTAGGGTTAGGGTGATGTTTAGGGTGAGGGTAAAGGTTAGGGTGAGGTTGAAGTGAAGGTTCGGTTGAGTGTTTGATTTAGGTTGAGGTTGAGGTTGAGGGTGAGGGTGAGGCTTAAGGTTAGTTTTAGTGTAAGGGTGAGTGTGAGGGTTAGGGATAGGGTTAGGCTTAGGCTGAGAGTGAGGGTGAGGGTTACGGTTAGGGTGAGGGTTAGAGTTAGGGTTATGGTGAGGGTTAGGGTTAGGTTGGAGGTTACGGTTAGGGTGACAGTTAGGGTTAGAAATAGGTTTAGGTTGAGGGTGAGTGTGAGGGTTAGGGTTAGGGTTAGGATTAGGGTTAGGGTGAGCCTGAGGGAGAGGGTGAGTGTGAAGGTTAGGTTTAGATTGAGGGTTAAGCTAAAGGTTAGGTTGAGGGTTAGGTTTAGGGTGACGTTTAGGTTGAGCGTGAGTGTTAGGGTGAGTTTGAGGGTGAGGATTCGGTTGAGGGTTTGGGTTACGGTTATGGTGAGGGTGAGGGTGAGTGTTAGGTTTAGGGTTAGGGTTAGGGTTAGGCTTAGGATGAGGGTGATTGTGAGGGTTATGGTTAGGGTTATTGTTAGGCTTAGGTTTAAGCTGAGGGTGAGGGTGAGTGTGAGGTTTAGGGTTAGGGTGAGTGTGAGCGTTAGGGTTAGGGTTAGGGATAGGCTTATGGTTAGATGCCGGTGAGGGTTAGGGTTAGGATGAGTGTTAGGCTTAGGGTTAGGGTGAGGGTTAGGTATAGGTTGATGTTTAGGGTGAGGTTGAAGGTTAGGCTGAGGCTGACGGTGAGCGTGACTGTTAGGGTGCAGGTGAGGTTTAGGATTAGGTTTAGGGTCAGGGTGAGGGTTTAGAGTTAGGGTTAGGATGATGGTTAGGATGAGGGGCAGGGTTAGGGTTAGGGTGAAGTTCAGGGTTAGTTTAAAGGTTACGGTTAGTGTTTGGGTTAGGGTGAGGATTAGGGTTAGGTTTAGAGTTAGGGTGTGGGTTAGGGTGAAGATAAGTTTTAGGGTGAGGGTTAGGGTGAGTGTGAGGTTAGGGTTAGGGTGAGGGTTAGTGTTATTGTTAGGGTTAGGTTTAGGGTTACGGTTACAGTGAGGTTGTGGGTGAAGTGAGGTTTAGCGTCAGGGTTAGTGTTAGGGTGAGGGTTAGGGTGAGGGTAAGTGTTTGGGTGAAGGTTAGGCTTAGGGTGAGGTTTAGGGTGAGAGTGAGGGTTAGTTTTAGGGTTAGGTTTAGGGTGAGGTTAAGGGTTAGTGTTAGGGTGAGGGTTAGGGTTAGCATTAGCTTTAGGTTGAGGGCTAAGGTGAGGGTTCAGGTTAGGTTAGGATGAGGGTTAGGGTTAGGGTGAGGGTTAGGGTGAGAGTAAGAATAAGTGTAAGGGTGAGTGTTAGGGTGAGATTGAGGGTTACGGAAAGAGTGAAGGTTATGGTGAGGGTGAGGGTTAGGGTTAGAGTGAGGGTGAGGTTGAGTTTTTGAGTGAGTGTTAGGGTTAGGTTTAGGGTGAGGGTTAGGATTAGGGTTAGGGTGAGGTTTAGGGTGAGGTTTAGGGTTAGGGTTAGGGTTAGGGTGTGGGATAGGCTGAGGGATAGTGTTAGGATTAGTGTGAGGTTTAGGGTGAGGGTAAGGGTCAGGGTGAGGGTTAGGGTTAGGGTGAGGGTTAGGGTTAGGATTAGGGTTAGGGTCATGTTTAGGGTGACTGTGAGGTTTAGGGTGAGGATTAGCTTTAGTGTTAAGGTGAGGGTTAGGGTAAGGGGTAGGGTTACAATTAGGGTGACGGTTAGGTTTAGTGTGAGAGTTATGGTTAGGGTTAAGGTTAGGATTAGTGTGAGGGTAGGAATTAGGGTGATGTTTAGGGTGAGGGTGAGGTTTAGGTTTAGGAATATGGATAGGATTAGAGTTTCGCTGAGGGTGAGGATGAGGGTGAGGGTGAGGGTTAGGTTTAGGGTTAGGGTTAGTGTGAGGGTTAGGGTTAGTTTTAGTTTCAGACTGGTGTGAGGGTGAGGTTTAGGTTGAGGCTTGGGGATAAGGTGAGGGCTAGGTTGAGGGTGAACTTTAGGGTTATGATGAGGGTTAGGGTTATGTTTAGGGTGAGGGTTAGGGTGAGGGTTAGCTTTAGTGTGAGGTTTACAGTTAAGGTTAGGGTGAGGGTTAGGGTAAGGGTTATGGTGAGGGTTAGGTTGAGGGTGAGGGTTAGGGTTATGATTAGAGATAGGGTTAGGTTTAGGCTGAGGGTGAGGGTGAGGGTGCAGGTGAGGTTTAGTGTTAGCGTTAGGGTTAGGGTGAGGGCTAGTGTGAGGGTGAGGTTTAGGGTGAAGTTGAGTTTGAGGGTGAGGCTGAGGCTTAGGGTGAGGGTGAGGGTTTAGGTTTGGGTTAGTGTTAGGGTGAGGGTGAGGGTTAAGATTAGGTTTAGTCTTAGGGTTATTGTTAGGGTTAGAGTGAGGGTTACAGTTCAGTTTAGGGTGAGGGGGAAGGTGAGGGATATGGTTACGGTTAGGGTGAGGTTTAGGGTTAGGGTTAAGGTTAGTGTTAGGAGGAAGTTTAGGGTGAGGGGTAGGGTTAGGGATAGGGTGAGGGGTAGAGTTTTGGTTAGGGTTAAGGTGAGGGTTCGGCTTAGGGTGAGGTTTAGGGTTAGGGTTAGTGTTAGGGTGAGGGTTAGGGTTAGCAATAGGATCAGTGTAAGGGATATGGTGAGGCTGAGGGTTAGGGTTAGGGTTAGATTTAGGGTGAGGGTTAGACTTAGGCTGAGGGTTAGGGTTAGTGGGAGGGTTGGTGTTAGGGTTAGGCTTAGTGTTAGGGTGAGGATAAGGGTTAGAGTGAGGGTTAGGGTTAGGGTGAGGGTTAGGGTTAGGGTGAGGGTCAGGGTTAGGGTTAGGGTTAGGCTGAGGGTTAGGTTAGAGTTAGGGTTAGGGTTAGGGTAAGGGTTAGCGTTAGGGTGAGGGTTAGGTTTAGGATTAGTGTTAGAGTTATGGTTAGGTTTAGGGTGAGGCTTTCGGGTTAGGGTTAGGGTTAGGGTTAGGTTGAAGCTTAAGGTGAGGGTGAGGGTTAGGGTTAGTTTTAGTTTTATCATGTGGGTAAGTGATAGTGTGAGGGTTAGGGTGAGTGTTAGAGTTAGCATTAGGGTTAGAGTGAAGTTTAGGGTGAGGGATAGGGTTAGGGTTAAGGTGAGCTTGAGGGCGAGGGTTAGGGTTAGCTTTATCGTGGGTTTTAGCATTAGGGTGAGGGTTAGGGTCAGTGTGAGCGGGAGGGTAAGGGTGACGGTTAGGGTTAGAGTTAGGCTGAGGGTTAGGTTTAGTGTGAGGTTTAGGGTGAGAATGAGGTTGAGGCTTATTGTGAGGTTTAGGGAAAGGGTGAGGGTTAGGGTTAGTGTTAGGGTGAGGGTTAGGGATAGGGTTAGGGTTAGGGATAGGGTTAGGGTTAGGGTGAAGGTTAGGGTAATGGGTATGGTTATGGTTAAGGTGAGGGTTAGGTTTAGTGTAAGTATTAGGGTTAGGGTTATGGTTAGGATTAGTGTGAAGGTAAGAATTAGGGTGACGGTTAGGGTGAGGGAGAGGTTTAGGGTTAGGATTAGGGTTATGGTTAGGGTTATGCTGAGGGTGATGGTGAGGGTGAGGGTGAGTGTGAGTTTTAGGGTTAGGTTTAGGGTTAGGTTGAGGGTAAGGATTAGTGTGAGGGTTAAGGTGAGGGTGAGTGTTAGGGTTAGGCGGATGGTAGGGGTTAAGGTGAGGGTTAGATTGATGGTGAGGATTACGGTTAACATTAGTGTTAGGGTTAGGGTGAGGCTTAGGGTTAGGGTTAGGGATAGGGTGAGTATTAGGATTAGGATTAGTGTTAGGGTGAGCATTAGGCTGAGGGGTAGGTTTAGGGTTAGGCTTAGTCTTAGGGTTAGGCTTAGGGTGAGGGTGGGGTTGAGGATTAGGGTTAGAGTGATGGTTAGGGTTAGGGTTAGGGTGAGGCTTAAGATGAGGGTTAGGGTGAGGGTAAGGTTTAAGGTGAGGGTTAAGTTGAGGGTGAGGGTTATGGTTACCATTAGGGTTAGGGTTAGAGTTAGCGTGAGGGTTAGGTTTAGGTTTAGGGTTAGGGTGAGTGTGAGGGTGCGTGTTAGGTTGAGGGTTAGGATTAGCGTTAGGGTTCGGGTTTGGGTTAGGGTTAGGGTTAGTGTGACGGTGAGGGTGAGGGTTAGGGTGTGGTGAGGGTGAGATTTAGGGTTAGGAATAGGGTGGGGGTGAGTGTGAGTGTGAGGGTTAGGGTGAGGAATAGGGATAGGGTGAGGGTGAGTGTTTGGGTGAGGTTTAGTGGTAAGTTAGGTTTAGGGTTAGAGTTAGTGTGATGGTTAGTATGAGAGTTAGTTTAAGGTTCAGGGTCAGGGTTAGGGTGAGGGTTAGGGTTAGGATTAGTTTAGGGTGAGGGTGAGGGTGAGCGTTAGGGTTAGCGTTAGGGTTAGGGATAGGTTTAGGTTTAGGGTGAGGTTTAGGATGAGGGTTAGGATTAGGGTTAGGGTTAGGGTTTACGTGAGAGTTAGGGTCAGGGTGAGGGTTAGTGTTAGGGTTAGATTTACGGTGAGAATAAGGGTTAGCATGAGGTTTAGGGTGAGTGTGAGGGTTAGAGTTAGCCTTAGGGTTAGGGTGAGGGTTAGGGTTAGGTTTATGGTTAGGGTGAGGTGAGAGTGAGGGTGATTGTGAGGTTTATGGTTAGTGTGAGAGATAGGTTTAGGGTGAGGGTTAGGCTTTGGGTTAGGGTGCGGGTGAGAGTGAGGTTGACAGTGAGGCTGAGGCTGAGGGTGAGGGTGAGTGTGAGGGTTAGGCTTAGAGTTAGGTTTAGGGTTAGGGTGAGTGTGAGGGTGAAGGTGAGGGTTAGGGTTAAGAGTAGGGTTAGGTTTAAATTTAGGCTGAGGGTGAGCGTGAGGGAGAGGGTAATGGTTAGGCTTAGGGTTAGGGTTGGTGTGAGGGTTAGGGTGAGGGTAAGGTTAAAGGTTAGGGTGAGGGTGAGGGTTAGGGTTAGGGTTAGGGTGAGGGTTAGGGTTAGGGTGAGGTTAGAGTTAGGGTTAGGTTTATTGTTAATGTGAGTGTTAGTGTTAGTGTTAGGTTGAGGGTAAAGGTTAGGTTGAGGGTTAGGGATAGGGTTAGGTTTAGGGTGAGGTTTCGGGTTAGGGTGAGGGTTAGAGTCAGGGTGAGTGTTAGGGTTAGCATTAAGTTTAGGGTGAGGGTTAGTGTGAGGGTAAGCGTAAGGTTAGTGTGAGGGTTAGGTTTAGGGTGAGGGTTACGTTGAGGGTGAGAGTAATGTTAAGTGTGAGGGTTAGGGTTATGGTGAGGATTATGGTAAACTTGTGGGTTAGGGTGAGGGTTAGGTTTAGGTTTACAGTAAGGGTGAGTGTTAGGGTGAGTGTTAGGTTTGGGGTTAGGGTTAGGGTGAGGGTGAGATTAAGGGTTGGGAATAGGGTGAGGGTTAGGTTTAGGGTGAGGGTTAGGATTAGGATTAGGTTTAGGGTGAGACCTAGGGTGAGGGTGAGGGTTAGGGTTAGGGATAGGTATAGGTTGAGGGTTAGGGTTAGGCTGAGGATTAGGGTTAGTGTAATGGCTAGTTTTAGGGTTAGGGTTAGTGTTAGGGTGAGCGTAAGTTTTAGGGTTAGGTTTAGGTTTACGGTGAGGTTGAGGGTTAGGTTAAGGGTGAGGGTTAGGGTTAGGGTGAGGGTGAAGGTGAGGGTTAGGATAAGGGTTAGGGTTAGGGTTATTTTTAGGGTTAGGGTTAGGTTTATGGTTACGTTGAGTGTGAGGGTGAGGGTGAGGGTTATTGTTAGTGTGAGGTTTAGGGTTAGGGTTAGGTTTAGGGTTAGGGTTAGGATGAGGTTTAGGGTGAGGGGTAGGGTTAAGGTTAGGGTGAGGGTTAGGGTTAGTGTGAAGGTTAGGTTTAGGGTTAGGATGAGGGTTAGGTTGAGGGTTAGGGTTTAGATTAGGGTTAGGGTGTGGGTGAGTGTTAGATTTAGGGTGAGGGTTCAGGTGATGTTGAGTGTTAGAGTAAGGTTGAGATTTAGGGTTAGGTGAGGGTTAGGTTTAGGGTTAGGGTTAGAGTTAGGATGAGGGTTTGGGTGAAGGGTACTGTTAAGGTTAGGGTGAGCATTAGGGTTAATGTGAGGGTTAGGGTTAGGGTGAGGATAATGTTAGGGTGACGGTTAGGGTGAGAGTGAGGGTTAGGGTTACTGTTAGGGTGAGGGTTAGGGTTAGCTTTAGTGTTATGTTGAGGGTGAGGGTGAGGGTTAGGGTTAGGCTTAGGGTTAAAGTGAGGGTGAGGGTGAGGATGAGGGTTAGCTTGAGGGTTAGGGTTAAGGTGAGGGTTAGGTTTATGATTAGGGTTATTGTTAGGATTAGGTTTAGGGCGAGGGTGAGGATGAGGGTGAGGGTGAGTGTGTGGGATAGGGTTAGGGTTAGGTTTAGGGTGAGCATGAGGGTTAGGGTTAGGCTGAGGGGTAGGGTTAAGGTTAGTGTGAGGGTTAGGGTTAGTGTGAAGGTTAAGGTTAGGGTTAGGGTGAGGTTTAGGCTGAGGGTTAGGGTTTGGATTAGGGTTAGTGTGAGGGTCAGGGTTAAGGTGAGGTTTATGGTTAGCTTAGGGTTAGGTTTAGGGTGAGGGTTAGGGTGAGGGTAAAGATTAGGGTGAGGGTTAGGGTTACGGTGAGGTTTAGGGTGAGGTTGTGGGTTAGGGTTAGGGTTAGACTGAGGTTCAGGTTTAGGCTGAGGGTTAGGGTGAGGGTGAGTGTTAGGGTTAGCATTAGGGTTAGGGTGAGGTTTAGTGTGAGTGTTTTGATTAGGTTACGTTGAGGTTTTGCGTTACTGTGAGGGTTAGGGTGAGGGTAAGGTAAGGGTAAGGGTGAGGTTTTTGGTGAGGGTGTGGGTTACGGAAAGGGTGAGGGTGAGGGTGAGGGTTAGGGTTACTGTTAGGGTTAGGGTTAGGGATAGGAAAAGGGTTAGTGTGAGGGATAAGATGAGGGTGAGCATTTGGGTTAGGGTTAGGTTTAGGTTGAGGGTTAGGTTTAGGCTGAGGGTTAGGGTTAGTGTGAGCGTTTGTTAGGGTTAGGCTTAGTGTTAGGGTGAAGGTTAGGGTTAGGGTAAGTGTGAGGGTTAGGGTGAGGTTTATGGTTAGCTTTAGGGTGAGGGTTAGGGTGAGGGTAAGAATTAGGGTGAGGGTTAGGGTTAGGGTGAGGTTTAGGGTGAGGTTGTGGGTTAGGGTTAGGGTTAGAGTGAGGTTCAGGTTTAGGGTGAGGGTTAGGGTGAGAGTGAGTGTTAGGGTTAGCATTAGGGTTAAGGTGAGGTTTAGTGTGAGTGTTATGATTAGGTTAGGTTGAGGTTTTGGGTTAGTGTGAAGGTTAGGGTGAGGGTAAGATAAGGGTAAGGGTGAGGTTTTTGGTGAGGGTGAGGGTTACGGAAAGGGTGAGGGTTAGGCTTAGGGATAGGAAAAGGGTTAGTGTGAGGGATAAGTTGAGGGTGAGGATTTGGGTTAGGGATAGGTTTAGGTTGAGGGTTAGGTTTAGGCTGAGGGTTAGGTTTAGTGTGAGGGTTTGTGTTAGGGTTAGGCTAGTGTTAGGGTGAAGGTTAGGGTTAGGGTGAGTTTTAGGGTTAGGGTGAGGGTAAGGGTTAGGGTTAGGACTAGGTTTAGGGTTATTGAGGATTTTGGTGATGTTTAGGGTTAGGGTTAGTGTAATGGTTATGGTTAGGGTTAGTGTTGAGGATTAGGTTGAGGGTTAGCGTGATGGTTATTGTTAGTGTGAGGGTAAGGTTTAGGCTGAGGGTGAGGGTGAGGGTGAGAGTTAGTGTTAGGGTTAGTGTTAGTTATGATGAGGGTGAGGGTTAGGGTTAGGATTAGGGTTAGGGATAGGTTTTGGGTTAGGTTTAGGGTTAGGATGAGGGTTAGGGTGAGGGGTAATGTTAGGTTTAGGGTGAGGGTTAGAGTTATTGTAAGCATCAGCGTTAGGGTTAGGGTTAGGGTGAGGGTGAGTATAAGGTTTAGGGTGAGAGTTAGGGTGAGGGTTAGGGTTTGGGATAGGGTTAGGGATAGGGTGACACTTAGCTTTAGGGTTAGGTTTAGGTTTAGGGTTAAGGTTTCGGTTGAGGGTTAGGGTTCAGGTTAGGGTTAGGGTTTCGTGTTTGGGTTAGGGTTAAGTTTAGGGTGAGATTTAGGGTGAGGGTGAGGGTGAGGGTTAGGTTTAGGTTTATCGTGTGGGTAAGCGATAGCGTGAGGGTTAGGGTGAGTGGTAGAGTTAGCAGTAGGGTTAGAGTGAAGGTTAGGGTGAGGGTTAGGGTTAGGGTTAAGGTGAGCTTGAGGGTGAGGGTTAGGGTTAGGGTTAGGGTGAGATTTAGGGTTAGGGTGAGGGTTAGGGTTAGGGTTAGCATGAGGGTGAGGGTGAGGATGACGGTTAGGGTTAGAGTTTGGGTGAGATTTAGGTTTAGTGTAAGGTTTAGGGTGAGGATGAAGTTGAGGGTTAGGGTGAGGGTTAAGGTAAGGGTGATGGTTAGGGTTATGGTTAGTGTTAGGGTGAGGGTTAGTGTTAGGGTTAAGTGTAGGGTTAGGTTGAGGGGGAGAGTTAGGGTTCGGTTTAAGGTGAGGGCTAGTGTGTGGGTTAGGGTTAGGATTAGGGTGAGGGTTAGGGTTAGGGTTAGTTTGAGGGTGGTGTGAGGGTGAAGTTTAAGATGAGGGTTAGGATTAGGGTGAGGGCTAGGGTGAGGGTGAGGGTGAGATTTAGGTTTAGGTTGAGGTTTGGGTTGAGGGATAGGGTTAGGTTTAGGGTGAGGGTTAGGTTTAGTTTGAGGGTTAAGGTTAGGGATATTGTGAGGGTGAGGGTAAGGGTTATGTTGAGTGTTATGATCAGGTTGAGGGTTAGGTTTAGGATTAGGGGTAGGGTTAGGGTAAGGCTGAGCATGAGGGTGAGGGTGCGGGTGAGGTTTAGAGTTAGGGTTACGTTTAGGGTGAGGGCTAGGGTGAGGGTGAGGGTTAGGGTGAAGGTTAGGGTGAGGGTGAGGGTGAGGGTCTTTGTTAGATAATGGTTAAGGTTAGTGTGAGGATAAGGTGAGTGTTAGGGTTAGGGTTCGGGTTCGGGTGATGGTGAGGGTTAGGGTAACGTTGAAAATTAGGGTTAGGTTTAGATGTGGGTTAGGTTTAGGGTTAGGATTAGAGTTAGGGTGAGGGTTCTGGTGAGGTGTACTGTTAAGGTTAGGGTGAGCATTAGGGTTAATTTAAGGGTGAGGGATAGAGTGAGGATAAAGTTCGGGTGACGGTTAGGGTGAGGGTGAGGGTTAGGGTTACTGTTAGGGTGAGGGTTAGAGTTAGCTTTAGTGTTAAGGTGAGGTGAGAGTGAGGGTTAATGTTAGTCTTAGAGTTAAGGTGAGGGTGATGGTGAGGATGAGGGTTTGAGTGAGGGTTAGAGTTAGGGTGAGGGTTAGGTTTAGGGTTAGGGTTATTGTTAGGGTTAGATTTAGGATGAGGGTGAGGATGAGGGTGAGGGTGAGGGTGTGGGTTAGGGTTAGGGTTAGGTTTAGGTTGATGTTTTGGTTCAGGGTTTGGGTTAGGGTTAGGGTGAGTGTGAGGGTGAGTAAGAGGGTTAGGATTAGTGTTTGGGTTAGGTTTAGGGTGAGGGTGAATGTGAGGGTTAGGGTTCGGGTTATTGTTAGGCTTAGGTTTAAGCTGAGGGTGAGGGTGAGTGTGAGGGTTAGTGTTATGTTGACTGTGAACATTAGGGTTAGGTTTAGGGTGAGGGTGTGGTTGAGGGTTAGGGTGAGGGTTAGGGTGAGGGTTAGATGAGGGTGAGGTTTAGGGTTAGGTGATGGTTAGATGAGGGTGAGTGTTAGGTTGAGGGTGAGGATTAGCGTTAGGGTGAGGGTTAGGGTTTTGGTGCTGATTAGGGTTAGGGTTAATGTTAGGGTGATGTTTAGGGTGAGGGTGAGCTTTGGTTTGAGGGTTTGCATTAGGTTTAGGGTGAGGTTGAGGGTGAGAGTGAGGCTTAGATTTAGGGTTAGGGTGAGGGTGACTCTGACGCTTAGGGTTAGGGTTAGGCTTTAGGCTGAGGGTTAAGCTGAGGATGAGGGTGAGGGTGATGGTTAGGTTTACGGTGAGGGTTAGGGTTAGAGTTAGGGTGAGGGTTAGGGTTCGGGTGAGTTTTAGGGTTACTGTGAGGGTTCATGTTAGGTTTAGGCTTAGTGTTAGGGTGAGGGTAAGGGTTAGGGTGAGGGTCAGGTTTAGGGTGAGGTTTAGGGTTAGTATGAGTGTTAGGGCTAGGGTGAGGGTAAGGGTGATGTTTAGGGTTAGGGTGATGTTTAAGGTGAGGTTGAGGGTTAGGGTGAGGGTGAGGGTTAAGTTGAGGGTTTGGGTTAGGGTTAGGGTGACATTGAGACTTAGGGTTAGGTTTAGGGTGAGGATGAGTGTGAGGTTTAGGGATAGCGTTAGGCCTAGGTTTAGGGTTAGGCTGAGGGTGACTGTGAGCTTGAGGGTTAGGGTAATGGTCACCATTAGGGTTGGGGTTAGGGTGAGGGTAAGTGTTGGGTTGAGTGTTAGGGTTTTTGTGAGGGTTAGCGTTAGGTTTAGGGTTAGGGTTAGGTTGGAGGTTAGGGTTAGGGTGAGGGTTTAGGGTTAGGGTTAGTTTAGAGGTTAGGGTTAGGGTGAGGGTTAGCGTTAGGGGTAGGGTTAGGTTGAGGGTGAGGGTGAGGGTGAGGGTTAGGGTTAGGATTAGGGTGAGGGTTAGGCTAAGGGTTAGGGTGAGGGTTAGGTTTAGGGTGATGTTTAGGTTGAGGGTTAGGGTTAGGTTGAGGGTGAGGGTGAGTGAGAGGGTTAGGTTTAGGGATAGGATTAGGTTTAGGGTGAGAGTGAGTGTGAGGGTTAGGTTTCGGGTTATTGTTAGGTTTAGGTTTAAGCTGAGGGTGAGGGTGAGTGTGAGGGTTAGGGTTATGTTGAGTGTGAGCATTAGGTTAGGTTTAGGGTGTGGGTGAGGTTGAGGGTTAGGTGAGGGTTAGGTTTTGGGTTAGGGTGATGGTTAGATGAGGGTGAGGATTAGGGTTAGGGTGAGGGTTAGGGTTAGGATGAGGGTGACGGTTAGCGTTAGGGTGAGGGTTAGGGTTATGGTGCGGATTAGGGTGAGTGTTAGGGTTACGGTGATGTTTATGATGAGGGTGAGGGTTGGTTTGAGGGTTACCGTTAAGGTTGGGTTTAGGGTGAAGGTTAAGGTGAGGGTTAGGGTTAGCTTTAGGGTTAGGCTGAGGGTTAGGGTCAGGGTAAGTTTTAGGGTGAGGGTTAGGGCGAGTGTGATGGTTAAGTTTAGGGAGAGGTTTAGGGTTATGGAGAGGATTAGGTTCGGTTTAGGGTGAAGGTGAGGGTGATGGTGTGGGTTAGGTTAAGGATTAGGTTTAGGGTTATGGTTAGGGTTATTGTTAGGGTTAGGGTTATGTTTAAGGTGAGGTTGCGGGTTAGGTGAGGTTTAGCGTTAGGGTTAGCGTTAGGGTGAGGGTTTTGGTTAAGATAAGTGTTGGGGTGAGGGTTAGGGTTAGGGTGAGGTTGAGGGTGAGGTTGAGAGTTAGTGTTAGGGTTAGGGTTAGGGTGAGGTTTAGGGTGAGGTTGAGGTTTAGTGTTAGGGTTAGTGTAGGGTGAGATTAAGGGTTAGGTTGAGGGTTAGGGTGAGTGTTAGGGTTAGGTTAGGGTGAGGGTTAGGGTTAAATTGAGATTTAGGGTTAGTGTGGGTTAGTGTTAGGGTTAGACTTAGTGTTGGTTGAGGGTAATGTTTAGATTGAGGGTTAGGTTTAGGGTGAGGGTTAGGGTGAGGGTGAGGGTTAGGGTTAGGGTGAGGATTAGGGTGAGTTTTAGGGTGATGTTTAGGGTGAGGGTTTGGGTGAGGTTGTGGGTGAGGGTTGGTTTGAGGGTTTGGGATATAGTTAGGGTGAGGTTTAGGGTGAGGGTGAGGATTAGGGTTAGGGTTAGTTTGAGCGTGAGTGTGAGGGTTAGGGTTAGGCTTAGGCTTAGGCTTTGGGTTAGGCTAAGGGTGGGAGTGAGTGTGAGGGTTAGGGTTAGGGTGATGGTTAGGGTTAGGGTTAGGGATAGGGTGATGTTTAGGGTGAGGGTTATTGTGAGAGTAGGTGTTAGGGTTACACTTAATATTAGGGTGAGTGTAAGCGTTAGGTTGACGGTTAGCATTAGGGTGAGGGTTAGGGTTAATTTGAGGGTTAGGGTTTTGGTAAGGGTGAGGTCGAGGGTGATGGTGAGGCTTAGGGTTAGGGTGAGTGTGAGGGTGAGTGTGAGTGTTAGGGTTAGGTTTAGGCTTAGGCTGAGGGTTAGGCTGAGGGTGATTAGCGTGAGGGTTTGGGTTAGGCTTAAGTTTAGGATGAGGGTTTGGTTGAGGGGTACGGTTACGGTTAGTGTGAGCATTAGGGTTAGCGTTAGGGTTAGGGATAGGTTTAGGGTTAGGGTGAGGTTAGGATGAGGTTTAGGGTTATGGTAAGGGTTAGGGTTAGGGTTAGGATGAGGGTTAGGGAGAAGGTTAGGATGAGGGTTAGGGTGAGGGTTCGGGTTAGGGTTATGGTGAGGGTAGGGGTGAGGGTGAGAGTGAAGGTTAGGGTTAGAGTTAGGATGAGGGTGAGGATTAGGGTTAGGGTTAGGGTTAGGGTTAGGTTTAGGCTGAGGATAAGGCTGAGGGTGTGGGTGAGGATTAGGGTTAGGTTGAGTGTTTGGGTTAGTGTTAACGTAAGGGTTTGGGTTAGGGTTAAAGTTAGGATGAGAGTTAGTTTAAGGGGTACGGTTACAGTTAGATTGAGCATTAGGGTTAGCATTAGGGTTAGGGATAGGGTTAGGGTTAGGGTGAGGTTTAGGATGAGGGTTAGGGTAAGGGTGAGTGTTAGGGTGAGGGTTAGGGTGAAGGTTATGGTTAGGGTTAGGGTTAGGGTAAGGGATAGGGTGAGTGAGAGGGTTAGGGTTAGTGTTAGATTTATGCTGAGAGTAAGGGTTAGCGTGAGGTTTAGCGTGAGTGTGAGGGTTAGAGTTACATTAGGGTTAGGGTAGGTTTAGCTTGAGGGTTAGGGTTAGGTTTAGGGTTAGGGTGAGGTGAGGGTGAGAGTGATTGTGAAGTTTATTGTTAGGGTGAGGGATAGGTTTAGGGTGAGGGTTAGGTTTAGGGTTAGGGTGAGGGTTAGGGTTTGATTTAGAGTGAGGGTTAGGGTTAGGGTTAGGGTGAGGGTTAGTGTTAGGGTGAGGGTGAGGAATAGCGTTAGGGTGAGGGTTAGGGTTAGGGTGATGTTTAGGGTGAGTGTGAGGGTTGGTTTGAGGGTTTGCGTTCGGTTTAGGGTGAGGTTGAGGGTGAGGGTGAGGCTTAGAGTTAGGGTTAGGGTGAGGGTAACTCTGAGGGTTAGGGTTAGGGTTAGGCTTTAGGCTGAGGGTTAGGCTCAGGTTGAGAGTGAGGGTGATGGTTAGGGTTAGGGTGAGGTTTAGGGTTAGGGTTAGGGTGAGGGTTAGGGATAGTGTGAGGGTTAGGTTTCGGGTGAGTTTTAGGTTTACTGTGAGGGTTCATGTTAGGTTTAGGCTCTGTGTTAGGGTGAGGGTAAGGGTTAGGTTGAGGGTCAGGTTTAGGGTGAGGTTTGGGGTTAGTATGAGGGCTTGGGTGAGGTTAAGGGTGATGGTTAGGGTTAGGGTGATGTTTAGGGTGAGGGTGAGGGTTAGGGTTAGGGTGAGGGTGAGGGTTCAGTTGAGGGTTTGGGTTAGGGTTAGGATGAGGTTGAGACTTAGGGTTAGGTTTAGGGTGAGTGTGAGTGTGAGGTTTAGGGATAGGGTTAGGGTTAGGTTTAGGGTTAGGCTGAGTGTGACTATGAACTTGAGGTTTAGGGTTATGGTGAGCATTAGGGTTGGGGTTACGGTGAGGGTAAGTGTTCGGGTGAGTGTAAGGGTTTGGGTGAGGGTTAGCGTTAGGTTTAGGGTTAGGGTTAGGTTGGAGGTTAGGGTTAGTGTGAGGGTTAGCGTAAGGGGTAGGTTTAGGTTGAGCATGAGGGTGAGGGTTAGGGTTAGGATTAGGTTTAAGGTGAGCCTGAGGGTGAGGGTGAGGGTGAGGGTTAGGGTTAGGGTGATGTTTAGGTTGAGGGTTAGGGTTAGGTTGAGGGTGAGGGTGAGTGAGAGGGTTAGGTTTAGGCATAGGATTAGGTTTAGGGTGAGAGTGAGTGTGAGGGTTAGGGTTCGGTTTATTGTTAGGCTTAGGTTTAAGCTGAGGGTGAGGGTGAGTGTGAGGGTTAGGGTTATGTTGAGTGTGAGCATTAGGGTTAGGTTTAGGGTGAGGGTGAGGTTGAGGGTTAGGGTGAGGGTTAGGGTTTGGGTTAGGGTGATGTTTAGATGAGGGTGAGGGTTAGGGTTAGGGTGAGTTTTAGGGTTAGGATGAGGGTGACGGTTAGCGTTAAGGTGAGGGTTAGGGTTATGGTGCGGATTAGGGTGAGTGTTAGGGTTACGGTGATGTTTATGGTGAGGGTGAGGCTTGGTTTGAGGGTTTGCGTTAGGTTTAGGGTGAGGTTGAGGGTGATGGTGAGGCTCAGGTTTTGGGTTAGAGTGAGGGTGACTCTGAGGGTTAAGGTTAGGGTTAAGCTTTAGGCTGAGGGTTAGGCTGAGGGTGAGGGTGAGGGTAACGGTTAGGGTTAGGGTTAGGGTTAATGAAAGGGTGATATTTAGGCTGAGTGTTAGTGTGAGTGTTAGTGTTAGGGTTAGGCTTAGTGTTAGAGTGAGTGTATGTGTTAGGTTGAGGGTTAGGGTTAGGGATAGGGTGAGGGTTGGGATGAGGGTTAGGGTGAGGGTCAGGTTTAGGGTGAGGGTTATGGTAAGTGTGAGGGTTAGGGTTAGGGTTAGGGTGAGGGTGAGGGTGAGGGTGAGGGTGATGGTTCAGTTGAGGGTTTGGGTTAGGGTTAGGGTGAGGTTAAGGGTGAGGGTTAGACTAAGGGTTAGGTTTAGGGTGATGGTGAGTGTGAGGATTAGGGATAGGGTTAGGCTTAGGTTTAGGATTAGGCTGAGGGTGACTGTGAGCTTGAGGTTTAGGGTTAGGGTGAGGGTTAGGTTTAGGGTGAGGGTTAGCGTTAGGGTTAGGGTTAGCGTTCGGTTGGAGGTTAGGTTTAGGGTGAGGGTTAGCGTTAGGAGTAGGATAAGGTTGAGCGTGAGGGTGAGGGCTAGGGTTAGGATTAGGTTTAGGTTGTACTGTGGGTGAGGGTGAGGGTGAGGGTTAAGGTTATGGTGAGGGTTTGGTTAGGTTAAGGGTGAGGGTGAGGGTTAGGTTTAGGGTGATGTTTAGGTTGAGAGTTCGGGTTAGGGTTAGGGTGAGTGTGATGGTGAGTGAGAGGGTAAGTATTAGGGTTAGGGTTAGGTTTAGGGTGAGGGTGAGTGTGAGGGTTAGGGTTCCGGTTATTGCTAGGCTTAAGTTTTAAGCTGAGGGTGAGAGAGTGAGTCTCACACTCACGGTTAGGGTTATGTTGAGTGTG
This sequence comes from Dipodomys merriami, assembly GCF_024711535.1. Classification (NCBI taxonomy): domain Eukaryota; kingdom Metazoa; phylum Chordata; class Mammalia; order Rodentia; family Heteromyidae; genus Dipodomys; species Dipodomys merriami. Next base: position 3,922,592 of record NW_027206579.1, read on the forward strand.
AGCATTAGGGTTAGGTTTAGGGTGAGGGTGAGGTTGAGGGTTAGGGTGAGGGTTAGGGTTTGGTTTAGGGTGAGGGTTAGATGAGGGTGAGGGTTAGGGTTATGGTGAGGGTTAGGGTTAGGGTGAGGGTGAGGATTAGCGTTAGGGTGAGGGTTAGGGTTTTGGTGGGGAGTAGGGTTGAGGGTTAATGTTAGAGTTATGTTTAGGCTGAGAGTGAGGGTTGGTTTGAGGGTTTGCCTTAGGTTTATGGTGAGGTTGAGGGTGAGAATGAGGCTTAGATTTAGGGTTAGGGTGAGGGTGACTCTGAGGCTTAGGGTTAGGGTTAGGCTTTAGGCTGAGGGTTAGGCTGAGGGTGAGGGTGAGTGTGAGGGTTAGGGTTAGGGTGAGGGTTAGGGTTAGGGTTAGGATGATGGTTAGGGATAGTGTGAGGGTTAGGGATAGGGTGAGGTTTAGGGTTACTGTGAGGGTTCACGTTAGGTTTAGGCTTAGTATTAGGGTGAGGGTAAGTGTTAGGTTGACGGTCAGGTTTAGGGTGAGGTTTAGGGTTAGTATGAGGGTTAGGGCTAAGTTGAGGGTAAGGGTGAGGGTTAGGGTTAGGGTGATGTTTAGGGTGAGGGTGAGGGTTAGGGTGAGGGTGAGGGTGAGGGTTTGGGTTAGGGTTAGGGTGAGGTTGAGATTTAGGGTTAGGTTTAGGGTGAGGGTGAGTGGGAGGTTTAGGGATAGGGTTAGGCTTAGTTTTAGGGTTAGGCTGAGGGTCAATGTGAGCTTGAGGGTTAGTATTATGGTGAGCATTAGGGTTGGGGTTAGGGTGAGGGTAAGTGTTGGGGTGAGTGTTAGGGTTTGCGTGAGTGTTAGCGTTAGGTTTAGGGTTAGGGTTAGGTTCGATGTTAGGTTAGGGTGAGGGTTAGCATTAGAGGTAGGGTTAGGTTGAGCATGAGAATGAGGGTTAGGGTTAGGATTAGGTTTAAGGTGAGCCTGAGGGTGAGGGTGAGGGTGAGGGTTAGGGTTAGGGTGAGGGTTAGGCTAAGGGTTAGGGTGAGGGTTAGGTTTAGGGTGATGTTTAGGTTGAGGGTTAGGGTTAGGTTGAGGGTGAGGGTGAGTGAGAGAGTTAAGTTTAGGGTTAGGATTAGGTTTAGGTTGAGGGTGAGTGTGAGGGTTAGTGTTAGGGTTATTGTTAGGCTTAGGTTTAAGCTGAGGGTGATGGTGAGTGTGAGGCTTAGGGTTATGTTGAGTGTGAGCATTAGGGTTAGGTTTAGGGTGAGGGTGTGTTTGAAGGTTAGGGTTTGGGTTAGGCTGAGGGTTAGATGAGGGTGAGTGTTAGGGTTAGGGTTTGGGTTCGGGTTAGGGTGACGGTGAGGGTTAGCGTTAGGGTGAGGGTTAGGGTTATGGTGTAGATTTGGGTGAGTGTTAGGGTTACGGTGATATTTATGGTGAGGGTGAGGGTTGGTTTGAGGGTTTGCGTTAGTTTTAGGTTGAGGTTGGGGGTGAGGGTGAGGCTTAGGGTTAGGGTTAAGTTGAGGGTGACTCTGAGGGTTAGGGTTAGGTTTAGGCTTTAGGCTGTTGGTTAGGCTGAGGGTGAGGGTGAGGGTTAGTGTTAGGGTTAGGGTTAATTATAGAGTGATATTTAGGGTGAGGGTTAGTGTGAGAGTTAGTGTTAGGATTAGGCTTAGTGTTAGAGTGAGTGTAAGGGTTAGGTTGAGGGTTAGGGTTAGGGATAGGGTGAGGGTTGGGATGAGGGTTAGGCTGAGGGTAAGGTTTAGGGTGAGGGTTATGGTGAGTGTGAGGGTTAGGGTTAGGGTTAGGGTGAGGGTGAGGTTGAGGGTGAGAGTTCAGTTGAGGGTTTGTGTTAGGGTTAGGATGAGGTTGAGGGTGAGGGTGAGACTCAGGGTTAGGTTTAGGGTGATGGTGAGTGTGAGGATTAGAGATAGATTAGGCTTAGGTTTACGGTTAGGCTGAAGGTGACTGTGAGCGTGAGGGTTAGGGTTAAGGTGAGGGTTAGGTTTAGGGTGAGGGTTAGCGTTAGGGGTAGGGTTAGGTTGAGGGGGAGGGGGAGGGCTAGGGTTAGGATTAGGTTTAGGGTGAGCCTGTGGGTGAGGGTGAGGGTGAGGGTTAGGGTTATGGTGAGGGTTTGGTTAAGGGTTAGGGTGAGGGTTAGGTTTAGGGTGATGTTTAGGTTGAGAGTTTGGGTTAGGGTTAGGGTGAGTGTGAGGGTGAGTGAGAGGGTTAGGATTAGGGTTAGGGTTAGGTTTAGGGTGATGGTGAGTGTGAGGGTTAGGGTTCGGGTTATTGTTACGCCTAGGTATAAGCTGAGAGTGAGGGTGAATGTGAGGTTTAGGGTTATGTTGAGTGTGAGCATTAGGGTTAGGTTTAGGGTGAGGGTGAGGTTGAGGGTTAGGGTGAGGGTTAGGGTTTGGGTTAGATGAGGGTGAGGGTCAGGGTTAGGGTGAGGGTTAGGGTTAGGGTGAAGGTGACGGTTAGCGTTAGGGTGAGGGTTAGGTTTATGGTGCGGATTAGGTTGAGTGTTAGGGTTACGGTGATGTTTATGGTGAGGGTGAGGGTTGGTTTGAGGGTTTGCATTAGGTTTAGGGTGAGGTTGAGGGTGAGAGTGAGGCTTAGGGTTAGGGTTAGGGTGAGGGTGACTCTGAGCGTTAGGGTTAGGGTTAGGCTTTAGGCTGAGGGTTAGGCTGAGGGTGAGGGTGAGGGATAGTGTTAGGGTTACGGTTAATGATAGGGTGATATTTAGGGTGAGGGTTAGTGTGAGAGTTAGTGTTAGGGTTAGGCTTAGTGTTAGAGTGAGTGTAAGTGTTAGGTTGAGGGTTAACTTTAGCGATAGGGTGAGGGTTGGGTCAGGGTTAGGGTGAGGATAAGGTTTAAGTTGAGGGTTATGGTGAGTGTGAGGGTTAGGGTTAGGGTGAGTGTTAGGGTGAGGGTGAGGTTTCAGTTGAGGGTTTGGGTTAGGGTTAGGGTGAAGTTGAGGGTGAGGATGAGACTTAGGGTTAGGTTTAGGGTGACGGTGAGTGTGAGGATTAGGGATAGGGTTAGGCTTAGTTTTAGGGTTAGGCTGAGGGTGACTGTGAGAGTGAGGGTGAGGGTTAGGTTTAGGGTGAGGGTTAGCGATAGTGTTAGTGTTAGGGTTAGGTTGGAGGTTAGATTTAGGGTGAGGGTTAGCGTTAGGGGTAGGGTTAGGTTGAGGGTGAGGGTGAAGGCTAGGGTTAGGATTAGTTTTCGGGTGAGGGTTACGGTCAGAGTGAGGGTTAAGGTTAGGTTTAGATTTACGATGAGAGTAAGGGTTAGAGTGAGGTTTAGGGTGAGTGTGAGGTTTAGAGTTAGCATTAGGATTAGGGTGACTTTTAGGGTGAGGTTTAGGTTTAGGTTTAGTGTTAGGGTGAGGTGAGGGTGAGGGTGATTGTGAGGTTTATGGTTAGGGTGAGAGATAGGTTTAGCATGAGGGTTAGGGTTAGGGTTATTGTGAGTGTGAGCGTGAGGGTGACAGTGAGGCTTAGGTTGTGGGTGAGGGTGAGTGTGAGGGTTAGGCTTAGGGTTAGGGTTAGAGTTAGTGTGAGGGTGAAGTTGAGGGTTAGTGTTAGGAGTAGCGTTAGGTTTAAAGTTAGGCTGAGGGTGAGCGTGAGGGTGAGGGTGACGGTTAGGGTTAGGGTTAGGGTGAGGGTTAGGGTTTGTGTGAGGGTTAGGGTGAGCCTAAGGTTAAAGGTTAGGGTGAGGGTGAGGGTTAGGCTTAGGGTTAGGGTGAGGGTTAGGGTGAGGTTTAGGGTTAGGGTTACGGTTAGGGTTAGGTTGAGGTTGAGGGTTAGGTTGAGGGTAAGGGTGAGGTTAGGGTGAGGGTTAGGGTTAGGTTGAGGGTAAGGGTGAGGTTAGGGTGAGGGTTAGGGTTAGGGTGAGGTTTAGGGTGAGGATGAGTGTGAGTGATAGAGTGAGGGTTAGGGTTCGGGAGAGTATGAGCGTTAGGGTTTGGTTGAGTGTTAGGGTTGGGTGAGTGTTAGGGTGACGGTGAGGGTGAGGGTTAGGGTTGGGTTTAGGGTTAGAGTGAGGGGTAGGGTGAAGGGTAGGTTTAGTGTTAGGGTTAGGTTGAGGGTTAGGCTTAGTGTGAGGGTTAGGGTTAGGGTGAGGTTTAGGGTTACTTTGAGGGTTTATGTTAGGTTTAGGCTTAGTGTTAGGGTTAGGCTTAGGGTTAGGTTGAGGGTTAGGTTTAGGGTGAGGTTTAGGGTTAGTATGAAGGTGAGGGTATGGATGAGGGTTAGGGTTAGGGTGATGTTTTGGGTGAGGGTGAGGGTTAGGGTTAGGGTGAGCGTGAGGGTTAAGTTGAGGGTTTGGGTTAGCGTTAGGGTGAGGTTGAGGGTGAGGGTCAGTCGTAGGGTTAGGTTTAGTGTGAGGGTGTGTGTGAGGTTTGGAATGGGGTTAGGCTTAAGTTTAGGGTTAGGCTGAGGGTGACTGTGAGCGTGAGGGTTAGGGTTAGGGTGAGGTTTAGGGTTAGGGTGAAGGTAAGGGTTGGGGTGAGTGTTAGGGTTAGGGTGAGTGTTAGCGCTAGGGTTAGGATTAGGTTGGAGTTTAGGGTTAGTAGGTGTGTTAGCGTTAGGGGTAGGGTTAGGTTGAGGGTTGGGTGAGGGTTAGGGTTAGGTTGAGGGTGAGGGTGAGGGTTCGGTTGAGGGTTTTGGTTAGGGTTAGAGTGAGGGTGAGGGTGAGTGAGAGGGTAAAGTTTTTGGTTAGGATTAGGTTTAGGGTGAGGGTGAATGTGAGGGTTAGGGTTAGGGTTATTTTTAGGCTTAGGTTTAAGCTGAGGTTGAGTGTGAGTGATTATGTTGAGTGTGAGAATTAGGGTTAGGTTTAGGGTGAGGGTGAGGTTGAGGGTTAGGGCGAGGGATAGGGTGAGGGTTAGTGTGAGAGTTAGGTTTAGGGTTAGTGTTAGGGTTAGGGTTGGGGTTAGGGATAGGCTTAGTGTTAGGCAGAGGGTGAAGATGAGGGTGAGGGTTAGGGTTTGGGTGAGAATGAGGTTTAGGGTTAGAGTTAGCATTAGGGTGAAGTTTAGTGTTAGGGTTAGGGTTAGTGTTACAATTAGGTTTAGGATGAGGGAATGTGAGGGTTAGGGATAGGATTAGACTTAGGGTGAGGGTGAGAGTGAGGGTAAGGGTGAGGGTTAGGCTAAGGCTTAGGTTTAGAGTATGGGCTAAGGTGAGTGTGAGGGTTAGTTTTAGGATTGGTGTTAGGGTTAGGGTGAGTGTGAGGGTTACGGTTAGTCTTAGTCTTAGTCTAAGGCTTAGGCCGAGCATGAGTGTGAGGGAGAGGGTTAGTGTTAGGATGAGGGTTAGGGTTTTAGGGTTAGGGTGAGGGTTAGGATGAGGTTTAGGGTTAGGATTAGGGTTAAGTGAGGGCTAGAGTGAGGGTGAGGGTTCGGGTTAGCGTTAGGGTGAGGTTTAGGTTTAGGGTTAGGTTGAGGGTGAGCGTTAGGGTTGGGGTGAGTGTTAGGGTTAGGGTTAGGGTTAGGGTGAGGGTGAGGTTTAGGATCAGGTTTAGGGTTAGGGTTAGGTTTAGGATTAGTGTTACAGTGAGGGTGAGTGTGTGGATTAGGGTTAGGGTTAGGCTTAGGCTTAGGATTAGGCTGAGGGCGATAATGGGGATGAGAATTCACTTTTGATTGATAGTTAGGGTTATGGTTAGGTTGAGGGTTAGGATGAGGGTTAGGGTTAGGATTAGGGTTAAGGTGAGGGCTAGGATGAGGGTGATGTTTAGGGTTAGGCTTAGGCTTAGGCTTAGGGATAGGCTGAGGATGAAGGTGAGGGTGAGGGTTACGGTTAGGGTGATGTTTAGGGTTACAGTTAGGTGAGTATTAGGATGAGGATTACGGTTAGGGTGAGGGTTAGGGTGAGGGTGACAGTACGGGTAAAGGTGAGGGTTAGTCTGAGGGTGAGTGTTATGGTAATTGTGAAGGTTAAGGGTTACGGTGAGGGTTAGGTTGAGGGTTAGGTTTAGGGTTAGTGTTAGTGTTAGGATGAGGGTTAGTGTTAGGGTTAGTGTTAGGGTTAGGGTTACGATTAGGGTTAGGGCGAGGGTGAGTGTGAGGGTAAGGGTTAGTCTTAGGCTTATGCTTAGGCTTAGGCCCAGCTTGAGGTTGAGTGTGGGGGTTACGGTTAGGGTGAGTGTTAGGGTTAGGGTAATGGTTAGGGCAAGGTTGAAGGTTAGGGTTAGGGTTAGGATGAGTTTTAAGTTTAGGGTGATGTGTAGGGTTAGTGTGAGGGTTAGTGTTCGGGTTAAGGTGAGTTTTAGTGTGAAGGTAAGTGTTAGGGTGAGGTTTAGATTTAGGGTGAGGTTTAGGGTTAGTGTTAGTGTATGGTGAGTGTTAGGGTTATGGTTAGTGGTAGGGTTAGGGTTAGCTTGAGGTTTAGGGTGGGGGTGAGTGTTAGGGTTAGGGTTAGGATTAGGATTAGGGTTAAGGTGAGGGTGAGTGTGAGGGTTAGGGTTAGGGTTAGGGTTAGGATTAGAGTTATGGTGAGGGTGAGGTAAGGGTTAGGGTTAGGGTGAGGGTTGGGGTTAGGTTTAGAGTGAGGTTCAGGGTGAGGGTTAGGTTTAGGCTTAGGGTTAGGGTATGGGCTTAGGTGAGGGTGACGGTTATGGTCAGGGTTAGAGTGAGGGTTAGGGTGAGGGTCAGGTTTAGGGTTAGTTTTAGGGTTAGGGTTGGGGTTAGGGATAGTCTTAGTCTTAGGCGGAGGGTGAGGGTGAGGGTGAGGGTTAGGGTTGGGGTTTGTGTGAGGTTTATGGTTAGTGTTAGTGTTACGGTGAGGGTTAGTGTGAGGGTTAGGGTTACGGTGACTGTTACTTTTAGGGTTAGGGTGAGGGTGAGTGTGAGGGGTAAGGGTTAGTCTTAGTCTTAGTATTAGGCTTAGTCCGAGCCTAAGGGAGAGGATGAGGGTTAGGGTTAGGGTGAGGGTTAGGGTTAGGGTGCAGGTGAGGTTTAGGGTTAGTGTTAGCATTAGGGTGAGGGTTAGTGTAAGGGTTAGGGTTAGGGTGAGTGTTATTGTTAGGGTTAGGGTGAGGGTGAGTGTAAGGGTAAGGGTTAGTCTTAGGCTTAGGCTTAGGTTTAGGCTGAGCCTAAGTGTGAGGGTGAGGGTTAGGGTTAGAGTGAGGGTTATGGACAAGGTGAGGGTTAGCGTTAGGGTTAGGGTTATTGGTAGGATTAGGTTTAGGTTGAAAGTTACTGTGAGGGTGAGGGTTAGGGTTAGGGATAGGATGAGGTTTAGGTTTAGGGATAGGGTTAGAGTTAGGGTTAGGGTAAGGGTGAGGTTTGGGGTTAGAGTTAGGGTTAGTGTTAGGGTTAGGGTTAGGGTGAGGGTTAGCGTGAGAGTTAAGGTTAGGGTTAGGCTTAGGCTTAGGCTTAGGCTTAGGCCTAGCATGAGGGTGAGTTTTAGGGTTAGGTTTAGTGTGAGGGTTAGGCTTAGAGTGAAATTGAGTGTGAGGGTTACGGTTAGTCTTAGGCTTAGGCTTAGGCTGAGCGTATGGGTGAGGGTGAGGGTTAGGGTTAGGGTTAGGAGGAGGGTTTGGTTTAAGGTGAGGGTGAGGGTTAGGGTTAGGGTTAGGGTTAGTGTTACCATTAGGGTTAGGGTTAGAATAACAGTGAGGGTGAGGATTAGGGTTAGGCTTAGGATGAGGTTAAGGGTTAGTGTTAATGTTAGGGTTAGGGTTAGGTTTAGGGTTAGGGTGAGAGTTAGGAGCATGGTTAGGGTTAGGTTTAGGGTTAGGATTAGTGTTAGGGTGAGGGTGAGGGTGTTGTTTAGGGTTATGGTTGGGGTTAGGCTTAGGGTTTGGCTGAGGGTGAGGCTGAGGGTGAGGGTTAGGGTTAGGCTTAGTGTTAGAGTTAGGGTTAGGGTGAGAGTGAGGGTTAAGTTTAGGGTTAGGATTAGGGTTAGGGTGAGTGTGAGGTTTAGGTTTAGGGTTAGGGTTAGGCTTAGGTTTAGGCTGAGGGTGAGCATTAGTTTGAGGGTTAGGATTAGGTTTAGGGTTAAGGTATGGGCTAGGGTGAGGGTGAGGTTTAGGGTCAGGGTTAGGGTGAGGGTTAGTGTGAGGGTTAGGTTTAGGGTTAGTGTTAGGGTTAGGGTTTGGATTAGGGATAGTCAGTGTTAGGCGGAAGGTGAGGTTGAGGGTGAGGGTTAGGGTTATGGTTATGGTTACGGTTAGGGTTTGGTTGAGGGTGATTGTTTGGGTTAGGGTTAGTCTTACGCTTATGCTTAGGCTAAGGACCAGCTTGAGGGTGAGGGTGGAGGTTACGGTTAGGGTGAGGGTTAGGGTTAGGGTAATGTTTTGGGCTAGGTCGAGGTTGAGGGTTAGGGTTAGGGTGAGTTTTAAATTTAGGGTGATGGTTAGGGTTAGTGTGAGGGTTAGTGTTCGGGTTAAGTTTAGTTTTAGTGTGAAGGTAAGTGTTAGGATGAGGTTTAGAGTTAGGGTGAGGTTTATGGTTAGAGTTAGTGTTAGGGTGAGGGTTAGGGTTATGGTTAGTGTTAGGGTTAGGGTTAGCTTGAGGTTCAGGTTGGGGGTGAGTGTTAGTGTTAGGGTGAGGATTAGGATGAGGGTTAAGGTGAGGGTGAGTGTGAGGGTTAGGGTTAGGGTTAGAGTTAGGATTAGAGTTATGGTGAGGGTGAGGTGAGGGTTAGGGTTAGGGTGAGGGTTGGGGTTAGGGTTAGAGTGAGGTTTAGGGTGAGGGTTAGGTTTAGGCTTAAGGTTAGGGTATGGGCTAAGTTGAGGGTGAGGGTTACGGTCAGGGTTAGAGTGAGGGTTAGGGTGAGGGTTAGTTTTAGGGTTAATGTTGGGGTTAGGGATAGTCTTAGTGTTAGGCGGAGGGTGATGGTGAGGGTGAGGGTTAGAGTTAGGGTTTGGGTGAGGTTTATGGTTAGTGTTAGTGTTAGGGTGAGGGTTAGTGTGAGGGTTAGAGTTAGGGTGAGTGTTACTTTTAGGGTTAGGGTGAGGGTGAATGTGACGGTAAGGGTTAGTCTTAGTGTTAGGCTTAGTCCGAGCCTAAAGGTGAGGGTGAGGGTTAGGGTGAGGGTTAGGGTTACGGTGAGGGTTATGGACAGGGTGAGGGTTAGGGTCAGGTTTAGGGTTATTGTTAGGATTAGGGTTAGGATTAAAGTTACTGTGAGGGTGAGGGTTTGGGTGATGGTTAGGGTTAGAGTGAGGGTTAGGGTGAGGGATAGGGTTAGGTTTAGGGTGAGTGTTAGGGTTAGTGTGAGGTTTAGGGTTAGGGTGAGGTTGAGGGTTAATGTGAGGGTTCATGTTAGGTTTAGTCTTAGTGTTTGGGTGAGGGTAAAGGTTAGGTTGAGTGTTAGGTTTAGGGTGAGGTTTAGGGTTAGTATGAGGGTTAGGGCTAGGGTGAGGGTAAGGGTGAGGGTTAGGGTTAGGGTGATGTTTAGGGTGAGGGTGAGGGTTAGGGTGAGGGTGAGTGTGAAGGTTCAGTTGAGGGTTTGGGTTAGGGTTAGGGTAAGTTTGAGATTTAGGGTTAGGTTTAGGGTGATGGTTAGGGTTAGGGTTAGGGTTAGGGTAAGTGTTATCATTAGGATTAGGGTTAGAATAAGGGTGAGGGTGAGGATTAGGGTTAGGTTTATATTGAGTTTTAGGGTTAATGTTAATGATAGTGTTAGGGTTAGGGTTAGGGTGAGATTTAGGAGGAGGGTTAGGGTTTGGTTTAGGTTTAGGATTAGGGTTAGGGTGAGGGTGAGTGTGAGGTTTAGGGATAGGGTTAGGCTTAGGTTTAGGAATAGGCTGAGGGTGATTGTGAGCTTGAGGGTTAGGGTTATGGTGCGCATTAGGTTTGGGGTTAGGTTGAGGGTAAGGGTGGGGGTGAGTTTTAGGGTTTGGGTGAGGGTTAGAGTTAGGTTTCTGGTTAGGGTTAGGTTGGAGGTTAGAGTTAGGGTAAGGGTTAGTGTTAGGGGTATGGTTAGGTTGATGGTGAGTGTTAGGGTTAGGATTAGGTTTAAGGTGAGCCTGAGGGTGAGGGTGAGGGTGAGGGTTAGGGTTAGGGGGAGGGTTAGGCTAAGGGTTAGGGTGAGGGTTAGGGTTAGGTTTAGGGTGATGTTTAGTTTGAGGGTGAGCGTTAGGGTTAGTGTGAGGGTGAAGGTTAAGTTGAGGGTTTGTGTTAGGGTTAGTTTGAAGATGAGGGTGAGTGAGAGGATTAGGTTTAGGGTTAGGATTAGGTTTAGGGTGAGGGTGAGGGTGAGTGTGAGGGTTAGGGATAGGTTTATTGTTAGGCTTAGGTTTAAGCTGAGAGTGAGGGTGAGTGTGAGGTTTAGGGTTATGTTGAGTGTGAGCATTAAGGTTTGGTTTAGGGTGAGGGTGTTGTTGAGGGTTAGGGTGAGGTTTAGGGTTTGGGTTAGGGTTAGGGTTAGATGAGGGCGTGGGTTAGGGTTAGAGTGAGGGTTAGGGTTAGGGTTAGGGTGAGGGTTAGGGATAGTGTGAGGGTTAGGATTAGGCTGAGGTTTAGGGTTACTGTGACGGTTCATGTTAGGTTTAGCCTTAGAGTTAGGGTGAGTGTAAGGGTTAGGTTGAGGGTTAGGTTAGGGTGAGGTTTAGGGTTAGTATGAGGGTTAGGCCTAGGGTGAGGGTATGGGTGAGGGTTAGGGTTAGGGTGATGTTTAGGGTGAGGGTGAGGTTTAGGGTGAGGTGAGGGTGAGGGTTAAGTTGAGGGTTTGGGTTAGGGTTAAGCTGAGGTTGAGACTTAGGGTTAGGGTTAGGGTGAGGGTGAGGGTTAGGGTAAGGGTTAGGGTTAGTGTATTCGTTAGGGTTAGGTTTAGAATAACGGTGAGGGTGAGGATTAGGGTTAGGGTTAGGGTGATGTTTAGGGTTAATGTTAGTGATCGTGTTAGGGTTAGTTTTAGGGTGAGAGTTAGGAGGAGGGTTAGGGGTAGGGTTAGGTTTAGGGTGAGAGTTAGGAGGAGGGTTAGGGTTATGATTAGGGTTAGGGTCAGGGTGAGTGTGAGGTTTAGGGATAGGGTTAGGATTAGGTTTATGGTTAGGCTGAGTGTGACTGTGAGCTTGAGTGTTAGGGTTATGGTGAGCATTAGGTTTGGGGTTTGGGTGAGGGTAAGGGTTGGGTTGAGTGTTAGGGTTTGTGTGAGGGTTAGCGTTAGGTTTAGGGTTAGTTTTAGGTAGGAGGTTAGGGATAGGGTGAGGGTTAGCGTTAGGGGTATGGTTAGGTTGAGGGTGAGGGTGAGGATTAGGGTTAAGGTTAGGTTTAAGGTGAGCCTGAGTGTGAGGGTGAGGGTGAGGTTTAGGTTTAGGGTGAGGGTTAGGTTAAGGGTTAGGTTGAGTGTTAGGTATAGGGTGATGTTTAGGTTGAGGGTGAGGGTTAGGGTTAGGGTGAGGGCGAATGTTCGGTTGAGTGTTTGGGTTAGGTTTAAGTTGAGCGTGAGGGTGAGTCAGAGGATTAGGTTTAGGGTTAGGATTAGGTTTAGGGTGAGGGTGAGTGTGAGGGTTAGGGTTAGGTTTATTGTTAGGCTTAGGTTTGAGCTGAGGGTGAGGGTGAGTGTGAGGGTGAGTGTGAGAGTGAGGGTTATGTTGAGTGTGAGCATTAGGGTTAGGTTTAGGGTGAGGGTGTGGTTGACGGTTAGGGTGAGGGTTAGTGTGAGGGTTAGGGTGAGGTTTAGATGAGGGTTAGGGTTAGGGTTAGGGTTAGGGTTAGGGTTAGGGTGAGGGTTAGGGATAGTGTGAGGGTTACGGTTAGGCTGAGGTTTAGGGTTACTGTGAGGGTTCATGTTAGGTTTAGCCTTAGTGTTAGGGTGAGGGTAAGCGTTAGGTGGAGCGTTAGGTTAGGGTGAGGTTTAGGGTTAGTATGAGGGTTAGGGCTAGGGTGAGGGTAAGGGTGAGGGTTAGGGTGATGTTTAGGGTGAGCTTGAGGGTTAGGGTGAGGGTGAGGGTGAGGGTTCAGTTGTGGGTTTGGGTTAGCGATAGGGTGAGGTTGAGGGATACTATGAGGGTTAGGACTAGGGTGAGGGTAAGGGTGAGGGTTAGGGTTAGGGTGATGTTTATGGTGAGGGTGAGGGTTAGTTTGAGGGTTTGCTTTAGGTTTAGGATGAGGTTGAGGGTTAGGGTGAGTATTATGGTTAGGGTTAGGGTGAGGGTGACTCTTAGGGTTAGGGTTAGGTTTAGGCTTTAGGCTGAGTTTTAGGCTGAGGGTGAGGGTTAGGATTAGGGTTACTGATAGGGTGATATTTAGATTGAGGGTTAGTGTGAGAGTTAGTGTTAGAGTTAGGCTTAGTGTTAGAGTGAGTGTAAGGGTTAGGATGAGGGTTAGGATTAGGGATATGTTGAGGGTTGGGATGAGGGTTAGGGTGAGGGTAAGGTTTAGGGTGAGGGTTATGGTGAGTGTGAGAGTTAGGGTTAGGGTTAGGGTTAGAGTGAGGGTGAGGTTTAGGGTTATGATAAGGGTTAGGGTTAGGGTAAAGATGAAGGTTTGGAAGAGGGTTAGGATGAGGGTTAGGGTGCGGGTTTGGTTTAGGGTTCGGGTTAGGGTTCGGGTGAGGTTGGGGGTGAGGTTGAGAGTGAAGGTTAGGGTTAGAGTTAGGATGAGGGTGAGGATTAGTTTAAGATTAGGGTTAGGGTTAGGTTTAGGCTGAGGATGAGTCTGAGGGTGTGGGTGAGGATTAAGGTTAGGTTGAGTGCTATGGTTAGGGTTAGGGTGAGGGTTAGGTTAGGGTTAAGTTTAGGATGAGAGTTAGTTTGAGGGGTACGGTTATGGTTAGGATGAGCGTTAGGGTTAACGTTAGGGTTAGGGATAGGGTTAGGGTTAGGGTGAGGTTTAGGATGAGAGTTAGGGTTAGGGTTAGGTTTAGGGTCAGGGTTCGGGTGAAGGTTATGGTTAGGGTTAGGGTTAGGGTGAGGGTTAGGGTTAGGGTTAGGGTTAGGGTTATTGTTAGTGTTATGGTTAAGGTTACCTTTGCAGTGAGGATGAGGCTGAGCGTGAAGTTTAGGGTTAGGATTAGGGTTAGGTTGAGGTTGAGGGTTAGGGTGAGGTTGAGGGTTAGGGTGAGGTTTAGGGTTAGGGTGAGAGTTAGGGTTAGTGTGAGGGTTAGTGTTAGGGTTATGGTTAGGGTTAGGGTGAGGGTTAGGGTTAGGGTCAGGGTTAGGTTTAGGGTCAGGGTTAGGGTTATGGTTAGTGTTAGGGTTAGGGTTAGGGTGCGGGTTAGTTTGAGGTTTAGGGTTAGGGTTAGGTTTAGGATTAGGTTTGGGTGAGGGTGAGTGTGAGGGTTAGGGTTACCCTTGGGCTTAGGCTGAGGGTGAGGTTGGGGGTGAGGATTAGTGTTTGGTGATAGTTAGGTTTAGAATTAGAGTGACGGTTAGGATGAGGTTTAGGGTTACGATTAGGGTGAGGGCTAGGGTGAGGGTGAGGGTTAGTGTTAGGGTTAGGCTTAGGCTGAGGTTTAGGCTGATGGTGAGATTGAGGGTGAGAGTTACGGTAAGGTTGATGGTTAGGGTTACGGTTAGCTTGAAGGTTAGAATGAGGTTTAGGGATAGGGTGAGTGTTAGGGTGAGGGTGACTGTAAGGGGAAAGTTGAGGGTTAGGCTGTGGGTGAGGGTTAAGATAAGGGTGAGTGTTAGGGTTAGGGTGAGGGTTAGGGTAAGTGTGAGGGTTAGGGGTTAGGGTGAGGATGAGGGTTAGGTTTAATATGAGGTTTAGGGTGAGGATGAGAGTTAGGGTTAGGTGAGGTTAAGGGTTAGAATTAGGGTTAGGGTGTGGGCTAGGGTGAGGGTGAGGTTTAGGGTTAGGGTTAGGGTTAGGGTGAGGTTTAGGGTTAGGGTGAGTGTTAGGGTTAGTGTGAGGGTTAGTGTTAGGGTTATGGTTAGGTTTAGGGTCAGGTTTAGGGTTAGGGTCAGGGTTAGGTTTAGGGTCAGGGTTAGGGTTAGGGTTAGTGTTAGGGTTAGGGTTAGGGTGAGGGTTAGTTTGAGGTTTAGGGTTAGGGTTAGGTTTAGGATTAGGTTTGGGTGAGCGTGATTGTGAGGGTTAGTGTTACGCTTGGGCTTAGGCTGAGGGTGAGGGTGGGGGTGAGTATTAGTGTGTGGTGATAGGTTTAGAATTAGAGTGACGGTTAGGATGAGGTTTAGTGTTAGTATTAGGGTTAGCATGAGGGCTAGTGTGAGGGTGAGAGTTAGGGTTAGAATTATGGCGAGGTTTAGGATTAGGGTTAGGTTTAGGGTTAGAGTGAGGGTTAGGGTTGGGGTTAGTGTTAAGGTGAGGGTGAGGGTTAGGATTAGGTTTAGGGTTAGGGTTATTGTTAGTGTTATGATTAAGGTTAAATTTAAGGTGAGGGTGAGGCTGAGGGTGAGGTTTAGGGTTAGGGTTATGGTGAGGTTTAGGGTTAGGGTTAAGGTTAGGTTTAGGGTGAGGGCTTGGGTTAGGGTTAGGGTTAAGGTGAGGGTGAGGGTTAGGGTTAGGGTTTGGCTTAGGGTTATTTTAGGGTTTGGGTAACGGTTAAGCTGAGGGTGAGTGTGAGGGTTAGGTTAAGGTTAGGGTGAGGTTTAGGTTTAGGGTTAGGGTTAGAGTTAGGTTTAGGGTGATAGTGAGGTTTAGGGTTAGAGTTAGGGTTAGTGTTAGGGTTAGGGTTAGTGTGAGGGTTAGGATGAGGGTTAGGGTTAGGTTTAGGGTGATGGTTAGGGTTATGTTTAGGGTGAGGTTTAGGATGAGGTTTAGGGTTAGGTTTAGTTTTAGGGTTAGGATTAGGGTTAGGGTTAGGGTTAGGGTGAGGGTTAGGGTTAGGGTAAGGGTTAGGGTTTGGCTTAGGCTTAGGGTTAGGGTTATTGTTAGTGTTATGGTTAGTGTTAAGTTTGCGGCGAGGGTGAGGCTCAGGGTGAGGGTTATGGTTAGTGTTAGTGTTTGGGTTAGGGTTAGTATTATTATTAGGGTTATGGTTAGAGTTAAGGTCATGGTGAGAGTGAGGGTGAGGGTTAGGGTGAGGTTTAGGTTGAGGTTTAGGGTTAAGGTTAGGGTTAGGTTTAGGGTACTGGTGAGGTTTAGGGTTAGAGTTAGGGTGAGGGGGAAGGTTAGGGTGAGGGTTAGGGTTAGGTTTAGTGTTAGTATTAGGGTGACGGTGAGGGTTAGGTTGTGGTTTAGGGATAGGGTTAGGGTTAGGATTAGGGATAGGGTGAGGGTGAGGGTGAAGGTTATGGTTAGGTTTAGGCTTAGGGTTAAGGTGAGGGTGAGGCTGGGGGTGAGGATTAGGGTTAGGGTGATTGTTAGGGTTAGGGTTAGTGTTATTGTTAGGGTTAGGGTTAGAGTTACCATGACGGTGAGGGTGAGGGTAGGGTTAGGGTTAGGGTTAGGCTGAGGTGTAGTGTTAGGTTTAGAGTTAGGTTTAGGTTGAGGGTGAGGTTTAGGGTTAATGTTAGGGTTAATTTTAGGGTTAGGCTAAGGGTTAGGATGAGGGTGATGGTGGGGGTGAGGACTAGGGTTAGGGTTAGGGTTAGAGTTAGGTTTAGCGTTAGTGTAAGGGTTAATGTTGGTGTTATGGTTAGGTTTAAGTTTGCAGTGAGAGTGAGGCTGAGGTTGAGGTTTATGGTTAGGGTTAGGGTTATGGTTAGTGTTACTCTTTGGGTTAGGGTTAGAGTTTCGGTGAGGGTGAGGGTGAGGGTTAGGTTTACGGTGAGATTTAGGGTAAGGTTTACGGTTAGAGTTAGGTTGAGGGTGAGGATTAGGTTTAGAGTTAGGGTTAGTGGGAAGGTTAGATTGAGGGTTAGGGTTAGGTTGATTTTTAGGGATAGGGTTAGGGTTAGGATTAGGGTTAGGTTGAGGTTGAGTGTGAGGGTTAGGCTTAGGCTTAGGGTTAGGCTGAGGGTGATGTTGGGGGTGAGGGTTAGTGTTACACTGAGGGTGATGATTAGGGTTAGGGTGAGGGTTAGGATGAGGGTTAGGGTTACAGTGAGGGTGAGGTTTAAAGTTAGGGTTAGGGTTTGGGTTACGATTAGGGTTAGGGTGAGGTTGAGGGTTAGGATTGGGGTTAGGGTTAGGTTTATTGTTAGTGTTATGGTTAAGGTTCCTTTTGGAGTGAGCGTGAGGCTGAGGGTGAGGGTTAGGGTTACGATTAGGGTTAGGGTTAGGATTAGGGTTAGGGTGAGGGTGAGATTGAGGGTGAGAGTTAGGGTTAGGGTGATGGTTAGTGTTATGGTGAGCTTGCAGGTTAGGATGAGGTTTAGGGATAGATTGAGTGTTAAGGTGAGGGTGAAGGTAAGGGTAAAGTTGAGGGTTAGGCTGTAGGTGAGGGTTAAGATAAGGGTGAGGGTTAGGGTTAGGGTGAGGGATAGGGTAAGTGTGACAGTTAGGGGTTAGGGTGAGGGGGAGGGTTAGATTGAGGATTAGGGTTAGGGTTAGTGTGAGGTTTATGGTGAGGGTAAGGGTTGAGGGTTAGGTGAGGGTAAGAGTTAGAATTAGGGTTAGGGTGAGGGCTAGGGTGAGGTTGATGGTTAGGGTTAGAGTTAGGGTTAGGGTGAGGTTTAGGGTGATGGGGAGTTTTAGGGTTAGAGTGAGGGTTAGTGTTAGGGTTACGGTTAGTGTTAGGGTGATGCTTAGGGTTAGGGTGAGGGTTACAGTTAGGTTGAGGGTTAGGATTTGTGTTAGGGTTATTTTTAATTTTAGGTTTAGGGTTACGTTGAGGGTGAGGATAAGGGTGAGGTTAGGGTTAGGGTTAGTGTGAGGTTTAGGGTTAGGATTAGAGTTTGAGTTAGCGTTAGGGGTAGGGTGAGGTTTAGGGTTAGATAGGCTTAGGGTGAGGGTTAGGTTGACAGTTAGGGTTAGGGTTAGTGTTAGGTTAGGGTTAGGATGAGAGTTAGTGTGAGGGTTAGGGTTAGAGTTAGGGTTAGGATTAGGATTAGGGTTAGGGTGAGGGTGAGTGTATGGTTTAGGGTTAGGTTAAGGGTTAGGCTTAGGGTTAGGCTGAGGGTGAGGTTGAGGGTGAGGTTTAGGTTTAGGATGAATGTTAGAATTAGGGTTAGGGTGAGGGTTAGGGGGAGGGTTAGGGTGAGGGTTAGGGTTAGGATTAGTGTTTGGCTGAGGGCTAGCTTGAGGGTGAGGTTTAGGGTTAGGGTTAGAGTGAGGTTTAGGGTTAGGGTTAGGTTGAGGGTGAGGTTTAATTTTAGAGTTAGGGTTAGAGTGAGGTTTAGGGTTAGGGTTAGTGTTAGGGTTAATGTTTTGGTTAGTGTTAGGGTTAGGGTGAGGGTAAGGGTTATGGTTAGGATTATGATTAGGGTTACTGCGAGGGTGAGTGTGAGGGTTAGGTGAGGGTTAGGGTTAGGCTTAGGGTTAGGCTGAGGGTGAGGGTGAGGTTGAGGGTTAGGGTTAGGGTGAGGGTGAGGTTTAGGGTGAGAGTTAGTGTTAGTGTGAGGGTTAGTGTGAGAGTGAGTGTTAGGGTTAGGTTGTGGGTTAGGGTTATGATTAGGGTGATGCTTAGGGTTATGGTCAGTGTGAGGGTTAGGATGAGGGTTAGGATAGTGTGAGGGTTAGGGTGAGGGTGACAGTTAGGGTAAAGTTGAGTGTTAGGCTGAGAATGAGGATTACAGTAAGGGTGAGGGTTAGGTTTAGGGTGAGGTTTATGGTTAGGGTTAGGGTGTGGTTTAGATTGAGGATTCGTTTTTGGGGTTAGTGTGAGGTTTAGAGTGAGGATGAGGGTTAGGATTAGGTTGAGGTCTAGGCTGAGGATGAGGGTTAGGTTTAGGGTTAGGGTGAGTGTTAGTGTTAGGGTGATCGTTAGAATTAGTGTGAGGGTTAGTGTTAGGGTTAGGGTTAGTTTTAGGGTGAAGGTAAGTGTTAGGGTGTGGGTTTGTGTTAGGGTGAGTTTTATGTTTAGAATGAGTGTTAGGGTCAGGTTTAGGGTTATTTTTAGGGTTAGGGTTCGCATGAGGGTCAGGGTTAGGATTAGGGTTAGGGTGAGGGGTAGGGTGAGGGTGAGGATTAGGGTAGAGTTAGGCATAGGCTTTAGGCTGAGGCTGAGGGTGAGGTTGAGGGTTAGGGTTAGCATGATGGTTAGGTTCATGGTTAGGGTGAGGGTTAGGATGAGGATTAGGGTTAGGGTGAGGGTTAGGGTGAGGATGACAGTAATGGTCATGTTGAGGGTTAGGGTGAGGATTAGGGTTAGGGTTAGGGTGAGGGTGAGGATTAGATTGAGGATTAGTGTTAAGGTTAGAGTGAGGTTTAGGGTGAGAATGAGTGTTAGGGTTCGGTTGAGGGTTAGTGTTAGGACTAGGATTAGTTTTAGGGTGAGGGTTATGGTTAGGGTTAGGGTTAGTGTTAGGTTTGGGGTTATTGTTAGTGTTATGGTTAGTGTTAAGTTTGCAGTGAGGGTGAAGTTCAGGGTGAGGTTTATGGTTAGTGTTAGTGTTAGGGTTAGGGTTAGGGTTAGTATTTTTGTTAGGGTTAGGGTTAGAGTTACGGTCATGGTGAGAGTGAGGGTGAGGGTTTGGGTGAGTTTTAGGGTGAGGTTTAGGGTTAGGGTTAGGGTTAGGGTTAGGGTGCTGGTGAGGTTTAGGGTTAGAATTCGGGTGAGTTGGAGGGTGAGGGTGAGGGTTAGGGTTAGGTTTAGTGTTAGCATTAGGGTGAGTGTGAGGGTTAGGTTGAGGTTTAGGGATAGGGTTAGTGTTACGATTAGGGGTAGGGTGAGGGTGAGTGTGAGGTTTAGGCTTAGGCTTAGGCTTAAAGTTAGGCTGAGCGTGAGGCTGGGGGTGAGGATTAGGGTTAGGGTGATGATTAGGGTTAGGGTTAGTGTTATTTTTAGGGTTAGGGTTAGAATTACCATGAGGGTGAGTGTGCGGGTAGGGTTAGGGTTAGGGTTAGGCTGAGGTTTAGGGTTAGGTTTAGAGTTAGGGTTAGGGTGAGGGTGAGGTTTAGGGTTAAAGTTAGGGTTAGGGTTAGGGTTAGACTTAGGGTTAGGCTGAGGGTGAGGGTGGGGTGAGGATTATTGTTAGGGTTAGGGTTAGAGTTAGGGTTAGGGTTAGGGTTAGGGTAAGGGTTAAAATTAGTGTTAGGTTAGGTTTAAGTTTGCAGTGAGGGTGAGGCTGAGGGTGAGATTTATGGTTAGGGTTAGGGTTATGGTTAGTGTTATTTTTAGGGTTAGGGTTAGACTTACGGTGAGGTTGAGGGTGAGGGTGCAGGTTAGGCTTACGGTGAGACAGTGAGATATAGGGTGAGATTTAGGGTTAAGGTTAGGTTGAGGGTGAGGATTAGGTTTAGAGTTAGGGTTAGTGGGTGGGTTAGGGTGAGGGGTAGGGTGAGGGTTAGGGTTAGGCTTAGGGTTAGGCTGAGGGTGAGGGTGAGGGTTAGGGTTAGGGTGAGGGTGAGGTTTAGGTTTAGATTTAGGGTTGGGTGAGGGTTAGGGTGAGGGTTAGTGTTATTGTTAGTGTTAGTGTTAGGATTAGGATTAGGGTTAGGATGAGGTTGAATGTGAGGTTTAGGGTAAGGCTTAGGCTTAGGCTTAGGCTGAGGGTGAGGGTGAGGGTTAGGTTTAGGGTGAGGTTTAGGGTTAGGATTAGGGTGAGGGATAGGATGAGGTTTAGGGTTAGGATTAGGTTTAGGATGAGGGCAAGGTTGAGTGTGAGGGTTAGGGTTAGCATTATGGCAAGGTTTAGGATTAGGGTTAGGTTTAGGGTTAGGGTGAGTGTTAGGGTTAGGGTTACGGTGAAGTTGAGGTTTAGGATTAGGGTGAAGGTTAGGGTTAGGTTTAGTGTGAGGGTGATGGTTAGGATTAGGGTTAGGATTAGGGTTATCGTTAGTGTTATGGTTAAGTTTTCGGTGAGGGTGAGGCTGAGGGTGAGGGTTAGGGTTAGGTTTAGGGTTAGGGTGAGGGCTTGGGTTAGGTTTAGGGTTATGGTGAGGGTGAGGGTTAAGGTTAGTGTTAGGGTTAGGGTTATTGTTAGGGGTAGTTTTAGAGTTATGGTGAGGGTGAGGGTGAGGGTGAGGTTGAGTGTTAGGTTTATTGTTAGAGTTAGGTTTAGGGGGAAAGTTAGGGTGAAGGTTAGGGTTAGGTTTAGTGTTAGGGTTAGGGTTATTGTTAGGGTTAGGTTTAGAGTTATGGTGAGGGTGAGGGCGAGGTTGAGGTTTAGGTTGAGGGTGAGGGTAAGGTTTAGGTTTAGAATTAGGGTTAGGGAGAGAGTTAGGGTGAGGGTTAGGGTTAGGTTTAGTGTTAGGGTTAGGGTGAGGGTGAGGGTTAGCTTGAGGTTTAGGGTTAGGGTTAGGCTTAGGATTAGGGTTATGGACAGGGTGAGGGTGAGGGTTAGGGTTAAGGTTAGGCTTAGACTTAGAGTTAGGCTGTGGGTGAGAGTGGGGATGAGGATTAGGTTTTGGGTGATGGTTAGGGTTAGTGTTAGGTTTAGGGTTATCATTAAGGTTAGGGTTAGGATTATGGTTAGGTTGAGGGTAGAGTGATGGTGAGGTTTAGTGTTAGGGTTAGGCTTAGGCTTTATGGTTAGGCTGATGGTGAGGTTGAGGGTCAGGGTTAGGGTTAGTTTGATGCTTAGGATTATGGTCAGCATGAAGGTTAGGATGAGGGTTATGTTTAGGGTGAGTGATTTGGGTGAGGGTGACAGTAAGGGTAAAGCTGAGGGTTAGGCTGAGAGTGAGGATTAAGGTAAGGTCTAGGGTTAGGGTGAGGGTTAGGGTTAGGGTGAGGGTGAGGTTAAGATTGATGCTTAAGTTTAGGGTTAGTGTGAGGTTTAGAGTGAGGATGAGGGTTAGGCTTAGGGTGAGGGCTAGGTTGAGGGTGAGGGTTAGGGTTAGGCTTAGAGTGAGGTTTAATGTTAGGGTGATGGTTAGGGTTAGTGTGAGTGTTAGTGTTAGGGTTAGTGTTAGGGTGAGGGTAAGTGTTAGTTTGAGGGTTAGGTTTAGGGTGAGGGTTATGGTTAGAATGAGGGTTAAGGTTAGGGTTAGGGTTATTGTTAGGTTAGGGTTAGTGTTACATTTATGGTGAGGGTGAGAGTTAGGGTTAGGGTTAGGGTGTGGTTTATGTTTAGGGTTAGGGTTAGAGTTAGGTTTAGGGTGAGGGTTAAGTTTAGAGTTAGAGTTAGCGTTAGTGATAGTGTTAGGGTTAGGGTCAGGGTCAGTGTGAGGGTTAGGGTTAGGCTTAAGCTTAGGGTTAGGCTTAGGCTTAGACCGAGCCTGAGTGTGAGGGTTAGGGTTAGGGTTGGGGTGAGGTTTAGGTTTAGGGTTACGGTGAGGGTTAGGGTTAGGGTTAGTGATAGTGTTAGGGGTAGGGTTAGGGTGAGGGTGACAGTAAGGGTAAAGGTGAGGGTTAGGGTTAGGATCAGGTTTAGATTGAAGGTAAGTGTAAGGGGTAGGGTTAGGCTTAGGGTTAGGGTGAGAGTTAGGGTTAGGGTTAGGGTTAGTGTTGGTGTTAGGGGTAGAGTTAGGGTGAGGGTTAGGGTGAAGGTGAAGATTAGGGTTAGGATTAGGATTAGGATTAAGTTGAGGGTGAGTGTGAGGGTTAATGTTAGGGTTAGGGTTAGGGTGAGCTTGAGGGTTAGGGTTAGGGTTAGGGTGAGGTTTAGGGTTAGGGTTAGTGTTAGTGTTAGGGTTAGAGTGAGGGTTAGGGTTAGGGTTAGTGTTAGGGTTAGGGTGAGGGTTAGGATGAGGGTGAGGGTTAGGGTTAGGGTTTGGATTACGATTAGGGGTAGTGTTAGGGTGAGTGCTTGGGTTAGGCTTAGGGTTAGGATTAGGCTTAGCATTAAGCTGAGGGTGAGGGTGAAGGTTAGGGTTAGGGTTCATGTTAGGGTTAGCATTTGGGTGACAGTTAGGGTTCGGGTTTAGTTTAGGGTTAGGGTGATAGTTTTGAGTTAGGTTTTCGGTTAAGGATTAGGGGGAGTGTTAGTATGAGGATTAGGTTTAGGATTAGGGTTAGGGTAATGGCTAGGGTGAGGGTGAGGTTTAGAGTTATTGTTAGGGTGAGGTTAAGGGTTAGTGTTAGGGTTAGGGTGAGGGTTAGGATGAGGGTTAGGGTTATGGGGAGGGAGAGGGTTAGGGTTAGGGTGAGAGTTAGGTTGAGGATGAGGGTTAGGGTGAGGGCGAGGGTTAGGATTAGGGTTAGGGTTAGGATTATTGTTAATGTTATAGTTCTGGTTACCTTGGCAGTGATGGTGAGGCTGAGGGTGAGGGTTAGGGGTAGGATTAGGGTTAGGTTTACATTTCATGTTAGGATTAGTGTTATTGTTAGTGTTAGGGTTAGAGTTACGGTGAAGGTGAGGGTGAGGGTAAGCGTGAGGGTTAGGGTTAGGGTTAGGGTGAGGTTTAGTGTCAGTGTTAGGATTAGGGTTAGGGTGAGGGTGAGTATGAGGGTTAGGGTTAGGGTTAGGCTTAGGCTTAGGTTTAGGCTGAGGGCGAGGGTGAGTGTGAGGGTTGGTGTTAGTTTGAGGTTTAGGGTTAGAATTACAGTGAGTGTCAGGGTTAGCATTAGTTTGAGGGTTAGGGTTAGGGTTAGGGTGAGGGTTAGATTTAGGTTTAGGTTTAGGGTTAGGGTTAGGGTTAGGATTACGGTTAGGCTGAGGGTGAGTTTGAGGGTTACTGTTTGGTTTAAGCTTAGGCTTAGGGTTAGGCTGAGGGCGAGAGTGAGTGTGAGGGTTGGTGTTAGTGATGGTGGGGATGAGGATTAGGTTTAGAGTGATCGTTCCGGTAATGGTTAGGTTGAGAGTTAGGATGAGGGTTAGGGTTAGGCTTAGGCTTAGGGTTAGGCTGAGGCTGAAGTCGAGGGTGAGGGTTAGGGTTAGGGTGATGGTTAGGGTTACGGTTAGTGTGAGGGTTAGGATGAGGGTTAGCTTTGGGGTGAGGGTTAGGATGCGAGTGACAGAGTAAAGGTGAGGGTTAGGCTGAGGGTGAGGGTTATTGTAAGGGTGAGGGTTCTGGTTAGGGTGAGGGTGAGGGTGAGGGTTAGATTGAGGATTAGTGTTAGGGTTAGTGTGAGGTTTAGGGTGAGGATGCATGTTAGGTTTATGGTGAGGGCTGGGAGAAGTTGAGGGATAGGGTTTGGGATAGGGTGAGGTTTAGGTTTAGGGTGATTGTTAGCGTTAGTGTGAGGGTTAGTATTAAGGTTAGTGTAAGTGTTAGGGTGAGGGTAAGTGTTAGGGTAAGGTTTAGGTTTAGGGTGAGGTTTAGGATTAGGGTTAGGGTTAGGGTGAGGGTGAGGTTTAGGGTTAGAGTTAGGGTTAGGGTCAGGCTGAGGTTTAAGGTTAGGGTTAGTGTTAGGGTTAGAGTTAGGGTGAGGTTTAGTGTGGGTGTGAAGGTTAGTGTTAGGTTTAGGATTAGGGTTAGGGTTAAGGTGAGGATGAGTGTGAGGGTTAGGGTTAAGGTTACAGTTAGGTTTAGAATTAGGGTGAGGGTGAGGGTGAGGGTTACGGTTAGGGTGAGTGTTGGGGTTAGGGTTAGAATGATGGTTAGGTTGAGGGTTAGGCTTAGGCTTAGGGTTTGGGTATAGGCTAGCTTGAGGGTGAGGGTTAGGGTTCGTGTGAGGGGAAGGGTGAGGTTTAGGGTTAGTGTTAGGGTTAGTGTTGGGGATAGGGTGAGTTTTAGTGTGGGGTTGAGGGTTAGTGTTAGTTTGGATTAGGGTTAGGGTTAAGGTGAGGGTGAGTGTGAGGGTTAGGGTTAGGGTTATGGTTAGGTTTAGAGTTAGGGTGAGGGTGAGGGTGAGGGTTACAGTTAGGGTGAGTGTTAGCTTAGGCTTATGGTTTGGGTATGGGCTAGGGTGAAGGTGAGGGTTAGGGTTGGGGTGAGGGGTAGGTTGAGGGGTAGGGTTAGTGTTAGGGTTAGGGTTGGGGTTAGGGTTAGGCTTAATGTTAGGCGGATGGGGAGGGTGTGGGTGAGGGTTAGGGTTAGGGTGAGGGTGAGGTTTAGGGTTAGAGTTAGCATTAAGGTAAGGGTTAGTGTGATCGTTAGGGGTAGGGTTAGTGTTACTGTTAGGGTTAGGATGAGGGTGAGTGTGAGGGTCAGGGTTAGTCTTAGAATGAGGCGGAGGCTTAGGCAGAGCGTGAGGGTGAGGGTGAGGTTTAGGGTTAGGCTTTTAGGGTTAGGGTGAGTGTTAGGATGAGGTTTAGGGTTAGCATTAGGGTTAGGGTGAGGACTAGAGTTAGGGTGAGGGTGAGGGTTAGCGTTAGGGTGAGATTTAGGGTTAGGGTTAGGGTAAAGTTTAAGGTGAGGATGAGGGTTAGGATTAGGGTTAGAGTTACGGTGAGGGTCAGGGTTTGGGTTAGGTTTAGGGTTAGTGTTATAGTTAAGGTTAGGATTAGAATTACAATAAGGGTGAGGGTGAGGGTTAGGATCAGGGTTAGGGTGCTGTTTAGGGTTAGGATTATTGTTAGTGTGAGGGTGAGGATTAGGGTTAGAGTTAGTGTTAGGGGGAGGGTTAGGTTGAGGGTTAGGTTTAGGGTTAGTGTTAGGGTTGGGGTGAGAGTTAGGTTGAGTTTGAATGTTAGGGTTAGGGTTAGGTTTAGGATTAGGTTGATGGTGAGTGTGTGTGAGGGTTATAGTTAGAGTTCGGCTTAGGCTTAGGGTTGGGCTGAGATTATGGGTGGGGATGAGGATTAGGTTTAGAATGATGGTTAGGGTTATGGTTCGTTTAAGGTTTAGGATGAGGGTTAGGGTTAGGATTAGGGTTAGGGTGAGGGCTAGGATGAGGGTGAGGGTTAGGCTTAGGGTTAGGCTTAGGCTTAGGGTTAGGCTGAGGCTGAGGGTGATGTGAGGGTTAGGGTTAGGGTGATGGTTGGGTTTGCCTTTTGGGTGAGGGTTAGGATGAGGATTTAGGTTATGGTGAGGATTAGGGTGAGGTGACAATAAGCGTAAATGTGAATGTTAGGCTGAGGGTGAGAGTTATGCTAAGGGTGAGGGTTAGGGTTAGGGTGAGGCTGAGGGTTAGATTCAGTATTAGTGTTAGGGTTAGTGTGAGGTTAAGGGTGGGGATCAGGGTTAGGGTTAGGTTGAGGGCTAGGTTGAGGGTGAGAGTTAGTGTTAGGGTGAGGTTTAGGGTTAGGGTGATGGTTAGGGTTAGTGTTATGGTTAGGGTTAATGTTACGGTGAGGGTAAGTGTTAGGGTGAGGGTTAGGGTTAGGGTGAAGGTTATGGTTAGGATGAGGGTTAGGGATAGGGTTAGGTTTATTGTTAGGGTTAGGGTTAGGGTTATGTTGAGGGTGAGGGTGAAGGTGAGGGTTAGATTAGGGTTAGGGTTAGGGTTATTGTTGGTGTTATGGTTAGGGTTAAGTTTACAGTGAGAGTGAGGCTGAGGGTGAGGATTAGGGTTAGGGTTAGGATGAGGTTTAGGGTTAGGGTTAGGGTCATGGTGAGGGTTTGGTTTAGGGTTAGGTTTAGGCTGACGGTGAGGGTGAGGGTAGGGGTTAGGGTTTGGGTGAGGTTTAGGTTTAGGGTTAGGTTAGGGTTAGGGTGAGGGTGAGGTTTAGGGTTAGATTTAGGGTTAGGGTGATGGTTAGGGTGAGGGTTAGTGTTAGGGTTAGGGTGAGGGTTAGGATGAGGTTGAGGGTTAGGGTTGGGTTAGGATTATGATTAGGGTTAGTGTGAGGGTGAGTGTTTGGGTTAGGATTAGGGTTAGGGTTAGTCTAATGGTTAAGCTGAGGGTGAGGTTAAGGTTGAGGTTTAGGGTTAGGGTTTGGGTTAGGGTTAGCGTTAGGGTGAGATTTTGGGTTCGGGTTTAGTTTAGGGTTGGATGAGGTTTAGAGTTCGGGTTACAGTGAGGGTGAGGGTTAGGGTTAGGTTGAGGGTTAGGGTTAGGATTAGGCTTAGGGTGAAGATTAGGGTTAGGGTTAGGGTGAGTGTTAGGATGAGGATTAGGGTTAGGATTAGGTTTAGTGTGAGGGCTAGGGTGTGGGTGAGGGTTAGGGTTATTGTTAGGGTGAGGTTTAGGTTTAGGGTTAGGGTTAGGGTGAGGGTTAGGATGAGGTTTAGGGTTATGGTGAGGGAGAGGGTTAGGGTTAGGGTGATGGTTAGGGTGAGGATGAGGGTTAGGGTGAGTTTGAGGGTTATGGTGAGGGTTAGGTTTAGGGTTAGAATGAGGGATAGGGTTAGGATTAGGGTTAGGGTGAAGGCTAGGGTGAGGGTGAGGGTTAGGGTTATTGTTAGGGTGAGGGATAAGATGAGGTTTAGGGTTATGGTGAGGTTAGGATTAGGGTTAGAGTGAGGGTTATGGTTAGGATTAGGGTTAGGTTGAGGGTGATTGTTAGGATTAGGGTTAGGGTTAGGATTATTGTTAGTGTTATGGTTCTGGTGACTTTTGCACTGATGGTGAGGCTGAGGGTGATTGTTATGGATAGGATTAGGATTAGGTTTAGGTTTCGAGTTAGGATTAGTGTTATTGTTAGGTTTAGGGTTAGAGTTATGGTGAGCATGAGGGTGAGGGTAAGGGTGAGGGTTAGGGTTAGGGTTAGGGTGAGATTTGGGGTCAGGTTTAGGATTAGGGTTAGGGTGAGTGTGAGGTTTAGGGTTAGAATTCGGGTTAAGGCGAGGGTTAGTGTGAAGGTTAGGGTTAGGTTTAGTGTTATGGTTAGGGTTAGGGTTAGGGTGAATGTGAGGGTCAAGGTTAGTCTTAGGCTGAGGCGGAGGCTTAGGTGGAACGTGAGGCTGAGGGTGAGTGTTAGTGTTAGGGTTTTAGAGTTAGGGTGAGATTTAGGATGATGTTTAGGGTTAGCATTAGGTTTAGGGGGAGGGCTAGAGTTAGCATGAGTGTTAAGGTGAGCGTTAGGGTGACGTTTAGGGTTAGGGTTAGGGTTATGGTGAGGGTGAGAGTTAAGGTTAGGGTTAATGTTAGGGTTAGGGTTAAGGTGAGGCTGAGGGTTAGGATTAGGATTAGGTTTGTGTTAGGGTTAGAGTTACGGTGAGGTTCAGTATTTGGGTTAGGTTTAGGATTAGTGTTATAGTTAAGGTTAGGGTTAGAGTTACAGTAAGGGTGAGGGTGAGGGTGAGGGTTAGGATCAGGGTTAGGGTGAGGTTTAGTTTTAGGATTATGGTTAGGGTGAGGGTGAGGTTTAGGGTTATAGTTAGGGTTAGGGGGAGGGTTAGTTTGAGTTTTAGGGTTACGGTTAGTGTTAGGGTTAGGGTGAGGGTTAGGTTGAGGTTTAATGTTAGGGTTAGGGTTAGGGTTAGGATGAGGTTGACTGTAGGGTGAGTGTGAGGGTTAGGTTTAGGGTTTGGCTTAGGCTTACGGTTAGGCTGAGGTTATGAGTGGGGATGAGGATTAGGTTTAGAATGATGGTTAGGGTTGTGGTAGGTTAAGGGTTAGGATGAGGGTTAGGGTTAGGATTAGGGTTAGGGTGAGGGCTAGGGTGAGGGTGAGGGTTATGATTAGGGTTAGGCTTAGGCTTAGTGTTAGGCTGAGGCTGAGGTTAAAGGTGAGGGTTAGGCTGAGTGTGAGGGTTATGGTAAGGTGAGGGTTAGGGTTAGGGTGAGGTTGAGGGTTAGATTCAGGATTAGTGTTAGGGTTAGTGTGAGGTTAAGGGTGAGGATGAGGGTTAGGGTTAGGTTGAGGGATAGGTTGACTGTGAGAGTTAGGGTTAGGGTGAGGTTTAGGGTTAGGGTGATGGTTAGGGTTAGTGTGAGGGTTTGTGTAAATGATTAGGGTTAGTGTTAGGGTGAGGGTATGTATTAGAGTGAGGATTAGGGTTAGGGTGAAGGCTGTGGTTAGGATGAGGGTTAGTGTTAGGGTTAGGGTTATTGTTTGTGTTAGGGTTAGGGTTCTGTTGAGGTTGAGGGTGAGGGTTAGGGTTAGGATGAGGTTTAGGTTTCAGGTTAGGGTTAGAGTTAGGGTTATGGTCAGGGTGAGGTTTAGGGTTAGAGTTAGGGTTAGTGTTAGGGTTAGGGTTAAGGTGAGTGTAAGGGTGAGGTTTAGAGTTCGGGTAAGGCTTAGGCTTAGGTTTAGGCTCAGGGTGAGTGTGGGGATGAGGAATAGGTTTAGGGTGATGGTTAGGGTTAGGGTTAGGTTTAGGTTTAGAATTAGGGTTAGGGTTAGGATTAGGGTTAGGATTAGGGTGAGGGTTACGGTGAGGGTTAGGGTTACATTTATTGTTAGGGTGAGGGTGAGGGTTAGGGTTAGGGTTAGGGTGAGGGTGAGGGGTAGATTGAGGGTTAGGGTTATGTTGAGGGTTATGGTTAGGGTGAGGGTTAGGTTTAGTGTTAGGGTTATTGTTAGTGTTAGGCTTAGGGTTACGGTGAGGTTGAGGGTGAAGGTTAGGTTTAGGGTTAGGGTGAGGTTTAGTTTTAGGGTTAGGGTTAGAGTTAGGGTTAGGGTGATGATGATGTTTAGGGTTAGAGTTAGGGTTACTGTTAGGGTTAGGGTTAAGGTGAGGGTTAGGGTGAGGTTTAGCGTTCAGGTTAGGCTTAAGCTTAGGCTAGGCTTAGGCCGAGAGTGAGGGTTAGAGTTAGGTTTAGGTTTAGGATGAGTGCTAGGATGAGGTTTAGGGTTAGGGTTAGGGTTAGGTTTATGTTTAGTGTTAGTGGTAGGGTTAGGGTTAGGGTTAGGGTGAGGGTTAGGGTTATTAGTGGTAGCGTTAGGGTTAGGGTTAGGGTGAGGGTTAGGGTTAGGGTTAGGTTTAGGCTTAGGCTTAGGATTAGGGTTATGTTTAGGGTTATTGTTAGTGTTATGGTTAGTGTTAAGTTTGCGGTGAGGGTGAGGCACAAGGTGAGGTTTATGGTTATTGTTAGGGTTAGGCTTAGGGTTACTGTTATTGTTAGGGTTAGGGTTAGAGTTAAGGGCATGGTGAGAGTGAGGGTGAGGGTGAGGATTAGGGTGAGGTTTACGGTGAGGTTTATGGTTAGGTTTAGGGTTAGTGTAAGGGTGCTGGTGAGGTTTAGGGTTACAGTTCGGGTTAGGGGGATGGTTAGGGTGAGGGTTAGGGTTAGGTTTAGTTTTAGCATTAGGGTGAGGGTGAGGGTTAGGTTGAGGTTTAGGGATAGGGTTAGGGTTAGGATTAGGGTTAGGGTGAGAATGAGGGTGAGGGTTAGTGTTAGGGTTAGGCTTAGGCTGAGGGTTAGGCTGAGGGTGAGGGTGGGGTTGAGGGTTAGGGTTAGGGTGATCGTTAGGGTTAGGGTTAGTGTTATTGTTAGGGTTAGGGTTAGAGTTACATTGAGGTTGAGGGTGGGGGTGAGGTTTAGGATTAGGGTCAGGGTGAGGTTGAGGGTTTGGTTTAGAGATAGGGTTATGGTGAGGGTGAGGTTTAGGGTTAGAGTAGGGGTTAGTGTTAGGGACAGGCTTAGGTTTAGGCTGAGTGTGAGAGTGGGGTTGAGGATTAGGGTTAGGGTTAGGGTTCGGATTAGGGTTAGAGTTAGGGTTAGGGTAAGGGTTAGGGTTAGGATTAGGATTAAGTTTAAGGTGAGGGTGAGTGTGAGGGTTAGAGTTAGGGTTAATGTTAGGATTAGGGTTAAGGTATGTGCTGGCATGAGGGTTAGGTTTAGATTTAGGGTTAGGGTGACGTTTAGCCTTAGTTTTAGTGTCAGAGTTAGGGTTAGGGTGAGGGTTTGGGTTAGGGTTAGAGTTACGGTGCGGGTGAGGTTTAGGGTTAGTTTTAGGATTAGGGTTATTCTTAGGGTTAGGGTTAGGGTTAAGGTTAGGGTAAGGGTGAGGGTGAGGGTGATGTTGAGGGTTAGGGTTAGGGTTAGGATGAGATTTAGTGTTAGGGTTAGGGTTAGGGTTAGGGTCAGGGTGAGGTTTAGGGTAGAGTTAGGGTTAGGGTTAGGGTTTGTGTGAGTGTTAGGGTTAGGGTTAGTGTTGCAGTTAGGGTTATGGTGAGGGCTAGTGTGAGGGTGAGGGTTAAGGTTAGCGTTAGGCTTTGGCTTTGGGTTAAGCTGAGGGTCAGGGTGTGAGGGTGAGGTTTAGGGTGAGGGTGACGGTGAGATTTAGAGTTAGAGTTAGTGTTAGGGTGAGAGTTAGGGTTAGGGTTAGGGTGAGGGTTATGGTTATGGTAAGGGTGAGGCTTAGGTTTAGGGTGAGGGTTAGGGTGAGGATGAGGGTTAGGGTGAGGGTGAGGATTAGGATTAGGGTTAGTGTTAGGATTATTTTAAGTGTTATTGTTCTGGCTACCTTTGCAGTCAGGCTGAGGGTTAGGGATAGGATTATTGTTAGGGTTTGGTTTAGGGTTAGGATTAGTGTTATTGTTAGGTTTATGGTTAGAGTTTCGGTGAGGGTGAGGGTGAGGGTAATGGTGAGGGTTAGGGTTAGGGTTAGGGTGAGGTTTAGGGTCAGGGTTAGGATTTGGGTTAGGGTGAGTGTGAGGTTTAGGTTTAGAGTTAGGGTTAGGGGGAGGGTTAGCGTGAGGGTTTGGGTTAGGGTTAGTGTTAGGGTTAGGGTTAGGGTGAGGGTTAGGTTGAGGTTTAGTGTTAGGGTTAGTGTTAGGATTAGGGTTAGAGTGAGGGTGAGTGTGAGGGTTAGGGTTAGGGTTTGGGTTAGGCTTAGTGTTAGGCTGAGGGTCAGATTGAGGTGAGGGTTATGGTTAGGGTGAGGGTCGGGGTTAGGTTAAGGGTGAGGGTGAAGTTTAGGTTGAGGATTAGTGTTAGGGTTAGTGTGAGGTTTAGTGTGAGGATGAGTGTTAGGGTTAGGTTGAGGGCTAGGGTGAAGGTGAGGGTTAGCTTTAGGGTTAGGGTGAGGTTTAGGTTTAGGGTGATTGTTAGCGTTAGTGTGAGGATTAGTGTTAGGATTAGTGTTAGTGTTAAGGTGAGGGTAAGTGTTAGGGTAAGGTTTAGGTTTAGGCTGAGGTTTAGGATTAGGGTTAAGGTTAGGGTTAGGGTGAGTGTGAGGGTTAGGGTTAGGGTTAGGGTTAGAGTTAGGGTGAGGGTGAGGGTGAGGTTTACGGTTAGGGTGAGTGTTGGGGTTAGGGTTAGAGTGAAGGTTAGTGTGATGGTTAGGCTTAGGCTTAGGATTTGGGTATGGGCTAGGTTGAGGGTGAGGTTTAGGATTAGGGTTAGGGTGAGGGATGGGGTGAGGGTTAGAGTTAGTGTTAGGGTTAGAGTTGGGGATAGGGTGAGGTTTAGTGTGGGATTGGGGGTTAGTGTTAGGGTTAGGATTAAGGTTAGGCTTAAGGTAAGGGTGAGTGTGAGGGTTAGGGTTAGGGTTAGGATTAGAGTTAGAGTTAGGGTGAGGGTGAGGGTTAAGTTTTAGCTTGAGTGTTGGGGTTAGAGTTAGAGTGAGGATTAGGGTGAGGGTTAGGCTTAGGCTTATCGTTTGTGTATGGGCTAGAATGAGGGTGAGGGTTTGGTTTAGGGTTAGGGTGAGGGGTAGGGTGAGGGTTAGGGTTAGTGTTAGGGTTAGGGTTGGGCTTAGGGTTAGACTTAATGGTAGGCAGAGGGTGAGGGTCAGGGTGAGATTTAGGTTTAGGATGAGGGTGAGGTTTAAGGTTATAGTTAGCGTTAGGGTGAGGGTTAGTGTGAGGGGTAGAGTTAGGGTTAGTGTTAGGGTTAGGGTTAGGGTGAGGGTGAGTGTGAGGGTCAGGGTTAGTAATAGGCTGAGGCGGAGGCTTAGGCAGAGCGTGAGGGTGAGGGTAAGGGTTAGTGTTAGTGTTTTAGGGTTAGGGTGAGTGTTAGGATGAGGTTTCGGTTTAGCATTAGGGTTAGGGGGAGGACTAGAGTTAGGGAGAGGTTTAGGGTTGGGGTTAGGGTTATGGTGAGGGTGAGGTTTAGGGTTAGGGTTAGGGTTAGGGTTAAGGTAAGGCTGAGGATTAGGATTAGGATTAGGGTGAGGGTTTGTTTTACGGTTAGACTTAGGGTGAGGTTCAGGGTTTGGGTTAGGTTTAGGGTTAGTTTTATAGCTAAGGTTAGGTTTAGAGTTACAGTAAGGGTGAGGGTGAGGGTGAGGTTTAGGATCAGGGTTAGGGTGAGGTTTAGGGTTAGGATTATGGTTAGGGTGAGGGTGAGGTTTAGGGTTAGAGTTAAGGTTAGGGGGAGGGTTAGGTTGAGTGTTAGGGTTAGGGTTAGTGTTAGGGTTAGGGTGAGGGTTAGGTTGAGTTTTAATATTAGGTTTAGGGTTTGGTTTAGGATTACGTTGACGGTGAGCGTGAATGTGAGGGTTAGGGTTAGGGTTTGGCTTAGTCTTACGGTTAAGCTGAGGGTATGGGTGAGAATGAGGATTAGGTTTAGTATGATGGTTAGGGTTATGGTTAGGTTAAGGGTTAGGATGAGGGTTAGGGTTAGGATTAGGGTTAGGGTGAGGGCTATGGTGAGGGTGAGGGTTAGGGTTAGGCTTAGGCTTAGGCTTAGCGTTAGGCTTAGGCTGAGGGTGAACGTGAGGGTTAGGTTTAGGGTGATGGTTATGGTTGCCATTAGGGTGAGGGTTAGGATGAGGATTTATGCTATGGTGAGGGTTAGGTTGAGGGTGACCGTAAGGGTAAAGGTGAGGGTTAGGCTGAGTGTGAGGGTTACGGTACAGGTGAGGGTTAGGATTAAGGTGAGGGTGAGGGTTAGATTCAGGATTAGTGTTAGGGTTAGTGTGAGGTTAAGGGTGAGGATGAGGGTTAGCGTTAGGTTGAGGGCTAGGGTGAGGGTGAGAGTTAGGGTTAGGGTTTGGTTTAGGGTTAGGGTGATGGTTAGGGTTAGTGTGAGGGTTAGTGTTATGGTTGGGGTTAGTGTTAGGGTGAGGGTAAGTGTTAGGGTGAGGGTTAGTGTTAGGGTGAAGGTTATGGTTAGGATGAGGGTTAGGGTTAGGGTTAGGGTTATTTTTAGGGTTAGGGTTAGGGTTATGTTGAGGGTGAGGGTGAGGATGAGGGTTAGGGTTAGGTTGAGGTTTAGGTTTCAGGTTAGGGTTAGAGTTAGGGTTAGGGTGAGCGTGAGGTTTAGGGTTAGAGTTAGGGTTAGTGTTAGTGTTAGAGTTAGGGTGAAGGTGAGGGTGAGGTTGAGGGTTAGATATAGCGGTAGGGGGAGTGTTAGGGTTAGGGTTAGGGTTTGGGTTAGGGTTAGTGTTAGGATGAGGGTAAGTGTTAGGGTGAGGGTGAGGGTTTGGGTGAGGGTTAAGTTGAGGGTGAGGGTGAGGGTTAGGATTCGGGGTGGGGATAGGATTATTGTTAGTGTTATCGTTAAGGTTAAGTTTACCGTTAGTGTGAGGTTGAGGGTGAGGGTTAGGTTTAGGGTTAGGGTGAGGTTTAGGGTTCGGGTTCGGGTTAGGGTTAGTGTTAGGGTGAGGGTTTGGGTTAGGTTTAGGGTTACGGTGAAGGTGAGGGTTAGGATGAGGTTTAGGGTTAGGGTGAGGGTTAGGGGGAGGGTTAGGTTGAGGTTTAGGGCTAGGGTTAGTGTTAGAGTTAGGGTTAGGATTAGGGTTAGGGTTAGGTTGAGTTTTAGGGTTAGGGTTATGCTTAGGTTTAGGATTAGTGATATTATGAGGATGAGTGTGAGGGTTCGGGTTAGGTTTAGGCTTAGGTTTAGGCTGAGGGTTAAGGTGAGGGTAAGGGTTACGTTTAGGGTTAGGGTTAGGGTGAGGGTTAGGGTTACGGTTAGGGTGAGGGTGAGGGGTAGATTGAGGGTTAGCGTTATGTTGAGGGTTATGGTTAGGGTGAGGGTTATGTTTAGTGTTAGGGTTATTGTTAGGGTTCGGGTTCTGTTTAAGGTGAGGTTGAGGGTGAGGGTTAGGTGTAGGTTTAGGGTGAGGTTTAGTTTTAGGTTTAGGGTTAGAGTTAGGGTTAGGGTGATGGTGAGGTTTAGGGTTAGAGTTAGGGTTAGTGTTAGGGTTAGGTATAAGGTGAGGGCAAGGGTGAGGTTTAGAGTTCGGGTTAGGCATAGGCTTAGGCTTAGGCTTAGGCTGAGAGTGATGGTGAGGGTTAGGGTTAGTGTTAGGGTGAGGATTAGGGTTTGGTTTAGGGTGAGGGTTAGGATGAGGTTTAGATATAGGGTTAGGGCTAGGGTTAGGTTTTGTGTTAGGGTTAGGGTTAGTTTTATGGTTAGGGTTAGGGTTAAGGTTAGGCTTAGGCTTCGGCTTAGGGTTAGGTTTAGGGTTATTTTTAGTGTTATGGTTAGTGTTAAGTTTGCCTTGAGGATGAGGCACAGTGTGAGGATTATGGTTATTGTTAGGGTTAGGGTTACTGTTATTGTTAGGCTTAGGGTTAGAGTTACGTTCACATTGAGAGTGAGGGTGAGGGTGTCTTTAGGGTGAGGTTTACGGTGAGGTTTAGGGTTAGGGTTAGGGTTAGTGTAAGGGTGCTGGTGAAGTTTAGGGTTTGAGTTCAGGTTAGGGGGAGGGTTAGGGTGAGGGTTAGGGTTAGGTTTAGTGCTAGCATTAGGGTGAGGGTGAGGGTTAGGTTGAGGTTTAGGGATAGGGTTAGGGTTAGGATTAGGGTTAGGGTTAGAGTGAGGGTGAGGGTTAGTGTTAGGGTTAGGCTTAGGCTTAGGGTTAGGCTGAGGGTGAGGGTGGGGGTGAGGATTAGGTTTAGGTTGATCGTTAGGTTTAGGGTTAGTGTTATTGTTAGGGTTAGGGTTAGAGTTACAGTGAGGCTGAGGTTGCAGGTGAAGGTTAGGGTTAGGGTCAGGGTGAGGATTAGGGTTAGGTTTAGAGATAGGGTTAGGGTGAGGGTGAGGTTTAGGGTTAGAGTTAGGGTTAGTGTTAGGGACAGGCTTAGGCTTAGGCTGAGGGTGAGGGTGGGGTTGAGGATTAGGGTTAGTGTTAGTGTTAGGGTTAACGTTATAGTTAGTTTTACACTTAGGGTTAGGGTTAGGATTAGGACTAAGTTTAAGGTGCGGGTGAGGGTGATGGTTAGGGTTAGGATTAGGGTTAGGGTGAAGATGAGGTTTAGGGTTAGGGTTAGGTTTAGAGTGAGCTTTAGGTTGAGGGTTAGGTTTAGGGTTAGTTTTAGGGTTAGGTTTGGGGTTAGTGTTCGGATTAGGGTTACTGTGACTGTGAGTGTGAGGGTTAGGGTTAGGGTTAGTGTTAGGCTGAGGCTGAGGGTGAAGTTGAGGGTTAGATTTAGGGTTAGGTTATGGTTTATGTTTAGAGTGAGGGTTAGAGTGAGGGTTAGGGTTAAGATTAGGGTTAGGGTATGTGCTAGGGTTAGGGTTAGAGTTAGGTTTAGGGTTAGGGTGACTTTTAGCATTAGGTTTAATTTCAGAGTTTGGGTTAGTGTGAGGGTTTGTGTTAGGGTTAGAGTTACGGTGAGGGTGAGGTTTATGGTTAGGGTTAGGGTTAGAGTTATTCTTAGGGTTAGGGGTAAGGTTAAGGTTAAGGTAAGGGTAAGGGTGAGGGTGATGTTGAGGGTTAGGGTTAGGGTTAGGATGAGGTTTAGAGTTAGGGTTAGGGTCAGGGTGAGGTTTAGGGTTACAGTTAAGGTTAGTGTTAGGGTTAGTGTGAGTGTTAGGGTTAGGGTTAGTGTTACAGTTCGGGTGAGGTTGAGGGTTAGGATGAGGGTGAGGGTGAGATTTAGGGTTAGAGTTACGGTTAGGGTGAGTATTACGGTGAGGTTTAGTGTTAGTGTTAGGTTTAGGGTTAGGGTTAGTGTTAGTGTTAGGGTTAGGGTGAGGGTTAGGATGAGGGTGAGGGTTAGGGTTAGGTTTAGGATTAGGATTAGGGTTAGTGTTAGGGTGAGTGCTTGTGTTAGGCTTAGGGTCAGGTTTAGGCTTAGCATTAAGCTGAGGGTGAGGTTGAGGGTTAGGGTAAGTGTTCCGCTTAGGGTTAGCATTTGGGTGAGAATTATTGTTCAGGTTATGTTTAGGGTTAGGGTGAGGGTTAAGGTTAGGGTTACAGTGAATTTGAGTGGTAGGGTTAGGTTGAAATTTTGAGTTCGTATTAGGGTTAGGGTGAGTGTTAGGATTAGGGTTAGGGTGAGAGTTAGGATGAGGATTAGGTTTAGGATGGTGGTTAGGGTGAGGGCTGGGGTGAGGGTGAGGATTTGGGTTAGTGTAAAGGTGAGTTTTAGGGTTAGGGTTAGGGTTAGGATTAGGGTTAGGGTAATGGTGAGGGTTAGGGTAAGGGTTAGAGTGAGGGTTAGGATTAGGATTAGGGTTAGGGTGAGGGTGATTGTTAGGATTAGGGTTAGGGTTAGGATTATTGGTAGGGATATGGTCATGGTTACATTTGCAGTGAGGGTGAGGCTGAGGGTGAATGTTAGGGATAGGTTTAGGGTTAGGGTTAGGTTTAGGGTTAGGATTAGTGTTATTGTTAGGGTTAGGGTTAGAGTTACAGTGAGGGTGAGGGTGAGGGTTATGGTTAGGGTCAGGGTTAGGATTAGGGTTAGGGTGAGGGCTAGGGTGAGGGTGAGGGTTAGGGTTAGTGTTAGGGTGAGGTTTAAGTTTAGGGTTTGGGTGAGATTTAGGGTTCGGGTTACAGTTAGGGTGAGGGTTAGGGTTAGGGTGAGGGTTAGGTTTAGGATTAGGGTTAGGTTGAGGGTTAGGGTGAAGTTTAGAATTAGGTTTATTGTCAGAGGTTGGGTTAGTGTGAGGGTTTGGGTTAGGGTTAGAGTTACGTTGAGAGTGAGGTTTAGGTTAGATTTAGGCTTAGGGTTATTCTTAGGGCTAGGGTTAGGGTTAAGGTTAATGTAAGGGTGAGGGTGAGGGTGATGTTGAGGGTTAAGGTTAGGGTTAGGATGAGGTTTAGAGTTAGGGTTAGGGTTAGGGTCAGGGTGAGATTTAGGGTTAGAGTTAGGGTTAGGGTTAGGGTTTGTGTGAGTGTTAGGGTTAGGGTTAGTGTTACATTTAGGGCTATGGTGAGGGCTAGTGTGAGGGTGAGGTTAGTGTTAGCGTTAGGCTTTGGTTTTGGGTTAAGCTGAGGGTCAGGGTGAGGGTGAGGGTTAGGGAGGGTGAGGGTGAGATTTAGGGTTAGAGTTACGGTTAGGGTGAGGGTTAGGGTGAGGGTTAGTGTTATTGTTAGGGTTAGGGTTAGGGTTAGGGTTAGTGTTAGGGTTAGGGTTAGGGTGAGGGTTAGGATGAGCCTGAGGGTTAGGGTTAGGGTTAGGATTAGGATTAGGTTTAGTGTTAGGGTGAGTGCTTGTGTTAGGCTTAGGGTTAGGATTAGGCTTAGCATTAAGCTGAGGGTGAGGTTGAGGGTTAGGGTAAGTGTTCCGCTTAGGGTTAGCATTTGGGTGAGAATTATTGTTCGGGTTAAGTTTAGGGTTAGGGTGAGGGTTAAGATTAGGGTTACAGTGAATTTGAGTGGTAGGGTTAGGTTGAAGTTTTGAGTTCGTATTAGGGTTAGGGTGAGGGTTAGGATTAGGGTTAGGGTGAGAGTTAGGATGAGGATTAGGTTTAGGATGGTGGTTAGGGTGAGGGCTAGGGTGAGGGTGAGGATTTGGGTTAGTGTTAGGGTGAGGTTTAGGGTTAGGGTGAGGGTTAGGATGAGGGTTAGTGTTACGGTGAGGGTTAGGGTTAGGGTTAGAGTGAGGGTTAGGTTTAGGATTAGGGTTAGGGTGAGAGTGATTGTTAGGATTAGGTTTAGGGTTAGGATTATTGTTAGTGATATGGTCATGGTTACATTTGCAGTGAGGGTGAGGCTGAGGGTGAGGGTTAAGGATAGGATTAGGGTTAGGGTTAGGTTTAGGGTTAGGATTAGTGTTATTGTTAGGTTTAGGGTTAGAGTTACAGTGAGGGTGAGGGTGAGGGTTATGGTTAGGGTCAGGGTTAGGATTAGGGTTAGGGTGAGGGCTAGGGTGAGGGTGAGGGTTAGGGTTAGTGTTAGGGTGAGGTTTAAGTTTAGGGTTTGTGTGAGGTTTAGGGTTCGGTTTACAGTTAGGGTGAGGGTTAGGGTTAGGGTGAGGGTTAGGGTTAGGATTAGGGTTAGGGTGAGGGTTAGTGTTAGGTTTAGGGTGAGTGTTAGGCTGAGGATTAGGGTTAGGATTAGGGTTAGAGTGAGGGCTAGGGTGAGGGTGAGGGTTAGAATTAGTGTTAGGGTGAGGTTTAGAGTTACGGTTAGGGTTAGGGTTAGGGTTATGGTGAGGGTGAGGGTGAGGGTAAGGGTGAGGGTCAGGGTTAGGGTTAGGGTGAGATTTAGGGTCAAGGTTAGGATTTGGATTAGGATGAGTGTGAGGTTTAGGGTTAGAATTATGTTTAGGGGGAGGGTTAAGATGTGGGTTAGGGTTAGGGTGAGTGTTAGGGTTAGGGTTAGGGTGAGGGTTAGGTTGAGGTTTAGAGTTAGGGTTAGGGTTAGTGCTAGGATTACTGTTAGGGTGAGGGTGAGTGTGAGGGTTAGGGTTAGGGTTTGGGCTAGGCTTAGTGTTAGGCTGAGGGTGAGATTGAGTTGAGGATTATGGTTAGGGTGAGTGTTAGGGTAGGTTTAGGGTGAGGGTTAGAATTACGTTTAGGGTTAGCGTGTGGGTTAGTGTTAGGGTGAGGGTGAGGTTTCGGATGAGGTTTAGGGTTACAATTAGGGTTACAGTGAGGGCAAAGGTGAGGGTGAGGGTTAGTGTTCGGATTAGGGTCAGGTTTAGGGTTAGGGTTAGTGGTAGGGTTAGTGTCAGGGTTAGCGTTTGGGTTACGGTGAAGGTGTGGGTTAGTTTTGAGGTGATGGATAGGGTGAGTACTAAAGTGATTTTGAGGGTTAGGGTTAGGGTTAGGGTTAGGGTGAGGGTTAGGTTGAGGCTTAGGTTTAAGGTTAGTGTTAGGGTTAGGATTAGGGTTAGGCTGAGGGTGAATGTGAGGGTTAGGGTTAGGGTTAGGCTTAGGCTTAGGGTTAGGCTGAAGGTGAGTGTGGGGATGAGGATTAGGTTTAGAGTGATGGTTCTGGTTCTGGTTAGGTTGAGGGTTAGGATGACGGTTAGATTTAGGCTTAGGGTTAGGGTGAGGGCTACGGTGAGTGTGAGGTTTAGGGTTAGGTTTAGGCTTAGGCTTAGGGTTAGGCTGAGGCTAAAGGTGAGGGTGAGGGTTAGGGTTAGGATGATGTTTAGGTTTATGGTTAAGCTGAGGGTTAGGATGAGGGTTAGGTTTAGGGTTAGAGTTAGGGTTAGGGTGACGTTAGGTTTAGGGTGATGGTTAGCGTTAGTGTGAGGGTTAGTGTTAGTATTAATGTTACTGTTAGATTGAGGGTAAGTGTTAGGGTAAGGTTTAGGTTTAGGGTGAGGTTTAGGATTAGGGTTAGGGTTAGGGTTAGG
The DNA here is from genome assembly GCF_024711535.1 of Dipodomys merriami. Lineage (NCBI taxonomy): Eukaryota > Metazoa > Chordata > Mammalia > Rodentia > Heteromyidae > Dipodomys > Dipodomys merriami. The sequence goes on from NW_027206579.1 coordinate 3,961,583, forward strand.
GTCAGAGTGAGGTTTAGGCTTAGAGTTAGTGTTAGGGTGAGGTTTTGGGTTAGGGTTAGGGTTAGGTTTAGTGTTAGGGTTAGGTTAGGGTGAGGTTTAGTAGGGGGTGAGGGTTAGTGTTAGGGTTAGGATGAGGGTTAGGGTTAGTGTGAGGGTAAGGGTGAGGGTGACAGTAAGGGTAAAGTTGAGGGTTAGGCTGAGAGTGAGGATTACGGCAAGGGTGAGTGTTAGGGTTAGGGTGAGGGTTACGGTTAGGTTTAGGGTGAGGGTGTGGTTTAGATTGAGGATTACTTTTAGGGTTTGTGTGAGGTTTAGGATCAGGGTGAAGGTGGGGGTTAGGATTAGATTTAGGCTTAGGGTTAGGCTTAGGGTAGGGTTATTGTTAGTGTTATGGTTAGCATTAATTTTGTGGTGAGGGTGAGGCTGAGGGTGAGGGTTAGAGTTAGGGTTAGGGTTAGTGTTATTTTTAGTGTTAGGGCTAGAATTACGGTGAGGTTGAGGGTGAGGATGAAGTTTAGTGTTAGGGTGAGTTTTAGGGTTAGGGTTAGGGTAAGGTTGAGGGTGAGGTTTAGGGTTAGAGTTAGGGTTAGGGATGGGGTTAGGTTGAGGGTTAGGGTTAGGGTTAGGGTTAGGGTGAGGATTAGATTGAGGATTAGGGTTAGGGTTAGGGTTAGTGTGAGGATTAGGGTGAGGATGAGGGTTAGGGTTAGGGTGAGGGTGAGGGTAGGAATTAGGCTTAGGGTGAGGGCTAGTTTGAGGGTAGGGTTAGAGTTAGGATAAGGTTTAGGATCAGGTTTAGAATTAGGGTGAGGGTTTGGGTTAGTGTGAGGGTTAGTGTTAGGGTTAGGGTTAGTGTTAGTGTGAGGGTAAGTGTTAGGGTGATGTTTAGGGTTAGGGTGAGGGTTATGGTTAGGGTGAGGGTTAGGGTTAGGGTCATGATTATTGTTAGGTTTATTGTTAGGGTTACGGTTACATTGAGGGTGAGGGTGAGGGTTAGGGTTAGTGTTAGGGTGAGGTTTAGTGTTAGGGTTAGTGTTAGAGTTAGGGTTAGGGTGAGGGTGAGGTTTAGGGGTAGAATTACAGTTAGGGTGAGGGTTAGGGTTAGGGTGAGTGTTAGGGTGGGGGTGACGGTAAGGGTAAAGATGAGAGTTAGGCTGAGGGTGAGCGTTACAGTAAAGATGACAGTTAGGGTTAGGGTGAGGGTTATGTTTAGGGTTAGGGTGAGGGTGAGGGTTAGATTGAGGATTAGTCTTGGGGTTAGTGAGAGGTTTAGGGTTAGGATGAGGGTTAGGGTTAGGGTGAGTGCTAGGGTGAGGTTGAGGGTTAGGGTTAGTGTTAGGGTGAGGTTTAGGGTTAGAGTGATTTTTAGGGTTAGTGTGAGCGGTAGTGTTAGCGTTAGGGTTAGTGTTAGGGTGAGGCTAAATATTAGGGTGAGGTTAGGGTTAGGGTGAGGGTTATGTTTAGCATGAAGGTTAGGGTTAGGGTTAGGGTTATTGTTAGTGTTATGGTTATACGGTTATGGTGAGGGTGAGGGTGTGGTTTAGGTTTAGGTTTAGGATGAGGTTTAGCTTTCGGGTGAGTGTTAGAGTTAGGGTGAGGCTGAGGGTGAGTTTTAGGGTTAGAGTTAGGGTTAGTGTTAGAGTTAGGGATAGGGAGAGCGTTAGGGTTAGGCTTAGGCTTAAGCTTAGGCATGAGGGGGAGGGTTAGGGTGAGATTTAGGGTTAGGGTTAGCGTGAGTGTTAAGATGAGGTTTAGGGTTAGGATTAGGTTTAGGATGAGGGCTAGGGTGAGTGTTAGGGTGAGGGTTAGGGTTAGGACAGGGTTAGGTTTAGGATTTGGGTTTGGGTGAGGGTGAGTGTGAGGGTTAGGTTTATGGTGAGGGTTAGGGTTAGGGTTAGGGTTAAGTTAGGATTAGGCTGAGGGTGAGGGTGGGGTTGAGGATTAGGGTTATGGTTATGGTTAGGGTTAGGGTTATTGTTAGTGTTATGGTTAGGGTTAAATTTGCAGTGAGGGTGAGGCTGCGGGACAGGGTTATGGTTAGGGTTAGGGTTAGGGTGAGGGTGAGGGTGAAGGTTAGGTTGAGGTTTAGGGAAAGGGTTACATTTAGGACTAGGGTTAGTGTAAGGGTGAGTGTGAGGGTTAGGTTGAGTGTTAGGCTGAGGCTTAGGGTTAGGCTGGGGGTCACGGTTGGGGTGAGGATTAGGGTTAGGGTGTTGGTTTGGGTTAGGGGTAGGGTTATTGTTAGGGTTAGGGTTAGGGTGCGGGTTAGGATGAGGGTTAGGATTAGGGTTAGGATTAGGTTTAGTATGAGGGCTAGGGTGAGGATGAGGGTTAGGGTTACGGTGAGAGTGAGGGTTAGGGTAGGGTGAGGGTTAGGATTAGGATTGGGGTGAGGGTTAGGGTGAGTTTTAGGGTTACATTTAGGGTTAGGGGGTGGGTTAGGTCGAGGGTTAGGGTTAGGGTTAGGGTTAAGGTTAGGATGAGGGTTAGCTTGGGGTTTAGGGTTAGGTTTAGGATTAGGATTAGGGTGAGGGTGAGTGTGAGGGTTAGGGTTAGGGTTAGGCTTAGGCTTAGGGTTTGGCTGAGGGTGTGTGTGGGGGTCAGGATTAGGGTGAGGTTGATGGTTAGGGTTAGGTTGAGGGTTAGGATGAGGGTTAGGTTTAGGATTAGGGTTAAGGACACTGCTAGGGTGAGGGTGAGTTTGTGTGTTAGGGTTAGGTTTAGGGTTAGGCTTTGGGTTAGGCTGAGGGTGAGGTTGAGGGTGAGGGTTAAGGTTAGGGAAGGGTTAGGATGAGGGTTAGGGTTCGGATTAGGGTTAGGGAAAGGTCTAGGGTGAGGGTGAGGTTTAGGGGTAGCGTTAGGGTGAAGTTTAGGGTTAGGGTTAGGGTAAGGGTTAGGGTGAGTGTGAGGTTTAGGGTTAGAGTTAGGGCTAGGGTGAGGCTGAGGTTGAGGTTTTGGGTTAGGGTTAGTGTTAGGTTTAGGGTTGGGTGAGGGTGAGGGTTAGGCTGAGGGTGAGGTTTAGGGTTAGGTTTAGGATTAGGATTAGGGTTACGGTTAGGGTGAGTATGAGGGTTAGGGTTAGGGTTAGGCTGAGTGTTAGGGTGAGGGTGAGGATTAGGGTTAGGGTGTGGGTTGGGGTTAGGGTTATGGGGAGGGTTAGGATGAGGGTTAGTGTTAGGATTAGGGTTAGGGTGAGGCCTATGGTGAGGGTGAGGTTTACGGTTAGGGTTAGGGTGCGGTTTAGAGTTAGGGTTAAGTTTAGGGTTAGGGTGAGGGTGAAATTTACGGTTAGAGTTAGGGTTAAGTTGAGGCTGAGGGTGAGGGTTAGGGTTAGGATTAGTATTAGGATTAGGGTAAGGGTTAGAGTGAATGTCGGTGTTAGCGTTAGGGTTCGGGTTTGGCTTAGGGTTACACTGACGGTGAGGGTGAGGGTGAAGTTTAGGGTTAGCATTAGGGTTAGGGTGAGGGTGAATGGGTGTGTTAGGGTTACGTTTAGCGTTAGACTTAGGGTTAGGCTGATGTTGAGGTTGAGGGTGAGGGTTAGGCTTAGTGTGAGGGTTAGGTTAAGGGTTACGGGGTGGGATAGGATGAGGGTTAGGGTTAGGTTGAGGTTTAGGGTTAAGATTAGGGTTAGGGTGAGGGTGAGGGTTAGGGTTAGGTAAGGGTTACTGTGATGGTGAGGGTTAGGGTTAGGTTGATGTTTAGGTTTAGGATTTGTGTTAGGCTGAGGGCTAGGATGAGGGTGAGGGTTAGGGTAAGGGTTTGGCTTAGGCTTAGGGTTAAGTTGAGGGTGAGTTTGAGGGTGAGGGTTAGGGTTAGGGTTAGTGTGAGTTTTAGTGTTAGGGTTAGGGTTAGAATTCGGTTAGGGTGAGGATGAGGTTTAGGGGTAGAGTTAGTGTTAGGGTGAGGGTTAAGATTAGGGTGCGGGTTAGGGTGTGGGTGACAGTAAGGGTAATGTGAGGGTTAGGCTGAGGGTGAGGTTTAGGCTTAGGGTTAGGCTAAGGCTTAGGCTTAGGCCGAGCATGAGGGTTCGGGTTAGGGTTCGGGTTAGCGTGAGTTTTAGGTTTATGTTTAGTGTCAGGTTTAGGATGAGGTTTAGGGTTAGGGTTAGGGTTAGGTTGAGGGCTAGGGTGAGGGTTAGGGTTAGCGTTAGGAATAAGGTTAGGTTTAGGATTAGGGTTAGGGTGAAGGTGAGTGTGAGGCTTAGGGTTAGGGTTAGGTTTAGGCTTAGAGTTAGGGCGAGGGTTAGCGTTAGGGTTTGGGTTAGGGTGCAGGTGAGGCTGAAGAATAGGATTAGATTTAGGGTTAGGATTAGGGTTAGGGTTAGGGTTAGGGTTAGGGTTAGGTTTATGGTGAGGGTTAGGTTTAGGTTTAGGGTTAAGCTGAGGGTGACTGTGTGGGTGAGGATTAGAATTAGGGTTAAGGTTACGCTTAGGGTTAGGGTTATTGTTAGTCTTATGGTTAGGGTTAAGTTTGCTGTGAGGGTGAGGCTGAGGGTGAGGGTTAGGGTTGGGGTTAGGGTTAGGGTTATTGTTAGGGTTAGAGCTAGAATTACGGTGAGGTTGAGGGTGAGGGTGAAGGTAGTGTTAGGGTGAGTTTAGGGTTAGGGTTAGTTTGAGGGTTCGTGTTGGGGTTAGGTTAGTGTTAGGGTGAGGGTAAGTGTTAGGGTCAGATTTTGGGTTAGGGTGAGGTTTATGGTTAGGTTGAAGGTTAGGATTAGGTTTAGGATTATTGTTAGGGTTAGGTTTAGGGTTAAGGTTACGGTGAGGGTGAGGTTTGGGGATAGGGTTAGGTTTAGGGTGAGGTTTAGCGTTTGCATTAGGGTTAGGTTTTGGGTGAGGGTGACGTTTAGGGTTAGAGTTGGGGTTAGGGTGAGGGTTAGGTTAGGGTTATGGTTAGGGTTAGTTTTAGGGTTAGGGTTATAGTGAGAATAGTAGGGTTAGGTTAGGGTTAGTGTTAGGTTTAGGATTAGGGTTAGAGTGAGGGTGAGTGTGTGTGTTAGGGTTAGTTTTATGGTTAGGCTTAGAGTTAGGCTGAGGGTGATGTTGAAGGTGAGGGTTAGGGTTAGGGTTAGGGTTAGTTTTAGAATTAAGGTTAGGGTTAGAATTAGGGTGAGGGTGAGGTTTATGGTTAGAGTTAGGATTTGGGGGAGGGTTACGGTGAGGTTTAGGATTAGGGTTAGTGTTAGGGTTAGGGTGAGGGGGAGGGTTAGGTTGAGGTTTAGGGATAGGGTTACCTTTAGGAGTAGGGTTAAGGTGAGGGTGAGTGTTAGGGTTGGGTTGAGGGTTAGGCTGAGGCTTAGGGTTAGGTTGAGGGTGAGGGTGGGGGTGAGTATTAGGGTTAGGGTGATGGTTAAGGTTAGGGTTAGGGTTATTGTTAGGGTTAGGGTTAGATTTATGGTGAGGGTGAGGGTGTGTGTGAGGGTTAGGGTTAGGGTTAGTTTTAGGGTTAGACTTAGGATTTGACGGAGGGTAAGGGTGCGGATGAGGGTTAGGGATAGGGTGAGGGTTAGGGTTAGGGTTATGGGGAGGGTTAGGATGAGGGTTAGGGTTAGGATTAGAGTTATGATGAGGGCTTGGGTTAGGGTGAGTTTTAGGGTTTGGGTTGGGGTGATGTTTAGGGTTAAGGTTTGGGTTAGGGATAGAGTTACTGTGAGGGTGAGGTTGCTGGTGTGGGTGAGGGTGAGGGTGAGGTTAGGGTTAGGTATAGGGTTAGCGGGAGTGTTAGGATGAGGTTTAGGGTTAGGATTAGGTTTAGTGTGAGGGTTAGGGTGAGGGTTAGGGTTAGGATAGGGTTAGGTATAGGATGTGGGTTAGGGTGAGGGTGAGTGTGAGGGTTAGGGTTGGGTTAGGCTTAGGGTTAGGGTGAGGGTTAGGGTTATGTTTTGGGTTAGGGTGAGGGTGAGGCTGAGGATTAGGTTTAGGTTTAGGGTTTGGTTTATGGTTAGGGTTTGTGTTAGGGTTAGGCTTACGTTGAGGGTTAGGGTTTTTGTTAGTGTTAGGGTTAGGGGTAGGGTTACGGTGAGGGTTAGGGTTAAGGTTAGGGTTAAGTTAGGGTTAGTCTGAGGGTGAAGGTGGGGGTGAGGATTAGGGTTATGGTTATGGTTAGGGTTAGGGTTATTGTTAGTGTTATGGTTAGGGTTAAGTTTGCAGTGATGCTGAGGCTGAGGGTGAGGGTTAGCATTAGGGTTAGGGTTACTGTCATTGTTAGGGATAGGGTTAGAGTTACAGTGAGGATGAGGTTGAGGGTGAGGGTTAGGGTTAGGGTTAATTTTAGGATTAAGGTTAGGGTTAGGGTGCGGGTGAGTTTGAGGTTTAGGGTTAGAGTTATGTTTTGGGGGAGGGTTACGGTGAGGTTTAGGGTTAGGCTTAGTGTTAATGTTAAATTGAGGTGGAGGTTAGGTTGAGGTTTAGGGATAGGGTTACCTTTAGGACTAGGGTTAAGGTGAGGGTGAGTGTGAGGGTTACGTTGAGGGTTAGGCTGAGGCTTAGGGTTAGGTTGAGGGTGAGGGTGGGGGTGAGTATTAGGGTTAGGGTGATGGTTAGGGTTAGGTTTAGGGTTATTGTTAGGGTTAGGGTTAGATTTATGGTGAGGGTGAGGGTGAGTGTGAGGGTTAGGGTTAGGTTTAGGGTTAGGTTTAGGGTTAGGCTTAGGACTAGGCGGAGGGTAAGGGTGCGGATGAGGGTTAGGGATAGGGTGAGGGTTAGGGTTAGGGTTATGGGGAGGGTTAGGATGAGGGTTAGGGTTAGGTTTACAATTAGGGTGAGGGCTAGGGTGAGGGTGAGTTTTAGGGTTAGGGTTTGGGTTAGGGTTAGAGTTACTGTGAGGGTGAGTTTGCGGGTGAGTGTGAGGATGAGGGTGAGGGTTAGGGTTAGTGTAAGGGTTAGGTTTAGGGTGAGGGCTAGGTTGAGGTTTAGGGTTAATGTTAGGGTTAGGGTTAGTGTGAGGTTTAGTGTTAAGGTTAGGGTTAGTGTTAGGTTGAGGGTAAGTGTTAGGGTGAGGGTATGTGTTTGGGTGAGGGTTATTGTTAGGGTGAGGGTTAGGATTAGGGTTAGGGTTATTGTTACGGTTAGATTTAGGGTTAAGGTTACGGTGAGAGTGAGGGTGAGGGTTAGGTTTAGGGTTAGGGTGAGGTTTAGAGTTTGGGTTACGGTTAGAGTAAGGGTTAGGGTGAGGGTGAGGTTTAGGGTTAGAGTTAGGGTTAGGGTGATGGTTATGTTGAGGTTTAGTGTTAGGGGTAATGTTAGGGTTAGGGTGAGAGTTAGGGTGTGGGTTAGGGTTAGGGATAGGATTAGGGTTAGGGTGAGGGGGAGTTTGTGTGTTAGGGTTAGGTTTAGGGTTAGGCTTAGCTTTAGGCTGAAGGTGAGGTTGAGGGTCAGGCTTAGGGTTAGAGGAAGTGTTAGGATGAGGGTTAGGGTTAGGATTAGGGTTAGGATAAGGGCTAGGGTGAGGGTGACGTTTAGGCTTAGGGTTAGTGTTAGGTTTAGAGTTAGGATTAGGGTGAGGGTTAGGCAGAGTGTGAGGTTTAGGGTTAGGGTTAGGATTAGGATTAGGGTTAGGGTTAGGGTTAGGGTGAGTGTGAGAGTTAGGGTTAGGGTTGGGGTTGGGCTTAGGGTTAGGCTGAGGGTTAGGGTGAGGGTGAGGGTTAGGGTTAGTGAGAGGGTTACTGTTAGGATTAGGGTGAGGGCTAGGGTGAGGGTGAGTTTTAGGGTTAGGGTTAGGGTGAGGTTTAGGGTTAGGGTTAGGGTGAGAGTTAGGTTTCGGGTTAAGTTTAGTGTTAGGTTGAGGCTTAGGGTAAGGTTTATGTTGAGGGTGAGGGTTAGGGTTAGGTTGAGGGTTAGGGTTAGTGTGATGGTGAGGGTGAGGGTTAGGTTTAGATTTAGGGTGAGGATTAGGATGAGGGTTAGGGTTAGGATTAGGGTTAGGATGAGGGCTAGGGTGAGGTTGAGGTTTAGGGTTAAGGTTAGGGTTATTGTTATGGTTAGGTTTATACGGTTACGGTGAGGGTGAGGGTGTGGGTTAGGTTTAGGGTTAGGATGAGGTTAAGGTTTCGGGTTCGTGTGTGAGTTAGGGTTAGGGTGAGGGTGAGGTTTAGGGTTAGAATTAGGGTTAGTGTTATGGTTAGGGATAGGTTGAGGGTTAGGCTTAGGCTTAGGCTTAGTCTTAGGCCCAGCATGAGGGGGAGGATTAGGGTTCGGGTTAGGGTGAGGTTTAGGGATAGGGTTAGCGTGAGTGTTAGGATGAGGTTTAGGGTTAGGATTAGGTTTAGGGTGAGGGCTAGGGTGAGGGTTAGGGTGAGGGTTAGGCTTAGGATAGGGTTATGTATAGGATTTGGGTTAGGGTGAGGGTGAATGTGAGGGTTAGGGTTGGGTTAGGCTTAGGGTTAGGGGGAGGGTAAGGGTTATTTTTTGGGTTAGGGTGAGGGTGAGGCTGAGGAGTAGGTTTAGGTTTAGGGTTTGGTTTAAGGTTAGGGTTACGGTGAGGGTTAGGGTTAGGGTTAGGGTTTGTGTTAGGGTTAGGGTTAGGGTTAGTGTTATGGTGAGGGTTAGGGTTAGGGGTAGGGGTAGGGTTACGGTGAGGGTTATGGTTAGGGTTAGGGTTTGTTTTAGGGTTAGGGTTAGGGTTAGGGTTATGGTGAGTGTTAGCGTTAGGGTTAGGGTTAGGGCTAAGTTAGGGTTAGGCTGAGGGTGAGGGTGGGGTGAGGATTAGGGTTATGTTTAGTGTTAGGGTTAAGGTTATTGTTAGTGTTATGGTTAGGGTTATGTTTGCAGTGAAGGTGAGGCTGAGGGTGAGGGCTATGGTTAGGGTTAGGGTGAGGGTTAGGGTTACCGTTATTGTTAGGGTTAGGGTTAGACTTACAGTGAGGTTGAGGGTGAGGGTGAGGATTAGGGTTAGGGGTAGATTCAGGATTAAGGTTAGGGTTAGGATTAGGGTGAGGGTGAGGTTTAGGCTTAGACTTAGGATTTTGGGGAGGGTTAGGGTGATGTTCAGGGTGAGGGTTAGTGTTAGGGTTAGGGTGAGGGTGAGAATTGGGTTGAGGTTTAGGGATAGGGTTACCGTTAGGACTAGGGTTACGGTGAGGGTGAGTGTGAGGGTTAGGTTCAGGGTTAGGTTGAGGCTTAGGTTTAGACTTACAGTGAGGTTGACGGTGAGGGTGAGGGTTAGGGTTAGGGTTAGATTTAGGATTAAGGTTAGGGTTAGGATGAGGGTGAGGGTGAGGTTTAGGCTTAGACTTAGGGTTTTGGGGAGGGTTAGGTTGATGTTTAGGGGATGAGGGTGAGGGTTAGGTTTAGTGTTAGAGTTAGGGTTAGGGTTAAGGATAGGATTAGGGTGAGAGTGAGGGTCAGTGTGTGTGTTAGGGTTATGTTTACTCTTAAGCTTAGGGTTAGGCTGAGGGTGAGTTTGAGAGTGAGGTTTAGGGTTAGGGTGAGGGTTAGGGTTAGGTTTAGGGGGAGTGTGAGGATGAGGGTCAGGGTTAGGTTTAGTGTTAGGGTAAGGGCTAGGGTGAGGGTGAGGTTTAGGGTTGGGGTTAGGGTGAGGTTTAGGTTAAGGGATTGTGTTAGGGTTAGGTTTAGTGTGAGGTTTAGGTTTAGAGGTAGGGTTAGGGTATGGCTGAGGGTGAGGGTTAGGGTTAGTGTTAGGGGGGTGAGGGTGAGGTTTAGGGTTAGAGTTAAGATTAGGATTAGGGTTAGGGTTAGGGTGAGTGTGAGGGTTAGGGTTAGGGTTAGGGTTAGGGGGAGGGGGAGGTTGAGGGTTAGGGTTAGGTTGAGGGTTAGGTTTAGGTTTAGTGTGAGAGTTATCGTTCAGTTAAGTTTAGGGTTAGGTTGAGGATTGGGGTTAGGATTAGGGTTAGGGTGAGTGCTAGGGTGAGGATGAGGGTTAGGGTTAGTGTTAGGGTAAGGTTTATGGTTAGGGTTAGGGTTCGGGTAAGGGTTAGGGTTAGAATTAAGGTTAGGGTGAGGGTGAGTGTTAGGATTAGGGTTAGGTTTAGGGTTAGGGTTAGGTTTAGGGTTAGGATTAATGTTATTGTTCGAGTTAGGGTTAGAGTTATGGTGAGAGAGAGGGTGAGGGTTAGGATTAGGATTAGTGTTAGGGTTAGGGTTAGTGTGAGGTTTAGGGTTAGGGATAGGGTTAGGCTAAGTTTTAGGCTGAGGGTGATGGTGAGGGTGCGGATTATTTTTAGGGTGAGGGTTAGTGTTATTGTTAGGGTGAGATTTAGGGTTCGGTTTAAGTTTAGGTTATAGTGAGGATTAGGGTTGAGGGTGAGGTTTAGGGTTAGGATTAGGGTGAGGTTTAGGGTGAGGCTGAGAGTTAGGGTTAGGGTGAGGCTGTGGGTTAGGTTTAGGGTTAGTGTTAGAGTTAGAGTTAGGGTTATGGTGAGTGTGAGGGAGTGGGTGAGGGTTAAGCTTAGTGTTAGGATTAGTATTAGGGTAAATTATAGGGTGAGTGTGAGGGTTAGGGTTACGGTGACCGTGAGTGTTAGGGTTAGGTTGAGGGTTAGGTTTAGGCTTATGATTAGGGTGAGGGTGAGGGTGATGGTTAGGGCTAAGGTAAGTCTTAGGGATAGGGTTAGGTTGAGAGTTAGGGTTCGAGTTAAGTTTAGTGTTAGGGTGATTGTTAGGGTTAGGATTACGGTGAGCATGAGGGTTCGGGTTAGGTTAATGGTTAGAGTTAGGCTTAGGATTAGGGTGAGGGTTAGTGTTAGGGTAAAGGTGAGGTTTAGGGTGAGGTTTTCGATTAGGGTTAGGCTGAGGGTTAGAGTGAGGTTTAGGGATAGTGTTTGGGTTAGGCTTAGAGTTACTGTGAGGTTGAGGGTGCAGGTGAGTGTGCGGGTTAGGGTTAGGTTTAGGGTTAGGCTTAGGATTAGGCTGAGGGTGAGGGTGCGGATGAGGGTTAGGGATAGGGTGAGGGTTAGTTTTAGGGTTATGGAGAGGGTTAGGATGAGGGTTAGGGTTGGGATTAGAGTTAGGGTGAGGGCTAGGGTGAGGGTGAGTTTTAGGGTTAGGGTTAGGGTGAGGTTCAGGGTTAGGGTTTGGGATAGGGTTAGGGTTACTGTGAGGGTGAGGGTGCGGGTGAGTATGACGGTGAGGGTGAGGTTTAGGGTTAGTTTTAGGGTGAGAGTTAGGGTTCAGGTTAAGTTTAGGGTTAGGTTGAGGGTTAGGGTTAAGCTTAAGTTGAGCTTGAGAGTTCGGGTTAGGTTGAGAGTTAGGGTTAAGTTTAGGGTTAGGGTGAGTTTCAGAGTTAGGGTTAGGGTGAGGGTTAGGATGAGGTTTAGAGTTAGGATTAGGGTTAGGTTGAGGGCTAGGCTGAGGGTGAGAGTTAGGGTTAGTGTTAGGGTGAGGTTTAGGGTTAAGGTCAGGGTTAGGTTGAGGGTTAGGGTTTGGATTAGGGTTAGGGGGAGTGTGAGGTTTAGGGTTAGAGTTAGGGTTAGGGGGAGGGTTAGGTTGAGGGTTAGGGTTAGGTTTAGTGTTAGGTTAGGGTTAGGGTGAGGGTTAGGTTTAGGATTAGGGTCAGGGTAAGGGTGAGGGTTAGGTTTAGTGTTAGAGTAAGGGGTAGGATTAGGGATAGGATTAGGGTTAGGGTGAGGGTCAATGTGTGTGTTAGGGTTAGGTTTAGGCTTAAGCTTATCGTTAAGCTGAGGGTGAGTTTGAGAGTGAGGGTTAGGGTTAGGGTGAGGGTTAGGGTTAGGTTTAGGGGGAGTGTGAGGATGAGGGTCAGGGTTAGGTTTAGGGTTAGGGTAAGGGCTAGGGTGAGGGTGAGGTTTAGGGTTGGGGTTAGGGTGAGGTTTAAGTTAAGGTTTTTTGTTAGGGTTAGGTTTAGTGTGAGGTTTAGGGTTAGTGTTAGGGTTAGGGTGAGGGTTAGGGTGAGGGTGAGGTTTAGGGTTAGGGTTAGGATTAGGATTAGGTTTAGGGTTAAGGTGAGTGTGAGGGTTAGGTTTAGGGTTAGGGTTAGGATGAGGTTGAGGGTGAGGGTTAGGGTTAGTTTGAAGGTTAGGTTTAGGTTTAGTGTGAGAGTTAGAGTTCGGTTGAGTTTAGGGTTAGGGAGAGGATTAGGGTTAGGATTAGGTTTAGGGTGAGTGCTAGGGTTAGGGTGAGGGTTAGGGTTAGTGTTAGGGTAAGGTTTATGGTTAGGGTTAGTTTTCGGGTGAGGGTTAGGGTTAGGATTAGGCTTAGGGTGAGGGTGAGTGTTAGGATTAGGTTTAGGATTAGGGTTAGGGTTAGGTTTAGGGTTAGGATTAGTGTGATTGTTTGCATTAGTGTTAGTGTTACGGTGAGGAAGAGGGTGAGGGTTAGGATTAGGATTAGTGTTAGGGTTAGGGTGAGTGTGAGGTTTAGGGTTACGGTTAGGGTTAGGCTAAGTTTTAGGGTGAGGGTGATGGTGAGGATGCGTAATATTGTTAGGGTGAGGGTTAAGGTTAGGGTTAGGGTTAGGGTGAGATTTAGGGTTCGGTTTAAGTTTAGGGTTAGAGTGAGGATTAGGGTTGAGGGTGAGGGTTTGGGTTAGGTTGAGTGTTAGGGTTAGGTTAGGGTGAGGGTGAGGGTGAGGTTTAGGGTTAGTGTTAGGGTGAGGCTTCGGCTGAGGTTTAGGGTTAGTATTAGGGTTAGGGTGTGGGCCAGGGTGATTTTGAGTTTTAGGTTTAGGGTTAGGGTGATGTTTAGGGTTAGGGTTAGGGTAAGTGTGAGGTTTAGGGTTAGAATTAGGGTTAGGGTGAGGCTGAGGATGAGGGTTAGGTTTAGGGTTAGTGTTAGGTTTACTGTTAGGTTTAAGTTTAGGGTGAGGTTTAGCTTGAGGATTAGGGTTAGGGTTAGGGTTAGGGTTAGGATTAGGGTTAGGGTGAGGGTTAGGGTGAGTTCTAGGGTTAGGGTTAGGGTTAGGCTTGGCTTAGGTTTGGTTTAGGGTGAGGGTTAGAGGTAGCGTTAGGGTGAAAGTTAGGGTTGAGGTTAAGTTTAGGGTTAGGGTGAGTGTTAGGGTTAGGGTTACTGTGAGGTTTAGATTGAGAATTAGGGTTTGGATTAGGTTTAGGGTGAGGGCTAGGGTGAGGGTGAGGGTTGGCGTTAGTGTTTGTTTGAGGTTTAGGGTTAGTTTTAGGGTTACATTTAGGGTTATGGGGAGGGTTAGGTCGAGGGTTAGAGTTAGGGTTAGTGTTAGGGTTAATGTTAGGGTGAGTGTTTGCTTGAGGTTTAGGATTAGGTTTAGGGTTAGGTTTAGGATTAAGGTTAGGTTGGGGGTGTGTGTGAGGGTTAAGGTTAGGGTGAGTGTTAGCTTGAGGTTTAGGGTTAAGCTGAGGATCAGGGTGGGGGTGAGGATTAGGGTTAGGGTGAGGATGAGTGTGAGGGTTAGGGTTAGGGTTAGGCTTAGGCTTAGGGTTAGGCTGAGGGTGAGGGTGGGGGTGAGGATCAGGGTTAGGGTGATGGTTAGGGCTAGGGTTACGGTGATGGTTAGGGTGAGGATTAGGTTTAGGATTAGTGTTAGGAAGAGGGCTAGGGTGAGGTTGAGGGTAAGGGTTAGGATTAGGCTTATTGTTCCACTGAGCGTGAGGTTGAGGGTGAGTGTTAGGGTTAGGGTGATTGGTAGGTTTACGGTTAGGGTGAGGGTTTGTATTAGGTTTAGGGTTAGGGTGAGGTTGATGGTAAGGGTAAAGGTGCGGTTTATGTTGAGGTTGAGGGTTAAGATAAAGGTGAGGGTTAGTTTTAGGTTTAGGGTTAGGGTTTGAGTGAGGGTTAGATTGAGTATTAGGGTTAGTGTTAGGGTTAGTTTGAGGTTTAGGGTGAGGATGAGGTTTAGGGTAAGGGTGAGGGTGAGGCTTCGAGTTAGGGTTAGGCTGAGGGCTAGGGTGAGGGTTGGGTTTAGAGTTAGGGTTAGGGTTAGGGTGAGGTTTAGGATTATGTTGAGGGGTTAGGATTCGTGTGAGGGTTAGTGTTAGGGTTAGGGTTAGTGTTAGGGTGAGGTTAAGTGTTAGTTTGAGGGTTAGTGTTAGGGTGAGGGTAATGGTTAGGTTGAGGGTTAGGTTTAGGGTTAGGGTTATTGTTAGGGTTAGGGTTAGGGTTACGGTTACGGTGAGGGTGAGTATGAGATTTAGGGTTAGTGTTAGGGTGAGGTTTAGTGTTAGGGTTACGGTTAGAGTTAAGGTTAGGGTAAGTGTGAGGTTTAGGGGTAGAATTAGTGTTAGGGTGAGGTTTAGTGTTAGGGTTAGGGTTAGAGTTAGGGTTAGGGTAAGTGTGAGGTTTAGGGGAAGAATTAGGGTAGGGTGAGAGTTAGGGTGAGGGTTAGGGTTAGGGTTAGGTTAATTTTTAGGGTTAGGGTTACGGTTACGGTGAGGGTGAGGGTTAGGGTTAGTGTTAGGGTGAAGTTTAGTGTTAGGGTTAGGGTTAGAGTTAGGGTTAGGGTGAGGTTGAGGTTTAGGGGTAGGATTAGGGATAAAGTGAGGGTTAGGGTGAGGGTTAGGGTTAGGGTGAGTCTTAGGGTGGGGGTGACAGTAGGGGTAAAGATGAGTGTTGGGCTGAGGGTGAGCGTTACGGTAAAGGTGAGGGTTAGGGTTAGGGTGAGTTTTAGGTTTAGGGTTAGGGTGATGCTGAGGGTTAGATTGAGATTTATTGTTCGGGTTAGTGTGAGGTTTAGGGTGAGGATGAGGGTTAGGGTTAGGGTGAGTGCTAGGGTGAGGTTGAGGTTTAAAGTTAGTGTTAGGGTGGGGTTTAGGGGTAGGGTGATTTTTAGGGTTAGTGTGAGCGTTAGTGTTAGCGTTAGGGTTGGTGTTAGCGTGAGGGTAAGTATTAGGGTGAGGGCTAGGGTTAGGGTGAGGGTTATGGTTAGGGTGAGGGTTAGGGTTAGGGTTAGGGTTAGGGTTATTGTTAGGGTTAGGGTTAGATTTATATGGTTACGGTGAGGGAGGGTGTGAGTTATTGTTAGGGTTCGATGAGGTTTAGGATTCGGGTTAGGGTTAGTGTTAGGGTTAGGGTGAGGGTGAGGTTTAGGGTTAGAGTTAGGGTTAGTGTTAGGGTGAGGGATACGGTGAGGGTTAGGGTTAGGCTTAGGCTTAGGCTTAGGCTTGGACCGAGCATGAGGAGGAGGGTTAGGGTTCGGATTACGGTGAGGTTTAGTGTTAGGGTTAGGGTGAGGGTTATAATGAGGTTTAGGGTTAGGATTAGGTTTAGGGTGAGGGCTAGGGTGAGGGATAGAGTGAGGGTTAGGGATAGGATAGGGTTAGGTTTAGGATTTGGGTTAGGGTGTGGGTGAGTGTGAGGGATAGGTTTGGGTTAGGCTTAGGGTTAAGGTGAGGGTTAGGTTTAGGATTTGGTTTAGGGTTAGGGTTTGTGTTAGGTTTAGGGTTAGGGTTAGGGTTACGGTGAGGGTTAGGGTTAGTGTTAGTGTTATGTTAGCATTAGGCTGAGGGTGACGGTGGGGGTGAGGAATAGGGTTATGGTTAGGGTTAGGGTTATTGTTAGTGTTAGGTTTAGGGTTAAGTTTGCAGTGAGGGTGACGCTGAGGGTGAGGGTTATTGTCAGGGTTAGGGTTAGGGATAGGGTTACTGTTATTGTTAGGGTTAGAGTAAGAATTACAGTGATGTTGAGGGTGAGGGTGAGGGTTAGGGTTAGGGTGAGGTTTAGGATTCGGGTTAGGTTTAGGGTTAGGGTGAGGGTGAGGTTTAGGGTTAGAATTAGGGTTTGGGGAGGGTTAGGGTGAGGTTTAGGGGTAGGGTTAGTGTTAGGGTTAGGGTGAGTGTGAGGGTTAGGTTGAGGATTAGGGATAGGGTTACGTTTAGGTTTAGCTTTAGGGTGAGTGTGAATGTGAGGGTTAGGTTGAGGGTTAGGTTTAGGCTTAGGGTTAGGCTGAGGGTGAGGGTGGGGGTGAGGATTAGGGTTAGGGTGATGGTTAGGGTTACGGTTAGTGTTATTGTTAGGGTAAGGGTTAGAGTTAAGGTGAGGGTGAGGGTGCAGGTTAGAGTTAGGGTTAGGGTTAGGGTGGAGTTTAGTGTTAGGTTTAGGGTTAGGGTGAGGGTGAGGTTTAGGGTTAGTGTTAAGGTTAAGGTTAGAATGAGGTTTAGGGTTAGGGTTAGGGTTAGGGTTAAAGTTACTGTGAGGGTGAGGGTGCGGGTGAATGTGAGGGTTAGGGTTAGGTTTAGGGTTAGGGTCAGGGTTAGGGTGAGGGCTGGCGTGAGGGTGAGGTTTAGGTTTAGGGTTAGGGTGAGGTTTAGGGTTAGGGTTAGGGTTAGGGTTAGAGTGAATGTGAGGTTTAGTGTTAAAGTTAGGGTTAGGGTGAGGCTGAGGTTAAGGGTTAGGGTTAGGGTTAGTGTTAGGGTTAGGATTATGGTTAGGGTGAGGTTTAGGGTGAGTGTGAGGTTTAGGGTTAGGTTCAGGATTAGGATTAGGGTTAGGGTTATGGTGAGTGTGAGGTTTAGTGTTAGGGTTAGTGTTAGGCTTAGGGTTAGGCTGGTGGTGAGGGTGAGGGTGATTTAGGGTTAGGGTGAGAGTTAGCAGTCGGGTTAGGGTGAGAGTTAGGTTTCAGTTAAGTTTAGGGTTAGGGTGAGGATTAGGGTTAGGATTAGGGATAGGCTGTGGGCTATGGTGAGGTTGAGGGTTAGGGTTAGTGTTAGGGTAAGGTTTAGGGTTAGGGTTCGGGTTCGGGTGAGGGTTAGGATAGGGTTAAGGTTACAGAGAGGGTGAGCATTATCGTTAGATTGAGGATTAGGCTTAGGGTGAGGGTGATTGTTACGATTAGGGTTAGGATTAGGATTAGGGTTACTGTTCTGGTTAAGGTTAGGGTGAGGGTTAGGTTTAGGTTTAGGTTTAGGTTTAGGGTGAGGGTGAGTGTGAGGGTTAAGGTTAGGGTGAGTGTTAGCTTGAGGTATAGGGTTAGGCTGAGTGTGAGGGTGGGGGTGAGGATTAGGGTTATGGTGAGGGTGAGTGTGAGGGTTATGGTTAGGGTTCGGCTTTGGCTTATGCTTAGGCTGAGGTTGAGGTGGGGGTGAGGATTAGGGTTAGGGTGATTGTTATGGTTAGGTTTAGGGTGAGGGTTAGGATGAGGGTTAGGTTTAGGATTAGGGTTAGGCTGATCGTGAGGTTGAGGGTGAGGGTTAGGGTTAGGGTGATGGTTAGGTTTATGGTTAGGGTGAGGGTTAGGATGAGGTTGAGGGTTAGGGTGAGGATGATGGTAAAGGTAAACGTGAGATTTATGCTGACGGTGAGGGTTAATATAAAGGTGAGGGTTAGGGTTAGGTTTAGGTTTATGGTTAGGGTTAGGGTTAGGGTTATTTTTAGTGTTATCGTTAGGTTTAAGTTTGCAGTGAGGGTGAGGCTGAGGGTGAGGGTTTTGATTAGGGTTAGGGTGAGTTTTAGGGTTACTCTTATTTTTCGGTTTAGGGTTAGAATTACAGTGAAGTTGAGCGTGTGGGGGAGGGTTAGGGTTAGAATGAGGTTTAGGATTAGGGTTGGGGTTAGCGTGAGGGTGAGTGTGAGGTTTAGGGTTAGAGTTAGGGTTTGGGGAGGGTTAGGGTGAGGTTTAGGGTTAGGGTTAGTGTTAGGATTAAGGTGAGTGTGAGGGTTAGGTTGAGGATTAGGGGTAGGGTTACGTTTAGTTTAAGGTTTAGTGTGAGCGTGAGTGTGTGGGTTGGGTTGAGGGTAAGACTTAGGCTTAGGTTTAGGCTAAGGGTCAGGGTGGGGGTGAGGATTAGGGTTAGGGAGATGGTTAGGTTTAGGGTTAGTGTTATTGTTAGGGTAAGTGTTAGAGTTACGGTGAGGGTGAGGGTGCTGGGGAGAGTTAGGGTTAGGGTTAGTGTGGGGTTGAGGGTTAGGGTTTGAGTTAGGCTTAGAGTTACTGTGAGGGTGAGGGTGCGGTTGAGTGTGAGGGTTAGGGTTAGTTTTAGGGTTAGGGTCAGGGTTAGGGTGAGGGCTGGGATGAGGGTGAGGTTTAGGGTTAGGTTTAGCGTGAGGTTTAGTGTTAGGGTTAGGGTTAGGGTTAGAGTGAGTGTGAGGTTTAGTGTTAAAGTTAGGGTTAGGGTGAGGCTGAGGGTGAGGGTTAGGGTTAGGGTTAGTGATAGGGTTAGGGTTAGGGTTAGGGTGAAGTTTAGTGTGAGTGTGAGGTTTAGGGTTAGGTTTAGGATTAGGATTAGTGTTAGGGTTAGGGTTAGTGTGAGGGTTAGGGTTAGGGTTAGTGTTAGGCTTAGGGTTAGGCTGGTGGTGAGAGTGAGGGTGAGGGTTAGTGTGAGGGTGAGTGTTAGCATAAGGGTTAGAATGAGAGTTAGGTTTCGGTTAAGTTTAGGGTTAGGGTGAGGATTAGGGTTAGGATTAGGGTTAGGCTGAGGGCTAGTGTGAGGGTGAGGGTTAGGGTTAGTGTTAGGGTAAGGTTTGGGTTTAGGGTTAGGGTTCGGGTTCGGGTTAGGATGAGGGTTAGGGTTAAGGTGAGGGTGAGCTTTAGGATTACTTTGAGGGTTAGGGTTAGGATTAGTGTTAGGGTGGGGGTGAGTGTTATGATTAGGGTTAGGATTAGGAGTAGGGTTAGGTTTAGGGTTAGGATTAGTGTTATTTTTATGGTTAGGGTTAGAGTTATGGTGAGGGTGAGGGTAAGGGTGAGGATTAGGGTTAGGGTTAGGGTCAGGTTCAGGATTAGGGTTAGGATTAGGTTTAGGGTGAGGATGAGGTTTAGTTTTAGATTTAGGGTTAGTTGGAGGTTTAGTTCGAGGGTTAATGTTAGGGTTAGTGTTATGGTTAAGGTTAGGGTGAGGGTTAGGTTGAGGATAAGGTTTAGGGTTAGGGTTAGTGTTAGGATTAGGGCTAGGGTGAGGGTGAGTGTGAGGGTTAGGGTTAGGATTAGGCTTAGGCTTAGGGTTAGGCTGAGAGTGAGTGTGGGCGTGTGGATTAGGGTTAGGTTGATTGTTAGGTTTAGGCTTAGGGTGAGGGTTAGGATGAGAGTTAGGGTTTGAATTAGGGTTAAGGTGAGGGCTTGGGTCAGGGTGAGTGTTAGGGAAAGTGTTAGGCTTAGGCTGAGAATGAGGTTGAGGTTGAGGGTTAGGGTTAAGGTGAGATTTAATGTTAGGGTTACGGTTAGAGTTAGGATTCGGGTGAGGGTGAGGTTTAGGGATAGAGTCAGGGTTAGGCTGAGTGTTAGGCTTAGGGTGACGGTTAAGGTGGGGGTGATGGTTAGGGTAAAGTTGAGGGTTAGGCTGAGTGTGAGGGTTACTGTATGGGTTAGCATTAGGGTTAGGGGGAGGGATAGGATTAGGCTGAGTGTGATGCTGAGGGTTAGATTGAGGATTAGTGTTAGGGTTAGTGTGAGGTTTAGGGTGAGGATGAGGGTTAGGGTTACGGTAAGGCCTAAGGTGAGGATGAGGGTTAGTGTTAGGGTGAGGTTTAGTGTAAGGGTTATGATTAATGTTAGGGTTAGGCTTAAGGTGAGTATTAGGTTGAGGGTGAGGTTTAGGGTTAGGTTTAGGATTAAGATTAGGTTTAGTGTTAGGGTAAGTGTGAGTTTTAGGGTTAGGGTTAGGGTTAGGCTTAGGGTTAAGCTTAGGGTGATGGTGAGGGTGAGGGTTATTGTTAAGGTGAGGGTTAGGCTTAGGCTTCGGGTGAGAGATAGGGTTCCGGTTAAGTTTAGGGTTAGAATGAGTATTGGGTAAGGGTTACAGTGAGGCTGAGGGTAAGGGTTAGGTTGAGGTTTCGGGTTAGGGTTAGGTTTAGGGTGAGGGTGAGGGTAAGGGTTAGGGTTAGTGTTAGGATAAGGGTTAGGATGAGGGTTAGGGTTAGGATTAGGGTTAGAGTGAGGGCTAGGGTGAGGGTGAGGTTTAGGGTTAGAGTTAGGGTGAGGGTGAGGATGAGGTTTAGGGTTAGAGTTAGGGTTAGGGTGAGGCTGAGGGTGAGGGTTAGGGTTAGTGTTAGTTTTAGATTTAGGGTTACGGTGAGGGTTATGGTGAGGGTGAGGGTTAGGCTTAGTGTTAGGTATAGGATTAGGGTAAGGTTTAGGGTGAGTGTGAGGGTTAGGGTTACGGTGAGCGTAAGTGTGAGGGTTAGGTTGAGGGTTAGGTTTAGGCTTAAGATTAGGGTGAGGATGAGGGTAAGGGTTGGGGTTAGGGTAACGGTTAGGGGTAGGGTTAGGTTGAGAGTTAGGGTTCGAGTTAAGTTTAGGGATAGGGTGATGGTTAGGGTTAGGATTACGGTGAGCTTGAGGATTAGGCTTAGGTTGAGCGTTAGGGTTAGGCTTAGGATTAGGGTGAGGGTTAGGGTTAGGGTTAGGGTAAGGTTTAGGGTGAGGTTTTGGATTAGGGTTAGGGTTAATTTTAAGGTGAGGGTGAGGTTTAGGGGTAGAGTTATGTTTAGGGGCAGGGTTAAGGAGAGGGTTAGGGTTAGGGTTAGTGTTAGGGTTATGGTGAGGTTTAGGGTTAGGGTTATGGTTAGGGTTATTGTTAGTGTTATTGTTAGGGTTAAGTTTGCGGTGAGGGTGAGGCTGAGGGTGAGGGTTATGGTTATGGTTATGGTTAAGGTTAAAGTTATTGTTAGGGTTAGGGTTAGAGTTAAGGTTAGGTTGAGGGTGAGGGTGAGGGTTAGGTTTAGGGTGAGGTGTAGTGTGAGGTTTAGGGTTAGAGTTAGCGTGAGGGTGAGGTTTAGGGGTAGACTTAGGGTTAGGGGGAGGGTTAGAGTCAGGTTTAGGTTTAGGGTTTGGGTGAGGATGAGGGTTAGGTTGAGTTTTAGGGATATTTTTAGGTTTAGGATTAGGTATCGTGTAAGGGTGAGTGTGAGTGTTAGGGTGAGGTTTAGGCTTAGGCTGAGGGTTAGGCTGAGGGTGAGGGTGGGGGTGACGAT
Source organism: Dipodomys merriami (assembly GCF_024711535.1). Taxonomy (NCBI): domain Eukaryota; kingdom Metazoa; phylum Chordata; class Mammalia; order Rodentia; family Heteromyidae; genus Dipodomys; species Dipodomys merriami. The sequence goes on from NW_027206579.1 coordinate 3,982,372, forward strand.
TAGGGTTAGGGGGATAGTAAGGGTTAGGGTTAGTGTTATTGTTAGGGTTAGAATAAGATTTACTGTGAGGATGAGGTTGGCGGTGAGGGTTAGGGTTAGGGTTAGGGTCGGGTTTAGGTTTAGGGTGAGTGTTAGGGTTAGTGTGAGGTTGAGAGTTAGGGTGAGGTTTAGGGTTAGGCTTAGGTTTATTGTGAGGGTTAGGGTTAGTGTTAGAGTTAGTGTTAGGGTGAGGGTAAGTGTTAGAGTGAGGGTTTGGGTTAGGGTGAGGGTTCTGGTTAGGGTGAGGGTTAGGGTTAGGTTTATTGTTAGGGTTAGGGTAAGGGTTAAGGTTATGTTGAGGGTGAGGATTAGGGTTGGGGTTAGGATGAGGTTTAGGTTTAGGGTTAGTGTTAGAATTAGGGTTAGGGTGAGAGTGAGGTTTAGGATTAGAGTTAGGGTTAGTGTTAGGGTTAGGGTGAGGGTTAGGGTGAGGGTTAGGGTTAGGGTTAGGGTGAGGGTTAGGATGAGGTTTATTGTTAGGATTAGGGTTAGGGTTAGGGCTAGGGTAAGGGTTAGGGTTAGGGTTAGGGTGAGGGATAGGGTTAGGTTTAGGATTAGGATTAGGTGAGTGTGAGGGTTAGAGGATTAGGCTTAGGGTTAGGGTGAGGGTTAGGTTTAGGGTTTGGGTTAGGGTGACTGTGAGGCTGAGGATTAGGGTTTGGTTTAGGGTTGGGTTTAGGGTTCTTTTTAGTGTTAGGTTTAGGGTTAGGGTTAGGTTTAGCGTTAGGGTTAGGCTGAGGTTGAGGGTGGGGGTGAGGATTAGGGTTAGGGTTACGGCTCTGGTTATTGTTAGTGTTATGGTTAGGGTTAATTTTGCGGTGAGGTTGAGTTTGAGGATGAGTGTTATGGTTAGACATCGGGTTATGGTTAGGGTTAGTGTTATTGTTAGGGTTAGGTTTAGAGTTACGGTGAGCTTGAGGGTGAGGGTGAGAGTTAGGGTTAGGATGAGGTTTAGGGTGAGATTTGGGGTTAGGTTTAGGGTTAGGGTTAGGTTGAGTGTGAGGTTTAGGGTTAGAGTTAGTTTTAGGGGGAGGATTAGGGTGAAGTTTATGGTTAGGTTTAGTGTTAGGGTTAGGGAGAGCGGGAGGGTTAGGATGTGGTTTAGGGATAGGTTTAGGGTTAGGGTTAGGGTTAGGGTGTGGGTGAGTGTAAGGGCTAGGGTGAGGGTTAGGTTTAGGCTTAGGGTTAGGCTAAGAGTGAGGATGAGGGTGATATTTAGGGTTAAAATTAGGGTGGGGTTTAGTGTGAGTGTGAGGGTTAGGGTGAGGGTTAGGCTGAGGGTGAGGGTGGGGGTGAAGATTAGGGTTAGGGGTATAGTAAGGGTTATGGTTAGTTATTGTTAGGGTTAGAGTTAGAGTTACTGTGAGGGTGAGTTGGCGGTGAGGGTTAGGGTTAGGGTTAGGGTGGGGTTTAGGTTTAGGGTTAGTGTTAGTGTTAGTGTGAGGTTGAGGGTTAGGTTGAGGTTTAGGGTTAGGGTTAGGGTTATTGTGAGGGTTAGGGTTAGGGTTAGAGTTAGTGATAGGGTGAAGGTCAGTGTTAGGGTGAGGGTTTGTGTTAGGGTGAGGGTTCTGGTTAGGGTGAGGGTTAGGGTTAGGTTTATTGTTAGGGTTAGGGTTAGGGTTAAGGTTACATTGAGGGTGAGGATTAGGGTTGGGGTTAGGATGAGTTTTAGGTTTAGGGTTAGTGTTAGAATTAGGGTCAGGGTGAGAGTGAGGTTCAGGATTAGAGTTAGGGTTAGTATTAGGCTTAGGGTGAGGGTTAGGGTGAGGGTTAGGGTTAGGGTTAGGCTGAGGGTTAGGATGAGGTTTAGGGTTAGGATTAGGGTTAAGGTTAGGACTAGGGTAAGGGTTAGGGTTAGGGTTAGGGATAGGGTTAGGTTTAGGATTAGGATTAGGGTGAGGGTGAGTGTGAGAGTTAGGGTTAGGTTTAGGGTTAGGATTAGGCTTAGGGTTAGGGTGAGGGTTAGGTTTAGGGTTTGGGTTAAGGTGATGGTGAGGCTGAGGATTAGGGTTTGGTTTAGGGTTGGGGTTAGGGTTAGTTTTAAGGTTAGGTTTAGGGTTAGGGTTAAGTGTAGCGTTAGGGTTAGGCTGAGGTTGAAGGTGGTGAGGATTAGGGTTAGGGTTACGGTTGTGGTTATTGTTAATGTTATGGTTAGGGTTAATTTTGCGGTGAGGTTGAGTTTGAGGATGCGTGTTATGGTTAGACATTGGGTTATGGTTAGGGTTAGTGTTATTGTTAGGGTTAGGTTTAGAGTTACGGTGAGCTTGAGGGTGAGGGTGAGAGTTAGGGTTAGGATGAGGTTTAGGGTGAGATTTGGGGTTAGGTTTAGGGTTAGGGTTAGGTTGAGTGTGAGGTTTAGGGTTAGAGTTAGTTTTAGGGGGAGGGTTAGGCTGAAGTTTATGGTTAGGTTTAGTGTTAGGGTTAGGGAGAGCGGGAGGGTTAGGATGTGGTTTAGGGATAGGTTTAGGGTTAGGATTAGGGTTAGGATTAGTGTGTGGGTGAGTGTAAGGGTTAGGGTGAGGGTTAGGCTTAGGCTTAGGGTTAGGCTGAGAGTGAGAATGAGGGTGAGATTTAGGGTTAAATTAGGGTGGGGTTTAGGGTTAGGGTTAGGTTTAGGGTTTGGGTGAGGGTGAAGTACAAGTTTAGATATAGGGTTGTGGGGTGGTTAGGGCGAGGGTTATGGTTAGGGTTAGTGTTAGGGTTAGGGTTTGGGTGAGGGTTAGCTTGCGGGTTCGGGTTTGGGTTAGTGTTATGGTTAGGGTTACGGTGAGATTTAAGGGGAGGGTTAGGGTTAGGTTTAGGGTTAGGATTAGGTTTAGGGTGAGGGTGAGGGTGTGTGTTAGGGTTAGGTTTCGGGTTAGGCTTAGGATTAGGCTGAGGGTGAGGTTGAGGGTGAGGGTTAGGGTTAGGGTTCGGGTTAAGTTTAGGGTTAGGGTGAGGGTTGGGGTAAGGGTTATGGTGAGGGTGAGGGTTAGGGTTAGGTTGAGTGTTAGGTTTAGGGTTAGGGTGAGGGTGAGGTTAGGATGAGTGTTAGGCTTAGAGTTAGATTTAGGGTGAGTCTGAGGGTGAGGGTTAGGGTGAGGGTTAGTGTTAGATTTAAGGTTAGGGTGAGGGTGAGGTTGAGGGTGAGGGTGAGGGTTAGGGTTAGATTTAGGGTGAGGTTTAGGGTTAGTGTTATGATTAGGGTTAGGGTGAGGATTGGGTTTAGGCATAGATTTAGGGTTAGGGTGAGCGTTAGCGTGAGGGTTAGGGTTAGGGTGAGGGTTAGGGAGGGGGTGATGTTGAGGGAAAATGTGAGGGTTAGGCTGAGGGTGAGGTTTACCGTAAGGGTGAGGGTTAGGGTGAGGATGAGGTTTAAGTTTAGCGTGAGGGTTAGGGTGAGGTTGAAGGTTAAGGTTAGTTGGAGGGTTAGGTCGAGGGTTAGGGTTAGGGTTAGTTTTAGGGTTAAGGTTAGAGTGAGGGTTATGTTGAGGTTTAGGTTTATTGTTAGAGTTAGGATTAGGATTAGGGTAAGGGTTAGGGTGAGGGTTAGGTTTAGGTTTAGCGTGAAAGATAGGGTTTGGGTTAAGTTTAGGGTTAGGGTGAGGGTTAGGGTTAGTTTGAGATTCAGGGTTAGGGTTAGGGTTCGGGTGCGGGATAGGGTTAGGATGACGGTTAGGATGAGGATTAGGGTTATGATTAGTGTTAGGGTGTGGTCTAGGGTGATGGTGAGGTTTAGGGTTCGTGTTTGGGTGAGGTTTAGTTTTAGGGTTAGGGTTAGGGTGAGTGTTAGTATGAGAGTTAGTGTTACCGTGACGTTACGTTAGGGTGAGGGTGAGGGTGAGGGTTAGAATGAGGGGTAGGGTGAGGGTGAGTGGTCGGATTAGGGTTATTGTTAATTTAGGTTGAGGATTAGTGTTATTGTTAGGGTTAGGTTTAGACTTACAGTGAGGGTGAAGGTGAGGGTTAGGGTTAGGGTTATGGTGAGGTTTAGGGTTAGGGTTATCATTAGGGTTAGGGTGAGGTTGAGGTTTATGGGTAGAGTTAGGGTTAGGGTTAAGGATAGGGTGAGGGTTAGGGTTAGGGTGAGGGTTGGGCGCAGTGACTGTAAGGGTAAATGTGAGGGTTTGGCTGTGGGTGAGGATTACGGTAAGGGTGAGGGTTAGGGTGAGGATGAGGGTTAAGGTTAGCGTGAGGGCTAGGGTGTGGGTGAGGGTTAGGGTTAGTTGGAGAGTTAGGTCAAGGGTTAGGGTTAGTTTTAGGGTTAAGGTTCGGGTGAGGGTTAGGTTGAAGTTTAGGGTTAGTGTTAGAGTTAGGGTTAGGATTAGGGTTATGGTGAGGGTGCGTGTGAGGTTTAGGGTGAGACTTAGGGTTCAGCTTAGGGTTAGGCTGAGGGTGAGGTTGAGGGTAGGTTTGAGGATTAGATTTAGGGTGATTGTTTTGGTTAGGTTTAGGTTGAGGCTTAGGATGAGGGTTAGGGTTAGGATTAAGGTTAGGGTGAGGATGAGGGTTAGTGTGATTATTAGTGTGATGGTTAGTGTTAGGGTTATGGTTAGGCGTAGGTTTAGGCTGAGCGTTTGGTTGAGGGTGAGGGTTAGGGTTAGAGTTAGGGTGAGGTTTAGTGTTAGGGTTAGGGTTAGAGTTAGGTTTCGGGTGAGGGTGAGGTTTAGGGGTTGAGTTAGGTTTAGGGTGAGGGTTAGGGTTAGGGTGAGGGTTAGGGTGGGGGTGATGGTAAGGTTAAAGGTGAGGGTTAGGCTGAGGGTGAGGGTTACGGTAAGGGTGAGGATTAGGCTTAGGGTGAGGATTAGGGTTAGGGTTAGGGTGAGGTTGAGGGTTAGATTGAGGATAAGTGTTAGGGTTAGTGTGAGGTTTAGGGTGAGGATGAGGGTTAGGGTTAGGGTGAGGGCTAAGGTGAGGTTGAGGTTTAGGGATAGGGTGATGGTTAAGGTTAGTGTGAGGGTTAGCGTTAGGGTTAGGGTTAGGCTTAGGCTTAGGGTTAGGCTGAGGTTGACTCTGGGGGTAAGTATTAGGGTTAGGGGTAGGGTTAGGATTATTTTTACTGTTATAGTTAGGGTTAAATATGCGATGAGGGTGAGGCTTAGCGTGAGGGTTATGGTTATTATTAAGATTAGTGTTAGTGTTATTGTTAGGCTTAGGGTTAGAGTTACGGTTAGCTTTAGGGTGAGGGTGAGGGTTTGGGTGTGGGTGAGGTTTAGGTTTAGGGGGAGGGTCAGCGTGAGGCTTAGTTTTAGGGTTAGTGTTATGGTAAGGTTTACGGTTAGGGTTAGGTTTATGGTTAGGTTTAGTGTTATTGTTAAGGTTAGGGTTAGAGTTACGGTTAGGTTGAGGGGGAGGGGGAGGGTTAGGTTTAGGCTAAGGTTTAGGGTGCGCTTTAGCGTTAGGTTTAGGGTTAGGGTTAGGGTGAGGGTGAGGTTTAGGGTTAGAATTAGGTTTAGGGGGAGGGTTAGGGTGAGGTTTAGGGTTAGGGTTAGTGTTAGTGTTAGGGTGAGGGTGAGGGTTAGGTTGAGGTTTAGGGATAGGGTTAGGTTTAGGAATAGGATTAGGGTGAGGGTGAGTGTGAGGGTTAGGCTGAGGGTTAGGCTTAGGCTTAGGTTTAGGCTGAGGGTGAGGTTGAGTGTGAGGGTTAGGGTTACGATTAGGGTTAGGTTGAGGGCTAAGGTGAGTGTTAGCATTAGGGTTAATGTTAGGGTAAGTTTTAATGTTAGGCTTAGGTTTGGGGTGAGGGTTAGCATGAGGGTTAGGGTTAGGGTGAGGGTGTCGGTGATGGTTAGGGTGAAGGTTAGGGTTAGGATTAAGGTTAGGGTGAGGGTGAGTTTTATCATTAGTGTTAAGTTTAGTGTTAGGATTAGTGTTATTGTTAGGGTTAGGGTTAGAGTTATGGTGAAGGTGAGGGTGAGGGTTAGGTTTAGGGTTAGGGTGAGGTTTAGGTTTAGGGTTAGGATTAGGGTTAGGGGGAGGGTGAGTTTTAGGGTTAGGTTTAGGGTTAGTTGGAGGGTTAGGTCGAGGGTTAGGATTAGGGTTAGTTTTAGGGTTAAGGTTAGGGTGAGCGTAAGGTTGAGGTTTAGGGTTAGTGTTAGAGTTAGTGTTAGGATTCGGGTTAGGGAGAGGGTGAGTGTGAGGGTTCGGGTTAGGCTTAGGCTTAGGCTTAGGGTTAGGCTGAGGGTGAGGGTGGGGGTGAGGATTAGTGTTAGGTTGATTGTTAGGGTTAGGGTTAGGGTGAGGGTTAGAATGAGGGTTAGGTTTCAGATTAGGGTTAGGGTGAGGGAAGGGGTTTATGTGAGGGTTAGTGTTAGGTTTAGGGTTAGTGTTAGGGTTAGGCTTAGGGTTAGGCTGAGCATATGGTTGAGGGTGAGGGTTAGGGTTAGGGTTAGGGTGATGTTTAGTGTTAGGCTTAGGGTTAGAGTTAGGGTTAGGGTGAGGGTTAGGTTTATGCATAGAGCTAGGGTTAGGGTGAGGGTTAGGGTTAGGGTGAGGGTTAGGGTGGGGGTGATGGTAAGGGTAAAGGTGAGGGTTATACTGAGGGTGAGGGTTACGGTAAGGGTGAGGGTTAAGGTTAGGGTGAGGGTTAGGGTTAGGGTTAGGGTGAGGGTGAGGGTTAGATTGGGGATAAGTGTTAGCGTTAGTGTGAGGTTTAGGTTGAGGATTAGGGTTAGCGTTAGGGTGAGCGCTAAGTTGAGGGTGAGGTTTAGGGTTAGTGTTAGGGTGAGGTTTAGGGTTCGGGTGATGGTTAGGGTTAGTGTGAGGGTTAGTGTTAGGGTGAGGGTAAGTGTTAGGGTGAGGGTTATTGTTATGTTGAGGGTTATGGTTAGGTTGAGGGTTAGGGTTAGGGTTAGGGTTATTTTTAGCGTTAGGGTTAGGGTTATGGTTACGGTGAGGGTGAGGGTGAGGTTTAGGTTTAGGGTTAGGTTTAGGGTTAGGGTTAGTGTTAGGGTGAGGGTAAGTGTTAGGATGAGGGTTAGGGTTAGGTTGTGGGTTATGGTTAGGGTGAGGGTTAGGGTTAGGTTTAGGGTTACGTTGAGCATAAGGTTTAGGGTTAGGTTGAGGTTTAGGGGTAGGGTAAGTTTAGGGTTAGGGTTAGTGTGAGGGTTAGTGTTATGGTTAGGGTTAGTGTTAGGGTGAGGGTAAGTGTTAGGGTCACGGTTTGGGTTAGGTTGAGGGCTATGGTTAGGTTGAGGGTTAGGATTAGTGTTAGGGTTATTGTTAGGGTAAGGTTTAGTGTTAAGGTTACTGTGAGGATGAGTGTGAGGGTTAGGCTTAGGGTTAGGTTGAGCTTTAGGATTTGCATTAGGGTTAGAGTTAAATTTTGGGTGAGGGTGAAGTTTAGGATTAGAATTAGGGTTAGGGTGTGGGTTAGGTAGAGGGTTAGTGTTAGGGTTAATGTTAGGGTTAGGGTTAGGGTGAGAGTTACTATGAGGGTTAGGTTTAGGGTTAGGGTAGAGTTAGGATTAGGGTTAGGGTGAGGGTGAGTGTGTGTGTTAAGGGTTAGGTTTAGGGTTAATCTTACGGTTAGGCTGATGGTGAGTTTGAGGGTGAGGGTTAGGGTTAGGTTGAGGGTTAAGTTAAGGTTCAGGGAGAGGGTTAGGATGAGTGTTATGGTTAGGATTAGGGTTAGGGTGAGGGCTAGGGTGAGGTTGTGGTTTAGGGTTAGGGTTAGGGTGAGGTTTAGGGTTAGGGTTAGGGTGAGAGTTTGGGTTCGGTTTAAGTTTACGGTTTGGTTGAGTGTTAGGTTAAGGGTTATATTGAGGATGAGGGTTAGGGTTAGATTGAGGGTTAGGGTTACCATAAGGGTTAGGGTGAGGGTGAGGGTTAAGGTTAGTGTTAGGGTGAGGATTAGGATAAGGGTTAGGGTTAGGATTAGGATTAGGGTGAGGACCAGGGTGTGGTTGAGTTTTAGGGATAGGGTTAGGGTGAGGTTTAGGGTTAGGGTTAGGGTTAGGGTTAGGCTGAGTGTGTGGTTTACGGTTAGAGTTAGGGTTAGGGTGAGGCTTAGGGCGAGGGTTAGGGTTTGGGTTAGTGTTAGATTTAGGGGTAGGGTGAGGGTTAGGTCGAGTGTTTTAACGTTAGGTTTAGAGTTAGGTTAAGTTTGGGGTGAGGGTAAGCTTGGGGTTTAGGGTTAGGGTCAGGTTTAAGGTTAGGATTAGGGTTTGTGTTAGGGTTAGGGTTAGGCTGAGTGTGAGGTTTAGGGTCAGAGTTAGGGTTAGGGTGAGGCTGAGGTTGAGGGTTATTGTTAGGGTTAGTGTTAGATTTAGGGTTAGGGTGAGGTTTAGGTCGAGTGTTAGCGTTAGGGTTAGAGTTAGGGTTCAGTTTAGGGTGAGGGTTAGCTTGAGGTTTAGGGTTAGGGTTAGGCTTAGGGTTAGGGTGAGTTTTAGGGTTAGGGTTAGTGTTAGGGGTAGGGTTATGGTGAGGGTTAGGATGAGGTTTAGGGTTAGGATTAGGTTTAGGGTGTGGGCTAGGGCGAGGGTGAGGGTTAGGGTTAGTGTTTGGTTGAGGTTTAGGTTTAGGGTTAGGGTGACGATGAGAGTTAGAGTTACGGTGATGTTGAGGGTTAGGGTTAGGGTGAGGGTTAGGGTTAGGATTTGGCTTAGGGTTAGGGTGAGATTTAGGCTTACATTTAAGGTTAGGGGGAGTCTTAGGTTAAATGTTTGGGTTAGGGTTAGTATTAGGGTTAAGGTTAGGTTGAGAGTTAGCTTGAGGTTTAGGGTTAGGTTTAGGGTTAGATTTAGGATTAGGGTTAGGGTGAGTGTGTGTGTGAGGTTTAAGTTAGGGTGAGTGTTAGCTTGAGGTTTAGGGATAAGCTGAGAGTGAGGGTGGGGGTGAGGATTAGGGTTAGTGTGAGGGTGAGTGTGAGGGTTAGGTTTAGGCTTAGGCTTAGGGTTAGGCTGAGTGTGAGGTTGGGGGTGAGGATTAGGGATAGGGTGATGGTTATGGTTAGGGATAGGGTGAGGGTTAGGATGAGGTTTAGGGTTAGTTTGAAGAAGATGGTAAGGGTAAAGGTGAGGTTTAGGTGAGGGTGAGGGTTAAGATAAAGGTGAGGGTTAGGGTTAAGTTTAGGTTTAGGGTTAGGGTTAGTGTGAGGGTTATATTGAGGATTAGGGTTAGGGTTAGTGTGAGGTTTCGGGTGAGGATGAGGGTTAGGGTTAGGGTGAGGGTAAGGGATAGCCTTAGGGTTAGGGTGAGGGCTAGGATGAGGGTTAGGGTTAGTGTTTGGCTTAGGGTTAGGGTGCGGTTTAGGATTAGGGTGAGGGTTAGGTTTAGTGTGAGGGTTAGTGTTACGGTTAGGGTTAGTGTTAGGGTGAGGTTAAGTGTTAGGGTGAGGGTTCGGTTTAGGGTGAGGGTTATGGATAGGGTGAGGGTTAGGGTTATGGATAGGGTTATTGTAAGGTTTAGGGTTAGGGTTAGGGTTACGATGAGGGTGAGGGTTAGGGTTAGTGTTAGTGTGAGGATTAGTGTTAGGGTTAGGGTTAGAGTTAGGGTTAGGGAGTGGGTGAGGTTTAGGGGTAGAATTAGGGTTGGGTGAGGGTTAGGGTGAGGTACAGTGTTAGGGTGATTGTTAGGGTGGGGGTGACGGTAAGGGTAAAGGTGAGGATTAGGCTGAAGGTGAGAGTTATGGTAAAGGTGAGGATTAGGATTAGGGTGAGGTTAGGTTTAGGGTTAGGATGAATGTAAGGGTGAGATTGAGGATTAATGTTGGGGTTAGTGTGAGGTTTTAGGGTGAGGATGAGGGTTAGGGTTAGGGTGAGTGCTAGGGTGAGGTTGAGGGTTAGGGTTAGTGTTAGTGTGAGGGTAAATGTTAAGGTGAGGTTTAGGGTTAGGGTGATGGTTATGGTTAGGGTGAAGGTTAGGGTTAGGGTTATTGTTAGTGTTCAGGTTAGGTTTATATGTTTAAGGTGAGGGTGAGGGTGTGGGTTAGGGTTAGGGTTAGGATGAGGTTTAGGTTTCTGGTTATGGTTAGAGTTAGGGTTAGGGTGAGGGTGAGGTTTAGCGTTAGAGTTAGGGTTAGTGTTAGGGTTAGGGATAGGGTGAGGGTTAGGGTTAAGCTTACACTTAGGCTTAGGCTTAGGCCGAGCATGAGGGGGAGGGTTAGGGTTCGGGTTATGGTGAGTTTTAGGGTTAGGTTTAGGCTGAGGGTTAGGATGAGGTTTAGGGTTAGGATTAGGTTTAGGGTGAGGGCTAGGGTGAGGGTTAGGGTTAGGGTTAGGGTTAGGATAGGGATAGGTTTAGTATTTGGGTTAGGGTGAGGGTGAGTGTCAGGGTTAGGGTTGGGTTAGGCTTAGGGTTATGGTGAGGTTTAGGGTTAGAGTTTGGGTTAGGGTGAGGGTGAGGCTGAGGATTAGATTTAGATTTAGTGTTTGGTTTAGGGTTAGGGTTGGTGTTACGTTTAGGGTTAGGTTAGTGTTAAGGTGAGGTTTAGGGTAAACTTTAGGGTTAGGGTTAAGTTAGGGTTAGGCTGAGGGTGAGGGTGGGGGTGAGGATTAGGGTTATGTTTAGGGTTAGGATTAGGGTTAGGGTTATTGTTAGTGTTATGGTTAGGGTTAAGTTTGTAGTGAGGATGAGGCTGAGGGTGAGGGTTATGGTTAGGGTTAGGGTTACTGTTATTGTTAGTATTAGGGTTAGAATTACAGTGAGGTTGAGGGTGAGGGTGAGGGTTAGGGTTAGTGTTAGAGTTAGGGTGAGAGTGAGGCTTAGGTTGAGGTTTAGGGATAGGGTTACGTTTAGGTTTAGGTTTAGGGTGAGCGTGAGTGTGAGGGTTAGGTTGAGGGTTAGGCTTAGGCTTATGGTTAGGCTGAGGGTGAGGGTAGGGGTGAGGATTAAGGTTAGGGTGATGGTTAAGTTTAGATTTACTGTTATTGTTAGGGTTAGGGTTAGAGTTTCGGTGAGGTTGAGCGTGGGGTTGAGGGTTAGGGTTAGGGTTAGAGTGAGGTTTAGGATTAGGGTTAGGGTTACGGTGTGGGTGCGGTTTAGGGTTAGATATAGATTTAGGGGAAGCGTTAGGGTGAGGGTTAGGTTTAGGGTTAGTGTTAGGGTTAGGTTTAGTGTTAGGGTTAGGGTTAGTGTTAGGGTGAGGGTTTTTGTGAGGGTGAGGTATAAGGTTAGGGTTAAGATTAGGATTAGGGTTAGGGTGAGGGTTTTTGTTAGGGTTAGGGTTTGGTTTAGGCTTAGGGTTAGGCTGAGGGTGAGGGTGAGGGTGAGGGTTAGGATTTGGGTGAGGGTTAGCCTTAGGGTTGCTGTGACAGTTAGGGTTTGGTTAATTTTAGTGTTAGGGTGATGATTAGGTTTAGGATTAGGGTTAGGGTGAAGGCTAGGGCAAGGGTGAGGGTTTGGGTTAGTGTTAGGGTAAGGTTTAGGGTTAGGGTTAGGGTTCGGGTGAGGGTTAGGATGAGGGTTATGGTTACGGTGAGGGTGAAGGTGAGGGTTAGGTTTAGGGTAGGGTGAGGTTAAGTGTTAGGGTATGGTTCGAGTTAGGTTTAGGGTGAGGGTGAGGTTTAGGGGTAGAGTTAGGGTTAGGGTGAGGGTTAGGGTTAGCGTGAGGGTTAGGTTGGGGGTGATGTTAAGGGTAAAGTTGAGGGATAGGCTGAGTGTGAGGGTTAAGGTAAGGGTGAGGGTTAGGATTAGTGTTAGGTTGAGGGTGAGATTTAGATTGAGTATTAGTGTTAGGGTTAGTGTGAGGTTTAGGGTGAGGATGAGGGTTAGGGCTCGTGTGAGGGCTAGGATAAGGGTGAGGGTTAGGGTTAGTGTTAGGGTGAGATTTAGGGTGAGGGTAATATTTGGGTTACTGTGAGCGTTAGTGTTGGCGTTTCGTTAGTGTTAGGATGAGGGTAAGAGTTAGGGTGAGAGTTAGGGTTAGTGTGAGGTTTATGTTTAGGGTGAGGTTGAGTGTTAGGGTTAGGTTTAGGAAGAGATTAAGTTTAGGGTAAGGGTTAGAGTTAGGGTTATGGTGAGGGTGAGGTTTAGGGTTATAGTAAGGGGTAGTGTTAGGGTTTGGGTGAGGGTGAGGGTTAGGGTTAGGGTTAGGCTGAGGTTTAGGCTTCGACCGAGCATTAGGGTAAGGGTTCAGGTTCGGGTTAGGCTTCGGGTTTTGGTTCGGGTTAGGGTGAGGGTTAGGATGAGGTTTAGGGTTAGGATTAGGATTAGGGTGAGGGCTAGGGTGAGGGTTAGGGTGAGGTTTAGTGTTAATGATATTGTTAGGTTTAGGATTTGGGTTAGGGTGAGGGTGATTTGAGGGATAGGGTTAGGGTTAGGGTTATGGTAAGGGTTAGGGTTATTGTTAGTGTTCTGGTTACGGTTAAGTTTACGGTGAGGGTGTGGCTGAGGGTGAGGGTTATGGTTAGGGTTACTGTTAGGGATAGTGTTAGGGTTATTGTTATTGTTATGGTTAGGGTTAGAGCTAAGCTGAGGTTGAGGGTGAGGGTGAGGTTTAGGGTTAGGGTGAGGTTTAGGGTTAGGGTTAGGGTTAGGGTGAGGGTGAGGTTTAGGGTTAGAGTTAGAGTTAGGGGGGAGGGTTAGGGTGAGTTTGAGGGTTAGGGTTAGTGTTAAAGTTAGGGTGAGGGTGAGGGTTAGGTTGAGGTTTAGGGATAGGGTTAGGTTTAGGATTAGGTTTATGGTGAGGGTGAGTGTGAGGGTTAGGGTGAGGGTTAGGCTTCGGCTTAGGTTTAGGCTGAGGGTAAGGGTGGGAGTAAGTATTAATGTTAGGGTGATGATTAGGATTAGGGTTAGTGTTATGGTTAGGATTAGGGTTAGAGTTACAATTAGGGTGAGGGTGCGGGTGAGGGTTAGCTTTAGGGTTAGGGTGGGGTTTAGGGTTAGGGTTAGGATTAGGCTGTGGGTGAGGTTTAGGTTTAGATATAGGGTTAGGGGGAGGGTTAGGGTGATTGTTAGGGTTAGGGTTAGTGTTAAGGTTAGGGTGAGGGTGAGGTTTAGGTTTAGGTTTAGTGTTAGGCTTTGGTTTAGGCTGAGGGTGATGGTGAGGGTTAGGGTTAGGGTGAGGGTTAGGGTTGGGGTTATGGGGAGGGTCATGATGAGGGTTAGGTTCAGGATTAGGTTTAGGGTGAGGGTTACGCTTACAGAAGGGTGAGGGTTAGGGTTAGGGTTAGGATTATGGTTAGGGTTAGGGTTAGTGTTATTGTTAGGGTTAGGGTTAGGGTTATGGTTACGGTGAGGGTGAGGGTTAGGGTTAAGGTTAGGGTGAGGTTTTTAGTGTTAGGGTTAGGGTTAGAGTTAGGGTTAGGGTGAGGGTGAGGTTTAGGGGTAGGGGTAGGGTTAAGGTGAGGGTCAGAATGAGGGTTAGGGTTACGGTGAGGCTTAAGGTGGGGGTGATGTTAAGGGTAAAGATGAGGATTAGGCCTAGGGTGAGGGTTACGTTTAGGGTGAGGGTGAGGGTTAGGGTTAGGGTGAGAGTTAGTGTTCAGGTTAAGTTTAGGGTTAGGGTGAGTTTTAGGGTGAGGATGAGAGTTAGGGTTAGGCTGAGTGCTAGGGTGAGTGTGAGGACTAGGTTTAGTTTAGGGTGAGGTTAGGGTTAGTGAGGGTTATGTTTAGGGTTAGGGTTAGGGTTAGGTTTAGGTTTAGTGTTAGGGTTAGGTGTAGGGTTAGGGTAGGGTTAAGATTAGGGTTAGTGTTATTTTTAGGGTTAGGGTTAGGATGAGGTTTACGTTTAGGGTTCAGGTTAGAGTTTGGGTTAGGGTAAGGGTGAGGTTTAGGGTTAGAGTTAGGGTTAGTGTTAGGGTTAGGTTTAGCGTGAGGTTTAGGGTTAGGGTTAGGCTTAGGCTTTGGTTTAGGCTTAGGCCCAGCATGTGTGTGAGGGTTAGGTTTAGGGTTAGGGTGAGGGTTATCGTTACGGAAGGGTGTGGGTTTGGGTTAGGGTGAGGGTTAGGGTTAGAATTAGGGTTAGGTTGAGGGTGAGGGTTAGGATTAGGGTTAGAGTTAGGGTTATTGTTAGGGTTAGGGTTAGGGTTACGGTGAGGGTGACGGTTAGGGATAAGTTTAGGGTGAGGTTTTTAGTGTTAGGCTTAGTGTTAGGGTTAGTGTTAGGGTTAGGGTGAGGTTTAGGGGTAGAGTTAGGGTTAGGGTGATGGTTAGGTTTAGGGTGATGTTTAGGGTGAGGGTTAAGTTGGTGTGACTGTAAGGGTAAAGATGAGGGTTAGGCCTAGGATGAGGGTTATGGTAAGGGTGAGGGTTAGGATTAGGGTTAGGATTAGGGTGAGAGTTAGTGTTCAGGTTAAGTTTAGGTTTAGGGTGAGGTTTAGGATGAGGATGAGGGTTAGGGTTAGGGTGAGGGCTAGGGTGAGAGGGAGTATTAGGGTTAGTGTTAGGGTGAGGTTAGGGTTAGGGTGAGGGTTATGGTTAGGGTTAGGATTAGGTTTAGAGTTAGGGTTAGGTTTAGTGTTAGGGTTAGGGGTAGTGTTAGGGTAGGGTTAAGGTTAGTGTTAGGGTTAGAGTTAGGATGAGGTTTAGGTTTAGAGTTAGGGTTAGTGTTAGGGTTAGGGTAAGGGTGAGGTTTAGGGTTAGAGTTAGGGTTTGTGTTAGGGTTAGGGTTAGGGTGAGGTTTCGGGTTAGGGTTAGGCTTCGGCTTTGGTTTAGGCTTAGGCCCAGCATGTGGGTGAGGGTTTGGGTTAGGTTTAGGGTGAGGGTTAAGGTTAGGGTTCGGGTGAGGTTTAGGATGATTTTTAGAGTTAGGATTAGAGTTAGAGTGAGGGTTAGGATGATTATTCGGGTTAGGGATTGGGTTAGATTTAGGGTTAGGTTGAGGGTTAGTGTGAGGGTTAGGGTTAGCATTAGGGTTAGGCTTAGGTTTATGGTGAGGGTTAGGGTTAGGGTTTGGTTAGGGTGAGGGTGAGGCTGAGGAGTAGGGTTAGGTTGAGATTTAGGTTTAGCGTTAGGTTTAGGGTTAGGTTTAGTGTTATGGTTAGTGTTAAGGTTAAGTAGAGGGTTAGGATTAGTGTTATTGTTAGGGTTAGATTTACAGTTACAGTGAGGTTGAGGGTGAGGGTGAGGATTAGGTTTAGGGTGAAGTTTAGGGTTAGTGTTATGGTTATGGTTAGGGTGAGGGTGAGGTTTAGGGTTAGAGTTAGGTTGAGAGGGGAGGGTTAGGGTGAAATTGAGGGCTAGGTTTAGTGTTAGGTTTAGGGTGAGGGTGAGGTATAGGTTGAGGTTTAAGGATAGGGGTAGGTTTAGGATTAATGTTAAGGTGAGGGTGAGTCTGAGGGTTAGGGTGAGGGGTAGGCTTTGGCTTAGGTTTAGGCTGAGGGTGAGGGTGGGGATAAGGATTAAAGTTAGGGTGATGATTAGGGTTAGGATTAGTGCTATTGTTAGGGTAAGGGTTAGAGTTACAGTGAGGTTGAGGGTGCGAGTGAGGGTTACCTTTAGGGTTAGGGTGGGGTTTAGGGTTAGGCTTAGTGTTAGGGTTAGGGTGAGGTTTAGGGTTAGATATAGGGTTAGCGGGAGGGTTAGGGTGATGGTTAGGGTTAGGGTTAGTGTTAGGGTTAGGGTGAGGGTGAGGGTTAGCTTTAGGTTTAGGGTTAGGCTTAGGGTTAGGCTGAGGGTGATGGTGAGGGTGAGGGTTAGTGTTAGGGTGAGGGTTAGGGTAAGGGTTATGTGGAGGGTTATGATGAGGGTTAGGATTAGGATTAGGGTTAGGGTGAGGGTTAGGATTACGGAAGGGTGAGGGTTAGGTTTAGGGTGAGGGTTAGGGTTAGGATTAGGGTTAGGGTGTAGGTGAGGTTTAGGATTATGGTTAGGGTTAGGGTTATTGTTAGGGTTAGGTTTACGGTTATGGTTACGGTGAGGGTGAGGGTTAGGGTTAAGGTTAGGGTGAGGTTTATAGTGTTAGGGTTAGTGTTAGAGTTAGGGTTAGGGTGAGGGTGAAGTTTAGGGGTAGAGTTAGGGTTAGGGTGAGGGTTAGGGTGAGGTTTAGGGTTAGGGTGAGGGTTAAGGTGGGGGTGACGGTAAGGGTAAAGATGAGGGTTAGGCCTAGGTTGAGGTTTATGGTATGGGAGAGGCTTAGGGTTAGGGTGAGGTTTAGGGTTAGGGTTAGGGTGAGAGTTAGTGTTCAGGTTAAGTTTAGGGTTAGGATGAGGTTTAGGTTGAGGGTGAGAGTTAGGGTTAGGGTGAGGGCTAGTGTGAGTGTGAGGATTAGGGTTAGTTTTAGGGTGAGTTTAGGGTTAGGGTGAGGGTTATGGTTATGGTTATGGTTAGCGTTAGGTTTAGGTTTAGTGTTAGGGTTAGGGGTAGGGTTAGGGTAGGGTTAAGGTTAGGGTTAGCGTTATTGTTAGGGTTAGGGTTAGGATGATGTTTAGGTTTAGGTTTAGGGTTAGAGTTAGGGTTAGGGTAAGGGTGAGTTTTAGGGTTAGAGTTAGGGTTAGTGTTAGGGTTAGGTTTAGGGTGAGGGTTAGGGTGAGGGTTAGGCTTAGGCTTTGGTTTAGGCTTAGGCCCAGCATGTGGGTGAGGGTTAGGGTTAGGGTTAGGGTGAGGGTTAGTGTTATTGGTAGGTTTATTGTTAGAGTTGCGGTGAGGTTGAGGCTGAGGTTTAGGGTTAAGGTTAGGGTGAGGACTTTAATGTTATGGTTATTGTTAGAGTTAAGGTTAGGGTGAGGGTGAGGTTTAGGGGTAGAGTTAGTGTTAGGGTGAGGTATAGGGTGAGAGTTAGGGTTAGGGTGAGTGCTAGGGTTAGAGTGATGGGTAGATTGAGGATTAGTGTTCGGTTAGTGTGAGGATTAGGTTGAGGATGAGGGTTCGGGTTAGGGTGAGGTTAGGGTTAGGATTAGGGTGAGGTTTAGGGTTAGGTTGATGTTTAGTGTTAGTGTGAGTGTTTGTGTTATGATTAGGGTTAGTGTTAGGGTCAGGGTAAGTGTTAGGGTGAGGGTTTGGGTTAGGATGAGTGTTAGGGTGAGGATTAGGGTTAGGGTATGGATGAGGTTTAGGTTTCTAGTTAGGGTTAGGGGGAGTGTTAGGGTGAGGTTTAAGGTTTGGGTTAGTGTTAAGGTTAGGGTGAGGTTGAGATTTAGGTTGAGGTTTAGGGATAGGGTTAGGTTTACGGTTAGGGTTAGGGTGAGGGTTAGTGTGAGGGTTAGGGTGAGTGTTAGGCTTAGACTTAGGGTTAGGCTGAGGGTGAGGGTTGTGGTGAGGATAGGGGATAGGTTGATGGTTAGGGTTATTGTTAGACTTATTTTTAGGGTTAGGGTTAGTGTTATGGTGAAGGTGAGGGTGCGGGTGAGGTTTAGGGTTAGGGTTAGGGTGGGCTTTAGGGTTAGGGTTAGGGTGAATTTGAAGTTTAGGGTTAGATATAGGGTTAGAGGGAGTGTTAGGGTGAGGTTTAGGGTTAGGGTTAGTGTTAGGGTTAGGGTGAGGTTGAGGGTTAGGTTGAGGTTTAGGGTTAGTGTGAGAGTTATGGTTATTGTGAGGGTGAGTGTGAGGGTTAGGGTTAGGGTTAGTGTGAAGGTTAGTGTTAGGGTTAGGGTTAGTGTTAGGCTGTGGGTAAGTGTTAGGTTGAGGGTTAGGGTTAGGGTGAGGATATTGTTAGGGTTAGGGTGAGGGTTACGTTTACTGTTTGGGTGAGTGTGAGGGTTAGGTTTAGGGTGAGTTTTAGTGTTAGGGTTATAGTTAGAATTAGGGTTAGTGCGAGAGTGAAGTTTAGGGGTAGAGTTATGTTTAGGGTTAGGGTGAAATTTAGGGTGGGGGTGATGATAAGGGTAAAGGTGAGGGTTAGGCCGAGGGTGAGGGTTAAGATAAGGGTGAGGGTTAGGGTTAGGGTGAGGGTTAGGGTAAGGGTTAGGGTGAGGGTGAGGGTTAGATCGAGGATTAGTGTTAGGGTTAGTGTGAGGTTTAGGGTGAGGATGAGGATTAGGGTTTGGGTGAGGGCTAGGGTGAGGGTGAGAGTTAGGGTTACTGTTAGGGTGAGGTTTACGGTTAGGGTGATGGTTAGGGTTAGTGTGAGGGTTAGTGTTAGAGTTAGGGTGAGTGTTGGGTTAGGGTTAGGGTTACTATTAGGGTTAGGGTTAGGGTTACGGTTATGGTTAGGGTAAGGGTGAGGGTTAGGTTTGGGGTTAGGATGAGGTTTAGGTTTAGGGTTTCGGTTAGAGTTAGGGTTAGGGTTAGGGTGAGGGTGAGGTTTAGGTTTAGAGTTAGGGTTAGTGTTAGGGTTAGGGTTAGGGTGAGGCTTAGGGTTAGTCTTAGGGAGAGAGTTAGGATGAGGTTTAGGGTTAGGATTAGGGTTAGGGTGAGGGCTAGGGTAAGTATTAGGGTGAGGGTTAGGGTTAAGGATAGAGTTAGGTTTAGGATTAGGGTTAGCGTGAGGGTGAGTGTGAGCGTTATGTTTAAGGTTAGGTTTAGGCTTAGGGTTAGGGTAAGGGTTAGGGTTTGGTTTTGTGTTAGGGTGAGGTTGTGGCTGATTATTAGGGTTAGGTTTAGGATTAGGGTTAGGGTTAGGGTTACGGTGAGGGTTAGGGTTAGGCCTAGGTTAGGCTTAGGGTTATGCTGAGGGTGAGGGTGGGGGTGAGGAATAGGGTTAGGCCTAGGTTTAAAATTCGGGTTATTGTTAGTGTTTTGGTTTGGGTTTAGTTTGCGGTGAGGGTGAGGCTGAGGGTGAGGGTTAGGGTTAGGTTTAGGATTAGGCTTAGGTTTAGGCTGAGAATGAGGTTGGGGGTGGGGAATAATTTTTGGGTGATGGTTTGGTTTAGGGTTAGGGTGAGGGTTAGGATGAGGGATCGGGTTAGGATTAGGTTTAGGGTGAGGGCTAGGGTGAGGGTGAGGGTTAGGCTTAGGGTTAGGCTTAGGCTTAGGGTTAGGTTGAGTGTGAGGGTGAGGGTGAGGGTTTGGGTTAGGGTGATAGACAGGGTTAGCGTTAGGGTGAGTGTTAGGATGAAGGTTAGGGTTAGGATGAGGATTCGGGTGAGCGTGATGGTAAGAGTAAAGGTGAGGCTTAGGCTGACAGTGTGTTTCCCCTAAGGGTGAGGGTTAGGTTAGGGTGAGGGTTAGGGTAAGGGTTAGGGTGAGGGTTAGGATGAGTGTGAGGGTTAGATTGAGGATTAGGGTTAGGGTTAGTTTGAGTTTTAGGGTGAGGATTAGGGTTAGGTTTAGGTGGAAGGTTAGGGTTAGAATTAGGATTAGGGTGAGGGCTAGGGTGAGGCTGAGGTTTAGGGTTAGGTTTAGGGTGAGGTTTAGGGTTAGGGTGAGATTTAGGGTTACTGTGAGGGTTAGTGTTAGAGTTAGGGTTATTGTTAGGGTGAGGGTAAATGTTAGGGTGAGGGTTAGGGTTAGGTTGAGGGTTTTGGTTAGGGTGAGGGTTATGGTTAGGGTGAGGGTTAGGGTTATGGTGAGGGTGAGGATGAGGGTTAGGGTTAGTGTGAGGTTTAGGGTTAGGGTTTGGGTTAGAGTTAGGGTTAGGTTGAGGGTGAGGTTTAGGGTTAGAGTTAGGGTTCGGTTGAAGGATAGAATGAGGGTTAGGGTTAGGGTTAGTTTTAGGTTTAGGGTTAAGTTGAGGTTTATGATTAGGGTTATGGTTAGGATTAGGGTTAGGGTGAGGGTGAGTGTGTGGGTTAGGGTTAGGTTTAGCGTTAGGCTTAGGGTTAGGCTGAGGATTAGGTTGAGAGTGAGGTTTAGGGTTAGGGTGAGGGTTAGGGTTAGGGTTAGGGAGAGTTTAAGGTTTAGGGTTAGGTTGAGAGTTAGGTTTTGGGTTAAGTTTAGGGTTAGGGTGAGGGTGTCGGTGAGGGTGTCAGTGAGGTTAAAGTTGAGGGTTAGTCTGAGGGTGAGGGTTACGGTAAGTTTGAGGGATAGGGTTAGGGTGATGTTTAGAGTGAGGATGAGGGTTACGTTTAGAGTGAGGGTTAGGGTTAGAGTTAGGGTTAGGTTGAGGGTTAGGGTTAAATTTAGGGTGAGGTTTAGGGTCATGTTGAGGTTTAGCATTAGTGTGAGTGTTAGTGTTAGGGTGAGGGTAATTTTTATGGTGAGGTTTAGGGTTAGGGTGAGGGTTATGGTTAGGGTGAGGTTTAGGGTTGGGTTTAGGGTTATTGTTATTGTAAGGGTTATGGTTAGTGTGAGATTTAGGGTGAGGATAAGGGTTAAGATTAGGGTGATGGTTAGGGTTAGAATTAGGGTTAGGTTGAGGGCTAGGGTGAGGGTGAGGGTTAGGGTTAGGATGAGGTTTAGGGTTAGGGTGAGAGTTAGGGTTACTCTGAGGGTTAGTGTTAGAGTTAGGGTTATTGTTACGGTGAGGGTAAATGTTAGGGTGAGGGTTAGGGTGAGATTTAGGGTTACTGTCAGGGGTAGTGTTAGAGTTAGGGTTAGGGTAAGGGTGAGGGTACGTGTTAGGGTGAGTGTTAGGTTTAGGGTGAGGATTATGGTTAGGGTGAGGGTTAGGGTTAGGTTTAGGGTTATTTTTAGGTTTAGAGTTAGGATTATAATGAGGGTGAGGGTGAGGGTTGGGGTTAGGGTGAGGTTTAGGTTTAGGGTTAGGGTTTGAAATAGGTTTAGGGTGAGTGTGAGGTTTAGCGTTAGAGTTAGGGTTAGGGTGAGTGTTAGGATGAGGGTTAGGGTTGGGGTTAATTTTAGGTTTATGTTTAGGGTGAGGTTTAGGGTGAAGGTTAGGGTTAGGTTTATGGTTAGGATTAGTTTTAGGGTGAGGGTGAGTGTGTGGGTTAGGGTTAGATTTAGGGTTACGCTTAGGGTTAGACTGAGGGTTAGGTTGAGAGTGAGGGTTATTGTTAGAATGAGGATTAGGGTTAGGGTTATAGTTACGGTTTGCGTGAGGGTGAGGGCGAGAGTTAGGGTTAGGGTTAGGGTGAGGTTTAGGTTTAACGTTAGGATTAGGGATAGGGTGAGGGTGAGGTTTAGAGTTAGAGTTAGGTTGAGGGGGAGGGTTAGGGTGAGGGTTATAGTTAGGGTTAGTGTTAGGGTTAGTGCTAGGTTTAGGGCGAGGGTTAGGTTGAGGTTTAGGGTTAGGATTAGGGTTAGGATTAGGTTTAGGGTGAGGGTGAGTGTGAGGGTTAGGGTTAGGATTAGGCTTAGACTTAGGGTTAGGCTGAGGGTGACTGTGGGGGAGACGATTAGATTTAGGGTGAGGGTTAGGGTTAGGGTTAGGTTTAGGATTAGGGTTAGGGTGAGGATTAAGGTGAGGGTGAGAGATAGGGTTAGGGTTAGGCTTAGGCATTGGTTTAGGATGAGCGTAATGGTTAGGTTGGGGTTAGAGTTATGGTGATGGATAGGGTTAGGGTTAGGGTTCGGGTTATTATGAAGGTTCGTGTTAGGGTGAGGGTTAGGATGAGCATGATGGTAAGAGTAACGGTGAGGGTTAGGCTGAGGTTGAGGTTTAGGTTCAGGGTTAGTGTGAGGGTTAGATTGAGATTTTTGGTTAGGGTTAGTGTGAGGTTTAGGGTGAGGATTAGTGTTAGGGTTAGAATTAGGGTTAGGGTGAGGACTAGCGTGAGGGTGAAGGTTAGGGTTAGGGTTAAGTTTAGGGTGAGGGTTAGGGTGAGGGGTAGGGTTACGTTTAGGGTGTGTGTTAGGTTTAGTGTGAGAGTTACCGTTAGGGTGAGGGTTAGTGTGAGGTTAAGGGTTATGGTGAGGGTTAGGGTGAGGGTGAGGGTTAGGGTTAGGATTAGGGATAGGGTTAGGGTTAGGCTGAGGGTGAGGGTGAGGGTGAGTGTAAGGTTTAGGGTTAGGGTTAGGGTTATGGTTAGGGTGAGCGCTAGGGTGAGGGTGAGGGTTAGGGTGAAGTTTAGTGATAGGCTGAGGGTATTCGTTATGTAATGTTTAGGGTTAGGGTGAGGATTAGGTGAAGTTTAGGGTGAGGGTGAGCTTGATGGTTTGGGTGTGGGTGTGGGTTATGGTTAGGGTGATGGTGAGGGTTAGGGTGATGTTGAAGGTTAGGGTTAGGGTTAGGTGAGGGTTAGGGTTAGGGTTAGGGTTAGAGTGAGGGTGAGGGTTAGTATTAGTTTTAGGGTTAGGGTGAGGTTTAGGGTGAGGGTGAGGTTTAAGGTTAAGGTTATGTTTGTGGTGTGGGTAAGTGATAGCATGAGGGTTAGGGTGAGTGTTAGAGTTAGCATTAGGGTTAGGGTGAGGGTTAGGGTGAGGGTGCGGGTGAGAGTGAGTGTTAGGGTGAGGATTACAGTGAGTTTTAAGGTTAGGGTGAGGGTTAGGTTTAGGGTGACTGTTAGGGTGAGGGTTAGGTTTATGGTTATGCTTAGGGTTAGGGTGAGGTTTAGGCTGAGGGTTAGGCTTAGGATTAGGGTGAGGGTTATGGTGAGGGTGAGGGTTAGGGTTTTTATTAGTGTTAGAGTAAGGTTTAGGGTGACAGTGAGGTTTAGGGTGAGGGTTGGGGTGAGGGATAGTGTTAGGGTTAAGGTGAGGGTTAGAATAAGGTTTAGGGTTACCGTTAGGGTGAGGGTTAGGTTTAGTGTGAGAGTTAGGGTTAGGGTTAGCGCTAGTATTAGTGTGAGGGTAAGAATTAGGGTGATGGTTATGGTGAGGGTGAGGTTTAGGTTTAGGAATAGTGATAGGGTTAGTGTTACGCTGCGGGTGAGGGTGAATGTGAGGGTTAGGGTTAGGGTTAGGGTGAGGGGTAGGGTGAGGGTTAGGGTTAGGGTGAGGGTAAGGGTGAGGGTGATGGTAAGGGTAAAGGTGAGGGTTAGGCTGAGGGTGAGCTTGAAGATAAGGGTGAGGTTTAGGGTTAGGGTGAGGGTTAGGTTAAGGGTTCCGGTTAGGGTTAGGGTTAGGGTTAGATTGAGGTTTAGGGTTAGGGTTAATGTGAGGTTTAGGGTGAGGATGAGGTTTAGGGTTAGGGTTAGGGTTAGGGTGAGGTTTAGGGTTAGGGTGAGGGTGAGGTTAAGGTTCAGGGTGAGATTTAGGCTGAGGGTGAGTGTTAGGGTTAGGGTTAGGGTGAGGGTAAGGGTGAGGGTTAGGGTGAGTGTTAGGGTAATGGTGAGGGTGAGTGTTAGGGTTGGGGTTAGGCTTAGGTTGAGGCTTAAGATTAGGGTTAGGGTGAGGATTAGGCATAGTGTGAGTGTTAGGGTTAGAGTGAGTTTAAGGGTTAGGGTGACGGTTAGGGTTATGGTGAGGGTTAGTGTTAGGGTTAGGGCGAGGGTTAGTGTTAGGTTGGAGGTTAGGGTTATGTTGAGGGTTAGGTTGAGTGGTAGGGTTAGGGTGAGTGATAGGATTAGGGTTAGGGTCAGCGTTATGGTTAGGGTGATGTGTAGAATGAGAGTGAGGGTTAGGGTGAGGATGAGAGTGAGGGTTAGGTTATGGATGAGGGTTAAGTTTAGGGTGAGGGTTAAGGTAACGTTGAGGGTTAAGGTGAGGGTGAGGTTACGTTTTAGGATTCGGGTGAGGGTTAAGGTTACATTTAGGGTTATAGGTAGGTTGAGGGGTAGGTTGAGGAGTTAGAGTTAAGGTTAGAGTTAGTGTGAGGGTTATGGTTCGGGTGAGGATAAGGTAAGGGTGAGGGTTGGGGTGAGGGTGAGCTTTACGGTTACACTTAGTGTGAGGGTTAGGGTTAGGGTTATGGTGAGGGTTAGGGTTAGGGTTATGTTTAGGGTGAGGGTGAGTGTTAGAGTGAAGATAAGGGTTCTGGAGAGTGTGAGGGTTAGGGTTTCAGTGACGGTTAGGGTTAGGGTGAGTGTTAGGGTGACGGTGAGGGTGAGGTTTAGGGTTGGGGTTAGGGTTAGAGTGAGGGGTAGGATTATGTTTAGGGTGAGGGTTAGGGTTACTGTGAGGGTTAGGATGAGGTTTAGGGTTACTGTGAGGGTTCAAGTTAGGGTTAGGCTTAGTGTTAGGGTGAGGTAAGGGTTAGGTTGAGAGTTAGGGTTAGGGTGAGGGTTAGAGTTAATGTGAGGCCTAGGGTTAGGGTGAGGGTTAGGGTGAGTGTTAGGGTTAGGATGATGTTTAGGGTGAGGATAAGGGTTAGGGTGAGGGTGAGGGTGAAGTTTCAGTTGAGTGTTTGGGATAGGGTTAGGCTGAGGTTGAGAGTGAGGGTGAGGCTTAGGGTTATTTTTATGGTAATGGTGAGTGTGAGGGTGAGGGATAGTGTTAGGGTTAGGCTGAGGGTGAGGGTGAGGGTGAGGGTTAGGGTTAGGGTGAGGGTTAGCTTTAGGGTTATTGTGAGGGTTACGGTTAGGTTGGAGGTTACGGTTAGGGTTAAGGATAGGTTTAGGTTGAGGGTGTGGGTGAAGTTTATTGTTAGGATTAGGATTAGGGTTATGTTGAGCCTGAGGGTGAGGGTGAGGGTGAAGATTAGGGTTAGGTTGAGGGTTAGGCTAAGGGTTAGGGTGAGGGTTAGGTTTAGGTTGAAGTTTAGGTTGAGTGTGAGGGTTAGTTTGAGTTTGAGGGTGAGGGTTCGTTTGGGAGTTTGCGTTAGGGTTAGGGTGAGGGTGAGGGTGAGGGTTAGCTTTTGGGTTAGGGTTAAGCTTAGGTTGAGGGTGATTGTGAGGGTTAGTGTTAGGGATATTGTTAGGCTTATGTTTAAGCTGAGTGTGCGGTTGAGTGTGAGGGTTAGTGTTAGGGTGAGTGTGAGCGTTAGGGTTAGGGTTAGGGATAGGCTGAGGGTTAGATGAGGGTGAGGGTTAGGGTTAGGATGAATGTTATGCTTAGGGTTAGGGTGAGGGTGAGCGTGAGCATGACTGTTAGGTTGCAGGTGAGGTTTAGGGTTAGGTTCAGGGTCAGGGTGAGGGTTTAGTTAGGGTTAGGATGATGGTTAGGATGAGGGGCAGGGTTAGAGTTAGGGTGAAGTTCAGGGTTAGTTTAAGGGTTATGGTTAGGGATTGGGTTAGGGATTGGGTTAGGGTTAGGTTTAGAGTTAGGGTGAGGGTTAGGGTGAGGATAAGTTTTAGGGTGAGGGTTAGGGTGAGTGTGAGGTTAGGGTTAGGGTGAGGGTTAGTGTTATTGTTAAGGTTAGGGTTATGATTACGGTTATGGTGAGGTTGCGGGTAATGTGAGGTTTAGCGTTAGCGTTAGGGTTAGGGTGAGGGTTAGGGTGAGGGTAAGTGTTGGGGTGAGGGTTAGGGTTAGGGTGAGGTTTAGTGTGAGGGTGAGGGTTAGTTTTAGGGTTAAGGTTAGGATGAGGTTAAGGGTTAGGGTTAGGGTGAGGGTTAGGTTTAGCATAGGGTTAGGGTGAGGGCTAGGGTGAGGGTTAGGGTTAAGTTAGGATGAGGGTTAGGGTTAGGGTGAGGGTTAGGATGAGGGTAAGAATATGGGTAAGGCTCAGTGTTAGGGTGAGTTTGAGGGTTACAGTAAAAGTGAAAGCTATGGTGAGGGTGAGGGTTAGGTTGAGGGTTAGGGTTAGGATGAGGATGAGGTTGAGGGTTAGGGTGAGTGGTAGGGTTAGGGTTAGGGTGAGGGTTAGATGAGGGTGAGGGTTAGGGTTAGGTTGTGGGTTACATTTAGGGTGAGGGTTAGGGTTAGGATTAGGGTTAGTGTGAGGGGTAGTGTTAGGGAGAGGGTTAGGGTTAGGGTTAATGTGAGGGTTAGGGTTATGGCGAGGTTAAGAGTTAGTGTGAGCCTTAGTGTTAGGGTTAGGCCTAGTGTTAAGGTGAGGGTAAGGGTTAGGTTGAGTGTTAGGGTTAGGTTGAGGGTTACAGTTAGTGTGAGGGTTAGGGTTGTGTTGAGGATTAAAGTGAGGGTTAGGGTTAGGCTGATGTTTAGGGTGAGAGTGAGGGTTAGTGTGAGTGTCAGCGTAAGGGTTGGTTTGAGGGTTTGGGTTAGGGTTAGGGTGAGGTTGAGGGTGAGTTTGAGGCTTAGGGTTAGGGTTAGTGTGAGGGTGAATGTGAGGGTTAGGGTTAGGTTTAGGCTTAGGCTTAGGATTAGGCTGAGGGTTAGGGTTACGGTGAGGGTTAGGGTTAGGGTTAATGATAGGGTGATGTTTAGGATGAGGGTTAGTGTGAGAGTTAGTGTTAGGGTTAGGCTTACCGTTATGGTGAGGGTAAGGGTTAGGTTGAATGTTAGGGTAAGGGGAGGGTTAGGTTTAGGGTTAGGGTGAGGGTGAGGGTTAGGGTTATGGTAAAGGTTAGGGTTAGTGTTATTTTTAGGTTTATGGTTACGTTGAGGGTGAGAGTTAGGGTTAGGGTGAGGTTTAGGTTTAGGTTTAGGTTTAGGGTTAGGGTTATGATGAGGTTTAGGGTGAGTGTTAGGGTTAAGGTTAGGGTGAGGGTTAGGGTTATTGTGAAGGTTAGGGTTAGGGTTAGGGTGAGGTTTAGGGTGAGGGTAAGGTAAAGGTAAGGGTGAGGTTTTTGTTGAGGTGAGGGTTACGGTAAGGGTGAGGGTTAGTGTTAGAGTGAGGGTTAGGGTTAGCAATAGGGTTAGTGTGAGGGCTAAGATGAGTGTGAGGGTTAGGGTTAGGGTTAGGTTTCGGGTGAGGTTTGGGCTTAGGCTGAGGGTTACTGTTAGTGGGAGGGTTGGTGTTAGGGTTAGGCTTAGTGTTAGGGTGAGGGCAAGGGTTAGGGTGAGAATTAGGTTTAGGGTGAGGGTCAGGATTAGGGTTACGGTTAGGCTGAGGGTTAGTTGAGTGTTAGGGTTAAGATGAGGTTTAGGTTTAGGGTTAAGGTTAGGGATAGGGTGAGGGTTTGGGTTAAGTTAAGGGTTAGGATGAGGGTTAGGCTGAGGGTTAGGGTTAGGGTTATGGTGAGGGTTAGGGTTAGTGTGAGGGTTAGGTTTAGGGTTAGGGTGAGGGTTAGTGTTAGGGTTAGGTTTAGGGTGAGGGTTAGGGTTAGGCTTAGGCTTAGTATTAGGCTGAGGGTTAGGGTGAGGGTTAGGGTTAGGTTTAATGATAGGGTGATGTTTAGGATGAGGGTTATTGTGAGAGTTAGTGTTAGGGTTAGGCTTACTGTTATGGTGAGGATAAGGTTTAGGTTGAATGTTAGGGTAAGGGGAGGGTTAGGGTTAGGGTTAGGGTTAGGATGAGGGTGAAGGTTAGGGTAAACATTAGGGTAAGTGTTATTTTTAGGTTTATGTTTAGGTTTATGGTTATGTTGAGGGTGAGGGTTAGGGTTAGGGTGAGTTTTAGGGTTAGGGTTAGGTTTAGGGTTAGGGTTAGGATGAGGTTTAGGGTGAGTGTTAGGGTTAAGGTTAGGGTGAGGTTTAGGGTTATTGTGATGGTTAGGGTTAGGGTAAGGTTTAGGGTGAGGGTAAGGTAAAGGTAAGGGTGAGGTTTTTGGTGAGGTGAGGGTTATGGTAAGGGTGAGGGTTAGTGTTGGAGTGAGGGTTAGGGTTAGCAATGGGCTAAGGTGAGTGTGAGGGTTAGGGTTAGGGTTAGGTTTAGGGTGAGGGTTAGGCTTAGGCTGAGGTTTAGGGTTAGTGGTAGGGTTGGTGTTAGGGATAAGCTTAGTATTAGGGCGAGGGCAAGGGTTAGGGTTAGGGTGAGGGTTAGGGTTAGGGTGAGGGTCAGGATTAGGGTTGCGGTTAGGCTGAGGGTTAGGTGAGGGTTAGGGTTAGGGTTAGGGTAAGGGTTAGCGCTAGGTTGGGGGTTAGCGTTAAGATTAGTGTTAGAGTTAGGGTTAGAGTTAGGGTGAGAGTTTCAGATTAGTGTTAGGGTTAGGGTTAGGTTGAGGGTTACGGTGAGGGTGAGGGTTAGAGTTAGGTTTAGGTTTATCGTGTGGGTAAGTGATAGCATGAGTGTTGGTATGAGTGTTAGAGTTAGCATTAGGGTTAGAGTGAAGGTTAGGGTGAGGGTTAGGGTTAGGGTTTAGGTGAGTTTTAGGATTAGGGTGAGGGTTAGTGTTAGTGTTAGCGTGATGGTAAGGGTGAGGGTGATGGTTAGGGTTAGAGTTAGAGTGAGGGTTGGGTATAGTGTGAGGTTTAGGGTGAGGATGAGGTTAAGGCTTGGGGTGAGGTTTAGGATAAGGGTGAGGGTTAGGGTTAGGGTTAGGGTTAGGGTGAGGATTAGGGTGAGGGTTAGGGTTAGGGATTGGATTAGGTGTAGGGTGAGGGTTAGGGTAAGGGGTAGGGTTATGGTTAGGGTGAGGGTTAGTTTTAATGTGAGTGTTAGGGTTAGGGTTAGGGTTAGGATTAGTGTGAAGGTAAGAATTAGGGTGACGGTTAGAGTGAGGGTGAGGTTTAGGGTTAGGATTAGGGTTATGATTAGTGTTACGCTGAGGGTGATGGTGAGGGTGAGGGTGAGTGTGAGTTTTAGGGTTAGGGTTAGGGTGAGGGTTAGGGTTAGGGTGAGGTTAAGGTTAGGGTGAGGGTTAGGGTTAGGCTTAGTTTCAGGGTGGTATGAGGTTGAGATTTAGGGTGAGGGAAAGGGTTAGGGTGAGGGCTAGGGTGAATATGAGGGTTAGGGTTAGGATGAGGGTTTGAGTTAGGTTTAGTGTGAGGGTAAGGGAGAGGGGTAGGGTTAGGTTTAGGGTGAGGGTTAGGTTTAGGGTGAGGGTTACGGTTAGGGTTAGGGTGAGGGTAAGGGTAAGAGTTATGGAGAGGGTGAGGGTGAGTGTGAGGGTTAGGGTTAGGATTAGGGATAGGGTTAGGTTTAGGCAGAGGGTGAGGATGAGGGTGCGGGTGAGGTTTAGGGTTAGGGTTACGGTTAGGGTGAGGGCTGGGCTGTGGGTGAGGGTAAGGGTGAAGGTGAGTGTGAGGGTGAGGGTATTGGTTAGGTAATGTTAGGGTTAGGGTGAGGTTGAGGGTGAGGGTTAGTGTGAGGGTGCAGGTTCGGGTTAGGGTTAGGTGAGGTTTAGGGTTAGGGTTAAAGTAAGGTTGAGGGTTAGGGGTAGGGGTAGGGTTACGGTTAGGGTGAGTATTAGTGTTAATGTGAGGGTTAGGGTTAGGGTGAGGATAAAGTAAGGGTGAGGGTTAGGGTGAGGCTGAGGTTTAGGGTTACTGTTAGAGTGAGGTTTAGGGTTAGGATTAGTGTTAAGGTGAGGGTGAGGGTGAGGGTTAGGGTTAGGCTTAGGTTGAAGGAGAGGGTGAGTGTGAGCATGAGGGTTAGGGTTAGGGTGAACATTAGGGTTAGGGTGGAGGTTAGGATTAGGGTTAGGGTGAGGTTTAGGCTTAGGGTTAGGGTTGGGGTTAGGATTAGGGTGTGGGTTAGGCTGAGGATTATGGTTAGGATTAGGGTGAGGTTTAGGGCGAGGGTTAGGGTGAGGGTGAGGGTTAAGTTTAGGGTGAAGGTTAGGGTTAGGATTAGGGTTAGGGTCAGGTTTAGGGTGACTTTGAGGTTTAGGGTGAGGGTTAGGGTTAGGGTTAGGGTCAGGTTTAGGGTAAGTGTTTTGGTTACAGTTATGGAGATGGTTAAGTTTAGTGTGAGAGTTAGGGTTAGGGTTAGGTTTAGGATTAGTGTGAGGGTAAGAATTAGGGTAAGGGTGAGGTTTAGGTTTAGGTTTAGGAATATGGATAGGATTAGTGTTACGCTGAGAGTGAGGATGAGGGTGAGGATGATGGGTTAGGTTGAGGCTTAGGGTGAGGGCTAGCCTGAGGATTAGGGTTAGGGTGAGGGTTAGGGTTAAGTTTAATTTGAGTCTGGTGTGAGGGTGAGGTTTAGGGTTAGGCTTTGGGTTAGGGTGAGGGCTAGGTTGAGGGTGAACTGTAGGTTTATGATGAGGGTTGGGTTATGTTTAGGGTGAGGGTTAAGGTGAGGTTTAGGCTTAGTGTGAGGTTTACGGTTAAGGTTAGGGTGTGGGTGAGGGTAAGGATTATGGTGAGTGTTAGGGTGATGGTGAGGGTTAAGTTTATGATTAGAGATAGGGTTAGATTTAGGCTGAGGTTGAGGGTGAGGGTGCTGGTGAGGTTTAGGGTTAGGGTTAGGGTTAGGGTGAGGGTTTCCGTTAGTTTTAGTGTTAGGGTGAGAGTGAGGGTTAAGATTAGGGTTAGGGTTAGTGTTATTGTTAGGGTTAGAGTGAGGGTTACAGTTCAGTTTAGGGTGAGGATGAAGGTGAGGGTTATGGTTAGGATGAGGTTTAGGGTGAGCCTGAGGGTGAGGGTGAGGGTGAGGGTTAGGGTTAGGTGAGGGTTAGGCTAACTGTTAGGATGAGGGTTAGGTTTAGGGTGATGTTTATGTTGAGGGAGAGAGTTAGTGTGAGGGTGCGGGTGAGGGTTCGTTTGAGGTTAGGTTTCGGGTTAGGATTAGGGCGATGGTAAGGTTGAATGAGAAGGCTAGGTTTAGGGTTAGGATTAGTTTTGGGGAGAGGGTGAGTGTGAGGGTTAGGGTTATTGTTAGGCTTAGGTTTAAGCTGAGGGTGAGGGTGAGTGTGAGGGTTAGGGTTAAGTTGAGTGTGAGCATTAGGGTTAGGGTTGGGGTGAGGGTTAGGGTTAGGATTAATTTTAGGTTTAGGCTGAGGGTGAGGTTGAGGGTGAGGGTTATGTTTAGGGTGAGTGTTAGGCTTAGGGTTAGGGTGAGGTTTAGGGATAGGGTGATGGTTAGGGTGAGGGTGAGGCTTAGGGTGAGGGTGAAGGTGATGGTGAGTGTTAGGGTGCGGATGAGGTTTAGGGTTAGGTTTAGGGTTAGGGTGATGGTTAGGGTTAGGGTTAGGATGATGGGTAGGATGAGGGGTAGGGTTAGGGTTAGGGTGAGGTTCAAGTTTAGTTTGAGGGTTACCATTAGGGTTGGGGTTAGGTTGAGGGTTACGATGAGGGTTAGGGTTAGGTTTAGGGTTATGGTGAGGGTTAGGGTTTGGGATATTTTTAGGGTGAGGGTGAGTGTGAGGGTTAGGGTTTGGGTTAAAGTAAGGCTTAGGTTTAGGGTGAGGGTGAGGGTTAAGGTTAGGGTTAGGGTTAGGCTGACGGTGAGGGTGAGGTTGAGGGTGAGGTTTAGGGTTAGGGTGAGGGTTAGGCTTACGGAGAGGGTGAGGGTTAGGGATAGGGTGATGGTTATGGTGAGGGTGAGTGTTAGGGTGAGGGTTAGGGTGAGTGTTATGGTGCCGGTGAGGTTAAGGGATAGGTTTAGGGTGAGGTTGAGGTTTAGGTTTAAGGTTAGGATGATGGTTAGGATGAGGGGTAGGGTTAGGGTTAGGGTGAAGGGTAGGGGGAGGGTGTGGGTTAGGGTGAAGTTTAGGGTTAGGATTAGGGTTAGGGTTAGGCTGAGGGTGATAGTGAGGGTGAAGTTTAGGGTTAGGGTGAGGGTTAGGCTTAGGGTTAGGGTGAGGGCTAGGGATAGGGTGATGGTTAGGTGAGGGTGAGCGTGAGTGTTAGGGTGCGGGTGAGGTTTAGAGTTAGGTTTCGGGCTGGGTGAGGGTTACGGTTAGGGTTAAGATGATGGTTAGGATGAGGGGTAGGTTTAGTGTGAGGGTTAGAGTTAGCGTTAGTGTTAGGTTTAGGGTTAGGGTGAGGGTTAGGGTTAGGGTGAGTTTTAGGGTTAGGACTGGGATTAGGTTTAGGGTTAGGGTGAGGGTGAGTGTGAGGGTTAGTGTTAGGGTTAGGGTTAGGCTTATGTTTCAGGTGAGGTTGAAGGTGAGGTTTAGTGTTAGGGTGAGGGTGAGGTTTAGGGTTAGACTTAGGGTTAGGGTGAGGGCTAGTGTGAGGGTTAGTGTTAGGATTAGTGTTAAGGTTAGGGTTAGGGTGAGGGTTAGGTTTAGGAACAGGATTACATTTAGGATTATGGTTAGGGTGAGGGTGAGGGTGAGGGTGAGGGTTAAGTTTAGGGTTAGGCTTAGGCTTAGGTTTAGGCTGAGGGTTAGGGGAGGGTTAGGGTTAGGGTGAGTGTTAGGATTAGGGTTAGGGTGAGGGTTCAGATGAGGTATAGGGTTAGGATTCGGGTTAGGTTTAGGGCTAGGGTGAGGGTTAAGGTTAGGGTTAGGTTTAGTGTAAGGTTTAGGGTTAGGGTTAGGTTTAGGGTTAGGGTGAGTGTTAGGGTTAGGGTTACTGTATGGGTGTGTGTTAGGGTTAGTTTGAGGGTTAGGGTTAGGGTTAGTGTGAGGTTTAGGTTTAAGGTTTAGGGTGAAGGTAGAGATGAGGGTTATGGTTTGGATTAGGGTTAGGGTGTGGGCTAGGGTGATGGTGAGGGTTAGGGTTAGGCTTAGTCTTAAGCTTAGGATTAGGCTGAGGGTTAGGCTGGGGTGAGGAATAGGTTTTGGGTGATGGTTAGCATTAGGGTTTGGGTGAGGATTAGGATGAGGGTTATTGTTAGGATTAGGTTTAGGGTGAGAGCTAGGGTGAGGGTTAGGGTTAGGCTTAGGATTAGGCTTAGGCTCAGGGTTAGGCTGAGGGTGAGGGTGAGGGTGAGGGTTAGTGTTAGGTTGATGGATAGGGTTAGGGTTAGGGTGAGTGTTAGGATGAGGGTTAGGTTTAGGGTGAGGGATAGGGTGAGGGTGATGTAAAGTTGAGGGTTAGTCTGAGGGTGTGTTCCCCTAAGGGTGATGGTTAGGATTAGGGTGAGGGTTAGGATAAGGGTTGGGGTGAGGGTTAGGGTGAGGGTGAGGGTTAGATTGAGGATTAGGGTTAGGGTTAGTGGGAGGTTTGGGTGAGGATGAGGGTTAAGATTAGGGTGAGGGTTAGGATTAGAATTAGGGTTCGGTTGAAGGCTAGGGTGAGGGTGAGGTTAGGTTTAGGGTGAGGTTTAGGATTAGGGTGAGATTTAGGGTTACTGTCAGAGTTAGTGTTAGAGTTAGGGTTAGGGTAAGGGTGAGGGCAACTGTTAGGGTGAGTGTTAGGTTTAGGGTGAGGGTTATGGTTAGGGTGAGGGTTAGGGTTAGGTTTAGGGTTATTTTTAGGTTTAACGTTAGTGTTACAGTGAGGGTGAGTGTGATGGTTAGTGTTAGGGTGAGGTTTAGGGTTAGGGTTAGGGTTTGAATTATGGTTAGGGTGAGTGTGAGGTTTAGGGTTAGAGTTAGGATTAGTGTGAGGGTTAGGATGAGGGTTAGGGTTAGGGTTAATTTTAGGTTTATGGTTAGGGTGAGGGTCAGGGTGCAGGTTAGGGTTAGGTTTATTGTTAGGATTAGTGTTAGGGTGAGGGTGAGTGTTTGGGTTAGAGTTAGGTTTAGGGTTAGGGTTAGGGTTAGGCTGAGGGTTAGGTTGAGGGTGAGGGTTATTGTTAGACTGAGGATTAGGGTAGGGTTACGGTGAGGGTTAGCGTTAGTTTTAGGACTAGGCTTAGGGTGAGGGCTAGGGTGAGGTTGAGATTTAGAGTTAGGGTTAGGGTGAGGTTTACGGTTAGGGTTAGGGATAGGGTCAGGGTGAGTTTGAGGGTTAGGGTTAGAGATAGGTTTAGGGTGAGGGTTGGGCTTAATGTTAGTGTTAGTTTTAGGTTTAGGCTGTGGGTTAGGGTGAGGGTGTGTTTTAGGGTTAGGTTTAGAATTAGGATTAGGGTTAGGGAGAAGGTGAGTGTGAGGTGTAGGGTTAGGTTTAGGTTTAGGTTTAGGCTTAGGGTTAGGCTGAGGTTGTCGGTGAGGATGAGGGTTAGGGTTAAGTTGAGGGTTAGGATTAGGGTGAGGGTTAGGGTAAGGGTTAGGGTTAGGTTTATTGTGAGGGTGAGGGTTAGATTGAGGATTAGTTTTAGGGTTAGTTTGAGGTGTAGGTTGAGGATCAGGGTTAGGGTTAGGGTGAGGGTTAGGGTTGCAATTAGGGTTATGGTGAGCGTTAGGGTTAGGGCTAGGGTTAGGATGAGGTTTAGGGTTATGGTGAGGGTTAGGGTTAGTGGGAGGGTTAGTGTTAGGGTGCGGGTAACTTCTAGGGTGAGGGTTAGAGTTAGGGTGAGGGATATGGTTAGTGTGAGGTTTAGTGTTAGGGTTAGTGTTATTGTTAGGGTTTGGGTTAGGGTTAAGTTTATTGTGAGGGTGAGGTTGAGGGTGAAGGTCAGGGTTAGGGTTAGGGTATGATTTAGGGTTAGGGTTAGCGTTAGAGTTAGGGTTAGGGTGGCGGTGAGGTTTAGGGTTAGTGTTAGGGTTAGGGTGACTGTTAGGGTGAGGGTTAGGGTTAGTGTTAGTGTTAGCGTTAGGGTTAGGGTTAGCGTTAGGGCTAGGGTTAGGGTTAGGTTTAGGGATAGGTTTAGCATTAGGGTTAGGGTGAGGGTGAGTGTGAGGGTTAGTGTTAGGGTTAGGCTTTGGGTTAGGCTGAGGGAGAGCGTGAAGTTAAGTTTTAGGGTTATGGAAAGGTTTAGGCTTACGGTTAGGGTAAGTGTTAGGCTTAGGGTTAGGGTTAGACTTAGCTTGAAGGCGAAAGTTAGGGTTAGGGTTAGGGTTCTGGTAAGTGTGAGGTTTAGAGCTAGCATGAGGTTTAGGGTGAGGGGTAGGGTTAGAGTTAGGGTGAGGCTTAGGTTGAGCTTTAGGGTTTGGGTTACGGTTAGGATGAGTGTAAGGTTTAGGGTGAGGTTTAGGTTAGGCTTAGTGTTAGGATTAGGGTGAGGTTAAGGGTTAGGGTGAGGGTTAGGTTTAGGGTTAGGGTGAGGGTTAAGATGAAGGTTAGGGTTACAGTGAGGGTCAGGGTTATGGTTAGGGTCAGGGTTAGGGTTAGGCTTAGGGTTAGGGTGAGGGTGATGGTTAAGATTAGGGTTAGGGTCATTGTAAGTGTTATGGTTAGGTTTAAATTTGCAGTGAGGGGGAAACTGAGGCTGAAGGTTAGGGTTAGGGTTCGGGTTAGTTTTAGGATTAGGATTAGTGTTAATGTTAGGGTTAGGGTTATAGTTATGGTTTGGGTGAGCGTGAGGATGAGAGTTAGAGTTAGGGTTAGGGTGAGGTTAGGTTTAAGGTTAGGATTAGGGATAGGGTGAGGGTAAGGTTTAGAGTTAGAGTTAGGTTGAGGGGGAGGGTTAGGGTGAGGGTTATGGTTAGGTTTAGTGTTAGGGTTAGCGTTAGGTTTAGGGTGAGGTTTAGGTTGAGGTTTAGTGTTAGGTTTAGTGTTAGGATTAGGTTTAGAGTGAGGGTGAGTGTGAGGGTTAGGGTTAGGATTAGGCTTAGACTTAGGGTTAGGCTGAGGGTGACGGTAGGGGAGAGGATTAGGCTTAGGGTGATGGTTAGCCTTACGGTTAGGGTTAGGATTAGGGTTAGGGTTAGGATTAGGATTAGGGTTAGAGCTAAGGTGAACCTGAGGGATAGGGGTAGGTTTAGGCTTAGGCATAGGTTTAGGATGAGGGTTTAGGTTAGGGTGAGTGTTAGAGTAAGCATGACGGTAAGAGTAACGGTGAGGGTTAGGCTGTGGTTGAGGGTTAGGGGAAGGGTTAGGGTTAGGGTTAGATTGAGGATTAAGGTTAGGGTTAGTGTGAGGTTTACGGTAAGGATGAGGGTTAGGGTTTGAATTAGGGTTAGGGTGAGGGCTAGCTTGAGGGTGAAGGTTAGGGTTAGGGTTAAGTTTAGGGTGAGGGTTAGGGTGAGGGGTAGGATTAGGTTTAGGTTTAGGTTTAGGTTTAGTGTGAGGGTTACGGTTAGGGTGAGGGTGAGGGTGAGGTTAAGGGTTATGGTGAGGGTTAGGGTGAGGGTGAGGGTTAGGGTTAGGATTAGGGATAGGGTTAGGTTTAGGCTGAGGGTGAGGGTGAGGGTGAGCGTAAGGTTTAGTGTTAGGGTTATGGTTATGTTTAGGGTGAGGGCTAGGGTGAGGGTGAGGGTTATGGTGAAGTTGAGAGTTAGGATGAGGGTCTTGGTTAGTTAATGTTTAGTGTTAGGGTGAGGATTAGGTGAGGTTTAGGGTGAGGGTGAGCTTGAGGTTTAGGGTGTGGGTGAGGGTTAGGGTTAGGGTTCGGGTTCGGTTGATGGTGATGGTTAGGGTGACGTTGAAGGTTAGGGTTAGGGTTAGGTGAGCGTTAGGGCTAGGGTTAGGGTTAGAGTGAGGGTGAGGGTTAGGATTAGGTTTAGGGTTAGGGTGAGGTTTAGGGTGAGGGTGAGGTTTAAGGTTAAGGTTAGGTTGGTGGTGTGGGTAAGTGATAGCATGAGGGTTAGGGTGAGTGTCAGAGTTAGCATTATGGTTAGGGTGAGGGTGTGGGTGAAATTGAGGGTTAGGGTGAGGATTACAGTGAGTTTTAGGGTTAGGGTTAGGGTTAGGTTTAGGGTGAGTGTTAGTGTGAGGGTTAGGTTTATGGTTATGCTTAGGGTTAGGGTGAGGGTTAGGCTGAGGTTTAGGGCTAGGATTAGAGAGAGGGTTAGGGTGATGGTGAGGGTTAGGTTTGTTGTTAGTGTTAGGGTCAGGTTTAGGGTGACGGTGAGGCTTAGGGTAAGGGTTGGGGTGAGGGTTAGTGTTAAGTTTAAGGTGAGGGTTAGAATAAGGGGTAGGGTTACGGTTAGGGTGAGGGTTAGGTTTAGTGTGAGAGTTAGGGTTAGGATTAGTGGGAGGGTAAGAATTAGGGTGATGGTTATGGTGAGGGTGAGGTTTAGGTTTAGGAATAGTGATAGGGTTAGTGTTATGCTGCAGATGAGGGTGAAGGTGAGGGTTAGAGCTAGGGTGAGGGTGAGGGTGAGGGTGATGGTAAGGGTAAAGGTAAAGGTGAGGTTGCGGTTGAAGATAAGAGTGAGGGTTTGGGTTAGGATGAGGGTTAGGTTAAGTGTTCCTGTTAGGGTTAGTGTGATGGTTAGATTGCGGATTAGGGTTAGGGTTAATATGAGGTTTAGGGTGAGGATGAGGGTTAGGGTTAGGTTGAGGGTGAGGGTTAGAATTAGGGTAAGGGTGAGGGCTAGGGTGAAGTTTAGGGTTAGGGTTAGGGTTAGGGTGAGGTTTAGGGTTAGGGTGAGGGTGAGGTTAAGGTTCAGGGTGAGGGTTACGCTGAGGGTGAGGGTTAGGGTTAGGGTTACAGTTAGGGTGAGGGTAAGGGTGAGGGTTAGGGTGAGTGTTAGTGTGATGGTGAGGGTGAGTGTTAGGGTTGGGGTTAGGGTTAGAGTTGGGGTTAGGGTTAGGGTTAGCGTTAGAGTGAGGGTTAGGTTTAGGTTTAGGTTTAGGTTTTGGGTGAGAGGTAGCATTAGGTTTAGGGTGAGGGTTAGGTTTAGTGTGAGGGTTACGGTTAGGGGTAGGGTGAGGGTGAGGACAAGGGTTATGGTGAGGGTTATGATGAGGTTGAGGGTTAGGTTTAGGATTAGGGGTAGTGTTGGGGTAAGACTGAGCATGAGGGTGAGGGTGCGGGTGAGGTTTAGGGTTACGGTTACGTTTAGGGTGAGGGCTAGGGTGAGGGTGAGGGTTAGGGTGAAGGTTAGGGTGAGGGTGAGGGTCTTTGTTAGATAATGGTTAAGGTGAGGGTGAGGATTAGGTGAGGGTTAGGGTGATGGTGAGCTTTAGGGTTAGGGTGTGGGTGAGTGTTAGGTTTAGGGTGAGGGTTCGGGTGATGGTGAGGGTTAGGGTAACGTTGAGAGTTAGGGTTAGGTTTAGGTGAGGGTTAGGTTTAGGGTTAGGGTTAGAGTTAGGGTGAGGGTTCGGGTGAGGTGTACTGTTAAGTTTAGGGTGATCATTAGGGTTAATGTGAGGGTTACAGATAGGGTGAGGATGAATTAAGGGTGACGGTGAGGGTGAGGTTGAGGGTTAGCATGAGGGTTAGGGTTAGGGTGAGGGTTAGGTTTAGGATTAGGGTTAGGGTTATTGTTAGGGTTAGGTTTAGGGTGAGGGTGAGGATGAGGGTGAGGGTGAGGGTGTGGGTTAGGTTTAGGGTTAGGTTTAGGGTGAGGGTGAGATTTAGGGTTAGGGTTAGTGTTAGGCTTAGGGGGAATGTTAGGGTTAGTGGGAGGCTTAGTGTTAGGGTTAGGGTTAGTGTTAGGGTGATTGTAACTTTTAAGGTGAGTATTAGGGTTAGGGTAAGGGTTCGGTTTAGGTTGAGGTTTAAGATTAGGGTTCGGGTTAAGGTGAGAGTGAGGGTGATTCTTAGGGTTAGGGTTATGTTGAGGGATAGGGTGAGGGTTAGGTTTAGGGTGAGGGTTAGGGTTAGGGTGAGAGTTAGCCTTAGTGTTAGTTTGAGGGTGGGGTGAGGTTGAGTTTTAGGGTGTGGGTTAGGGTTAGGGTGATGGCTCGATGAGGGTGATGATTAGGGTTAGGGTGAGGATTTGGGTTAGGTTTAGGGAGAGGGATATGGTGAGGGTTAGGGTTAGGTTTAGGGTGAGGGTTAGGTTTAGTGTGAGGGTTACGGTTAGGGTTAGGGTGAGTATGAGGGTAAGTGTTAAGGGTGAGGGTTAGGGTGATGGTGAGGGTTATGGTTAGGATTAGCTTTAGGGTTAGGGTTAGCCTGAGGGTGAGGTTGAGGGTGAGTGTGAGGTTTAGGATTAGGGTTATGGTTAGGGTGAGCGGTAGAGTGAGGGTGAGTGTTAGGGTGAAGGTGAGGGCCAGGTTGAGGGTCAGGGTCTCGGTTAGGTAGGGGTTAGGGGTTAGGGTGAGGATTAGGTGAGGTTTAGGGTGAGGGAGAGGGTTATGGTTAGGGTTAGAGAGACGGTTAGGTTAGGGGTTAAGGTTAGAATTAGGGTGAGGGTTAGGGTGAGGGGTAGGGTTAGAGTTAGGGTGAGCCTTATGGTTAATGTGAGGGTTAGGGTTAGGTTGAGGATAAAGTAAGGGTGAGGGTTAGATTTACTGTTAGATTGAGTTTTAGGTTTAGGTTTAGTGTTAAGGTGAGTGTTAGGGTGAGGGTTAGGGTTAGGCTTAGGGTTAAGATGAGGGTGAGGGTGAGGGAAAGTCTTAGCGTGAGTGTTAGGGTTAGGGTGAGGGTTAGTACAGGGTTAGGGTTAGGGTTATTGTTAGGCTTATGGTTAGGGTGAGGGTGAGGATAAGGTTGAGTGTGAGGGTTAAGGTTAGGATTGGGGTTAGGGTGAGTCTGAAAGTGAGGGTGAGGGTGAGGGTTAGGTTGAGGGTTAGGCAAAGGGTTAGGGTTCGGTTGAGTGTTAGGGTTAGGTTTAGGGTGAGGGTGAATGTGAGGGTTAGGGTTAGGGTTAAGGTTAGGCTTAGGTTTAGACTGAGGGTGAGGGTGAGTGTGAGGTTTAGGGTTAGGGTGAGAGAGGGTTAGGTTTAGGGTGAGGGTGTGGGTTAAGGTGAGGATTAGAGTTAGGAATAGGCTTAGGGTTAGGCTGAGGGTGAGGGTGAGGGTGAAGTTTTGGGTTAGGGCGAGGGTTAGGCTTAGGGTGAGGGTGAGTGTTAGGGATAGGGTGAAGGTTAGGGTGAGGGTGAGTGTTAGGGTGAGGGCTAGGGTGAGTGTTATGGTGCGGGTGAGGGTAAGGGTTAGGTTTAGTGTGAGGGTGAGGGTTAGGTTTATGGTTAGGATGATGCTTAGGATGAGGGGTAGCGTTAGGGTTAGGTTGAGGATTAGGGGTAGGGTGAGCGTTAGCGTGAATTTTAGGGTTAGGATTAGGGTTAGGGTTATGCTGAGGGTGATAGTGAGGGTGAAGTTTAGGGCTCGGTGAGGGTTAGGCTTAGGGTTAGAGTGAGGGCTAGGGATAGGGTAATGGTTAGGGTGAGGGTGAGCGTGAGTGTTAGGGTGCGTGTGAGGTTTAGGGTTAGGTTTAGGGCTGGGTGAGGGTTAGGGTTAGGTTTAGGATGATGGTTAGGATGAGGAGTAGGGTTAGGGTTAGGATTTGGGTTAGGGTTAGTTTGAGGGTTAGCATTAGGTTTAGGGTTAGGATGATGTTTAAGGTGAGGGTTAGGTTTAGGTTTAGAATTTGGATGAGGGTTAGGCTGAGGGTAAGTTTTAGGGTGAGGGTTAGGATTAGGGTTAGGGTTAGGGTGAGGGGTAGGGTTAGGATTAGGGTTAGGGTGAATTTTAGGGTGTCGGTGAGGGTTTGGGTTAGGGTGAAAGTGAGGGTTAGGTTTAGCGTTAAGCTGAGGGTTTGGGTGAGGTTTAGGGTTAGGAGGACTGTTAGGTTTAGTGTTAGGCTGATGGTGAGGGTGAGGGTGACTGATAGGGTTAGGGTTAGGGTGAGGGTTAGGATGAGGATGAGGGTGAGTGTTAGAGTGAGGGTGAGGGTAAGGAAGAGTATGAGGTGTGGGGTTTGGGTGAGATTTAGGTTTGGGTGAGTGTTAGGGTGATGGTGAGGGTGAGGGTTAGGGTTGGGTTTAGGGTTAGAGTGAGGGTTAGGGTGAGTGGTAGGGTTAGGGTTAGGGTTAGGGTGAGGGTTAGGGTTATTGTGAGGGTTAGGTTTAGGGTAAAGTTTAGGGTTACTGTGAGGGTTCATGTTAGGTTTAGGCTTACTGTTAGGGTGAGGTAAGGGTTAGGTTGAGGGTTAGGTTTAGGTTGAGGTTTAGGGTTAGTATGAGGGTTAGGGCTAGGGTGAGGGTAAGGGTGAGGGTTAGGTTTAGGGTGATGTTTAGGGTGAGGGTGAGGGTTAGGGTGAGGCTGAGGGTGAGGGTTCAGTTGAGGGTTGGGTTAGGGTTAGGTTGAGTTTGAGGGTGAGGGTGAGACTTAGGGTTAGGTTTAGGGTGAGAGTGAGTGTGTGGGTTAGGGATAGGGTTAGGTTTAGGGTTAGGGTTAGGCTGAGGGTGACTGTGAGCATGTTGGTTAGGGTTAGGGTGAGGGTTAGCGTTAGTGTTAGGGTGAGGGTTAGGTTAAGGTTGGAGGTTAGGGTTAGGGTGAGGGTTAGCGTTAGTGTTAGGGTGACAGTTAGGTTAAGGTTGGAGGTTAGGGTTAGGGTGAGGGTTAGCGTTAGGGGTAGGGTTAGGTTAAGGCTGAGGGTGAGGGTTAGGGTTAGGGTTAGGTTTAGGGAGAACCTGAGGGTGAGGGTGAAGGTGAGGGTTAGGGTAAGGGTTAGGCTAAGGGTTAGGTTGATGGTTAGGTTTACCGTGATGTTTAGGTAGAGGTTTAGGGTGAGGGTGAGGGTTCGGATTCGGTTGAGGGTATGGGTTAGGGTTAGGGTGAGGGTGAGGGTGAGCGTGAGTTAGAGGGTTAAGTTTAGTGTTAGGATTAGGTTTCGTGTGAGGGTGAGTATGAGGGTTAGGGTTAGGGTTATTGTTAGGCTTAGGTTTAAGCTGAGGGTGAGGGTGAGTGTGAGGGTTTTGGTTATGTTGAGTGTGAGCATTATGGTTAGGGTTATGGTGAGGGTGAGGGTTAGGTTAGGGTTAGGATTGGGGTTAGGTTTAGGCTAAGGGTGAGGGTGAAGGTGAGGGTTATGATTAGGGGGAGTGTTAGGCTTAGAGTTAGATTGAGGGTTAGGGATAGGGTGATGGTTAGGGTGAGTCTTAGGTTGAGGGTGTGGGTGAGTGTGAGTGTTAGGGTGCGGGTGAGGTTTAGGGTTAGGTTTAGGATTAGGGTGAGGGTTAGGGTTAGAGTTAGGATGATGGTTAGGGTGAGGGGTAGGGTTAGGTTTAGGGTGAGGTTCAGGGTTAGTTTGAGGGTTACCGTTACTGTTTGGTTTAGGGTAAGGCTAAAGGTGAAGTTTAGGGTTAGGTTTAGGGTTAGAGTGAGGGTTAGGGTGAGGGTAAGTTTTAGGGTGAGTATTAGGGTGAGTGTGAAGGTTAGGATTAGGGTGAGGATTAAGGTTATGGAGAGGGTTAGTGTTAAGGTTAGGGTGAAGTGTGTGGGTTAGGGTAAGGATTAGGTTTAGGGTTAGGTTTATTGTTAGGATTAGGGTTACGGTTAAGGTGAGGTTGCGGGTTAGGTGAGGTTTAGCGTTAGGGTTAGCGTTAGGGTGAGGGTTAGCGTGAGGGTAAGTGTTGGTGTGAGGGTTAGGTTTAGGGTGAGGCTTAGGGTGAGGTTGAGGGTTAGTGTTAGAGTTAGGGTTAGGGTGAGGTTAAGGGTTCGGTTGAGGATTAGGGTGAGGGTAAGATTTAGGGTTAGCATTAGGGTTAGGGTGAGGTTTAGGGTGAATGTTAGGGTTAGGAAGGGTGAGGGTTAGGGTGAGGGTTAGGGTTAGGGTTAGGGTGAGGGTTGGATGAGGGTTAGGGTTAGGGTTAGGTTGAGGGTTAGGTTTAGGGTGAGGGTAGAGGTTAGGATTAGGGTTAGTGTGAGGGCTAGGGTAAGGGTGAGGGTTAGGTTGAGGGTTAGTTTTAGGGCTAGGGTGAGGATAAAGTTGAGGTTGAGGTTTAGGGTTGGTGTGAGGGTTAGTGTTAGGGTTAGGCTTAGTGTTAGGTTGAGGATAAGGGCTAGGTTGAGGGTTAGGTTTAGGGTCAGAGTTAGGGTTAGGGTGAGGGTTAGTGTTAGGTGAGGATTAGGGTGAGGTTTAGGGTTAGGGTTATGTTTGGGGTGAGGGTTAGGGTGAGGTTGAGGGTGAGGGTTGGTTTGAGGGTTTGGGTTAGGGTTAGGGTGAGGTTGAGGGTGAGGGTGATGATTAGGGTTATGGTTAGGGTGAGGGTGACTGTGAGGGTTAGGGTTAGGTTTAGGCTTAGGCTTAGGGTTAGGCTGAGGGTGAGGGTGAGGATGAGGGTTAGGGTTAAGATTAGGGATAGGTTGATATTTAGGGTGAGTGTTAGTGTGAGAGTTAGTGTTAGGGTTACGCTTAGTGTTAGTGTGAGTGTAAGGGTTAGGTTGAGGGTTAGGGTTAGGGTGAGCGTTAGGGTTAGGGTGAGGGTTAGGGTTACGGTAAGGGTTAGGGTGAGGTTTCGGGTGACGTTGAGGCTTAGGGTTAGGGTTAGGGTGAGGGT
This sequence comes from Dipodomys merriami, assembly GCF_024711535.1. Taxonomy (NCBI): domain Eukaryota; kingdom Metazoa; phylum Chordata; class Mammalia; order Rodentia; family Heteromyidae; genus Dipodomys; species Dipodomys merriami. Next base: position 4,024,765 of record NW_027206579.1, read on the forward strand.
GAGTGTGAGGGTTAGGTTTAGGGTTAGGCTTAGGCTTAGGGTTAGGCTGAGGGTGAGGGTGAGGGTGAGACTGAGGGGTAGGGTGTGGGTAAGGGTTAGGTTTAATGAAAGGTTAAGGGTTACAGTGAGTGTTAGGGTGCAAGTGAATGGTTAGGGTTACGGTTAGGGTTAGAGTCAGGGTTAGGTTTAGGGTATGGTTGAGATTCAGGATGAGGGTTAGGGTGAGCATTAGGGTTAGTTTGAGGGTTAATGTTAGGGAAAGAGTGAGGGTTAGGATGAGGGTTAGGGTGAGGGTAAGATTCAGGGTGAGGGTAAGTGTGAGTGTGAGAGTAAGGGTTAGGGTAGGGTTAGGGTAAGGGTGAGGTTTAGGGTTACGGTTAGGGTTAGAGTTAGGGTTAGCATGAGGGTTAGGGAGAGAGTTAGGATTAAGGTTAAGGTTAGGGTTAGGGTGAGGGTTAGGGTTAGGGTGAGGGTGAGGGTGAGGTTGAGTGTTAGGTTTAGGGTTAGGGTGAGAGTTAGGATGAGGGTGAGGGTTAGCGTTAAGATTAGGGTTAGGGTTAGGCTGAGGATTAGGGTGAGGGTGAGGGTGAAATTTAGGGTTAGGGTGAGTGTTAGGGTTAGGGTTAGGGTGAGGTTTTGGGATAGGGTTAAGTTTAGGATGTGTTAGGTTGAGGAGTACGGTTCATATTAGGGTGAGCGTTTTGGTTAAGGATAGTTTTAGGGTTAGGGTGAGGTGTAGGATGAGGGTTAGGGTTAGGGTTAGTGTTAGGGTGAGGTTTAGAGTGAAGGTTAGGGTTAGGGTTAGGGTCAGGGTTAGGGTTAGTGTGAGGGTTAGTGTTTAGTTAGGGTTTGGGTGAGGGTTATGGTGAGGTTTATGGATAGGGTTAGGGTTAGGGTTATGGTTAGGCTGAGGTTGTGGGTCAGGATGTGGGTGAAGATTAGGTTCAGGGTGAGCTTTAGGGTTAGGGATAGCATTAGGATATGGGTTTGGGTTAGTTTTAGGTTTAGTAAGAGGGTTAGGGTGAGGGTTAAGTTTAGAGTGAGAGTAAGGGTTAGGGTGAGGGTTAGGATGAGGGTTAGGTTTAGGAATAGTTTTAGGGCTAGGGTGAGGTTTAGGGTGAGCGTTAGGGTTAGGGTTAAGGTGAGGTGTAGGGTGACGCTAAGGGTTAGGGTGAGGGTGAGGGTTAGGTTTTGGGTGACGTTTAGGGTTAGGTTTAGAGTGAGGGTGAAGGTAAGGGTTAGTGTGAGGGTTAGGGTCAGGGTAAGGGTTAGAATTAACATTAGGGTTAGGGTGAGGTTTAGGGTGAAATTTAGGGTTAGGGTGAGGGTGAGGTTTAGGGTTAGGGTGATGGTTAAGTTTAGGGTCAGGGTTAATGTTAGGGTTAGGGTTAGCGTGAGGGTGAGGGTGATGATGAGATTTAGAGTTAGGGTGAGGTTTAGGGCTAGGGTTAGGGTGAGAGTTATGGTTAGGCTTAGGGTGAGGTTTAGGGTTAGGTTTATGGTGAGGCTGGGGGTGAGGGGTAGGGTTAGGGTTGAGAGAGTGTGAGGGCTAGGGTGAGTGTGAGGGTTAGGGTTAGGGTTGGGGTGAGGATTATGGTGTGGGTGAGGGTTAGTGTTAGGGTGAAGGTTAGGGTTAGGTTTAGGGTGAGGTTTAGGGTTAGGGTTAGTGTGAGGGCTAGGGTGAGGGTGAGGGTTTGTGTTAGGGATAGGTGACGATTAAGGTTAGAGTTACGGTTAGGGTCAAGTTGAGGGTGAGGGTGAGTGTAGGTTTAGCATTAGGGTTAGGGTGAGGGTGAGGGTGAGGGTTAGGGTTAGGGTTAGGGTGATAGCTAGGGTGAGGGTGAGGCTTAGGTTTAGGGTCAGGGATAGAGTGAGGATTAGGGGTAGGGTTAGAGTTAGGGTGAGGGTTAGGTTGAGGGTGAGGTTTAGCGTTAGCATTAGGGTTAGGGTTAGTATTAGGTTGAGGGTTAGTGATAGGTTTAGGTTTAACTTGAGGGTGAAGGTGAGGTTTAGCCTTAGAGGTAGAGTGAGGGTTAGGTTTAGGATGAGGTTTAGGGTCAGTGTTAGGGTGAGTGTGATGGTGAGGGTTAGGGTTAGGGTGAGAGTGAGTGTGAGGGTGAGTGTTAGGGTTATCATTAAGGTTAGGGTGAGGTTGAGGTTTAGTGTTAGGGTTAGGATGAGGTTTAGGTTTAGGGTGATGGTTAGGGTTAGTGTGAGGGTTAGTTTAAGGGTTAGGGTTAGTGTTAGGGTGAGGGTAAGTGTTAGTGTGAGGTTTAGGATTAGGGTGAGGTTTAGGGTTAGGGTTAAGTTTAGGATTAGAATGAATGAGGGTGATGTTTAGGGTTAGAGTTAAGATTAGGGTGAGGGTTAGAGTAAGGGTTAGTGTTAGGGTTAAGGTTATGGTGAGGTTTAGGTTTGTGGTTAAGGTTAGGGTTAGGGTTAGGATTAGGATTAGGGATAAGGTGAGGGTGAGTGTGAGGGTTAGGGTTAGGGTTAGGGTTAGGATAAGAGTTATGGTGAGGGTGAGGGTGAGGGTTAGGCTTAGGGTGAGGGTTGGAGTTAGTGTTAGAGTCAGGGTTAGGGTGAGTGTTAGGATTAGGCTTAGGGTTAGGGCATGGGCTAGGGTGAGGGTGAGGGTTAGGGTCATGGTTAGTGTGAGGGTTAGTGTGAGGGTTAGTGTGAGGGTTAGGTTTAGGGTTAGTGTTAGGGTTAGGGTTGGGGTTAGGGATAGGCTTAGTGTTAGGCGGAGGGTTTGGGTGGGGGTGAGGTTTAGGGTTAGGGTGAGGATGAGGTTTAGGGTTAGAGTTAGCATTAGGGTGAGGGTTAGTGTTAGGGTTAGGGTTAGTGTTACAGTTAGGGTTAGAGTGAGTGTTAGGGTTAGGGTTAGCCTTAGGGTGAGGGTGAGGGTTAGTGTTAGCGTTACTGTGAGGTTTAGGTTGAGTGTGAGGGTTACAGTTAGTCTTAGGCTTAGGCTTAGTTTTAGGCCGCGCATGAGTGTGAGGGAGAGGGTTAGGGTTAGGATGAGGGTTAGGGTTTTAGGGTTATGGTGAGGTTTAGGATGAGTTGTAGGGTTAGAATTAGGGTTAGGGTGAGGGCTAGAGTGAGGGAGAGGGTTAGGGTTAGCATTAGTGTAAGGTTTAGGGTTAGGGTCAGGGTTACGTTGAGGGTGAGGGTTTGGGTTAGGGTGAGGGTTAGGGTTAGTGTTAGGGTGAGGGTGAGGGTTAGGATTAGGTTTAGGGTTAGGGTTATTGTTAGTTTTATGGTTAGGGTTAAGTTTACAGTGAGGGTGAGGGGGAGGTTGAGGGTTAGGTTTAGGGTTAGGGTTAGGGTGAGGGTGAGGGTTAGATCAGGGTGAGGGTTAGGGTGAGGGTTAGGGTTACGGTGAGTGTGAGGGTTAGGGTTAGGGTTAGGCTGAGGTTTAGGTTTAGGGTTAGGGTTAGGGTGAGGGTGAAGTTTAGGGTTAGAGTTATGCTTAGGGGAAGGGTTAGGGTGAGGTTTAGGGTTAGTGTTAGTCTTAGGGTTAGGGTTAGGTTGAGGGTTAGGTTGAGGTTTAGGGTTAGGGTTAGGGTTAGGTTTAGAATTAGGGTTACAGTCAGGGTGAGTGTGTGGATTAGGGTTAGGGTTAGGCTTAGGCTTAGGATTAGGCTGAGGGTGATAGTGGGGATGAGGATTAGCTTTTGAGTGATGGTTAGGGTTATGGTTAGGTTGAGGGTTAGGATGAGGGTTAGGGTTAGGATTAGTGTTAGGGTGAGGGCTAGGATGAGGGTGATGTTTAGGGTTAAGGGTAGGCTTAGTCTTAGGGTTAGGCTGAGGCTGAAGGTGAGGGTGAGGTTTAGGGTTAGGGAGATGTTTAGTGTTACAGTTAGGGTGAGGGTTAGGATGAGGAGTAGGGTTAGGGTGAGGGTTAGTTTGAAGGGGACAGTAAGGGTAAAGTTGAGGGTTAGGCTGAGGGTGAGTGTTATGGTAATGGTGAAGGTTTGGGTTAGGGTGAGGTTTAGGGTGAGGGTTAGGGTTAGGGTTAGGGGGAGGGTGAGGGTTAGATTGAGTATTAGTGTTAGGGTTAGTGTGAGATTTAGGGTGAGGATGAGGGTTAGGGTTAGGATGAGGGCTAGGGTGAGGGTGAGGTTTAGGGTTAGGGTTAGGGTGAGGTTTAGGGTTAGTTTGATGATTACGGTCAGTGTGAGGTATAGTTTTAGGTTTAGGCTTAGTGTTATGTTGAGGGTTAGTGTTAGGGGGATGGTTAAGTTTAGGGTGAGGGTTATGGTTAGGGTGAGTGTTAGGGTTAGGGTTAGGGTTATTGTTAGGATTAAGGTTAGGGTTACATTTTCGGTGAGTGTGAGGGTGAGGTTTAGGTTTAGAGTTAGGGTGCGGTTTAGGGTTACGGTTAGGGTTAAAGTTAGAGTTAGGGTGAGGTTGAGGTTTAGGATTATAGTTACGGTTAGTGTTAGGTTTATGGTTAGGGTGGGGGTTAGGGTTATGGTTATGGTTAGGCTTAGGCTTAGGCTTAGGCCGAGCTTGAGGGTTAGGGTTAGGGTGAGGGATAGGGTTAGGGTTAGGGTTAGGGGTAGGATGAGATTTAGGGTTAGGGTTACGCTTAGGGTTATGTTTAGGGTTAGGATTAGGGTTAGGGTTATGTTTAGGGTTATAGTTAGGGTTAGGGTGAGGGTTAGGGTTAGGGTTTAGGTTAGGGTGAGCGTGAGGGTAAGGATTAGCATTAGGGTTAGGGTTAGGGTTAGGTTAAGGGTTAGGGTTATGAGTAGGGTTAGTGTTAGGGTTAGGTTTAGGTTTATGGTGAGGGTTAGAGTTAGGGTTAGGGTTGTTGTTAGTGTTATGTTTAGGGTTTAGATTGCGGTGAGGGTGAGGCTTAGGGTGAGGGTTATGGTTAGGGTTAGGGTTAGGGTGAGTGTGAGGGTTAGCGTTAGTATTAGGCTTATGCTTAGGCCTAGGCCCAGCTTGGGGGTGAAGGTGAGGGTTAGGGTTAGGGTGACGGTTAGGGTTAGGATAATGGTTAGGGTTATGGCGAGGTTGAGGGTTAGAGTTAGGGTGAGTTTTAAGTTTAGGGTGTAGATTTAGGTTAGTGTGAGGGTTAGGGTTAGGGTTAAGGTTAGTTTTATGGTGAAGGTAAGTGTTAGGGTGAGGTTTAGGGTTAGGGTGAGGTTTAGGGTTAGAGTTAGGGTTAGGGTGAGGGTTAGGTTTAGGGTTAGTGTTAGTGTTAGGGTTAGGGTTAGGGTTAGGGTGGGTGTGAGTGTTAGGGTTAGGGTTAGGATTAGGGTAACATGAGGGTGAATGTGAGGGTTAGGGATAGGGTTAGGATTAGGATAAGAGTTATGGTGAGGGTGCGGGAGAGGGTTAGGGTTAGGGTGAGGGTTGGGGTTAGGGTTAGAGTGAGGGTTAGGCTGAGGGTTATGATTAGGCCTAGGGTTAGGGTATGGGCTAGGGTGAGGGTGAGGGTTAGGGTCAGGGTTAGAGTGAGGGTTAGGTTTAGGGTTAGTGTTAGGGTTAGGGTTGGGGTTAGGCATAGGCTTAGTGTTAGGCGGAGGGTAAGGTTGGGGGTGGGGTTTAGGGTTAGTGTGCGGGTTAGGTTTAGGGTTAGTGTTAGTGTTAGGGTGAGGGTTAGTGTGAGAGTTCGGTTAGGGTGAGTGTTACTTTTAGGGTTAGGGTGAGGGTGAGTGTGAGAGTAAGGGTAAGTCTTAGTCTAAGGCTTAGGCTTAGTCTGAGCCTAAGGGTGAAGGTGAGGGTGAGGGTTAGGGTGATGGTTAGGGTTAGGGTGAAGGTTATGGACAGGGTGAGGGTTAGGGTTATTGTTAGGATTAGGGTTAGGTTTAAAGTTACTGTGAGGGTGAGGGTTAGGGTTAGGGTTAGGGTGAGGTTTAAATTTAAGGATAGGGTTAGAGTTAGCATTAGGGTAAGGGTGAGGTTTAGGGTTACAGTTAGAGTTAGTGTTAGGGTTAGGGTGAGTGTTAGGGTGAGGGTTAGGGTTATGGTTAGGCTTAGGCTCAGGCTTAGGCCGAGCATGAGGGTGAGGGTTAGGGTTAAGGTTAGTGTGAGGGTTAGTGTTAGGGTTAGGTTGAGGGTTAGGATGAGGTTTAGGGTTAGGTTTAGGTTTATGTTCATGGTTAGGGTTAGGGTTTAAGGTTAGGGTTAGGGTTAGGGCGAGGGTTAGGGTTAGGGTGTGGGTTAGGGTGAGGTTGAGGGTGATGATTAGTGTTAGTGTTAGTGTTAGGGTTAGGGTTTTAGTGTTATGTTTAGGGTTAGGTTTAGGGTTACAATGAGGGTTATGGTTAGGTTTAGGGTTAGGGTTATTGTTAGTGTTATGTTTAGGGTTAAAGTTGCGCTGAGGTTGAGGCTGAGGGTGAGGTTTCTGGTTAGTTTTAGGGTTAGGCTTAGTGTTAGGGTTAGGGTTAGGCTTAGTGTTATGGTTAGGGTTAGGGTGAGGTTTAGGGTGAGGTTTAGGGTTAAGGTTAGAATTAGGATTAGGGTTAAAGTGAAGGTGAGTTTGAGGATTAGGATTAGGGTTACGCTTAGGATTATAGTTAGGGTGAGGGTGAGGGTGAGGATTAGGGTTAGGGTGAGGGTTGGGATTAGGGTTAGAGTGAGGGTTAGGGTGAGGGTTAGGCTTAGGCTTAGGGTTAGGGTATGGGCTAGGGTGAGGGTGAGGGTTAGGGTTAGGGTTAGGGTGAGGTTAGGGTGAGGGTTAGGGTTAGGGTTAGGGTTAGTTTTAGGGTTCGGGTTGGGGTTAGGTTTTGGCTTAATATTAGGCAAAGGGTTAGTGTGAAGTTGAAGGTTAGGGTTAGTGTGAGGTAGAGGTTTAGGGTTAGAGTTAGGGGGAGTGGGAGGGTTAGGCTTAGGATTAGGGTTAGATTGATGGTGAGGGTGTGGTTTAAGGTAAGTTTTAAGGTTAGGCTTAGGGTTAGGCTGAGGTTGAGGTTGAGGGTGAGGGTTAGGGTTAGGGTGAGGCTGAGGGTAAGGGTTAGGGTTAGGGTTAGAGTTAGGGGTAGGGTAAGGGTTAGGGTGAGGGTGAGGGTTAACCTTAGGTTTAGGATTAGGGTTAGGGTGAGTGTGAGGTTTAGGTTTAGGATTAGGGTTAGAGTTAGGATAAAGGTTAGGGTGAGGGTGAGTGTGAGGGTTAGGTTTAGGGTTAGCCTTAGACTTAGGGTTAGGCTGTGGGTGAGGTTGGGTGTGAGGATTAGGGTTAGGATGATGGTTAGGGTTACAGTTAGGGTGAGGTTTAGGATGTGGTTTAGGGTTAGGGTGATGATGATGGTAAGGGTAAAGGTGTGGTTTAGGCTGAGGGTGAGGGTTAAGATAAAGTTGAGAGATAGGGTTAGGTTTAGGGTTAGTGTAAGGGTTAGGGTTAGTTTTAGGGTGCGGTTGAGGGTGAGGGTTAGGTTGACATTTAGGGTTAGGGTTAGGGTTATGGTGAGGGTTACAGTGAGGGTTAGGTTTAGGGGTAGGGTAGGGGTTAGGGGGAGGGTGAGGGGTAGGATTAGGGCTAGGGTTAGGGTTATGGTGGTGGTTAGAGTTAGGGATAGGTTTAGGGTTAGAGTTACAGTTAGAGTGGAGGTTAGTGTGAGGGTGAGGAATAGGGTTAAGTTTAGGGTTAGGGAGGGCTTAAGGGTTACTGTGAGGGTTAGGGTTAGGGTTAGCGTTATGGTTAGGGATAGGGTGAGGGTGAGGGTGAGGTTTCTGTTGAGAATTAGTGATAGGGTTAGGCTAGGGGTTAGGGTGAGGGTTAGTGTAATGTTTAGGCTTAGCCTTAGGGTGAAGGTGAGGGTTAGGATTAGGGTTACGGTTAGGGTTTGGGTTAGGGTTATTGTTAGGGTTAGGGTTAGGGTTAGGGTGATGGTGAGGGTGAAGGTGAGGGTTACAGTTAGTGTTAGGTTTAGGATGAGTGCTAGGTTGACGGTTACGGTTAGGTTTAGGGTGAGGGTTAGGGTTAGTGTGAGTGTTAGGGTTAGGGTTAGGGTGAGGGGAGGGTAAGGGTTATGGTGAAGGTTACGGTGAGGTGAGAGTAAGGATTAGGGTAAGGGTTAGGGTTATGGTCAGGGTTAGGATGAGGGTTAGGTTTTGGTTGAGGGTTAGGATGAGGCTGAGGTTTATGGGGTGGGTTAGAGTTAGGGTTAGTGTTAGTGTGAGGGTAAGGGTTAGGGTGAGTGTTTCGGTTAGGGTGAGGGTTAGGGTTAGGATTAGGGTTATGATGAGGGTGAGTGTGAGGGTTAGGGTTAGACTTAGGCTTAGGCTTACGGATAGGCTGAGGGTGAGGGTGGGAGTGAGGATTAGGGTTAGGATGATGGTTAGGGTTTCGGTTAGGGTGAGGTTTAGGATGAGGTTTAGGGTTAGGGTGAGGATGATGGTAAGTGTAAAGGTGTCGTTTAGGCTGAGGGTGAGGGATAAGATAAGGTTGAGGGTTAGGGTTAGGGTTAGGGTTAGTGTAAGGGTTAGGGTTAGGTTTTGGGTGCGGTTGAGGTTGAGGTTTAGGTTATCATTTAGGGTTAGGATTAGGGTTATGGTGAGGGTTATAGTGAGGGTTAGGTTTAGGGGTAGGGTAGGGGTTATGGTTAGGGTGAGGGGTAGGATTAGGGTTAGGGTTAGGGTGATGGTTAGAGTTAGGGATAATGTTAGGGTTAGAGTTACGGTTAGAGTGAAGGTTAGTGTGAGGGTGAGGAATAGGGTTAGGTTTAGGGTTAGGGTGAGCTTAACGGTTAGTGTGAGGGTTAGGGTTAGCGTTAGCGTTATGGTTAGGGATAGGGTGAAGGTGAGGGTGAGGTTTATGGTGAGAGTTAGTGATAGGGTTAGGCTAGGGGTTAGGGTTCGGGTTAGGGCTAGGGTGAGGGTTAGGGTGAGGGTTAGGATGAGAGTGATGGTTAGGGTAATCGTGAGTGTTAGGGTGATGGTTAGAGTGAGGGTTAGGGTAAGGGTTAGGCTTAGGGTGAAGTTGAGGTTTAGGGTTTGGGTGAGGGTGAGTGTTAGTGTTATGTTTAGGATTAGCCTTAGGGTGAGGGTGAGGGTTAGGATTAGGTTTAGGGTTAGGGTTTAGGTTAGGATTATTGTTAGGGTTAGGGTTAGGGTTAGGGTGAGGGTGAGGGTGAAGATGAGGGTTATGGTTAGGGTTAGGTTTAGGATGAGTGCTATGTTGAGGGTTACGGTTAGGTTTAGGGTGAGGGTTAGGGTTAGTGTGAGTGTTAGGGTTAGGGTTAGGGTGAGGGTAAGGGTTATGTTGAGGGTTACAGTGAGGGTGAGGATTAGAGTAAGGATTAGGGTTATGGTGACGGTTAGGTTGAGGGTTAGGTTTTGGTTGAGGGTTAGGATGAGTCTGAGGTTTAAGGGGTGGGTTACGGTTAGGGTTAGTGTTAGCATGAGAGTTAGTGTGAGGGTAAGGGTAGGGTGAGTGTTAGGGTTAGGTTGAGGGTGAGGGTTGGGGTTAGGATTAGGGTGAGTTTAAGGGTTATTGTGAGTATTAGGGTTAGGTTGAGGGTTAGGGTGAGGGTGAGCTTTAGGGTTAGGGTTAGGCTGAGGTTGAGGGTGAGGGTTAGGGTTAGGATTTGGGTTAGGGTTAGGATGAGGGTTAGGGATAGGAATATTGTTAGGGTTAGGGTGAAGGTGAGGGTTATGCTTATCTTTAGGGTTAGGGCTATGGTTAGGCTGAGGTGAGCGTGAGGGTTAGTATTTGTGTGAGGGTTAGGGTTAAAATTAAGGTTAAGGAGAGGGTTAGGTTTAAAGTTAGGGATAGTATGAGGTTTAGGGTAAAGGGTAAGGTTGAGTTTAGGGTTAGGGTTAGGGTTAGTGTCAGGGTTAGGTTCAGGGTTAGGTTTAGAGTTAGGTTGTGGTTAAGGGTTAGGGTGAGAGTTAGGGTGAGGGTAAGGGTTAGGTTTAGGGTTAGGGTTAGGGTGAGGGTTAGGGTGAGGGTTATAGTGTTAGGGTTAGGATTAGGGTGAGTGTTAGGGTGAGGGTTAGGGTTAGGGATAGGGTGAGGGTTAGGTTGAGGGTAAGAGTTCAGGTGAGGATTAAAGTGAGGGTGAGACTTAGGGTTAGGGTTAGGGTGAGGGGTAGGGTGAGTTGTAGGATTAGTGTTAGGGTTAGGGTAAGATTTAGGCTGCGGGTTTTGCTTAGTGGTATGGTTAGGTTTAGGGTCAGGATTAGGTTGAGGTTGAGAGTTTGGGTTAGGGTAAGTGTAAGGATTAGGTTGAGGGTTGGGGTTAGGTTGAGGGTTATGGTGAGGGCTAAGGTGAGGGTGAGGGTTAGGGTTAGGGTTAGGGATAAGGTGATGATTAGGGTTAGGTTTAGGTTTAGGGTTAGGGTAAGGGTTAAGGTGAGGTTTAGTGTTAGGGGAATGGAGAATGTTAGGTTTAGTGTTAGGGTGAGATGTAGGTTTAGTGTGAGGGGTAGGGTTAGGTTTAGGGTTAGAGTTAAGGTGAGGGTAAGTGTTCGGGTGAGGGTTAGGGTGATGGTGAGGGTTAGTTTGAGCATTAGGGTTAGGGTCACGCTTAGGTTTAGCTTTAGGTTTAGGGTGAGTATTAGGGTTAGTGTGAGGGCTAGGGTGAGGTTCAGGGTAAGGGTTAAGGTGAGGGTTAGGTTGAGGTTGAGGGTTACGGTATGGGTGAGCTTTAGGGTCAGGGTTAGGGTTAGGATTAGGTTGAGTGATAGGCAGAAGGTTAGAGTTAATATTAGGATTAGGGTGAGGATGAGGGTGAGGGTTAATATTAGGGTGAAGTTAAGGGTTATTGTGAATATCAGGATTAGGTTGAGGGTTAGGGTGAGTGTGAGGGTTAGGGTTAGGCTGAAGGTGAAGATGAGGTTTAGGGTTAGGGTTTGGGTTAGGGTTAGGATGAGGGTTAGGGTGAGGAGTACGGTTAGGGTTAGGGTGAGGGTGAGGGTTAGGTTTAGCTTTAGGGTTAGCGTTAGGGATAGGCTGAGGTTGTGGTTGAGGGTTAGGGTTAGAGTTAGGATGAGGGTTAGGGTTACGGTTAGGGTGAGGGTGAGGGTGAGGTTTAGGGTTAGGGTTTTTGTTAGGCTGGGGGTGAGGGTGAGGGTGAGTGTTAGGGTTGGGGTTAGGTTGAGGGTTAAGGTTAGGGTGATTGTTAGGGTGAGGGTGACTATAACGGTTAGGGTGATGATTAGGGTGAAGTGAGGGTTAGAGTTAGGGATATGGTTAGGGTGAGGGTTTGTTTCAGGGTGAGGGTTAGGTTGCATGTGAGGGTTAGGGTTAGGGTTAGGTTTAGGATGAGGGTTAGGGTTGGTGAGAGGGTTAGGGTGAGGGTGAGGGTTAGGGTTAGCATTAGGGTTAGGATGAGGGTGAGGGATAGGGTTAGGTTAGGCTGAGGGTGAGAGTGAGGGTGAGAGTGTAGGTTAGGGTTAGTGTTAGTTTTAGTGTTAGGGTTAGGGTCAGGGTTAGGGTGAGGGTTAGGTTGTGGGTAAGTTTTAGAGTGAGGGTTAGAATGACGGTGAGGGTTAGGGTTAGGGTGAGTGTAAGGGTTAGTGTGAGGGTTAGGGTGAGTTTGAGGGTTAGGGTTAGCATTAGGGTTAGGGTGAGCGATAGGGATAGGTTTAGGGTTAGTGTTAGGGTGAGGGTGAGGGTTAGGGTGAGGCTGAGTGTGAGGTTGAGGGTTAGGATTATGGTTAGGGTGAGGGTGAGGGTGTAGGTGAGGGTTAGGGTTAGGATTAGTGTTAGCATTAGGGTTAAGCTGAGGGTGAGGGTGAGGGTTTGGTTTAGGTTTAAGGTGAGGGTTAGGGTTAGTGTGAGGGTTAGGGTGAGTGGGAGGGTTAATGTTATGGTTAGGGTGAGTGTTAGTGTGAGGGTTAGGGTTAGGGTTAGGATTATTGTTAGGTTTAGGGTTAGGGTTAGGGATAGGGTTAGGGTTAGGTTGTGGATAAGTGTTAGAGTGATGGTTAGGATGAGGGTTAGTGTTAGTTTGAGGGTTAGAGTTAGGGTTAGGGTTAGGGTGAGGGTTAGGGTTAGTGTGAGCGTTAGAGTTAGGGTTAGGGCTAGGATGAGGGTAAGGCTTAGGTTAGGTTTAGGGTGAAGGTAAGGGTTAGTGTGAGGGTTATTGTTTGGTTTAGGGTAAGGTTTATGGTGAGGTCTATTGTGAGGTTGAGGGTTAGGGTGAGGCTGAGCGTGAGGGTGAGTGTTTCGGTTAGGTAAGGGTTATGATTAGGGTTAGGGTGAGGATTAGGGTGAGGGTCAGGGATAGGATGAAGTTTAGGGTTAGAGTGATGGTTAGGGTTAGTGTGAGGTTTAGGGTTAGGGTTAGGGTTAGGGTGAGGTTTAGGGTTCGGTTTTGCATTAGGGTTAGTGTGAGGGTTAAGGTGTTTTTGAGGGTTAGGGGTATGGTTAGGGTTAGTGTTAGGGTGAGGGTGAGGGTTAGTGTTAGGGTTAGGATGAGGGTTAGGATAAGGGGTAGGGTTAGGATTAGGGTGAATGTTAGGATTAGGGTGACGGTTAGGTTAATGGTAAGGGTTAGGGTTAGGGTGACGTTAAGGATTAGGCTGAGGCTTAGGGTTAGTGTTAGGTTTAGGGTGATGGTTAGGGTTAAGGTTGAGGGTGAGGGTGAGGATGAATGTTAGGGTTAGGGTAATGATTAGTGTTAGGGTTAGTTTGAGGATTAGGGTGAGGTTTTGGGTTAGGGTGACTGTTAGGGTTAGGCTGAGTTTTAGGTTTAGGGTTAGGGTGAGGGTTAGGTTTAGTGTGATGTTTAGGGTGAGGGCTAGGGTGAAGTTGAAGGTTAGGGTGAGCATGAGAGTTAGGGTTAGGGTTAGGTTTAAGGTTAGTGTTAGGTGAGGATTACAGGGAGGGATAGGGTTAGGGTTAGGGTGAGAGTTAGTATTACTGTGTGGGTTAGGGTTATGGTTAGGGTGAGGGTAAGGTTAGGGTTAGGTTTAGGGTGAGGTTGAGGATTAGGGTTAGGGTTATGGTGAGGGTTAGGGTGAGGGTTAGGGTTAGGTTCAGAGTTATGTTTAGGGTGAGGGTTTCAATGAGGGTTAGGGTTAGGGCTAGGGTGAGGGTAAGGTTTAAAGTGAGAGTTAGAGTGAGGGTGAGGGTTAGGTTTAGGTTTAGGGTGAGGGGTAGGGTGAGGGTTAGGGTTAGGGTGATTGAGAGGCTTAGGGTGAGGCTTTTGGTTAGTGTTAGGGTTAGTGTTAGGGTTAGGGTGAGGATGATGGTGAGGGTTATTGTTAGTGTTAGGGTGAGGTCTAGGGTGAGGGTGAGTGTTAGGGTTAGGGTTAGAGTTAGGGATAAGGAGAGGATTGGTGAGGGTAAAGGTTAGGGTGAGGGTTTGGGTGAGGGTGAATGTTAGGGTTAGCATTAGGGATAGGGTGAGGGTTAGAGTGTGGGTAAGGGTTTGGGTAAGTGTTTGGGTGAGGGTGAGGGTGAGGTTTAGGGTTAGGGTTTTTGTTAGGCTGAGGGTGAGGGTGAGGGTGAGTGTTAGGGTTGGGGTTAGGGTGAGGGTTACGGTTAGTGTGATTGTTAGGGTGAGGGTTACTGTTACGGTTAGGGTGATGGTTAGGGTGAAGTGAGGTTTAGGGTTAGAGATAGGGTTAGGGTGAGTGTTTGTGTTAGGGTGAGGGTTAGGTTGCATGTGAGGGTTAGGGTTAAGGTTAGGTTTAGGATGAGGGTTAGGGTTGGTGAGGTGTTTTGGGTTACGGTGAGGGATAGGGTTAGCCTTAGGGTAAGGATGAGGTTGAGGTTTAGGGTTAGGTTAGGCTGAGGGTGAGGGTGAGGGTGAGGGTTAGGGTTGGTGTTAGTGTTAGAGTTAGGGTTAGGGTGAGGGATAGGGTGAGGGTTAGGTTGTGGGTAAGTGTTAGAGTGAGGGTTAGAATGAGGGTGAGGTTTAGGGTTAGGGTGAGGGTAAGGGTTAGGTTGAGGTTTAGGTTGAAGCTGAGTGTTAGGGTTAGCATTAGGGATAGGTTGAGCGATAGGAATAGGGTTATGGTTAGGGTTAGTGTAAGGGTGAGGTTTAGGGTGAGGCTGAGGTTGAGGTTGAGGGTTAGGAATAGGGTTAGGGTGAGGGTGAGGGTTTGGGTGAGGATAGGGTTAGGATTAGTGTTAGCGTTAGGGTTAGGCTGAGAGTGAGCTTGAGGGTGAGGGTGAGGGTTAGGTTTAGGTTTAAGGAGAGGGTTAGTGTTAGTGTAAGGGTTAGGGCGGGGGAGGGTGAGGGTTACAGTTAGGGTGAGTGTTTGTGTGAGGGTTAGGGTTAGGATTAGGTTTAGGTGAGGGTTAGGGTGAGGGTCAAGGTTAATGGTAGGGTTGGGTTGAGGGTGAGGTTTAGGGTGAGGGGTAGGGTTAGGGTTAGGATGAGGGTAAGGATTAGGGTGAGGTTTAGGGTGAGGGTGAGGGTTAGGGTTAGGATGAGTGTAACGGTTAGTGTAAGGGTTAGAGTTAGGGTTAGGTTTAGGGTGAGTGTAAGGCTTAGGGTTAGGTTTATGGTGAAGGTGATTGTTAGTGTGAGGGTTATTGTTAGGTTTAGGGTAAGGTTTATGGTGAGGTCTAATGTGAGGTTGAGGGATAGGGTGAGGGTGAGGGTGAGCGTTTCGGTTAGGTAAGGGTTAAGAGGGTTAGGGTGAAGATTAGGGTGAGGGTCAGGGATAGGATGAAGTTAATGGTTAAAGTGATGGATAGGGTTATGGTGAGGTTTAGGGTTTGGGTTTGCATTAGGGGTAGGGTGAGGGTTAGGGTGTTTTGAGGGTTAGTGGTAGGGTTAGGGTTAGTGTTAGGGTGAGGGTTAGGGTTAGGGTTTGGGTTAGGATGAGGGTTAGGGTAAGGGGTAGGGTTAGGGTTAGGGTGAATGTTAGGATTTGGGTGAAGGTTAGGTTAAGGGTAAGGATTAGGGTTAGGGTGAGATTAAGGATTAGGGTGTGGGTGAGGGTTAGTGTTAGGTTTAGGGTGATGGTGAGGGTGAGGGTTAGGGCTAGGTTTAGGCTTAGTTTGAGGGTTAGGATGAGGGTTTTGTTTAGTGTTCGTGTTAGTGTTAGCATGAGGTTTAGGGTTAGTGTGAGTGTTAGGGTGAGGGTGAATGTGAGGGTAAGTGTTAGGGTGAGGGTGATGGTGAGGGTTAAAGTTCGGGCTAGGGCTAGGGTGATGGTTAGGGTTAATGTTATGTTTAGGGTGAGGGCGAGGGTGAGGGTGAGTATTAGGGTGAAAATGAGGGGTAGGATGAGGGTTTTGGTTAGGAAGAATTAGGGTTAGGGTTAGGGTGAGGATTAGGGTGATGGTTAGGGTTAGGATGAATGTTAGGGTTAGGGTGAGCATTAGGGTTAGGGTTAGGGATAGGGTGAGGCTTAGGGTGAGGGTGAGGGTTAGGGTGAGAGTGAGCGTGAGGGTTCGGGTAAGGTTCAGGGTTCGAGTTTGGGCTAGTGTTAAGTTTAGGGTGAGGGTTAGGGTGACGGTGAGGGTTAGGATTAGGGTTAGGTTGAGGGTTAGGGTCAGGTGTAGGTTTAGGTTTAGGGAGAGGGTTAGGGTTAGGGTGAAGGTTAGGGTTAGTTTGAGGGTTAGGGTGAAGGTGAGTTTGAGGTTGAGGGTTAGGGTGAGGGTGATGGTGATGGTGAGGGATAGGGTTAGGTTTCGGGTTAGGTTTATGGTGAGGGTTAGGGTTAGGGTTAGGGTTAGGGTGAGGGTGAGTGTGAGGGTTAGGGTTAGCGTTAGGGTGAGGGTGAGGGTTAGGTTGTGGGGTAGGGTTAGGGAGAGCATAAGGTTTAGGGTTAGGGTGAGTGTTAGGGTTAGGTTAGGGTTAGGGTGAGGGTGAGGGTGAGGGTTAGGGTTAGGGTTAGGGTTAGGGTGAGTGTGATGCTGAGGATTAACGTTGGGGTTAGTGTGAGGTTAAGTGTTAGGGTGAGGATTAGGGTGAGGGTTAGGGTTCGCATAAGGTTTAGAGAGGTTTAGGGTTAGGGTTAGTGTTACGGTAAGAGTTAGGGTTAGGGTAAGAGTTAGGGTTAGGCTTAGCGTTAGGGTTAGGGTTAGGCTTAGGGTTAGGGTTAGGGTAAGGGTTAGGTTTAAGGTTAGTTTAAGTTTAGGGTTAGCGTGAGGTTTAGGGTTAGGGTGATGTTTAGGGTGACGGTGAGGGTTATGGTGAGGGTGAGGTTGAGTGGGAGGGTGACGGTGAGGGTTAGGGTTAGGGTTAGGTTTAGTGTGAGGATTAGGCTGAGGGTGAGGGTGAGGGTTAGGCGTAGGTTGAGGATTAGGGTTAGGGTTAGGTTTAAGGTGAAGGTTAGGTTGAGAGGTAGCGTTTGGGTTAGGATGAGGGTTAGGCTCACTGTGAGGTTTACGGTTAGGGTTTGGGTTAGTGTGAGGACAAGGTTTAGAGTGAGGGTTAGGTTGAGACTGAGGGTTAGGGTTAGCTTTTGGGTAGGGTGAAGATTAGGTTGGGGGTAGGGTGAGGGTTGGTGTTCGGGTTAGGGTTGGGTGAGTGATAGGGTGATCGTAAGGGTTAGGGTGAGGGTTAGGTTGAGGGTGAGGGATAGGGTTATGGTGAGGGTAAGGGTTAGGTTTAGGGTGAGAGTGAGGGTTAGGGTAAGGGTAAGGGTTAGGGTCAGGGTTAGGTTGAGGGTGAGGGTTAGGGTTAGCATTAGGGTTAGGGTTATGGTTAGGTTGAGTGTTAGGGTTAGGGTTAGGGTTAGGGTGCAGGTTAGGGTGAGGCTGAGGGTGAGGGTGAGGGTGAGGGTTAAGGTTAGGGTTAGGTTTAGGGTGAGGGCAAGGGTGAGGGTGATGTTTTTGTTTAGGAAAGGTTTAGGGTTAGGTTTAGTGTGAGGATTAGTGTGGGGGTGAGGTTTAAGGTGAGGGTTAGGGTTAGGGTTAGGGTGAGGGTTAAGGTTAGGGTGATGTTTAGTGTGAGGGTGAATGTGAGAGTGAGGGTTTTGGTGAAGGTTTGGGTTAGGGTGAGGGTTAGGGTTAGGGTTACGGTTTGGGTTAGTGTGAGGGTAAGGGTTATATTGACAGTTAGCTTGACGGTGAGTGTTAGGGTTAGGTTTAGGCTTAGGGTGAGGGTTCGGGTTAGGGTTAGGATGAGGTTTAAGGTGTGGGCTAGGGTGATGTTTAGGGTTAGGATTAGGGTTTCGGTTAGGGTGAGGAGAAGGGGTAGGGTGAGGGTTAGGGAGAGGGTGAGGGATAGGATTATGGTGAGGGTAAGTGTTAGGCTGAGTCTTAGGTTGAGAATGAGCATTTGTCTTAGCACAGGGTTGGGTTGAGGGTGAGGGTTAGGGTTAGGCTGATGGGTAGTTTTAGGGTTAGGGTTAGGTTTAGGGTGAGGTTAAGGGTTAGGGTGTGGGTGAGCTTGAGGGTTAGGGTTAGGGTGAGGCTTAGGGTTAGGGTTAGGGTTAGGGTTAGGGTGAGGTTTCGGTGAGTGCTAGGGTGAGTGTGAGGGTTAGGTTTAGGGTTAGGGATAGGGTGAGGATTAGGTTTAGGGTTAGGGTTAGGGTTTGGGGTAGGGTTATGGTGAGGGTTAGGGTGAGTGTGAGGGTTAGGGATAGGTTTTGGGATAATGTGAGGATTAGGGTTAGGGTTCTGGTTAGGGTGAGGTTTAGGCTGATGGGTAGGGTTATAGTTAGGGTGAGGGTTAGTTTTAGTGGAAGTTTTAGGGTTGGGTTTAGGGTTAGGGTTAGTGTGAGGACTAGGTTTAGGGTTAGGGGTACTGTGAGGGTTAGGGTTAGGGTGAGGGTAAGGTAAGATTTAGGGTGATTGTGAGGGTAAGGGTTAGGGTTAGTGTTAAGGTTAGGGTGAGGTTTCAGGTTAGTGTGAGGTTTAGGGTTAGGGTTAGGGTTAGGTGAATGTGAGGGTAAGGGTTAGGGTGAGGGTTAGGGTGAGGGTGAGGGTTATGATTAGAGTTAGGGTTAGGATTAGGGTTAGGGTGATGTTGAGGTTTAGTGTTAGGGTGAGGGTTAGGATTATTGTTATGGTTAGGATTCGGTTGAGGGTGAGGGTGAGGGTGAGGGTTAGGGTTAGGTTAGGGTTAGGCTTAGGCTGAAGGTGAGGGTGAGGGTGAGGTTGATGAATAGTGTTAGGGTTAGGGTGAGTGTGATGGCTAGTGTGAGGGTGAGGGCTAGGGTGAGGGTGAGGTTGAGGGTTTCGTTTACTTCAGGGTTAGGATTAAGCTGAGGTTAGGGTTAGAGTGCTGGTTAGGTTTAGGGTGTGGGTGTGGGTTAAGGTTAGGGTGATGTTAAGGGTGAGGGTAAGGGTGAGAGTGAGGGTGAGGTTTAGGGTTAGTGTTAGGATTAGGGTTAATGTGAGGGTGAGGTTTACGGTTAGAGTTAGGGTTGTGGGGAATGTTAAATTGAGGGTCAGGTTTAGGGTTAGTGTTAGGGTTAGGGTTAGCATGAGGGTTAGGTTGAGGTTTAGGGTTAGGGTTAGGGTTAGGGTTAGGATGAGCGTTAGGCTGAGGGTTAGGGTTAGGGTTAGTGTGTGGGTTAGGGTTAGGTTATAGTTAGGGTTAGGGTTCGGTTAGGGTGAAGGTTAGTTTTAGGTTTAGGGTTAGGATAAGGCTTAGGGTGAGGGTTAGGGTTAGGGTTCGTGTGAGGGTTAGGTTTAGGGTTAGGGTTAGGGTGTGGACTATGGTGAGGGTGAGGGTTAGGGTGAGGGTTAGGGTTAGGGTTAGGTTCAGGGGTAGGTTGAGGGTTAGGATTAGGGTAAGGAATAGGGTTATGCTGAGGGTGAGGGTGAGGTTGTGGGTGAGTGTTAGTGTTAGAGTGAGAATTAGAGTGAGGGTGAGGGGTAGGGGGAGAGTTTGGTTTAGGGTTAGAGTTAGTATGAGGGTGAGGGTTAGGTTTAGGCTGAGGGTGAGGGTGAGGTTGAGGTTGAAATATAGCTTTAGGGTGAGGGTTAGGTTTAGGGATACGTTTAGGGTGAGAGTTAGCATTAGGCTTAGGGTTAGGTTTAAGAGTAGTGTCAGGGTTAGTGTGAGGGTTGGGTTTAGGGTTAGGGTTAGGGTTAGGGTGTGGGCTAGGGTTTAGGGTGAGGGTGAGGGTGAGGGTTTAGTTTAGGTAAGGGTTAAGGTAAGGTTAGGATGAGGATTAGGGTGAGGTTGAGGTTTAAGGTGAGGTTTAGAGTTAGGGTGAGTGTTAGGGTTACTGCGAGGTTTAGGGATACGCTTAGGGTGAGGGTAAGTGTTAGGGTGAGGGTTATGGTGAGGGTGAGGGTTAGGATTAGAGTTAGGGTTAGGGTTAGGGTGAGGGTTAGTGTTAGGGTGAGGGTTAGGGTTGGGGTGAGGGTTAGCTTTAGGTTTAGGGTTGGGATGAGGGTGAGGGTGAGGGTTAGGTTTATGGTTAGGGTTAGGGTTAGTTTTAGGCTGAGGTTGAGAGTGAGGGTGAGGGTGAGTTTGAGGGTTAGAGTTAGGGTTAGGGTGAGGGTGAGGACTAGGGTGAGGGTGAGGGTTAGACTGAGGGTGAGAGTGAGGGTTTCGTTTATGTCAGGGTTAGGGTTAAGTTGAGGTTAGGGTTAGGGTAAGGGTTATGGTTAGGTTTAGGCTGAGGTTTGGGTGATGTTTAGGGTGAGGGTGAAGGTTAGGGTGAGGGTGAAGGTTAGGGTGAGGTTGAGAGTTAGGGTAAGGGTGAGGGTGAGGGTTAGGATTGGGAATAAGGTTAGGGTTAGGGTTAGGCTGAAGGTGAGGGTGAGGCTGAAGTTTAGGCTTAGGGTTAGGGTTATGGTTAGGGTGAGGGTTATGGTTACTCTGAGGGTTATGATTATGGTTAGGGTTAGTGTGAGGGTGAAGGTAAGGGTTAGAGTGAGGTTTCGGGTGAGGGTGTGAATTAGGGTTAGGGTTAGGATTAGGGTGAGTGGTAGGGTGAGGGTGAGGGTTAGTGTGAGTTGAAGGTTGAGGGTTTCTTTTAACCAAGGGTTAGGGTTATGGTGAGGAATCGGGTGAGGTTGAGGATTAGGTTTTGGGTTCGGGTTACGGTGTGGGTTAAGGCTAGGGTTAGGGTGAAGGTTAGGGTTTGGGTGATGTTTAGTGTGAGGGTTAGGGTTAAGGTGAGGGTGAGGGTTAGGGTGTGGTTGAGGATTAGGGTTAGTTTGAGTGTTAGTGTTAGGTTTAGGATTAGTGTGAGGGTGAAGGTTAGGGGTAGTGTTAGGGTTAGATTGAGGGTTTAGATTAGGGTTAGGGTTAGAGTGAGGGTTAGCGGGAAGGGTAGGGTTAGGGTTAGGGTGCGGGTTAGGGTGAGGGTGAGGGTTAGGGTGAGGGTGTGGGTGAGGCTTACGGTTAGGTGTAGGGTTAGTTTGAGTTTAAGGGTGAGGCTTAGGTTTAGGAATAGTCTTAGGGTTAGGGTTAGGGTGAGTGTTAGTGTGTGGGTGAGGGTTCCGGTGAGGGTCAGGTTTAGGGTGTGGGTGAGGGTCATGTTTAGGGTGAGGATGAGTGTTAGAGTTAGGTTTATGGTGAGGGTAAGTTTTAGGGTGAGGTTTAGTGTGAGGGTTAGGGTTAGGGTTAGGGCTAGGGTGACGATTAGGGTTAGGTTTATGGTTAGAGTTAGGGTGAGGGTGAGGGTTAGGGTTAGTATTAGAGTTAGTTAACATGAGCGTGAGGGTTAGGGTTAGGGTTACTTTTTTGGGTAGGGTTACGGTTAGGGTGAGGGTTAGGTTTAGGGTTAGGGTTAGGATGAGTGTTAGGCTGAGGGTTAGGGTTAGGGTCAGTGTAAAGGTTAGGTTGAGGGTTATTGTGAGGGTAAGGGTAAAGGTAAAGGGCGAGGGAGAGGGTTAGGGTTATTGTGAGGGTTAGGGTTAAAGTAAGGGTTAAGGTGAGGGTTATGGTTAGTTTTAGGGTTAGGGTGAGTGTCAGGGTGAGGGTTAGGTTTAGGTTGAGGGTTAGGTTTAGGGTGAGGGTTTAGGGTTAGGATGAGCACTAGGGAGATGGTGAGGGTTAGGGTCAGGGTGAGGGTTAGGGTGAGGGTGAGGGTTAGGTTGAGAGTTAGGGTTAGGGTGAGTGTTAGGGTTAGGGTGAAGGGTGAGCTGTCGGGATACGGTTAGGGTGAGGGTTAGGGTTAGTGTGAAAGTTAGGGTTAGGGTTAGTGTGAGGATAATGTTTAGGGTGAGGGTTAGTTTGAGGGTGAGGGTTAGGGTGAGCTTTATGGTTAGGTTCAATGTGAGGGTTAGGGTTAAGGTGATGTTTAGTGTGAGGTTGAGGGTTAGTGTGAGGGTGAGGGTGAGGTTGAGGGTTAGGGTTAGGGTGAGGGTGAGGGTGAGGTTAGTTTATGATTATTGTTAGAGTTAGGGTGAGGCTGAGGGTGAGGGGGAAAGTGAGGGTGAGGGTTAGGGTTTGGGCTAGGGTGGGGGTTAGTTTGATAGTGAGGGTTAGTGTGATGCTGAAGGTCAGCGTGATGATGAGGGTTAGAATGAGGGTGAGGGTGAGGTTGAGGGTTAGGGTTAGGATTAGGGTTAGGGTGAGTTTAAGGTTCAGGGTTAGGGTTAGAGTTATTGTTAGGGTTACTGTTAGGGTTAGGATGTGGGTGAGGGTTATTTTAGGGTTAGGGTTAGGGTTAGGATAAGGGTGGGGTTGAGGGTTAGGGTTAGGATTAGGGTTATGGTTAGGGTAAGGCTTTGGGGTAGGGGAGGTTGAGGTTGAGGCTTACGGTTAAGTTTAGTGTTAGGGTGAGGGCTTGGGTGAGGGTGAGGGTTAGGCTGAGGTTGAGGGTGAGGGTTTCGGTTAGGTAAAGATTAGGGTTAGGGTGAGCATTAGGGTGAGGGTGAGGATTAAGCTGAGGTTAGGTTCATGGTGAGGGTTATTGTTAGGGTGGGGGTGAGGGTTAATTTTTGGGTAAGGGTTAGGGTAAGGGTGATGTTTAGGGTGTGGGTTAGGTTTAGGGTGAGGGTTAGGGTTAGGATTAGGAATAGGATGAGGCTTAGGGTTAAGCTGAGGGTGACCATCAGGGTGAGGGTGAAGGTTTGTGTCAGGTTTAGGGTTAGGTTTAGAGTGAGTGTTACAGTTAGTGTGAGGTTTATGGTTACGGTTAGGGTGAAGGTAAGTTTTATGGTGAGGGTAAGGGTTAGGGTGAGGTTTAGGGTGAGTGTGAGGGTTTGTAATAGGTTTGTGTTAGGTTTAGGGTGAGGGTTAAGTTTTGGGTGATGATTAGAATGAGGGTGAGAGTTAGGGTGAGGATTAGGGTTAGGGTGAGGGTTAGTGTTAGGGGTAGGGTTAGGGATAGGTTGAGGGTTAGGGTTAGCGTTAGGGTTAGGGTGAGGGGTAGGGAGAGGGGAAGGGTTAGGTTTAGGATGAAGTTTAGGGTGAGTGTAAAGGTTAGGTTGAGAGTGAGGGTAGGGTTAGGGTTAGGGTTTGGGTTAGAGTTAGCGTGAGTTTGAGGGTGAGGGTTAGGTTTAGGATTAGGGTGAGGGTTAAGGTTAAGTTGAGGGTTAGGGATAGTGTTAGGTTAGGGTAAGGGTTAGAGTGAGTGTTAGGGTTAGGTTTAGGGTTAGAGTTAGGGTGAGGGTGAGCAGAAGGATTAGGTTAGGATTAGGGTTAGGCTGAGGGTGATGGGGAGGGTGAGGGTGAGGGTTAGGTTTAGGGTGAGGTTTAGGTTAGTGTTAGGGTTAGGGTTAGGGTGAGGTTTAAGATTAGGGTAAGGGTTAGGATGAGGGTTAGGCTGAGGGTTAGGGTTAGGGTTAGGGTGAGGTTTAGGGCTAGGTTTAGGGTTAGAATAAGTGTTAGGCTGAGGGTTAGGTTTAGGGTTAGTGTGAGGGTTAGGATTAGGTTTAGGGTGAGGGTAAATTTTAGGGTGACGGTTAGGGTGAGTGTGAGGGTTAGGGTTAGGGTGACGGTTAGGGTGAAGTTCAGGTTTAGGGTTCGGCTTAGGGTGAAGGTTAAGGTGTGGGTAAGTGTTAGGGTGAGGATTAGGTTTAGGGTTAGGTTTAGGGTGAGTGTTAGGCGGAAGGGTAGCCTTAGGGTTAGGGTGAGGTTTAGGTTTAGTGTGAGGGTTAGGGTTAGGGTTAGAGTGACGATAACGGTTAGGATGAGGTTTAGGGTGAGTGTGAGGATAGGGTTAGCATTAGGTTTAGCCTTAGGTTGAGGATGAGTGTTAGGGTTAGGTTTAGGGTTAGGGTGAAGGTGAGGGTGAAGGTTAGTATTAGGGTGAGGTTTAGGGTTAGGGTTAGGGTGAGGGTGAGGGTTAGTTTGAGGCTGAGGTTTAGGGTTAGCATTAGGGTGAGGGTGAGGGTGAGGGTTAGGGTGAAGTTTTGGTTTAAGGTTAAGGATAGGGTGAGGATTAGGATTAGGGTTAGGTTGAGGGTGAGGGTTAGGGTGAGGGGTAACATTAGAATTTGGGTGAGGGTTAGGTTTAGTGTGAGGGTTAGGGTTAAGGTTAGGATTAGAGTTAGGGTGAGGGTAAGGCTTAGGGTGAGGGTTAGGGTGAGGTTGAGGATTAGGGTTAGGGTGAGGGTGAGGGTAAGTGTTATTGTGAGGACTAGGGTTAGGGTTAGGGTTAGGGTGAGTGTTAGGGTAATGGTGAGGGTGAGGGTAAGGGTTAGGTTCAGTATTAGGGTTAGGGTTAATGTGAGGGTTAGTGATAGGGTTATGGTTATTGTGAGGGTTAGAGTTAGGGTTAAGGTAAGGGTTAGTCTGAGAGGTAGGGTTAGGGTTAGGGTGAGGGTTAGGCTTAGTGTGAGGATTATGGTTAAGGTGAGCGTTAGGGTTAGGTTCAGGGTTAGGGTGAGGGTGAGTGTGAGGGGGAGGGCTAGGTTGAGTGTTTGGGTAAGGGTGAGGGTGAGGTTTTCGGTTAGGTAAGGTTTAGGGTTAGGTTTAGGGTGAGGATTATGGTGAGTTTGTGGGTTAGGGTTAGGGTGAGGGTGAGGGTGAGGGTTAGTGTTAGGATGAGGGTTAGGGTTAGGGCGAGGGTGAGGGTGAGGGTTAGGCATAGGGTTAATGTGAGTGTTAGGGTTACGGTGAGGGTTATGGTTAGGGTTAGGGTTAGGATTAGGTTTATGGTGAGGATTAGGTTTAGGGTGATGTTTAGTGTGAGGGTGAGGGTTAGGGTGAGGGTGAGTGTTTGGGTGAGAGTTAGGGTTAGGGTTAGCATTAGGGATAGGGTTAGGGTGAGGGTAAGGTTTAGAGTGAGAGTTAGGGTGAGGGTGAGAGTTAGGTTGAGGGTGAGGTTTAGGGTTAGCGAGAGGGTTAGGGTTAGGTTTAGGTTTAGGGTAGTGTGAGGGTTCAGGTTAGGGTGAGGGTTAGGGTTAGGTTTAGGGTTAGTATAAAGGATAGGGTGATGGTTAGGGTTACGGTTAGTGTGATTGTTAGGTTTATGGTTAGCATTTGGGTTAGGTTGAGGGTAAATGTTAGGGTGAGGTTTAGGGTGAGGCTGAGGGTTAGGGTTAGGGTGAGGGTTAGGTTCAGGATTAGGATTAGGGTTACGGTTAGGGTAAGGCTGAGGGGGAAGTTGAGGTTGAGGGTGAAAGTTAGGGTTAAAGTTAGGGATAGGGTGAGGATATGGGTTACAGTTAGATTTAGGTTTAGGGTTAGGCTGAAGGGTAGGGTTAGGGTTAGGGTTGAGTGTTAGGTTTAGTGTGAGGTTTAGGGTTAGGGTTAGGGTGAGGGTAAGGGTTAGGGTGAGGGTGAGGTTTAGGGTTAGCATTACGTATAAGGTTAGGGATAGGATGAGGTTTAGGGTTATGGAGAGGGTGAGGGTGAGGTTTAGGTTTAGGATGAGGGTTAGGGTTAGTGTGAGGGTGAGGGTTAGGTTTAGGGTGAGGGTGAGGGTTAGGGTAAGGGTTAGGCTCAGGGTGAGGTTGAGGGTGAGGGCGAGGGTTAGGGTTAATGTGAGGGTTAGGGTTAGAGTTAGAGTTAAGGTTAGGGTGAGGGTTAGGGTTAGGTTTAGGTTTAGGATGAGGGTTTGGCTGAGGGTGAGGGTTAGGGTTCGTGTGAGGGTAAGGGTTAGGGTGAGGGTGAGGGTTAGGGTGAGGGTGTAGGTGAGTGTTAGTGTTAGGGTGAGGGTTAGGGTGAAGGTTAGTGTTAAGGTTAGGGTGAGGGTTAGGGTGAGGAGAAGTGTTAGGGTGACTGTTAGTGTGTGGGTGAGGGATAGGTTAAGGTGAGTGTAAGGGTTAGGGCGAGGTTTAGTGTGAGGTTGAGGATTAATGTTAGCATTTGGGTTACGGTGATGGAGAGGTTTAGTGTGAGTGTTAGTGTTAGGGTGAAGGTTAGGGTTAGGGTTAGAGTGACGGTTAGGGTTAGGGTTAGGGTTAGGTTTAGGCTTAGGCTTAGGGTTAGGCTTATGGTGAGGGTGGGGATGAGGATAAGGTTTAGAATGATGGATAGGGTTATGGTTACATTGAGTGTTAAGATGAGGGTTTGTGTTAGGATTAGGGTTAAGGTGACTGCTAAGGTGAGGGTGAGGTTTAGGGTTAGGGTTAGGTTTAGGATTAGGGTTAGGCTGAGGCTGAGGCTGAGGGTGAGGGTTAGGTTTAGAATGATGGTTAGGGTTAACTTTAGGGTGAGGACTAGGATCAAGGTTAGGGTTAGGGTGAGGGTTTGGGTGAGTGTTAGGATTAGGGTTAGGGTGAGTGTTAGGGTTAGGGTTAGGGTGAGGGTGAGGTTTAGATTGAGGGTTAGGGTTATGTTGAGTGTTATATTTAGGGTAAGGGTTAGGTTTAGGTTTAGGGTTATTGTTAGCATTAGGATTAGGGTTACGGTTAAGGTGAGGATGAGGGTAAGGGTTATGGTGAGGGTTAGGGTGAAGTTTAGGTTTAGGGTTAGGGTTAGAGTTAGGGTTAGGGTGAGGGTGAGGTTTAGGCTTAGAGTTAGGGTTAGGGTGAGGGTTAGAGTTCAGGTTAGGCTTAGGCTTAGGCCGAGCATGAGGGTGAGGGTTAGGGTTAGGTTTAGGGTTACATTTAGGGTGAGGGTTAGGATGAGGTTTAGGGTTAGGTTTAGGGTTAGTGTTAGGGTTAGGTTTAGGTTTAGGGTTAGGTTTAGGATTAGGGTTAGCGATAGGGTGAGGGTTAGGGTTAGGACTTGGGTTAGGGTGAGAGTGAGGGTGAGGATTATGGTTAGGGTCAGTGTTGGGGTTAGGGTTAGATTTAGGGTTAGTGTTAGGGTTAGGGTTACAGTGAGGGTGAGGGTTAGGTTTAGGGTTATTTTTAGTGTTATGGTTAGGGTTAAGCTTGGGGTGAGGGTGAAGCTCAGGTTGAGGGTTATGGTTAGTGTTAGTGTTAGGGTTAGGGTTTGGTTTAGCATTATTGTTGGGTTAGGATTAGAGTTACGGTCAGGGTGAGAGTGAGGGTGAGGTTTAGAGTTAGTGTGAGGATTAGCATGAGGTTTAGGGTTAGGGTTAAGGTTAGTGTGCTGGTGAGGTTTAGGTTTAGAGTTAGGGATAGGGGGAGGGTTAGGGAAAGAGTTAGGGTTAGGTTTAGTGTTAGCACTAGGGCGAGGGTGAGGGTTAGGTTGAGGTTTAGGGATAGGGTTAAGGTTAGGATTAGGGTTAGTGTGAGAGTGAGGGTGAGGCTTAGTGTTAGGGTTAGGGTTGGGTTTAGGGTTAGGCTTAGTGTTAGGTGGAGGGTGAGGGTGAGGGTGAGGGTTAGGGTTAGGGGTAGGGTTAGGGTGAGTGTTAGGGTTCAGGTTACGGTGAAGGTGTGGGTTAGTTTTGAGCTGAGGGTTAGGGTGAGGACTAAAGTGAGGGTGAGGGTTAGGGTTAGGGTGAGGGTTAGGTTGGGGTTTAGGTATAAATTTAGGGTTAGGGTTAGGATTAGGGTTAGGGTGAGGGCTAGGGTGAGTGTGAGGTTTAGGGTTAGGTTTAGGTTTAGGCTTAGGGTTAGCCTGAGGCTGAAGTTCAGGGTGAGAGTTAGGGTTAGGGTGATGGTTAGGGTTACGGTTAGGTTGAGGGTTAGGATGAGGGTTGGATTTAAGCTGAGGGTTAGGATGAGGGTGACATTAATAGTAAAGATGAGGGTTAGGGTGAGGGTGAGGGTTATTGTAAGCGTGAGGGTTCGGGTTAGGGTTAGGGTTCAGGTAAGGGTTAGATTGAGGATTAGTGTTAGCATTAGTGTGAGGTTTAGGGTGAGGATGAGTGTTAGGTTTAGGTGGGGCTAGGGTGAAGTTGAGGGTTAGGGTTAGGATTAGGGTGAGGTTTAGGTTTAGGGTGATGGTTAGCATTAGTGTGAGCGCTAGTGTTAGGGTTATTGTTAGTGTTAGGGTGAGGGTAAATGTTAGGGTAAGGTTTAGGTTTAGGTTGAGGTTTAGGATTAGGGTTAATGTTAGGGTTAGGGTGAGTGTGAGGTTTAGGGTTAGAGTTAGGGTTAGGGTGGGGTTTCGGGTTAGGGTTAGGGTTAGGTTTATTGTTAGCATTAGGGTTAGGTTGTGGTTTAGTGTAGGGGTGAGGGTTAGTGTTAGGTTTAGGATTAGTGTTAGGGTTAAGGTGAGGGTGAGTATGAGGGTTACAGTTAGGGTTAGGGTTAGGATTAGAGTTAGCATGAGGGTGAGTGTGAGGGTTACGGTTAGGGTGAGTGTTGGGGTTAGGGTTAGAGTGAGGGTTAAGGTGAGTGTTAGGCTTAGGCTTAGGGTTTGGGTATGGGCTAGGGTGAGGGTGAGGGTGAGGGTTAGGGTTAGGGTGAGGGGTAGGGTGAGGGTTAGGGTTAGTGTTAGTGTTAGGGTTGGGGTTAGGGTAAGGCTTAATGTTAGGCGGAGGGTGAGGCTGAGTGTGAGGGTTAGGGTTAGGGTGAGAGTGAGGTTTAGGGTTAGATTTTGCATTAGGGTGAGGGTTAGTCTGAGGGTTAGGGTTAGGGTTAGTGTTATGGTTAGGGTTAAGGTGAGGGTGAGTGTGAGGGTCAGGGTTAATCTTAGGCTTAGGCTTAGGCTTAGGCTGAGTGTAAGTGTGAGGGTGGGGGTTAAGGTTAGGGTTCTAGGGTTAGGGTGAGTGTTAGGATAAGGTTTAGGTTTAGCATTAGGGTGAGGGTGAGGGTTAGAGTTAGGGTGAGGGTTAGGGTTAGCGTTAGGGTGAGGTTTATGGTTAGGGTTAAGGTTACAGTGAGGGTGAGGGTTAGGGTGAGGTTGAGGGTTAGGTTTAGGGGTAGGGTGAGGGTTTGGGTTAGCGTTAGAGTTACGGTGAGGGTCAGGGTTTGGGTTAGGGTTAGGGTTAGTGTTACAGTTAGGGTTAGGGTTAGAGTAACAGTGAGGGTGACGGTGAGGGTGAGGTTTAGGATCAGGGTTAGGGTTAGGTTTAGGATTAGGGTTATGTTTAGGGTGAGGGTGAGGTTTAGGGTTAGAGTTAGGGTTAGGGGGAGGGTTTGGCGGATGGTTAGGGTTAGGGTTAGAGTTAGAATTAGAGTGAGGTTTAGGTTGAGATTTAATATTAGGGTTAGGGTTAGGTTTAAGATTAGGTTTGCATTGAGGGTGAGTGTGAGGGTTAGGGTTAGGGTTTGGCTTAGGCTTAGGGTTAGGCTTAGGGTATGGGTGGGGATGAGGATTAGGTTTAGAATGATGGTTAGGTTTAGGTTGAGGGCTAGGTTGAGGGTGAGGGTTAGGGTTAGGGTGAGGTTTAGGGTTAGGGTTATGGTTAGGGTTAGTGTGAGGGTGGGTGTTAGGGTGAGGGTTAGGTTTAGGGTGAAGGTTATGGTTAGGATGAGGGTTTTTGTTAGGGTTAGGGTTAGGGTTAGGGTTATGGTGAGGGTGAGGGTGAAGGTTAGGTTTAGGCTTAGGTTCAGGTTTCTGGTTAAGGTTAGAGTTAGGGTTAGGGTGAGTGTGAGGTTTAGGGTTAGAATTACGGTTAGTGTTAGTATTAGGGTTAGGGTGAGGGTTAGGGTTAGGGTTAGGCTTATGCTTATGCTTAGGCTTAGGCTGAACATGAGGATGAGTGCTAGGGTTAGGGTTAGGGTGGAGTTTAGGGTTAGGGTTAGGGTGAGGGTGAGGGTCAGGTTGAGGGTTAGATATAGAGTTAGGAGGAGGGTTAGGGTGAAGGTTAGTTTTGGGGTTAGAGTTAGTGTTAGGGTGAGAGTAAGTGTTAGGGTGAGGGTTTGGTTTTGGGTGAGGGTTATGGTTAGTGTGAGGGTTAGGAAAAGGGTTAGGGTTATTGTTAGGGGTAGGTTTAGGGTTACGGTTAGGGTGAGGGTGAGGGTAAGGATGCGGTTTAGGTTTAGGTTTAGGTTGAGGTTTAGGGTTTGGGTTAGGGTTAGAGTTACGGTTAGGGTGAGGGTGAGATTTAGGGTTAGAGTAGGGTTAGGATGAGGGTTAGGTTGAGGGTTAGGGTTAGTGATAGCGTTAGGGTTAGGGTGAGAGTTAGGGGGAGGGTTAGGGTTAGGGTGAGCATTAGGATTAGGGGTAGGGTGAGGGTGAGTGTGTGTATTAGGGTTAGGTTTAGGGTTCGGTTTAGGGTTAGGCTGAGGGTGAGGTTGAAGGTGAGGGTTAGTGTTAGGGTTAGTGTTAGAGTTAGGGTTAGTGTGAGGGTTAGGGTTAGGGTTAGGATTAGGCTTAGGGTAAGGCTGAGGGTGAGAGTGAGGGTGAGGGTTAGGGTTAGTGTGAGGGTTAGTGTTAGGGTTAGGGTGAAGTTTAGTGTTAGGGTTAGGGTTAGAGTTAGGGTTAGGGTGAGGGTGATGTTTATGGGTAGAGTTAGGGATAGGGTGAGGATTAGGGGTAGGGTGAGGGTTAGATTGAGTATTAGTGTTAGGATTAGGGTGAGGTTTAGGGTGAGGATGAGGGTTAGGGTTTAAGGTGAGGGCTTGGTTGAGGGTGAGGGTTAGTGTTAGGGTTAGGGTGAGTTTTAGGGTTAGGGTGATGGTTAGGGTTAGTTTGAGAGTTAGTGTGAGGGTTAGGACTAATGTTAGGGTGAGGGTTATGGTTAGGGTGAGTGTTACGGTTAGGGTGAGGGGTACTGTTAGTGGTAGGGTTAGGGTTATGGTTCAGGTTAGGTTGAGGGTGAGGGTTAGGATGAGGTTTAGGGTTAAGGTTAGAGTTAGGGTTAGCGTGAGAGTGAGGTTTAGGGTTAGAGTTCGGGTTAGTGGTAGCTTTAGGGTTCTGGTGAGGTTTAGGTTTAGGGTTAGGCTTAGGCCGAGCAAGAGGTTGAGGGTTAGGGCTAGGGTTAGGATGAGAGTTAAGATGAGGTTTAGGGTTAGGATTAGGGTTAGGGTGAGGGCTAGGGTGAGGGTTACAGTGAGGGTTAGGTTTAGGGATAAGGTTAGGTTTAGGATTAGGGTTAGGGTAGAGTTTGTTTGAAGGTTAGGATTAGGGTTAGCGTTAGGCTTAGGGTTAGGGTAAGGGTTCGGATTAGGGTTTGCATTAGGGTGAGGGTGAAGCTGAGGATTAGGGTTAGGTTTAGGGTCTGGGTTAGGTTTAGTGTTAAGGTTAGGTATAGGGTTAGGGTTAGGGTTATGGTGAGGGTTAGGGTTAGGGTTAGGCTGAGGATGAGGCTGAGGGTGAGGTTTATGGTTACCCTTAGGTTTACTGTTACGGTTAGGGTTAGTGTTACTGTTAGGGTTAGTGTTATTGTTAGGATTAGGGTTAGAGTTACGTTGATGTGGAGGGTGAGGGTGAGGTTTAGTGTTAGAGTGAGGTTTAGGGTGAGGTTTAGGGTTAGGGTGAGGGTGAGGTTTAGGGTTAGAGTTAGTGTTAGGGGGAGGGTTAGGGTTAGGGGGAGGGTTAAGATTAGGCTTAGGGTTAGGCTGAGGGTGAGGGTGGGGGTGAGGATTAGGGTTAGGGTGATGGTTAGGGTTAGGGTTAATGCTATTTTATGGTTAGGGTTAGAGTTACAGTGAGCAAGAGAGTGCAGGTGAGGGTTAGGGTTAGGGTTAGGGTGGGGTTTAGGGTTAGGTTTAGAGTGAGGGTGAAGGTGAGGTTTACGGTTAGATATAGTGTTGGGGGAGGGGGAGGGGGAGCTTTAGGGATAGGGTTAGTGTTAGGTTTAGGGTGAGGGTGAGGGTTACGTTCTAGTTTAGGGTTAGGGTTAGGGTTAGAGTTAGTGTGAGGGTTAGTTTTAGGGTTAGGGTTAGTGTTAGTGTGAGTTTAAGTGTTAGGGTGAGGGTTTGGGTTAGGGTGATGGTTATGGTTAGGGTGAGGGTTAGGATTAGGGTTAGGGTTATTGTTAGGGTTAGGTTTAGGGTTTGGGTTAGGGTTAGAGTTAGGTTTAGGGTGAGGGTGAAGATTAGGGTTACAGTTAGCATTAAGGTGAGGGTCAGGGTTAGGGTTAGTGTTCGGGTTAAGGTTAGTATTAGGGTGAGAGTTAGGGGGAGGGTTAAGTTAAGGGTTAGGTTTAGGGTTATGATTAGGGTAAGGGTGAAGGTGAGTGCGAAGTTTAGGGTTAGGTTTAGGGATAGGGCTATTGTTAGTGTTAGGGTTAGAGTGAAGTTGAGTGTAAGGGTGAGGGTGAGGATTAGGTTTAGGGTTAGGGTGAGGGTTAGGTTTAGGGTTAGGGTGAGGGTTAGAATGAGGATTAGGGTTAGGATTCGGGTTTGGTTGACAGCTAGGGTGAGTGTGAGGTTTAGGGTTAGGATGAGGGTGAGTGTTTGGATTAGGGTTAGGTTTAGGGTTAGGGCTAGGATTAGTGTTTTTGTTAGGCTTAGGGTTAGAGTTACTGTGAGGGTGAAGGTGAGGGTGAGGGTGAGGGTTAGGGTTAGCTTTAGGGTGAGGTTTAGGGCTAGGGTTAGGATTAGGGTAATGGTGAGGGTGAGGTTTAAGATTAGATTTAGGGTTAGGGGGAGGGTTAGGTCGAGGTTTAGGGTTATTGATAGTGTTAGTGTTAAGGTTAGGGTGAGGTTTAGGATGAGGTTTAGGGTTAGAGTTATGGTTATGGTTAGGATTAGGGTTAGGGTGAGCGTGAGTTTGAGGTTTAGGGTTAGGGTAAGGCTTAGGCTTAGGGTTAGGCTGAGGGTGATTGTGGGGGTGAGGATTAGAGTTATGGTTAGGGTTAGGCTTAGGGTTAGGGTTATTGTTAGTGTTATGGTTAGGTTTAAGTTTGTGGTGAGGGTGAGGCTGAGGGTGAGGGTGAGGGTTAGGGTTAGGGTTAGGGTTAGTGTTATTGTTAGGGTTAGGGCTAGAGTTAGGTTGAGGTTGTGTGTGAGGGTGAAGGTTAGGGATAGTTGAGTTTTAGGGTTAGGGTTAGTGTTAGGGTGAGGGTGAGGTTTAGGGTTAGAGTTAGGGTTATCATTAGGGTTAGGATGAGGTTTCGGGTTAGGGTTAGAGTTGGGGTTATGGTGAGGGTGAGGTTTAGGGTTAGAGTTAGGGTTAGGATGAGGCTGAAGGTGAGGATTAGCGTTAAGTTTAGTGTTAGTTTTAGGGTTAGGGTTAGGGTGAGGGTTAGGGTGAGGTTGTGGGTTAGGGTTAAAGTTAGGATTAGGGTTAAGGTTAGGGTGACTGTGAGGGTTAGGGTTAGGGTTAGGCTTAGGCTTAGGATTAGGCTGAGGGAGAGGGTGAGTGTGAGGGTTAGCTTTAGGTTGAGGATTAGGTTAACGTTAGCTTGACAGTTAGCGTTCAGTTTAAGTTTAGGTTTAGGGTGATGGTTAGGATAAGGGTTACGGTGAGCGTGAGGGTTAGGGTTAGGTTGAGTGTTAGGGTTAGGTTTAGGGTGAGGGTTACAATTAGGGTTAGGTTGAGGGCTAGAGTGAGGGTGAGGATTAGGGTTAGTGTTAGGGTAAGGTTTAAGGTTAGGGTTAGGTTTAGGGTGACAGTTATTATGAGGGTTAGGGTTACTGTGAGGGTGAGTGTTAGGGTTAGGAATAGGGTTAGGGTGAGGGTGAGTGTTAGCTTTAGGGTTAGGGTTAGGGTTAGGTTTAGGGTTAGGATTAGTGTTATTGTCAGTGTTAGGGTTAGAGTTATGGTGAGAGTGAGGGTGAGGGTGAGGGTTAGGTTTAGGGTTAGGGTGAGGTTTAGTTTTTGGGTTAGGATTAGGGTGAGTCTGACGGTGAGGTTTATGGTTAGGTTTAGGGTTAGTTGGAGGGTTAGGTTGAGGGTTAGGGTTAGGGTTAGATTTAGGATTAAGGTTAGAGTGAGGGTTAGGTTGAGGTTTAGGGTTAGTGTTAGAGTTAGGGTGAGGATTAGGGTTAGGGTTAGTGCGAGTGTGAGGGTTAGGGTTAGGCTTAGGGTTAGGCTGAAGGTGAGGGTGGGGTTGAGGATTAGAGATAGGGTGATGGTTAGGGTTAGGGTTAGGATGAGGATTAGGATGAGGGTTAGGGTTAGGATTAGGGTTAGGGTGAGGGCTAGGGTAAGGGTGTGGGTTAGTGTAAGTGTTAGGCTTAGGCTTAGGTTTAGGCTGAGCATTTGGTTGAGGATAAGGTTTAGGGTTAGGGTGAGGGTGAGGGTGAGGGTGAGGGTTAGGGTTAGGGTTAGGGTTGGAGTTAGGGTTAGGGTGAGAGTGAGGGTGAGGATAAGTGTTAGGATGAGGGTTAGGGTTAGTGTGAGGGTTATGGTTATGGTTAGGGTTACATTGAGCGTGAGGGTTAGGGTTAGGTTGAGGTTTAGTTTTAGGGTTAGGGTTAGGGTGAGGTTAGGTTTAGGGTTAGTGTGAGGGTTGGTGTTGGGGTTAGTTTTAGTGTTAGGGTTAGGATAAGTGTTAGGGTCTGGGTTTGGGTTAGAGTGAGGATTATGGTTAGGTTGAGGGTTAAGATTAATGTTAGGGTTAGGTTTAGGGTTAAGGTTATGGTGAGGGTGAGTGTGAGGGTTAAGGTGAGGGTTAGGGTGAGGTTTAGTGTTTGCATTAGGGTTATAGTTAGGTTTTGGGTGAGGGTGAGGTTTAGCATTAGTTAGGGTTAGGGTGAGGGTTAAGTTGAGGGTTAGATTTAGGGTTAAGTTTAGGTTTAGGATTACGGTTAGGGTGAGGGTGAGTGTGTGTGTTAGGGTTAGGTTTAGGCTTAGGCTTAGGGTTAGGCTGAGGGTGAGCTTGAGGGTGAGGGTTTGCGTTAGGGTGAGGGTTGGGTAAGGGTAAGGGGGAGGGTTAGGATGAGTGTTAGGGTTAGGATTAAGGTTAGGGTGAGGGCTAGGGCGAGGGTGAGTTTTAGGGTTAGGGTTAGGGTGAGAGTTAGGTTTAGGGTTAGGGTGAGAGTTAGAGTTCGATTTAAGTTTAGTGTTAGGTTGAGGGTTAGGTTAAGGATTATGTTGAGGGTGAGGGTTAGGGTTAGGTTGAGGGTTAGGGTTAGGGGAAGGGTTAGGGTGACGGTGAGGGTGAGGGTGAGGGTTAGGGTTAGTGTTACGTTGAGGATTAGGATGAGGGTTCCGGTTAGGATTAGGGTTAGGGTGAGGGCCAGTGTGAGGTTGAGGTTTAGAGTTACGGTTAGGGTTAGGATTCGGGTTAGGGTTAATGTTAGAGTGAGTGTGAGGGTTAGGGTTAGGGTTAGGGTTAGGCTAAGATTTATTCTGAAGGTGATAGTGAGGGTTACGGTTAGGGTTAGGGTAAGTGTTAGGGAGAGGGTTAGGGTAAAAGTTAGGGTTCAAGTTATGTTTAGGGTTAGGTTGAGGGTTATGGTTATGGTTACGTTGAGTGTGAGGGTTATGGTTAGGTTGAGGGTTAGGCTTAGGCTTAGGTTTAGGATTAGGGTGAGGGTTAGCGTTAGGGTGAGGATTAGGATGAGGATTAGGGTTAGGGTTAGGATTAGGTTTAGGGTGAGGACTAGACTGAGGGTGAGGTTTAGGGTTAGTTTTTCGGTGAAGATAACGGTTCGCGTTAGGGTTAGGATATGGGTTAGGGTTACGGTGAGGGTGAGGTTTAGTGTTACGGTGAGGGTTAGGGTTAGGATTTGGGTTAGGGTTAGGGTGAGTTTTAGGGTTACATTTAGGGTTCGGGGGAGGGTTAGGTCGAGGTTTAGATTTAGGGTTAGTGTTAGGGTTAAGGTTAGGGTGAGGGTTAGCTTGAGGTTTAGGGTAGTTTTAGGATTAGGGTTAGCATGAGGGTGAGTGTGAGGGTTAGAGTTAGGGTTAGGCTTAGGCTTAAGGTTAGGCTGAGGGTGAGGGTGGGGGTGAGGATTAGGGTTAGGGTGATGGTTAGGTTTAGGGTTTGGGTGAGTGTTAGGATTAGGATTAGGGTTAGGATGAGGGCTAGGGTGAGGGTGTGGTTTAGGATTAGGGTTAGGGTGAGGGTTAGGCTGAGTGTGAGTTTGAGGGTGAGAGTTAGGGTTAGGGTGATGGTTAGGTTTAAGGTTAGGGTGAGGGATAGGATGAGTTTTAGTGCTAGGGTGAGGATGATGGTAAGGGTAAAGGTGAGGTTTAGGCTGAGGGTGAGGGTTAAGATAAAGGTGAGTGCTAGGGTTAGGTTTAGGGTTAGGTTTAGGGTTAGGGTAAGGGTTAGATTGAGGATTAGTTTTAGGGTTAGGGTTAGTGTGAGATTTAGGGTGAGGATGAGGGTTAGGGTTAGGGTGAGCGTGAGGGTTAGACTTAGTGTTAGGTTTAGGGTGAGGTTTAGGATTAGGCTGAGGGTTAGGGTTAGTGTGAGTGTTATTGTTAGGGTTAGGGTTAGTGTTAGGGTGAGGGTAAGTGTTAGGATGAGGGTTTTGGTTAGGGTGAGGGTTAGGGTTAGCGTTATTGTTAGGGTTTGGTTTAGGGTTAAGGTTACGGTGAGGGTGATGGTGAGGTTTAGGTTTAGTGTTAGAGTGAGTTTTACTGTTAGGGTTAGTGTTAGAGTTAGGGTCAGGGTGAGGGTGAGGTTTAGGGTTAGAGTAAAGTTTAGGGTGAGGGTTAGGTTGAGGGTTAGGGTTAGGGTTATTGTTAGGGTTAAGGTTAGGGTGAGAGATAGGGTGTGGGTTACGGTTAGGGATAGGATTAGGTTTAGGGTGAGGGTTAGGTTATGTTTTAGGGTTAGGTTTAGATTTAGGCTTAGGGTTAGGCTGAGGGTGAGGTTGAGGGTGAGGGTTAGGTTTAGGGGAAGGGTTAGGATGAGGGTTAGGGTTAGGATTAGGATTAGGTTAAGGGCTAGCGTGAGATTTAGGGTTAGCATTAGGGTGAAGTTTAGGGTTAGTTTAGGGTTAGGGGTAGGGTGAGGGTGAGGTTTAGGGTTAGAGTTAGGGTTAGGGTGAGGCTGAGGGTGAGGGTTAGGGTTAGGGTTAGTGTTAGGTTTAGGGTTAGGGTTAGGGTGAGGGTTAGGCTGTGGGTGAGGTTAGGGTTCGTGTTAGGATTAGGATTAGGGTTAGGGTTAGGGTGAGTGTGGGGGTTAGGGTTAGGCTTAGGCTTAGGCTTAGGGTTAGGCTGAGGGTTAGGGTGAGGGTGAGGGTTAGGGTTAGGGTCAGGGATAGTGTTAGGGTTATGGGGAGGGTTAGGGTGAGGATTAGGGTTAGGATTAGAGTTATGGTGAGGGCTAGGGGGCGGGTGAGGTTTAGGTTTAGGTTTAGGGTGAGGTTTAGGGTTAGGGTTAGGTTGAGGGGTAGGGTGAGGGTGAGGTTTAGGGTTAGAGTTAGGGTTAAGGTGAGGCTGAGGGTGAGGGTTAGGGTTAGTGTTAGGATTAGGATTAGGGTCAGGTTTAGGGGGAGTCTTAGGATGAGGGTTAGGGTTAGGATTAGGGTTATGGTGAGCATGAGAGTGAGGGTAAGGGTTAGATTAAGGATTAGTGTTAGGGTTAGTGTTAGGTTTACCGGGAGGATGAGTGTTAGGGTTAGGGTTAGGGCTAGGGTTAGGTTGAGGTTTAGGGTTAGTGTTAGAGTGAGGTTTAGGGTTAGGGTGATGGATAGGGTTAGTTTGAGGCTTAGTGTTCGGGTTATGGTTATTGTTAAGGTGAGGGTAAGTGTTAGGGTGAGGATTAGGTTTAGGGTTAGGGTAATGGTTAGTTTGAGGGTTAGGGTTAGGTTTAGTGTTTTTGTTAAGTTTAGGGTTAGGGTTACAATTACTGTGAGGGTGAGGGTTAGGTTTAGGGTTAGGATTAGGATTAGGGTTAGTGTTAGGGTGAGTGTGTTAGGGTGAGGGTTAGGGTTATGGTGAGGGTTATGGTTAGGTTGAAGGTCAGGTTTAGGGTTAGGGTTATGTTGAGCATGAGGGTTAGGCTTAGGTTGAGGGTTAGGCTTAGGGTTCGGGTTAAGGTGAGGTTAGGGTTAGGGTTAATGTGAGGGTTAGTGTTAGGGTTAGGGTTAGTGTTAGGGTGAGGTTAAGTTTTAGGGTGAGGTTTAGGGTTAGGGTGAGGATTATGGTTAGGGTGAGGGTTAGAGTTATTGTTAGGGTTAGGTTTAGGTTTAGAGTTAGGTTTAGGGTTATTTTGAGATTTAGGGTTAGTGTTAGGTTTAGTGTTAGGGTTAGTGTTAGGGTGAGGGTTAGGGTTAGGCTTAGGCTTAGGCTTAGGCGGAACATGAGGGTGAGGGTTAGGGTTCGGGTTAGGGTGAGGGTTAGGGTTATGGTTATGGTGAGGGTGATATTTAGGGTTTGGTTGAGAGTTTGCATTAGGGTTAGGGTGAAGGTGTGGGTTAGGGTAAATGTTTGGCTTAGGCTTAGGTTTAGGCTGAGGATTTGGTTGAGGATAAGGTTAGGGTTAGGGTTAGGGTGAGTTTTAGTGTTATTGTTAGTGTTCGAGTTAGGGTTAGAGTGAGGGTGAGGTTTAGGGGTAGATTTAGGGTTAGGGTGAGTGTTAGGGTTAGGGTCAGGGTTAGGGTGGGGGTTACAGTAAGGGTAAAGGTGAGGGTTATACTGAGGGTGAGGGTTAATGTAAGGTTGAGGGTTAGGGTCAGGGTGAGGGTTAGGGTTAGGGTTAGAGTGAGGGTGATGGTTTGATTGAGGATAAGTGTTAGGGTTAGTGTTAGGGTGAGCTTAGGGTTAGGGTGAGGGTTATGGTTAGGGTGAGGGTGAGGGTTAGGGTTATTGTTAGCGTTAGGGTTAGGGTTATGGTGAGGGTAAGTGTTAGGATGAGGGTTAGGGTTAGGGTGAGGATTATGGTTAGGGTTAGGGTTAGGGTTATTGCTAGGGTTAGAATTACAGTTAGAGTTAGGATTAGGGTGAGGGTGAGGGTGAGATTTAGGGTTAGAGTTAATATTAGTGTTAGGGAAGGGTTAGGGTTCGGGTTAGGGTGCGGGTTAGGGTTATGATTAGTGTCAGGTTTAGGATGAAGTTTAGGGTTAGGGTTAGGTTGAGGGTGAGGGTAGGGTTAGGGTAAGTGTTAGGGTTAGGGATAGGGTTAGGTTTAGGTTTAGGGTTATGGTGAGGATGAGTGTGAGGTTTAGGGTTAGGGTTAGGGTTAGGCTTAGAGTTAGGGTGAGGGTTAGGTTTTGGTTTAGGGTGCAGGTGAGGTTTAGGATTAGGGTTAGGTTTAGGGTTAGATTCAGGGTTAGGTTTAGGGTTGGGGTTAGTGTTAGTGTTAGGGTTAGGGTTAGGGTTATGGTTAGGCTGAGGGTGATTGTGGGGGTGAGGATTAGAGTTAGGGTTAGGTTTAGGTTTATGGTTAGTGTTAATTTTATTGTTATGTTTAGGGTTAAGTTTGCGTGAGGGTGAGGGTGAGGGTGAGGGTTAGGGTTTGGGATAGGGTTAGTATTATTGTTACGGTTAGGGCAAGAATTACAGTGAGGTTGAGGGTGAGGGTGAAGTTTAGGGTTAGGGTAAGTTTTAGGGTTAGGGTTAGGGTTAGGGTGAGGGTGAGGTTTAGGGTTAGAGTTAGGGTTAGGGTCAGGTTTAGGGTGAGGTTTCGTGTTAGGGTTAAGGTTGGGGTTATGGTGAGGGTGAGTTTTAGGGTTAGAGTTAGGGTTAGGGTGAGGCTGAGGGTGAGGGTTAGGGTTAGGGTTAGTGTTAGGTTTAGGGTTAGGGTTAGGGTGAGGGTTAGGGTGAAGGTGAGGGTTAGGGTTAAGGTTAGGATTAGGATTAGGGATAGGGTTAGGTTGAGTGTGAGGGTTAGGGTTAGGGTGAGTATTAGGGTTAGGCTTAGGGTTTGGCTGAGGTTGAGGTTGAGTGTGAGGATAAGGGTTAGCGTGAGGGTTAGGTTTAGGATTATGGGGAGGGTTAGGATGATTGTTAGAGTTAGGATTAGGGTTAGGGTGAAGGCTAGGATGAGGGTGAGTTTTAGGGTTAGGTTTAGGGTAAGGGTGAGGGTGAGTTTTAGGTTTAGAGTTAGGCTTAAGGTGAGGCTGATGTTGAGGGTGAGGGTTAGGGTTAGGATTAGGATTAGGGT
The DNA here is from genome assembly GCF_024711535.1 of Dipodomys merriami. NCBI lineage: Eukaryota > Metazoa > Chordata > Mammalia > Rodentia > Heteromyidae > Dipodomys > Dipodomys merriami. The sequence goes on from NW_027206579.1 coordinate 4,063,690, forward strand.
AAGGGATAAGGTGAGTGTGAGTGTTAGGGTGAGGGTTAGGATTAGGCTTAGGGTTATACTGAGGGTGAGGGTGAGGGTGAGGGTAAGGGTTAGGTTTAGGGTTAGGGTGAGGGTGAGGATTATGGTAAGGGTTAGGGGGAGGGTTAGGATGAGGGTTAGGGTTAGGATTAGGGTTAGGGTGAGGTCTAGGGTGAGGGTGAGGTTTAGGGTTAGGGTTAGGGTGAGGGTTAGGTTTAGGGTTAGGGTTAGGGTGATAGTTAGGATTCAGGTTAAGTTTATGTTTGGGGTGAGAGTTAGGTAAGGGTTACGGTGAGGGTGAGGGTGAGGGTTAGGGTTAGGTTGAGGGTTAGGGTTAGGAGTAGGGTTTGGGTGAGGGGTATTGTGAGGGGTAGGGTTATTGTTACGGTGAGGGTTAGGATGAGGGTTAGGATTAGGCTTAGGGTGAGGGCTAGGCTGAGGGTGAGGTTTAGGGTTAAGGTTAGGGTGAGGTTTAGGATTAGGGTTAGGGTGAGGGTGAGGTTTAGGTTTAGAGTTAGGGTAAGGGTGAGGCTGAGGTTGAGGGTTAGGGTTAGGGTTAGTGTTAGAGTTAGTTTTAGGGTGAGGGTTAAGGAGAGTGTGAGGGTTAGGCTTAGGGTTATGTTTAGGATTAGGGTACTGTTTAGGGTGAGTGTGAGGTTTAGGGTTAGGGTTTGGCTTAGGCTTAGGGCTAGGCTGAGGGATAGGGTGAGTGTTAGCTTTAGGTTGACGGTTAGGGTTAGTGTTAGCTTGAGAGTTAGGTTTCAGGTTAAGTTTAGGGTTAGGGTGAGGGTTAGGTTTAGGGTTATGGTGAGGGTGATAATTAGGGTTAGGTTGAGAGTTTGCATTAGGGTTAGGCTGAGGGTTAGGTTTAGGGTTAGGGTGAGGGTTAGGATGAGGATTAGGTTTACGATTAGGGTTAGGTTGAGGGCTAGGGTGAGGGTGAGGCTTAGGGTTAGAGTTAGGGTAAGGTTTAAGATTAGGGGTAGGTTTAGGGTGAGGGTTAGGATGAGTGTTTGGGTTACGGTGAGGGTTAGGGTGAGGGTTAGGGTTAGGATTAGGCTTAGGGTGAGGGTGAGTTTTAGCATTAGGGTTAGTGTTAGGGTTAGGTTTAGGTTTAGGGTTAGTGTTATTGTTAGGGTTAGAGTTTGAGTTATGGTGAGGGTGGGGGTGAGGGTGAGGGTGAGTGTTAGGTTTAGGGTTAGGGTGAGGTTTAGATTTAGTGTTAGGATTAGGATTAGGGTGAGCGTGAGGTTTAGGGTTAGGTTTAGGGTTAGTTGGAGGCTTAGGTCGAGAGTTAGGGTTAGGGTTAGTTTTAGGGTTATTTTAGGGTGAGGGTTAGGTTGAAGTTTAGGGTTACTGTTAGAGTTAGGGTTAGGATTAGGGTTAGGCTGAGGGTGAGGGTGGGGGTGAGGATTAGCATTAGGGTGATTGTTAGGGTTAGGGTTAGTTTGAGAATTAGGATGAGGGTTAGGGTTAGGATTAGGGTTAGGGTGAGGGCTAGGGTGAGGGTGTGGGTTAGGGTAAGTTTTAGGCTTAGGCTTACGGTTAGGCTGAGCATTTGTTTGAGGATAAGGGTTAGGGTTAGGTTAGGGTGTGGTTTAGTGTTAGGGTTAGAGTGAGGATGAGGTTTAGGGGTAGAGTTAGGGTTAGGGTGAGGGTTAGGGTTAGGGTTAGGCTTAGGCTTAGGGTTAGGATGAGGGAGAGGGTGAGTTTTAGCTTTAGGTTGACAGTTGGGGTTAGGGTTAGCTTGACAGGGTTCAGGTTAAGTTTAGGGTTAGGGTGAGGGTTAGGGTTCGGTTTACGGTGAGGGTGCTGTTTAGGGTTAGGTTGAGGGTTAGGATTAGGGTTAGGGTTAGGGTTAGGATTAGGGTTAGGGTGAGGGTTAGGATGAAGATTAGGGTTAAGATAAAGGTTAGGTTGAGGGCTAGGGTGAAGGTGAGGATTAGGGTTAGTGTTAGGGTAAGGTATAAGGTTACGGTTAGGTTTAGGGTGAGGGTTAGAATGAGGGTTAGGGTTATGGTGAGGGTGAGGGTTAGGGTTAGGGTGAGGGTCAGTGTTAGGAATAGGGTTAGGGTGAGGGTGAGTGTTAGCATTAGGGTTAGGGTTAGGGTTAGGTTTAGGGTTAGCATTAGTGTTATTGTTAGGGTTAGGGTTAGATTTATGGTGAGGGTGAGGGTGAGGGTGAGGGTGAGGGTTAGGTTTAGGGTTCGGTGAGGTTTAGGTTTAGGGTTAGTATTAGGGTTAGGGTGAGGGTGAGGTTTAGGGTTAGGTTTAGGGTTAGTTGGAGGGTTAGGTCGAGGGTAAGGCTTAGGGTTAATTTTAGGGTTAAGGTTAGGGTGAGGGTGAGGTTGAGGTTTAGGGTTAGTGTTAGAATTAGTGTTAGGATTAGGGTTAGGGTGAGGGTGAGGTTGCTGGTTAGGCTTAGGCTTAGGTTTAGGCTTAGGGTTAGGCTGAAGTTGAGGGTCGGGCTGAGGATTAGATTTAGGGTGATGGTTAGGGTTAGGGTTAGGGTGAGGGTTAGGATTAGGATTAGGGTTAGGTTGAGGGCTAGGGTGAGAGTCTGTGTTAGGGTAAGTGTTAGGCTAAGGCTTAGGTTTAGGCTGAGAGTTTGGTTGAGGATAAGGTTTAGGGTTAGGGTTAGGGTGAGGTTTAGTGTTAGTGTTAGGGTTAGAGTGAGGGTTAGGTTTAGGGGTAGAGTTAGGGTTAGGGTGAGGGTTAGGGTTAGGGTCAGGATTAGGGTGGGGGTTACGGTAATGGTAAAGGTGAAGGTTAGACTGAGGTTGAGGGTTATGGTAAGGGTGAAGGTTAGGGTTAGGGTTAGAGTGAGGGTGAGGGTTAGATTGAGGATAAGTGTTAGGGTTAGTGTGAGGTTTAGGGTGAGGATGAGGGTTAGGGTTAGGGTGAGGGCTAAGGTGAGTGTTAGGTTTAGGGTTAGTGTTAGGGTGAGGTTTAGGGTTAGGGGGATGGTTAGGGTTAGTTTGAGGGTTAGTGTTAGGGTTAGGGTTAGTGTTAGGGTGAGGGTAAGTGTTAGACTGAGGGTTAGTTTTAGGTTGAGGCTTGTGGTTAGGGTGAGGCTTAGGGTTAGGTTTAGGGTTATTGTTTGCCTTATTGTTACGGTTATGATTACGGTGTGGGTGAGGGTGAGGTTGAGGTTGAGGGTTAGTGTTAGGGGAAGTGTTAGGATGAGGGTTAGGGTTAGGTTTAGAGTTAGGTAAAGGCTAGGGTTAGGGTGAGCTTTAGGGTTAGCGTTAGGGTGAAGTTTAGGGTTAGGGTTAGATTTAGGTTGAGGGTGAGGTTTAGAGTTAGAGTTAGGTTTAGGGTGAGTCTGAGGGTGAGGTTTAGGGTTAGAGTTAGTGTTAGGTTTAGGGTTAGGTTTAGGGTGAGGTTTAGGCTGAGGGTGAGGGTTATGGTTAGGATTAGGATTAGGATTAGGGGTAGGGTTAGTGTGAATGTGAGGGTTAAGGGAAGGGTTAGGGTTAGGCTTAGCATTAGGATGAGGGTTAGGTTGAGGGTGAGGGTTAGGGTTAGGGTGAGGGTTAGGTTTATGGTTATGGGGAGGGTTAGGATGAGGGTTAGGGTTAGTATTAGGGTTAGGGTGAGGGCTAGGGTGAGGGTCAGTTTTAGGGTTTGGGTAAGGGTGAGGTTTCGGGTTAGGGTTAGGTTTAGGGTTAGGGTGAGGGTGAGATTAGGGTTAGAGTTAGGGTTAAGGTGAGGCTGAGGTTGAGGGTTAGGGTTATGGTTAGGATTAGGATTAAGGTGAGGTTTAGGGTGATTGTGAGCCTTAGGGTTAGGGTTCTGGTTTGGCTTAGGGTTACACTGATGGTGAGGGTGAGGTTTAGGGTTAGGATTAGGGTTCAGGTGAGGGTGAGTGTGTGTTTTAGGGTTAGGTTTAGTGTTAGGTTCAGGGTTAGTCTGATGGTGAGGTTGAGGTTGATGTTTAGGGTTAGTTTAAGGGATAAGTTAAGGGTTAGGGGGAGGTTTAGGATGAGGGTTAGGGTTAGGATTAGGGTTAGGGTGATGGCTAGAGTTAGGTTGAGGTGAGAGTTAGGGTTAGGGTTAGTGTGAGGTTTAGTGTTAGTTTTAGGGTTATAGTTAGGATTAGGGTGAGGGTGAGGTTTAGGGGTAGAGTTAGTGTTAGGGTGAGGGTTAGGGTTAGGGTGGGGTTTTCAGTAAGGGTAAAGTGAGGGTTAGGCTGAGGGTGAGGGTTACGATAAGGGTGAGGTTTAGGTTTAGAGTGAGGGTTGGGGTTAGTTTTAGGGTGAGGGTGTGGGTTAGATTGAGGATTAGTGTTAGGGTTAGTGTGAGGTTTACCGTGAGGATGAGTGTTAGGGTTAGGGTTAGGGCTAGGGTTAGGTTGAGGTTTAGGGATAGTGTTAGGGTGAGGTTTAGGGTTAGGGTGAAGGTTAGGGTTAGTGTGAGGCTTAGTGTTCGGGTTACGGTTAGTGTTAAGGTGAGGGTAATTGTTAGGGTGAGGGTTAGGTTTAGGGTGAGGGTAATGTTTAGGGTGAGGGTTAGGGTTAAGGTTAGGGTTTTTGTTAGGATTATGGTTTGGGTTACTGTTACTATGAGGGTGAGTGTTAGCGATAGGGTTAGGATTAGTATTAGGGTTAGTGTTAGGGTGAGGGTAAGTGTTAGGGTGAGGGTTAAGGTGAGGGTGAGGGTTATGGTTAGGGTGAGGGTCAGGGTTAGGGTTAGGGTTACATTGAGCGTGAGGGTTAGGGTTAAGTTGAGGGTTAGGTTGAGGGTTAGCGTTAGGGTGTGTTTAGGGTTAGGCTTAGTGTGAGGGTTAGTGTTAGGGTTAGGGTTAGTGGTAGGTGAGGGTAAGTGTTAGTGTGAGGTTTAGGGTTAGGGTGAGGATTATGGTTAGGGTGAGGGTTAGGGTTATTGTTAGGGTTAGGATTAGGGTTAGAGTTAGGGTTAGGGTGAGGATAAGATTTAGGGTTAGAGTTAGGATTAGGGTGAGTGTTAGGGTTAGGGTTAGGCTTAGGCTTAGGCTTAGTCCAAGCATGTGGGTGAGGGTTAGGGTGCGGGTTAGGGTGAGGGTTAGGGTTATGGTTAGTGTCAGTTTAAGGATGAGGTTTCGGCTTAGGGTTAGGGTTAGGATGAGGGCTAGGGTTAGGGTTAGGGTGAGGGTTAGGGTTAGGGATAGGGTTAGGTTTAGGATTAGGGTTAGAGTGAGTGTGAGTGTGAGGCTTAGGGTTAGGGTTAAGATTAGGCTTAGAGTTAGGGTGAGGGTTAGGGTTAGAGTTTGTGTTAGGGTGCAGGTGAGGCTGAGGATTAGGTTTAGGTTTAGGTTTAGATTTAGGGTTAGGTTTAGGGTTAGGTTTAGTGTTAGATTTAGGGTTACGGTGAGGGGTAGGGTAAGGGTGAGTGTTAGTGGTAGGGTTAGGATTACTATTAGGGTTAGTGTTAGGATGAGGGTAAGTGTTAGGATAAGGGTTAGGTTGAAGCTGAGGGTTATGGTTATGGTGAGGGTCAGGGTTAGCGATATGGTTACATTGAGCCTGAGGGTTAGGGTTAGGTTGAGGGTTAGGTTTAGTTTTAGGGTTAGGGTGAGTTTAGGGTTAGGCTTAGTGTGAGGGTTAGTGTTAGGGTAAGGGCTAGTGGTAGGTGTGGGTAAGTGTTAGTGTGAGGTTTAGGGTTAGGGTGAGGATTATGGTTAGGGTGAGGTTTAGGGTTATTGTTAAGGTTAGGTTTAGGGTTAGAATTAGGGTTAGGGTGAGGATAAGACTTAGGGTTAGAGTTAGGGTTAGGGTTAGGCTTAGGCTTAGGCTTAGGCTTAGGCTTAGGCCAAGCATGTGGGTGAGGGTTAGGGTGTGGGTTAGGGTGAGGGTTAGGGTTATGGTTAGTGTCAGTTTAAGGATGAGGTTTCGGCTTAGGGTTAGGGTTAGGGTGAGGGCTAGTGTTAGGGTTAGGGTGAGGGTTAAGTTTAGGGATAGGGTTAGGTTTAGGTTTAGGGTTAGGGTGAGGGTGAGTGTGAGGCTTAGGGTTAGGGTTAAGATTAGGATTAGAGTTAGGGTGAGGGTTAGGGTTAGAGTTTGGGTTAGGGTGCAGGTGAGGCTGAGGATTAGGTTTAGGTTTAGGGTTAGATTTAGGGTCAGGTTTAGCGTTAGGTTTAGTGTTAGGTTTTGGATTAAGGTGAGGGTTAGGGTGAGGGTTAGGGTTAGGGATAGTGTTAGGTTTAGGATTAGGGTTAGGGTTAAGGTTAGGGTGAGTGTGAGGGGTAGGGTTAAGGTGAGCATTAGGGTTAGGCTTAGGGTTTGGCTGAGGGTGAGGGTGAGTGTGAGGATTAGGGTTAGGGTAAGGGTTAGGGTTAGGATTATGGGGAGGGTTAGGATGATTGTTAGATTTAGGATTAGGGTTAGGGTGAGGGCTATATTGAAGGTGAGGTTTAGGGTTAGGGTTAGGGTTAGGGTGAGGGTGAGTTTTAGGTTTAGAGTTAGGCTTAAGGTGAGGCTGATGTTGAGGGTGAGGGTTAGGGTTAGGATTAGGATTACGGTAAGGGTTAGGATGAATTTGAGTGTTAGGGTTAGGGTTAGGATTAGGCTTAGGGTTACACTGAGGGTGAGGGTGAGGGTGAGAGTAAGGGTTAGGTTTAGGGTTAGGTTGAGGGTGAATGTGTGTGTTAGGGTTAGGTTTAGGTTTAGGCTTAGGTTTAGGGTGAGGGCTACGCTGAGGGTGAGGTTGAGAGTTAGGGTAAGGGTGAGGCTGAAGTTGAGGGTTAGGGTTAGGGTTAGTGTTAGAGTTAGGGTTAGGGTTAGGGTTAAGGTGAGGGTGAGGGTTAGGCTTAGGTTTAGGTTTAGGATTGGGGTAATGGTTAAGATGAGTGTGAGGTTTAGGGTTAGGCTTAGGCTTAGGCTTAGGTTTAGGCTGAGGGAAAGGGTGAGGGTTAGTTTAGGTTGACAGTTAGGGTTAGGGTTAGCTTGAGAGTTAGGGTTCAGGTTACGTTTAGGGTTAGGGTGATGGTTAGGGTTAGGGTGAGGGTTAGGGTTTGGATTAGGTTTAGGGTGAGGGTGAGTTTTAGCATTAGGTTTAGGCTTAGGGTTAGATTTAGGGTTAAGATTAGTGTTATTGTTACGGTTAGAGTTAGAGTTATTTTGAGGGTGAGGCTGAGGGTGAGGGTTAGGTTTAGGGTTAGGGTGAGGTTTAGGTTTAGGGTTTGGATTAGGATTAGGGTGAGGGTGAGGTTTAGGTTTAGGTTTAGGGTTAGTTGTAGGCTTAGGTCGAGGGGTAGGGTTAGGGTTAGTTTTAGGGTTAAGGTTAGGGTGAGGGTGAGTGTGAGGGTTAGGGTTAGGCTTAGGCTTATGCTTAGGGTTAGGCTGAAGGTGAGGGTGGGGGTGAGGATTACAGTAAGGGTGATGGTTAGGGTTAGGGATTGGATGAGGATTAGGATGAGGGTTAGGGTTAGGATTAGGGTTAGGGTGAGGGCTAGTGTGAGGGTCTGGCTTAGGGTAAGTGTTAGGCTTAGGCTTAGGGTTAGAGTGAGCATTTGGTTGAGGATAACAGTTAGGATTAGGGTTAGGTTGAGGTTTAGTTTTAGGGTTAGTGTTAGGGTTAGAGTGAGGGTGAGGTTTAGGGGTAGAGTTAGTTTTAGGGTGAGGGTTAGGGTTAGGGTTAGGCTTAGGCTTAGGGTTAGGATGAGGGAGAGGGTGAGGGTTAGCTTTAGGTTGTCGGTTAGGGTTAGGGTTAGCATGACAGTTAGGGTTCAAGTTAAGTTTAGGGTTAGGGTGAGGGTTAGGGTTAGGTTACGGTGTGGGTGATGTTAAGGGTTAGGTTGAGGGTTAGGTTTTGGGTTACAGTGAGGGTTAGGATTAGGGTTAGGGTTAGGGTTAGGATGAGGATTACGGTTATGATTAGGGTTAGGTTGAGGGCTAGGGTGAAGGTGAGGATTAGGGTTAGTGTTAGGGTAAGGTTTAAGGTTAGGGTTAGGTTTAGGGTGAGGGTTCGTATGAGGGTTAGGGTTACAGTGAGGGTGAGGTTTAGGTTTAGGGTGAGGGTTAGGGTTAGGATTAGGGTTAGGGTGAGCGTGAGTGTTAGCATTTGGGTTAGGGTTAGGTTTAGGTTTAGGATTAGTGTTATTTTTAGGGTTAGGGTTACAGTTATGGTGAGGATGAGGGTGAGGGTGAGGGTGATGGTTAGATTTAGGGTTAGGGTGAGGTTTAGGTTTAGGGTTAGGATTAGGGTGAGGGTGAGGGTGAGGTTTAGGGTTAGGTTTAGGTTTAGTTGGAGGGTTAGGTGGAGGGTTAGGCTTAGGGTTAATTTTAGGTTTAAGGTTAGGGTGAGGGTTAGGTTGAGGTTTAGGGTTAGTGTTAGAATTAGTGTTAGGATTAGGGTTAGGGTGAGAGTGAGTATGAGGGTTAGGGTTAGGCTTAGGCTTAGGCTTAGGGTTAGGCTGAAGGTGAGGGTGGGGCTCAGGATTAGATTTAGGGTGATGGTAAGGTTTAGGGTTAGGGTGAGGGTTAGGATTAGGATTAGGGTTAGGGTGAGGGCTAGGGTGAGGGTGTGTGTTAGGGTAAGTGTTAGGCTTAGGCTTAGGGTTAGGCTGAGAGTTTGGTCAAGGATAAGGTTTAGGGTTAGGGTTAGGGTGAGTTTTAGTGTTAGGGTTAGGATTAGAGTGAGGGTGAGTTTTAGGGGTAGAGTTAGGGTTAGGGTGAGGGTTAGGGTTAGGGTCAGGATTAGGGTGGGGATTACGGTAATGGTAAAGGTGAAGTTTAGACTGAGGGTGAGGGTTATGGTAAGGGTGAGGGTTAGGGTTAGGGTTAGAGTGAGGGTGAGATTTAGGAGTAGAATTAGGTTTAGGGTGAGGGTTAGGGTTAGGGTCAGGGTTTGGGTGGGTGTTACGGTAAGGGTAAAGGTGTAGTTTAAACTGAGGGTGAGGGTTATGGTAAGGGCGAGGGTTAGGGATAGGGTGAGGGGTAGGGTTAGTGTTAGAGTGAGGGTGAGGTTTAGATTGAGGATAAGTGTTAGGGTTAGTGTGAGGTTTAAGGTGAGGACGAGGGTTAGGGTTAGGGTGAGGGCTAAGGTGAGGGTTAGGTTTAGGGTTAGTGTTAGGGTGAGGTTTAGGGTTAGGGTGATGGTTAGTGTTAGTGTGAGGGTTAGTGTTAGGGTTAGGTTTAGTGTTAGGGCGAGGGTAAGTGTTAAGGTGAGGGTTAGTTTTAGGGTGAGGTTTATGGTCTGGGTGTGGGTCATTGTTAGGTTTAGGGTTACATTGATCGTGAGGGTTAGGGTTAGGTTGAGGGTTATGTTTAGTGTTAGGGTTAGGGTGATTTTAGGGTTAGGCTTAGTGTGAGGGTTAGTGTTAGGGTTAGGGTTAGTGCTAGGTGAGGGTAAGTGTTAGTGTGAGGTTTAGGGTTAGGGTGAGGATTATGGTTAGGGTGAGGGTTAGGGTTATTATTTGGATTAGGCTTAGGTTTAGAGTTAGGGTTAGGGTGAGGATAAGATTTAGGGTTAGAGTTAGGGTTACTGTTAGGGTTAGGGTGAGGGTTAGGGTTACGTATAGGCTTAGACTTAGGCTTAGGTCGACCATGAGGGTGAGGGTTAGGGTTATGGTTAGTGTCAGGTTTAGGGTGAGGTTTCGGTTTAGGGTTAGGGTTAGGGTGAGGGCTAGGGTTAGTGTTAGGTTGAGGATTAGGGTTAGAGATAGGGTTAGGTTTAAGATTAGGTTTAGGGTGAGGGTGAGTGTGAGACTTAGGGTTAGGTTTAGGATTAGACTAGGGTTAGGGTGAGGGTTAGGGTTAGAGTTTGGGTTAGGGTGCAGGTGAGGCTGAGGATTAGGGTTAGGTTTAGGGTTAGATTTAGGGTTAGGTTTAGGGTTAGGGTTAGTGTTAGTTTTAGGGTTATGGTGAGGGTTAGGGTGAGGGTTAGGGTTAGGGATAGGATTAGGTTTAGGATTAGGGTTAGGGTGAGGGTGTGTGTGAGGCTTAGGGTTAGGGTTAGGCTTAGAGTTAGGGTGAGGGTTAGGGTTAGGGTTTGGTTTAGGGTGCAGTTGAGGTTGAGTATTAGGGTTAGGTTTAGGGTTAGATTCAGGGTTAGGTTTAGGGTTAGGTTTAGTGTTAGGGTTAGGGTTAGGGTTAGGGGTAGGGTTAGGCTGAGGGTGATTTTTGGGGGTGAGGATTAGAGTTAGAGTTAGGTTTAGGTTTAGGGTTAGGGTTAATGTTAGTGTTATGTTTAGGGTTAAGTTTGTGGTGAGGGTGAGGCTGAGGGTGTGGGTTAGGGTTAGGGTTAGGGTTAGTATTATTGTTAGGGTTAGGGCTATAATTACGGTGAGGTTGAGTGTGAGGGTGAAGTTTAGGGTTAGGGTGAGTTTTAGGGTTAGGGTTAGGGTGAGGGTGAGGTTTAGGGTTAGAATTAGGGTTAGGGTTAGGATTAGGGTGAGGTTTCGAGTTAGGATTAGGGTTGGGGTTATGGTGAGGGTTAGGTTTATGTTTAGAGTTAGGGTGAGGCTGAGGGTGAGGGTTAGGGTTAGTGTTAGATTTAGGGTTAGGGTTAGGGTGAGGGTTAGGGTGAGTGTTAGGGTGAGGGTGAGTGTTAGGGTTAAGGTTAGGATTAGGATTAGGGTTAGGGTTAGGGTGAGTGTAAGGCGTAGGGTTAAGGTGAGTATTAGTGTTAGGCTTAGGGTTTGGCTGAGGGTGAGGGTGAGTGTGAGGATTAGGGTTAGGTTGAGGGTTAGGTTTAGGATTATTTGGAGGGTTAGGATGATTGTTAGAGTTAGGATAAGGGTTAGGGTGAGGTTGAGGTTTAGGTTTAGGGTTAGGGTTAGTGTGAGGGTGAGTTTTAGGGTTAGAGTTAGGCTTAAGGTGAGGCTGATGGTGAAGGTGATTTTTAGTGTTAGGATTAGGATTAGGGTAAGGGTTAGGGTGAGTGTGAGTTTTAGGGTTAGGGTTAGGATTAGGCTTAGGGTTACACTGAGGGTGAGGGTGAGGGTGAGGTTAAGGGTTAGGTTTAGGGTTAGGTTGAGGGTGAGTGTGTGTGTTAGGGTTAGGTTTAGGGTTAGGTTTGGGTTTAGGGTGAGGGTGAGGTTGAGGGTGATGGTTAGGGTTAGGGTGAGGGTTAGGGCAAGGGTTAGCTGGAGGGTTAGGATGAGGGTGAGGGTTAGGCTGAGGGTGAGGGTTAGGGTTAGGTTTAGGATTAGGATTAGGGGTAGGGATAGGGTGTTTGTGAGGGTTAGGGTTAGGGTTAGGGTTAGGGTTAGCCTTAGCGTTAGGCTGAGGGTTAGGGTGAGGGTGAGGGTTAGGGTTAGGGTGAGGGTTAGGTTTATGGTTATGGGGAGGGTTAGGATGAGGGATAGGGTTAGTATTATGGTTAGTGTGAGGGCTAGGGTGAGGGTCAGGTTTAGGGTTAGGGTTAGGGTGAGGTTTAGAGTTAGAGTTAGGGTTAAGGTGAGGCTGAGGGTGAGGGTTAGTGTTAGAGTTAGGATTAGGATTAAGGTGAGGTTTAGGGTGATTTTGAGGCTTAGGGTTAGGGTTCGGGTTTGGCTTATGTTTACACTGAGGGTGAGGGTGAGGTTTAGGGTTAGGATTAGGGTTCAAGTGAGGGTGAGTGTTTGTTTTAGGGTTAGGTTTAGGGTTAGGTTCAGGGTTAGGCTGATGGTGAGGTTGAGGGTGATGTTTAGGGTTAGTTTAAAGCTTAGGTTAAGGGTTACGGGGAGGTTTAGGATGAGGGTTAGTGTTAGGATTAGGGTTAGGGTGAGGGCTAGGGTGAGGTTGAGGTTTAATGTTAGGGTTAGTGTGAGAGTTATGGTTAGGGTTACTGTGAGAGTACGATTCGGGTTAAGTTTAGGGTTAGGGTGAGGGTTAGGGTAAGGGTTACGGTGAGGTTGAGGGTTAGGGTTAGGTCGTGGTTTAGGGTTAAGATTAAGTTTAGGGTGAGGGTTAGGGTTAGGGTAAGAATTACGGTGAGGGTGAGTGTTAGGGTTAGGTGGAGGGTTAGGGTTGGATTTGTGTTAGGGTGAGGGATAGGGTGAGGGTGATTGTTAGAGTAAGGGTTTGACTTAGGGTTAAGCTGAGCATGAGGTTGAGGGTGAGGGTTAGGGTTTGGATTAGTGTGAGGTTTAGTGTTAGTTTTAGAGTTACAGTTAGGATTAGGGTGAGGGTGAGGTTTAGGGGTAGAGTTAGTGTTAGGTTGAAGGTTAGGGTTAGGGTGAGGGTTAGGGTGGGGGTGACAGTAAGGGTTAGGCTGAGGGTGAGGGTTATGGTAAGGGTGAGGTTTAGGTTTAGGGTGAGGGTTAGGGTTAGGTTGAGGGTGAGGGTGTGGGTTAGAATGAGGATTAGTGTTAGGATTAGTGTGAGGTTTACTGTGAGGATGAGTGTTAGGGTTAGGGTTAGGGCTAGGGTTTAGTTGAGGTTTAGGGTTAGTGTTAGGATGAGATTTAGGGTTAGGGTGATGGTTAGGGTTAGTGTGAGGCTTAGTGTTCAGGTTAAGTTTAGTGTTAAGGTGAGGGTAAGTGTTAGGGTGAGGGTTTGGTTTAGAGTGAGGTTAAGGGTTAGGGTGAGGGTTAGGGTTAAGGTTTGGGTTTTTGTTAAGATTATGGTTAGGATTACTGTTACTGTGAGGGTGAGTTTTAGGGATAGGGTTAGGATTAGTATTAGGGTTAGTGTTAGGTTGAGGGTAAGTGTTAGGGTGAGGGTTAGGGTTAGGGTGAGGTTTATGGTTAGGGTGAAGGTCAGGGTGAGGGTTAGGGTTACATTGAGCGTGAGGGTTAGGGTTAGGTTTAGGGTTAGGGTGAGTTTAGGGTTAGGGTTAGTGTGAGGGTTAGTGTTAGGGTTAGTGTTACTGGTAGGATGAAGGTAAGTGTTAGTGTGATGTTTAATGTTAGGGTGAGGATTATGGTTAGGGTGAGGGTTAAGGTTATTGTTAGGGTTAGGGTTAGGGTTAGAGTTAGGGTTAGGGTGAGTGTGAGATTTACGGTTAGATTTAGGGTGAGGTTTAGGGTTAGGGTGAGAGTTAGGGTTAGGGTTAGGGTTAGGGTTAGGCTTAGGCTTAGCCTTAGGCCGAGCATGAGGGTGAGGATTAGGTTGTGGGTTAGGGTGAGTGTTAGGGTTATGGTTAGTGTCAGGTTTAGGATGAGGTTTAGGGTTAGGGTGAGGGTTAGGGTGAGGGTTAGGGTGAGGGTTAAGGTTAGGGATAGGGTTAGGTTTAGGATTAGGTTTAGGGTGAGGGTGAGTGTGAGGCTTAGGTTTAGGGTTAGGATTAGGCTTAGAGTTAGGGTGAGGGTTAGGGTTAGAGTTTGGGTTAGGGTGCAGGTGAGGCTGATTATTAGGGTTAGGTTTAGGGTTAGATTTAGGGTTAGGTTTAGCGTTAGGGTTAGTGTTAGGTTTAGGGTTACGGTGAGGGTTAGGGTAAGGGTTAGGGTTAGGCTTAGGGTTAGGCTGAGGATGTCTGTGGGGGTGAGAATATGAGTTAGGGTTAGGTTTAGGCTTAGGGTTAGGTTTATTGTTAGTGCTATGGTTAGGGTTAAGTTTGCAGTGAGGGTGAGGTTGAGGGGAAGGGTGAGGTTTAGGGTTAGGGTTAGTGTTATTGTTAGGGTTAGGGCTAGAGTTATGGTGAGGTTGAGGGTGAGGGTGAAGGATAGGGTTAGGGTGCGTTTTAGGGTTAGGGATAGGGTTAGGGTAAGGGTGAGTTTTAGGGTGAGGGTGAGGTTTAATGTTAGGGTTAGGGTGAGAGTTAGGATTAGGGTTAGGGTGAGAGTAGGATTCAGGTTAAGTTTAGGGTTAGAGTGTGGGTTAGTGTAAGGGTTACGGTGAGGTTGAGGGTTAGGGTTAGGTTGAGGTTGAGGGATAAGATTAGGTGTATGGTGGGTGAGGGTTAGGGTTAGGGTAAGGTTTACGGTGAGGGAGAGGGTTAGGATTAGGTTTAGAGTTAGGATTTGTGTTAGGGTGATGGCTAGGGTGAGGGTGAGGGTTAGGGTAAGGGTTTGGCTTAGGCTTAGGTTTAAGCTGAGCGTGAGGTTGAGGGTGACGGTTAGGGTTAGTGTGAGGTTTAGTGTTAGGGTTAGGGTTAGAGTTAGGATTATGGTGAGGTTTAGGGGAAGAGTTAGTGTTAGGGTGAATTTAGGCTTAGCGTGAGGGTTAGGTTGTGGGTGACTGTAAGGGTAAGTTGAGGGTTAGGCTGAGGGTGAGGGTCACGGTAAGGGTGAGAGTTAGGGTTAGGTCAAGGGTTAGGGTTAGGGTTAGGGTTAGGGTGAGGGTGAGGGTTAGATTGATGATTAGTGTTAGGGTTAGTGTGAAGTTTAACATGAGGATATTAGGGTTAGGGCTAGGGTTAGGTTGAGGTATAGGGTTAGTGTTAGGGTGAGGTTCAGGGTTTGGGTGATTGTTAGGGTTAGTGTGAGGCTTAGTGTTCGGGTTAAGCTTAATGTTAAGGTGAGGGTAAGTGTTAGCGTGAGGGTTAGGTTTAGGGTGAGGGTAATGATTAGGGTGAGGGTTAGGGTTAGGGTTAGGGTTTTTGTTAGGTTTAGGGTTAGGGTTGTTGTTAGGGTTAGGGTTCCAGTTAAGGTGAGGGTGTGGGTTATTGTTAGGGTTAGGATTAGGGTTAGTGTTAGGGTGAGGGTAAGTGTTAGCGTGAGTGTTAGGGTTAGGGTGAGGGTTATGGTTAGGATGAGGGTCAAGGTTAGGGTTAGGGTTACTTTGAGAGTGAGGGTTAGGGTTATGTTGAGGGTTAGGGTTAGGGTTACGGTTAGGGTGAGGTTAGGGTTAGGGTTATTGTGAGGGTTAGTGTTAGGGTTAAGGTTAGGGGTAGGGTGAGGGTAAGTTTTAGGGTGAGGTTCAGGGTTAGGGTGAGGATTATGGTTAGGGTGAGGTTTAGGGTTATTGTTAGGGTTATGGTTAGGTTTAGATTTAGGGTTAGGGTGAGGGTGAGATTTAGGGTTAGAGTTAGGGTTAGTGTTAGGGTTATTGTTAGGGTGAGGGTTAGGGTTAGGTTTTGGCTTAGGCTTAGGCTTAGGCCGAGCATGAGGGTGAGGGTTAGGGTGAGGGTTAGGGTTATGGTTAGTGTCAGGTTTAGGATGAGGTTTAGGGTTAAGGTTAGGGTTAGTGTGAGGGCTAGGCTGAGGGTTAGGGTTAGGGATTGGGTTAGGTTTAGGATTATTTTTAGGGTGAGGGTGAGTGTGAGGCTTAGGGTTAGGGTTAGGGTTAGGCTTAGAGTTAGGGTGAGGGTTATGGTTATGGTTTGGTTTAGGGTTAGGGTTAGGGTTATGGTGAGGGTTAGGTTTAGGGTTAGGGTTAGGCTTAGGGTTAGGCTTATTGTTAGTGTTATGGTTAGGATTAGTGTTATTGTTAGGTTTAGGTTTAGAGTTATGGTGAGGGTGAGGTTGAGGGTGAGGGTGAGGATTAGTGTTAGGGTTAGGGTTAGGATTAGGACAAGGGTGAGGGCGAGGTTTAGTTTTAGATATAGGGTTGGGGGAGGGTTACTTTGAGGGTTAGGATTAGGGTTACTGTTAGGGTTAAGTTAAGGTTGAGGGTTAGGTTGAGGTTTAGGGTAAGGGTGAGTGTTAGGGTTAGAGTTAGGCTTAGGCTTAGGGTTAGGCTGAGGGTGAGGTTGGGGTGAGGATTAGGGTTAGGGTGATGGTTAGGGTAGGTTAGGGTGAGGTTTAGGAGGAGGTTTAGGGTTAGGATTAGGGTGAGGCCGAGGGTGAGGATGAGGTTATTGTTACGGTGAGGGATAGGGTTAGGGTTTGGTTTATTGTTATTGTTAGTGTAATGGTTAGGGTGAAGTTTGCGGTGAGGGTGAGGCTGTGGGTGAGGGTCATGGTTAGGGTTATGGTTAGGGTTAGGGTTAGAGTTAGAGTTAAGGTTAGGTTGTGGGTGAGGGTGAGTGTTAGGGTTAGGGTGAGTTTTAGGGAGAGGTTTAGGGTTAGGGTTTTGTTTAGGTTTAGGGTGAGGGTGAGGTTTAGGGTTAGAGTTAGGATTGAGGGGAGGGTTAGGGTGAGGTTTAGGGTTAGGGTTAGGATGAGGGTGAGGGTTAGGTTGAGGTTTAGGGATAGGGTTAGGTTTAGGATTAGGGTTAGGGTGAGGGTGAGTGTGAGGGTTAGGGTGAGGGTTAGGCTTAGGCTTAGGGTTTGTCTGAGGGTGATGGTGGGGGTGAGGATTAAGGTTAGGGTGATGGTAAGGGTTAGGGTTAGTGTTATTGTTAGGATTAGTTTTAGGGTTAGGATTAGGGTGAGGGTGAGGTTTAGGTGTAGATATAGGGTTAGGGTGAGTGTTAGGCTTAGGGTGAGTGTTAGAGTGGGGTGACGGTAAGGGTAAAGGTGAGGTTTAGGCTGAGGGTGAGGTTTACGGTAAGGGTTAGGGTTAGGGTCAGGGGGAGGTATAGGGTTAGGGTTAGGGTGAGGGTGAGGGTTAGGGTTAGATTGGGGATTAGTGTTAGGGTTAGTGTGAGGTTTAGGGTGAGGATGCGGTTTAGAGTTAGGGTGAGGTATAGGGTGAGGATGAGGGTTAGGGTTAGTGTTAGGGTGAGGTTTAGTGTTAGGGTTAGGGTTAGGATTAATGTGACGGTTAAGCTTAAGGTGAGGGTTAGGGTGAGGGTGAGGTTTAGGGTTAGGGTTTGGATTAGGAATAGGGTTAGGGTTAGGGTGAGTGTGAGGTTTAGGTTTAGCATTAGTGTTAGGCTTAGGGTTAGGCTGAGGCTGAGGGTGAGGGTGAGGGTTATTGTTAGAGTGAGGGTTAGGGTTAGGGTTAGGGTGAGAGTTAGGGTTCGGGTTAAGTTTAGGGTTAGAGTGAGGATTAGGGTAAGGGTTACAGTAAGGGTGAGGGTTAGTTTTAGGTTGAGGGTTAGGGTTAGTTTTAGGGTGAGGGTTAGGATGAGGGTTAGGGTTTGGATTAGGTTTAGGTTGAGGGCTAGGGTGAGGGAGAGGTTTAGGGTTAGGGTTAGGGTGAGGTTTAGGTTTAGGGTTACGGATAGGGTGAGGGTGAGGTTTAGGGTTAGAGTTAGGGTTAGGTTGAGGCTGAGGGTGAGGGTTAGGGTTAGGATTAGTGTTAGAGTTAGGTTTACAGTGAGGGTTAGGGTTAGAGTGACGGTTAGGCTTCGTGTTAGTATTAGGATTAGGGTACGTGTTAGCATGAGGGTGAGGGTGAGGGTGAGGGTGAGGGTTAGGGATTGGGTAAGGTTTAGGGATAGGGTTAGTTTGAGATTTAGGGTTCGGGTTAAGTTTAGGGTTAGGGCGATGGTTAGGGTTAGGGTTACGGTGAACGTGAGGGTTAGGGTTAGGTTGAGGGTTAGGGTTAGATTTAGGATTAGGGTGAGGGTTAGGTTTAGGTTTTGGGTGAGGTTTAGGGTGAGGTTTTGGGTTAGAGTTAGGTTTAGGGGCAGGGTTAGGGTGAGGTTTAGCGTTAGGGTTGGTGTTAAGGTTAGGGTGATTGTTAGGGTTAGGGTTAGGATTAGGGTTATTGTTAGTGTTATGGTTAAGGTGAAGTTTGCGGTGAGGGTGAGGCTGAGGGTGAGGGTTATGTTTATGGTTATGGTTAGGGTTAGGGTTAGTGTTATTGTTAGGGTTTGGTTTAGAATTAAAGTTAGATTGAGGGTGTGGGTGAGGCTGAGTGTTATGGTTAGAGTGAGTTGTACGGTGAGGTTTTGGTTTAGGGTTAGGGTTAGGGTTAGGGTGAGGGTGAGATTTAGGGTTAGAGTTAAGGTTGAGGGAGGGTTAGGGTTAGTTTTAGGGTTTGGGTTAGGATGAGGGTGAGGGTTAGGTTGAGGTTTAGGCATAGTGTTAAGTTTAGGATTAGGGTTAGGGTGAGGGTGAGTATGAGGGTTAGGGTGAGGCTTAGGGTTAGGCTGAGGGTGATGTTGCGGGTGAGGATTAATGTTAGGGTGATGGTAAGGGTTAGGGTTAGTCTTATTGTTAGGGTTAGGGTTAGAGTTAGGATTAGGGTGAGGGTGAGGTTTAGCGGTAGATATAGGGTTAGGGTGAGTGTTAGGCTTAGGGTGAGGGTTAGGGTGGGTGTGAGGGTAAGTGTAAAGGTGAGGGTTAGGCTGAGGTTGAGGGTTATGGTAAGGGTTAGTGTTAGGTTTAGAGGGAGGGATATTGTTAGGGCTAGGGTGAGGGTGAGGGTTAGATTGAGGATTAGTGTTAGGGTTAGTGTGAGGTTTAGGGTGAGGATGCGGGTTAGGATTAGGTGAGGTCTAGGGTGAGGATGAGGTTTAGGGTTAGTGTTAGGGTGAGGTTTAGGGTTAGAGTGATGGTTAGGGTTAGTGTTATGGTGAGGTTTAGTGTTAGGGTTAGGGTTAGCATTAATGTTAGGGTTAGGCTTAAGGTGAGGGTTAGGGTGAAGGTGAGGTTTAGGTTGAGGGTTAGGATGAGGGTTAAGGTTAGAATTAGGGTTAGTGTGAGGGCTAGGGTGAGGGTGAGGTTTAGGGCTAGGGTTAGGGTGATGTTTAGGGTTAGGGTTAGGGTTACTGATAGGGTGACGGTGAGGTTAAGGGTTATTGTTAGGGTTAGGGTGAGGCTGAGGTTGAGTGTTAGGTTTAGTGTTAGTGTTAGAGATAGGGTTACAGTGAGGATAAGTGTGAGGGTGAGGGTTATGCTTAGTGTTAGTATTAGGTTTAGGGTAAGGGTTAGCGTGAGTGTGAGGGTTAGGGTTACAGTGAGCGTGATTGTTGAGGGTGAGGGTTAGGCTTAGGATTAGGGTGAGGGTGAGGGTGAGGATTAGGGTTATGGTAAAGGATAGGGGTAGGGTTAGGGTGAGAGTTAGGTTTCAGGTTAAGTTTAGGGTTCGGGTGAGGATTAGGTTTAGGATTAGGGTGAGCCTGAGGGTTAGGGTTAGGTTGAGGTTAGGGTTATGCTTAGGATTATTGTGAGGGTTAGGGTTAGGGTTAGGGTGAGGTTTAAGGTGAGATTTTGGATTAGGGTTAGGGTTAGGTTTAGGGTGAGGGTGAGGTTTAGTGTTAGCGTTAGGTTTAGGGGCAGGGTTAGGGTGAGGTTTAGGTTTAGGATTACGGTGAATGTGGGGTTTAGGGTTAGGTTGAGTGTTAGGGTGAGGCTTAGGATTAAGGTGAGGGTTAGGTTTAGGGTTAGGGTGAGATTTAGGGTGAGGTTTTGGATTAGGGTTAGGATTAGGGTGAGGGTGAGTGTGACATTTAGGGATAGAGTTAGGTTTAGGGGCAGGTTTAGGG
Source organism: Dipodomys merriami (assembly GCF_024711535.1). Classification (NCBI taxonomy): domain Eukaryota; kingdom Metazoa; phylum Chordata; class Mammalia; order Rodentia; family Heteromyidae; genus Dipodomys; species Dipodomys merriami. The sequence continues at coordinate 4,082,812 of NW_027206579.1, forward strand.
TGAGGTTTAGGGTTAGGGTTAGTGTTAGGTTTAGGGTGAGGTTTAGGGTTAGGGTTATTTTTTGGGTTAAGGTTATTGTTAGTGGTATGGTTAGGGTTAAGTTTGTGGTGAGGGTGAGGCTGAGGGTGAGGTTTATGGTTAGGGTTAGGTTTAGGGTTAGTGTTATTGTTAGGGTTAGGGTTAGAGTTAAGGGTAGGTTGAGGGTTAGGGTGAGGGGAGGGTTAGGGTGAGGTTTAGATTGAGGTTTAGGGTTAGGGTTAGGATTAGGGTTAGCGTGAGGGTGAGGTTTAGGGGTAGAGTTAGGGTTAGGGGAGGGTTAGCGTGAGGTTTAGGTTTAGGGTTAGGTTGAGGATGAGGGTTCCCATGAGGTTTAGGGATAGGGTTAGGTTGAGGATGAGGGTTCAGGTGAGGGTGAGTGTGAAGGTAAGGGTGAGGGTTAGGCTTAGGCTGAGGTTTAGGCTGAGGATGAGGGTGGGGGTGAGGATTAGGGTTAGGGGGATGGTAAGGGTTAGTGTTAGTGTTATTTTTAGGGTTAGTGTTAGAGTTAGTCTTAGTGTGAGTGTGGGGGTGAGGGTTAGTGTTAGGGTTAGTGTGAGGTTTAGGTTTAGGGTTTTTTTAGGGTTATTGTGAGGGTGAGGTTTAGCGTTAGTTATAGGGTTAGAGGGAGGGTTAGGGTGAGGGTGACGGTTAGGGTTAGTGTTAGGGTTATGGGGAGGTTGAGGGTTATGTTGAGGTTTAGGGTTAGAGTTCGGGTTAGGGTTAGTGTGAGGGTTAGTGTTCGGATTAGGGTTAGTTTTAGGGTGAGGTTTTGGGTTAGGGTGAGGGTTATGGTTAGGGTGAGGGTTAGGGTTAGGATTATTGTTAGGGTTAGGTTTAGGGTTATTCTGAGGGTGAGGGTGAGGATGAGGGTTAGGGTTAGGGTGAGGTTTATGGTTAGGGTTAGGGTTAGGGTTAGTGTTAGTGTTATTGTTAGGGTTATGGTTAGAATTAAGTTTAGGTTGAGGGTGAGTGTGAGTGTTAGGGTTAGGGTGATTTTTAGGGTGAGGTTTAGGGTTAGGGTTAGGGTTAGGGTTAGGGTGAGTGTGAGGTTTAGGGTTAGAGTTAGGGTTGAAGAGAGGGTTAGGGTGAGATTTAGGGTTAGGGTTAGGATGCGGGTGAGGGTTAGGTTGAGGTTTAGGGATAGGGTTAGGTTTAGGATTAGGGTTAGGGTGAGGGTGAGTGTGAGGGTTAGGGTGAGGGTTAGGCTTAGGCTTAGGGTTAGGCTGAGGTTGATGGTGGGTGTACGGATTAAGGTTAGGGTGATGGTAAGGGTTAGGGTGGGTGGGACAGTAAGGGTAAAGGTGAGGTTTAGCCTGAGGATGAGGGTTACACTAAGGGTTAGGGTTTGGGTTAGGGGGAGGGATAGGGTTTGGGTTAGGGTGAGGGTGAGGGTTAGATTGAGGATTAGTTTTAGGGTTAGTGTGAGGTTTAGGTTGAGGATGAGGATTAGGATTAGGGTGAGGTCTACGGTGAGGATGAGAGTTAGGGTTAGTGTTAGGGTGAGGCTTAGGGTTAGGGTGATGGTTAGGGTTAGTGTTAGGGTTAGGTTTAGTGTTAGGGTTAGGGTTAGGGTTAGGATTAATTTGAGGGTTAAGCTTTAGGTGAGGGTTAGGGTGAGGGTGAGGTTTAGGGTTAGGTTTAGGATTCGGAATAGGGTTAGGGTTAGGGTAAGTGTGAGGTTTAGGGTTAGCGTTAGTGTTAGGCTTAGGGTTAGGCTGAGGGTGAGGGTGAGGGTGAGGGTTATTGTCGCTACCCGCCTCAACCAGCAAGGAAGACGCGACACCGGTCTCTTCTCTCTGCAGTTTATTCAGGACCTTTTTGTAATCTTCTGACCCCAACCCCGGGGAGAATTCCCCACAGCTTTAAGTACCCGCTGGGTAGCCAACCCTGATACGCCACGTGGGAACCACCAATACGTTCAGGTGCCCGGAAGCAAGCCAGATTCTTTGCCTTAGCCATATCAGGAGTTGTTTACCACGAGAGCACTCGCCATAGGGAAGGCGGAGGGCGGAAGCCGGCACCATCTTCCAGGTGCGGCCTCTCGCAGCTCTCTACAGTTCCCCCTTTTTTGTTTAAAGAACACAGATGAGAACAGAGGTCTGATCCCTGTTGTGCAATGCAAGGACTGCATACAAGCCTTCTCCCAGAGGGCGCCTTCTCTAGGGATGACTCAGCCTGTCCATTGATTCGTTTTTCACAAGGACGGGAAAAGGTGAATCGAACCCGTGTGCAATCAAACATGCTCTCCTCGAGGGCAAAACTCATGCCTCTCGACTGCAGTACTTTGGCTTTGCAATCTGTGTTCATTGTTTTAGGGTGGCAAGCCACGCTTAGGGGGACTGACCTGCTCCAATGACTGTAAAGGCTGGGATAATCATGGCTGCACTGCGACGCTGAGAACCTCTAATTTGGCAAATGCTCCACAGACATACCAAGGAGGCTAACACCAGAAGGCCTATCAGGACTCCCAAACCCGCCCCCTCCTTGAGATGAATCATAGCAGCGGAGATCCATGAAGATAACCCCTCCGCCAATCCGGCATCCACTCGGGTCGAGTTCACCATGACGATGGCAACCCTGAGCTGTTCCATCAGGCTGTCGAACTCCCCAGTTCAATTACCTAAAAGATAACTAGACAACTGTTTAGACAAATTTGCAGCGTTTTTTGAATAGGTTTTTTCCTGGGCCTGAACTCTGGGCCTGGGCGCTGTCCCTCAGCTCTTCAGCTCAAGGCCAGCACTCTACCACTTAAGCTACAGCGCCACTTCCGGCTTTTTTCTCTTCTTGCTTATGTGGTGCTGAGGAATCGAACCCAGGGCCTCAGGCATGCAAAGCAACCGCTCTACCACTGAGCCACCTTCCCAGCCCCTTTCTTCTGGGTTAATTGCACCACAGCAGCAGCTAATCCAGCATTAGTTAGTGGTCCGCCCAGCTCTCTGTAAACTCTCATCCATGCTTCTAGTCCCCTATTCTTATATGGGGTTATGGCGGTTCTGCATTCCTTAGTGCACTGCTCGTAAACAAGCTGTTTAATTAATGGCATGGCTGCGTCTGGGTCACCAAAAATTCTGCCAGCGGCCTCGACCATACGGGCAACAAAGTCCGAAAATGGCTCCATAGAGCCCTGCAGGATTTTGGTGAGATTGCCACTCACCTCGCCTTTATTTGGTAAGGCCTTCCATGCCTTTATGCCAATTTTATTGATTTGTTCATAAACTTGAACCGGGTAGCCTATCTGCTGATTGGCGAATCTCCCCTGTCCAAGCAGCATATCTCGGTCCCAAGCTGGGTTTCCCCCAGCCTGATTGGCCGCAGCCTCTTCACTAGCAAATTCAATCAAAAAGGCCTTCCAATCTAAATACTGACCTGGGCTCAAACAAGCTCGTGCGAGCCCACTCCAATCACCGCGTGTCATGCAATGTCTGTTTAGGGCCTCCACCTGGGCTACAGTAAAGGAGGCTGTGATTCCGTATGTCCACACAGACTCAGCTAAAGATTTTATCACCTTAAAATCTAAGGGTTCATGATACCGCTGTCCCTGTGGATCCTGAAATATTGGACAGGCTAGATGTAACTCGGTTATGACCGCTTTCCACACGCCTGGGCTGAAAGAACAGCCGGGGCTGCCACTTCCAGGGTCCTCCGCATAGAGCGGAGGGGCCGAAGGTGTGGGGCGGTGCACGGAGGGCGTGCATTCGTCTTTATCTGGGTCCTCTCTCTCCTTCCCTTTCCTCCTCTTTCTTATCTTTGTTTTTTCTATTTGTTCTATGAGTGATTGTAGTTCCTCTAACTCTGTAGACTCAGAGGTCTCTAGTTTGGCAAAATCGGGGTATAACCCCCCCCCTGCTCTCCTCCTTTTCGCTGTCTGCCCTTTCCGATCTTTCTTCCTGCAGCATTTCTAGGGCGGCCTGACCATTCTCTACCGCCTCACTGCAATGCTGGTCCTCGAGACAGCCTCTTATCTGTTTCCATATTGGTCTCACTCAGCTCTTAATCGTTCCTTGTTCAGAGGCAAAATCTAGGTCCCTCCCTAGTTTCTCCCAAGAGGCCACCGTGAGGCTTCCGGAGACAGCGAAACACGGGGCAACGATGTCACATTCATTCAAAAATCTCTCTAAAGTACTCTTTTTTATTTTTAACTTTTTTGAGTGCAGTAGCTCATTGAGAGCCAAAAAAATTGGGTGCGAAGAAGAAGCGCCCATGTTTTAAACATTTAAAGCTGGTAAACAAACTTTTACTTTCACTTTTGGCTACTCTATTGACTAGCCTCAGGTTCTCGCTCTCTCTTTATCTACCGAGAAGAGCAAAAATCCCCCCTGCTCTTGTGGTGGATTCCCCTTTTACCTGGGAACTTACTCCCCGCTCTTGTGGCGGATTCCCCTTTTACCTGGGAACTTACTCCTCGCTCTTGTGGCGGATTCCCCTTTTACCTGGGAACTTACTCCCCGCTCTTGTGGCGGATTCCCCTTTTACCTGGGGATTTACCCCCGCTTTTGTCGCGGATTCCCCTTTTACCTGGGGACTTACCGGTGCACCACCCTGACCGCAGAGAGTTCTGAGTCCTCGTTGGGGTTATGGCTGAGTCCCCCGTACGGGCCGCCACGTGTCGCTACCGCCTCGACCAGAAAGGAGACTCGACACCGGACTCTTCTCTCTGCCGTTTATTCAGGACCTTTTTTTAATCTTGTGACCCCAACTCCGGGGAGAATTCCCCACAGCCTTAAGTACCCGCTGGGTAGCCAACCCTGATACGCCACGTGGGAACCACCAATAGGTTCAGGTGCGCGGAAGCAAGCCAGATTCTTTGCCTTAGCCATATCAGGAGTTGTTTACCACGAGAGCACTCGCCATCGGGAAGGCGGAGGGCGGAAGCCGGCACCATCTTCCAGGTGCGGCCTCTCGCAGCTCTCTACAGGTTATTGTTAGGGTGAGGGTTAGGTTTAGGGTTAGAGTGAGGATTAGGGTAAGGGTTACAGTGAGGGTGAGGGTTAGGGTTAGGTTGAGGGTTAGGGTTAGGGTGATTGTTAGGGTGAGGGTGAGGGTGAGGGTTAGGGTTAGTGTTAGGGTGAGGGTTAGGATGAGGGTTAGGGTTCGGATTAGGGTTAGGGTGAAGGCTAGGGTGACGGTGAGGTTTAGGTTTAGGGTTAGGGTGAGGTTTAGGTTTAGGTTTAGTGTTAGGGATAGGGTGAGGGTGAGGTTTAGGGTTAGAGTTAGGGTTAGGTTGAGGCTGAGGGTGGGGATTAGGGTTAGGGTTAGTGTTAGAGTTAGTGTTAGATTTAGGGATATGGTGAGGTTTAGGGTCAAAGTGAAGTTTAGGCTTAATGTTAGGATTAGGATTAGGGTAAGGGTTAGGGTGAGGGTGAGGGTTAGGGTTAGGGTTAGGGTAAAGGTTAGGGGTAGGGTTAGGGTGAGATTTAGGGTTCTGGTTAAGTTTAGGGATAGGGTGAGTGTTAGGGTTAGGGTTACAGTGAGTGTGAGGGTTAGGGTTAGGTTGAGGGTTAGGGTTAGCCTTAGGATTTGGGTTAGTGTTAGGGTTAGGGTTACGGTGAGGTTTAGGGTGAGGTTTTGGGTTAGAGTTAGGTTTAGGGGCAGGGTTAGGGTGATGTTTATTGTTACGGTTAGTGTTAAGGTTAGGGTGAGGGTTACTGTTAGGGTTAGGTTTATGGTTACTGTTAGTGTTATGGTTAGGGTGAAGTTTGCGGTGAGGGTGAGGGTTATGGTTATGGTTATGGTTATAGTTAGTGTTAGTGTTATTGTTTGGGTTAGCGTTAGAGTTAAGGTTAGGTTGAGGTTGAGGTTGAGTGTTAAGGTTAGGGTGAATTGTAGGGTGAGTTTTAGGGTTAGGGTTAGGGTGAGGGTGAGGTTTAGGGTTAGAGTTAAGGTTGAGGGGAGGGTTAGGGTTAGGTTTAAGGTTAGGGTTAGGATGAGGGTGAGGGTTAGGTTGAGGTTTAGGGATAGGGATAGGTTTAGGATTAGGGTTAGGGTGAGGCTTAGGGTTAGGCTGAGGGTGATGTTGGGGGTGAGGATTAAGGTTAGGGTGATGGTAAGTGTTAGGGTTAGTGTTATTGTTAGGGTTAGGGTTAGAGTTAGGATTAGGGTGAGGATGAGGTTTAGGGGTAGAGATAGGGTTAGGGTGAGTGTTAGGCTTAGGGTGAGGGTTAGGGTGGGTGTGAGGGTAAGGTTAAAGGTGAGGGTTAGGCTGAGGGTGAGGGTTACGGTAAGGGTTAGGGTTAGGTTTATGATTAGGTTTAGGGTGATTGTGGGTGTGAGGGTTAGGGTGAGGGTTACCCTTAGGCTTAGGTTTAGGCTGAGGCTGAGGTTGAGGGTGAGGGTTAGCATTAGGGTGAGGGTTAGGGTAAGGTTTAGAGGGAGGGTTAGGATGAGAGTTAGGGGTAGGATTAGGGTTAGGCTGAGGGCTAGGGTTAGGGTGAGGTTTAGGGTTAGGGTTTATGTTAGGATTAATGTTAGGGTTAGGCTTAAGGTGAGGGTAAGGGTTATGGTTAGAGTTATGGTGAGGGTGAGTGTTACCTTTAGGGTTAGGGTGAGGTTTAGGTTTAGGGTTAGGATTAGGGTTAGGGTGAGGGTTAGGTTTAGGATTAGTAGGAAGGTTAGTTCGAGGGTTAAGGTTAGGGTTAGTTTTAGGTTTAAGGTTAGGGTGATGGTTAGGTTGAGGTTTAGGGTTATTGTTAGAGTTAGGGTTAGGATTAGGGTTAGGGTGAGGGTGAGTGTGAGGGTTAGGGTTAGGCATAGGCTTAGGCTTAGGGTTAAGCTGAGGGTGAGGGTGGGAGTGAGGATTAGAGTTAGGGTGATTGTTAGTGTTAGTGTTAGGGTGAGGGTTAGGATGAGGGTTAGCGTTAGGATTAGGGTTAGGGTGAGGGTGAGGGTTACTGTGAGAGTTAGTGTGAGGGTTAGGGTTACTTTTACTGTTAGGCTTAGTGTTAGGCTGAGGGTTTGGTTGAGGATGAGGATTAGGGTTAGGTTAGGGTGAGCTTTAGTGTTAGGGTTAGGTTATATTTACGGTTAGGGTGAGTGTGAGGTTTAGGGGTAGAATTAGGGTTAGGGTGAGGGTTAAGTTTAAGGTGAGGTTTAGGGTGGGGGTGATGGTAAGGGTAAAGGTGAGGTTTAGGATGAGAGTGAGAGTTATGATAAGGGTGAGGGTTAGTGTTAGGGTGAGGGTTAGTGTTAGGGTGAGTGTAAGGGTTAGATTGAGGATAAGTGTTAGGGTTAGTGTGAGGTTTAGGGTGAGGATGAGGGTTAGGGTTAAGGTGAGGGTAAGTGTTAGGGTGGGGGTTAGGGTTAGGGGGAGGGTTATGGTTAGGGTGAGGGTTAGGGTTAGGATTAGGGTTATTGTTAGCATTTCGGTTAGGGTTACAGTTACGGTGAGAGTGAGGGTGAGGGTTAGGATTAGGTTTAGGGTTAGTGTTAGGCTGAGGGTAAGTTTTAGGATGAGGGTTAGGGTTAGTGTGAGGGTTATTGTTAGGGTGAGGTTTAGGGTTAGGGTTATGGTTACGTTGAGCATAAGGGTTAGGGTTAGGTTGAAGGTTAGCTTTAGTGTTAGGGTGAGGTTAGGGTTAGTGTGAGGGTTAGAGTTGGGGTTAGGGTTAGTGTTACGGTAAGGGTAAGTGTTAGGGTCAGGGTTTGGGTTAGGGTGAGGGTAATGGTTAGGTTAGGGTTAGGATTAGGGTTAGGGTTATTGTTAGGGTTCGGTTTAGGTTTAAGGTTACAGTGAGGGTGAGGGTTAGGGTTAGGGTTAGGGTGAGGTTTAGGGTTAAAATTAGGGTTAAGGTGAGGGTTAGGTTGAGGGTTAGGTTTAGGGTTAGTGTTAGGGTTAGGGTTAGGGTGAGAGTTAGTAGGAGGGTTAGGGTTAGGGTTAGGATTAGGGTTAGGGTTAAGTTGAGGGTGTGTGTTAGGGTTAGGTTTAGGCTTAGGCTTAGGTTTAGGATGAGGGTGAAGTTGACGGTGAGGGGTAGGGTTAGGGTGAGGTTAAGGGTAAGGGTTAGTTGGAGGCTTAGGATGAGTGTTAAGGTTAGGATTAGGGTTAGGGTGAGGGCTAGGGTGAGGGTGAGGTTTAGGGTTAGGGTTAGGGTGAGGTTTAGGGTTAGGGTTAGGGTGAGAGTTAGGGTTCGGGTTAAGTTTACGTTTAGGTTGAGGGTTAGGGTAAGGGTTATTTTCAGGGTAAGGGTTAGGGTTAGGTTGAGGGTTAGGGTTAGGATTAGGGTTAGGGTGAGGGTGAGGGTGAGGGTTAGGGTTAGTGTTAGGGTGAGGATTAGGATGAGAGTTAGGGTTAGGATTAGGGTTAGGGTGAGGGCCAGGGTGAGGTTGAGTTTTCAGGTTAGGGTTAAGGTGAGATTTAGGGTTAGGGTTAGGTTGAGTGTGAGATTTAAGGTTAGAGTTAGGGTTAGGGTGAGGCTGAGCGTGAGGGTTAGGGTTAGGGTTAGTGTTAGAGTTAGGGTTAGGGTGAGGGTTAGGTCGAGGTTTAGGCTTAGGTTTAGTGTTATGTTTAAGTTTAAGGTGAGGGTTAGCTTGAGGTTTAGGTTTAAGGTTAGGGTTAGGGTTAAGATTAGGGTTAGGGTGAAGGTTAGGGTGAGTATGAGGGTTAGGGTTAGGGTTAGGGTTAGACTTAGGTTTAGGCTGAGGGTGAGGGTGAGGGTTAGGGTTAGGGTGAGGGTTAGGTGTATGGTTAGGGTGAAATTTAGGGTTCAGGTTAAGTTTAGGGATAGGGTGAGGATTAGGGTTAGGGTTATGGTGAGGGTTAGGATGAGGATTAGGGTTAGGATTAGGCTTAGTGTGAGGGCTAGGGTGAGGGTGAGGCCTAGGGTTAGTGTTTCGGTGAGGTTTAGGTTTAGGTTTAGGAGTAGGATGAGGGTTAGGGTTACGGTTTGGTTGAGGTTTAGGGTTAGGCCAAGGGTTAGGGGTAGGTTTTGGGTTAGGGTTAGGGTGAGTTTTAGGGTTACAGTTAGGGTTAGGGGGAGTGTTAGGTAGAGGATTAGGGATAGGTGTAATGTTAGGGTTAAGGTTAGGTTTAGCGTTAGGATCAGGGTTAGGGTTAGAATAAGGGTTAGGGTTAGGGTGAGGATTAGGTTGAGGTCTAGGCTTAGGGTTAGGTTTTGCTTTATGGTTAAGGTGAGTGTGAGGGTTAGGGTTAGGGTTACGCTTAGGCTTAGGGTTAGGCTGAGGGTGAGGATTAGGGTTAGGGTGATGGTTAGGTTTAGGGTTAGCGTGAGGGTTAGGATGAGGATTAGGGTTAGGGTGAGCGTTAGGTTGAGGGTGATAGTAAGTGTAAAGGTGAGGGTTAGGCTGAGGGTGAGGGTTAAGATAAGGGTGAGGGTTAGGATTAGGGTGAGGGTTCGGGTAAGGGTTCGGTTTAGGTTTAGGGTGAGGGTTAAATTGAGGAATAGGGTTAGGGTTAGTGTGAGATTTAGGGTGAGGATGAGGAATAGGGTTAGCGTGAGGGTGAGGGTTAGAATTAGGGTTAGCGTGAGGGATACCGTGAGGGTGAGGGTTAGGGTTGGGGTTAGGGTTAGGGTGAGGTTTAGGATTAGAGTGAGAGTTAGGGTTAGTGTGAGGGTTAGTGTGAGGGTTAGGGTTAGTATTAGGGGAGGGTAATTATTAGGTTGAGGGTTAGGTTTAGGGTTAGGTTTATGGTTAGCGTTAGGTTTGGGGTTACATTTACGTTGAGGGTGAATGTGAGGGTTAGTGTTAGGCTTAGGTTTAGTGTTAGGGTTAGGGTTAGATTTAGGGTTAGGGTGAGGGTGAGGTTTAGGGGTAGAATTAGAATTAGGGTGGGGGTTAGGGTGAAGGTTAGGGTTAGGGTGAGAGTTAGGGTGGGGTTGACGGTAATGGTAAAAGTGAGGGTTAGGCCGAGGATGAGGGTTAGGGTTAGGGTCATGGCTAGGGTGAGGGTGAGGGTTAGGGTTAGTTTTAGGGAGGGTTTTAGGGTTAGGTGATGGTTAGGGTTGGTGTGAGGGTTAATGTTAGGGTTAGGTTAATGTTAGGGTGAGGGTTACTCTTAGGGTGAGGGTTATGTTTAGGGTGAGGGTCAGGGTTAGTGTTAGGGTTAGAGTTAGGGATAGTGTGAGGGTTAGGGTTATGGTGAGGGTAAGGTTAAGGGTTAGGGTTGGAGTTAGGATGAGGTTTAGGTTTAGGGTTAGGGTTAGAGTTAGGTTTAGGGTGAGGGTGATTTTTAGGTTTAGAGTTAGGGTAAGTGTTAGGGTTAAGGTTAGGGTGAGGGTTAGGGTTAGGGTTAGGCTTAGGCCTAGGCTTAGGCTTAGCCTGAGCATGAGGGTTAGGGTTAGTGTTAGGGTGAGTGTTATTTTTAGGGTGAGGGTTAGGGTTAGGGTTAGGTTTAGAGTTAGGTTTAGTGTTAGCGTTAAGGTTACGGTGAGGGTAAGTGTGAGGCTTACGGTTGGGGTTACGATGAGGTTTAGGATTAGGTTCATGGTTAGAGTTAGGTTTAGGGTGAGTGTAAGGTTTAGGGTTAGAGTTAGAGTTAGGGTTAGTGTTAGGGTTGGGGTTAGGATGAGTGTTAAGTTTGGGATGAGGTTTAGGGTGAGGGCTATTTTGAGGGTGAGGTTTAGGGTTAGGGTTAGGGTGAGGTTTAGGGTTAGGTTTAGGGTTAGAGTGAGGGTTAGGTTTAGGGTTAGAGTTAGGGTTAGAGTGAGGCTGAGGCTGAGGGTTAGGTTTAGGGTTAGTGTTAGATTTAGGGTTAGGGTGAGGGTTAGGTTGAGTTTGAGGGTTAGGCTTAGAGTTAGGATTAGGATTATGGTAAGTGTTAGGGTGAGTGTGAGGGTTAGGGTTAGGTTTAGGGTTAGGCTTAGGGTTAGGTTGAGGGTGAGGGTGAGCCTGAGGGTTAGGGTGAGGGTTAGGGTTAGGGTTAGGGTGAGGGCTAGGATTAGAGTTAGGGTTACGGTGACGTGAGGGCTAGGGTTAGGGTGAGGGTTAGGTTTAGAATTAGGGTTAGGGTGAGCGTGAGTGTTAGGATTAGGTTTAGGGTTAAGGTTAGGGTTAGGTTTAGGGTTAGGATTAGTGTCATTGTTAGGGTTAGGGTTAGAGTTACAGTGAGGGTGAGGGTGAGGGTGAGGGTTAGGGTGAGGTTTAGGGTTAAGGTAAAGATTAGGGTTAGGGTGAGGTTGAGGTTTAGGGTTAGATTTACAGTTTGGGGAGGGTTAGGTAGAGGGATTGGGTTAGGGTTGGTGTTAGGGTTAATGTTAGGGTGAGGGTTAGGTTGAGGTTTAGGGTTAGGATTAAGTTTAGGATTAGGGTTAGGCTGAGGGTGAGGGTGCGCGTTACAGTTAGGCTTAGGCTTAGGGTTAGGCTGAGGGTGAGGGTGGGTGTGAGGATTAGGGTTCTGGTGATGGTTAGGTTTAGGGTTAGGTGAGGGGTAGGGTGAGGGTGAGGGTTAGGGTAAGGCATAGACTTAGGCTTAAGTTTAGGTTGATCTTGAGGTTGACAGTGAAGGTTAGGCTTAGGGTGATGGTTAGGTTTACGATTAGGGTGAGGGTTAGGAAGAGGTTTAAGCTTAGGGTGCGGGTCAGGGTGTGGATGATGGTAAGGGTAAAGGTGACCTTTATGCTGAGGGTGAGGGTTAAGATAAGGGTGATGGTTAGGGTTAGGTTTAGGGTTAGTGTAAGGGTTAGGGTTAGGGTTAGATTGAGGATTAGGGTTAGGGTTAGTGTGAGGTTTACGGTGAGGCTGAGGGTCAGGGTTAGGTTGAGGGTGAGGGTTAGAATTAGGGTTAGTGTGAGAGCTAGTGTGAGCATGAGAGTTAGTATTAGGGTTAGGGTTAGGATGAGGTTTTGGGTGAGGTTTAGGGTTAGGGATATGGTTAGGTTTAGGATTAGGGTTAGGGTGAGGGTGAGTGTGAGGGTTAAGGTTAGGGTTACGCTTAGGGTTTGAGTGAGGGTTAGGGTTAGGGTTTGGGTAAGGGTGAGGGTGAGGCTAAGTATTAGTGTTAGGTTTAGGGTTAGGGTTATTTTTAGGTTTAGGCTAAGGGTTAGGATTATGGTGAGGGTTAGGTTTAGGTTTTAGGGTAGGGTGAGGGTTAGGCTGAGGGTAAGTTTTAAGGTGAGGTTTCAGGTGAGGTTGAGTATTAGGCTTAGCATTAATCTTAGGGTGAGGATTAGGGTTAGGTATAGCCTTAGGGTTAGGGTGAGGTTTAGGATTAGGGTTATGGTGAGAGTGAGGTTTAGGGTTAACATTAGGTTTAAGGTTAGGGTTATAGTGAGGGTGAGGGTGAGGGTTAGGATTAGGTTAAGGGTTAGGGTGAGGCTGAGGTTGAGAATGAGGTTGAGGGTGAGGTTTAGGGTTAGGGTTAGGTTTAGCGTGAGGTCTACGGTGAAGGTGAGGTTTAGGGTGAGGGTTAGGGTGAGGGTGATGTTGAAGGTGAGGTTTAGGCTTAAGGTGAGGGTTAGGGTTAAGGTTAGGCTTGAGGGTTAGAGTTAGGGTGATGTTTAGGGTGAGGGTGAGGGTGAGGGTATAGGTGAGCGTTAGGTTCAAGGTGAGGGCAAGGGTGACGGTGAGGGTTAGGTTGAGGGTGTGGAAAAAGGTTAGGGTTAGTTTCAGGGTGAGGGTGAGGGTTAGGGTTAGCATAAGTTTTAGGGTGAGGGTTAGGGTTAGGGTTAGGGTTAGGATAAAGGTTAGGGTTAGGGTAAGGGTCAGGGTTAGGCTTAGGGTTAGGTTTAGGTTTAGAGTGATGGATAGGCTTAGGGTTAGATTTAGGGTGAGGGTTAGGGTTAGGGTGATGTTTAGGGTGACGGTGAGGGTTAGGGTGAGGGTGAGGTTGAGCGTGAGGGTTAGTGTGAGCGTGAGCGTGAGTGGGAGGGTGACGGTGATGGTTAGGGTTATGGTTAGGTTTAGGGTGAGGGTATGATTTAGGGTTACTATTAGGGTTAGGGTAAGGGTTAGGCTGAGGGTTAGGGTGACGGTGAGGTTCAGGGTGTGCGTTTCTGTTAGGTAAGAGTTAGAGTTATGTTTAGGGTGACGATTAGGTTGAGTGTGAGGCATAGGGTAGCTTGAGTGTTAGGCTTAGTGTGAGGGTTACGGTTAGGGCTAGGTTTAGTGTGAGGATAAGGCTTAGGCTGCGGATAAGGTTGAGACTCAGGGTTAGGGTTAGAGTTAGGGTTAGGGTGAAGTTTAGGGTGGGGGTTAGGGTGAGGGTTAGGGTTAGGGTTAGGGTTGGGTTAGGGTTAGGTTGAGTGTTAGGTTTATGGTTAGGGTTAGGTTTAGGTTGCATGTTAGGGTTAGGGTTAGAGTGAGGGTGAAGGTCAGGGTTAATGTTAGGATTAGGTTTAGGGTTAGGGTGGGGCTGAGGGTGAGGCTGAGGGTGAGGGTGAGGGTGAGGATGAGGGTTAATATGAGGGTTAGTTTTAGGGTGAGGGCTATTGTGAGGGTGAAGTTTAAGGTGAGGTTTAGGGTTAGAGTGAGTGTTAGGGTTAGGGTTAGGGTGAGGGTTAGGTTTAGGGGGATGTTTAGGGTGAGGGTGAAGGTGAGAGTGAGGGTTCAGGTAAGGGTTAGGGTTAGGGTGAGGGTTAGGATTAGGGTTAGGGTTAGGGTGAGGGTAAGGGTTAGGATGACATTTACGGTGAGGGTGAGGGTTAGGGTTAGGTTTAGGGTTAGGGTGAGGGTTAAGGTGAGGGTTAGGGTGAGGGTTAGGGTGAAGCTTAGGATGAAGGTTAGGGTTAGGGTTAGGGTTTGGGTTAGGGTGAGGGTTAAGTTGAGGTATAGGGGTAGGGTGAGGTTTAAGGAGAGGGTGAGGGATAGGGTTATGGTGAGAATAAGTGTTAGGCTGAGGCTTAGGTTGAGAATGAGCATTTGTGTTAGCATCAGGTTTGGGCTGATGGTGAGGGTTAGGGATAGGCTGAGGGGTAGTTTTAGGGTTAGGCTGAGGGTTAGGGTTAAGGTTAGGGTGAGGGGTAGTTTTAGGGTTAGGCTGAGGGTTAGGGTTAATGTTAGGGTGAGGTTAAGGTTTAGGGTGAGGGTGAGGGTGAGGGTTAGGGTTGAGCTTAGGGTGAGGGTGAGGGTTAGGGTTAGGGTGAGTGTGAGTGTGAGGGTTAGGTTTAGGATTAGGGTTAGGGTTAGGGTTAGGCAGAGGTTGAGGTTATGACTGAGGGTGAGGGCTAGGGTTAGGGGTAGATGTAGGGTTAGGGTTAGGTTTAGGTTTAGTATTAGTGTTAGGGTTAGGATTAAGCTGAGGGTGAGGGTGAGGGTGAGGGTGAAGTTGAGTTTTAGGGTGAGGGTTAGGTTTAGAGTTAGGGTTATGTTGAGCGCTAGGATGAGAGTGAGAGTTAGGGTTAGCGTTAGGGTTAGCGTTAGGGTTAGGGTGAGGCTTAGGGTGAGGGTTGAGTGTTAGGGTTAGTGTTAGTGTGAGGGTGAGGTTTAGGATTAGAGTGAGGGTGAGGTTTTGGTTTAGGGTGGGGTTTAGAGTTACAGTGAGGGTGAGGGTGAAGGTTAGGATTAGGGTTAGGTTTAGGGATAGAGTCAGGGTGAGGTCTCCGGTGAGGATGAGGGTTAGGGTGAGTGTGAGCGTGAGGGTGAGGGTTTTAATTAGGTAAGGGTTAGGGTTACGGTTAGGGTGAGGATTAGGTTGAGGGTGAGGCTTAGGTTGAGGGTTACGGGTAGGGTGAGAGTTAGGGTGAGGCTGAGGGTTAGGGTGAGGGTGAGGGTTCAGGGGAGGGTGAGGGTTCGGGTGACGGTGAAGTTTAGGGTGTGGGTTAGGGTTATGTTTAGGGTGAGGTTTAGTGTGACATTGAGTGTTAGGATGAGGGTGAGGGTTAGGATTAGGGTTAGGGTGAGGGTTAGGTTTAGGGTGAGGGTTAGGGTGAGGGTTAGGGTTAGGGTTAGGGGAGGGTGAGGTTTCAGGTGAGGGTGAAGTTTAGGGTGTGGGTTAGGGTTATGTTTAGGGTGAGGTTTAGTGTGACATTGAGAGTTAGGATGAGGGTGAGGGTTAGGATTAGGGTTAGGGTGAGGGTTAGGTTTAGGGTGAGGGTTAGGGTGAGGGGTAGGGTTAGGGTTAGGGTGTTGGTTAGGTTGAGGGTGAGAGTTAGAGTTAGTGTTATGGTGAGGGTTAGGGTTGGGGTGAGTGTTAGTGTTACGGTTAGGGTGAGGGTTTGGTTTCGGGTGAGGGTTAGGTTGTGGGTTAGGGTTGAGGTTGTGGTGTGGGTAAGGGTTAGGGTGAGATTTAGGGTGAGGGTTAGGGTTAGGTTGATGGTTAGGGTGACGAGGTTTAGGGTGAGAGTGAGGGTTAGGGTCAGGGTTAGGCTTAGTGTGAGGGTTAAAGTGAGGGTTAGGGTTAGGGTTGGGGTTAGTTTTAAGTTTATAGTGAGGGTAAGGGTTAAGGTGAGGTTTAGGCTGATGGGTAGGTTTAGGGTTAGGGTGAGGGTTAGGGTTTGGGTTATGTTTAGGGTGAGCGTTAGGGTTAGGATTAACGTGAGGGTGAGGGTTAGGCTGAGGGGTAGGGTTAGGGATAGGGTAAGGGTTAGGGTTAGGGTGAGGGTGAGGGTAAGATTTAGGGTTAGGGATAGGTTTAGGGTGAGGGTTAGTTTTAGGTTTAGGTTTAGGGTGAGGGTTAGGGTTAGCATAAGGTTTAGGGTCAGTGTTAGGGTTAGGGTTAGGTTTACAGTAAGGGTTAGGTTTAGGGTAAGGGTTAGCCTTAAGCTTAGTGTTATGGTTAGGGTTAGGGTTATGGTGAAGGTTAGAGTGGGCGTTGGGGTGAGGTTTAGGGTTCGGGTTAGGGTTGGATGAGGGTTAGGGTGAGGGTAATGGTTAGGGTGAGGGTTAGGTTGAGGGTGAGGGTTAGGGTTATGGTGAGGTTAAGGGATAGGGTTAGGTTGAGAGTGAGGGTGAGGGTAAGGGTAAGCGTTAGGGTCAGGGTTAGGGTGAGAGTGAGGGTTAGGGTTAGCATTAGGGTTAGGGTTATGGTAAGGTTGAGTGTTAGGGTTAGGGTTAGTGTGCAGGTTAGGGTTAGGTTTACAGTGAGGGTGTGGGTCAGGGTTCGGTTTAGGATTAGGTTTAGGGTACGGGTGAGGCTTAGGGTGAGGGTGAGGGTGAGGGTGAGGGTGAGGGTGAGGGTTAAGGTTAGGTTTAGGTTTAGGGTGAGGGCTAAGTTGAGGTTGATATTTTTGGTTAGGAAAGTTTTAGGGTTAGGTTTAGGATTAGGATTAGGGTGAGGGTTAGGTTTAAGGTGAGGGTTAGGGTTAGGGTTAGGGTGATGTTTAGGGTGAGGGTGAGGATGAGAGTGAGGGTTCGGGTGAGGGTTAGGGTTAGGGTGAGGGTTAGGGTAGGGTTAGGGTTAGGTTGAGGGTAAGGGTTAGGATGACAGTTAGGGTGAGGGTGAGGGTTAGGGTTAGGTTGATGGTTAGGGTGAGGGTTTGGTTTAGGTTTAGAGTGAGGGTTAGGGTGAAGGTTAGGGTTAGGGTTTGGGTTAAGGTGAGGGTTAGGGTGAGGGGAAGGTTTAGGGGGAGGGTTAGGGAGAGGGTGAGGCTTAGGGTTATGGTGAGGGTAAGGGTTAGGCTGAGGGTTAGGTTGAGAGTGAGTGTGAGGGTTAGGTTTAGGATTAGGGTTAGGGTTAGGCTGAGGTTGAGGGTATGATTGAGGCTCACCCTAGCCCTCATGGCTAGGGTTAGGGTGAGTGGTAGGTTTAGGGTTAGATTTAGGGTGAGATTTAGGTTTAATGAGAGGTTTAGGGTGATTGTAAGTGTTAGAGTGAGGGTTAGGGTGAGAGTGAGGTTTAGGGTGATGTTTAAGCTGAAGGTGAAAGTTAGGGAGTGTGAGAGGTTTTGGGTGAGAATGAGGGTTATGGTTTGGTTGTGGGTGAGGGTTAGGGTGAGAGTAAGGGTTAGGGTGATGTTTAGGGTGAGGGTGAGGTTTAGGGTGAGAGTTAGGGTTCAGGGAATGAGTAGGGTTAGGGTGTAGGTGAGGGTTAGTGTAAGGGTGAGGCTTAGGGTGACCATGAGGGTTAGGGTTCAGCGGAGGATTAGGGTTAGGGTTAGGGTTCGGGTTCAGGTTAGGGTGAGTGTTAGGGTTAGGTTTAGGATGAGGGTTAGGCTTTTTGTGAGGGTTAAGGTTAGGGTTCGGGTTAGGGTTAATGTGAGGATAAGGGTTAGGGTAAGGGTTAGGGTGAGACTGAGGGTTAGGGTTAGCCTTAGGGTTAGGGTTAAGGTTAGGGTGGGGGTTAGGGTGAGGGTTAGTATGAGGGTTAGGGTTGGATGAGGGTTAGGGTGATTTTAATGTTTAGGGTGACGGTTAGGTTGAGGTTGAGGAATAGGGTTTTTGTGAGGGTAAGGTTTAGGTTTAGGGTTAGCTTGAGGGTTAGGGTTAGCATTAGTGTTAGGGTGATGGTGAGAGTTAGGGTGAGGGTGAGGGGTAGACTGAGGGTTAGGGTTATGGTTAGTGTTAGGGTGTGGGTTAGAGTTAGGGTTAGGGTGAGGGTGAGCGTTAGGGTAAAGGTTAGTGTCACTGTTAGGGTGAGGGTGAGGGATAGGGTTAGCATTACGGTTAGGGTTAAGTTTAGGTTGAGTGTTACGTTTAGGGTGAGGTTGAAGGTTAGGGTTAGCATTAAGGTAAGGGTTAGGGTTAGGGTGCAGGTTAGGGTTAGGGTTACAGTGAGGGTGAGGGTCAGGATTAGGGTTAGGATTAGGTGTAGGTTTAGGGTGAGGTTGAGGGTGAGGGTGAGCATTAGGGTGAGAGTGAAGGTGAGGGTTAAGTTTACGGTTATGTTTAGGGTGAGGTCTACGGTGAGGGTGAGGGCTATGGTGAGGGTGAGGGTGAAGGTGAGGTTTTCGGTTTGGAAAGGGTTAGGGTTAGGTTTAGGGTGAAGATTAGGGTGAGGGTGAGGTTTAAGGTGAGGGTTAGGGTTAGGGTGAGGGTCAGGGTTAGGGTTAGGTTGAGGGTTAGGGTTAGTTTGATGTTTAGGCTGAGGGTGAGCGTGAGAGTGAGGGTTCGGGTGAGGGTGTGGGTTACGGTGTTGCTGAAAGTTAGGGTGAGAGTGAGGGTTCGGGTGAGCGTGAGGGTTAGGGTGTTGGTGAGGTTTCGGATTAGGGTTAGTTTTAGGGTTAGGGTGAGGTTTAGGGTGAGGGTGAGGGTTAGGGTTAGGGTTAGGATTAGGGTTAGGGTTAGGGTGAGGGTTAGACTGAGGGTTATGGTTAGGTTGAGGATTAGGGTAAGGGTTAGGGTTAGGGTTAGGGTGAGTGTGAGTGTTAAAGTTAGGGTTAGGGTGAGGGTTATGGTTGGGGTTAGGGTGAAGGTGAGGATGAGGGTGAGGGTTAATGTGAGTGTTAGGGTGTGGGTTACGGTTAGGTTTAGGGTGAGGGTTAAGGTGACGGTGAGTGTTAAGGTGAGGGTGAGGGTTAGGGTTAGGGTGAGTGATAGGGTGAGGTTTAGGGTCAGATTGAGTGTGAGGTTTACGGTTAGGGTTACCCTTAGGGTTATGGTGAGGGTATCAGTTAGGGTGAGATTTAGGGTGAGGGTGAGTGTTTGGGTTAGCGTTAGGGTTAAGTTGAGATTAGGGTGAGGGTTAGAGTTAGGGTGAGGATTAGGGTTAGGTTTAGGGTGACGTTTAGGGTTAGGGTGTGGGTTAGGGATAGGTTTATGGATAGCGTGAGAGTTAGGTTTATGGTTAGGGTTCAAGTTAGAGTGAGTGTGAGTGTGAGCGTTAGGTTTAGGATTAGGCTTTGTGTTAGTGTTAGGCTGAGGGTGTGGGTTAGGGTGACAGTGAGGGTTAGGTTTAGGTTAATGTTTAGGGTTATGGATAGGTTGAGGGTTAGGGTTAGGGTTAGGATGAGGGTTAGGGTGAGGATTATGGTTAGGGTTAGGGTGAGGGTTAGGTTTAGTTTGATTTTTAGGGTTAGTGTGAGGGTAAACGTTAGGGTGAGGGATAGGGTGAGGGTGAGGGATAGGTTTAGTGTTAGTGTTAGGGTGAGCATTTGGGTGAGGATTAGGATTAGGTTTAGGGTTAGGGTTAGGGTTAGGGTTGAGTTTAGGGTTAGGTTTAGGGTGAGGCTTAGTGTTAGGTTTAGGGAGAGGATTAGAGTTAGTGTGAGGTTTAGGGTTACGTTTAGGGTTAGTGTGAGGATAAGGGTTAGGTGAGGGTTAGGGTGCGGGTGAGGGATAGGGTTAGTGTAAGGGTAGGGTGACTGTTTGGTGAAGGTTAGGTTTAGGTTTAGGGTTAGAGTGAGGGGTAGGCTGAGGGTAAGTGTTAGGGTGAGGTTTCAGGTGAGGTTGAGTATTAGGCTTAGAATTAGTCTTAGGGTGAGGGTTAGGGTTAGGTATAGCATTAGGGTTAGGGTTAGGGTGAGGGTGAGGGTTAGGATTAGGGTAAAGTTGAGGGTGAGGTTTAGGGTTAGCATTAGGTTTAAGGTTAGCGTTAGACTGAGGGTTAGGGTGAGGATTAGGGTTAGGATTAGGTTTAGGGTTAGGGTGAGGCTGAGGTTGAGGATGAGCTTGAGGGTGAGGTTTTGGGTTAGGGTTAGGTTTAGGGTGAGGGCTAGGGTGAGGGTGAGATTTAGGGTGATGGTTAGGGTGAGGGTGAGTTTGAAGGTGAGGGTTAGCGTTAAGGTGAGGTTTAGGTTTAGGGTTAGGCTGAGGGTTAGGGTTAGGGTGATGTTTAGGGTGAGGGTGAGGGTGAGGTTGAGGGTGAGTTTTAGGGTATAAGTGAGGGTTAGTTTTAGGGTGAGGGTTAGGGTGACGGTGAGGGTTAGGGTGAGGTTGTGGAAAAGGGTTAGGGTTAGGTTCAGGGTGAGTGTTAGGTTTAGGGTTAGGGTTAGGGTGAGGGTTCGGGTTAGTGTGAGGGTTTGTGTTTGGGTTAGTGTGAGGAAAATGTTTAGGGTGAGGATTAGGATGAAAGTAAGAGTTAAGGTTAGGTTTAGTGTTAGGGTTAGGGTGAGGTTTAGGGTTAGGATTAGGGTTAGGGTTAGGTTGAGGTTGAGGGTTAGAATTAGGGTTAGGTTGAGGGTTAGATTTGGGGTGAGTGTTAGGGTTTCGGTTAGGGTGAGGGTGAGGTTGAGGTTTCGGTTTCGGGTTAGGGTTAGTGTGTGGGTGATGGTTAGTGTTTGGGTGAAGTTTAAGGTGACGGTGAGGGTTAGGATGAGGTTTAGGATTAGGTTGAGAATTAGAGATAGGGATAGGGTTAGGGTTAGGGTTTGAGTTAGGGTGAGTATGAGGGTAAGAGTTAGGGTTAGGATTAGGGTTACGGTTAGTGTTAGGCAGAGGGTGAGGGTGAGGGTGAGGGTTTGGGTTAGGGTGACATTTAGGGTTAAGGTTAGGGTGAAAGGTAGGGTTAGGATTAGGGAGATTGTTAGGGTTAGGGTGAGGGTTTGGGTTAGTTTGAGGGTTAGGGTGAAGGTAAGTTTGAGATTGAGGGTTAGGGTGAGGGTGATGGTGACGGTGAGGGTTAGAGTTAGGATTCTGTTTAGGGTTAGGGTGAGGGTTAGGGTTAGGTTTAGGGTTAGGGTGAGGGCAAGGTCGAGGGTTAGGTTTAGGTTTAGGGTGAGGGTTAGGGTTAGGGTTAGGTTTAGGGTGAGGGTTAGTGTTAGTGTTAGGGTGAGGGTGAGGGTTAGGTTGAGGGGTAGGGATAGGGATAGGGTAAAGGTTAGGGTTAGGGTGAGGGTGAGGGTGAGGTTTAAGTTTAGGGTGAGGGTTAGGGTGAGGGTTAGTGTGAGGTTTAGGTTTAGGGTAAGGGTAAGTGTTAGGTTCAGGGTGAGTGTTAGTTTTAGTTTTAAGTTTAGGGTTAGGGTGATGCTGAGGTTTAGGGTTAGGGTTAGTGTGAGGATGAGGGTTATGGTGAGGATTAGGGTGAGGATGAGAGTTAGGCTTAGCATAAGGTTTAGGGCGAGGGTTAGGGTTAGGGTTAGGGTTAGGGTTAGGTTAGGGGAAGGTTTAGGATTAGCGTGAGGGTTAGGGGTAGGGTGATGTTTAGGGTGACGGTGAGGGTTAGGGTGAGGGTGAGCATGAGTGGGAGGGTGACCATGAGGGTTAGGATTAAGGTTAGATTTATGGTGAGGATAAGAGTTAGGGTACTATTAGGGTTAGGGTAAGGGTTTGGCTGAGGGTGAGGGTGAGGGTGAGGGTTAGGGTTAGGGTTTCGGTTAGGTAAGCGTTAGGGTTATGTTTAGGGTGAGGATTATGGTGAGGGTGAGGGTTAGGGTTAAGTTGAGGGTTAGGCTTAGTGTGAGGGTTACCGTTAGGTTTAGGGTTAATGTGAGGATAAGGGTTAGGATGAGCGTTAGGTTGAGAGTGATGGTTAGGGTTAGCGTTAGGGATAGGGTGAAGGTTAGTGTGGGGGTTAGGGTGTGTTTTAGGGTTGGGTTAGTGTTGGGTGAGGGTTAGGGTGAGCGTAAGGTTTAGAGTGAGGATTAGGTTGAGAGTGAGGGATAGGGTTATGGTGAGGGTAAGGGTTAGGGTTAGGGTGAGAGTGAGGGTGATGGTAAGGGTAAGGGTTAGGGTCTAGGTTACTGTGAGGGTTAGGGTTAGCATTAGGGTTAGGGTTTGGTTTAGGTTGAGTGTTAGGGTTAGGGTTAGGGTTAGGTTTAGGGTGATGTTAAGGGTTAGGATCAAAGTTAGGGTGAGGGTGAGGGTTAAGTTTAGGTTTAGGTTTAGGGTGAGTTTGAGGGTGAGGGTTAGGGTTAGGTTTAGGGTGAGTGTTAGGGTGAGGCTTAGGGTGAAGGTTAGGATTAGTGTTAGGCTTTGGGTTAGGGTGAGGTTTAGGGTGAGGGGAGGGGGTAGGGTGAGTGTTAGGGAGAGGGGAGGGATAGGGTTATGGTGAGGGTAAGTGTTAGGCTGAGGCTTAGGTTGAGAGTAAACATTTGAGTTAGCATCAGGTTTGGGTTGAGGTTGAGGGTTAGACTTAGGCTGAGGGGTAGTTTAAGGGTTTGGGTTAGGGTTAGGTTTCGGTGGAGGTTAAGGGTTAGGGTGAGGGTGAGGTTTAGGGTTAGACTAAGGGTGAGGGTGAGGATTAGGTTTAGGGTAAGGGTGAGTGTGAGTGTGAGGGTAAGGTTTAGGATTAGGTTTAGGGTCAGGCTGAGGTTGAGGGTATGAGTGAGGGTGAGGGCTAGGGTTAGTGGTAGAGGTAGGGTTAGGGTTAGGTTTAGAGTTAGTATTAGGGTTAGGGTTAGGATTAGGCTGAGGGTGAGGGTGAGGCTGAGGGTGAAGATGAGTTTTAGGGTTAGGGTTAGGATTAGAGTTAGGGTTATGTTGAGCGCTAGGATGAGGGTGAGGGTTAGGGTTAGAGTTAGGGTTAGGGTTATGCTGAGGTTGAGGTTGACGGTTAGGATTAGGGATAGGGATAGGTTTAGGCTGAGGTTGAGGATGAGGGTGAGGTTTAGGGTTAGGGTTACGGTTAGGGTGAGGGCTAGGGTGAGGGTGAGTGTTAGGGTGAAGTTGAGTGTGAGGGTGAGGGTCTTGGTTAGGTAATGTTAGGGTTAGGGTGAGGATTAGGTGAGTGTTAGGGTGAGGGTGTGGGTTCGGTTGATGGTGAGGGTTCGGGTTAGCATTAGTGTTAGGGTTATGGTTAGGTTGAGTGTTAGGGTTAGGGTTAGGGTTAGGGTGAGGGTATGTGTTAGGGTGAGGGTTATGGTGAGGGTGAGGGATAAGGTTAGTGTTAGGGTCAGGGTGAGCATTTGGATGAGGGTTAGGTTTAGGGTTAGGCTGATGGTATGTGTTAGGGTTGAGTTAAGGTTTAGCGTTAGTGTGAGGTGTAGGGTTAGGGTTAGGGTTAGTGTGAGGATAAGGGATATGGTGAGGGTGAAGGATAGGGTTACTGTAAGGGTTAGGGTGAGTGTTTGGATGAGGATTAGGTTCAGGTTTAGGGTTAAGGTGAGGGTTAGGATGAGGGTAAGTGTTAGGGTGATGTTTAGGTTGTGGTTGAGTATTAGGGTTGCATTAGTCTTAGTGTGAGGGTTAGGGTTAGTTATGGCATTAGGCTTAGGGTTAGGGTTAGGGTGAGGGTTAGGATTAGGGTTAAGGTGAGGGTGAGGTTTAGGGTTAGCATTAGGTTTACGGTTATGGTTACAGTGAGGGTTTGGGTGAGGGTTAGGTTTCGGATTAGGTTTAGGGTTAGGGTGAGGCTGAGGTTGAGGATGAGGTTGAGGTTGAGGGTTAGTGTTAGGGTTAGGCTTAAGGTGAGGGCTAGGGTGAGGGCGAAGGTTAGGATGAGGGTTAGGGTGAGGGTGCGGTTTTCGGTTAGGAAATGGTTAGGATTAGGTTTAGGGTGAGGATTAGGCTGAGGGTGAGGTTGAAGGTGAGGGTTAGGGTTAAGGTGAGGATTAGGGTTAGGGTGAGGATTAGGGTTAGGGTGATTTTTAGGGTGTGGGTGAGGGTGAGGGTTAGGGTGTAGGTGAGGGTTAGGGTTAGGGTGAGGGTTAGGGTGACAGTGAGGGTTAGGTTGAGGGTTAGGGCTAGTGTGAGGGTTAGGATTAGGGTTAGTGTGAGGAAAAGGGTTAGGGTGAGGATTAGGATGAGACTAAGATTTAGGGTTAGGTTTAGCATTAAGGGTAGTGTGAGGTATAGGGTTAGAGTTCGGGTGTTGGTTAGGTTGAGGGTGAGAGTTAGAGTTAGTGTTATGGTGAGGGTTAGGGTTGGGGTGAGTGTTGGTGTTACGGTTAGGGTGAGGGTTTGGTTTCGGGTGAGGGTTAGGTTGTGGGTTAGGGTTGAGGTTGTGGTGTGGGTAAGGGTTAGGGTGAGATTTAGGGTGAGGGTTAGGGTTAGGTTGATGGTTAGGGTGACGTTGAGGTTTAGGGTGAGAGTGAGGGTTAGGGTCAGGGTTAGGCTTAGTGTGAGGGTTAAAGTGAGGGTTAGGGTTAGGGTTGGGGTTAGTTTTAAGTTTATAGTGAGGGTAAGGGTTAAGGTGAGGTTTAGGCTGATGGGTAGGTTTAGGGTAAGGGTGAGAGAGAGGGTGAGGGTAAGGATTAGAGTGAGGAGTAGCGTGAGATTGAGGGTTAGGGTTAGCCTTAGGGTTAGGGTTTGGGTTAGGGTGAGGGGTAGGGTTAGGGTTAGGGTGAGGATGAAGTTTAGGGTTAGCATTAGGTTTAGGGTTAGGTTGAGAGTGAGGGTTAGGGTTAGGTTTAGGGCGAGTGTTAGGTTCAGGTTTAGGGTCAGGGGTAGAGTGAGGGTTAAGGTTAGGGTATGGGTGAGGGTTAGGGTTTGAATTAGATATAGGGTTAGGGTGAAGGTGAGGGTGAGGGTTAGGGTTAGAGTTAGGGTTTGAGTGAGGGTCAAGTTGAGGGTGAGGGTTAGGTTTAGGGTTAGGATTAGTGTAAGGTTGAGGGCTAGATGAGGGTGAGGGTTAGGGTTTGGGTTAGGGTGAAGATAAGTATTAGGGTGACGGGAAGTGTTAGGGTTGGGATGAGGTTGAAGGTTAGGTTTAGTGTGAGGGTGTGGGTTATTGTTAGGGTAAGGTTAAGGTTTAGAGTGAGGGTTAGGGTGAGAGTGAGTGTTAGGGTTAGCGTGAGTGTGAGGGTGAGGGTTAGGTTGATGTTTAGGGTGAGAGTGAGGGTTAGGATGATGGTTAGGTTTAGGTTTAGTGTTAGCGTTACAGTGAGGGTTAGGGTCAGGGTTAGGATTAAGGTGAGGGTTAAAGTGAGGGTGAGGGTTAGGTTTAGGTTTAAGGTGTGGGTTATGGTTAGGGTTAGGATTAGGGTGAGGTTTAGGGTGAGGGTTGTGTCAGGGTTAGTGTGACGTTTAGGGTTAGTGTAAGGTTTTGGGTTAGGTTTAGGGTAAGTGTGAGGATAAGGGTTAGAGTGAGGGATCGGATTATTTTTTGGGTTAGGGTGAGGTGAGGGTGAGGGTTCGGGTTCGGTTAGAGTGAGGGTTAGGGTGAGGGTAAGGCATAGGGTTGGGGTTAGGGTAAGGGTGCGTGTGAGGGTGATGGTTAGTGTTAGGTTTATGGTGAAGGTGAGGGATTGGTTTAGGATTAGGGTTAGGGTTAGTTTTAGGGTGAGGGTGAGGGTTAGGTTTAGGATTAGGGTTAGGCTTAAGGTGAGGGTCTGGGTTAGGGAGAGGATTAGGGTTAGGTTTAGGGTTAGGGTGAGAGTGAGGGTTAGGTTGAGGTGAGGGTTCGGTTTTGGGTGAGGGTGAGGGTTATGGTTAGATTTAGGGTGAGGTTAGGGTTAATGTGAGGGGTAGGGTTAGGGTTAGGGTGAGGTTGAGGTTTAGGTTTACTGTGAGTGTTAGGGTTAGTATTAGGGTTATGGTAAGGTTAAGGGTTAGGGTGTGGTTTAGGGTAAGAGTGAGGGTTAGGGTTAGCGTGAGTTGGAGGGTGAGGGTTAGGGTTAGCGTGAGGGTTAGGGTAAGGGAGAGGCTTATGTTTAGGGTTAAGGTGAGGGTTAGGATGAGGGTGAGGTTTAGGGTGACGTTGAAGGTTAGGGTGAGGGTGAGGTTTAGGGTTAGGGTTAGGTTTAGGGTGTGGGTTAGGTTTAGGGTTAGGGTTAGGCTGATGGTTAGGTTTGGGGTTAGGGTAAGGGTGAGGGTGACGGTGAGGGTTAGGGCTAGGTTTAGGGTGAGTGTGAGGGTTAGGTTTAAGATTAGTGTTAGTTTGATGGTGAGGGTGAAGTTTACAGTTAGTGTTAGCTTTGGGGCGAGGGTGAGCCTGAGGGTGAGGTTTAGGGTGTGGGTGACAGTTAGGTTTAGGGTGAGGGTTAGGGTGATGGTGAGGGTTAGATGAGGGTGAGATGTAGGTTTAATGTTAGAGTTAGGCTGAGGGTTAAGTTCAGGGTCAGGATTAAGGTGAAGGTTAAGGTGAGGTTTAGGGTTAAGGTTAGGTTTAGGGTTAGTGTGAGGATTAGGTTTAGGGTGAGGGTAAGCTTTAGGGTGAGGGTTAGACTGAGGGTGAGGGATAGGTTTTGTGTTAGTGTTAGGGTGAGCATTTGGGTGAGGGTTAGGTTCAGGGTTAGGGTTAGGGTGAGTGTTAATGTGAGGGCAAGTGTTAGGGTTAGGTTTAGGTGGACGGTGAGGGATAGGGTTATGGTGAGGTGAGGGTGAGGGTGAAGGTGAGGGTTAGGGTTAGCGTTAGGTTGAGGGGAAGGTATAGGTTGAGGGTAGGTACTAGAGTTAGTCTGAGGGTGAGGGTGATGTTGAGGTTTAGGGTTATGGTAAGGGTTAGGGTTAGTGTGAGGGTTAGTGTTAGTGTTAGGGTTAGGGTTAGTGTGAGGGTAAGTGTTAGGGTGAGGGTTTGGGTTAGGGTGAGTGTTATGGTTAGGGTGAGGGTTAGTGTCAGGTTTATTTTTAGGGTTATTGTTATGGTAACGGTGAGTGTGAAGGTGAAGGTTAATGTTAGGGTTAGGATGAGATTTAGGTTTAGGGTTAGGATGAGCGTTAGGCTGAGGGTTAGGTTTAGGGTTAAATGTGAGGGTTAGGGTTAAGGTTAGGGTGAGGGGGAGGATTCGGGTTAGGGTTAGCTTGAGGTTAGGGTTAGAGTTAGGGTGAGCGTGAGGGTTAGGGTAAGGCATAGGTTTAGGGTTAAGGTGAGGGTGAGGGTTAGGTTTAGGGTGAGGGTTAGGGTTAGGGTTAGGGTGAGGGTCAGGGTTAGGTTTAGGGTGAGGGTTAGGGTTAGGGTTAGGGTGAGGGTGACGGTTATGGTTAGTGTAAGGGTAAGGGTGAGGATGAGGGTGATTATTAGGGTTAGGTTTAGGGTGAGCGTGAGCGTTAGATTTAGGATGAGGGTTAGGGTGAGGGTGAGGGTGAGGGTTACAGTTAGGATTAGGTTTAGGGTGAGGGTTGGGATTAGGTTTAGGATTAGGTTTAGGGTTAGGCTTAGGTTGAGGGTCAGGGTGAGGGTGAGGTTGACGGTGAGGGTTAGGGTAAGGGTTAGGGTTACGGTAAGGGTGAGGGTGAGGGTTAGGGTTAAGGTGAGTGTGAGGTTTAGGGTTAGAGTTAGGGTTAGCGTGAGGGTTTTGATTAGGGTTAGGGTTAGGGTAATGGTGAGGGTTAGGGTGAGTGCGAGGTTGAGGTTGAGGGTGAGGGTGAGGGTTAGGGTGTGGGTTAGGGTTAGGGTTAAGGTGAGTGTTAGGGTTAAGGTGAGTGTGAGGGTTAGGTTTAGAGTTAGGGTTAGCATGAGGGTTATGGTTAGGGTTAGGTTTAGGGTAATGGTGAGGTTGAGGTTGAGGGTGAGGACGAGGGTTAGGGTGAGGGTGAGCGTTAGTGTGAGTGTGTGGGTTCCGGTGAGAGTGAGGGGGAGCCTTATGGTTAGTGTTCGGTTTAGAGTTAGGTTGAGGGTGTGGTTGAGGGTTAGGTTTAGGATTAGGGTTAGGTTTAGGGTTAGGCTGAGGGTGAGTGTGAAGGTGAGGTTAGGGTTCGTGTTAGGGGGAAGGTTAGGTTAATGTTAGCGTTAGGGTTAGGGTGAGGGATAGGGTTAGGGTTAGGTTTAGGTTTAGGATGAGGGTTAGGCTGTGGGGTAGGTATAGGGTTAGGGTGAGGGTTAGGTTTAGTGTGAGTTTTAGGGTTAAGGTTAGGTTCAGGGTTAGGTTTATGGTGAGGAGAAGGGTTAGGGTGATGGTTAGGATGAGTGTGAGGTTTAGGTTTTGGGATAGGGTTAAGGTATGTTTAGGGTGAGGGCTAGGGTGGGTGTGAGTGTTAGGGTTAGGGTTAGGGATAGGGTGAGAATTAGGTTTAGGGTTAGGGTTAGGGTTCGGGTGAGTCTTAGGCTGAGGGGTAGGGTTAGGGATAGGGTGAGGGTTAGGTTTAGTGTGAGGGTTAGCGTTTGGGGTAGGGTTAGGGTTAGGGTTAGGGTGAGGTTTAGGCTGATGGCTAGGGTTACAGTTAGGGTGAGGGTTAGGTTTAGTGGGAGTGTTAGGGTTAGGTTTAGGGTTAGGGTTAGGGTGAGGGTTTGGGTGAGAGTTCGGATTAAAGTGTGGGTGAGGGTTAGGGTTAGTGTGAGGACTAGGTTTAGGGTTAGGGTTACTGTTAGGGTTAGGGTTAGAGTGAGGGTAAGGGTTACGGTTAGGGTGATTGTGAGGGTAAGGGTTAGGGTTAGTGTTACGGTTAGGGTGAGTGTTCGGGTTAGTGTGAGGGTTAGGGTTAGGGTGAGGGTTAGGTTGAGGTTTAGTATTAGAGTTAGGGTTAGGATTAGGGTTAGGGAGAGGTTGATGTTTAGTGTTAGTGTTAGGGTTAGGGTGTGGGTGAGGGTGAGGGTGAGGGTGAGGTTAAGGGTTAGGGTAGGTTTTGGTTTAGCCAGAGGGTGAGGGTGAGGTTGATGGTTAGTGTTAGGATTAGGGTGAGGGTGAGTGCTAGGGTGAAGGTGAGGTTTAGGGTGTGGGTGAGGGTTAGGTTTAGGGTGAGGGTTAGGGTGATGGTGAGGATTAGGTGAGGGTGAGATTTAGGTTTAGTGTTAGAGTTAGGCTGAGGGTTAAGATCAGGGTCAGGATTAAGGTGAGGGTTAAGGTGAGGGTTAGTGTGAAGTTGAGGGTTAGGGTTTCCTTTACGTCAGGGTTAGGGGTAGGGTAGGGATTAGGGTGACGTTGAGGGTGAGGGTTTAGTTTAAATCAGGGTTAGGGTTAAGCTGAGGTTAGGGTTAGGGTGAGGTTTAGGGTTAGTGTTAGGATTAGGGTTAGGGTGAGGGTGATGTTTAGGGTGAGGGTGAGGGTTAAGGGGAGGGTTAGATTGTGGGTCAGGGTTAGGGTTAGGGTTAGGATGAGGGTTAGGTTGACGTTTAGGGTTAGGGTTATTGTTAGAGTTAGGGTGAGGGTTAGGCTTAGGTTTATGGTTAGGTTGAGGGTTAGGGTTAGGGTTAGGATTATGGTAAGGGTTAGGGTTAACTTGAGAGTTAGGTTTAGGGTGATGTTAAGGGTGACTTTGAGGGTTACGGTTAGGGTGAGATAGAGCGTGAGGATTAGGGTGCGGGTGAGGGTGAGTGAGAGGGTGATGGTGAGTATTAGGGTTAGGGTTAGGTTTAGGTTGAGGGTAAGAGTTAGGGTTTGGATTAGGGTTAGTGTAAGCGTTAAGCTGAGGGTGAGGGCGAGGGTATGGTTAAGGGTGAGGCTTTCGGTTTGGTAAGGGTATGGGTTAGGTTGAGGGTGAGGATTAGGGTGAGGGTGAGGGTTAGGGTTAGGTTGAGCGTTAAGGTTAGGGATAGGGTTAGGGTGAGGGTTTGGGTGAGAGGTAGGGTTAGGGTTAGGATGAGGGTTAGGCTTTGTGTGACCGTTACGGTAAGGGTAAGGGTTATTGTGAGGATAAGGTTTAGGGTGAGGGTTAGGTTGAGACTGAGGGTTAGGGTTAGCGTTAGGGTTATGGTAAAACGTTGGGTGGGGTTTAGGGTGAGGGTTAGGGTTTGGGTTAGGGTTTGGTGAGGGTTACGGTGAGCATAAGAGTTAGGGTGTGGGTTAGGTTGAGGGTCAGGGATAGGGTTATGGTGAGGGTTAGGGTTAGGGTGAGAGTAAGGGTGAGGTTTAGGGTGAGGCTTAGGGTGAGGCTAAGGGTGAGGGTGAGGGTTAAGTTTAGGGTTAGGTTTATGGTGAGGGCTAGGGTGAGGGTGATATTTTTGGTTAGGAAAGGTTTAGGGTTAGGTTTAGTGTGAGGTTTAGGGTGAGGGTGAAGTTTAAGGTGAATGTTAGGTTTAGGGTGAGGGTTAGGGTTAGGGTTAGGGTGAGGTTAAGGGTTCGGATGACAGTTAGGGTGAGGGTGAGGGTTAGGCTTAGGTTTAGTGTTAGGGTGAGGGTTAGGGTTAGGGTTAGGGTGAGGGTTAGGTGGCAGTTTAGGGTTAGGGTTAGGGTTCGGGTTAGGGTGAGGGATAGGGTGAGGGGAAGGGGTAGGGTGAGGGCTAGGTAGAGGGTGAGGGATAGGGTTATGGTGAGGGTAAGGGTTAGCCTGAGGCTTAGGTTGAAAGTGAACATTTGTGTTAGCATCAGTGTTGGGTTTAGGGTGAGCGTTAGGGTTAGGCTGAGGGGAAGTTTTAGGGTTAGTGTGAGGGTTAGGGTTAGAGTTAAGTTTAGTGTTAGGGTGAGGTTAAGGGTTAGGGTGAGGGTGAGGGTGAGGGTTGGTTAGGGTTAGCCTTAGTGTGAGGATGAGGGTTAGGGTTAGGTTTAGGGTGAGTGCGAGTCTGAGGGTTAGGTTTAGGATTAGGGTTAGGGTTAGGGTTAGGCTGAGGTTGAGGGTATGAGTGAGGCTCACGCTAGCCCTCATGGCTAGGGTTAGGGTGAGGGGTAGATTTAGGGTTAGAGTTAGGGTAAGGCTTTTGTTTAGTGTGAGGGTTAGGGTTTGGGTAAGGGTTAGGGTGATGGTAAGTGTTAGGGTGAGAGTGAAGGTCAAGTTTAGCCTAAGTGTCACGTTGTGTGTTAGGGTAAGGGTTAGGGTTAGGGTTAGGGTTAGGGTGAGGGTGAGGGTTATGGTTAGGGTTAGGGTGAGTGTTAGGTTTAGGGTGATGTTTAAGGTGAAAATGAAAATTAGGGAGAGAGGGTTCGAGTGAGGGTGAGGGTTAGGTTGTGGGTGAGATTGAGGGTTTGGGTTTGGGTGAGGGTGAGGGTTAGGGTGATGTTTAGGTTGATGTGAGGTTTAGGGTGAGAGTTAAGCTTCAGGGAATAGAAAGGGATAGGGTGTACGTGAGGGTGAGGCTTAGGGTAACCATGAGTTTTAGGGTTTGGGGGAGGATTAGGGTTAATGTTAGGGTTCGGGTTAGGGTTAAGGTTAGGGTTAGGGTGAGTATTAGGGTGAGAGGTAGGGTTAGGTTTAGGATGAGTTTTAGGCTTAGTGTGAGGGTTACGGTGAGTTTTAGGGTTAGAGTTAGTGTGAGAATAAGAGTTAGGGTGAGGGTTAGGGTGAGACTGAGGTGTAGGGTTAGCCTTAGGGTTAGGGTGAATGTTAGGGTGGGGGTTAGGGTGAGGTTTAGGGTTAGGTTTAGGGTTGGGTGAGGGTTAGGGTGAGTGTAAGGGTTAGGGTGAGGGTTAGGTTGAGGTTGAGGGATAGGGTTATGGTGAGGGTAAGGATTAGGGCAACGTTTAGGGTGAGGTTGATGTTTAGGCTTATCATTAATGGTAGGGAGATGGTGAAGGTTAGGGTGAGGATGAGGGTTAAGCTGAGGGGTAGGATTAGGGTTAGGGTTAGAGTTAGGGTTAGGGTGAGTGTTAGGGTTACGGATAGGGTGAGGGTGAGGGTTTGGGAAAGGGTTAGGGTCAGGGTTAGGATGAGGGAGAGGGTTAGGGTTACTATTAGGTTTAGGGTTAGGTTTAGGTTGAGTGTTAGGTTTAGGGTTAGGGTGAGGTTGAGGGTTAGGGTTCGCATTACTGTTAGGGTTAGGCTTATGTTGCAGGTTAGGGTTAGGTTTAGAGTGAGGGTGAGGGTCAGGGTTAGGGTTAGGATTAGGTTGAGGGTTAGAGTGACGCTGAGGGTGAGGGTGAGGGTGAGCGTGAGGGTGAGGGTTAAGTTTAGCGTTAGGTTTAGGGTGAGGGCTAGGGTGAGGGTCAGGGCTAAGGTGAGGGTTAGGGTGAAGGTGAGGTTTTCGGTTAGGAAAGGTTTAGATTTAGGTTTAGGGTGAGTATTAGGGTGAGGGTGAGGTTTAAGTTTAGGGTTAGGGTTAGGGGGAGAGTTAGGGTTAGGGTTAAGTTGAGGGTTAGGGTTAGGGTGATGTTTAGGTTGAGGGTGAGGGTGAGAGTGAGGATTCGTTTGAGGGTGTGGCTAAGGGTGTTGGTGAAGGTTAGTGTGAGAATGAGGGTTCGGGTGAGGATGAGAGTTAGGGTGTTGTTGAGGGGTAGGGTTAGGGTGAAGGTGAGGGTTACTGTCAGGTTGAGGGTTAGGATAAGGGTAAGAGTGAGGGTTAGGTTTAGGGTGAGGGGTAGGGTGAGGGGTAGGGTTAGGGTTAGGGAGAGGGTTAGGTTTAGGGTTAGGATTAGGGTGAGTGTTATGGTTAGAGTTAGGGTGAGGGTTGGGGTGAGGGTTATGTTTAGGTTTAGGGTGAGGATTAGGTTTAGTGTGAGGGTTAGTGTTAGGGTTAGTGTAAGGATCAGGGTTAGGTTGAGGATTAGGGTGAGAGTGAGGGTGAGGGTTAGATTAAGGTTTAGGGTGAGGCTTAAAGTTAGGGTTAGCGTGAGGGTTAGGGTTGGGGTGAGGGTTAGGGTTAGGATGAGGCTGAGGGTTAAGGTGAGGGTGAAGTCTAGGGTGAGGGTGAGGGTTAGGGTTAGGGTGAGCGATAGGGTGAAGGTTAGGTTTAGGGTGAGTGTGAGAATTAGGGTTAGGGTTACTCTTAGGGCTATGATGAGGGTTTGGGTTAGGGTGAGGTTTAGGGTGAGGGTGAGGTTTAGGGTTAGCGTTAGGGTTAAGGTGAGAGTAAGGGTGAGAGTTATGTTTAGGGTGAGGTTAAGGGTTAGGGTTAGGGTTAGCTTTAGGGTAATGTTTAGGGTTAGGGTGTGCATTAGGGATAGGTTTATGGTTAGGGTGAGGGTTAGGTTTACGGTTAGGATTCAAGTTAAGGTGAGTATGAGGGTGAGGGTTAGGGTTAGGATTAGGGTTCGGGTTAGTGTTAGGCTGAGGGTGAGTGTGAGAGTTAGGATTAGGGTAATGTTTTGTTTTAGGGTTAGTTTGAGGGTTAGGTTTAGGGTTAGGATAAGGTTTAGGGTGAGGATTATGGTTAGGGTTAGGGTGAGGGTTAGGTTTAGTGTGAGGGTTATGGTTAGGTTTAGGGTGAGGGTGTGGGTAAAGGTTAGCGTGAGGGTCAGGGTGAGGGTGAGGTTTAGGGTAAAGTTTAGGGTGAGTGTTTGGGTGAGTTTTAGCTTTAGGGTTAGGGTTAGGGTGAGGGTTAGGATGAGGGTAAGGGTTTGGGTGAGGTTTAGGTTGTGGTTGAGTATTAGGGTTAGCATTAGTCTTAGGGTGAGGGTTAGGGTTGGGTATAGCATTAGGGTTAGGTTTAGGGTTAGGGTGAGGGTTAGAATTAGGGTTAATGTGAGGGTGAGGGTTAGGGTAGCATTAGGTTTACAGTTAGGGTTAGAGTGAGGGTGAAGCTGAGGTTTAGGGTTAGGAATATGTTTAGGGTTAGGGTGAGGCTGAGGTTGAGGATGAGGTTGAGTTTGAGGGTTAGGGTTAGGGTTTGGCTTAGTGTGAGGGCTAGAGTGAGGGCGAAGGTTAGGGTGCGGGTTAGGGTGAGGGTGCGGTTTTTGGTTAGGAAAGGGTTAGGTTTAAGTTTAGGGTGAGGATTAGGCTGAGGGTGTGGTTGAAGGTGAGGGTTAGGGTTAAGGTAAGGTTTAGGGTTAGGGTTAGGCTGAGGGTTAGGGTTAAGGTGATGTTTAGGGTGAGGGTGGGGTTGGGGGTGAGGGAGAGGGTTAGGGTGTAGGTGAGGGTTAGGGTTAGGTTGATGCTGAGGGTTAGGTTGAGGGTTAGGGTTAGTGTGAGGGTTAGGATTTGGGTTAGTGTGAGGAAAGGGTTAGGGTGAGGATTAGGATGAGAGTAAGAGTTAGGGATAGGTTTAGCCTTAGGGTTAGGGTGAGGTATAGGGTTAGAGTTCGGGTTAGGCTTAGGTTGAGGGTGAGGGTTAGACTTAGGTTTAGGGTGAGGGTTAGGGTTGGGGTGAGTCCTAGGCTTACAGTTAGGGTGAGGGTGAGGGTGACGGTCAGGATTCTGGTGAGGTTTAGGCTGTGGGTTAGGGTTAAGTTTATGGTTAGGGTAAGGGTTAGGGTGAGGTTTAGGGTGAGTGTTAGGGTTAGGGTGACATTGAGGGTTAGAGTGACAGTGGGGGTTAGGGTGAGGTTGAGGTTTAGGTTTAGTGTTAGTGTTACAGTGAGGGTGAGGGTCAGGTTTAGGATTAGGGTGAGGGTTAAAGTGAGGGTTAGGGTTAGGCTTAGGTTTAGGGTTAGTGTGAGGATTAGGGTTATTGTTAGGTTTATAGTGAGGGTAAGGGTTAAGGTGAGGGTTAGGCTCATGTGTATGTTTAAGGTAAGGTATAGGGAGAGGGTGAGGGTAAGGGTTAGGGTGAGGATTAGGGTGAGGGTGAGGGTTAGGTTTAGCATTAGGGTTAGGTTTTGGGTTAGGATAAGGGGTAGGGTTAATGTTAGGGTGAGGATGAGGGTTAGGGTTATCATTAGGTTTAGGGTTAGGGTGAGGGTGAGGGTTAGGGTTAGGGTTAGGGTGAGTGTGAGGTTGAGGGTTAGGGTTAGGGGTAGGGTGAGGGTTAAGGTTAAGGTGTGGGTTCCGGTTAGGGTGAGGGTGAGGCTAAGGATTAGGGTGAGGTTTAGGGTCTGGGTGAGTGTTAGGGTTTGAATTAGCGTTAGGGTTAGGGTTAGGGTGAGGGTGAGGGTGAGGGTTAGGGTTAGGGTTAGGTTTAGGGTTAGGGTGAGGGTCAAGGTGAGGGTTAGTGTGAGGGTTAGTTTTAGGGTTAGGGTTAGGGTTAGGATTAGTGTTAGGGTGAGGGCTAGGTTGAGGGTGAGGTTTAGGGTTTGTGTTAGGGTGAGGGTAAGTGTTAGGGTGAGGGATAGTGTGAGGGGTAGTGTTAGGGTTAGGGTTAGGGTGAGGGTTAGGTTTAGCGTGAGTGTGAGGGTCAGAGTTAGGGTGAGGGTTCGTGTTAGGTTTAGGATTAGGGTTGGGTTGAGGGTGAGGGTTATGTTTAGGGTTAGGGTGAGGGTTAGGTTTAGGTTGATGTTTAGGGTGAGGTTGAGGGTTAGGGTGACAGTGATGGTGAGGGTGAGGGTGAGGATTAGGGTGTGGATGAGGGTTAGGGTGAAGGTGAGGGTTAGGGTTAGATTTAGGGTGTGGGTTAGGGTTAGGGTTAGGATTAGGGTGAGGGGTATGGTCAGGATTAGGGTGAGTTTTGGGGTTAGTGTGATGTTTAGGCTAAGTGTGAGGATAAGGGTTAGGGTGAGGGATAGGGTTATTGTTAGGGTTAGGGAGAGGATTAAGGTTAGGTTTAGGGTTAGAGTGAGAGTGAGGGTTAGGTTGAGGTGAGGGTTCGGGTTTGGGTGAGGTTTAGGGTGATGGTGAGGGTTAGCATAAAGGTGAGGGTGAGGATCAGAGTAATGGTTAGTGTTAGGTTTAGGGTCAGGGTGATGTTTAGGTTTAGGATTAGGGTTAGGCTTAGTGTGAGGGTGAGGGTGAGGATGAGGGTGAGGGTTAGGATTAGGGTGAGGGTTAGGGTTATGGTTAGGATTAGGGTGAGGATTATGGGTATGGTTAGGGTTAGGATTAGCGTTATGCTGAGGGTTAGGGTTAGGGTTAGTGTGCAGGTTAGGTTTAGGGTTAAGGTTAGGGAGAGGGTGAGGGTTTAGTTTAGGTAAATTTAGGGTAAGATTAGGGTGACGTTTAGGATGAGGTTGAGGGTTAAGGTGAGGGTTTCGGTTAGGGTGAGCGTTAGGGTTAGGATTAGGGTGAGGGTTATTGTTAGGATGATGTTTATGGTGAGGGTGAGGGTGAAGGTTCGGGTGAGGGGGAGGGTTAGGGTTAGGGTTAGCGTGAGGGTTATGGTTATGGTTAGGGTGATGGTGAGAGTTAGGTTGAGTGTGAGGTTGAGGGTGAGGGTTAGGATGAGGGTTAGGGTGAGGGTTAGAGTGAGGTTGAGCGTTAGGGTGAGAGTGAGGTTTCGGGGGAGGGTTCGAAGGAGGGGGAGGGTTATGGTTAGGGTTCTGTTTAGAGTTAGGGTGAGGGTGTGGGTGAGGTTTAGGTTTAGGATTAGGGTTAGGGTTATG
This sequence comes from Dipodomys merriami, assembly GCF_024711535.1. Lineage (NCBI taxonomy): Eukaryota > Metazoa > Chordata > Mammalia > Rodentia > Heteromyidae > Dipodomys > Dipodomys merriami. The sequence continues at coordinate 4,118,427 of NW_027206579.1, forward strand.
GTAAGGCTGAGGGTGAGTTTGAGGGTGAGGGTGAGGGTGAGGGTTAGGGTGAGGGTTAGGGTTAGGGTTAGGGTTAGGTTGAGGGATAGGGTTAGGGTTAGGGTTAGGATGAGGGTTAGGCTGTGGGGTAGGGTTAGGTTTAGAATAAGGGTTAGGTTTAGTGTGAGTTTTAGGGTAAAGGTTAGGGTCGAGTTAGGATTAGTGTGAGGAGAAGGGTTAGGGTGAGGGTTAGGATGAGGGTGAGGTTTAGGGTTAGTAATATGGTTAGGGTGAGGTTAGGTTGAGGGCTAGGGTGAGTGTGAGGGTTAGGGTTAGGGTTAGGGATAGGGTGAGGTTTAGGTTTAGGGTTAGGGTTAGGGTTACAGTGAGTCATAGCCTGAGTTGTAGGGTTAGGGATAGGGTGAGGGTTATGTTTAGTGTGAGGTTTAGGGTTTGGGGTAGGGTTAGGGTGAGGGCTAGGGTGAGTGTGAGGGTTAGGGTTAGGTTTAGGGATAGGGTGAGGTTTAGATTTAGGGTTAGGCTTCGGGTGAGGTTTAGGCTGATGGGTAGGGTTACAGTTAGAGTGAGTGTTAGGTTTAGTGGGAGTGTTAGGGTTAATTTTAGCGTTAGGGTTCGGGTTCAGGTGAGGGTTTGGGTTACGGTGTGGATGAGGGTTAGGGTTAGTGTGAGGACTAGTTTTACGGTTAGGGTTACTGTTAGGGTTAGGGTTAGGGTGAGGGTAAGGGTTAGAGTTATTGTGATTGTGAGGGTAAGGGTTAGGATTAGTGTTACCGTTAGGGTGATGTTTCAGGTTAGTGTGAGGGTTAGGGTTAGGGTTAGGTGAAGGTGAGGGTAAGGGTTAGGGTGAGGGTTATAGTGAGGTTGAGGGTTAGGATTAGAGTTAGGGTTAGGATTAGGGTGAGGGTGAGGGTGAGAGTTAGTGTTAGGGTGAGGTTTAGTGTTGGGGTGAGGGTTAGGGTTGGTGTGAGGGTGAGGGTGAGGTTTAGGGTTAGGGTTAGGATTAGGTTTAGGCTGAGGTTGAGGGTGAGGTTGAGGGTTATAGTTAGGTTTAGGGTGAGGGTGATGGCTCGGGTGAAGGTGAGCGTTAGGGTGAAGGTGAGGATAAAGGTTAGTGTGAGGGTTAGGGCGAGGCTGAGGGTTAGGTTTAGGGTGAGGGTTATTGTGAGGGTTAGGGTGAGGGTAAGGGTTAGGGTGATGGTAAGATTGAGTTTGAGGGATAGCATTATGTTGTGGGTAAGGGTTAGGGTGAGGGTTAGGGTGAGGGTTTGGGTTAGAGTGGGGGTTAGGGTTAGGATTAGGTTGAGGGTTAGGGTTTAGGTGATGTTTAGTGTGAGAGTATGGTTTAGGGTGAGGGTGAGTGCTCGGGTGAGCATGAGGTTTAGGATGAGGGTGAGCGTTAGGGTTATAGTTAGGGTTAGGGAGAGGGGTAGGGTGAGCATTAGGGTTAGGATTAGGGTTAGGATTAGGGTTAGAGTGAGGATTAGTGTGAGAGTTAGTGTGTGGGTAAGTGTTATGGTTAGGGTTAGTGTTAGGGCTAGGGTGAGGGTGAGTGTTAGTGTGTGGGTGAGGGTTTTGTTTAAGTTAGGGTTAGGGATAGGGTGAGGATAAGGTTGAGGGTGAGGGTTAAGCTGAGGTTAGGTTTAGGGTGAGGGTTAGGGTTAGGGTGATATTTAGGGTGAGGGTGAGTGTTCCGTGAGGTTGAGGGTGAGGGTTAGTGTTAGGGTTAGGTTTAGGTTGAGGGTGATTGTGAGGGTTAGGAATAGGAATAGGGTTAGGGTTTGGGTGAGAGTCAGTGTGAGGGTGAAGCTTAGGGTTAGGGTTAGGGTTATGGTTATTGTGAAGGTTACGGTTAGTGTGAGGGTTATGATAAGGGTTAGGTTTAGGGTTACAGTAAGGGTAAGGGTTAGGGTGAAGGTTAGGGTGAAGGTGAGGGTTAGGGTTGGGTTAGGGTTAGGGTGAGGGCTAGGGTGAGGGTGAGGGTTAGTGTGAGGGTTTCTTTTAGGTCATAGTTAGGGTTATGGTGAGGATTAGCATGAGGGTGAGGGTTAGGTTTAGGGTAAGGGTTAGGGTTAGGGTTAGGGTGAGAGTTAAGGTTTGGGTGATGTTTAGGGTGAGGGTGAAGGGTAGGGTGTGGTTGAGGATTAGGGTTAGAGTTAGGGTTAGGGTTATGTTGAGGGTGCGGTATAGGGTGAGGTTTATTGTGAGGGTTAGTGTTAGTGTTTGGGTTAGGGTGAGGTTTAGGGTGAGGGTTAAGCTGAGGGGTAGGGTTAAGGATAGAGTGACTGTTAGGTTTAGTGTGAGGATTAGGGTTTAGTGTGAGGTTTAGGTTTAGGGTTATTGTTAGGATGAGTGTTAGGGTTAGGTTGAGGGTGAGGGTGAGGGTGAGGGCTAGGGTTAGAGTTAGTGTGAGGTTTAGTGTTAGGGTAAGCCTTAGGTTTTGCGTGAGGGTTAGGGTTAAAGTAAGGGTTAGGGTGAGGTTTAGAGTTAGGGTTAGGGTTAGGGTGAGGGTCAGGGTGAGGGTTAGGTTTAGGGTGAGGGTTAGGTTTAGGGTGAGGGTTAGGGTTAGGGTGAGCGTTAGGGTGATGGTGAGGGTTAGGGTGAGGGTGAGGGTTAGGTTTAGAGTTAGGGTTAAGGTGATGTTTGGGGTGAGGTTGAGGGTTAGTGTGAGGGTGAGGGTTAGGGTGAGGGTTAGGTATAGGATTAGGGTTAGGGTGAGTTTTAGGGTTCGGGTTAGGGTTAGAGTTATTGTTAGGGTTAGGGTTAGGATGAAGGTGAGGGTAATTGTTAGGGTTAGGGTTAGGGTGAGGGTGAGGGTGATGTTCAGGGTTAGTGTTAGGATTAGGGTATTGGTTAAGGTAAGGCTGAGGGGGAAGGGGAGTTTCAGGGTGTGGGTTAGGGTTAAGGTTAGGGTTAAGGTGAGGGCTTGAGTTAGGGTGAGGGTTAGGCTGAGGGTGAGGGTGAGGGTTTATGTAAGTTAAAGGTTAGGGTTATGGTCAGGATTAGGGTGAGGATTAAATTGAGGTTAGGTTCAGGGTTCGGGTTCGGTTTAGGGTTCGGGTTCGGGTTAGGGTTAGGGTGATGTTTAGGCTGGGGGTGAGGGTTAGGGTGAGCATGAGGGCTAGGATTAGGGTTAGGGTTAAGTTTAGTGTGAGGATCAGGGTGAGGGTGAACGTTAGGGTCAGGTTTAGGGTTAGGGTTAGAGTGAGGGTTACGGTTATTGTGAGTGTTATGGTTAGGGTTAGGGTCAGGGTAAGGGTTAGGGTGAGGGTAAGGTTTAGGGTGAGGGTTAGGGTGAGTGTGAGGGTTTGGACTAGGGTTTGTGTTAGGGATGGGTTGAGGGTTAGTGTTTGAGTGATGTTTTGAGTGAGGGTGAGGGTTAGGGTGAGGATGAGGTTTTGGGTGAGGATGAGGGCTCGGTTGACTGTGAGGGTTAGGGTGTGGGTGAGGATTAGGCTTAGGGTGAGGGTAAGCGTTAGGGGTAGGGTTAGGGTTAGGTTTAGGGTTAGGGTAAGAGTTAGGGTGAGGTTAAAGGTAAGGGTGAGAATCAGGGGAAGGGTGAGGTTTAGGGTTAGGGTGAGGGTTAGGATAAGGGTGTGGGTAAGTGTTAGGGTAAAGTTTAGGGTGACGGTGAGGGTTAGCATCAAGGTTAGGTTTAGGGTTAGGGTTAGGGTGAGGGTTAGGTTTTGGTTAAGTGTTAGGTTGAGGTTTAGGGTGAGGGTGAGGGTTAGGGTTAGGGTGAGGGTAAATGTTAGGGTTAGGGTTAGGGTGAGTCTTAGTGTTAGGGTTAGCTTTAGGGTGAGGGTGAGGGTGAGAGTTAGGGTTAGGATTAGAGTTAGGGTGAGGGCAAGGCTTAGGGTGAGGGTTAGGGTGAGGTTGAGGGTTATGATTAGGGTGAGGGTGAGGTTAAGTGTTAGGGTGAGGTCTACGGTTAGGGTTAGGATTAGGATGAGTGTTAGGGTTAGGGTGAGGGTGTAGGTAAGTGTTAGGGTGAGGGTAAGGGTTAGATTGAGGGTTAGCTTGAGGGTGAGGGTTAGGGTTAGCATTAGGGTTAGGGTGAGGTTGAGGGTTAGGGTGAGGGTTAGGGTTAAGTTTAGGGATAGGGTAAGGATTAGGGTTAGGGTGTGGTTTAGTTTTAGTGTGAGGTTTAGGTTTAGGGTTAGGCTTAGGATGAGTGTTAGTGTTAGGTTGAGGGTGAGGGTGAGGGTGAGGGCTAGGGTTAGTGTTAGTTTGAGGGTTAGTGTTAGGGTGAGTGTTATGTTTAAGGTGAGAGTTAGGGTTAAAGTAAAGTTTAGGTTGAGGATTAGCGTTAGGATTAGGGTTAGGGTGAGCATCAGGGTGAGGGTTAGGTTTAGGTTGAGGGTTAGGTTTAGGGTGAGGTTTAGGGTTAGCGTGAGCGTTAGTGTGATGGTGAGGGTTAGGGTGAGTGTTAGGGTTAGGGTTAGGTTTAGGGTGAGTGTTAGGGTGAGGTGTCGGGATACGGTTATGTTGAGGGTTAGGGTTAGTGTGAAGGTTAGGGTTAGGGTTAGTGTGAGGATAATGTTTAGGGTTAGGGTTAGTTTTAGGGTGAGAGTTAGATTGAACGTTAGGGTTAGGTTAAGGTGATGTTTAGGGTTAGGTTGAGGGTTAGTGTGAGGGTGACAGTGAGGTTGAGGTTCAGGGTTAGGATGAGGGTTAGGGTGAGTTTTAAGGTTAGGATTAGGGTTAGAGCTATTGTTAGGGTTAGGGTTTGGGTTAGGATGAGGGTGAGGGTTATTGCTAGGGTTAGGGTTAGGGTGAGGGTGGGGTTGAGGGTTACTGTTAGGATTAGGGTTATTGTTAGGGTAAGGCTGAGGGGGAAGGGGAATTTGAATGTGAGTGTTAGGGTTAAGGTTAGGGTTAGGGTGAGGGCTTGGGTGAGGGTGAGGGTTAGGCTGAGGGTGATGGTGAGGGTTTCGGTTAGTTAAAGGTTAGGGTTATGGTGAGGATTAGGGTGAGGGTGAGGATTAAGCTTAGGTTAGGTTCAGGTTGAGGGTTCGGGTTAGGGTTAGGGTGAGGGTTAGGGTTAGGATGATGTTTAGGGTGAAGGTGAAGGTTAGAGTGAGGGTGAGGGTTAGGGTTAGGGTTAGGTTTAATGTGAGGCTGAGGGTTAGGAAGAGGAATAGGATTAGGGTTAGGGTTCAGCTGAGGGTGAGGATCAGGGTGTGGGTGAAGGTCAGGGTCAGGGTTACGTTTAGGGCTAGAGTGAGGGTTACGGTTATTTTGAGGGTTAGGGTTAGGGTTAGGGTGAGGGTAAGGGTTAGGGTGAGGGTAAGGGTTAGGGTGAGGGTTAGGGCGAGTGTGAGGGTTTGGAATAGGGTTTGGGTTAGGGTTAGGGTGAGGGTTAGGTTTTGGGTGATGTTTAGAGTGAGGGTGATGTTTAGGGTGAGGATGAGGGTTTGGTTGTGGGTGAGGGTTCGGTTGAGGGTGAGGGTTAGGGTGTGGGTGAAGATTAGGGTTAGGGTGAGGGTACGGTTGAGAGTGAGGGTGAGGGTTAGGGTTAGGGTTTGGGTTAGAGATAGTGTGAGTTTGAGAGTGAGGGTTAGGTTTAGGATTAGGGTGAGGGTTAGGGTTAGGTTGAGGATTAGGTATATTGTTAGGGTTAAGGTAAGGGTGAGGGTGGGTGTTATGGTTAGATTTAGGGTTAGAGTTAGGGTGAGGGTGAGGGTGAGGGTTATGATTAGGTTAGGATTAGGGTTAGGCTGAAGGTGAAGGAGAGGGTGAGGGTGAGTGTTAGGTTTAGGGTGAGGTTTAGGTTTACGGTTAGGGTTAGGGTGAGGGTAAAGATTAGGGTTATGGTAAGGATGAGGGTTAGGCTGAGGGTTAGGGTTAGGATTAGGGTGAGGTTTAGGGCTAGGTTTAGGGTTAGGATAAGGGTTAGACTGAGGGTTAGGGTTAGGGTTAGTCTGAGGGATAGGCTTAGGTTTAGGGTAAGAGTTAGGGTGAGGGTAAAGGTTAGGGTGAGAGTTAGAGTGAGGGTGAGGTTTAGGGTTAGGGTGAGGGTTAGGGTAAAATTTAGGTTTAGGGTTAGGGTTAGGGTGAGGGTAAGGGTGTCAGTAAGTGTTAGGGTGAGGTTTAGGGTGAGGATGAGGGTTAGTGTAAAGTTTAGGTTTAGGGTGATGGTTAGGGTTTGGGTAAGTGTTAGGGTGAGGTTTAAGGTGAGGGTGAGGGTTAGGGTTAGGGTGAGGGTAAGTGTTAGCGTGCGGGTTAGTGTGAGTCTGAGCGTTAGGGTTAGCATTAGGGTGAAGGCGAGGGTTAGGGTTAGGATTAGAGTTAGGGTGAGAGTAAAGCTTAGGGTGAGGGTTAGGGTGAGGTTGAGGGTTAGTGTTAGGGTGAGTGGGAGGGTAAGTTTTAGTTTGAGGACTAATTTTAGGGTTCAGATTAGGGTGAGTGTTAGGGTTATTGTGAGAGTGAGGGTGAGGGTTAGGTTCAGTATTAGGTTTAGGGTTAGTGTGAGGGTTAGTGATAGGGTTAGGGTTAGGGTGAGGGTCATAGTTAGGGTTAAGGTGAGGGTTAGTCTGAGAGGTAGGGTTAGGGTTAGGGTGAGGATTAGGCTTAGTGTGAGGGTTAGGGTTAGGTTTAGTGTTAGGGTGAGGGTGAGTTTGAAGGTGAGGGTTTGGGTTAGGGTGAGGGTTAGTGTTAGGGGGAGGGCTAGGTTGGGGGTTAGGATTTGGGTGAGGGTGAGGTTTTCGGTTAGGTAAGATTTAGGGTTAGGGTTAGGGTGAGGATTAAGGTGAGGTTGTGGGTTAGGTTTAGGGTGAGGGTGAGGGTCAGGCTTAGTGTTAGGATGAGGGTTAGCTTTAGGCTTAGGTTTAGGGTGAGGTTTAGGGTGACAGTGAGTGTTAGGGTGAGGGTGAGGTTGAGGGTGAGGGTTAGGGTTTGGTTTAGGGATAGGATTAGGGTTAGGTTTAGGGTAAGGGTTAGGGTTAGGTTGAGGGTTAGGTTTAGGGTTAGGGTGAGCGTTAGGGTTTGGTTTAGGTTTAGGGTAAGGTTTAGGGTTAGGATTAGGGTGAGCCTGAGGGTTAGGTTGAGGGGTAGGTTGAGGGATAGGGTAAGGGTTAGGGTTAGGGTGAGGGTTAGGTTTAGGGTTGGGGTTAAGATGAGGGTGAGGGTGAGGATTAGGGTTAGGGTAGGGTTAGGGTGAGGGATACTGTGAGGGTTAGGTTTAGGTTTAGGGTAAGGATTAGGTTTATGGTGAGGTTTAGTTTCAGGTTTAGGGTTAGGGTGAGGTTGATGTTGAGGGATAGAGTTCGAGTTAGTGTGAGGATAAGGGTTAGGGTGAGGATTAAGGTGATGGTGAGTTTTAGGTTTAGCATAAGGTTTAGGGTGAGGGTTAGGGTTAGGCTTAGGGTTAGGGTAAGGGTTAAGGTTAGGGTAAGGGTTAGGGTTAGGCTTATGGTTACGGTTAGTGTTAGGGTTAGGGTGAGGGTTAGGCTTAGGTTTAGGTTTAGGGTGAGGGTTAGGCTGAGGGGTAGGGTTAGGGATAGAGTGAATCTTAGGTTTAGTGTGAGGATTAGGGTTAGGGTGAGGTTTAGTTTGAGGGTGAGGGTGAGGGTGAGGGTGAGGGCTATTGTTAGGGTTAGTTTGAGCGTTAGTGTTAGGGTGAGCGTTAGGTTTAAGGTGAGTGTTAGGGTTAAAGTAAGATTTAGGGTGCAGGTTCGCGTTAGGGTTAGGGTTAGGGTGAGGGTCAGGGAGAGGGTTATGTTTAGGTTGAGGGTTAGGTTTAGGGTGAGGGTTAGGGTTAGGGTGAATATTAGGATGATGGTGAGGCTTAGGTTTAGGGTGAGAGTAAGTATTAGGGTTAGGGTTAGGATGAGGGTTAGGCTGAGGCTTAGGGTTAGGGTTAGGGTGAGGTTTAGGGTTAGGATAAGGGTTGGGCTGAGGGTTAGGGTTAGGGTTAGTGTGAGGGTTAGGTTTAGAGTTAGGGTAAGTGTTAGGGTGAGGGTAAATGTTAGGGTGAGAGTTAGGGTGAGGGTGAGGTTTAGGGTTAGGGTGAGGGTTAGGGTCAATTTCAGGTTTAGGGTTAGGGTTAGCGTGAGTGTAAAGTTGTTGGTAAGTGTTAGGTTGAAGTTTAACATGAGGGTGAGGGTGAGTGTCAAGGTTGGTTTTAGGGTTAGGGTTAGGGTGAGGGTTAGTGTTTGGGAAAGTGTTAGGGTGAGGTTTAGTTGAGGGTGAGGGTTAGGGTTAGGGTGAGGGTAAGTGTTAGTGTGAGGGTTAGGGTGAGTCTGAGGCTTATGGTTAGCATTAGGGTGAGGGTGAGGGTGAGGGTTAGGGTTAGGATTAGAGTTAGGGTGAGGGTATAGCTTAGGGTGAGTGTTAGGGTGAGGTTTTGGGTGAGGGTAAGTGTTAGGGTGAGGACTACGGATAGGGTTTGGATTAGGGTGAGTGTTAGGGTTATGGTGAGGGTGAGGTTTAGGTTCAGTATTAGGTTTAGGGTTAGTGTGAGGGTTAGTGATAGGGTTAGGGTTAGGGTGAGGGTTAGTCTGAGAGGTAGGGTTAGGGTTAGCATTAGGGTTAAGGTTAGGTTTAGGGTTAGGGTGAGGGTGAGTGTGAGGGTGAGGGTTAGGGTTAGGGTGAGGGTTAGTGTTAGGGGGGCTAGGTTGAGGATTAGGGTTTGGGTGAGGGTGAGGTTTTCGATTAGGTAAGTTTTAGGGTTAGGGTTAGTGTGAGGTTTTTGGTTAGGGTTAGGGTGAGGGTGAGGGTGAGGGTTAGTGTTAGGATGAGGGTTAGGTTTAGGGTTAGGGTGAGGGTGAGGGTGAGGGTGAGTGTGAGGGTTAGGGTGTGGTTTAACGTTCGGTTTAGGGTGAGGGTTAAGGTGACGGTGATGGTTAGGGTGAGGGTGAGGATTAGGATAAGTTTTAGGATGAGGGTTAGGGTTAGGGTGAGGGTTAGGGCGAGGAGTAGGGTTAAGGTTAGGGAGAGGGTTAGGGATTGTGTGAAGGTTAGGGTTAGGGTTAGAGTTAGGTTTAGTATGAGAATAAAGGTTAGGGTGAGGGTTAGGTTGAGGGTTAGGCTTAGTGTGAGGGTTAGGGTTAGGGTTAGGTTTAGGGTAAGTGTTAGAGTTAGGGTGAGGGTTAGGTTTAGGGTTAGCGTTAGGGTTAAAGTTAGGGTTAGGTTTAGGGCGAGGGTCAGGGTTAGGGTTAGGGTGAGTGTGAGGTTTAGGTTGAGGGGTAGGGTTAGGGTTAGGCTAAGGGACAGGGTTAGGGTGAGGGTTATGTTTAGGGTTAGGTTTAGGGTGAGGGTGAGGGTTAGGGTTAGGGTTACGGTTAGGGTGAGGGTTAAGGTTAGGTTCAGGCTTAGAGTAAGGGTTAGGGTTAGAGTGAGGGTTATGTTTATGGTTAGGGTTAGAGTGAGGGTGAGGCCGAGGTTTAGGGTTAGGGTTAGTTTGAGGATAAGGATTAGGGTGAGGTTTAGGGTGAGGTTGAGGGTTAGGGTTAGCATTAGGGTTAGGGTGATTTTTAGGGTGATGGTGAGGATTAGGGTGAGATTGAGCATGAGGGTTAGGGTGAATGTGAGGGTGACGGTTACGGTTAGGTTTAGGGTGAGGATAAGGGTTAGGGTTAGGATTAGGGTAACTGTAAGGGTTACGCTGAGGTTGAGGGTGAGGGTTAGGGTGAGGGCTATGGTGAGAATGAGGGTTAGGGAGAGGATGAGGGTGAGGTTGATTGTTTCTGTTATGTAAGATTTAGGGTTATGGTTAGCATGAGGATTAGGGTGGGGTATGAGGTTTAGGCTGAGGGTTAGGGTTAGGGTGATGGTTAGGGTGAGGCTGAGGTTTAGCGTGAGGGTTAGGGTTACAGTGAGGGTTAGGGTTAGGGTTAGGTTGAGGATGAGGTTTAGGTATAGGTTAAGGGTTCGGGTTATGGTGAGGGTTAGGGTTAGGGCAAGTGTTAGGGTGAGGATGAGCGTTAGGTTTAGGGTTAGGGTGAGGTTTAGGGTTAGGCTTAGGGTTTGTGTAAGAGTTAGAGTTAGGGTAAAGGTTAGGGTTAGGGTTAGGATTAGGGTTAGGGTTAGGGTTAGGGTGAGGGTTAGTGTTAGGGTTAAGGTTGGGGTTAGGTTGAGGGTACGTGTTAGGGTGAGGGTTAATGTTAGGGTGAGGGTTATTGTTAGGGTGAGGGTTAGGATTACGGTTATTGTTAGGGTGAGATTTTGGTTTAGGGTTACGGTTAGGGTAGGGGTTAGGGATAGCGCGAGGGTTAGGTTTAGAGTGATGTTTAGGGTGACGGTGAGCATTAGGGTGATGGTGAGGGTGAAGGTGAGGGTTAGGGTGAGGGTTAGGGTTAGGGTTAGGGTTAGGGTTACGGTTAGGATTAGGGTTAGTGTTAGGGTTAGGGTAAGGTTTAGGCTGAGGGTGAGGGAGAGGATGAGGTTGCGGGTGAGGGTTTCAGTTAGATAAGGGTTAGGTTTAGGTTTAGGGTGAGGATTATGGTGCGGGGCAGGGTTAGCTTGTGGGTGAGGTTGAGTTTTAGGTTGAGGGTAAGTGTTAGGGTGATGTTTAGGGTGAGGGTGAGTTTTAGGGTGAGAGTTAGGGTTCAGGGAAGGGGAAGGGTTAGGGTGTAGGTGAGGGTTCGGGTTCGGGGGCAAATTAGGGTTAGGGTTAGAGTTCAGGTTAGGGTTCAGTTTAGGGTTAGGGTGAGTGTTAGTGTGAGAGGTAGCGTTAGGGTTAGGATGAGGGTTAGTCTTAGTGTGAGGGTTACAGTTAGGGTTATTGTTAGGGTTAGTGTGAGGATAAGAGTAAAGGTGAGGGTTAGGGTGAGACTGAGGGTTAGGGTTAGCCTTAGGGTTAGGGTGAAGGTTAGGTTGGGGGTTAGGGTGAGGGTTAGTGTTAGGGTTAGGGTTGGGTGAGGGTTAGGGTGAGTGTAAGGGTTAGGGTGAGGGTTAGGTTGAGGTTGAGGGATAGGGTTATGGTGAGGGTAAGGTTTAGGGTGATGGTTAGGGTGAGGTTGATATTTAGGGTTAGCATTAATGTTAGGAAGAGGGTGAGGGTTAGGGGGAGGGTAAGGGTTAGGCTGAGGGGTAGGATTAGGGTTAGAATTAGAGTTAGGTTTAGGGTGAGTGTTAGTGTTATAGATAGGGTGAGGGTGAGGGTTAGGATAAGGGTTAGGTTCAGGGTTAGAGTTAGGTTGAGGGTTAGGGTTAACATTAGGGTTAGGGTTAGGTTTAGGTTGAGTGTTAGGGTTAGGTTTAGGGTGAGGTTGAGGGTTAGGGTTAGCATTAGGGTTAGTGTTATGCTTATGGTGCAGGTTAGGATTAGGTTTAGAGTGAGGGTGAGGGTCAGGTTTACGGATAGGATTAGGTTTAGTGTTAGGGCTAGAGTTTATTTTAGGGTTAGGGTGAGGGTGAGGTTTAGGGTGAGTGTTAGTGTTAGGGTGAGGGTTAGGTATATGGTTAGGGTGAGTTTCAGGGTTAGGTTTAGAGTTAGGGTGAGGGTGAGTGTTAGGATTAGGGTTAGGGTTAAGGTTAAGGATAGGGTGAGGATTAGGGCTAGGGTTAGGTTTAGGGTGAGTGTTAGGCTGAGGGGCAGGGTTAGGGATAGTGTGACTGTTAGGTTTAGTGTGAGGATTAGGGTTAGGTTGAAGTTTAAGTTTAGTGTGAGGTTTTGGTTTAGGGTTAGGGTTAGGATGAGTTAGGGTTAGGTTGAGGGTGAGGGTGAGGTTGAGGGCTAGGGTTAGGGTTAGTGTGAGGGTTATTGTTAGGGCGAGCATTAGGTTTAGGGTGAGGGTTAGGGTTAAAGTAAGGGTTAGGATGAGGGTTAGCGTTAGGGTTAGGGTTAGGGCGAGGATCAGGGTGAGGGTATGTTTAGGTTGAGGGTTAGGTTTAGGGTGAGGGTGAGGGTTAGTGTAAGCGTTAGGGTGATGGTGAGGGTTAGGGTGAGGGTGAGGGTTAGGTTTAGAGTTAGGGTTAGGGTGAGTGTTAGGGTTAGGGTTAGGGTTAGGGTGAGAGTTGGGTGAGGTGTCGGGATACTGTTAGCTTGAGGGTTAGGGTTAGTGTGAAGGTTAGGGTTAGGGTTTGGTTTAGTGTGAGGATAATGTTTAGGGTTAGGGTTAGTTTGTGGGTGAGAGTTAGGGTAAGCTTTAGGGTTAGGTTCATTGTGAATATTAGGGTTAATGTGATATTTAGGGTGAGGTTGAGGGTGAGTGTGAGAGTGAGTGTGAGGTTGAGGGTTAGGGTTAGGATTAGGGTTAGGATGAGTTTTAGGGTTAGGGTTAGGGTTAGAGTTATTGTTAGGGTTAGGGTTAGGGTTAGGATGAGGGTGAGGGTTATTGTTAGGGTTAGGGTTAGGGTTAGGGTGAGGTTGGGGTTGAGCGTTAGTGTTACGATTAGGGTTATGGTTAGGGTAAGGCTGAGGGTGTAGGGGAGTTTGAGGGTGAGGGTTAGGGTTAAGGTTAGGGTTAGGGTGAGGTCTTCGGTGAGGGTGAGGGTTAGGCTAAGGGTGAGGATGAGGGTTTCGGTTCGGTAAAGGTTAGGGTTAGGTTGAGGATTATGCTGAGTTTAGGTTCAGGGTGAAGGTTCGGGTTAGGGTTAGGGTGAGGGTTAGGGTTAGGGTGATGTTTAGGGTGAGGGTTAGGGTTAGGGTGAGGATGAGGATGAGGTTTAGGGTTAGGGTTAGTGTTAGGGTTTAGGGTTAGGGTTAGGTGTAGGGTTAGGGTTAAGCTGAGTGTGATGATCAGGGTGTGGATGAAGGTTAGGGTGAGGGTTAGGGTTAGGGTTAGAGTGAGTGTTAGGGTTATTGTGAGGGTTATGGTTAGGGTTAGGGTGAGGTAAGGGTTAGGGTGAGGGTACAGGTGAGGGTGAGGGTTTGGATTAGGGTGTGGTTTAGGGTTAGGTTGAGGGTTAGTGTTTGGGTGACATTTAGAGTGAGTGTGAGGGTTAGGGTGAGGATGAGTGTTTGGGTGAGGGTGAGGGTTTGGGTGAGGGTGAGGTTTTGGTTGAGGGTGAGGGTTAGGTTGTGGGTGAGGATTAGGTTAGGGTGAAGATTAGCGTTAAGGGTAGGGTTAGGGTTAGGTTGAGGGTTAGGGTTAGCATTAGGGTTAGGGTGAGGGGTAGGGAGAGGGGTGGGCTTAGGGTAAGGGTGAGGGTGAGTGTTAGGGTTAGGTTTAGGGTTAGAGTTAGGGTGAGGGTGAGGGTGAGGGTTAGGTTTAGGATTAGGACGAGCGTTAGTGTTAGGTTGAGGGTTAGCGATAGTGTTAGGATTAGGGTAAGGGTGAGGGTGAGTGTTACGGTTAGGTTTAGGGTTAGAGTTAGGGTGATGGAGAGGGTGAAACTTATGATTAGGTTAGGATAAGGGTTAGGCTGAGGGTGATGGGTAGGGTGAGGGTGAGGTTTAGGGTTAGAGTGAGGTTTAGGTTTACGGTTAGGTTTAGGATGACGGTTAGGATTAGGGTTTGGGTTAGGATGAGTGTTAGGCTGAGGGTTAGGGTTAGGGTTAAGGTGAGGTTTAGGGCTAGGTTTAGTGTTAGGATAAGTGTTAGGTTGAGGGTTAGGGTAGGGTTAGTGTGAGGGTTAGGTTTAGGGTTAGGGTAAGAGTTAGGGAGAGGGTAAACGTAAGGGTGAGAGTTAGGGTGAGGGTTAGGGTCAAGTTTAGGTTTAGGGTTAGGTTTAGGGTGAGGGTAAGGTGTGGGTAAGTGTTAGGGTGAGGTTTAGGGTGAGGGTGAGGGTTAGCGTCAAGATTAGGTTTAAGGTTAAGGTTAGGGTGAGTGTTAGGCTTTGGGTAAGTGTTAGGGTGAGGTTTAGGTTGAGAGTGAGGGTTAGGGTTAGGGTGAGGGTAAGTGTTAGGGTGATGGTTATGGTGAGTCTGCTGGTTAGGGTTAGCATTAGGGTGAGGGTGAGGTTTAGGGTTAGGATTAGAGTTAGGGTGAGGGTAAGGCTTAGGGTGAGTGTTAGGGTGAGGTTGAGGGTTAGGGTTAGGGTGAGTTTGAGGGTAAGTGTTAGCGTGAGGACTATGGTTAGGGTTAGGATTAGGGTGAGTGTTAGTGTTATGGTGAGGGTGAGGGTGAGGGTTAGGTTCAGTGTTAGGGTTAGGGTTAGTGTGAGGGTTAGTGATATGCTTAGGCTTACGGTGAGGGTTAGAGGTAGGGTTAAGGTGAGGGTTAGTCTGAGAGGTAGGGTTAGGGTTAGGGTAAGGGTTAGGCTTAGTGTGAGGGTTAGGGTTAAGGTGAGAGGGTTAGGTTTAGGGTTAGGGTGAGGGTGAGTGTGAGGGTTAGGGTTAGGGTGAGCATTAGTGTTAGAGGGAGGGCTAAGTAGAGGATTAGGATTAGGGTGAATGTTACTGTTAGGTTTAGGCTTAGTATATGGGTTAGGCTGAGGGTAAGGCTTAGGGTTAGTTTGAGTGTTAGGTTTAGGGTTAGGGTTTGGCTTTTGTTGAGGGTAAAGGTTAGGGTGAGGGTTAGGGAAAGGGTGAGGATTAGATTTATGGTGAGGGTTCGGGTTATGGTTAGGATTAGGGTTATTTTTAGGGTTAGCGTGAGGGTAAGGGGAAGGTTAGGTTTATTTATAGGGTTAGGGTGATGGTTAGGGTGTCAGTAAGTGTTAGAGTGAGGGTTAGGGTGAGGTTAGCGTTAGGGGGAGGGGGAGGGTTAGTGTTAGCATTAGGGTTAGGGTGAGGGTGAGGGTTAGGTTGAGGATTAGTGTTGAGTTTAGGGATAGGGTGTGGATTAGGGTTAGGGTTATATATATGGTGAGGGTTAGGCTGAGGGTTAGGGTTAGGGTTAGGTTTAGTGTGAGGCTTAGGGTTAGGGTTATGGTGAGGGTAAGGGTTAGGTTGAGGTTTAGGGTGAGCGTGAGGTTTAGGGTCAGCATTAGGTTTAGGTTTAAGGTTAGGATGAGGGTTAGGTTTAGGGTGAGGCTGGGTGTTAGAGTTACAGTGAGGGTGAGGGTGAGAGTGAAGGTTAGGATTAGGGTTAGGGTTAGGGATAGGATCAGGTTGAGGATGAGGATTAGGGTGTTTTTGAGGGTTAGGGTTAGGGTGAGGGTGAGGGTTAGGGTTATGGTTAGGATGAGTGTTAGGGAAAGGGGTAGGGTTAGGTTTAGGCTAAATGTTAGGATTAGGGTGAGGGTTAGGGGCAAGGTAAGGGTTAGGGTTAGGGTGAGGTTAAGGATTAGTGTGAGGGTGAGGGTTAGGGTTAGGGTTAGGGTTAGGGTGAGGGTTATGTTGAGGGTGAGGGTGAGGGTGAGGGTGAGGGTGATGGTGAGGGTTAGGGTGTTGCTTAGGGTTCAGTTTAGGGTGAGGGTTAGGGTGACGGTGAGCATTAGAGTGAGGGTGAGGGTTAGGATAAGGGTTAGGGTGAGGGTTAGAGTGAGGGGTAGGGTTAAGTTTAGGGAGAGAGTTAGGGTTTGTGTGAGGTTTAGGGTTAGGGTTAGAGTTAGGGTGACTATGAGGATAAAGTTTAGGATGAGGGTTAGTGTGAGGGTTAGGGTTCGGATTAACGTTTGGGTTAGGTTAGGGTTACGTTTAGGGTAAGTGTTAGGTTTACGGTGAGGGTTAGTTTTAGGGTTAGCATTAGGGTTAGGGTTAGGTTTAGGGTGAAGGTCAGGGTAAGGTTTTGGGTTAGGGTGATGTTTAGGTTGAGGGGTAGGTTTAGGGTTACGGTAAGTGTTAGGGTTAGGGTGAGGGTTATATTTAGGCTTAGGTTTATGGTGAGGGTGAGGATGATGGTTAGTGTTAGGGTTACGGTTAGGGTGAGGATTAGGGTTAGGTTTGGGTTAGGGTAAGGGTTAGGGTTAGAGTAAGGTTTAGGTTTAGGGCTAGGGTTAGGGTGAGGGTGAGGCTGAGGGTGAGGTTTAGGGTTAGTGTGAGGATAAGGTTTACGGTGAGGTTTAGGTTGAGGTGGAGGGTTAGAGTTAGAATTAGGGTTAGGGTGAGAGTTAGGGTTAGGGTTATGGTAAGTGTTAGGGTTATGGTTAGGGTAAGGGTTAGGGATAGGGTGAGGGTTAGGGTTAGGGTGATTTTTAGGGTGACGATGAGGGTTAGGGTGCAGGTGAAGTTGAGCATGAGGGTTAGGGTGAGGGTGAGTTTGAGTGTGAGTTTGACGGTTAGGGTTTGGTTTAGGGTGAGGATAAGAATTAGGGTTAGGTGAGGGTGAGGGTGATGGTTAGGGTTAGACTTAGTTTTATTGTTAATATTAGGTTTACGGTGAGAGTGAGGTTGAAGGTTAACATGTGGGTTAGGGTTAGGGTTATGGTTAGAGTGAGGGTGAGGGTGAGGGTTAGGGTTAGGATTAGTGTTAGGGATAGGTTTAGGATGAGGGTTAGACTGAGTGTTAGAGTTAGGGTTAGTGTGAGGCTTAGGGTTAGGTTTACAGTTAGGTTGAGGGCAAGGGTTAGGGTAAGGGTTAGGGTGGGTTTGAGGGTTAGGGTTAGGGTGAGGTTTATGGTGAGGGTTTGGGTGAGGGTTAGAGTTAGGGTGAGAGTTAGGGTTAGCGTTAGTGTTAAGATGAGAGTTAGGTTGAGAGTTACGGTTAGGGTGAGGGTGAGGGTTAGGGTTAGGGTTAGGGTGATGTTTAGGGTTAGGGTGTAGGTTAGGGATAGGTTTATGGTTAGGGTGATGGTTAGGGTTAGAATTAGCGTGAGTGTGAGGGTGAGTGTTAGGTTTAGGATTAGGGTTAGGCTTAGTGTTAGGCTGAGGTTGAGGGTGAGGGTGAGGGTGGGGGTTAGGTTTTGGGTAATGTTTAGGTTTAGGTTTAAGTTGAGGGTTATGTTTAGGGTTAGGATGAGGGATACAGTGAGTTTTATGGTTATGGTTCGGGTGAGGGTTAGATTTAGTGTGAGGGTTAGAGTTAGGGTGAGGGAAAGTGTTAGGGTGAGGGTTAGAGTGAGGGTGAGCGATAGGGTGATTGTTAAGGTTAGGTTGAGCGTATGGATGAGGGCTAGGGTGAGGGTGAGTATTAGGGTTTGGGTTAGGGTTAGGGTAAGTGTTATTGTGAGGGGTAGGGTTAGGGTAATGGTTAGGGTGAAGGTTAGGATGAGAGTGAGGGTTAGGGTTAGTGTGAGTGTGAGGGTGAGGGTTACAGTGAGAGTTCGTGTTAGAGTTAGGATTAGGGTTGGGGTGAGGGTGAGGGTTATGTTTAGGGTTAGAATGCGGGTTAGGGTTAGGGTGATTTTCAGGGTGAGGTGAGTGTTAGGGTGACTGTGAGGGTTCGGGTTTGGGTTCAGATTAGGGTGTAGATGAGGGTTAGGGTGAGGGTGAGGGTTAGGGTTAGGTTTAGGGTGAGGTTTAGGGTGAGGTTTAGGGTGAGGGGTAGGTTCAGGGTTAGGGTGAGGTTTAGGGTTAGTGTGAGGTTTAGGGTTAGGTTTAGGGTAAGTGTGAGGATAATGGTTAGGGTGAGGGATAGGGTTATTGTTAGGGTTAGGGTGAGAATGAGGGTGAGGGTTATGGTTAGGGTGAGGGTTAGGGTTAGGGTAAGGCTTAAGGTTAGGGTTAGGGTAAGGGTGCGTGTGAGGGTGATGGTTACTGTTAGGTTATGGTGAAGGTGAGGGTTTGGTTTAGGATTAGGGTTAGGGTTAGGTTTATGGTGAGGGTGAGGGTTAGGATTAGGATTAGGTTTAGGGTTAGTCTTTAGGTGAGGTGAGGGTGAGCGTGAGGGTTAGGGAGAGGATTAGGGTTAGGTTTATGGTTAGGGTGAGAGTGAAAGTTAGGTTGAGGTGAGGGTTCAGGTTTGAGTGAGGGTTAGGGTGACGGTGACGGTTAGGGTGAGGGTGAGGTTTAGGTTTAGTGTTAGCTTTAGGGTGATGGTTAGGATCAGGGTTAGGATTAGGGGGAGGGTTAAGATGAGGGTTAGGGTTAGGGTTAGGGTGAGGGTGAGGGTTAGGTTTATGGTTAGGGTTAGGGTAAGTGTTAGGATTAGGGTAAGGGTGAGGGCTAGGGTGAAAGTGAGGGTTAGGGTTAGGGTTAGCATGAGGGTTAGGGTTAGGCTGAGGTTTAGGGTGAGAGGTAGGGTTAGGGTTAGTGTGAGGGTGAGGGTTAGGTTTAGTGTGAGGGTCATGGTTAGTGTTAGGGTTATGGTAAGTTTAAGGGTTAGGGTGAGGTTTAAGGTAAGAGTGAGGTTTAGGGTTAGCATGAGTTTGAGGGGGAGGCTTAGGGTTAGGGTTAGTGTTTGGGTGAGGGTGAGAGTTATGTTTAGGGTTAGGGTGAGAGGTAGGGTTAGGGTGATGTTTAGGGTGAGGGTGAGGGTTAGGATGAGGGTGAGGTTTCGTGTGAGGGTGAAGGTTAGGGTGAGGGTGAGGTTTAGGGTAGGGTTAGGGTTAGGGTTAGGTTTAGGGGGAGGTTTAGGGTGAGGGTTAGGGTTATCATTAGGGTTAGGGTGAGGGGGAGTTTTAGGGTTAGGGTGAGGGTTAGGGTTAGGCTGAGGGTTAGGTTTGGGTATAGGGTAAGGGTGAGGGTGAGGGTGAGGGTGAGGTTTAGCGTGTGGGTGAGGGTTAGGTTTAGGGTGAGGGTTAGGGTGACGGTGAGGGTTAGGTGTGGGTGAGGTTTAGGTTTAGTGTTAGAGTTAGTTTGACAGTTAGGGTCAGGGTTAATATTAAGGTGAGGGTTAAGTTGAGGGTTAGGGTTAGGGTTAGGTTTAGGGTTAGTGTGAGGATTAGTTTTAGTGTGAGGGTAAGCGTTAGTGTGAGGGTTAGACTGAGGTTGAGGGTTAGGTTTAGTGTTAGGGTTAGGGTGAGCATTTGGGTGAATGTTAGGTTCATGGTTAGGGTTAGGGTGAGGGCAAGTGTTAGGGTCAGGTTTAGATTGAGGGTGATGGATAGAGTTATGTTGAGGTGAGGGTGAGGGTTGTTACTTTGAGGGTGAGGTACAGGGTGAGGGTTAGGACAAGGATTAGGCTGAGTGTGAGGGTGAGGTTTAGGGTGAGGTTTAGGGTTAGGGTGAGGGTTAGTGTGAGTGGGAGTCAGAGGGTGAGGGTTAGGTTTAGGGTTAGAGTAAGGGTTAGGTTTAGGGTTAGGATTAGGTTAGGACTAGGTTTAGGCTGAGGTTGAGGTTGAGGTTGAGGTTGAGGGTTAGGATTAGGGTGAGGTTTAGGGTTAGGGTTAGGGTTTGTTTAGGGTGAAGGTTAATTTTAGGTTTAGGGTTATGATAAGGTTTAGGCTGACGGTTAGGGTTAGGGTTAGTGTGAGGGTTATGTTTAGCGTTAGGTTAAGGGTGTGGGCTAGTGTGAGGGTGAAGGTTAGGTTGAGGGTTTAGTTTAGGTAAGGTAAAGATTATGTTAGGGTGAGGATTAGCGTGAGGTTGAGGGTTAAGGTGAGGGTTAGGGTTAGGGTGAGTGTTAGGGTTATGATTATGGTTAGGTTTAGTGTTAGGGTGCTGTTTAGGGTGAGGGTGAGTGTGAAGGTTTGGGTGAGAGGGAGGGTTAGGGTTAGGGTTAGAGTTAGGGTGAGCGTGAGGGTTACGGTGAGGGGTAGGTTTAGGGTTAGGGTGAGGATGAGGGTTAGGTTTAGTGTTTGGGTTAGGGTTAGGGTGAGGGTGAGGGTGAGGGTTAGTGTGAGCATTAGGGTTAGGGTGAGCATGCGTGTGAGATTGAGGGTGATGTTTAGAGTTAGGTTTAGGGTGAGGGTGAGCATTAGGGTGAGAGTGAGGGTTCAGTTGAGGGTGAGGGGTAGGGGGAGGGTTATGGTTTGGGTTCGGGTTAGAGTTAGGGTGAGGGTGTGGATGAGGGTTAGGTTTAGGATTAGTGTTAGGGTTAGGGTTAGGCTGAGGGTGAGTGTGAGGGTGAGGGTGAGGATTAGGGTTAGGTTGAGGGTTATGGTTAATGTCAGGGTTAGGGTTAAGTTGAGGGATAGGGTTAGGGTTAGGTTTAGGATGAGGGTTAGGCTGTGGGGTAGGGTTAGGGTTAGGGTGTGGGTTAGGTTTAGTGTGAGTTTTAGTGTTAAGGTTTGGGTCAGGGTTAGGATTAGGGTGTAGGTAAGGGTTAGCTTGAGGGTTACATTGAGGGTGAGGTTTAGGGTTCGGGGTAGGGTTAGGGTGAGGTTAAGGTGATAGCTAGGGTGAGGGTGAGGGTTAGGGTTAGGGTTAGGGATAGGGCTAGGATTAGGTTTAGGGTTAGGGTTAGGGTTAGGGTGAGTCTTAGGCTGAGGGGTAGGGTTAGGTATAGGGTTAGGGTTAGGTTTAGTGTGAGGGTTAGGGTTTGGTGTAGGGTTAGGGTGAGGGCTAGGGTGAGTGTGAGGATTAGGGTTAGGTTTAGGGATAGGGTGAGGATTAGGGTTAGGTTTAGGGTTAGGGTGAGGTTTAGGCTGATGGGTAGGGATACAGTTAGTGTGAGGGATAGGTTTAGTGGGAGGTTTAGGGTTAGGTATAGGGTTAGTATTAGGGTGAGGGTTCGGGTGAGGGTTCGGGTTAAGGTGTGGTTGAGGATTAGGGTTATTGTGAGGACTAGTTTTAGAGTTAGGGTTACTGTTAGGGTTAGGGTTAGGCTGAGGGTAAGGGTTAGGATTAGGGTGATTGTGAGGGTAAGGTTTATGGTTAGTGTTACGGTTAGGGTGAAGGTTCAGGTTAGTGTGAGAGTTAGGGTTAGGGTTAGGTGAAGGTGATTTAAGGGTTAGGCTTAGTGTTAGGGTGAGGGTGAGGGTTAGGATTAGAATTAGGGTTAGGATTAGGGTTAGGGTGAGGTTGAGGTTTAGTGTTAGGGTGAGGGTTAGGGTTATTGTTAGGGTTAGGGTGTGAGTGAGGGTGCGGTGCGGGTGAGGGTTAGGGTTAGGGTAGGGTTAGGTTTAGGCTGAGGGTGAGGTTGATGGATAGTGTTCGGGTAAGAGTGAGGGCTAGGGTGAGGGTGAGGGTTAATGTGATGGTGAGGGTGAGGGTTTCGTTTATGTCAGGTTTCGGGTTAAGGTGAGGATTAGGGTGAGGGTGAGGGTTTCGTTTACATCAGGTTAGGGTTAAGCTGAGGTTAGGGTTACAGTGAGGGTTAGGGTTAGGGTTAAGGTGTGGGTTAAGGTTAGGGTGATGTTTAGGGTGAGGGTGAGGGTTAGGGTGAGAGTTAGGGTGAGGTTTAGGGTTAGTGTTAGGATTAGGGTTTGGGTGAGTGTGAGGTTTAGGGTTAGAGTTAGGGTTATGGGGAGGGTTAAATTGAGGGTCAGGGTTAGGGTAGTGTTAGGGTTAGGGTTAGGATGAGGGTTAGGTTGAGGTTTAGGGTTTGGGTTAGGTTTAGGGTTAGGATGAGCGTTAGGCTGAGGGTTAGGTTTAAGGTTAGTGTGAGGTTTAGGTTTAGGTTAGGGTTAGGGTTAGGGTTTGGTTAGGGTGAAGGTTAGTTTTAGGTTTAGGGTTAGCATTAGGTTTAGGCTGAGGGTTAGGGTAAGGTTTAGTGTGAGGGATAGGTTTAGGGTTAGGTTTAGGGTGTGGACTATGGTGAGGGTGAGGGTGAGGGTTAGGGTTAGTGTTAGGGTTAGGGTTAGGTTCAGGGGTAGGTTAAGGGTTAGCATTAGGTTAAGGACTAGGGGTTAGGCTGAGGGTGAGGGTGAGGTTGAGGGTGAGGGTTAGGGTTAGAGTGAGGGTTAGATTAAGGGTGAGAAAGAGGGGGAGATTTTGCTTTAGGGTTAGAGTTAGGTTGAGGGTAAGGGTTAGGATTAGGGTTAGCACTAGGTTTAGGCGGAGGGTGAGGGTGAGGCTGAGGGTGAGGTTTAGGGTTAGGGTGAGGGTTAGGGTTAGGGTTAGTTTTAGGGTGAGGGTTAGGGTTAGGGTTAGGGTTAGGGATTGGTTAGGGTGAAGGTTAATTTTAGGTTTAGGCTTAGATTAAGGTTTAGGCTGAGGGTTAGGGTTAGGGTTAGTGTGAGGGTTAGTTTTAGGGTTAGAGTTAGGGTGTGGGCTAGGCTGACGGTGAGGGTTAGGGTGAGGATGAGGGTGAAGGGTTAGTTTAGGTAAGTGTTAAGGTTAGGTTAGGGTGAGGATTATGGTGAGCTTGAGGGTTAAGGTGAGGGTTAGGGTTAGGGTGCGGGGTAGAGTTACTGTGAGGGTTAGGATTAGGGTTAGGGTGAGGGTGAGGGTAAGGGTTAGTGTGAGGGTTAGGGTGAGGGTGTGGTTTAGGATTAGAGTTACGGTTAGGATTAGGGTGAGGGTGAGGATTAGGATAAGTGTTAGGGTGAGGGTTAGGGTTGGGGTGAAGTTTAGGGTTAGGGTTTGTGTTAGGGTGATGGTGAGGGTTAGGGTTAGGTTTAGTGTTAGGAATAGGCTGAGGGTGAGGGTTAGGGTGACGTTGAGCGTTAGGGTTATGGTTAGAGTGATGGTGAGGGATAGGGTGAGGGCGATGGTTATTGTGAGGGTGAGGGTGAGGTTTTCGTTTACGTCAAGGATAGGGTTAATCTGAGGTTAGTTTTAGGGTGAGGGTTAGGTTTAGAGGTAAGGTGAGGTTTAGTGTTAGGTGATGTTTAGGGTGAGGGTGAGTGTTAGGGTGAGGGTGAGGATTACGGTATGGGCGAGGGTGAGGGTTAAGATTGGGAATATGGTTAGGGTTAGGGTTAGACTGGAGTTGATGGTGAGGGTGAGGGTGAGGGTTTGGATTAGGTTAGGTTTAGGGTTAGGGTGAGGGTTACGGTTTCTGTGAGGGTTATGGTTAGTGTTAAGGTTAGGGTTAGGGTGAGGGGAAGGTTTCGAGTGAGGTTTAGGTTGAGGGTGAGGTTTAGGGTTAGGGTTAGATTTAGGGTGAGGGCTTGTGGGAGGGTGAGGGTTAGTGTGAAGGTAAGGGTGAGGGGTTCTTTTAGCCAGGGTTTAGTGTTATGGTGAGGATTAGGGTGAGGGTGAGGGTTAGGTTGAGGGTTAGGTTTAGGGTGAGGGTTAGGGCAAGGGTTAGAGTGAGGGTTATGGTTTGGATGATGTTTAGCATGAGGGTGAGGGTTATGGTGAGGATGAGTTTTCGGGTGAGGGTCAGGGTTCGAGTGAGGGTAAGAGTTAGGGTTTGGTTGAGGATTAGTATTAGGTTGAGTATTAGCATTAGATTTAATGTTAGTGTGAGGGTGAGGGTTAGGGCTAGGGTTAGGTTTAGGTTGACGGTTAGGATTAGGGTTCGGTTTAGTAGGATTGTTAGGGTGAAGGGTAGGGTTAGGGTTAGGGTTAGGAAGAGTGTTACGGTGTCAGTGAGTGTTGGGGTGAGGGTCAGGGTAAGGGTATGGGTGAGGGTTAGGTTTAGGTTGAGGATTAGTGTTAGAGTTAGGTTAATGGTGAGGGTAAGGGTTAGGGTGAGGTTTAGTGTGAGGCTTAGGGTTAGGGTTAGGGTGAGGGTGAGGGTGAGGTATCGGGTTTGGGTTAGGGTTAGGGTGAGGGTTAGTGATAGGTTTACGGTTAGGGTGAGAGTGAGGGTGAGGGTTAGGTTAAGGTTTAGGGTTAGAGTTAGGGTGAGGGTGAGGGTTAGTATTAGGGTTAACATTTGAGTTAGCCTGAGGGTTAGGGTGAGGGTTAGGTTTAGGGTAAGTGTTAGGGTTAGGGGTATGTTTAGGGTGAGGGTGAGGGTTAGGGTTAGGGTTAGGATGAGCGTTAGGCTGAGGTTTAGGGTTAGGGTTAGTGTGAGGGTTAAGAATTAGGGTTAGGGTTAGGTTTAGGGTGAGGGTTGGGGTTAGGTTTAGGATTAGGATAAGGGTTAGGTTGAGGGTTAGGCTTAGTGTTAATGTGAGGGTTAGGTTTAGGGTTAGAGTTAGGTTTAGGGTCAGGGTAAATGTTAGGGTGAGGTTTGGGGTGAGGGTGAGGGTTAGGGTTAGGGTGAGGGTTAGGGTGAGGGTGAGGGGGAGTGTGAGGGTTTGGTTTAGTGTTAGAGTTAGGGTGAGTGTGAGGGTTAGTAGTAGGGTTAGCTCTAGGTTTAGGCTGAGGGTGAGGGTGATATTGAGTGTGAGGTTTAGGGTTAGGGTGAGGGTTAGGGTTAGGATTAGGTTTAAGGTGAGGGTTAGTGTTAGGGTTAGGGTTAGGATGAGCGTTAGGCTGAGGGTTTGGGTTAGGGTTAGTGTGAGGGTTAGGATTAGGGTTAGGGTTAGGATTAGGGTTTAGTTAGGGTGAAGTTCTGTTTTAGGTTTAGGGTTAGGATAAGTTTTATCCTGAGTCTTATGGTTAGGATTATTGTGAGGGTTAGGTTTAGGGTTAGGGTTAGGGTGTGGGCTAGGTTGAGGGTGAGGGTGAGGGTTTAGTTTATGTAAGGGTTAAGGTAAGGTTAGGTTGAGGATTCGAGTGAGGTTGCAGGTTAAGGTGAGGGTAAGGGTTAGGGTTAGGATTAGGTTTACTGTGAGATTTAGGGTTACGCTAAGCATGAGGGTGAGGGTAAGGGTTAGCGTGAGGGTTACGGTGAGGGTGAGGGTTAGGATTAGAGTTAGGGTTAAGATTAAGGTGAGGTGGAGGGTGAGGGTTAGTGTTAGGGTGAAGGTTAGGGTTGGGGTGAGTCATAGGGTTAGGGTTAGGGTTGGGGTGAGGGTGAGGTTGAGGGTGAGCGTGAGGTTTTTGTTTACGTGAGGGTTAGGGTTAAGATGACGTTAGGGTTAGGGTAAGGGTTAGGGTTATGTTTAAGGTGAGGTTTACGGTTAGTGTGATGTTTAGGGTGAGGGTGAAGTTTAGGGTGAGGGTGAGGGTTAGGGTAAGTGTCAGGGTGAGGGTTTGGATTGGGAATAGGTTAGGGTTAGGGTTGGGCTGAAAGTGAGGGTGAGGGTGAGGGTGAGGCTGAGGGTTAGGGTTAGGGTTAATGTTAGGTTTAGGGTTAGGGTGAAGGTAATGGTTACTGTGAGGGTTATGGTTAGGGTTAGGGTTAGGGTTAGGGAAAGGGTAAGGATTAGAGTGAGGTTTAGGGTGAGGGTGAGGTTTAGGGTTAGGGTTAGGATTAAGGTGAAGGCTAAGGTGAGGGTGAGTGTTAGTGTGAGTTTTAGGTTGAGGGTTTATTTTAACCATGGATTTGGGTTATGGTGAGGAATAGGGTGAGGTTGAGAATTAGGTTTTGGGTTAGGGTTAGGATGAGGGTTAGGGCTAAGGTTAGGGTGAGGGTTAGGGTTTGGGTGATATTTAGCGTGAGGGTGAGGCTTAAGTGAGGGTGAGGGTCAGGGGGTGGGTGAGGATTGGGGTTAGGTTGAGTGTTAGTGTTAGGTTTAGGTTTAGTGTGAGGGTGAGGGTTATGGATAGCATTAGGGTTAGGTTGAGGGTTTGGATTAGGGTTAGGGTTAATGTGAGGGTGAGGGTGAATGGTAGGCTTAGGGTTTGGGTGAGGTTTAGGGTGAGGGTGAGTGTTAGGGTGAGGGTGTGGGTGAGGGTTACTGTTAGGTGTAGGGTTAGGGTGAGTTTAAGGTTAAGGTTTAGGTTTAGAAATAGGGTTAGGGTTAGGGTGCGGGTGAATATTAGGTTTAGGGTGAAGATTAGGGTTAGAGTTAGGTTTATGTTGAGGGTAAGGGTTAGGGTGAGATTTAGTGTGAAGGTTATGGTTAGGGTTAGGGTGAGGGTGAGGTATAGGTTTTGGGTTAGTTTGAGGGTGAGGGTGAGGGTTAGGGTTAGGTTTAGGGTTAGAATTAGGTTGAGGGTGAGGGTTAGGCTTAGTATTAGAGTTAGCCTGAGGGTGAGGGTGAGGGTTAGGGTTAGTGTGAGGGTTAGGGTTAGGGTTAGGGAGAGGGTTAGGTTTAAGTTTAGGGTTAGGATCAGGGTTAGGTTGAGGGTTAGGTTTAGGGTAAGTGTGAGGGTTAAGTTAAGGATTAGGGTAGGGTTAGGGTCAGGGTAACGTTAGGGTGAGGTTTAGGGTGAGGGTGAGGGTAAAGGTTAGTGTGAGGGTTAGGGCGAGGGTGAGGGTTAGGGTTAGGGTGAGGGTTAGGGTGAGGGTTAGGATAAGGGTTAGGGTGAGGGTAAGGGTTAGGGTGACAGTAAGGTTGAGGGTGAGGGATAGGATTATGTTGTGGGTAAGGGTTAGGGTTAAGGTTAGCGTGAGGTTTAGGGTTAGGGTGGGGGTTAGGGTTAGGGTTAGATTGAGGGTTAGGGTTAGGGTGATGTTTATTGTGAGAGTATCCTTTAGGGTGAGGGTGAGTTTTCGGGTGAGCATGAGGGTTAGGATGAGGGTGAGGGTTAGGGTTACAGGTAGGATTAGGGAGAGGGGTAGGGTGAGCATTAGGGTTAGGATTAAGGTTAGAGTGAGGATGAGGGTGAGCGATAGGGTGTGGGTAAGTGTTATGGTTAGGGTTAGGGATAGGGCTAGGGTGAGGGTGAGGGTTAGTGTGAGGGTTAGTGTGAGGGTGAGGGTTTCCTTTACATTAGTGTTACGGTTAGGGTGAGGATTAGGTTGAGGGTGAGGGTTAAACTGAGGTTAGGATTAGTGTGATGGTTAGGGTTAGGGTGATGTTTTGTGTGAGGGTGAGTGTTCGGTGAGGGTGAGGGTGAGGGTGAGGGTTAGGATTAGGAATAGGATTAGGGTTAGGGTTAAGCTGATGCTGAGGGTCAGGGTGAGGGTGAAGGTGAAGGTCAGGTTTAGGATTAGGGTTAGAGTGAGGGTTACGGTTAGTGTGAGGGTAATGGTTAGGGTTAGGGTGAGGGTAAGGATTAGGGTGAAAGTAAAGGTTAGGGTGAGGGTTAGGGTGAGTGTGAGGTTTTAGATTAGGGTTTGTTTTAGAGTTAGGGTGAGGGTTAGGATTTGGGTGATGTTTAGAGTGAGAGTGAGGTTTAGGGTGAGGATGAGGGTTCGGGTGAGGGTGAGGGTTCGGTTGAGGGTGAGGTTTAGGGTGTGGGTGAGGATTAGTTTTAGGGTGAGGGTTAGCGTTAGGGAAGGTTTAGGGTTAGGTTGAGGGTTAGGGTTAGGGTTAGGGTGAGGGGTAGGGACAGGGTTAGGGTCTGGTTTAGGGTGAGGTTTAGGGTGAGTGTGAGGGTTAGGTTGAGGGTGAGGGTGAGGGTTAGGGTTAGGGTTTGCGTTAGACTTAGGGTGAGTTTGAGGGTGAGGGTTAGGTTTAAGATTAGGGTGAGGGTTAGGGTTAGGTTGAGGGTTAGGGATAGTGTTAGGGTTAGGGTAAGGGTGAGGGTGAGTGTTAGGTTTAGGTTTAGGGTTAGAGTTAGGGTGAGGGTGAGGGTTAGGCTTAGGATTAGGTTAGATTTAGCGTTAGGCTGAGGGTGATCGAGAGGATGAGGTTGAGGGTTAGGGTTAGGGTGAGGTGTAGGTTTCTGGTTAGGATTAGGGTGAGGGATAGGATTAGGGTTATGGTTAGGATGAGGGTTAGGCTAAGGGTTAGGGTTAGGGTTAGGGTGAGGTTTAGGTCTAGGTTTAGGGTTAGGATAAGGATTAGGCTGAGGATTAGGGTTCGGGTTAATGTGAGGGTTAGGTTTAGTGTTAGGGTAAGAGTTAGGGTGAGGGTAAAGTTTAGGGTGAGGGTTAGGGTGAGGGTGAGGTTTAGGGTTAGGTTGAGGGTTAGGGTCAATTTTAGGTTTAGGGTTAGGGTTAGAGTGAGGGTAAGGGTGTGGGTAAGTGTTAGGGTGAGGTTTAGATTGAGGGTGAGGGTTAGCATCAAGGTTAAGATTAGGATTAGGGTTAAGGTGAGGGTTAGGGTTTGGGTGAGTGCTAGGGTGAGTTTTGGGGTGAGGGTGAGGGTAAAGTGTTAGGGAGAAGGTTACGGTGAGGCTGAGGGTTATGGTTAGCATTAGTGTGAGGGTGAGGGTTAGGGTGTAGTTTTGGGTTAAGGTTAAGGATAGGGTGAGGATTAGGGTTAGGGTTAGGTTAAGGGTAAGGGTTAGGGTGAGGGGTAACATTAGAGTTTGGGTGAGGGTTAGGTTTAGTGTGAGGGTTAGGGTTGGTTTAGGGTGACGGTAAGGGTTAGGGTGACGGTTAGGTTGAGTGTGAGGTAGGATGAGGGTTAGGGTTAGGGTGAGGGTTAGGGATAGGTTTAGGGTTAGAGTGAGGGTTAGGGTTAGGGTTAGGATTAGAGTTAGGGTGACGGTAAGGCTTCGGGTGAGGGTTAGGGTGAGGATGAGAGTTAGGGTTAGGGTGAGGGTGAGGGTAAGTTTTAGCATGAGGACTAGTGTTAGGTTTAGGATTAGGGTGAGTGTTAGGGTTATGGTGAGGGTGAGGGTGAGGGTTAGGTTCAGTATTAAGGTTAGGGTTAGTGTGAGGGTTAGTGATAGTGTTAGGGTTAGGGTGAGGGTTAGAGTTAGGGTAAAGGTGAGGGTTAATCTGAGAGGTAGGGTTAGGTTTAGGGTGAGAGTTAGGCTCAGTGTGAGGTTTAGGGTTAGGGTGAGGGTTAGGGTTAGGTTTAGGGTGAGGGTGAGGGTGAGTGTGAGGGTGAGGGTTAAGGTTATGGTGAGGGTTAGTTTTAGGGGGAGGGCTAGGTTGAGTGTTAGGTTGAGGGTGAGAGTGAGTGTGAGGTTTTCGGTTAGGTAAGTTTTAGGGTTAGGGTTAGGGTGAGGATTAGGGTGAGGTTGTGGGTTATGGTTAGGGTGAGGGTGAGGGTGAGGGTGAGGGTTAGTGTTAGGATGAGGGTTAGGGATAGGGTTAAGGTGAGGGTGCGGGTGAGGGTGAGGGTTAGGCTTAGTGTTAATGTGAGGTTTAGGGTTACGGTTAGGGTGAGGGTTAGGGTTAGGGTTAGGTTGAGGGTTAGTGTTAGGTTGATGTTTAGTGTGAGGGTGAGGGTTAGGGTGTGGGTGAGTGTTCGGGTAGAGATAGGGTTAGGGTTGGGGTTAGGGATAGGGTTAGGGTTTGGTTAAAGTTTAAGGTGAGGGTGATGATTAGGGTTAGCGTGAGGGTTAGGGTTAGGTTTAGGGTTAAGAAGAGGTTTAGGCTGAGGTTTAGGGTTAGGTTTAGGGTTAGTGTGAGGGTTCAGGTTAGGGTGAGGGTTGGATTTAGGTTTAGGGTTAGTATAAGGATAGGGTGAGGGTTAGTGTTACGGTTAATATGAGTGTTAGGTTTAGGGTTAGGGTTTTGGTTAGGTTGAGGGTAATGGTTAGGGTGAGGGTTAGGGTGAGGCTGAGGGATAGGTTTAGGGTGAGGGTTAGGTTGAGTGTTAGGATTATGGTTATGGTTAGGGTAAGGCTCAGGGGGAAGTAGAGGTTGAGGGTGAGCGTTAGGGTTAAGGTTACTGATAGGGTGAGGATTTCGGTTAAGGTTAGATTTAGGGTGAGGGTTAGTCTCAGGGGTAGGGTTAGGGTTAGGTTGAGGGTTAGGTTTAGTGTGAGGTTTAGGGTTAGGGTTAGAGTGAGGGTTATGTTTAGTGTGTTGGTTAGGGTTAGGGTTAGGTTGAGGGTAAGGATTAGGGTGAGGGTTAGGGTGAGGCTGAGGTTTAGGGTTAGCATTAGTTTTGAGGTTAGGGTTAGGATGAGGGTTAGGGGGAGGGAGAGGGTGAGGGTGAGGGTAAGGGTTAGGATGAGGGTTAGGTTTAGTGTGAGGGTGAGGGTTAGGTTTAGTGTGAGGGTGAAGTTTAGGTTTAGGGTGAGTATTAGGGTTAGGGTAAGGGTGAGGGTTAGGGTTAGGGTTAGGTTTAGGGTGAGAGTCAGGGTGAGGGATAGGTTTAGGTTGAGGATTAGATTTAGGGTGAGGTTTAGGGTTTGGGTTAGGGTGAGATTTAGGGTTAGGGTGATGTTTATTGTGAGGGTGAGTGTTAGGGCGAGGGTGAGTGTTCGGGTGAGGGTGAGTGTTTGGGTGAGGGTGAGGATTAGGGTGTGGTTGAGGGTAAGGGTTAGTATGAGAGTCAGGTGAAGTGTAGGGATAGGGTTAGAGTGAGGGTTAGGGTTAGTGTGAGGGTTAGAGTTAGGGTTAGGGTTATCGTTAGTGTGAGGATAAGAGTTAGGGTGTGGGTTAGTGTGAGGGTGAGGGTTAGGGTTAGCGTTAGGGTTAGGCTGAGAGTTATGGTGAGGTTTAGGGGTAAGGTGAGGGTTAGGATTAGGGTTAGTGTGAGGGTTAGTGTTGGGGTGATGTTTAGGGTGAAGTTGAGGGATAGTGTGAGGGTGAGAGTGAGGGTGAGGGTTAGTATGAGTGTGCGGATGCGGGTGAGGGTGAGGGTGAGGGTTAGGGTTAGGTTTAGGGTAAGGGTGAGGGTTAGGGTTAGGATTAGTGTTAGGTTTAGGCTGAGGGTGAGGATGAAAGTGTGGGTGAGGGTTAGGGTTAGGGTTAGGGTGAGGATTCGAGGTAGTGTGGGGTTTAGTGTGATGGTGAGGGTCAGGGTGAGGGTGAGTGTTAGAATGAGGGTGAGGGTGAGGGTTAGGGTTAAGATTAGGTTAAGGGGAGTTTTAGGGTGAGGGTTAGGGTTAGGTTTATTGTTAGGGTGAGGGTTTGGGTTAGGTGTGGGTGAGGGTGAGGTTTTGCGTTAGGGTTAGGTTTAGGGTTAGGGTGAGGGTGGGGTTCACGGTTAGGGTTAGGATTATGTAAAGGGTAAGGCTGAGGGGGAAGTGGAGGTTGAGTGTGAGGTTTTGGGTTAGGGTTACGGTTAGGGTGAGGGTTACTGTTAGGTTTAGGTTTAGTCTAAGGGCCAGGCTGAGGGTAAGGGTTAGATTTAGTGTGAGTGTTAGGTTTAGGGATAGGGTTTGGGTTAGGTTGAGGGTAAAGTTTAGAGTGAGGGTTATGGAGAGGATGAGGGTTAGGGTTACCGTGAGAGTTCGGGTGAGGGTTAGGGTTAGGGTTATGGTTAGGGGTAACGTGAGGGTTAGGGTGAAGGTTAGGTTTAGGGTTAGG
Source organism: Dipodomys merriami (assembly GCF_024711535.1). Lineage (NCBI taxonomy): Eukaryota > Metazoa > Chordata > Mammalia > Rodentia > Heteromyidae > Dipodomys > Dipodomys merriami. The sequence continues at coordinate 4,149,008 of NW_027206579.1, forward strand.
GTTCGTTTGTGGGTTAGGGTGTGGGTAAGTGTTAGAGTGAGAGTTAGGGTGAGGGTGAGGGTTAGGAGGAGGGTGATGGTTAGTGTTAGCATTAGGGTTAGGGTAAGGGTGAGGGTAAGGGTTAGGGTGAGGTTTAGGGTGAGGGTGAGGTTTAGGGTTAGCGTTAGGTTTAGGTTTAAGGTTAGGATGAGGGTTAGGGTTAGGGTGAGAGTTAGGGTGAGGGTGAGGGTTAGGAGGAGGGTGATGGTTAGTGTTAGCATTAGGGTTAGGGTAAGGGTGAGGGTAAGGGTTAGGGTGAGGTTTAGGGTGAGGGTGAGGTTTAGGGTTAGCGTTAGGTTTAGGTTTAAGGTTAGGATGAGGGTTAGGGTTAGGGTGAGGGTGAGAGTGAGGGTGAGGCTTATGTTTAGGATGAGGGTTAGGGTTAAGGTGAAGGTTCGGGTTAGGTTTAGGGTGAGGGTTAGGGTCAGGGTAAGTGTTAGAGTGAGGGTTAGGGTTATGGTTAGGTTTAGTGTGAGGGTCAGGGTGAGGGTTAGGGTTAGGTTGAGGGTTAGGGTTAGGGTTAGGGTGAGAGTTAGGGTTAGGGTTAGTGTTAGGGTGAGGTTGAGGGTTATGGTCAGGGATAGGTGGAGGATTATGGTGAGGTTTAGGGTTAGGATAAGTGTTAGGGTTAGGGTTAGGCTGAGGGTGAGGGTGAAAGTGAGGGTGAGGGTTAGGGTTAGGGTTAGGGTGAGGGTTAGTGTGAGGGGTAGTGTTAGGTTTAAGGTGAGGGTTAGGGTTAGGGTGATGTTTAGTGTGAGGGTGAGGGTTAGGGTGAGGGTGAGGGTGAGGGTGAGGGTAAGGGTTAGGGTTTTGTTATGGGTGAGGCAGAGGGTTAGTGCTAGGAATAGGATTAGGGTTAGGGTTAAGCAGAGCCTGAGGGTAAGGGTGAGGGTGAAGGTTAGGGTCAGGGTTAGGATTAGGGTTAGAGTGAGGGTTATGGTTAATGTGAGTGTTATGGTTAGGGTTAGGGTGAGGGTAAGGGTTAGGGTGAGTGTAAAGGTTAGGGTGAGGGTTAGAGTGAGTGTGAGGGTTTGGATTAGGGTTTGTGTTAGGGTTAGGGTGAGGGTTAGGATTTGGTTGATATTTAGAGTGAGAGTGAGGGTTAGGGTGTAGGTGAGGATTAGGTTTAAGGTGCGGGTTAGCGTTAGGGGTAGGTTGAGGGTTAGGGTTAGGGTTAGGGTGAGGAGTAGGGACAGGGTTAGGGTCAGGTTTAGGGTGAGGTTTAGGGTGAGTGTGAGGGTTAGGTTGAGGGTGAGGGTGAGGGTGAGGGTTAAGGTTAGAGTTTGCGTTAGACTTAGGGTGAGTTTGAGGGTGAGGGTTAGGTTTAGGATTAGGGTGAGGGTTAGGGTTAGTTTGAGGGTTAGGGATAGTGTTAGGGTTAGGGTAAGGGTGAGGGTGAGTGTTAGGTTTAGGTTTAGGGTTAGAGTTAGGGTGAGGGTGAGGGTGAGGTTTAGGATTAGGTCATTATTAGGGTTAGGCTGAGGGTATTGGAGAGGGTGAGGTTGAGGGTTAGGGTTAGGGTGAGTTTGAGGGTGAGGGTTAGGTTTAGGATTAGGATTAGGTTTAGGGTTAGGGTGAGTGTTACGGTGAGGGTGAGGGTGAGTGTGAGGGTTAGTGTGTGGGTGAGGTTTAGGGTTAGGGTGAGGATTAGGTTTAGGCTTAGGGTTAAGGTTATGGTGAGGGTAAAGTTTAGGGTTAGGTTTAGTGTGAGGATGAGGTTTAGGGTTAGTTTTAGGGTTAGGGTGAGGGTTACGGTTAGGGTTACGGTTAGGGTTAGGGTGAGGCTGAGGTATAGGTTGATGGTTAGGGTTAGGATGAAGGTTAGGGATAGTGTTAGGTTAGGGTGAGGGTGAGGGTGAGTGTTAGGTTTAGGTTTAGAGTTAGGGTGATGGTGAGGGTGAGGGTTAGGATTAGGGTTAGGGTTATGGTTAGGATGAGGGTTAGGCTGAGGGTTAGGGTTAGGGTTAGTGTCACCGTTAGGGTTAGGGTTAGGTTTAGGGTTAGTGTGAGGGTTAGTGTTAGATTTAGTGTTAGCATAAGGTTTAGGCTGAAGGTTAGGGTTAGGGTTAGTGTGAGGGTTAGGTTTAGGGTTAGGGTAAGGATTAGTGTGAGGGTAAAGTTTAGGTTGAGGGTTACGTTGAGGGTGAAGGTTAGGGTTAGTGTGAGAGTTATGGTGAAGGTTAGGTTTAGGGTTAGGGTGAGGGTGAGGGTGTGGGTAAGTGTTAGGGAGAGTGTAAGGGTTAGGGTGAGTGTACTGGTGAGGCTGAAGATTAGGTTTAGCGTTAGGGTTAGGGTTAGGGTGAGGGTTAGTGTGAGGTTTTGCCTTAAGCTTAAGGATATGTTGAGGATTAGGGTTAGGGTTAGGTTTATGGTGAGGTTTAGGCTGAGGGGAAGGCTTAGGGTTAGGGTGAGGGTGAGGTTTAGTGTTAGGTTTATGGTTAGGGTTAGGGTGACGGTAAGTGTTAGGGTGAAGTTTAGGGTGATTGTGTGGTTTATGGTTTGCATTAGGTTTAGAGTTAGGGTTAGGATGAATGTTAGGGTTATGTTTAGGGTTAGGGTTAAGGTGATGGTGAGGGTTAGGGTTAGGTTTAGTGTTAGGGTTAGTTTTAGGGTGAGGGCAAGGGTGAGGGTGAGTTTTAGGGTGAGGGTGAGGTTGAGGGTGAGGTTTTCATTTAAGTAAGTGTTAGGGTTAGGGTTAGGTTTAGGTGTAGGGTGAGGGTGTGGGTTGGGGTTAGGGTTAGGGTTAGGGTGAGGCTGAGGGTGAAGGTTAGTGTTAGGATGAGGATTAGGGTTAGGGTGAGGGTGAGGGTGAGGGTAAGTGTTAGGGTTAGAATTAGTGTGAGAGTTAGGGTTACGGTGAGGGTTAGGGTTAGGGTGAGGAGTAGGGTTAGGGTTAGGGTTACGGTGAGGGTTAGGGTTGGGTGATGTTTAGTGTGAGGGTGACGGTTAGGGTGAGGGTGAGTGTTCTGTTGAGAATTAGTGTTAGGGTTAGGGATTGGGTTAGTGTGAGGGTAAGTGTTACGGTGATGGTTAGGGTGAGGGTGAGGTTTAGGGTTAGGGTGAGTGTTAGTTATAGGGTTATGATGAGGGTGAGGGTTAGGGTGAGCCGTAGGTTTAGGGTTAGGGTTAGTTTGCGGGTTAGGGTGAGGGTAAGCGTTAGGGTGAGGTTAAGGGTGAGGGTGAGTTTTAGGGTTAGGGTGAATGTAAGGTTTAGGGTGAGGGTTAGGGTGAGTGTTAGGGTTAGGGTTAGTTATAGTGTAAGGATTAGTGTTAGTGTGAGAGTTAGGGTGAGGGTTAGGATTAGTGTTAGTGTGAGGATAAGTGTTAGGGTGAGGGTTAGGGTGAGGGTGAGGGTTAAGGTTAGGGTGATGGTTAGGGTTAGGTTTATGCTTAAGGTGAGGGTTAAGGTGAGCCGTAGGTTTACGGTTAGGGTTATTTTGTGGGTTAGGGCGAGGGTAAGGATTAGGGTGAATTTTAGGGTTAGGGTGAGGGTTATGGTTAGGGTGAGGGTAAGGGTTAGGGTGAAGGTTAGGGTGAGGTTTCGGGTTAGGGTTAGGGATAGGGTGAGGATTAGGGTTAGTGTGAGGGTTAGGATTAAGTTTATTGTGAGGATAAGGGTTAGGGTGAGGGTTAGAGTAAGGGTGTGGTGTTGGGTTAGTGTTAGGTATAGGGTGAGCGTAAGGGTGAGGGTTAGGTTTAGGGTGAGGGTTATGTTTAGGTTTAGGGTGAGGGTGAGGGTGAGGTTCAGCATTAGGGTTAGGTTTAGGGTTAGGGTGAGGGTCGGTTGAGGGTTAGGGTTAGGATTAGTGTTAGGGTTAGGGTGAGGGCTAGGGTGAATGTGAGGTTTGGGTGAGGGTGAGTGTTTCAATTATGTAAGTGTTAGGGTTAGTGTGAGGATTAGGGTGAGGGTGAGGGTTAACCTGAGGTTAGGTTTAGCCTGAGGGTTAGGGTTAGGTTTAGGGTGAGGGTTAGGGTTAGGGTGATGGTTAGGGTGAGGGTGAGGCTGAGAGTTAGGATTAGGAATAGGGTTAGTGTTAGGGTCAGTCTGAGGTGAGGGTCAGGGTGAGGGTGAAGGTTCGGGTTAGGGTTAGAGTTAGGGTGAGGGTTAAGCTTAGTGTGTGGGTTAGGGTTAGGTTTATGTTTAGGGTGTGGTTTAGGATTATATTTAGGGTTAGCATAAGGGTTAGGCTGAGGTTTAAGGTTAGGGTTAGTCTGAGGGTTAGGTGTAGGGTTAGGGTAAGTCTAAAGTTTAGGGTGAGGGTTAGGATGAGTGTGAGGGTTAGGGTTAGGGTGAGGGTTAGGGTGAAGGTTAGGTTTACGGTTAGGGTTAGGGTGAAGTTTAGGGTGTGGGTTAGGGTAAGGGTGAGGGTTAGGGTGAGGGTTAGGATTAGGGTTAGCATTAAGTTTAGGGTGAGGATGAGGGTTAGGGTGAGGGTTTGGGTTAAGGTTAAAGATAGGGTGAGGATTAGCTTTAGGGTTAGGTTTAGGTTGAGGGTTAGGAGGAGGGGTAGGCTTAGGGTTAGGGTGAAGGTTAGGTTTAGTGTGAGAGTTAGGGTTAGTGTTAGGGTGATGGTAAGGTTTAGTGTGAGGGTTAGGGTGAGTGTGAGGTTTAGGGTTAGCATTACGTTTAGCGTTAGGTTTAGGATGAGTGTTATGGTTAGGTTTAGGGTTAGGATGAGGGTGAGGGTGAAAGTTAGAGTTAGGATGAGGGTAGGGGTTAGGGGTAGGGTGAGGGTTAGGTTTAGGGTTACTGTGAGGGTTAGGATTATGGTGAGGTTTAGGGTGAAGGTGAGGGTTAGGTTTAGCATTAGGGTAAGGGTTAGCTTTAGGGTGATGTTTAGTGTCCGGGTGAGGGTTAGGATGAGGGTGAGTGTTCTGCTGAGAGTTAGGATTAGGGTTAGGGTCAGGGATAAGTTTAGTGTGAGGATAAGGGTTACGGTGAGTGTTAGGGTGAGGGTCAAGTTTAGGGTTAGGGTGAGCATCGGGGTTAGGGTTAGGGTTATGTTTAGGGTGAGGGTTAGGGTGAGCGGTAGGTTTAGGTTTAGGGTTAGTTTGCGGGTTATGGTGAGGGTAAGGGTTAGGGTGAGGGTTAGGGTTAGCATTAGAGTTAGGGTTAGGGTAAGGGTAAGGGTTAGGTTGAGAGTGAGTGTGAAGGTGAGGGTTAGGGTTAGCATTAGAGTTAGGGTGAGGGTGAGGGTTAAGGTGAGGTTTAGTTTGAGGATGAGGATTAGGGTTAGTGTGAGGGTTAGGGTGAGTGTTAGGGTGAGGGTTAGGGTTAGGGTTTGGGTTAGGGTGAGGGTGAGGTATAGGGTGAGGGTTAGTGTTAGGGTGAGGGTTAGGGATAGGGTTAGAGTTAGGGTGAGGATGAGGGTGAGTGTTAGGGTTAGGTTTAGGGTGAGTGTGAGGGTGAGAGTTAGGATTAGCAATAGGGTTAGGGTTAGGGTTAGGGTTAGGCTGAGAGTGAGGGTCAGGGTTAGGGTGAGGGTTAGGGTTTGGGTGATGTTTATGGTGAGGATGAGGGTTAGGGTGAGGATGAGGGTTTGGGTGAGGGTGAGGGATCGGGTTAGGGTGTGGGTGGGATTAGGGTTATGGTGAGGGTTAGCATTAGGTTTAGGGTTAGTGTGACAGTGAGGGTGAGGAGTAGGGATAGGGTTACATTGAATGTTAGGGTTAGGGTTAGGGTGATGGTTAGGGAGAGGGGTAATATTAGTGTTAGGGTGAGGTTTAGGATGAGTGTGAAGGTTAGGGTTAGGTTTAGGGTTAGGTTTAGGTTGAGGCTTAGGGTTAGGTTTAGGGGTAAGGTGAATTTGAGGGTGAGGGTTAGGTTTAGGTTTAGGCTTAGGGTGTAAGGTTATGGTGAGGGTAAGTGTTAGGGTGAGGTTTAGTGTGTGGATGAGGGTTAGGGTTATTATTAGGGCTAGGGTGAGGGTGAGGGTTAGGGTTAGGGTTAGTGTTAGGGTGAGCGTGAGGTATAGGGTGAGGTTTAGGGTTACGGTGAGGGTTAGGGATAGTGTTAGGTTAGGGTGAGGGTGAGGGTGAGTGTTAGGTTTAGGTTTAGGTTTAGAGTTAGGTTGAGGGTGAGGGTGAGGGTGAGGGTTAGGACTAGTGTTAGGGTTAGGGTTAGGATGAGGGTTAGGCTGAGGGTTAGCGTTAGGTTTAGGGTTAGCATAGTGTTTATGCTGAGGATTAGGGTTAGGCTTAGGGATAGGGTTAGGGTGAGGGTTAGGCTGACGGTAAGTGTTAGGGTGAGGTTTAGGTTGAGGTTGAGTATTAGGCTTAGCATCATTCTTAGGGTGAGATTTAGGTTTAGGTTGAGTATTAGGCTTAGCATCATTCTTAGGGTGAGATTTAGGTTTAGGTATAGCATTAGGGTTAGGGTTAGGATTAGGGTAACGATAAGGATTAGGGCTAAGGTGAGGGTGAGGTTTAGGGTGAGCATTAGGTTTAGGGTTAGGGTGAAGGTTAGGTTTAGTGTGAGAGTTAGGGTTAGGGTTAGGGTGATGGTAAGGGTTAGTGTGAGGGTTAGGGTGTTTGTGAGGTTTAGGGTTAGCATTAGTTTTAGCATTAGGTTTAGGATGAGTGTTAGGGTTAAGTTTAGGGTTAGGGTGAGGGTGAGGCTGAAGGTTAGACTTACGATGAGGGTAGGGGTTAGGGGTAGGGTGAGGGTTAGGGTTAGGGTTACTGTGAGGGTTAGGATTATGGTGAGTTTTATGGTGATGGTGAGGGTTAGGTTTAGCATTAGGGTGAGGGTTAGCTTTAGGGTGATGTTTATGGTCCGTGTGAGGGTTAGGATGAGGGTGAGTGTTCTGCTGAGAGTTAGGATTAGGGTTAGGGTCAGGGATAAGTTTAGTGTGAGGGTAAGGGTTAGGGTGAGTGTTAGGGTGAGGGTGAAGTTTAGGGTTAGGGTGAGCGTTAGGGTTAGCGTTAGGGATATGTTTAGGGTGAGGGTTAGGGTGAGCGGTAGGTTTAGGTTTAGGGTTAGTTTGCGGGTTATGGTGAGGGTAAGGGTTAGGGTGAGGTTTAGGTTGAGGAAGAGGGTTAGGGTTAGGGTAAGGGTAAGGGTTAGGTTGAGAGTGAGTGTGAAGGTGAGGGTTAGGGTTAGCATTAGAGTTAGGGTGAGGGTGAGGGTTAAGGTGAGGTTTAGTTTGAGGATGAGGATTAGGGTTAGTGTGAGGGTTAGGGTGAGTGTTAGGGTGAGGGTTAGGGTTAGGGTTTGGGTTAGGGTGAGGGTGAGGTATAGGGTGAGGGATAGTGTTAGGGTGAGGGTTAGGGATAGGGTTAGAGTTAGGGTGAGGATGAGGGTGAGTGTTAGGGTTAGGTTTATGGTGAGTGTGAGGGTGAGAGGATTAGCAATAGGGTTAGGATTATGGTTAGGCTGAGAGTGAGGGTCAGGGTTAGGGTGAGGGTTAGGGTTTGGGTGATGTTTAGGGTGAGGATGAGGGTTAGGGTGAGGATGAGGGTTTGGGTGAGGGTGAGGGATCGGGTTAGGGTGTGGGTGGGATTAGGGTTATGGTGAGGGTTAGCATTAGGTTTAGGGTTAGTGTGACAGTGACGGTGATGGGTATGGGTAGGGTTAGGTTGAGTGTTAGGGTTAGGGTTAGGGTGATGGTTAGGGAGAAGGGTAATATTAGGGTTAGGGTGAGGTTTAGGATGAGTGTGAAGGTTAGGGTTAGGTTGAGGGTTAGGTTTAGGGTTAGGTTTAGGGTGAGGGTTAGGGTTAGATTTAGGGGTAAGGTGAGTTTGAGGGTGAGGGTTAGGTTTACGTTTAGGCTTAGGGTAAAGGTTATGGTGAAGGTAAGTTTAGGGTAAGGTTTAGTGTGTGGATGAGGGTTAGGGTTATTATTAGGGCTAGGGTGAGGATTAGGGTGAGGGTTAGGGTTAGGGTTAGCGTTAGGGTGAGGGTGAGGTATAGGATGAGGTTTAGGATTAGTGTGAGGGTTAGGGATAGTGTTAGGTTAGGGTGAGGGTGAGGGTGAGTGTTAGGTTTAGGTTTAGGTTTACAGTTAGTGTGAGGGTGAATGTGAGGGTTAGGATGAGGTTTAGGCTGAGGGTTAGGATGAGGGTTAGGCTGAGGGTTAGGGTTAGGGTTAGCATAATGTTTAGCCTGAGGGTTAGGGTTAGGCTGTGGGATAGGGTTAGGGTGAGGGTTAGGCTGACGGTAAATGTTAGGGTGAGGTTTAGGGTGAGGTTTCCTATTAGGCTTAGCATCATTTTTAGGGTCAGGTTTAGGTTTATGTATAGCGTTAGGGTTAGGGTTAGGGTGAGGGTTAGGATTAGGGCTAAGGTGAGGCTGAGGTTTAGGGTTAGCGTTAGGTTTAGGGTTAGTGTGAGGGTTTGGGTTACGGTGAGGGTTACCTTTCATGTGAGGGTTAGGTTTAGGATGAGGGTTAGGGTTGGTGAGAGGGTTAGGGTGAGGGTGAGGGTTAGGGTTAGCGTCAGCGTTAGGGTGAGGTTGAGGGTTAGGGTTAGGTTAGGCTGAGGGTGAGGGTGAGGGTGAGGGTTAGGGTTGGTGTTAGTGTTAGTGTTAAAGTTAGGGTTAGGGTTAGGGTTAGGGTGAGGGTTAGAGTGAGGGTTAGAATGAGGGGGATGGTTAGGGTAAGGGTGAGGGTAAGGGTTAGTGTGAGGGTTAAGGTGAGGGTGAGGGATAGGGTTAGCATTAGGGTTAGGGTTAGGGTTAGGCTGAGCGATCAGGATAGGGTTAGGGTTAGGGTTAGGGTGAGGGTGAGGGTTGGGTGAGACTGAGGGTGAGGTTGAGGGTTAGGGATAGGGTTAGGGTTAAACTGAGGGTGAGCTTGAGGGTGAGGGATAGGGTTAAGTTTAGGTTTAGGGTGAGGGTTAGGGTTAGTGTGAGTGTTAGGATTAGGGTGAGGGTTAGGTTTACGGTTAGGGTGCTTGTTAGTGTGAGGTTTAGGGTTAGGGTTAGGTTTAGGTGAGGGTTAAGGTGAGGGTTAGGGTTAATTTTAGGGTTAGGTTGAGGGTGAGGGTTAGGGTGATGGTGAGAGTTAGGGTTAGGTTTTAGAGTTAGGGTTAGTTATAGGGTGAGGGGTAGGGTTAGGCTTAGGAAGAGGGTTAGGGTTAGTGTGAGGGTTAGAGTTAGGGTTAGGGTTAGGGTGAGGGTATGGATTAGGGTGAGGTTTAGTGTGAGGGTGAGGGTTAGTTTGAGGGTTTTTGTTAGGTTTAGTGTAAGGTTTATGGTGAGGTCTAATATGAGGTTGCGGGTTAGGGAGAGGGAGAGGGTGAGGGAGAGCGTGTCAGTTAGGTAAGGGTTAGGATTCGGGTCAGGGTGAGGATTAGGGTGAGGGTTAGGGATAGGATGAATTTTAGGGTTAGGTTGATGGTTAGGGTTAATGTGAGGTTTAGGGTTAGGGTTAGGTTTAGAGTGAGGTTTAGGGTTCGGGTTTGCATTAAGGTTAGGGTGAGAGTTAGGGTGTATTTGAGGGTTAGGGATAGGGTTAGGGTTAGTGTTAGGGTGAGGGTTAGGGTTAGGATTAGGTTTAGGATGAGGGTTAGGGTAAGGGGTAGGGTTAGGTTTAGGGTGAATGTTAGGATTAGGGAGAGGGTTAGGGTAAGGGTAAGGGTTAGGGTTAGGGTGAGGTTAAGGATTAGGTTGAGGGTGAGGGTTAGTGTTAGGTTTAGGGTGATGTTGAGGGTGAGGGTTAGTGTGAGGGATAGGATGAGGGTTTTGTTTAGTGATAGTGTTAGGGTTAGGGTGAGGTTTAATATTAGTTGTGAGGGTTAGGGTGAGGGTGAGGGTTAATGTTATGTTTAGGGTGAGGTTTAGGGTTAGGGTTAGGGTTAGGGTGAGGATTAGGGTGAGGGTGAGGGTTAGGATGAAGGTTAGGGTTAGAGTGAGTATTAGGGTTAGGGTTAGGGTTAGATTAAGGTTTAGGGTGAGGGTTAGGGTAAGGATTAGGGTTAGGGTAAGGGTGAGGATGAGGGTTAAAGTTAGGGTTAGGGTGAGGGTTAGGGTTGGGGTGAAGGTTAGGGTTTGGGTTAGGGTGAGGCTTAGGGTGAGGTTTCGGATGAGTGTGAGTGTTAGGGTGTGGGTGACGGTTAGGGTTAGGGTGAGGGTTAAGGTGACATTGAGGGTTAGGGTAAGGGTTAGGGTGAGTGTGAGGATTTGGGTTAGGGTTTCCCCTAGGGTTATGTTGAGGGCATGGGTTAGGGTGAGGTTTAGGGTGAGGGTGAGTGTTAGGGTTAGTGTTATCCTTAGGGTTATGGTGAGCGTATGGGTTAGTGTGAGGTTTAGGGTGAGAGTGAGGGTTAGGGTTAGCGTTAGGGTTAAGGTGAGGGTTAGGGTTAGGGTTAGGCTGAGGGTTAGGGTTAGGTTGATGTTTAGGGTGAGGGTAAGTGTGAGGGTGAGGGTGAGGGTTAGGGAATAGGTGAGGGTTAGGTTTAGGGTGAGGGTTAGGGTGACGGTGAGGGTTAGGGTGAGGGTGTGGAAAAGGGTTAGGTTAGGTTCAGGGTGAGGGTTAGGGTTAGGTTTAGGGTGAGGGTTTGAGTTAGTGTACGGTTTAGGGTTAGGGTTAGTGTGAGGAAAAGGGTTACGGTGAGGATTAGGATCAGAGTAAGATTTAGGATTAAGTTTAGCTTTAGGGTTAGGGTGAGTTTTAGGGTTTGGGTTTGGGTTAGGGTTAAGTTGAGGGTGAGGGTTAGAGTTAGGGTTCGGGTGAGGGTTAGGTTTGGGGTGAGTGTTAGGGTTACGGTTAGGGTGAGGGTGAGGCTGAGTTTTGGGTTTCGGGTGAGGGTTAGGGTGTGGGTGACGGTTAGTGTTAGGGTTTATAATTAGTGTATTAGGTTTAGGGTTAGGGTTAATGTTATGGAGAGGGTAAGGCTCAGGGTGAGGTTTAGGGTGAGGGTGAGAGTTAGGGTTAGCGTTAGGGTTACAGTGAGGGATAGGGTTAGGGTTAGGATTAGGGTGAAGTTGAGGGTTAGGATTAGGGTTAGGATGAGGTTTAGGGTTAGGGTGAGGGTTAGGGATAGGGTTAGGGTTATGGTGAGGGTTAGGGTTAGGTTTACGTTTTGATTTGAGTGAGTATGAGGGTGAGCTTTATGGTTAGGATTAGGGTTAGGGTTAGTGTTAGGCAGAGGGTGAGGGTGAGGGTGAGGGTTAGGGTTAGGGTCAAGTTTAAGGTTAGGGTTAGGTTGAGGGGTAGGGTTAGGGTTAGGGAGAGGGATAGGGTTAGGGTGAGGGATAGGGTGATGGTTAGGGTCACGGGTAGGTTTAGGGTTAGGTTGAGGATTAGGGTTAGTGTGACGGTTAGGGTTAGTGTTAGGGTGAGGGTAAGTGTTACTGTGAGGTTTAGGGTGAGGTTGACAGTTAGGGTTAGCTTTAGGTTTAGGGTGAGGTGAGGTTTCGGGTTTGCATTAGAGTTAGGGTGAGGGTTATGGTGAGGGTTAGGGTTAGGGTTAGGGTGAGGGTGAGGGTGAGGGTTAGGATTAGCATGAGGGTGAGGGTGAGGTTTAGGTTTAGGTTTAGGGTTAGGGTTAGGGTTAGATTTAGGGTGAGGGTGAGGGTGAGAGTTAGGATTAGGGTGAGGGTGAGAGTGAGGTTTAGGGTTAGTGTTAGTATCAGTTTGAGGGTTAGGGTTAATGTGAGGTTTAGGGTGAGGGTGAGGGTAAGGGTTAGTGTGATTGTTAGGGTGAGGGTTAAGTTTAGGATGAGGGCTAGAGGTAGGGTTAGGGTTAGGTTTAGCGTTAGGATTAGGCTGAGGGTGAGGGTGAGGGTGAGGGTGAGAGTTAGGTTTAGGGTTATGGTGAGTGTTAGGTTTAGGTTGAGTGTTAGGGTTAGGGTCAGGTTTAGGGTGAGGGTGAGGGTGAGGGTTAGGGTGAGGGTAAGGTTGAGGGTGAGGGTGAGGGTTAGGGTTAGGTTTAGGGTGAGGGTGAGGTTGAAGTTTAGGGTTAGGTTGAGGGTGAGTGTTAGGGTTAGGGTTAGTGTTAGTTTGAGGGTTAGGGTTAATGTGAGGTTTAGGGTGAGGGTCTGGGTAAGGGTTAGTGTGAGGGTTAGGGTGAGGGTGAGAGTTAGGGTTAGGATCATCGTTAGCGTTAGGGTTCGTTCGAGGATTAGGGTGAGGTTTTGGGTTAGGGTGGCCGTTAGGTATAGGCTGAGTGTTAGGTTTAGGGTTAGGGTGAGGGTTAGGGTTAGTGTGATATTTAGGCTGAGGATGAGGCTGAGGTTGAGAGTTCGGGTTCTCTGACGGTTAGCTTTTGGGTGACGGTAAGGGTTAGGGTTAGGGTTAGGGTGAGGTTGAAGGTTAGGATGAGGGTGAGGGGTAGGGTTAGGGTTAGGGTTATTTTTAGGTTTAGGGTTAGTGTTAGGTGAGGGTGAGGGTGAGGGTGAGGGTTAGGGTTAGGGTTAGGTTTAGTGTTAAGTTTAGGGTGAGGGTTACGGTGAGGTTTAGGGTTAGGGTTATGGTGAGGGTAAGGTTTAGAATGAGGGTTAGATTGAGGGTGAGGGTTAGGTTAGGGTTTGGGTGAGGGAAAGGGTGAGGGTAGGGTTAGGTTGGTGGTGAGGGTTAGGGTGAGAATTTTGGTTAGTGTTAGGGTTAGGGTTAGTGTTAGTGTGAGGGTGATGGTTATGGTTAGGGTTAGTCTTAGGGTGAGGTCTAGTGTGATGGTGAGGGTTAGTGTTAATGTTAGGGTTAGGTATAGGGTGAGTATTAGTGTTATGATTTGGGTGAGGGTTAGGCTGAGTGGTAGGGTTAGGGTTAGGTTTAGTGTGAGGATTCGGATTAGGTTTAGGATTAAGGTGAGGTTTACGGTAAGGGATAGCGTTAGGGTGAGGGTTAGGTTTAGGGTTACGGTGAGGGTTAGGGTTAGGTTTAGGTTTAGGGTGAGGGTTAGTGTTAGGATAACGATGAGGATGAGGGTTAGGTTGAGGGGCAGGTTTAGGGATAGGGTAAATGTTAGGGTTAGAATGAGGATTAGGGTAAAGTTTAGGGTTAGGGTGAGGGTGAGGGTGAGGGTTAGGGAGAGGGATAATGTTAGGGTTCGGGTGAGGTTTAGGGTGAGTGTGAGGGTTAGGGTTAGGTTGAGGGTTAGGTTTAGGGTGAGGGTTAGGGCTAGGGTGAGGGTTAGGGTTAGAGTTAGGGGTGGGTTGAGTTTGAGGGTGAGGGTTAGGTTTAGGATTAGGATTAGGGTTAGGGTCAGGGTTAGCTTTAGTGTGTGGGTGAGGGTTAGGTTTAGGGTTAGGATTAGGTTTAGGCTTAGGGTTAAGGTTATGTTGAGGGTAATGAGGTTTAGTGTGTGGATGAGTGTTAGGGTTATTGTTAGGGTTAGGGTGAGGGTTAGAGTTAGGGTTAGCGTTAGGGTGAGTGTGAGGTATAGGGTGAGTTTTAAGGTTAGGGTGAGGGTTAGGGATAGTTTGACGTTAGGGTGAGGGTGAGGGTGAGTGTTAGGTTTAGGTTTAGATTTAGAGTTAGGGTGAGGGTGAGGGTTAGGGTTAGGATTAGGGTTAGGGTTAGGGTTAGGATGAGGGTTAGGATTAGGGTTAGGATGAGGTTTAGGGTTATGGTGAGGGTTAGGGATAGGGTTAGGGTTATTGTGAGGGTTAGGGTTAGGGTTACGGTTTGAGTTAGGGTGAGTATGAGGGTGAGCTTTAGGGTTAGGATTAGGGTTATGGTTAGTGGTAGGCAGATGGTGAGTGTGAGGGTTAGGGTTAGGGTGAGGTTTAGGGTTAGGTTTAGGGTGAGGGTTAGGGTTAGGGTTAGGGAGAGGGATAGGGTTAGGGTGAGGAATAGGGTGAGGGTTAGGGTCACAGGTTTAGGGTTAGGTTGAGGGTTAGGGTTAGTGTGAGGGTTAGGGTTAGAGTTAAGATGAGGGTAAGGGTTACTGTGAGGTTTAGGGTGAGGGTGACAGTTAGGGTTAGCTTTTGGTTTAGGGTGAGGTGAGGTTTTGGGTTTGCATTAGGGTTAGGGTGAGGGTTATGGTGAGGGTTAGGGTGAGGCTGAGGGTGAGGGTTAGGTTTAGGGTTATGTTGAGTGTTAGGTTTAGGGTGAGGGTTAGGGTTAGGGTTAGGATTAGGGTTAGGCTTAGTGTTAGGTTGAGGGTTAAGGTTAAGTTTAGGGTTAGGGTAAGGTTTAGGGTTAGTGTGAGGTTTAGGGTTAGGGTGATGTTTAGGGTGATGGTGAGGGTTAGGGTGAGTGTGAATTTGAGAGTGAGGGTTAGGTGAGGTTGAGGGTGAGAGGGATGGTGACGGTGAGGATTAGGGTTAGGTTTAGGTTTAGAGTGAGGGTAAGAGTTAGGGTTAGGATTAGGGTTAGGGTAAGGGTTAGGCTGAGGGTGAGGGAGAGGGTGCTGTTGAGGGTGAGGGTTTTGGATAGGTAAGTGTTAGGATTAGGTTTAGGGTGAGGATTAGGGTGACGTGAGGGTTAGGGTTAGGTTGAGTGTTAGGGTTAGGGTGAGGGTTAGGGTGTGAAGTAGGGTTAGGGTTAGGATGAGGATTATGTTGAGGGTGAGGAATAGGGTTTTGGTGAGTGTAAGGGTTAGGGTTATGGTAAGAGTGAGGGTGAGGGTAAGGGTAAGGTTTAGGGTCAGGGTTAGGGTGAGGGTGAGGGTTAGGGTTAGCATAAGAGTTAGGGTTAGGGTAAGGTTGAGTGTTAGGATTAGGGTTAGGGTTAGGGTTAGGGTGCAGGTTAGGGTTAGGGTTACACTGAGAGTGAGGTTCAGATTTAGGGATAGGATTAGGTTTAGGGTTAGGGTGAGGCTGAGGGTGAGGGTTAGAGTGAGGATTAAGTTTAGGTTTAGGTTTAGGGTGAGGGCTAGGATGAGGGTGATATTTTTGGTTAGGAAAGGTTTAGGGTTAGGTTTAGGGTGAGGATTAGGGTGAGAGTGAGGTTTAAGGTGAAGTTTAGTGTTAGGGTTAGGGATAGGTTGAGGGTTACAGTGAGGGTTGGGTTGTGGGTAAGTGTTAGCGTGAGGGTTAGAATGAGGGTGAGGGTTAGGGTTAGGGTGAGGGTAAAGGTTATTGTGAGGGTTAGGGTGAGGGTGAGGTTTATGGTTAGCATTTGGGTTAGGGTGAGGGTTAGGATGAGCGATAGGGATAGGGTTAGGGTTAGGGTTAGGGTGAAAGTGAGGGTTAGGGTGAGGATGAGGGTGAGTTTGAGGGTTAGGGTTAGGGTTAGGGAGAGGGGGAGAGTGTGGATGAGGCTTAGCCTTAGGATTAGTGTTAGGGTTAGGGTTTGGCTGAGGATGAGCTTGAGGGTGAGGGTGAGTGTTAGGTTTAGGTTTAGGGTGAGGGTTAGTGTTAGTGTGAAGGTTAGGGTTACGGTTAGGGTGAGTGTTAGTGTGAGGTTTAGGATTAGGGTTAGGTTTAGGTGATGGTTAATGGTAATTTTAATATTAGGTTGAGGGTGAGGGTTAAGGTGACAATGAGAGTTAGGTTTGGGTTTAGGTTAGGGTTAGCTATAGGGTGAGGCTTTGGATGAGGGGTAGGGTTACTGTTAGGATGAGGGTTAGGGTCAGTATGAGGGTTAGAGTTAGGGTTAGGGTTAGGGTGAGGGTAAGGATTAGTGTGAGGTTTAGGTTGAGCGTGAGGGTTAGGGTTAGCTTTCGGATTAAGGTGAGGGTGAGGTTTAGGGTTTCCATTAGGGTTAGGTTGAGGGTTAGGGTGAGGTTTAGGTTTGGGTATAGTGTGAGGGTGCGGGTGATGGTTAGGGTTAGGGTTATAATGAGGTTTAAGATTAGGGTGAGGGTTAGGTTTAGGGTTAGGTGGAGAGTGAGGGTGAGGGTGAGGTTTAGGGTGATGGTGAGGGTGAGGTTGAGGCTTAGGGTTAGGTTTAGTGTGAGGGTGAGGGTTAGTGTGAGGGTTATTGTTAAGTTTAGTGTAAGGTTTATGTTGAGGTCTAATGTGAGGTTGCGGGTTAGGGAGATGGAGAGGGTGAGGGAGAGCGTTTCATTTAGGTAAGGGTTAGGATTAGGGTTAGGGTGAGGGTCAGGTTTATGATGAAGTTTATGGTTGGGGTGATGGTTACAGTTAGTGTGAGGTTTAGGTTCAGGGTTAGGGTTAGGTTGAGGTTTAGGGTTCGGGTTTGCATTAGGGTTAGGGTGAGGGTTAGGGTGTATTTGAGGGATAGGGATAGGGTTAGGGTTAGTGTTAGGGTGAGGGTTAGGGTTAGGGTTAGGGTTAGGGTGAGGGTTAGGATAAGGGGTAGGGTTAGGGTTAGGGTGAATGTTAGGATTAGGGTGAGGGTTCGGGTAAGTGTAAGTTTTAGGGTTAGGGTGAGGTTAAGGATTAGGGTGAGGGTGAGTTTCAATGTTAGGTTTGGGGTGATGGTGAGGGTGAGGGTTAGGGTAAGGTTTAGGCTTAGTTTGAGGGATAGGATGAGGGTTTTGTTTAGTGTTAGTGTTAGGGTTATGGTGAGGTTTAGGTTTAGTGTGAGGGTTAGGGTGAGGGTGAGGGTGAGTGTATGGGTTTTGGTGAGGGTTAGGCTGAGGGTTAAAGTTCGGGTTAGGGCAAAGGTGAGGGTTATGTTGAGGGTTAAAGTTAATGTTATGTTTAGGGAGAGGGTTAGGTTTAGGGTTATGGTGAGGGCGATGGTGAGGGTGAGCGTTAGGTTGAGGATGAGTGTGAGGATGAGGGTTTCGGTTAGGTAAGGATTAGGGTTAGGGTTAGGGTGAGGGCAAGGGTTAGGATGAAGTTTAGGGTTAGGGTGAGTATTAGGGTTAGGGTTAGAGATATGGTGAGCCTTAGGGTGAAGGGTAGGTTTAGGGTTAGGGTGAGGGTTATGGTTAGTGTGAGGGTTAGGGTTAGAGTTAGGGTGAGGGTAAGGGTTAGGGTGAGCTTTAGGGTGAGGGTGACTGTTAGGGTTAGCTTTAGGTTTAGGGTGAGGGTGAGGATTTGGTTTTCATTAGGGTTAGGGTGAGGGTTATGGAGAGGGTTAGGGTTAGGTTTAACGTAAGGGTGAGGGTGAGGGTAATGTTTAGGCTGAGGCTGAGGGTTAGGGTGATAGCTAGGGTGAGGTTTAGGGTTAGTGTTAGGATTAGGGTTAGGGTGAGGGTGAGGGTAAGGGTTAAGGTGAGCGGTAGGGTGATGGGTAGGGTTAGGGTGAGTGTGAGGATTAGGTTTAGGGTTACCCTTAGGGTTATGGTGAGGGTATGGGTTAGAGTGAGGTTTAGCGTGAGGGTGAGGGTGAGGGTTAGGGTTAGCGTTAGGGTTAAGGTAAGAGTTAGGGTTAGGGTTAGGTTGAGGATGAGGGTTAGGGTTAGGGTTAGGGTGATGTTTAGGATTAGGGTGTGGGTTAGGTTTACGATTAGGGTTAGAGTTAGGGTGAGTGTGAGGGTGAGTGTTAGGGTTAGGATTAGGGTTAGGGTTTTTGTTAGGCTGAGGGTGAGGGTGAGGGTTAGTGTTAATGTAATGTTTAGGGTTAGGGTTTGGTTGAGGGTTAGGGTTAGGGTTAGGAGGAGGGTTAAGGTGAGGTTTATGGTTAGGTTTAGGGTGAGGGATAGGTTTAGTGTAAAGGTTAGGTTTAGTGTGAGAGTAAGCGTTAGGGTGAAGGTTAGGGTGAAGGTGAGGGTGAGTGGGAGCGTGACGGTGAGGGTTAGGGTTAGGGTTAGGTTTAGGTTGAGGGTAAGAGTTAGGGTTAGGATTAGTGTTAGGGTCAGGGTTAGGCTGAGGGTGAGGGAGAGGGTGAGGTTAATTGTGAGGGTTTGGTTAGGTAAGGGTTAGGGTTAGGTTTAGGGTGAGGATTAGGGTGAGGGTGAAGGTTAGGGTTAGGTTGAGCGTTAGGGTTAGGGTTAGGGTTAGGGTGAGAGGCAGGGTTAGGGTTAGGATGAGGGTTATGCTTTTTGTGAGGTTTATGGTTAGGGTTAGGGTTAGTGTGAGGAAAAGGGTTAGGGTGAGGGTTAGGTTGAGACTGAGGGTTAGGGTTAACGTTGGGGTTAGGGTGAAGGTTAGGCTAGGGGTTAGGGTGAGTGTTAGGGTTCCGTTTAGGGTTGGGTGAAGGTTAGGGTGAGAGTGAGGGTGAGGGTAAGGGTAAGTGTTAGGGTCAGGTTCAGGGTTAGGGTGAGGGTGAGGGTTAGGTTTAGGATTAGGTTTAGGGTTAGGGTAAGGTTGAGTGTTAGGGTTAGGTTTAGGGTTAGGGTGCAGATTAGGGTTAGGGTTACAGTGAGGGTGAGGGTCAGGGTTAGGGTTAGGATTAGGTTTAGTGTTATTGTGAGGCTGGGGGTGAGGGTGAGTGTGAGGGTTAAGGTTAGGGTTAGGTTTAGGGTGAGGGCAAGGTTGAGGGTGATATTTTTGGTTAGGGTTAGGATTAGGGTGAGGATTAGGGTGAGCGTGAGGTTTAAGGTGAGGGAAAGTTTTAGGGTGAGGGTTAGGGTTAGGTTTAGGGTGAGGGTTAGGGTTACGGTGATGTTTAGGGTGAGGGTGCAGGTGAGAGTGAGGGTTCGGGTGAGGGTTAGGGTTAGGGTGAGGGTTAGGGTTTGGGTTAGTGTTAGGGTGAGAGTAAGGGTTAGGATGACAGTTGGGGTGAGGGTGAAGGTTAGGGTTAGGTTTAGGCTGAGGATGAGGGTTAAGGTGAGGGTTAAGTTTAGGGTCAGGGTGAGTGTTAGGGTGAGGTTTAGGGTTAGGTTTAGGGTTCGGTTTAGGGTAAAAGTTAGGGTTAGGGTGAGTGTTAGGGTGAGTGGTAAGCTTAGGGTTAGGATGAGGGTTAGGCCTATTGTGAAGGTTATGGTTACGGTTAGGTTTAGTGTGAGGATAAGGGTTAGGGTGATGGTTAGGGTGAGACTGAGGGTTAGGGTTAGCCTTAGGGTTATGGTGAAGGTTAGGGTGGGGTTTAGGGTGAAGGTTAGGGTTAGGGTTAGGGTTGGATGAGGGTTAGGCTGAGTGTAAGGTTTAGGGTGAGGGTTAGGTTGAGGTTGAGGGATAGGGTTATGGTGAAGGTAAGGGTTAGAGCGACGGTTGGGTTGAGGTTGATGGTTAGGGTTAGCATTAATGTTAGTGAGAGGGTGAGGATTAGGGTGAGGGTGAGGGTTTGGCTGAGGGATAGGATTAGGGTTAGGGTTAGATTTAGGGTTAGGGTGAGTGTTAGGGTTAGGGATAGAGTGAGGGTGAGGGTTAGGGTAAGGGTTATGGTCAGGGTTATGGTGAGGGTGAGGGTTAGGGTTAGCATTAGGATTAGGATTAGGTTTAGGTTGAGTGTTATGGTTAGGGTTAGGGTGAGGTTGAGGGTTAGGGTAAGCATTAGGGTTAGGGTTAGGCTTAGGGTGCAGGTTAGGGTTAGGTTTAGAGTGAGCGTGAGGGTCAGGGTTAGGGATAGGATTAGGTTTATGGTTAGGGTGAGACTGATAGTGAGGGTGAGGGTGAGGGTGAGCATGAGGGTGAGGGTTAAGTTTAGCGTTAGGTTTAGGGTGAGGGCTAGGGTGAGGGTGAGGGCTAGGGTAAGGTTTAGGGTGAAGGTGAGGTTTTCGGTTAGGAATGGTTTAGGATTAGGTTTAGGGTGAGGGTGAGGTTTAAGTTGAGGGTTAGGTTTAGGGTGCGGGTTAGGGTTAGGGTTAAGTTGAGGGTTTGGGTTAGGGTGATGTTTAGGGTGAGGGTGAGGATGAGAGTGAGGATTCGGTTGAGGGTGTGGCTTAGGTTGTTGGTGAGGGTTAGGGTGAGAGTGAAAGTTAGGGTGAGGGTTAGAGTTAGGGTGTTGGTGAGGTTTAGGGTTAGGGTGAGAGTTAGGTTGAAGGTGAGGGTTAGGGTGAGGGTGAGGGTTAGGTTTAGGGTTTGGATTAGGGTGAGGGTTAGGGTTAGGGTGAGGGTGAGGGTTATGGTTAGGGTTAGGGTGAGGATTTGGTTTAGTGTGAGGGTTAGGGTTAGGGTTAGTGTAAGGATTAAGGGTTAGTTTGTGGATTAGGATGAGAGTGAGGGTTAAGGTTAGATTAATGGTTAGGGTGAGGGTTAGTGTAAGGGGTAGGGTTAGGGTTAGGGTGAGTGTGAGGTTTAAAGTTAGGGTTAGGGTGAGGGTTAGTGTCGGTGTGAGGGTTAGGGTTAGGGTTACGGTGAGACTGAGGGTGAGGGTTCGGGTGAGTGTGAGTGTTAGGGTGTGGATCACGGTTAGGTTTAGGGTGAGGGATAAGGTGACGGTGAGGGTAAGGGTTAGGGTGAGTGTTATGGTTAGGGTGAGGGTGAGGGTTAGGGTTAGGTTTAGGGTGATGTTTAGGGTTAGGGTGTGGGTTATGGATAGGTTTATGGTTAGGTTGAGGGTTAGGTTTACGCTTAGGGTTCGAGTTAAGGTGAGTGTGAGGGTGAGTGTTAGGGTTAGGATTAGTTTTAGGGGTAGTGTTAGGCTTAGGGTGCGGGTAAAGGGTTCGGGTTAGGGTGAGGGTGAGGGATACGGTTAGTGTTGGGGTTAGGGTGAGCATTTGGATGAGGGTTTGGTTTAGGGTTAGGGTGAGGTTTAGGGTTAGGGTTGAGTTTAGGGTTAGGGTGAGGTTTAGGGTTAGGGTTGAGTTTAGGGTTAGAATTAGGATGAGGTGTAGGGTAAGGGTTAGGGTTAGTGTGAGGAAAAGGGATATGGTGAGGGTTAGGGTGAGGGTGAGGAATAGGGTTAGTGTAAGGGTTAGGGTGAATATTTGGGTGAGCGTTAGGTTTAGGTTTAGGGTTAGGGTTAGAGTTAGGATGAGGCTAAGTGTTAGGGTGAGATTTAGGTTGTGGTTGAGTATTAAGGTCAGCATTAGTCTTAGGGTGAGGATTAGGTTTAGGTATAGCATTAGGGTTAGGGTTAGGGTAGGGTGTGGGTTAGGATTAGTGTTAAGGTGAGGGTGAGTTTTAGGGTTAGCATTAGGTTTAGGGTTAGGATTAGCGTGAGGGTGAGGGTGAGGGTTAGGGTTAGGATTAGGTGTAGGGTTAGGGTGAGGCTGCGGTTGAGGATGAGTTTGAAGGTGAGGGTTAGGTTTTGGCTTAGGCTTAGGGTGAGGGTCAGGGCTAGGGTGAGGGCGAGGGTTAGGGTGAGGGTGCGGTTTTCTGTTAGGAAAGGGTTAGGGTTAGGTTTAGGGTGAGGATTAGGCTGAGGGTGAGGTTGAAGGTGAGGTTTAGGGTTAAGGTGAGGTTTAGGGTTAGCGTTAGGCTGAGCGTTAGGGTTTGGGTGAGGTTTAGGGTGATGTTTAGGGTGAGGGTGAGGGTTAGGGTGATGGTGAGGGTTAGGTTTAGGGTTAGTGTGAGGAAAAGGCTTAGGGTGAGGATTAGAATGAGAGTAAGTGTTAGGGTTAGGGTTAGAGTTAGGGTTAGGGTGAGGTATAGGGTTAGAGTTCGGGTTAGGGTTCAGTTGAGGGTGAGGGTTAGAGTTAAGGTTAGGGTTAGGTTTGGGGTGAGGGTTAGGGTTACGGTTAGGGTGAGGGTGAGGGTTCAGGTGAGGGTTAGGGTGTGGGTTAGGGTTAAGGTTATGGTGAGAGTAAGTATTAGGGTGAGGTTTAGGGTTAGGGTTAGGTTTAGTGGTAGGGTTAGGATGAGTGTAAGGCTGAGGGTTCGGTTTAGGGTTAGTGTGAGGGTTAGGGTTAAGGTTAATGTTAGGGTTAGGATTTGGTTAGGGTGAAGGTTAGTTTTAGGTTTAGGATAAGGTTTAGGCTGATGGTTAGGTTTAGGGTTAGTGTGGGGGTTATGTTTTGCGTTAGGTTAGGGTGTGGGCTAGGGTGAGGGTGAGGGTTAGGTTGAGGGTTTAGTTTAGGTAAGGGTTAAGGTTAGGTTAGGGTGAGGATTAGGGTGAGATTGATGGTTAAGTTGAGGGTTATGGTTAGGTTGAGCCTTAGGGTTACAATTAGGGTGAGTTTTAATGTTAGGGTGATGTTTAGGGTGAGGGTGAGAGTGAAGGTTCGGGTGAGGGTGAGGGTTAGGATTAGGGTTAGTGTGAGGGTTAGGGTTAGGTTTAGGGTTAGAGTTAGGGTGAACGTGAGGGTTAGGGTGAGGGGTAGGGTTAGGGTAACGGTGAGGGTGAGGGTTAGGTTTAGTCTGCGGGTTATGGTTAGGGTTAGGGTGAGGGTGAGGTTTAGGTTGAGGGTTAGGGTTAGGTTAAGGGTGAGGATGAGGATGAAGGTGATGGTTAGGGCTACGTTTAGGGTTAGGGTGAGGCTTAGGTTTAGGATGAGGGTTAGGATCAGGGTGAGGGTGAGGGTTACGGTTAGGATTAATTTTAGGGTGAGGGTGAGGGTTAGGTTTAGGATTAGGCTTAGGGTGAGGGTGAGGGTGAGGGTGAGGGTTAGGGATAGGGTGAGGGTTAGGGTTATGGTTAGGGTTAGGGTGAGGGTTAGGGTTAGGGTTAGGTTTAGGATGAACGTTAGGCTGAGGATTAGGGTTAGCGTTAGTATGAGGTTAGTTTTAGCGTTGGGTTAGGGTGAGGGTGAGGGTTTACTTTAGGTTAGGGTTAGGGTAAGTTTAGGGTGAGGATTAGGATGAGGTTGAGGGCTGAGGTGAGGGTTAGGGTTAGGGTGAGTGTTAGGGTTGGGATTAAGGTGAGGGTTATTGTTAGGGTGAGGGTGAGGGTGAAGTTTCAGGTGAGGGGAGGGGTTAGGTTTAGGGTTAGCGTGAGGTTTATGGTTAAGGTTAGGTTTAGGGTGATGATGAGGGTTAGGGTGAGTGTGAGGTTGATGGTATGTGTGAGGTTTAAGTTTAGGGTGAGGGTTAGGGATAGGGTTAAGGTTAGGGTGAGGGTGAGTATTAGGGTGAGAGTGAGAGTTCGGGTGAGGGGGAAGGGGAGGGGGAGGGTTATGGTTAGTGTTCGGGATAGAGTTAGGGTGAGTGTGTGGGTGAGGGTTAGGTTTTGGATTAGGGTTAGGGTGAGGGTTAGGCTTAATATTAGGGTTAGGGTTAGGGTGAGGGATAGGGTTAGGATTAGTTTTAGGATGAGGGTTAGGCTGTGGGGTAGGGTTAGTGTTAGGGTGAGGGTTAGGGTTAGTGTGAGATTTAGGGTTAAGTTTAGGGTCAGGGTTAGTATTAGGGTGAGGGTAAGGGTTAGTGTGAGGGTTAGGATGAGGGTGAGGTTTAGGGTTAGGGATAGGGTTAGGCTGAGGTTAGGGTGAGGGCTAGGGTTAGTGTGAGGGTTAGGATTAGGGTTAGGGATAGGGTGAGGGTTATGTTTAGGTTTAGGTTTAGGGTTAGGTTGAGTCTTAGGCTTAGGGGTAAGGTTAGTGTTACGGTTAGGGCGAGGGTTCGGGTTAGTGTGAGGGTTAGTGTTAGGTTTAGGTGAAGGTGAGGGTAAGGGTTAGGGTGAGGGTTAGGGTGAGGATGAGGGTTAGGATTAGAGTTAGGGTTAGGATTAGGGTTAGGGTGAGTTTGAGGTTTAGTATTAGGGTGAGGGTTAGGGTTATTGTTAGGGTTAGGGTGCGGGTAAGGTTGAGGGTTAGGGTTAGGTTAGGGTTAGGTTTAGGCTGAGGGTGAGGGTGAGGGTGAGGTTGATGGTTAGGTTAGGGTGAGGGTGAGAGTGAGGGCTAGGGTGAGGGTGCGGGTTAGTGTGAGGGTTAGGGTGAGGGTTTCTTTTACATCAGGGTTAGGGTTAGGGTGAGGATTAGGGTGAGAGTGAGGGTGAGGATTTCGTTTACATCTGGGTTAGGGTTAAGCTGTGGTTAGGGTGAGGGTGAGGGTTAGGGTTAGAGTTAGGGTGTGGGTTAAGCTTAGGGTGATGTTTAGGGTGAGGCTGAGGGTTATTGTGAGAGTTAGGGTGAGGTTTAGGTTCAGTGTTAGGATTAGGGTTAGGGTGAGGGTGAGGTTTAGGGTTAGACTTAGGGTTATGTGGAGGGTTAAATTGAGGATCAGGGTTAGGGTTAGCGCTAGGGTTAGGGTTAGGATGCAAGTTAGGTTGAGGTTTAGGGGTAGGGTTAGAGTGAGGTTTAGAGTGAGGGTGAGGGGAAGGGGGAGAGTTTGGTTTAGGGTTAGAGTTAGGTTGAGGGTGAGGGTTAGGATTAGGGTTAGCACTAGGTTTGTGCTTAGGGTGAGTGTGAGGTTGAGGGAGAGGTTTAGGGTTAGGTTGAGGGTTAGGGTTAGGTTTAGGGTGAAGGTTAGGATTATGGTTAGGGTTAGGATGAGCATTAGGCTGAGGGTTAGACTTAGGGTTAGTGTGAGGGTTTGGGTTAGGGTTTGATTAGGTTGAAGGTTAGTTTTAGCTTTAGGGTTAGGATAAATTTCAGACAGAGGGTTAGGGTTAGGGTTACTGTGAGGGTTATGTTTAGGGTTAGGGTTAGGGGGTGGGCTAGGGTGAGGGTGGGGTTGAGGGTGAGGGTTTAGTTTAGGTTAGGGTTAAGGTTAGGTTAGGGTGAGGATTAGGGTGAGGTTGAGGGTTAAGGTGAGGATTAGGGTTAGGGTGAGGGTTAGGATTACTGTGAGGGTTAGGGTTAGGGTTAGGGTGAGGGTGAGGGTAAGTGTTAGGGTGAGGTTTAGAGTGAGGGTGAGGGTTAGGATTAGAGTTACGGTTAGGATTAGGGTGATGGTAAGGATGAATGTTTAGTGTTAGGGTGAGGATTAGGGTTGGGTTGAGGGTGAGGGTGAGGGTTAGGGTTAGGTTTAGGGTTAGGTTTAGGCTGAGGGTGAGGGTGAGGTTGAGGTTGATGTTTAGGATTAAGGTTAGGGTGAAGGTGATGGTTAGGGTGAGGGTGCGGGTAAGTGTTAGGGTGAGGTTTAGGGTGAGGGTGAGGGTTAGGATTAGAGTTACAGTTAGGATTAGGGTGATGGTAAGGATGAATGGTTAGTGTTAGGGTGAGGATTAGGGTTGGGTTGAGGGTGAGGGTGAGTGTTAGGGTTAGGTTTAGGTTTAGGTTTAGGCTGAGGGTGAGGGTGAGTTTGAGGTTGATGTTTAGGATTAAGGTTAGGGTGAAGGTGTTGGTTAGGGTGAGGGTAGGGTTAGTATGAGGTTTACGGTGAGGGTTTCATTTACCTCAGGGTTAGGTTTAACCTGAGGTTAGGTTTAGGGTTAGGGTTAGGGTTAGGGTGAAGTTTAGGGTTAGGGTGATGTTTAGGGTGAGGGTGAGGGTTAGGGTGAGGGTGAGGGTTAGGGTAAGGTTGAGGTTGAGGTTTAGGTTTGGGAACAGGGTTACGGTTAGTGTTAGGCTGAAGGTGAGGGTGAGGGTGAGGCTGAGGGTGAGGGTGAGAGTTTGGGTTAGGGTTAGCGTTAGGGTTAAGGTGAGAGTTACGGGTACTATGAGGCTAATTGTTAGGGTTAGGGTTAGGGTGAGGGGAAGGGTTAGAGTGAGGTTTAGTGTGAGTGTGAGGTTTAGGGTTAGGGTTAAGATTAGGGTGAGGGCTAGGGTGAGGGTGAGGGTTAGTATGAGGGTTAGGGTGAGGGTTTCTTTTAGCCAAGGTTTAGTGTTATGTTGAGGATTAACGTGAGGGTGAGGGTTAGGTTGAGGTTTAGGGTTAGGGTGAGGGTTAGAGCAAGGGTTAGGGTGAGGGTTAGGGTTTGGGTGATGTTTAGCGTGACGGTGAGGATTAGAGCGAGGATGAGGGTTCAGGTGAGGGTAAGGGTTCGAGTGAGGGTGAGAGTTAGGGTGTGGGTGAGCATTAGTGTTAGGTTGAGTGTGAGCATTAGGTTTAGGGTTAGTGTGAGGGTGAGGGTAAGGGCTAGGGTTAGGATTAGGTTGACGGTTAAGATTAGGGTTTGGGTTAGTATGAGGGTTAGGGTGAAGGGTAGGGTTAGGGTTAGGATGAGGGTTAGGGTGAGGGTGAGAGTGAAGGTTTAGTTTAGGTAAGGGTTAAGGAAATGTTAGGTTGAGGATTAGGGTGAGGTTGAGGGTTAAGGTTAGGGTTAGGATTAGGTTGAGTGTTAGGGTTACTGTGAGGTTTAGGGTTACACTTAGGGTGAGGGTGAGGGTATGGTTTAGGATGAGGGTTATGGTGAGAGTGAGGGTTAGGATTAGAGTTATGGTTAGGATTAGGGTGAGAGTGAGAGTGAGGGTTAGTGTTAGGGTGAGGGTTAGGTTTTGGGTGACTGTTAGGGTTAGGGTTAGGGTTGGGGTGAGGGTGAGGGTGAGGGTTAGGGTTAGGTTTAGGATGAGGGTGAGGTTGAGGGTGAGGTTGAGGGTTATAGTTAGGGTTAGGGTGAGGGTGAGGGCTAGGGTAGGGTGAGGGTTAGTGTGAGGTTGAGGGTGAGGGTTTCGTTTACGTCAGGGTTAGGGTTAAGATGAGGTTAGGGTTAGGGTAAGGTTTACCGTTAGGGTTAGGGTGAGGTTTAGTATTAGGGTGATGTTTAGGGTGAGGGTGAAAGTTAGGGTGAGGGTGAGGGTTAGGGTAAGTTTTAGGGAGAGTGTTAGGATTGGGAATAGGGTTAGGGTTAGGGTTAGGCTAAAGGTGAGGGTGATGGTGAGGGTGAGGCTGAGTTTTAGGTTTAGGGTTAGTGTTAGGCTTAGGGAAAGGGTGAGGTTAAGGGTTAGAGTGAGGTTTAGGGTGAGGGTGAGGGTTAGGGGTAGGGTTAGGATTTGGCTGATGGTTAGGGTGAGGGTGAGGGTTAGTGTGAGTTTCAGATTGAGAGTTTCTTTTAGCCAAGCGTTAGGGTTATGTTGACGAATAGGGTGAGGTTTATGATTAGGCTTTGGATTAGGGTTAGGTGAAGGTTAGGGCTAGGGTTAGGGTGAGTGTTAGGGTTTGGGTGATGTTTAGAGTTAGGGTGAGGGTTAAGGTGAGGGTGAGGTTTAGGGTGTGGGTGAGAATTAGGGTTAGATTGAGTGTTAGTGTTAGGTTTAGGTTTAGTGTGAAGTTGAGGGTTAGGGGTAGCTTTAGGGTTAGGTTGAGGGTTTGGATTAGAGTTAGGGTTAGTGTGAGGTTTAGGGTGAAGGGTAGGGTTATGGTTAGGGTGAGGGTTAGGGTGAGGGTGAGGGTTAGGGTGAGGGTGGGGGTGAGGGTTAGGCGTAGGTGTAGGGTTAGGGTGAGTTTAAGGGTTAGGTTTAGGTTGAGGAATAGTGTTAGGGTTAGGGTTAGGGTGAGTGTTAGGGTGTGGGTTAGGGTTCCGCTGAGGGTGAGGGTTAGGTTTTTGGTGAGGGTTAGGTTTAGGGTGAGGATTAGGGTTATAGTGAGGTTTATGGTGAGGGTAAGTGTTAGGGTGAGGTTTAGTGTGAGGGTTAGGGTGAGGGTTAGGGTGAGGGTGAGGTATAGTTTTTGGGTTAGGGTTAGGGTGAGGGTTAGGGATAGGTTTAGAGATATGGTGAGGGTGAGGGTTAGGGTTAGGTTTAGGTTTAGAGTTAGGTTGAGGGTGAGGGTTAGAGTTAGTATTAGAGTTAGCCTGAGGGTAAGGGTGAGGGTTAGGTTTAGTGTGAGTTTTATGGGTAGGTTTTGGGTTAGGGTGAAGGTTATGGTTATGGTTAGGGTTAGGCTGAGCATTAGTCTGAGGGTTAGAGTTAGGGTTAGGTTGAGGGATAGGGTTAACCTGATATTTATTGTGAGAGTATCGTTTAGGTTGAGGGTGAGTGTTCGGGTGAGCGTGATGGTTAGGATGAGGGTGAGGGTTAGGGATACAGTTAAGGTTAGGGAGAGGGGTAGGGTGAGCATGAGGGTTAGGATTAGGGTTAGGATTAGGATTAGAGTGAGGCTGAGGGTGAGGGTTAGGGTGTGGGTATGTGTTATGTTTAGGGTTAGGTTTAAGGCTAGGGTGAGGGTTTGTGTGAGGATGAGGGATTCGTTCACGTTAGTCTTAGGGTTAGGGTGAGCATTAGGTTAAGGGTGAGGGTTAATCTGAGGTTAGGTTAGGGTGTGGGTTATGGTTAGGGTGATGTTTATGGTGAGGGTGAGTGTTCAGTGAGGGTGAGGGTGAGGGTGAGGGTTAATGTTAGAGTTAGGTTTAGGTTGAGGGTTAGGAATAGGAATAGGGTTAGGGTTAGGGTTAGGGTTAGGGTTCGGGTTAGGTTTAGGGTGAGGGCTAGGGTGAGGGTGAGGGTTAGTGTGAGGGTTAGGGTGAGGTTTCCTTTTAGGTCAGGGTTAGGTTTATGGTGAGGATTAGTGTGAGAGTGAGGGTTAGGTTTAGGGTGAGGGTTAAGGTTAGGGTTACCATGAGGGTGAGGGTTTGGGTGATGTTTAGGGTGAGGGTGAGGGTTAAGGTGAGGGTGAAGGTTAGGATGTGGTTGAGGATTAGGTTTAGGGTTTGGGTTAGGGTAATGGTGAGGGTAAGGTATAGGGTGAGGTTTATTGTGAGGATGACGGTTAGGTTTACTGTTAGGGTTAGGGTGAGGTTTAGGGTGAGCGTTAGGTTTTGGTTTAGGGTTAGGGGGAGGGTGTGGTATAGGGTGAGTGTTAGTGTTAGGGTGAGGGATAGGTATATGGTTAGGGTGAGGTTGAGGGTTAGGGTTAGAGTTAGGGTGAGGGTTAGGGTTAGGATTAGGGTAAGGATTAGGTTGTGGCTGAGTTTGAGGGTGACTGTAAGAGTGAGGGTTAGGTTTAGGGTGAGGGTTAGGGCTAGGGTTAGGGTTAGGTTAAGGGTGAGGGTTAGGGTTAGGGTGAGGGTATGGGTAAATGTTAGGGTGAGGATTAGGGCGAGAGTGATGGTTAGTGTTAGGGTCAGGGTGAGGGTTAGGGTGAGGGTAAGGGTTAAGTTGAGGGTTAGGGTGAGGGTGAGGCTTAGGGTTAGCATTAGGGTTAGGGTGAGGGTGAGGGTTAGGGTGAGGGTTAGGGTTAAGGTTAGGGATAGGGTGAGGATTAGGGTTAGGGTTAGGTTTAGGGTGAGGTTTAGGATGAGGGGTAGGGTTAGGGATAGAGTGATTGTTAGGTTTAGTTTGAGGATTAGGGTTAGGGTGAGGTTTAGTTTTACTGTGAGGTTTAGGTTTAGGGTTAGGGTTAAGATGAGTGTTAGGGTTATGTTGAGGGTGAGGGTGAGGGTAAGGGCTAGGTTTAGGGTTAGTGTGAGTGTTATTGTTAGGGTGAGGGTTAGGTTTAGGGTGAGGGTTAGGGTTAAAGTAAGGGTTAGGGTGAGGGTTAGGGTTAGGGTTAGGGTGAACGTTAGGGTGATGGTGAGGTTTAGGGTGAGGGTGAGGGTTAGGTTTAGAGTTAGGGTAAGGCTGAGTGTTAGGGTTAGTGTTAGGGTTAAGGTGGAGTTAGGGTGAGGTGTCGGGATACGGTTAGACTGACGGTTAGAGTTAGTGTGAAGGTTAGGGGTAGGGTTAGGGTTAGTGTTAGGATAATGTTTAGGGTGAGGGTTAGTTTGAGGGTGAGGGTTAGAGTGAGCATTACGGTTAGGTTCAGTTTGAGGTTTAGGGTTAAGGTGATGTTTAGGGTGATGTTGAGTGTTAGTGTGAGGGTGAGGGTGAGGGTGAGGCTGAGGGGGAGGGTTAGGGTGAGGGTGAGGTTAGTTTAGGATTAGGGTTAGAGTTAGGGTTATGCTGAGGGTGAGGGTGAAAGTGAGGGTTAGGGTTAGGGTTAGGGCTAGGGTGAGGGTTAGGGTTAGTGTGTGGGTTAGTGTGATGGTGAGGGTCAGCGTGAAGGTGAGGGTTAGAATGATGGTGAGGGTGAGGTTGAGGGTTAGGGTTAGGATTAGGGTTAGGGTGAGTTTTAGGGTTAGGGCTAGGGTTACAGTTATTGTTAGGGTTAAGGTTAGGATGAGGTTGAGGGTTATTGTTAGGGTTAGGGTTAGGGTGAGGGTGAGGGTGGGGTTGAGGGTTAGGGTTAGGCTTAGGGTTATGGTTAGGGTAAGGCTGATGGGGAAGAGGAGGTTGAGGGTGCGTTTTAGGGTTAAGTTTAGGGTTAAGGTGAGGGCTTGGGTGAGGGTGAGGGTTAGGCTGAGGGTGAGGGTGAGGGTTTTGGTTAGGTAAAGGTTAGGGTTAGGGTGAGGATTTGGGTGAGGATGAGGATTAAGCTGAGGTTAGGTTCAGGGTGAGGGTTAGTCTTAGGGTTAGGGTGAGGGTTGGGGTTAGGGAGATGTTTAGGCTGAGGTTGAGGGTTAGGGTGTGGGTTAGGGTGAGGGTGAGGGTTAGGGTTAGCATTAGGGTTAGGTTTAGGATTAGGTTGAGTGTTAAGGTTAGGGTTAGGGTTAGGGTTAGGGCTAGGGTGTAGGTTAGGGTTACGGTTAGAGTGAGGGTGAGGATCAGGGTTAGGGTTAGGATTAGGTTTAGGGTTAGGGTGAGGCTGAGGCTGAGGCTGAGGGTGAAGGTGAGGATGAGGGTGAGGATTAAGGTTAGGGTTAGGTTTAGGGTGAGGACTAATGTGAGGGTGATGTTTTTGTTTAGGAAAAGTTTAGGGTTAAGTTTAGGGTGAGGATTAGGGTGAGGGTGAGGTTTAAGGTGAGGGTTAGGGTTAGGGTCAGTGTTAGGGTTAGGGTTAGGGTGAGGGTGAGGGTTAGGTTGATGTTTAGGGTGACAGTGAACGTGAGACTGAGGGTTCGAATGAGGGTTAGGGTTAGGGTGAGGGTTAGGTTTAGGATTAGGTTTAGGTTTAGGGTGAGGGTAAGGCTTATGATGACAGTTAGAGTGAGGGTGAGGGTTAGGGTTAGGGTGAGGGTTAGGGTGAGGGATAGGGTTATGGTGAGGGTAAGGGTTAATCTAAAGGTTAGGTTGAGAGTGAGCATTTGTGTTAGCATCAGGGTTGGGTTGAGGGTTAGGGTTAGGGTTAGGCTGAGGGGTACTTTTAGGGTTATGGTGAGGGTTAGGGTTAGGGTTAGGGTGAGGGTAAGAGTTAGGGTGACAGCTAGGGTGAGGGGCAGGGTTAGGGTTAGGTTTAGGGTGAGGGTGAGGGTTAGGGTGAGGGTTAGGGTTAGGGTTAGAGTGAGGGTTAGGGTGAAGTTTACGGTTAGGGTTAGGGTTTGGGGTAGGATGAGGTTTAGGGGGAGGGGAAGGGGTAGGGTGAGGGTTAAGGAGAGGGTGAGGGATAGGGTTATGTTGAGGGTAAAGTTTAATCTAAGGGTAAGTTTGAGAATGAGCATTTGTGTTAGCATCATGGGTGGGTTGAGGGTTAGGGTTAGGGTTAGTTTGAGGGGTAGTTTTAGGGTTAGGGTGAGGGTTTTGGTTAGCGTTATGGTGAGGTAAAGGGTTTGGCTGAGGGTGAGGGTGAGGGATAGGGTTAGCCTTAGGGTGAGGGTGAATGTTAGGGTTAGGGATAGGGTGAGTTTGAGTGTGAGGATTAGGTTTAAGATTAGGGTTAGGGTTAGGGTTAGGGTTAGGCTGAGGTTTAGGCTGATGGGTAGGGTTACAGTTAGGGTGAAGGTTAGGTTTAGTGGGAGTGTTAGGGTTAGGTTTATGGTTAGGGTTAGGGTGAGGGTTCGGGTGAAGGTTTGGGTTAAAGTGTGGGTGAGGGTTAGGGTTCGTGTGAGGACTAGCTTTAGGGTTAGGGTTACTGTTAGGGTTAGGATTAGGGTTCGGGTAAGGGTTCGGGTTAGTTTTATGGTTAGGGTGAGGGTTCGGGTTAGTGTGCGGGTTAGGGTTAGGGTTAGGTGAAGGATCGGGTAAGGGTTAGTGTGAGGGTTGGGTAAGGGTGAGTATTATGATTAGGTTAAGGACTAGGGTTAGGCTGAGGGTGAGGGTGAGGGTGAGTTTGAGGTTTATGATTAGGGTTAGGGTGAGGGTTAGGTTTAGGGTGATGTTTAGGGTGAGGGTGAGGGTTAGTGTGAGGGTGAGGGTTCGGGTGAGGGTGAGGATTAGGGTGTGGATGAGGGTTAGCATCAGGGTGAGGGTTACAGTTAGGTTTAGGGTGTTGGTTAGGGTTAGGGTTTGGATTAGGGTGAGGTTTAGGGTGAGGGGTAGGGTCAGGGTTGGGGTGAGGTTTAGGGTTAGTGTGAGGTTTAGGGTTAGGTTTAGGGTAAGTGTGAGGATAAGGGTTAGTGTGAGGGATAGGGTTATTGTTAGGGTTTGGGTGAGTGTTATGGTTAGGGTTAGGGTGAGGGTTAGGGTTAGGCTAAGGTTTAGGGTTGGGGATAGGGTAAGGGTGAGTGTGACGGTGATGTTTAGAGGTAGATTTAGGGTGAAGTTGAGGGTTCGGTTTAGGATTAGGGTTAGGTTTAGGGTTAGGGTGAGGGTGAGGGTTAGGTTTAGGATTAGGGTTAGGGTTAGGCTTAAGGTGAGGGTGAGGTTGAGTGTTAGGGAGAGGATTAGGGTTAGGTTTAAGTTTAGGGTAAGGGTGAGGGTTAGGTTGAGGTGAGGGTTCGTGTTTGGGTTAGGGTTAGGTTGATGGTGAGGGTTAGGGTGAGGGTGAGGTTTAGGTTTAGTGTTAGCTTTAGGGTGAGGGTTAGGATCAGGGTTAGGATTAGGGTGAGGGTTAAGGTGAGGGTTAGGGTTAGGGTGAGGGTGAGGGTGAGTGTGAGGGGTAAGGTTAGGTTTAGAGTTAGGGTGATGGTGAGGGTGAGGGTGAGGGTTAGGTTTTGGGTGAGGGTTAGTGTTAATGTTAGGGTTAGGGTTAGGGTGAGGGATAGGGTTAGGGTTAGGGTTACGATGAAGGTTAGGCTGTGGGGTAGGGTTAGGGTTAGGGTGAGGGTTAGGGTTAGTGTGAGTTTTAGGGTTAAGTTTAGGGTCAGGGTTAGGATTAGGTTAGGGGTGAGGGCTAGGTTGAGGGTGAGGGGTAGGGTGAGGGGTAGGGTTAATGTTAGGGTGAGGGTGAGGGTTAGGTTTAGTGTGAGGGTTAGGGTTAGTGTGAGTTTGAGGGTTAGGGTTAGGGTGAGGGTTAGGGTTAGGGTTAGGGATAGGGTGAGGGTGAGCGTTACGTTTAGGTTGAGGGTTAGGGTGAGAGTAGGGTTAGGGTAAGGGTGAGGGTGAGGCTTAGGTTTAGTGTGAGGGTTAGGGTTAGTGTAAGGTTAAGGGTTAGGGTGAGGTTTAGGGTAACAGTGAGGCTTAGGGTTAGGGTGAGTTTGAGGGTGAGGGTGAGGTTTAGGGTTAGGTTTAGGGTTAAGGTGAGGGTGAGCCGTAGGGTGAGTGTGAGGGTTCGGGTGAGGGTTTGGGTGAAGGGGGAGGTTTATGGTTAGGGTTCGGGTTAGAGTTAGGGTGAGGCTGTGGGTGAGGGTTAGGTTTAGGATTAGGGCTAGTGCTAGGATTAGGCTGAGGCTGAGTGTGAGGGTGAGGGTGAGGGTTAGGTTTTGGGTGAGGGTTCAGGTTAACGTTAGGGTTAGGCTTAGGTTGAGGGATAGGATTAGGGTTAGGGTTAGGATGAGGGATACGCTGTGGGGTAGGGTTAGGATTAGGGTGAGGGTTAGGGTTAGTGTGAGTTTTAGGGTTAAGGTTAGGGTCAGTGATAGGATTAGGTTAGGGGTAAGGGTTAGGGTGAGGGTTAGGATGAGGGTGAGGTTTAAGTTTAGGGATAGGGTTAGGATGAGGTTAGGGTGAGGGCTAGGGTGAGTGTGTGGGTTAGGGTTAGGGTTAGGGATAGGGTGAGGATTAGGTTTATGTTTAGGGTTAGGGTTAGGGTGAGTCTTAGGCTGAGGGGAAGGTTTAGTGATAGGGTGAAGGTTAGGTTTAGTGTGAGGGTTAGGGTTTGGGGTAGGGTTAGGGTGAGGGCTAGGATGAGTGTGAGGGTTAGGGTTTTATTTAGGGATAGGGTAAGGATTAGCGTTAGGGTTAGTGTTAGGTTGAGGTTTAGGCTGATGTGTAGGGTTACAGTTAGGGTGAGGGTTAGGTTTAGTGGGAGTGTTAGGGTTAGGTTTAGGGTTAGGGTTAGGGTGAGGGTTCGGGTGAGCGTTCGGGTTAATGTGTGGGTGAGGGTTAGGGTTTGTGTGAGGACTAAGTTTAGGTTTAGGGTTACTGTTAGGGTTATGTTTAGGGTGAGGGTAAGGGTTAGGTTTAGTGGTATGGTTAGGGTGAGGGTTCGGGTTAGTATGAGGGTTAGGATTAGGTTTAGGAGAAGTTGAGGGTAAGGGTTAGGGTGAGGTTTAGGGTGAGGGTGAGGGTTAGGATTAGAGTTAGGGTTAGGATTAGGGTTAGGGTGAGGGTGAGGTTGAGGTTCAGTGTTAGGGTGAGGGTTAGGGTTATTGTTAGGGTTAGGTTGCGGGTGAGGGTGAGGGTGAGGGTGAGGGTCAGGTTTAGGGTAGGGTTAGGTTTGTCTGAGGGTGAGGGTGAGAGTGAGGGTGAGGGTTAAGTTTAGGGTTAGGTTTAGGGTGAGGGCTAGGGTGAGGGTGATATTTTTGGTTAGGAAAGGTTTATTGTTAGGTTTAGGGTGAGGATTTGGGTGAGGGTGACGTTTAAGGTGAGGGTTAGTGTTAGGGTGAGGGTTAGGGTTAGGGTTAGCGTGAGGTTTAGGGTTAGGGTGATGTTTACGGTGAGGGTGAAGGTGAGAGTGAGGGTTCAGGTGAGGGTTAGGGTTAGGGTGAGGGTTAGGTTTAGGGTTAAGGTTAGGTTTAGGGTGAGGATAAGGGTTAGGATGACAGGGTGAGGGTGAGGGGTAGGTTTAGGTTTGGGTTAGGGTGATGTTAATGGTGAGGGTGAGGGTAAGAGTGAGGATTCGTTTGAGGGTGTAGCTTAGGGTGTTGGTGAGGGTTAGGGTGAGAGTTAGGGTTCGATTGAGGGTGAGAGTTAGTGTGTTGGTGAGGGTTAGGGTGAGTGTGAGTGTTAGGGTTAAGTTTAGGATTAGGATGAGGGTTAGGGTTAGGGTTAGGGTGAGGGTTAGGGTGAGGGTTATGGTTAGGGATAGGGTCAGGATTAGGGTTAGTGTGAGGGTTAGGGTTAGGGTTGGTGTAAGGATAAGGGTTAGGTTGAGGATTAGGGTGAGAGTGAGGGTAAGGGTTAGATTAAGGGTTAGGGTGAGGGTTAGGCTAAGGGTTAGGTTTAGGGTTAGGGTGAGTGTGAGGGTTAAAGTTAGGGTTAGTGTGAGGGTTAGGGTTGGGGTGAGGGTTAGGGTTAGGGTTAGGGTGAGGGTTTAGGTGAGTGTGAGTTTTAGGGTGTGGGTGACGGTTAGGGTTAGGTTGAGGGATAAGGTGATGGTGAGGGTTAGGGTGAGGGTGAGGGTTAGGGTTAGGGTGAGTGATAGGGTAAGGGTTAGGGTTAGAGTGAGTGTGAGGATAAGGATTAGGGTTACCCTTAGAGTTATGGTCAGGGCATGGGTTAGGGTGAGGTTTAGGTTGAGGTTGAGGGTTAGGGTTAGCGTTAGGGTTAAGGTGAGAGTTAGGGTGAGGGTTAGGGTTAGGGTGAGGGTGAGGGTTAGGTTTAGGGTTAGGGTGATATTTATGGTTAGAGTGTGGGTTAGGGATAGGTTTATGATTAGGGGGAGGTTTAGGTTTATGGTTAGGGTTCCAGTTAGGGTGAGTGTGAGGCTGAGTGTTAGGGTTAGGAGTAGGGTTAGGGTTAGTGTTAGGCTGAGGGTGAGGGTGAGGGTGAGGGTTAGGGTTAGGGTTAGGGTAATGTTTAGGGTTAGGTTTAGGTTGAGGGTTAGGGTTAGGGTTAGGATTAGGAGTAGGGTGAGGATTATGGTTAGGGTTAGGGTGTGGGTTAGGGAAAGGTTTATGGTTAGGGTTAGCATTAGGTTTACCATTAGGGTTAGAGTTAGGGTGAGGTTGAGGATTAGGGTTAGGATTAGGTTTAGGGTTAGGGTGAGGATGAGGTTGAGGATATGTTTGAGGGTGAGGGTGAGGGTTAGCTTTAGGCTTAGGGTGAGGGCTAGGGTGAGGGCGAGGGTTAGGTTGAGGGTTAGTGTGAGGGTGCAGCTTTCGGTTAGGAAAGGGTTAGGGTTAGGTTTAGGGTGAGGATTAGGCTGAGGGTGAGGTTGAAGGTGAGGTTTAGGGTTAAGGTGAGGGTTAGGGTTAGGGTTAGGGTTAGGGTGATGTTTAGGGTGAGGGTGAGGGTGAGGGTGAGGGTTGTGGTTAGGGTAATGTTTAGGGTTAGGGTTAGGTTGGGGGTTAGGTTTAGGGTTAGGATCAGGGTTAGGGTGAGGATTATGGCTAGGGTTAGTGTGTGGGTTAGGTTTAGTGTGACCGTTAGTGTTAGGGTGAGGGTAAGCGTTAGGGTGAGGGTTAGGATGAGGGTGCGGGATAGGGTTAGTATTAGGGTTAGGGTGAGCGTTTGGATGAGGGTTAGGTATAGGGTAAAGGTGTGGGTTAGTGTTAGGGTTCAGTTCAGTGTTAGCGTTAGGGTGAGGTGTAGGGTTAGGGTTAGGGTTAGTGTGAGGTTAAGGGAATGTTGAGGGTTAGGGTGAGGGATAGGGTTAGTGTAAGGTTTAGGGTGAGTGTTTGTGTGAGGGTTAGGTTTAGTTTTAGGGTTACGTGAGGGTTAGCATGAGGGTAAGGTTTAGGGTGAGGTTTAGTGTGAGGTTGAGTATTAGGGTTAGCATTAGTGTTAGGGTGAGTGTTAGGGTTAGGTATAGCATTAGGGTTAGGGTGAGGTTTAGGATTACGGTAAAAGTGAGGGAGAGGTTTAGGGTTAGCATTAGGTTTACGGTTAGGTTTACAGTGAGGGTGAGGGTGAGGAATAGGGTTAGGATTAGGTTTAGTTTTAGGGTGAGGCTGAGGTTTAGGGTGAGGGTGAGTGTTAGGGTTAGGCTTAGGGTGAGGGCTACGGTGAGGGCGAGGGTGAGGGCGAGGGTTAGGGTGAGAGTTAGTGTTGGGGTGAATATTAGGATTACGGTTAGGGTGAGGGTGAGGGTGATGGTGAAGGTGAGGGTTAGGGTGTGGGTTAGGGTTAAGGTTATGGTGAGGGTAAGGGTTAGGGTGAGGTTTAGTTTGAGGGTTAGGGTTAGGGTGAGGATTATGGTGAAGTTGAGTGTTAAGGTGACAGTGAGGGTTAGGGTGAGGGTGAGTTTTAGGTTTAGTGTTAGCATTAGGGTGAGGTTTAGGGTCAGGGTTAGGATTAGGGTGAGGGTTAAAGTGAGGGTTAGTGTTCGGGTTAGGTTTAGGGTTAGTATGAGGATTAGGGTTAGTGTTAGGTTTATAGTGAAGGTAAGGGTTAATGTGAGGGTTAGGCTGAAAGGGTAGTTTTAAGGTAAGGGTGAGGGAGAGGGTGAGGGTAAGGGTTAGGGTGAGGGTTAGGGTGTGGGTGAGGCTTAGGGTTAGCATTAGTGTTAGGGTTAGGTTTAGAGTGAGTGTGAGGTTTAGGGTTAGGGTTAGGGTGAGGGTGAGGTTTAGGGTTAGGGTGAGGTTTAGGTTTAGGTTTAGGGTTATGGTTAGGATTAGTGTAAGGGTGTGGGCTAGTGTGAGGGTGAGGGTTAGGGTTTGGGTTAGGGTGAGGGTAAGGGTTAGGGTGAGGGGTAGGGTGAGGTGTAGTTTTAGGGTTAAGGTGAGGGTTAGGGTTAGCCTGAGGTTTATGGTGAGGGTTAGGGCTAGGGTTAGGGTGTGGGTTAAGGTTAGGGTGATGTTTAGGCTGAGGCTGAGGGTTAGGGTGATAGCTAGGGTGAGGTTTAGGGTTAGTGTTAGGATTAGGGTTAGGGTGAGGGTGAGAGTTAGGGTTAGAATTAGGGTTAGGAGAGTGTTAAATTGAGGGTCAGGTTTAGGGTTAACGTTAAGGTTAGGGTTAGAATGAGTGTTAGGTTGAGGTTTAGGGTTAGGGTTAGGGTTAGGTTTAGGATGAGCGTTAGGCTGAGGGTTAGGGTTAGGCTCAGGGTTAGGGTTAGGGTTAGTGTGAGGGTTAGGTTTAGGGTTAGGTTTAGGTTGTGGACTGTGGTGAGGGTGAGGGTTAGGGTGATGTTTAGGATTACGGTTAGGGTTAGGGTCAGGTATAGGTTGAGGGTTAGGATTAGAGTAAGGACTTGGGTTGGGCTGAGGGTGAGGGTGATGTTGAGGGTGAGGGTTAGGGTTAGAGTGAAGGTTAGAGTGAGTGTGAGGGGGAGGGGGAGAGCTTGGTTTGGGGTTAGAATTAGGTTGAGGGTGAGGGTTAGGGTTAGGGTTAGCAATAGCTTTAGGCTGAGGGTGAGGGTGAGTTTAGGGTTAGGGTGAAGGTTAGGGTTAGGATTAGGTTTAGGTTGAGGGTTAGGGTTAGGGTTAGGGTTAGGATGAGCATTAGGCTCAGGGTTAAGTTTAAGGTTAGTGTGAGGGTTAGGGTTAGGGTTAGGGTCAGGGTTTAGTTAGGGTGAAGGTTAGTTTTAGGTTTACTGTTAGGATAAGGTTTAGGCTGAGTGTTAGGTTTAGGGTTAGTGTGAGTGTTAGGTTTAGGCTTAGGGTTAGGGTGTGGGCTAGGGTGAGGGTGAGGGTTAGGGTGAGGGTGAGGGTGAGGGTTTAGCTTAGGTAAGGGTTAAGGCTAGGTTAGGGTGAGGATTAGGATGAGGTTGAGGGTTAACGTGAGGGTTAGGATGAGGGTTAGGGTTACTGTGAGGGTTAGGGTTAGGGTTAGGGTGAGAGTCAGGGTAAGGGTTAGGGTGAGGGTGAGGGTTAGAATTAGCGTTAGGGTTAGGATTAAGGTGAGGGTGAGGATGAGGGTTAGTGTTAGGGTGAGGGTTAGGGTTGGGGTTGGGGTGAGGGTTAGGGTTAGGGTTTGGGTTAGGGTGAGGGTGAGCGTTAGGGTTAGAGTTAGGTTTAGGCTGAGAGTGAGGGTGAGGGTGACATTGATGGTTAGGGTTATGGTTAGGGGGATGGTGAGGGTTAGGGTGAGGGTGAGGGTTAGAGTGAGGGTGAGGGTGAGGGTTTCCTTTACGTCAGGGTTAGGGTTACGCTGAGGTTAGGGTTAGGGTTAGGGTTAGGGTTAGGTTTAGTGTTAGGGCAAAGGTTAATTTGCGGGTTAGGGTTTGGGTGATGTTTAGTGTGAGCGAGATGTTGCGAGTTCAAGTGTGGGTGAGATGTAGGGTGTGGGTGAAGATTAGTGTTAGGTTGAGTGTTAGCCTTAGGTTTAGGTTTAGTGTGAGGGTGAGGGTTAGGGCTAGGTTTAGGGTTAGGTTGAAGGTTAGTATTAGGGTTAGGGTTAGTATGAGTGTTATGGTGAAGGGTAGGGTTAGGGTTAGGGTTAGGGTGAAGATTAGGGTGAGGTTGTAGGTGAGGGTTAGGGTTAGGTGCAGGGTTAGGGTGACTTTGAGGGTTAGGCTTAGGTTTAGGATTAGGGTTAGGGTTAGGAAGAGTGTTAGGGTGTCGGTGAGGGTTCGGGTCAGGTTCAGGTTTAGAATGTAGTTGAGGGTTATGTTTAGGGTGAGTATTAGGTTTAGATTTAGGTTTATGGTGAGGGTAAGGGTTAGGGTGAGGTTTAGTGTGAGGGATAGGCTTAGGGTTAGGTTTAGGTGAGGGTTAGAGATAGGTTTAGGGTTAGGTTGAGGGTAAGTGTGAGATTTCGGTTTGTTTAGGGTTAGAGTTAGGGTTAGAGTGAGGGTTAGTATTAGGGTTAGTATTAAAGTTAGCCTGATGGTGAGGATGAGGGTTAGGTTTAGGGTGAGTGTTAGAGTTAGGGGTACGGTTAGGGTGAGTGTTAGAGTTAGGGTTAGGTTTAGGATGAGCGTTAGGCTTAGGGTTAGGGTTGGGTTAGTGTGAAGGTTAGGGTTAGGGTTAGTGTTAGTGTGAGGGTTAATTTTAGGTTTAGGATAACGGTTAGGTTGAGGGTTAGGTTTAGGGTTAGTGCGAGGGTTAGGTTTAGGGTTAGAGTTAGGGTTAGAGGCAGGGTAAAGGTTAGGGTGAAAGTTAGGGTGAGGGTGAGGGTAAAGGTTAGGGTGAGGGTTAGGGTTAGGGTGAGGGTTAGGGTGAGGGTGAGGGTGAGTGTGAGGGTTTGGTTTAGGGTTAGAGTTAGGGTGAGGGTTAGGATTAGGGTTAGCACTAGGTTTAGGCTGTGAGTGAGGTTGAGGATGAGGGTGAGGTTTACAGTTAGGTTGAGGGTTTGGGTTAGTATTAGGTTTAGGGTGAGGGTTAGGGTTAGGGTTAGGCTGAGGGTTAGTGTTAGGGTTAGTGTTAGGTTTAGTTTGCGGTTAGGTTTAGGGTTAGGGTTAGGTTTAGGGTTTGGTTAGGGTGAAGTTTTGTTTTATGTTTAGGGTTAGGATAAGGTTTTACTGAGGGTTATGGTAAGGGTTAGTGTGAAGATTAGGTTTAGGGTTAAGGTTAGGGTGTGGGCTAGTGTGAGGGTGAGTGTTAGGGTGAGAGTGAGGGTAAGGGTTTAGTTTAGGTAAGGGTTAAGTTAAGGTTAGTTTGAGGAGTAGGGTGAGGTTGAGGTTTAAAGTGAGGGTTAGGGTTAGGTTTAGGGTTAGAGTTAGGGTGAGGGTGAGGGTTAGGTTTAGTATTAGAGTTAGCCTGAGGGTGAGTGTGAGGGTTAGGATTAGCGCGAATTTTATGGGTAGGGTTACGGTTAGGGTGAGGGTTAGGGTTAGTGTTAGGGTTGGGATGAGCGTTAGGCTGAGGGTTAAGGTTAGGGTTAGTGTGAGGGTTAGGGTTAGGGTTAGGGTGAGGGTGAGGGTTAGGTTTAGGTTTAGGATAAGAGTTAGTTTGAGGGTTAGGTTTAGGGTTAGTGTTAGGGTTAGGGTCAGGGTAAAGGTTAGGGTGAGGGTTAGGGTGAGGGTGAGGGTAAAGGTTAGGGTGAGCGTTAGGGCGAGGGTGAGGGTGAGGGTTAGTGTGAGGGTTGGGTGAGGATTAGGGTGAGAGTTAGGGTGAGGGTAAGGGTTAGGGTGATGGTATGGTTGAGGGTGTGCGATAGGATTATGTTGTGGGTAAGGGTTAGGGTAAGGGTTAGGGTAAAGTTTAGGGTTAGGATGGGGGTTAATGTTAGGGTTAGGTTGAGGGTTAGGGGTAGGGTGATGATTGTTGTGAGAGTATGGTTTAGGGTGAGGGTGAGTGTTCAGGTGAGCTTGAGGGTTAGGATGAGGGTGAGGGTTAGGGTTACATTTAGGGTTAGGGAGAGGGGTAGGGTGAGCATTAGGGTTAGGATTAGGGTTAGAGTGAGGATGAGGATGAGGGTTAGGTTGTCGGTAAGTGTTATGGTTAGGGTTAGGGTTAGGGCTAGGATGAAGGTGAGGGTTAGTGTGAGGGTGAGGGTTTCGTTTACCTTAGGATTAGGGTTAGGGTGAGGATTAGGTTGAGGGTGAGGGTTAAGCTGAGGTTAGGGTTAGGGTGAGGGTTAGGGTTAGGGTGATGACTGTTGTGAAAGTATGGTTTAGGGTGAGGGTAAGTGTTCAGGTGAGCTTGAGGGTTAGGATGAGGATGAGGGTTAGGGTTACATTTAGGGTTAGGGAGAGGTGTAGGGTGAGCATTATGGTTAGGATTAGGGTTAGAGTGAGGATGAGGATGAGGGTTAGGGTTAGGGTTAGGGTTTGGTTAGGGTGAAGTTTTGTTTTAGGTTTAGGGTTAGGATAAGTTTTATCCTGAGGGTTATGGTTAGGTTAGTGTGAAGGTTAGGTTTAGGGTTTGGGTTAGGTTGTGGGCTAGGGTGAGGGTGAGGGTTAGGGTGAGGGTGTGGGTAAGGGTTTAGTTTAGGTAAGGGTTAAGGTAAGGTTAGGTTGAGGATTTGGGTGAGGTTGAGGGTTAAGTTGAGGGTTAGGGTTAGGTTTAGGGTTAGAGTTAGGGTGAGGGTGAGGGTTAGGTTTAGTATTAGAGTTAGCCTGAGGGTGAGGGTGAGGGTTAGGGATAGGGTTAGTGTGATGGTTAGGGTTAAGGTTAGGGTGAATGTTAGGGTCAGGTTTAGGGATAGGATAAGGTTTAGGTTGAGGGTTAGGTTTAGGGTTAGGGTGAGGGTTAGGTTTAGGGTTAGGGTTAGGTTTAGGGTCAGGGTAAAGGTTAGGGTGAAGGTTAGGGTGAGGGTGAGGGTAAAGTTTAGGGTGAGCGTTAGGGCGAGGGTGAGGGTTAGGGTTAGTGTGAGGGTTAGGTTGAGGGTTAGGGTGAGGGTTAGGGTGAGGGTAAAAGGGTTAGGGTGATGGTAAGGTTGAGGGTGAGTGTTAGGATTATGTTGTGGGTAAGGGTTAGGGTGAGCGTTAGGGTACTGGTTAGGGTTAGGATGGGGGTTAGGGTTAGGTTTAGGTTGAGGGTTAGCGTTAGGGTGATGACTGTTGTGAGAATATGGTTTAGGGTGAGGGTGAGTGTTCCGGTGAGCTTGAGGGTTAGGTTGAGGTTGAGGGTTAGGGTTACATTTAGGGTTAGGGAGAGGGGTAGGGTGAACATTAGGGTTAGGATTAGGGTTAGAGTGAGGATGAGGGTGAGGGTTAGGGTGTGGGTAAGTGTTATGGTTAGGGTTAGGGTTAGGGCTAGGGTGAGGGTGAGGGTTAGTGTGAGGGTGAGGGTTTCGTTTATTTTAGGATTAGGGTTAGGGTGAGGATTAGGTTGAGGGTGAGGGTTAAGCTGAGGTTAGGGTTAGGGTGAGGGTTAGGGTTATGGTGGTGTTTAGGGTGAGGGTGACTGTTCGGTGAGGGTGAGGGTGAGGGTGAAGATTCAGGTTAGGTTTAGGTTTAGGTTGAGGGTGATTGTGAGGGTTAGGATTAGGAATAGGGTTAGGGTTAGGGTGAGGGTGAGGGTCAGTGTGAGGGTGATAGTTAGGGATAGGGTTAGGGTTAGGGTTAGGGTGAGGGTAAGGGATAGTGTGAAGGTTATGATTAGGGTTAGGGTTAGGTTGCGGGAAAGGGTTATGTTGAGGGTTAGGGTGAAGTTGAGGGTTAGGGTTCGGCTTAGGGTTAGGGTGAGGGCTAGGGTGAGGGTGAGGGTTAGTGTGAGGGTTAGGGTGAGGGTTTCATTTAGGTCAGGGTTAGGTTTATGGTGAGGATTAGCGTGAGAGTGAGGGTTAAGGTTAGGGTGAGTGTTAGGGTTAGGGTCAGGGTTAGGGTTTGTGTGATGTTTAGGGTGAGGGAGAGGGTTAGGGTGAGGATGAGGATGAGGGTGAGGGTGACGGTTGGGGTGAGGGTGATGGTTAGGGTGTGGTTGAGGAGTAGGGTTAGGGTTAGGGTTAGGGTTATGGTGAGGGTAAGGTATAGGGTGAGGTTTATTGTGAGGATGAATGTTAGGGTTAGTGTTAGGGTTACGGTGAGGTTTAGGGTGAGGGTTAGGGTTTGGTTTAGGGTTAGTTTGAGTGTGAGGTATAGGATGAGTTTTAGTGTTAGGGTGAGGGTTAGGGATATGGTTTGGCTGAGGGTCAGGGTGACTGTAAGTGTGAGGGTTAGGGTGAGGGTTAGGGTTAGGGTGAGGGTGAGGGTGAGGATTAGGGTGAGAGTATGGGTTAGGTTGAGGATTAGTGTGAGGGTGAGGGTTACGGTTAGCCTTAGGGTTAGGGTGAGGGTTAGGGTTAAGGTTAGGGATAGGATGAGGATTAGGGTTAGGGTTAGGTTTAGGGTGAGGGTTAGGCTGAGGGATAGGGTTAGGGATAGAGTGACTGTTATGTTTACTGTGAGGATTAGGGTTAGGGTGAGGTATAGGTTTAGTGTGAGGTTTAGGTTTAGGGTTAGGGTTAGGATGAGTGTTAGGGTTAGGTTGAGGGGGAGGGGGAGGGGGAGGGCTAGGGTTAGGGTTAGTGTGAGGGTTAGTGTTAGGATGAGGGTTAGGTTTAGGGTACAGGTTAGTGTTAACTAAGGGTTAGGGTGAGGGCTAGCGTTAGGGTTAAGGTGAGGGTCAGGGTGAGGATTAGGTTTAGGTTGAGGTTTAGGTTTAGGGTGAGGGTTAGGTTTAGGGTGAGCGTTAGGGTGATGGTGAGGATCAGGGTGAGGGTGAGGGTTAGGTTAGATTTAGGGTTAGGGTGAGTGTTAGGGTTAGGGTTAGGTTTAGGATGAGAGTTAG
The DNA here is from genome assembly GCF_024711535.1 of Dipodomys merriami. Lineage (NCBI taxonomy): Eukaryota > Metazoa > Chordata > Mammalia > Rodentia > Heteromyidae > Dipodomys > Dipodomys merriami. The sequence goes on from NW_027206579.1 coordinate 4,192,477, forward strand.
GATCAGGTGTCGTGATACGGTTAGAGTGAGGTTTAGGGTTAGTGTGAAGTTTAGGGTTAGGGTTAGTGTGAGGGTAATGTTTAGGGTGAGGGTTAGTTTGAGGGTGAGGGTTAGGGTGAGCGTTAGGGTTAGGTTCAGTGTAAGGGTTAGGGTTAAGGTGATGTTTAGGGTGAGGTTGAGGGTTAGTGTGACGGTGAGGGTGAGGTTGAGGGTGAGGAGTAGGATGAGGGTGAGGGTGAGGTTAGTTTAGGATTAAGGTTAGAGTTAGGATTAGGCTGAGGGTGAGGGGGAAAGTGAGGGTGAGGGTTAGGGTTAGGGCTAGGGTGAGGGTTAGGGTTTTTGTGAGGGTTAGTGTGATGGTGAGGGTCAGCGTGAGGGTGAGGGTTAGAAGGAGGGTGAGGGTATGGTTGAGGGTAAGTTTTAGGGTTAGGGTTAGGGTGAGTTTTAGGGTTAGGGTTAGAGTTATTGTTAGGGTTAGGATTAGAATTAGGATGAGGGTGAGGGTTATTGTTAGAGTTAGGGTTAGTGTTAGGGTGAGGGTGGGGTTGATGGTTAGGGTTAGGATTAGGGTTATGGTTAGGTTAAGGCTGAGGAAGGGGAGGTTGAGGGTGAAGTTTAGAGTTAAAGTTAGGATTAGGTTGAGGGCTTGTGTGAGGGTGAGGGTTAAGCTGAGGGTGAGGGTGAGGGTTTTGGTTAAGTAAAGTTAAGGGTTAGGGTGAGGATTAGGGTGAGGATGAGGATTAAGCTGAGGTTAGGTGCAGGGTCAGGGTTAGGGTTAGAGTGAGGCTTAGGGTTAGGGTGATGTTTAGGGTGAGGGTGAGGGTGACGGTTAGGGTGAGGGTGAGGGTGAGGGGGAGGGTTAGTGTTAGAGTTAGGTTTAGGGTGAGTGTGAAGTTTAGGATTAGGGTTAAGCTGAGGGTGAGGGTCAGATTGAGGGTGAAGGTTAGGTTCAGAGTTAGGGTTAGGATTAGAGTGAGGGTTACGGTTAGTGTGAGGGTTTTGGTTAGGGTTAGGTTGAGGGTTAGTGTTAGGGTGAGAATAAGGGTTTGGGTGTGGGTTAGGGTGAGTGTGAGTGTATGGATAGGGTTTGTGTTAGGGTTAGGGTGAGGGTTAGGGTTTGGGTGATGTTTAGAGTGAGGGTGAGGGTTAGGGTGAGGATGACGGTTCAGTTGAGGGTGAGAGTTCCTTTGAGAGTGAGGGTTAGGGTGTGGGTGAGGATTAGGGTTAGCGTGAGGTTTAGCATTAGGGGTAGGATTAGGGTTAGGTTGAGGGTTAGGGTTAGCGTTAGGGTTAGGATGAGGGGTAGGGAGAGGGTAGGGTTAGATTTAGGGTAGTTTTAGAGTGAGTGTGAGGGTTAGGTTGAGGCTGAGGGTGAGGGTTAGGGTTAGGTTTAGGATGAGGGTTAGGCTGACGGTTAGGTTTAGGCTTAGGGTTAGGGTAAGGTTTAGGGTGAAGGTGAGGGTTAGCTTTAGGATTAGGGTTAGGGTTAGTGTGATCGTTAGGGTTAGGGTTAGGGTGAGGGTTAAGGTGAGGATTAGGGTTAGGGTTGGGGTGAGGGTTAGGGTGAGGGTTAGGTTTAGAGTTACGGTTAGTGTGAGGATAAGGGTTAGGCAGAGGGTAAGGGTGAGGGGGAGGATGATGGTGAGGGTTAGGGTGAGGGTGATGGTTACGGTTAGGTTTAGATTTAGGGTGAGAGTGAGGTTAAGGGTTAGGTTTTGGATTAGGGTTAGGCTTAGGCTGAGGGTGAGGCTGAGGGTCAGGGTGAGGGTTAAGGCTAGGGTGAGTGTTAGGGTTAGGGTTAGGGTTAAGGTTAGGGTGAGGGTTAGGGTTAGGGTTAGGATTAGGATGAGGGTTAAGCTGAGGGTTAGGTTTAGGTTTAGGGTGAGGGTAAGGTTTAGGGTGAGGTTTATGGTGAGGGTGAGGGTTAGGATTAGTCTTAGGTTTAGGTTTAGGGCTGAGTGAGGGTTAGGGTGAGGGAAAGGGTTAGGGTGAGAGTTAGGGTAAGGGTGCGGATAGGGTTATGGTGAGGGTAAGGTTTAGGGCAAGTTTTCGGGTGAGGTTGAGGGTTAATGTTAGCATTAGGGTTACGGTGAGCATGAGGGTTATGGTTAGGTTGAGGGCTAGTGTGAGGTGAGCGTTAGGGTGAGGCTGAGGGTTCTGTTGAGAATTAGAGTTAGGGTGAGGGTTAGGGATAGGGTTAGTGTGAGCGTAAGTGTTAGGGGCAGGGTTATGGTGAGGGTGAAGGTTAGGGTTAGGGTGAGGGTTAAGGTTAGGGTTTTGGTTTGGGGGAGGGCTAGGGTGAGCCGTAGGTTTAGGGTTAGGTTTAGTTTGCAGGTTAGGGTGAGGGTAAGGGTTAGGGTGAGGTTTAGGGAGAGGGTGAGGTTTAGGGTTAGGGTGAGGTTAGGGTGAGGGTTAGGGTTAGGGTTAGGGATAGGGTGATGATAAGGGTTAGTGTGATGGTTAAGGTAAGGTTGAGGATTAGGGTTAGTGTGAGGATAAAGGTTAGGTTGAGGGTTAGGGTGAGAGTGAGGGTTAGGTTTAGGTTGAGGTTATGGGTTAGGGTTATGGTTAGGGTGAGGTTTACAGTGCGCCGTAGGTTTAGGGTTAGGGTTAGTTGGCAGGTTTGCGTGAGGGTAAGGTTTAGGGGGAGGTTTAGCGTGAGGGTAAGAGTTAAGGTTGGAGTGAGGTTAAGGATTAGGTTGAGGGTTAGGGTTAGGGTTAGTGATATGGTGAGGATTAGGGTTAGTGTGAGGGTTAGGGTGAGGTTTAGGATTAAGTTCATTGTGAGGAGAAGTGTTAGGGTGAGGGTTAGGGTGAGGGTGAGGTGTTGGGTTAGCATTAGGGATAGGGTGAGCGTTAGGGTGAGGGTTAGGTTTAGGGTGAGGGTAGGGTTAGGTTAAGGCTGAGGGTTAGTGTTAGGTTGATATTTATGGTGAAGGTGAGTGTTAGGGTGAGGGTGGGGGTGAAGGTTAGGTTAAGGTTTAGGGTTAGGGTGAGGGTGAGGGTGAGGATGAGGGTTAGGTTTAGGATTAGGGTTAGGGTTTTGCTTAGTGTTAATGTTAGTGTGAGGATGTGGGTTCAGGTGATGGTGAGGGTTAGGGTGTGTGCGAGGGTTAGGGTTAGGCTGAGGATTAGGGTTAGGGTTAGGATTATGGTGAGGTTAAGAGTTAGGGTGAGGTTTACGGTGAAGGTGATGGTTAGGGTTAGCATTAGAGTTAGGATGATGGTTAGGGTGAGGGTGAGGTTTAGGGTTAGGGTTAGGGTGAGTTTGAAGGTGAGCGTGAGATTTAGTTTTAGCATTAGTGTTACGGTTATGGTTAGAGTGAGGTTGAGAGTTTTGGTTAGGGTGAGGGTTAGGGTGAGGGTTATGGTTAGGGTGAGGTTTAGGGTTATGTTGAGGGTGAGGGTTAGGGTGAAGTTTAGCGTTAAGTTGATGTTTATTGTGAGGGTGACTGTTAGGGTGAGGGTGAGTTTCAGGGTCAGGGTGAGGGTTTGGTTGATCGTGAGGGTTAAGCTGTGGTTGAGAGTTAGGGTTAGAGTGAGGTAGGGTGACGGTGAGTGTTAGGGTACAGGTTAGATTTAGTGTTAGGGTTAATGTGATGTGAGGGTGAGCGTGAGGTTGAAGGTTAGGGTGAAGGTGATTGTGAGGGTTAAGTTTAGGATTAGGGTTAGGGTGAGTTTTAGGGTTAGGGTTAGGTTTAGTGTGAGGATAAGGGTTAGGGTGAGACTGAAGGTTAGGGTTAGCGTTACGGTTAAGGTGAGATTTAGGGTGAGGGTTAGGGTCAGGGTTAGGGTTAGGGTTCGGGTGAGGGTTCGGATGAGGATGTGTGTTACAGCGTGGGTGAAGTTTAGGGTTAGGGTGATCGTTAAGGTGATGTTGAGTGTTAGGGTGAGAGTGAGTGTTAGGGTTACGGAGAGCGTTAGGGTTAGGGTTAGGGTTAGGCGAAATGTGAGGATTAGGGTTAGAGTTAGGGTTATGGTGAGGGTACGGGTTAGGGTGAGGTTTGTGGTGAGGGTGAGGGTTAGGGTTAGCGTTAGGGTTAGGGTGAGGTTTAGGGTGGGGGTTAGGGTTAGGGTGTGGGTGCCTGTTAGGGTTAAGGTTAGGGTGAGGTTTAAGGTTAGGGTGAGGGCTAGGGATATGGTTAGGGTTTGGGTGAGGGTCAGAGTTAACGGTAGGGTTAGAGTTAGGGAGAGGGTGAGGGTTAGAGTTAGGGTTAGGATTAGGTATATGGTTAGGCTGAGGGTGAGGCTTAGGTTTAACGTGAGGGTTAGGGTTAGGTTTAGGGTTAGGGTTAGGTTGAGGGTTAGGGTTAGGTTTAGGATGAGGGTTTGGCTGAGGGTTAGGTTTAGGGTTAGGGTGAGGGTTAGTGTTAGTGTGATGGTTAGGGTTAGGGTTTTGTTTACGGTGAGAGTGAGGGTTAGGGTTAGGTTTAGGGTGAGGTGAGCGATAGGTTGAGGGTTTGGGTTAGGTTTAGTATTAGGGTGATAGTTAGGTTGACGGTTAATGTTGGGTTTAGGGTTTGGGTGAGGGTTAGGGTTAGGGTTAGAGTTCGGATGAGGGTGAGGTTGAGGGTTAGCGTTTGAATTAGGGTTAGGTTTAGGGTTATGCTGAAGGTGAGGTTGAAGGTGAGGGTGAGTTTTAGGGTTTGGGTGAGGGTTAGGGTTATGGTTAGGGTTAATGTGAGGGTGCGGGTTAGGTTTAGGGTTAAGCTTAGGATGAGGTGTAGGCTGAGTGTTAGGTTTAGGTTTAGGGTGAGGGTGAGGGTAAGGGTTAGGGTGATGGTGAGGGATAGGTTTAAGATTCAGGTTAGGGTTTGGGTGATGGTTAGGGTTAGGGTTAGGCTTAGGGTGAAGGTTAAGGTGAGGGGTAGGGTTAGGGTTAGTGTTAGGGTGAGGATTAGTGTTAGGGTGAGGGTAAGGGTGAGGGGTAGGTTTAGGTTTAGGGTTACTGGGAGGGTAAGGGTTAGGGAGAAGGTTAAGGTGAGGGTGAGGATGAGGGTGAGGGTTAGTGTGAGGGTGAAGATAGGGTTAGGATTAGAGTTAAGATGAGAGTGAGGGTGAGGATTCGGTTTTGGATTAGGGTTAGGTTTAGGTTTACTCTGAGGGTGAGGTTAAGGGTAAGGGTGAGTTTCAGGGTTAGGTTGAGAGTTAGGGTTAGGGTTAGGGTTAATGTTAGGGTGAGGGATAGGGTTAGGGTTAGGGTTTGGATCAGGATTAGGCTGAGGGTTAGGATTAGTGTTAGGGTGAGGATAAGGGTTAGGGTGAGGGTTATGGTGAGGGTGAGGGTTAGGGTTAGCTTAGGGTTAGGTTGAGGGTTAGGGTGAGTTTTAGGGTGAGGGTTAGGGTGAGGGTTAGTGTTAGGGTTAGGGATAGGGTTGGGTGAGGGAAAGTGTTAGGGTGAGGGTTAGTGTGGGGATGAAAGATATGGTTATGGTGAGGGTAAGGGTTAGGGCGAGGTTTAGGGTGAAGTTGAGGGTTAATTTTAGCATTAGGGTTATGGTGAGCATGAGGTTTAGCGTGAGGGTTATGGTTAGAGTTAGGGTTAGGGTGAGGGTTAGGCTGAGGGGTAGGGTTAGGGTTAGGGTTATGGTGAGGCTTACTGTGAAGGGTAGGGTTAGGGTGAGGGTGAGGGTTAGTGTTAGGGTTAAGGTGAGGTTGAGGGTGAGAGTAAGTGTTAGGTTGAGGGTTAGGTTGAGGTTGAGGTTTAGGTTTAGGATTAGGGTTAGGGTTAGGTTTAGGGTAAGGGTTAGGGTTAAGTTTAGTGTAAGGGTGAGGGTGAGGGTGATGGTTACGGTTAGGGTTAGGATTAATTGCTAGGGTTAGGGTTAGCCTGAGTGTGGGGGTGAGGGTTAGGGTTAGGGTTAGGTTTAGGGTTAGGGTTATGGTGAGGGTGAGGGTTAGAGTTAGGATGTTGGTTAAGGTGAGTGTTAGGGTGACTGTGAGGGTTAGGGTTAGGGTGAGGGTTAGGTTTAGAGTGAGTGATAGGGTTACGGTTAGGGTTAGGGTGAGGGTGAGGGTGTGGGATTGGGTGAAGTTTAAGTTTAGGGTTTGGCTTTAGGTTAGGTTGAGGGTTAGGCTGAGTGTTAGGTTTAGCGTTAGGGTGAGGATAAGGGTTAGGGTGAGGGTGAGGCTTAGGATTAGGTTTAGGGTTAGTTTTAGGGTGAGGGTAAGGGATAGGGCTAGGGTTAGGTTTAGAGTTAGGGTGAGGGAGAGAGTAAGGGTTAGGTTTTGTATTAGGGTTAGGTTTAGGGTTAAGCTGAGGGTGAGGTTGAGGGTGAGGGTGACGGTTAGAGTGAGGGTTAGGTTTAGGGTTAGGATGAGGGTTAGGCTGAGGTTTAGGGTTAGGGTTCGGTAAGGGTAACGGTTAGGGTGAGACTGAGGGTTAGGCTTTGGCTTAGGGTTAGGATGCCGGTTAGGGTGAGGTTTAGTGTTAGTGTTAGTGTTAGGGTTAGAGTGAGGGTTATTGTGAGGGTAAGGGTTAGGGTTAGGGTTAGGTTGATGTTGATGGATAATGTTAAAGTGAGGGTAAGGGTTAGGGCGAGGTTTAGGGTGAGGCTGAGGGTTAATGTTAGCATTAGGGGTATGGTGAGGGTGATTGTTAGGGTGAGGGTTAGAGATAGGGTTAGGGATAGGGTGAGGATTAAGGTTAGGGTTAGGTTTACAGTGAGGGTTAGGCTGAGGGGTAAGGTTAGGGTTAGTGTTAGGGTGAGAGTTAGGGAGTGGGTTAATGTTAGGGTTAGGGTTAGGGTGAGGTTGAGGGTAAGGGTTAGGGTTAAGGTGAGGGTTATGGAGAGGTTGAGGTTTAGTTGTTAGCCTTAGGGTTAGGCTTAGGTTTAGGGTTAGGGTGAGGGTGAGGTCTAGTGTTAGTATTAGGGTTAGGGTTAGGGTTAGGGTGAGGATGAGTTTTAGAGTGAGGGTAAGGGTTAGGGCGAGGTTTAGGGTGAGGTTGAAGATTAATGTTGGCATTAGGGTTACTGGGAGGGTGAGGGTTAGGGTGAGTGTTATGGTTATGCTTAGGGATACAGTGAGGATTAGGGTTAGGGTTAGGTTTAGGGTGAGGTTAAGGCTGAGGGCTAGGGTTAGGTTTAGCTTTACGGTGAGGGTTAGGGTTAGGGTGAGGGTTAGGATTAGGGTTAGGTTCAGGTTGAGGTTGATAGTGAGGGTAACGGTTATGTTGAGGGTTAGAGTGAGGTTGAGGTTTAGGGTTAGCATTAGGGTTAGGGTTAGGGTTAGGGTGAGGGTGAGGGTTAGGCTTACGGTTAGGGTAAGTGTTAGGGTTAGGGTGAGGGTTAGGGTTAGGGTGATTTTTAAGGTGACGGTGAGGGTTAGGGTTAGGGTGAGGTTGAGCGTGAGGGTTAGGTTGAGGGTGAGGGTGAGTGTGAGGGTGACGGTGAGGGTTACTATTTGGGTTAGGTTTAGGGTGAGGATAAGAGTTAGGGTTAGCGTAAAAACAAACATATTTTCAAGGTTAAAGGCTGGAACAAAATCTACCAAGCAAACGGCCCTCATAAACAGGCGGGAGTTGCAATCCTAATATCAGATAAAATAGACTTCAAACTAAAATTCGTGAGAAGAGATAAAGAAGGTCGCTACATACTAATTAAAGGATCTCTCCTTCAGGAGGATATTACAATTCTAAATATCTATTCTCCAAACAATGGAGCACCCAAATTTATCAAAGAAACACTACTTTCCCTCAAATCCCATATAGATCCAAAGACATTAATTGTTGGGGATTTTAACACACCACTCTCCCCACTAGATAGATCAACTCGGCAAAAACTCAACAGAGAAATCGCAGATCTAAACAGCTGCATAGATCAACTAGACTTAACAGACATTTACCGAACATTTCACCCAGCAGCAACAGAATACACGTTCTTCTCAGCAGCACATGGAACGTTTTCCTAAATAGACCACATTTTAGGCCACAAAGCAAACTTGTCTAAATTCAGAAACATAGAAGTTATACCTTGCATTCTCTCTGACCACAAGGGAATAAAATTAGATCTCAACACCAAAAGCCACCAAAGAAAGTCCGGTATCACATGGAGGCTGAACAACACACTGCTGAATCATGAGTGGGTCATGGAAGAGATTAGAAAGGAAATTCAAATGTTCATGCTATTCAACAAAAATGAACACACAAATTACCAGCTCCTCTGGGACACAGCAAAGGCAGTACTCAGAGGCAAGTTTATAGCTCTGAGCTCCTACATCAACAAATTGGAGAGATCGGAAACTAACAATTTAATGACACATCTAAACCTCCTTGAAAAAGAGCAGCAAGATAAACCCCAATCCAGTAGACAGAAAGAAATAATCAAAATTAAATCAGAATTAAATGAATTAGAATCCAAAAAAACTATAGAAAGAATCAAGAAAACAAAGAGTTGGTTCTTCGAAAAACTTAACAAAATTGACAGACCCTTAGCAAACCTTATCAGAAAAAGGAGAGAACACACCCACATAAATAAACTCAGAGATGAGAATGGAAACATCACCACGGAAACAACCAAGATTCAGAACATTATAAGGGGATACTTCTCAAAACTTTATGCTAATAAGTTTGAGAACTTGACAGAAATGGACCTTTTCCTAGCAAATATTGACATGCCAAAACTAAACCAAGATGAGTTAAACCAGCTTAACAGGCCCATATCAAGCATTGAAATAGAAACAGCAATAAGAGACCTCCCAGCTAAGAAAAGTCCAGGACCAGATGGTTTTACAGCGGAATTTTACAAGGCCTTCAAAGCAGAGCTCACACCAATACTCCTCCAACTCTTCAATGAAATTGAAAGAGAAAGCTCACTACCGAACACATTCTATGAAGCCATCATAACCCTCATCCCAAAACCAGGCAGGGACTCATCAAAGAAAGAGAACTATAGACCCGTTTCTTTGATGAACATCGATGCAAAACTTCTCAACAAAATTTTGGCCAATCGACTTCAACAATTCATCCAAAAAATCATACACCATGATCAAACAGGATTCATTTCAGGGATGCAAAGCTGGTTCAATATACGCAAATCAATTAATATTATTCATCACATCAACAGGAGCAAGAATAAGAACCACATGGTTATCTCAATAGATGCAGAAAAAGCATTTGACAAGATCCAACACCCCTTTATGATGAAGGTTCTGGAAAAATTAGGAATCCATGGAACATTCCTCAATACAATAAAGGCTGTATATGACAAACCTACAGCCAGCATTATACTCAATGGTGAAAAACTAAAGCCATTTCCTCTTAACTCAGGAACAAGACAAGGATGCCCACTCTCTCCACTTCTCTTCAATCTAGTATTAGAATGCCTAGCTACAGCAATAAGACAAGATGCAGACATAAAGGGGATCCAAATAGGGAAAGAAGAAATAAAACTCTCCCTCTTTGCAGATGACATGATCTTGTATTTAAAGAATCCCATAGACTCCACTCCAAAATTACTCAAGCTGATTCAAAACTTTGGCAAAGTAGCAGGTTATAAAATTAACCCCCCAAAATCAATGGCTTTTCTATATGCCAACAATGAGAAAAGTGTGGCTGAAATTAGGAAAGCAACTCCATTTGTAATAGCCCCACAAAAAATAAAATACCTAGGAATTAACTTAACCAAAGAAGTGAAGGACCTCTATGATGAAAACTTTAAAATCTTGAAAAAGGAAATCAACACAGAACTTAAAAAATGGCAAAACCTCCCATGCTCCTGGATTGGCAAGATTAACATCGTGAAAATGGCAATACTTCCCAAGGCTATCTACAAATTCAACGCGATACCTATCAAAATTCCACCCTCATTCTTCAAGGAAATAGAGGAGGCAATCCAAAAATTCATATGGAACAATAAAAGACCCCGAATAGCAAAAACGCTCCTCAACGGAAAGAACACTGCTGGAGGAATATCAATACCAAATTTCAAACTCTACTATAAAGCCATAGTAATCAAAACAGCTTGGTATTGGCATAAGAACAGACCTCAGGACCAATGGAATAGAATTGAAAACCCAGAACTGAACCTACAGACCTATAGCCATGTAATCTTCGATAAGGAAGCTAAAACAATAGAATGGAAGAAAGACAGCCTCTTCAGTAAATGGTGCTGGCAAAATTGGTTAACTACATGTAGAAAACTAAAGCTAGATCCTTATATATCACCCTGCACCAGAATCAACTCCAAATGGATCAAAGACCTTGAACTCAAAGCAGACACTCTGAAAACAATACAGGATGGAATAGGAGAAACCCTAGGTCTCCTTGGCTCAGGTCGAAATTTTCTGAATAGAGACCCGGAAGCACAACAAATCAAAGAAAGGTTGGACAAATGGGATTGCATAAGATTGCAGAGCTTCTGCAGGGCAAATGACATAGCTAGCAAGATCAATAGAAAGCCCACCGATTGGGAGAAGATCTTTACTAGCCATACAACGGACAAGGGTCTCATATCTAAAATATACTTGGAACTCAAAAAATTAAACCACCCAACAACAAATCCTCAAAGAAACAACTGCCCAATAAATAAATGGGCGAAAGACTTAAAGAGAAGTTTCTCTGAAGAAGAAAGAAGGATGGCCAATAGACACATGAAGAAATGTTCAACATCCCTAGCCATAAAAGAAATGCAAATCAACCGTTATATATTACAGACTGTGATAGACAATTTGCTCCAGGAAAGTTAGAATGAACTTATGACTTTAAATGAGCATCATTATTCCACAATACTGTGAATTTCCGGAAATTAAGTAATCACTTAATCACTATCAAAAAAAAAAAAAAAGAACCTTGGGGAAGGGAGGGAGGGAGGGGATGGTAGGGGGAAAACAATGGAGGGGGTAACAATGTTCAAGAGGAAGTGGAAGTGTACTCATTACCTCACTCATGTAACTGTAACCCTCTGTATAGTATCTCTACAATAAAAAAATTAAAAAAAAAAAGAAATGCAAATCAAAACAACATTGAGATATCACCTCACTCCAGTTAGAACAGCAAAAATCAAGAACTCTAACAACAACAGATGCTGGAGGGGATGTGGACAGAAAGGAACCTTACTTCATTGTTGGTGGGAATGTAAACTTGTTCAACCACTTTGGAAAGCAGTATGGAGGTTCCTCAAAAGACTTCACATAGATCTCCCCTATGATCCAGCAATCCCACTTTTGGGCATTTACCCAAATGTTTACAAACAAGACCACACTAAAGCTACCAGCACAACTATGTTTATTGCAGCATTATTTACCATAGCTAAGATATGGAACCAACCCAGATGCCCCTCAGTAGATGAATGGATCAAGAAAATGTGGTATATATACACAATGGAATTCTATGCTTCCCTCAGAAAGAATGACATTTCCCCATTTGTTAGGAAATGGAAAGGTTTGGAAAAAAATATATTAAGTGAAGTAAGCCAGGCCCAAAGAAGCATAGGTCCCATGGTTTCCCTTATTTGCAATATCTAGTATAGGTATGAGCCAAGCGGAAAAGGTCAGATAATGTGATGTTAGGAAAATGAACCCTTAAATATGTATTTTAATGTTTTCGTTTCTTTCATGCATGTGTTTCTAACGCATTTATAAGATTATTTCTTTGTTGCTTTGTATGTCCCTCCCCCACAGTGTAACCCCTGCTTTCACTATATTTGATGTCAGTATAACATGTGGAGGAGATGGGGACAAACAAGTCGTTTAAGGATTCAGGTGGACCTGTTGCAACAATGAGAAGTACAAAATGTCATGTCAAAACCAGCTCTACAATGTCGGTGTGGGGGGGGAAGGGGGGTATAATTGGGTGGGGGGAGGGGGGTAAAATTGGGTGGGGGGAGGGGGGAGGTGGGGAAGGGAAGTGAAGGGTAAACAAAGGAGGAGGCTGCAATGCTTGGTAAGAAATGTATGCATTATCCTGCCCATGTAATTGTAGCCCCCCTGTACAGTATGTTCTCAAATAAAATAAAATACAATTAAAAAAAAAAGAGTGAGGGTTAGCTTAGGGTTAGTGTAAGTGTTAGGCTGAGGGTGAAGGTTAGGGTGAGGGTTAGGGTTAGGTTTAGGGTGAGGGTTAGGGGTAGTGTGAGGGTTATGGTTAGGGTGAGGTTGAGGGTCAGGGTGAGGTTGAGAGTGACGTTGAGGGTGAGGGTTAGGGTGACAATTATATTTAGGGTGAGGTGAGGGTGAGGGTTAGGTTTAGGGTGAGGGTTAGGGTGAGGTTTAGGGTTAATGTTTCGGTTAGGGTAAGGGTGAGGGTAAGGATTACATTGAGAGTTATTTTGCGGGTGAGTGTTAGGGTTAGGGTGAGGGTAAGGGTTAGGGTGAGGGTTATTGTGAGGGTTTGGGTTTGGGATAGCATTAGGGTTAGTTTGAGGGTGAAGGTTTGGGTGAGGGTTAGGGTTAAGGTTAGGGATAGCGTGAGGATTAGGGTTAGTGTGAGGGTGAGGGTCTGGGTAGGGTTAGATGTAGGGTGAGGGTGAGTGGGAGCATTAGAATTAAGATTAGGGTTAGGGTTAGAGTTAGGTGAGATTGAGGGTGAGGGTTAGGGTTTGGGATAGAATTAGCGTGAGGGTGAGCATGAGGTTTAGGTTTAAGATTAGGGTTAGGGTTATGGTGAGGGTTAGGGTGAGGGTGAGAGTGAGGCTTAGGCTTAGAGTTAGGGTGAAGTTTAGGTTTACGGTGAGGGCTATGGTGCGTGTGCGTTTTAGGGTGAGTGTGCGGGTGAGGTTGAGGTTTTCGGTTAGGTAAGGGTTATGTTTAGGGTTAGGGTGAGGATTAGGGTGAGGGTGAGGTTTAGGGTGAGGCTCAGGGTTAGGGTTATGGTGAGGGTTACGGTTAGGGTTAGGTTGAGGCTGAGGGTTAGGTATAGGGTAAGGGTAAGGTTCAGTTTGAGGCTGAGGGTGAGGTATAGGGTAAGGGTTAGGGTTATGGTGAGGGTTAGGGTTAGGTTAAGTGTTAGGGTGAGGGTGAGGTTTAGGGTTAGGGTTAGGGTGAGGTTTAGGGTTAATGTTAGGGTTAGTGTAAGGGTTAGTGTTAGGGTGAAGGTTAGATTTAGAGTTAGGATTAGGGTTAGGGTAAGGGTTAGGGTGAGGGTGAGGGTTAGGGTTAGGTTTAGGGAGAGGTTGAGGGTGAGTGTTAGGGTGAGAGTGAGTGTGAGGGTTTCAGTTATGTAATAGTTAGGGTTAGGGTTAGGGTGAGGATTAAGGTGAGGGAGAGGGTTAGGGTTAGGGTTAGGTTTAGGGTGAGGTTAAGTGTTAGGGTGAGGGTGAGGGTGAGTGTTAGGGTTAGGGTGAGTGTGAGTGTGAGTGTGAGGGTGAGGGTTTCATTTAGGTAAGGTTTAGGGTTAGGGTTAGGGTCAGGATTAGGGTGAAAGTGAGGTTTAGGTTGAGGGTTAGGTTTAGGGTGAGGGTTAGGTTTAGGTTTGAGGTGAGGTTTAGGGTGACGTTGAGAGTTAGGATGAGGTTGAGGGTTAGGATTATGGTTAGGGTGAGGGTTAGGTTTAGGGTGAGGGTTAGGGTGAGGGTTAGGGTTAAGGTTAGGGAGAGGGTTAGGTTTAGGGTGAGGGTTAGGGTTAGTTTGAGGGTTCGGGTGAAGTTGAGTTTGAGGTTGAGGCTTAGGGTGAGGGTGATGGTGACGGTGAGGGTTAGTGTTAGGATTCGGGTTAGGGTTAGGGTGATAGTTAAGGTTAGGTTTAGGGTTAGGGTGAGGTTGATGGTGAGGATGAGGGTTAGGTATAGGATTAGGGTGAGATTTAGGGGAAGGGTTAGGATTAAGGTGAGGGTTAGATTTAGGGTTAGGGTGAGGGTTAGGGTTAGGGTTAGGTTTAGGGTGAGTTTAAGTGTTAGGGTGAGTGTGAGTGTGAGTGTGAGGGTTAGGTTTAGAATTAGGGTTAGGTTTAGGGTTAGGCTCAGGTTGAAAGTATGAGTGAGGCTCACCCTAGCACTCACGGCTAGGGTTAGGTTGAGGGTTAGGATGCTGGGTAGATTTAGGGTTAGAATTAGGGTGAGGGTTAGGTTTAGTGTGAGGGTTAGGGTTAGGGTTAGGGTTAGGGTTAGGGTTAGGGTGATGGTAAGTGTTAGAGTGTGGGTTAGGGTGAGAGTGAGGGTTAGGCTGATGTTTAAGGTGAAGGTCGAATATAGAGAGAGTGAGAGGTTTCGGGTGAGGGTGAGGGTTAGGGTGTTGGTGAGCGTGAGGATTAGGGTGAGGGTAAGGGTTAGGGTGATGTTTAGGGTGAGTGTGAGGTTTAGGGTGAGAGTTAGGGTTCAGGGAAGGGGAATTGTTAGGGTGTAGGTGAGGGTTAGGCTAAGGGTGAGGCTTAGGGTGACCGGGATGGTTAAGGTTCAGGGGAGGATTAGGGTTCGTGTTAGTCTTTGGGTTCGGGTTCGGGTTAGGGTTAGGGTGAATGTTAGGGTGAGCGGTAGGATTAGTGTTAGGATGAGATTTAGACTTAGGGTGAGGGTTACGTTTAGGGATAGGGTTAGGGTTAGAGTGAGGATAAGGTTTAGGGTGAGGGTTAGTGTGAGACTGAGGGTTAGGGCTAGGCTTAGGATTAGGGTGAGGGTTAGGGTTAGGGTTAGGTTTTGGTGAGGGTTAGGGTGAGTGAAAGGGTTAGGGTGAGGGTTAGGTTGAGGTTGAGGGATAAGGTTATGGTGAGGGTAAGGGTTAGGGCGAAGGTTAGGGTGAGGTTGAGGGTTAGGGTTAGCATTAGTGTTAGGGTGAGGGTGAGCGTTAGGGTGACGGTGAGGGGTAGGCTGAGGGGTAGGCTTAAGGTTAGGGTTAGGGTGATGGTTACATTTAGGGTTAGGGTGAGGGTGAGTGTTAGGGTAATGGTTAAGGTCAGGGTTAGGGTGAGGGTGAGGGTTAGGGGTAGCATAAGTGTTAGGATCAGATTGAGTGTTAGGGTTTGGGTTAGGTTGAGGTTGAGGGTTAGGGTTAGCATTAGGTTTACGGTTAGGTTTAGGGTGCAGGTTAGGTTTAGGTTTAGAGTGAGTGTGAGGGTCAGGGTTAGGGTTAGGATTAGGTTTAGGGTTAGGGTGAAGCTGAGCGTGAGGTTGAGGGTGAGGGTGAGCGTGAAGGTGAGGGTTAAGTTTAGCGTTAAGTTTAGGGTGAGGTCTAGGGTGAGGGTGAGGGCTAGGGTGAGGGTTAGTGTGAGGGTTATGGTTAGTGTTAGGTGAGGGTTAGGGTTAGGGTTAATGTAAAGATAAGGGTTAGGTTGAGGATTAGGGTGAGAGTGAGTGTTAGGGTTGGATTAAGGGTTAAGGTAAGGGTTAGGGTTAGGAATAGAGTGAGGGTGAGAGTTAAAGTTAGGTTTAGTGTGAGGGTTAGGGTTGGGGTGAGGGTTAGAGTTAGGGTTAGAGGTAGAGTTAGGGTTAGGTTGAGCGGTAGGATGATGGTGAGGGTTAGGGTTAGCATTAGTTTTAGGGTGAGGTTTAGGGTGAGAGTTGAGTGTTAGGGTTAGGGTTAGGGTGAGAGTGTGGGTTAGGGTTAGTTTGAGGGTGAGGGTCTGTGTTAGGGTTAGGGTTAGGCTTAGATTTAGGATGAGGGTGATGGAGAGGGTTAGAATTAGGATTAGGGTTAGGGTTAGAGTTAGGTGAGAGTGAGGATGAGGGTTAGGGTTTGGGTTAGAATTAGGGTGAGGGTGAGCATGAGGGTTAAGGTTAGGATTAGGGTTAGAATTATGGTTAGGGTTAGGGTGAGAGTGAGGCTTAGGGTTAGGTTTAAGGTTAGGGTTAGTGTGAGGATCAGGGTTAGGGTGAGAATTAGGATGAGGGTGAGAAGGAGGGTGAGGGTTAGGGTGAGCTTTAAGGTTAGGGTTAGGGTGAGGGTTAGGGTGAATTTTAGGGTTACGGTGAGGGTTAGGGTTAGAGTTAGGTTGAGGCTAAGGTTTAGGCTGAGGGTTAGGCTAGATTTAGTGTGAGGTTTAGGTTTAGGGTGAGGGCTATGGTGAGGGTGAGTGTTAGGGTGAGTGTGAGGGTGAGATTGAGGGTTTTGGTTAGGTAAGGGTTAGGGTTAGGGTTAGGGTGAGGATCAGGTTTAGGTTGAGTGTTAGGTTGAGGGTGAGGGTTAGGATGAGGGTGAGGGTGAGGGAGAGCATGAGGGTTCGGGTGAGCGTGAGAGTTCGGGTGAGGTTGAGGGTTCGGGTGTGGGTCAGGTTAAGTTTAGGGTGAGGGTTAGGGTGAGGGTGAGGTTTAGGATTGGGGTTAGGGTGAGGGTTAGGTTTAGGGTGAGTGTTAGGATGAGGGGTAGGGTTAGGTTTAGGCAGAGTGTTAGGGTTAGGGTGAAGATTAGGGTTAGTTTCAGGGTTAGGGTGAAGGTGAGTTTGAGGTTGAGGGTTAGGGTGAGGGTGATGGTGACGGTGAGGGTTAGGGTTAGGATTCGGGTTAGGGTTAGGTTGAGAGTTAGGGTTAGGGTTAGGTTTAGGATGAGGGTGAGGGTGAGGGTGAGGGTTAGGGTTAGGGTTAGGTTTAGGATTAGGGTGAGGGTTAGGGTTAGGGTTATGTTTAGAGTGAGGGTTAGGGTTAGGATTAGGGAGAGGGTGAGGGTTAGGTTGAGGGGTAGGGTTAGAGATAGGGTAAGGGTTAGGGTTAGTGTGAGGGTTAGGTTTAGGGTTAGGATTAGGGTGAGGGTGAGGGTGAGGGTTAGGGTTAGGGTTAGGGTAAGGGTTAGGTTTAGGGTGAGGGTTAGTTTTAGGTTTAGGTTTAGGGTGAGGGTGATGCTGAGGGTTAGGTTTATGGTTAGGATTAGGGTGAGAGTGAGGGTGAGGGTTAGGGTTAGGGTTAGGGTCAGGGTTAGGTTTAGGGTGAGGGTTAGTTTTAGGTTTAGATTTAGGGTGAGGGTGATGCTGAGGGTTAGGGTTAGGGTTAGTGTGAGGATAAAGTTTAGGGTGAGGATTAGGGTGAGGGTGAGGGTTAGGGTTAGCATAATTTTAGGGTGAGGGTTAGGGTTAGTGTTAGGGTTAGGGTAAGGGTTAGGGTTAGGTTAAGGGTTAGTGTTAGGCTTAGGGTTAGGGTCATGGTTAGGGTTAGGGGCAGGGTAAGGCTTAGGGTTAGGGTTAGGGTTAGGGTTAGGGTTAAGTTTAGGGTTAGTATAAGGTTAGGTTTGCGTTAGGGTTAGGGTTAGGGTGATGTTTAGGATGATGTTGAGCGTTAGGGTGTGGGTGAGTTTGAGCGTGAGAGTTTGGTGAGTGGGAGGGTGATGGTGAGGGTTAGGGTTAGGGTTAAGTTTAGGGTGAGAATAAGTGTTATTGTTAGGATTAGGATTAGGGGAAGGGTTAGGCTGAGGGTAGGGTGAGGGTGAGGTTTTCGGTTAGGGAAGGGTTAGGGTTAGGTTTAGGGTGAGGATTAGGGTGAGGGTGAGGGTTAGGGTTAGAGTTAAGGTTAGGGTGAGTGTTAAGCTTAGGGTTAGGATGAGGGTTAGGCTTAGTGTGAGAGTTACAGTTAGGGTTAGGGTTAGTGTGAGGATAAGTGTTATGGTGAGTGTTAGGTTGAGACTGAGGGTTAGGGTTAGAGTTAGGGTTAGGGTGACGTTTAAGTTGGGTGTTAGGGTTCTGGTTATGGTTGGGTGAGGGTGAGTGTGAGCCTAAGGGTTAGTATGAGGTTTAGGTTGAGGGTGACGGATAGGGTTATGGTGAGGGTAAGGGTTAGGGTTAGGGTGAGAGTGAACGTGAGGGTAAGGGAAGGGATAGGGTCAGGGTTAGGGTTAGGCTGAGGCTTAGGTTGAGAATGAGCATTTGTGTTAGCATCAGTGCTGGGTTGATGGTGAGGGTTAGGGTTAGGCTGAGGGGTAGTTTTTGGTTTGGGTGAGGGTTAGTGTTAGGGTTAGGGTTAGGGTGAGGGTTAGGATGTGGGTGAGGGTTAGGGTGACGGTTAGGGTTAGGTTTAGGATTAGGAATAGGGTTAGTGTTAGGGTGAGTGTTTGGGTTAGGCTTAGGGTTAGAGTTAGGCTTAGCGTTAAGCTGAGGGTGACGGTGAGGGTGAGGGTTAGGGTTAGTGTTTGGGTGAGAGTTAGGGTTACGGTGAGAGTTAGGGTTAGGTTTAGGGTGAGAGTTAGGATGAGGATTAGGATTAGGATTAGTGTTAGGGTTAGGTTTAGGGTGAGGGTTAGGATGAGGGTGATGTTTAAGGTTAGGGTTAGGGTGAGGGTGAGGGTGAGTTTAGGATTAGAGTTAGGGTTAGGGTGAGGGATAGGGTGAGGTTTAGGGTTAGTGTTAATGTTAGGGTTAGGGTTAGGGTGAGGGATAGTGTTAGGGTGAGGGTTAGGTTTAGGGTTAGGATTAGTATTAGGGTTAGTGTGAGGGTGAGTATGAGGGTTAGGGTTAGGGTTAGGTTTAGGCTAAGGGATAGGCTGAGGGTGAGGGTGAGGATTAGGGTTAGGGTGAGGGTGAGTTTTAGGGTTAGAGTTAGTGTTAAGTTGAGAATTACTGTGAGGGTTACTGTTAGGTTTAGTGTTAGGGTTTGGGTTAGGGTGAGGGTTAGGGTGAGGATTAGGGTTACAGATAGGGTTAGGTTTAGGATTAGGTTTTGGGTGAGGTTGAGTGTGAGGGTTATGGTTAGGGTTATGAATAGGCTTAGAGTTAGGCTCAGGGTGAGGGTGAGGTTTAGGTTTAGGGTGAGGTTTAGGTTTAGCGTTAGGGTGAGGGTTAGGATGATGGTTAGGTTTAGGATTAGGATTAGGGTGAGGGCTAGCATGAGGGTGAGGTTTAGGGTTAGGTTTAGGGTGAGGTTTAGGGTTAGGATTATTTTTAGGCATAGGGTGGGTGTTAAGGTTAAGGTTATGATGAAGGTGAGGGTTAGGGTAAGGTTGAGGGTTAGGATTAGGTCCAGGTTTAGGGTGAGGGTTAGGGTGAGGGCTAGGGTGAGGATGAGCTTTAGGGTTAGGGTGAGGTTTAGAGTTAGGGTGATGGTTAGTGTTAGTCTGAGGATTATTGTTAGGGTTAGGGTTATTGTTAGGGTGAGGGTAAGTGTTAGGGTGAGGGTTAGGGTTATGGTGACGGTTATGGTTACAATGAGGGTTAGGTTTAGGTTTAATGTTATTGTTAGGGTTAGGGTTAGGTTTACGGTTACTGTGAGGGTGAGGTTTAGGGTGAGGTTTAGGGTGAGGTTTATATTAAGGGTTAGGGTTAGGGTGAGGGTGAGGTTTAGGGTTAGAGTTAGCCTTAGTGTTAGTGTTAGAGTTAGGGTGAGGGTTAGCGTGAGGGTTAGGGTTAGGCTTAAGCTTAGGTTTTGGCTTAGGCTTAGGCCGAGAGTAAAGGTGAGTGTTAGGGTTAGGGTAAGGTTAAGGGTTAGGGTTAGCGTTCGGGTGAGTGTTAGGATGAGGTGTAGGTTTAGGATTAGGGTTGGGGTGAGCGCTAGGGTGATGGTTAATGTGAGGGTTAGGGTTAGGGATAGAGTTACGTTTAGGATTAAGTTTAGATTGTGGGTAAGTTTGAGGGTTAGGGTTAGGCTTAGGGTTAGAGTCAGTGTTAGGGTTAGGGTTTGGTTTAGGGTGAGTTTGAGGGTTAGGGTTAGGGTTAGGGTGAGGGTGAGGGTTAGGATTAGGGTTAGTGTGAAATTTAGGGTTATCGTGAGGGTTATGGTTAGGGTGAGGGTTAGGGTTATGGTTAGGGTTAGGGTGAGGGCTAGGGTGAGTGTGAGGTTTAGGGTTAGGGTTAGGGCAAGGTTTAGGGTGAGGTTGAGTTTTAGGGTTAGTGTGAGTGTCAGGGTTAGGGTGAGTGTTAGTGTTATTGTTAGGGTTAGGGTTAGAGTTACTGCGAAGATTATGGTGACTCTGAAGGTTAGGGTTAGGGTGAGTTTTAGGGTTAGGGTTAGGTTTAGGGTGAGGGTGAGTGTGAGGTTTAGGGTTAGTTTTAGGGTTAGGGTGAGGGTTAGGGTGAGGTTTAGGATTAGGGTTAGAGTTAGGGTTTGGGTTAGTGTGAGGGTTAGGATGAGGGTGAGGTTTAAGGTGAGGTTTAGGCTTAGGGTTAGGATTAGGATAAAGGTTAGTGTTAGGGTGAGTGTTTGGATTAGGTTTAGGTTAAGGTTAGGCTTAGCGTTAAGCTGAGGGTGAGGGTGAGGTTGAGGGTTAGGGTTAGGGTTTGGGTTAGGGTTAGCGTTTGGGTGAGAGTTAGGGTTAGGGTTAGGGTGAGAGTTAGAATGAGGATTAGGGTTAGGATTAGTGTTAAGGTTAGTGTTAGGGTGAGGGTTAGGATGAGGGTGATGTTTAGGGTTAGGGTTAGGATGAGGGTGAGGTTGAGGTTTAGGGTTAGAGTTATGGTTAGTGTAAGGGATAGGGTGAGGTTTAGGTTCAGGGTTAGTGTTAGTGTTATGGGTAGGGTGAGAGTTAGTGTTAGGGTGAGGGTTAGGTTTAGGGTTAGGATTAGGATTAGGGTTAGTGTGAGGGTGAGTATGAGGGTTAGGGTTAGGGTTAGGTTTAGGCTTAGGGATAGGCTGAGGGTGAGGGTGAGGGTTAGGGTTAGGGTGAGGGTGAGTTTTAGGGTTAGAGTTAGTGTTCAGTTGAGATTTACTGTGAGAGTTAGTGTTAGGTTTAGTGTTAGGGTTAGGGTGAGGGTGAGGGTTTGGGTTAGGGATAGGGTTAGGTTTAGGATTAGGTTTTGGGTGAGGTTGAGTGTGAGGGTTATGGTTAGGGGTATGATTAGGCTTAGGGTTAGGCTGAGCGTGAGGGTGAGGTTTAGGTTTAGGGTGAGGTTTAGGTTTAGGGTTAGGGAGAGCGTTAGGATGAGGGTTAGGTTTATTTTTATGGTTAGGGTGTGGGTTATCATGAGGGTGAGGGTTAGGGTTACAGTTAGGGTGAGGTTTAGGGTTAGGATTAGCTTTAGGCATAGGGTGCGGATTACGGTTAAGGTTATGATGAGGGTGAGGGTTAGGGTAAGGTTGAGGGTTAGGATTAGGTCTAGGTTTAGGGTGAGGTTTAGGGTTAAGGTGATGGTTAGGGTTAGTGTGAGAATTAGTGTTAGGGTTAGGGTTAGTGTTAATGTGAGGAGAAGTATTTTGGTGAGGGTTAGGTTTATGGTGACGCTTAGGGTTACAATGAGGGTTAGGGTTAGATTTAGTGTTATTGTTAGAGTTAGGGTTAGGGTTACAGTTACTGTGAGGTTGAGGGTTAGGGTTCGGTTTAGGGTGAGGTTTATATTAAGGGTTAAGGTTAGAATTAGGGTGAGGGTGAGGTTTAGGGTTTGAGTTAGCGTTAGTGTTACTGTTAGTGTTAGGGTGAGGGTTAGTGTGAGGGTTAGTCTGAGGGATAGGGTTAGGCTTAAGCTTAGGTTTAGGTTTAGGCTTAGGCCGAGATTGAGGGTTAGGGTTATGGTTAGGGTGAGGGCTAGGGTGAGAGTGAGGTTTAGGGTTAGGTTTAGGGTGAGGTTTAGGGTGAGGGTGAGGTTTAGGGTTAGGGTTAGGGTTAGGGTGAGGTTTAGTGTTATGTTTAAGGTTACGGTTAAGGTGAGGGTGAGGGTTAGGGTTAGAACTAGTTTTAGGGTGAGGTTTAGTGTGAGGATTAGTGTTAGTGTTAGTGTTAGGGGTAGGGTTAGGCTGAGAGTTAGGGTGAGGGTGAGGGTTAGGGTAAGATTTAGAATTAGGATTAGGGTTAAGGTGAGGGTGAGTGTGAGGTTAGTGTTAGTGTTAGGGTTAGGGTTAGCATTAGGGTTAGGGTGAGGGTGAGGGTTAGCATTAGGGTTAGGTTTAGAGTGAGGGTAAGGTTGAGGCTTATGGTGAGGGTTAGGGATAGGATTAGTGTTAGGTTATGTGCTAGGATGAGCAATAGGGTTAGGGTTAGCTTTAGAGTGAGGGTTAGGGTGAGGGTTAGGTTTATGTTTAGTAATAGGTTTAGGGTTGGTGTTAGGGTTAGGAGTAGGGTTACGGTGACTGTGAGTGTGACAGTTAGGTTTAGGGTTAGAGTTAGGCTTAGGTTTAGGCTGAGGCTAAGGGTGAAGGTGAGGGTTAGATTTAGGGTGAGGGTTTGGTTTAGGGTTAGAGTGAGGGTTAGGGTGAGGGTTAGGTTTAGATTAGGGTTAGGGTATGTCCTAAGGTGAGGATTACGGTTAGTGTTAGGTTTAGGTTGAGGTTTAGCTTTAGGGTTAGGGTCAGGGTTAGGGTTAGGGTGAGGGTGAAGTTTAAGTTTAGGTTTAGGGTCATGGTTATTCTTAGGGTTAGGGTTAAGGTTATGATGAGGGTGAGGGTTAGGGTAAGGTAGGGGGTTAGGATTAGGTCTAGGTTTAGGGTGAGGGTTAGGGTTAGGGTGAGGACTAGGGTGACGGTGAGGTTTAGGGTTAGGGTGAGTTTTAGGGTTAGGGTGATGGTTAGTGTTAGTGTGAGGATTAGTGTTAGGTTTGGGGTTAGTGTTAAGGTGAGGGTAAGTGTTAGGGTGAGGGTGAGGGTTATGGTGACGGTTATCTTTACAATGAGGGTTAGGTTTAGGTTTAGTGTTATTGTTAGGGTTAGAGTTAGGGTTACCGTTACTATGAGGGTTCGGGTTAGGGTTCGGTTTAGGGTGAGGTTTATATTAAGGGTTAGGGTTAGAGTTAGGGTTAGGGTGAGGGTGAGGTTTAGGGTTAGAGTTAGCGTTAGTGTTACTGTTAGGGTTAGGGTGAGGGTTAGTGTGAGGGTTAGGGTTAGGCTTAAGCTTAGGGTTAGGCTTAGGCTTAGGCCGAGAGTGAGGGTGATTGTTAGGGTTAGGGTTAGGGTAAGGGTTAGGGTTAGGGTTAGGGTGAGTGTTAGGATGAGGTGAAGTGTTAGGATTAGGGTTAGGGTGAGCACTAGGGTGATGGTTAATGTGAGGGTTAGGCTTAGTTATAGGGTTAGGTTTAGGATTAGGTTTAGATTGAGGGTGAGTGTGAGGGTTAGGGTTAGTGTTAAGCTTAGGGTTAGAGTCAGTGTTAGGGTTAGGGTTTGGTTTAGGGTGAGGGTGAGGTTTAGGTTAGGGTTAGGGTGAGGGTGAGGGTGAGCGTTAGGGTTAGGGTTAGTGTGAAAGTTAGGGTTATGGTCAGGGTTATGGTTAGGGTGAGGGTTAGGGTTAGGTTTGGGTTAGGGTGAGGGCTAGGGTGAGAGTGAGGTTTAGGCTTAGGGTTAGGGTGAGGTTTAGGTTGAGGGTGAGGTTTAGGGTTAGTGTTAGCGTGAGGTTTAGGGTTATGTTTAGGGTTACGGTTAAGGCGAGGGTGAGGGTTAGGGTTAGAATTAGGTTTAGGGTGAGGGTTAGGTTGAGGGTTTGTGTTAGTGTCAATGTTAGGGGTTGGGTTAGGATGAAGGTTATGGTGCGGGTGAGGATTATGGTAAGGGTTAGTATTAGGATTAGGTTTAAGGTGAGGGTGAGTGTGAGCATTAGGGTTAGGGTTAGGGTTTGCATATGGGTTAGGGTGAGGGTGAGGTTTAGCTTTAGGTTTAGGTTTAGAGTGAGGGTCAGGGTGAGGGTTATGGTGAGGGTTAGGGATAGGATTAGCGTTAGGGTATGTTCTAGGATGAGCAATAGGCTTAGGGTTAGGATTAGAGTGAAGGTTAGGGTGAGGGTTAGGTTTAGGGTTAGTGCTAGGCTTAGGGTTAGGCTGAGTTTGAGTGTGAGGGTTAGAGTTAGGTTTTGGGTTAGGGTTAGGCTTAGTGTTAGGCAGAGGGTGAGGGTGAGGGTGAGGGTTAGGTTTAGGGTGAGGGTGAGGTTTAGGGTTAGCGTTAGTGTTAGGGTGCGGGTTAGTGTGAGGGTTAGGGTTAGGGTTACTGTTACGGTTACGGTGAGTGTGAGGGTGAGTGTGAGGGTTAGGGTTCGCCTTAGAGTCAGGCTTATGCTTAGGCCGAGCTTGAGGGTGAAGGTGAGGGTTAGGGTTAGGGTGATTGTTAGGGTTTTAGGGTTAGGGTGAGTGTTAGGGTTAGGCTTAGGGTGAGGTTTAGGTTTAAGATTAGGGCTTGGGTTAGTGCTAGGGTGAGGGTGAGTGTTAGGGTTAGAGTTAGGGTGAGGTTTAGTGTTAGGGTTAGGTTCACGGTTAGGGTGAGTGTTACGTTGAGGGTGAGGGTTAGGATTAGGGTGAGGTTTAGAGTTAGGGTGAGGTTTAGGTTATGGTTAGGGTAAGGGTTAGGGTGAGGGTTTGTGTTAGGGTTAGGGTTACGGTGAGGGTGAGTGTTAGGGTTAACGTGAGGGTTCGTGTTATTGTTAGGGTTAGGGTTAGAGTTACAGTGAAGGTGAGGGTGAGTGTGAGGGTTAGGGTTAGGGTGAGTTTTAGGGTTAGGGTTAGGTTTAGGTTGAGGGTGAGGGTGAGGGTGAGGTTTAGGGTTAGATGTAGGGTTAGGGTTAGTGTTAAAGTGAGGTTTAGGGTTAGGGTTAGTGTTAGGGTTAGGGTGATGTTTAGAATGAGGGTTAGGGTTAGGGTTAGGGTTAGGGTTAGGATTAGGATCAGGGTTAGTGTTAGGGTGAGTGTTTGGGTTAGGCTTAGGGTTAGGGTTAGGCTTAACATTAAGCTGTAGGTGAGGGTGAGGGTGAGGGTTAGGGTTAGGGTTTGGGTTAGGGTTAGCGTTTGTGTGAGAGTTAGGGTTACGGTTAGGGTGAGAGTTAGGATGAGGAATAGGTTTAGGATTAGTTTTTGGTTTAGGGTGAGGGTTAGGATGAGGGTGATGTTTAGGGTTAGGTTTAGGGTGAGGGTGAGGGTGAGGTTTAGGGTTAGAGTTAGGGTTAGGGTGAGGGATAGGGTGAAGTTTAGGGTTAGGGTTAGTGTTAGAGTTAGGGTGAGGATTAGTTTTAGGGTGAGGGTTAGATTAAGTTAGGATTAGGATTAGGGTTAGTGTGAGGTTAAGTATGAGGGTTAGGGTTAGGGTTAGGTTTAGGCTTAGGGATAGGCTGAGGGTGAGGGTGAGGGTGAGAGTTAGGATTAGAGTTAGTGTTAAGTTGAGGTTTAGTGTGAGGGTTAGTGTTAGGGTTAGTGTTAGGGTTAGGGTTAGTGTGAGGGTTAGGGTGAGTGTTAGGGTTAGGGATAGGGTTACATTTAGGATTAGGTTTTGGGTGAGGTTGAGTGTGAGGGTTATGGTTAGGGTTAGGATTAGGCTTACGGTTGGGCGTAGGGTGAGGGTGAGGTTTAGGGTTAGGGTGAGTTTTAGGATGAGGGTAAGGCTTAGGATTAGGATTAGGGTGAGGGCTAACATGAGGGTTCGGGTTAGGGTTGGGATTAGGGTGAGGATTAGGGTTAGGATTAGGTTTAGGCATAGGGTGGGGCTTAGGGTTAAGGTTATGATGAAGTTGAGGGTTAGGGTAAGGTTGAGGGTTAGGATTAGGTCTAGGTTTAGGGTGAGGGTTAGGGTTAGGGTGAGGGCTAGGTTGACGGTGAGGTTTAGGGTTAGGTTAGGTTAGGTTAGGTTTATTGTTAGGGTGATTGTTAGGTGTTAGTGTCAGGATTAGTGTTAAGGTTAGGGTTAGTGTTAGGGTGAGGGTAATTGTTAGGGTGAGGGTTAGGTTTATGGTGACAGTTATGGTTACAATGAGGGATAGGGCTAGGTTTAGCGTTATTGTTAGGGTTAGGGTTAGGGTTACGGTTACTGTTAGGGTGAGGGTTAGGTTTCGGTTTAGGGTGAGGTTTATATTAGGGGTTAGGGTTAGATTTAGGGTTAGGGTGTGGGTGTGGTTTAGGGTTAGAGTTAGCGTTAGTGTTAGTGTTAGGGTTAGTGTGAAGGTTAGGGTTAGGCTTAAGCTTAGGGTTAGGCTTAGGCTTAGGCCGAGAGTGAGGGTAATGGTTAGGGTTAGGGTGAGGGTGAGGGTTCGGTTTCGGGTTAGGGTTAGTGTGAGTGTTAGGATGAGGTGTAGGTTTAGGATTAAGTTTAGGGTGAGCGCTAGAGTGATGGATAATGTGAGGGTTAGGGTTAGGGATAGGGTTATATTTAGGATTAGCTTTAGATTGAGGGTGAGTGTGAGTGTTAAAGTTAGGGTTTGTTTTAGGGTGAGGGTGAGGGTAAGGGTTAGGTTTCGTGTGAAAGTTAGGGCTATGTTGAGGGTTATATTTAGAGTGAGGGTTAGGGTTAGGGTTAGGCTTAGGCTTAGGTTTAGAGTGAGTGTTAAGGTTAGGGTTTGATTTAGGGTGAGGGTGAGGGTGAGGTTTAGGGTTAGGGTTAGTGTGAAAGTTAGGGTTATGGTGAGGGTTAGGGGTAGGGTGAGCGTTAGGGTTAGGGTTAGGCTTAGGGTGAGTGCTAGGGTGAGATTGAGGTTTAGGGTTAGGTTTAGGGTGAGTTTTAGGGTGAGGGTGAGGTTGAGGGTTAGGGTTAGGGTGAATTTTAGGGTTATGGTTAGGGTTAGGGTTAAGGCGAGGGTGAGTGTTACAGTAAGGGTGAGGGTTAGGATGAAGGTTAGGATTAGGGCGAGGGTTAGGATGAGGGTGAAAGTAAGTGTAAAGGTGAGGGTTAGGCTGAGGGTTAGGGTTATGGTAAGGGTGACGGTGAGGGTTAGGGTTAGGGTGAGTGTGAGGGTTAGATTGAAGGTTAGTGTTAGGGTTTGTATGAGGTTTAGGGTGAGGATGATGGTTAGGGTTAGGGTGAGGGATAGGGTGAAGTTGAGGGTTAGGGTTAGGGTTTGGGTGAGGTTTAGGTTTAAGGTGATGGTTAGCGGTAGTGTGAGGGATAGTGTTAGGGTTAGTGTTAGTTGTAGGGTTATCGTAAGTGTTAGGGTAAGGTATAGTTTTAGGGTGAGGTTTAGGATTAGGGTTAGGGTTTGGGTTATGGTGAGGGTGAGGTTTAGGGTTAGAGTTAAGTTTAGGGTGAGGGTTAGGGTTAGGGTTAGGGTTAGTTTACCGTTAGGTTAGGGATAAGGTGAGGTTTATTGTGGGGGTGAGGGTTAGTGTTAGGGTTAGGATTAGGATTAGGGTTAAGGTGAGGGTGAGTGTGAGTGTTAGGGTTAGGGTTAGGATTAGGATTAGAGTTAGGTTCAGGGTGAATGTTATGGTTAGGGTGAGTGTTGGGATTAGGTTTAGTGTGAGGGTTAGGGTGAGGGTTAATCTTAGACTTAGGATTTGGGTGTGGGCTAGGGTGAGGGTGAGGGTTAGGGTTAGGGTTGGGGTGAGAGTTAGGGTGAGGGTTAGTTTCGTGTTAGGTTTAGGGTTGGGATTAGGGTTAGGCGAAATGTTAGGCTGAGGGTGAGGTTGAGGGTGAGGGTTATGGTGAGGGTGAGGGTTAGGTTTAGGGTTAGGGTGAAATTTAGTGTTAGGGTTAGGGTTAGTGTTAATCTTAGGGTTAAGTTGAGAGTTACGGGGAGGTTTAGGGTTAGGGTGAGACTTAGGTTTAGCATTAGGGTTAGGGTGAGGTTGAGGTTTAGTGATAAATTAGGGTTAGGGTGAAGCTGAGGGTGAGGGTTAATGTTAGGGTTAGGGTTAGGGTTAGGGTTAGGGTGAGGGTTAGGGTGAGGGTGAGGATTAGGGTAGGGGTTAGGATTAGGATTAGTGTTAGGGTTAGTGTGAGAGTTAGGGTTAGGGTTAGCCTTACGTTTAGGCTGAATGTGAGGGTGAGGGTTAGGGTTAGGTTTAGGTTGAGGGTTAGGTTTAGGGTTAGGGTGAGATTTAGTGTTAGGGTTAGGGTTAGAATTAGGGTTAGGGTGAGGTTGAAGTTTAAAGGTAGAGTAAGGGATAGGGTGAGGGTTAGGGTGAAGTTTAGGGTTAGGGTGAGGTTTAGGGTGTGGGTGACGGTAAGGGTAAACATGAGGGTTAGGCTGAGGGTGAGAGTTACTGTAAGGGTGAGGGTTAGGTTTAGGATGAGGTTTAGGATGAGGATGAGTGTAAGGGTTAGGGTGAGTGCTAGGGTGAGGGTGAGGGTTAGGGTTAGGGTTAGGGTGAGGGTAAGTGTTAGGTTGAGGGTTGCGGTAAGGTTGAGGGTTATGGTTTGGGTGAGGGATAGGATTAGGGTTAGGGTTATTGTTATGTTTAGTGTTACGGTTTTCGTTACGGTGAGGGTGAGTGTGAAGGTTAGGGTTAGGCTTAGGTTTAGGCTTAGGGTTAGGGTGAGGTTTAGGGTTACAGTTATGGGGAGGGTTAGGATGAAGGTTAGGGTTAGGATTAGGGTTAGAGTGAGGGCTAGAGTGAGGGTGAGGTTTAGGGTTAGGGTTATGGTGAGGTGTAGGGTTAGGTTTAGAGTTAGGGTTAGGGTGAGGTTGAGATTTTGGGGTTAGAGTTAGGGTTAGGTTGAGACTGAGGGTGAGGGTTAGGGTTAGGGTTAGTGTTAGGGTGAGGATTAGGTTGAGGGTTAGTGTGAGGGTGAAGGTTAGGGTTAGGTTTAGGATTAGGATTAGGGTTAGTGTCAGGGTTAGGGTTAGGATTAGGTTTAGGGTGAGTTTGAGTGTTACGACAATGGTTAGGTTTAGGGTTAGGGTTAGGTTTAGGGTTAGGATTAGTGTTATTGTTAGGGTTAGGTTTAGGGTTAGGCTGACCGTTAGGTTGAGTGTGAGGTTTAGGGTGAGGATGAGCGTTAGGGTTAGGGTGAGGGCTAGGTTGAGGGTGAGGGTTAGGGTTAGTGTGAGGTTTAGTGTTAGGGTTGGGGTTAGTGTTAGGTTGAGGGTTAGGGTTAGGGTGAGTGTTATGGTTATGGTTAGTGTGAGTGTTAGGATTAAGGTTAGGGTTATTGTTAGTGTTAGGGTTAGGGTTATGTTTAAGGTGAGGGTAAGGGTGTGAGTTAGGTTTGGGGATAGGATGAGGTTTAGGTTTAAGCGTAGAGTTAGAATTAGGGTTAGGGTGAGGGTGAAGTTTAGGGTTAGAGTTAGGTTTAGTGTTAGGGTTAGGGTTAGGGTTAGGGTTAGGCTTAGACTTAAGCTTAGGCTTAGGCCGAGCATGAGGGTGAGGGTTAGAGTTAGGGTTAGGATGAGGGTTAGGGTTAGGGTTAGGATGAGGTTTACGTTTAGGATTAGGGTTGGGGTGAGGGCTAGGGTGAGGCTTAGCGTGAGGGTTAGGGTTAGGGATAGGGTTAGTTTTAGAATTAGGTTTAGGTTGAGGGTGAGTGTGAGCGTTAGGGTTAGGGTTAGGCTTAGGCTTAGGGTTAGGGCTTGGGTTAGGGTGAGCCTGCGGCTGAGGGTTATGGTTAGGTTTAGGGTTAGGGTTTGTGTTTGGTTGAGGGTTACAATGAGGATTAGGGTTATGCCTAGGGTTAGGCTTAGGGTTAGGCTGAGGGTGGGGGTGGGGGTTAGGATTAGGGTTAGGGTTCGGGTTAAAATTAGTGTTATTGTCAGTGTTATGGTTTTGGTTAAATTTGCGGTGAGAGTGAGGCTGAGGGTGAGGGTTATGGTTAAGTTTAGGCTTAGGCTTAGGGTTAGGCTGAGGGTGAGGTTGGGGGTGAGGAATAGGTTTTGGGTGATGGTTAGGGTTCGGTTTAGGGTGAGGGTTAGGATGAGGGTAAGGGTTAGGATTAGGTTTAGGGTGAGGGCTAGGGTGAGGTTGAGTGTTAGGGTTAGGGTTAGGCTTAGGCTTAGGTTTAGGCTGAGGGTGAGGGTGCGGGTGGAGTTTAGGGTTAGGTTGATGGATAGGGTTAGGGTTAGAGTGAGTGTTAGAATGAGGGTTAGGGTTAGGGTGACTGTTAGGGTGAGCGTGATGGTCAGAGTAAAGATGAGTGTTAGGCTGAGGGTGAATGTTCCCCTAAGGGTGAGGGTTAGGATTAGGGTGATTGTTAGGGTAAGGATTAGGGTGAGGGTGAGGGATAGCTTGAGGATTAGGGTTAGGGTTAGTGTGAGGTTTAGGGTGAGGATGAGGGTTAGTGTTAGGGTGAGGGTTAGGGTTAGAAAAAAGGTTAGGGTGGGGGCTAGGGTGACGCTGAGGTTTAGGGTTAGGTTGAGGTTTAGGGTTAGGGTGACAGTTAGGGTTACTGTGAGGGTTAGTGTGAGAGTTAGGGTTAGTGTTAGGGTGAAGGTAAGTGTTAGGGTGAGGGTTAAGGTTAGGTTAAGGCTTAGGTTTAGGGTGAGGGTTAGGGTTAGGTTTTGGGTTAGGGTGTGGGTGAGGCTGAGGATTAGGGTTAGGTTTAGGGTTAGGGTTAGGGTTGGGTTTAGGGTTAAGGTTAGGATTATGCTGAGGGTTAGGGTTAGGGTTAGGCTTAGGCGAAGGGTTAGGCTGAGGGTGAGGGTGAGGTTGGGGGTGTGGATTAGGTTTAGGGTTACGGTTAGGTTTAGGTTTATTGTTAGTGTTATGGTTCGGGTTAAGTTTGCGGTGAGGGTGAGGCTGAGGGTGAGGGTTATGGTTATGGTTAGGGTCAGGGTTAGGGTTAGGGTTAGGGTTAGTGTTATTGTTAGGGTTAGGGTTAGAGTTACGGTGAGGTTGAGGGTGAGAGTGAGGGTTTTGTTTAGGGTGAGGGTGAAGTTTAGGGTTAGAGTTAGGGTGAGGGGGAGGGTTAGGGTGAGGGTTAGGGTGAGGTTTAGTGTTAGGGTTAGGGGGAGGGGGAGGGTTAGGTTGATGTTTAGGGATAGGGTTAGGTTTAGGATTAGGGTTAGGGTGAGGGTGAGTATGAGGGTTAGTGTGAGGGTTATGCTTAGGCTTAGGGTTAGGCTGGGGGTGAGGTTGGGTGTGAGGATTAGGGTTAGGGTGATGGTTCAGGTTTGGGTTAGTGTTATTGTTAGGGTTAGGGTTACAGTTACGGTGAGGGTGTGGGTGCGGGTGAGGATTAGGGTTACGGTTTGGGTGAGGGTTAGGATGAGGATTAGGGTTAGGATTAGGGTTAGGGTGAGTGCTAGGGTTTGGTTGAGGGTTAGGGTTAGTGTTAGGGTGAAGTTTAGGGTTAGGATTAGGGTTAGGGTGAGGGTGAGTGTTAGGATTAGGGTTGGGTTTAGGGTTAGGTTTAGGTTTAGGGTTAGGATTAGTGTTATTGTTAGGGTTAGGGTTAGAGTTATGGTGATGATGATGGTACGGGTGAGGGATTGGGTTAGGGTTATGGTGGGGTTTAAGGTTAGTGTTAGGGTTAGCATTAAGGTGAGGGTGAAGTTTAGGGTTAGATAAAGTTTTCGTGGGAGGGTTAGGGTGAGGGTTAAGTTTAGGGTTAGTGTTAGGGTTATTTTGAGGGTGAGAGTTAGGTTGAGGTTTAGGGTTGGGATTAGGTTTAGTGTGAGGGTTAGTGTTAAGGTTAAGGTTAGTGTTAGGTTGAGGGTATTTGTTAGAGTGAGGGTTTGGTTTAGGGTGAGGGTTATGGTTCGGGTGAGGGTTCGGGTTAGGGTTAGGGTTATTGTTAGGGTTAGGGTTAGATTTACAGTTACGGTGATGGTGAGAGTGAGTGTTATATTTTGGGTTAAGATGAGGTTTAGGTTTAGGGTTAGGGTT
Source organism: Dipodomys merriami (assembly GCF_024711535.1). Taxonomy (NCBI): domain Eukaryota; kingdom Metazoa; phylum Chordata; class Mammalia; order Rodentia; family Heteromyidae; genus Dipodomys; species Dipodomys merriami. The sequence continues at coordinate 4,223,687 of NW_027206579.1, forward strand.
AGGGTTAGGGTTAGAGTGAGAGTGAGGTTTAGGGTTAGAGTTAGCCTTAGTGTTACAGTTAGGGTTACGGTGAGGGTTAGGGTTAGGATTAGGTTTAGGCTTAGGCTTAGGCCGAGCATGAAGTTGAGGGTTAAGGTTAGGGTTAGGGTGAGGGTTAGGGTTAGGGTTAGGGTGAGGGTGAGGGAGAGGTTTAGGGTTAGAGTTAGGGTTAGGGGGAGGTTTAGGATGAGGGTTAGGGTTAGGATTAGGGTTAGGGTAAGGGCTAGGGTGAGGGTGAGATTTAGGGTTAGGGTTAGGTTGAGGTTTAGGTTAGGGTTAGGGTTAGGGTTAGCCTGAGGCTGAGTGTGATGATTAGGGTTAGGGTGAGTGTTAGGGTTAGGGTTAGTTTGAGGGTTTAGCTGAGGGTGAGGGTTAGGGTTAGGGTTAGGATAAGGATTAGGGTTAGGGTTTCAGTGAGTGTGAGGGTTAGGGATAGTATTAGGTTGAGGGTTAGGTTTAGGGTGAGGGTTATGTTTAGGGCTAGGATTACGGTTATGATGAGGGTGAGTGTGAGGTTTAGGGTTAGGGTGAGGTTTAGTATTAGGGTTAGGGTTAGAGTTAGGCTTAGGATGAGGGTGAGGTTTTTGGGTAGAGTTAGGGTTAGGGAGGGGGGTTAGGGTGAGGGTTATGGTTAGCGTGCGGGTTAGGGTGGGGGTGACGGTAAGGCTAAAAATGGGGGTTATGCTGAGTGTGAGGGTTATGGTAAGGGTGAGGGTTAAGTTTAGGGTGAGTGTTAGGGTTAGGGTTCAGGTGAAGGTGAGGGTTAGATTGAGGATTAGTGTTAAGGTTAGTGTGAGTTTTAGGGTGAGGATGAGAGTTAGTGTTTTGGTGAGGGCTAGGGTGAGGGTGAGGGTTAGGGTTAGTGTTAGGGTGAGGTTTAGGGTTAGGGTGATGGTTAGGGTTAGTGTGAGGGTTAGGGTTAGGGTTAGCGTTAGTGTTAGGTTGAGGGTTAGGTTTAGGGTGAGGGTTATGGTTATGGTTATGGTTAGGGTGAGGGTTAGGGTTAGGGTTAGGGTTATTTTTAGTGTTAGGGTCAGGGTTATGTTTACCGTGAGGGTAAGGGTGTGGGTTAGGGTTGGGGTTAGAAGGAGGTTAGGTTTAGGATTAGGTTTAGAGTTACTGTTAGGGTGAGGGTGAGGTTTAGGGTTAGAGTTAAGGTTAGTGTTAGGGTTAGGGTTAGGGTGAGGGTTAGTTTTAGGATTAGTGTGAGGGTTAGGGTTAAGTTTCGGCTTCGGCTTAGGCTTAAGCTTAGGCTTAGGCTTAGCATGAGTGTGAGAGTTAGGGTTAGGGTTAGGGTGATGGTTAGGGTTAGGGTTAGGATGAGGTTTTGGTTTAGACTTATGGTTAGGGTGAGGGCTAGGGTGAGGGTTAGTGTGAGGGTTAGGGTTAGTGATAGGTTTAGGTTTCAGATTAGGGTTAGGGTGAGGTTTAGTGTGAACGTTAGGGTTAGGGTAGGTTTAGGTTTAGGGTAAGGGTGAGGGTGAGGCTGAGGACTAGGGTTAGGTTTAGGGTTAGGTTTAGGGCTAGGGTTACGGTGAGGGTTAGGTTTAGGCCTAGGGTTATGCTTAGGTTTAGGCTGCGGGTGAGGGTGGGTGTGCGGATTAGGGTTAGATTTAGGGTTTAAATTAGGGTTATTGTTAGTGTTATGGTTTGCTATAAGTTTGCAGTGAGGGTAAGGTTGAGGGTGAGGGTTATGGCTAGGGTTAGGCTTAGGCTTAGGATTAGGCTGAGGGTGATCTTGGGTGTGAGGAATAGGTTTTGGGTGATGGTTAGGATTATGGTTATGGTGAGGTTTATGATGAGCGTTAGGGTTAGAATTAGGTTTAGGGTGAGGGCTAGGGTGAGTGTGAATGATAGGGTTAGGGTTAGGCTTAGGCTTAGGTTTAGGCTGAGGGTGAAGGTGAGGGTGAGGTTTAGGGTTAGGGTGATGGATAGGGTTAGGGTTAGGGTGAGTGTTTGGATGACGGTTAGGGTTATGGTGAGTGTTAGAGTGAGGGTGAGGGATAGATTGAGGATTAGGGTTAGGCTTAGTGTGAGGTTTAGGGTGAGGATGAGGGTTAAGGTTAGGGTGAGGGTTAGGGTTAGAACTAAGTTTAGGGTGGGGGCTAGGGTGAGGCTGAGGGTTAGGTTTAGGGTTAGGGTGAGGTTTAGGGATAGGGTGAGAGTTAGGGTTACTGTGAGGGTTAGTGTTAGAGTTAGGGTTAGTGATAGGATGAGGGTAAGTTTTAGGGTGAGGTTTACGGTTAGTTTTAGGGTTATTGTGAGGTTTAGGGTTAGGGGTACGGTGAGGGTGAGGATGAGGGTTAGAGTTAGGGGATGTATAGGGTTAGGTTTAGGGTTAGAGTTAGGGTTAGGGTGAGTGTTAGGTTTAGGGTTAGAGTTAGGGTTCAGGTGAGGGTTAGGATGAGGTTTAGGGTTAGTGTTAGTTTTAGGTTTAGGGTTAGGGTGATGTTAAGTGTTAGGGTTATGGTTAAAATTAGGGTTAGGGAGAGGGTGAGTGTGTGGGTTAGGGTTAGGTTTAGTTTAGGCTTAGGGTTAGGCTGAGGGTTAGGTTGAGGTGGAGGTTTAGGGTTCGGGTCCGGGTTAGGGTTAGGGTTAGTGTGAGGGTTAGGATGAAGGTTAGGTTTAGGATTAGGGTTAGGGTGAGGGCTACGGTGAAGGTGAGGTTTAGGGTTAGGGTTAGGGTGAGGTTTAGTGTTTGGGTTAGGGTCAGTGTGAGTTTGAGGTTTAGGGTTAGAGATAGGGTTAGGGTGAGTGTTAGGGTGAGGGTTTGGCTTAGTGTTAGTCTTATAGTTAGCGTTAGGGTGAGGGTTATGGTGAGGGTGTGTGTTAGGGTTCGGGTTAGGATTAGGATTAGGGTTAGGGAGAGGGGGAGTGTGAGGGTTAGAGTTAGCCTTATGTTTAGGCTGAGGGTGAGGGTGAGGGTGAGTGTTAGTGTTAGTTTGAGGGTTAGGTTTAGGGTGTGGTTTAGTGTTATGGTTAGTCTTAGAGATAGGGTTTGCTGAGTTTTAGGTTGAGTGTTAGGGTTAGGGTGAGGTTTAGGGTGGGGGTGAAGGTAAGGGTAAACGTGAGGGTTAGGCTAAGGGTGAGGGTTAGGGTTAGGTTTATGGTTAGGGTGAGATTTAGGGTTCAGGTTAAGTTAGGGTTAGGGTGAGGGTTAGGGTGAGGGTGGGAGTTAGGGTTAGGTTGAGGGTTAGGGTTAGGATTAGGGTTAGGTTAAGGGTGAGGGTTAGGGTTAGTGTTAGGGTGAGGGTTAGAATGAGGGTTAGGGTTAGTATTAGGGTTAGGGTGAGGGCTAGGGTGAGGGTGAGAGTTAGGGTTAGTGTTAGGTTGAGGTTTAGGATTAGGGTGATGGTTAGGGTTAGTGTGAGGGTTAGTGTTAGGGTTAGGGATAGTGTTAGGTTGAGGGTTAGGGTTAGGGTGAGTGTTATGTTTATGGTTAGGGTAAGTGTTAGGGTTAGGTTATTGTTAATATTAGGGTTAGGGTTATGTTTAAGGTGAGGGTAAGGGTGTGGTTTAGGGTTGGCGATAGGATGAGGTTTAGGTTTAAGATTAGGGTTAGAGTTAGGGTTAGGGCGAAGGTGAGGGTGAGGTTTAGGGTTAGAGTTAGCTTTAGTGTTAGGGTTAAGGTTAGGGTGAGGGTTAGGGTTAGGGTTAGGCTTAGGCTTAAGCTTAGGCTTAGGCCGAGCATGAGGGTGAGGTTTAGAGTTAGGGTTAGGGTGAGGGTTAGGGTTAGGGTTAGGATGAGGTTTAGGTTTAGGATTAGGGTTAGGGTGAGGACTAGGGTGAGGCTTAGGGTGAGGTTAAGGTTAGGGATAGGGTTAGGTTTAGGATTAGGTTTAGGGTGAGGGTGAGTGTGAGCGTTAGGGTTAGGGTTAGGGTTAGGCTTAGGGTTAGGGTGAGGGATAGGGTTAGGATTTCGGTTAGGGTGAGGGTGCGGCTGAGGATTAGGGTTAGGTTTAGGTTTAGGTTTAGAGTTAGGGTTAAGGTTAGATTTAGGGTTACAGTGAGGATTAGGGTTAGGCCTAGTTTTAGGCTTAGGCTGAGGGTGAGGGTGGGGTGAGGATTAGGGTTAGTGTTAGTGTTAAAATTAGGGTTATTGTCAGTGTTATGGTTTGGGTTAAGTTTGCGGTGAGGGTGAGGCTGAGGGTGAGGGTTAGGGTTAGGCTTAGGCTTAGGCTTAGGCTGATGGTTAGGCTGAGGGTGAGGTTGGGGTTTGGAATAGGTTTTGGGTGATGGCTAGGATTCGGGTTAGGATGAGGGTTAGGATGAGGATTAGGGTTAGGATTAGGTTTAGGGTGAGGCCTAGTGTGAGGATGAGTGATAGGGTTAGGGTTAAGCTTAGACTTAGGTTTAGGTTGAGGGTAAGGGTGAGGCTGAGGTTTAGGGTTAGGGTGATGGATGGGGATAGGGTTAGGGTGAGTGTGCGAATGATGGTTAGGTTTAGGGTGACTGTTAGGGGGGGCGTGACAATAAGAGTTAAGGAGAGGGTTAGGCTGAGGGTGAATGTTCCCCTAAGGGTGAGGGTTAGGATTAGGGTGATTGTTAGGGTAAGGGTTAGGGTGAGGTTTAGTGTGAGGGTGAGGGATAGATTGAGGATTAGGGTTAGGCTTAGTGTGAGGTTTAGGGTGAGGATGAGGGTTAAGGTTAGGGTGAGGGTTAGGGTTAGAACTAAGTTTAGGGTGGGGGCTAGGGTGAGGCTGAGGGTTAGGTTTAGGGTTAGGGTGAGGTTTAGGGATAGGGTGAGAGTTAGGGTTACTGTGAGGGTTAGTGTGAGAGTTAGGGGTTGTGTTCGGGTGAGGGTAATTGTTAGGGTGAGGGTTAGGATTAGGTTAAGTCTTAGGGTTAGGGTTTGGGTTAGGGTGTGGTTGAGGCTGAGGATTAGGGTCAGGTTTAGGGTTAGTGTTAGGGTTAGGTTTAGGGTTAAGGTTAGGATTATGGTGAGGGTTAGGTTTAGGTTTAGGCTTAGGCTTAGGCTTAGGCTGAGGGTGAGGTTGACGGTGGGGGTGCGGATTAGGTTTAGCATTAGGGTTAGGTTTAGGTTTATTGTTAGTGTTATGATTAGGGTTAAGTTTGCAGTGAGGGTGAGCCTGAGGGTGAGGGTTATGGTTAGGGTCAGGGTTAGGGTTAGGGTTAAGGTTAGTGTTATTGTTAGGGTTAGGGATAGAGTTACGGTGAGGTTGAGGGTGAGGGTGAGGGTTAGGGTGAGGTTTAGAGTGAGTTTTAGGGTTAGGGTTAGTGTTAGGGTGAGGGTGAGGTTTAGCGTTGGAGTTAGGGTGAGGGTGAGGGTTAGGGTGAGCGTTAGGGTTAGGTTTAGTGTTAGGGTTAGGGGGAGGGTGAGGGTTAGGTTGAGGTTTATGGATAGGGTTAGGTTTAGGATTAGGGTTAGGGTGAGGGTGAGTATGAGCGTTAGTGTGAGGGTTATGCTTAGGCTTAGGGTTAGGCTGAGGTTGAGGTTGGGTGTGAGGATTAGGATTAGGGTGATGTTTCGGTTTGGGATAGTGTTATTGTTAGGGTTAGGGTTAGAGTTACGGTGAGGGTGAGGGTGGGGGTGAGGGTTAGGCTTAGGTTTAGGTTGAGGGTTAGAATGAGGATTAGGGTTAGGATTAGGGTTAGGGTGAGTGCTAGGGTTTGAGTGAGGGTTAGGGTTAGTGTTAGCTTGAGGTTTAGGGTTAGGATTAGGGTTAGGGTGAGGGTGAGTTTTAGAATTAGGGTTGGGCTTTCCGTTAGGGTTAGGTTTAGGGTTAGGGGTAGTGTTATTGTTGGGGTTAGGGTTAGAGTTGTGGTGAGGGTGATGGTACTGGTGAGGGTTTGGGTTAGTGTTATGGTGTGGTTTAGGGTTAGGGTTAGGGTTAAGGTGAGGGTGAGGTTTAAGGTTATATAGAGTTTTAGTGGGAGGGTTAGGGTAAGGGTGAAGTTGAGGGTTAGTGTTAGGTTTAGTGTGAGGGTGAGGGTTACGTTGAGGTTTAGGGTTAGGATTAGGTTTAGTGTGAGGGTTAGTGTTAGGGTTAGGGTTAAGGTTAGGCTTAGTGTGAGGTTTAGGATGAGGATTTGGGTTAGGATTAGGGTTAGGGTGAGGGCTAGGGTGAGGGTGAGGGTGAGGGTGTGGGTTAGGGTGAGGGTTAGGGTGAGGTTTAGGGTTAGGGTTAGGATTAGTGTTAGGGTGAGGGTGAGGTTTAGGGTTAAATTTAGGGTTAGGGGGAGTGTTAGGTCGATGGTTAGGGTTAGGGTTAGTGTTAGGGTTAAGGTTAGGGTGAGGGTTAGGTTGAGGTTTAGGTTTAGGGTTATGGTCAGTGATAGGATTAGGGTGTGGGTGAGGGTGAGTGTGAGGTTTAGGGTTAGGTTTCAGGTTAGGCTTAGGGTTAGGCTGAGGGTGAGGGTGGGGGTGAGGATTAGGGTTAGGGTGATGGTTAGGATTAGGGTAAGGGTGAGGGCTCGGGTGAGGGTGAGGGTTAGGGTAAGGCTTAGGCTTAGGGTTAGGCTGAGGGTGAGGTTGAGGGTGAGTGTTATGGTTAGTGTGATGGTTAGGTTTACGGTTACGGTGAGGTTTGGGATAAGGTTTAGGGTTAGGGTGAGGTTAGGGTGAGATTATGGTAAGGGTAAAGGTGAGGTTTACACTGAAGGTGAGGGTTAAGTTAAGGGTGAGGGTTAGGGTTAGTTTTAGGGTTAGTGTAAGGATTAGGGTTAGGGATAGGATGAGGGTTAGATTGAGGATTAGTGTTAGGTTTAGTGTGAGGTTTAGGGTGAGGATGAGGGTCAGGTTTAGGGTGAGGGTGAGGGTTAGAATTAGGGTTAGGGTGAGGGCTAGGGTGAGGGTGAGGGTTAGGGTTAGTGTGAGGGTTAGTGTTAGGGTTAGGGTTAGTGTTAGGGTGAGGGTTATGTTTAGCATGAGGGTTAGGGTTAGGGTGAGGGTTATGGTTAGGGTGAGGGTTAGGGTTTGGGTGAGGGTGAGTGTGAGTGTGAGGGTTGGGCTTAAGTTTAGGTTTAGGGTTAGGGTGAGGGTTAGGGTTAGGGTTTGGGTTAGGGTGAGGGTGAGGCTGAGGATTAGTTTTAGGTTTAGGGTTAGGGTTAGGATTATGGTGAGGTTTAGGGTAAGGGTTAGGCTTCGGCTTACGTTTAGGCTGAGTTTGAGGCTGAGGGTGAGGGTTATGTTTAGGGTTACCGTGAGGGTTAGGGTTAGGGTAAGTGTTATTGTTAGGGTTAGGGTTAGAGTTATGATGAGGTTGAGGATGAGGGTGAGGGTGAGGGTGAGGGTTAGGTTTAGTGTTAGGGTTAGGGTTAGGATTGGAATCAGAGTTAGGATTTGGGTTAAGTTTAGGGTTAGGTTGAGGGTTTGGTAAGGGTTACGGTGAGTGTGAGGTTTAGGGTTAGGTTGAGGGTTAGTGTTAGGATTAGAGTTAGGGTGAGGGTGAAGGTTAGTGTTAGTGTTAGGGTCAGGGTTAGGATGAATGTTAGGGTTAGGATTAGGGTTAGGGTGAGGGCTAGTTTGAGGTTGCGGTTTAGGGTTAGCATTAGGGTGAGGTTTAGGCTTTGGGTTAGGGTTAGAGTTAGGGTTACGGTGAGTGTGAGGTTTAGGTTTAGAGTTAGGGTTAGGGTGAGGGTTAGGTTGAGGTTGAGGGTTAGGGTTAGTGTTAGGGTTAGTGTTAGGGTGAAAGTTAGGGGGAGGATTAGGGTTAGGGTTAGGTTTAGCCTTCAGTTTAGGGTGAGGTTGAGGTTTAGGATTAGATTGAGGCTGAGGGAGAGGGTAGGTGTTAGGTTTAGGTTTGGGTTAGGGTGAGTTTGAGGGTGAGCGTGAGGGTTAGGGTGAGGGTGAAGTTGAGGGTGAGGGTGAGGGTTAGGGTGAGGGTGAATTTGAGGGTGAGGGTGAGGGTTAGCGTTAGTGTTAGGTTGAGGTTTAGGCTTAGTGTGAGGGTTGGGTTACTGTGAGGTTAAGGGATAGGGTGAGGGTTAAGGTGAGGGTGAGAGTTAGGTTTAGGGTTAGGGTTAGGGTGAGGGTTCGTGTGAAGGGTAGGGTTAGGTTTAGGGTTAGTGTGAGGATTAGGGTTAGGGTTAGGGTGACAGTTAGGGTTAGTGTTAGGGGTAGGGTGAATGTGAGGGTAAGGGTTAGGGTGAGGCTGAGGGTTAGGTTGATTGTTAGTGTTAGGGTCAGGTTTAGGTTTAGGTTTAGGTTTATGGTGTGGGTTAAGATGAGGGTTGGGTTTAGGGTTGGGTTTATGGTTAGGATGAGTTTTAGGGATAGGGTGAGGGTGAAGGTCAGGGTGAGGGTTAGGGATAGGTTTAGGGATAGGTTTAGGGATATGATGAGGGCTAGGGTGAGGGTGAGGATTAGGGTTAGGGTGAGGGTTCAGGTGAGGGGTAGGTTTAGGGTAAGGGTTAGGGTGAGGGTAAAGTTTCGGGTGAGGTTTAGGGTGTGGGTGAGGTTTAGGGAGAGGCTGCGGTTAGGGTGAGTGATAGCGTTCGGATTAGGGTGAGGGTATGTGTTAGAGTGAGGGTTAGGGTTAAGGTTAGGATGAGGGTTAGGTATAGGCTTAGGGTTATGGTTGGGATGATGATGAGGGTAGGGTTAGTTTTAGGGTTAGGTTCAGAGTGAGGGTGAGGTTCAGTGTTAGGATTAGTGTTATGTTTAGGGTTAGGCTGAGGGTGAGGGTAAGACTGAGGGTTAGGGTTAGGGTGAGGGTGAGGGTTAGGGTTAGGTTTAGGGTGAGGGTTAGAGTTAGTGTGAGGATTAGGGATAGGTTTAGGGTGAGAGTAAGGGTTATGGTGAGGTTTAGGTTTAAGGTTAGCGTTAGGGTTAGCATGAGGGTGAGGGAGAGGTTTAGGTTTAGAATTAGAGTTAGGTTTACGGTTAGGCTTAGGGTGAGGGTCATGGTGAGGGTGAGGGTTAGGGTGAGAGTCAGGGTTAGTGTGTGGGTTAGGGTTAGGTTGACGGTAAGGGTTAGGATGAGGGTGAGGGTGAGGGTGAGGGTTTGCATTAGTGTGAGGATTAGTGTTAGGGTCAGAGTGAGGGTGAGGTTTAGGATGAGGGTTAGGGTTAGGGTTAGGGTTAGTGTGAGGATTAAGGTTAGGATTAGGGTTAGTTTGAGGGTAAGGTTTAGGGTTAGGGTTACTGTAAGGTTTAGTGTGAGTGTTAGGGTGAGAGTGTGGGTTAGGTTTAGTGTGAGTGTTAGGGTGAGTGTTAGGGTGAGGGTTAGGTTTAGTGTTATGGTTAGGGTGAGGGTGAGGGTTAGGGTTAGGGTGAGGGTGAGGGTTAGGGATAGGTTTAGGGTTAGGGTTAGGGTTATTGTTAGGGTTAGGGTTAGGTTTAGGGTTAGGGTGAGGGTGAGTGTTAGGGTTAGGGATAGCATTAGGGTTAGCATGAGGGTGAAGGAGAGAGTTAGGTTTAGGCTTAGGGATAGGGTGATGGTTAGGGTGAGGCTTCAGGTCAGGGTTAGGGTTAGGGTTAGGGTGAGGGTTAGTGTTAGGGTGAGATTCAGGGAAAGTGTGAGGATTAAAGTGAGGGTGAGGGTTAGGGTAATTGTGAGCATTAGGGTTTGGGTGAGGGTTAGGTGATTGTGAGGGTTAGGGTGAGGGTGAGGGTTAGGGTTAGCATTAGGGTGAGCGTTAGGGTTAGGGTTATATTGAGGGTGAGTTTTAGGATTAGGGTTATGTTGAGGGTGAGGGTTAGGGTGAGGGTTAGGGTTAGGTTTAGCTTTAGGGTTAGCGTGAGGTTGAGGGAGAGGGTTAGGTTTAGGATTAGGGTTAGGTTTGGGATTACGCTTAGGGTGAGGGTGATGGTGAGGATGAGGCTAAGGGTCAGGGTTAGGTTTAGTGTTAGGGTGAGGGTTAGTGTAAGGGTGATATTTAGGGAAAGGGTGAGGGTTAGGGTGACGGTGAGGGTTAGAGTGAGGGTGAGGTTTAGGGTTATGGTTAACATTAGGATGAGTGTTAGGGTTAGGGTTAGTGTGAGGTTTAGGGTTAAGGTTATGGTTAGTGTGAGGGTAAGGTTTAGGGTGAGGTTTAGATTGAGAGTGAGGTTTAAGGAGAGGGTTAGGTTTAAGGTGAGGGTTAGTTTTAGGGTTAGTGTTAGGATTAGGTTGAGGGTCTGTGTTAGGGTGAGGTTAAAGTTAGGGTGAGGGTTAGGGATACGATTAAGGTTAGGGTTAGGGTGAAGGTGAGGGTGAGTGTTAGTTTTAATGTTAGGTTCAGCGTAAGGGTGAGGTTCATGGTTAGAATTAGGGTTAGGGTTAGGGTTAGGCTAGGGTGAGGGTGAGGGTGAGGGTTAGGGTTGGGGTGATCTGTAGGGTTAGGGAGAGGTTTAGGATTAGGTTTAGGATGAGGATTAGGCTGAGGGGTGGGGTAAGGATAAGGGTTAGGCTTAGGGTTAGGGTTATTGTTAGGGTTAGGCTTAGGTTAGAGTTAGGGATAGGGTGAGGGTGAGGATGAGTGTTAGGATTAGGCTTAGGAATAGGGTTTTTGTTAGGGTTAGGGTGAGCGTTAGGGTGAGGGTGAGGGTTAGGTTTAGGATTAGCGTTAGGATTATTGTTAGGGTTAGGGTGAGGGTGAGGGTTAGGTTTAGTGTGAGGATTAGGTTTAGGGTTAGGTTTAGGGTGAGGTTAAGTTTTAGGGTGAGGGTTAGGGTAAGGTTGAACTTTAGGGTTAGCATTAGGGTTAGGGTTAGGGTGAGGGTTAGGGTTGGGGTTAGGGTGAGCGTGAGGGTGAGGGTTAGGGTGAGGGTGAGGTTGAGGGTGTGGGTTAGATTTGGGTAAGGGAGAGGGTGAAGATAAGGTTTAGGGTTAGGATTAGGGTTAGGCTTAGGGTGAAGTTGAGGGTTAGGGTAACGGTTAGGTTGAGGTTTAGGGTTAGTTTGAGGGTTGGGTGAGCTTGAAGGTAAGCGATAGGGAGAGGGTTATTGTGAGGGTGAGACTTAATGTTAAGGTTAATGTTAGGGTGAGGGTTAGTGTGAGGGTAAGGGTTAGTGTTTGGTTTAGGGTTAGTGTGAGGATGAGGGTTAGGTTTAGGGTTAGGGGGAGGGTTAGGGTTAGTGTGAGGGGTAGGGTGAAGGTGAGGGTAAGGGTTAGGGTGAGGGTTAGGGTTAGGTTTAGGGTTATGGTTGGGGTGAGGGTGAGGTTTGGGGTTAGGTTTAGGGTTATGTTTAGGATGAGGGTTATGGTGAGGGTGAGGGTTAAGGTGAGGGTGAGGGTTAGTGTGAGGGTGAGGATTAGGTTTAGGTGAGTTTTAGGGTTAGGATTAGGGTTAGGATGAGGACTATGGTGAGGGTGAGGGTTAGTGTTAGGGTTAGGGTTAGGTTGAGGGTTAGGGTTAGGGTGAGGGATCGGGTGAGGGGTACGTTTAGGGTTAGGTTTAGGGTGAGGGTAAAGGTTAGGATGAGTTTTAGGGTGAGGATGAGTTTTAGGGAGAGGAATAGGGTTAGGTTGACGGTTAGGGTTAGGATTAGGGTGAGGGTATGTTTTAGGGTGAGGGTTAGGGTGAGGGTTAGGGTTAGGGTGAGGGTTAGGGATATGGTTAGGATTATGGTTAGAGTGACAGTGAGAGTGAGGGTTAGTTTTAAGGTTAGGGTTAGGATTAGGGTTAGGGTTAGGGATACGGCTATGTTTAGGGTTAGGGTGACAGTGAGAGTTAGGGTTAGGGTTAGGGTTATGGTGAGGGTAAGATCTAGGGTGAGGTTTAATGTGAGGGTGAGGTTTAGGGTGAAGGTTAGGTTGAGGGTTAAGGTGAGGGTGAGTTTATGTGTTAGATTGAGGGTTAGGTTGAGGGTTAGGGTTAGGGTGAGGTTTAGTGATAGATTTACGGTTAGGGTTAGGGTGAGGGTGAGTGTGAGGGTTAGGGTTAGGGTTAGGTTCAGGGTGAGGGTGAGGTTCAGGGTTAGGATTAGGGTTAGGTTTAGGGTTAGGCTGAAGGTGATGGTGTGAGTGAGTGTTAGGGTTCGGGTGAGGGTGAGGATTAGGGTGAGTTTTAGTGTGTGGGTTAGTGTTAGGGTTAGTGTGAGGATTAGGGTTAGGGTTATGGTGAGGGTAAGGGTTAGGTTTAGGTTTAGGGTAAGGTTTAATGTTAGGGTTATGGTGAGAGTGAGGGTTATGTTTAGTGTGAGTGTTAGGGTGAGGGTTAGGTTTAGCGTTAGCTTTAGGGTGAGAGTGAGGGTTAGGTTGAGTATGAGGGTTAGGGTTTGGGTGAGGGTTAGGGTGAAGGTGAAGGTTAGGGTGAGGGTGAGACTTAGAGTTAGGGTTAGGGTTAGGGTGAGGGTTAGAGTGAGGATAAGTGTTAGGGTTAGGTTTAGGTTTAGTGTGAGGATTACGTTTAGGGTGAGAGTTAGAGTTATGGTGAGGGTGAGGGTTAAGTTTAAGGTTGTGTGAGGATTAGGGTAAGAGTCAGTGTTAGGGTTAGGTTTTGGGTTAGGGTGAGGGGGAGGGTGAGGGTGAAGTTGAGGGCGATGGTGAGGGTTAGGGTTAGGGTTAGGTTGAGGTTTAGGCTTAGTGTGAATGTTGGGTGAGGGTTAAGGTGAGGGTGAGAGTTAAGGTTAGGGTTAGGGTTAGGTTGAGGGTTCGTGTGAGGGTTAGGGTTAGGGTTAGGTTTAGGGTTAGTGTGAGGTTTAGGGTTATGGTGAGGGTAAGTGTTAGGGTGAGGGTTAGGATTAGGGTGAGGGTTATGGTTAGGGTGAGGGTTTGGGTTAGGGTTATTGTTAGGGTTAGGTTTAGGGTTACAGTTTAGGTGAGTGTGAGGGTGAGAGTTAGGGTTAGGTTTAGGGTGAAGTTTAGTGTTAGTGTTAAGATTAGAGTTAGGGTTAAGGTGAGGGTGAGGTTTAGGGGTAGAGTTAGGATTAGGGTGAGGATTAGGGTGAGGGTTAGTGTTAGGTTGCGGGTTAGGGTGGGGTTGAAGGTAAGGGTAAATTTGAGGGTTAGGCTGAGGGTGAGGGTTACAGTAAGGTTGAGGGTTAGGGTTAGGGTGAGCGTTAGTGTTAGCATTAGGATTTATGTTAGGGTGAGGGTAAGTGTTAGGGTGAGGGTTAGGGTTAGGGTGAGGGTTATGGTTAGGGTGAGTGTGAGGGTTACGGTTATATTATTGTTAGGGTTAGGGTTAGGGTTAGGGTTATGCTTAGGGTTAGGGTTAGGATGAAGTTTAGTTTTAGGGTTAGGATTAGAGTAAAGGTTAGAGTGAGTGTGAGATTTAGGGTTAGAGTTAGGGTTAGTGTTAGTGTTAGGGTGAGGGTTAGGTTTAAGCTTAGGCTTAGGCTTAGGCTTAGGCTGAGCATGAGGATGAGTTTTAGGGTTCGGGTTAAGGTTCGGTTTAGCCCGAAGGTTAGATTGAGGTTTAAGGTTAGGATTAGGGTAAGGGTGAGGGCTAGGATTAAGGTTAGGGTGAGGGCTAGGATTAGGGATAGCGTTAGGTTTAGGATTAGGGTGAGGGTGAGGGTAGTGTGAGGTTTAGTGTTAGGGTTAGGCTTAGAGTTAGGGTGAGGGTTAGGGTTAGGGTTTGGGTTCGTGTGAGGGTGAGGTTGAGGATTAGGGTTAGGTTTAGCGTTAGGGTTAGTGTTAGTGTTAGGGTTAGGTTTAGGGTTAGGATTAGGGTGAGGGTATGATTTAGGGTGAGGTTTAGGGTGAGGGTTAGGGATACGGTTAGGGTTATGTTTAGAGTGACGATGAGAGTGAGTGTTAGTTTTAAGTTTAGGGTTAGGGTTAGGGCTAGGGTTAAGGATACGTTTAGGGTTAGGGTTAGGGTGATGGTGAAGTTTAGGATGAGGTTCAGTGTGAGGGTGAGGTTTAGGGTGAGGTTTAAGGTGAGGGTTAGGGTGAGGGTGAGGGTATGTGTTAGATTGAGTTCTAGGTTGAGGGTTAGGGTTTGGGTGAGGTTAGTTATAGGTTTACGGTTAGGGTTAGGGTGAGGGTGTGGGTGAGGTTTAGGGTTAGGGTTAGGTTCAGAGTGAGGGTGAGGTTCAGGGTTAGGATTAGGGTTAGAGTTATGGTTCGGCTGAAGGTGAGGGTGTGGGTGAGGGTTAGGGTTAGGGTGAGGGTGAGGGTTAGGGTGAGTTTTACTGTGTGGGTTAGTGTTAGGGTTAGTGTGAGGATTAGCGTTAGGGTTATGGTGAGGGTAAGGTTTAGGGTAAAGGTTAGGGTAAGGTTTAGTGTTAGGGTTATGGTGAGAGTGAGGTTTAGGTTTAGTGTGAGTGTTAGGGTGAGGTTTAGGTTTAGTGTTAGCTTTAGGGTGAGGGTGATGTTTAGGGTGAGTGTGAGGGTTAGGGTTTGGGTGAGGGTTAGGCTGAAGGTGAAGGCTAGGGTGAGGGTGAGACTTAGAGTTAGGGTTAGGGTTAGGGTGAGGGTTAGTGTGAGGATAAGTTTTAGGGTTAGGTTTAGGGTTAGTGTGAGGATTAGGGTTAGGGTGAGGGTTAGAGTTAGGGTGAGGGTGAGGGTTAAGTTTAAGGTTGTGTGAGGGTATGGGTTAGGCTGAGGGTTAGGGTTAGGCTTTGGTTTAGGGTGCGGGTGAGGGTGAGGTGGAGGGTTAGGGTGAGGGTGAAGTTGAGTGTGATGGTGAGGGTTAGGGTTAGGGTTAGGTTGAGTTTTAGGCTTAGTGTGAGTTTTGGGTGAGCATGAGGTTAAGGGATAGGGTGATGGTTAGGGTTAGGGTGAGGGTTATGGTTAGGGTGAGTGTGAGTTTTAGGGTTATTGTTAGGGTTAGGGTTAGTGTTTGGGTTATGGTTATGGTTAGGGTTACGGTTACGGTTAGAATGAAGTTTAGTTTTAGGGTTTGGGTTAGAGATAAGGTTAGGGTGAGGGTGAGATTTAGGGTTAGAGTTAGGGTTAGTGCTAGTGTTAGGGTTAGGGTTAGGCTTAGGCTTAGGCTTAGGCTTAGGCCGAGCATGAGGGTGAGTGTTAGGGTTCTGGTTAGGGTTCGGGTTAGGGTGAAGGTTAGATTGAGTTTTAGGGTTAGGGTTAGGGTGAGGGCTAGGGTTAGGGATAGGTTTAGGTTTAGGATTAGGGTTAGGATGAGGGTGAGTGTGAGGTTTAGGCTTAGAATTAGGGTGAGGGTTAGGGTTAGGTTTTGGGTTAGTCTGAGGGTGAGGCTGAGGATTAGGCTTATTTTTAGGGTTACGTTTATTGTTAGGGTTAGTGTGGGGTTAGGGTTAGGGTTATGGTGAGAGTTAGGGTTAGAGTTAGGATTAGGCTTAGAGTTAGGATGAGGGTGAGGGTGTGTTTGAGGATTAGAGTTAGGGTTAAGGTTAGGCATAGGGTTAGGCTTATTGTTTGTGTTATGCTTAGGGTTAAGTTTGCGGTGAGCATGACGCTGAAGGTGAGGGTTATGCTTATGGTTAGGGTTAGGGTTAGTGTTATTCTTAGGGTTAGGGTTAGAGATACGGTGAGCATGAGGTTGAGGGTGAGGGTTAGGGTTAGGGTGCGGTTTTGGGATAGGTTTAGAATAAGGGTTAGGGTGAGGGTGAGGTTTAGAATTAGAGTTATTGTTAGGGGGAGGGTTAGGGTTAGGGTTTGGGTAAGCGTGAGGGTGGGGGTGAGGATTAGGGTTAGGTTTAGGGTTAGGGTTAGGGTTAGGTTTTTAAGATAGGGTTAGGGTTATGGTGAGGGTTAGGGTTAGGGTTAGGCTTAGGGTTAGGCTGAGGGTGAGAGTGGGTGTGAGGATTAGGGTTAGTGTTAGTGTTAGTGTTAGGGTTGTTGTTAGTGTTATGGTTAGGGTTAAGTTTGCTTTGAGGGTGAGTCTGAGGGCGAGGGTTTTGGGTATGGTTATGGTTAGGGTTAGGGTTAGATGTATTGTTAGGGTTAGGGTTAGAGTTACCGTGAGGGTGAGGGTGAGGGTGAGGTTTAGGGTTCAGATTAGGGTTCGGGTTAGAGTGAAGGTTAGATTGAGGTTTAGGGTTAGGATTAGGGTAAGTGTGAGGGCTAGGGTTAGGGTTAGGGTGAGGGCTAGGGTTAGGGATAGGGTTTTGTTTTGGATTAGGGTTAGGGTGAGGGTGAGTGTGAGGTTTAGGGTTAGGGTTAGGCTTAGAGTTAGGGTGAGGGTTAGGGTTAGGGTTTGGGTTAGTGTGAGGGTGAGGCTGAGGATTAGGGTTAGGTTTAGGGTTAGGTTTAGGGTTAGGGTTAGTGTTAGGTTTAGGGTTAGGATTAGGGTTATGGTGAGGTTTAGGGTTAGAGTTAGGTTTAGGCTTAGGGTTAGGATGAGGGTGAGGGTGGGTTTGAGGATTAGAGTTAGGGTTAGGGTTAGTCTTAGTGTTAGGCTTATTTTTAGTGTTATGCTTAGGGTTAAGTGAACATGAGGTGAGCATGAGGCTGAAGCTGAGGGTTATGGTAAGGGTTATGGTTAGGGTTAGGGTTAGTGTTATTCTTAGGGTTAGGGTTAGAGATATGGTGAGGATAAGGTTGAGGGTGAGGGTTAGGGTTAGGGTGCGGTTTAGGGTAAGGGTTAGGGTGAGGGTGAGGTTTAGAATTAGAGTTATTTTTAGGGGGCGGGTTAGGGTTAGGGTTTGGGTTAGGGTGAGGTTGGGCTGAGGATTAGGGTTAGGTTTAGGGTTAGGGTTAGGGTTAGGTTTTTAGTTTAGGGTTAGGGTTAGGGTTACGGTGAGGGTTAGGTTTAGGCTTAGGCTTAGGGTTAGGATGAGGGTGAGGGTGGGTGTGAGGATTAGGGTTAGCGTAAGGGTTAGTGTTAGGGTTATTGTTAGTGTTATGGTTAGGGTTAAGTTTGCTGTGAGGGTGAGTCTGAGGTTGAGGGTTATGGTTATGGTTATGGTTATTGTTAGAGTTATTGTTAGGGTTAGGGTTAGAGTTATGGTGAGGGTGAGGGTGAGGGTGAGGGTTAGGGTTCGGGTTACAGTGAAAGTTAACTTGCGGTTTAGGGTTAGGATTAGGGTAAGGGTGAGGGCTAGGGTTAGGGTTAGATTTAGGGTTATGGGGAGGGATAGGGTTAGGTTTATGGTTAGGTTTAGGGTTAGGGTTAGGATTACGGTGAGGGTTAGGGTTAGGATTAGACTTAGGCTTACAGTTAGGCTGAGGTTGAGGCTGAGGGTGTGGGTTATGGTTATGGTTAGGGTTAGGATTAGGGTTAGGGTAAGTGTTATTGTTAGGTTTAGGGTTAGAGTTATTGTGAGGTTCAGGGTTAGGGTTAGGTTGAGGTTTAGGGTTAGGTTTAGTGTTAGGGATAGTGTTAGGTTGAGGGTATCGGTAAGGTTAAAGTTGAGTGTTAGGCTGAGCATGAGGGTTACGGTAAGGGTGAGGGTTAGGCTTAGGGTGAGGGTTAGGATTAGGGTTGGGGTGAGAGTTAGGGTTCGGGTTCAATTTAGGGTTAGGTTGAGGGTTAGGGTAAGGGTTACGGTGACGGTGAGGGTTAGGGTTAGGTTGAGGGTTAGTGTTAGGATTAGGGTTAGTGTGAGGTGAAGGTTAAGGTTAGTGTTAGGGTGAGGGTTAGGATGAGGGTTAGGGATAGGATTAGGGTTAGGGTGAGGGGTAGTTTGAGGTTGAGGTTTAGGGTTAGCATTAGGGTGAGGTTTAGGGTTAGGGTTAGGGTTCGGGTTAGGGTGAGGGTGATGTTTACGGTTAGAGTTATGGTTAGGGTGAGACTGAAATTGAGGGTTAGTGTTAGAGTTAGGGTTAGGTTGAGGGTGAGGGTTAGGCTAAAGGTTAGGATTATGATTAGCATAAGGGTTAGGGTGAGTGTGAGGGTTAGGGTTAGGGTTAGGCTTAGGGTTAGGCTGAGGGTGAGGTTGAGAGTGAGGGTTTGGGTTAGGTTTACTGTGAGAGTTAGGGTTCGGGTAAATTTAGGGTTAGGGTGAGGGTTAGGGTTAGGTTTATGGTGAGCTTGAGTTTTAGGGTAAGGTTGAGGCTTAGGGTTAGGATTATGGTTATGGAAAGGGTTAAGGTTAGGGTTAGGGTGAGGTTAAGAATGAAGATTAGGAATAGGGTGAGGGCTAGGTTGAGGGTGAGCTTTAGGGTTAATGTTAGATTAAGGTTTAGGGTTAGAGTTAGGGTTAGGGTGAGGGTTAGGTTGAGGGTTAGATTTACGGTGAGGGTGAGGGTTAGGGTTAGGGTGAGGGTTAGGGTGAGGATGATGGTAAGGGTAAAGGTGAGGTTTAGGCTGAGTTTGAGTGTTAGGGTGAAGGTTAGGGTTAGGTTTAGGGTTAGGGTAAGGGATAGGGTTAGGTTCAGGGTGAGTGTTAGATTGAGGATTAGGGTTACTGTTAGTGTGAGGTTTAGGGTGAGGATGTGGGTTAGGGTTAGGGTGAAGGTGAGGGTTAAAATTAGGGTTATGTAGAGGGCTAGGGCGAGGGTGAGTGTTAGGGTTAGGGTTATGGTTATGGTGAGGTTTAGGATTAGGTTGAGGGTTAGCGTTAGTGTGAGGGTTACTGTTCGGGTTAGGGTCAGTGTTAGGGTGAGGGTAAGTGTTAGGGTGAGGGTTAGGTTTAGGGTGAGTGTTATGGTTATGTTGAGGGTTAGGGTTAGGGTTATTTTTAGGGTTAGGGTTAGGGATACGGTTAAGGTGAGTGTGAGGGTGAGAATTAGGGTTAGGTTTAAGGTGAAGTTTAGTGTTAGGGTTAGGGTTAAGGTGAGGGTGAGGTTTAGGGGTAGAGGGTTAGGGTCAAGATTAGGGTTATGGTGTGGATTAGGGTGGGGTTGAAGGTAAGGGTAAATTTGAGGGTTAGGCTGAGGGTGAGGGTTACAGTAATGGTGAGGGTTAGGGTTAGGGTGAGGGTTAGTGTTAGGGTTAGAATGAGGGTGAGGTTTAGATTGAGGATTAGTGTTATGGTTAGTGTGAGGTTTAGGGTGAGCTTGAGGGTTAGGGTTAGTGTTAGGATGAGGTTTATGGTTAGGGTGATGCTTAGGGTTAGTGTGAGCATTGGTGTTAGCGTTAGGGTTTATGTTACGGTGAGGGTAAGTGTTAGGGTGTGGGTTAGGTTTAGGGTGAGAGTTATGGTTAGGGTGAGTGTGAGGGTTAGGGTTAGGGTTATTGTTAGGGTTATGGTTATGGTTATGGTTAGTGTTAGGGTTAGGGTTAGGGTTAGGGTTAGGGTTAGGATGAGGTTTAGTTTTAGTCTTAGGATTAGATTTAAGGTTAGAGTGAGAGTGAGATTTAGGGTTAGAGATAGGTTTAGTGCTAGTGTTAGTGTTAGGGTGAGGGTTAGGGTTAGGTTTAGGCTTAGGCTTAGGCTTGGGCTTAGGCCGAGCCTGAGGGTGAGGGTTAGGGTTCGGGTTAGGCTTCGGGTTAGTGCGAAGTTTAGATTGATGTTTAGGGTTAAGATTAGGGTAAGGGTGAGGGCTAGGGTTAGGGTTAGTGTATGGGCTAGGGTTAGGGATAGGGTTAGGTTTAGTATTAGGGTTAGGGTGAGGGTGAGTGTGAAGTTTAGGGTTAGAGTTAGGCTTAGAATTAGGGTGAGGGTTAGGGTTAGGGTTTGGGTTAGTGTGAGGGTGAGGCTGAGGATTAGGGCTAGTTTTAGGGTTAGGTTTAGTGTTAGAGTTAGGGTTAGGCTTAGGCTTAGAATGAGGGTGAGGGTGGGGTTGAGGATTAGAGTTAGGGTTTGGGTTAGGCTTAGGGTTAGGTTTATTGTTAGTGTTATGATTAGTGTTAAGTTTGCGGTGAGCATGAGGCTGAAGGTGAGGGTTTTGGGTAGGGTTAGGGTTAGGGGGTGGGATAGGGTGAGGTTTAGGGTTAGGGTTAGTGTTAGGGTAAGTGTGAGGGTGAGGGTTAGGTTGAGCTTTAGGGATAGGGTTAGGTTTAGGATTAGGGTTAGGGTGAGACTGAGTGTGAGGTTTAGGGTGAGGATTAGGCTTAGGCTTATGGTTAGGCTAAGAGTGAGGGTGGGGGTGAGGATTAGGGTTAGGGCTAGGCTATGGCTTATGCTGAGGGTGAGGATGGATGTGAGGATTAGCGTTAGTGTGATCGTTAGGATTAGGGTAAGGGTGAGGGCTCGGGTGAGGGTAAATGTTAGGGTCAGGCTTTGGCATAGTCTTCCAGTTAGACTGAGGGTGAGTTTGAGGGTGAGGGTTAGGGTTAGAGTAATGGTTAGGTTTATTGTTAGGGTGAGGGTTAGAATGAGGTTTAGGGTTTGGTGAGGTTAGGGTGAGGATGATAGTAAGGGTAAAGGTGAGATTTACGCTGAGGGTAAGGGTTAAGATGAGGGTGAGGGTTAAGGTAAGGGTGAGGGTTAGGGTTAGGGTGAGGCTGAGTGTGAGGTTTAGGGTGATGATTAGGCTTAGGTTTACAATTAGGCTAAGGGTGAGGGTGGGGGTGAGGATTAGGGTTATGGTGATGGTTAGGTTTAGGGTTAGTGTTATTGTTATGGTTAGGGTTAGAGTTACGTTGAGTGTGAGGGTGCGGGTGAGGGTTAGGGTTAGGGTTAGGGTGGGGTTTAGGGTTGGGTTAAGATTATGGTTAGGGTGAGGGTGAGGTTTAGGTTTAGATATAGTGTTAGGGGTAGGGTTAGGGTGAGGGTCAGGGATAGGGTTATTGTTACTGTAAGTGTGAGTGTGAGGGTTAGGTTGAGGTTTAGGGTTATGGTTACGATTAGGGTTAGTGTGAGGGTTAATGTTATGGTTAGGGTTAGTTTTAGGGTGAGGGTTGTTGTTTAGGTTTGGGTTATTTTGAGGGTTATCGTTGGGATGAGGGTTAGGATAAGGGTTAGGTTTATTGTTAGGGTTAGGTTTAGTGTTTCGGTTATGGTGAGGGTGAGGGTTAGGGTTAGGTTTAGGGCGAGGTTTAGGGTTTGGTTTAGTGTTAGAGTGAGGGTTAGGGTAAGTGTGAGGATTAGGGTTAGAGTTAGGTTTAGGGTGAAGGTTAAGTTGACATTTAGGGTTAGGGTTAGTGTTAGGGTTAGGGTTAGGCTGAGAGTTAGGGGGAGGGTTAGGATTACAGTTAGGTTAAGGTTTATGGTTAGGGTTATCCTTAGTGATAGGGTGAGGGTGAGTTTTAGAGTTAGAATTAGGGTTAGGGTGAGGCTGAGGCTGAGGGTGAGGGTTAGGATTAGGGTTAGCATTAGGATTAGGGTTTGGGTTAGGGTGAGTGTGAGGGTTAGGGTTAGGGTTAGGGTTAGCCTTAGGTTTTGGCTGAGGGTGAGGGTGAGGGTGAGGGTTAGGGTTAGTTTAAGGGTTAGGGTTAGGTTGAGGTTTAGTGTTAGAGTTAGGGTTAGAGTGAGGGTGAGGTTTAGGGGTAAAGTTAGGGTTAGGGTGAAGGTTAGGTTGAGAGTTAGGGTTAGGGTGAGGGTTAGGATGGGGATGACGGTAAGGGTAAACGTGACAGTTAGGCTGAGTGTGAGGGTTATGGCAAGGGTGAGGATTAGGGTTAGGGTGAGAGTTAGGGTTAGGGTTAGTGTGAGAGTTAGGGTTCGGGTTAAGTTTAGGGTTAGGGTTAGGGTTAGGCTAAGAGTTTCGGTGAGGGTGAGGGTTAGTGTCAGTTTGAGAGTTAAGGTTAGGATTAGGGATAGGGTGAGGGTTAGTGTTAGGGTTAGTGTTACGGTGAGGGTTAGGATGAGGGTTAGGGTTAGGATTAGGTTTAGGGTGAGGGCTAGTGGCAGGTGAGGTTTACGGTTAGTGTTAGGGTGAGGTTTAGGTTAGGGTTAGGGTTAAGGTTAGGGTGAAGTTGAGTTTCGGGTTAGAGTTAGAGTTAGGGTGAAACTGAGGTTGAGGGTTAGGGTTAGGGTGAGGTTTAATGTTAGGATTAGTGTTAGAGTTAGGGTTAGAGCAAGGGTTAGGTTGGGGGTGGGGTTAGGCTTAGTGTTAGGATTAATTTTAGGCTGAGGGTGAGGGTGAGTGTGAGGGTTATGGTTAGGTTGAGGGTTCGGCTTAGGTTGAGGGTTAGGTTTAGGATTAGGGTTAGGGTGAGTGTTAAGTTTAGGGTTAGGGTGAGGGTAAGAATGAGGATTAGGGTTAGGATTAGGGTTATGGTGAGGGCTAGGGTGAGCATGAGGGTTAGGGTTAGTGTTAGATTAAGGTTTAGGGTTAGGGATAGCTTTAGGGTGAGGGTTCGGTTGAGGTTAGGGTTACAGTGAGTGTGATGGTTAGTGTTAGGGTGAGGGTTAGGGTTAGGATTAGGGTTAGGTGAGAGTGAATGTTAGGATTAGGGTTAGGTTTAGGGTTAGGGTTAGGTTTAGGGTTAGGGGGAGGGTTAGGGTTAGGATGATGGTAAGGGTAAAGGTGAGGTTTAGGGTGAGGCTGAGGGTTAAGATAAGGGTGAGGGTTAGGTTGAGGCTTAGGTTTAGAGTAAGGGGTAGGATTAGGGTCAGGGTGATTGTTAGATTGAGGATTAGGGTTAGGGTTAGTGTGAACTTTAGAGTGAGGATGAGGTTTAGGGTTGGGGTGAGGGTGAGGGTTAGAATTAGGTTTAGGGTGAGGGCTAGGTTGAGGGTGAGGGTTAGGGTAAGGTTTAGGCTTAGGCTTAGGATTAGGCTGAGCGTGAGATTGAGGGTGAGGGTTAGGGTTAGTGTGATGGTTAAGTTTAAAGTTAGGGTTAGGGTTAAAATGAGGTTTAGGGTTAGGGTGAGGGTTAGGATGAGGTTTAGTGTTAGGGTTAAGGTTAGACTTAGGGTTATGGTGAGGGTGAGGTTCTGGGGTACAGTTAGGGTTAGGATGAGGGTTACGGTTAGGTTGCAGGTTAGCCTGAGGGTGACGGTTAGGGTAAAGGTGAGGGTTAGGCTGAGGGTGAGGGTTCCGGTAAGGGTGAAGGTTAGGGTTAGGGTGAGGGTTAGTGTTAACATTAGGGTGAGGGTGAGGTTTAGATTGAGGATTAGTGTTAGGGTTAGTGTGAGGTTTAGGGTGAGGATGAGGGTTAGGGTTAGGGTGAAGGCTAGGGGAGTGTGAGGGTTCGGGTTAGGGTTAGGGTGAGGGTAAGTGTTAGGGTGAGGGTTAAGGTTAGAGTGAGGGTTATGGTTAGGGTGATGGTTAGGGTTAGGGTTAGGTTTATTGTTAGGTTTAGGGGTAGGGTTACTGTTACTGTGAGGGTGAGCGTGAGGATTATGGTTAGGGTTAGGATGAGGTTTAGGTTTAGGGTTAGGGTTAGAGTCAGGGTTATGGTGAGGGTTAGGCTTAGTCTTAGGCTTAGGCTTAGGCTTTGGCCGAGCATGAGGTTGAAGGTTCGGGTTGGAGTTCGGGTTTGGTTTAGAGTTAGGTTTAGGGTTAGGCTGAGAATTAGGTTGAGGTTTAGGGTTAGGATAAGTTTAAGGGTGAGGGCTAGGCTGAGGTTTAGGGTGAGGGTTAGGGTTTGGGATAGGGTTATGTTTAGGATTAGGGTTTGGGTGAGGATGAGTGTGAGGGTTAGGATTAGGGTTAGGATTAGGGTTAGGGTTAGGCTTAGAGTTAGGATGAGTGTTAGGGTTAGGGTTTGGGTTAGGGTGAGGTTGAGGCTGAGGATTAGGGTTAGTTTTAGGCTTATTTTTAGTGTTAGGGTTAGGTTTAGGGTGAGGGTGAGGTTTAGATGTAGGGTTAGGGGGTGGGTTAAGGTGAGGGTTGGGGTTAGGGGTAGTGTTTGGTTTAGGTTGAGGGTGAGTGTTAGATTGAGTTTTAGTGTTAGGGTTAGGGTTAGGGTCAGTGTGAGGGTTAGTGTTAGTGTTAGGGTTAGTGTTAGGGCGAGGGTAAGTGTTCGGGTGAGGTTATGGGTTAGGGTGACGGTTATGGATAGGGTGAGGTTTAGAGTTAGGGTTAGAGTTATAGTTAGGTTTAGGTTTAGGGTTATGGTTACGGTGAGGGTGAGTGTGAGGGTTAGGGTTAATGTTAGGTTGAGGTTTAGGGTTTGGGTTAGGGTTAGAGTTAGGGTTAGGGTGAGGGTGAGGTTTAGTGTAAGAGTTAAGGTTAGGGTGACGGTTAGGGTTAGGTTAGGGTGAGAGTTAAGGGGAGGGTAAGGCTTAGTGTTAAGTTTAGGGATAGGATTAGGGTTAGGGTTATTGTGAGGGTCCTTGTGTTTGTTAGGGTTAGTTCTGGGGTTAGGCTTAGGTTTAGGCTGAAGGTGAGAGTGATGGTTAGGGTTAGGGTTAGGGTTAGTGTTAGGGTTAGGGGGAGGGTTACGATGAGGGTTAAGGTTAGGATTAGGGTTAGGACAAGGGCTAGGGTGAGGTTGAGGTTTAGGGTTAGTGTTAGGTTGAGGTTTATGGTTAGGGTAAGGGTTAAGGTGAGGGTGAGGTTTAGGGTTAAAGTTAGGGTTAGGGTGAGGCTGAGGGTGAGGGTTAGGGTTAGGGTTAGTGTTAGGTTTAGGGTTAGGGTTAGGGTGAGGGTTAGGGTGAGTGTTAAGGTTAGGTTTAGGGTTAGGTTTAGGCTGAGGGTGAGGGTGAGGGTGAGGGTTTGGGTGAGGATAAGGGTTAGGGTTAGGACGAGGGCTAGGGTTGGGTGAGGGTTAGGGATAGGGTTATCGTGAGGTTAAGGGTTAGGGTGATGGTTAGGGTTAGTGTGAGGGTTAGTGTTAGGGTTAGGGTTATTGTTAGGGTTGGGGTAAGTGTTAGCGTGAGGTTTAGGGTTAGGGTGATGGTTATAGTTAGGGTGAGTGTTAGGATTATGGTTAAGGTTATTGTTAGGGTTAGGGTTAGGATTATGGTGAGGGTGAGGGTGAGGGTTACGGTTAGAGTTAGGATGAGGTTTAGGTTTAGGGTTAAGGATAGAATTAGGGTTCGGGGGACAGTGAGGTTTAGGGTTAGAGTTAGGGTTTTTGATAGGTTTAGGATTAGGGTGAGGGTTATGGTTAGGCTTAGGCTTAGGCTTAGGCTTAGGCTGAGCATGAGGGTGAGGGTTAGGGTTAGGGTGATGGTTCTGGTTAGGATTATTGTTATTGTTAGGGTTAGGGTTAGAGTTACATTGAGGGTGAGGTGCAGGTGAGGATTAGGGTTAGGGTTAGGGTGGGGTTTACGGTTAGGGTTAGGGTTAGGGTTAGGTTGAGGGTGAGGTTTAGGGTTAGATTTAGGGTTAGTGTTAGGGTGAGGTTTAGTGTTAGAGTTAGGGTTAGGGTGAGGCTGAGGATGAGGCTTACTGTTCGGATTAGGTTTTTGGTTAGGTTGACAGTGAGCGTTAAGTTTAGTGTTAGGGTGAGGGTTAGGATGAGGGTTAGGGTTAGGATTAGGATTAGGGTGAGGGCTAGGGTGAGGGTGAGTTTTAGGGTTAGAGTTATGGTGAGGTTTAGGATTAGGGTTAATGTTAGGGTTAGGGTGACTGTGAGGTTTAGAATTAGTGTTAGGGTTAGGGTGAGGCTGAGTTTGAGGGTTAGGGTTAGTGTTAGTGTTAGATTTAGGGTTAGGGTGTGGGTGAAGTTGAATGTGAGGGTTAGGCTTAGGGTTAGGATTAGGTTTAGGGTAAGTGTTAGGGTGAGTGTGAGCGATATGGTTAGGGTTAGGGTTAGGCTTAGGGTTAGACTGAGGGTGAGGGCTGGGGTGAGTGTTAGGTTAAGGGTGAGTGTGAGGGTTAGGGTTAGGGTGAGGTTTAGGGTTAGGGTTACTGTGAGCGTGAGGGTTAGGGTAGGTTGAGAGTTAGGGTTAGTGTTAGAGTTAGGGTGAGGGTTCAGGTTAGGGTTAGGGTGAGGGTAAGGATGAGGATTAGGGTTAGGATTAGGGCTATGGTGAGGGCTAGGGTGAGGTTGAGGGTTAGGGTTCGTGTGAGATTAAGGTTTAGGTTTAGGGTTAGGGTTAGGGTGAGGATTAGTTTGAGGATTATGGTTACAGTGAGGGTGAGGATAAGGGTTAAGGTTAGGGTTAGGGTTAGGATTAAGTTTAGCTTGAGGGTGAGTATTAGCATTAGTGTTAGGGTTAGGTTTAGGGTTAGGTTTAGGGTTAGGATTAGTGTTATTGTTAGGGTTAGGGTTAGAGTTATTGTGAGGGTGAGGGTGTGGGTGAGGGTTAGGGTTAATGTTAGGTTGAGGTTTAGGGTTAGAGATTAGGATTAGGGTAAGTGTGAGGGTGAGGTTTAGGGTTAGATTTAGGGTTAGTTGGAGGATTAGGTCGAGGGTGAGGGTTAGGTTTAATTTTAGTATTAAGGTTAGGGTGAGGGTTAGGTTGAGGTTTAGGCTTACCGTTAGGGTTAGGGTTAGGCTTAGGCTTAGAGTTAGGCTGAGATTGAGGGTGGGGGTGAGGATTAGGTTTAGGGTGATGGTTAGGGTTAGGGTTAGGGTGAGGGTTAGGATGAGGGTTAGGATTAGGATTAGGGTGAGGGTGAGGGATAGGGTGAGGGTGAGGGTTAGGGTAAGGGTTAGGCTTAGGATAAGGATTAGGCTCAGCTTGAGGTTGAGGGTGAAGTTTATGGTTAGTATGATGGTTAGGTTTACAGTTAGGGTGATGTTTAGGATGAGGTTTAGGTTTAATGTGTGGGTTAGGGTGAGGTTTAGTGTTTGGGTTAGGGTTAGACTTAGGGTTATGGTGAGGGTGAGGTTCTGGGGTACAGTTAGGGTTAGGATGAGGGTTAGGGTTAGGGTGCAGGTTAGCCTGGGGTTGACGGTAAGGGTAAAGGTGAGGGTTAGGATGAGGGTGAGGGTTTCCCTATGGATGAGGCTTAGGGTTAGGGTGAGGGTTAGTGTTAGCATTAGATTGAGGGTGAGGGTTAGATTGAGGATTAGTGTTAGGGTTAGTGTGAGGTGGAGGGTGATGATGAGGGTTAGGGTTAGGATGAAGGTTAGGGTGAGTGTGAGGGTTAGGGTTAGGGTTAGGGTGTGGGTAAATGTTAGGGTGAGGGTTAAGGTTAGGGTGAGGGTTATGGTTAGGGTGAGGGTTAGGGTTAGGGTTAGGTTTAGGGGTAGGGTTACGGTTACTGTGAGGGTGAGGGTGAGGATTAGGGTTAGGGTAAGGTTGAGGTTTAGGTTTAGGGTTAGGGTTAGAGTTAGGGTTAGGGTGAGGGTTAGGCTTAGGCTTAGGCTTAGGCTTATGCTTAGGCCGAGCATGAGGTTGAGGGTTCGGATTCGTGTTGGGATGAGGGTTAGGTTTAGGTTTAGGGGTAGGTTGGGAGTTAGGTTGAGGTTAAGGGTTAGGATAAGTTTAAGGGTGAGGGCTAGGCTGAGGGTTAGGGTGAGGGTTTGGGTTTGGGATAGGGTTAGGTTTAGGATTAGGGTTAGGGTGAGGGTGAGTGTGAGGGTTAGGATTAGGGTTAGGGTTAGGCTTAGAGTTAGGATGAGGGTTAGGGTTAGGGTTTGGGTTAGGGTGATGTTGAGGCTGAGGATTACTGTTAGGTTTAGGGTTAGTGTTAGTGTTAGGGTTACGTTTAAGGTTAGGGTTAGGGTGAGGGAGAGGTTTAGATATAGGGTAAGGGGGAGGGTTAGCGGGAGGGTTAGTGTTAGGTTTAGTGTTAGGTTTAGGTTGAGTGTGAGGGTTAGGTTGAGGTTTAGAGTTAGGGTTAGGTTTAGGGTCAGTTTGATGGTTAGTGTTAGTGTTAGGGTTAGTGTTAGGGTGAGGGTAATATTAGGGTGAGGTTATGGGTTAGGGTGATGGTTATGTTTAGGGTGAGGGTTAGGGTTAGGGTTAGGGTTATTGTTAGGTTTAAGTTTAGGGTTACGGTTACGGTGAGTGTGAGTGTGAGGGTTAGGGTTAGGGTTAGGTTGAGGTTTAGGGTTTGGGTTAGGGTTAGAGTTAGGTAAGGGCGAGGGTGAAGTTTAGGGTTAGAGTTAGGGTTAGGGTGACGGTTAGGGTTAGGGTTAGGGTTAGGGTGAGAGTTAGGGGGAGGGTAAGTGTTAGTGTTAGGGTTAGGGATAGGATTAGGGTTAGGGTTAGGGTGAGGGTCAGTGTTTTTTTTAGGGTTAGGTCTAGGGTTAGGCTAAGATTTAGGCTGAGGGGGAGGTTGATGGTTAGGTTAGGGTTAGGGTTAGGGGGAGGGTTAGGATTGAGGGTTAGGGTTAGGATTAGGGTTAGGGCAAGGCCTAGGGTGAGGGTGAGGTTTAGCGTTAGAGTTAAGGTGAGATTTATGGTTAGGGTTAGGGTTAGTGTGAGGGTGAGGTTTAGGGTTAGAGTTAGGGTTAGCGTGAGGCTGAGGGTGAGGGTTAGGGTTAGGCTTAGTGTTAGGTTTAGTGTTAGGGTTAGGGTGAGGGTTATGGTTAGATTTAGGATTAGGGTTAGGCTGAAGGTTAGGGTGAGGGTGAGGATAAGGCTTAGGTTTAGGGTGAGGGCTAGGGTTGGGTGAGGTTTAGGAAAAGGGTTAGCGTGAGATTTAGGGTTAGGTTTATTTTTAGGGTTAGGCTAAGTTTTAGGGTTTGTGTTAGGTTGAGGGTGAGGTTTAGGGTTAGATTTAGGGTGAGGCTTACTGTTAGCGTTAGGTTCAGTTTTAGGGTGAGGCTAAGGGTTATGGTGAGGTTTTGGGTTAGGGTGAAGTTTATGGTTAAGCTGAGGGTTAGGAATCGGTTTAGAGTTATTGTTAGGGTTCGGTTTAAGTTTACGGTTACAGTGAGGGTGAGGATGAGGGTTAGGGTTAGGCTTAGGGCGAGGTTTAGTGTGAGGGTGAGGTTTAGGGTTAGAGTCAGTGTGAGGGTTAGGTTTTGGGTTTGGGTTAGGGTTAGTGTTAGTGTTAGGGTTAGGGTGAGAGTTAGGGGGAGGTTTAGGGTTAGGGTTAAGTTTAAGATTAGGTTAAGAATGAGGGTGAATGTGTGTGTTAGGGTTTGGTTTAGGGTTAGGCTTAGGGTTAGGCTGAGGGTGAGGTTGAGGGTGAGGATTAGGGTTAGGGTTAGGGTTAAGATTAGGGTTAGGGGGAGGGTTAGGATGAGGGTTAAAGTTAGGATTAGGGTTAGGGTGAAGGCTAGGGTGACAGTAAGGTTTAGGGTTAGGGTTAGGGTGAGGGTTAGGGTTTTGTTTAGGGTGAGCATTAGGGTTTGGGTTAAGTTTAGGTTTAGGGTGAGCGTCAGGGTAAGGGTTACAGTGAGGGTGAGGTTTAGGGTTAGGTTGAGGGTTAGGGTTATGATTAGGGATAGTGCGAGGGTGTGGGTGAGGGTTGGGTTTTGGGTTAGGGTGAGGTTTAAGATGAGGGTTAGGGTTAAGATTAGGGTAAGTGTGAGGGCTAGGGTGAGGGTGAGGGTTAGGGTAAGTGTAAGGCTTAGTCTTAGTGTTAGGTTGAGTATGAGGTTGAGGGTGAGAGTTAGAATTAGGGTGATGGTTAAGTTTACACTTAGTGTTAGAGTTAGTATGTGGTTTAGGCTTAGGGGGATTTTTAGGGTGAGGATGATGGTAAGGGTAATGGTGAGGTTTAGGCTGAGGGTGAGGGTTAAGATAAGGGTGAGCGTTAGGGTTAGGTTTAGGGTTAGATTAAGGGCTAGGGTTAGGTTTAGGGTTAGGGTTAGATTGAGGATTAGTGTTAGGGTTAGTGTGAGGTTTAGAGTAAGGATGAGGGTTAGGGTGAGGGTTAGGGTTATGGTGAGAGTTATGGTTAGGTTGAGGGTTAGGGTTAGCATTAGGGTGAGGTTTAGTGTTAGGGTTAGGGTTAGAGTTAGGGTTAGGGTGAGGGTGAGGTTTAGGGTGGAGTTAGGGTTAGGGTGAGGGTTAGGATGAGGGTTAGTGTTAGTGTTAGGGGTGTGAGAGTTAGGGGCAGGTTTAGGGTTAGGGTTAAGTTTAAGATTAGGGTTAGGATGAGGGTGAGTGTGTGTGTTAGGGTTTGGTTTAGGGTTAGGCTTAGGGTTAGGCTGAGGGTGAGGTTGAGATTGAGGGTTAGGGTTAGGATTAGGGTTAGGGGGATGGTTAGGATGAGGGTTAAGGTTAGGATTAGGATTAGGGTGAGGGCTATGGTGAGGGTAAGGTTTAGGGTTAGGGTTAGGGTGAGGGTTAGGGTTTTGTTTAGGGTGAGCGTTAGGGTTCGGGTTAAGTTTAAGGTTAGGGCAAGCGTTAGTGTTCGTGTGACTGTGAGGGTGAGGTTTAAGGTTAGGTTGAGGGTTAGGGTTAGGATTAGGGTTAGTGTGAGGGTGTGGGTGAGGGTTAGGGTTAGGGTTAGGGTGAGGGTTAGGTTTAAGATTAGGTTTAGGGTGAGGGCTAGGGTGAGGGTGAGAGTTAGGGTAAGTGTAAGGCTTAGTCTTAGTGTTAGGCTGAGTGTGAGGTTGAGGGTGAGGGTTAGGGTTAGTGTGATGGTTAGGTTTACAGTTAGTGTTAGAGTTAGTATGAGGTTTAGGGTTAGGGGGATTTTTATGGTGAGGATGATGGTCAGGATAATGGTGAGGTTTAGGCTGAGGTTGAGGGCTAAGATAAGGGTGAGCGTTAGGGTTAGGTTTAGGGTAAGATTAAGGGCTAGGGTTAGGGTTAGGGTGAGGGTTAGATTGAGGATTAGGGTTAGGGTTAGTTTGAGGTTTAGAGTGAGGATGAGGGTTAGGGTGAGGGTTAGGGTTAGCGTGAGAGTTATGGTTAGGTTGAGGGTTAGGGTTAGGTTTAGGGTGAGGTTTAGTGTTAGGGTTAGGATTAGAGTTAGGGTTAGGGTGAGGGTGAGGTTTAGGGTGGAATTAGGGTTAGGGTGAGGGTTAGGATGAGGGTTAGTTTTAGAGTTAGTGTTACCGTGAGGTTTAGGGTTAGGGTTAATGTTAGGTTTAGGTTGAGAGTTAGGGGGAGGTTAGGGTTAGGGTTAGGGTTAGGGTTAGGTTTAGGTTTTCGGTGACGGTGTGGGTGAGGTTTAGGATTAGGGTTAGGGTAAAGATGAGGTTTAGGGTTAGAATTAGGGTTAGGGTGAGCCTGAGGGTGAAGGTTAGGGTTAGGGTTAGGATTAGGATTAGGGTAAGGGTTAGGGTGAGTGTGAGGGTTAAGTTTAGGGTTAGGGTTAGCATTAGGTTTAGGCTGAGGGTTTGGTTGAGGGTGAAGGTTAGGGTTAGTTTGAGGGTTAGGGTTAGGGTTACGGTGAGGTTTAGTGTTAAGGTTAGGGTTAGAGTTATGTTTAGGGTGAGGGTGAGGTTTAGGCGTACAGTTAGTTTTAGGGTGAGGGTTAGGGTGAGTGTTTGGGTTATGGTGAGGGTTAGGGTAGGGGTGACGTTAAGGGTAAAAGTGAGGGTTTGGTTGAGGGTGAGGGTTACGGTAAGGTTGAAGGTTAGGGTTAGGGTGTTGGTTAATGTTAGGGTTAGGGTTAGAGTTAGGGTTCTGGTTAAGTTTAGGGTTAGGGTAAGTGTTAGAGTAAGGGTTATGGTGAGGGTGACGGTTAGGTTTATGTTGAGGGTTAGAGTTGGGATTATGGTTAGGGTGAGGGTGTTGTTTAGGGTTAGTGTTAGGGTGAGGGCTAGGAAGAGGTTTAGGGTTAGTATTAGAGTTATTGTGAGGGTTAGAGTGAGGGTTACGGTGAGGGTGACCATTAAGTTTAGGTTGTGGGTTAGGGTTAGGATTATGGTTAGGGTGAGGGTGAGGTTTAGGGTTAGTGTTAGGGTGAGGGCTAGGAAGAGGTTTAGGGTTAGAATTAGGGTTAGGGTGAGGGCTAGGGTGAGGGTGAGGTTTAGGGTTAGGATTAGCGTGAGGTTTAGGGTTAGGGTTAGGGTTAGGTTGAGGTTTAGGGTTAGGGTTAGCGTTAGGGTGAGGGTGAGTGTGAGGTTTAGGGTTAGGGTTAGGCTTAGGCTTAGGGTTAGGCTGAGGGTGAGGGTGGGGGTGAGGATTAGGGTTAGGGAGATTGTTAGGGTTAGGGTTATGGTGAGGGTTAGTGTTAGGGTTAGGGTTAGACTTAGGGTTAGGGTGAGGGTGAGGTTTCGGGGTAGTGTTAGGATTAGGGTGAGGGTTAGGGTTAGAGTGAGGGTTAGGGGGGGACGGTAAGGGTAAATATCAGGGTTAGGCTGAGTGTGAGGGTTACAGTAAGGGTGAGGGTTAGGTTAGGGTGAGGGTTAGGGTTAGGGTTAGGGTGAGGGTGAGTATTAGATTGAGGATTACTGTTAGGTTTAGTGTGAAGTTTAGGGTGAGGATGAGCTTTCGGGTTGAGGGCGAGGTCTAGGGAGAGTTTGAGGTTTAGGGTTAGTGTTGGGGTGAGGTTTATGGTTAGGGTGATGGTTAGGGTTAGTGTGAGGTTTAGTGTTAGGGTTAGTGTTAGGGTGAGGGTAAGGGTTAGGGTGAGGGTTAGGGTTAGGGTGAGGGTTATGTTTAGGGTGAAGGTTAGGGTTAGTGTTAGGGTTATTGTTAGTGTTAGGGTTAGGGTTAAGGTTATGGTGAGGGTGAGGTTAAGGGTTAGGGATAGGTCTAGAATGAGGTTTAGGGATAGGGTTAGGGTTAGGGTTAGGGTCAGGGTGAGGTTCAGTGTTAGATTTAGGGTTAAGGTGAGGCTGAGTGTGAGGGTTAGGGTTAGGATTAATGTTAGGGTTAGGCTTAAGGTGAGGGTTAGGTTGAGGGTGAGGGTTAGGTTTAGGATTAGGAGTAGGATTAGGGTTAATGTTAGGGTGAGCCTGAGGGTTAGGGTTAGGGACAGGTTTAGGGTAAAGCTGAGGTTGAGGGTGAGGGTTAGGGTTAGGGTGAGGTTTAGGGTTAGGGTTAGGGTGAGTGTGAGGGTTATTGTTAGGTTTAGGCTTAGGATTAGGCTGAGAGTTAGGGTGTGGATTAGGGTTAGGGTTAGTGTTACGGTGAGGTTTAGGGTTTGGGTTAGGGTTACAGTTAGGGTTAGGGTGAGGGTGAGTTTTAGGGTTAGAGTTAGGATTATGGTGAGGTTTAGGTTGAGGGTTATGGTAAGGGTTAGTTTTAGGGTTAGGGTTAGGGTTAGGGTGAGAGTTAAGGGAAGGGTTAGGGTTAGGGTTAGGGTTAGGGATAGGATTAGGGTTAGAGTGAGGGGGAGTTGTGTGTTAGATTTAGGTTTAGGGATAGGCTTAGGGTTAGGATGAGGGTGAGGTTGAGTGTGATGGTTAGGGTTAGGGGGAAGGTTAGGATGAGGGTTAGGGTTAGGATTAGGGTTAGGGTAAGGTCTAGGGTGAGTGTGAGGGTGAGGTTTAAGGTTATGGTTAGGGTTAGCGTTAGGGTGAGGGTGAGGTTTAGGGTTAGATTTAGGGTTAGGGTGAGGCTGAGGGTGAGGGTTAGAGTTAGGGTTAGGATTAGGTTTAGGTTAAGGGATAGGGTGAGTGTTAGGGTTACGGTTATGCTTAGGGTCAGGCTGAAGATGAGGGTGAGGGTGAGGGTTAGGGTTAGGGTTAGATGAGAGTTAGGGTTCATTTATGTTTAGGGTTAGGTTGAGAGTTAGAGTTACGGGGAGCGTGAGGTTTAGGGTTTTGTTGAGGGTTATGGTTAGGGTTAGGGAGAGGGTTAAGGTTAGGGTTAGGGTGAGGGTAAGGATGAGGATTAGGTTTAGCATTAGGGTTAGGGTGAGGGCTAGGTTGAGGGTGAGGGTTAGGGTTAGTGTTAGGTTAAGGTTTAGGGTTAGGGTGAGGGTTAGTGTGAGAGTTAGTTTGAGGGTTAGGGTTACAGTGAGGGTGAGGATTAGGGTTAGGGTGAGGGTTAGGGTTAGGATTAGGGTTAGCAAGAGGGTGAGTGTTAGGATTACAGTTAGGGTTAGGGTTAGGGTTAGGTTTAGGGTTAGTGTTAGTGTTAGGGTTAGTGTTAGAGATCCAGTGAGGGTTGGTGTTAGGGTTAGGGTTAGGTTTAGGCTTAAAGTTAGGTTGAAGGTTAGAATGAAGATTAGGTTTACGATTATGGTTAGTGTCAGGGCTAGGGTGAAGGTGAGGATTAGGGTTAGTGTTACGGTAAGATTTAGGGTTAGTGTTAGAGTTCGGGTGAGGGTTAGGATGAGCATTAGGGTTACAGTGAGGATGAGGGTTAGGGTGAGGGTGAGGATTAGGGTTAGGTTTAGGGTTAGGGTGAGGTTGAGTGTTAGCATTAGGGTTAGGGATATGGTTAGGGTTAGGTTTAGGGTTAGGATTACTGTAATTGTTAGGGTTAGGATTAGAGTTATGGTGAGGGTGAGGGTGAGTGTTAGGGTTAGGGTGAGGTTTAGGGTTAGGGTTAGGATTAGGGTTAGGGTGAGGGTGAGGATTATGGTTAGATTTAGGATTAGTTGGAGGCTTAGGTGGAGGGTAAGTTTTATGGTAAGTGTTAGGTTTAAGTTTAGGTTGAGGGTTAGGTTGAGGTTTAGGGTTAGGGTTAGGATTAGGTTTAGAATTAGGGTAAGGGTGAGGGTGAGGGTGAGGTTTAGCCTTTAGAATTAGGGTAAGGGTGAGTGTGAGGGTGAGGTTTAGCGTTATGCTTAGGCTTAGGCTTAGGGTTAGGCTGAGGGTGAGGTTGGGGGTGAGGATTAGGGTTAGGGTGATGGTTAGTGTTAGGGTTAGTTTTAGAGTTAGGGTTAAGATGAGGGTTAGGGTTAGGATTAGGGTTAGGGTGAGGTTGAGTGTTAGCATTAGGGTTACAGTTAGGGATAGGGTTAAGTTTAGGGTTAGGATTAGTGTTATTGTTAGGGTTAGGGTTAGGGTTAGTGTGAGGTTTAGGGTTAGGGTTAGGATTAGGGTGAGGGTGAGGGTGAGGTTTAGGTTAGATTTAGGTTTAGTTGGAGGGTTAGGTCGAGGGATAGGTTTAGTTGGAGGGTTAGGTCGAGGGTTAGGGTTAGGGTTATTGTTAGGTGTAAAGTTAGAGTCAGGATTAGGTTGAGGTTTAGGGTTAGGGTTAGGTTTAGGTTTGGAATTAGTGTTAGGGTGAGGGTGACTGTGAGTTTTAGGGTTAGGGTTAGGCTTAGGCTTAGGATTAGGCTGGGGGTGAGGGTTGGGGTGAGGATTAGGGTTAGGGTGATGGTTAGGGTTAGGGTTATGGTGAGGGTTAGTGTTAGGGTTAGGGTTAGAGTTAGGGTTAGGGTGAGGGTGAGGTTTAGGGGTAGAGGTAGGGTTAGGGTGAGGGTTAGCGTTAGAGTGAGGGTTAGTGTGGGGGTGACGGTAAGGGTAAAGGTGAGGGTTAGGCTGAGGGTGAGGGTTACAGTAAAGGTGAGGGTGAGGGTGAGGGTGAACATTAGGGTGAGGGTTAGGGTGAGGGTGAGGGTTAGATTGAGGGTTACTGTTAGGGTTAGTGTGAAGTTTAGGGTGAGTATGAGGGTGAGGGCTAGGGAGAGGGTGAGGTTTAGGGTTAAGGTTAGAGTGAGGTTTAGGGTTAGGTTGATGGTTAGGGTTAGTGTTAGGGTTAGGGTTAGTGTAAGGGTGAGGGTAAGTGTTAGGGTGAGGGTTAGCGTTAGGGTGAGGGTAAGTGTTAGGGTGAGGGTTTGGGTTAGGGTGAGGGTTATGCTTAGGGTGAGGTTAAGGGTTAGGGTTAGGTCTAGGAAGAGGCTTAGGGATAGGGTTAGTGTTAGGGTTAGGGTCAGGGTGAGGTTCAGTGTTAGAGTTAGGGTTAGGTTGAGGCTGAGGGTGAGGGTTAGGGTTAGGATTAATGTTAGGGTTAGGCTTAAGGTGAGGGTTAGGTTGAGGGTGAGGGTTAGGTTTAGGATTAGGAGTAGGATTAGGGTTAATGTTAGGGTGAGCCTGAGGGTTAGGGTTAGGGACAGGTTTAGGGTTAAGCTGAGGTTGAGGGTGAGGGTTAGGGTTAGGGTGAGGTTTAGGGTTAGGGTTAGGGTGAGTGTGAGGGTTATTGTTAGGTTTAGGCTTAGGATTAGGCTGAGAGTTAGGGTGTGGATTAGGGTTAGGGTGAGTGTTAGGTTGAGGTTTAGGGTTTGGGTTAGGGTTAGAGTTAGGGTTAGGGTGAGGGCGAGTTTTAGGGTTAGAGTTAGGGTTAGGGTGAGGTTTAGGTGAGGGTTATGGTAAGGGTTAGTTTTAGAGTTAGGGTTAGGGTGAGAGTTAACGGAAGGGTTAGGGTTAGGGTTAGGGTTAGGGATAGGATTAGGGTTAGAGTGAGGGGGAGTTGTGTGTTAGGTTTAGGTTTAGGGATAGGCTTAGGGTTAGGCTGAGGGTGAGGTTGAGTGTGATGGTTAGGGTTAGGGCGAGGGTTAGGATGAGGGTTAGGTTTAGGATTAGTGTTAGGGTAAGGTCTAGGGTGAGTGTGAGGTTGAGGTTTAAGGTTATGGTTAGGGTTAGCGTTAGGGTGAGGGTGAGGTTTAGGGTTAGATTTAGGGTTAGGGTGAGGCTGAGGGTGAGGGTTAGAGTTATGGTTAGGATTAGGTTTAGGGTAAGGGTTAGGGTGAGTGCGACGGTTACCGTTATGCTTAGGGTCAGGCTGAAGGTGAGGGTGACGGTGAGGGTTAGGGTTAGGGTTAGAGTGAGAGTTAGCGTTCATTTATGTTTAGGGTTAGGGTGAGGGTTAGGGTTAGGGTTAGGATTAGGATTAGGGTGAGGGTGAGGTTTAGGGTTAGATTTAGTGTTAGTTGTAGGGTTAGGTCGAGGTTTATGTTTAGGGTTAGTTTTAGGCTTCAGGTTAGAATGAGGGTTAGGTTGAGATTTAGGATTAGGGTTAGGATTAGGGTGAGGGTGAGTGTGAGGTTGAGGGTTAGAATTAGGTGTAGGCGTAGGCTTAGGGTTAGGCTGAGCGTGAGGTTGAGGGTGAGGGTTAGGGTTAGGGTGATGGTTAGGTTTACAGTTAGGGTGAGGTTTAGGGTGATGATGATGGTAAGGGTAAAGATGAGGTTTAGGCTGAGGTTGAGGGTTAAGATAAGGGTGAGGGTTAGGGTTAGGTTTAGGGTTAGGTTAAGGATTAGGGTTAGGTTAGGGTTAGGGTGAGGGTTAGATTGAGGATTAGGCTTAGGGTTTGTGTGAGGTTTAGGGTGAGGATCAGGGTTAGGGTTAGGGTTAGGGTGAGGTTTAGGGTTTGGATTAGGGTTAGAGTTAGGGTTAGGGTGAGGGTGAGGTTTAGGGTTAGAGTTACGGTTAAGGTGAGGTTTAGGTTGAGGGTTATGATAAGGGTTAGTTTTAGGGTTAGGGTTAGAATGAGAGTTAGCGGAAGGGTTAGGATTAGGGTTAGGGTTAGGTATAGGATTAAGGTTAGATTGAAGGGGAGTGTGTGTGTTAGGTTTAGGTTTAGGGATAGGCTTAGGCTTAGGCTGAGGGTGAGGGTGAGGGTGAGGGTTAGGGTTAGGGGGAGGGTTAAGATGAGGGTTAGGGTTAGGAATAGGGTTAGGGTAAGGTCTAGGGTGAGTGTGAGTGTGAGGTTTGAGGTTATTATTAGTGTTAGGTTTAGGGTGAGCGTGAGGTTTAGGTTAGAGTTAGGGTTACAGTGAGGCTGAGGGGAGGGTCAGAGTTAGGGTTAGGTTTAGGTTTAGGGTAAGGGTTAGGGTGAGTGTGAGTGTTATGGTTACGCTTAGGGTCAGGCTGAGGGTGAGGGTGAGGGTGAGGCTTAGGGTTAGGGGGAGAGTTAGGGTTAGGGTTAGGGTGAGAGTTAGGGTTCGTTTATGTTTAGGGTTAGGATGAGGGTTAGAGTTATGGTGAGCGTGAGGTTTAGGGTTTGGTTGAGGGTCAGGTTTAGTGTTAGGGTTAGGGTGAGGGTTAAGGTTAGGGTTAGGGTGAGGGTAAGGATGAGGATTAGGTTTAGCATTAGGGTTAGGGTAAGGGCTAGGTTGAGGGTGACGGTTAGGGTTAGTGTTAGGTTTAGGTTTCGGGTTAGGGTTAGGGATAAGTTGAGGGTTAGGTTAGAGGGTTAGGATTACAGTGAGGGTGAGGATTAGGGTTAAGGTGAGGATTAGGGTTAGGATTAGGGTTAACATGAGGGTGAGTGTTAGGATTACATTTATGGTTAGGGTTAGGGTTAGGTTGAGGTTTAGGATTAGTGTTATTGTTAGGGTTGGGGTTAAAGTTATGGTGAGGGTGAGGGTGAGGGTGAGGGTTAGGTTTACGGTTAGGGTGAGGTTTAGGGTTATGGTTAGGATTAGGGTTAGGGTGAGGGTGAGGTTTAGGGTTAGATTTAGGGTTAGTTGGAGAGTTAGATCGAGGGATAGGTTTAGGGTTAGTTTTAGGGTTAAGGTTACAGTGAGTTTGAGGTTGAGGTTTAGGGTTATGGTTATGGTTAGGTTTAGGATTAGGGTGAGGGTGAGGGTGAGGTTGAGGGTTAGGGTTAGGCTTAGGCTTAGGCTTAGGATTAGGCTGAGCGTGAGGTTGAGGTTGAGGGTTAGGGTTAGGGTGATGGTTAGGTTTATGGTTAGGGTGAGTGTTAGGATGAGGTTTAGCATTAAGGTGATGGTTAGGGTGATGATGATGGTAAGGGTAAAGATGAGGTTTAGGCTGAGGTTGAGGGTTAAGATAAGGGTGAGGGTTAGGGTTAGGTTTAGGGTTAGGGTAAGGGTTAAGGTTACGTTTAGAGTTAGGGTGAGGTTTAGATTGAGGATTAGGGTAGGTTTATTGTGAGGTTTAGGGTGAGGATGAGGGTTAGGATTAGGGTCAGGGTGAGGTTTAGGATTAGGGTGAGGGTTAGGGTTAGTATGAGGGTTAGTGTTAGGGTTATGGTTAGTGTTAGGGTGAGGGTAAATGTTAGGTTGAGTGTTAGGTTTAGGGTGAGGGTTATGGTTAGTGTGAGGGTGAGGATTAGGATTAGGGTTAGAGTGAGGTTTAGTGTTAGGGTTAGGGTAAGTGTTAGGGTTAGGGAGAGGGTGAGGTATAGGGGTACATTTAGGGTTAGGGTGAGGGTTAGGATTAGGGTGCGGGTTAACGTGGGGGTGACGGTAAAGGTAAAGGTGAGGGTTAGGCTGAGGCTGAGGGTTACGGTAAGGGTGAGTGTTAGGGTAAAGGTGAGGGTTAGTGCTAGCGTTAGGGTGAGGTTGGGGGTTCGATTGAGGATTAGTGTTAGGGTTAGTGTGAGATTTATGGTGAAGATGAGGGTTGGGGTTACCCTGAAGTCTAGTGTGAGGGTGAGGTTTAGGGTTAGTGTTAGGGTGAGGTTTAGGGTTAGGGTGATGTTTAGGGTTATTGTGAGAGTTATTGATATTATTAGGTTTAGTGTTAGGGTGAGTGTAAGTGTTAGGGTGAGGTTTAGGGTTAGGGTGAGGGTTATGGTTAGGGTGAGGTTTAGGGTTAGGATTAGATTAAGGGTGAGGGCTAGGTTAAGGGTTAGGCTGATGGTTAGGGTTAGGGATAGGGATAGGTTTAGGAATAGGGTTAGGGTGAGGGTTAGGACTAGGGTTATGGTTAAGCTTAGACTTAGGATGAGGTTTAGGGTTAGGGTTTGGGTTAGGGTGAGGGTGAGGCTGAGGATTAGGGTTAGGTTTAGGTTTAGGTTTGGGTTAGGTTTATCGTTAGTGTTAGTGTTAGGGTTAGTGTTAGGGATCCAGTGAGGGTTGGTGTTAGGGTTAGGGTTAGGTTTAGGCTTAAAGTTAGGGTGAAGGTTAGAATGAAGATTAGGTTTACGATTAGGGTTAGGGTCAGGGCTAGGGTGAAGGTGAGGATTAGGGTTAGTGTTACGGTAAGATTTAGGGTTAGTGTTAGAGTTAGGGTGAGGGTTAGGATGAGCGTTAGGGTTACAGTGAGGATGAGGGTTAGGGTGAAGGTGAGGATTAGGGTTAGGTTTAGGGTTAGGGTGAGGTTGAGTGTTAGCATTAGGGTTAGGGATATGGTTAGGGTTAGGTTTAGGGTTAGGATTACTGTTATTGTTAGGGTTAGAATTAAAGTTATGGTGAGGGTGAGGGTGAGGGTGAGTGTTAGGGTTAGGGTGAGGTTTAGGGTTAGGGTTAGGATTAGGGTTAGGGTGAGGGTGAGGTTAATGGTTAGATTTAGGATTAGTTGGAGGCTTAGGTGGAGGGTTAGGTTTATGGTAAGTGTTAGGGTTAAGTTTAGGTTGAGGGTTAGGTTGAGGTTTAGGGTTAGGGTTAGGATTAGGTTTAGAATTAGGGTAAGGGTGAGGGTGAGGGTGAGGTTTAGAGTTAGGCTTAGGCTTAGGCTTAGGGTTAGGCTGAGGGTGAGTTTGGGGGTGAGGATTAGGGTTAGGGTGATGGTTAGTGTTAGGGTTAGTTTTAGAGTTAGGGTTAGGGTGAGGGTTAGGGTTAGGATTAGGGTTAGGGTGAGGTTGAGTGTTAGCATTAGGGTTACAGTTAGGGATAGGGTTAAGTTTAGGGTTAGGATTAGTGTTATTGTTAGGGTTAGGGTTAGAGTTATGGTGAGGGTGAGGGTTGGGGTGAGGGTTAGGGTTAGGGTTAGGGTGAGGTTTAGGGTTAGGTTTAGTATTAGGTTGAGGGTGAGGGTGAGGTTTAGGTTAGATTTAGGTTTAGTTGGAGGGTTAGGTCGAGGGTTAGGGTTAGGGTTATTGTTAGGTTTAAAGTTAGAGTCAGGATTAGGTTGAGGTTTAGGTTTAGGGTTAGGTTTAGGTTTGGAATTAGTGTTAGGGTGAGGGTGACTGTGAGTTTTAGGGTTAGGGTTAGGCTTAGGCTTAGGGTTAGGCTGGGGGTGAGGGTTGGGGTGAGGATTAGGGTTAGGGTGATGGTTAGGGTTAGGGTTATGGTGAGGGTTAGTGTTAGGGTTAGGGTTAGAGTTAGGGTTAGGGTGAGGGTGAGGTTTAGGGGTAGAGTTAGGGTTAGGGTGGGGGTTAGCGTTAGAGTGAGGGTTAGTGTGGGGGTGACGGTAAGGGTAAAGGTGAGGGTTAGGCTGAGGGTGAGGGTTCAGTAAGGGTGAGGTTGAGGGTGAGGGTGAGCGTTAGGGTGAGGGTGAGGGTTAGATTGAGGGTTACTGTTAGGGTTAGTGTGAAGTTTAGGGTGAGTATGAGGGTGAGGGCTAGGGAGAGGGTGAGGTTTAGGGTTAAGGTTAGAGTGAGGTTTAGGGTTAGGTTGATGGTTAGGGTTAGTGTTAGGGTTAGGGTTAGTGTAAGGGTGAGGGTTAGCGTTAGGGTGAGGGTAAGTGTTAGGGTGAGGGTTTGGGTTAGGGTGAGGCTTATGCTTAGGGTGAGGGTAAGGGTTATGTTTAGGATTATTGATAGTATTAGGGTTAGGGTTAAGATTATGGTGAGGGTGAGTGTGAAGGTTAGGTTTAGGGCTAGGAAGAGGTTTAGGGATAGGCTTCTGGTTAAGGTTAGGGTCAGGGTGAGGTTTAGTGTTAGAGTTAGGGGTAGGGTGAGGCTGAGGGTGA
The DNA here is from genome assembly GCF_024711535.1 of Dipodomys merriami. Taxonomy (NCBI): domain Eukaryota; kingdom Metazoa; phylum Chordata; class Mammalia; order Rodentia; family Heteromyidae; genus Dipodomys; species Dipodomys merriami. The sequence continues at coordinate 4,264,511 of NW_027206579.1, forward strand.
GGGTTAATGTTAGGATTAATGGTAGGGTTAGGCTTAAGGTGAGGGTTAGGTTGAGGGTAAGGGTTAGGGTTAGGGTGAGGAATAGGATTAGGGTTGGGGTTAGGGTGAGTGTGAAGGTTAGGGATAGGGTTAGGGATAGGCTTAGGGTTAGGCTAAGGTTGAGGGTTAGGGTTAGGTTAGGGGAGATTTAGGGTTGGTTTAGGGTGAGTGAGAGGGTTAGGGTTAGGCTTAGACTTAGGATTAGCGTGAGGGTGAGGGTGTGGGTTAGGATTAGGGTGAGGGTGAGGGTTAGTGTGACAGTTAGGGTTAGGGTTATGGTGAGGTTTAGGGTTAGGTTTAGGATTAAGGTTAGGGTGAGGGTGAGGTTTAGGGTTAGAGTTAGTGTTAGGATGAGGTTTAGGTTGAGGGTTATGATAAGGGATAGTTTTAGGGTTAGTGTTACGGTTAGAGTTAGGGGGAGGGTTAGGATTAGGGTTAGGTTTAGGGAAAGGATTAGGGCTAGAATGAGGGGGAGTGTGTGTGTTAGGTTTAGGTTTAGGGTTAGGCTTAGGATTAGGCAGAGGTTGAGGTTGAAGGTGAGCCTTAGGGTTATGGGGAGGGTTAGGATGAGGATTAGGGTTAGGATTAGGGTAAGGGTAATGGGTAGGGTGAGTGTGAGGGTGAGGTTTAAGTTTATGGTTAGGGTTAGGGTTAGGGAGATTGTGAGGTGTAGGGTTAGAGTTAGGGTTAGGGTGAAGCTGAGGTTGAGGGTTAGGGTTAGGGTTAGGATTACGGTAAGGTTTAGGGTGAGTGTGAGGGTTACAGTTAGGCTTAGGGTTAGGCTGAGGGTGAGGGTGAGGGTGAGGGTTAGGGTTAGGTTGAGGGTTAGGTTTAGGGTTAGGGTTAGGGTGAGGGTTAAAGTTAGGGATAGGGTGAGGGTAAGCATAACGATTAGGGTAAGGATTAAGGTTAAGGTGAGGGCTAAGTTGAGGGTGAGGGTTAGGGTTAGTGTTATATTAAGGTTTAGGGTTAGGGTTAGGGTTAGGGTGATGGTTAGGATTAGGGTTAGGGTGAGGTTTAGTGTTAGGGTTAGGGTTAGAGTTATGGTTAGGGTGAGGGTAGATTTAGAGTTAGAGTTAGTTTTAGGATGTGGGTTAGGGTGAGTGTTAGTGTTAGGGTGAGGGTTAGGGTAGGGTGACGGTAAGGGTAAATGTGAGGGTAAGGCTGAGGGTGATGGTTAAGGTAAGGTTGAGGGTTAGGTTTAGGGTGAGGGTTAGTGTTAGGGTTAGGGTGAGAGTTAGGGTTCGGGTCAAGTTTAAGGTTAGGGTGAGGGTTAGAGGAAGGGTTATGGTGAGGGTGAGGGTTAGGGTTAGGTTGAGGTTTAGGGTTAGGATTAGGGTTAGGGTGAGGGTGAGGGTTAGTGTTAGTGTTAGGGTGAGGGTAAGTGTTAAGTTGAGGGTTAGGGTCAGGTTGAGGGTTATGTTTAGGTTGAGGGGTAAAGTTAGAGTTAGGGTTAATGTTAGGGTTAGGGTTAGGGTTACCATTATGGTGAGGTTGAGGGTGAGGGTTAGGGTTAGGGTTAGGCTGAGTGTGAGTGTGCGGGTGAGGATTAGAGTTGGGGATAGGCTTAGGGTTATTGTTAGTGTTATAGTTAGGATTAAGTTTGCAGTGAGGGTGAGGCTGAGGGTGAGGGTTATGGTTATTCTTACGATTAGGGTTAAGTTAGTGTTATTGTTAGGGTTAGGGTTAGAGTTACAGTGAGGTTGAGGTTGAGGGTTAGGTTTAGGGTGAGGTTTAGGTTTAGAGTTAGGGTTAGGGAGAGGGTTAGGGTGAGGTTTAGGGTTAGTTTTAGGGTTAAGGGGAAGGTGTGTGTTAGGTTGAGTTTTAGGGATAGGCTTAGGGTTAGGATTAGGGTTAGGGTGAGCATGAGTATGAGGGTTAGGGTGAGGGTTAGGCTTAGGCTTAGGGATAGGCTGAGGGTGAGGGTGGGGGTGAGGATTAAGGTTAGGGTGATAGATAGGGTTAGAGTTAGTGTTATTGTTAGGGTTAAGGTTCATGTTAGGGGGAAGATGAAAGTACGGGTGAGGGTTAGGGTGAGGTTAGGTTAGGTTTAGGGTGACTTTTAGGATTAGTGTGAGGTTTAGGGTTAGTGTGAGGGTTAGTGTTAGGGTTAGGGTTAGTGTTGGGGTGAGGGTAAGTGTTAGGGTGAGGGTTAGGTTTAGGGTGAGTGTTATGTTTAGGGTGAGGGTTTGGGTTAGTTTTAGCGTTACTGTTAGGTTTAGGGTTAGGGTTACAGTTACGGTGAGGGTGAGCGTTAAGGTTAGGGTTACAGTGAGGTTTAGTGTTAGGGTTAGGGTTAGAGTAAGGGTTAGGTTGAGGGTGATGTTTAGGGGTACAGTTTTAGTTAGGGGGAGGGTTAGGTTTAGGGTGCGGGTTAGCGTGGGGGTGACGGTAACGGTAAAGGTGACGGTTAGGCTGAGGGTGAGGGTTACGGTAAGGTTGAGGGTTAGGGTTAGGGTGAGGGTTAGAGTTAGCGTTAGGGTGAGGTTGAGGGTTAGATTGAGGATTAGTGTTAGGGTTAGTGTGAGGTTTATGGTGAGGATGAGGGTTAGGGTTAGGCTGAAGGCTAGGGTGAGGTTGAGGTTTAGGGTTAGTGTTAGGCTGAGGTTTAGGGTTAGGGTGATGTTTAGGGTTAGTGTTAGGGCTAGTGTTAGGATTACGGTTAGTGTTAGGTTGAGGGTAAGTGTTAGGGTGAGGTTTAGGGTTAGGGTGAGGGTTATGGTTAGGGTGAGGGTTAGGGTTCGGATAAGTGTAAGGGTGAGGGCTAGGCTAAGGGTTCGGGTGAGGGTTAGGGTTAAGGATAGGGTGAGGTTTAGGTTTAGGTTTAGGGTGAGGGTGAGTGTGAGGGTTAGGATTCGGGTTAGCATTAGGCTTAGAGTTAGGATGAGGTTTAGGGTTAGGGTTTGGGTTAGGGTGAGGCTGCGGCTGAGGATTAGGGTTAGGTTAAGGTTTAGTGTTAGTGTTAGGGTTAGTGTTAGCGTTACAGTGAGGGTTGGGGTTAGTGTTAGGGTTAGGGTTAGGCTTAGATTTAGGGACAGGGTTAGAATGAGGATTAGGTTTATGATTAGGGTTAAGGTGAGGGCTAGGGTGAAGGTGAGAATTAGGGTTAGTGTTAGGGTAAGGTTTAGGGTTAGGTTTAGGGTTAGGGTGAGGGTTAGGTTGAGGGTTAGGGTTATGGTGAGGGTGATGGTTAGGGTTAGGGTGACGGTTAGGGTTAGGATTAGGGTTAGGGTTAGGTTGAGTGTTAGGTTGATGGTTAGGGTTAGGGTTAGGTTTAGGGTTAGGATTACTGTTATTGTTAGGGTTAGGGTTAGAATTATGGTGAGGGTGAGGGTGATGGTGAGTGTTAGGGTTAGGGTGAGGTTTAGGTTTAGGGTTAGATTTAGGGTTAGGGTGAGGCTGAGGTTTATGTTTAGATTTAGGTTATTTGGAGGGTTAGGTCGAGAGTTAGGGTTAGGGTAAGTGTTAGGGTTAAGGTTAGAGTGAGGGTTAGGTTGTGGTTTATGGTTATGGTTAGGTTTAGGCTTAGGGTGAGGGTGAGGGTTATGGTTAAATTTAGGTTATTTGGAGGGTTAGGTCGAGACTTAGGGTTTGCGTAAATGTAATGGTTAAGGTTAGGGTGGGGGTTAGGTTGAGGTTTAGGTTTTGGGTTAGGTTTAGGGTTAGGATTAGGGTAGGGTGAGGGTGAGTATGAGGTTTAGTGTTAGGGTTAGGCTTAGGCTTAGGGTTAGGCTGAGGGTGAGGGTGGGGGTGAGGATTAGGGTTAGGGTGATGGTTAGGGTTAGGGTTAGGTTAAGGGTTAGTATTAGGGTTAGAGTTAGAGTTAGGGTTAGGGTGAGGGTGAGGTTTCGGGGTACAGTTAGGGTTAGAGTGAGAGTTTGGGTTACAGTGAGGGTTATCGTGGGGGTGATGGTAAGTGTAAAGTTGAGGTTTAGGCTGAGGGTGAGGGTTACGGTAGGGGTTATGGTGAGGGTTAGTGTTAGAGTTAGGGTGAGTTTGAGGGTTAAATTGAGGATTAGTGTTAGGGTTAGTGTGAGGTTTATGGTGAGGATGAGAATTAGGGTTAGGGTGAAGGCTAGGGTGAGGGTGAGGTTTAGGTTTAGTGTTAGGGTGAGGTTTAGGGTTAGGGTGATGTTTAGGGTTAGTGTGAGTGTTAGTGTTACAGTTAGGGTTAGTGTTAGGTTGAGGGTAATCTTTAGGGTGAGGGTTAGTGTTAGGGTGAAGTTTATGGTTAGGGTGCGGGTTAGGGTTAGGATAAGTGTAAGGGTGAGGTCTAGCCTAAGGGTTAGGGTGAGTGTTAGGGTTAGGAATAGGCTTAAATTTAGGATTAGGTTTAGGTTGAGGGTGAGTGTGAGGGTTAGGATTAGGGTTAGAGTTAGGCTTAGAGTTAGGAGGAGGGTTAGGGTTAGGGTTTGGTTTAGGGTGAGGGTGAGGCTGAGGATTAGGGTAAGGTTTAGTGTTAGGTTTAAGGTTAGTGTTAGTGTTAGTGTTAGTGTTAGTGTTACAGTGAGGGTTGGGCTTAGGGTTAGGGTTAGGGTTAGGCTTAGAGTTAGGGTGAGTGTTAGGATGAGAATTGGGTTACAATTAGGGTTAGGGTGAGGGCTAGGGTGAAGTTGAGCTTTAGGGTAAGTGTTAGGCTAAGGTTTAGGGTTAGAGTTAGGGTGAGGGTGATGGTTAGTGTTAGGATTAGGGTTAGGGTTAGGATTCGGGTTAGGGTGAGGTTGAGTGTTAGCATTAGGTTTAGGGTTAGGGTTAGGGTTTGGTTTAGGGTTAGGATTACTGTTATTGTTAGGGTTAGGGTTAGAGTTATGGTGAGGGTGAGGGTGAGGCTGAGTGTTAGGGTTAGGGTGAGGTTGAGGGTTAGGGTTAGGGTTAGGATTAGGATTAGGGTAAGTGTAAGGGTGAGTGTGAGGATTAGGGTTAGGGTTAGGAATAGGCTTAGGGTTAGGCAGAGGTTGAGGGTGAGGGTTAGGGTTAGGGTGAGGTTTAGGGTTAGGGATTGGGTGAGTGTGAGGGTGAGGTTTAGGGTTAGGCTGAGGGTGAAAGTGTGGGTTAGGTTTAGTGTTAGTGTTAGGGTGAGGTTTAGGTTTTTGTTTAGGGTTAGAGTTAGGGTTAGGGTGAGGGTGAGGTTTAGCGTTAGAGTTAGGGTTAGGGCAAGGTTTAGGTTGAGGGTTAGGGTAAGGGTTAGTTTTAGGGTTGGGGTTGGGGTGAGAGTTAGGGGGAGGGTTAGGGTTAGAGTTAGGTTTAGGGATAGGATTATGGTTAGAGTGAGCGTGAATGTGTGTGTTAGGTTTAGGTTTAGGGTTAGGCTGAGGGTTAGGCTGAGGGTGAGGTTGAGGGTGAGGGTTAGGGTTAGGGGGAGTGTTAGGGTGAGGGTTAGGTTTAGGGTAAGGGCTAGGGTGAGTGTGAGGGTGAAGTTTAAGGTTAGGCTTAGGGTTAGGGTTAGGGTGAGCTTTAGGGTTAGAGTTAGGGTTAGGGTGAGGCTGAGGGTGAGGTTTAGCGTTAGGGTTATTGTTAGGTTTAGGGTTCGGTTTAGGGTGAGGTTTAGGGTGAGGGTGAGGGTTAGGATTAGGATTAGGGTAAGGGTTAGGGTGAGTGTGAGGTTAGGGTTAGGGTTATGGTTAGGCTTAGGGTTACACTGAGAATGAGGGTGAGGGTGAGGTTTAGGGTCATGATTAGGGTTATGGTGAGGTGAGTGTGTGTGTTAGAGTTAGGTTTAGGGTTAGGCTTAGGGTTATGCTGAGGTTGAGGTTGTGGGAAAGGGTTAGGGTTAGGGTGAGGGTTAGGGTAAGGGTTAGGGGGAGGGTTAGGATGAGGTTTAGTGTTAGGGTTAATGTTAGGGTGAGGGCTAGGGTGAGGGTCAGGTTTAGGTTTAGGGTCAGGGTGAGGTTTAGTGTTAGAGTTAGTGTTAGGGTGAGGTTGACGGTGAAGGTTAGGGTTAGGATTAATGTTAGGGTTATCCTTTAGGTGAGATTTAGGTTGAGGATTAAGATTAGGGTTAGGAGTAGGATTAGGGTTAGGGTGAGGGTGAGGATTAGGGTTAGGGTTTGGGAAAAGCTTAGGGTTAGGCTGAGGTTGAGGTTGAGGGTTAGGGTTAGAGTGAGGTTGAGGGTTAGGGTGAGTATGAGGGTTAGGGTTAGGCTTAGGCTTAGGATTATGCTGAGGGTGAGGGTGAGGTTTAGTGTTAGGGTTAAGGTTAGTGTTATGGGGAGGGTTAGGATGAGGGTTAGGGTTAGGTGAGGTTTAGGTTGAGGGTGAGGGTGTGTGTTTGGGTTACATTTAAGATTAGGCTTAGGGTTAGGCTGAAGGTGAGCTTGAGGCTGATGTTTAGTGTTAGGGTGAGGGTTAGGATAAGGTTTATGGGGAGGGTTAGGAAAAGGGATAGGGTTAGGATTAGGGTTAGGTGAGGCTAGGGTGAGAATGAGGTTTAGGGTTAGGGTTAGCTTGAGGGTTAGGATTATGGTAAGGGTGAGAGTTAGTGTTCGGGTTAAGTTTAGGGTTATGTTGAGGGTTAAGGTAAGGGTTACGGTGAGGGTGGGGGTTAGGGTTAGGTTGAGGGTGAGGGTTCGGATTAGGGTTAGGGTGATCGTGAGGGTTATGGTTAGTGTTAGGGTGAGGGTTAGGATGTGGGTTAGGGTTAGGATTAGTGTTAGGGTGAGGGCTAGTGTGAGGGTGAGTTTTAGGGTTAGGGTTAGGGTTAGGTGAGGTTTAGGGTTAGGGGTAGGGTTAGTGTTAGGTTCAGGGTGAAGTTTAGGGTTAGAGTTAGGGGTAGGATGAGGCTGAGGTTGAGGGTTAGGGTTAGGGTTAGTGTTAGATTTAGGGTTAGGCTGAGGGTTAAGTTGAGGGTAAGGGTTAGGGTTAGGGTTAGGATTAGGGTTAGGGTAAGGGTTAGGGTGAGTGTGAGCATTAGAGCTAGGGTTAGGTTTTCCCTTAGGGTTAGGCTGAGTGTGAGGGTGAGGATGAGGGTTAGGGTTAGTGTTAGATTAAGGTTTAGGGTTAGGGTTAGGTTTAGGGTGAGAGTTAGTGTACGGTTATGTTTAGGGTTAGGGTGAGTGTTAGGGTTAGGGTTAATGTGAGCATGAGGTTTAGGGTTACGTTGAGGATTAGGCTTAGGTTTAGGGCTAGGGTGAGGGTTAAGGTTAGGTTAGGGTGAGGGTAAGGATGAGGATTAGGGTTAGGATTAGCGTTAGGGTGAGGGCTAGTGTGAGGTTGAGGGTTAGGGTTAGTGTTAGATTAAGGTTTAGGGTTAGGGTAAGGGTTAGGGTGAGGCTAAGTTTGAGTTTCAGGGTTACGGTCAGGGTGATGATTAGGGTTAGGGTGAGGGTTAGGTTTAGGATTAGGGTTAGCCTGAGGATCAGCGTTAGGATTAGTATTAGGGTTAGGTTTCAAGTTAGGATTAGTGTTATTGTTAGGGTTAGGGTTAGAGTAATGGTGAGGGTGAGGGTGAGGGTGAGGGTTAGGGTTAGGGTTAGGGTGAAGTTTACGGTTAGGGTTAGGATTAGGTTTAGGTCGAGGGTTAGTGTTAGGGTTAGTTTTAGGGTTAAGGTTAGGGTGAGGGTTAGGTTGAGGTTTAGGGTTATGGTTAGGGTTAGGGTTAGGATCAGGATGAGGGTGAGGGCGAGTGTGAGGGTTAAGATTAGGGTTAGGCTTAAGCTTAGGGTTAGGCTGAGGGTGAGAGTGGGTGTGAAGATTAGGTTTAGGATGATGGTTAGGTTTAGGGATGGGGTGAGGGTTAGGATTAGGATTAGGGTTAGGGTGAGGGCTAGGGGGAGGGGGAGGGTTAGGGTAAGGGTTAAGCTTAGACTTAGGTTTATGCTGAGCATGTGGTTGAGGGTGAGGGTTAGGGTGAGTTTGATCGTTTACGGTTTTGGTGAGGGTTAGGAGGAGGTTTAGGGTTAGGGTGAGGGTTAGGGTGAGGATGATGGTAAGGATAAGGTGAGGTTGAGTCTGAGGGTGAGGGTTAAGATAAGGATGAGGGTTAGGGTTTGGTTTAGGGTTAGGGTAGGGGTTAGGGTTAGGGTTAGGGTGAGGGTTAGATTGAGGATTAGGGTGAGGGTTAGTGTGAGGTTTAGAGTGAGGATGAGAGTTAGGGTTAGGATGAGTGTGAGGGTTAGGATGAGGTTTAGTTTTAGGATTAGGGTTAGGGTGAGGGTTAGAGTGAGGGTGAGGTTTACGGTTTGCTTTAGGGTGAGGTTTAGGGTTAGGTTTAGGTTTAGGGGTAGGGTGAGGGTGAGGTTTAGGGTTAGAATTAGGTTTAGGGGGAGGGTTAGGGGGAGGTTTATAGTTATTGTTATTGTTAGGTTTATGGGATGTTGAGGGTTAGGTTGAGGTTTAGGGATAGGGTTAGGTTTAGTATTAGGTTAGGGTGAGGGTGAGGGTGACTGTTAGGATGAGGGCTAGGCTTAGGCTTAGGGTTAGGCTGAGGGTGAGGGTGGGGGTGAGAATTAGAGTTAGGGTGATGGTTTGGGTTAGGGTAAGCGTTATTATTAGGGTTATGCTTAGAGTTACGGTGAGGGTGAGGAAGCAGGTGAGGGGTAGGGTTCGGATTAGGGTGGGGTTTAAGGTTAGGGTTAGGCTTAGTGTGAGAGTGAGGTTTAGGGTTAGATATAGGGTTAGGGGGAGGGTTAGGGTTAGGGTTAGGGATAGGGTTAGTGTTAGAGTTATGGTGAGGGTGAGGGTTAGGTTTAGGTTTAGGGTTAGGGTTATGGTTAGGGTTAGTGTGAGGGTTAATGTTAGGGTTAGGGTTATTTTTAGGGTGAGGGTAAGTTTGAGGGTGAGGGATTGGGTTAGGGTGAGGGTTACGGTTAGGGTGAGTGTTAGGATTAGGTTTAGGGTTATTGTTAGTGTTTGGTTTAGGGTTTTGGTTACAGTGAGAGTGAGTTATAGGGTTAGGGTTAGGGTCAGGTTTAGGGTTTGGGTTAGGGTTAGAATGAGGGTTAGAATGAAGGTGAGGTTTGCTGTTAGAGTTAGGGTGATGGTGAGAGGTAGGGTTAGGATTTGGGTTAGGGTGATGGTGAGTGTGTGTGTTAGGGTTAGGTTTAGGTTTAGGCAAAGAGTTAGGCTAAGGTTGAGGTTGAGAGTGAAGTTTAGGGTTAGGATTAGGGTTAGTGTGAGAGTGAGGGCGACAGTTTGGTTTACTGTTAGGGTGAGGGTTAGGGTGAGTGTTAGGATTAGGGTTAGGGTTATGGTGAGCGTTAGGGTTAGGGTTAGGTTGAGGGTTTGGGTTTGGTTAAGGATGAGGGTTAGTTTCACGGTTAGGGTGAGGATTATGATGAGGACTAGGGTTACGATTAGTGTTAGGGTGAGGGATAGGGTTAGGGTGAGAACTAGGGTTAGTGTTACGTTAAAGTTTAGGGTTAGGGATGGGCTTAGGGTGAGGGTTATGATGAGGGTTAGGGTTACGGTAAGGGTGAGGGTTAGGGTTAGGGTGAGGGTTAGGGTTAGGATTAGGGTTAGGGTTAGGGTGAGGGTGAGGTTTATGGTTAGAGTTGGGGTTAGGGTGAAGCTGAGGGTGAGTGTTAGGGTTCCAGTTAGTGTTAGGTTTAGGGTTAGTGAAAGGGTCAGGGTTAGAGTGAAGGTAAGGTTGAGGGTTAGGGTTAGGTTTAGGATTAGGGTTAGGGTGAGGGGTTAGGCTGAGGTGAGGGTCGTGGTGAGGATTAGGGTTAGGGTGATGGTTAGGGTTAGGGTTAGTGTGAGGGTTAGGATGAGGGTTAGTGTTAGGATTAGTGTTAGGGTGAGGGCTAGGTTGAGGGTGAGGGTTAGGATAAGGGTTAGGCTTAGACATTGAGGTTGAGGGTGAGGTTTAGGGTTAGGGTTAGGGTGAGGTTTAGGGGTAGAGTAAGGGTTAGGGTGAGGGTTAGTGTTAGGGTGAAGGTTAGGGTTGGGGTGATGGTAAGGGTAAAGGTGAGGGTTAGGCTGAGGGTGAGTGTTACTGTAATGGTGAGGGTTTAGGGTTATGGTGAGGTTTAAATTAAGGTTAGGGTGAGGGTGAGGTTTACATTGAGGATTAGTGTTAGGGTTAGTGTGAGGTTTAGGGTGAGGATGAGGGTTAGGGTTAGGGTGAGGGCTGGGGTGAGGATGAGGTTTAGGGTTAGTGTTAGGGTGAGATTTAGGGTTAGGGTGATGATGAGGGTGAGTGTGAGGGTTAGATTTAGGGTTAGGTTTAGTGTTAGGGTGAGGGTAAGTGTTAGGGTGAGGGTTAGGGTTAGGGTGAGGGTTATGGTTAGGGTCAGGGTGAGGGTTAGTGTTAGGATTTTTGTTAGGGTTCTGGTTAGTGTTACGGTTACTGTGAGCGTGAGGGTGAGGGTTAGTTTTAGGGTAGGATGACGTTTAGGGATAGGGTTAGGGTCAGGGTGAGGTTTAGGGGTAGATTTAGGTTTAGGGTGAGGCTGAGCATGATGGTTAGGGTTAGGATTAATGTTAGGGTTAAGGTGAGGGTTAGGGTGAGGGTGAAGGTTAGGGTTAGTGTTAGGTTTAGGGTTAGGGTTAGGGTGAGGGTGAGGGTGAGGGTGAGGGTGAGGTTTAGGATTAGGTTTAGGTTTATGATGACGGTCAGGATGAGGGTAGGGTTTAGGATTAGGGTTAGGGTGAGGGCTAGGGTGAGGGTGAGGTTTAGGGTTAGGGTTAGGGTGAGGTTTAGGGTTAGGCTTAATGTTAGGGTGAGGGTGAGGGTGAGGTTTAGGATTAGAGTTAGGGTTAAGGTGAGGCTGAGGGTTAGGTTTAGGGTTAGGATTAGGATTAGGATTAGGGTAAGGGTTAGGGTGAGTGTGAGAGTTAGGGTTAGTGTTAGGGTTCGGCTTAGGGTTAAACTGACGGTGAGGGTGAGGGTGACGGTTAGGGTTAGTATTTGGATTAGTGTGAGGGTGATTGTGTGTGTTAGGGTTAGGTTTAGCGTTAGGCTTAGGGTTAGGCTGAGGGTGAGTTTGTGGGTGAGGGTTAGGTTTAGAGTGAGGGTTGGAGTAAGGGTTAGGGGGAGGGTTAGGATGAGGGTTAGGATTAGGATGAGGGTGAGGTTGAGGGTGAGGATTAGGGTTAGGGTGATGGATAGGGTTAGGTTTAGGGTGAGTTTTAGGATCAGGGTTAGGGTTAGGGTGAGGATTAGGGTGAGTGTGACGGTAAGAGTAAAGGTGAGGGTTAGGCTGAGGGTGAGTGTTCCACTAAGGGTGAGGGTTATATTTAAGGTGAGGGTTAGGGTAAGGGTTAGGGTGAGGTTTAGGTTGAGGGTGAGGGTTAGATTGAGGATTAGGGTTAGTATGAAGTTTAGGGTGAGGGTTACGGTTAGTGTTAGGGTGAAGGTTAGGGTTAGAATTAGAGTTAGGGTGAGGGTTAGGGTGAGGGTGAGGTTTAGGATTAGAGTTAGTGTTAGGGCGAAGTTTAGGTTTAGGTTGAGAGTTAGGGTTACTGTGAGGGTTAGTATTAGTGTTAGGGTTAGGGTAAGGTTGACGGTAAGTTTTAGGGTGACGGTTAGGGTTAGGGTGAATGCTATGGTTAGGGTGAGGGTTAGGGTTAGGTTTAGGGTTATTGTTAGGTTTAGGGTTAGGTTTACAGTGAGAGTGAGGGTGAGGGTTAGTGTTAGGGTGAGGTTTAGGTTGAGGGTTAAGGTTTGAGTTAGGGTTAGTGTGAGGGTGAGGTTTAGGGTTAGGTTTAGGTTTAGGGTGAGGGCTAGGGTGAGGGTAAGATTTAGGGTTAGGGTTAGGGTGAAGTTTAGGGTTAGTATTAGGGTGAGTGTCAGGGTGAGTTTTAGGTTTAGGGTTAGAGATAGGGTTAGGGTGAGGGTTAGGGTAAGGGTTAGTGTTAGGATTAGGGTTAGGGTGAGGGTTAGGGTGAGGTTGTGTGTTAGGGTTCGGGTTAGGATTAGGATTAGGGTTAGGGAGACAGTGAATGTGAGGGTTATGGTTAGGGTTAGGGTTAGGCTTTGAGATAGGCTGAGGGTGAGGTTGAGGATGAGGGTGAGGGTGAGGGTTAGGGTGAGGGTTAGGGTTAGGGTTAGGGTGATAGTTAGGTATTGGGTTAAGTTTAGGGTTAGGGTGAGATTTAGGTTGAGCTTGTCGGTAAGTTTAAAGGCGAGAGTTAGGCTGAGGATGAGGGTTATGGTAATGGTGAGGGTTAGGATTAGTGTGAGGTTTAGGGTAAGGGTTAGGGTTAGAGTTAGGGTGAGGTTAAGGGTTAGATTGAGGATTAGGGTTAAGGTTAGTGTGAGGTTTAAGGTGAGGATGAGGGTTAGGGTTAGGGTGAGGTTTAGGGTTAGATTTAGGGTTAGGGTGAGGGTTAGGTTTAGGGTTAGGGTTTGGGTGAGGGTGAGGGTTAGAATTAGGGTGAGGGTTAGGGTTAGTGTGAGGTTTAGTGTTAGGGTTAATTTTAGGGTGAGGGTAAGTGTTATGGTGAGGGTTAGGTTTAGGGTGAGGTTTAGGTTTAGGGTTACGCTGAGGGTGAGGATGAGGGTGAGGGTCAGGAATAAGGTTAGGGTTAGGGTGAGATTTAGGGTTAGGTTAGGGTTAGAGTTAGGGTTAGGGTGAAGTTGAGGTTTAGGGTTACAGTTAGGGTTAGGGTGATGGTGAGGGTTTGGTTTAGGGTTAGGTTTAGGGTTAGGATTAGGGTTAGGGTGAGCTTTAGTGTGAGGGTTAGGGTTGGGTTTAGAATTAGGGTTAGGGTGAGTGTGAGTGTGAGGGTTAGGTTTAGGGCTAGGTCTAGGTTTAGGGTTAGGCTGAGGGAGAGGGTGAGGGTGAGAGTTAGGGTTAGGGTTAGAATTAGCCTTAAGGAGAGGTTTAGGGTTAGGGTTAAGGTTAGGGTTTTGGTAAGGGTGAGGTTTCGAGTTAGCATGATGGTTAGGGTGAGAAGTAGGATTAGGGTTAGGTTGAGGGTTAGGGTGAGGGTTAGGTTGAGGGTTTGGGTTTGGGTTAAGGTTAGGGTGACCATGAGGTTTAGGGTGAGGTTTAGGTTAGGCTTAGTTTTAGGATTAGGGTGAGGTTAAGCATTAGGGTGAGGATTAGTTTTAGGGTTAGGATGAGGCTTAAGAAGAGGTATAGGGTTAAAGTGAGGGTGAGGGTTAGGGTTAAGGTGAGGGTTCATGTTAGGATTAGGATTAGGGTGAGGGTGATGTTTAGGATTAATGTTAGGGTTATTGTAAGTGTTATGGTTAGGGTTACATTTGCAGTGAGGGTGAGGTAGAGGGTGAAGTTTAGGGTTAGGGTTAGGGTTAGTGTTAGGTTTAGGATTAGTGTTAATGTTAGGGTTAGGTTTAGAGTTATGGTTTGGTTGAAGGTGAGGGTGATGGTTAGGGTTAGGGTTATGGTGAGGTTTAGGGTTAGGGTTAGGATTAGGGATTGGGAGAGTGTGAGGTTTAGGGTTAGAGTTAGGATGAGGGGGAGGGGGAGGTGTAGGTTTAGGGTTAGCATTAATGTGAGGTTTAGGGTTAGGGTTAGGGTTAGGGTGAGGGTGAGGGTTAGGTTGAGGGTTAGGTTTTGGGTTAGGGTACGTTAAATTTTAGGGTGAGGGTTAGGGTTAGGGTTAGGATGAGGGTTAAGATGAGGGTTAGGGGTTCAGTGAGGGGGAAGGTTAAGTTTCGGGTGAGAGTTAGGGTTAGGATTAGGATTCGGGTGAGGGTGATGGTTAGGATTAGGGTTAGGGTTATTGTAAGTGTTATGGTTAGGGTTACATTTGCAGATAGAGTGAGGCTGAGGATGAAGGTTAGGGTTAGGGTTAGTTTTAGGGTTAACATTAGGATTAATATTAGGTTTAGGGTTACACTTGCATTTTGGGTGAGGGTGAGGGTGAGGGTTAGGGTTAGGTTTAGGTTGATGGTGAAGGTTTGGGTGAGCGTTAGAGTTAGGGTTAGTCTTACGGTTAACATTAGGGTTAGGGTGAGGGTTAGGTTGAGGTTAAGCGTTAGGATTAGGTTTAGGGTTAGGATTAGGGTTAGTGTGAGGGTGAGTGTAGGGTTAGGGTTAAGATTAGGCTTGGGCTTAGGGTTAGGCTGAAGGTGAGGGTGCGGGTGAGAATTACGCTTAGGGTGATGGTTAGCCATATGGTGAGTGTGAGGGTTAGGATGAGGGTTAGGGTTAGGATACGGGTTAGGATGAGGGCTAGTGGGAGGGTGAGGGATAGGGTTAGGGTTAGGCTTAGGCATAGGCTTTAGGCTGATGGTGATGGTGAGTGTGAGTGTTAGAGTTATAGTGATGGATAGGGTTAGAGTTAGGGTGAGTGTTAGGATGAGGGTTTGGGTTAGGTTGAGGGTCAGTATGAGCATTGGGGTGATGGTAATGTTTAGGGTTAGTTTGAGGGTGAGGGTTAGGTTAAGGGTGAGGATTAGGGTTAAGGTGAGGTTTAGGGTAATGGTTAGGGTTAGGGTTAGATTGAGGATTAGGGTTAGGGTTAGTGTGAGGTTTAGGGTGAGCATGAGGGTTAGGGTGAGAATTAGGGTTAGGGTGAGGGCTAGCTTGAGGTTGAAGGTTAGGGTTAGTGTTAAGTTTAGGGTGAGGGGTAGGGTGAGGGGTAGGGTTAGGTTTAGGTTGAGGGTTAGGTTCAGTGTGAGGGTTACAGTTAGGGTGACGGTTTGGGTGAGGGTGAGGTTTAGGGTTAGGAAAAGTGGTAGGGTTAGTGTTACACTGAGGGTGAGGGTGAGTGTGAGGGTGAAGGTTAGGGTTAGGGTGAGGGCTAGGGTGAGGGTTAGGGTAAGGGTGAGGGTTAGGGTGAGGGTGATGGTAAGGGTAAAGGTGAGGGTTAGGCTGAGTGTGATTGTTAAGATAAGGGTGAGGGTTAGTGTTAGGGTGAGGGTTAGGTTAAGGGTTCGGGTTAGGTTTAGGTTGAGGGTTCGATTGAGGATTAGGGTTAGGGTTAGTTTGAGGTTTATGGTGAGGATGAGGGTAAGGGTTAGGTTGAGGGTTAGGGTTAAAATGAGGGTTAGGGTGAGGGCTAGTGTGAGGGTGAGGTTTAGGGTTAGGGTTATTGTTAGGATGAGGTTTAGGGTTAGGGTGAGGGCTATGGTTAGTGTGAGGGTTAGTGTTAGAGTTAGGGTTAGTGTTAGGCTGTGGGTAAGTGTTAGGGTGAGGGTTAGGGTTAGGTTGAGGGTTAGGGTTAGGGTTAGGGTGATGTTGCGGGTGAGAGTGAGGGTTAGGGTGAGGATTAGGGTGAGTTTTAGGGTTAAGGTGAGGGTTAGGGTGAGGGTTAGCGTGTGGGTGATGATGAGGGTGAGAGTTAAGGTTAGAGTTACGGTGAGATTTCGGATAAGTGTGACGTTTAGGGTGAGGATGAAGTTAAGGGTTAGGGTGATGGTTAGGTTTAGGGTTAGGGTGAGGGGCAGGTTTAGTGTGAGGGTTAGGGTTAGGTTTAGGCTGAGGGTAAGGGTTAGGATGAGGGTTAGGGTGTGGTTGAGTGTTAGGGTTAGGGTAAGTGTTAGGGTGAAGGTAAGGCTTAGGGAGAGCATTAGGGTGAGGGACATTTTCAGGGTTAGAGTTAGGGGTATGTTGAGGGTTAAGTTGCGTGTTAGGGTTTGGGTTAAGGTTAGGGTGAGGGTGAGGGTGAGGCTTAGGGTTAGAATTAGGTTGAGGGTGAGTGTTAGGTGGAGGGTGAGGGTGAGGGTTCGTTTGAGGGTTTGGGTTAGGTTTAGGTTGAGGTTGAGGGTGAGGCTGAGGGTTAGGGTGAGGGTTAGGGTTAGGATTAGGGTTAGGGTGAGGGTGAGGGAGAGGGTTATATTTAGGATTAGGTTTAGGTTGATGATTAGGGTGATCGTTAAGTTTAGGGTTAGGGTTAGGGTTTTTGTTATGGTTAGGGTTAGAGTGAGGTTGAGGATGAGGGTGAGGTTTAAGATTGGGGTTAGGTTTAGTGTGAGGGTGAGGGTGAGGGTTAGGTTTAGGAATAGGGTTAGGGTTAGGGTTAGTCTGAGGGTGAGGGTGAGGTTGAGGATGAGGGTTACGGTTAGGTTTAGGGTTAGGTTTAGGATGAGGGTTAGGGTTAGTATGAGGGTTAGCTTTAGGGTTAAGTTGAGGTTAAGGGTTAGGTTGACGATTAGGGTGAGGGTGAGGGTTAAGGTTAGGGTTAGGCTGAGTGTTAGGGTGAGGGTAAAAGTTAGGGTGAGGGTTAGGGTTAGGGTTAGGGTTAGTGTCAGGATTAGGGTTAGGGTGGAGGTTAGGGTTAGGGTGAGTGTTAGCGTTAGGGGTAGGGTTAGGTTGGGAGTAAGGGTGAGGGTGAGTGTTAGGATTTGTGTTCGGGTTAGGGATAGGCTGGGGTGAGGTTGAGGGTGTGGGGTAGTGTGAGGCTTTAAATTAGGGTTAGGGTGAGGGTTAGGGCTAAGGTAAGTGTTAGGGTGAGGGTTAGGATTAGGGTGAGTTTTAGGGTGAGGTTGAGGGTTAGGGTTAGGTTTAGGGTTATGGTGAGGGCTAGGGTGATAGTGAGAGTTAGGGTTAGCTTTAGGCTTATGGTGAGGTTTATGGTTAGGGTGAGCGTTAGGTTTAGTGTGAGGATTAGTGTTAGGGTTAAGGTGAGTGTTAGGGTGAGTGTAAGGTTTATGGTGAGCTTTAGGGTTAGGGTGAGGGTTAGGGTAGGTTAGGGTTAGTGTGAGGATTAGGGTTAGGGTGGAGGTTAGGGATAGGGTGAGGGTTAGGGTGAGGGATAGGGTTAGGTGTAGGATTAGGTTTAGAGTGCAGGTGAGGTTTAGTGTTAGGATTAGAGTTAGGTTTAGGCTGAGGGTTTCGGCGAGGGTGAGGGTTAGGGTAAGGGTGAGGGTGAGGCTTAGGTTTAGGGTGATTATTAGGGTTAGGGTCATGTTTAGGATCAGGGTGTGGGTTAGGTGGAGGGAGAGGGTGAGGGTTCGGTTGAAGGCTTGAGTTACGTTTAGGGTGAGAGTGAGGGTGATGGTGAGGGTTAGAGTTAGGTATAGGGTTAGGCTTAGGGTTAGGGTGAGGGTGAGGGAGAGGGTTAGGTTTCGGATTAGGAATAGGGTTAGGGTTAAACTTAGGCTGAGGGTGAGGGTGAGGGTTAGAGTGAGGTTAGGGTTAGGGTTAGCGTTATTGTTAGGGTTAGGTTTAGGGTGAGGTTGAGGATGACGGTGAGGGTGAGGGTTAAGATTAGGTTTAGGTTTAGGGGGAGGGGGAGGGTGACGGTTAAGGTTAGCATTAGGGTTAGGGTTAGGGTGAGGGTTAGGTTTAATGTGAGGGTTAGGTTTAGGGTTAGGGTGAGCATAAGTGTTAGGTTGAGGGTTAGGGTGAGGGTTAAGGTTAGGGTTAGCGTTAGAGTCAGGATTAGGGTTAGGGTGGAGTTTAGGGTTAGGGTGAGTGTTAGCGTTGGGGTAGGGTTAGGTTGAGAGTGAGGGTGAGGGTTAGGGTTAGGGTTAGTGTTAGGTTGAAGGTAAGGGTTAGGGTTAGGGTGAAGGTGAGGTTTAGGTTTACCGTTTGGGTTATAGTGAGGGTAAGGTTGAGGGTTAGGGTTTGGGTTAGTGTTAAGTTGAGGGTGAGGGTTAGGGTGAGTTTTAGGGTTAGGGTTAGTGATAGGGTGAGAGTTAGGGTGACAATAAGTTTTAGGGTGAGTGTTAGGGTTAGGGTGAGGTTGAGGGTTAGGGTTAGGGTGAGGGTTAGGGTGACAGTAAGTGTAAGGGTGATGGTGAGGATTAGAGTGAGGGTGAGTTTTACTGTAAGGGTGAGGATTGGGTGCGGGTGAGGGTTCCAGTGAGGGTTAGGGTTAGGATTAGGCCGAGGGTGAGGGCAAGGGTAAGGGTGAGGGTGAGGGTGAGGGTGAGGTTTAGCGTTAGGGTTAGTGTTACAGTTAGGGTGAGGGCTAGAGTGAGGGGTACCGATAGATTTCAATTGATGGTTAGGTTTAGTAATAACATTAGGGTTACAGTTAGGGTTAGGATTAGTGTGAGGTTAAGGGTTAGGGTGAGGGTTAGGGTGAGAGTGAGGGTTAGGGTTACCGTGAGTGTTACGGTGAGGGTTAGTGTTAGGGTGAGGGTTAGGGTTAGGGTTAGTGTTAGGGTGAGGGTTAAGGTTAGGCTAAGGGTTAGGGTGTGGGTTATGGTTAGGGTGAGGTTTAGGGTGAGGTTGAGTGTTATGGTTAGTGTTAGGGTTACGGTGAGGGCTAGGGTGAGAGTGAGAGTTAGGGTTAGGGTTAGGGTTAGGGTGAGTGTTAGGGTTACAGTGACGTTTAGGTTTAGTGTGAGGGTTAGTGTTAGGGTTAGGGTGAGTGTTAGGGTGAGGGTAAGGATTAGGTGAGGGTTAGGGTCAGGGTGAGGTTTAGGTTTAGGATTAGGGTTAGTGTCAGGGTTAGGGTTACAGTGGAGGTTAGGTTTCGGGTGAGAGTTAGGGTTAGGGGTAGGGTTAGGTTTAGAGTGAGGGTGAGGTTTAAGGTTAGGATTGGAGTTAGGGTTAGGCTGAGGGTGAGGGTGAGGGTGAGGGTTAGGGTTAGGGTGGAGGTTAGGATTAGGGTGAGGGCTAGACTTTGGGTTAGAGTATTGGTGAGGGTGAGGGTGAAGGTGAGGTTTAGGGTTAGGGTGAGGGATATTGTGAGGGCTAGGGTGAGTGTGAGGGTTAAGGTGAAGGTGAGGGTGAGGGTTTCGTTTAGGTAAGGGTTATGGTTAAGGTGAGGATTAGGTGAGGGTGAGGGTGAGGGTGAGGGTTAGGTTGAGTGTGAGGGTTAGAATTAGCATTAGGGTTAGGGAGAGGGTTGGGGTGAGGGTTAGGGATTAGGTGAGGGTGAGGGTTAGGGTTAGGGTGAGGGTTAAGTTTAGGGTGAGGTTAAGTGTTAGGGTTAGGGTGAGTGTGAGGGTGATGGTGAAGGTTAGGGTTAGGGTGAGTGTGAGGGCTAGGGTTAGGGTGAGGGTTATGGTTAGGCTTAGGGTGAGGTTTAAGGTTAGGTTTAGGGTGATGGTTAGGGTGAGGGGTAGGTTTAGGGTTGAGTTAGTGTGAGGGCTACGGTGAGTGTAAGGGTTAGGGTGTGGGGGAGGGTTAGGGTTACGGTGATGGTTTGGGTTAGGTTTAGGCTGAGTGTTAGGGTGAGGGTTAGTGTTAGGGTTAGGCTTAGGGTGCAGGTTAGGGTTAGGTTTAGGGTTACGGTTCGGTTGAGTTGTAGGGTTAGGGTTAGGGTTAGTGTGAGGGCTAGGGTGAGGGTGAGGGTTAGGATTAGGCATAGGGTGAGGATCAGGTTTATGGTTAGGGTTAGGGTGAGGTTGAGGGTGAGGGTGAGTGTTAGGGTTAGGATTAGGGTTAGGGTGAGGATTAGTGTGAGGGTGAGTGTAAGGTTAGCATTAGGGTTAGTGTGAGGGTGAGGGTTAGGATTAGGTTTAGGGTGAGAGCTAGGATGAGGGTGAGGGTTAGGGTAGGGATAGCGTGAGGATTAGGGTTAGGGTTAGGGTTAGGGTTAGGGTGAGGGTTAGGGTGAGGGTGAGGGTTATGGTTAGCATTAGGGTTATTGTTAGTATTAGGCTGAGGGTTAGGGTTAGTTTTAGGTTTAGGTTGAGGGTGAGGGTGAGGTTTAGCCTTAGAGTTAGGTTGAGGGTTAAGTTTAGGATGAGGGTTAGGGTTAGTGTTAGGTTTAGGGTGAAGGTGAGGGTTAGGTTTAGGGTAAGGTTTAGGTTTAGAGTGATGGTTAGGTTAGTGTGAGGGTTAGTGTTGGGGTTAGGGTTAGTGTTAGGTTGAGGGTAAGTGTTAGTGTGTGGTTAAGGATTAGGGTGATGTTTAGGGTTAGGGTTAAGTTTAGGATTAGGGTGAGGGTGATGTTTAGGATTAGAGTTAAGGTTAGGGTGAGGGTTAGGGTAAGGTTTAGTGTTAGGGTTTGGGTTATGGTGAGGTTTAGCGTGGGGGTGACAGTTAGGGTTAGGATTAGGATTAGGGTTAAGGTGAGGGTGAGTGTGAGGGTTAGATTTAGGGTTAGGATTAGACTTAGGGTGAGGGTGAGGGTGAGGGTTAGGGTGAGGTTTAGGCTTAGGCTTAGGGATAGAGTATGGGCTAGGGTGAGTGTGAGGGATTGGGTTAGGGTTAGGGAATGGGTTAGGGTGAGGGTTTGGGTTAGGTTTAGGGTATGGGTTAGGGTGAGGGTTAGGGTTAGGGTTATTGTTGGGGTTAGGGTTGGGGTTAGGTATAGGCTTAGTGTTAGGTGGAGTGTGAGGGTGAGAGTGAGGGTTAGGGTTAGTGTGAGGGTTAGGGTAAGGGTTAGGGTTAGGGTTAGCGTGAGGTTAAGGGTTAGGTTGAGATTTAGTGTGAGGGTGAGGGTTAGGGTTAGGCTAAGGGTGAGGGCTAGGGTGAGGTTTAGGGTTAGGTTTAGGGTGAGGTTTAGGGTGTGCTTTAGGGTTAGGTTTAGGGTGAGCGTTTGGGTAAGGGCAAGTGTTCGGGTGATGGTTAGGGTGAGGATGAGTGTTAGGTTTACGGTTAGGGGTAGGGTGAGGGTTAGAGTTAGGGTTTAGGGTTAGTGTGAGGGTTTTGTTTAGTGTTAGGGTTACGGTTATGGTGAGGTTTAGGGTGGGGTTGAGGTTTAGGGTTAGGATTAGGATTAGGGTTAAGGTGAGGGTGAGTGTGAGGGTTTGGGTTAGGGTTAATGTTAGGGTTAGACTTAGGATTAGACTTAGGGTGAGGGTGAGGGTGAAGGCAAGGGTTAGGTTTAGGGTGAGGTTTAGGGTTAGGGTTAGGGTGAGGGTTAGGGTGAGGGTGAGGGTGAGGGTGAGGGTGAAGGTGAGGGTGAGGGTTAGGGTGTTGATGACGGTTAGTGTTAGGGTGAGGTTTAAGGTGACGGTGAGGGATAGGGTGAGGGTGGTGGTTAGAGTTAGTGTGAGTATTAGGTTTAGGGTTAGGGTTAAGGTTATGGTGAGGGTAAGGGTTAGGGTTAGGTTTAGAGTGAGGGTGAGGGTTAGGGTTAGGGTTAGGGTTATGGTGAGGTATAGGGTTTGGGTAAGGGTTAGGGTTAGGGTGAGGTTGAGTGTTATATTTAGGGTTTGGATGAGGTTTAGGGTTAGGATGAGGGTTAGGGATAGGGTTAGGGTTAGGGTGAGGGTTATTGTTAGGGTTCGGGTTTGAGTTAGGGTGAGTATAAGGGTGAGGATTAGTGTTAGGATAATGGTGAAGGTTAGTGTTAGGCAGAGGGTGAGGGTGAGGGTGAGGGTTAGGGTTAGGGTGAGTGGTATGGTTAGGTTTAGGGTGAGGGTTAGGGTTAGGGTTAGGGTGAGGGTGAGGGTTGGGGTTAGGGTTAGGGTGAGGGTGAAGGTGAGTGTTAGGGTTAGGGTTAGGTTTAGGATTAGGGTTAGGTTTAGGGTAAGGGTAAGGGTTAGAGTGAGCGTTAGGTTTAGGGTGAGGGTGAGGGTTAGGTTTAGGGTTAGGGTTAGGGTGAGGGTGAGGGTTATGTTCATGGTTAGTGTTAGGGTGTGGACTATGGTGATTAGGGTGAGGTTTAGGGTTAGCGTTAGGGTTAGGGTCAGGGGTAGGTTGAGGGTTAGGATTAGGGTAAGGACTATGGTTAGGCTGAGGGTGAGGTTGAGGTTGATGGTGAGGGTTAGGTTTAGAGTGAGGGTTAGTGTGAGGGTGAGGGGGAAGGGGAGAATTTGGTTTTGGGTTAGAGTTATGTTGAGGGTGAGGATTAGGATTAGGGGTAGCAGTAGGTTTAGGCTGAGGGTGAGGGTGATGCTGAGGGTGAGGGTTAGGTTAGGGTGAGGGTAAGGGTTAGGGTTAGGGTGAGGGTTAGGGTTAGGGTGATTTTAGGGTGCCGCTGAGAGTTAGGGTGAGGGTGAGTTTGAGTGTGAGGTTTAGGGTGAGTGTGAGGGTGAGTGTGAGTTTGACGATTAGGATTAGGTTTAGGTTGAGGGTAAGGCTTATCATTAGGATTGGGGTTAGTGTAAGGCTTAGGCTGAGGGTGAGGGTGAGGGTGAGGTGAGGGTTAGGGTTAGGGTTAGGTTGAAGGTTAGGGTTAGTGTGAGGGTTAGGGTGAGGGTGAGCTTGAGGTTCAGGTTGAGGTTGAGAGTGACGTTGAGGTTGAGGGTTAGGGTTAGGGTTACGGGTAGGGTGACGGTGAGGGTGAGGGTTAGGGTTAGGGTTAGTGTTATTTTTATAGTTAGGGTTAGGGATAGTAATAGGGTGAGAGTGAGGGTGAGGGTTAGCATGAGGGTAAGGGTTAGGGTTATGCTTAGGGTGAGGGTGAGGGTGAGACTTAGGGTTAGGATTAGGGTTAGGGTAAGGGTTAGGATGAGGGTTAGGCTGAAGGTTAGAGTTAGGGTTAGTGTGAGGTTTAGGTTTAGGGTTATGGTTAGGGTGAGGGCAAGGTTTATGGTGAGGGTTAGGTTGAGTTTGAGGGTTAGGGTTAGGGAGAGGGTTAGGGTGAGATTTAGGGTTAATGTTAGGGTTAAGGTTATGGTGAATCTAATGGTTATAGTGAGAGTTATTGTGAGGGTGAGGGTTTGGGTTATTGTGAAGGTAAGTGTTAGGGTGAGGGTTAGTGTGAGGGTTTGGGTTCAGGTTAGCATTAGGGTTAGGTTCAGGGTGAAGGTTAGATTGAGGTTTAGGGTTAGTGTTCGGGATAGGGTGAGTATTAGGGTTAGTGTGAGGGTGAGGGTCTGGATTAGGGTTAGGGTTAGATTTAGGGTGAGGGTGAGGGTGAGGGTTAGAATTAGGATTAGGGTTAGGGTTAGAGTTAGGTGACATTGAGGGTGAGGGTTAGGGTTTGGTTTAGAATTAGTGTGAGGGTGATCGTGAGGGTTAGGGTTAGGATTAGGGTTATGGTTATGGTTAGGTTTAGGATGAGGGTGAGGGTGAGGCTTATGGTTAGGGTTAGGGTGAAGTTTAGGTTTAGGGTGAGGGCTATGGTGAGGGTGAGTGTTAGGGTGAGTGTGAGGGTGAGGTTGAGGGTTTCGATTAGGTAATGTTTAGGGTTAGGGTTAGGGTGAGGATTAGGGTGAGGGTGAGGTTTAGGTTGAGGGTTACAGTTAGGGTGAGGTTTAGGGTGAGGCTGAGGGTTAGGGTGAGGGTTAGTGTTATGGCGAGGATTAGGGTTAGGGTAATGTTGATGCTGAGGGTTAGGTATACCTTAAGGTTTAGGGTTACGGTGAGGGTTAGGGTTAGGGTTAGGGTTAGGGTGAGGGTGAGTATGAGGGTTAGGGTTTGGGTGAGGTTTAGGGTTAGGGTTAGGGTTAGTGTAAGGGTTAGAGTTAGGGTGAAGGTTAGGATTAGGGTTAGGGTGAGGTTTAGGGTGAGGGTGAGGGTTAAGGTGAGGGTGAAGGTTAGGGTGTGGGTGAGGATTAGGGTTAGGTTGAGTGTTAGTGTTAGGTTTAGGGTTAGTGTGAGGGTGAGGGTTAGGGTTAGCGTTAGGGTTAGGTTGAGGGTTTGGATTAGGGTTAGGGTTAGTGTGAGGGTTAGAGTGAAGGGTAGGGTTAGGGTTAGGGTGAGGGTGATGGTGACAGTGAGGTTTAGGGTGAGGGTGTGTGTGAGGGTAAGGGTTAGGTGTAGGGTTAGGGTGAGTTTAAGTGTGAGGCTTAGGTTTAGGAATAGGTTTAGGTTTAGGGTTAGGGTGAGTGTTAGGGTGTGGATGAGGCTTAGGTTTAGGGTGAGGATTAGGGTTAGCGTTAGGTTTATGGTGAGGGTAAAGTTAGGGTGAGTTTCAGTATGAGGGTTAGGGTTAGGGTTTGGGTGAGGGTGAGGTACAGGTTTTGGGTTAGGGTTAGGGTGAGGGTTAGGGATAGGTTTAGGGTTAGGGTTAGGGTGAGGGTGAGGTTTAGGATTAGGTTTAGGGTTAGAGTTAGGGTGAGGGTGAGGGTTAGGGTTAGTATTAGAGTTAGCCTGAGGGTGAGGGGGAGTGTTAGGGATAGGGTGAGTTTTATGGTTAGGGTTATGGTTAGGGTGAGGGTTAGGGTTACGGTTAGGGTTAGGATGAGCGTTAGGCTGAGCGTTAGGTTTAGGGTTAGTGTGAGGGTTAGGTTTAGGGTTTGGGTGAGGGTTAGGGTTAGGTTTAGGGATAGGATAAGGGTTAGGTTGAGGGTTAGGTTTAGGGCTAGTTTGAGGGTTAGGTTTATGTTTAGGGTTAGCATCAGGGTAAAGGTTAGGGTGAGGATTAGGGTGAGGGTGAGGATAAAGGTTAGGGTGAGGGTTAGGGCAAGGGTGAGGGTTAGGGTTAGGGTGAGCGTTAGGTTGCGGGTTAGGGTGAGGGTTAGGGTGAGGGTAAGTGTTTGGGTGATGGTAAATTTGTGAGTGAGGGATAGGATTATGTTGTGTGTAAGGGTTAGGGTGAGGGTTAGGGTGAGGGTTAGGGTTAGGGTGGGGGTTAGGGTTAGAGTTAGGTTTAGGGTTAGGTTTAGGGTGATGTTTATTGTGAGAGTATGGTTTAGGTTGAGGGTGAGGGTTAGAGTGATGATGAGTGTGAGGGTTAGGGTGTGGGTAAGTGTTATGGTTAGGGATAGGGTTAGTGCTAATGTGAGGATGAGGGTTAGTGTGAGGGTGAGAGTTACATTTACGTTTGGGTTAGGGTTAGGGTGAGGATTAGGTTGAGGGTGAGGGTTAAGCTGAGCTTAGGGTTAGAATGAGGGTTTGTGTTCAGTGAGGGTGTGGGTTAGTGTTAGGGTTAGGTTTAGGTTGAGGGTGATTGTGAGGGTTAGGATTAGGAATAGGTTTAGAGTTACGGTGAGGGTGAGGGTCAGTGTGAGGGTGAAGGTTAGGGTTAGGTTTAGGGTTATGTTTAGGGTGAGGGTTACGGCTAGTGTTATGATTAGGGTTATGATTAGGGTTAGCGTTAGGGTCAGGGTGAGGGTAAGGGTTAGGGTGAGGGTTAGGGTGAAGGTGAGGATTAGGGTTCGGGTTAGGGTTAGGGTTTGGGTGAGGGCTAGGGTCAGGGTGAGGGTCAGTGTGAGGGTTAGGTTGAGGGTTTCTTTTCGGTCAGGGTTATGGTTATTGTGAGGATTAGCGTGAGGGTGAGTGTTAGTGTTAGGGTGATGTTTAATGTGTGGATGAGGGTGAGGGTGAGGGTGAGGGTGAAGGTTCAGGTGAGGGTGAAGTTAGGTGTGGTTGAGGATTAGGGTTAGGGTTAGGGTTATGGTGAGGGTAAGGTATAGGGTGAGGTTTATTGTGAGGATGAGGGTTATGGTTAGTGTTAGGGTTAGGGTGAAGTTTAGGGTGAGGATTAGGTTTTGGTTTAGGGTTAGGGTGAGGGTGACATATAGGGTGAGTTTTAGTGTTAGGGTGAGGGTTAGGGATATGGTTAAGGTGAGGGTGAGGGTTAGGGTTAGGGTTAGAGTTAGGGTGAGGGTGAGGGTTAGGATTAGGGTAAGGGCTGAGGGTGAGGGTGACTGTAACAGTGAGGGTTTGGGTGAGGGTTAGGGTTAGGGTTAGGGTGAGGGTGAGGATTAGGGTTAGGGTGAAGGTGTGGGTAAGTGTTAGGGTGAGGGTTAGGGCGAGGGTGAGGTTTAGGCATAGGGTGAGGGTAAGGGTTAGAGTGAGGGTAAGGGTAAGGTTGAGGGTTAGGGTGAGGGTGAGGGTTAAGGTTATCATTAGGGTTAGGGTGAGGGTGAGGGTTAGGGTGAGGTTTAGGGTTAAGATTAGGGATAGTGTGAGGATTAGGGTTAGGGTAAGGTTTAGGGTGAGGGTTAGGCTGAGGGGTAGGGTTAGGGATAGAGTGACTTAGGTTTAGTGTGAAGTTTAGATTTAGGGTTAGGTTTAGGATTAGTGTTAGGGTTAGGTTGAGGGTGAGGGTGAGGGTGAGGGTTAGGGTTAGGGTTATTGTGAGGGTTAGTGTTAGGGTGCGGGTTAGGTTTAGGGTGAGGGTTAGGATTAAAGTAAGGTTGAGGGTGAGGGTTAGGGTTACGGTTACATTTAGGGTGAGGGTCAGGGTGAGGGTTAGGTTTAGGTTGAGGGTTAGGTTTAGGGTGAGGGTTAGGGTTAGGGTGAGCATTAGCGTGATGGTGAGGGTTAGGGTGAGGATGAGGGTTAGGTTTAGATTTAGGGTTAGGGTGAGGGTTAGGGTTAGAGTTAGGGTGAGATTTAGGTTGAGGTGGAGGGATATGGTTAGGTTGAGGTTTAGGATTAGTGTGAAGGTTAGGGTTAGGGTTAGGATTAGTGTGAGGATTCTGTTTAGGGTGAGGTTTA
This sequence comes from Dipodomys merriami, assembly GCF_024711535.1. Classification (NCBI taxonomy): domain Eukaryota; kingdom Metazoa; phylum Chordata; class Mammalia; order Rodentia; family Heteromyidae; genus Dipodomys; species Dipodomys merriami. Next base: position 4,290,583 of record NW_027206579.1, read on the forward strand.
GTTTGAGGGTGAGGGTTAGGGTGAGCGTTAGAGTTAGGTTCAGTGTGAGGGTTAGGGTTAAGGTGATGCTTAGGGTGAGGTTGAGGGTTAGTGTTAGGGGGAAGGGGAGTTTGAGGGTAAGGGTTAGGGTGAGGGTGCGGGTGAGGTTAGTTTAGGATTAGGTTTAGAGTTAGGGTTAGGCTGAGTGTGATGGTGGAAGTGAGGTGAGGGTTAGGGTTAAGGCTAGGGTGAGGGTTAGGGTTAGTGTGAGGGTTAGTGTGATGGTGAGGTTCAGAGTGAGGTTGAGGTTTAGAATGAGGGTGAGGGTGAGGTTGAGGGTTAGGGTTAGGATTAGGGTTAGGATGAGTTTTAGGGTTAGGGTTAGGGTTAGAGTTATTGTTAGGGTTAGAGTAAGGCTGAGAGAGAAGGGGCGGTTGAGGGTGAGGGTGAGGGTTAAGGTTAGGGTTAGGGTGAGGGCTTGGGTGAGGGTGAGGGATAGGCTGAGGGTGAGGGTGAGAGTTTCTGTTAGGTAAAGGTTATGGTTAGGATGAGGATTAGGGCGAGGGTGAGGATTGAGCTGAGGTTAGGTTCAGGGTGAGGGTTAGGGTTAGGTTGAGGGTGAGGGTTAGGGTTAGGGTGATGTTTAGGGTGAGGGTGAGGGTTAGGTTGAGGGAGAGGGTGAGGGTGATGGTTAGGGTTAGGGTTAGGGTTAGGTTTAGGGTGAGGGTGAGTGTTAGGATTAGGAATAGGATTAGGGTGAGGGTCAGGGTGAGGGGGAAGGTTAAGGCCAGCGTTAGGGTTAGGGTTAGAGTGAGGGTTTCGGTTAGTGTGAGGGTTATGGTTAGGTTTAGGGTAAGGGAAAGGGTTAGGCTGAGGGTTAGGGTGAGTGTGAGGGTTTGGATTAGGGTTTGTGTAAGGGTTAGGGTGAGGGTTAGGGTTTGGGTGATGTTTAGAGTGCGGGTGAGAGTTAGTGTGAGTATGAGGCTTCGGGTGAGGGTGAGGGTTAGGGTGTGGGTGAGCATTAGGTTTAGGGTGAGGGATAGCGTTAGGGGTAGGTTTCGGGTTAGGTTGAGGGTTAGGGTTAGCATTAGGATCAGGGTGAGGGGTAGGGAGAGGGGTAGGTTTAGGTTTAGGGTGAGGTTTAGGGTGAGGCTGAGGGTTAAATTGAGGGTCTGGGTGAGGGTTTGGGTTAGGTTTTGGGTAAGAGTTAGGGTGAGTTTGAGGGTGAAGGTTAAGTTTAGGATTAGGGTGAGGGTTAGGTTTATGTTGAGGCCTAGGGACAGTGTTAGGGTTAGGGTAACTGTGAGGGTGAGTGTTGGGTTTAGGTTTAGGGTTACAGTTAGGGTGAGGATGAGGGTTAGGATTAGGGTTAGGGTTAGGATGAGGGTTAGGCTGAGGTTTAGGATTAGGTTAGGGTGAGGTTTAGGGCTAGGTTTAGGTTAGGATAAGGATTAGGCTGTGGGTTAGGGTTAGGGTTAATGTGAGGGTTAGGTTTAGGGCTAGGGTAAGGGTTAGGGTGAGGGTAAATGTTAGGGTGAGAGTTAGGGTGAGGTTGAGTTTTAGGGTTAGGGTGAGGGTTAGGGTCAATTTAAGTTTAGGTTTAGGGTTAGGGTGAGGGTAAGGGTGTGGGTAAGTGTTAGGGTGAAGTTTAGGTTGAGGGTGAGTGTTAGCATCAAGGTTAGGGTTATGTTCAGGTTTAGGTTTTGGGTGAGGTTTAGGGTTTGGGTAAGTGTTAGGGTGAGGTATAGGGTGAGGGTGAGTTTTAGGGTTAGGGTGAGGGTTATTGTCAAGTTTAAGTTTAGGTTTAGGGTTAGGGTGAGGGTAAGGCTGTGGGTAAGTGTTAGGGTGAAGTTTAGGTTGAGGGTGAGTGTTAGCATCAAGGTTAGGTTTAGGTTTAGGGTTTGGGTGAGGGTTAGGGTTTGAGTAAGTGTTAGGGTGAGGTTTAGTGTGAGGGTGAGGGTTAGGGTTAGGGTGAGGGTAAGTGTTAGGGTGAGGTTTAGGGTGAGGCTGAGGGTTAGGGTTAGCATTAGGGTGAGGGTGAGGGTGAGGCTTAAGGTGAATTTTGGGTTAAGATTAAGGATAGGGTGAGGATTAGGGTTAGGGTTAGTTTGAGGGTGAGGGTTAGGGTGAGGGGTAACATTAGAGTTTGGGTGAGGGTTAGGTTTAGTGTGAGGGTTAGGGTTAGGGTTAGGGTGATAATAAGGGTTAGGGTGAGGGTTAGGGTAAGTGTGAGGTAGGGTGAGGGTTAGGGTTAGGGTGAGGGTTAGGAATATTTTTAGGGTTAGGGTGAGGGTTACGGTTAGGGTTAGGATTAGAGTTAGGGTGAGGGAAAGGCTTAGGGTGAGGTTTAGGGTGAGGTAGAGGGTTAGGGTTGGGGGAGTGTGAGGGTGAGGGTGAGGGTTAGTGTTAGGATGAGGGTTAGTGTTAGGGTTAGGGTGAGTGTTAGCTTTAGGGTTATGTTTAGTGTGAGGGTGTGTGTTAGGGTGAGGGTGAGTGTTAGTGTGAGAGTTAGAGTTAGGGTTAGGTTTAGGGATACGTTTAGGGTGAGGGTAAGGTTTAGGGTGAGGGTTAGCGTGAGGGTGAGGGTTAAGGTTAGTGTGAGGGTTAGGGTTAGGGTTAGGATGAGGTTTAGGGTCAGGGTTAGGGTTAGGTTTAGGTTTAGTGTGAGGATTCCGGTTAGGGTGAGGGTTGGGGTTAGGTTTAGGGTTAGTATAAATTATAGGGTGAAGATTAGGTTTACAGTTAGTGTGAGTGTTAGGTTTAGGGTTCAGGTTTGGGTTATGTTGAGGGTAAAGGTTAGGGTGAGGGTTAGGGTGAGGCTGAGGGTTAGGGTTAGGGTGAGGTTTAGGTTGAGGGTTAGGATTAGGTTTACGGTTAGGGTAAAGCTGAGGGGGAAGGGGAGGTTGAGGGTGAGGGATAGGGTTAAGGTGAGGGATAGGTTGAGGATTTGGGTTACGTTTAGATTTAGAGTGAGGGTTAGGCTGAGGGGTAGGGTTAGGTTTAGGTTGAGGCATAGGTTTAGTGTGAGGTTTAGGGTTAGGGGTAGGGTGAGGGTTAGGTTTAGGGTGTTGGTTAGGTTTAGGATTAGGGTGAGGTTTAGGTTTTGTGTGAGGGTTACGGTTAGGGTTAGGGTGAAGGTAAATTTTAGGGTGAGGTTTAGGGTGAGGATGATGTTTAGGGTTAGCTTTAGGTTTAGGTTTAAGGTTAGGGTGAGGGTTAGGGTTAGGGTGAGGGTGAGGGTGAGGGTGAGGGTGAGGCTTAGGTTTAGGATTATTGTTAAGGTTAGGGTAAGGGTTCGGTTTAGGTGTAGTGTGAGGGTTATGGTCAGGGTAAGTGTTAGGGTGAGGGTTAGGGTTATGGTTAGGTTAAGTGTGAGGGTCAAGGTGAGGGTTAGGGTTAGTTTGAGGGTAAGGGTTAGGGTGAGGTTTAGGGTTAGCGTTAGGGTGAGAGTTAGGGTTAGGGTTAGTGTTAGGGTTAGAGTGAGGTTTATGGTCAGGGTTAAGTGGAGGATTATGGTGAGGGTAATGGTTAGGGTAAGGTTAGGGTTAGGGTTAGGCTGAGGGTGAGGGTGAAAGTGAGTGTGAGGGTTAGGGTTAGGGTTAGGGTGAGGGGTAGTGTGAGGGGTAGGGTTAGGGTTAGGGTGAGGTTTAGGTTTAGTATGAGGGTTAGGGTTAGGGTGAGGGTTATCGTGTGGATTAGCGTTAGGGTTAGGTTTAGGGTGAGGGTGGGATTGAAGGTTAGGGATTGGATTAGAGTTAAGGTTAGTATAATGATGAGGGGGAAGGGGAGGTTGAGGGTGAGGGTTAGGGTGAGGTTTAGGGTCAGGGTGAGGGTGAGGGTTTCGGTTAGGTAATTGTTAGGGTGAGGATTAGGATGAGGGTGGGGGTTAAGCTGAGGTTAGGTTTAGGGTGAGGGTTTGGTTTAGGGTTGGGGTGAGGGTTAGGGTTAGGGTGATGGTTAGGGTGATGGTGAGGGTTAGGATAAGGGTGAGGGTTAGGGTTAGGGTTAGGGTGAGGGTTAGGGTGAGCGGTAGGTTTAGGGTTAGGGTTAGTTTGCGGGTTATTCTGAGGATAAGGGTTAGGGTGAGGTTTAGGTTGAGGGTGAGGGTTAGTATTAGGGTAAGGGTAAGGGTTAGGTTGAGGGATAGGGTGAAAGTGAGGGTTAGGGTTAGCATTAGAGTTAGGGTGATGGTGAGGCTTAGGGTGAGGTGTAGTGTGAGGATGAGGGTTAGGGTTAGTGTGAGGGTTACGGTGAGGTTTAGAGTTAGGATTAGGGTTTGGGTGTGAGTGAGGTGTAGGGTGAGGGTTAGGGTTAGGGTGAGGGTTAGGGATAGGGTTAGTGTAAGGATGAGGGTGAGTGTTAGGGTTAGGTTTAGGGTAAGTGTGAGTCTGAGAGTTAGGATTAGGAATAGGGTTAGGGTTAGGGTTAGGCTGAGGGTGAGGGTCAGGGTGAGGGTGAAGCTTAGGGTTAGGTTTAGGATGAGGGTAAGTGTTAGGGTGAGGGTTAGGGTTAGAGTCAGGGTTAGGGTTAGGGTTAGGATTTGGGTGATGTTTAGGGTGAGGGTGAGGGTTAGCGTGGGATTGAGGGTTTGGATGAGGGTGAGGGTTCGGATGATGGTTCCGGTTAGGGTGTGGGTGATGATTAGGGTTAGGGTGAGGGTTAGCATTATGTTTAGGGTTTAGTTTGACGGTGAGGGTGAGGGGTAGGGTTAAGGTTAGGTTGAGGGTTAGGGTTATGTTTAGGGTTAGGGTGATGGTTAGGGAAAGGGGTAATGTAAGGGTTAGGGTGAGGTTTAGGGTGTGTGTGAGGGTTAGGGTTAGGTTGAGGGTTAGGGTTAGGTTTAGGTTTTGGTTGAGGATGAGGTATAGGTTGAGGTTTAGGGTTAGGGTGAGGGTTATGGATAGTGTTAGGTTACGGTTAGGGTGAGTGTTAGGTTTAGGTTTAGGTATAGAGTTAGGGTGAGGCTGAGGTGAGGGTTAGGATTAGGGTTAGGGTTAGGGTTAGGATGAGGGTTAATCTGAGGGTTAGGGTTAGGGTTAGTGTGAAGGTTAGGTTAAGGTTTAGGGTTAGGGTGAGGGTTAGGGTTTCGTTGATGTTTAGGTTGAGTATGAGAGTTTGGGTGTGGTTATGGGTTCAGGTGAGTTTTCGGGTTAGGGTGTGGGTTGAGGATTAGGGTTAGGGTGAGGGTTATCATTAGTTTTAGGTTTACTGTGAGTGTGAGGGTGAGGGGTAGGGTTAGGTTGAGGGTTAGGTTTACGTTTAAGCTGAGGTGAAGATCAGGGTGAGGGTGAAGGTTAGGGTTAGGGTTATAGTTAGGGTGAGGTTTAAGGTTAGTGTGAGGGTTATGGTTATAGTGAGGGTAAGGGTTATGGTGAGGGTAAGGGTTATGTTGACGGGTAGGGTTAGGGTGAGGGGTAGGGTTAGGGTTAGGGTTAGGGTGAGGGTTCGGGTTTGGGTGATGTTTAGGGTGAGGGTGAGGTTTAGGTTGAGGATGAGAGTTTGCGGGTGGGTATGGGTTCAGGTGAGATTTCGGGTTAGGTTGTGGATGAGGATTAGGGTTAGGGTGAGGGTTCTCATTTGGTTTAGGTTTAGTGTGAGGGTGAGGGTGAGGGGTAGGGTTAGCTTGAGTGTTAGGGTTAGGGTGAGGTTTAAGATGATGGCTAGAGTGAGAGTTAGGGTTAGGGTGAAGTTTATTGTGACTGTGAGTGTTAGAGTGAGGGTAAGTGTTCAGGTGAGGGTGAGGGTTCGTGTGAGGGTGAGGATTAGGGTGTGGTTGAGGGTTAGGATGAGAGTCAGGGTGAGGTGTAGGGATAGGGTTAGGGTGAGGGTTAGGTTTAGTGTAAAGGTTAGGGTTAGGGTTAGGGTTAGTGTGAGGTTAAGATTTAGGGTGTGGGTTAGTGTGAGGGTGAGAGTTAGGGTTAGCGTTAGGGGTAGGGTGAGAGTTAGGATGAGGTTTATGGTTAGGGTGAGGGTTAGGATTAGGGTTAGTGTGAGGGTGTGAGTTAGGGTGATGTTTAGGTTGAGGTTGAGGGTTAGTGTGAGGGTGAGGGTGAGGGTGAGGGTTAGGGTGAGTGTGTGGGTGCGGGTGAGGCTGAGGGTGAGGGTTAGGGTTAGGTTTAGGGTGAGGGTGAGGTTTAGGTTTACAGTAAGGGTTAGGGTTGGGCTGAGGGTGAAGATGAAAGTGAGGGTGGGGGTTAGGGTTAGGGTTAGGGTTATTGTTAGTGTTAGGGTTAGGTGAGGGTGAGGGTGAGGGTTAGCATTAGGGTTAGGATTAGGTTTAGGTTTAGGGTAAGGTTGAGGGGGAAGGGGAAGTTGAGTGTTAGGTTTAGGGTTAGGGTTTGGTTCAGGGTGAGGGTTACTGTTAGGTTTATTGTTACTATAAGGGTTAGGCTGAGGGTAAGGGTTAGGGTTAGTGTGAGGGTTAGGTTTAGGTTTAGGGTTTGGGTTAGGTTGAGGGTAAAATTAGGTTGAGGGTTAGGGAGAGGGTGAGGGTTAGGGTTACACTGAGGGTTCGGGTGAGGGTTAGGGTTAGGGTTATATTTAGGGTTAGCGTGAGGGTTATGTTAAGGTTAGGTTTAGGTTTAGGGTTAGGGTGAGGGTTATGGTGTGGGTAACTGTTAGAGTGAGGTTTAGGGTGAGGGTGAGGGTTAGGACCAGGAGGAGGGTTAGTGTTAGAATTAGGGTTAGGGTGAGGTTGAGGGTTAGGGTGAGGGTTAGGGTTTAGTTTAGGGATAGGGTGAAGATTAGTGTTAGGATAAGTCATAGGGTGAGAGTTATGCTGAGTGGTAGGGTTAGATTTAGTGTGAGGGTTAGGTTTAGTGTGAGGATTAGGGTTAGGGTTAGGGTGAGGTTTAGGTTTAGTGTGAGGGTTATAGTTAGTTAGGGTGAGGGTGAGGGTTAGGGTGAGGTTTAGGGTGAGGGTGAGGTTTAGGATTAGCATTAGGTTTAGGTTTAAGGTTAGGATGAGGGTTAGGGTTAGGGTGAGGGTGAGGCTTAGGTTTAGGATGAGGGTTAGGTTTAGGGTGACATTCGGGTTAGGTTTAGGGTTAGGGTTAGGGTCAGGGTAAGTGTTAGGGTGAGGGTTAGTGTTATGGTTAGGTTTAGTGCGAGGGTCAGGATGAGGGTTAGGGTTAGGTTGAGGTTTAGGGTTCGGGTGAGGTTTAGGTTTAGGGTTAGGGTGAGAGTTAGGGTTAGGGTTAGTGTTAGGGTGAGGGTGAGGGTTATTGTCAGGGTTAGGTGGAGGACTAAGGTTAGGGTTAGGGTTAGGTAAGTTTTAGGGTTAGGGTTAGGCTGAGGGTGAGGGTGAAAGTGAGGTTTAGGGTTAGGGTTAAGATTAGGGTGAGGGGTAGTGTGAGGGGTAAGGTTAGGGTTAGGGTGAGGTTTAGGGTTAGTGTGAGGGGTAGGGTTAGGGTTAGTGTGAGGATAAGGGTTACGTTGAGGGTTAGGTTGAGTGTGAGGGTTAGGGTTATCGTTAGGTTTAGGGTGAGTGTTAGGGAGAGGGTTAGGGTTCAGGTTAGGGTAGGATTCAGGTTAGGGTGAGGGTTAGGGTTAGGGTGATGTTTAGGGTGAGGTTGAGGGATAGGGTGAGGGTGAGGGTTAGGGTTAGGTTTAGTGTGAGGATTAAGGTTAGGGTTAGTGTTAAGTTTAGGGTGAGGGTTAGGGTGAGGGTTAAGTTTAAGTCTAGGGTTAGGTTGAGGGTGAGGTATAGGGTGAGGGTTAGGGTTAGGGTGAGGGTTAGGGATAATGTTGGGTTAGGGATAATGTTAGGTTAGGGTGAGGGTAATGGTCAGTGTTTGGTTTAGGTTTACGTTTAGAGTTAGGGTGAGGGTGAGGGTGAGGGTTAGGATTAGTGTTAGGGTTAGGGTTAGGATGAGGGTTAGGCTGAGGGTTAGGGTTAGGGTTAGTGTGAGGGTTAGGGTTAGGGTTAGGGATAGATTTAGGGTTATCATAAGGTTTAGGCTGAAGGTTAGGGTTAGGGTTAGTTTGAGGGTTAGGTATAGGGATAGGGTAAGGGTTACGGTGAGGGTAAAGGTTACGGTGAGGGTTAGGGTGAAGGTGAGTGTTAGGGTTAGGGTGAGCGTTACGGTGAAGCTTTTGTGTGAAGTTTTGGGTTAGGTTTAGGGTGAGGGTGAGGGTGTGGGTAAGTTTTAGGGTGAGGGTTATGGTGAGGGTGAGTTTTAGGTTTAGGGTGAGGGTAAGGGTTAGCGTAAGTGTTAGGGTCAGGGTGAGGGTTAGGGTTAGCACTAGGTTTAGGGTGAGGTTTAGGGTGAGTTTTTGCCTTAAGGTTAATGATAGGGTGAGGATTAGGGTTAGGGTTAGGTTTGTGGTGAGGGTTAGGCTGAGGGGAAGGTTTAGGGTTAGGGTGAGTGTTAGGTTTAGTGTGAGGGTTAGGATTAGGGTTAGGGTGACGGTAAGGGTTAGGGTGAAGGTTACGGTGAGTGTCAGGTTTAGGGTTAGCATTAGGTTTAGAGTTAAGGTTAGGATGAGTGTTAGCGTTAGGTTTAGAGTTAGGGTTAAGTTGAGGGTGAGGATTCGGGTGAGGGTGATTTTTTCATTTAGGTACGGGTTAGGGATAGGGTTAGGGTGAGGTTTAGGGTGAGGGTGTGGTTTGTGGTTAGGGTTAGGGTTAGGGTGAGGGTGAGGGTGAAGGTTAGTGTTAGGATGAGGGTTAGGTTTAGGGTGAGGGTGAGGGTTAGGGTGAGAGTTAGGGTTAGGGTTATGGTGAGGTATAGGGTTGGGTGATGTTTAGTGTGAGGGTAAAGGTTAGGGTGAGGGCGAGTGTTCTGTTGAGAATTAGGGTTAGGGTTAGGGTTAGGGATTGCGTTAATGTGAGGGTAAGGGTTAGGGTGAGGGTTACGGTGAGGGTGAGGTTTATGGTTAGGGTGAGTGTTAGGTTTAGGGTTAGGGTTATGGTGAGGTTGAGGGTTAGGGTGAGCAGTAGGTTTAGGGTTAAATTTAGTTTGCGGGTTAGGGTGAGGGTAAGGGTTAGGATGAGGTTAAGGGTGAGGGTGAGTTTTAGGTTTAGGGTGAGGGTAAGGGTTAGGGTAAGGGTTTGGGTTTGGGTTAGGGATAGGGTGAGGATTAGTGTTAGTGTGAAGGATAGGGAGAGGGTTAGGATTAGGGTTAGTGTTAGGATAAGGGTAAGGGTGAGGGTTAGTGTGAGGGTGAGGGTTAAGGTTAGGGTTAGGGTTAGGGTTAGGGTTATGGTCAGGGTGAGGTTTAGGGTGAGCCGTAGGTTTAGGGTTAGTGTTAGTTTGCAGCTTAGGGTGAGGGTAAGGATTAGGGTGAGGATTAGGGTGAGGGTGAGGTTTAGGGTTAGGGTGAGGTTAAGGGTTAGAGTGAGGGTTAGGATGAGGGTGATGGTGAGGTTTAGGTTTAGGGTTAGGGTTAGGGTGAGGGTTAGGATTAGTGTGAGTGTTAGTGTGATGGTGGGGGTCAGGGAGAAGGTGAGGGTTAGAATGTGGGTGAGGGTGAGGGTGAGGTTTAGGTTTAGGATTAGTGTTAGGTTGAATTTTAGGATTAGGGTTAGTTTTAGGGTTATTGTTTGGGTTTGAGTTTGGGTTAGGGTGAGGCTGAGGGTGAGGTTCAGCATTAGGGTTAGGCTTAGGGTTAGGGTGAGTGCGAGGATGAGTGTGAGGGTTTGGATGAGGGTGAGGGTGTTTCGGTTATGTAAGTGTTAGGGTTAGGGTGAGGATTAGGGTGAGGCTGAGGGTTAAGCTGATGTTAGGTTTAGTGTGATGGTTAGGGTTAGGGTTAGGGTGAGGTTTAGGGTTAGGTTGATGGTTAGGGTGAGGGTGAGAGTTAGGATTAGGAATAGAGTTAGTGTTAGGGTTAGGCTGAGGTGAAGGTCAGGGTGAGGGTGAAGGTTAGAGTTAGGGATATAGTTAGGTTCAGGGTTAAGGTTAGTGTGTGGGTTATGGTGAGGGTGAGGGTTAGGGCGAGGTTGAGAGTTAGTTTTAGGGTGAGGATTAGGATTAGGATGAGTGTTATGGTTAGGGTGAGTATGAGGGTTAGGGTTAGGTTGAGGATTAGGGTTAGGGTGAAGTTTAGGGTTAGGGTTAAGGTGAGAGTTAGGGTTAGGGTGATGTTTATTGTGAGGGTGAGGGTTAGGGTGAGGGTGAGTGTTCGGTTCAGGATGAGGGTTCGGGTGAGGGTGAGAGTTAGGGTGTGGTTGAGGGTTAGGGTTACGGTGAGAGTTAGGTTGAGGTGTTGGGATAGGGATAGGGTTAGGGTTTGTGTGAGGGTAAGGGTTAGGGTGAGAGTTAGGGTGAGGGTGCCAGTGAGGGTGAGGGTGAGGGTGAGGGTTATAGTTAGGGTTACGGTGAGGCTGAGGGTTAGGGTTAGGCTGAGGGTTCAGGTTAGTGTGAGGGTTAGTGTGATGGTGAGGGTCAGTGTGAGGGTGAGTGTTAGAATGAGGTTTAGGTGAGGGTTAGGGTTAGGATTAGGATTAGGGTGAGTTTTAGGGTTTGGGTTAGTGTTAGGGTTAGGGTAATTGTTAGGGTTAGGGTTAGGGAGAAGTTGAGTGTGATGCTGAGGTTTAGCGTTAGGGTTAGGGTTAGGGTTAGGTTGAGAGAGGGGTTGAGGGTTAGGGTTAGGATTTGGATTAGGGTTATGGTAAGGCTGAGGGGGAAGGGGAGGTTGAGGGTGAGGGTTATGTTTAGGGTTAGGTTTAGGGTGAGGGTTAGGGTTAGGTTTAGGTTTAGTATAAGGTTTAGGCTGAGGGTAAGGGTTAGGGTTAGTGTGAGTGTTAGGTTTAGGGTTAGGGTTTGGGTTAGGTTGAGGATAAAGCTTAGGGTGAGGTTTAGGGAGAGGGTGAGGGTTAGGGTTAAGGTGAGGGTTAGGTTTAGGGTTATGGTTAGGTTTAGGGTGAGGGTTAGGGTGAAGTTTAGGTTTAGTTTTAGGGTTAGTGTGAGGCTTAGGGTGTGGGTAAGTGTTAGGGTGAGTGTTAGAATGAGGATGAGGGTTAGGGTTAGGGTGAGGTTTAGGGTTAGGGTGAGTGTTAGGGTGAGGGTAAGGGATAGGGTTAGCATTAGGGTTAGGGTGAGGTTTAGGGTGAGGTTTATGGTTAAGGTTAGGTATAGGATGAGGATTATGGTTAGGGTTAGGTTTAGGGGGCAGGTTAGGCTGAGGTTTAGGGTTACGGTTAGGGTGAGGGTTAGGTTTAGTGTGAGGTTTAGGGTTAGCATTAGGTTTAGTGTTAGGTTTAGGATAAGGATTAGGGTTAAGGTGATGGTTAGGTTGAGGGTGAGGGTTAGGGTTAGGATGAGGGTTAGGGTTAGGGAGAGTGTGAGAGTTAGGTTTAGGGTGAGGGTTAGGTATAGAATGAGGATTAGGGTTAGAGTGAGGGTGAAGGTTAAGGTTAGGTTGAGAGTTAGGGTTAGGGTGAGGTTTAGGGTTAGGGTTAGTGTGAGAGTTAGGGTTAGGTTGAAGTTTATTGTGAGGGTGAGTGTTATGCTGAGGGTTAGTGTTCATGTGAGGGTGAGGGTTCGTGTGAAGGTTAGGGTGTGTTTGAGGGTTAGGGTTAGGGTGAGAGTTAGGGTGAGGTGTTGGGATAGGGTTAGGGTTAGGGTTAGTGTGAGGATAAGGGTTTGGGTGAGGGTTAGGTTGAGCGTGAGGGTTATGGTTAGCGTTAGGGTTAGGGTGAAGGTTAGGGTTAGTGTGATGTTTAGGGTGAGATTGAGGTTAGTGTGAGGGTAAGGGTGAGGGTGAGGGTTAGGTTGAGGTTGGGGGTGAGTGTGAGTGTGAGGGTGAGGGTTATCTTTAGGGTTATGATGAGGGTGAGGGTTAGGGTTAGGATTAGGTTTTGGGTTATGGTTAGGCTGAGGGTAAGGGTGAAATTGAGGGTGAGGGTTAGGGTTAGGTTTAGGGTGAGGGTTAGGGTTAGTGTGGGGGTTAGTGTGATGGTGAGGGTCAGGATGAGGGTGAGTGTTAGAATGAAGGTGAGGGTGAGGGTGAGGGTTAGGGTTAGGATTGGGTTAGGGTGAGTTTTAGGGTTAGGGTTAGTGTTAGGGTGAGGGTTATTGTTAGGGTTAGGGTTAGGGTGAGGGTGAATGTTAGCGTTAGGGTTAGGATTAGGGTTAGGGTGAGGGTGGGGTTGAGGGATAGGGTTAGGATTAGGGTTAGGGTTAGGGTAAGGCTGAGGAGGAAGGGGAGGTTGAGGGTGAGGGTTAGGTTTAGGGTTAGGATTACGTTGAGTGTTAGGATTAGGTTTAGGGTTAGTTTAAGGGTTAGGCTGAGGGTAAAGGTTAGGGTTAGTGTGAGTGTTAGTTTTAGGGTTAGGGTTTGGGTTAGGTTGAGGGTAAAGTTGAGGGTGAGGGTTAGGGAGAGGTTGAGGGTTATGGTTATGGTTATGGTTAGGGTTAGGGTAAAGGTTAGGTTTAGGTTTAGGTTTCAGGTGAGGGTTAGGGTGTGGGTAAGTGTTAGGGTGAGGGTTAGGGTTTGGGTGAGGGTTACAGTTTGGGTGAGTGTAAGGGTTAGGGTTAGGGTTAGGGTGAGGGTGAAGGTTAGGGCTAGCATCAGGGTTAGGGTGAGGGTGAGGGTTAGGGTTAAGGTTAGTGATAGGGTGAGGGTTAGGTTTACGGTTAGGTTTAAGGTGAGGGTTAGGCTGAGAGGTAGGGTTACGGTTAGGGTGAGGGTTAGTTTTAGTGTGAGGATTAGGGTTAGGGTTAGGGTGAGCGTAAGTGTTAGGTTGAGGGTTAGGGTGAGAGCGCGGTTTAGGGTTAGCATTAGGTTTGGGGTTAGGGTTAGGATGAGGGTTATGGTAAGTGTGAGGGTGAGGTGTGGGTTAGGGTTAGGATGAGGGTTAGGGTGAGGGTGAGGGTGAGGGTTAGGTTTAGGGTGAGGATTAGGTTGAGTGTAAGTGTTAGGCTGAGGGTTAGGGTTAGGTTTAGGGTGAGGGTCAGGGTGAGGGTTAGGGTGAGAGTTAGGGTTAGGGTTAGAGTTAGGGTGAGGGTGAGTGTTTTTTTCAGGGTTAGGTGGAGGATTAGTGTGAGGGTTAGTGTTAGGATTAGTCTTAGTTTTAGGATTAGGCTGTGGGTGAGGGTGAAATTGAGGGTGAGTGTTAGGTTTAGGGTTAGGGTGAGGGGTAGTGTGATGTGTAGGGTTAGCGTTAAGGTGAGGTTTATTTTTAGTGTGAGGGTTAGGGTTAGGGTTAGGTTTAGGGTTAGTGTGAGGATGAGGGTTAGGTTGAGGGTGAGATTGAGGGTGAGGGTTAGGTTTATCCTTAGGGATAGGGTGAGGGTTAGTTTGAGGGTTTGGTTTAGGGTTAGGGTGAGGGTAATGGTTAGGGTGATGTTTAGGGTGAGGCTTAGGATGAGGGTGAGTGTGAGGGTTAGGGTGAGGGTGAGTGTGAGGGTTAGGTTTAGGATTAGGGTTAGGTTTAGGGTTAGAGTTAAGGTGAGGCTTAGGTTTAGTGTGAGGTTAGGGTTAGGGTTAGGGTGAGGGTGAGGGTAAGTGTTTGGGTGAGGGTTAGGGTGAGGGTTAGGGTGATTTTTACTGTTAGGGATTGGGTTAGGGTTAGGGTTAAGGTTATTGTTAGAGTTAGGGTTAGGGTTAGGTTGAGGGTGAGGTTTAGCGTTAGGGATAGGGTTAGGGTGAGTGTGGGATTGAAGCTTAGGGTTAGGATTAGGGTAATGGTTAGGGTAATGCTGAGGTTGAAGGGGAGGTTGAGGGTGAGGGTTAGGGTTAGGGTTAGGGTTTGGGTGAGGGCTAGGCTGAGGGTGAGGTTTAGGGTGAGGTTGAGGGTGAGGGTTTCGGTTAGGTAAGTGTTAGGGTTAGGGTGAGGATTGGGGTGAGAGTGAGTGTTAAGCTGAGTTTATGTTTAGGTTGAGGGTTAGGGTTAGGGTGACGGTTAGCATTAGGTTTAGGGTTAGTTGGAGGGTGAGGGTGAGGGGTAGGATTAGGGTTAGGTTGAGAGTTAGGGTTAGGGTTAGCGTTAGGGTGATGGTTAGGGAGAGTGGTAATGTTAGGGTTAGGGTCAGGTTTAGGTAAGTGTGCGGGTTAGGGTTAGGTTTAGGTTTAGGTTGAGGGTTAGGGTGTGGGTTAATTTTAGAGTTAGGGTTAGGGCTAGTTTGAGGGTGAGGGCTAGGTTTAGGAATAGGGTTAATGTTAGGGTGAGGGTTAGTGTTAGGGTAGGGTTAGGGTAATGGTTAGGGAGAGGGGTAATGTAAGGTTTAGGGTGAGGTTTAGGTGTGTGTGAGGGTTAGGGTTAGTGTTATGGTTAGGGTGATGGTTAGGTAGAGGGGTAATTTTAGGGTTAGGGTTAGATTTAGGTGAGTTTGAGTTTTAGCGTTAGGGTTAGGGTTAGGTTGAAGGTTAGAGTTAGTGTTATGGTTAGGGTGATGGTTAGGAAGAGGGGTAATGTTAGGGTTAGGGTGAGGTTTAGGTGAGTGTGAGTGTTCGGGTGAGGGTGAGGATTAGGTTTAGGCTTAGGGTTAAGTTTATGGTGAGGGAAAGGGTTAAGGATGAGGGTTAGGATTAGTGTTAAATTTAGGGTGAGGGTTAGAGTGAGGGTTAGGTTTAGGGTTAGGATGAGGGTGACGTATAGGGTGAGGGTTAGGGTTAGGATGAGGGTTAGGAATAGTGTTAGGTTAAGGTGAGGGTGAGGGTAAGTGTTATGTTGAGGGTGAGGGTGAGGGTGGGGGTGTGGGTTAGTGTGTGGGTGAGGGTTAGGGTTATGGTGAGGATTAGGTTTAGGCTGAGGGTTAAAGTTATGGTCAGGGTAAGGGTTATGGTTTGGTTTAGTGTGAGAGTGAGGGTTAGGGTTAGCGTTAGTGTTAGGGTGAGTGTTAGGGTTAGGGTTAGGGTGAGGGTGAGATATAGGGTGATGGTTAGGGTTAGGGTGAGGTTTGGGGATAGTGTTAGGTTAGGGTGAGGATGAGGGTGAGTATTAGGTTTAGCTTTAGGTTTAGAGTTAGGGTGAGGGTGAGGGTGAGGTTAGGATTAGGGTTAGGTTTAGGGTTAGGATGAGGGTTAGGCTGAGGGTTAGGGTTAGGTTTAGTGTGAGGGTTAGCGTTAGGGCTAGGTTTAGGGGTATGGTGAAAGTTAGGGTTAGATTTAAGGTTAGCATAAGTTTTAGGCTGAGGGTTAGGCTTAGGTTAGTGTGAGGGTTAGGTTTAGGGTTAGGGTGAGGGTTAGGGTGAGAGTGAGGGTTAGGGTAAGTGTGAGTGTTAGGGTGAAGTATAGGTTTAGGGTTAGTGTTAGGGTGAGGGTGAGGGTGTGGGCAAGTGTTAGGGTGACGGTTAGTGTGAGGGTGAGGTTTAGGTTTAGGGCTAGGTTTAGGGTGAGTGTTACCCTGAGGGGAAGGTTTAGGGTTAGCTTGAGGGTTAGGGTTAGGGTTAGGGTGACTGTAAGGGATAGGGTGAGGGTTAGGGTGAGTGTGAGGTTTAGGGTTAGCATTAGGTTTAGAGTTAGGGTTAGGATGAGTGTTAGGGTTAGGTTTAGGATTAGGGTTAGGGTGTGGGTGAGGCTTAGGGTTAGGGTGAGGGTGAGGGTTAGTTTTAGGGTGAGGGCTAGGGTGAGGGTGAGGATTACGGTGAGGGTGAGTGTGAGGGTGAGGTTTTCGTTTAGGTAAGGGTTAGGGTTAGGGTTAGGGTGAGGTTTAGGGTGAGGGTGTGGGTTGGGGTTAGGGTAAGGTTTACGGTCATGGTGAGGGTTAGGGTGAGGTTGAGGGTTAGGGTTAGGGTTTGGGTGAGTGTTAGGGTTAGGGTGATGTTTAGTGTGAGGGCGAGGGTTAGCGTGAGGGTGAGTGTTCTTTTGAGAATAAGGGTTAGGTTTAGGGTGAGGGATAGGGTTATTGTGAGGGTAAGGGTTAGGGTGAGGGTTGGGGTGATGGTGAGGGTTATGGTTAGGGTGAGGGTTAGGTTTAGGGTTAGGGTTATGGTGAGGGTGAGGGTTAGGGTGTGCCGTCGGTTTAGGGTTAGGGTTAGTTTGCAGATTAGGTTGAGGGTAACGGTTAGGGTGAGATTTAGGATGAGGGTGATGGTTAGGGTTAGGGTGAGGGTAAGGATTACGGTGAGGGTTAGGGTGAGGGTTTGGGTTAGGGTTAGGGATAGGGTGAGGATTAATGTTAGTGTGAGGGTTAGGGTGAGGTTTAGGATTAGGGTAAGTGTGAGGATAAGGGTTAGTGTGAGGGTTTGGGTGATGGTGAGGTGTTGGGTTAGTGTTAGGGATAGGGAGAGTTAGGGATAGTGAGGGTTAAGTTTAAGGTGAGGGTTAGGGTTAGGTTTAGGGTGAGGGTTAGGGTTATGGTGATGTTTTTGGTCAGGGTGAGTGTTAAGATGAGGGTGAGTGTTAGGTTTAGGGTTAGGGTTAGGGTTACGGTGAAGTTGAGGGTGAGGCTTAGTTTTAGGATTAGGGTTAGGGTTAGCGTTAGGGTGAGTGTTAGGGTGAGGAGAAGGGTTCCGGTGATGGTGAGGATTACGGTGTTTGCGAGGTTTAGGGTTAGGGTGAGGATTAGGTTTAGGGTTAGGGTTAGGGTTATGGTGAGTTTTAGGGTTATGGTGAGATTTAGGGTGAAGTTAAGGGTTAGGGTTATCATTAGAGTTAGGATGAGGGTTAGGGTTAGGGTTAGGTTTAGGGTGAGGTTGAGGGTGAGGGTGAGGGTTAGGGTTTGGGTTAGTGTGAGGGTTAGGGTTAGTGTGAGGGTGAGGGTGAGGGTGAGGTTTAGGGATATGGTAATTTTTAGGATGATGTTTAGGTTTAGGTTTAGCATTAGGGTTAGGGTTAGGGTGAGGATAACAGTGAGGGTTAGGGTTAGGTTCAGGGTTATAGTTAGGGTAAGGTTTAGCGTTGGGGTGATGTTGATTGTGATGGTGAGGTTTAGGGTGAGGGTGAGTGTTAGGGTGAGGGTGAGGGTTCGGTTGAGGGGGAGGGTTAGGGTGTGGTTGAGGGTTAGGGTTAGAGTGAGGGTTAGGGTGACTGTGATGTTTAGGGTGAGGGTTAGTGTTAGGGTTAGGGTTAGTGTGATAGTGAGGGTGAGGGTAAGGGTGAGGGTTAGGTTGAGGGTGAGTGTGAGGTTTAAGGTAAGGATTAGGGTTAGGGTGAATTTTAGGGTTAGGGTTCGGTTGAGGGAGAGGGTTAGGGTTAGGGTTATTTTTAGGGTAAGAGTTAAGGTTAGGGTGAGTGTGAGAGTGAGGTTTAGCGTTAGGGTTAGTGTTATGGTTCGCGTGAGGTTGGGAATGAGGGTTAGGGTTAGGTTTAGTGTTACGCTTAGGGTTAGGTTGAGTGGAGGCAGAAGTTTGGTGTGAGGGTTAGGGTTAGGGTTAGGGATAGGGTGAGGGTTAGGCTGAGGGTGAGTGTTAGGGTTATCTTAGTGATAGGGCGAGGTTTATGGTGAGGGTAAGGGTTAGGGCGAGGTTTAGCGTGAGGTTGAAGGTTAATGTTAGCATTAGGGTTAGGGTGAGCATGAGCTTTAGAGTGAAGGTTAGGGTTTGGGTTAGGCATAGGTGATGATTAGGGTTAGGGTTAGGGTGAGGGTGAGGTTTAGAATGTGGGGTAGGGTTAGGGTGAGGGTTAGGGTTAGGATGAGGGATAGGGTGAGAGTGAGGATTAGGGTTAATGTTACGGTGAGGGTGAGGATGAAGGTGAGGGTTTCGGTTAGGAAAGGCTTAGGGTTAGGGTTAGTGTGAGGGTGAGGATTAGGGTGAGGGTGAGGTTTAAGGTGAGATTTAGGGTTAGGGTGTGGATTACAGTTAGGTTTAGGGTGAGGGTTAGGATTAGGGTGATGTTTAGGGTGAGGGTGAGGGTTAGGGTGAGGGTGATGGTGAGGGTGAGGGTGTAGGTGAGTATTAGGGTTAGGGTGAGGGTTAGGGTGACAGTGACATTGAGGGTTAGTGGGAAGGTGAGGGTTACGGATAGGGCTAGGGTGAGGGTTAGGGTTAGGGTTAATGTGAGGGGTAGGGTGAGGGGTAGCATTAGGGTTTGTGTGAGGGTTAGGGTTAATGTGAGGGTTAGGGTTAGTTTTAGTGTGAGGATAAGGGTTAGGATGAGGGTTACGGTGAGAGTGAGAGTTATGGTTAGCTTTAGGGTTAGCATGAGGGTTAGGGTGAGGTTTAAGGTGAGGGTTTGGGTTAGTATGAGGGTTAGGTTTAGAGTTAGGTTTAGGGTGAGGATTAGGATTCGGGTGAGGTTTAGGGTAGGGTTAGGGTGAGGGTTCGGGTTAGGGAGAGGGTGAGTTTTAGGGTGAGAGTGACGGTTAGGGTTAGGGTGAGGGTTAAGTTGACGGTTAGGGTTAGGGTGAGTTTCAGGGTTAGGGATATGGTGAGGATTAGTGTTAGGGTTAATGTTAGGGTTAGGGTGAGGGTAAGTTTTAGGGTGAGGTTTAGGGTGAGGGTGTGGTTTAGGTTTAGGTTGAGGGTTAGGGTGAGCGTTAGGGTGAGGGTTAGGTTTAGATTTAGGAATAGGGTGAGGGTTAGGGTGAGGTTTAGTGTTAGTGTTAGGGTTAGGGTTAGGGTGAGGGTTATGGTTAGGGTAAGGGTTAGAGTGAGGTGTAGGGTGACGGTGAGGGTTACGGATAATATTAGGGTTAAGGTTAGGTTTAGGGTCAGGGTTAGGTTTAGGTTTGCTGTGACGGTGAGTGTTAGGGTTAGCATTAGGGTTAGGGTTAAGGTTAGGGGGAGGATTAGGGTTAGGGTTAGGGTGAGGGCTAGGGTTAGGGTTAGGGTAAGGTTTAGGTTTCGGGTGAAGGCGAGTGTGAGGTTTAGGTGTAGGATTAGGCTTAGGGTGAGGGTGAGGGTGAGTGTCAGAGTTAGGTTTAGGGTGAGGGTTAGGGTTATGGTTAGGATTAGGGTGAGGGTGAGTGTTAGGGTGAGGGTGATGGTGAGGGTGAGGGTGAGGCTGAGGTTGAGGGTGAGAGTGAGGTTTTGGGTGAGGGTTATTTTTAGGGTTAAGGTTAGGGTGAGGGTTAGGGTTAGGGTGAGCGTAAGGGTTAGGGTTAGGGTAAGGATTAGTTTTAGGATTAGGTTTAGGGTTAGCATGAGGGTTAGGGATAGGGTTAGGATTAGGGTGATGGTTTTGGTTAGGTTTAGAGTTAGGGTGAGGGTGAGGGTTAGAGTTTGGATTAGGGTTAGGGTTACGGTTAGACTGAGGGTGAGGTTGAATGTGAATGTGAGGGTTAGGCTTAATATGAGGGTTACCTTTATGGTTAGCGTTAAGGTTAGAGTGAGGGGTAGGGTTAGGGCTAGGGTTAGGTTGAGGGTTAGGCTGAGAGTTAGTGTTCATGTGAGGGTAAGGGTTAGGGTGATTGTTAGCGTGAGAGTGAGGTTTAGGGTTATGCTTAGGGTTAGGGTGAGGTTAGGGTGAGGGTAAGTGTTAGGGTGAGGTTTAGGGTGAGTGTGAGTGTGAGTGTTAGGGTTAGGGTTAGGCTTAGATTTAGGGTTAGGCTGAGGTTGAGGGTGGGGGTGAGGATCAGGGTTAGGATGATGATTAGGTTAGGGTTAGTGTTATTGTTAGGGTAAGGTTAGATTTTCGTTGAGGGTGAGGTTGCGGGTGAGGGTTAAGGTTAGGGTTAGGGTGAGGTTTAGGGTTAGGGTTAGAGTTAGGGTTAGGTTTAGGGTGAGACTTAGGTTTAGGGTTAGGGTTAGTGTTAGGGTTAGGCTTAGGGTTAGGCTGAGGTTGAGGGTGGGGTTGAGAATTAAGGTTAGGTTTAGGGTTAGGGTTAAAGTTAGGGTTAGGGTTAGGGTTATTGTTAGTGTTATGGTTAGGGTATAGTTTCTGATGAGGGTGAGGTTTATGGTTAGGGTTAGGTTTAGGTTTAGGGTTAGGGTTAGTGTTATTGTTAGGGTTAGGGTTAGAGTTAAGTTGAGGGTGAGGGTGAGGGTTAGGTTTAGGGTGAGATTTATGGTGAGGTTTAGGGTTAGGTTGAGGGTGACGTTTAGTTTTAGAGTTAGGTTTAGGGAGAGGGTTAGGTGATGGTTAGGTTTAGGTTGAGGTTTAGGGATAGGCTTAGGGTTAGGATTAGGGTTAGGGTAAGCATGAGTGTGAGCTTTAGGTTTAGGGTTAGGCTTAGGCTTAGGGTTAGGCTGAGGGTGAAGGTAGGTGTGAGGGTTAGGGATATGTTTAGGGTGAGGATTAGTGTTAGGGTGAATTTAGAATTTGGATTAGGCTTAAGGTGAAGGTGAGCTTTAGGTTTAGGGTGAGGGTTAGGGTTAGGATTAGGGTTAGGTTGAGTGTGAGGTTTAGGATTAGGTTTTGGGTTAGGGTTATTGTTAGTGCTATGGTTAAGGTTACCTTTGCTGTGAGGGTAACGCTGAGGGTGAGGTTTAGGTTTAGGATTAGCGTTAGGGTTAGGGTTAGGTTTAGAGTTACGATTAGTGTTATTGTTAAGTTTAGGGTTAGAGCTATGGTGAGGGTGAGGGTGAGGGTGAGGGTTAGGTTTAGGGTTCAGGTGAGGGTTTGGATGAGGGTCAGGGTTAGGGTGAGGGCTACGGTGAGGGTTAGGGTTAGGGTTAGGGTTAGGGTTACGGTTAGCTTTAAGGTTAGCATGAAGTTTAGAGATAGGGTGAGGGTTAGGGTGAGCGTGATATAAGGGTAAATTTGAGGGTTAGGCTGAGGGTGAGGGTTAAGATAAGGGTGAGGATTAGGGTTAGGGTGAAGGTTACAATAAGGTTGAGGGTTAGGGGTTAAGGTGAGGGTGAGGGTTAGATTGAGGATTAGGGTTATGTTGAGGGATATGGTTAGAGTGAGGGTTAAGTTTAGGGTTAGGCTTATTGTTAGGGTTAATGTTAGGGTTAAGTTTACGGTGAGAGTGAGGGTTAGTGTTAGGGTTAGGGTGAGGTAAAGGTTTAGGTTAGGTTTAGAGTTAGGCTTAGGTTGAGGGTGAGGTTTAGGGTTAGAGTTAGTGTTAGTTTTAGGGTTAGGGTTAGGGTGAGGGATAGGGTGATGGTTAGAGTTCGGGTTAGGCCTATTCTTAGGCTTAGGCTTAGGCCGAGCTTGAGGGTGAGGGTTAGGGTTAGGGTTAGGGTGAGGTTTAGGGTTAGGTTTAGGGTGAGGGTTAGGATGAGGTTTAGTGTTAGGGTTATGTTTAGGTTTAGGGTTAGGTTTAGGATTAGGGTTGGGGTTAGGGTGAGGGTTAAGGATAGGGTTTGGGTTAGGGTGAGGGTGAGGGTGAGGATTATGGATAGGGATAGTGTTAGGGTTAGGGTTAGGTTTAGGGTTTGGATTAGGGTTTGGGTTAGCGTTACAGTGAGTTTTGGGTTAGGGTTAGGGTTATTGTTAGTGTTATGGTTAGGGTTAAGTTTGCAGTGAGGGTGAGGGTTACGGTTAGTGTTAGGGTTAGGGTTAGGGTAAGGGTTAGCGTTATTGTTAGGTTTAGGGTTAGAGTTACAGTGACAGTGAGAGTGAGGTTGAGGGTGTGGGTTAAGGTGAGGTTTAGGGTTAGGGTTAGAGTTAGGGTTAGGGTGAGGGTGAGATTTAAGTTTACGGTTAGGGTTAGTGTTAGGGTAGGCTTAGGCTTAGGCTGAGGTTGAGGGTGGGGGTATGAATTAGGGTTAGGGTTAGGGTTAGGGTTAAAATTAGGGTTAAGGTTAGGGTTATTGTTAGTGTTATGGTTACGGTTAATTTTGCGTTGAGGCTGAGGTTTATGGTTAGGGTTAGGTTTAGGGTGAGGGTTAGGGTTAGTGTTATTGTTAGGGTTAGGTTTAGAGTTAAGTTGAGGGTGAGGGTGAGGGTGAGGGTTAGGGTTAGGGTGAGGTTTATCGTGAGGTTTAGGGTTAGGGTTTGTTTGAGTGTGAGTTTTAGGTTTAGAGTTAGGTTTAGGGGGAGGTTTAGGGTGAGGGTTAGGGTTAGGTTGAGGTTTAGGGATAGGCTTAGGTTTTGGATTAGGGTTAGGGTAAGGGTGAGTGTGAGGGTTAGCGTTAGGGTTAGGTTTAGGCTTATTGTTAGGCTGAGGGTGAAGGTAGGTGTGAGGGTTAGGGTTATGGTGAGGATGAGGATTAGTGTTAGGGTGAGTTTTAGAATTTGGATTAGGCTTAAGGTGAGGGTGAGGGTTAGGGTTAGGGTGAGGGTTAGGGTTAGGCTTAGGGTGAGGGTGAGGGTGAGGGTTAGGATTAGGTTTAGGGTTAGGGTTATTGTTAGTGTTATGGTTAAGGTTCCCTTTGCTGTGAGGGTGAGGGTGAGGGTGAGGGTGAGAGTTAGGGTTAGGGTGAGGGTTTGGATGAGGGTTAGGGTTAGGGTTAGGGTGAGGGTGGGGGTTAGGGTTAGGGTTAGTTTTAGGCTTAGGCTAAAGGTGAGGTTGAGGGTGAGGTTTAGGGTTAGGGTGATGGTTAGGGTTACGGTTAGGTTGAAGGTTAGCATGAGGTTTAGGGATAGGGTGAGAGTTAGGGTGAGTGTGATGGTAAGGGTAAAGTTGAGGGTTAGGCTGAGGGTGAGGGTTAAGATAAGTTTGAGGGTTAGGGTTAGGGTGAGGGTTAGGGTAAGTTTGAAGGTTAGGGGTTAAGGAGAGGGTGAGGGTTAGATTGAGGATTAGGGTTAGGTTTAGTGTGAAGTTTAGGGTGAGGATGAGGGTTAGGCTTAGGGTTAGGGTTAGGGTTAGGGTTTGGTTTAATGTGAGGGTGATGGTCAGGATTAGGGTTAGGGTTAGGGTTAGTGATAGGATTGATTACGTTTAGGGTTATAGTGAGGGTTAGGGTTAGGGTTAGGCTTAGGTGTAGTGTTAGCCTGAAGGTGAGGGTGGTGTGAGGATTAGGTTTAGGGTGATGGTTAGGTTTAGGGTTAGGGTTAGGGTTAGAGTTATGGTGAGGGTGAGGGTGTGGTTGAGGGTGAGGGTTAGGGTTAGGGTGCGGTTTAGGGTTTGGGTTAGTGTTAGAGTTAGGTTTAGGGTGAGGTTGAGTTTTAGGGTTAGATTTATGGTTAGTTTTAGTGTTAGGCTTAGGGTTAGGGTTAGGGTTATTGTTAGTATTATGGTTAGGGTTTAGTTTGCAGTGAGGGTGAGGTTTATGGTTAGGGTTAGATTTAGGGTTAGGGTTAGTGTTAGTGTTATTGTTAGGGTTAGGGTTAGAGTTATTGTGAGGGTGAGGTTGTGGGTGAGGATTAGGGTGAGGGTGAGGTTTAGGGTGAGGTTTAGTGTTAAGGTTAGGTTGAGGGTGAGGTTTAGGGTTAGTGTTAGTCTTAGGGTGAGTGTGAGGTTTTGGTTTCGGTTTAGGGGTAGGGTTAGGGTTAGGATTATTTACGGTGAGGGTGAGTGTCACGGTTAGGGTTAGGGTTATGCTTAGGCTTAGGGTTAGGCTGAGGGTGAGGGTGGGGATGAGGGTTAGTGTTACAGTCAGGGTGAGATTTAGGGTTAGAGTGAGGGTTTGGATGAGGTTCAGGGTTAGGGTTAGGGTTTGGTTTAGGGTGAGAGTGATTGTGAGGATTAGGGTTAGGGTTAGCATGAGGTTACGGTTAGGTTTATGGTGAGGTTTAGGGGTAGGGTTAGGCTTAGGCTTAGGCTTAGGGTTAGGCTGATGCTGAGTGTGGGGATGAGGCTTAGGTTTAGAGTGTTGGTTAGGGTTATGGCTACGTTGAGGGTTAGGATGAGGGTTATGGTTTGGATTAGGGTTACTGTGAGGGCTAAGGTGAGGGTGAGGGTTAGGGTTTGGCTTAGGATTAAGGTTAGGCTGAGGCTGAGGGTGAGGGTGAGGGTGAGGGTTAGGGTGATGGTTAGGGTTACGGTTAGGGTGAGGGTTAGGATGAGGGTTAGGGTTAGGGTGAGTGTGAGGGTTAGTGTGAGCTTGAGGGTTAGGTTGAGGGTGAGGGTGAAGGTTAGGGTTTAGGTGAGGGTCAGATTTACGGTTAGGGTTAAGGTTAGGGTGAATGTTAGGGTTAGGGTTAGGATGAGGGTTAGACTGATAATTTAGGGTTAGGGTGAGGGAAAGGTTTAGAGTGATGTTAAGGGTTAGGGTGAGGATTAGGTTTTGGATTAGGGTTATGGTTAGGGTGAGGGTTAGGGATAGGTTTACGATTACGGTGAGGTTTTTGGTTAGCATTAGGTTTAGCGTTAGGGTGAGGGGTGGGGTTAGTTTTGGATTAGGGTTAGGGTTAGGTTTATGTTGAGCGTGAGGTTGAACGTGACAGATAGGGTTAGGGTTAATGTGAGGGTTAGGGTTAGGGTTAGGGTTAGGATGAGGGTTAGCCTGAGGGTTAGGTTGAGCGTGAGGGTTAGGGTTAGGGTTAATGTGAGGGTTAGGGTTAGGATTAGCATTAAGCTTAGAGCGAGGGTTAGGGTTAGGGGTAGGTTTAAGATGAAGGTTAGGCTGAGGGTTAGGTTTAGGGTTCGGGTGAGGTTAAGGGTTAGGGTGAGGTTTAGGGTGAAGTTGAGGGTTAGGTTTAGGCTTATGTTTACGGTGAGGTTTAGGGTGAGGGTTAGCGTGAGGGTTAGGAACCGGGCTAGGGTTAGGTGAGGGTTAGGGATAGGGTTGTGTTTAGGGTGAAGTTCAGGGTTAGGTTTAGGGTTAGAGTTAGGTTGAGGGTGAGTGTGCGGGTTAGGTTTAGGTTTAGCTTTATGGTTAGGTTTAGGCTGAGGGTGAGGGTGAGGGTGGGGTTTAGGGTTAGGGTTAGGGTTAGAGTTAAGGTTAGGGTTAGGGTTGGGTTGAGGGTTAGGGTTAGGGTTAGGAAGTGCGTTTGGCTGAGGGTTAAGGTTATGGTTAGGGTGAGGTTTAGGTTTAGTGTGATGGTTAGGATGAGGGTTAGGCTGAGTGTTACAGTTAAGGTTAAGGTGAGGGTCCTTACCCTCACCTTAGGGTGAGTGTGAGGGTCATGGTTAGGATAAGTGTTAGGGTGAGGGTGAGTGTGAGGGTTAGGCTTAGGCTTAGGGTTAGGCTGAGGGTGAGGGTGGGGGTGAGTGTTAGTGTTACAGTGAGGGTGATGATTTGGTTTAGAGTGAAGTTAGGATGGTGAAGGTTAGGGTTAGGGTGAGGGTTAGGGTTAGGATTAGGGTGAGGGTGAGGGTTAGGATCAGGGTTAAGGTGAGGGTTATTGCTAGTGTTATGGTTAAGATTACCTTTGCTGGGAGGGTGAGGCTGAGGGTGAGGTTTAGGGTTAGGATTAGGGTGAGGATGAGGTTTAGGGTGAGAGTGAGGGTTAGAGTTAGGGTTAGGGTGAGGTTTAGGGTTAGGGTGAGGGTTAGGGTTAGTGTGAGGGTTAGTGTTAGTGTAAGGTTTAGGGTTAAGTTTAGGGGGAGGGTTAGGTTCAGGGTTAGGGTTAGGGTTAGGATTAGGGTTAGGGTTAGGGTGAGGCTTAGGTTGAGGTTTAGGGTTAGGGTTAGGATTAGGTTTAGGGTGAGGGTGAGTGTGAGGGTTAGGGTTAGTGGTAGGGTTAGGTTGAGGCTGAGGGTGAGTGTTCGGGTGATGATTAGGGCTAGGATTAGGTGAGGGTTAGGATGAGGGTTAGGGTTAGGATTAGGGTTTGCGTGAGGGCTAGGGTGAGGGTGAGGGTTAGTGTTAGGCTTAGGCTTAGGCTTAGTTTTAGGCTGCGGGTAAGGTT
The DNA here is from genome assembly GCF_024711535.1 of Dipodomys merriami. Classification (NCBI taxonomy): domain Eukaryota; kingdom Metazoa; phylum Chordata; class Mammalia; order Rodentia; family Heteromyidae; genus Dipodomys; species Dipodomys merriami. Next base: position 4,316,017 of record NW_027206579.1, read on the forward strand.
GAGTGTGAGTGGTAGGGTTAGGGTGATGGTTAGGGTTACACTTAGCTTGAAGGTTAGGATGATGTTTAGGGTTGGGATGAGGGTTAGGGTGAGGGTGATGATAAGGGTAAATTTGAGGGTTAGGCTGAGGGTGAGGGTTAAGATAAGGGTGAGAGTTAAGGTTACGGTGAGGGTTAGTTTAAGGGTGAGGGTTAGGGGTTAGGGTGAGGGTGAGGGTTAGATTGAGGATTAGGGTTATGCTTAGTGTGAGGTTTAGGGTGAGGACGATGGTTAGGATTAGGTGAGGGTAACGGTAAGAATTAGGGTTAGGGTGAGGGCTAGGTTGAGGGTGAGGGTTAGGATTAGTGTTATGGTTAGGGTGAGGTTTAGGGTTAGGGTGAGGGTTATGGTTATTGTGAGGGTGAGTGTTAGGGTTAGATTTAGTGTTAGGGTGAGGGTAAGTGTTAGGGTGATGGTTAGGGTTAGGGTGAGGGTTATTGTTAGGGTGAGGGTTAGGATGAGGTCTCAGGTTATTATTAGGGTTAGGGTGAGTACTAGGGTGAGGGTGAGGGTTAGGGTTAAGGTTAGGCTTAGACTTATGTTTAGGCTGAGGCTGTGGGTGAGGGTGAGGTTTAGGGTTAGGGTTAGGGTAATGGTTGGGGTTACCGTTAGGGTGAGGGTTAGGATGAGGATTAGGGTTTGGGTGAGGGTGACGGTAATCATAAGGCTGAGTTTTCGGCTAAGGGTGAGGGTTATGGTAAGGATGATGGTTAGGATTAGGGTGAAGGTGAGGGTTAGATTGAGGATTAGTGTTAGGGTTAGTGTGAAATTTAGGGTGAGGATGAGGGTTAGGGTTAGGTTGCGGGCTAGGTTGAGGGTGAGGGTTAGGATTATGGTGAGATTTAGGGTTAGGGTGATGGTTAGGGTTAGTGTGAGGGTTAGTGTTAGGGATAGGGTTAGTGTTAGGGTGAGGGTAAGTGTAAAGGTGAGGGTTAGGGTTAGGGTGAAGGTTATGGTTAGGATGGTTAGGGTTAGGGTTGGGGTTATTGTTATGGTTAGGGTTAGGGTTGTGTTTACGGTGAGGTTGAGGGTGAGGTTGAGGGTTAGGGTTAGGATGAGGTTTAGGTTTAGCGTAAGGGTTAGAGTTAGGGTTAGGGTGAGGGTGAGGTTTAGGATTAGAATTAAGGTTAGCGTTAGTGTTAGGGTTAGGGTGAGGGTTAGGGTTAGGGTTAGGCTTAGGCTTTGGCTTAGGCCGAGCATGAGTGTGAGGGTTAGGGTTAGGGTTACAGTGGGGTTTAGGGTTAGGCTTAAGGTGAAAGTGAGGGTGAGGATGAGGGTTAGATATAGGGTTAGGGGAAGGTTTAGGTTGAGGGTTAGGGTTAGGGTTAGTGTTATAATAAGGGTGAAGGTGAGCATTAAGGTGAGGGTTTGGGTTAGGGTGAATGTTATGTTTAGGGTGAGGGTTAGGAGTAGGGTTAGGGTTATTGTTAGGGTTAGGTTTAGGGTTACAGTTACTGTGAGGGTGCGGATGAAGTTTAGGTTTAGGTTTAGGGTGAGGTTTAGGGTTTTGGTTCGGGTTAGACTTAGGGTTAGGGTCAGGGTGAGGTTTAGGGTTAGAGTTATTGTTAAGGTGAGGTTTGGTGTGAGGGTTATTGTTAGGGTTATTGTTTGGGTTAGGGTTAGGGTGAGGGTGAGGGTGAGGGTTAGGGTTAGGGATAGGGTTAGGTTTAGGATTAGGGTTTGGGTGAGGGTGAGTGTGAGGGTTAGGGTTAGGGTTAGGGTTAGGCTTAGGGTTAGGATGAGAGTGAGGGTGAGGGTTAGGGTTAGGGTGAGGGTTAGGGTTAGGGTTAGGGTGAGAGTTAGGATGAGGTTTAGGGTTAGGATTAGGGTTAGGGAGAGGGCTAGGGTGAGGGTGAGGGTTAGGGTTAGGTTTAGGCTTAGGCTTAGGGTTAGGCTGAGACTGAGGGTGAGGTTTAGGGTTAGGGTGATGGTTGGGGTTACCCTTATAGTCAGGGTTAGGATGAGGATTAGTGTTAGGGTGAGGTTTGGGGTGAGGGTGACAGTAAGGGTAAAGTTGAGGTTTTAGCTGAGTGTGAGGGTTATGGTAAGGGTGAGGGTTAGGGTAATGTTGAGGGTGCTGGTAAGATTGAGAATTAGTGTTAGGGCGAGTTTGAGGTTTAGGGAGAGGATGAGGGTTAGGGTTAGGTTGAGGGCGAGGTTGACGGTGAGGGTTAGGGTGAGGGTGAGGTTTAGGTTTAGAATGATGGTTAGGGTTAGTGTGAGGGTTAATATTAGGGTAAGGGTTAGTGTTAGGGTGAGGGTAAGTGTTAGGTTGAGGGTTAGTGATAGGGTGAAGGTTTTGGTTGGGATGAGGGTTAGGGTTAGTTTTAGGGTTTTTTTTAGTGCTAGGGTTAGGGTTAGGGTGAGGTTTAGGGTTAGGGTTAGGGTGAGGGTGAGGGTGAAGTTTAGGGTTAGGGTTAGGATTAGTGTTATTGTTAGGGTTAGGATTAGAGTTATGGTGAGTGTGAGGGTGAGGTTTATGGTTAGGGTGAGGTTTGGGTTAGGGTTAGGGTTAGGGTGAGGTTGAGGGTGAGGTTTAGGTTTAGTGTTAGTGTTAGTGTCAGGGTTAGGGTGAGGGTTAGGGTTAGGTTTAGTGTTAGGTTTAGTGTGTGGGTTAGGATGAGGGTGAGGGTTAGGCTTAGGGTTAGGATTAGGATTAGGGTTAGTGTTAGGGTGAGGGTTTATTTTAGGCTTAGGGTTAGGTTTAGGCTAATTGTTAATCTGAGGGTGAGGATAAGGGTGAGGTTTAGGGTTAGGGTGAGGGTTAGGTTTAGGGTTAGGGTGAGGGTTAGGATGAGGGATAAGGTTAGGATTAGTGTTAGGGTGAGGTTTATGGTAAGGGTTAGGGTTAGGGTGAGGGATAGGGTGAGGTTTAGGGTTAGGGTTAGTGTTAGGGTTATTGTTAGGGTCAGCATTAGGGTTAGGATGAGGGTTAAGTTTAGGGTTAGGATTAGGATTAGGGTCAGTGTGAGGGTGAGTGTGAGGGTTAGGGTTAGGGTTTTGCTTAGGGATAGGCTGAGGGTGAGGGTGAGGATGAGGGTTAGGTTTAGGGTGAGGGTGAGGTTTAGGGTTATTATTAGCATTAGGGTGAGGGTTATTGTGAGAGTTAGTGTTAGGGTTAGTGTTAGGTTTAGGGTTAGTGTGAGGGTTAGCTTTAGAGTTAGGGTTAGGGTTATGGTTATGGTGAGGGTTAGGGTTAGAGTTAGGGTGAGGGTTAGGATGAGGGTTAGGTTTAGGTTAGGGTTAGGGTGAGGGCTAGCATGAGGGTGAGGTTTCGGGTTAGGTTTAGGGTGAGGTTTAGGGTTAGGGTTAGGTTTAGGGATAGGGTGATGTTTCGGATTAGGGTTATGGTGAGGGTGAGGGTTAGGGTTAGGTTGAGAGTTAGGATTAGGGCTAGGTTTAGGGCGAGGTTTAGTGTTAGGTTTAGGGTGAGTGTTTACATGAGTTCGGGTTAGGATTAAGTTTAGGATGAGGGATAGGGTGAGGATGAGGGTTAGGGTTAGGGTGAGGTTTAAGGTTCGGATTAGGTTTAGGTTAGGGTGCGGGTTATTGTTAGGGTTACGGTGAGGGTCAGTGTTAGGGTTATGTTGAGGGTTAGAATTAGGTGTAGGGTTTGGTTGACGGTTAGGGTTAGGGTTAGGGTGAGTGTTTTAATGAGGGTTAAGGTTGCAATTAATGTTAGGGTGAGGGCAACGGTGAGGGTGAGGCTTAGGGCTAGGGTTAGGGTGAGGTTTAATTTTAGGGTTAGGGGTAGGGTTAGGGTGAGGGTTAGGGTTCTGGTTACAGTGAGGGTGAGTGTTAGGTTTGGGGTGAGGGTTAGGGTGAGGTCTATTGTGAGGGTGAGGGTTAGGGTTAGGTTTAGGGTGAGGGTTAGGTTGAAGTTTAGGTTTAGGGTTAGTTTTAGGATTAAATTTAGGGTGAGGGTGACTGTGAGCGTTAGGGTTAGGGTTAAGCTTAGGCTTTGGTTTAGGCTGAGGGTGAGTGTGGGGATGAGGATTAGGTTTAGAATAATGGTTCAGGATATGGTTAGCTTGAGGGTTAGGATGAGGGTTAGGGTTAGGATTAGGTTTAGGGTGAGGTCTAGGGTGAGTGTGAGGTTTAGGGTTAGCTTTAGGCTTAGGCTTAGGGTTAGGCTGAGGCTGAAGGTGAGGGTGAGGTTTAGGTTTAGGGTGATGGTAAGGGTTACATTTAGGGTGAGGGTTAGGATGAGGGTTAGGTTTAGGGTGAGGGTTAGGATGTGGGTGATAGTAAGAGAAAAGGTGAGGGTTAGGCTGAGGGTTCGGGTTATGGTAAGGGTGAGGGTTCAGGTTAGAGTTAGTGTGAGGGTTCGGGTTAGATTGAGGATTAGTGTTAGTGTAACGGTGAGGTTTAGGGTTAGGATGAGGGTTAGAGATAGGGTGAGGGCTAGGGTGAAGTTGAGGGTTAGGGTTAGGATTACAGTGAGGTTTAGGTTTAGGGTGAGGTTTAGGATTAGTTTTAGGGTTACGGATAGTGTGAGGGTGAGGTTTAGGTTTAGAGTTAGGTTTAGGGTGAGGGTTAGGGTTAGAGTTAGTGTTCTGGTGATGTTTAGTTTGGGGGTGAGGGTTGGTGTTAGGGTAAGATTAGGATTAACGTTAAGGTGAGGGTGAGTGTTAGGGTTAGGGTTAGGATTAGAGTTAGGGTGAGGGTGAGGGTGAGGGTTAAGGTTAGGTTGAGTGTTGGGGTTAGGGTTAGAGTGAGGGTTATGTTGAGGGTTAGGCTTAAGCTTATGGTTTGGGTATGGGCTAGGGTGAGGATGAGGGTTAGGGTTAGGGTTTGGGTGAGAGTTAGGGTGAGGGTTAGGTTTAGTGTTAGGGTTAGGGTTTGGGTTATAGTTAGGCTTAATGTTAGGTTGAGGCTGAAGGTGAGGGTGTGGGTTAGGGTTAGGGTGATGGTTGGGAGAGTGTTCAGATGAGGATTATGTTTAGGATTAGGGTTAGGGTAGAGTGAGTGTGAAGTTTAGGGTTAGGGTTAGGCTTAGGCTTAGGCTTAGGGTGAGGTTTCGGGTTAGGGTTTGGTTTAGGGTGAGGGTGAAGCTAAGGATTAGGTTAAGGTTTAGGGTTAGGGTTAGGTTTAAGTTTAGGGTTAGGTATAGGGTTAGGGTTAGGGTTTCGGTGAGGTTTAGTCTTAGGGTTAGGGTTAGGCTTAGAGTTAGGCTGAGGATGAGGGTGGGGCTGAGGATTAGTGTTAGTGTTAGGGTTAGGGTTATTGTTAGCGTTATGGTTAGGGTTAAGTTTGCAGTGAGGGTGAGGCTGAGGGTGGGGTGAGGAATAGGTTTAGGGTGATGGTTAGGGTTAGGGTTAGTGTTATTGTTAAGGTTAGGGTTAGAGTTACTGTGAGGTTGAGATTGCAGGTGAGTGTTAGGGTTAGAGTTAGGGTGGGGGTTAGGTTAGGTTTAGGGTTAGGGTGAGGGTGAGGTTTATGGTTAGATATAGGGTTGGGGGAGGCTGAGGGTGAGTTTTAGAGTGAGGGTTAGGATGAGGTTTAGGGTTAGGATTAGGGTTAGGGTGAGGGCTAGCGTGAGGGTGAGGTTTAGGATTAGGGTTAGGATGAGGTTTAGGTTTAGAGTGAGGATTAGGATGAGGGTGAGGTTTAAGGTTAGAGTTAGTGTTAGGATGAGACTGAGGGTGAGGTTTAGGTTTAGGGTTCGTGTTACAGTTAGGGTTAAGGTGAGGGTTAGGGTGAGTGTGAGGGTTAGGTTTAGGGTTAGAATTAGGATTAGGGTTAGGGTTTGGGTTAAGTTTAGGTTTAGGGTGAGGGTTAGGCTAAGAGTTATGGTGATGGTGACGGTTAGGGTTAGGTTGAGGGTTAGGGTTATGTTTAGGGTGAGGCTGAATGTGAGGGTTAGGTTTAGTGTTAGAATGAGGGTTAGGATGAGGGTTAGGTTTGGATTCGGATTAGGGTGAGGGCTAGGGTGAGGGTGAGGTTTAGGTTTAGGGTTAGGCTGAGGTTTAGAGTTAGGGTTAGGGTTAGGGTTAGAGGGAGGGGGAGGTTTAGGTTTAGAGTTAGGTTCAGGGGGTAGCTGAGGGTGAGGGTTAGGGTTAGGCTTAGTGTTAGCGTTAGGGTTAGGGTGAGGGTAAGTGTTAGGGTGAGGGTTAGGGTTAGGGTGAAGGATATGTTTAAGATGAGGGATAGGGTTAGGATTAGTGTTATTGTAAGGGTTAGGTTAGGGTTATGGTTACAGTGAGGGTGAGGGTGAGAGTTAGGATTAGGGTTAGAGTCAGTTTTAGTTTTAGGGTTAGGGTTTAAGTTAGGGTTAGGTTTAGGTTTAGGGTTAGGGTGAGGGTTAGGGTTATTGTTAGTTTTATGGTTTGGGTTAAGTTTGCGGTGAGGGTGAGGCTGACGGTGAGGGTTATGATTATGGTTAGGGTTAGGTTTAGTGTTAGGGTTAGGGTTAGGGTGAGGTTGAGGTTTAGGTTTAGGGTTAGGTTTAGGGATAGGGTTAGGATTAGTGTTAGGGTGAGGGATAGTGTGAGTGTGAGGTTTAGGTTTAGGGTTAGGCTTAGGATTGGGGTTAGGCCGAGGCTAAAGCTGAGGATGAGGGTTAGGGTTGGGGTGATGTTTAGGGTTACGGTTAGGGTGAGGGTTAGGATGAGTGTTAGGTTTAGGGTGAGGGTTTGAATGAGGGTGACACTAAGAGTAATATTGAGGTTTAGGCTGTGGGTGAGGGTTATGGTAAGGGTGAGGGTTCACATTAGTGTTAGGGTGAGGGTGAGGGTTAGATTAAGGATTAGTGTTAGGATTGGTGTGAGGTTTTGGGTGAGGATGATTAGGGTTAGTGTGAGGGTTAGGGTGAAGTTGATGGTTAGGATTAGGGCTATGGTGAGGTTTAGGGTTAGGGTTAGTTTTAGGATTAGGGTGATGGTTAGGGTTAGGGTTAGGGTGAGTGTGAGGGTTAGATTAGAGTTAGGGTTAGGGTTATTGTTAGTGTTATGGTTAGGGTTAAGTTTACAGTGAGGGTGGGGCTGAGGGTGAGAGTTAGGGTTAGGGTTTGGGTGAGTTTTAGGGTTAGTGTTAGGGTTAGGGTGAGGGTTTGGGTTAAGGTTAGGGTAACGATGAGGGTGAGGGTTAGGGTTAGGGTTAGGATTAGTGTTATTGTTAGGGTTAGGATTAGAGTTATGTTGAGGGTGAGGGTAAGATTGTGCATTAGGTTTAGGGTGAGGTTTAGGGTTAGGGTTAGGTTTAGGGTTAGGGTGAGGTTGAGGGTGAAGTTTAGGGTTAGAGTTAGGTTTAAGGTGAGGTTTAGGGTGAGGGTTAGGGTGAGGGTTAGGGTTAGTGTTAGGGTTAGGGTGAGGTTTAGGATGAGGGTGAGGGTTAGGGTTAGGTTTAGGATTAGCATTAAGGTTAGTGTTAGGGTTAGTGGGTTAGGCTTAGGGTTAGGGTTAGGCTAAGGGTTAATCTGAGGGTGAGTGTAAGGGTAAGGGTTAGGTTTAGTTTTCGGGTTATGGGTAGTGTTAAGGTGAGAGTTAGGGTTCAGGTTAAGTTTAGGGTTTGGGTGAGGTTTATAGTTCAGATTACAGTGAGGGTGCAGGTTAGGGTTACTTTGAGGGTTAGGGCTAGGGTGAGGGTTAGGGTTTGGGTTAGGCTGAGTGTTAGGATGAGGATTAGGGTTAGGATTAGCATTAGGGTGTGGGCTATGGTGAGGGTGAGCATTAGGTTTAGTGTTAGGGTGAGGTTTAGGTTTAGGGCTAGGGTTAGGGTGAGGGTTAGGATGAGGTTTAGGGTTATTGTTAGTGTTATGGTTATGGTTATGTTTGCAGGGAGGGTGAGGGTGAGGGTGAGGGTTGAATATAGGATTAGGGTTAGGGTTAGGTTTAGGGTTAGGATTTGTGTTATTGTTAGGGTTAGGGTTAGAGTTACCTTGAGGGTGAGGGTGAGGTTAAGGGTGAGGGTTAGGGTTAGGGTGAGGTTAAGGGTTAGGTTTAGGATTAGGGTTAGGTTGAGTGTGAGGTTTAGGGTTAGAGTTAGGCTTAGGGGGAGGGTTAGGGTTAGTGTTAGGTTTAGGGTTAGGGGGAGGTTTAGGTTGAGGTTTAGGGTTAGGGTTAGGGTTAGGATTAGGGTTAGTGTTATTGTTAGGGTTATGGTTAGAGTTAAAGTGAGGTGGAGGGTGAGGCTGAGGGTGAGTTTGGGTGTGAGGATTAGGTTTCGGGAGATGGTTAGGGTTAGGGTTAGGTTGAGGGTTAGGATGAGGATTTGTTTAAGGATAAGGGTTAGGGTGAGGGCTAGGGTGAGGTTGAGGGTTAGAGTTAGATTTATGCTTAGGCTTAGAGTTAGTCTGATTGTCAGGTTGGGGGTGAGTTTTAGGGTTAGGGTGATGGTTAGGGTTACGTTTAGGGTGAGGGTTAGGATGAGAGTTAGGGTTAGGGTGAGGGTTAGTGTGAGGGTGATGGTACCGTAAAGGTGAGGGTTAGTCTGAGCGTGAGAATTAAGATAAGGGTAAGGGTTGGGGTTAAGGCGAGGGTTAGGGCAAGGGTTACAGTTAGGGTTAGGGTGAGGGTGAGGGTTAAATTGAGAATTAGGGTTAGGGTTTGTTTGAGGTTTAGGGTGAGGGCTAGCCTGAGGTTGTGGGTTAGGGTTAGGTTTAGGGTGAAGTTTAGGGTTAGGTTAAGGGTTAAGATTAGTGTGAGGGTTAGTATTAGGGTTAGGGTTAGTGTAAGGGTGAGGGTAAGTGTTAGAGTGAGGGTTAGAGTTAGGGTTAGGGTTATTGTTAGGGTTAGGGTTACCCTTACAGTGAGGGTGAGGGTTAGGGTTAGGTTTAGGGTGAGGTTTAGGGTTAGGGTTATGGTGAGAGTTTGGGTTAGGGTTAGGATTAGGGTTAGGGTGAAGGCTAGGGTGAGGGTTAGGGTTGGGGTTAGGGTTAGGATTAGAGTTAGGTTGAGGTTGAGTGTGTTGGTTAGTGTTAGGTTTAGGATTAGGCTTAGGCTTCGGCTAAGGATGAGGTTAAGGGTGAGGGTTAGGGTTAGGGTGAGGGTTAGGTTTAGGGTTAGGGTGAGGTTTAGAATGAGTGTTAAGGTTAGGATTAGGGTTAGGGTGAGGGCTAGAGTGAGGGTGAGGTTTAGGGTTAGGTTCAGGGTTAGGGTGGGGGTGAGGTTCAGGGTTAGAGTTAGGGTTAGGTTGAGAGATAAGGTGAGGTTTAGGGTTAGGGTTAGTGTTAGTGTTAGGGTTAGGGTGAGGGTTAGAGTTAGGATGATGGTTAGGTTTAGGGTTAGGTTTAGGATTAGGGTTAGGGTGAGGGTGAGTCTGAGGGTTAGGGTTAGGGCTAGGCTTAGGGAAAGGCTGAGGGTGAGGGTGAGTGTGAGGTTTAGGGTTAGGGTGAGAGTGAGTTTTAGGGTTAGAGTTAGTGTTAGGGTGACAGTTAGTGTGACGGTTAGAGTTAGGGTTAGTTTTAGGGTTAGGGTTAGGGTGAGGTTTAGGGTGAGGGTTAGGGTTAGTGATATGGTTAGGTTTAGGATTAGCATTTGGGTGAGGGTACGTGTGAGGGTTAGGGTTAGGGTTAGGGTGAGGTTTAGTGTTAGGGTTAGGGTTAGGGATAGGGTGAGGTTTCACTTTAGGTTTATGGTGAGTGTGAGGTTTAGGTTTAGGTTGAGGGTTAGGGTTAGGTTGAGGGTAAGGGTTAGAATGACGATTAGTGTTAGGGTTAGTGTGAGGTTTAGGGTGAGGATGATGGTTAGGGTTAGGTTGCGGTCTAGTTTGAGGGTGATGGTTAGGGTTAGGGTGAGGTATAGGGTTAGGGTTCGAGTAAGGTTTAGTATTAGGGTGAGGGTTAGGGTTAGGGTTATGGTAAGGTTCAGGATTACAGTTAGGTTGAGGGTTAGAATTAGGTTTAGTGTTAGGTTAAGGGTTAGGATTAGCGTTAGGGTGAGTGTTTGGATGAGTTTTAGGGTTGCAATTAGGGTTAGGGTGAGGGCAAGGGTGAGGGTGAGGGTTAGTGTTAGGCCTAGGGTTAGGTTTAGGTTTAGGGTTAGGGGTAGAGTTAGGGTGAGTGTTAGGGTTCGGGTTCCGGTGAGGGTTCAGGTTAAGTTTGGGGTGGGGTTAGGGTGAGGCCTAAGGTGAAGGTGAGGGTTAGGGTTAGGGTTAGGGTGAGCATTAGGTTGAGGTTTAGTTTTAGGGTTAGGGTTAGGATTAAGGTTAGGGTGAGTGTGAGTGTGAGGGTTAGGGTTAGGGTTAGGCTTCGGCTTTGGGTTAGGCTGAGGGTGAGTGTGGGGATGAGGATTAGGTTTAGAGTGATGGTTCATGTTATGGTTAGCTTGAGGGTTAGGATGATGGTTAGGATTAGGATTAGGGTTAGTGTGAGGGCTAGGGTAAGTGTGAGGTTTAGGGTTAGGTTTAGGCTTAGGCTTAGGGTTAGGCTGAGGCTGAAGGTGAGGGTGATGTTAGGGTTAAGTTGATGGTTAGGGTTAAGGTTAGAGTGATTGTTAGGATGAGGGTTACGTTTAGGGTTACGTTGAGGGTTAGGATTAGGGTTATGGATAGGGTTACAGTTAGGATGAGGGTTTGGCTGAGGATTAGGTTTAGGGTGAGGGTTAGGATGAGGGTGACAGTAAGAGAAATCTGAGGGTTATGCTGAGGGTGAGGGTTATGGTAAGGGTGAGTGTTCGGGTTAGGGTTAGGGTGAGGTTGAGGGTTAGAATGAGGATTAATGTTAGCGTTAGTGAGAGGTTAAGGGTTAGGATGAGGGTTAGATTTAGGGTGAGGCTTAGGGTGACATTGAGTGTTAGGGTTAGGGTTAGGATGAGGTTTTGGTTTACGGTGATGGTTAGCGTTAGTGTGAAAGTTAATGTTAGGGTTAGTGTTAGTATTAAGGTGAGGGTAAGTGTTAGGGTAAGGTTTAGGTTTAGGCTGAGGTTTATGATTAGGGTTAGGGTTACGGTTAGGGTGAGGGTGAGGTTTAGGGTTAGAGTTAGGTTTAGGTTTAGGGTTAGGGTTAGGGTTAGGGTTAGTGTTAGGGTTAGGGTGAGGGTGAGGTTTAGTGTGGGGGTGAGAGTTTGTCTTAGCATTAGGATTAGGATTAGCCTTAAGGTGAGGGTGAGTGTTAGGGTTAGGGTTAGGATTAGAGTTAAGATGAGGGTGAGGTTGAGGGTTATCGTTAGGGTGAGTGTTGGGGTTAGGTTTAGAGTGAGGGTTAGGGTGAGGGTTAGGCATAGGGTTAGGGTTTGGGTATGGGCTAGGGTGAAGGTGAGAGTTAGGGTCAGAGTTAGGGTGAGCGTTAGGGTGGTGGTTAGGGTTATTGTGAGGGTTAGTGTTACGGTTAGGGTTAGTGATAGGGTGAGGGTAAGTGTTAGGGCAAGGGTTAGGGTTAAGGTGAAGGTTATCTTTAGGATGAGGGTTAGGGTTATTGTTAGGGTTATGGTTACGGTGAGCGTGAGGTTGAGGGTGAGGGTTAGGGCTAGGATGAAGTTTAGGTTTCTGGTTAGGATTAGAGTTAGGGTTAGGGTGGGTGTGAGGTTTAGGGTTGGAGTTAGGGTTAGTGTTAGTGTTGGGGTTAAGGTGAGGGTTAGAGTTAATGTTAGGCTTAGGCTTAGGCTTAGGCTTAGGGTGAGGTTTCGGGTTAGGGTTTGGTTTAGGGTGAGGGTGAAGCTAAGGATTAGGTTAAGGTTTAGGGTTAGGGTTAGGTTTAGGTTTAGGGTTAGGTATAGGGTTAGGGTTAGGGTTTCGGTGAGGTTTAGTCTTAGGGTTAGGGTTAGGCTTAGAGTTAGGCTGAGGATGAGGGTGGGGCTGAGGATTAGTGTTAGTGTTAGGGTTAGGGTTATTGTTAGCGTTATAGTTAGGGTTAAGTTTGCAGTGAGGGTGAGGCTGAGGGTGGGGTGAGGAATAGGTTTAGGGTGATGGTTAGGGTTAGGGTTAGTGTTATTGTTAGGGTTAGGGTTAGAGTTACTGTGAGGTTGAGATTGCAGGTGAGTGTTAGGGTTAGAGTTAGGGTGGGGGTTAGGTTAGGTTTAGGGTTAGGGTTAGGATTAGTGTTATTGTTAGGGTTAGGATTAGAGTTATGGTGAGTGTGAGGGTGAGGTTTATGGTTAGGGTGAGGTTTGGGTTAGGGTTAGGGTTAGGGTGAGGTTGAGGGTGAGGTTTAGGTTTAGTGTTAGTGTTAGTGTGAGGGTTAGGGTGAGGGTTAGGGTTAGGTTTAGTGTTAGGTTTAGTGTGTGGGTTAGGATGAGGGTGAGGGTTGGTGTTCGTGTTAAGTTTAGGGTTAGGGGGAGAGTTAGGGAGAGGGTTAGGTTTAGGGTTAGGATTAGTGTTAGGGTGAGGCTGAGTGTGTGTGTTAGGGATAGGTTCAGGGTTAGACTTAGGGTTAGGGTAAATGTGAGGGTGAGGGTGAGGGTTAGGGTTAGGATGAGGGTTAGAGTTAGAGTTAGGGTGAGTTTTAGTGTTAGGGTTAGGGTTAGAGTTAGGGTTAGGCTGAGGGTGAGGTTTAGGTTTAGAGTTAAGGTTAGGGTCAGGGTTAGGGATAGGATTAGGGTTAGGGTGAGGATGAGGGTGGGGGTGAGGATTAGGATTAGGGTTTGGGTTAGGGTTATTGTTAGTGGTATGGGTAGGGTTAAGTTTGAGGTGAGGGTGAGGCTCAGGGTGGGGTGAGGATTAGGGTTATGGTGATTGTTAGGGTTAGGGTTAGTGTTATTGTTAGGGTTAGGGTTAGAGTTACGGTGAGGTTGAGGGTGTGGGTGAGGGTTAGGGTTAGGATTAGGGTGAGGTTTATGGTTAGATATAGGGTTGGGGGAGGGGGAGGGGGAGGTTTAGGGTTAGGGTTAGTGTTCATGTTAACGTGAGGGTGAGGTTTAAGTTGAGGTTTAGGGTTAGGGTTCGGTTTAATGTGAGGGTTAATTTTAGGGTTAGAGTTAGGGTTAGTGTGAGGGTAAGTGTTAGGGTGAGGGTTAAGTTTAGTGTGAAGGATATGGTATAAATGAGGCATAGGGTTAGGGTTAGGGTTATTGTAAGGGTTAAGGTTAGTATTATGGTTACTGTGAGGGTATGGGTGAGGGTTAGTATTAGGGTTATGGTTAGGTTTAGATTTAGGGTTAGGGTTAGGGTTAGGTTTAGGGTTAGGGTAAGGGTTAGGGTGAGGGTTTGAGTTATTGTTAGTGTTATGGTTTGGGTTAAGTTTGCGGTGAGGGTGAGGCTGAGGGTGAGGGTTATGGTTAGGGTTATGGTTAGGGTTAGGGTTAAGGTGAGGTTTAGGGTGAGGGTGAGGGTGAGGGTTAAGGCTAGGATTAGTTCTAGGGTTAAGGTGAGGGTGAGTGTGAGGGTTAGGGTTAGGGTTAGGGTTAGGATTAGAGTTAGAATGAGGGTGATGGACAGGGTTAGGGTTAGGGTGAGGGTTGGGGTTAGGGTTATAATGAGTGTTAGGGTGAGGGTTATGCTTAGGCTTAGGTTTAGGGTGTGGGCTAGGGTGAGGTTGAGCGTTAGGGTGAGGGTTGGGGTGAGGTATAGCGTTAGGGTTAGGGTTATGGTTAGGGTTGGAGTTAGGGTTAGGCTTAGTGTTAAGCAGAGTTTGAGGGTGAGGTTGAGGGTTAGGGTTAGGTGCGGGTGAGGTTTAGGTTTAAATTTAGTGTTAGGTTGAGGGCTAGTGTAATGGTTAGCCTTTTAGGTTTGGGGTGAGGGTTAGGATGAGGTTTAGGGTTATAATTAGGGTTAGGGTGAAGGCTAGAGTGAGGGTGAGTCTTATTGTTAGCGTAAGGGTGAGGTTTACGGTTAAGGTTAGTGTTAGAATTATGGTGAGTGCAAGGGTTAGGGTTAGGTTTAGGGTTAGGGTTATTGTTAGGGTTAGGGTTAGAGTTAAGTTGAGGGTAAGGGTGAGGGTGAGGATTAGGTTTAGGGTTAGGGTGAAGTTTAGGTTTAGGGTTAGGGTTAGTGTGAAGGTTAAGGTTAGGGTCAGGGTGAGGTTTAGGATGAGGTTTAGGGTTAGGATTTGGGTTAGGTTGAGGGCTAGGGTGAGGGTTTGGGTTGGGGATAGGGTTATGTTTAGGATTAGGGTTAGGGTGAGGGTGAGTGTGAGGGTTAGGGTTAGGGTTAGGCTTAGGGTTACGGTGAGGGTTAGGGTTATTGTTTGGGTTAAGGTGATGGTGAGGGTGAGATTTAGGGTTAGGGTTAGTGTTAGGTTTGGGGTTAGGGTTAGGGTTTCGGTTAGGGTTAGGGTTACAGTTAGGGTTTGGGATACAGTGAGGGTTAGGGTTAGGGTTATTCTTAGGGTTAGGCTGAGGGTGAGGTTGGGAGTGAGGATAAGGCAAGGTTTAGGGTTCGATTTAGGTTTAGAGTTATGGTTAGGGTTATTGTTAGTGTTAAGGTTAGGGTTAATTTTGCGGTGTAGGTGAGGCTGAGGGTGAGGTTTACCGTTAGGGTTAAGGTTAGCGTTAGGTTTAGGATTAGGGTTAATCTTATTGTTAGGTATTGTGTTAGAGTTACAGTGAGATTGAGGGTGATGTTGAGGGTGAGGGTTACAGTGAAGTTTATGGTGAGGGTTAGGGTTAGGGTGAGGGTAAGTTTTAGGGTTAGAGTTAGGGTTAGGTGGAGGTTTAGGGTGAGGGTTAGGGTTAGGTTTATTGTAAGGGTTAGGGTGAGGCTGAGGTTTATGTTGATGTTTAGGGATATGGTTAGAGTAGAATTAGGGTTAGCGTGAGGGTGAGTTTGAGGGTTAGGTTTAGGGTAAGGCTTAGGCTAAGGGTAAGGCTGAGGGTGAGTTTGGGGGTTAGGATTAGGGTTATGGTGATGGTTAGGGTTAGGGTTAGTGTTATTCTTAGGTTTAGGGTTAGAGTTACGGTGAGGGTGAGGGTGCGGGTGAGGGTTAGGGTAAGGTTGAGGTTTAGGGTTCGGGTTAGGGTTGGGGTTAGGGTGAGGGTGAGGGTGAGGGTTAGGTTGAGATTAAGGGTTAGTGTTAGGGCTAAGGTTATGGTGAGGTTTAGGGTTAGGGTTAGGGTTATTGTTAGGGTAAGGTTTATGTTTACGGTTACATTGAGGGTGTGGGTTAGGGTTAGGGTTACAGTGAGGTTTAGGGTTTGGGTTAGGGTTAGAGTTAGGGTTAGGGTGAGGGTGAGGTTTAGGGTTAGAGTCAGGGTTAGAATGAGGGTTAGGATGAGGTTTAGGGTTAGTGTTAGTGTTAGGGTTAGGGTTAGGGTGAGAGTTAGGGGTAGGGATAGTGTTAGGGATAGGGTTAGGATTAGGGTTAGGGTGAGGGTGACTGTGTGGGTTAGGGTTAGGTTTAGGGTTAGGGTTAGGGTTAAGGTTAGGGTGAGTGTGAGTGTTAGGGTTAGGCTTAGGCTTAGGCTTAAGATTAGGCTGAGGGTGAGGGTGAGGGTGAGGGTTAGGTTTAGGTTGAGGTTTAGGGTGAGGTTTAGGGTGAGAGTTAGGTTTCGGGTTAAGTTTAGTTTTAGGGTGAGGGTTAGGGTAAGGGTTACTCTGAGGATGAGTGTTAGTGTCAGGGTTAGGCTTAGGCCTAGGTTGGGGATGAGTATTAGGTTTAGAGTGATGGTTCTGGTTATGTTTAGGTTGAGGGTTAGGATGAGGGTTAGGGTTAGGATTAGGGTTCGGGTGAGGTCTAGGGTGAGTGTGAGGTTTAGGGTGAGTTTAGGCTTAGGTTTAGCATTAGCCTGAGGCTGAAGTTGAGGGTGAGGGTTAGGGTTAGGGTGATGTTAAGGGTTACGGTTAGGGTGAGGGTTAGGATGAGTGTTAGGTTTAGGGTGATGGTTAGGATGAGGGTGATAGTAAGAGTAAAGGTAAGGGTTACAGAGAGTGTGAGGGTTAGAGTTAGGATTAGGGTTAGGGTTAAGGTTAGGGTGAATGTGAGGGTTAGGGTTAGGCTTAGGCTTAGGTTTAGGCTGAGGGTGAGGGTGAGGGTGTGGGTTAGGTTTAGGGAGAGGGTTAGGGTTAGGTTTAGGGTGAGAGTTAGGTTTTGGGTTAAGTTTAGGGTTAGGGTTAGGGTTAGGGTGAGGGTTAGGTTGAGGTTTAGGTTTAGGGTTAAGGTTAGGATTAGAATTAGGGTTCTGGTGAGGGTGAGTGTGAGGGTTAGGGTTAGGGTTCGGCTTAGGTTTAGGATTAGGCTGAGGGTGAGTGTGGGGATGAGGATTAGGTTTAGAGTTATGGTTCATATTATGGTTAGGTTGAGGTTTAGGATGAGGGTTAGGGTTAGGATTAGGGTTAGGCTGAGGGCTAGGGTGAGTGTAAGGTTTAGGGTTAGGGTTAGGCTTAGGCTTAGGGCTAGGCTGAGGCTGAAGGTGAGGGTGAGGGTTAGGGTTAGGGTGATGTTTAGGGTTACGGTTAGGGTGAGGGTTAGGATGAGGGTGAGTGTTAGGATGAGGGTCACAGTAAGAGTAAAGGTGAGAGTTGTGCTGAGGGTGAGGGTTATGGTAAGGGTGAGGGTTCGGGTTCGGGTTAGAGTGAGGGTGAGGGTTAGATTGAGGATTAGTGTTAGGGTTAGTGTGAGGTTTAGGGTGAGAATGATTAGGGTTAGGGTGAGAGATAGGTTGAGGGTTAGGGTTTGGGTTAGGGTGAGATTTAGGGTTAGGGTTAGGTTTAGGGTTAAGGTGAGGTTTAGTGTTAGGGTTACAATGAGGGTGATTTAAGTTTACGGTGAAGGTGAGGCTGAGGGTGATGTTTAGGGTTAGGCTTAGGGTGAGGATTAGGGTGAGCTTTAGCTTTAGGGTTAGGGTTTGGATTAGTATTATTTTTAGGGTTAGGATTAGAGTTATGCTGAGGGTGAGGGTGAGGGTGAGGTTTAGGGTTAGGGTGAGATTTAGGGTTAGGGTTAAGTTTAGGGTGAGGGTGAGGGTGAGGTTTAGGGTTAGAGTTAGGGTTAGGGTGAGGGTTAGGGTGAGGGTTAGGGTTAGGATTAGTGTTAGGGTTAGGGTGAGGGTTAGGATGAGTGTGAGGGTTAGGGTTAGGATTAGGATTAGTATTAGGTTTAGTTTTAAGGTGAGTGTTTGTGTTAGGCTTAGGTTTAGGGTTAGGCTAAGGGTTAAGCTGAGGTTGAGAGTAAGGTTGAGGGTTAGGGTTAGGGTTCGGGTTAGGGTTAGCGTTAGGGTGAGAATTAGCGTTCGGGTTAATTTTAGTTTTTGGGTGAGTTTTAGCGTTCAGGTTACAGTGAGGGTGGGGGTTAGGGTTAGTTTGACGGTTAGCGTGAGGATTAGGGTTAGGGTGAGGGTTAGGGTTAGGGTTAGGGTGAGTGTTAGGATGAGGATTAGGGTTAGTATTAGGGTTAGGGTGAGGGGTAGGGTGAGGGTGAGGGTTAGGGTTAGTTTTAGGGTGAGTTTAGGGTTAGGGTTAGGGTTAAGGTGAGGGATAGGATGAAGGTTAGGATTATGGTGAGGGTTAGGGTTAGGGTGAGGGTTAGGGTTATGATAAGGGTTAGGGTGAGGGTGAGTGTTAGGGTTAGGTTTAGGGTTACGATTATTTTTAGTGTTATGGTTATGGTTACGTTTGCAGTGAGGGTGAGGCTGAGGGTGAGGGTTAGATATATGATTAGGTTTATTGTTAGGTTTAGGGTTAGGATTAGTGTTATTGTTAGGGTTAGTGTTAGAGTTACGGTGAGGGTGAGGGTTAGGGTTAGGGTGAGGTTGGGTGTGTGGATTTCGGTTGGAGTGATGGTTAGTTTTAGGGTTAGGGTGAGGGTTAGGAGGAGGGTTAGGTTTAGGATTAGGGTTAGGGTGAGGGCTAGGGTGTGTTTGAGGGTTAGGGTTAGGTTTAGGCTTAGGGTTAGTCCGAGGATGAGGTTGAGGGTAAGGGTTCGGGTTAGGATGATGGTTAGGGTTACGGTTAGGGTGAGGGTTAGGATGAGGGTTAGGGTTAGGGTGAGGGTGACGGTACCATAAAGGTGAGGGTTAGGCTGAGGGTGAGGGTTAAGATAAGGATAAGGGTTAGGGTTAGGGTGAGGGTTAGGGTTAGGGTTACACTTAGGGTTAGGTTGAGGGTGAGGGTTAGATTAAGAATTAGGGTTAGGGTTAGTGTGAGGTTTATGTTGAGGTTTAGGATTAGGGTGAGGGTTAGGGTGACAATTAGGGTTATGGTGAGGGTGTGGGTTAAGTTTAGGGTTAGGGTGAGTTTTAGGGTTAGGTTAAGTTTTAAGATTAGTGTGAGGGTTAGTGTTAGTGTTAGGCTTAGTGTAAGGGTGAAGGTAAGTGTTAGGGTGAGGGTTAGGGTTAGGGTGAGTGTTATGGTTAGGGTGAGGGTTAGAGTTAGGGTTAGGGTTATTGTTAGGGTTAGGGTTAGGGTTACACTTACAGTGAGGGTGAGGGTTAGGGTTAGGTTTAGGGTGAGATTTAGGGTTAGGCTTATGGTTAGTGTTTGGTTTAGGGTTAGGATTAGGGTTAGGGTGAAGGCTAGGGTGAGGGTTAGGAATGGGGTTAGTGTTGGGAATAGTGTTAGGTTGAGGGTGAGTGTGTGGTTTATGTTAGGGTTGGAGTTAGGGTTAGGCTTAGTGTTAGGCGGAGGGTGAGGGTGAGGGTGAGGGTTAGTGTTAAGTGAGGGTGAGGTTTAGGGTTATATTTAGCTAGTGTGATGGTTAGGCTTTTAGGGTTAGAGTGAGGGTTAGGATGAGGTTTAGGGTTAGGATTAGTGTTAGGGTGAGGGCTAGAGTGAGGGTGAAGTTTATGGTTAGCATTAGGATGAGGTTTAGTGTTAAGGTTAGGGTTAGAGTACGGTGAGTGTGAGGATTAGGGTTAGGTTTAGGGTTAGGGTTATTGTTAGGCTTAGGGTTAGAGTTAAGTTGGGGGTAAGGGTGAGGTTGAGGATTAGGTTTAGGGTTAGGGTGAGGTTTAGGATGAGGTTTAGTGTTAGGATTAGGGTTTGTTTGAGGGCTAGGGTGAGGATTATTGTGAGGGTTAGGGACAGTGTTAGGTTTAGGATTAGGGTTAGGGTGAGGTTTAGGGTTTGGGTTAGGGTTAGAGTTACGGTTAGGGTGAGGGTGAGGTTTAGGGTTAGAGTCAAGGTTAGGGTGAGGGTTAGGTTGAGATTTAGGGTTAGGGATAGTGTTAGGGTTAGGGTAAGGGTGAGAGTTAGGGGGAGAGATAGTGTAAGTGTTAGGGTTAGGATTAGGGTTAGGGTGAGGGTATGTGTGTGGGTTAACGTTAGTTTTAGGTTCAGGCTTAAGGTTAGGCTGAGGGTGAGTGTTTGTGTTAGCGTCAGGTTTAGGGTTAGGCTTAGGGTTAGGCTGAGGGTGAGGTTGAGGGTGAGAAAGTTAACCTTAGGGTGAGGGTTAGTCATAGGGTTAGGAGGAGGGTTAGGTTGAGGTTTAGGGTTAGGATTAGGGTTTGGGTGAGCGCTAGGGTGAGGGTGAGGGTTAGGGTTAGGGTGAACGTGAGGTTTAGGGTTAGGGTTAGGGTGAGGCTGAGGGTGTGCGTTAGGGCTAGGGTTAACGTTAGCGTTAGGGTTAAGGTGAGGGTTAGGGTGAGCATGAGGGTTAGGGTTAGTTTTAGGGTTAGGATTAGGGCAAACGTGAGGGTGAGTATGTGTGTTAGGGTTAGGTTTAGGGTTAGGCTTAGGGTTAGGCTGAGGGTGAGGTTGAGGGTGAGGGTTAGCATTAGGGTGAGGGTTAGGTTTAGGGTTAGGGGAAGGGTTAGGATGAGGATTAGGGTTAGGATTAGGGTTAGGGTGAGGGCTAGGGTGAGAGTGAGCTTTAGGGCTAGGGTTAGGATGAGGTTTAGGTTTAGGGTGAGGGTTAGGATGAGGGTGAGGTTTAGGGTTACTGTTATGGTTAGGATGAGATTGAGGTGAGGAATAGGGTTATGGTTAGTGTTAGGGTTAGGGTTAAGGTGAGGGTTAGGGTGAGGGTCAGGGTTAGGGTTAGGGTTAGGATTAGGATTAAGTTTAGGGTTAGGGTGAGGTTTAGTGTTATGATTAGGGTTCTGGTTTTGGTGATGGTTAGGGTGATGGTAATGTTTAGGGTTAGGGTTAGGCTTAGGCTTAGGGTTAGGCTGAGGGTGAGGGTGAGGGTTCAGGTTAGGGTGAAGGTTAGGGTTAGGGTTAAGGTGAGTGTTAGGGTTTGGGTTAAGTTTAGGGTTAGAGTGATTTTTAGGGTAAGGGTTTTGGTGACAGTGACGGTTAGGGTTAGGTTGAGGGTTAGGGTTAGGATTAGTGTTAGGGTGAGGGCTAGGGTGAGGGTGAGGTGTAGGGGTAGGGTTAGGGTGAGGTTTAGGGTTAGGGTTAGGGTTAGGGTTAGGGGGAGTGGGAGGTTTAGGGTTAGAGTTAGGGTTAGGGGGTGGCTGAATGTGAGGGTTAGGGGTAAGGTTAGTGTTAGGGTTAGGGTGAGGGTTAGGGTGAGGGTGAGTGTTAGGTTTAGGGTTAGAATTAGGATTAGGGTAAGGATTAGGGTGAGTGTAAGGGTTAGGGTTAGGGTTAGGATGAGGGTATGTGTTAGGGTGAAGGTTAGGGTTAGGGTGAAGGATTTGGTTAGGATGAGGGATAGGTTTAGGGTTAGGGTTATTGTAAGGATTAGGGTTAGGGTTATGGTTACTTTGAGGGTGTGGCTGAGGGTTAAGATTAGGGTTAGGTTTAGGTTTAGGTTTAGGTTTAGGATTAGGGTTAAGGTTAGGGTTAGGTTTAGGGTTAGGGTTAGGGTTACGGTGAGGGTTAGGGTTATTGTTAGTGTTATGGTTTGGGTTAATTTTATGGTGAGGGTTAGGCTGATGGTGAGGGTTATGCTTAGGGTTAGGGTTAGGTTTTCTGTTAGTGTTAGGGTTAGGGTGAGGTTTAGGGTGAGGGTGAGGGTTAGGGATAAGTTTAGGATTAGGTCTAGGGTTAAGGTGAGGGTGAGTGTGAGGGTTAGGGTTACAGTTAGGGTTAGGATTAGAGTTAGGGTCAGGGTGAGGGTTAGGATTAGGGTGAGGGTTGGGGTTAGGTTTAGAGTGAGAGTTAGGGTGAGGGTTAGGCTTAGGCTTAGGTTTAGGGTGTGGGCTAAGGTGAGGTTGAGGGTTAGGATGAGGGTTAGGGTTAGGGTTAGTGTTAGGGTTAGGGTTGGAGTTAGGGTTAGGCTTAGTGTTAGGCAGAGGATGAGGGTGAGGGTGAGGGTTAGGGTTAGGTGTGGGGGAGGTTTAGGGTTAAATTTAGTGTTAGATGGAGGGCTAGTGTGAGGGTTAGGGTTTTAAGGTTAGGGTGAGGGTTAGGATGAAGTTTAGGGTTATGATAAGGGTTAGTTTTAGGGTTAGGGTAAGGGCCAGAGTGAGGGTGAGGCTTATGGTTAGCATTAGGGTCTGCTTTAGTGTTAGGGTTAGGGTTAGAGTGACTGTGAGTGTGAGGGTTAGGGTTAAGTTTAGGGTTAGGGCTATTGTTAGGGTTAGTTTTAGAGTTTAGTTGAGGGTAAGGGTTAGGGTTAGGTTTAGGGTTTGGGTTTCTTGTTAGGGTTAGGGTTAGAGTTAAGTTGAGGGTAAGGTTGAGGGTGAGGTTTAGGTTTAGGGTTAGGGTGAGGGTTAGGGTTATTGTTACTGTTATGGTGTGGGTTAAGTTTTCGGTGATGGTGAGGCTGAAGGTGAGGGTTATGGTTTTGGTTGGGTTAGGGTTAGTGTTAGGGTTAGGGTTAGGGTGAGGTTTAGGGTTTGGGTTAGGGTTAGCCTTAGGGCTAGGCTGAGGGTGAGGTTGAGGGTTAGAAAGTTAGGGTTAGGGTGAGGGTTAGTCATAAGTTTAGGTGGAGGTTTAGAATGAGGTTTAGGGTTAGGATTAGGGTTTGGGTGAGGGCTAGGGTGAGGGTGAGTGTTATGGTTCGGGTGAGGTTGAGGTTTAGGTTGAGAGTTAGATTGAGGGTTAGGGTGAGGTTTAGGATTAGCGTTAGGGTGAGGGTGAGGTTGAGGGTTAGAGTTAGGGTTAGGGCGAGTCTGATTGTGAGGGTTAGGGTTAGGGTTAGTGTTAGAGGTAGGGTAGTTCGAGGGTTAGGGTGTGGGTAAGGGTTAGGCTTAGGGTTAGGATTAGGTTTAGGGTAAGGTTTAGGGTGAGTGTGAGGTTTAGGGTTAGGGTTAGGGTTAGGTTTAGGGTAGGATGAGGGTGAGGGTGAGGGTTAGGTTTAGGGTGAGTGTTAGGGTTAGGGTTAGGGTGAGAGTTAGGGTTCAGGTTAAGTTTAGGGTTAGGATGAGGGTTAGGGTTAGGGTTAGTGTTAGGGTGAGGGTTAGGGTTAGGGTTAGGGTGAGGGTGAGGGTTAGGATGAGGATTAGGGTTAGGATTAGGGTTAGGGTGAGGACTATGATGAGGGTGAGGGTTAGGGTTAGTGTTAGCATGAGGTTTAGGTTTAGGGTTAGGGTGAGTGTTAGGATGAGGGTTAGGGTTACAGTGAGGGTGAGGGTTAACATTAGGTTTAGGGTTAGGATTAGGGTAAGGGTTAGGGTGAGTGTTTGTATTAAGGTTAGGTTTAGAGTTATATTTAGGGTTAGGATTATTGTTATTTTTATTGTTAGGGTTAGAGTTAAGGTGTGGGTGAGGGAGAGGGTGAGGGTGTGGGTTACGGTGAGGTTTAGGGTTAGGGTTAAGATTAGTGTTACAGTGAGTGTGAGGTTTAGGGTTAGATTTAGGGTTAGGGGGAGGGTTAGATCGAGGGTTAGGGTTAGGGTTAGTGTTAGGGTTAAGGTTAGGGTGAGGGTTAGCTTGAGGTTTAGATTTAGGGTTAGGGTTAGGATTAGGGTTAGGGTGAGCATGAGTGTGAGGGTTAGGGTTAGGGTTAGGCTGAGGGTGAGGATGGGGGTGAGGATTAGGGTTAGGCTAATGGTTAGCGTTAGGGTGATGGTGAAGGTTAGTTTGAGGGTTAGAGTTAGGATTAGGGTTAGGGTGAGTGCTAGGGTGAGGTTGAGGGTTAGGGTAAGGCTTAGGCTTAGGCTTAGGCTTAGGCTGAGTTTGAGGTTGAGGTTGAGGGTTAGGGTTAGGGTGATGGTTAGGTTTACGATTAGGGTGTTGGTTAGGATGAAGTTTAGGTTTAGGGTGAGGGTTAAGGTGAGGAGGATGGTAAGGGTAAACGTGAGGGTGAGGGTTAAGATAAAGGTGAGGGTTAGGTTTAGGTTTAGGGTCAGGGTAAGGGTGAGGTTTACGGTTAGGGTGAGGTTTAGATTGAGCATTAGGGTTAGGGTTAGTGTAAGGTTTCGGGTGAGAATGAGGGTTAGGGTTAGGGTGAGGGTGAGGGTTAGAACTAGGGTTTAGGTGAGGGCTAGGGTGAGGGTGAGGGTTAGTGTTATGCTTAGTGTTAGTGTTAGGGTGAGTGGAAGTGTTAGAGTGAGGTTTAGAGTTATGGTGAGGGTTATGGTTAGGGTTAGGGTTAACGTTTGGGTTAGGGTTAGTGTTAGTGTTAAGGTGAGGGTTAGGGTTAGGTTTATGTTTAGGATTAGGCTTAGGTTTAGGCTGAGGGTGACAGTGGGTGTGAGGATTAGGTTTAGGGTTATGGTTAGGGGTAGGGATAAGGTTATTGTTAGTGTTATGGTTATGGTTAATTTTGTGGTGAGGGTGATGCTGAGGGTGAGGGTTATGTTTAGGTTTAAGGTTAGGGTTAGGATTCCGGTTAAGCTTAGGCTTAGGCTGAGGGTAATGGTGGGGGTGAGGATTAGATTTAGGGTTAGGGTTATTTTTAGTGTTACGGTTAGGGTTAAGATTGCAGTGAGGGTGAGGCTGAGGGTGAGGGTTATGTTTAGGGTAAGGGTTAAATTTAGGCTTAGTGTTATTGTTAGGGTAAGGGTTAGAGTTATGGTGAGTTTGAGGGTGAGGGTGAGGGTTAGGGTTAGGGTGAGGTATAGGGTGAGGTTTAGGTTTAGGGTTATGGTGAAGGTTTGGATGAGGGTTAGGGTTAGAGTAAGGGTGAGGTTTAGGGTTAGTGTGAGGGTTAGTGTTAGGATTAGGGTTAGGGTGAGGTAGGTGTTAGGATTAGGGTTATGGTTAGTGTTAGGGTTAGGTTAAGGGTTAGGATTAGTGTTATTGTTAGGGTTAGGATTAGAGTTACTGTGAGGTTGAGGCTGAAGGTGAGCGTTAGGGTTAGGTTTAGGGTGAGTTTTAGGATTAGGTTTAGGATTAGTGTTACAGTAAGGCTAAGGTTTATGGTTAGACTTAGGTTTAGGGGGAGGGTTAGGTTGAGGGTTAGGGTTAGGGTTACTGTTAGGGTTAGGGTTAAGGTGAGGGTTAGGTTGAGGTTTAGGGTTAGATATAGGGTTAGAGGGAGGGTTAGGGTGAGGGTTAGGGTTAGAGTTAGTGTAGGGTGAGGTTTAGGTTGAGGTTTAGGGTTAGGGTTAGGGTTAGGGTTAGTGTGACGGATAGTGTTAGGGTGAGGGTAAGTGTTAGTGTGAGGGTTAGGGTTAGGGTGAGTGTTATGGTTAGGATGAGGGTTAGTATTAGGGTTAGTGTTATTGTTAGGGTTAGGTTTAGGGTTATGGTTACAGTGAGGGTGACGGTTAGGGTTAGGGATAGGGTGAAGTTTCGGGTTAGGGTTAGGGTAAGGGTAAGGGTTTGGATGAGGGTTAGTGTTACGGTGAGGGTGAGGGTTAGGGTTCGGGTGAGGGTTAGGTTTAGGATTAGGGTTAGGGTGAGGGTGAGTTTTAGGATTAGGGTTAGGGTTAGGTTTAGGTTTAGTGTTAGGATTAGTGTTATTGTTAAGGTTGTGGTTAGATTGATGCTGAGGGTGAGGGTGAGGGTTAGGTTGAGGGTTAGGGTATGGATTAGGGTTAGGGTTAGGATTAGGGTTAGGGTGACGGTGAGGTTTAAGATTAGGTTTAGAGTTAGGGGGAGGTTTAGTTCGTGGGTTAGTGTTAGTGTTAGTGTTAGTGTTAGGGTTAAGGTTAGGGTGAGGGTTAGATTGAGGTTAAGGTTCAGGGTTAGGATGAGGGTTAGGGTGAGGGTGACTGTGAGGGTTAGAGTTAGGATTAGGTTGAGGCTGATTTTGAGGTTTAGGGTTAGAGTTCTTGTTAGAGTTAGTGTTAGGATGAGGGTTAGGGTGAGTGTGAGGGTTAGGCTTAGGGTTAGGATTGAGATTAGTATAAGGGTTAGGGTTATTGTGAGGGTTAGGGTTAGGCTTAGGGTTAGGGTGAGGGTGAGGGTGAGGGTGAGGGTTAGGGTGAGGTTTAGGGTTAGGGTTAGGGTGAGAGTTAGGGTTCGGGTGAAGTTTAGAATTTGGATGAGGGTTAGGGTTAGGGTTATGATGAGTGTGAGGGCTAGGGTTAGATTGAGGGTTAGGGTTAGGTTTAGGGTTAGGGTGTGGGTTTGTGTTAGGTTTAGTGTGAGGGTTAGCGTTAGGGTGAGGGTTTGGATGAGGGTTAAGTTTATGGTGAGGGTGAGGGTTAGGGTTATGTTTAGGATTAGTTTTAGTGTGAGGGTGTGTGTTAGGATTAGGGTTATGGTTAGGGTTAGGGTTAGGTTTAGGATTAGGATTAGTGTTATTGTTAGGGTTAGAGTTTAAGTTCAAGTGAGGGTGAGGGTGAGGGTTAGGGTGAGGTTTGGTTAGGGGTAGGATTAGGGTTAGGGTGAGGGTGAGGTTTATGGTTAGATTCAGGGTTAGGGGGAGACTTAGTTCGTGGGTTAGGGTTAGGTTTAGTGTTAGGGTTAAGGTTAGGGTGATGGTTAGGTTGAGGTTAAGGTTTAGGTTTAGGGTTAGGTTTATGATTAGGGTTAGGGTGAGGATGAGTGTGAGTGTTAGGCTTAGGGCTAGGCCTCGGCTTAGGTTTAGGCTGAGGGTGAGTGTGGGCGTGAGGATTAGGGTTAGGGTGATGGTTAGGTTTAAGGTTAGGGTGACAGTTAAGATGAGGGTTAGGTTTAGGATTAGGGTTAGGGTGAGGGCTAGGGAGAGGGTGAGGGTTAGGGTAAGGGTTAGGCTCAGGCTTAGGGTTAGGCTGAGTTTGAGGTTGAGGGTGAGGATTAGGGTTAGGGTGATGTTTAGGTTTATGGTTAGGGTGAGGGTTAGGATAAGGTTTAGGGTTAGGGGGAGGTTTAGGGTCAGGATGATCGTAAGGGTAAAGGTGAGGTTTAGGCTGAGGGTGAGGGTTAAGATAAGGTTGTGGGTTAGGGTTAAGTTTAGGGTTAGGGGAAGGGTTAGGGTTAGGGTTAGGGTGAGGGCTAGATAGAAGTTTAGGGTTAGGGTTACTGTGAGGTTTAGGGTGAGGGTGAGGGTTTGGGTTAGGGTGTGGTTTAGGATTAGGTTGAGGGTTAGCGTTAGTGTGAGGGTTAGTGTTAGGGTTAGTTTTAGTGTTAGGGTGAGAGTAAGTGTTTGGGTGAGGTATAGGGTTAGGGTGAGGTTTATAGTTAGGCTGAGGGTTATGGTTAGGTTTGTTGTTAGGGTTAGGGTTACTTTTTCAATGAGCGTGACGGATAGGGTTAAGGGGAGGGGGAGGCTTATTATTAGGGTTACGGTTAGGGTGAGGCTGAGGGTGAGGGTTAGGGTTAGGGTTAGTGTTAGGTTTAGGGTTAGTGTGAGGGTTAGGGTTAGGCTTAGGCTTCGTCTTAGGCTTAGCCTTAGGCTGAGCATGAGGGTGAGGGTTAGGGTTAGGGTGAGGGTTAGAATAAGGTTTAGGGTTAGGATTAGTGTTAGGGTGAGGGCTAGCCTGAGGGTTAATGTGAGTGTTAGGTTTAGGGATAGGGTTAGGTTTAGGATTAGAGTTAGGGTGAGGGTGAGTGTGAGGGTTAGGGTTAGGGTTAGGCTTAGGGTTAGGGTGAGGGTAAGGGTTAGGGTTTGTGTTAGGGTGAGGGTGAGGCTGAGGATTAGGGTTTGGTTCAGATTTTGGGTTAGGGTTAGGGTTAGGTTTAAGGTGATGGTTAGGGTTAGGGTTAGGCTTAGGATTAGGGTTAGGCTGAGGGTGAGGGTGTGGGTTAGGGTTAGGTTTGGGTTAAGGTGAGGGTGAGGCTGTGGATTAGGTTTACGTTTAGGGTTAGGGTTAGGGTTATGTTTAGGCTTAGGGTTTGGGTTAGCGTGAGGTTTAGGTTTAGATATAGGGTTAGGCGGAGGGTTAGGGCAAGGGTTAGGAATAGGGTTATTGTTAGGGTTAGGGTGAGGGTGAGGGTTAGGTTGAGGTTTAGGTTTAGGGTTAGGGTTAGGGTTAGTGTGAGGGTTAGGGTTAGGGTTAGGGTTAGGGTAAGTGTTAGGGTGAGGGTTTTGTTTAGGGTGAGGGTTATGGTTAGGGTGAGGGTTAGGATTAGCTTTAGGGTTATTGTTAGGGTTAGGTTTAAGGTTACAGTTACAATGAGGTTCAGTGTGAGGGTTAGCGTTAAGTTTAGGGTGATGTTTAGTGTTTGGGTTAGGGTTAGAGTGAGGGTTAGGGTGAGGGTGAGGTTTAGGGATAGAGTTACGGTTAGGGTGAGGGTTAGATTGAGGTTTAATGTTAGGGTTAGTGTTATTGTTAGGGTTAGGGTGACAGTTGGGGGGGTTATTTTTAGCGTTAGCGTTAGGGTTACGGTGTGGGTGACGTTTAGTGTTAGAATTAGGGTTAGGGTGAGGCTGCGTGTGAGGGTTAGCTTTAGGGTTAGTGTTAGGGTTAGGGTGAGGGTTAGGGTGAGGGTGAGGGTTAGAGCTAGGGTTAAGATTAGGATTAGGTTTAGGGTTAGAGTGAGTGTGATGGTTAGGGTTAGGGTTTGGGTTAGCCTTATGTTTAGGCTGAGGGTGAGGGTGAGGGTTAGGTTTAGGGTGAGGGTTAGAGTTAGGGTTAGGGTAAGGTTTAGTGTTAGGTTTAGGGTTAGGATGATGGTGAGGTTTAGGGGTAGAGTTAGGATTAGGGTGAGGTTGAGTGTGAGTGTTAGGGTTAGGGTTAATGTTAGGCTTAGGTTTAGGCTGAGGGTGAGGGTGAGTTTTAGGGTTAAGTTTAGAATGAGGTTTAGGTTTAGGGTTAAGGTTAGAATTAGTGTTATGGTGAGATTAATTGTAGGGTTAGAGTTAGGGTCAGTGTTAGGGTTAGGGTTAGGGTGAGTGTTAGGTTTCGGTGAGGGTGAAGGTTAGGGTTAGGGTTAGGGTGATGGTTCGGTTTAGGGTTAGTGTTATTGATAGGGTTAGGGTTACAGTTACGGTGAGGGTGAGGGTGAGGGTGTGGGTGAGGTTTAGGGTTAGGGTTAGGGTGGGGTTTACCGGTAGTGTTAGGGTTACGGTTAGGGTGAGGGTTATGGTTAGGATTATGGTTAGGGTGAGGGCTAATGTGAGGTTGAGGGTTAGGGTTAGGTTTAGGCTTAGGCTTAGGGTTAGTCTGAGGGTGAGGGATAGGGTTAGGGTAATGGTTAGGGTTACGGTTAGGGTGAGGGTAAGGATGAGGGTTAGTGTTAGGCTGAGGTTTAGAGTGAGGGTGATGGTAAGCGTAAAGGTGAGGATTAGGCTGAGGCTAGGGTTAAGATAAGGGTGAGGGTAAGTGTTAGGGTGAGGGTTAGGGTTAGGGTGAGTTTGATCGTTAGGGTGAGGGTTAGACTTAGGGTTATGGTTATTGTTAGGTTTAGGATTAGGGTTACCCTTACAGTGAGTGTGAGTGTAAGGGTTAGGTTTAGGGTGAGGTTAGGGGAGGGTATTGGTTAGAATTTTGGTTAGGTTTAGGATTAGGGTTAGGGTGAAGGCTAGGGTGAGGATGAGAGTTAGGGTTAGGGTTAGAGTTAGGGTTAGAATTAGGGTTAGGGTGAGGGTGAGTGTGTGGGTTAGGGTTAGGTTTAGGGTTAGGCTTAGGGTTAGACTTAGGGTGAGGTTAGGGGTGACTGTTAGGGCTAGGGTGAGGGTTAGGGTGAGGGGTAGGATGAGGATTAAGGTTAGGATTAGGGTTAGGGTGAAGACTAGGGTGAGGTTTAGGGTTAGGGTTAGGGTTAGGGTGAGGAATAGGTTGAGTTTAGGGTTAGGATTAGTGTTATGGTTAGGGTGAGGGTGAGGGCTAGTTTTAGGATGAGGGTTAGGTTTAGGGTGATGGTTAGGGTTAGGGTTACGGTGGGGTCAGGGTTAGGGTTAGGTTGAGGGTTAGAAGTAGGTTTAGGGTTAAGTTGAGTGTTAGGGTTAGGATTAGGGTAAGGGTTTGGATGAGGGTTAAGGTTACAATTAGTTTTAAGGTGAGTCCTAGGGTGAGGGTGAGGGTTATTGTTAGGGTTAGGGTGAGGTTTAGGGTTAGGGTTAGGGTTAGGGTTACAGTGAGGGTGAGGGTTATGGTTAGGGTTAGAGTTACACTGAGGGTGAGGGTAAGGATCAGGGTTAGGGTGAGGTTTAGGGTTTGGGTTATGGTTAGGGTGAGGGTGAGGTTTAGGGTTAGAGTTAGGGTTAGGGGGAGGGTTAGGGTGAGCGTTAGAGTTAGGGTTAGGGTTAGGGTTAGGGTG
Source organism: Dipodomys merriami (assembly GCF_024711535.1). Lineage (NCBI taxonomy): Eukaryota > Metazoa > Chordata > Mammalia > Rodentia > Heteromyidae > Dipodomys > Dipodomys merriami. The sequence continues at coordinate 4,345,264 of NW_027206579.1, forward strand.
AGTGTTAGATTGAGGTTTAATGCTAGGGTTTGGGTTATGTTTAGGATTAGGTTGACTGTGAGGGTGAGTGTGAGGGTTAGGGTGAGGTTGAGGTTTATGGTTAGGGTTACAGTGAGGGTGAAGGTTAGGGTAAGGGTGAGAGTTAGGGTTAGGGTCAGGGTGAAGTTGAGGGTTAGGATTAGGGTTAGGTTTAGAGTTACAGTGAGGGTGAGGGTGAGGGTGAGTGTAAGGATCAGGGTTAGGGTGAGGTTGAGGGTTAGGGTTATGGTGAAGGTCAGGGTGAGGTTCAGGGTTAGAGTTAGAGTTAGGGGGAGGGTTAGGGTTAGTGTTAGGCTGAGTGTTAGATTGAGGTTTAATATTAGGGTTAGGGTTACGTTTAGGATTAGGTTTACGGTGAGGGTGAGTGTGAGGGTTAGGGTTAGGGTTCGGCTTAGGGTTAGGCTGAGGATATGGTTGGGGATGAGGATTAGGTTTAGAAAGATGGTAAGGTTTATGGTTAGGTTAAAGGTTAGGATGAGGGTTAGGGTGAGGGTGAGTGTTAGGTTTAGGTTTAGGCTTAGGCTTAGGTTTAGGCTGAGGCTGAGGGTGAGGGTGAGGGTAGGGTTAGGGTGATGGTTGGGATTCCCATTAGGGTGAGGGTTAGGATGAGGATTAGGGTTAGGGTGAGGGTTAGTGTGAGGGTGACGGTAAGGTTAAAAGTTATCGTTAGGCTGAGGGTGAGGGTTATGGTAAGTGTGTGGGTTAGGGTTAGGGTGAGGTTGAGGGTTAGGGTTAGCACGATGGTTAGGGTTAGTGTGAGGGTTAGTGTTAAGGTGAGTGTTAGTGTTAGGTTGAGGGTAAGTGTTAGGGTGAGGGTTAGTGTTAGGGTGAAAGTTATCCTTAGGATGTAGATTAGGGTTAGGGTTAGGGTTATTGTTAGGTTAGGGTTAGGGTTACGGTGAAGTTGAGGGGGAGGGGGAGTTTGAGGTTTAGGGTTAGGATGAGGTTCAGGTTTAGGGTTAGGGTTAGAGTTAGGGTTAGGGTGATGTTTAGGGTTAGTGTTAGGATTAGGATTAGGCTTAGGCTTAGGCTGAGCATGAGGGTGAGGGTTAGGGTTAGGGTTAGGGTGGGGTTTAGGGATAGGTTAGGGTGAGGGTGAGGTTGAGTGTTAGATATAGGGTTAGGGGGAGGGTTAGGGGGAGGGTTAGGGTTAGTGTTAGAGTGAGGGTAAGTGTTAGGGTGAGGGTTAGGAATAGGGTTAAGGTTATTTTTAGGGTTAGGTTTAGGGTTACGGTTAAATTGAGGGTGAGGATGAGGGTTAGGGTTAGGGTTAGGGTGAGGTTTAGGGTTTGGGTTAGTGTTAGAGTTAGGTTTAGGGTGAGGGTGTGGTTTAGGTTAGAGTTAGGGTTAGGGTAAGGGTTATTGTGAGGGTTAGGGTTAGTGTTCCTTTTTAGGTTAGGGTTAGTGTGAGTGTTAAGGGGAGGGTTAGAGTTAGGGTTAGGATTAGGAATAGAGTTCGGGTGAGGGTGAGGGTTATGTTTAAGGTGAGTATTGGGGTTAGGGTTAGTGTGAGGGTTAAGGTAAGGGTTACCTTAGGCTTAGGGTTTGGTTTTGGGCTATGGTGAGGATGAGGGTTAGGGTTAGGGTTAGGGTGAGGGTTAGGTTGAGGGTTTGTCTTAGTGTTAGGGTGGGGATTGGGGTTAGGTTTAAGTTTAATATTAGGTAGAGGGTGAGGCAACTGTGAGGTTAGGGTTAGGGTGAGGGTGAGGTTTAGGGTTAGAGTTAGCGTTAGGGTGAAGGTTAGTGTGAGGGTTAGGGTTAGGGTAAGTGTTACAGTTAGGGTTGGGTGAGGTTGAGTGTGAGGGTCAGTGTTAGTCTTAGGCTTAGGCTTAGGCTTAGGCTGAGCATGAGGGTGAGGGTCAGGTTTAGGGTTAGCATGCGGGTTAGGGTGAGGGTTAGAGTGAATGTGACGGTTAAGTTAGCGTTAGGGTGAGGTTTAGGGTTAGGGTTAGTGTTATGGTGAGGGTGAGAGTTAGGGTTAGGGTTAGGGTTAGGGTGAGGGTGAGGTTTAGGATTAGGGAAAGGGTTAGAGTTACAGTGAGGGTGAAGATGAGGGTGAAGGTTAGGATCAGGGTTAGGGTGAGGTTAAGGGTTAGGGTTATGGTTAGGGTGAGTGTGTTGTTTAGGGTTAGATTTATGGTTAGGGGGTGGGTTAGGGTGAGGGTTAGGTTTAGGGTTAGTGTTAGGGTTAGGGTTAGGGTGAGGGTCAGGTTGAGTTATAATGCTAGGATTAGTGTTAGGTTTAGGATTAGGTTTACGGTGAGGGTGATTGTGAGGGTTAGGGTTAGGGTTCGGCTTAGGCTTAGGGTTAGGCTGAGGGTATGGGTGGGGATGAGGATTAGGTTTAGAAAGATGGTTAGGGTTATGGTTACATTAAGGGTTCGGATGAGGGTTAGGGTTAGGATTAGGGTTAGGGTGAGTGTGAGTGTTTGTGTTAGGGTTAGGGTTAGGCTTAGGGTTAGGTTGAGGCTGAGGTTGAGGGTGAGGGTTAGGATTAGGGTGATGGTTGGGGTTACCGTTAGGGTCAGTGTTAGGATGAGGATTAGGGTTAGGCTGAGGGTTAGTTTGAGGCTGAAGGTAAGGGTAAAGGATGAGGGTTAGGCTGAGGGTGAGGGTTAGGGTAAGGGTGAGGGTTAGGGTTAGGGTGAGGGTGAGGGTTAGATTGAGGATTAGTGTTAGGGTTAGTGTGAGGATTAGGGTGAGGATAAGGGTTAGCGTTAGGTTGAGGGCTAGTTTGAGCGTGAGGGTTAGGGTTAGGGTGAGGTTAAGGTTTAGGGTGAGGGTTAGGGTTAGTGTGAGAGTTAGAGTTAGGGTCAGGGTTTGTGTTAAGATGAGGGTAAGTGTTAGGGTGAGGGTTAGGTTTAGGGTGAAATTCATGGTTAGGATGAGGGTTAGGGTTATTGATAGGTTTAGGGTGACGGTTACGGTTACGGTGAGGGTGTGGTTGAGAGTGAGGTTTAGGGTTAGATAGAGGCTTAGGTTCAGGGTTAGGGTTAGAGTTAGGTTTAGGGTGAGGGTGAGGTTTAGAGTTAGGGTTTGTGTTAGTGTTGGGGTTATGGTGAGGGTTAGGGTTAGTGTTAAGATTAGGCTTAGGCTTAGGCTGAGCATGAGGGTGAGGGTTAGGGTCAGGATTAGGGTGGGGTTTAGGGTTAGGGTTAGGGTGAGGGTGAGGTTGAGTTTGAGGGTTAGGTATAGGTTGAGGGGGAGGGTTAGGGTGAGGGTTATGTTTAGGGTTATTGTTAGGGTTAGGGTTAGGGTTAGGTCTTCGATTAGTGTGAGGGTTAGTGTTAGTTTTAGGGTTACAGTTAGGTTGAGGGTAAGTGATAGGGTGATGGTTTGGGTTAGGGTGAGGGTTATGGTTAGGGTGAGGGTTTGGAATAGGGTTAGGGTTACTGTTAGGGTTAGGTTTAGGGTTAGGGTTAAGGTGAGGGTGAGGATGAGGGTTAAGGTTAGGGTAAGGGTGAGGTTTAGGGTTTGGCTTAGGGTTAGAGTAAGGGTTAGGGTTATGGTTAGGTTGAGGGTTAGGGTTAGGGTGAGAGTTAGGGGGAGGGTTAGGGTTAGGGTGGAGGGTTAGGGTTAGTGTAAGTGTGAGGGTTAGGATGAGGGTTAGGGTTAGGATTAGGGTTAGGGTGAGGGCTAGGGTGAGGGTGAGGTTTAGGGTTAGGGTTAGTGTGAGGTTTTAGGTTTAGGGTGAGGGTAAGTGTGTGTTAGGGATAGGTTTAGGGTTAGGCTTAGGGTTAGGCTGAGGGTGGGGGTGAGGTTGAGGGTTAGGGTTAGGGTGATGGTTTGGGTTATCTTAGGGTGAGGTTTAGTGTTGGTGTTAGGGTTAGAGTTAGGGTTAGGGTGAGGTTGAGGTTTAGGAGTAGGTTTAGGGTTAGGGTGAGGTTTAGGGTTAGGATTAGGGTTAGGGTGAGGGCTAGGGTGAGGGTTACGGTGAGGGTTAGGTTTAGGGGTACTGTTAAGTTTACAGGTAGGGTTAGGGTTAGGGTGAGTGTTAGGGTGAGGGTTCGGGTGAGTGTGATGGTAAGCCTAAAGGTGAGGATTAGGCTGAGGCTGAGGGTTAAGATAAGTGTGAGTGTAAGTGTTAGGGTGAGGGTTAGGGTTAGGGTGAGTGTTATGGTTAGGGTGAGGGTTAGATTTACGGTTACGGATATTGTTAGGGTTAGGGTTAGGTTTACCCTTACAATGAGGGTGAGGGATAGGGTTAGGTTTAGGGTGAGGTTTAGGGTTAGGATTATGTTTAGAGTTTGGGTTAGGGTTAGGATTAGGTTTAGGGTGAAGGCTAGGGTGAGGGTGAGGGTTAAGGTTAGGGTTAGGGTTTGGGTTAGGATTAGGGTTAGGGTGAGGGTGAGTGTGTGGGTTCGGGTTAGGTTTAGGGTTAGGCTTAGGGTTAGGCTAAGGGTGAGGTTGATGGTGAGGTTTAGGGTTAGGGTGAGGGTTAGGTTTAGGGTTAGATTGAGGGTGAGTGTGTTGGTTAGGGTTAGGTTTAGGATTAGGCTTAGGGTTAGACTAAGTGTGAGGTTAATGGTGAGGCTTAGGGTTAGGGTGAGGGTTAGGTTTAGGTTTAGGGTGAGGGTTAGGATGAGGGTTAAGGTTAGGATTAGGGTTAGGTTGAAGGCTAGGGTGACGGTGATGTTTAGGGTTAGGGTTACGGTTAAAGTGAGGGTCAGGATTAGGGTTAGAGTTTTGGTTAGGTTGAGGGATAGGGTGAGGTTTAGGGTTAGGATTAATGTTAGGGTTAGGGTGACGGTGAGGGTTAGTGTTAGGATGTGTGTTAGGTTTAGGGTGAGTGTTAGGGTTAGGGTTACGTTGGTGTCTGGGTTAGTGTTAGGTTGAGGGTTAGAATTAGGTTCAGGGTTAGATTGAGGGTTAGGTTTAGGGTTAGGGTGAGGTTTAGGGTTAGATATAGGGTTAGGGGAGGGTTAGGGTAAGGGTTAGGAATAGGGTTAGTGTTAGGGATTGGGTGAGGGTGAGGGTTAGGTTGAGGTTTATGGTTAGGGTTAGTGTGAGGGTTAGTGTTAGGGTGAGGGTAAGTGTTAGGTTGAGGGTTTGGGTTAGGGTGAGGGTTATGGTTAGGGTGAGGTTTAGCATTAGCTTTAGGGTTATTGTTAGGCTTAGGTTTAGGGTTACGGTTATTGTGAGGGTGAGTGTGAGGGTTAGGGCTAAGGTTAGGGTGAGATTTAGTGTTTGGATTAGGGTTAGAGTTGGTTTTAGGTTGAGTCTGAGAGCTAGCGTTAGGGTTAGGGTTAGTGTAAGAGTTATGTTTAGGGTGAGGGTTAGGGTGAGGGTGAGGGTTAGGCTTAGGGTTAGAATTAGGATTAGGGTAACGTTTAGGGTGAGTGTGAGGTTTAGGGTTCGGGTTAGGGTGAGGGTAAGTGTTAGGGTGAGGGTTAGGTTTAGGGTGAAGTATATGGTTAGGATGAGGGTTAGGGTTAGGGTTATTGTTATTGTAAGGTTTAGGGCTAGGGTTGTGGTTACGGTGAGGGTCAGGGTTAGGATTAGGTTTAAGGTGAGGTTGAGGTTTAGGTTTAGGGTTAGATTTAGGGTTAGGGTGAGGGTTAGGATGAGTGTTAGGGTTAGGGTTAGGGTGAGAGTTAGGTGGAGGTTAAGGATTAGGGATAGGGTTAGGATTAGTGTTAGGGTGAGGGTGAGTGTGTATGTTAGGGTTAATTTTAGGGTTAGGCTTAGGGTTAGGCTGAGGGTGAGGTTGAGGGTGAGGGTTAGGGTTAAGATGAGGGTTAGGTTTAGGGTTAGGGGAAGGTTAGGATGAGGGTTAGGATTAGGATTAGGGTTAGGTTGAGGGCTATGGTGAGGGTGAGGGTGAGGTTTAGGTTTAGGGTTAGAATGAGGTTTAGGGTTAGGGTTAGGGTGAGGGTGAGATTTAGGTTTAGATTTTGTTTTAGGTTGAGGCTGAGGGTGAGTGTTATGGTTAGGGTTTGTGTTAGGGTTAGGGTTAAGGTGAGGGTTAGGGTGAGGGTGAGGGTTAGGGTTAGGGTTAGGATTAGGATTAGCATAATAGGGTGAGTGTGAGGGTTTTGGTTAGGGTTAGTTTTAGGCTTAGGGTTAGGCTGAGTGTGAGGGTGAGGATGAGGGTTAGGGTAAGGGTGAGGGTTAGGGTTCGGGTGGGAGTTTGGGTTCAGGGTCAGTTTAGGATTAGGATGAGATTTAGGGTTACAGTTACGGTCAGCGTGAGGGTTAGGGTTAGGTTGAGGGTTAGGGTTAGGGTGAGGGTTAGGCTGAGGTTAGGATGAGGATTAGGTTTAGCATTAGGGTTAGGGTGAGGGCTAGGGTGAGGATGAGGTTTAGTGTTAGTGTTAGGGTGAGGTTTAGGTTTAGAGTTAGGGTTAGGGTGAGGTTTTGGATGAGGGTTAGGGTAACCATGAGGGTCAGGTTTAGGGTGAGGGTGAAGGTTAGTGCTAGGATTAGGGTTAGGTTGAGGGTGAGTGTTAGGATTAGGGTTAGGGTTAGGTTTAGGGTTAGGTTTAGGGTTACCATTAATGTTATTGTTAAGGTTATGGTTAGAGTTACGGTGAGCGTGAGGGTCAGGGTCAGGGTGAGGTTTAGAGTTAGGGTGAGGTTTAGGGTTAGGGTTAGGGTGAGGGTGAGGTTTAGGGTTAGATTTAGGTTTAGGGGGAGGGTTAGTTCGTGGGTTAGTGTTAGTGTTAGTGTTATGGTAAAGGTTAGGTTGAGGTAAAGGTTTAGGGTTAGGATTGGTTAGGGTGAGGGTGAGTGTGAGGTTTACTGTTAGGGTTAGGCTTAGGCTTAGGGTGAGGCTGAGGGTGAGGGTGGGGCTGAGGATTAGGGTTAAGTTGATGGTTAGGGTTTAGGTTAGGGTGAGGGTTAGGGTTTGGGTTAGTGTTAGAGTTAGGTTTAGGGTGAGGTTGAGGTTTATGGTTAGAGTTAGGGTTAGGGTGAGTGTTAGGTTGAGGGTTAGGGTTAGGGTCATTTTTAGGGTTATGTTTAGGGTGAGATTTAGGGGGAGGGTTAGGGTTAGGGATAGGGTTAAGATTAGGGTTACAGTGAGGGTGAGTGTGTATGTTTGGTTTAGGTTTAGGTTTAGGCTTCAGTTTATACTGAGGTTGAGGTTGAGTGTGAGGGTTAAGGGGAGGGGGAGGTTTAGGGTTAGAGTTGGGGTTAGGGTGAGGGAGAGCATAGGTTTAGGGTTAGTGTTAGAATTATTGTTAAGGTGAGGGTTAGGGTGAGTGTCCTATTTCGGGTTAGGGTTAGGATTAGGATTAGGATTAGGCTTAGGGTGAGTGTGGGGATTAGGTTTAGGGTTAGGCTTAGGCTTAAGCTTAGGCTGAGGGTGAGGGTGAGGGTGAGGGTTAGGGTTAGGGTGAGGGTTAGGGTTAGGGTTAGGGTGTGAGTTAGGGTTCAGGTTAAGTTTAGGGTTAGTGTGAGGGTTAGGGTAAGGGTTACGGTGAGGTTTAGGGTTAGGGTTCGGTTGAACGTTAGGGTTAGTGTTAGGGTTAGGGTGATGATGAGGGTTAGGTTTAGGATTAGGTTAGGGTGAGGGTGTGTGCTAAGATCAGGATTAGGGTTGTGGTTAGGGTTAGGTTTATGTTTAGGATTAGTGTTATTGTTAGGGTTAGAATTAGAGTTAAGGTGAGGGTGATGGTCAGGGTTAGGTTTAGGTTGAGGTTGAGGTTTAGGTTTAGGGGTCGGATTAGGGTTAGGGTGAGGGTGAGGTTTATGGTTAGATTTAGGGTTAGGGGGAGGGTTAGTTCTTAGATTAAGGTTAGGGTTAGTGTTAGGGTTAAGGTTAGGGTGAGGATTAGGTTGAGGTTAAGGGATAGGGGTAGGGGTAAGTTTAGGATTAGGGTTAGGGTGGGGGTGAGTGTGAGGGTTAGGGTTAGGGTTAGGATTATGCTTAGGGTTAGGCTGAGGGTGAGGGTGAGCGTGAGGGTTAGGTTTAGGGTGAGGGTTAGGGTTAGGTTTAGGGTGAGGTTTAGTGTTAGGTTTAGGATTAGGTTCAGGGTGAGGTTTAGGGTTAGAGTTAGGTTTAGGGTGAGGGTGAGTGTGAGGGTTAGGGTTAGGGTTAATGTTCGGCTTAAGTTTAGGCTGAGGGTGAGGGTGAGTGTTAGGGTTAGGGTAAGGATGAGTTTTAGGGTTAGGGTTAGGGTTAGAATTAGTGTTAGGGTGAGAGTGAGGTTTAGGGTAGAGTTAGGGTTAGTGTTAGGGTTAGGGCTAGGGTGAGGTTTAGGGTTAGGCTTAGGCTTAGTCCGAGCAGGAGGGTGAGGGTTAGGGTTAGGGTTATGGTGATGGTTTGTGTTAGGGTTAGTGTTATTGATAGGTTTAGGGTTAGAATTACCGTGAGGGTGTGGGTGCGGGTCACAGTTAGGGTTAGGGTTAGGGTGGAGTTTATGGGAAGGGTTAGGGTGAGGGTTAGGGTGAGGTTTCGGGTGAGTGTGATGGTAAGCCTAAAGGTGAGGTTTAGGCTGAGGCTGAGGTTTAAGATAAGGGTGAGTGTGTTAGGTTGAGGGTTATGGTTAGGGTGAGTGTTATGGTTAGGGTAAGGGTTAGAGTTAGGGTTACAGTTATTGTTAGGGTTAGGGTGAGGTTTAGGGTTAGAGTTAGGGTTAGGGGGAGGGTTAGGGTGAACGTTAGAGTTAGGGTTAGTATTAGGGTTAGGGTTAGGGTGAGTGTTAGATTGAGGTTTAATGTTAGGTTTTGGTTTATGTTTAGGATTAGGTTTACGGTGAGGGTGAGTGTGAGGGTTAGGGTGAGGGTGAGGGTTAGATTGAGGATTAGTGTTAGGGTTAGTGTGAGCTTTAGGGTGAGGATGAGGGTTAGGGTAGGTTGTGGGCTATGTTGATGGTGAGGGTTAAGATTAGGGTGAGGTTTAGGGTTAGGGTTATGCTTAGCGTTAGTGTGATGGTTAGTGCTAGGGGGAGGGTTAGTGTTAGGATGAGGGTAAGTGTTAGGGTGAGGTTTAGGTTTAGGGTGAAGGTTATGGTTAGGATGAGGGTTAGGGTTCAGGTTCGCGTTATTTTTAGGGTTAGGGTTAGGCTTACGGTTACGGTGAGGGTGAGAGTGAGGGTTAGTTTTAGGATGAGGTTTAGGTTTAGGGTTAGGGTTAGTGTAAGGGTTAGGGTGAGGGTGAGGTTTAGGGTTGGAGTTAGGTTTAGTGTTATTGTTGGGGTTAGGGTGAGTTTTAGGTTTAGTGTTAGACTTAGGCTTAGGCTTAGGCTTAGGCTGAGCATGAGAGTGAGGGTTAAGGTCAGGGTTAGTGTGCGGTTTAGGGTTAGGGTTAGGGTGAGTGTGAGGTTGAGGGTTAGATATAGGGTTAAGGGGAGGGTTATTGTGTTGGTTAGGGTTAGTGTTAGCGTGAGGGTAAGTGTTAGGGAGAGGGTTAGGAATAGGGTTAAGGTTATTCTTAGGGTTAGGTTTAGGGTTACGGTTACGGTGAGGGTGAGGATGAGGGTTAGGGTTAGGGTTGGGGTGAAGTTTAGGGTTTGGGTTAGTGTTAGAGTTAAGTTTAGGGTGAGGGTGAGGTTTAGGTTAGAGTTAGGGTTAGGGTGAGGGTTAGGTTGAGGGTTAGGTTTAGTGTTCGTGTTAAGGTTAGGGTTAGGGTGAGAGTAGAGGGGAGGGTTAAGGTTAGGGTTAGGGTCAGGATTAGAGTAAGGGTGAGGGTGAGGTTTATGTTTAAGGTGAGTGTTGGGGTTAGCGTTAGAGTGAGGGTTAGCGTGAAGTTTAGGCTTAGGCTTCGGGTTTGGTTATGGGCTATGGTGAGGGTGAGGGTTAGGGTTAGGGTGAGGTTTAGGGTGAGTGTTAGTCTTAGTGTTAGCATTAGGGTTAGGTTTAATATTAGGCAGAGGGTGAAGGTGAGGGTGAGGGTTGGGGTAGATTTAGGGTTAGGGTGAGGTTTAGAGTTAGGAGTAGGGTTAGGGTGAGGGCTAGAGTGAGGGTGAGGTTTAGGGTTAGGGTTGGGGTGAGGTTTAGAGTTAGGGTTAGGGTTAGAGTTAAGTTTAGGGTGAGGCTGATTGTGAGGTTTAGGGTTAGGGTTAGTGTTAGATTTAGGGATAGGTTGAGGGCTAGGGTGAGGGTGAGGGTTACACTTACCCTTATGATTATTATTAGGGTAAAGGTTAGGGTGAGTGTGAAGGTTAGGATTAGGGTTAGGGTTAGGGTTAGTTTGAGGGTGAGGTTGAGGTTGAGGGTTAGGGTTAGGGTGAGGTTTAGGGTTAGGGTTAGGGTGAGAGTTAGGGTTCTGGTTAAGTTTAAGATTAGTGTGAGGGTTAGGGTTAGGGTTACGGTGAGCATGAGGGTTAGGGTTAGGTTGAGGGTGAGGGTTAGTGTTAGGGTTAGGGGGTGGGTTAGTGTTAGGTTTAGGGTGAGGGTTAAGAGGAGAATTAGGGTTACCATTATGGTTAGGGTGAGGGGTAGGGTGAGGTTGAGGGTTAGGTTTTGTGTTAGGGTGAGCTTTCAGGTTAGGGTTAGGTTTAGTGTGAGGGTTTGGTTGAGGGTTAAGATTAAGTTGAGGGTGAGGTTTCGGGTTAGGGTTAGGGTTAGGGTTAGGGTTATTGTTAGGGATAGGGTTCAGGTTATGGTTATGGTTAAGGTGCAGGTAAAGGGTAGGATTAGGGTAAGGATTAGGATGAGGTTTAGGTTTAGAGTTAGGGTTAGGGTGAGAATAAGGTTTAGGGTTAGATTTTAGGTTAGTGTTAGGGTTAGCGTTAGGGTGATGGTTAGGGTTAGGGTTCGGCTTAGGCTTAGGCCGAGCATGAGGGTGAGGGTTAGGGTTAGGGTGAGGTTTACAGTGATGTTTAGGGTTAGGATTAGGGTTAGGTTGAGGGCTAGGGTGAGGGTTAGGGTGGGCGTTAGGGTTAGGGATAAGGTTAGGTTTAGGATTAGGGTTAGGGTGAGGGTTAGGTTTAGAGTTTTGGTTAGGGTGAGGGTGAGGCTGAGGATTATGGTTAGGTTTAGGGTTAGGGTTAGGTTTAGGGTTAGGTTTAGGGTTATGGTTAGGGTTAAGGTGAGGTTTAGGGTTAGGGTTCGGGTTAGGATTAGGCTTAAGTTTAGGCTGAGGTTGACAGTGGGGGTGAGGATTCGGGTTAGGTTTAGGGTTAGGGTTATTGTTAGTGTTATGGTTAGGGTTAAGTTTGCTGTGAGGATGTGGCTGATGGTGAGGTTTATGGTTAGGTTTAAGGTTAAGGTTAGGGTTAGGGTGAGGCTTAGGGTTAGACTCAGGGTGATGGTGGGGGTTAGGATTAGGGTTAGGGTTAGTGTTAGGGTTATTGTTAGTGCTATGGTTAGGGTTAAGTTTGCGGTGGGGTTGAGGCTGAGGGTGACGATTATGGTTAGGGTTAGGGTTTGGGATAGAGTTAGGGTTATTGTTAGGTATAGAGTTAGAATTAAAGTGAGGTTGAGGGTGAGTGTGAAGGATAGGGTTACAGTGAGTTTTAGGGTGAGGTTTAGGGTTAGGGTTAGGGTGAGGGTGAGGGTGAGGTTAAGGGTTAGACTTAGGGTTAGGGGGAGGGTTAGGGTGAGGTTTAGGGCTAGGGTTAGTGTTCGGGTTAGGGTGAGGTTTAGGGTTAGGGTTAGGGTGAGGGTGAAGTTTTTAGTGTTAGGCTTAGGGTTAGAGATAGGTTTAGGGTGAGGTTGAGATTTAGGGGTAGAGTTAGGATTTGGGTGAGGGTTAGGTTGAGGGTTAGGGTTAGGGTGAGGGTTAAGCTGGGGGTGACGGTAAGGGTAAAGTTGAGGGTTAGGCCTAGGGTGAAGGTTACAGTAGGGTGAGGGTTAGGTTATGGGTGGGGGGTAGGGTTAGGGTGAGGGTCAGGGTGAGGGTTAGATTGAGGATTAGTGTTAGTGTTAGTGTGAGGTTTAGGGTGAGGATGACCGTTAGGGTTAGGGTGAGGGCTAGGGTGAGGTGAGAATTAGGTTTAGTGTTAGGTTGAGGTTAGGGTTAGTTTGAGGGTTATGGTTAGGGTCAGGGTTAGGGTTAGGGTTAGTTTTAGTGTTAGTGTTAGGGTTAGGGTTAGGTTAAGGTTAGGGTTACGGTTATTGTTAGGCTTAAGGTTAGGATGAGGTTTAGGTTTAGGTTTAGGTTTAGAGTTAGGGTTAGTGTGAGGGTGAGGTTTAGGGTTAGAGTTAGGGTTAGTCTTAGGGTTAGGGTTAGGGTGAGAGTTAGGTTTAGGGTTAGGCTTAGGCTTTGGCTTTGGTTTAGTTAGGCCCAGCATGTGGATGAGGGATAGGGTTAGGGTTAGGGTGAGGGTTAAGGTTAGGGTTAGAGTGAGGATTAGGATGAGGTTTAGGGTTAGGATCAGGGTTAGGCTGAGGGTTAGGGTGAGGGTTAGGATTAGGGATAGTGTTAGGTTTAGGATTAGGTTTAGGGTGAGAGTGAATATGAGGGTTATAATTAGGGTTAGGGTTAGGCTTAGGGTTAGGGTGTAGGTTAGTGTTAGGGTTTGGTTAGGGTGAGGGTGGGCTGAGGATTAGGGTTAGGTTTAGGTTTAGGGTTAGTGTTAGTGTTAGTGTTAGGCTTAGGGTTACAGTGAGGGTTAGGCTTAGGGTTAAGGTTATTGTTAGAGTTAGGGTTAGGGTTACAGTTACAGTGAGGGTGCGGGCGAGGTTTAGCGTTAGGATTATGGTGAGATTTAGTGTTAGGGTTAGGGTTAGAGTTAGGGTTAAGGTGAGGGTGAAGTTTAGGGGTAGAGTCATGGTTAGGGTGAGGGTTAGGGTGAGGGTTAGTGTTAGGGTGAGGGTTAGCGTGGGGGTGACAGTACGGGTAAACGTGAGGGGTAGGATGAGGGTGGGGGTTATCATAAGGGTGAGGGTTAGGGTTAGGGTGAGAGTTAGGGTTAGAGGTAGGTTGAGGATGAGGGTTAGATTGAGGATTAGTGTTAATGTTAGTGTGAGGTTTAGGGTGAGGATGATTGTTAGGGTTAGGGTGAGGGCTAGGGTGAGGGCTAGGGTGAGGGTGAGGTTTAGGGTTAGGTTTAGGGTAAGGTTTGGGTTTGGGTGATGGTTAGGGTTAGTGTCAGTGTTAAACTTAGGGTTAGGGTGAGGGTTAGGATGAGGTTTATGGTTAGGATTAGGGTTAGAGTGAGGGCTAGGATGAGGCTTAGGGTGAGGGTTAGTGTAAGGTATAGGGTTATGTTTAGGATTAGGGTTAGGGTGAAGGTTAGTGTGAGGGTTAGGGTTAGGGTGAGGTGAGCGTTAGGGTTAGGGTTGCAGTAAGGGTTCGGATTAGGGGTAGGGTTAAGCTTAGGGTTAGGCTGAGGGTGAGGGTGGGCGTGAGGATTAGGTTTCGGTTAGGGTTAGGTTTAGGGTTATTGTTAGTGTTATGGTTAGGGTTAATTTGCTGTGAGGGTGAGGCTGAGGGTGAGGGTTATGGTTGGGTTAAGTTTAGTGTTAGGTTTAGTGGTAATGTTAGGTTTAGGGTTAGAGTTACGGTGAGGTTGAGGTGAGGGTGAGGGTTAGGGTAAGGGTGAGTTTTAGGGTGAGGTTTACGGTGAGTGTTAGGGTTAGGGTTAGGGTGAGTGTAAGGGTTAGGTTGAAGGTTAGGCTTAGGTTTAGGGTTAGGATGAGGGTGAGGGTGGGGGTGAGGATTAGGGTAAGGGTGATGGTTCGGGTTAGTGTTAGTGTTATTGTTAGGGTTAGGGTTAGAGTTCCTGTGAGGGTGAGGGTGCGGGTGAGGGTTAGGGTTAGGGTTTGGGTGGGGTTTAGGGTTAGGGTTAGGGTTAGTGTTAGTTTGAGGGTGAGGTTTAGGTTTAGATATATGGTTCAGGAGAGGGTTAGGTATAGGGTTAGTGTTAGGGTTAGTGTTAGGGTTAGGTTGAGGGTGAGGGTTAGATTGAGGTTTAGAGTTAGGTTTAGGGTTAGTGTGATGGTTAGTGTTAGGGTTAGGATTAGTATTAGGGTCAGGGTAAGTGTTAGGGTGAGGGTTTGGGTTAGTGTGAAGGTTATGTTTAGGGTTAGGGTGAGGTTTAGGTTTTGGGTTAGAGTTAGGTTTAGGGTGAGTGGTAGGTTGAGGGTTAGGGTTAGGGTTAATGTTAGGGTTAGGGTTATGTTGAGAGTAAGGGGGAGGATTAGGGTTAGGGTTAGGGTTCGATTAGGGTTAGGGTGAGGGTGAGTGTGTGTGTTAGGGTTAGGGTTAGGGTTAGGCTTAGTTTTAGGCTCAGGGTGAGGTTGAGGATGAGGGTTAGGGTTAGGGTGAGGGTTAGGCTTCGGGTTAAGTTTAGGGTTAGGGTAAAGGTTATGGTGAGGGTGAGGGTTAGGGTTAGGTTGAAGGTTATGGTTAGCATGAGGGTGAGGGTGAGGGTTAGCTTTAGGGTTAACGTGAGAGTTAGGATGAGGGTTAGTTTTAGGATTAGGGTTAGAGTGAGGGCTATTGTGTGTGTGAGGTTTAGGGTAAGGGTTAGGGTGAGGTTTAGGGTTATGGTAAGGGTTAGGGTTAGGGTGAGGGTGAGGTTTAGGGTTAGAGTTAGTGTTAGGGTGAGGCTGAGGGTGAGGATTGGGTTAGAGTTAGTTTTAGATTTAGGGTTCGGATGAGGGTTAGGGTTAGGCTTAGGGTAAGGCTTAGGGTTAGGATTAGGATTAGGGAAAGGTTTCAGGTAAGTCTGAGGGTTTGGGTTAGGTTTAGGGTTAGGCTTTGGGTTAGGCTGAGGGTAAGGGTGAGGGTGAGAGTTAGGGTTAGGGTGAGGTTTAGGGTTAGGGTTAGAGTGAGTGTTAGGGTTAGGTTGAGGGTTAGGCATAGGGTTATGGTGAGGGTTAAGGTTAGGGTTAGGGTGATGGTTAAGATGAGGATTAGCGTTAGGTTTAGAGTTAAGGTGAGGGCTAGGGTGAGGGTGAGGGTTAGGGTTAGGGTTAGGGTGAGGTTTAGAGTTAGGGTTAGGGATAGCGTGAGGGTTAGGTTTACGGTGACATGAGGGTTAGGGTTAGGGTGGGGCTTAGGCTTAGGGTTAGGCTGAGGGTGAGGGTGGGGTGAGGATTAGGGTTAGTGTGTTGGTTAGGATTAGGGTTAGGATGAGGGCTAGTGTGATGGTGAGGTTTAGGGTAAGGCTTAGGATTAGGCTTAGGTTTAGGCTGAATGTGCAATTGAGGGTGAGGCTTAGGGTTAGGGTGATGTTTAGGTTTAAGTTTAGGGTGAGGGTTAGGATGAGTTTTAGTGTTAGGGTGAGCGTAAGGGTGAGGATGATTGTAAGGGTAAAAGTGAAGTTTAAGCTGAGGGTTAGGGTTAAGATAAGGCTGAGGGTTAGGGTTAGGTTTAGGGTTAGGGTAAGGGTTAGGGTTAGGGTTAGGTTGAGGGTTAGATTGAGTATTAGGGTTAGGGTTAGTGTGAGGTTTAGGGTGAGCATGAGGGTCTGGTTTAGGTTGAGGGTGAGGGTTAGAATTAGGTTTAGGGTGAGGGCTAGGGTGAGGTTTAGGAGTAGGGTGAATGTTAGGGTTAGTTTGAGGCTTAGTGTTAGGGTTAGGGTTAGTGTTAGGGTGAGTGTAAGTTCTAGGGTGAGGATTACCCTTAGGGTGAGGGTTATGGTTAGGGTGAGGGTTATGGTTAGGGTGAGGGTTAGGGTTAGGGTTAAAGTAATTGTTAGAGTTAGGGTTAGGTTTAAAGTTACGGTGAGAGTGAAGGTGATGGTTAGGTTTAGGGTTAGGGTGAGGTTTAGTGTTAGGTTTAGGGTTACAGTTAGGGTTAGATGAGGGTGAGGTTTAGGGGTAGATTTAGGGTTAGGGTGAGGGATAAGGTGAAGGTGAAGTTTATGGTTAGTGTAGGGTTAGGGTTAGTGTTAGGGTGAAGGTAAGAGTTAGGCTGAGGGTTAGGGTGAGGTTTAGGGTGAGGGTTAGGCTTATGGATAGTGTTAGGTGTAGGATTAGGGTTAGGGTGAGGGTGAGTGTGAGGTTTAGTGTTAGGGTTAAGCTTAGGGATAGGGATAGGGTTTCATTGAGGGTGAGTGTGAGGCTAAGGATAAGGGTTAGGTTGAGTGTTAGGGTTAAGATTATGGTGATGGTTAGAGTTAGGGTTAGGCTTAGGCTGAGGATGAGGGTGATTGTGGGGGTGCATAATAGGGTTAGGGTTAGGATTAGGTTTATTGTTAGTGTTATGGTTAGGGTTAAGTTTGCTGTGAAGTTGAAGCTGAGGGTGAGGTTTATGTTTAGGATTAGGGTTAGAGTTAGTGATATTGTTAGGGTTAGGGTTAGCGTTCCGATGAGGTTGAGGGGGAGGGGAGGTTTAGGGTTAGGGGGAGGGTTAGGGTGAGATTTAGGGTTAGAGTTAGTGTTAGGGTTAGGGTGAGGGTGAGGGTTAGGTTGAGGTTTAGGGATAGGGTTAGGTGTAGGATTAGGGTTAGGGTGAGGATGAGTATGTGGGTTAGGATGAGGGATAGGCTTTGGCTTAGGGTAAGGATGAGGTTGAGTGTGGGGGTGAAGATTAGGGTTAGGGTGATGGTTCGGGTTAGGCTTAGTGGTATTGTTAGGGTTAGGATTAGAGTTCCCGTGATGGGGAGGGTGCGGGTGAGGGTTAGGGTTAGGGTTAGTGTGGGGTTTACGGTAAGGGTTAGGGTAAGGGTTTGGGTGAGGGTGAGATTTAGGGTGAGATATTGGTTTAGGGGGGGTTAGTGTTAGGGTTAGTTTTAGGGTTAGGGTGAGGGTCAGGTTTAGGTTGAGGTTTTGGGTTGGGGTTAGGGTTAGTTGGAGGGTTAGTGTTAGGGTTATGGTTTGTGTTAGGGTGAGGGTAAGTGTTAGAGTGAGGGTATGGGTTAGGGTGAGGGTTATGGTTTGTGTGCGGGTTAGGATTAGGGTTATGGTTTTTGTTAGGTTTAGGTTTAGGGTTAGGCTTAGGGTTAGGCTGAGGGTGATATTGAGGGTGAGGGTTACTGTTAGGATGAGGGTTAGAGTTAGGGTTAGGGTGATGGTTAGGGTTAGTGTTAGGGTTAGGGTGAGTGTTAGTTTGAGGGTAAATGTTAGGTTGAGGGTTATGGTAAGGGTGAGGGTTAGGGTTAGGGTTAGAGATACTGTTAGATTTAGGTTTAGTGTTAGAGTTAGGGTTAGGGTGAGAGTGAGGTTTAGGGTTAGAGTTAGGCTTAGTGTTAGGGTTAGGGTTAGGGTGAAGGTTAGGGTTAGGACTAGGCTTAGGTTTAGGCTTAGGCTTAGGCCGAGCTTGAGGGTGAGGGTTAGGGTCAGGATGAGGGATAGGGTTAGGGTTAGGGTTAGGGTGAGGTTAAGGATGATGTTTAGGGTTAGGATTAGGGTTAGGATGAGGGCTAGGGTGAGGCTTAGGGTGAAGGTTAGGGTAAGGTATAGGTTGACATTTAGGATTAGGGTTAGGGTGAGGGTGAGTGTGAGGGTTAGGGTTAGGTTTAGGGTGAGGTTAGGTTTAGGGTTAGGGTTATGGTTACAGTGAGGGTTAAGTTTAGGGTTAGGGTTAAGCTTAGGGTTAAGCTGAGGGGGAGGGTGGCGGTGAGGATTAGGGTTAGGGTTAGGTTTAGGGTTATTGTTAGTGTTATGGTTAGGGTTAAGTTTGCGGTGATGGTGAGGCTGAGGGTGAGGGTTATGATTAGGGTTAGGGTTAAGGTAAGGCTTAGGGTTAGGCTGAGGGTGTGGTTGAAGGTGAGGGTTAGGTTTAGGGTTAGTGTTAGAGTTAGGTTTAGGTTTAAGGTGAGGTTTAGGTGAGGGTTAGGTTTAGGGTTAGGGTAAGGTTTAGGGTTCGGGTTAGGGTTAGGTTTAGCGTTAGGGTTAGTGTGAGGTTGAGGTTTTGGGTTAGAATTAGGGTTAGGTTGAGGCTGAGGGTGAGGGTCAGGTTTATATTTAGGCTTAGGATTAGGCTTAGGCTTAGGCCGAGCATGAGGGTGAGGTTTAGGGTTAGGGTTAGTGTTAGGGTTAGGGTTAGGTGAGTGTTACGGTGAGTGTAAAGGGTTAGTGTTAAGGTTAGGTTTAGCCTTAGGTTTAGGCTGAGGGTGAGGGTGAGGGTGAGGTTGAGTTTTAGAGTTAGTGTTAGTGTTAGGGTTAGGGTTAGGGTGAGGGTCAAGTTTACGGTTAGGCTTAGGATTAGGCTGAGGCTTAGGCCAAGCATGAGGGTGAGGTTTAGGGTTAGGGTGAGGGTTAGGGTGGGGTTGTCGGTAAGGGTAAACGTGAGGGTTAGGCTGACGGTGAGGGTTACTGTAAGTGAGGGTTAGCATTAGGGTGAGGTTTAGGGTGAGGGGTAGAGTGAGGGTGAGGGTTACATTGAAGATTAATATTAGGGTTAGGGTGAGGTTTAGGGGGAGGATGAGGGTTAGGGTTATGGTGAGGGCTAGGTTTAAGGATAGGGTTAGCTTTAGGGTTAGGGTGATGGTTAGGGTTAGTGTGAGGGTCAGTGTTAGTGTTAGGGTTTGTGTGAGGGTGAGGGTAAGTGTTAGGGTGACGGTGAGGGTTAGGGTGAGGGTTATTTTTAGTGTTATGATTACGGTTAAGTTTGTGGTGAAGGTGAGGCTGAGGGTGAGGGTGAGGGTTAGGTTTATTGTTAAGGTTAGGTTTAGGGTTAGGATTAGTGTTATTGTTAAAGTTAGGGTTAGAATTAGGGTGAGGGTGGGGGTGAGGGTTAGGGTTAGGGTTAGGGTGAGTTTTAGGTTTAGGGTTAGTGTTAGTGTGAGGGTTAGTTTTTGGGTTAGAGTTAGTGTTAGGTTAAGGTAAGTGTTAAGGTGAGGGTCAGGGTTAGGGTGAGGGCTATGGTGAGGGTGAGGGTGAGGGTTAGGGTTAGGCTTAGGCTTAGGGTTAGACTGAGGCTGAGGTTGAGGTTGAGGGTTAGGGTTAGTGTGATGGTTAGGGTTACGGTTAGGGTGAGGGTTAGAATGTGGGTTAGAGTTAGGGTGAGGTTTAGGGTGAGGGTGACAGTAAGGGTAAAGGTGAGGGTTAGGGTTAGGATGAGGTTTAGGGTTAGAATTAGTGTTAGGATGAGGGCAAGGGCGAGGGTGAGGTTTAGGGTTAGCATTATGTAGAGGTTTAGGATTAGGGTTAGTTTTAGGGTTAGGCTGAGGTTTAGGGTTAGGGTTACGGTGAGGGTGAGGGTGAGGGTTAGGGTTAGGGTTAGGGTGAGGATGAGGGTTAGATTTAGTGTTAGGGTTAGGATTTTTGTTAGTGTTATCGTTAAGGTTAATTTTACATTGTGGTTGAGGCTGAGGGTGAGGGTTAGGGTTAGGGTTAGTTTGAGGTTTAGGGTTAGGGTTAGGGTTAGTGTTAAGGTGAGGGGTTGGGTTAGGGTGAGGGTTATTGTGAGGGTGAGGGTTAGTGTTAGGTTTAGGGTTTGTGTTATTGTTAGGGTTAGGGTTAGAGTTACTGTGAGGATGAGGGTGAAGGTGAGTGTGAAGTTTAGGGTTAGGCTTAGCCGTAGTCTTAGGCTTAGGCCGAGCGTGAGGATGAGGGTAAGGGTTAGGGTTAGGGTGATTGTTAGGGTTTTAGGGTTAGGGTGAGGTTTAGGTTTAGGATTAGGGCTACGGTGAGGGCTAGGGTGAGGGTGAGGGTTAGGGTTAGCCTTAGGTTGAGGTTTAGGGTTAGGGTTAGTTTTAGGGTTAGGGTGAGTGTTAAGGTGACAGTTACGGTGAGGGTGAGGGTTAGGGTTAGGTTCAAGGTTACGGTTAGGGTTAGGGTGAGGGTTAGGGTGAGGTTTAGTGTTAGGGTTAGGGTTAGGGTTAGGTTAGGATTAGGGTTAGGGTTATTGTTAGGGTTAAGGTTAGGATGAGGTTTAGGTTTAGGTTTAGTGTTAGAGTTAGAGTTAGTGTGAGGGTGAGGTTTAGGTTTAGAGTTAGTGTTACGGGGAGGGTTATGGGGAGGGTTAGGGTTAGGGTTAGTGTTAGGGTTAATGTTAGGGTGAGGGTTAGGTTGAGGTTTAGTGTTAGTGTTAGGGTTGGGTTTAGGATTAAGGTTATGGTGAGGCTGAGTGTGTGGGTTAGGGTTAGGATTAGGTTTAGGCTTAGGGTTAGGCTGAGGGTGAGGGTGGGGTTGAGGATTAAGTTAAGGGTGATGGTTAGGGTTAGGGTTAGGGTTAGGATTAGGGTTAGGGTGATGTCTAGGTTGAGGGTTAGGGTTAGGGTTAGGCTTAGGGTTACAGTCAGGGTGAGGGTTAGGATGAGGGTTAGGCTTAGGGTGAGGGTTAGGGTGAGGGTGACATTAATGGTGAAAGTGAGAGTTAGGCTGAGAGTGAGGATTAAGGTAAGGGTGAGCGTTAGAGTTAGGGTGAGGGTTAGGGTTAGGGTTAAGGTGAGGGTGAGGTTTATATTGAGGATTAGTTTTAGGGTTAGTGTGAGGTTTAGGGTGAGGATGAGGTTTAGGGTGAGCGCTAGGGTGAGGGTTACTGTGAGGGTTATTGTTAGGTTTAGGATTAGGTGTAGGTTGAGGGTCATTGTGAGGGTTAGGGTTAGGGTTAGGGTTAGGCTTAGGTTTAGAGTGAGGGTTAGGATTAGGGTTTGGTTTAGGGTGAGGGGGGTTTAGGGTTAGGGTTAGGGTGAGTATGAGGGTGAGGTTAGGGTTAGGGTTAGTGTGAGTGTTAGGGTTACAGTGAGGGTTATGGTTAGGGTGAGGGTTAGGGTTAGGTTTAGGGTGAGGGTGAGGGCTAGTGTGAGGGTGAGGTTTAGGGTTAGGGTGAGGATGAGGTTTAGGGTGAGGGTGAGGATTTGTGTTAGTGTTACCGTGAGGTTTAGGGTTATGGTTAGGGTTAGGGTTAGGGCGAGTGTGAGGTTTAGGCTTAGATATAGGGTTAGGGTGAGGGTTAGGGTGACCTTAAGGGTTAGTGTGAGGGTTAGGGGTAGGGGTAGGGTGAGGGTTAGCGTTAGGGTGAGTGTTAGGGTTAGGATTATGTTTAGGGTATGTGCTAGGTTGAGTGGTAGGTTTAGGGCCAGGGTGAAGTTGACGGTTAGGGTTAGGGTTAGCGTGCGGTTTAGGTTTAGGGTGATGGTTAGCATTAGTGTGAGGGTTAGTGTTAGTGTTAGTGTTAGGCTGAGGGTAAGTGTTAGGATAAGTTTTAGGTTTAGGGTAAGGTTTAGCATTAGGCTTATGGTTAGGGTTAGGGTGTGGGTGAGGTTTAGGGTTAGAGTTAGGGTTAAGGTGAATGTTAGGGTTAGAGTTAGTGTTAGGGTTATGGTGAGGTTTAGGGTTTGGTTTAGGGTTAGAGTTAGTGTTAGGGTGAGGGTGAGATTTAGGGTTAGAGTTAGGGTTAGGGTGAGGTTTAGGTTGAGGGTTAGGGTTAGGCTTAGAGTTAGGGTTAGGGTGAGGGTGAGAGTTAGGGGGAGGGTTAGGGTTAGGGTTAGTGTTAGGGTTAGGATTAGGGTTTGGGTAAGGTTGAGTGTGCGTGTTAGGGTTAGGTTTAGGGTTAGGCTTAGGGTTAGGCTGAGGGTGACGTTGAAGGTGAGGGTTAGGGTTAGGGTTAGTGTTAGGGTTAGGATTAGGTTTAGGGTGAGAGTTAGGGTGAGGGTGAGGGATAGGGTTAGGGTTAGGATTAAAATTAGGGTTAGGGTTAGGTTTAGTGTGAGGGTTAGTGTTAGGGTTAGTGTTAGGCTTAAGGTTAGGCTGAGCATGAGGGTGAGGGTGAGGGTTAGTGTTAGGGTGAGGGTTAGGATTAGGGTGAGGTTTAGTGTTAAGGTTAGGGTTAGAGTTAGGGTTAGTGTTATTGTTAGGTTTAAGGTGAGAGTTAGGGGGAGGTTTAGGGTTAGGGTTAGGTTTAGGGTTCAGGTTAGGGTTAGCTTTAGCGTTAGCGTTAGGGTGAGTTTGAGGTTTTGGGTTAGAATTAGGGTTAGGGTGAGGCTGAGCGTGAGGATTAGGGTTAGGGTTAGTGTTAGGGTTAGGGTTAGGGTGAGTGTTAGGGTGAGTGTGAGGGTTAGTGTTAAGGTTAGGTTTAGCCTTAGGTTTAGGCTGAGGGTGAGGTTGAGGTTTAGAGTTAGTGTTAGTGTTAGGGTTAGGGTTAGCGTGAGGGTCAGGTTTACGGTTAGGCTTAGGATTGGGCTTAGGCTTAGGCCGAGCATGAGGGTGAGGTTTAGGGTTAGGGTGAGGGTTAGAGTGTGGGTGACGGTAAGGGTAAAAGTGAGGGTTAAGCTGACGGTGAGGGTTACTCTAAGGGTGAGGGTTAGCATTAGGGTGAGGTTTAGGATTAGGGGTAGAGTGAGGGTGAAGTTTACATTGAAGATTAGTGTTAGGGTTAGGGTGAGGTTTAGGGGGAGGATGAGGGTTAGGGTTAGGTTGAGGGCTAGGGTGAGGGCTAGGTTTAAGTTTAGGGTTAGCTTTAGGGTTAGGGTGATGGTTAGAATTAGTGTGAGCGTCAGTGTTAGTGTTAGGGTTTGTGTTAGGGTGAGGGTTAGGGTTAGGGTGAGGTTATGGTGAGGGTGAGGGTGAAGGTTAGGATTAGGATTAGGATAAGGTTTAAGTTTAAGTTTAGGGTTAGAGTTAGGGTTATGGTGAGTGTGAGGTTTATGTTTAGATTTAGGGTTAGTGTTAGGGTTAGGGTTAGAGTTAGGATTAAGGTTAGGGTGAGGGTGAGTGTGAGGGTTGGGGTTTGGGTTAGGCTTATGCTGAGGGTGAGGATGGGGGTGAGGATTAGGGTTAGGGTGATGGTTAGGGTTAGGGTTAGGTTGAGGGTTAGGATGAGCGTTAGATTTAGGGTGAGGGTTAGGGTGAGGGTGAAAGTAAGTGTAAGGGTGAGGGTTAGGGTAAGGGTGAGCGTTAAGATAAGTGTGAGGCTTAGGGTTAGGGTTAGGCTTAATGTAAGGGTTCGGGTTAATGTTAGGGTTCGGGTTAGATTGAGGATTAGGTTTAGGGTTAGTGTGAGGTTTAGCATGAGGATTAGGATTAGGGTAGGGTGAGGGTGTGGGTTAGAATTAGGGTTAGGGTGAAGACTAGAGTGAGGGTAAGGTTTAGGGTTAGGTTTAGGGTTAGGATGAGGTTTAGGATTAGGATGAGAGTTAGGGTTAGTGTGAGGGTTAGTTTTAGGGTTAGGGTTGGTGTTAGGGTGAGGTTAAGTGTTCGGTTGAGGGTTAGGTTTAGGGTGAGTGTTATGGATAGTGTTAAGGTTAGGGTTATGGTTACGTTGAGTTTGAGGGTGAGGGTTAGGGTTAGGGTGAGGTTTAGTGTTCGTGTTAGGGTTAGGGTTAGTGTTAGGGTGAGGTTTAGGGTTAGGATGATGGTTAGGGTTAGTGTGAGGGTTAGTGTTAGTGTTAGGGTTAGTGTTAGGGTGAGGGTTAGTGTTAGGGTGAGGGTTATGATTAGGGTGAGGTTCAGGATTAGGGTTAAGTTTATTGTTAGGGTTAGGGTTAGGGTTAGGGTTACGGTGAGGGTAAGGCTGAGGGTTAGGTTTGGGTTAGAATGAGGTTTAGGTTTAGGGTTAGGCTTAGAGTTAGGGTTAGGGTGAGGGTGAGGTTTAGGGTTGGAGTTAGGGCTAGTGTTAGGGTGAGGGTTAGGGTTAGGGTTACGGTGAGGGTAATGCTGAGGGTTAGGTTTGGGTTAGAATGAGGTTTAGGTTTAAGGTTAGGCTTAGAGTTAGGGTTAGGGTGAGGGTGAGTTTTAGGGTTGGAGTTAGGGCTAGTGTTAGGGTGAGGGTTAGGGTTAGGGTTACGGTGAGGGTAATGCTGAGGGTTAGGTTTGGGTTAGAATGAGGTTTAGGTTTAGGGTTAGGCTTAGAGTTAGGGTTAGGGTGAGGGTGAGGTTTAGGGTTGGAGTTAGGGTTAGTGTTAGGGTGAGGGTTAGGGTGAAGGTTAGGGTTAGGGTGAGGGTTAGGATGAGGCTTAGCGTTAGGATTAGGTTTAGGGTTAGGGCGAGGGTGAGGGTGAGTGTTAGGTTTAGGCTTAGGCTTAGGCTTAGGGTTAGGCTTAGGTTGAGGGTGAAGTTGAGGGCTTGTGTTAGGGTGATGGATAGGGTTAGGGTTCGAATGAGTGTTAGGATGAGTGTTATGGTTAGGGTGAGTGTTAGGATGAGTGTGACGGTAAGAATAAAGGTCAGGGTTAGGCTGAGGGTGAGTGTTCCCTTAAGGGTGAGAGTTAGGATTAGGGTGAGGGTTAGGGTAAGGGTTAGGGTGAGGTTTAGGGTGAGGGTGAGGGTTAGATTGAGGATCAGTTTTGGGGTTTGTGTGAGGTTTAGGGTGAGGATGAGGGTTAGGTTTAGGTTGAGGGTTAGGGTTAGAATTAGGGTTAGGGTGAGGGCTAGGGAGAGGCTGAGGGTTAGGGTTAGGTTTAAGGTGAGGTTTAGGGTTAGGGTGAGAGTTAGGGTTACTGTGAGGGTTAGTGTTAGAGTTAGAGTTAATGTTAGGGTGAGGGTAAGTGTTAGGGTGAGGCTTAGGATTAGGGTGAGGGTTATGGTTAGGGTGAGGGTTAAGGTTAGGTTTAGGGTGATTGTTAAGTTTAGAGTTAGGGTTACAGTGAGGGTGAGGGTGAGGGTTAGGGTTAGAATGAGGTTTAGGTTTAGGGTTAGGGTTAGAGTTAGGGTGAGGGTGAGGGTGAGGTTTAGGGTTAGAGTTAGGGTGCAAGTGAGGGTTAGGATGAGGGTGCGGGTGAGGTTTATTGTTAGGTTTAGGGTTAGGGTGAGGCTTAGGGTTAGGGTGAGAGTTAGGGTTAGTGTGAGGGTTAATGTTAGGGTTAGGGTTTGTGTTAGGGTGAGGTTAAGTGTTAGGTTGAGGGTTAGGTTTTGGGTGAGTGTTATGGATAGTGTTAAGGTTTGGGCTACGGTTACATTGAGTGTGATTGTGAGGGTTAGGGTTAGGGTGAGGTTTAGGTTTCGGGTTAGGGTTAGGTTTAGCATTAGGGTTAGGGTGAGGTTGAGGTTTTGGGTTAGAATTAGGGTTAGGGTGAGGCTGAGGGTGTGGATTAGGGTTAGGGTTAGTGTTAGGGTTAGGGTTAGGATGAGTGTTAGAGTGAGTGTGAGGGTTAGTTTTAAGGTTAGGTTGAGCCTTAGGTTTAGGCTGAGGGTGAGGGTGAGGGTGAGGTTGAGGTTTAGAGTTAGTGTTAGTGTTACGGTAAGGGTTAGGGCGAGGGTCAGGTTTACAGTTAGGCTTCGGATTAGGCTTAGGCTTAGGCCGAGCATGAGGATGAGGTTTAAGGTTAGGGTGAGGGTTAGGGTGGGGTTGACGATAAGGGTAAACGTGAGGGTTAGGCTGACGGTGAGGGTGACTGTAAGGGTGAGGGTTAGCATTAGGGTGAGCTTAAGGGTATTGGTAGAGTGAGGGTGAGGGTTAGATTGAGGATTAGTGTTAGGGTTAGGGTGAGGGTTAGGGTGGGGGTGACGGTAAGGGTACATGTTAGGGTTAGGCTGAGCGTGAGGGTTACTGTAAGGGTGAGGGTTAGCGTTAGGGTGAGGTTTATGATTAGGTGTAGAGTGAGGGTGAGGGTTAGATTGAGGATTAGTGTTAGGGTTAGGGTGAGTTTTAAGGGGAGGATGAGGGTTAGGGTTAGGGTGAGGGCTAGGGTGAGGGGTAGGGTTAAGGTTAGGTTTAGCTTTAGGGTTAGGGTGATGGTTAAGGTTAGTGTGAGGGTCAGTGTTAGTGTTAGGGTTTGGGTTAAGGTGAGGGTAAGTGTTAGGGTGAGGGTTAGGGTTAGTGTGAGGTTTACGTTGAGGGTGAGGTTAAAGGTTAGGATTAGGATTAGGATGAGGTTTAAGTTTAGGTTTAGGGTTAGAGTTAGGATTAGGGTGAGAGTGAGGTTTATGTTTAGAGTTAGGGTTAGTGTTAGGTTTCGGGTTAGAGTGAGGGTCAGGTTTACGGTTAGGCTTAGGCTTAGGCTTAGGCTTAGGCCGAGCATAAGGGTGAGGTTAGGTTTAGGGTTTGGGTGAGTGTTAGGATGAGGTTTAGGGAAAGGATTAGGGTTAGGGTGAGGGTTAGGGTTAGGATTAGGGTTAGGGTGAGGGGTAGGGTGAGGATGAGGGTTAGGGTTAGTGTGATGGTTAGGTTTACGGTTAGGGTGAGGGTTAGAATGTGGGTTAGGCTTAGGTTGAGGGTTAGGATGAGGATTAGGGTTAGGGTTAGGCTGTGGGTGAGGGTTAGATTGAGTATTAGTGTTAGGGTTAGTGTGAGGTTTAGGGTGAGGATGAGGGTTAGGGTTAGTGTGAGGGCTAGGCTGAGGTTGAGGTTTAGGTATAGGGTTAGGTTGAGGTTTAGGGTTAAGGTGATGGTTAGGGTTAGTGTGAAGGTTCGTGTTAGTATTAGGGTGAGTTTTAGAGTGAGGTTTAGCATTAGGGGGAGGGTTATGTTTAGGGTTACTGTTAGGGTTAGGGTTAGGGTTATTGTTAGGGTTAGGGTTACTGTTAAGGTGAGGGTGACGGTTAGGGTTAGGGTTAGGGTGAGGTTTAGGTTTATGGTCAGGTTTAGAGTTAGGGTTAGGGAGAGGGTGAGGTTTAGGTTTAGGGTTAGGGTTAGTGGGAGGGTTAGGGTGAGGGTTCGGGTGAGTGTTTGTGTTAGGATTAGGGTTAAGGTGAGGGTGATTGTGAGGGTTAGGGTAGTCTTAGGATTAATGTTAGGCTGAGGGTGAGGGTGAGGGTGAGGGTTAGGGTTAGCTTGAGGGTTAGGGTTAGGGTTAGGTTGAGGGTTAGGGTTATTGTTAGGGTGAGGGTTAGGATGAGGTTTAGGGTTTGGATTAGGGTTAGGATGAGGGCAAGGGTGAGGGTGAGGTTTAGGGTTAGCATTATGGTGAGGTTTTGGATTAGTGTTGGGTTTAGGGTTTGGGTGAGGGTTAGGGTTAGTGTTATGGTGAGTGTGAGGGTTAGGGTTAGGTTGAGGTTTAGGGTTAGGTTTAGGGTGAGGGTTAGTGTTAGTGTTAATGTTAGAGTTAGTGTTATTATTAAGGTTAGGGTTAGAGTTACGGTGAGTTGGTGGGTAAGGGTGAGGGTTAGGGTTAGGGTGAGGTTTAGGGTGAGGTTTAAGGTTAGGGTCAGGGTTAGGGTGAGGGTGAGGTTTAGGGTTAGAATTAGGGTTAGGGGGAGGGTTAGGGTGAGGTTGAGGGTTAGGGTTAGTGTTAGGGTTAGGGTGATGGTGAGGGTTAGTTTGAGGTTTAGAGATAAGTTTAGGATTAGGATTAGGGTTAGGTTGAGTGTGACTGTGAGGGTTAGGGTGAGGGTTAGGCTTAGGCTTAGGTTTAGGCTGATGGTGAGGGTAGAGGTGAGGATTAGGTTTATGGTGATGGTTAGGTTTAGGGTTAGTGTTATTGTTAGGTTTAGGGTTACAATTATGTTGAAGTTGATGGTGCGGGTGAGGATTAGTTTTAGGGTTAGGGTGGTGTTTAGGGTTAAGGTTAGGGTTAGGGTGAGGGTGAGGTTTATGGTTAGATATTGGGTTAGGGGGAGAGGGAGAGTGAGGTTTAGGGCTAGGGTTAGTGTTAGGGTTAGGGTGAGGGTCAGGGTTAGTTTGAGTTTTAGGGTTAGGGTTAGGGTTAATGTGAGGGTTAGCTTTAGGGTTAGGGTTAGTGTTAGGGTGATTGTAAGTGTTAGGTTGAGGGTTTGGGTTAGGGTGAGTGTTATGGTTAGGGTGAGGGTTAGGATTAGGGTTAGGGTTATTGTTAGGGTTAGGTTTAGGGTTACAGTTACGCTGAGGGTGATGGTGATGGTTAGCTTTAGGGTTAGGGTGAGGTTTAGGCTTTGGGTTAGGTTTAGAGTTAGGTTTAGGGTGAGGGTGAGTTTTAGGGGTAGAGTTAGGGTTAGGGTTAGGTTTAGGTTGAGGGTTAGGGTTATGGTTAGGGTTAGGGTGAGGGTGAGGGTGAGTGTGAGGTTTAGGGTTAGTGTTAGGGTGAGGGTTAGTGTGAGGATTAGGGTTAGGCTTAGTGTTATTGTTAGGGTTAGGGTTAGGGTGAGGGTGAGGTTTAGGTTTATAGCTAGGGTTAGGGTGAGGGTGAGGGTGAGGGTTAGGGTTAGGGTTAGTGTTGGAATTAGGGTTAGGGTGGGTGTTAGGATGAGGGTGAGGGTTAGGCTTAGGGTTAGGAGGAGGGTAAGTGTTAGGGTGAGGGTTAGGGTCAGTGTGATGGATATGGTTAAGATGAGCGTTAGCGTTAGGGTTAGGGTTATTGTTAGGGTTAGGGTTAGTGTTATTGTTAGGGTAAGGTTTATATTTATGGTTAAGGTGAGGATGAGGGTTTGGTTTATGGTTAAGGTGAGGTTTAGAGTTTGGGTTAGGGTTAGAGTTATGGTTAGGGTTAGGGTGAGGTTTAGGGTTAGAGTCAAAGTTAGGTTGAGGGTTAGGTTGAGGGTTAGGGTTAGGGTTAGTGTTAGGGTTAGGGTTAGGGTGAGATTTAGGGGGAGGGATAGGGTTAAGGTTAGGCTTAGCCTTAGGGTTAGGCTGAGGGTGCGTGTGTGTGTTAGGGTTAGATTTAAGGTTAGGTTTAGGCTTAGGCTGAGGGTGAGGTTGAGGGTGAGAACGCTAGGGTTAAAGTGAGGGTTATGCTTAGGTTTAGAGGGAAGGTTAGGATGAGGTTTATGGTTAGGATTAGGGTTAAGGTGAGGGCTAGGGTGATGTTGAGGTTTAGGTTTAGGGTTAGGGTGAGGTTTAGGGTTAGGTTTAAGGTTAGGGTCAGGGTGACCTTTAGGTTTAGAGTTAGGGATAGTGTGAGGCTGAGGGTGTGGGTTAGGTTTAGGTTTAATGTTAGGGTTAGGGTTAAGGTGAGAGTTAGGGTGAGGGTGAGGGTTAGGGTTAGGTTCAGCATTAGGATTAGGGTTAGGGTTAGGGTGAGTGTGAGGGGTAGGGTGAGGGTTAGGCTTAAGCTTAGGCTGAGGGTGAGGGTGAGTGTGAAGTTTAGGGTTAGGGTGAGGGTGAGGGTTAGGGTTAGGGTGAGGGTTAAGTTTCGGATTAGAGGGAGGGTTAGGATGAGGGTTAGGGTTAGGATTAGTGTTAGGGGGAGGGCTAGGGTGAGGGTGAGGTTTATGGTGATGATTAGGGTGAGTTTTATGGTTAGGGTTAGAGTGAGGGTGAGATTTAGGGTTACAGTTAGGGTTAGGGTGTGTCTGAGGGTGAGGGTTAGGTTTAGGGTTAGTGTTAGGGTTAGGGTTAAGATGAGTGATAGGGTGAGGGTGAGGTTTAGGCTTAGGGTTAGTATTAGAATTAGGGTTAGAGTTAGGGTGAGTGTGAGGTTTAGTGTTAGGGTTAGGCTTAGGCTTAGGCTGAGGCTGAGAGTGAGGGTTAGGCTTAGGGTGAGTGTTAGGGATAGGGTTAGGGTGAGAGTTAGGGTTAGTGTTAAGTTTAGGGTTAGGGTGAGGGGTACGGTAAGGGTTTTGTGAGGGGGATGGTTAGGGTTAGGGTTAGTGTTAGGCTGAGGATTAGGGTTAGTATTAGCGTTAGGGTGAGGGCTAGGGTGAGGATGAGGTTTAGGGTTAGGGTTATGGTGAGGTTTATCGTTAGGGTTAGGTTTAGGGTGAGATTGAGGTTTAGGATTAGAGTTAGGTTTAGGGTGAGGCTGATTGTGAGGGTTTGGGTTAGGGTTATTTTTAGATTTAAGGTTTGGGTGAGGTTTAGGGTAAGGGTGAGTGTTAGGCTTAGAGTTAGGATTAGAATTAATGTTAGTGTTAAACTGAGGGTGAGGGTTAGGTTTAGGATGTGGTGTAGGGTTAGGATTAGGTTTAGGGTGAGCACTAGGGTGAGGGTTACTGTGAGGGTTAGGTTTAGGTTTAGGATTAGGTTTAGGTTGAGGGTGAGTGTGAGGATTAGGGTTAGGGTTAGGGTTAGGCTTAGGGTTAGGGTGAGCACTGGGGTGAGGGTTACTGTGAGGGTTAGGTTTAGGTTTAGGATTAGGTTTAGGTTGAGGGTGAGTGTGAGGATTAGGGTTAGGGTTAGGGTTAGGCTTAGGGTTAGGGTGAGAGTTAAGGTTATGGTTAGGTTTAGGTGTAGGGTTAGGGTTAGGGTTAGGGTGAGGGTTAGTGTGAGGGTGACGTTTAGTGTTAGGGTGAGGGTGAGGTTTGGGTGAGGGTGAGGTTTAGGGTTAGGGTTCGGGTGAATTTTAGGGTTATGGTTAGTGTTAGGGTTAGGGCAAGTGTGAGGTTTAGGGTTAGAGTTAGGGTTAGTGTGAGGGTTAGGGTGAGGTTTAGGGTTAGTGTGAGGGTCAGGGGTAGGGTTAGGTTGAAGGTTAGCATTTGAGTGAGGGTTAGGGTTAGGTTTAGGTTTAGAGTGAGGGTTAGGGTGAGCGTTAGGGTTAGGATTCGGATTAGGGTATGTGCTAGGGTGAGTGTTAGTTTTAGGGTTAGTGTTATGTTGAGGGTTAGGGTTAGGGTTAGTGTTAGGTTTAGGGTTGGGGTTAGGGTTAGGATTAGGGTTAAGATGAAAGTGAGTGTGAGGGTTAGGGTTAGTGTTAGCCTTAGGATTAGGCTGAGGCTGAGGGTGAGGTGAGGGTTAGATTAAGGGTGAGGGTTAGGTTTAGGCTTAGAGTGAGGGTTAGTGTGAGTGTTAGGGTTAGGATTAGAGTTAGGGTATGTGCTAGGGTGAGGGTTTGGGTTAGGGTTAGGCTGAGCGTGAGGGTGGCCATAAGGATTAGGTTTAGAGTGATGGTTCAGGTTATCGTTAGTTTGAGGGTTAGGATGAGGGTTAGGGTTAGGATTAGGGTTAGGGTGAGGGCTAGGCTGAGTGTGAGGTTAAGGGATAGGTTTAGGCCTAGGCTTAAGTTAGGCTGAGGCTGAAGGTGAGGGTGAGGTTTAGGGTTATTGTGATGGATAGGGTTATGTTTAGGGTCACGTTTAGGATGAGGGTTTGGATTCAGGTGAGGGTTAGGATGAGGGTCACAGTAAGAGTAAAGGTGAGGGTTAGGCTGAGGGTGAGGGTGCGGGTTAGATTGAGGATTAGTTTTAGGATTAGTGTGAGGTTTAGTGTGAGAGTGAGGGTTAGGGTCAGTGTGAGGTCCAGGGTGAAGTTGAGGGTTAGGATTAGTGTTAGGGTGAGGTTTAGGTTTAAGGTGATGGTTAGCGTTAGTGTGAGGGTTAGTGTTAGTATTAGTGTTAGGGTGAGGGTAAGTTTCAGGGTAAGGTTTAGGTTTAGGGTGACGTTTAGCATTAGGCTTAGTGTTAGGGTTAGGGTGAGGGTGAGGTTTAGGGTTAGAGTTAGGGTTAGGATGAATGTTAGCGTTAAGTTTAGGGTTAAGGTTAGGGTGAGGTTTAGGGTTTGGTTTAGGGTTAGAGTTAGGGTTAGGGTGAGGGTGAGATTTAGGGTTAGAATTAGGGTTAGGGTGAGGGTTAGGTTGAGGGTTAGGGTTAAGCTTAGTCTTAGGGTTAGGGTGAGGGTGAGAGTTAGGGGGAGGGTTAGGGTTACGGCTAGGGTTAGGATTAGGGTTAGGGTGAGGGTGACTGTGAGGGATTTGGTTAGGGTTAGTCTTTGGCTTAGGGTTAGGCTGAGGGTGAGGGTGGGGATAAGGATGAGGTTTAGAGTGATGCTTCAGGTTATCGTTAGGTTGAGGGTTAGGATGAAGGTTACGGTCAGGATTAGGGTTAGGGTGAGGGCTAGTGTGAGTGTGAGGTTTAGGGATAGTGAGGGTGAGGGTTAGGGTTAGTGTGATGGTTAGGGTTATGGTTAGGTTGAGGTTTAGGATGAGGTTTAAGGTGAGGGTTAGGATGAGAGTGACAGTAAGAGAAAAGGTGAGGGTTAGGCCGAGGGTGAGGGTTATTGTAAGGGTGAGGGTTCGGTTTAGTTTTAGGGTGAGGGTGAGGGTTAGATTGAGGATTAGTGTTAGGGTTAGTGTGAGGTTTAGTGTGAGGGTGAGGGTTAGGGTTAGGGTGAGGGCCAGGGTGAAGTTGAGGGTTAGGGTTAGGGTTAGGGTGAGGTTTAGGTTTTGCGGTATGGTTAGCTTTAGTGTGAGGGTTAGTGTTAGTGTTAGTGTTAGTGTTAGGGTGAGGGTAAGTGTTAGGGTAATGTTTAGGTTCAGGGTGATGTTTAGCATTGGGTTAGGGTTAGGGATAGGGTGAGGGTGAGGTTAAGGTTATAGTTAGGGTTAGGGTGAATGTTAGGGTTAGGGTTAGGGTTAGGGTTAGGGTGAGGTTTAGGGTTTGGTTTAGGGTTAGAGTTAGGGTTAGGGTGATGGTGAGATTTAGGGTTAGAGTTAGGGTTAGGGTGAGGGTTAGGTTGAGGGTTAGGGTTAGGCTTCGTCTTAGGGTTAGGGTGAGGGTGAGAGTTAGGGGGAGAGTTAGGGTTAAGGTTAGGGTTAGGATTAGGATTAGGTTTAGGGTGAGGGTGAGTGTGAGGTTTAGGTTTAGGCTTAAGTTAGGCTGAGGCTGAAGGTGAGGGTGAGGTTTAGGGTTATTGTGATGGATAGGGTTATGTTTAGGGTCACGTTTAGGATGAGGGTTTGGATTCAGGTGAGGGTTAGGATGAGGGTCACAGTAAGAGTAAAGGTGAGGGTTAGGCTGAGGGTGAGGGTGCGGGTTAGATTGAGGATTAGTTTTAGGATTAGTGTGAGGTTTAGTGTGAGAGTGAGGGTTAGGGTCAGTGTGAGGTCCAGGGTGAAGTTGAGGGTTAGGATTAGTGTTAGGGTGAGGTTTAGGTTTAAGGTGATGGTTAGCGTTAGTGTGAGGGTTAGTGTTAGTATTAGTGTTAGGGTGAGGGTAAGTTTCAGGGTAAGGTTTAGGTTTAGGGTGACGTTTAGCATTAGGCTTAGTGTTAGGGTTAGGGTGAGGGTGAGGTTTAGGGTTAGAGTTAGGGTTAGGATGAATGTTAGCGTTAAGTTTAGGGTTAAGGTTAGGGTGAGGTTTAGGGTTTGGTTTAGGGTTAGAGTTAGGGTTAGGGTGAGGGTGAGATTTAGGGTTAGAATTAGGGTTAGGGTGAGGGTTAGGTTGAGGGTTAGGGTTAAGCTTAGTCTTAGGGTTAGGGTGAGGGTGAGAGTTAGGGGGAGGGTTAGGGTTACGGCTAGGGTTAGGATTAGGGTTAGGGTGAGGGTGACTGTGAGGGATTTGGTTAGGGTTAGTCTTTGGCTTAGGGTTAGGCTGAGGGTGAGGGTGGGGATAAGGATGAGGTTTAGAGTGATGCTTCAGGTTATCGTTAGGTTGAGGGTTAGGATGAAGGTTACGGTCAGGATTAGGGTTAGGGTGAGGGCTAGTGTGAGTGTGAGGTTTAGGGATAGTGAGGGTGAGGGTTAGGGTTAGTGTGATGGTTAGGGTTATGGTTAGGTTGAGGTTTAGGATGAGGTTTAAGGTGAGGGTTAGGATGAGAGTGACAGTAAGAGAAAAGGTGAGGGTTAGGCCGAGGGTGAGGGTTATTGTAAGGGTGAGGGTTCGGTTTAGTTTTAGGGTGAGGGTGAGGGTTAGATTGAGGATTAGTGTTAGGGTTAGTGTGAGGTTTAGTGTGAGGGTGAGGGTTAGGGTTAGGGTGAGGGCCAGGGTGAAGTTGAGGGTTAGGGTTAGGGTTAGGGTGAGGTTTAGGTTTTGCGGTATGGTTAGCTTTAGTGTGAGGGTTAGTGTTAGTGTTAGTGTTAGTGTTAGGGTGAGGGTAAGTGTTAGGGTAATGTTTAGGTTCAGGGTGATGTTTAGCATTGGGTTAGGGTTAGGGATAGGGTGAGGGTGAGGTTAAGGTTATAGTTAGGGTTAGGGTGAATGTTAGGGTTAGGGTTAGGGTTAGGGTTAGGGTGAGGTTTAGGGTTTGGTTTAGGGTTAGAGTTAGGGTTAGGGTGATGGTGAGATTTAGGGTTAGAGTTAGGGTTAGGGTGAGGGTTAGGTTGAGGGTTAGGGTTAGGCTTCGTCTTAGGGTTAGGGTGAGGGTGAGAGTTAGGGGGAGAGTTAGGGTTAAGGTTAGGGTTAGGATTAGGATTAGGTTTAGGGTGAGGGTGAGTGTGAGGTTTAGGTTTAGGGTTAGTCTTTGGCTTAGGGTTAGGCTGAGGGTGATTGTGGGGATAAGGGTTAGAGTTAGGGTTAGGGTGAATGTTAGGGTTACGTTTAGGGTTAGGGTTAGGGTGAGGTTTAGGCTTTGGTTTAGGGTTAGAGTTAGGGTTAGGGTGAGGGTGAGATTTAGGGTTAGAGTTAGGGTTAGAGTGAGGGTTAGGTTTAGGGTTAGGGTTAGGCTTAGTCTTAGGGTTAGGGTGAGGGTGAGAATTAGGGGGAGGCTTAATGATAGGGTTAGGATTAGGGTTAGGGTAAGGGTGAGTGTGTGTGTTAGGGTTAGTTTTAGGGTTAGGCTTAGGGTTAGGCTGAGGGTGAGGTTGAAGGTGAGGGTTAGGGTTAGGGTTAATATTAGGGTTAGGGTTACGGTGAGGGTTAGGGTGAGGGTGAGGGATAGGGTTAGGGTTAGGATTAGGTTTAGGTTTAGGGTTAGGGTTAGTGTGAGGGTTAGGGTTAGGGTTAGGCTTAGGGTTAGGCTGAGGGTGAGGGTGAGGTTGAGGGTTAGGGTTAGGGTGAGGGTTAGGGTTAGGGTTAGGGTGAGGTTTAGTTTTAGGGTTAGGGTTAGCGTTAGGGTTAGTGTTAGTGTTAGGTTTAGGGTGAGAGTTAGGGTGAGCGTTAGGGTTTGGGTTAGGTTTAGGGTTAGGTTTAGCATTAGGGTTAGGGTGAGGGTGAGGTTTAGGGTTAGAATTAGGGTTAGTGTGAGACTGAGAGTGAGGGTTAGGGTTAGGGTTAGTTTTAGGTTTAGGGTTAGGGTTAGGTTTAGGGTGAGGGTGAGGGTTAGGGTTAGGGTTAGGATTAGGATTAGGGTTAGGGTTATGGTGAGTGTGAGGGTTAGTTTTAGGGTTAGGGTTAGCTTTAGGTTTATGGTGAGGGTGAGGGTTAGTGTGCGGTTTAGCTTTGAATTAGGGTTAGTGTTAGGGTTAGGGTAATGTTTAGCTTAGTGTGAGGGTCAGTGTTAGTTTTAGGTTTTGGGTTAGGGTGAGGGTAAGTGTTAGGTTGAGTGTTAGGTTTAGGGTGAGGGTTACGGTGAGGGTGAGGGTGAATGTTACGGTTAGGGTAGGATGAGGTTTAGGTTTACGTTTAGGGTTAGAGTCAGGCTTAGGGTGAGAGTGAGGTTTAGGTTTAGAGTTCGGTTTAGTGTTAGGCTTAGGGTTAGGGTGAGGGTCAGGTGTACGGTTAGGCTTAGGCTTGGGCTTAGGCTTAGGCCGAGCATGAGGGTGAGGGTTAGGTTTAGGGTTATTGTGAGTGTTAGGATGAGGTTTAGGGTAAGGATTAGGGTTAGGTTGAGGGCTATGGTGAGGGTTACGGTTAGGGTGATGTTTAGAGATATGGTTAGGTTTAGGATTAGGGTTAGGATAGAGTCAGTGTGAAGGTTAGGGTTAGGCTTAGGCTTAGGCTTAGGCTTAGGGTGAGGGTTCGGGTTAGGGTTTGGATTAGGGTGAGGGTAAAGCTTAAGATTAGTGTTAAATTTAGGTTTAGGTTTAGGTTTAGGTATAGGGTTAGGGTTAGGGTTAGGCTTACTGTGAGGGTTAGGGTTAGGGTTATAGTTAGGCTTAGGCTTATGCTGAGGATGAGGGTGGGGGTGACGATTAGGGTTAGGCTTAGGGTTATGGTTATTGTTAGTGTTATGGTTAGGGTTAAGATTGCTGTGATGGTGAGGCTGAGGGTGAGGGTTATGGTTAGGGTTAGGGTTAGTGTAAGGGTTATGGTTAGTGTTATTATTAGGGTTTTGGTTAGAGTTACTTTGAGGTGGTGAGTAAGGGTGAGGGTTAGGATTAGGGTGAGGTTTAAAGTTAGGGTTAGTGTTAGGGTGAGGGTGAGATTTAGGGTTAGAGTTAGGGTTAGGGGGATGTTAGGGTGAGGTTTAGCTTTAGGGTTAGTGTTAGGGTTAGGGTGAGGGTTAGGGTTAGGGTGAGGTTGAGGTTTAGGGTTAGAGTTAGGGTTAGGGGGAGGGTTAGGTTGAGATTTAGGGTTAGGGTTAGGGTTAGGTTTAGTGTGAGGTTTAGGTTGAGCTTTAGGGATATGGTTAAGGTTAGTTTTAGGTTTAGGGTGAGGTTGAGTGTGATGGTTAGGGTGAGGGTTAGGCTTAGGCTTAGGGTTAGGCTGAGGGTGAGGGTGGAGGTGAGGATTATGTTTAAGGTGATGGTTAGGGTTAGGGTTAGGGTTACTGTTAGGGTTAGGGTTATAGGTATTGTGAAGTTGAGAGTACTGGTGAGGCTTAGGGTTAGGGTTAGGGTGGTGTTTAGGGTTAAGATTAGGGTTAGGGTGAGGGTGAGGTTTACGGTTAGATATAGGGTTATGGGAAGAGGGAGGGTGAGGTTTAGGCTTAGGGTTAGTGTTAGGCTTAGTTTGAGGGTGAGGGCTAGGTTGAGGTTTAGGTTTAGCGTTAGGGTTAGGGTTAGTGTGAGGGTTAGCTTTAGGGTTAGGGTTTGTGTTTGGGTGAGGGTAAGTGTTAGGGTGAGGGTTTGGGTTAGGGTGAGGGTTATGGTTAGGATTAGGGTTAGGGTTATTGTTAGGTTTAGGTTTAGGGTTACAGTTACTGTGAGGTTGAGGGTGATGATTAGGGTTAACGTTAGGCTGAGGTTTAGGGTTTGGGTTAGGGGTAGCGTTAGGTTTAGGGTGAAGGTGAGGTTTAGGGTTAGAGTTAGGGTTAGGGTGAGAGTTAGGTTGAGGGTTAGGGTTAGGGTTAGTGTTAGGGTTAGGTTGAGGGTGTGGTGAGTGTTAGGTTTAGGGTGAGTGTTAGGGTTAGGGTTAGGTTAAGAGTTAGGATTCAGGTTTAGTTTCGAATTAGGTTGAGGGTTAGGGTAAGGGTTATGGTGAGGGTGAAATTTAGGGTTAGGTTGAGGGTTAGGGTTAGGGTTAGGGTTAGGGTGAGGGTGAGTGTGAGGGTTAGGCTTAGGGTTAGCATTAGGATTAGGGTAAAGTTTAGGGTGAGTGTGAGGGTTAGGGTTAGGGTAAGGTGAGGGTAAGTGTTAGGGTGAGGGTGAGGGTTACGGTGAAGGATATGGTTAGGATGAGGGTTAGAGTTAGGGTTATTGTTTGGGTTAGGGTTAGGTTTATTGTTAGGGTAAGGTTTATATTTACGGTTACGGTGAGGGTGAGGGTTAGGATTAGGGTTTGAGTTTGTTTTAGGGTTTGGGTTAGGGTTTGAGTTAGGGTTAGGGTGAATGTGAGGTTTAGGGTTAGACTCAGGGTTAGGGTGAGGGTTACGTTGAGGGTTAGGTTTAGGGTTAGTGTTAGGTTTAGTGTTAGGGTGAGAGTTAGGGGGAAGGTTAGGGTTAGGGTTAGGGTTAGGATTAGGTTTATTGTGAGGGTGAGTGTGTGTGTTAGGGTTATATTTAGGGTTAGGCTTAGATTTAGGCTGAGGGTGAGTGTGTGTGTTAGGGGTAGGTTTAGGGTTAGGCTTAGGGTTAGGCTGAGGGTGAGGTTGAGGTTGAGAACGTTAGGGTTAAGGTGAGCGTTATGCTTAGGTATAGGGGGAGGGTTAGGATGAGTTTTATGGTTAGGATTACGGCTAGGGTGAGGGCTAGGGTGAGGGTGATGGTTAGGTTTAGGGTTAGGGTTGGGTTTAGGGTTAGGTTAGGGTTAGGGTCAGGGTGACGTTAATGGCTAGAGTTAGGGTTAGGGTGAGGCTGTGGGTGTGGGATAGGGTTAGGGTTAATATTAGGTTAGGGTTAAGGTGAGGGTTTGAGTGAGGGTGAGGGTTAGGGTTAGTGTCAGCTTTAGGGTTAGTGTTAGGGTTAGGGTGAGTGTGATGGTTAGGGTTAGGGTTAGGCTTAGGCTTAGGCTGAGGGTGAGGCTGAGGGTGAGAGTTAGGGTTAGGGAGAGGGTTAAGGTTAGGGTTAGGGGGAGGATTAGGATGAGGGTTAAGGTTAGGGGGAGAGCTAGGTTGAGGGTGAGGTTTATGATTATCGTTAGGGTGAGGTTTAGCGTTAGGGTTAAGGTGAGGGTGAGATTTAGGGTTACAGTTAGGGCTAGGGTGAGGCTCAGTGTGAGGGTTAGGTTTCGGGTTAGTGTTAGGGTTAGGGTTAAGGTGCGGGATAAGGTGAGGGTGAGGGTTAGGGTTAGGATTAGGATTAGGGTTAGGGTTAGGGAGAGTGTAAGGGTTAGTGTTAGGTTTAGGCTTAGGCTTAGGCTTAGGCTGAGGCTGAGGCTGAATGTGAGGGTTACGCTTAGGGTGAGGGTTAGTGTTAGGATTAGGGTGAGAGTTAGGGTTTGGGTTAAATTTATGGTTAGGGTGAGGGTTAGGTTAAGGGTTTTGGTGACGGTGAGGTTTAGGGTTAGGGTGAGGGTTAGGGTTAGGATTAGGGTGAGAGTGAGGGCTAGGGTGAGGATGAGGATTAGGGTTAGTTTTAGGGTTAGGGTGAGGTTAAGGGTTAGGGTTAGGGTTAGGGTTAGGGTGAGAGTCATTTTTAGGGTTAGAGTTAGGGTTAGGGTGAGGCTGATTTTGAGGGTTTGGGTTAGGGTTATTGTTAGATTTAATGTTAGGGTGAGGGTTAGCGTGACTGTGAGGGTTAGGATTAGGGTTAGGGTTAGGATGAGGGTTATGGTTAGGCTTTCGGTTAGTGTTAATGTTATGGTGATTGTGAGGGTTAGGTTGAGGTTTTGGGGTAGGTTTAGGTTTAGATTTAGGGTTAGGGTAAGGGTGAGTGTGTGTGTTAGGGTTAGGTTTAGGGTTAGGCTTAGGGTTAGGCTGAGGGAGAGGTTAAGGGTGGGGGTTAGGGTTAGGGTGAGGGTTAGGGTTTGGGTTAAGTTTAGGGTTAGGGTGATGGTTAGGCATAGGGTTATGGTGAGAGTGAAGGTTAGGATTAGGTTGAGGGTTAGGGATAGGGTTAAGGTGAGGGTTAGGGTTAGGGTTAGGGTTAGGGTGAGGGTTATGATGAGGATTAATGTTAGGATTAGGGTGAGGGCTGGTGTGAGGGTGAGGGTTAGGGTTAAGATGAGGTTTAGAGTTAGGATTAGGGTTAGGGTGAGGTTTAGTGTTAGAGTTAGGGTTAGTGTTCAGGTTAAGGTTAGGTGAGGTTTACAGTTAGGCTTAGGCCTAACATGAGGGTGAGTCAGAATTAGGTTTAGGGTGAGCGTTAGGCTTAGGGTGAGGGTTAGGTTGAGGTTTAGGGTTAGGATAAGGTTTAGGGTGAGCACTAAGTTGAGGGTTAGTGTGAGGGCTAGGGTTAGGGATAGGGTTAATTTTAGGATTAGGTTTAGGTTGAAGGTGAGTGTGAGGGTTAGGTTTTGGGTGACGCTTAGGGTTAGGGTTTGATTTAGGGTGAGGGTGAGGGTTAGGGTTAGGGTGAGGGTGTGGGTGAAGGTGAGGTTTAGGGTTAGGGTTAGGGTTAGTGTGAGTGTTAGGGTTAGGGTGAGGGTTATGGTTAGGATGAGGGTTAGTGTTAGGTTTAGGCTTAGGCTTAGTCTTAGGGTAAGGCTGAGTGTTAGGGTTAGGGTGAGTGTGATTGTTAAGGTTTGGGTTAGGTTTAAGCTTAGGGATAGGCTGAGGGAGAGGGTGAGGGTGAGGATTAGGGTTAGGGTGAGGGTGAGGGTTAGAGTTAGAGTTTGTGTTAAGGTGAGGGTTAGTGTGAGGGTTAGTGTTAGGCTTAATATTAGGTTTAGGGATAGGGTGAGTTTTAGGGTGAGGTTTAGGGTTAGGGATAGGGTTAGTTTTAGGATTAGGGTTTGGGTGAGGGTGAGTATGAGGTTTAGGTTTCGGGTTAGTGTTAGGGTTAGGCTTAGGGTTAGGCTGAGTGTGAGGTTGAGGGTTAAGATGAGGGTTAGGTTTAGGATTAGGTTTAGTGTGAGGGCTATCGTGAGGGTGAGGTTTAGGGTTAGGGTTAGGGTGAGGTTTAGGGCTCGGGTTAGGTTTAGGGTTAGGTTGAGGATTAGTGTTAGGGTTATGGGGAGGGTCAGGGTTAGGTTTAGTTTGAGGGTTAAAATTAGGTTTAGGGTTAGGATGAGGGTTAGGGTGAGGGTTAGGATGAGGTTTAGAGTGACAATTAGAGTTAGGTTGAGGGCTAGGGTGATTGTGAGTTTTAGTGTCAGGGTTCGTGTGAGGTTTAGGGTTAACTTTAGGCGTAGGTTTAGGGTGAGGGTTAAGGTTCGGGTTTGGGTGAGGGTGAAGGTTAGGTTTGGTGTGAGGGTTAGGGTGAGGACTAAGGTGAGGGTGAGGGTTAGGGTTAGTGTTAGGTTTAGGGTGAGGGTTTGGTTGAGGTTTAGGTTTAGGTTTAGGGTTAGTGTTAGGATTAGGGTTTGGGTGAGGGTGAGTTTGAGCCTTAGGGTTAGGGTTAGGCTTAGGCTTAGGGTTAGGCTGAGGGTGAGTTTGGAGATGAGGATTAGGTTTAGAGTGCTGGTTTAGTTTATGGTTAGGTTTAGGGTTAGGATGAGGGTTAGGGTTAGGATTAATGTTAGGTTGAGGGCTATGGTGAGTGTCAGGTTTAGTGATTGGTTTAGGCTTAGGCTTAGGTTTAGGCTGAAGCTGAAGGTGAGGGTGAGGGCTAGGTTTAGGGTGATGGTTAGGGTTACTGTTAGGCTGAGGGTTAGGGTTAGGGTTAGGTTTAGGGTAAGGGTGACAGTAAGGGTAAAGGTGAGGGCTAGAGTTAAGTTGTGGGTTAGGGTGAGGATTAGGGTTAGGGTTAGGGTGAGGGTGAGGGTTAGATTGAGTATCAGTATTAGGGGTAGTGTGAGGTTTAGGGTGAGGATTAGGGGTAGGGTTAGGGTGAGTGCTAGGGTGAGGGTGAGGGTTAGGGATAGGGTTAGGTTGAGGTTTAGGATAAAGGTGATGGTTAGGGTTAGGGTGAGGGTTAGTGTTCGGATTAGGGTTAGTTTTAGGGTGAGGGTAAATGTTAGGGTGAGGGTTAGGGTTAGGGTGAGAGTTATGGTTAGGGTTAGGATTAGTATTAGGGTTAGGGTTATTTTAGGGTTAGGGATAGGTTTATGGTTACCGTGAGTGGGAGGGGGAGGGTTAGGGTTAGGGTTAGGGTGAGGTTTAGGTTTTGGGTTATGATTAGAGTTAGGGTTAGGTTGAGGATGAGGTTTAGGTTTAGAGTTAGGATTAGGGGGAGGGTTAGGGTGAGGGTTAGGGTTAGGGTTAGTGTTAGGATTAGGGTGAGGGTGAGTGTGAGTGTTAGGGTTAGGGTTAGGCTTAGGCATACGGTTACGCTGAGGGTAAGGTTGAAGGTGAGAGTTACGGTTAGGTTGAGGTTAGGGTTAGGGTTAGGGTGAGGGTTAGGGTGAGGTTTAGAGTTAGGTTTAGGGTTAGGATGAGGGCAAGGGTGAGGGTGAGGTTTAGAGTTAGCATTATGGCGAGGTTTAAGATTAGGGTAAGGTTTAGGGTTAGGGTGAGTGTTAGGGTTAGGGTTACTGTGATGGTGATGTTTAGGGTTAGGGTGAGAGTTAGGGTTAGTTTGAGGGTGAGGGTTAGGATTAGGGTTAGGGTTATTGTTAGTGTTATGGTTAAGGTTAAGTTCACAGTGAGAGTGAGGCTGAGGTTGAGGTTTAGGGTTAGGGTTAGGGTGAGGTTTAAGGTTAGGGTTAGGGTTAAGGTTAGTGTTATTGTTAGAATTATGGTTAGAGTTATGGTGAGGGTGAGGGTGAGGGTCAGGTTTAGGGTTAGGATTAGGTTTAGGGTGAGGGTGAGATTTAGGGTTAGAGTAAGGTTTAGGGTAAGTGTTATGGTTAGGGTTAGGGTGAGGGTTAGGTTGAGGTTTAGGTTTAGGTTTAGGGTTAGGTTGAGGATTAGGGTTATGGTGAGGGTGAGTGTGAGGGTTAGGGTTAGGGTTAGGCTTAGGCTTAGGGTTAGGCTGAGAGTGAGGGTGGGGATGACGATTAGGTTTAGGGTGATG
Source organism: Dipodomys merriami (assembly GCF_024711535.1). NCBI lineage: Eukaryota > Metazoa > Chordata > Mammalia > Rodentia > Heteromyidae > Dipodomys > Dipodomys merriami. The sequence continues at coordinate 4,386,843 of NW_027206579.1, forward strand.
GTTAGGGTTATGTTTAGATTTAGGGTTAGGATTAGGGTTAGGGTTAGGATTAGGGTTTGGGTGAGGGCTAGGGTGAGGTGAGTGTTAGGGTTAGGTTTAGGCTTAGGGTTAGGTTTAGGCTGAGGCTGTGGGTGAGGGTGAGTTTTAGGGTTACGGTGATGCTTAGAGTTACAGTCAGGGTGAGGGTTAGGATGAGGGTTAGGGTTAGGGTGAGTGTTAGAATCAGGGTGACGGTAAGGGTAAAAGTGAAGGTTAGGCTGAGAGTGAGGATTATGGTAAGGCTGAGGGTTAGGATTAGGTTGAGGGTTAGGTTTAGGGTTAGGGTGAGGGTGAGGTTAAGATTGAGGATTAGTTTTAGGTTTAGTCTGAGGTTTAGGGTGAGGATGAGGGTTAGGGTTAGGGTGAGGGCTAGGGTGAGGGTTAGGGTTAGGGTGAGGTTTATGGTTAGGGTGACGGTTAGGCTTATGGTGAGGATTAGTGTTAGTGTTAGGTTTAGTGTTAGGGTGAGGGTTAGTGTCAGGTTGAGGTTTAGGTTTAGGGTGAGGGTTATGGTGAGAATGAGGGTTAGGGTTTTGTTTAGGGTTATTGTTAGGGTTAGGGTTATGGTTACAGTGAGGGTGAGGTTTAGGGTTAGGTTTAGGGTGAGGTTTATGTTTAGGGTTAGTGTTAGAGTTAGGGTTAGGGTGAGAGTGAGGTTTAGGGTTAGAGTTAGCGTTAGTGTTAGTTTTAGGCTTAGGGTGACAGTTAGTGTGAGGGGTAGGGTTAGGCTTAAGCTTAGGTTTAGGCTTAGGCTTAGGCCGAGCATGAGGGTGAGGGTTAGGGTTAGGTTGAGTGTGAGGATTAGTGTTAGGGTAAGGGTTAGTGTTAGGGTTAGTGTTAGGATGAGGTTTAGGGTTAGGATTAGGGTTAGGGTGAAGGCTAGGTTGAGGGTGACTTTTAGGGTTAGGTTAGGCTTAGGTTTAGGCTGAAGGTGAGGGTGAGGTTGAGGGTTATGGTCAGCGTGATGGTTAAAGTTACAGTTATGCTGAGGGTTAGGATGAGGGTCAGGGTTAGGATGAGGGTTAGGGTGAGGGTGACAGTAAGGGTAAAGGTGAGGATTAGGGTTAGGGTGAAGGTTAGGGTGAGGATTAGGGTTAGGGTTAGGCTTAGGCTTAGGGTTAGGCTGAGGTTGAGGGTGAGGGTGAGGGTTAGGGTTAGGGTGAGGGTTAGGTTTAGGGTTAGGGTGAGTGTGAGGTTTAGGGTTAGGATTAGGGTTAGAGTTAGGGTTAATGTGAGGGTGAGGTTTAGTGTTAGATTTAGACTTAGGGTGAGGGTTAGTGTGAGGGTTAGTTTTAGGGTTAGTGTTAGGTTAGGGTTAGGGTGAGGGTTAGTGTGAGGGTTAGGGTTAGAGTTAGGGTTAGGGTTAGGATTAGGGTTAGGTTGAGGGTGAGTGTGTGGGTTAGGGTTAGGTTTAGGGTTAGGCTTATGTTTAGGCTGAGGGTGAGTTTGAGGGTAAGGGTTAGGTTTAAATTGAGGGTTAGGATTAGGGTTAGGGTGAGAGTTAGGATGAGGGTTAGGGTTAGGATTAGGGTTAGGGCTAGTGTGAGGGTGAGGTTTAGGGTTAGGGTTAGGGTGAGGTTTAGGGTTTGGGTTAGGGTGAGGGTGAGGTTTACTGGTAGATTTAGGGTTAGGGTGAGGGTTAGGGTTAGGGTTTGTGTTAGGCTTAGCGTTATTGTGAGTGTTAGGTTTAGTTTGAGGGTTATGTTTATGGTTAGGATTAGGGTTAGGGTTAGGGTGAGGGTGAGTGTGAGGATTAGGGTTAGGGTTAGGCTTAGGATTAGGCTGAGGGTGAGGGTGAGGGTTAGGGTTAGTTTGAGGGTGAGGTTTAGGTTAGACTTAGTGTTAGTGTGAGCAGTAGTGTGAGGTTTAGTGTTAGGTTTAGTGTGTGGGTGAGGTTTATGTTTAGGGTGATGCTTAGGGTTACGGTCAGGGTGAGAGTTAGGATGAGGGTTAGGGTTAGTGTGAGGTTTAGGGTGAGGGTGACAGTAAGCGTAAAGTTGAGGGTTAGGCTGAGAGTGAGGATTAGGGTAAATGTGAGGATTGGGTTAGGGTAAAGGTGAGTGTTAGGGTTAGGGTGAGGGTGTGGTTTAGGTGGAAGATTAGTTTTAGGGTTAGTGTGAGGTTTAGCTTGAGGATGAGGGTTAAGGTTAAGGTGAGGGCTAGTGTGAGGGTGAGGGTTAGGGTTAGGGTTAGGTTGAGTGTTAGGTTTAGCGTGATGGTTAGGGTTAGTGTGAGGGTTAGTGTTACGGTTAGGGTTAGTGTTAGAGTGACAGTAAGTGTTAGGGTGAGGGTTAGGGTTAGGGTTAGGGTTATTGTTAGGGTTAGGGTTAGGATGAGTGTTAGGGTTTGGTTTAGGTTTAGGGTGAGGGCTAGGGTGAGGGTGATGGTTAGGGCTAGGGTTAGGCTTAGTGTTATTCTGAGGGTGAGGGTCAAGTTGAGGGTTAGTGTTAGGGTCTTGGTTTGGGTTACAGTTAGAATGAGGGTTAGGTTTAGGGTGAGGGTTAGAGTTAAGGTGACAGCAAGTGTAAAGTTGAGAGTTAGGGATAGGGTGAGGGTTTGTGTGAGGAATAGTGTTAGGGTTAGTGTGAGTTATATGGTAAGGATGAGGGTTAGGGTTAGGGTGAGGGCTAGGGTGAGGGTGAGGGTTAGGGATAGAGTTAGATTGAGGGTTAAGGTTAAGGTGATGGTTAGGGTTAGTATGAGGGTTAGTGTTAGGATTAGGGTTAGTTTTACGGTAAGGGTAAGTGTTAGGGTGAGGGTTAGTGTTAGGTTGAGGGTTATGGTTAGTGTTAGGGTTAGTGTAATTGTTATGCTTAGGGTTATGGTTACTGTTACCGTGAGGGTGAGGGTGAGGGTTAGGGTTAGGGTTAGCCTTAGGATTAGGCTGAGAATGAGGGTGAGGGTGAGGGTTAGTGTTAGGGTGAGGGTGAGGTTTAGGGTTAGACTCAGTGTTAGTGTGAGCATTAGTGTGAGGTTTAGTGTTAGGTTTAGGGTGTGGGTGAGGTTTAGGGTTAGGGTGATGCTTAGGTTTACGGTCAGGGTGAGGGTTAGGATGAGGTTTAAGGTTAGTTTGAGGTTTAGGGTGAGGGTGACAGTAAGGGTAAAGTTGAGGGTTACACTGAGAATGAGGATTAGGGTAAATGTGAGGATTGGGTTAAGGTGAAGGTGATTGTTAGGGTTAGGGTGAGGGTGTGGTTTCTGTTGAGGATTAGTTTTAGGGTTAGTGTGAGGTTTAGCGTGAGGATGAGGGTTAGGGTTAGGGTGAGGGCTAGGATGAAGGTGAGGGTTAGAGTTAGGTTTAGGGTGAGTGTTAGGTTTAGCGTGATAATTAGGGTTAGTGTGAGGGTTAGTGTTAGGTTTAGAGTAAGTGTTAGGGTGACAGTAAGTGTTAGGGTGAGGGTTAGGGTTAGAGTTAGTCTTAGTGTTAGTCTGAGGGTGAGGGTCAGGTTGAGGGTTAGTGTTAGGGTGATGGTTTGGGTTACGGTTAGGATGAGGGTTAGGATGAGGGTTAGGTTTAGGGTGAGGGTTAGGGTGAAGGTGACAGCAAGGGTAAAGTTGAGGGTTAGGGTTAGGGTGAGTGTTATGGTTAATGTTAGGGTTAGGGTTATTGTTATGGTTAGGGTTATGGTTACTGTTACGGTGAGGGTGAAGGTGAGGTTTAGGGTTAGGGTTAGGGTGAGGTTTAGGTTTAGGTTTAGGGTTAGAGTTAGTGTTTGGGTGAGTGTGTGGTTTAAGGTTTAGAGTTAGAGTTAGGGGGAGGGTTAGGGTGAGAGTTAGGGTTAGGGTTAGGGTGAGGGTTAGGGTTAGTGTGAGGATTAGTGTTAGGGTTAGTGTAAGTGTTAGGGTGAGGTTAAATATTAGGGTGAGGGTTAGGGTTAGGGTGACGGTTATGGTTACAATGAGGGTTAGGGTTAGGTTTAGGGTTGTTGTTTGGTTTAGGGTTAGGTTTACAGTTACTGTGAGTGTGAGGTTAGGGTTATATTTATGGTGAGGTTTATGTTAAGGGTTAAGTTTAGAGTTAGGTTTAGGGTGAGGATGAGGTTTTGGGTTAGATTTAGCGTTAGTGTTAGTGTTAGGGTTAGGCTGAGGTTTAGTGTAAGGGTTAGGGTTAGGCTTAAGCTTAGGGTTTGGCTTAGGCTTAGGCCGAGAGTGAGGGTGAGGGTTAGGGTTAGGGTTAGGGTGAGGGTTAGGGTTAGGTTTAGGGTGAGTGTTAGGATGAGGTGTAGGGTTAGGTTTAGGGTTAGGGTGAGGGCTAGGGTGAGGTTGAGGGTTAAGGTTAGCGGTAGGGTCCGGTTTAGGCTTAGGGTGAGGGTGAGGGTTAGTGTGAGGGTTAGTGTTAGTGTTAGAGTTAGGGTGAGGGTAAGTTTTAGGGTGAGGGTGAGGGTGAGGGTGAGGGTTATAGTTAGGGTGAGGGTTAGATTTAGGTTTAGGTTTATTGTTAATTTTAGGTTTCGGCTTATGTTGAGGGTGAGGGTGAGGGTGAGGTTTAGGGTTAGGGTTAGGGTGAGGTTTAGGGTTAGGTTTAGTGTTAGAGTTAGGGTTAGGGTGAGCGTGAGGTTTAGGTTTAGATCTAGGCTTAGGGTGAGGGTTAGTGTGAGTGTTAGGGTTAGGGTTAGTGTTAGGTTAGTGTTAGGGTGAGGGTTAGTGTGTGGGTTAGGGTTAGAGTTAAGCTTATGGTTAGGATTAGGGTTACGGTGAGGTTGAGTGTCTGGGTTAGGTTTAGGTTTAGGGTTAGGTTTGGGATTAGGCTGAGGGTGAGGTTGAGGGTGAGGGTTAGGGTTAAGGTGAGGGTTAGGATTAGGGTTACTGTGAGGGATAGGACGAAGGTTAGGGTTAGGATTAGGGTTAGAGTGAGGGCTAGAGTGAGGGTGAGGTTTAGTGATAGGGTTAGGGTTAGGTTTAGGATTAGGGTTAGGGTGAGGGTGAGGTTTATTGTTAGAGTTAGGCTTAGGTTGAAATTTAGGATTAGGATTAATGTTAGGGTTAGGGTTAGGGTGAGTGTTAGGCTTAGGGTGAGGATTATGGTGATGGTTTGGATTAGGATTAGGGTAGGGTTAGGGTGAGTGTGAGGGTTAGGGTAAGGGTTAGGCTTAGGTTAGCCTGAGAGTGAGGGTGAGGGTGAAGGTTTGAGTTAGGGTGAGGGTGTGTGTGAGGGTTAGGGTTTGTGTTAGGGTTAGCCATATGTTTAGGCTGAGGGTGAGGGTGAGGGCGAGGGTTAGGGTTAGGGTGAGTGTTAGGGTTAGGGTTAGGGTGAGGTTTAGTTTTAGAGTTAGGGTTATAGTAAGGGTTAGGGTGAGGCTGAGTGTTAGGGTTAGTGTTAAAATTAGGGTGTGGGTGAGGTTTAGGGTTAGGGTGATGCTTAGGGTTACGGTCAGGGTGAGGGTTAGGATGTGGGTTAGGTGTAGTGTGAAGGTTAGGGTGAGGGTGAGAGTAAGGGTAAAGTTGAGGGTTAGGCTGAGAGTGAGGATTACGTTAAATGTAAGGTTTAGGGATAGGGTGAGGTTTAGGGTTAGGGTTAGGGTGTGGGTGTGGTTTAGATTGAGGATTAATTTTAGGGTTAATGTGAGGTTTAGGGTGGGGATGAGGGTTAGGGTTAGGGTGAGGGCTAGGTTGAGGGTGAGGTTTAGAATTACGTTTAGGGTGAGTGTGAGGATTAGGGTGAGTGATAGGGTTAGCCCTAGGTTTAGGCTGAGGGTGTGGGTGAGGGTGAGGTTTAGGGTTAGGTTGAGGGTTAGGGTTAGGGGAATGATGAGGTTTAGTGTTAGGGTTAGGGTTAGGTTGAGGGTAAGGTCTAGGGGTAGAGTTGGGCTTAGGGTGAGGGTTAGGGTTAGGGTAAGGGTTAGGGTGGGGGTGACGGTGAGGGTAAACTTTACGGTAAGGCTGAGGGTGAGATTTACTGTAAGGGTTAGGATTAGGGTTAGGGTGAGGTTTAGGGTTAGGGGTAGGATGAGGGTGATGGTAAGATTGAGGAGTAGTGTAAGGGTGAGGTTTAGGGTGAGGATGAGGGTTGGGTTAGGGTTAGGGTTATTGTTAGTGTTATGATTACAGTTAAGTTTGCGGTGAGGGTGAGGCTGAGGGTGAGGTTTATGGTGAGGGTTAGGTTTAGGGTTAGGGTTAGGGTTAGTATTATTTTTAGGGTTTGGGTTAAATTTACAGTGAGGGTGTGGGTGAGGGTTAGGGTTAGGGTGAGTTTTACGGTGAGGTTTAGGGTTAGGGTTAGGTTGAGGGTGAGGTTTAGAGTTAGAATTAGGTTTATGGGGAGGGTTATGGTAAGAGGAAGGGTTAGGTTTAGTGTTAGTCTTAGGGTGAGGGTGAGGGTTAGGTTGAGGTTTAGGGATAGGCTTAGGGTTAGGATTAGGATTAGGGTGAGTGTGTGTGTGAGGGTTAGGTTTAGGCTTAGGCTTAGGGTTAGGTTGAGGGTGAAGGTAGGTGAGGGTTGAGGGTTATAGTTACGGTGAGAGTGAGGATTAAGGTTACTGTGAGGGTTAGGTTGGGTTAGGATAAAGGTGAGTGTGAGGGTTAGGGTTAGGGTGAGTTTTAGGGTTAGGATTAGGATTAGGGTGAGGGTAAGTGTGAGGTTAGGGTTAGGGTTAGTGTTAGATTAGGGTTAGGGTGAGGCTTAGGATGAGGGTTAGGGTTAGGATTAAGGTTAGGTTGATGGCTAGGGTGAGGGTGAGTTTTAGGGTTAGGGTTAGGGTGAGTGATAGGTTTAGGGTGAGGGTTATGGTTATGGTCAGGATTAGGATTAGCGTTATGGTGAGGGTGAGTGTGTGGGTTAATGTTAGGTTTAGTGTTAGGCTTAGGGTTATTTTTAGGTTGAGGTTGAGGCTGAGGTTTAGGTTTAGCGTGAGTGTTTGGGTTACAGTGAGGGTTATGTTTAGGGTGATGGTTACGGTTAGGTTTAGGGTTAGGTTCAGGACTACATTGAGGTTGAGGTTTAGGGTTAGGTTTAGGGTGAGGTTTAGGGTAAGGTTGAGGTTTAGGGTTAGGGTTAGGCTGAGGTTTAGGATTATAGTTAGGGTTAGGGTTAGGGCAAGTGTGAGGTTTAGGGTTAGAGTTAGAGTTAGGATGAGGGTTAGGTTGAGGTTTAGGGTTAGAGTTATTGTTAGGTCTTGGGTTAGTGTGAGTGTTAGGTTTACTGTGAGGGCTAGGTTGAGGGTGAGGGTTAGGGTTAGGCTTAGGCTTAGGCTTATGTTTAGGCTGAGGGTGAGGTTGAGGTTGAGGGTTAGGTTTAAGGTGATGGTTAAGGTTACGGTTAGGTTGAAGTTTAGCATGAGGTTTAGGGATAGGGTGAGGGTTAGGGTGAGGGTGATGGTAAGGGTAAAGTTGAGGGTTAGGCTGAGGGTCAGGGTACAGATAAGGGTGAGGGTTAGTGTTAGGGTGAGGGTTAGGGTAAGTGTGAGGGTTAGGGGTAAGGGTGAGGGTGAGGGTTAGATTGAGGATTAGGGTTAGGGTTAGTGTTGGGTTTAGGGTCAGGATGTGGGTTAGCGTTAGGGTGAGGGTTAGGGTTAGAATTAGGGTTAGGATGAGGGCTACGGTGAGGGTGAAAGTCAGGGTTAGGTTAGGGTTAGGGTGAGTTTTAGGGTTAGGGTGAGGGTTAGGGTTAGTGTCAGGGTTAGTGTTAGGGTTAGGTTTAGTGTTAGGGTGAGGGTAAGGGTTAGGGTGAGGGTTAGGGTTAGGGTGAGGGTTATAGTTAGGTTGAGGGTTAGTGTTAGGGTTATTGTAATTGTTAGGATTAGGATTACATTGCGGGTGAGTGTGAGGGTTAGGGTTAGAGTTAGGGTGAAGTTTAGGTTTAGGATTAGGGGTAGAGTTAGGGTTAGGGTGAGGGTGTGGTTTAGGGTTAGAGTTAGGCTTAGGGTGAGGGTTAGTGTTAGGATTAGGGTTAGGGTTAGTGTTAAGTTAGAGTTACGGTGTGGGTTAGTGTTAGGGTTAGGGTTAGAGGGAGGGTTAGGGTTAGGCTGAGGCTGAGGTTGAAGGTGAGGGTAAGGGATAGGTGAGGGTTAGGTTTAGGGTTAGGATGAGGGTTAGGTTGAGGGTTAGGTTTAGGATTAGGGTTAGGGTGAGGGTGAGTGTGTGGGTTAGGGTTATGTTTAGAGTTAGGCTTAGGGTAAGGCTGAGGCTGAGGTTGAGGGTGAGGGTTAGGGTTAGGGTGAGGTTTAGAGTTAGGGTTGGAGATAGGGTTAGGGTGAGGGTGATGTTTATAATTAGAGTTATGGTTAGTGTTAGGGTTGGGCTTTGGGTTAGGCTGAGTGTGAGAGTGGGGGTGAGGATTAGGGTTAGGGTTAAGGTTAGAGTTAGGGTTTGGGTTAGGGTTAGGGTTATTGTTAGTGTTATGTTTAGGGTTAAGTCTGCAGTGAGGGTGAGGCTGAGGGTGAGGTATATGGTTAGGGTTAGGGTTAGTGTTAGGATTTGTGTTAGTGTTATTGTTAGGGTTAGAGTTACGGTGAGGTGAGCGTGAGGGTGAAGGTTAGGGTTAGGGTGAGGTTTGGGGTAACGTTTAGGGTTAGGGTTAGGTTGAGGGTGAGGTTTAGGTTTAGAGTGAGTGTTAGTGGGAGGGTTAGGGTGAGGGTTAGGTTTAGATTTAATGTTAGTCTTAGGGTGAGGGTGAGGGTTAGGTTGAGGTTTAAGGATAGGGTTAGGGTTAGGATTAGGCTTACAATGTTGGTGAATGTGAGGGTTAGGGTTAGGTTTAGGCTTAGGCTTAGGGTTAGGATTAGGATGAGGGTGAGATTTAGGGTTAGGGTGAGATTGAGGTTTATGGTTAGGATGAGTATTAGGGTTAGTGTGAATGTTAGTGTTAGGGTTAGGTTTAGTGTTAGGGTTAGGGGGAGGGTTAGGGTTAGTGATAGGGTTAGGGTTAGGGTGATGGTTAGGGTTACTGTTAGCTTGAAAATTAGGATGAAGTTTCGGGATAGGGTGAGGGTTAGGGTAAGGGTGATGGTAGGGATAAATTTGAGGGTTCGGCTGAGGGTGAGGGTTAAGGTTAGAGTGAGGGTTACAGTTGGGATGAGGGTTAGGTTAAGGGTGAGGTTTAGGGATTAGGGTGAGGGTGATGGTTAGATTGAGGATTAGGGTTAGGGTTAGTGTGTGGTTTATGGTGAGGATGAGGGTTAGGGTTAGGTGAGGGTAAGTGTTAAAATTAGGGTAAGGGTGATGGTGAGGGTTAGGGTTAGGTTTAGGGTGAGGTTTAGGCTTAGGGTGAGGGTTAGGGTTAGTGTAAGGGTTAGTGTTAGGGTTCGGGTTTCTGTTAGGGTGAGGGTAAGTATTAGGGTGAGGGTTAGGGTTAGGGTGAGGGTTATAGTTAGGGTGAGGGTTAGGGTTAGGGTTAGGGGTATTAGTTTTAGGTTTATTGTTACCTTGAGGGTGAGGGTGAGGATGAGGGTTAGGTTTAGGGTTAGGGTAAGTTTTAGGATTAGGATTAGGGTGGGAGTTAGGATTAGGTTGAGAGTGAGGTTTAGGTTTAGATTTAGGCTTAGGGTGAGGGTTAGTGTTAGGGTTAGTGTTAGGTGTGGGTTAGGGTGAGGGTTAGTGTGAGGGTTATGGTTAGGGTTAGGGTTAGGCTTAGCGTTAGGCTGAGGGTGAGGTTGAGTGTTAGGGTTGGGGTTAGGGTTAGGGTTCGGATTAGGGTTAGGGTGAGGGTTAGTGTGAGGGTTAGTCTTAAATTATGGTGTGGGTGAGGGTTAGGGTTAGGGTGAGGCTTAGTGTTACTGTCAGGGAGAGGGTTAGCATGACGTTGAGAGTTAGTGTGAGGGTTAGGATGAGGGTGACAGTAATGGTACAGTTGAGGGTTTAGGCTGAGAGTGAGGATTACGGTAAATGTGAGGGTTAGGGTTAGGGTTACGGAGAGGGTTAGGGTTAGGGGTAGGGTGAGGGTGAGGGTAAGATTGAGGATTAGTGTTAGGGTGAGGTTTAGGGTGAGGATGAGGGTTAGGGTTAGGGTTATTGTTAGTGTTATGGTTACAGTTATGTTTGCAGTGAGGGTGAGGCTGAGGGTGAGGTTTATTTTTAGGTTTAGATTCAGCTTTAGAGATAGGGTTAGTATTATTTAGAGGGATAGGTTTAGATTTACAATGAGGGTGAGGGTGAGGGTTAAGGTGAGGGTGAGGTTTACGGTGAGGTTTAGGGTTAGGTTTACGTTGAGGGTGAGGTTTAGAGTTAGAATTATTTTGATGGGGAGGGTTAGGGAGACAGGTAGGGTTAGGGGTAGTGTTAGTCTTAGGGTGAGGGTGAGGGTTAGGTTGAGGTTTAGGGATAGTCTTAGGGTTAGGATTAGGGTTAGGGTGAGGTTGATTGTGAGGGTTCAGTTTAGGCTTAGGCTTACGGTTAGGTTGAGGGTGAAGGTAGGTGTGAGGGTTATGGTTACAGTGAGGGTGAGGATTAGTGTTAGGGTGAGGTTTAGAATTTGGGTTAGGATTAAGGTGAGAGTGAGGGTTAGGGTTATGGTGAGGGTTAGGGTTAGGATTAGGATTAAGGTGAGGGTGAGGGTTAGGATTAGGGTTAGGGTTATTGTTAGTGTTATGGTTAAGGTTACCTTTGCAGTTATGGTGAGGCTGAGGGTGCGGGTTAGGGTTAGTATTAGGGTTAGGGTTAAGTTTAGGGTTAGGATTAGTGATTTTCTTAAGGTTCGGTTTAGAGTTATGGTGAGGGTGAGGGTGAGGGTGAGGGTTAGGGTTAGGGTTAGTGTGAGGTTTAGGGTTAGGGTGAGGATTAGGGTTAGGGTGAGGGTGAGGTTTAGGGTTAGAGTTAGGTTTAGGGCGAGGGTTAGGGTGAGGGTTAGGGTTAGGGTTAGGGTTTTGTTTAGCTTTAGGATTAGGGTTAGGGTGAGGGTGAGTGTGAGGGTTAGGTTTAGGCTAAGGCTTAGGGTTAGGCTGAGGATGACGGTGGGGTTGAGGATGAGGGTTCGGGTGATGGTTAGGTTTAGGATTAGGGTGATGGTTAGGATGAGGGTTAGGGTTAGGATTAGGGTTAGGGTGAAGACTAGGGTGAGGGTGAAAGTTAGTGTTAGGCTTAGGCTTAGGCTTAGAGTTAGGCTGAGGATGAGGTTGAAGGTGAGTGTTAAGGTTAGGGTGATGGTTAGGGTTATCCTTAGGTTGAAGGTTAGCATGAAGTTTAGGGATGGGGTGAGGGTTAGAGTGAGGGTGATGGTAAGGGTAAAGCTATGGGTTAGGCTGAAGGTGAGAATTAAGATACGGGTGAATGTTAGGGTTAGGGTGAGGGTTAGTGTAAGCGTGATGGTTAGGGTTTATGGTGAGTTTGAGGGTTAGATTGAGGATTAGGGTTAGGTTTCGTGTGAGGTTTAGGGTGAGGATGAGGGTTAGCGTTAGGGTGAGGGTTAGGGTTAGAATTAGGTTTCGGGTGAGGGCTAGGGTGAGGGTAAGGTTTACTGTTAGTGTTAGGGTTAGGGTGAGTTTTAGGGTTAGGATGAGGGTTAGGGTTAGTGTGAGAGTTAGTGTTAGGGTTAGGGTTAGTGTTAGGGTGAGGGTAAGTGTTAGGGTGAGGGTTAGGGTTAGGGTGAGGGTTATAGTTAGGGTGAGGGTTATAGTTAGGGTGAGGGTTAGGGTTAGGGTTATTGTCATTGTTAGGTTTAGGGTTACGTTGACGGTGAGGGTGAGGGTAAGGGTTAGGTTTAGGGTTAGGGTTAGGGTGAGATTTAGGGTTAGGATTCGGGTTATAGTTAGGGTTAGGGTGAGTGTTAGTGTGAGGGTTAGGTTTAGGGTTAGTGTTACGTTAGGGTTAGGGTGAGGGTGAGTGTGAGGGTTAGGGTTAGGTTTAGTGTTAGGCTTAGGGTTAGGGTGAGGGTGAGTTTGAGGGTGAGGATTAGGGTTATGGTGAGGGTTAGTGTTAGGGTTAGATTGAATGTTAGGCAGAGGGTTAGGGTTAGGAATAGGGTTAGTTTGAGTGCTGGTGTGACGGATAGTGTGAGTGTTAGGGTTACGATAGTGTTAGGTTGAGGGTGAGTGTGAGGGTTAGTGGTAGGGTTAGGGTTAGGCTTAGGATTAGGGTTAGGGTAAGGGTTTGGTTTAGGGTGAGGGTGAGGGTGATTATTAGGGTTAGTGTTAGGGTTAGGGTTAGGGTTAGGCTAAGGGTGAGTTTGGGGGTGAGGATTAGGTTTAGGTTGATGGTTAGGTTTAGGTTTAGTGTTATTGTTAGGGTTAGGGTTAGAGTTAAGGTGAAGGTGAGGGTGAGGGTGCGGGTGAGGTTTAGGATTAGGGTTAGGTGAGGTTTATGGTTAGGGTTAGAGATAGGGTGAGGGTGAGGGTGAGGTTTACGGTTAGATTTAGGCTTAGGGTGAGGGTTACTGTTAGGGTTAGGGTTAGGATTAGTGTTAGGTTTGGGTTAGGGTGAGGGCTAGGGTGAGGGTTATGGTTAGATTTAGGGTTAGGGTTAGGATTTGGGTTAGGGTGTGGTTTAGTGTGTGGGTTAGGGTTATGTTTAGGGTTAGGCTTAGCGTTAGGCTGAGCGTGAGGTTGAGTGTGAGGGTTTGGGTTAGGCTGAGGGTTAGGATTAGGGTTAGTGTTAGGGTTAGGATGAGGGTTATGGTTAGTATTAGGATTAGAGTGAGGGCTAGGGTGAGGGTGCCCTTTACTGTTAGGGTTAGGATGAGGTGTAGGGTTAGGGTTAGGGTGAGCATGAGAGTTAGGTTTAGGGTGAGGTTTAGGGTTAGGGTTAGTGTTAGGGTTAGGGTTAGGTTGAAGGTTATGGTTATGGTTAGGATTAGGATTAGGGTTAGGGTGAGGGTGAGTGTGAGGGTTAGGGTAAGCTTTAGGCTTAGGGTTAGGTAGAGGGTGAGGGTTAGGTTTAGAGTGTGGGTAAGTGTGAGGGTTAGGGTTAGTTTTAGGTTTAGGGTGAGGGTTAGGTTTAGGCTTAGGCTTAGGTTTAGGTTGAGGGTGAAGGTAGGTGGGAGGGTTATGGTTATGGTGAGGGTGAGGATTAGGGTTAGGGTGAGGGTTAGGATTTGGGTTAGGATTAAGGTGAGGGTGAGGGTTAGGATTAGGGTGAGTGTTAGGGTTAGGATTAGGATTAGGGTGAGGGTGAGGGTTAGGTTTAGGATTAGAGTGAGGGTTAGGTTTTGGCTTAGTATTAGTGTTTTTGTTAAAGTTAGGGTTAGAGTTATGGTGAGGGTGAGAGTGAGGGTGAGGGTTAGGGTTAGGGTGAGTTTAGGGTTAGGGTGAGGATTAGGGTTAGGGTGAGGGTGAGGTTTAGGGTTAGAGTGAGTGTTAGGGGGAGGGTTAGGTTGAGGGTTAGGGTTAGGTTTAGGATTAGGGTTAGGGTGAGGGTGAGTGTGAGGGTTAGGGTTAGGCTTAAGCTTAACCTTAGGGATATGCTGAGGATGAGGGTGGGGTTGAGGATTATGGTTTGGGTGTTGGTTAGGGATAGGATTTGGGTGAGGGTTAGGATGAGGGTTAGGGTTATTATTAGGGTTAGGCTGAGGGCTATGGTGAGGGCGAGGGTTAGGGTTAGGTTTAGGCTTAAGTTTAGGGTTAGGCTGAGGGTGACGTTGAGGGTGAGTGTTAAGGTTAGGGTGATGTTTAGGATTATGGTTAGGTTGAAGTTTAGCATGAGGTTTAGGGATAGGTTGAGGGATAGAGTGAGGGTGATGGTAAGGGTAAAGTTGAGGGTTAGGCTGAGGGTGAGAATTAAGATAACGGTGAGGGTTAGGGTTAGGGTGAGGGTTAGGGTAAGGGTGAGGGTGAGGGTTAGATTGAGGATTAGTGTTAGGTTCAGTGTGAGGTTTGGTGTGAGGATGAGGGTTAGGGTTAGGTTGAGGGTTAGTGTTAGGTTTAGTGTTATTGTTAGGTTAAGGATTAGATTTATGGTGAGGGTGAGGTTGCGGGTCCTGGTTAGGGTTAGGGTTAGGGTGAGGTTTAGAGTTAGGTTTCGAGATAGGGTTAGGTAGAGGGTGATGTTTAGGGTTAGATTTCAGGTTAGTGTTAGGGTTGGGCTTAGGGTTAGGCTGAGGGTGAGAGTGGGGGTGAGGATTAGGGTTGGGTTTAGGGTTAGGGTTAGAGTTAGGGTTAGGGTTAGGTTAGGGATTAGGGTTAGGGTGAAGTTTAGGGTGAGTGTTAGAGTTAGGGTTAGGCTTAGGCTGAGGGTGAGGGTGGGGGTGAGGATTAGTTTTCAGGTGATGGTTAGGGTTAGGATTAGGGTGAAGGTTAGGATGAGGGTTAGAGTTGGGATTAGGCTTAGGGTGAGGGCTAGGGGGAGAGTGAGGTTTAGGGTTAGGGTTAGGGTGAGGTTTAGGGTTAAGGTGAGGTTAGGGTTAGTGTGAGGGTTAGTGTTAGGTTTAGGTTTAGAGTTAGGGTTAGGGGGAGGGTTAGGGTCAGGGTTAGGGTTAGGGTTAGTGTTAGGGTTATGGTTAGGGTGATGGTTAGGCTTACGGTTAGCTTGAAGGTTAGGATGAGGTTTAGGGATAGGGTGAGGGTTAGGGTAAGGGCGATATTAAGGGTAAATTTGAGGGTTAGGCTTTGGATGAGGGTTAGGATAAGTGTGAGGGTTACGGTTAGCGTGAGGGTTAGGGTAAGGGTGAGGGTGAGGGATTAAGGTGAGGCTGAGGGTTAGATTGAGGATTAGGGTTAGGGTTAGTGTTTGGTTTAGGGTGAGGATGAGGGTTAGGGTTAGGTGAAGTTAAGTGTTAGAATTAGGGTTATGGTGAGGACTAGGGTGAGGGTGAGGGTTAGGTTTAGGGGTAGCGTGAGGTTTAGGCTTAGGGTGAGGGTTAGGGTTAGTGTGAGGGTTAGTGTTAGGGTTAGGGTTAGTGTTAGGGTGAGGGTAAGTGTTAGGGAGAGGGTTAGGGTGAGGGTGAGGGTTATAGTTAGGGTGAGGCTAAGGGTTAGGTTTAGGGTTATTGTTAATTTTAGGTTTAGATTTATGTTGAGGGTGAGGGTGAAGGTGAGGTTTAGGGTTAGGTTTAGGGTGAGGTTTAGGGTTAGATTTATCTTAGGGTTAGGGTAAGTGTTATGGTTACAGTTAGGATTAGTGTTATGTTAGGGTTAGGGTTAGGGTTATGGTGTGGTTGAGTGTGTGGTTTAGGGTTAGGTTTAGGTGTAGGCTTGGGGTTAGGCTGAGGGTGAGGTTGAGGGTGATGGTTACGGTTAGTCTGAGGGTTAGGATTAGGGTTAGTGTGAGGGTTAGGATGAAGGTTAGGGTTAGGATTAGGGTTAGAGTGAGGGCTAGGGTGAGCGTGAGGTTTAGTGTTAGGGTTAGGGTGAGGTTTAGGGTTAGGGTTAGTGTGAGGGTGAGGTTTAGTGTTAGAGTTCGGGTTAGGTTGAGGGTTAGGATTAGGGTTAGTGTTAGCGTTAGGGTTAGGGTGAGTGTTAGGGTTAGGGTGAGTGTTATGGTGATGGTTAGGATTAGGATTAGGGTAGGGTTAGGGTGAGTGTGAGGGTGAGGGTAAGTGTTAGGCTTAGGGTTAGCCTGAGGGTGAGGGTGAGCGTGAGGGTTAGGGTTAAGGTGAGGGTGAGTGTGAGTGTTAAGGTTAGGTTAGGCTGAGGGTGATGGTGAGGGAGAGGGTTAGTGTTAGGGTGAGGGTTAGGTTAGGGTTAGGGTGAGGGTTAGTGTTAGGGGTATGATGAGTTTTAGTTTTAGGGTAACGGTTAGTGTGAGGGTAAGATCTAGGGTTAGCGTTGGGCTTAGGGTGAGGGTTAGGGTTAGGGTGAGGTTTAGGGTGGGGGTGACAGTAAAGGTAAACTTTAGGGTTAGGCTGAGGGTGAGAGTTACTGTAAGGATTTGGGTTAGGGTTAGGGTGAGGGTTAGGGGTAGGGGTAGGGTGAGGGTGAGTGTAAGATTGAGGATTAGTGTTAGGGTGAAGTTTAGGGTAAGGATGAGGTTTTGGGTTAGGGTTTTTGTTAGTGCTATGGTTATAGTTAAGTTTGCAGTGAGGGTGATGCTGAGGGTGAGGTTTATGGTGAGGGTTAGATTTAGGTTAGGGTTAGGGTTAGTATTATTTTTAGGGTTAGGGTTAGATTTACAGTGAGGGTGAGGGTGAGGGTTAGGGTTAGGGTGAGGTTTACGGTGAGGTTTAGGGTTAGGGTTACGTTGAGGGTGAGGTTTAGATTTAGAATTAGGTTTATGGGGAGGGTTAGGGTGAGAGGTAGGGTTAGGGTTAGTGTTAGTCTTAGGGTGAGGTTGAGGGTTAGGTTGAGGTTTAGGGATAGGCTTAGGGTTAGGAATAGTGTTAGGGTGGGGTTGAGTGTGAGGGTTAGGTTTAGGATTAGGCTTAGGTTTAGGTTGAGTGTGAAGGTAGGTGTGAGGGTTATGGTTACGGTGAGGGTGAGGATTAGGGTTACAGTGAGGGTTAGGATTTGGGTTAGGATTAAGGTGAGGGTGAGTGTTAGGGTTAGGGTGAGGGTTAGGGTTAGGATTAGGATTAGGGTGAGGGTGAGGATTAGAGTTAGTGTTAGTGTTAGGTTTAGGGTTAGGCTGAGGGTGAGGGTGGCGGTGAGGATTAGTGTTAGGGTGATGGTTAGAGTTAGGTTTAGTGTTATTGTTAGGGTTAGGGTTAGAGTTACGGTGAGGATGAGGTTCTGGGTGAGGTTTAGGGTTAGTGTTAGGGTGAGGTTTAAAGTTAGGGTTGGAAATAGGGTTAGGGTTAGGGTGATGTTTAGGGTTAGAGTTCAGGTTAGTGTTAGGGTTGGGCTTAGGTTTAGGGTGAGGGTGAGAGTGGGGGTGAGTATTAGGGATACGGTTAAGGTTAGGGTTAGAGTTAGGTTTATGGTTAGGGTTAGGGTTATTGTTAGTGTTATGTTTAGGGTTAAGTTTGCAGTGAGGGTGAGGCTGAGGGTGAGGTTTATGGTTAGGGTTAGGTTTGGGGTTAGGGTTATTTTTAGTGTTAGTGTTAGGTTTAGGGTTAGGGTTAGAGTTACGGTGAGAGTGAGTCTTAGGGTTTGGTTGAGGTTTAGGGTTACGTTTAGGGTTAGGATTAGGTTGAGGGTGAGGTTTATGGTTAGAGTGAGGGTTAGTGGGAGGGTTAGGGTTAGGATTAGGGATAGGGTTAGGTTTAGGGTTAGGATTAGTGTTTTTGTTAAGGTTAGGGTTAGACTCATGGTTAGTGTTGGGGTGAGGGTGAGGGTTAGGGTTAGGGTTAGGGTGTGGTTTAGGGTTAGGATGAGGATTAGGGTTAGGGTGAGTGTGAGGTTTAGGGTTAGAGTTAGGTTTAGGCAGAGGGCTAGGGTGATGGTTAGGGTTAGGGTTAGGGTTAAGTTTAGGAATAGGGTTAGGGTGAGGATGAGTGTGAGGGTTAGTGTTAGGCTTATTCTTAGGTTTAGGGTTAGGCTGAGGATGAGGGTGGGGGTGAGGATTAGGGTTCGGTTGATTGTTAGGTTTAGGATTAGGGTGACTGTTAGGATGAGGGTTAGTGTTAGGATTAGGGTTAGGGTTAAAGCTAGGGGGAGGGGGAGGGTTATGGTTAGGCTTAGGCTTAGGGTTAGGCTGAGGGTGAGGTTGAGGGTGAATGTTAAGTTTAGGGTGATGTTTAGGGATACGGTTAGGTTGAAGGTTAGCATGAGGTTTAGGGATAGGGTGAGGGTTAGCGTGAGGGTGATGGTTTGGGTAAAGTTGAGTGTTAGGCTGAGGGTGAGAATTAAGATAAGGGTGAGGGTTGGTGTTAGGTTGAGGGTTATGGTTAGGGTTAGTATGAGTGTTAGGGTTAGGGTGAGGTTTATGGTTATGTTTAGGATTAGGATTAGGGTTAGGGTGAGAATGAGTGTGAGGTTAGGGTAAGGGTTTGGCTTAGGGTTAGGTTGAGGGTGTGGGTTAGGTTTAGGGTGAGGGCGAGTGTGAGGGTTAGGATTAGTGTTAGGGTTAGGGTGAAGGTTAGTGTGAGGGTTAGTGTTAAAGTTAGGGTGTGGTTGAGGGTTAGGTTTAGGGTCATGCTTAGGGTTATGGTCAGGGAGAGGGTTAGCATGAGGGTGAGAGTTAGTGTGAGGGTTAGGGTGAGGGTGACAGTAAGGGTAAAGTTGAGGGTTTGGCTGAGAGTGAGGATTATGGTAAATGTGAAGGTTAGGGTTAAGGTGAGGGTGAGGGTTAGGGGTAGAGGTAGGGTGAGGGTGAGTTTAAGATTGAGTATTAATGTTAGGGTGAGGTATAGGGTGAGGATGAGGGTTAGGTTTAAGGTTATTGTTAGTGTTATGGTTACAGTTAAGTTTGCAGTGAGGGTGAGGCTGAGGGTGACGTTTATAGTTAGGGTTAGGTTTAGGTTTAGGGTTAGGGTTAGTATTATTTTTAGGGTTAGGGTTAGATTTACAGTGAGGATGAGGGTGAGGGTTAGGGTTAGGGTGAGGTTTACGGTGAGGTTTAGGGTTAGTGTTAGGTTGAGCGTGAGGTTTAGAGTTAGAATTATGTTTATGGGTAGGGTTAGGGTGAGAGATAGGGTTAGGGTTAGAGTTAGTCTTAAGGTGAGGGTGAGGATTAGGTTGAGGTTTAGGGACAGGTTTAGGGTTAGGATTAGGTTTTGGTTGAGGATAAGTGTGAGAGTTAGGTTTAGGCTTAGACTCAGGGTTAGGTTAAGGGTGAATGTAGGTGTGAGCATTATGGTTACGGTGAGGGTGAGGATTAGGGTTAGGGTGAGGGCTAGAATTTGGGTTAGGATTAAGGTGAGGGTGAGGGTTAGGGTTAGGGTGAGTTTTAGGTTTAGGATTAGGATTAGGGTGAGTGTGAGTGTTTGGATTATGGTTAGGGTTATTGTTAGTGTTATGGTTAAGGTTACCTTTGCAGTGATGCTGAGGCTGAGGGTGAGGGTTAGGTTTAGGATTAGGGTTAGGGTTAAGTTTAGGGTTAGGATTAGTGTTTCTGTTAAGGTTAGGTTTAGAGTTATGGTTTGGGTGAGGGTGAGCGTTAGGGTTAGGGTTAGGGTGAGCTTTAGGGTTAGGGTGAGGATGAGGGTATTGGTGCGGGTTAAGTTTAGGGTTAGAGTGAGGGTTCGGGGGAGGGTTAGGGTGAGTGTTAGGGTTTGGGTTAGGGTTAGGTTTAGGAGTAGGGTTAAGTTGAGGGTGAGTGTGAGTGTTAGGGTTAGGCTTAGGCTTAGGGTTAGGCTGAGGATGAGGGTGGGGGTGAGGATTAGTGTTCGAGTGATGATTTGGGTGAGGATTAAGGTGAGGGTTAGGATGAGGGTTAGGGTGAGGATTAGGGTTAGGGTGAGGGCTAGGTTGAGGTTGAGGGTTAGGGTTAGGGTTAGGTTTAGGGTTAGGCTGATAGTGACGTTGAGGGTAAGGGTTAAGGGTAATGGTTAGGGTTAAGGTTAAGTTGAAGATTAGCATGAGGTTTAAGGATAGGGTGAGGGTTAGATTGAGGGTGATGGTAAGGGTAAAGTTGAAAGTTAGGCTGACTGTGAGAATTAAGATAAGGGTGAGGGTTAGGGTTAGGGTGAGGCTTAGGGTAAGGGTGTGGGTTAGGGGTTATGGTGAGGGTTAGGGTTAGGTTGAGGGTTATAGTTAGGGTGAGGGTTAGGGTTAGGGTTATTGTTATTGTTAGGTTTAGAGTTAGGTTGAGGGTGAGGGTGACAGTAAGGGTTAGGTTTAGGGTTAGGATTAGGGTGAGATTTAGGGTTAGGATTAGTGTTAGAGTTAGGGTTAGGGTGAGGGTGAGGTTTAGGGTTAGAATTAGGCTTCGGTTGAGTGTTAGTGTGAGGGTTAGGGTTAGGGTAAGTGTTAGGTTAGTGTTAGGGTGAGGATTAGGTTTAGAGTGATAATTAGGGGTAGTATTAGGATTAGGGTGAGGTTGAGTGTGTGGGTTATGCTTAAGTTTAATGTTAGGCTTAGGGTTAGGCTGAGGGTGAGGTTGAAGGTGAGGGTTATGGTTAGGGTGAGGGTTAGAGTTAGGGTTAGATTGAGGGTTAGTGTTACGATTAGTGTTAGGTTAAGCGCTGGCGTGATGGTTAGTGTGAGGTTTAGGGTTAGGGATAAGGTTAGGTTTAACATTAGGGTTAGGTTTTGGGTGAGTGTGAGGGTTAGGCTTAGTGTTAGGGTTAGGATTAGGGTTAGGGTTATGGTTAGGGTTTGATTTAGAGTGAGGATGAGGGTAAGAATTAGAGTTAGTGTTAGGGTTAGGGTTAGGCTAAGGGTGAGGGTGGGGTGAGGATTTGGGTTAGGGTGATGGTTAGGGTTAGGGTTAGTGTTATTGTTAGGGTTAGGGTTAGAGTTAAGGTGAGGGTGAGGGTGAGGGTGCGGGTGAGTTTTAGGGTTAGGGTTAGGTGAGGTTTAGGGTTAGTGTTAGAGATAGGGTTAAGGTGAGGGTGAGGTTTAGGGTTAGAGTTCGGGTTAGTGTTAGGGTTACGCTTACCGTTAGGCTGAGGTTGAGGGTGGGGGTGAGGATTCGGGTTAGCGTTAGGGTTAGTGTTAGTGTTCGGGTTAGGCTTAGGGTTAGGGTTATTGTTAGTGTTATGGTTAGGTTTAGTTTGCAGTGAGGGTGAGGCTGAGGGTGAGGTTTATGGTTAGGTTTAGGTTTAGGATTAGGGTTAGTGTTAGTGTTATTTTTAGGGTTAGGGTTAGAGTTATGGTGAGGGTGAGGGTGAGGGTGAGGGTTAGGGTTAGGGTGAGGTTTAGGGTGAGGTTGAGGGTTAGGGTTAGGTTGGGTGTGAGGTTTAGGGTTAGAGTGAGAGTTAGTGGGAGTGTTAGGGTGAGAGTTAGGTTTAGGGTTATTGTTAGTCTTAGGGTGAGGGTGAGGTTTAGGTTGAGGTTTAGGGATAAGTTTAGGGTTAGGATAAGGGTTAGGGTGAGGGTGAATGTGAGCGTTAGGGTTAGGGTTAGGCTTAGGCTTAGGTTTATGATTATGGTGAGGGTGAGTGTTAGGCTTAGGATTAGGGTGAGGTTTAGGGCTAGGTTGAGGGTTAGGGTTAGTGTGAGTGTTAGTGTAGGGTTAGGTTTAGTGTTAGGGTTAGGGGGAGGGGTAGGGTCAGAGTTAGGGTTAGGGTTAGTGTGAAAGTTAGGGTTAGGGTGAGGGTTTAGTTGAGGTTTAGGGTTAGGGTTAGGGTTAGGTTTAGGATTAGGGTTAGGTTGAGGGTATTTGTGAGTGTTAGGGTTAGGTTTAGGCTTAGGCTGAGGGTGAGGGTGAGGGTGAGGCTTAGCGTTTGGGTGATGGTTAGGGTTAGGGTGAGGGTGAGGGTTAGGATGAGGGTTAGGTTTAGGATTAGGGTTAAGGTGAAGGCTAGGGTGAGGGTGAGGGTTAGGTTTAGTGTTAGGGTGAGGTTTAGGCTTAGGATGAGTGTTAGGGCTATTGTGAGTGTTAGTGGTAGGGTTAAGTTTAGTGTTAGGGTTAGGGGGAGGATTAGGGTCAGGGTTAAGTTTAGGGTTAGTGTTAGGATTAGGGTTAGGGTGATGGTTGGTGTTATGGTTAGCTTGAAGGTTAGGATGTTTAGGGATACGGTGAGGGTTACGGTGAGGGTGATGGTAAGGTTGAAGTTGAGGGTTAGGCTGAGGGTGAGGGTTAAGATAAGGGTGAGGGTTAGGGGTTATGGTGAGGGTGAGGGTTAGATTGAGGATTAGGGTTAGGGTTAGTGTCTGTTTTAGGGTGAGGATGAGGGTTAGGGTTAGGTGAGGGTAAGGGTTAGAATTAGGGTTATGGTGAGGGCTAGGATCAGGGTGAGGGTTAGGGTTAGTGTTAGCGTTAGGGTGAGGGTGAGGCTTAGGGTGAGTGTTAGGGTTAGTGTGAGGGTTAGTGTGAGGGTTAGTATTAGGGTTAGTGTTAGTGTTAGGGTGAGTGTAAGTGTTAGGTTGAGGGTTAGGGTTAGGGTGAGGGTTATAGTTATGGTGAGGGTTAGGGTTAGGGTTAGGGTTTGTGTTAATTTTAGGTTTAGGGTCATGTTGAGGGTGAGGGTGAGGGTTAGGGTTAGGGTTAATATTAGGTTAGGGTTAGGGTGAGTGTGTGGGTTAGGATTAGGTTTAGGGTTAGGCTTAGTTTTTGGCTGAGAGTGAGGTTGAGGGTGAGGGTTAGGGTTAGGGTGAGGGTAAGGATTTCGGTTAGGGTGAGGGTTAGGATGAGGGTTAGGTGATGGCTAGGGTGAGGGTGAGGTTTAGGGTTAGGGTTAGGGTGAGGTTTAGTGTTAGGGTTAGGGTGAGGGTGAGGTTGAGTGTTAGAGTTAGGGTTAGAGTGAGGGTTAGGGATCTGGTTAGTGTTAGGTTTAGGGTTAGGGTGAGTGATAGGGTTAGGGTGAGGGTTATGGTTATGGTTAGGATTAGGATTAGGGTTACGGTTAGGGTTAGTGTGTGGGTTAATGTTAGGTGTAGTGTTAGGCTTAGGGTTAGGCTGAGGGTGAGGTTGAGGCTGAGGGTTAGGTTTATTGTGAGTGTTTGTGTTACAGTGAGGGTTATGTTTAGGGTGACGGTTACGGTTAGGTTTAGGGTTAGGTTGAGGGCTACGTTGAGGGTGAGATTTAGGGTTAGCTTTAGGGTAAAGTTTATGGTGAGGGTGAGGTTTAGGGATAGGGTTAGGCTGAGGTTTAGGGTTATATTTAGGGTTAGGGGTAGGGCGAGTGTGAGGTTTAGGGTTAGAGTTAGGGTTACGGTGAGGGTTAGGGTGAAGTTTACGGTTAGAGTTAGGGTTAGGGGGAGGGTTAGGGTGAGGGTTAGTTTTAGGGTGAGGGCTAGGTTGAGGGTGAGGGTAAGGGTTAATATTAGGCTTAGGCCTATGGTTAGGCTGAGGGTGAGGTTGAGGGCGAGGTTAGGGTTAGGGTGAGGTTAGGGGTATGGTTAGGTTGAAGGTTAGCATGAGTTTTAGGGATAGGGTGAGGGTTAAGGTGAGGGTGATGGTAAGGGTAATGTTGAGGATTACGCTGAGGGTCGGGGTAAAGATAAGGTTGAGGGTTAGTGTTAGGGTGAGGGTTAAGGTAAGTTTGAGGGTTAGGGGTTGGGGTGAAAGTGAGGGTTAGATTGAGGATTAGGGTTAGGGTTAGTGTGAGGTTTAGGGTGATGATGAGGGTTAAGGTTAGGGTGAGGGTTACGGTTAGAATTAGGGTTAGGATGAGGGCTAGGGTGAGGGTGAGGGTTAGGGTTAGGTTGGGGTTAGAGTGAGTTTTAGGGTTAGTGTTAGGGTGAGGCTAAGTGTTAGGGTGAGGGTTAGGGTTAGGTTTAGGGATATTGTTATTGTTAGGTTTATGGTTACATTGAGGGTGAGGGTGAGGGTGAGTGTTAGGGTTAGAGTTAGGGTGAGGTTTAGGTTTAGTATTACGGGTAGAGTTATGGTGAGGGTGAGGTTTTGGGTTCGAGTTAGTCTTAGGGTGAGGGTTAGTGTGAGGATTAGGGTTAGGGTTAGTGTTAGGTTAGGGTTAGGGTGAGGGTTAGTGTGAGCGTTAGGGTTAGAGGGAGGGTTATGGTTAGGATTAGGGTTAGGGTGAGGTTGAGTGTTTGGGTTAGGGTTAGGTTTAGAGTTAGGCTTAGGTTTAGGCTGAGGCTGAGGTTGAATGTAAGGGTGAGGGTTAGGTGAGGGTTAGGTTTAGGGTAAGTTTGAGGGTTAGGATGAGGGTTAGGGTTAGGACTAGGGTTAGTGTGAGGGTCAGTGTGTGGGTTAGGGTTAGGTTTAGATTTATGCGTCGGGTTAGGCTGAGGCTGAGGTTGAGGGTGAGGGTTAGGGTTAGTGTGAGGCTTAGGGTTAGGGATAGGGTTAGGTTTAGGATTAGGGTTAGGTTGAGGGTCAGTGTGAGTTTTAGGGTTAGAGTTAGGGTTAGGCTTAGGGTTAGGGTTAGGTTTAGGGTTAGGGTTTGGTTTAGGGTGAGGGGTAGGGTGAGGATTAGGGTTAGTGTTAGTGTTATGGTTAGGGTTAGGCTGAGGGTGAGGGTGGGGGTGAGGATTAGGGTTAGGGTGATGGTTAGGTTTAGGGTTAGTGTTATTGTTAGGGTTAGGGTTAGAGTTACGGTGAGGCTGAGGTTGTGGGTGAGGGTTAGGGTTAGGGTTTGGGTGAGGTTTAGAGTTAGGGTTGGAGATAAGGTTAGGGTGAGGGTGATGTTTAGGGTTAGAGTTAGGGTTAGTGTTAGGATTGGGCTTAGGTTTAGGCCGAGTGTGAGAGTGGGGGTGAGGATTAGGGATAGGGTTAGGGTTAGGGTTAGATTTAGGGTTAGGGTTAGGGTTAGGGTTATTGTTAGTGTTATGTCTAAGGTTAAGTTTGCAGTGAGGGTGAGGCTGAGGGTGAGGTTTATGGTTAGGGTTAGGTTTAGGGTTAGGGTTAATGTTAATTTTAGTGTTAGGGTTAGGGTTACAGTTATGGTGACAGTGAGCGTGAGGGTGAGGGTTAGGGTTAGGGTGAGATTTAGGGTTAGATTTAGGTTGAGGGTGAGTTTTAGGTTTAGAGTGAGGGTTAGTGGGAGGGTTAGGGTGAGGGTTAGGTTTAGGGTTAGTGTTAGTCTTAGGGTGAGGGTGAGGATTAGGTTGAGGTTTAAGGATAGGGTTAGGTTTATGATTAGGGTTAGGGTGAGGGTGAATGTGAGGTTTAGGATTAGGTTTAGGCTTAGGCTTATGGTTAGAAATAGGATGAGGGTGAGTGTTAGGGTTAGGGTTAGATTGAGGTTTAGGGTTAGGGTGTGGGTTAGGGTTAGTGTGTTAGTGTTAGGGTTTGGTTTAGTGTTAGGGTTAGGGGGAGGGTTAGGGTCAGGTTTAGGGTTAGGGTTAATATTAGGGTTAGAGTTAGTTTAAGGGTTAGGGTTAAGGTGAGGGTGAGGGTGAGTGTTAGGGTTAGGCTTAGGCTTAGGCTGAGGGTGAGGGTGTGGGTCAGTATTAGTTTTTGTGTGATGGTTAGGGTTAGGTTTAGGGTGAGGGTTAGTGTGAGGTCTAGGGTGAGAGTGAGGGTTAGGGTTAGGGTTAGAGTGAGGTTTAGGATTAAGGTGAGGGTTAAGGTTAGTGTGAGTGTTAGTGTTAGGTTTATTTTTAGTGTTACGTTTAGGGGGAGTGTTAGGGTCAGGCTTAGGGTTAGGGTTAGTGTTAGGGTTAGGGTTAGGGTGATGGTTAGGGTTACGGTTAGCTTGAAGGTTAAGATGAGGTTTAGGGATAGGGTGAGTGTTAGGGTAAGGGTGATGGTAAGGGTAAATTTGAGGGTTACGCTGAGGGTGAGGGTTAGGATAAGTGTGAGGGTTACGGTTAGGGTGAGGGTTAGGTTAAGGTTGAGGGTTAGGTATTAGGGTGAGGGTTAGATTGAGGAGTAGGGTTAGGGTTAGTGTTGTTGTTTAGGGTGAGGATGAGGGTTAGGGTTAGGTGAGAGTAAGGATTAGAATTAGGGTTAGGGTGAGGGCTAGGTTGAGGGTGAGGGTTAGGTTTAGGGTTAGGGTGAGGTTTAGGCTTAGGGTGAGGTTTTGGGTTAGTGTAAGGGTTAGTGTTAGGGTTAGGGTTAGTGTTATGGTGAGGGTAAGTTTTAGGGTGAGGGTTATAGTTAGGGTGAGGGTTAGGGTTAGGGTTAGGGTTATTGTTAGATTTAGGTTTAGATTTACGTTAAGTATGAGGGTGAGGGTGAGGTTTAGGGTTAGGGTTAGGGTGAGGTATAGGTTTAGGATTAGGGTTAGAGTTAGGGTTAGGGTTTGGGTGAGGTTTAGGGTTAGATTTATGCTTAGGGTGAGGGTTAGTTTTAGGTTTGGGTTAGGGTAAGGGTCAGTGTGAGGGTTATGGTTAGATTTCTGTTAGTGTTAGGATTAGGTTTAGGGTGAGGTTCAGTGTGTGGGTTAGGGTTAGGTTTAGGGTTAGGCTTAGCGTTAGGCTGAGGGTGAGGTTCAGGGTGAGGTTAGGGGTTAGGGTGAGGGTTAGGATTAGGGTTAGTGTGAGGGTTAGGATGAGGGTTAGGGTTATGATTAAGGTTAGAGTGAGGGCAAGGGTGAGGGTGACTTTTACGGTTAGGGTTAGGGTGCGGTTGTGGGTTAGGGTTAGGGTGAGGGTGAGGTTTAGTGTTAGAGTTAGGGTTAGGGTGAGGGTTAGGGTTAGGGTTAGGGTTAGTGTTAGGTTTAGGGATAGGGTGAGTGTTAGGTTTAGGGTGAGGGTTATGGTTATGGTTAGGATTAGAATTATGGTTAGGTTGAGGGTGAGTGTGTGGGTTGGGGTAAGGTTTAGGCTTAGGGTTAGGTTGAGCGTGAGGGTTAGGTTTAGGCTGAGGGTGAGTGCGAGGGTTAGGTTTAGTGTTAGGGTTAGGGTGAGGTTTAGTGTGAGGGTTATTGTTAAAGTTAGGGTGTGGGTGAGGGTTAGGGTTAGGGTGATGCTTAGGTTTACGGTCAGGGAGAGGGTTAGCATAAGGGTGAGATTTAGTGTGAGGGTTAGAGTGAGGGAGACAGTAAGGGTAAAGTTGAGGGTTAGACTGAAAGTGAGGATTACTGTAAATGTGAGGGTTAGGGTTAGGGTGAGGGTTAGGGTTAGGGTTAGGGTGAGGGTGTGGTTTAGTTTGAGGATTAGTTTTAGGGTTAGTGTGAGGTTTAATGTGAGGATGAGAGTTAGGGTTAGGGTGAGGGCTAGGGTGAGGGTGAGGGTTAGGATTTGGGTTAGGGTGAGTGTGAGAGTTAGGGTGAGTGTTAGGGTTAGGGTGAGGGTTAGTGTGAGGGTTAGTGTTAAAGTTAGGGTGTGGGTTAGGGTTAGGGTTAGGGTGATGCTTAGGGTTATGATCAGGGAGAAGGTTAGCATTAGAGTGAGAGTTAGTGTGAGGGTTAGGGTGAGGGTGACAGTAAGGGTAAAGTTGAGGTTTAGGCTGAGAGTGAGGATTACGGTAAATGTGAGGATTAGGGTTATGGTTATGGTGCGGGTTAAGGTTAGGGGTAGTGTGAGGGTGAGGGTAAGATTGAGGATTAGTGTTAAGGTGAGGTTTAGGGTGAGGATGAGTGTAAGGGTTAGGGTTAGGGTTATTGTTAGTGTTATGGTTACAGTTAAGTTTGCAGTGAGGGTGAGGCTGAGGGTGAGGTTTATGGTTATGGTTAGGTTTAGGGTTAGGGTTAGGGTTAGTATTATTTTTAGGGTTAGGGTTAGATTTACAGTGAGGGTGAGGGTGAGGGATAGGTTTAGGGTGTAGTTTACGGTGAGGTTTAGGGTTAGGGTTAGGTTGAGGGTGAGTTTTAGAGTTTGAATTTGGTTTATTGTGAGGGATAGTGTGAGAGGTAGGGTTAGGTTTAGAGTTAGTGTTAGGGTGCGGGTGAGGGTTAGGTTGAGGTTTAGGGATAGGCTTAGGGTTAGAATTAGGGTTTGGGTGAGCATGAGTGTGAGGGTTAGGTTTAGGTTTATGCTTAGGTTTAGGTTGAAGGTGAAGGTAGGTGTGAGTGTTATGGTTACAGTGAGGGTGAGGATTACAGTTAGGGTGAGGATTAAGATTTGGGTTCGGTTTAAGGTGAGGGTGAGGGTTAGGGTTAGGGTGATGGTTAGGGTTAGGATTAGGATTAGGCTGAGGGTGAGTGTTTGGATTAGGATTAGGCTTATTTTTAGTGTTATGGTTAAGGTTACATTTGCAGTGATGGTGAGGCTGAGGGTGAGGTTTAGGATTAGGATTAGGGTTAGGGTTAGGTTTAGGGGTAGGATTAGTGTTTTTGTTAAGGTTAGGGTTAGAGTTATGGTGAGGGTTAGGGTGAGGGTGAGGGTGAGGCTTAGGTTTAGGGTTAGAGGGAGGTTTAGGGTTAGGGTGAGGATTAGGGTTAGGGTGAGGGTGAGGTTTAGGGTTAGAGTTAGGGTTAGGGGGAAGGTTAAGGTGAGGGTTAGGGTTAGGGTTAGGGTTAGGTTTAGGATTAGGGTTAGGGTGAGGGTGAGTGTGAGTGTTAGGGTAGGCTTAGGCTTAGGCTTAGGGTTAGGCTGAGGATGAAGGTGGAGGTGAGGTTTAGGGTTCGGGTGATGGTTAGGGTTAGGATTAGGGTGAGGGTTAGGATGAAGGTTAGGGTTAGGATTAGGGTTAGGGTAAGGGCTAGGGTGAGGGTGAGGATTAGGGTTAGGGTTAGGCTTAGGCTTAGGGTTAGGCTGAGGTAGAGGTTGAGGATGAGGGTTATGGTTAGGGTGATGGTTAGTGTTACCGTTAGGTTGAAGATTAGCATGAGATTTAGTGATAAGGTGAGGGTTAGAGTGAGGGTGAAGGTAAGGGTATAGTTGAGGGTTAGGCTGAGAGTGAGAATTAAAATAAGGGTGAGGGTTAGGGTTAGGGTGAGGCTTAGGGTAAGGGTGAGGGTTAAGGGTTATGCTGAGGGTGAGGGTTAGATTGAGGATTAGGGTTAGGTTTATGGTGAGGATGAGGGTTAGGGTTATGGTGAGGGTTAAGGTTAGAATTAGGTTTAGGTTGAGAGCTAGGGAGAGGGTGAGGGTTAGGGTTAGGGTTAGGGTTAGGATGAGTTTTAGGATTAGGGTGAGGTTTAAGGTTAGTGTGAGGGTTAGTGTTAGTGTGAGGGTAAGTGTTAGGGTGAGGGATAGGGTTCGGATGAGGTTTATAGTTAGGGTGAGGGTTAGGGTTAGGGTTATTGTTATTGTTAGGTTTAGGGTTACATTGAGGGTGAGGGTGAGGGTGAGGGTTAGGTTTAGGATTAGGGTTAGGGTCAGATTTAGGGTTAGGATTAGGGTTAGAGTTAGGGTTAGGGTGAAGGTGAGGTTTCCGGTTAGAGTTGGGCTTAGGGTGAGTGTTAGTGTGAGGGTTAGGGTTAGGGTTAGTGTTAGGTTAGGGTTAGGGTGAGGGTTAGTTTGAGGGTTAGGGTTAGAGTGATAGTTAGCATTAGTATTAGGGTTATGGTGAGGGTGAGTGTTTGGGTTAGGGTTAGGTTTAGTGTTAGGCTTAGGGTTAGGCTGAGGGTGAGGTTGAGGGTGAGGATTAGGGTTAGGGTGAGGGTTAGAGTTAGGGTTAGATTGAGGGTTAGGATGAGGGTTAGGGTTAGGATGAGTGTTAGGTTGACTGCTGGTGTGAAGTTTAGTGTGAGGGATAGGGATAGGGTTAGGTTTAGGATTAGGGTTAGGTTGAGGGTGAGTGTGATGGTTAGGCTTAGGGTTAGGGTTAGGTATTGGGTTAGGGTTTGGTTTAGAGTGAGGGTGATGGTGAGGATTAGGATTAGTGTTAGGGTTAGGGTTAGGGTTAGGCTAAGGGTGAGAGAGTGGGGTTGAGGATTAGGGTTAGGGTTAGGTGAGGTTTAGGGTTAGTGTTAGAGATAGGGTTAGGGTGAGGGTAAGGTTTAGGGTTAGAGTTAGGGTTATTTTTAGCGTTAGGCTTAGGTTTAGGCTGAGGGTGAGCGTGGGGGTGAGGATTAGGTTTAGCGTTAGGGTTAGGGTTAGAGTTCGGTTTAGGGTTAGGGTTAGGGTTATTGTTAGTGTTATGGTTAGAATTAATTTTGCAGTGTGGGTGAGGCTCAGGGTGAGGTTTATGGTTAGGGTTAGGTTTAGAGTTAGGGTTAGTGTTAGTGTTGTTGTTAGGGTTAAGTTTAGAGTTACGGTTAGGGTGAAGGTGAGGGTGAAGGTTAGGGTTAGGGTGAGTTTTAGGGTGAGGTTTAGGGTTAGGATTAGGTTGTGGGTTAGTGTTATTCTTAGGGTGAGGGTGAGGGTTATGTTGAGGTTTAGGGATAGGTTTAGGGTTAGGATTAGGTTTAGGGTGAGTGTGAATGTGAGTGTTAGGGTTAGAATTAGGCTTAGGCTTAGGTTTGGGATTATGGTGAGGTGAGGGTGAGTGTTAAGCTTAGGTTTAGGGTGAGGTTTAGGGTTAGGGTGAGGGTTAGGGTTAGGTTTAGTGTTAGGGTTAGGGGGAGGGTTAGGGTCAGCATTATGGTTAGGGTTACTGTGAGGGTTAGGGTTAGTATGAGGGATAGGTTGAGGTTTAGGGTTAGGGTTAGGGTTAGGTTTAGGATTAGGGTTAGAGTGAGGGTGAGTGTGAGTGTTAGGGTTAGGTTTAGGCTTAGGCTTAGTGTGAGGGTGAGGGTGAGGCTTAGTGTTTGGGTGATGGTTAGGGTTAGGATGAAGGTGAGGGATAGGATCAGGGTTAGGTTTAGGATTAGGTTTAGGTTGAAGGCTTGGGTGAGGTTGAGGGTTAGGTTTAGGGTTAGGGTGAGGTTTAGGGTTAGGGTGAGGTTTAGGGTTAGTGCGAGTGTTAGTGTTAGGGTTAAGTTTACTGTTAGGGTTAGGGGGATGGTTAGATTCAGGTTTAGGGTTAGGGTTAGTGTTAGAATTAGGGCTAGGGTGATGGTTAGGGTTATGGTTAGTTGAAAGTTAGGATGCTGTTTAGGGATAGGGTGAGGGTTAGGGTGTGGGTGATGGTCAGTTTAAAGTTGAGGGTTAGGCTGAGGGTGAGGGTTAAGATAAGGGTGAGGGTTACGGTTAGGGTGAGGGTTAGGGTAAGGGTGAGGGTTAGGGATTAGGGTGAGGGTGAGGGTTAGATTGAGGATTAGGGTTTGGGTTAGTGTGTGGTTTAGGGTGAACATGAGGGTTAGGGTTAGTTGAGGGTAAGGGATCGAATTAGGAATAGGGTGAGGGCTTGGGTTAAGGTGAGGGTTAGGGTTAGTGTGAGGTTTAGCGTTAGGGTTAGGGTTAGTGTTAGGGTGAGGGTAAGTGTTAGGTTGAGGGTTAGGGTTAGGGTGAGGGTTATAATTAGGGTGAGGGTTAGTGTTAGGGTTAGGGTTTTTGTTAATTTTAGGTTTAGGGTTATGTTTATGGTGAAGGTGATGGTGAGGGTGAGGGTTAGGGTTAGGGTTAGGGTGAGGTTTAGAGTTAGGATTAGGTTAGTGTTATGATTAGTGTGAGGGTGAGGTTTAAGGTTAGATTTAGGCTTAGGGTGAGTGTTAGGGTTAGGGTTAGTGTTAGATTATGGTTAGGGTGAGCGTGTGTGTTAGGGTTAGGTTTAGGTTTAGGCTAAGTGTTAGGCTGAGAGTGAGGTTGAGGGTGAAGTTTAGGGTTAGGGTGAGGGTTAGGATTACAGTTAGGGTGAGATTTATGATGACGGTTAGGGTTAGGATTAGGGTTAGAGTGATGGCTAGGGTGAGGGTGAGGTTTAGGTTTAGGGTTAGGTTGAGGTTTAGTGTTCGGTTTAGGGTGAGGTTGAGTGTTAGAGTTAGGGTTAGGGTGAGGGTTAGGGATCGGGTTAGTGTTAGGGTTAGGGTTAGGGTGAGTGATAGTGTTAGGGTGATTTTATGGTTATGTTTAGGATTAGGATTAGGGTTAGGTTGAGGGTGATTGTGTGGGTTAAGGTTAGTTTTAGTGTTAGGCTTAGGGTTAGGCAGAGGGTGAGGTTGAGGCTGAGGGTTAAGTTTAGTGTGAGCCTTTGGGTTACAGTGAGGGTTATGTTTAGGGTGACGGTTACGATTAGGTTTAGGGTTAGGTTGAGGGCTACGTTGAGTGTGAGGTTTAGGGTTAGGGTTAGGTTGAAGTTTATGGTGAGGGTGCTATTTAGGGTTAGGGTTAGGCTGAGGTTTAGGGTTATAGTTAGGTTTAGGTTTAGGGCGAGTGTGAGGTTTAGGGTTAGATTTAGGGTTAGGGTGAGGGTTAGGGTGAGGTTTAAGGTTAGAGTTAGGGTTATGGGGGAGGGTTAGCTTGAGGGTTAGGTTTAGGGTGAGGGCTAGTTTGAGGGTGAGGGTTAGGGTTAGTGTTAGGCTTAGGCTTATGTTTAGGCTGAGTGTGAGTTTGAGGATGAGGGTCAGGGTTAGGGTGAGGTTAGGGTTACGGTTAGGTTGAAGGTTAGGCTGAGGTTTAGGGATAGGATGCGGGATAGGTTGTTGGTGATGGTAAGGGTAAAGTTGAAGGTTAGGCTGAGGGTATGGGTAAAGATAAGGGTGAGGGTTAGGGTTAGGATGAGGGTTAGGGTAATGGTGAGGGTTAGGGGTTAGGGTGAGTGTGAGTGTTAGATTGAGGATTAGGGTTAGGTTTAGTGTGAGGTTTAGGGTGAGGATGATGTTAGGGTTAGGGTGAGGGTTAGGGTTAGAATTAGGGTTAGGATGAGGGCTAGGTTGAGGGTGAGGGTGAGGGTAAGGTTAGGGTTATGGTAAGTTTTAGGGTTAGGGTGAGGGTTTGGTTTAGTGTGCGGGTTAGTGTTATGGTTGGGTTAGTGTTAGGGTGAGGGTAAGTGTTAGAGTGAGGGTTAGGGTTAGGGTGAGGGTTATAGTTAGGGTGAGGGTTAGGGTTAGGGTTAGGGTTAGGGTTATTGTGATTTTTAGGTTTAGGGTTACATTCAGGGTGAGGGTGAGTGTGAGGGTTAGGGTTAGAGTTAGGGTGAGGTTTAGGTTTAGGATTAGGGGTAGAGTTAGGGTTAAGGTAAGGGTGAGTTTTAGGGTTAGAGTTAGGCTTAATGTGAGGGTTAGTGTGAGGATTAGTGTTAAGGTTAGTCTTAGGTTAGGGTTAGGGTGAGGTTTACTGTGAGGGTAAGGGTTAGAGGGACTGTTAGGGTTAGGATTAGGGTTAGGGTGAGGTTGAGTGTATGGGTTAGGGTTAGGTTTAAAGTTAGGTTTAAGGTTAGGCTGAGGCTGAGGCTAAAGGTGAGGGATAGGGTTAGGTTAGGGTTAGGTTTAGGGTAAGGTTGAGGGTTAGGATGAGGGTTAGGGTTAGGATTAGTGTTAGGGTGAGGGTGACTCTGTGGGTTATGGTGCGGTTTAGTGTTAGGGTTAGGGTTAGAGTTAGGGTTATGGTGAGGGTGAGGTTTAGGGGTACAGTTGGGGTTAGGGTGAGGGTTAGGTTGAGGATTAGGGTTAGCGTGAGTGTTAGGGTGGTGGTGAAGGTAAGAGTAAATGTTATTGTTGGGCTGAGGGTGAGAGTTACTGTAAGGCTGAGGGTTAGTGTTAGGGTGAGGGTTAGGTTTAGGGGTAGTGTGAGGGTGAGTTTTAGATTGAGGATTAGTGTTAGGATTAGGGTGAGGTTTAGGGTGAGGATTAGGGTTAGGGTTAGGGTTATTGTTAGTGTTATGGTTAGGGTTAAGTTTGCGATGAGGGTGAGGCTGAGGGTGAGGTTTATGGTTAGGGTTAGGTTTAGGGTTAGGGTTTGGGTTAGTGTTATTGTTAAGGTTAGGGTTGGTGTTACAGTGAGGGTGAGGTGAGCGTGAGGGTTAGGTTGAGGGTTAGTTTAGGATTAGGTTGAGGGTGAAGATAGGTGTGAGTGTTAGGGTTATGGTGAGGGTGAGGATTAGGTTTAGGGTGAGGTTTAGGATTTGGGTTAGGATTAAGTTGAGGGTGAGGGTTAGGGTTAGGGTCAGGGTTAGCATTAGGATTAGGGTTAGGGTGAGGGTGAGGGTTAGGATTAGAGTTAGGGTTAGGGTTATTGTTAATGTTATGGTTAAGGACACCTTTGCAGTGATGGTGAGGCTGAGGGTGATGTTTAGGTTTAGGATTACGGTTAGGGTTAGATTTAGGGTTAGGATTAGTGTTATTGTTAAGCTTATGGTTAGAGTTATGGTGACGGTGAGGGTGAGTGTGAGGGTGAGGGTTCAGCTTAGGGTGAGATATAGGGTTAGGGTTAGTGTGAGGTTTAGGGTGAGGATGAGAGTTAGCGTTAGGTTGAGGGCTAGGTTGAGGTTGAGGGTAAGGGTTAAGGTGAGGTTTAGGGTTAGGGTTATGGTTAGTGTTAGTGTGAGTGTTAGTGTTAGGGGGAGAGAGTGTTAGGGTGAGGGTTAGAGTTAGGATTAGGGAAAGGGTTACGGTGAGGGTTAAGGTGAGGGATAGGTGGAGGTTTAGGGTTAGGGTTGGGGTTAGGTTTAGGATTAGGGTTAGGGTGAGGGTGACTGAGGGTTAGGGTTAGGCTTCGGCTTAGGCTTAGGGTTAGGCTGAGGGTGTGGGTGGGGGTTAGGATTAGTTTTGGGTGATGGTTAGGGTTATGATTAGGGTGAGGGTTAGGATGAGGGTTAGGGTTAGGATTAGTGTTAGAGTGAGGGCTAGAGTGAGGGTGAGGGTGAGGGTTAGGGTTAGCGTTAGGCTTAGGGTTAGGCTGAGGGTGATGTTGAGGATGAGGGTTAAGGTTATGGTGATGGTTAGGGTTACAGTTAGGTTGAAGGTTAGCATGAGGTTTAGGGGTAGGTTGAGTGTTAGAGTGAGTATGATGGTAAGGGTAAAGTTGAGGGTTAGGCTGAGAGGGAGGGTTAAGTTAAGGGTGATGGTTAGTGTTAGGGTAAGCGTGAGGGTTAGGGTTTATTGTGAGGGTGAGGATTACATTGAGGATTAGGGTTAGGTTTAGTGTGAGGTTTAGGGTGAGGATGAGGGTTAGGGTTAGGGTGAGGGTTAGGGTTAGGGTTAGTGTTATTGTTAGGGTTAGGGTTAGAGTTATGGTGAGGGTGAGGTTGCGTGTCCGGGTTAGGGTTAGGGTGAGGGTGAGGTTTAGGGTTAGAGTTAGGCTTAGTTCGATCTCTGAACCCAGTCTCCTGAGTAGCTAGGATTTACAGGGGTTGAGCCATTGGTTGCATTGGGCTAGAAGCTTTTCTTAAGCAAGAGTTCTTCCCTGCGTTTGCCCTGACTCCTTAATGCAAAGGAGGTCTGAGGGACAGGAGCTGTGAAAAATAGGCTTCCAGCCACAGGAAATGGCTGGGGTCCATGGTGAAAAGTCAAGTTAATCTTCCCACTGGGCCCCATTCTGGGACCCTGCCCTCTTCCCTACCTGTGACTCAATACATACATTGACCCAGCCTTGAATGTCCTGCCAGATTTGTGTCAAGCCACAAAACCTTCATTCCACCCACACCACCAGCTCTACACCACACCTCAAGAACTTTGCCCATGTTGTACCTTTGCCTGAGTCTCTCTGTCCTCTTCCACGCCTTAGAACTCCTGTGGAATTTTGGCACTGGTTATATCACCTCCTGGAGCAAGTCTTTCCTTCCTTTTTCCTTCGTTAACTGGCAATTGCTCTATCTTGCTGTGTGTGTGTGTGTGTGTGTGTGTGTGTGTGTGTGTGTGTGTGTGTTTGTGTGTGGCTCTTGCGCATGCGCCAGTCCTATGGTTTGAATTCATGGCCTGGACACTATCCCTGAGCTTTTTTACTCAAGGCAAGCATTCTACTACTTGAATCAGAACTGTACTTCTGCCTCTTTGGGTGTTTAATTGGAGAAAAGTGTCTCATATAGACTTTCCTCCTTGTAATTATGATCCTCAGAACTCAGCCTTCTGAGTAGCTGAAATTACTGGAATGAGCCTCAAGCACCTGCCCTATAACTCTTACCTATAACCTCGGCCCTCCTGAGTCCCAGAAGAATATGTTTCACCAGGCTCCCTTTTTTTTTTGCCAGTTTTGGGGCTTGAACTCAGGATCTGAGCATGTTCCTTTGCTTCTTTTGCTCAAGGCTAGCCACAATGCCACTTTTGTGTTTTTCTGTTCCTGTGGTACTGAGGAATCTAACCCAGGGCTTCGTGCATACTAGGTAACCACTCGACCGCTAAGCCACATTCGAAGCCCAAGGCTGACTTGGAACAGGAGCTATGAGGGTGGGATTTATTGGCTTACCCTTTTGGCATAGAAATCGCTTACTATTTCATAACTTTGCCGAGATTTGGGACCAATCTATGACTCAGCAATGATGAATGATGAATGAGTGAGAGCCACTAGGCCCCTGAGGTCTAGGCTCACATCCTAGAGAGGAATAGAGAATATGGATCCAGAACCTTCGACCACTCCTGGAGGCAGTGGCTGGCTTCTAGGTGTACCAATGGGATACCTCAGGTAGAAAATAATGCATCCGTTGTACACTCCAGCCCAGGCAAAGCCTTCAGGGCTTCAGTTATTAAATGACAGACTTGTGCTATTAATGTTACAGTCTTCATGTTACATTAATTGTAACAAATTATTATGTATTTTATCAGAGAAATTAGCATCCTCTGATTTTGGTGTCTGTGGGAGTCCTAATAATGGACTATAATTAAAATCAAAGGAGATGTGTTTTTGTTGGTTCAAACGAATATTTCTGAAAACAATTAACTCATCAGAAATTGTTCAAATACATCAGAAGGGCCTTAGAAATGCTGTACCACGTTTACATGGTTACCTATGATGTGAATCGAGCCACTAAGCAATCATATTTCACTTTGCCATCAGTATAATTATTCCCTTTTGAGGAAGAATCATTCACATAATTCACATGATATAAGCTTGTCCTTAGGTGACTATCTTCTATGAAATCATATCCAAATGATACACCACACTGAGTTAAAGAAAAAGTTGCAAAGTTTATTGGATGATGTAACTCCTTCCAGATACACATGTTGAAATTCTATTCCCCTGTCTGGTTACATTACAATGAACCTCTCCATGATGACCCTAATGATCCTGATAAAAGAAGCCCAATATAATTACTCTGCCTTGTGAACGCCCAGCAAATAGCTTATAATGAACCAGAAAATGAACTCCCATAAGACAAAGAATTTCTTTGAATAACCATTTTTATAAAAAATGTTTAAGCTAATAGGGTATGGATAATGTACTCTTAATTATTTTTAAGCCACTTAGTATGAAATATTCTAACAGCCCAATGGCTGACAAAAGCAAAGTAGTTTTGATTTAAATTTCACAAATTCTGATAAAAGATTAATAATATTTTATTATTTGAATTTTATTTTCCAAGTCTCCATGTTAAAAATATTTTAAAATGGGAATTGAGTTGAGGTTCAACTCTCTATTCAACTATCATAATTAATTTTTGCATATTTTTATTATCTTTAAGTAGTTGAACAAAGGAGTTGCCATTCACTGAAACAATGTATGGATACAGTGCATCTTGATCATTGTCACGCCTTTCAACATTCTCAACCACCGCTCCCAATTAACCGCAATACTTATGTATCTCAATATTATGTTATGGAATTACTTGACATTTAACAAAGTAGTTTATGTGTACAATGAACCTGGAATTGTGTTACCACTTCAACATCTTCACCCCCATTTTATGCTACCACTTGCCTTGTATATTTCAATTACAGGAAGAATACAATGGGTTATTGCCTGTATTTTATCCTTTTCCCTTTCAATTTCCTACCCCTCTCACATTGTCCCCCACTGTACTCTCTTGCAATACAAATTTACTGGTATTTAATTGTTGGTCTTTGACTTAGTCTTTTAAGAGAATTATAGTAATTTCACTCTCCATGGTCTCTGACACGTCAGATGATTCATTTGTACCTCCTTGCATATCATGCAGTGTGTTTACTTTTACATTTATAGACAACTTCCATTTACCACAAATGAGGAAAATCATGCAACCTAAGTTTCTCTGGGTCCAGTTAATTTCAATTAACATCATTATTTCTAAGTCTTTCATTTTCCTTAAGAATGGTGTAATGTTATCCTTTCTGATGGATGAACAGAATTCCATTATGTATGTATATAAATATATATATATATATATATATATATATATATATATATATACATGCATACATAATTTTATATAGGGATCAACAAAATTATATATATATGTATATATATATATATATACATATATACATACATATATACATATATAATTCTTGGTCCCTTTTTACAATGAGAGGCATCTGGGCTGATTCCATATGTTGGCAAGAAAATAATGCAACAATGAACAGATTTTGCTGGTAGCTTCAGTGTGGCCTTGTTTCTGCTCTATTGGATAAATGCCCGTTATGAAATTGCTGGAACATAGGTAGCTCTCTATTCAGTTTGTTGAGCAACTTCCATAGTGTTTTCCAAAGTGTTTGAACAATAACACATTCCCACCAACAGTTTAATAGAGTTTCCTTTGGGCCACATCCCTATCAGTATCTGTGATTTTTCATTTTTTCGAAAGACATGTAACATGGGTGAGATGAATCTGTGTTGTTTGGATTTGCATTTCTTTTTTAAATTTTTATATTGTGAAAATACCGTACAGAGGGGTTACACTTACATGGGCAAGTTAATGAGTACATTTCTTATCAAGCATTGTTGCCTCCTCCTTTGTATCCCATTCCCATCCTTTGTATCCCCTTCTCATCTCCCTCCACGACATCCCTGACCCTGCCCCCCCGCCAAAGTTGTAAAGTTCATTTTTTGACATAAGAACTTGTACACCTCATTGTTGCAATGGGTCCACCCTATTTAAACGGTTTGTTTTTGCCCTTCCCTTCCACAAATTATACCAACACCAAACATAATGAAAGCAGG
The DNA here is from genome assembly GCF_024711535.1 of Dipodomys merriami. Classification (NCBI taxonomy): domain Eukaryota; kingdom Metazoa; phylum Chordata; class Mammalia; order Rodentia; family Heteromyidae; genus Dipodomys; species Dipodomys merriami. Next base: position 4,424,849 of record NW_027206579.1, read on the forward strand.
GGTTATACCATGGTGGGGGACATACAAAGCAACAAAGAAATCATCTTATAAATATGATAGAATCAATTCTTTTATGGAGAGAGATGTGTCTAATTGTCATTCTTTCTTCTTCTGAGAAGTTTCTCTTTAAGTGTTTATCACATATATTAGTTGGGTTCTTGTTTATTTGAGGTTTTATTTTTGTTGGGTTTAATTTTTGATCTCTAAATATGCATTAGTTATAAAATCCTTGTCTGATGCTTAGCTAGTAAAATTTTTCTTCCATTCTGTTCTCTTTCTGTATATGTTTCTAACTTTTTCCTTGGACATGAAGGAACACTTCAGTTTGACGAATTCTATTGATTCAGAAAGAATGATATTACACCATTCATAAGGAAATGCAAAGACTTGGAACAAACATATTAAGTGAAGAAAGACAGACTCAAAGGTTTCTTAATTTCCCTCATTTGTTGTATTAGAATGTGACTGTAATTCTACAAGTAAACACACTTGGATGGTAAAAGATAATACATTACACTTGGACATGATAAATTATATAGGATTCTAAACATTTATACAGTGAGATCAAAGGAGGATACCCTTTGGAGAAGATTACAAAGGCTCAATACAACTTGTGGGGGAGGGAAGTTGCAAGGGAAAAACTGGGAGAACATGAGGGAAGAGGTGACACTGTTCAAAAAGAAGTGTGTTCATTATCTGATTTATGTAATTGTAACCCTTCTGTACATCACCTTTACAAATTAAAAATGGATCTCATGAACAGGCCCGATTAGCTATACTAATATTAGATACAAAAGGCTTTAAATTAAAAGTGGCATGAAAGTAAAAAGAGACAAAGAAGGACATTAAATATTGGTAAAGAAAACTCTGCATCGGGAGTTATAACAATTGTAAATATCAATACCCTTATTCCTAGAGCTCCTAAATTCATCAAACAAATACTACTTGACCTGAAAACATGCATACCTCCAAACACATTGTTGGTTCTTTGAGCACATCATTCTTACCTCTGGACTGGTCATCCAGGTCAAAACTTAGCAAAGAAACTTCAGGGCTAAATAACTGCACTGACAAGCTATATGTAACAGATATCTACAGAATATTTCACCTAGCAGGGTCACTATATATATATATATATATATATATATATAGTGACCCTGCTAGGTGAAATATATATATATATATATATATATATATATATATATATATATATATATATATCTCATCAGCCTGTGGAACATTCTCCAAAATAGATCATATCTTAGCTCACAGGGAAAAATCTGTGAAAATTGATAAATTACCAGTGAATCACTGAAGAGATGTGGAGGGAAGTTCCAACGTTTATATAATTCAATGTAAGTGAACACACAAAATACTACCTCCTTTGGGACACAACAGCACAGGCAATAGTCTGAGGAAAATTTATTTCTTTGAGTATGTACGTCAACAAATCATAACAATCTTGCATTAGCACTAATGATGCACCACTAGGTACTTGAAAAACAGGAACAAGCCAAACCAAAAACCAGTAGACAGAAAGAATACAAATTAGATTAAAGAAATAAATAAATCAGAGTCTCAAAAAACATAAAGACAATCATAAATGAATTTTATCTACTAGTAGTTCCCAAATTCTAATGATGAATGCCAATGTAGCTATTTTCAGAGATAGACCCAACCAGCTCAAACCAGTCAAAAAAAAACCAAACTTCTATGATTCTAAGAAACAAAGCTTCGTTTGCTTTTTAAAAATAAATTCACTCTGTTGTTATTATTAAGGTTATTTATAGAGGGATTACAATTACATGAGTCAAGTAATGAGTATATTTCCTTTTAGAAATATCTTCAGTTCCCTCACTTGTTCACAGTCCTTCCTTGCTGTCTCCACCTATGTTTTAAATAATTCACTTTCATCAATGTTTAATGAACTCCACTGCTGCAAATCTCACCCTTTTCCCTAAAGCTCTGTGCCCACCCCCCACCTTGCTGAAGATTTGCAATGAATATACCATGCCTAAAGAAGACAGAATCATCACAAACTATAAACAACAACAACAATAACAAATCAAAAAAGGAGTCTTCTGCTTCCAAATCTTTCAGTACTTATTTCATGTTATAAAAATATAATTTTTTATCATAAAGTCAATTCAGGGAATAAGGTATGAAAACTTGTAATTTTTTTTCTATTTAAGTAATGCCTTTTACTTAAACATTAAAGTTGTAACACAATTCAAGTCCTAGTGAAATTTGAATGTTCAGACTTAAAGTTAAATTTTCAAAGTTCGTAATAGTTCCATTTTGGCAATCAAAATGAAAAGCAGGCATGTTTTATCTTCAAGAATGTCATTATTTCATATCCAAAAAAGTAAAATAAATGTAATCTTAATTCAATGGAACTAAGAAATCAAACACTTATTCAATGCATCAATTGCATAGATTATGAGATTTATTGATAAAATTAATAAAACTTGGTTTAAGTAGATTACTTAAGGCATGAAGCAAGTGATAATTTTCTTTTCTAGGTGAAGTTGATATAGAAATCAAAAACCAAAAATTCCAGAGTTCTGTGTGCTTGATATGTGTCAATTTACACATATGCTTGGCTCATCACAATGTTATTTGAGGATAACTGAGAACAGGACTTGAATTTTAAAAAAATCACTCAAAAGTTTAGCCATATTTTGTAACCAAATATGCCATTTTATATCTGTTTATTTTATTTGAAAAATCTGGTAAATTTAATTATGTTACATCAAAAATAATGAGAAATAAATAGCCCCCAGCTCCTTAAAAGACAATCAATAAGAAAAAATAAAACAACAAAGAAAAAAGTTGAAATTCATTTTGAAATAGTCTTTTTATCTGTGGTGTTTTGCAATTATGTATTATGTTACTATCCCATGAACCTGGGCTCAAATCACTAGGGCTACTAGAAGAAAATTTCCAAATCTAAAGCAGCTAACATAGCTGTGCAGTTGTTGGTAGGTTTCACTACAGTATCACCAGGCATAAACTGTACAAGAGAAGTATTTCTAGTGGCTTGCAGGCAAGAATGTGATGAAAAGCATACTTTTATCTTCCTAGATTAAATAAGAAGATCACACTTTAAAAGCTTACTAAGTGATCAGTCCATAAATAACAGTGCCACTTTTAAGGAACTCTAGATAATTCAAGTCCTTTATCTCCCCACAAAAATTACTGTCATTCATTGCCAAGGTGCAGTTCCAGTTCTTTTTGATATTTCAAATGGCTTTGGATTAACATTAACAATAATTCAAGTTGTTGAGAAAATTTACTTTAGAATAAGAAAAAAATCAGAATCAACTCCATATCATAACCTTTAGGGAAAATGTATTAAGGAATATGGCATGTCCTTTCTAACTTGATATTAGACATTAGGGCAAAATGCCAGAAACAGCCTGCAGGAAGGAAATAGAAGCCTTTGATGAGACAAGTAATTTTCCTACATTTTCTATGATAGCATATTTTTGTCTGCTAATTAGGGAAACAAAACGATTTTAAAATATGATATGAAAAACGCATCATCATGAATGAATGAAATTAGGGAGTAGATGGTTCAGGAGCTGGGTCGTTCTGTTAAATATTCTCATTATTTTGAATGATCTGGTGTCTTTGTATGTGTGGAATTATGAATGTATTTTATGTCTAGGCAGGAAAGTTTGATTATTTGATCATTGTCTGATACCCAATGTCAGGAACCTAACCTGAGTTAGAGTGCTAAATATATGTGTGTGTATGTGGGTGTGCCTGCAAGGATGTATTTACAAGGAAGAATCTACTTTCTCTGAGGGTATGTACTTAATTGTATAAGTTATACTACATTAATGACAGCAGATAAAGGTAATGAAAATTTGGGCCATATGCTTATGTTGCTAAGATTGCATGAACTAAAATTATATTTGGGGTGTGAGTATTGTGGAAGCTCACCTGAAATTATAAACATTGGAATATTCAGAAGGATATCAATGACAATGATTTTAGTGTAGATCAATTATAGACATTTGCAAGGCTATGTAATCCTATATGAAAAAGCAATATTTATTGATTTTCCATAGCTACACTATTCTGTATTTTGTAGGAAAACAAGTTAAATTATGGATACATAAAATAATGTCATTATTTACTGCATACAGTTTTATACTTCAGTTTCTTCAAGTAGAAATACCATTTACTTCTACTGCAAAGGAAGGAAAACACTAAATATTACAATTTGTGCCATATTTCACATTGGGAAGCTTTGTCTGTATCAATAAGCTTATTTCTTTTGTTTCTGCTTTCCTATTCATAACTTTGTTTCTCATACTATTCTTCTAAGGATTTTTTCTTTCTCCCAGTGTGGGGCTTGAACATACCTCATGCTCTCAGTTTGTTTGCTGACAGTAGTCAATCTACCATATGAACCATGTCTCCAGCCCAGAATTTTTTGTAGTTAATTGGAGATAGAACCTCATGAACTTTCCTACCAGCCTGAAAACCATTATCCCCCAAGTCTCATCCTTTTTAATCATTAGGATTACAGAGATGAGTCATGGACAGCAAGAGTCAATGACTTTCGTGTCTTATACATTCCACTTGTTTGTTTGTAAATGTAATAATAAAGTACCACAGATTGGGTAGCGTTAATACTGTAAATACATTGCCTCTGAGTTGGTGGAAGTAGAACTCCAAGATCAGAGTTGGCTTCTTCTGAGTCCCCTTTCCTTGGCATATTCAAGGCATTCTGCTTCTCTTGGAAGAGACTTCAACTTAAATGCTCCCTTTGAGATTCTGTTTCCAAATGCAGTCACTTTCTAAGACAATGGGTTTTCTATCTTTAATATGACTTCAGTAGGACAGTATCCAACACATAACATATGACTTAATAGATAGAAGAAAATCTCTAATAGGAAATTATTTGATTTGGGCATGGAAGTTATGGTTATACTTTTAAAAATTAGCCAAAGAGGTAAAGGTCTTATTAGAACTTGTAAAACGAGTATGAAGTCTTGACCTTACACATGCCAAATTCTTACCCTGGCACACACTTAAATTCTTAGTGGTACTGGAGGACTGAACCCCAAACCCTATACTTATGAAATAGCATCTCTACCACGGTCATACCTGCAGATTATAATTGGATTTCTTGTTTTGAGTTAATATCACTATGCCTGGGCCTGATTGGACTGCAGTCCTCCTAACACAAACCCAAAATTGTTCCCAGCAAATGATTAGTTTCTAAAACTCCTTTTTATTGTCTGGGCTTGCCTGGAACTGGAATTATCTAATTGTTGATGCCCAAGTAGTTAAGATTGCAGGTTTGAGACACTTTATCCAGTAAAATATTCAATTTCAAAATTTCTTGATATTTTCTATATTTGTGCTTAACATATATAGCTAAACTTGATTTTCTCCCTTTTTTGTTTAGTATTCTTGAATTGAAAACATTGCCTTTGTTTTGGATGGAATCCCATGACAATCAAAAAACTCCAAAAATTTTATGTCAAACATCATGGAAAAGAAGGCTTCAGGTTGGAAAAAAAAAAAACATTCATCCTTAAGTTATATATTTATGGTGTTGCTCAACGTTTTCTTAACTATGAAAAGGAAGACAGAAATGTAAAAATGTCAGACATAATTTTGATGAACTTCTAGGTCTCCTTAGAAATTCTGTAGTTGTCACTTCACGCTATCTTCCTTCCTTAAAGCTTGCTTTATTGAAGGCCTCTGGGTGGATATTGGCTGGACTGATTGGTAATATTCTCCAGGAAATGAAGCTGACTTTATAAAGCTGATGGTGTGGTAAATAAAGGAATGATGAGAATAAGCACAGATATTGTCACAGAATGAGCAGACCAGGCTCAAATACTGAACACCAAAACAAAGCAAAGTTTCCAGTCTGATGATCCACATTGGAACATATATATATATATATATATATATATATATATATATATATATATATATGTAAATATATAGCTAAATATACAAATACAAATATATACATATACATATACATATACATATATCTGCATGCATGAATTAGTAAATCTCCAGTAGAATATAGAGAAACTTGGCCTGACAATTATTAAACTATATCAAACTGGTTGCAGGTAAGGTACAGTAAAAAAGCAATAATTTAGAATATATTTTTTCAATTTTTATTTTTTATTGTGAAAAAACTGTACAGAGGGGTTACAAATACATGGACAAGATAATGAGTACATTTCTTATCAAGCATTGTAGCCTCCTCCTTTGTTTCCCTTTCCCATCCCTTCAAAGCCTCCCCCCAAACCTAATCCTCCCCCCGCCTCCCCACCAAACTTGTAAAGTTCGTTTTCGACATGACAACTTGTACTTCTCAACTTGCAACGGGTCCACCTGTATCCTTATTTAAATGACTTGTTTTTCCCTTCCCCTTCACAAATTATTCCGACATCAAATACAGTGAAAGCAGGGGTTATACTGTGGGGGATGGACATACAAAGCAACAAAAAATAATCATATGAATGCATTAGAAACAAATGCATGAAAGAAAACAAATATTTAAATACATATCTAAGGGTTCATTTTCCTAACATCAACTTATCTGAACTTTTCTGCTTGACTCATACATATACTAACTATTGCAAATGAGAGAAACCATGGGAATATTGGGCTTGGCTTACTTCACTTAATATAATTTTTCCAAGTCTTTCCATTTCCTAACAAATGGGGCAATGTCATTCTTTCTGATGGAGGCATAGAATTCCATTGTGTACATATACCACATTTTTTGATCCATTCATCCACTGAGGGGAATCTGGGTTGGTTCCATATCTTAGCTATAGTAAATAATGCTGCAATAAGCATAGTTGTGCTGGTAGCTTTAGTGTGGTCTTGTTTGTAAACATTTGGGTAAATGCCCAAAAGTGGGATTGCTGGGTCATAGGGGAGCTCTATGTGGAGTCTTTTGAGGAACCTCCATACTGCTTTCCAAAGTGGTTGAATGAGTTTACACTCCCACCAACAATGAAATAAGGTTCACTTCTGTACACATCCTCTCCAGCATCTGTTGTTATTAGAGTTCTTGATTTTTGCCATTCTAACTGAAGTAAGGTGGTATCTTAATGTTGTTTTGATTTGCATTTCTTTTATTGCTAGGGATGTTGAGCATTTCTTCATGTGTCTATTGGCCATCCTTCTTTCTTCTTCAGAGAATTTTCTCTTTAAGTCTTTAGCCCACTTTTTTATTGGGCAGTTGTTCCTTTGAGGCTTAGTTGTTGGGGGATTCCAGGTATATTTTAGATATGAGACCCCTATCCATTGTATGGCTAGTGAAGAACTTCTCCCAATCCGTAGGCTTTCTATTGATCTTGCTAGCTATGTCCTTGGCCATGCAGAAGCTCTGAAACTTCATGCAATCTCATTTGTCCAAACTTTCTTTGATTTGTTGTGTTTCTGGGTTTCTATTAAGCAAATTTCGGGCTGAGCCAGGAGACCTAGGGTTTCTCTTATTCCACCCTGTAATGTTTTCAGAGTTTCTGCTTTGACTCCGAGTTCTTTAAACCATTTGGGGTTGATTCTGGTGCAGGGTGATATATAAGGATCTAGCTTAATTTTCTACAAGTAATTAACCAATTTTGCCAGCACCATTTACTGAAGAGGCTGTCTTTCTTCCATTGTAGTTTTTTAGCTCCCTTATCGAAGACTAGATAGCTATAGGTGTGTACGTTCATTTCTGGGTTTTCAATTCTATTCCATTGGTCCTGAGGTCTTTTCTTGTGCAAGTACCAAGCTGCTTTGATTGCTATGGCTTTATAGTAGAGTTTGAAATTTGGTATTGATATTCCTCCAACAGCGTTCTTTCTGTGGAGGAGCGTTTTTGCTATTCGGAGTCTTTCATTGTTGCATATGAATTTTTGGATTACCTCTTCTATTTCCTTGAAGAATAACATTTGAATTTTGATAGGTATCACATTGAATTTGTAAATAGCATTGGGAAGTATTGTCATTTTCACGATGTTAATCTTTCCAATCCAGGAACATGGGAGTTTTCCCAATTTTCTAAGTTCTGTTTTGATTTGTTTTTTCAAGTTTTTATAGTTTTCATCATAAAGGTCCTTCACTTCTTTGGTTAAGTTAATTCCTAGGTATTTTATTTCTTGTGTGTAGTGACCGTCTACTCGACCAGCGAGGAAAAACGACCACCACACCAGGAGTCTTCTCAGATCACGCTTTATTGGAGAGCCTTTTAGTTGTAGGAGAGCTTGGGCGCGAGAGAGCGTGCACCCAAAACACAGCCGCTTATATAGGAGAATCGGAACGCGGGTCTTTTTATTGTTGGTCACCTGCCTTTCACCGTCACCAGGTGTCATGGGATTGGCTGGGGACTCTACCTGGCTCGCGCACGCGCACAGCCCAGTCCCGCCAAGCACCGTCTGGGGTGGTTACCTCAAAGCTGCAAGGGAGTGGGCGGAGTCTCGCCTTGGCTCCCTACAGTTCCCCCTTCTTTGTTTTATGGCAACAGGTAAGAGTAGAGGTTGGGCCTCTGTCTAAAACATTAGGACCTTGCACTGGCCTTCACCTGAGGGGCGCGCCTTCCCCAGTGATGACCAGGCCCGTCCGATGCCTTTTTTGCAGAGGTGGGATCTTGGGCATCAACCCACTTGCAACCCAGCATGCTCTTCTTGAGGAGATGAGAACCATCTCCTCAAGTGCAGTGCACTTGCCTTGCACCCTGTCCCAAATTGCAAATTGCATACCTGTCCCGGTGCAATGGGATCCCCTGATCCCTCGGGGTGCTAAGGCTATGCAGAATGGTAAGGCTTAACTGCCTCTTAGGGCCGACAGCCAGATCTGGCGTGAGGATCCACTCTCCAAAGCGGCTAATGCTTGCAAGATAACAACCTTGTCCCTTTTGGTTTGGGCTTGAAGGCGACAGACCAACCATAGGCAGACCACGCATCCTCCCAAGCAGCAGGCTAAAAACATTCCGGCTCCCACCCGCTCTTTGGAAAAGGACACCGCAGAGGCAATCCAGTCAGTAAATTGTAACAGCCCACAGCATCATCGGTTTAGCTATCACAGGGATTGCTATTAGCACTGTTGCTAACAGCAGGAAGATCAGCTGCATCTTCAAGAGCGGGTTCTGCTGCAGTCTCCACTGGCCTGGTCAGTCTCGTTGGCACCCAGTGAGGTACTTCTTGACTCTGTGGAAAAACACAAACAGCTCCCCTGGATCTCGTTATTACCGGATCCGGTCCATACCATTTATTATTAATAACATCCTTCCACATAACCATGTCTTTAGTATCCATGGAGTCTCTTGTCTTATGCCGATCTGCGGCAGACTGATCGTTGTCATTTAGAATTAAAAAATTAAGGGTAAAGAGCACAAGAGAAAGTCTTTCCCTGGGGGACGCGGACTCAGCAACTCCCCCTTTTTGTTTTTGAAGCATTTCTTTTATGCTTCTATTAGCTCTTTCCACTATACCTTGTCCTTGAGGATTGTAGGGCAATCCGGTGGTGTGGGCAACCTGCATTTGTGCGCAAAAGGCGAGAAAACCATGGGAAGTATAAGCAGGGCCATTATCCGTCTTAAGTCTAAGGGGCTTTCCCCAAGCTGCCCAAGCTTCTAAGCAGTGTATTCTGACGTGAGACACCTTTTCTCCTGCCAAAGGTGTGGCATGAATGACACCAGAAAAGGTGTCCACAGACACATGTAAATATTTCAACTTACCAAATTCCGTCAGATGAGTAACATCCATTTGCCATAGGGCATTTGGTCTCAACCCCCTGGGGTTTACCCCCACATGGGGAGGATGAAGAAAGGTGACACAAGATTTACAGGCTTTAACAATATCTCTTGCCACATGCCTGGACAAATTATATCTTTTCCTAAGGGTATTAGCAGGTACATGATACAATCTATGAAAGTCTTTTGCCAATTCTACAGGATCATCAGCGACCAGAGCCACAGCCCGAGTTGCCTGGTCCACCAAATCATTACACTTTGCCATCGGGCCCGGCAACATAGAGTGGGCACGAATATGTCCAATATAAAAAGGATGTTTTCTGTTTAAGATAAGGGATTGAATCTGTAACAAAACATTAGAAATTGTACTGGCCTGCTTAATTGAAGCAGCAGCTTCAAGAGAAGCAACGGCATTTACAACATATAATGAATCAGAAAATAAGTTAAAAGGTTGATCAAATCTTTTAAAAACTTCAAGCACAATTAAACATTCACCAGCCTGTGGGGCATTCGGCCGAAAATTAAAGACTACCGGTGTTTGTGTCCTTGAACAAAAAAGGCACCTTGTCCAGATTTTGATCCATCCGTAAAGATGGTTAGAGCATCAGCCAAGGGCTCCTTTGAAGTGACAACAGGAAAATACACTAAATTTTTGTTAACTATGGCAAGCAGAGGATGCTTAGGATAATGATTATCAATTACATTTGGAAATGAGCAAACAAGAATTGCCCACATATCCATTGTGGCTGCTAAAATTTCAACTTGCTCACGGGTGTATGGAATAATTAATTTATCTGGAATTTTTGCAAAGTGCATCAAACAATACTTTATACCCAAAATTGCCTTTTTTTATTTTATTTTTTTTATTTATTTTTCTCTCTTTTTTTTTTCTCAGACCAAAATTGCCTGTTTAGCCACTAATTCAGGAAAATATTGAACAGTTTTTGCTCCCACAGAATCATAGCATTAATAGTTAGCCTTCGAAGCAAGGCAGTGGTATAATTAGCCGTCACCCCATAAGTCCTGACTGCCTCAGCTAAATCTTTTAACTGGGAGTAGGAAACCGGCTCAAAATTTTTTTTTATTAGTAATTGGATTTTTAAAAACTGGGAAAGCGGCTGCCAGCCTCGACCAGGTGTTTTCTTTTATAAAGTGACTCTTCCCTGCTGGCGGGCACGGCGGTAGGGGGCCGACGGGTGAGGGCCAGCTCTGTTTCCTCTTCCTGGCTGCTTCGGTACTCCCATCCCTAGGGGGCACCACCCCCCATATCTGTCTGCCTCGTGCTCCGCCGCAGCCTCTTCTAACTCTTCACTATCAGCTGGATCGAGCTGTTCTCCCTCCTCCTCTAACATTTCTTCCTCTGAGTCACTCACAAGATTACTATATTCTTGGTCCCACCCTTCCACATGTAAGGCTGAGAACCGGTTTGCTTTTAAAGAAGGGCATGGGGGTCTCCTTGAGACCCCCTCCTCCCTAAAACACTTCTTCTTTTGTGAGGGCTGCAGTCCCTCTTGCTTTAATTCTTTAGGATCCTTTTGTCTTTTTCCCCTTTTTCTTTTAGGCCTATTTTCCTCCCCCTTACTGTATGCTGACTCTGATAGACTATCCTGATGCCGTGTTAGTACTTTGCATCCTTCCTGGATTAAATCAAACCCTCCCTCCTGGAGGCAAGTGCGCACCATCAAAAAGACAAGCCACAAAGGAAGAAGCAATGCAAGCAACCAATAAATATCTAAATCTACAGTGAACAGCATACCGGGGGATATTTAACGACATCCCCTCTCCGCGTGTTGAGTTCTGGCTCCGGTTCAGCCTCTCGCGCGGGTCCCGTCCCAGGTTCGTTCCCGGGTTTCAGCACCAGTTGTAGTGACCGTCTACTCGACCAGCGAGGAAAAACGACCACCACACCAGGAGTCTTCTCAGATCACGCTTTATTGGAGAGCCTTTTATTTGTAGGAGAGCTTGGGCGCGAGAGAGCGTGCACCCGAAACACAGCCGCTTATATAGGAGAATCGGAACGCGGGTCTTTCTATTGTTGGTCGCCTGCCTTTCACCATCACCAGGTGTCATGGGATTGGCTGGGGACTCTACCTGGCTCGCGCACGCGCACAGCCCAGTCCCGCCAAGCACCGTCTGGGGTGGTTACCTCAAAGCTGCAAGGGAGTGGGCGGAGTCTTGCCTCGGCTCCCTACACTTGTGGGGCTGTTACAAATGGTGTTTCTTTCCTAATTTCAGCCACACTTTTCTCATTGTTGGCATACATAAAATCCATTGATTTGGGGGGGTTAATTTTATACCCTGCTACTTTGTCAAAGTTTTTAATCAGCTTGAGTAATTTGGGAGTGGATTCTATGGGATTCTTTAAATACAAGATCATGTCCTTTGCAAAGAGGGAGAGTTTCATTTCTTCCTTCCCTATTTGGATCCCCTTTATGTTTGCATCTTTTCTTATTGCTGTAGCTAGGCATTCTAATACTAGATTGAAGAAAAATAAACAGACTGGACAACTAGATATTTCTACAAATTCTAATCAAATCTCAGCAGATTAAATACTTTATGGAATTCCTATTAAAATATTGCCTTGCAGACTGACTGTTTCTTCATACTACACCTATGTATATCTGTGTGTTTGTATGTGTATATTTGTGTGTGTTTGAATAAACTAATACAACAATGTAGCAGATAAAATATTAGTATGGCCTGTCCAAAGAAACATACATCCCATGGTTTCCCTAATTTTCAATAACTAATGTATGTCTGGGATAAACAGAAATGTTCAAAGCTATGTCCATTTGACCAGAAAGATAATGTTAATGGAAATGAACCCCAAGATAGGGACACAAGTGGTTATTTCTTTCTTGCTATTGTTTCTAACATACTTATAAAGTGCAATGTGATTTTTTGTGTTTCTTTATAGGTTCCTCCCCCATACTATAACACCTGTTTTCACTGTATTTGATGCTGCTACATATTGTATACATGCTCCTCTAATTTGGGAAGGGGAAGGGAAAAACCAAAATGCTTAAATGGAATACAATTGACCCATTGTAACGATGTGATACACGAGACATTATGTTGAAAAATGAACTTTACAATTTAGGTTGGGGAAGAGGGGACGGGAATATACTTGTGGAGGTAGGAGGCAAGAGAGGTAGGGGGAAAATAAAGGTGGAGGTAACAATGCTTGTTCAGAAATGTACTCATTACATTGCTCATGTAAATGTGTACCCTCTGTATAGTATTTTTACAATAAAAATGTGTAAAAATGTTCTGAGATGGAAGAGTTTATTTCCTTTATTTTATTTTATAATACCGTGAACAAAGAAATCATTGCAAAACACTGATATGAAAGTATTTTGAATAAATGTATGCGTGTGTGCATGAGCACACAGCCACTTGGCATGCTCAGAATTGGAAATCTGGGCTTCAAGGTCTTGCTATGCCTTTCCTTTCTCAATTGGGGAGCTACTCTATGAGTTACATCTCTATTCTTGGTCCTATGCTAGTTAATTAAAATTTTTGAAAAATAATCTCATGAATTTATTTTGCCCTGATTGACTTCCAACAGTTATCCACAAATATCCAGCTCCTGAGTAGATATCCCCAGTAGACACGATTACAGGTGTGACGAAGCACCACAAGTATTTCAGAATAATTTTAAAAGTAGAAGAAAATTTACTTCATGGGGGCCTGTTTTATTATCTCCTATTTTAAAGCATTTTTGTTGATTGAATGTGAATTTTTTTTCGTTTTGGGATTCTTAAAAGACAGTAAGTTTTAGTACTTTTCAAAAGGAAACATTGACTCATTATCTTTCTCACTGTGTGTCTTTGGGCCATGCACTTAGTGCCCTTAATTGCAATTTTTCCCAACACTAAAATGGAAATAACATTAAGATTATAGCAAATGTTGTCTTAAGAATTAAGGGAAATAAAACTTGTGAAATACTTAACCTAAACTTCTATGAATGAGCTTTGAGTTTAGCCAGTGCGTTTTTTAAAATACTAAATAGATTGCGATAAGCATTAGAAAAACTATTACATGTAGTGAGCAACCAGAAGTAATGTTATGTATTGACCATGCTCTTCTTCCAAGGAAGCCAGGTGGATAACTTCTCATGCTGTAAATCAAACTGGTTATCTTACGTCTTGGTATTGTAAAAATATCAGGAACAGAATGAAGGAAGGTTGTTAACTGAGGTGAAGTCCATATGTAAATGTGAAAAATTGATAAAACAAAAGTATCTGAGCAATATATAGGGTTTTCCATCATAAGGAAGACCTAGAGGAATGAATTCTCTTTTTGATATCCTATCATAGGTCCTTAGAAAGATGAACTCTTTCCCCATTCTTGTAGCAGCAGCATCAGATGAGAGGAACTGTATTTTTTTGTTGTTTCCTTCAATTTATTCTTCAGTCCAAATCTGAACTACTTGAGATTGAAAGAAACCAAGGGAAATTAGACACGTACACTTTGGAATGAATAATCAAGGTAAAATAAATAAAATACATACAGCCTTGTAAAAGGTCTAACTAAATTGAGTTACATATTCTCAAACGTAAATAGAGAATGATTTAAGCAATATCATGTTATTGATAATTGAAAAATGTTGAGTTGCTTAATTTTTTTCCTTTCTACTACCTTAAATTATGTATTGATTTTGCATAGAAGATTAAAGATTAGATTAACAAGAAACTTGATTTAAAATGGACAAAAGTTCAGAATAGACATGTTTTCCTTAAATCCTTGAAGATCGACAGTGGGTTAACAAAATTGTACTTAATACAACTTCTATGCTGGCTTATTGCTTTGAGACCAGAAGTCATTAGGGAAATGTAATTCAAAATTACTATGATACTACTTCATTACTACTATAACTTTTATCAACAAAATCAAAGGAACCAGGTGCTGTGGTAAAGGCTTGTAATTCCAAGCACTTAGGAGGTTAGATTTAAGTCTAAGGCCAGTCTGGGGCGTACTGCAGATAGTAAAAACTTGCCCATTATTATAAAAGGTAATAATGGTGAGAGTGTGGAGAAAAGGAAATTTTCTACATTCTTGGTCAAAATACAGGTTAGTATTCTCGTTGTAGAAAGTAGTATGCAGTTTTCTAAAGAGGCTGATATCTGAGGACCAGATTCAAAGCCAACCCAGGCAGAAAAATCTGTGAAAATCTTATCTCCAATAAACACCAGAAAACTGGAAGTGGTGCTGTAGCTCAAGTGGTAGACTGCTAGCCTTGAGCTGAAGCGCTGAGGGACAACGCCCAGGCCCTGAGTTCAAGCCCCACAACCGACAAAAAAAGAGAAATGCTAAGTTAATGTATCATCTTACCCACCAATAATGTGACTATTTCTCTCTCCGTAACTCGTAAATATATCTGTGGTTCATTGTTATTCACCTTATTCACAACAACAGCGAATATATAAGTCAAAGTTTTGTTCAACTACAGACTAATAAAGCAACTCTGGTAATGTACAAATTTTTCACATTTCTGCCTTCCTTCTCTTCTCATATAAGAAAGCACTGACTAACACTATAAATATATTGTATTTATAAATTAAGGATCGGTGTTGTTGTTGTTTTCCAACCTGAAGCCTTCTTTTCCATGATTTTTGACATAAAATTTTGGGAGATTTTTTTATTGTTATGGGATTCCATCTAAAACAAAGCCATGTATATCGAGAAAGCCAATGATTTCAACTCAGAGTACTAAACAAAAGAGGGAGAAAATTAAGGTTAGATCTATATGTTAAGCACAAATACAGGCAATATCAGGATATTTTGAAATCATATAGCTTTACTTGATAAAATGGCTCAAATATTAATCTTATCTACTTGGGCAACAAAGATTAGAGAATTCCAGTGCCAGACAAGCCCAGACAATAAAAAGAAGTTTCAGAAACTCTAACCGTTTGCTGGGTGCAATGTTTTCTTGCCTGTGTTAGGAGGACCGCAGTCCAATCAGTCCCAGGCATAGTGATACTACCTCAAAATAAGCAATCCAATTACAATCTGCAGGTATGGCACTAGTAGAGATGCTGTTTCACAAGTATAGGGTTTTTGGTTCAATCCTCCAGGACCGCTAGGAATTTAAGTGTGCGCCAGAGTAAGAATTTGGCATGTCTAAAGTCAAGACTTCATACTTATTACCATCTTTGTGAGAACTTCAGCTTCCTTATTTGGAAACTGAGCTGTTCAGTTAAGAGTGAATAGATGAATCTTATTATTTAAAATTTCATTTAACTGAAATTGGAAAGATTAATTTTTCAGACACTATTCACATTTGAGATTCATTAGCCACATATAGCCAGTGGGTAGTGTGTTAGACAATGCATATACAGAATATTTCCATTATCACATATGTTTCTGTTAGAACCGTTTTAGAGCATGTTTCTGCTTGTTAAGGGATGGTTCATGCTCATAAACTACATATGCTACATAGATGGTACTGAGACTGAAGGTCAGACCAGAAAGGCTAAACACACATGAAGTTAAGATATAGATATAAATTGTTCTACATAGGCACACTTATTTGTGAGGAGGAAGAGGATCAAACAGTCAATGTCAGCAGAATCAATGCTCTCAACTCTAGGAAAGAATAGGTGGAAATTTTAGCAATTCTTTGCAGCTTTGCTTCTGTGATTGAAATTGGCTGTGGTATTCTTAATGGTGATTTTGTTGTAAAATATACATGTGTAATTATCATATTAGCTCACAGAAGAATTAGTATTTGTGCTTTGTAAATGTCATTTGGTATTTATATGTGACATTTCAATTTCTTCTGGTACCATGGCTTCTGAGATTTTGCTTTGTTGTTCTTACAGCAGACATTTTAAAAAAAATAGTGGAAAAGTTAAGACTTCCTTGTGTTTTATAATCCCATTAGTACTCAGTAAGCTTAATAAACAGTGAGAATACAAGAACTATGTGAAGAAATTATATCTCCAATTAATTACTGGAGCAAAGAGAACTGGCTTTCCAGAATCTCCCCTTCAGAATTCAAGAGTGAGGTGGGAATAAGACAAGCAAAGACAGAGAAAGTAATTTGCACTGCAGTTGCTCTGCTGTCACAATGAACACCTGTTCTCATGCAATCTTTTTGAATCTCACAGTTAGCTTTTTTGTGGTTTTTATTGGTATGACAAAGATGACTGACTTTCCCAGATTTACAATTGGAAATGTGTGGGACACATTCTGTTATCTATGGAATCTTCCTTAAAATTGTGCATCATTCACTTTGGTTCTCGGTGCCTTTTACATCCTTGTCACAAGTATCTATTTCTACAAATGGAGACGCTGGTTCATCATTTGCCTTTAAATGATTAAATAATGTGGATTTTGGAGGTTGTTTGATTTACTGTAGATGCAAAGTATTATGAGTAGGACCCTTTGGTCCATTTGGACGCTTCTTTGTAGAATTCTTATTGGGGTCCTTACTCATCGACTCATGTGTAAATAATTCCCCCCCCCCATATTCCAGTATAATCCAGTACAGTGGGGCAATGCATTAGAAATTTAAAACATGCATATAACTATTAAAATATACTTTCAAATATAATGACATAAATAAAAGGTTTTGTTTCTATTTTTTATCTTAGTATTATTGTCAAAGTGATGTACAAAAGGGTTCCAGTTACATAAATAAGGTAGTGATAACATTTCTTATCTAACTTGTTACTCCCTCCCTCATTTTTCTTCCTTTTTCCCTCACTTTCTCAATCGCCTCCCCCAAGTTGTACAGATCATTTCCAACATATTGTTATGTTTGATTTCCTTTAAGTAAATATTTGTGCTGTTCCCATCTTGGAGCTCCACGAGGTAAACACTGGAACACCACAGTTAGAGCCCTCTATACATATTTTCCTACCATTTGGGGTCATATATATGTTTGATTACTCATTTGTTTATTGCCAAAACTGGAGTTTGAATCCAGGGCCTGCACATTGTTCTCAGCTTTTCTTTTTCCTCAATTCTAGCCACAGCTCCATTTCTGGCATTTTGGTGGTTAAATGGGGGCTGGCTTTGAACCATGATCCTCAAATCTCAACCTTGTCAGTAGGATTGCAGGGGTGAGCCTACTTTATAATTTGACTTTTCATCTCATTATATCATGCATATATTTCCTATCCAAAAACATCCTTAGAAATTTCATACTGTTCTAAGAACATTACTTATAATGAGTACATGAGACTCCAGTGCTACTAAATTCCATAATTAATTGAACTGTCTCTATCCCTGAAAATCTTTGTTGTCTCGAAAATATTTAAATGGATCATCAAAGTACTTTTGGATTTTTCATTCTAATATCTATTTTTTTATAAATAGATTAGCATCTGCTAGTTGTTAGAAAGAACCAAATACAAACATTCTTCTTACAAAATGATCCATCTTAACTTGGCTCACCTGAAACAGTAGTTACTCCTCCCTGTGAAGTTATTCTTTTTCCCAGCATGCATTTCCATTTTTGTAACTTTTACACACCTTACCTACTATAATGCCTTGTCTAAAATCCCTCTTTCTATCATCCAGTTTTTGTACAAACCTTTTCCATTGTATTTCACTAAAAGGAAGGCATATTTCACTAATAGCAAATTAATGTCATCATTTCCATGGGTATTTCCATTTTAGCCTGGATCAGAACTTGATTCTAACAAGATTTTATTTTAATGGAAGAATCAGAGCATCAATTGAAAGCCTGAGAGTACCCTTATGAACAAATTTTATCATTCATTGCTTAATTTTCTTTTGGAATTTGAAGGCTAAAGATTATCAGCATATATATCTTCTGTTGTTACTGCATTTGATTCCCGTTCCCTGTATCTTGTATATACATTTTTCTAATGTGGGGAGGGGAAGGGAAATAACAAAATGCTGAAACAAGGATACAGGTTGACCAAATGTAACAATGAGATGTGCAATACACTATGTTGAAAATGAACTTCACAACTTCGGGGTAGGGGGAAAAAGGAGTTGGGAAAGTACAGAGGGAAGGAAATGTAGTGGGAAAACAAAGGAGGGCGTAACAATGCTCGACAGGAAATGTACTCATTACTTTACTGTAACCGTAACCCTGTAACACCTCTATACAGTATCTTTACATTAAAAATAGTTTTAAAAAGATTTCCAGCTCATACTCCCATGTTTAATTTGCTATACACCTTAAATGCTTCATACGGGTCAAAATGGGAAACAAAAAAGAAAGCAACTTTCAATATAGATTTCTACTGTTGTAACACTGAGATGCCAAATGCATTGCCAAGTGCACAGGAACACAGATTACAGACATTAACCTCTAGAATTCTGAGTTGTCTTCTTTGGCTTGAAATCTCTTAATTGTATTATATACAATATGCAGAAATGTCCTGAAAAAATATTCATAGATATAGAACAGTTCTACAAAAACAAGAAAATTTGTACCAAGTCAAAAAGAGGAAACTAATACAAGAAAAATTTTATTCCTGTTTATATAAAGCTAGGATTGAACATGGGTCTACCAATAGTCTGAAGAAAAGCAATTATTTAAGTGATTTCTTATTATAAATATAGTAATATAATTACATACATGGTAAAATAGAACTTGATGATGAGCCATGAACTCTGGCTGGGGAATTCAAGAAAATCTTTCTTGCACAATGTCATGATACGTAGGAAGGGAGAAAACAAATATTCTGTAAAATGATGAAAAGCTTATGAAGTTCAGTAATCTCCAAATATTATGACCAAGGAATGTAAAGTATCAGGAACTAGGTAGCAGTAAATTGGAAAGTGAAATTGGAGAAATTGAAATGGCCATATAGCTTGGTGTTATGGCACTTTCTTAATATGTACAGGGCCCTGGGTTCAATCCCCAGCACTAAAAAGGAAGGAAGGAAAGAGACCTAGAAAGATTTGTCAGGTGGGCCCAGCACCATCATAGACTTTTTATTCTCTAGCCCATGATTCCATACTGTTGATTACACATTATTACTGCATGGGAGATTTTAACTTCAGTTGCCCAAGTCCCAGCCATTTTTAGTTGCGTGGGTACAGATCTATCAACTTCAGCTCATATGATTTCGGGGCACCAGTAAACACCCAGGACAGAGATATCATGAGAGCACATATGAGTCTAGAACTTGAAAAATGGTCTATGAACCTTTTATTTCTGCAGAAAAATAAATACACATGGTATGTTAACCTAAGTATGGATATAGATTAGTCTGAGTTTAAATGTACCCATATACCAGTTTTGCAACCTTGAGTAAATTACCTACCTCTATTTAAACCTCCATTTCCTGTTTTGGACATGGGAGCCAATGAGACTACAGTGCTAAGGTATTTCTAAAGTGTTTTCTGGCTATGCATTTTTAAATTTATTATAACTACCGTTAGTTCACTTGTTTATATAGTGCACATTTGCACCAGGTGCTGATGAGCAAAGCAGAAGAAGATGAAGTGTGCTGTCTTAGGTCTCTCGGGTACTTGATGTAATTCCTTACACTCCAAAATTTATGAAGTCAGAGTTGAAAACAGGGCAATTTTAAAACTTTTCTCTATGGAGCCTTAGCATTTTTCAATATCAGAAGGACTCCAGAAAGATGGAAAATTAAAATAGAGAAACTGGGGCTGGGAAGGTGGCTCAGTGGTAGAGTGTTGCCTTGCATGCATGAGGCCCTGGGTTCGGTTCCTCAGCACCACATAAGCAGAAAAAGCCAGAAGTGGGGCTGAGGGTCAAGTGGTAGAGCGCTACTCTACAGTTGAAGAGCTGAGTGACAGCTCCCGGGCCCAGAGTTCAGGCCCCACAACCACCAAAATAGAAAAGAAAAAGGGAAAAAAAGAGAAACCACAACAGTCCTTGTCAACTAGCTTACTGTTAGTCCTTTTGACCTATGATGGCAAATTACCAGACACTGAATCGGTTATAAACAACAAATTTATTTCTGCACTCTGGAGCCTGGAGGTCCAAGATTGCAATGCCAGGAGAGTCAGGATTTTTTTTTCTGAGTGATGCACTGTACTAAAGATCAGGAGTGAAATCTATTTGGTTTTGTTTACTTAAATCCCAGTCATGAAGGCTTGCCTCCATGACATAATTACCGTCCACATACACACAAAGGCCCACTTCTGTCTCAAACTGTGATCCTCTTACTTCTGCCTCTCTTATCAACATGTGTCACGTTTGTTTTAGGTGTTGATATTTTCACCATACCAAAAGCAAGCCTCCGATACCTTCCAGAGTCTAAGTCATAAGTAGTTAGAATTATAGGCATGCACCACTATATGAAGCTCAATTTTTCTAAAAAGAAATCTTCAGTAGCTCTGCTAACAAAGAGATATTCACTCACTTATCTTTAGTCTGCAATTCTCTGCCTCTGGAACTTTTTTCTCATTGTTCTCCTCACTGAAGCCGGCAAGTTTGTGATAACTTCAGTATTGTTAATGCTTTCAAAATATTCCTTTTTAGTCTACATTCTTCATGCCTCATGATCTATATCATAGTGATTTTCCTTACCAAAAATGTTTGTCTCAGCCAGGAGAGGTGACTGATGCCTGCAATCCTGAGGACCTGAGATGTAAAGACTTTAGTTGGAATCCAGCCAAATATTTTCTATCTAAAAGGAAACTGGGTGCCTCTTAATAACATAAAAAATTTCATATTTGTTATAATAACATCTTAGAAATTTAAAGTTATTCATTTGATAACCTTAATAGAAACAAGGAATTAAACATGAATTTCTCTCAGGAAATCCAAGTCATTCATTACAACCCTAACTTATTTGGGGAGAGAGTTGAAATCTAGTTCAGAAAACATAACCTTGTGCCATTGTTACCTTCTCCTTTCTGTCATTATCAAACATGCTTCAGAGGAAACAGACTTAAACAGATATGAGTCCTGGAATATATTGTAAATGCCAGCATTGAATGATCTCTCCATGGTAAAAAAATCTTCACAAATTTTCATGCTCCTGAACAACCCATCCTGTTGCTTTGCTCTTAGCCTGGATGAGTTTTCCCATTTGTCCTTCTATGGCATTCTTCTAGAGCAGGTGTGTGTCTTTTCCTTAATTTGGCCGATATGGAGTCTTATTTCCTCTTTCAAACATTCTGAGAAGTTATTGCCAGGCCACAAAAAGTAAGATAAAATTTTCATCCCATATTCTCCCCTCATAGATCTCCTGCCCTGAAAAACTGTTTACTGAACAAAATGGAACAATGATTGTTGAAAGAGCATTATCACACTAGTCATAACACCAGAGAGGAACAAGTAGAAGAATCATTATCTGCGTGTCACCAGTATCAATCGACCTACTGCTTCCATGTTTAAATGGGACAACTAATATATGTTTTTTCTAGCTGCCAGTGGCTCACACCAGCAATGCTAGCTACTCAGGAGACTGAGGTCTGAAGATTGTGGTTCAAAGAGAGCCCAGGATAGAAAGTTCATGAGATTCTTACCTCCAATTAACTACCAAAATGCTGAAAGTGGTACTGTGGCTCAAGGGGTAGAGTTCTAACCTTGAGCAAAACAGCTCAGGGACAGCATGCGGGCCAAAGAAACAGCACACACACAAAGATATATGCTTCTAGATTTCCTGACCATGTTCTTTTTCATAATATGAAGATTTTGTAAGTCAAATAATCTTGATGCCAATTAATAGCTATGCTGTCTTGGGCTTGTAATCCTCAACTTCATCTTCCTTGCCTGTACAATGAAGAAATTTTGCAAAACTGGTGCAGTGGGCGAATCCAGTCATAATGCATGTGTGTGAAAATGTAACCAGGTAAATTCAGGGGGTGAGGTTGGGAAAGATAAAGAAGAATGATCAAATTGGTGACATCTTTAAGATGTACTCACAAACTGACATATTAAATGAAAGCTCCTCATAATAAAAAATAAAAATTAAAAAATTAATACTCTTTTGTTCACTATTTAGGTATAATTTTTTCAGTAGAAAAAAAGTAACCAGTGCATCAGTGCAATCCACACCTCTTAGGGCCAGATAGTGCATAACTGTTTCTTTTAAAGAATACAGGACAGAGAAGAGTGGAACAAATCATTTCCAGAATAAAACTGATCAACTCTACCCCAAAGTTACCATCAATAGTGATGTTGACATACACCCTTGATTTCATGCACTCAGAGCACATTTACCCCCATCCCCCAATCCTGGGTTTGAACTCAGTGCCAAGCTTCTGTCCCAGAGCTTCCCCTCACTCCACCCCTCAAAGCTATTGCTCTAACATTTGAGCCACAGCTCCAATTCTGGCTATTTTTGGTTAATTGGAGGTGAGTCTCATAGATTTTCCTGCCCAGGCTGGCTTCGAATCACAATCCTCAGATCTCAGGCGTGGAATATAGTTGTGAGCCACCATACCAGTATGCTCCATACCAGTGCATACTTTTGCACTGTAATTTTCCTCCCTGAAACCTCATAGCCACAATCTTAGGCGAAAAGATTCAGAGAGCCCCCAATTGAAGACCATTCTACAGAATGTTTTGTCTCCTAAAAAGGGAGAAATGCCATCTCTTTCCCTTTGGTGAAAATAATAGAAGTTAGATTATTATATGACAATAATAATAGATATTATTATAACTCACAATATGTATTCCCATCCCCATTGCTACCAGGCTAGTTTGTATAACTTACTTTGACAAATGACATGTAAGAAATGATGACACGTGTCTTTTCTGAGCTTTAGTCCTGTGGTTTTCACTCTTTTCTTCCCCTGGGAACCTCTGGCGGTCAGTGAATCCCAGAATCGACACCATGTTGATTGTCAGTGTGCCTGGAAGAGGCTTGGTAGCATGAGAGAGAATAATCAAAGTTGTAAGCTATTGAGTCATTGGGGTTGGTTTCCCACAGTAAAATTAAGCTCACATTGAAATCCCATTTCTAGGTAATCTAGGCCTCTTTTTCTTCACTCCTCTCCCGCCCCCTTCTCATGTCTTCCTGAATATTTTCTCTTCTACCAGCTTCTCTTCAGGTGACACCAATTCATGAGTCTCCTTATCCAAGAAACTGCTTTTGTGTTCCTATATTACTTTTTCTCCTAGGTGTTTCTTCACTTTGTTTTTCTGAGGTTTTCAGCCAGAAGCTTCCAAGTGTGATGGATCCTCAGACAAAATCCCTCTGCCCAGGCTGGGAAGGTGGCTCAGTGGTAAACTGCTTGCTTTGCATGCATGAGGTCCTAGGCTCGATTCCTCAGCACCACATAAGCAGGAAAAGTCAGAAGTGACACTGTGGCCCAAGTGGTAGAGCACTAGCCTTGAGCTGAAGAGCTGAGGGACAGTGCCCAAGCCCAGAGGCCCCACAACTAATCCGCCCAAAAAAATCCCGCTGGCACATCTCCCTTGCTTACTTTCACTCTACTCATGTTGGTTTACTAGGAGTCCAGAATAAGATAAAGCTCCAGAAACCTTTTGGATAGAAAAACAAACCACCACATGGGAAGAGATTGGGAGCTGAACAGAGGCAGGAGGGATCATGGCTTCAGCCTCAACTGTCTTCTGTTACCAGCGGTGAGTCTTTCCTCCAAAATCAATGTGGCGAATTCTGCAATTCGTATTGACTCATCCACATACACAGACCTAGTTAGCCATGCAGAATGACTTAAAATATAGATTTCCTATATCACAGAAATCTGTACCGGATAAAATGGGCAGAAAGAACTTCATTTAGGGCTGGGAAGGTGGCTCAGTGGTATAGCACTTGCCTTGCATTGCCTGTTGCCCTGGGTTCGATTCCTCAGCACCACATAAGCAAAAAGAAAAAAGCCGGAAGTGGCGCTGTGGCTCAAGTGGTAGAGCGCTAGCCTTGAGCTGAAGAGCTGAGGGACAGCGCCCAGGCCCAGAGTTCAGACCACACGACCGGACCCCCCCCCAAAAAAGAACTTCATTTAATCAGGTTCAATTCATATTTACATGCTTAAAATTTAACTGAGAATAAAATCAAATTCACCCAGCCTTCATAAATTCAAAATATCCAAGCAACTACATTTTATTCCTGAAGGGGTGGTGCTCTCAGAAAATAAGGAATTAGGGTTCAGGACACATGTCAGACACATTTCACTTCAGAATCAAGATTAAATTCATTAGCACAGGCTGCAAATTTGCTTACTCTCAGCATTGTAAACACATATCATTTTTTCTGGACTTAGTAAAAAAGATGGAAGATTTTGATTTCCCTTCTCAATTTCAATCTTCACATTCACATTTTCTTCTAAGGAAGTCATTTATCTCACTCACCTGAAAATACAAAATATGTCTACATACGAGGGTCTTCTGGACATCTGGGAGCAAAATAGGAGGATTGAAACAGGCTACAGGAAACTTGATTATTCAGAAATAAAACATGTTTTTACTTCATAGCACAGCCTTGATAGCACAGGTAAGCTAGTTTGGAAGGGCTTGTCCTTTCCACAACCCAGGTGGGAATGTGCTTAAGTTGGAGGGGAGAAATGTCTTAGTTTTCAGAAAAAGGCAAAAGAATGGTGATGGCTTTTCTTCTCAGAAGAGAACCTTTAAATAGGATACATTTTTCTCTTCACAAAACACTTAAATATACAGTAGTCCCCTTCACTGTAATTTCCCCTTCTGTAGTTAGTTACCTGTGCTCAATTGTGGTCTGAAAAGATTAAATGGAAAACAATCTCATATTTTGAAAGAGACCACATTCACACAATACTTTTTTTGAGTTTTGTGGATGTAAGGTCTCACTGTAGATCTCTCTCATTATTTTCCTGCGTCAATATTGTTTCCTGGGATTACAGGTATGCACTTCCACACCCATTTCACATTACTTTTTTATAGTGTATTGTTACAATTCTTCTATTTTATTAGTTACTGTTATAATTGTCTTACTGTTCCTAATTTATAACTTAAGATTTATTGTAACTATATTTGTCTGGGTAAAAGCATAAAATGGTCATGTTGGTATTTATAGGGTTGCTTCCAGAACTGATTGGGTATACTAAAATCTGCACAGGCTCCATTCCCATATATAAAATAGCATAATATGTCATACAATGTAAGTTACACTTTAAATTATGTCAATGTTATATATATTACAAACATATATGTAACAGTATGTAAATAGTTGCTATATTGAATATTTGGGGAACAATTTTTTTCCTGAATATTTTAAATTTCTGGTTGGTTGAACACCTAATGTGGAAATTCTGGATACTGAAGGTTAAGTCTATAAAGTACTTCATTGATTTCAGGTATATACTTGGAATGTATGTCCAGAGGCTAAGCAGGAACTACAATAAGAACAAAAAGAAACTTGAACCTCTTATTTTGCCATAATTATTCACTAAATAAAATGTGGATAAATGTGATTCTCTAGCTCTTCCTCCTTCTCCTCCCCCTTCTCCTTCTCTCCCCCTCCTCCTCTCCTCCTCCTCCTCCTCCTCCACCTCCTCCTCCTCCTTCTCCTCCTCCTCTTCCTCCTTCTCCTCCTCCTTCTTTTTCTTCTTTTTCTTCTTCTACTTGGGTCCAGTCATGGGGCCTGAACATTGGG
Source organism: Dipodomys merriami (assembly GCF_024711535.1). Lineage (NCBI taxonomy): Eukaryota > Metazoa > Chordata > Mammalia > Rodentia > Heteromyidae > Dipodomys > Dipodomys merriami. The sequence continues at coordinate 4,451,087 of NW_027206579.1, forward strand.
CCTGGGAGAAGTCCCTCAGCTCTTCGGCTCAAGGCTAGCGTTCTACCACTTAAGCCACAGCACCACTTCTGGCTTTTTTCTTTTTGCTTATGTGGTGCTGAGGAATCGAACCCAGGGCCTCAGGCAAGCAAGGCAAGCACTTTACCACTGAGCCACCTTCCCTGCCCCTCTTATTCTTATTCTTCATCCTCTTTTCTCATTGCTGAAGATCCAGCGCAAGGCCTTGCACATGCTAGCCTTGGTGTCAAACACAATTCTACATCCCAATCCTTTAGACCTTCTAAAAAGACAGTTTGAGAATTTCACAATGTTTAATAAGCAACACTAATTTTCCCTTTCCTTTCTAGGCTCCAAAACAGGGAAATGTGTGTGTGTCAGCGGGAGATAAATAGGACAGTCATCTAGGGAACACTTTGCTGATTGTCATATTTTATTTTTTTGTTCAGCTGGCATTTAAAAATATATTAGCATATAATTTAAATACTATATTTAAAATTTATTCATGTGAACAAAGACCAACTAAATAATTTTTGTCGTTTATATGTATAAAGTTAAAAATTCTGTCTCTATAAGAATCTTATAAAACGTTCTTTGGACATGATTCCTACCATCTCCTTAGAGGCAAAGCTGAAGTCTATATATTAAATATTCTACTCATCATATGCAATAATTAGGAAGGATAACTCAAAAATCAATAGAAACAATGAAAAATATGTCAAACATGATAAAAAGGAAAATTACCGATCAAACAGATGCTTATCATCTTGACTGCTAGAGAACAACCATCTGAGAATGTGCAGAATTACAGAAAGGAGAATATATAAATTCAAAAGAAAGAGAAAACACTGAAAATATTGAAAGAGAAACATGCACCAATAGGTCATGCTTGTAGTCCTAGATGCTCACGGGGCTCATTAGTGGCTAAAAAAAAGCAAGAATAAACTAGATAATATCAACTGAAAACCTTTCATAATTCAAAGGACAGTATCACAAGAAGTGAAAACATATGCAATAGATAAAGGACACATACTTGCTAATGCTACAATGTAAGGCTACAATGATCCTGAGTCTTAAGTATTTTTATATCTTCTAATTGTATACAAATTATTTCTGAATAGGATATTTCTTTAAAGAACAGATGTAAATTAATAGTCAATAGGAGGTGTATATGAAGTAAGCTCCTCTTTAGTATCTAAGAAAAAATAAAAAGAAAAGTCACTAATGTGACAATTATATTAAAAGACGAAAAAATTTACTAATGCATTTGTGGAGAAATTGATTTACTCCACACATCAGATCAATTTGTGTAATACTGCAATCATTTTAGCAAGCAAGATTTCAAGTCTTCAAAAGGTCAAAGTGAATTGTATACGATCCAGCCATTACACTTCTATGTATGTATTAAAGAGAAGTAAAAAACTTGTTTGGACAGGGAATGTAGTTCATTGACAGTGCACTGGAACAGTATATGGGAGACCTTGGAAATAATCCCCCAAAACAAATTTTGAAAAGACACACTATAGAGAATGTATGATGGACAAGTTCCTGTAAGTGAATTTTATATCTATTTTAATGTCTGTTCTAAAGTTTACAGAATTTCTATTTGAAGAAATGCAAGTTTGTGAAAATTACACTTGGAAAACCTCTGATTGTACAATTCACTTCCAAAGTAATAAAATGTATACAATGAAAGGGGATAATATATTGCATGTGAATTACATGTCATCAAAAAACCTATTGTAAAAAATACTTCACACAAAACGCAGATTACCTAGAAAGATGTTTTGGTGTTGGTTAAAAACACTTTGTAAACTAGTTTTTAAAACAAAGATGTGATTTCTGTTTATTTTGAGTGTATACAGAGATAACTCACTCAAAAAGTGCATGTGATAACTGGAATACATACGAATTATGTATCTTTTATAAGTAATTTATAATCTTTTCTGGAAGAAACATTTAGCAAATGAGAGAAGACACAAATCTATGCATCTGCTTTTTATGAAAACCATGTCTTACTTGCTCAATCCAATTGCTTTTCTCTACTTTTCTAGGAAAAACGTATTCTCAAGATAAGAGCCAATAGCAGTGAAAAGAAAAAAATCACAATCATCATGATTTATTTATGAAAATAAAAAATGAAATAAAACAATTTCACTTAAGGGACTTCAGTATTAGTGTTTATGAAGATGTTCCTGAATGCCAACCTCCATTGATTTTTTTGGAATTTTAATTTCTACCAACATATGAAAACTAGAAGAAGAAAACAAATATAGTCTTAGAGCAAACCAGCCTTGAAATAATTTTCTTAATTGTTTTGAAATTACAAAAGAATTGATAGCATTAAGCAAATAAACCTTTCCTTAGGAAATCATTTAAAAATGTTTATCACTTATTATAATTCAAATAACAAGCAAGAATAATTTTATATAATCATTACAAATGTCATCTTACTATTATCGTAAAATAGAATAAAAGGCTGGCCCCAATATATTACCTACGAATCATTATGCTTAATTCTTAATCATTACCTAAATACCTTAAACAATTTAAATAGTCATATTTTAACATAGACATAAATATTCGATACTTTTTACTTAACATTTTCCAGGAGCATGCATTCATTTTTCTAAGAAATATTCACAGCATTTAAAAGATGCTTTGGTGAAATTAATGTGATACATTTTGTTGTTGTTTTTGTTGTTATTGTTTACAAGGCCTGGGCATTGTCCCTAGGCATTTTTATGTTCAAGGCCAGCAGTCTACATCTTGGAGAACAGAGCTAATTCCGGTTTTTGAGTGGTTAATTGGAGATAAGAATCTAACAAGTATTTTTCTGTTTGGGCTAGTTTTGAAAACAGTTCTAAGATCTCAGCCTCCAGAGTAGATATAGGCATGAGTTACTGGCACTTGGTTTGATTTTTTTTTTAATTTTAATAATGTTTTAAGATTTTTGCTTCACGATAATGTACATTGTTCTACACATAAATTTATATATATGTATATATTTCTGATGACAAATTCTCTCTCAAAATGTATGTCTTTCTACACAGAAATATATATATATATATATACATATATGTACACATATATATATATATATATATTTCTGAAGACAGACATCCTCTGAAAATTTTATTCTACTATTTTTTACCTTTTTCATTTCAAAGATATACAGTCTATTTTCCCAAGTTTCCTGTAGTAAAATAACTAATAATTCAATAGAAATTAGAGTTTTTTCTTTCAATGAAATTTTAGATATACACAAGATATTTTAGTAATGTTTATAAGTATATTCTTTGAAAAATTCTGTTTAAACTCTTAAATATTTGTGTGTAATCACAGGGAGAGAGGAAGTTAATTCATACTGGTTAGGAATTTGCAATGCTTCAAAAAATCTATTCAATAATTTGTTATAAGCACATTGTCAAGCTACCTGGTATGGCTTAGTTTTTTGTTTCCTTTTTTTTATTTTTCTTTCTTTTAATTTAATTTAATTTTATTTGTGAACATACTGTACAGAGGAGTTACAAATACATGGGCAGGATAATGCGTACATTTCTTACAAAGCATTGCAGCCTCCTCCTTTGTTTACCCTTCACATCCCTTCCCAGCCTCCCCCCTCCCCCCCAATCCCAATCCTTCTCCTTCCCCCCCCTTCCCCACCCCCCACCAACGTTGTAAAGCTCCTTTTGGACATTACAACTTGTACTTCTCATTGTTGCAACAGGTCCACCTGTATCCTTAAACAAGTGGTTTTTCCCCATCTCCACAAGTTATACTGACATCAAATATAGTGAAAGCAGGGGTTATACTGTGGGGGAGGGACATACAAAGGAACAAAGAGATAATCTTATAAATGCGTTAGAAACACATGCATGAAAGAAAAAAAAAACATTAAAATACACATCTAAGGGTTCATTTTCCTGACATCACATTATCTGACCTTTTCCGCTTGACTCATATATATACTAACTAGATATTACAAATAACCGAAACCATGGGACCTATGATTCTTTGGGCCTGGCTTACTTCACTTAATATAATTTTTTCCAAGTTTTTCCATTTCCTAAGAAATGGGGCGATATAGTTCTTTCTGATGGAGGCATAGAATTCCATTGTGTATATATATCACATTTTCTTGATCCATTCATCTACTGAGGGGCATCTGGGTTGGTTCCATATCTTAGCTATGGTAAATAATGCTGCAATAAACATAGTTGTGCTGGTAGCTTTAGTGTGGTCTTGTTTGTAAACATTTGGGTAAATGCCCAAAAATGGGATTGCTGGGTCATAGGGGAGTTCTATGTTAAGTCTTTTGAGGAACCTCCATACTGCTTTCCAAAGTGGTTGAACAAGTTTACATTCCCACCAACAATGAAGTAAGGTTCCTTTCTGTCCACATCCCCTCCAGCATCTGTTGTTGTTAGAGTTCTTGATTTTTGCCATTCTAACTGGAGTGAGGTGATATCTTAATGTTGTTTTGATTTGCATTTCTTTTATGGCTAGGGATGTTGAACATTTTTTCATGTGTCTATTGGCCATCCTTCTTTCTTCTTCTGAGAAGTTTCTCTTTAAGTCTTTCTCCCACTTATTTATTGGGCAGTTGTTTCTTTGAGGGTTTCTTTATTCAAATATTTAACGTGATTGCATGCACAGTGGTAACATTAAAATTATTAATCAAAATACAAATAATTGCAAAATCAAAGACACATATCAGACTTTCAATAATTAGCACTTATGATGGTAATAATAATAAAAATAATGACCACAATGTAGCCTGATAGTGACAATGTTGTGACTGAAAAGGAAAAATTATTAGCCATCTTTGCAGCTAGCTTTCCCACATTGAATACATAGTTATAAACAGCATTGGATTACATACAATAACAAGAGGAGAGTTTCAATATCAAGAAACACAATCACATAAACTGGTGAGAGAGTAAAAACCCTAATGTCATTCTTGCAGTCTGTCTAATGTATATTCACTTTTCATCGTGGTATTGATTTTTTATAAATAAAATCATTTATTTACAAATGTTGATTATTCCACGTAGATAAAACATAATATGTTGAGTGCTTTCTGTTATCAACTGATCTTGTTTGTTCTAACCTTGAGAACTTAGGAGAAAGCCTTTCATTACCCAAACAGCCATTGGCTTAGTTGTATATCCCTAGAAGGTAACAACAAATGCCTCAAGCATGTTCACTCATTAGACAGAAATCCGTGGTCAGTTTTAGTTTCTCTCCAGTCCACTGGAGAAAATCTGTGCATAAATTTATGAAGAACACTTGACAACAAATAAAACAAAAGAGAAATTTAGATGGACTAAGTGTGATTAGTTCAAATAACATTCCCATATAGATACTATTCAATATCAATGTTTTCTATGAAGACTTAGGGTCTATGTTAAAAGGGCAGAATGATGCAGGCTCCAGCCTCAGGATTATCTGAGGACTATGTTTGTGTATATGGAAAGCTCTTGGCATGCCGGGCTTGAGAGGGAACATGTTCTATCTCCCTATCTCAAAACACATGTCACAGACTCCTGGGAGCTAAGGAAGTAGCTCTTCTGCTTGCTTAAACATAGATGATCAGCTGGTCAAGCATTTTCCTGAGATTGGGGAAGTGGTTTCAGCTTTCTCTAAAATAGTTTAGATAATAATATACCAAGTCATTGTCTCATAGGTTAAGTAAAATGTACCTGTTGGAATTTTTTGTGAATGTCTCCTGACTAAATCTTGGCAAAGATAATGCTTGCTTGTCTTTAAATACCCACTAACAATAAAGCACAGCATTCAGTGGCAATTGCTGTTTGCACTCTGCATCCCCTGTGTCCTGGTGATTTTGTGACCCTTACCCGGGACCCCAACGCCTTAGACATATTAACAGTATGTTCTTCAATACATCTGTAAACACATGACACAATTTACATAATAATACTTACATATCTGTAGTTGCCTTAAAAGCACACAGGCCTTAGAGCCAGGAGGTAAAATTTATTTTTATTTCTGCATGAAAAAATTTGAGATTTTATACCAAAAAACTGGATTTGACTCTTTTCTTATTTGTAAGCTAAGGTGGAAAATGTAAGGACTCTTCACTTTCTTTTTTCTTGCTCTAGAAGTCAATAAATACATTCTTCAATATTTCTGGTAGATTACATCCATTTACAGATAAGAAATGTAAGGCCAACAGTCAATGTAATGAATAAATAATGATACTAGAATTTGTGTCTGAGCTCTTCACTCTGTGTGCTTATAAGGAGTAGTAATTTGGTGGTGGAGAGGACCAGTATGAAAAAAACTATGGGGCAAAAACATACTTGTTAAAGGTTGTTTAATATTAGGTGACCAGTGATGATTACATGAAACAAGCTGGTGTCAGGGGTATAAAAAGGAGTACATAGAAATCATATTAGTGACAGAAACTGAGAAAATCTTGATCATTCATCTAATCTAATGGGAGGGAGTAGATGGGTAAGAATAAATCTAAAGTGTTCTACAGCCATGGCCTGGCAACTGTGTTAGTGATATTCTTGGTGATAAAGATTACAGAAGGAAGTGATGGATTTAGGGGAAAAAACTCACTGAGAGTTCTGAGTTTATATTAAACTGTTGCAAAGATAGGTCTGTTTAGACACCATCAAAATATTCATGACCATGAATATGAAAAAGAATAATAAAATCGGGGGCATTATTAAAGGGAAGAGGAAAAGGAAAGTTCTGACACAAGTGCGAGCAATATGAGCACCAGTGTGGACAAGATTGGAACAAAGAGATAAAGAAGGAAACAAGAAAGTAATAAACACAGATTTATACAAGTAAAGAAAGGAAAGAATTTGCCAGAAGAAAAGGTCAAAACTCTTACAGAGGTATTGAAGGAAATATGCTATTTGGATTTGAAAATTAAAAGGGCAGAGACAAGTTCAATGAGAACAGAGTTTTGGTAAAATGGTAGAGATATGTCATATTGATGAAATTTTGAGATATGAATTTGAAGCCATAAAATTCTGGATCCAGGAATTCAAGAGATCCTGTTGATTTTAAATGTTGGGAACAAATGCTTTTATCCTATCCTTAGAAGAATTATACTGATGTAACTGACATGAACTTTAATTAGATGTATTCTGTTAATAGTTTTGAAGCCTTTTTTAGCCAGGAGATTATAGATTGAACTAAAACACAGACAGGACTCATTTGTCCTACAGTTCCAATGAGTTACCCATGTATCCACATCAATTTGGGATTTCATTGAAATATCTGTATATATGTTTAGATATCTTATCAGACTATCCATTAAAAATGTAGGACAAGTAACACCAAATATTAGGTTGAAAATATACTAATGTTACTCAAGACACCTCAAATTGATTCTTCTTTAGCCACTGAGTCATCATAATTGCCAAATACTGTATTTCAATCTAGTTCTTTTCAGGGATATTTCCATTCTGAAATAACCCTGCCAATCAACTTTCCACAAATTCTTTTTTTTTTTTTTTTGTCGATCGTAGGGCTTGAACTCTGGGCCTGGGCGCTGTCCCTGTGCTCTGCAGCACAAGGCGAGCGCTCTACCACTTGAGCCACAGCACTACTTCCCACAAAATCTTATATGTAGGAAGTGCACTTATAAATTTCAAACTTTTATTGAATGGAAGAGTTCAGACAGTACCCTCACTACTAGGATTAAATGCCTAAAAAGATAAGGCATTTTGCTCTAATGCCTTTCTTTCTTTTTTTCATATACATTGGCAAGTAGGGAAGGATTCTAATGCAACAATAATACAATGGTGACTTGTATTAACACAGCATTCAGGATCTAGTTTTAATTTGGATACTTACTAATTAGCTCCAAAGTTTGTGGATATTTATAGTTCTCGTGGGTAATCTAATGTGCTCCAAGAAAATGTCCCTAAGGAGCCTTTCAATTATAATATGTCTGTTTGCCTCCAAATGCTTTAAATTGTACACCCGCTAATGTGGGCATAAGGTTACACTGTTGAACTTTCCCCTTCAGATAGTGAGTATGACCCTATTGCTTAACATGGAGAAAGTACCTTCTTACATAGACTGGACATGTGCAAACAAGAAGTGGTACGTGAAAAATGTTCTTAGCAGTTTGTACAGATGAAATGGAAATAGAGCAACTGTGAACTCAGAACGAAAGTGGAAAAGAAGAAAAAGGAATAAAGAAGAATGTGCCAAGGAAATGCTGAAGTGCAATTTCAAATAATGTGCTCAGGTGTGAGGGTGTGTTCAAAGTACAGCCAGGCAATGTAGTTCGATAACATAGGGGAAAAAAAAACTACTTTAAACCATTCTGGGATAATCATACAAGTAGAAGCCTCTAACTCTGACTCTCAAATCAACCACATATCATCAATTTAAGGAGTATTTTCCAAGAGCAAAGTGAGAAAAAGAGGGCACATCACAGTAAGTGTTCTGATTGAAGTAATGACAATCATATTAATTTTCTTAAAATTTTCATTGATTTTGGAGCATTAAAGTGGGAAAAAGCCAAGTAAATATTTTTTCAAGAACCTAAATTAAGTGGGGGTATGCTATTGGTCTCTTTTTAACTTGGAAGTTAAAGATTATGCCTTTTTTAAATTGTGGAAATAGTGCAGAGAGGGTATACAATTACATGGACAAGGTAATAAATGCATTCATTTTTTTTGGGGGGGGTGTCCAGGAATGGGGCCTGAACTATGGGCCTGGGTGCTGTCCCTCAACCCTTCATCTCAAGGTTAATGCTCTACGAATTGAGCCACAGTGCCACTTCCCGCTTTTTTTTCTTTTTGCTTATATGGTGCTGAGGAATCTAACCGAGGGTCTCATGCATGCAAGGCAAGCACTCTACCACTGAGCAAACTTTCCAGCCCAGGAGTACTTTTCTTATCAAGCATTGTTGCCTCCTCCATTGTTTCCCCTTCCCATCCCTTGCCATCACCCCCTCCCCCACGACACACCTCCACGCCCATCCCCACCACCCTCGCCCACCCCCTGCCCCTCAGTCAAAGTTGTTAGGTTCATTTTTTGACTTAATGTCTTGTACATCTCATTGTTGCAATTGGTCCCCCTGTATCCCTATTTAAACAATTTTCCTTTTCACTTCCCATCCACAAAGTATACCAACATCAAATACAGGGAGAACAGGGGTTATACTGTGCAGTAGGGCTGTACAAAGCAACAAAAAAAATCATCTTATATATATATGTTAAAAATAATCGCAAGGAAGAAAAACCATTTGAATCCTTATCTTGGGGTTTATTTAGCCTAAAATTTATTTATCTGAACTTTTCTGCTTCTCTCAGACATATACTAGATATTGCAAATAAGGGGAACCATGAGAACTATGTTTCTTTGGGCCTAGATTACTTCACTCAATATAATTTTTTCCAAGTCTTTCCATTTCCTAAAAAATGAGGCCATGCCATTCTTTCTGATGGAGGCATAGAATTTCATTGTGTATATATACCACATTTTCTTGACCATTCATCTACTGAGGGGCTTCTGGGTTGGTTCCGTATCTTAGATATGGTAAATAATGTTGCAATAAACACAGTTTTGCTCCTAGATTTAGTGTGGTCTTGTTTGTGATCATTTGGGTAAATGCCCAAATATGGGATTGCTGGGTCATAGGGGAGCTCTGTGTGGAGTCTTTTGAAGAAACTCCATACTACTTTCCAAAGTGGTTGAACAAATTTACACTCCCACAAACAATGCAGTAAAGATCCCTTCAGCCCACATCCCCTCCAGCATCTGTTGTTATTACAGTCCTTGATTTTAGCCATTCTAACTGGAGTGAGGTGGTATCTCCATGTTGTTTTGATTTGCACTTCCTTTATGGCTTGGGAAAGTGAGCATTTCTTCATGTGTCTATAGGGCATCCTTCTTGCTTCTTCAGAGAAGTGTCTCTTTAATCCTTTAGCCCACGTATTAATTGGGAAGTTGTTCCTTTGCGGATTTGTTGTTGTGGGATTTAATTTTTTGAGGTCCAGGTATATTTTAGATATGAGACGGTTGACCATTGTATGGCTAGTGAAGATCTTCTCCCAATCCGTGGGTTTTCTATTGATCTTGCTAGCTATGTCCTTTGCCATGCAGATGCTTCAGGAGTCACATCTTGCCCGTAAAAACAAACACATTTTCAATGTTAAAGGCTGCAGCAAAATCTATCAAGCAAATGGCCCCCATACACAGGCGGGTGTTGCAATCCTAATATCAGATAAAATAGACTTCAAACTAAAATTCGTGAGAAAAGACAAAGAAAGTTGCTACATACTAATTAAGGAATCTTTCCTTCAGGAGGATATTAGAATTCTAAATATCTATTCGCCAAACAATGGAGCACCCAAATTTATCCAAGAAACACTACTTTCCCTCAAATCCCATATAGATCCAAAGACATTAATTGTTGGGGATTTTAACACACCACTCTCCCCACTAGATAGATCAACTCGGCAAAAACTCAACAGAGAAACTGCATATCTAAACCACTGCATAGATCAACTAGAGTTAACAGATATCTACCAAATATTTCACCCAGCAGCATCAGAATACACGTTCTTCTGAGCAGCACATGGAACATTTTCTAAATCAGACCACATTTTAGGCCACAAAGCAAACATGTCTAAATTCAGAAACATTGAAGTTATACCTTGCATTCTCTCTGACCACAAGGGAATAAAATTAGAACTCAACACCAAAAGCCTCCAAAGAAATTCCAGTAACACATGGAGGCTGAACAACACACTGCTGAATCACAAGTGGGTCATGGAAGAGATTAGAAAGGAAATTCAAATATTCATCCTATTCAACAAAAATGAGCACACAAATTACCAGCTCCTCTCGGACAGAGCAAAGGCAGTACTCAGAGGCAAGTTTATAGCTCTGAGCTCCTACATCAACAAATTGGAGAGATCTGAAACCAACCATTTAATGAGACATCTGAACCTCCTTGAAAAAGAGCAGCAAGATAAACCCCAATGCAGTAGACAGAAAGAAATAATTAAAATTAAATCAGAATTAAATGAAATAGAATCCAAAAAACTATAGAAAGAATCAACAAAACAAAGAGTTGGTTCTTCGAAAAAATTAACAAAATTGACAGACCCTTAGCAAATCTTATCAGAAAAAGAAGAGAACACATCCAAATTAATAAACTCAGAGATGAGAATGGAAACATCACCACGGAAACAATCAAAATTCAGAACATTATAAGGGAATACTTCTCAAAACTTTATGCTCATAAGTTTGAGAACTTGACCGAAATGGATCTTTTCCTAGTAAATATTGACAAGCCAAAACTAAACCAAGTTGAGTTAAACCAGCTTAACAGGCCCATATCAAGCATTGAAATAGTAACAGGAATAAGAGACCTCTAAGCTAAGAAAAGTCCATGACCAGATGGGTTTACAGCGGAATTCTACAAGGCCTTCAAAGCAGAGCTCACACCAATACTCCTCCAACTCTTCAATGAAATTGAAAGAGAATGTTCACTACCAAACACATTCTATGAATCCATCATAACCCTCATCCCAAAACCAAGCAGGGACTCATCAAAGAAGGAGAACTATAGACCCATCTCGTTGATGAACATTAATGCAGAGTGTCTCCTTTGACTCTGAGGATTTTTATCCATTGGGAGTTGATTCTGGTGAAGGGTGATATCGAAGGATATAGGTTTTATTTTCTACAAGTTGTTAACCAATTTTGCCAGCACCATTTACTGAAGAGGCTGTCTTTCTTCCATCCTAATTTTTACCTCCATTATGGAAGATTAGATGGCTATAGAGCTGTGGGTCCATTTCTGGGTTTTCAATTCTCTTCCATTTGTTCTGAAGTCTGTTCTTGTGCCACTACTAAGCTCTTTTGTTTAATATGGCTTTGTAGTAGAGTTTGCAATTTGGTATTGATATTCCTCCAACACAGTTCTTTTTGTTAAGCATCAGTTTTGCTATTCGGGGTCTTTAATTGTTCCATATGAATTTTTGGATTGACTCTTCTATTTCCTTGAATAATAAGGCTGGAATATTCATAGGTATCATATTGAATTTGTAGATAGCTTTGGAAAGTATTGCCATTTTCACAATGTTGATCCTTCTAATCCAGGATCATGGGAGGTTTTTCCACTTCCTAAGTTCTGTTTTGATTTCCTTTTTCAGGTTTTTAAATTTTTTATCATAGTGATCCTTCACTTCTGTGGTTAAGTTAATTCCTAGGTGAAGTGCCCAGATCTCAGATGCCCCCTCACAGACTACCAGAGACCACGATCAATGCAAACAGCAAAGAGTCGTTTATTGCAAGCTAGAGCTTGGTTCTCTGCACACTCGGTAACCAGTGACGCTAAGAGTTCCTGAGTACAAAATTAAAACTTAGCACAGCTTTTATAGTATCAAACAATCAAGTGTAGGGAGTTTCACACAAGCGAGTTCACAAGTTCAGGGGGTTTCCAAACAAGCAAGTTCACATTTTCAGGGGTTTTAAGTCCACCCTGATGGCACTACCATTTTTCTGATGGAACAATTAGGCAACTGGTCTGTTCCTTAAGGGTGGGCAGGGTTGGTGGCAGCCTGCGGTTTTTTGAGAACTGTTCCTCTTTTGAGGGTATTCTCAGGGCAGCACAGCTACAGGTTGTTGACTTAATCTTAAAATGCAGTTTCTGTAGATCTTCAGTCCATCCTCTTCTAGAGCATCGGGAACCAATCATGGTCCCCTAATTGGCACAGTCTTTTATATTTACAGTTTGGTATTGGGATCTCAGAACTAAGAGATGGACTGCACTGATCTCTTTTTTTACAAGGTCCAATTGTGAGTAAAAAAATAACAGTACCAAAGGTCCTTATATTTTTTAAACATATTAAGACGTCCTTTTTTATTTATTTTTTATCCAAAGGATACCAATTTTTTTCCCAATTTTTCCCCCAAGGTTTCCTTTACTACCCTGCTCTTCTTTACAATTCCTCGAGCTTCTTTGTGGCTAGAGTGTAAAACTGCCCATTTTTTCCTCTTGCTTGTGGAACCAAGTTATCTCAGAACAGCCTCAAAACACCACTGCGATGGAGAATTTTGCTAGATTTTAAAGCTAAGAGCAGAGCTGTGTCTTATCCTTTTACTACCTGCATTGATAACACACTCAGATTATTACCATACCAGAGCCAAACTAGGCTGTGAGTATAGAGTAGATTTCCAGTGACTATGCACTGAAGTGCCTATGGCAAGCAAGCCAGTGATATCCTTTCTCCCAATATCTACTGTGGGAATAGAGAGGGTTTTTGGATATCACCCAAAATAATGTCCCACAAGATCTTAGTTTTAGCAGCTTTTAACCGGGTTGAGTCTCAAGTGATTGAACCCGGAAGGAGTTCAGACTACTTTTCCATGGTGGAGGTGGTCTGAGTGATGATATAGATTTCTTCCAGGTGACTGTCAGCTGGTCTTCAAACTTTACCCATTAGGGTGTGCAGCTGCAGCAGCAGGTCTCTCAGTGGCTCCAAGGTACTGTCACAGCTCATGCTGGATTGCAAATTCCTACACAGACTGGTTAAGGATACATTGCATAGACTTGGGAGGCTTTGGCCCTGTTGGATATTAAGACTGTTTAGCCAATAGCCCAGGATAATTTACCAAAATGACATTTTTTTTTACTAACCATATATTTTTGTAAACAAACACAAAAGGCTTAATCTTGTAACCATCTCCAACAGATGCAGTCTGAACACTTGCACACCTGTTAACACTATTCTTTATGCTTATTTTTTTTAAATAATTATTTTATCTATTTTGCCTCGTTTTTCCAAAACTTACTCTGGACTCTTGATCTTAAAAAGGGATTGATGGGGCCCAGCGCGACAGCAGCTGGAGGGCCTAGGAGGTGGGGAGGTGGGTCCTGTCCTCACCATGAGGCTGCAGCAGGCGCCGGTGTCCAGGAAGGTATTCATTCAGTGCGACTACAGCAGTGGCACACGCTGTCAGTTCCGGACCAAGTTTCCTGCAGAGTTGGAGAACAGGATTGATAGGCAGCAAGTTGAAGAAACAGTTCAAACTCTAAATAATCTTTATGCAGAAGCAGAGAAGCTTGGGGGCCAGTCATATCTTGAAGGCTTTTTGGCTTGTTTGACAGCATATACCATCTTCTTGTGTATGGAAACCCATTATGAGAATGTTCTCATAATGAAGAAAGTCTCCAAATATATTCAAGAACAGAATGAGAAGATATATGCTCCCCAAGGCCTCCTCCTGACTGACCCCATTGAGAGAGGACTTCGAGTTATTGAAATTACCATTTATGAAGACAGAGTTTTGAGCACTGGAAGATAAGCCATAGAATTAAAGATCCCACCTCCAGCTGGAACCCTCATCTGTCCATGGGCCGATCACAGAGTGTCCCTACCTCCTCTCCAGAGCATCATTCCTTTGTATCTGCTTCCAGAGCCATGGTGCCATTTACTAACTTTCTAAAATTCCACACCTGATTTGATTTCTAGTCACTCAGCATCCACTTTGTGTCTCCAAATTGTATAGGACTTGTCATCTTTGATTAGATTCTGAGAAAATACAATGAAGCATTTCACTTTTTTTAATTCAGTCATTTAATAACGTATGCAGTTAGAGGGCCTAATACAAAGTTTGTTTCTTACCTGCCACCAGGTAAAAAATTGCCATTTTCATTCCTTGAGCCAGTTTCCCTGGTAGCTTTATACTGCAAGAAGTCAAATATTAGCCAAAATTCAGATTAATAAAAAGCTTTTCTCTAGGTGAGGGGTGTATTATGTCTGTGGTTTTGCCAATGCATCTCCCAGATTTCAGAGAACTATCATTTCTGCCATGTTTCATATCTTAAGATTTATTTCTGCTGTTCAGTTTCTCAAGCCGAAGCTCAATGAAAAAAGAAGTATAATGTTGTTTGTTTTATTACAGCAATTATCGCTCATAAAATCAATATTTAATGCAATGGTCATTCTTTTCTTGGGAGACTTAGGTTTATTTGCATTACCTTTGGATGTGGGAAGATGTGGTTTGTGTTGCTTGTTCATTTACACAAATAAGCACAATGAAGTGGATGCTAATTTGTTAACCACATAAAGGTTGAACTAAACAGCAATTCACTCAGATGGGGACTCGGGAATTCTCCCACAGACCCCGTGGCAGCCCTATAGCGTGTCCTACAAGACTCTTTGCCAACCAGAATACAGATCCCGCGGGAAACCAGAATTACAGATACAGAATCTGCAGGCGACCAAAAACAGAGAACGGTAATGACTCAACTTACTTGTCGGGTTTTTCACGACTCCATGCTTTGGGGTCTGGGTGAGTTTATGGGGGGCATCACGGATGAGCCCCCAGAAGAAGTGCCCATATTTTGGATGCCCCCTAACAGACCACCATAGACCATGATCAATGCAAAATTTTGTTGAGATCTTTTGCTTCAATGTTCATCAAAGAAATGGGTCTATACTTCTCTTTAATTGATGAGTCCCTGCCCAGTTTTGGGATGAGGGTTATGATGGCTTCATAGAATGAGTTTGGTAGTGAAATTTCTCTTTCAATTTCATTGAAGATTTGAAGGAGTATTGGTGTGAGCTCTGCTTTGAAGGCCTTGTAGAATTCCACTGTAAATCCATCTGATTCTGGGCTTTTCTTGGATGGGAGGTCTCTTATTGCTGTTTCTATTTCAATGCTTTATATTGACCTTTTAAGATGGTTCAACTGATCTTGGTTTAGTTTCAGCATGTCAATATTTGCTAGGAAATGGTCCATTTCTGCCAAGTTCTCAACCTTATAAGCATAAAGTTTTGAGAAGTATTCCCTTATAGTGTTCTGAATCTTGGTACTTTCTGTGGTGAAGTTTCCATTCTCATCTTTGAATTTATTTATTTAGCTGTGCTCTATTCTTTTTCTAAGTTTTGCTAAAGGTCTGTCTATTTTGTTAATTTAATTGAAGAATCAACTCTTTGTTGTGTTGATTCTTTGTATTGTTTTTTAGATTCTAATTCGTTTAATTCTGATTTAATTTAATGATTTCTTTCCGACTACTGGATTGGGGTTTATCTTGCTGCTCTTTTTCAAGGAGGTTCAGATCTGTCTAAATTTTTGATTTCAGCCCTCTCCAATTTGTTGATGTAGGAACTCAGAGCTATAAAATTGCCTCTGAGTACTGCCTTTGCTTTGTCCCAGAGGAGCTGGTAATTTTTGTGTTCATTTTTGTTGAATATCATGAACATTTGAATTTCTTTCTAATCTATTCCGTGACCAATTGGTGATTCAATAGTGTGTTGTTCACCATCCAAATGTTACAGGACTTTCTTTGGTGGCTTTTGGTGTTGAGTTCTAAATTTATTCCCTTGTGTTCTTAGTAATGCAAGGTATAACTTCAATATTTCTCAAATTGGACAGGTTTGCTTTGGACCTAAAATGTGGTCTATTTGGAAAATGTTCTGTGTGGTGCTGAGAAAAACCTGTATTCTGATACTTCTGGGAGAAATATTAGGTAGATGTCTGTTAAATCTAGTTGTTTAGATTTGTGGTTTCTTTGTTGAGTTTTTGTCAGTTTGATCTATGAAGTGAGGATAGGGGTGGGATAAAGTTCCCAACAATTAATGTCTTTGGATCTATGTGAAAATTGAGGGAATGTAGTGTTTCTTGGTTAAATTTGGGTGCTCCGTGGTTTGGTGAATAGAGATGTAGAATTGTAATATTCTCCTGAAGGAGCTATCCCTTAATTAGTATGTAGCGACATTTTTTATCTATTCTCACTAATTTTAATTTGAAGTCTATTTCATGTGATATTAGGATTGCAATTCCCACCAGTTTATGGGAGCCATTTGCCTGGTAGATTTTGTTCCAGCGTTTCGCTTTCAAAATGTGTTTTTTTATGGACAGTTCTGACTTCTGAATGCAGCAGATAGAAGGATCTTCCTTTTTAACCCAACTAGACAGTCTATGTCACTTAATTGGAGAGTTAAGTCCAGAGTTAGGAATGAGAGGTGTTTGAGAGTTCCTGCAAAGTTATCCACATTCTTGGGAGCTTCAGTGACTGGATTCTTCCTATGGTTGTTGGATTCTCAGTTTGGGTGCAGTTTCTTGGACTTTATTGTGGTCTTGTTGATTTTCTATGTGTAAGCATCTTTAAGTATCTTTTATAGAGTTGGCTTGGTGGAGATATATTGTTTCAGTTTTTCTTTGCTATGGAAGGTTTTTATTTCACCTTCGGTTATGAAGGAGAGTTTAGTTGGTTACACTGTTCTTGATTGATAGTTGTCTTTAGAGTATGGCCTCAATCATTGCAGGCTCTTCTTGCTTTAATTGTCTTGCTGCAATATATGAGGTGATTCTAATTGGTTTTCCTTTATAAGTGGTTGACTTTTACTCCTTGACAGCGTTGAGGAACTTTTCCTTTGTCTGAACTGATCCCGTGCAGATTATAATGTCATGGTGGGATATCCTATCCTTGTCTAGTCTATTTGGGGTTCTAAAAGCTTCTTGTATCTGAATAGGCCTATCTTTTTGCATGTTTGGGAAATTCTCTTCTAGGATCCTATTAACCGATTTTCCTAGACCATTAAGTTCTGTCTCTATGTGATCCTCCACACCCATTATTCTCAGATTAGGCCTTCAGATGGTGTCTTCCAAATGGTGAATAGATGTATCATATTATTTGGATTTGTCTTGGATAGTTGTATGTTCTTTATAATAACCTGGCTGTCCTCACTCCCTCAGATTCAATGTTCTGCATGGTCTAACCTACTGTCAAGATTTTCTACTTCGTTTTTTTTTTCTTTCTTTTCCTTCTAATTGGTTGGCGTTAATGGCTTCAAATTCTTCGTTGGAGCTTTGTTTTCAATCTTGTATGAATTTCTTTACTTCCTTCATTTTGTGCTCAGTGTTTATTCTAAAATCACTTAGTTGATTGGTTATTGTTTCCTTGAACTCCCATTCCTTCTGTTGGGCTCCATTCTGCATTCCCTTTGTGATTTACCTGAATTCTTTCAGCTGTCTGTTTATAGATTCCATGAAAATATTTGTGTATTCTCATCCCCTCTCACAATTCCTGTATAACTCTTTGATTAGCTTCCTCACGTTCACACAATTCCTGTATTTTTTTGACTGTTCTCAGCTTGCTCACACAATTCCTTTATTTCTCATTGACTGTTCTCAACCTGCTCACGCAATTCTTGTATCACTCTTTGAGTAGTTCCTCATGCTCATGAGATTCCTGTATTGATCTTTGGTTTGTCTTCTCTCTCTTCCTATCATGCTCATCCTGAGACTTTTACAAGTTTTCAATCATTTCGTTCACCATGTTTAGCAGTAGTATTTGTAGAGCTTTTTGGGAACTCTCCTCTGGATTATTCTTTAACTCTTCTGTCAATTGATTATCACGAATGGGAGTTGAGATACCCTGATTTGCCATTTTTCTTGTGTTTTTCTGTCTTGTTCTGTCCGTTTGGTATGAAAGTAACATTGTGTGCTAGAATAGTATTTTAAGGCAAACATCAACCGCAGTCCTGTATTTGCACAGTCAAAATAGCTGCAGATAAATTGTAGTTCAACAGATACAATCAATTCAAAAAAGTATGGATTAATAGGCTTTGAACAGCAGAGAAGAATTTGGCAATCCAGAAATTATTAGGTTTAGGGAAATATGTGGGAGAAATAGGCTGAGATGTATGTGGAAAGGTAAAAGGAGAGTGAATTTAATAAACTCCTAATTTCAGGGAGGGAAAAGGATTGGACAGAATGTTAGGAGAGAGATTAAAAAAAAAACAAGAAAAAATGGAAAAAGAACAATTGAAATTTAAAAAGTGAAACTCAAAATCATGTAAATGTAAAGAAATATTGAGAGAAGAAAAGGGTAAGATGAGAGGAGGGGAGGAACAGAAAGGAAATATGAAAAAATAAAAAATAAAAATCCTTAAAATTAGTTACTTGAAAATTATATAGATATAAAGAGATAATCTGCTATTAAAGATATTAAGCCGAAGAGTTTGTGAATAGAGTAATACATTTCTGGATTATGTGTGTACCCAATTGGGGATAACATATAATAATCAATGAAGGTGATATATCTGCGGCTGCGCAAAACAGCAATTAAGGCATGCAAAACAGAAAGAGAAAAAATGAAAAGAATGAAAAAGAAGGGGAAATAAGCTACATAAAATATAATTTCACTCTTTCTTGTCTACTCTCTAGCCACCATGATGGACAGAAGAGATGGTTTTAGAAGGAAAAGGTTCTACTCTTCCCATTTTTCAAGGAAACATTCTCCCGATAAAAGGGACCTCCACCTGGAGGTCGAAAGGACTCTCCATACAACAGATCTGGCTCCAGTTTCAGCAGCAGGGGCTACTCTCCAGGATGGAGCAGAGCATATTCATTCCACAAGTCTCAGCATAGTTGTGGTGCCTGAACTCTGGGCCTGGGAGCTGTCCTTCAGCTCTTCAGCTAAAGGCTAGCGTTCAACCACTTGAGCCACAGCACCACTTCCAGATTTTTTACTTTTTGTTTGTATGGTGCTAAGGAATCGAACACAGGGCCTCATGCATGCAAAGCAAGCGCTCTGCCACTGAGCTACCTCCCCAGCCCTCTACTCAGTCTCTGAAAACATCACGAGAAACTTCACCTTCAAGCTATTCAGCAGTTCCTTCATCAAAGGTTTATCAGCAACACTGGGAAACTTTCGGGATGGTTGTGAAAATGTTGATTGAAAAAGATCCTTCATTATAACAGTCAATACAGTTGGCACTGAGACAGAATTTACATGGAATAGGTGAGCGTTTTGTTGAAGAATTGAAGCATTAAATTGCAGAGTATGATAATTCTGCTCAAGATTTTGGAGAGCATTTTTAGAAGAATTAGTGTTTAGGTATAATAAACATTAAAAGAAATGTTTCTAGATATAACCACCCTCCCTCCTCCACCTGTGGAACTGTGTAAATCTTTAATGTACGGGACTTTTGAGATGAAGAGCAATATTTTATTTGGCCATATTTCCAATTCAGTCAAAGGTCTAAAATAGTCTTTGAAAGATACTTTAGCTATAATTTTTTCTAAACATAAAGTCACTTAATCCATATTCCCCCAGCAACTCCCCGTCTCTCCCCCTCAAATGATGGTTAATTTGCTAAGCCTTGGTAAAGCAATCCTGGAGACTAGCTCTTTGAACTTGCTCTATTCTACTGTCTCCTATAACATATGCTGATTTGTTTGGTCATTTGAGTGTAACTTATAGGCAGAGATCTTTCCACTTAAAATGATAGTTTTTGCATTCTTGGAGCAGAGATTGCCATGTGAAAACTGCTACCATTTTGAGTTGTGAATTTTTGTTTGTGCTGACTCTTTTGTTAGTCCTTTAGCAAGTTGAGGATATCATCCTAATAAACAGAACCCTGGTATCTTAGTGCATATTTGCTTTCAGAACAGTTTTCATTCAGCAACAAAACAACTTTCAAATTTCTAAATCATAACTTCAAATTTTTTCTCCAAATAAATAACAGTGTTTTCTCTTAAAATATTCATGAATGTTTGGAGTACTGTAGCTGATCAAATCTTAAATATCATATAGTAAGAATAAAAGAAAGCAATTTGAGGTGGAAGATGAGTATTTTAAAAATGTAATTGCTGCAATAACTTTCTGCGGAAAAAACTCAGCAAATATAGGAGATTGGAGTTTAACATTTTCATAGACCCATACTGGTTTAAACCATTTTTTCAACTTTTCTTATATTAGTCTCTATAATGTGAGTGTTTTGTTCCGCTGACTTTTTTTGGGAGGGTGGGGTCCGGTTGTGGGGCCTGAACTCAGGGAGTGGACGCTGTCCCTCAGCTCTTCAGCTCAAGGCTAATGCTCTACCACTTGAGCGAAAACACCAATTCTGGCTTTTTTCTTTTTGCTTATGTGGTGCTGAGGAATCAAACCCAGGGCCTCTAACATGCAAGGCAACCGCTCTACCACTGAGCCACCTTCCCAGCCCCTGTTCTGCTGACTTTTAAATGTCTTAGTCTTCAAAAATGTTCTTGAAAGAAACAAAGGAGAATTAGTAAGTTAGCAAGCAATCTCTGTGTGTACAGTCCTTCATGAGTGAGCCAACCAAATCATGAGTTAGTTAAGAATTTAACAGGCACCATTAGAATATTCCATTTATTTACTGGCCATTTTCAGCAGTCCTGTGCATTGAACCAAAATAATTTTTTTTAATTTTATTTGGGAACATACTGTACAGAGGAGTTACAATTACATGGGCAGGATAATGCATACATTTCTTACCAAGCATTGCAGCCTCCTCCTTTGTTTACCCTTCACACCCTTCCCAGCCTCCCCCCTCCCCCCCAATCCCAATCCTTCTCCTTCCCCCCCTTCCCCCTGCCCCCGCCCGCACCGACATTGTAAAGCTCGTTTTGGACATGACAACTGGTACTTCTCATTGTTGCAACAGGTCCACCTGTATCCTTAAACAAGTGGTTTTCCCCCATCTCCTCCACAAGTTATACTGACATCAAATATAGTGAAAGCAGGGGTTATACTGTGGGGGAGGGACATACAAAGGAACAAAGAGATAATCTTATAAATGCGTTAGAAACACATGCATGAAAGAAAAAAACATTAAAATGCATATCTAAGGGTTCATTTTCCTGACATCACATTATCTGACCTTTTCCGCTTGACTCATACATATACTAGATATTGCAAATAAGGGAAACCATGGGACCTATGTTTCTTTTGGCCTGGCTTTGTAGCATTAGTTAATATGGAAATTTTAACAATCATGTTTGTTATTACTGCCCAATTGCATTATACTCCCATTTGTTTTCCATTTCTACCATGTTCTCACTTCAATTCTGGCCTATTTCTATGCCCTTTATTGTTTCCTTCATCTAAAAGTACCTAAAATTTACATTGAAACTGGAAATAGCAATATAAATAATTTAATGAAGCTTATGATGCATGTTTCAAAATATGTGTTATATCATTTTACAAGTTTTGATGAAAGCCACTTTTCTGTGACCACCTTAATTTTCCTCTCTTTGAAATCTAAGTTCTTAACTTTTCCAACATTTATAAACTATAAGCCCAATAAAAGTTCCATATATTATCTGCTATTCTTCAGTGTGAATATTGATGTGTTGCTCACTTTAGAATGATCAAGACGTCATTGATGTTGATTTTATTTTATCCTCTCAGTGTTTTCTTTCCCTTAAATATTCTGTTCCCAGAATTCAGTTCCTTTAATCAAGAATTTTTTACAAGTAACATTTGAGACAATACCATAGGCAGAGGAGTTATTCACTTTATTGAAATTATTTGATGTTTACTAACATATATTTCAGTACAGGCACAAGCATTTAAAGCTGTTATAGCTTGCCATTGGCAGCATTCTGATAAGCTTGTCAGTGTTTAACAGCTTATTTGGTTTTTGCTTTTTGATGCGTTTTAAAGTCTAATTTTAGGATAGATATATTCAGGTGTGTTCTACAGTATATTTTGCAAAATGCTCTTAGTTTTAAATTGTTGTTTTTGATTAAGGCCCAAATGATGTGACAAAACTTTTATTGTCTTACCATAAAGCCTTCATGACCAACAGGGAAAGTAGATATTGTAAAGATTTTAGTGAATTAAAAAAAATACAAAGTAAAGCAACCAAGTTTAAATAAAAATATATAATTTCACTGTATTGCTATAGTAAATATTATTCTATGTGTATTACCTTTTTAAAAAAATGAACACTATTTGCCATCTAATTTGAATTAAATACCCCCTTCTTCATCAGAGGGTCATTAACTTAAACGTTATCAACTACACAATATTTTCACAATATATTTGCCATTATTTTGGGGAAAAAAACCCAAAATTTTAGTATTGTCACATAGTAAAACCGAAAACAGTTTAATTCTCTGGAAACTCCTAACTTTTAAAACTGAATAATTGTTAAGAGGACAGAATATATGTGTTCTTCAAAATTATTACAAACACTAACTACTCATTTTCAAATTCTGAACCAGAATTTTGACATTCAAATTTTGAATGTCTCTGGTTCACAGACATACAGAGACATTCAAAACAGTACTTATTTGCATGTTATTTAATTCTGCAATAGCTGCAGTTTCAATGGAGGTTTGAGAAATCAACAGAAAATATAGCCACATTCTGGTAGAGGATAAAACTACGATGTGTAATAATTAATTCCTCAAGAATAAGCTATTATTTCTATGAAAATCAATCCCAAGCTTTTATGCCATAAAGTCATCCTAGCCCAACAATTTCCAACTTGTAAGGTGCACCTTAAAATTCCCGTAATTCTCATCATGAACAGCTTATCACTATTGCAAAAAAATACTACACTTCTGCTAATGTGATGCCCTTCTTAATGTGGAAAGAACACTACACTAAACTTTGCTGCAACATTTTCCCCCCCAGTGGTATTTGTGAAATCCGAACACTTGCAAATAATATTTATACTTTTATCTATCATAGATATTCAGGTGGCTAAGACCAGAAGATTATGGTTCAAAGCCCACCCAGGGAGGAAGGCTCATTAGATTCTTATCTCCAATAAACTGCTCAGAAAAATCCAGACAAAAGTGGCACTGAGGTTGAGTGGTAGGGCGCAAGCCTTCAGCAAAAACTGGCTCAGAGAGAGAGGCCAGCTCCAGTGTTCGAGACTGTGGACAAACCAAAAAACAAAAACAAAATAAAAACAAACCGCAACACTGGCATTTTTCTCATTGTATACAGAGGCACGTAATTAAGGAAATTTCTTCCTGTATTACAAACACAGAGATGAACCAAGACTTCACAAAATTACTCTCTTCATACCTTGTTACACCAAAGCCTCAAAAAATTGCTTTTTCTAAATTTATAAATTAATTTCATGCATTTGTTGCCAACTCTGTCTAGATTATTCACAGTATCATTTTATACATGCATTATCTATTAACTAAGTTCTAATTATACCTCGCTTGAAAGAATATTTTAAGCAAATAGAATGCCAGAATCATTTGGGAATTTGTCAATTAAACCCTCTACTTAAAAATAATTTTGTAGTATCCTATAGAATACAAAATTACAAACAAAGACAAAATATTTATTTTAAATCTAAATTCTAATTTAGCAAGGTCTACAAAGTACTACATTAGATGAACTTTGCTATTTCTCTAGGCTTAAATTTTGTAATCCTTCATCATTTGTTTGGAATCCAACAGAAGGATGCTTACTTTTTCAAAGTTTTCATTGTGAATCATGAGCCATTTTGCATCTAGGAATGTTCTGTAATGAAGAGAGCATTAAGAACACAACTGAGGATTATAAAGGACTTGCGTTTCAATAGGAAATGACTTCTCAAAACATACTGACAAAAATTAGCCCAAACTTCCAACTGTGTATCCCTTTCTTTTTGTTTGGTGTTTCATGGAGATAAAATTATACTATCTGGCTCAGGGAAGGTATCGCTATGTAATTATAATCTCTAATCTCGTGTCTTAGTCTGAGTGCTAGAATTCCAAGATTGTATCACATTGCTTTGTCATAGTTTGTTGGTTTATTTAATTTACAGACTAGCAATTCTGAACTTCTCTGACTGCTCAAACTGTTTATGTACTATTTTCAAAGATGTGCTAACATTTAACACAGGATATGAACATGTTCAGATGCACATGCAGGCGTCTCTGATTCATTCTTTCATGGATCCAATCCCTTTAATAATGATTACTTGACCTTCTTACTATCTCTGGTTCCTACCTATGTAATATTCTCAAGCTTTTTGAAGAAATTTCATTTGAGGACTTTTTAATATTAACAATTATCATTGATCTAGTTTTACTCAGGATATATTTTATATTTTTTAACTTTTCTACACATTCCGAGAGTTGTTTTATTTGTGTAGGTTTGTTTGCATATATAAGTGCCTCTGTGTGTATGTGTATGTTTGTAAGTATATATGCAAAAGCCTCAACAACCTTATTCAGCAATCTTGCTCATGACTAGTATTCTATCACTTGAGCTCACGCCTATAATTCTAGCTACTCAGGAGGTTGAGATCTGAGGATTGCAATTCAAATCTAGCATGAGTAGGAAAGAAAGGTTCAGAGGCACTTATCTCCAATTAACCACCAGAAAACTGGAAGTGGCGCTGTGGGTCAAGTGGTAGAGCACTAGCCTTGAGCTGAAGAGCAGAGAGACGTTGCCCATGCCCACAGTTCAAGCCCTGCCACGACCATCAAAAAGAAAGAAAGAAAGAAAGAAAGAAAGAAAGAAAGAAAGAAAGAAAGAAAGAAAGAAAGAAAGAAAGAAAGAAAGAAAGAAGGAAAGAGAAATGAGATCTTAGCCATTAGTTCATTGCTAGTATAATTCCCTCACTCTCAACATGGACTTTTTTTTCTAGATAAGTACATGCTCTTATATCTAACTTGCTTTGAACCAGAACTATTCTTCCATTCTAAATTTTACAAATTTGCGTGATTAGCAACCATGATTTAGAGTTAGAAGATGGAAGAGAGTGGCCTCATCCTTCATGTTTCACTTAGTATTAATGCTTTCTGTATGTCACTCCCATAGATCTACATATTGGCATTGGCTTTATTGTTTCAAAGTTGTCTTATTTGCAGAGTTTTCTGTAGTATATTGAACCAATATACTTAAACACAGAACTTTTCTTTCTCCTATTATTCCTATTGTTTCTTCTACTGTTAACTTATGTACACTTGGGAAATAATGCACAACACACACACTCACAAAAAAAAAATTCTGAGAATCTTCTTCCCGGTTAAATTTAAGTTACAGAGAACTTATGAAATTTGAACTTAATGTACTCTTGGATAATGGTTTCTTTCATGTTTTTATTGTAAAAATAGTGTAGAGGGCTTAGAGTAAGGTAATGAGTACATTTCCTTTTGAGCATTGTTACATTCTCTTTTGTTTTTCCTGTGGCATCCCTTCCATCCCCATCTACCCAAATCCCCCCTCCCCTCCCCAAGTTGTAAAGTTCATCTTCTACAAAGTGTCTTGTTCATCTCATTGTTACAATAGGCCATCCTGTATCTTTCTTTCATCATTTTGTTATTTCCCTTCCCCTCCCCACATTAGAAAAATGTATATACAAGATGCAAGATGAAAACAGGGGTTATACCATGGGGGAAGAACATAGAAGACAAACCAAAAATCACATAGTACATTTTAGATACATTAAAAACTAGAGCAAGTAAAATACAGTAATTTGTGTCCATATCTTGGGGTTCATTTCACTTAACATCATCTTATATGGCCATATGTACATGGATAATGTTTTTATAAGCCATTTAAATTCCCTATTTTGTCTTTGCTAAGTTGTCGCTGAAACACGTGTCACCTCATGTCCAAAGATGACTTTGTGCTATTTCAATGAAGCCAAAAAACATTCATTTTAACTCGAGCAGCGCCATAGATTGTTACTGGAAATAAGTGGAAGGAACTGTTACTGCAAGTGGAAACTGATCCCAAGAGAGGAATTGAACATGGAGAAATGACAAAATTCAAGTTAATTTATGTGTTCCTTTTTACTGAACAAGGAAAGAATCCATGTCTTGAAGGAAACTGTCCCTGACTTGTTCGATTGTGTTATTTACTCATATAAAACATATCTGTAAAATTATAGTTGAGAGTTTAACAAAAAACAATGTGCCATTTGAAGGCCAGCATAGGAAAAAAGGAAATAACTTAGTTTAAAAAGTTTTCTGCTGGGAAGGTGGCTCAGTGGTAGAACGCATGCCTTGCATGCCTGAGGCCCTGGGTTGGATTCCTCAGCACCACATAAGCAAAAAAAGAAAAAAAACGGAAGTGGCGCTGTGGCTCAAGTGGTAGAGCACTAGCCTTGAGCTGAAGAGTTGAGGGACAGTGTCCAGGCCCAGAGTTCAGGCCCCACAACCGGACCAAAAAAAAAAAGTGTTCAGCTGTAAAGAAATAAAGACATGGACGTTTTAAAGTGACTTATGCATGGATATTTCCTTCCTGAGATGATTTTCCTGTTGCAGGAGTCAGTTAACCATTCCTCTAGTCTGGGCCTGAGTTCTCCATCCCAATAAGGATTCCAAAAAGGCAGGATCCAGTGAGTATGATCAGCAAAATAAGTCTCTTCTCAAACCAATGCTTTAAGGATGGTCCCAAAGAAATATGTGCGTTTTTTTGCTTGTTTATTTGTTTGTTTGTTTGTTTAGTTTGTGCTTCTTCTGGGGTTTGAACTTAGATGCTGGACCATGTCCCTGAACAATTGTCTTCCTTGTCCAACTTTCCCCAAAGCTAGTACTCCATTGCTTGAGCCAAAACTCCACTTTTGGCTTTTTTTGTGTTTAATTACAGATAAGAATTTGAGAGACTCTCCTGCCTGGGTTTACTTTGAAATGAGAAAGTAAAAAAGCCAAGTGACATAAGATTTCTGTTTGAACCAAAAAATACTAGAAGAAGTTTATTATAAAGCTAATAATTGACAATTTTTAAAAGAAGAAAATATGTCCAGCAAAGAAACCATAACTTCAATAACTCAGCAAAAGTAGGTACACCAAATCATTTTGGAATTATTTTTTCTTCTTGGGAAGATAACTATTGACTTCGTAGTTCCTTTTGGGGAAACTTAAAATCATATTTACATTTTTTTTGTTCGCCATGGGGCTTGAACTCTGATCCTGGGCCCTGTCCCTCAACTCTTCAGCTCCAGCTGAGCACTCTACCACTTTAGGTACAGCACCACTTCCAGGTTTCTGGTGATTAACAGAAGATAAGAGTCTCATGAACTTTCTGGACCAGGGAGTTATTCCTTCTCTTCAGTCACAACTGTTAATTAGCCTCTGAATTTTTGGTGCCATGACGGAGCAAAAAGATTTCAAATCTTACTTACACTACCTGTCTCATTGTGATTAGCACTGACCACTGAAATGCCTGGAAGCCTTCAATTTCCAGTATTAATCTTCACTTGATATCTAAGCACATTCCTTGCATTAATTGCCATGACCTATTGACAAAACATTTTTTTCAACACTGTATTCTAATATGGGTAAATTACATGAATTAAGGACTATTGTCAGGTATCAGTATGAAAGGAGCAATTATATTTTCCAAGTACGGCTTCTTTATTTTGCATTTACTAACTGTCTTTTTTGCAAGTCCTGGCACTTGAACTGAGGGCCAGGAAACTGTTCCTGAGGAGTTTTTTGTTTTGTTTTGTTTTGCTCAAGGCTAGCACTCTACCACGTGAGGCACAACACTACTTCCAGTGTTTCTTTTTCTGTTTATTTGGTACTGAGGAATTGATTCCAGAGATTCATGCATGCTAGGCAATAACTGTACCATGAAGCCACATTCCCAGAGACTTAATGACTTTCTTAAGATAGCATTAATTTTTCATTCCGTTACTATGTATTATAATTTAATCCAGGTGGTAGAAAAGGAAGTGGAAAACATTACTAAGTCCAATAAGGCTGACATTCCTGTCACATCACTAAGCAAGTACAGTGTTAAGACCTGCAGGACTCATAGGGCGGTTACATGTGACATTATTATGTAAAACACCATTAATAGTCATCTCCAACATCCGTAACATTCTGCTTCCACTTTCAAGGTCAAGAGCCAAATATCTAAGCCATTTTATTGATTGTTTCTCCTAGGAAGGAAGAATGAGGGTGTGGAAGGAGATGGTGGGAAAATATGTATATTGGCTTCCTGCCCACATTTTTTGGATTTTTAAAAAGTGCTACTGATGAACGCCCATTTACATCTAATTGACTATACTAACTGCACAAGATGCAGATAAATGAATGCATTTATTCTGGTGGATAGTCATATATATTAACAAAATCCATTTCTAAAAAAAAAAAGTACTAGGTAAGAAAGTATAAATTATTGACTATAAAATGGTTTCTTTTCTTAGCAGAACAAAATGTAGTATTGAACTGTTTACTCCAGCTATCTATGAGATTTTATGCTGTCTCAGTATCAAAATGTTCTCTAATTCCTGTAACATCCAAGCATTAAAGAATGATTTGAACATCTGAGTAGTTTTAGAAACAAAGGTAGATAATAGCCTCCTTCTTGCAGAGACATGTGATAGAAAGTATGATTGACTGTATTATAGTTCTCATTTTTCCCTCTTTATCTCAAGTGTTGCATATTTTGGTATATTACTCTATATCCTGCATCAGCTCCCTGTAAGTGAGATTTAACTCTACTCTGCAATGTCGATTGGTCATGTGACTTACATTAGTTTACAAAAATGAACGAGAAGTGGCGACAGATTTCTATGCAATTCTCCCTGTCTAACAGCTGACAGCTGACTTGTTTTCTCTTAGCTATAAAAATAGCATATTTCCAGAGGGAATCTGCTTCCAACTTATATACTGGAAGAACATGGCATGTGAAATTGAGGCAAAATTCAAAAATAGCCACATACATATAACACAACAAGAATTAAGCTAATATTAGAATGTGATACTAAGATGTTAGTTTCTTACCATCCTTGTATGCCTTTATGATAGTTGACTGTATCACACCAGAATTTAACAAATACTAAACGAAAACTAAACAAATAGAAACTTTTCCTGTTTGATGATACTACATTTTTTATAAAGAAGCATTCTACATGAGATCACTTATGGGGTTATCTTTTTTATATGTGGGTTTAATCACTCTAGAGCACTGTATCTAATATCCACAATCATTATCCATACCTTGTGATTGAGATGAGGAAGAACAAACTATCTAGATTTCCTTTTATTTATTTATTTATTTTATTTGTGAACATACTGTACAGAGGGGTTACAATTACATGGGCAGGATAATGCGTACATTTCTTACCAAGCATTGCAGCCTCCTCCTTTGTTTACCCTTCACATCCCTTCCCAGCCTCCCTCCTCCCCCCCAGTCCCAATCTTTCTCCCACCCCACCCCCCCACCCCCGCATCGACGTTGTAAAGCTCGTTTTGGACATGACAACTTGTACTTCTCATTGTTGCAACAGGTCCACCTGTATCCTTAAACGACTTGTTTTTCCCCATCTCCTCCACAAGTTATACTGACATCAAATACTTCCTGGATTTTTCCTTCTCTTTTCCTCTTTTCTTTTTCTAGTGTGAATTCTCATACTTTCTCCAAATTCTCCTATTAATAAAGAAGAATGCCACATTGTGGATACCAAGCAAAAGGCTTCAAATCAAGAATTTCATTCTTGGGAGAATTCCGGGAAAATGGCGGAGGAGAAGCTGGAGGCAAAACAAGCTCTTGCATAGAAAGCAGTTTTAGAGTTCCAGTGAACAGTCCTAAGCCAGAGAATCACACCAAGTGTGCAATCACAGAACAGAGAGATAGGCCAGAGAGGGAAAATCCAGGCAAGGAGACAGACATGAGCGGCAGCGGCTGTACTGATATACCTCAAACAGAGAGAGTCCGGGACGAAAGAGCCAGATGCGGCAGTCAAGCAGATTCTACTCAACACCAGCAAGAACCAACAAGGAGCGGACATCTTCATACTACAGTTCACAGACCAGAGATGACCCAAGAACCAAGACTCGGCTTGAGTAGAAGCCTGACGTCCTCACTCCTTCTCAGGGAGCAGAGAAGGGAAGGCCACCCCTCCTTCCCCCAGTACCAGAGATCTCCAGCTTGGATACGAACAAAGCTCGGTGGAGCTGCTAGCTCAAACTCAGGCCTTGGAATAAAACTAGGGTCATTTAGCAAGTTACAAGAACTTAATGGCTTGACCTGCCAGACTCAGCTCCACCCAGGGAAAAGTCACCCAGTTCGGGCGTCAGCACTAGGAGTGACTTTCTTCATCAGGTAATCAGAGGCAGAGGCTGCCCCTCCCTTTAGCAGCCTCAACAATCAACTGAAATTCAGTAAACAGAAACCCTGAGAGTGGCTCCAGGCTGGGCACTGTGAGTTTCTTACAAACTAGCCCCCGGGAAAAGCTACTGTTTGCTGAAAGGCCTCAAATCTACCCAGAACCTAGCCTCATCACAGCATCTCCAAACTTGAGGAAAAAGCCATCTCCCTCTTTTGTGATACTCAAATCACACCCGCTTCCCATTGAACTATCTTGGGAGGAGGATCGAAAAATCCTGGGTAAAGCAGAGCATTTTTCTGCCTGTCCAAACAAACTGACTTAAGATACCAACCAAGCCACAGGACCACAAGCAGACCAGAGACTTCAACCAGAGGCTGATTACAGACACAAGGGAGATGCAGGATTTTTCCCAACCGTCCCCAAAAAATCAAAACACTCTTTATTTCCTCTTCTTATTTTTTTATTCCTTTTACAAAAAAAAAACTTTCTTTTCTAAAAATTTTTTTAAATTTTTAATTTTTACCTTTTTTTTGAAAAAAAGTGTTTTCTAGTAACTTTTTTACCCCTTATAATATTTATTTTAGGGATACATGCTTGTGTGCATTTTTCTTTTTTTTTTTCTCTTTTAAAAAAAAATTTTCTTTTTGTTTTTTGCTTAGCTCGACTGAATTCTGATCTTTTTTTTCTTTCTTTGTTATCGTTCTCACCTTTTCCTCTCTTTTCTGCTTCTTTATGGGACTTAATTGTTGTTCTGCACATTCTCAGATAAACCCATAGTTGATTATTAGACCCTATCCCCCATTGTGTACACACTTAATCCACAAATTTATTACTCAATTCAAAACTTCTGAGACTTAAATTCCTTAATAGCAGTATTACCTCTTTATACCTATATATTATTTTAAGTATTTTTATTTTTAAGTTTTTCACATCTCCTTTATATCCCTCTCCTTCTCTCATTATATTCACGTTCTTTGAATAGATTTTTCTTGAATCTACATATGATTTATTTTTATTTTTCTATTTTTTCTGGTGTCTTTTTTTCGCTTTCTCTTTCTTCTTGTTTTCTCTCTCTCTACTTTCATCCTATCTAACCTATTTCCTGCTTTGAGACTAGGACTAAGTTAAGTTATCTCTCCCGGTACCTGCCCACATCACTTTATTCCTATTTTTTACCAACATTTCTCCCTAACTCTAATAATTTCTGGTTTACCAAATTCTTCTTTGTGGTTCGTAGCCCACTAATATATAGTTGTTTGATGTTGAATAGAGGTATCTATTGAACTAGTTTGTATCTGCAGACTATTGACTGTGCAAATTCAGACTTGGGTTGATGCTTGCCTTAAGTTAGTGTTCTAGCACAAAACTGGTGTTACTTTCATCCCAAATGGGGAGAGTAAGCCGGAAAGTCACAAGAAAAATGGCAAGTCAGGGTAACTCCAATCCGACTCATGATTATCAGGGGACAGAACACATAATGAATAATCCAGAGGAGAGTTCTAAAATAGGTCTACAAACACTGCTGACAAACATGATAAATGAAAATATTGAAAATATACAAAGAACTCTGTATGAGCGTGATAGGGAGAGAGAGGAGGCAATCAAAAGGTTTATACAGGAATATCATGAGCGTGAGGAAGCTACTCAATAACTGATACAGGATTTGCTTGAGCACCTTGAGAATACTGAAAGAGAAAGGCAGGAATGGCATGAACAGGCTGAGAACACTCAAAGAGAACTAGGGAAGCTAAGCAAAGAGCAATACAGGAACTGAGAGAGCATGATGAGAATACACAAAGATCACTAAAGGCATTCATGGCATCCATTAAAAAAGAGCTGAAGGAAGTCAGGGAAACCACAAAGGAATCCTGAATGGAACCCAAAAGAAGGAATGTGAGTCCAATGAAATCATAACCAATAAACTAAGTGATTTGAGAATAAACATTGAACACCAAATTAAGGAAGTAAAGAAGTCCATACAAGATCCATACAAGATTACAGAGAAATAATATACAACCATCCAAGACAAGTCCAAGAAATATGATAGATCTATCCAACACTTGGAAGACACCATTAGAAGGCCTAATCTAAGGATAATGGGTGTACAGGAGCACCTAGAAACAGAAGTTAATGGTCTAGGAAATTTGTTTAACAGGATCCTAGCAGAGAACTTCCCAAACATGAAAAAAGATAGACCTATTCAGATACAAGAAGCTTTTAGAACTCCAAATAGACCAGATCCGAATAGGACATCCCACCATCACATTATAATCCACACAGGATCAACTCAGACCAAGGAAAAGATCCTTAAAGCTGTCAAGGAGGAAAGATTAATCACCTATAAAGGGAAACCAATTATAATCACCTCAGATTTCTCAGCAGAGACAATCAAAGCAAGAAGAGCCTGGAATGATGTATGCTAAGCCCTAAAAAAAAAAAAAAGAAAAAACAAAAAACAAAAAAAAAAACAAAAAAAAACTACTATCAACAAAGAATACTGTACCCATCTAAACTCTCCTTCATAACTGAAGGCCAAATAAAAACCTTCCATAGCAAAGAGAAATTGAAACAATACATCTCCACCAAAATAGCCCAAGATGTCCTACACATAGAAAACCAACAAGATCACAATAAAGGCCAAGAAACTGCACCTAACTGAGAATCCAAGAACCATAGGAAGGACCCAGTGTTCACAACCCTCAAGAAGGCAGATAACATGGTAGGAACTCCCAAATACCTCTCAGACCTATCTCTTAACATAAACAAACTTAACTCTCCAATTAAGCGACATAGACTATCTAGTTGGATTAAAAAACAAGATCCTTCTATCTGCTGGTTCAGGAGTCACATCTTGCCTGTAAAAACATGCACATTTTCAATGTTAAAGGCTGGAACAAAATCTACCAAGCAAACGGCCCCCATAAACAGGCAGGAGTTGCAATACTAATATCAGATAAAATAGACTTCAAGTTAAAATTCGTGAGAAGAGATAAAGAAGGTCGCTACATACTAATTAAGGGATCTCTCCTTCAGGAGGATATTAAAATTCTAAATATCTATTCGCCAAACAATGGAACACCCAAATTTATCCAAGAAACAATACTTTCCCTCACATCCCACATAGATCCCAAGACATTAATTGTTGGGGATTTTAACACACCACTCTCCCCAACAGATAGATCAACTCAGCAAAAACTCAACAGAGAAACTGCAGATCAAAACAGCTGCATAGATCAACTAGCTTTAACAGACATCTACCGAATATTTCACCCAGCAGCATCAAAGTACACGTTCTTCTCAGCAGCACATGGAACATTTTCTAAAATAGACCACATTTTAGGCCACAAAGCAAACTTGTCCAAATTCAGAAACATTGAAGTTATACCTTGCATTCTCTCTGACCACGAGGGAATAAAATTAGAACTCAACACCAAAAGCCTCCAAAGAAAGTAAAGTAACACATGGAGGCTGAACAACACACTGCTGAATCACCAGTGGGTCATGGAAGAGATTAGAAAGAAAATTCAAATGTTCATGCTATTCAACAAAAATGAGCACACA
This sequence comes from Dipodomys merriami, assembly GCF_024711535.1. Taxonomy (NCBI): domain Eukaryota; kingdom Metazoa; phylum Chordata; class Mammalia; order Rodentia; family Heteromyidae; genus Dipodomys; species Dipodomys merriami. The sequence continues at coordinate 4,485,445 of NW_027206579.1, forward strand.
AATTACCAGCTCCTCTGGGACAGAGCAAAGGCAGTACTCAGAGGCAAGTTTATACCTCTGAGATCCTACATCAACAAATTGGAGAGATCTGAAACCAACAAATTAATGTGACATCTCAACCTCTTTGAAAAAGAGCAGCAAGATAAACCCCAATCCAGTAGATGGAAAGAAATAATTAAAATTAAATCAGAATTAAATGAATTAGATTCCAAAAAAACTATAAAAAGAATCAACAAAACAAAGTGTTGGTTCTTCGAAAAAATTAACAAAATTGACAGACCCTTAGCAAACCTTATCAGAAAAAGAAGAGAATACACACAAATTAATAAACTCAGAGATGAGAATGGAATCATCACCACGCAAACAACCAAGATTCAGAACATTACAAGGGAATACTTCTCAAAACTTTATGCTTAAAAGTTTGAGAACTTGACAGAAATGGACCTTTTCCTAGCAAATATTGACATGCCAAAACAAAACCAAGATGAGTTAAACCAGCATAACAGGCCTATATCATGCATTGAAATAGAAACAGCAGTAAGAGACCTCTAAGCTAAGAAAAGTCCAGGACCAGATGCTTTTACAGCGGAATTCTACAAGGCCTTCTAAACAGAAGTCACACCAATATTCCTCTAACTTTTCAATGAAATTGAAAGAGAAAGTTCACTACCGAACATATTCTATGAAGCCATCATAATCTTCATCCCAAAACCAGCCAGGGATTCATCAAAGAAAGAGAACTATAGACCCATCTCTTTAATGAACATTGATGCAAAACTTCTCAACAAAATTTTGGCCAAACGACTTCAACAATTCATCCAAAAAATCATACACCATGATCAAACAAGATTCATTTCAGTGATGCGAATCTGGTTCAATATACGCAAATCAATTAATATTGTTCATCACATCAACAGGAGCAAGAATAAGAAACACATGATGATGATCTCAATAGATGCAGAAAAAGCATTTGACAAAATCCAACATCCCTTTATGATTAAGGTTTTGGAAAAATTAGGAATCCATGGAACATTCCTCAATTCAATAAAGGCTGTATATGACAAACCTACAGCCAGCATTATACTCAATGGTGAAAAACTAAAGCCATTTCACCTTACCTCAGGTACAAGACAAGGATGTCCACTCACTCCACTTCTCTTCAGTCTAGTATTAGAATGCCTTGCTACAGCAATAAGACAAGATGCAAACATAAAAGGGATCCTAATAGGGAAAGAAGAAATAAAACTCTCCCTCTTTGCAGATGACATGATCCTGTATTTAAAGAATCCCATAGACTCCACTCCCAAATTACTCAAGCTGATTCAAAAATTTGGCAAAGTAGCAGGGTATAATATTACCCCTCAAAAATCAATGGCTTTTCTCTATGCCAACAATGAGAAAAGTGTTGCTGAAATTAGGAAAGCAACTCCATTTGTAATAGCCGCACAAAAAATTAAATACCTAGGAATTAACCAAATAATTGAAAGACCTCTATAATGCAAACTTTAAAATCTTGAAACAGGAAATCAGCACAGAACTTAGAAAATGGCAAAACCTGCCAATGCTCCTGGATTGGAAACATTAACATCGTGAAAATGGCAATACTTCCTAAGTCCATCTACAAATTCAATGCAATACCTATCAAAATACCAACCTCATTCTTCACTGAAATAGAAGATGCAATCCAAAAATTCATATGGAACAATAAAAGACCCCGAATAGCAAAAATGCTCCTCAACGGAGAGAACACTGCTGGAGGAATATTAATACCAAATTTCAAACTCTAGTATAAAGCCATTGTAATCAAATCCGCTTGGTACTGGCATAAGAACAAACCTCAGGACCAATGGAATTGAATTGAAAACCCAGAAATGAACCTACAGGCATATAGCCAAATAATCTTCGATATGGGATCTAAAATAATAGAATGGAAGAAAGACAGCCTTTTCAGTAAATGGTGCTTTCAAATTTGGTTAACTACTTGTAGAAAACTAAAGCTAGATCCTTATATATCACCCTGCACCAGAATCAACTCCAAATTGATCAAAGACCTCAGAGTCAAAGCAGACACTCTGAAAACATTACAGGATGGAATAGGAGAAACCCTAGGCTTCGTCGGCTCAGGCCGAAATTTTCTTAATAGAGACCCAGAAACCCAACAAAGCAAAGAAAGGTTGGACAAATGGGATTGCATGAAGTTGCAGAGCTTCTACATGGCAAAGGACATAGCTAGCAAGATCGATAGAAAGCCCACAGATTGGGAAAAGATCCTCACTAGTCATACAACGGACAAGGGTCTCATATCTAAAATATACTTGGAGCTCAAAAAATTAAACCCCTCAACAACAAATCCTCAAAGAAACAACTGCCCAATAAATAAGTGGGCTAGGACTTTCTTGCCCTGCCTGGTTTTGAACTGTGATCCTCAGATCTCAGCTTTCTGAGTAGCTAGGATTACAGGTGGGCTCTTTCATTAAATTTTTTTTTTTTTGCGTTCCGGGAAGATGGCGGAGGAGAAGCTGGAATCTGAACAAGCACTCGCATAGAAAGTAGTTTTAGAATTCCAGTGAAGAGTCCTAAGCCAGAGAATCACACCAAGTGTGCCATCACAGGACAGAGAGTTAGACAAGAGAGGGGAAGCCAAGGAGAGTTAGACAAGAGAGGGGAAGCCATCAGCTGCCACTCCGGCGGCGGGGTCGCGGCAGCGACCACCGCCGTGGAGTCATACCTGAGACACAGAGATTCGGGGACGAAGGAGCCAGACGCAGCGGACGAGCGGATTCTACTCAACACCAACAAGAACCGACAAGGAGCGAACATCTTCATCCTGCTGTTTGCAGACCAGAGACGACTCAGGATCCAAGACTCGGCGTGATTACAAGCCCGACATCCTCACTCCTCAGGGAGCAGAGGAGGGAAGGCCACCCCTCCCCCCCCAGCACCGGTGATCTCCATCTTGGATACCGACAAAGCTCGGAGGAGCTGCTAGCTCCAGCTCAGGCCTTGGAATAAAATGAGTCATTTAGCAGGTCACAAGAACTTAACGGCGAAGTGACCTGCCAGACTCAGCTCCATCCAGGGAAAAGTCACCCAGCTCAGGCCCCAGCCATCGGAGTACCTTGCCTCACTGGGTAACCAGACCCAGAGGCAGCCCCTCCCTCTAGCAGCCACCACAATCAATTGAAAAACAGAAACCCTGAGAATGGCTCCAGGCTGGGCGCTGTGAGCTTTATCACAAAATAGCCCCAGGGAAAAGCTACTGTTTGTTGAAAGGCCTCAACTGTACCCAGAACCTAGCCTCATCACCACATCCCCCTCTTTTGTGACTCTCAAAGCAGACCACCCTCCCAGAAAACTAACCTGGGAGGGGGATCTCAAAATCTTGGGTAAAGTAGAGCATTTTTCTGCCTCTTCCAACCAACCGACTTAAGAAACCAATCAAGCCACAGGACCTCAAGCTGACCAGAGACTCCAACAAGAGACTGGTTGCAGACAAAAGGGAGATACAGGATTCTTCCCACTCCTCCCCCCCCCCAAAAAAAAAATCAAAAGACTTTTTTTTCTTTTTTTTTCTTTCTTCTTCTTCTTCTTCTTCTTTTCTTTTTTTTTGCTTGTTTTTTGTTTTTTGTTACCATATATATATATATATATATAATTTTTTTTCCCTTCTAAAACTTTTATTAATCTTTCATTTTTGCCTCTTCTGAAAAAATAATTGTTTTCCAGTAACTTTTTTTTTTCTCATCTTATAATTTTTATTTTAGGAATACGTGAATGAGAGTTTTCCTTTCTTTTCTTGTCTTCTTTCTCTTTTTCTTTCTTTCTTAATTATCTTTTTGTTTTTTAATCAGCTCTACTGAACTTCTGATCTTTTCTTCTCCCTTTCCCATCCTTAAAGATTTTCACATCTCCTCTATGTCCCTCCCCTTCTCTGAACATATTCACATTCCTCTCTAAATAGACGGTCTTTTAACCTCTATAATAACATTAATTTTTACATTTCTATTCTTTTTCTGGTCTCTCTTTATTCCCCTTTCCGTCTCTTCTTTTTCTCTCTCTCTCTACTTGCATCCTACCCAACCCATTTCCTGCACTGTGATTAGGACATAGTTAACTCTCACTGTGCCTCCCCACACCAATCTATTCCCATTTTTTACCCACATCTCTCCCTAATCCTAATAATTTCTGGTTTTCCAAATTCTTTTCTGCGGTTCGAAGTCCTTTAATATAGTCGTTTGATGTTGAATAGATGTATCTGTTGAACTAGATTGTATCTGTAGACTATTGACGGTACAAATGCAAACTTTGGTTGATGGTTGCCTTAAGATAGTGTTCTAGCACAAAACTGGTGCAATCTTTATCTCAAATGGGCCTAGTAAGCCGGAAAAACACAAGAAAAATGGCAAATTCGGGTATCTCAATTCCCACCCTTGATAATCAGGGATTAGAACAGATAAAGAATAATCCAGAGGAGAGTTCCCAAATAGCTCTACAAACACTAATAGCAAACATGATAAATGAGAAGTTTGACAATGTACAAAGGACTCTGTATGAGCGTGATAGGGAGAGAGAGGAGGCATCCCAGAAGTTTATACAGGAATATCATAAGCGTGAGGAAGCTTCTCAAAAACTGATACAGGATTTGCGTGAACAACTTGAGAATACTCAAAGAGAAAGGGAGGAATGGAGTGAGCAGGCAGAGAACACTCAAAGAGAACTGCAGGAATCCCACAGAAGGGAGGAAACTAATCAAAGAGTAATTCACGAATTAAGAGACCAGGTAGAGAATACACAAAGATCACTAAAGGCATTCATGGAATCCATTAACAAAGAGCTGAAGGAAGTCAGGGAGACCACAAAGGGAATGCTGAATGGAACCCAACAGAAGGAATGGGAGTCCAAAGAAACCATAACCAATCAACTAAGTGATTTGAGAACAAACACTGAACACCAAATTAAGGAAGTAAAGAAATTCATACAAGACCTAAAACAGAGCTTCAACAAAGAACTTGAAGCCATCAAAGCTGACCAATTAGAAGGAAAAGAGATAAAAAACAAAGTAGAGAGTCTTGACAGCAGGTTAGACCATGCAGAAGATCGAATCTCAGGGATTGAAGACAGCCTAGATATTATAGAGAAAGAACATTCAACCATCCAAGACAAGTCCAAGAAATATGATAGGTCTATCCAACACCTGGAAGACACCATCAGAAGGACCAATCTAAGGATAATGGGTGTAGAGGAGCACCTAGAAAGAGAAGTTAATGGTCTAGGAAATTTGTTTAACAGGCTCCTAGCAGAGAACTCCCCAAACATACAAAAAGATAGGCCTTTTCAGATACAAGAAGCTTTTAGAACCCCAAACAGATCAGACCAGAATAGGACATCCCACTGTCACATTATAATCCACACAGGATCAACCCAGACCAAGGAAAATATCCATAAAGCTGTCAAGGAGAAAAGGTTAATCACCTATAAAGGGATTTCTCAGTAGAGACAATCAAAGCAAGAAGAGCCTGGAATGACGTATGCCATGCCCTAAAAACAAACAACTATCAACCAAGAATACTGTACCCAGCTAAACTCTCCTTCATAACTGAAGGCCAAATAAAAACCTTCCATAGCAAAGAAAAATTGAAACAATACATCTCCACCAAACCAGCCCTACAAAAGATTCTTAAAGATGTCCTACACATAGAAAACCAACAAGAACGCAACAAAGGCCAAGAAACTGCACCCAAACTGAGAATCCAAGAACCTTAGGAAGAACCCAGTTTTCACAGCCCCCAAGAAGGTGGATAACATGGCAGGAACTCCCAAATACCTCTCAGTCCTATCTCTTAACGTTAACGGACTGAACTCTCCAATTAAGCGACATAGACTGCCTAATTGGATTAAAAAACAAGACCCTTCTATCTGCTGCCTGCAGGAGTCACATCTTGCCCGTAAAAACAAACATATTTTCAAGGTTAAAGGCTGCAACAAAATCTACCAAGCAAACGGCCCTCATAAACAGGCAGGAGTTGCAATCCTAATATCAGATAAAATAGACTTCAAATTAAAATTCGTGAGAAGAGATAAAGAAGGTCGCTACATACTAATTAAAGGATCTCTCTTTCAGGAGGATATTACAATTCTAAATATCTATTCGCCAAACCATGGAGCACCCAAATTTATCCAAGAAACACTATTTTCCCTCAAATCCCATATAGATCCAAAGACATTAATTGTTGGGGATTTTAACACACCACTCTCCCCACTAGATAGATCAACTCGGCAAAAACTCAACAGAGAAACCGCAGATCTAAACAGCTGCATAGATCAACTAGACTTAACAGACATATACCGAACATTTCACCCAGCAGCATCAGAATACACGTTCTTCTCAGGAGCACATGGAACGTTTTCTAAAATAGATCACATTTTAGGCCACAAAGCAAACTTGTCTAAATTCAGAAACATTGAAGTTATACCTTGCATTCTCTCTGAGCACAAGGGAATAAAATTAGAACTCAACACCAAAAGCCACCAAAGAAAGTCCGGTATCACATGGAGGCTGAACAACACACTGCTGAACCATGAGTGGGTCATGGAAGAGATTAGAAAGGAAATTCAAATGTTCATGCTATTCAACAAAAATGAACACACAAATTACCAGCTCCTCTGGGACACAGCAAAGGCAGTACTCAGAGGCAAGTTTATAGCTCTGAGCTCCTACATCAACAAATTGGAGAGATCGGAAACTAGCAATTTAATGACACATCTAAACCTCTTTGAAAAAGAGCAGCAAGATAAACCCCAATCCAGTAGACGGAAAGAAATAATCAAAATTAAATCAGAATTAAATGAATTAGAATCCAAAAAAACTATAGAAAGAATCAACAAAACAAAGAGTTGGTTCTTCGAAAAAATTAACAAAATTGACAGACCCTTAGCAAACCTTATCAGAAAAAGGAGAGAACACACCCAAATTAATAAACTCAGAGATGAGAATGGAAACATCACCACGGAAACAACCAAGATTCAGAACATTATAAGGGAATACTTCTCAAAACTTTATGCTAATAAGTTTGAGAACTTGACAGAAATGGACCTTTTCCTAGTAAATATTGACATGCCAAAACTAAACCAAGATGAGTTAAACCAGCTTAACAGGCCCATATCAAGTATTGAAATGGAAACAGCAATAAGAGACCTCCCAGCTAAGAAAAGTCCAGGACCAGATGGTTTTACAGCGGAAATTTACAAGGCCTTCAGAGCAGAGCTCACACCAATACTCCTCCAACTCTTCAATGAAATTGAAAGAGAAAGCTCACTACCGAACATATTCTATGAAGCCATCATAACCCTCATCCCAAAACCAGGCAGGGACTCATCAAAGAAAGAGAACTATAGACCCATTTCTTTGATGAACATTGATACAAAACTTCTCAACAAAATTTTGGCCAAATGACTTCAACAATTCATCCAAAAAATCATACACCATGATCAAACAGGATTCATTTCAGGGATGCAAAGCTGGTTCAATATACGCAAATCAATTAATATTATTCATCACATCAACAGGAGCAAGAATAAGAACCACATGGTTATCTCAATAGATGCAGAAAAAGCATTTGACAAGATCCAACACCCCTTTATGATGAAGGTTCTGGAAAAATTAGGAATCCATGGAACATTCCTCAATACAATAAAGGCTGTATATGACAAACCTACAGCCAGCATTATACTCAATGGTGAAAAACTAAAGCCATTTCCTCTTAACTCAGGAACAAGACAAGGATGCCCACTCTCTCCACTTCTCTTCAATCTAGTATTAGAATGCCTAGCTACAGCAATTAGACAAGATGCAGACATAAAGGGGATCCAAATAGGGAAAGAAGAAATAAAACTCTCCCTCTTTGCAGATGACATGATCTTGTATTTAAAGAATCCCATAGACTCCACTCCCAAATTACTCAAGCTGATTCAAAACTTTGGCAAAGTAGCAGGTTATAAAATTAACCCCCAAAATTCAATGGCTTTTCTATATGCCAACAATGAGAAAAGTGTGGCTGAAATTTGGAAAGCAACTCCATTTGTAATAGCCCCACAAAAAATAAAATACCTAGGAATTAACTTAACCAAAGAAGTGAAGGACCTCTATGATGAAAACTTTAAAATCTTGAAAAAGGAAATCAACACAGAACTTAAAAAATGGCAAAACCTCCCATGCTCCTGGATTGGCAAGATTAACATCGTGAAAATGGCAATACTTCCCAAGGCTATCTACAAATTCAACGCGATACCTATCAAAATTCCACCCTCATTCTTCAAGGAATTAGAGGAGGCAATCCAAAAATTCATATGGAACAATAAAAGACCCCGAATAGCAAAAAAGCTCCTCAACAGAAAGAACACTGCTAGAGGAATATCAACACCAAATTTCAAACTCTACTATAAAGCCATAGTAATCAATACAGCTTGGTATTGGCATAAGAACAGACCTCAGGACCAATGGAATAGAATTGAAAACCCAGAAATGAACCAACAGACCTATAGCCATCTAATCTTCGATAAGGAAGCTAAAACAATAGAATGGAAGAAAGACAGCCTCTTCAGTAAATGGTGCTGGCAAAATTGGTTAACTACATGTAGAAAACTAAAGCTAGATCCTTATATATCACCCTGCACCAGAATCAACTCCAAATGGATCAAAGACCTTGAACTCAAAGCAGACACTCTGAAAACATTACAGGATGGAATAGGAGAAACCCTAGGTCTCCTTGGCTCAGGTCGAAATTTTCTGAATAGAGAACCGGAAGCACAACAAATCAAAGAAAGGTTGGACAAATGGGATTGCATAAGATTGCAGAGCTTCTGCAGGGCAAATGACATAGCTGGCAAGATCAATAGAAAGCCCACCGATTGGGAGAAGATCTTTACTAGCCATACAACGGACAAGGGTCTCATATCTAAAATATACTTGGAACTCAAAAAATTAAACCACCCAACAACAAAGCCTCAAAGAAACAACTACCCAATAAATAAGTGGGCGAAAGACTTAAAGAGAAGCTTCTCTGAAGAAGAAAGAAGGATGGCCAATAGACACATGAAGAAATGTTCAACATCCCTAGCCATAAAAGAAATCCAAATCAAAACAACATTGAGATATCACCTCACTCCAGTTAGAACAGCAAAAATCAAGAACTCTAACAACAACAGATGCTGGAGGGGATGTGGACAGAAAGGAACCGTACTTCATTGTTGGTGGGAATGTAAACTTGTTCAATCACTTTGGAAAGCAGTATGGAGGTTCCTCAAAAGACTTCACATAGATCTCCCGTATGATCCAGCAATCCCACTTTTGGGCATTTACCCAAATGTTTACAAACAAGACCACACTAAAGCTACCAGCACAACTATGTTTATTGCAGCATTATTTACCATAGCTAAGACATGCAACCAACCCAGATGCCCCTCAGTAGATGAATGGATCAAGAAAATGTGGTATATATACACAATGGAATTCTATGTCTCCATCAGGAAGAATGACATTTCCCCATTTGTTAGGAAATGGAAAGGTTTGGAAAAAATTATATTAAGTGAAGTAAGCCAGGCCCAAAGAAGCATAGGTCCCATGGTTTCCCTTATTTGCAATATCTAGTATAGGTATGAGTCAAGCGGAAAAGGTCAGATAATGTGATGTTAGGAAAATGAACCCTTAAATATGTATTTTAATGTTTTCGTTTCTTTCATGCATGTGTTTCTAACGCATTTATAAGATTATTTCTTTGTTGCTTTGTATGTCCCTCCCCCACAGTGTAACCCCCGCTTTCACTATATTTGATGTCAGTATAACATGTGGAGGAGATGGGGACAAACAAGTCGTTTAAGGATTCAGGTGGACCTGTTGCAACAATGAGAAGTACAAAATGTCATGTCAAAACCAGCTTTACAATGTTGGTGTGGGGGGGGAGGGGGGTATAATTGGGTGGAGGGAGGGGGGTAAAATTGGGTGGGGGGAGGGGGGAGGCGGGGAAGGGAAGTGAAGGGTAAACAAAGGAGGAGGCTGCAATGCTTGGTAAGAAATGTATGCATTATCCTGCCCATGTAATTGTAGCCCCTCTGTACAGTATGTTCTCAAATAAAATAAAATACAATTAAAAACAATAAATAAGTGGGCTAAAGGCTTGAAGAGAAACTTCTCTGAAGAAGAAAGAAGGATGTCCAACAGACACATGAAGAAATGCTCAGCCTCCCTAGCCATAAAAGAAATGTAAATCAAAACAACATTGAGATACCACCTCCCACCAGCTAGAATGGCTATAATCAAGAACTCTAACAACAACAGATGCTGGAGGGGATGTGGACAGAAGGGAACCTTACTTCAATGTTGGTGGGAGTGTAAACTTGTTCAACCACTTTGGAAAGCAGTATGGAGATTCCTCAAATTCTTCACATAGAGCTCCCCTATGACCCAGCAATCCCACTTTTGGGCATTTACCCAAATGTTTACCAACAAGACCACACTAAAGCTACTAAAACAACTACGTTTATTGCAGCATTATTTACCATAGCTAAGATCTGGAACCAACCCAGATGCCCCTCCATAGATGAATGAATCAAGAAAATGTGGTTTATATACACAATGGAATCCTATGCCTCCTTCAGAAAGAATGACATTTTCCTATTTGTTAGGAAATGGAAAGGCTTGGAAAAAATTATATTAAGTGAAGTAAGCCATGCCCAAAGAAACAAAGGTCCTATGGTTTCCCTTTTTTGCAATATCTAGTATATGTATGAGTCAAGCAGGAATGGTCAGATAACATAATGTTAGGAAAATGAACACTTAGATAAGTATTTAAATGTTTTTTTTCTTTCATGCATTTGTTTCTAACTCATTTATAAGATTATTTCTTTGTTGCTTTGTATGTCCCTCCCCAACTCTACAACCCCTGCTTTCATTATATTTGATGTCAATATAATTTGTGGAGGGGATGGGGAAAAACAAGTCGGTTAATGATACAGGTGGACCCGATGCAACTATGAGAAGTACAAGTTGTCACATCAAAAGGAAGTTTACAACTTTGGTGCGGGGGGGGGGGTAGGGGGGATTGGGTGGGGGGGCGGTGGGAGGCTGGGAAGGGATGTGAAGGGTAAACAAAGGAGGAGCCTGCAATGCTTGATAAAAAATGTACTCATTATCTTGCCCATGTAATTGTAACCCCTCTGTACAATATGTTCACAAAAAATAAAAAAAGACAAAAAAATAAAAAAAAATACAAAAAAAAGATTTTCATTTTTTTCAGAAATAGGTGAAGTAAATCCGAGTGCCTCGAGGAAGAATACAAACATGATTTTTTCTCCTGTCTCGCTTCTACCATAGTGTCGAACATGACTTTAAATATGTAATAAAATATTTGCTTTCGCTATTTTTTTAAAAAAATAGTTTTTTTAATAAAGAGTAATTGTTAAATATTTTTATAAAAATATTTACATCATAATTTGTTGTTTGCTTTTGCCAGGAATGAAATAGGACTGCATTATCATTGGGTGAGTTGAGAGGCAAAATTTTATCAGAATCTAAATATAATAAAAGTAGATGATTTAAAAATAAATACCTTGTAGGTACTTTTTTAACATGTCATACCCACAGAGACACTTTTTTCTTCTTTTCCTCTCCACACTGATTCAATTTCAATAACCAATTCATGTAATTCAAATAGCTGTTTCAGAAATAGTTTAGACAAAAAAGTTAGAAAAAGAAAAGCAGTATTGGGTGGTGCATTCTTTATAAATAGCAGTCAAATAAGTATTAACCATAATTTCAAAGTAGTAGCAGTTAAATGCTCTTGAAAAGAGAAGATTTTAAGCAGAATGAATAAAAAAAAATGATAGTGCCAGAACTGCTTCAGGAGGTGGTCTCTGGGATTTAGGGTTTATAGTATATGACAATGTTTTAACCAGGATTTCTTGATTTCAGGGAGTAATTGTTTTACTTATATTTTATTGAAATATGTTATTCAAATTTAATGAAAGGACAAGTTTATAGTAGAAATAACGCTACACACTCATCGTGGTATGCATTATATATTATATACATATATATATAATTTTACAAACATATATATATATATCTGCATACATATGTTTATTTTTAATTTTTATCCATGGGGCTTGAAATCTGGACCTGTACACTGTCCCTCAGCTCTTCAGCTCAAGATTAGTCCTCTACCACTTGAGCCACAGCCAGTTTTCTTTTGGCTCATTGGGGATAAGAGTCTCATGGACTTTCCTGCCTAAGCTTGCTTTGAACCATGATTCTGAGCTCTCAGAATCCTTAGTTGCTGGTGTTGCAAGCATGAGCCACTAGCACCTAGCTACATAATTATTTTTTACATATTTATGAAATATTAAGTTGTAATCCTATTCATTTATATGTTGTGTAATGATCAAGCTACATCATATCCATTAATTTCTGCATGTAATATTTCTTTTTAGTTAGAATGCTCAAAAACTTATCTTCTGGCTATGATGAAATATATATATTCTTAACTGTAATCACCTTGCTTCTTGTGGTATACAATTAATATATTTACTTTTAGTCATAGAAGTCTGCTAATTAAGTTATATAAAACATAAATTGTAAAGTGAAAGAAATTAATGGTTCCATTACTTTTTTTAAGAAGACAATTATACCTTTTGTTTTCAGTTATATTTCTTTGGGAATGTGTACTATACATTGATTCAACTGTAAAAATTGATAGCAATTACATTATAACAAGTTGATTGAAACTTGTATTTGAAAATTGCACACAACACAAATGTACTTCCACTTTATTACATAATTAAAATAACAATAAAGCAAAGATTGGTGTTAGCGTTTCAAGTGTAGAATCCTAGAAACCAAGGAGGCTTGGACTTGAATATTTTAGTTCTATGTCAGTCCAAACAACAAAATGTGAAAACTTATCTCCAATTATCCAGCAAGAAGCAGAAGGTGAGAATGTAGCTCAAGGAATACAGTGTCATCAGCCATGAGCAAAAAATACAAGTTAGACCATTAACTTCAAGTTCAATCCATAAAAATGGCATATACACACAAAACAACAACACAAAGGTATTATGAACAACAATAATGAAGACAAAATAGTAGAAAAGATCATGAGAAATGTCTAAACATCTGGAAGACAGAAATCATTTGACAGAAATTTGATTCATGAGAAGGAAAGGTCGCAGGCTCATTTGTACAATCTCATTGTAGGCATTTGTGTTGAAACTTGGCTATTGGGTAACATGTGAAAGAGTAGATTGGATTACCTGACATAGGAGACATTGCCTGTAACTATGCACCATCCCAGTCTTCAAAATCTAAACTCGTGCGTGTTAATTTAAATGAAAGCTCATGTTAGAGACTGTTTGGACCACACAGACTGGGGTCCTTATTTTGAGGCTTCAGACCAGTGCTTTTGTTTATAACCGCTCCTGTTTTACACCCCTTTCTTTGGGCACCTATGCCTTACTGAGCTGGCACCAGGCCAAGGCTTTGAATTTGACTCCCCTCCTGCCATAATCCCTCCATTTCTCCAGCTACAACTCATTTCACATGCTATCTCTGTCTTTACATTAGTTGTTTTCTTACTAATCCCCACCAGAAAACTCATATTCATGTAAATCCCACCATAAATAACCTAGTGAAATGAGTGTTTAGTATTGGCTGAGGCTCTCATCTGTGGTTTTGCTCCCTAATAAATCTGTGCTACACGATCTCATTTTTCTTCATGGCTTTTGAGTCTGACAAATGATTGATTTGGTTTGATGTAATCCCACTTATCCAGACTTACTTTGGAAGTTTTGACCTCTACCAAGGAGCCCTCATGTTTCTCCTAACTCTACCTGTAACATTCTCAAGGTAGCTGGAATTACATGGTGGTCTTCGATCCATTTGGAATCGATTCTGATACACGGATATATATGAGGATCTAAATTCGGTTTTCTGTATACTGCCAATTCTACCAGCACAATTTGTTTTTCTTCCATCCTGTGTGTCTGGCTTCCTTGTCAAAGATTATTTACCTATAGGAGTGGATTCATTCCTGGACCTTCAATTCTGTTGTATTGTTGGAATTCTGTGCTTCCATTGGAAAGAATGCCACTACCCCATTCCTGAACAAAAGGAAAGACTGGAAAACAATGATATTAAGTGAAATAAGCCAGATCTAATTAAATATATGCTGCATGGTTGTCCTCATTTGTAATAACTAGATATGTCTATAAATCTACAAGTTAATCCAATAGTTAGTAAAAGACATACAATTACACTTGGATATGATTAACTAAGAGCAATCTAAGCATTCACACGTCAGGAACAAGGTAAACTATTCTTAGGAGAGAATCACAATGTCTCAATGCCTATGTGCATATGACCATATAAATGTTGCTTATTGCAATGAACTCTAAGAATCAATCATACATGTGAAATACATCTATCTGTATATAATTTTAATAGATGTCATGAAAATAACCAACTTCTCTGTAAATTCAAAAGCAAAATTCTAAGTTTAGAAGATAAAAACGAAGAATGCTTTCAGCACATAAACTTAAACACATAGGGAAAAAGGTGGGAGAGAAAAGATAAGATGAAAAGTAGAATAGGTAACTATTGAAGAATTCATAAACTATTTCAAAAAGTATACAAGAGAGCTGGGGTACATCTCAGTTGTAGGACTAGACTAATATATATAAAGCCATAGGTTCAATTTCCATGAAGGCCTAATAATAAGTTAATAAAGAGTAGTAATACAATAATTATCTTAAATAAATGCTTTCATATTAGAGAGGCCTGAATCCTAAAACAGTAAATAAATTATTCTCAACACTTGTATCCAATGACAAGAAACTACAAGAATGAAGAGCAAATATTTTCCTTTTCTAGCCCTTCCTTTCCTTTTCTGGTTTATTCTTTTCTTTTTTCCTTTGACACTACTGGTGCTTGAAGTTGCTAATGCTCTAGTCACTTTAGATTATTTTTCAGGCTAAGCCTCCCTTGAGGAATGATAGCTTACCAATGGCTTCCACAAACATGACATAACAGGGAAATTACACTATATCTAGCTTTGTTTGTTTTCGTAGTTTCTCACGAATTTATATTTTTTAGAACTGGCCTTGATATCAGTCTTCTAAATCTCTGCCTTCTAATTAGCAAAGTACATTTCATCTCAAGCTTGGACCCACACTTTATTTCAGTT
This sequence comes from Dipodomys merriami, assembly GCF_024711535.1. Classification (NCBI taxonomy): domain Eukaryota; kingdom Metazoa; phylum Chordata; class Mammalia; order Rodentia; family Heteromyidae; genus Dipodomys; species Dipodomys merriami. The sequence continues at coordinate 4,500,675 of NW_027206579.1, forward strand.
TAACCATTCAATATTGACTTCAGTTCAACCAACGTGAACTATTGGGGAAATATATGGACATCTCATTCCCACTGGTAGGCAATTCTGATGAAGATGAGGAACAAAATAAATAAGTGAGGAATGATATCAGTTGCAAAAAAAGAAAATGGAATAAGATCCAAACAATTTCTTCTTTGGGCTGCCGAAAATAATCGGCTTACTACAGTTCCAAGACTACTTTTCAAAAAGGCCACTCATGTGAATACTAGGGATGAAGATGAGTATACCCCTCTTCATCGGGAAGCCTACTGTGGACACTTAGACATTATCCATGAGTTGGTGGCTCAAGAGGGAGATACTCATGCAATAACTGTGGATGGCTTGACACTCCTGCACAGTGATTATACGTGGAATAATACCAGAGTTTCTTCTTTCTTACTGCATCATGATGCAGATACCAATGCCCAAACTTAAGGCCTTTTGACCTCTTGCATCTTGCTGCTGGGAATAGAGATAGCAAAGATACGCTGGATCTCCTTCTGTTGAACCGTTATTTAAACCAGGTCTAAAGAACATCTAGGAAGAAACTGTATTTGATAATGCCAAAAGGATAAGTATGTATCACTACCTCTTTGAAGTTGTGGAAGGCTGTACAAATTTTTCCTAAGTCATAATGTTTCTATTAAGCTTCTCAAGTTTAAAAGTGCCAGTCCATTCGTTGGTCCGTACAAAATGTTTTCACAGTACAAAGTAACAGCAATATCTTACTGTTAAAAATTCATGAATTCCATGGTATTCTTCCAAGTCAATTGCCTGACTTTGATGCCAAAGTGTATTCAAGAGTTTTTGTATACATCTATAATAATTTCTGCAGTTTGTGATTTTTTAAATCAGAAATAATTTTAACTTATCTGTTGAAATGAGTAGTACAGAAACTAAAGATATTTCTAGTGCTTTTCTGAAAAAAGTATATTTTAAAATATTTTATATTCTCTTGTTTGTACAATTTCCATAATCTATTTCATTTTCTCCTAGATATAATACATTGAATTCTACATCGTTTAATAATATATAGGTTCATTAATAAATGTGTCCTTTAAGATTGCATTCCATATAGAAACAGTTTAAGATTCCTTTTTTTCCTAGGTCCTTATACTATTTTATTTCTTTGGGATAAAATAACAATGCTATCTAATTTAAAAAGTTTTGTAAAGTTTATGCTATTTAAAGGCCTTTCTAAGGTGAAAACTTAATATACTGATGTCAAACTTACTTTCAATTCTATGAATTACATATATTGTTACACTCATATTTTTGTAATCAACATTTTAATAACTTTTTTCATTTCTTGCATCTAAAGAATGAAAAAAATTGGACTACTTCACAAATTTTCATATCATCCTGTATTTCATATCATATCTGTGTTGTAATTTTGGTATACGTGCTGCTGAAGCATGTAGTATCTTCTAAATTTAAACAGTTAATGATGCAATCTTTATATAGGTATATATCTTTGGTTGCCTATTTGTAACAAGGGAAACTTATTGTTCCTAACAATGCTATTGATCTTCTTTTCCTAAAATTCTATATATAGTAAAAAAAATTATATTGTTTGGTCTATTGCTCACATTTGCATTTTTTTGTCAATGAAAATTTTTTTTCATTTTAAATTTGATCATACTTTGAAGCATTTATAGCCAGGTCCAAAGATGATGGCTTTTACAAATACTTATTTATCCAACTGAGTTAGCTTTGTGGAGCTAATGGATTCAAAGTAAGCCTTGCTTAAGAGCGACTTATAAAATTCTGCAGCATAAAATTTACCAAATGAGGTCTTACTGGCATAAATGTCTACCTGACCATTTACTCTTCTTCCATGTAGCAACAGATCAACTAGAATATCTTACCCTGACAGCATAGATTGTCTTACTGAAACAAAACTATTATTAGTTAAATTGGATCATAGAGAGAAGAACAATTCAGACAGAACTGTTCAGAATAGAAGGTATTTTATCAAAATACAATTATTTAATATACCTACCATTTCAAAATTAGCTAAAGCCAAGAAGGTGAAAAAATTGTTCATATGCATGATTACCTAATATCCTGGCCTGTCAACCATCCAACCAGGCAGGAACTTACACTACTGCCTTTCTATCAACAAATATTCCCATAGCTCCAGGAGAAGTCCATATGTTTCTTCTCGTTATTAGGCCTTAAATTGGTAATGTTTTAATCAGAGTGTTTCCTTGTGTGTCCAGGTTGTAAATCTGCAAATAGTAAAGCTTTAGTTCTAACTCTACCAAACACTGAGGTAGAGATAATGGAATAATACTTTAAAACAGAGTTGCCATTTATACCCTAACCACAACAGAACAATGCAAAACATGTGCCCTTTTTATTATATTATGTATAGTTATATATTTTATATTTATATGTGCTGATTTTATATTTCACACAGTGAATCTTACTACAAATAATTGATAATTTGACAAAAAATTATATTTTTTTATTCCAATAAATAGATTGGAATATAAATAATTAGGTTTAGAATATATATTAGAATATAAAAAGTATCAATGCAATGTCTTTCGTACAAACTTGTGATACCTTCAAAGTGCTCTTGGTCTTCTGAATTCACATAGTAAAAAAACAATTTTGTTTTCCTATAATCTATAAAGTATTTTACTCTGATGCTCTGTTTATTATTTTAACTCGCTGGTCCTAAACAGTTTTTCTCCATATTTCTGAAGCATTCCTACTGATTATACCCAAATTTTGCTGATATGCTATCTACAAGATATTTTTTCTGCAGGACCCACAGTTCCTAGGATCCCAGGTCCGAGTTACCTGCATCATCAAATAACAGAGGCAAGACTTTTCACCTAGGCCCATGCAACATACCAACAGAAAGTAATTGAAGACCCATCTCAATTTCTCATTTCCTATAATATTTCAGGGCCCGAATTCTTTGAGAAACAGGAATTTTCAGTAAGCAATTGTGAAATGCAATGCAACTTAAAATAAAAGATGATATCACAAAATCTGAGAGAATGTACTGTAGTTCAAACTTTCAATTTACAGATGACCAGTCCATATGATTGAATGAGATAAAAAAAGTCACAAGATTATTTTTATACCACTCTCCTAATGATTACTGAATGATTTTAGTCCAGCATAAGTAGGCCAAAAAAGTAGATCCTGGAAGGATAGATCCGTAATTGGTCTACCAAGACCAGGAAAACTTGACTTAGATGCCAAATATAATTCAGAAAAACATTAATTGAGAAGATCCTTAGTACTTCAAAACACTGGTACTTCAGTAAAACTTGGTTCGGTAGTATAAAAATGTAGTCATTCTGAAAACAATAATAACCTACATTTAATCTTCTGAAAGTATATTCTTTTTCAAATATACTTTTAAAAATCACAATCACCTAAATAACATTTGCAAATAGATTATACTTAGTGGCATTACAAGTTTTTCAAGTTTAGGGAGCAAGTTTCAATAGAGTTGATTTATTTACCCAGCACCAATGCCAAACCGGTTCAACTATTCATTAAAGTATAGAAATAGTTCCGCCCACCATTTGTGTGTTAGTAGGTGCCTTCCAGAAATGTGTTAAATAGATCAGCCTCCTATATTTCAAACCCAAATGTTAGCTAATAAAGTAAATTTCATCACTTAAATAAGGTACATTTGAAAAATTCACAAATAGTTGCCTCATCATATGTTGTTTTATGTTTTCCCTATCTGTCTAACAGAGTAAGAAATATGACTTTAAGTCTTGAATATGGGTATTCATCAGAGATGTGACAAACATAAAATCTGTCTTCTACTTCTATCACATTCTTCGATAGTAGTAAATCTTAGTTTTCTTCATTTTCCAAAACTTATATGTAGTAGATAATATTATCCCATGTAAAACAAAATAATCACAAACCATTGTACAAAGCCATTTATAAAAATTGGTAATTAGGAATACATTCTAAGCCATTTTAAAACTTTTTTTGACTAAAGATTAATCTTCCAAATGGATGAGAATAAAACCATGTCTAGGTCCTTCACGTCTACAGTCTTGCAAATTATTATTGCAGATGAATGAATTATGGAAATATAAGCTGATATCAGTTCAAACATATGCAGGATTGAAACTCCATGGAATGTATATAAAACTTTCAAAGTATTAACAGTTTAACAGAATGACTACCAGGAAATTAAAACCAAAGTAGAATAATAGTAAAGACATAGAATGAATGAAAAATGGAACAAGTGGCAAGTACAGTTAGAATACTTAATGTACACATGTGATAAAGGAAGTGGTAAATCTGAAATAAATCTTGAAGAAGGGGTTGGTTGAGAATGATAGAAAAAGTGACTCTGATCCAGGAGCATAGGACAATTAGATGAACCTATTTAATTGTAACACACTTGCACAACCTTTTGAAATTCAGTTAAAAAACACAACAAAAAACAAAAACACACAAAAATCACAACCAAAGAGCAATCTCTAGAGAGTGTGAATATGACCTCTCAAAATTTTAAGGAGTTAATGAAGGACAGTCTTGGGAAAAGCAAACAATGCTTTTCAAAGAGGGCAGTTCGGGGTAGGGGAGAATTTTGAATAGATTTAAATAGATTGTCTAAGGTTATAAATCACCTACATCTGCTGCAAATATTATCTTTCTTCTGTGAATTCTCTTTGTCGGAAATGGGTACTGCAGTCCTGACCCACACTTGATAGATTCTGAAGATAGAATGGAAGAAACAAGATCAAGAACCTAACAGGTTCTGTCCACTGGAGAGAAAACAATACTCTATGTTTTCTCTCATCTCTCTTCACTACTCTTTTTTCATACTTTTAAGTCAACTGATTTTGAATTTTATTTTTCGTTCTTTGTTCTGGCAAAGTAATTGGTCAAGTTAGTTCACTAAATATTATTTGCCTTTTTTTTGTATCATGCTGTTTACTTGTCCGAGTCCATTAAACTTCACCCTTGCATTTGGTTGCCACGACAACCCTACATCTATGTTAATGAGGACAAACTCTAATGTAAAACTTTGTCTCCAAAAAATCAGTCCCATAAGCTGTGATCACAAATATTTGGCTATACTTTTTTTTTTACCTTGAAAGTCTTCTTGTGTCTAAAGTGCCCACAAAAATAAGTACTCCACCACTTTTTGGTTCAATCACTTCTAACCTCAAAGATATATTTTGATAACAAGATGCTTAGGGGAAATCAAAGAATACTCTACTTTTATCTTCTCTCTTAAGACTCTCCTTAGATACCTTATCAGTTTCAGTGAAGTTATTCTTTGAAAAATTATTTCAATAGATTATTCTTCTCTTGGTCTTGCATTTGTTCAGCAAGATGTATGGGAAAGAAGAGTTAAATCATCCATTCCTTGGATGACAGTGTCTGTTACAAAGGACAGTCCTTCTATGTCTAATTCTATGTCCTCCTCTTATCTCTTGTCTGATTTCCAATTAATCACAGCTTCTTGGCTTCAAGTCCAGTGAAGCTGAAGGACTATAAGGTCTACCCCCCACCCCGCCCCACTATATCTTCATGGTTTCTCTTTTAAAACTCTTTTAAGTTGCCTCATTTGGACTCAGAATTTATTTTCATGTCTTCATTCAATCTGTTCTGCATTATAGTCAGCCAAATAGGCTCTATAAAATCACTTTATGTAGCAAAAATATTAAGACAACATGTATGAAAGTTTAGGCCTCCCTCCACTGCTGAAGCCAATATGCTTAGCTAGGACTTCTAAGAACACTGTTTTGTTACCCTTTCAATTTGCTCAATTCTTTTCTGATCCCAAAAGTTTTTGGCTTATGTAATAAGAGAAATCTTTATTATCTCATGATAATAAGGATATTATTTTTTGTGAGCTACTTAGAAATGTGTAATCATTGGAGTATCCAATCAGATTTTTTTTCTCTGTTTCAGTGTTTCACGTACAAAGACATTGTAGAAAGTGTTACAAACAGAAAAGTGTGAACCCAATACCTTTTTTCATTGTAGAGGGCACTTTCGCCCTAAATATTTTGACCAAAATTATCTTTTTCAAAGAATTATTTTGGTAGTTACAAGTCAATTCACAAATTTAGATATCTGAATTTTTTAAGAATTTGAATTTCACACAGTGAGAGTATATTTCCTGGGTAAGGACAATTCTCAAAGAACCTACAGGATTTACAGCAAGGTTTCTTAAGTTTGTTTGTTTAGTGTGAAAATGAGCTATCTTCACCCACATTGCTCCCTCTTAATTAAGTCTCCATAGATTTCCTTGCATGAAAGCCTATTTTCCCACGCAATTTTCTTAATACGCTAAGTTTTTAAAAAGTTTGAACAATCAAAATATACCTGTCATAATTTTCAAACTCCTTTGAAATTCCTTTATCAGAATCACATGTTCACTAATCCTAATTCAACCTTTACCATCAAATCAGTTGACATGTTGTTTTCATGATATACTGTCCCTACAACTATTTTTTCCAGTGGGTTTATGTGTATATATGGCCATATAAGCTGGTGCTGAACAAAATGAACTTCAAGATATGGAAGAGAGATTTTTTTGTAGTTGTTGTTTATAATATACTATATGATTTCCATTATCTTTGGGTTTTTTCCCTTATGGTTTTCCCCTGCTGTATTTGATTTTGGTGCCCTGTGTATTGTGTATACATTTACCTTAATTAGGGAAGGGAAGATGAACAACAAAATGGTGAGACAAAGGACAAAAGGAAAACCAATGCAATAGCAATACTCTCATGCAATATGTGGAAATGTACATTACAACTTGTGAGGAGTACTGAGGTGAAGGAACACTGTGAGAAAAATGAAGGAGGGGCTAAAAAGTTTGAAAAGTTATGTATTCACTACCTTACAATTACTGTAACCCCATTGTACATCAATTTGATAATAAATTTTAAAATAAGCTGCATAAAATATAATTTCACTCTATTTTTACAGTAAATATTATCCTTTATTTTATGTTGTAATTTATTAAAAATCAATACTATTTGGCATCTAATTTGAAACAATTACTCCTTTTTATCAGAGGGTCATCAAGTTTAATGTTATCCAACTAGACAATATTTTCACAATAAACTTGCCAATATTTTGAAAAAAGAATAAATTTAGTACTTTCTCACACTAAAACCAAATACAGTTTAACTCTATGGAAACCAATAACTTTTCAAAGTAAATAAGTTGTTAAGAACACAGAATATATGTGTTCTTCAAAATTCCTATGACTAATAACTACTCATTTTAAATTTCTGAACATTCCATACCTGAGAGATTCAAAACAGTACCTGTTTGCAATTCTGCAATAGATGCAATTTCCAATGGAGTGTTACAGATTGAGAAGTCAACAGAAAAATAGCCACATTCTGGTAGAGGATAAAATTATGAAGCATCTGTAATTAATTCTTCAAGAGTAAGCAAATATTTATCAAAGTAAGCTATTATTTCTATGACCATCAATCCCAAGACTTATGCCATAAAGTCATCCTAGTCCAATAGTTTCCAACTCGTAAAGAGCACCTTAAAATTCCCTTAATATACTTCATGAATAGTTTATATAAATTGTGAAAAAATACCACACATCTGCTAATGTGACGCCCTCCTTGTTCTGGAAAGAACACCACAATAAAATGGGTTGCAAAAATTTCCCCCAGTGAAATTCTTGAGATCAGAACACTTGCAAATGTTATTTATATTTAAACTTTTTTTAATTATCACAGATATTCAGAATGCTAAGGTTGGAAGATTATGGTTCAAATCTCCAGTAAATTTCTCAGAAAAAGCCAGACACAAGTGGCACTGAGATTGAAGTGGTAGCACACGAGCCTTGAACATAAAGAGGCTCAGAGACAGTTTCCAGACCCAGAGTGCAAACCCCAGGACAAACCAATAAAACAAAAACAAACCCCAATATAACATTTTTCTCATTGCATACAGAGGCACGTAATTAAGGAAATGGCTTCCTGTGTTACATATAGGTAGAAGAAAGAAGATGTCACACAATTATTTTTTTTCATACAATGTTATACAAAACACTCAAAAATTCCTCTTTTGCTAAATTTATAAATTAATATCCATTTGTTGGCAAATCTGTCTAGATTATTCACATTATCACTTTAACCATGAACTGTTGGAATTATCTATCAACTAAGATCTAATTATAATCCTCTTGAAAGAATATTCTAGGAAAATGGAATGCCAGAATCATTTGTGAATTTTTCAATTAAACCCTCTACTTAAAAAGAATTTTGTAGTATCCTATAAAATATGAAATTACAAACAAAACCAAAATATTTATGTTAACTCTAAATTCTAATTTAGCAAGATCTACAAATTCCTGCATTAGGTAAACTTTATTATTTCTCTAGGCTTACGTTTTTTTAATCCATCATTTCTTTCGAAACCAACAGAATGATGCTTATTTACTTTTTCAAATTTTGGGTGGGAATCATGAGCCATTTTGCATTTAGGAATGGTCTGTAATGAAGCGAGCATTTAAAACACAAATGAAGATTATATACGAGTTGTATTTGAATAGGAAACTTGACTTCTCAAAACATAATGGCAAAATTAGCCCAGACTTGCAATTGTGTATTCCTTTCTTGTTTGATTTGTTTTATTAAACAAAATTATACTACCTGGTCCAGGGAAGGTATCACTTTGTATTTCCACTCTCTAATCTCCTGTCTTAGTCTGCATGCTAGAATTCCAGGCTTGTATCACATTGCCCTGCCATGGTTTCTTGGTTTATGTAATCTAGATACAGACTAGCAATTCTTAACTTCTCCAATGATATTATCCACTAGACTGACTGCTCAGAGTGTTTATGTACTATTTTCGAAGATCTTCTATCATTTGACACAGGATATGAACATTTTCAAATGCACATGCTGGGATCTCTTATTCATTTCTCCATGGAGCTGATCCTTTAATAATAATTACTGGACTCTCTTATTGTCTCTGTTCCCTACCTATGTAATAGTCCCAAACTTTTTTGAAGAAAGTTCACTTGAGGATTTTCTAATATTAAAATTTATAACTTGATTCTTACTCAGGACATATTTTCTATTGTTTTTTAACTTTTCTACATATTCTAAGTTGTTTCATTTGTGTAATTGTGTGTGCACATTTAAGTGCCTCTGTGTGTATGTGTATGTTTGTATGTATGTATGCAAAAGCCTCAAGCTCTTATTCATCAATTTTGCTCATGACTGTTATTCCATCACCTAAGCCATTCTTCCAATTTAGCTTTTGGCTGTTAGTGTGGCAAAGACTGTTCTGTTCAGGCTGCATGCCAACTAAACTTCCCAGACTCATTTACATTCTTAGGTTTTATTTCTCCAGAAGTATCAACTTTTAAACTACAAATATTTTTGTGAGTGTAAAGTCTAAGCTGTAGCCCAGATTTTTAACTCAAGAATTCATACAAAGATAGATGAACATACACATTGCATATGCTGAGTGTACTCTATTAGAAATGTGATCTTAAGCCAGGTGGTGGAGATATTTGAGGACTGGGGTTCAAAGCCAGCCCAGGTAGGAAAGTCCCAGAGACCCTTTTCTCCAATTAACTACAAGAAAACTGAAAGTGGTACTGTGACTCAAGTGGTAGAGCAGTAGCCTTGATCTGAGTAATGGAGGGATAGCGCCCAGGTCTTGAGTTCAAGTGCCAAGACCAACAACAACAAAAAAGAATATAAGAAAAAGAAAGAAAAATAATTGTGATCTTTGCCACTAGTTCATTGCTAGTATAATCCCTGCTCTCTCAAGACACATTTTTTTCCAGTTAAGTCCATGCTCTTATATCTAACTTGCATTGGAACCAGAATTATTCTTCCACTCTACTTTTTAAAAATTTGTGTGATTAGCAAGTGTGATTTAGAAAGGGAGTGGCCTCATACTTCATGCTCCACTTAGGAGTAATGGTTTCTCTATATCACTCCCATAAATCTTCATATTGGAATTGGCTTTTTGTTTCAATGTTGTCTTATTTGTAGTCTTCTATACTGTATTGAACCCTTATACTTAAACACAGCACTTCTCTTTCTCGTAATATTGCAAATGTTTCTCTTACTGTTAACTCCTGTACATTAGGGAAATAATGCACAGCACATACACTCACAAAAAATGATCTGAGAACCTTCTTCCCATTTAAAATTCGCCTTAATTTGCAGAGCAATTATGAAGTTTGAACTCAATGTACTCATGGATAATATAAATTTCATATTTTCTCTGTACTAAGTTGTCTCTGAAACACCTGCTGCCTCATGTCCAAAATTGTCCTTGTGTTATTTCAATGAAGCCAGAAAACATACATTATCCTTCAAGAAGAACTAATGATTGTTACTGGAAGTCGTGGAAAGTGATCCCAGGAAAGGAATTGAACATAGAGGAATGACAAAGATCCAATTAACTTGTGCTTTCCTTTCACTGTACAAGAAAAGAATCCCAAGGCTTGAGGGAAACTCTGTCCCTGACTCTTTCCAATGTGTTTATTACTCATATAAAAGTTGTTTGTAAACTTCTAGTTGAGAGTATTACAAAAGGAAATAATGTGGCATGTGAAGGCCAGCATAGAACAAAAAGAATCAAAGTTGTTGTTTTTTTTTTTTTTTGCCAATTGTGGGGCCTTAACTGTGGGCCTGGGAGTTCTCTGTCAGCTCTTAAGCTCAAGGATAGTGCTCTACCACTTGAACCACAGCGCCATTTATGACTTTTTCTGCTTATGTGGTACTGAGAAATTAAACTCTGGGCCTCATGCATTCAAGGCAAGCACTCTACCACTGAACCACATTCCCAGCCCCTAATAACATTGTTTTAAAATTGTTCTACTGCAAAGAAACAAACACATGGAGGTTTTAAAGTGTCTTATGGATGAATATTTCAACCCTGAGATGATTCTCTTTTGGCAAGAGTCTGTTATCAATTCCTTTAGTCTGGTCCTGAGTTCTCCATAGCAATAAAGATTCCAAAAAAGCAGGATCCAGTGAGTATGATCAGCAAAAGCAGCCTCTTCTCAGACCAGTACTCCTTTAAGGAGAGTCCCAACGAAATATCTGGGGGTTGTTTTTGTTTCCTGTTTGTTTAGTTTGTCCTGGTTCTGGGTCTTGAACCCAGAGGCTGGACCCTGTCCCTGAACAGCTGTCTTTCCTGCCCACCTGTCCTCAAAGTTAGACTCTACTGCTTGAGCTAAAACTCCACTTCTGGCTTTTTTGGTGTTTAATTACAGATAAGAGTTTGATAGACTCTCCTGCCTGTGTTGTATTTGAACTAAGATAGTAAGAAAGCCAAGTGACATCAACTGTATGGAGTTCTCTTTTAAACCAAGGAATCTTAGATGAAGTTTATTATAAAGCTAATATTTGACAATTTTTAAAAGAAGAGAATATGCCCAGCAAAGAAACCATAGCTTAAATTACTCAACAAAAGTAGGTGCTCTGAATCATTTTGGAATTATTTTTTATGCTTGGGAAGATTATTATTGACCTTGTCATTCCTTCTAGGGAAACTGAAAGTCATATTTGCACATTTTTTTTTGTTTGTCATGTGGCTTGCACTCTGTTCTTGGGTGCTGTTCTTGAGCTCTTCAGCTCAAGTTGAGCACTCTACCACTTTAGCTACAGGACCACTTCCGGGTTTCCAGTGATTAATTGAAGATAAGTGTCTCATGGACTTTCCTGACCAGGCTTGCTTGAACCACCATCCTCTGGTCTCATCCTTCTGAGTAGCTAGGATTACAGGCGTGAGCTACCAGTATATTTGCATTTATGTGTACTTAATGAAACTAGGTAGACAAATAATGCAAAACTGAACACAGTGAAGGATCCCCTTCCTCATGGGAATAGGGTAAGGATTAAAGAGAGCCATGATTTGTTCCATAAACCCACAACTGTTCACAATTACCAACAGGCCCCATGAGCTCTTTCCAGGTATCTTCCTGTCATTTGCTCACAGAATTGCCAAGAACCCTCTGTATAAGTCCCTTGTTTCCTCGCAATTGTCCCATGGGGAAACTGAGGTCCAATGGTTGAGGCCTAACCCAGGGCTTCACCTGTGGTCAAGAATTGGCTGCCATTGACTAAGAGTTTGGGATAATCCATCTAAACTGATGACTGAGTGCGGTGCTACATGTCTACTACCCCAACTACAGAGGACCAGGCCTGGTGGAGCATGCCTGTCACAGATAGGAGGACAATGATCCAGCCCAGCCTGAGCATATATTGATTCTCTATCTCGGAAATGTCCAACACAGAAAGGCTTGGCTCACATGTTTGAAGATCTGACTGACAAGCTTGAGGCCTTGAGTTCAAACCCTAATATACCAAAAAGAATCAGAGGCCAGATGCGCAAAGCTCATGCCCCAAATCCTAGCTACTCAGGAGTCTTAGATCTGAAGATCACAGGTCAAGATTTAAAATATGGTTGGCCTAGCCCATCAGACGTCATGGTGAGGAGACCCGGAGTCTGACCTATGCTGGTGCACTCCATACTCGCAGGATGCACATCTTTACTAAGTGCTGGCCACACACTCTGTTCTCCTGGGAAACCACCCCCTGCGGGACGCATCCCCCAAGTTCTCCCATGCTCCACTGTCACCAACCAGGCCCAAGGGAGTAGACAGCTCCAGGCCCCACAGATCCCTTGGTCTTGTAATTTAATGGTGATGAGTCCCCTTCAAGTACCTCACCCTTCCAGGCTCCTAGACATCAGCTGTGAAGCACATGCACCAGCCACCCAATGATAACAGGATAAGTTACCAAAGGATACAACTATCCTTGTTGCCACCCACTTCTACACACACATACACTCACAAACACACACACACACACACACACACACACACACACACACACACACACACAAACACACACACAAATCCAGACTGGTGACAGAAGACTTGTTCATGCAGCACCTGCAATTTGCCCAGTGATCACTCACCTAAGCACAGTTAGGATGTACAAGTAGAAAGATAATCTCTCTCTTCTCTCTCTCTCTCTCTCTCTCTCTCTCTCTCTCTCTCTCTCTCTCTCTCTCTCTCTCTCTCTCTCTCTCTCTCTCTCTCTCTCTGCCCCCCTCTTTCTAATGCACACACACAAACAAACACACACACACACACACACGAGACTGAGAGCAGTGCCTCTGTTCGTTCCTCATCTGGGACAATGTACAAGCTGGAGCATGGGGGTACCCTTGAGAGAACCAGAGAACAAGAGACTCCCACCCAAGGGGAGCTCCACTCAAATGACACACCTCACCTCTCCCTTTCTCCAAGGCCAGATCCTTCCTCTTGGGAACAACCAGCCTTGACTCCACATTCACCAAAACCCTAGGCCAGGATGCTGGATGAAGGAGTCCTGAGACAGGTGGCTTCTCAGAGCCTGGGAGGGGAAACTAGCAGAGGGTCATGATGCCCCCAGAGGGGTGTCTGACCAGGGGTGGGGCAATGTTGGGGAAATGGATGGGGTCCTAAATGCTACATACATTGATATACTCTTTACTTCTAGCCTACATGTTCCTGGGCTAATTAGCGGATTCTTGGGGAGGAAAAGAAGACCAAATGGACCAAAAGCACCAGCAGATGCTGGCAGAGCTGGGAAAGGTGATGACCCTGTGAGAACTTTTGACAGCTGAGGGGTGTGGGAACAGGCCTGGTGTATGTGTGTGTGTGTGGGGGGGTGTTCCTCCCAGATATTCACCTTCTGCTCTGACCCCCAGCGCCCTTCACCTCCCTCCAGGGCTTTTCTGGGACCCTCTTTCAGGTGTAAGGGTGACCAAGCATAGAAGACAAGGGCTTACACAGCAAGGGGGGTGGTCTATCTTCTGTATCCAACAACCCCCATGCCCAGAAAAAGAAAAGACCCAACAAGGCATGTGTGGAGGTGCTGCTCCCCACCTCTGACTAAAGCCACCAAGCTCCCACCAGGGAGAGAAAAGGTGCAGATGCATGGGATCTGGCTCCCACCAGGGGCTCTGTGGTGTCCCCTCTTCACTTATCCCTGCATCTGCACTTTTCCTGGGAAATTGGACACTAGGGATGTGCCCACTCCTGGGGCACATTAGTGACAGAGTGCCCGGCCTGTGGGGTGTGAAAGAGGTGCAGGTCCGTCCGGGACCTGGGTGGGTTGTTGTGGGGTACAGGTGTTGCAGGGTGCAGGCCCGCTGGGCAGCCACACACTTGTGATGCTGGGAGAAGTTGTTGGTGGCTGCTACAGGTGGGGTGAGCAGTAATGGAGGAGGCATTGCAGACACTCAGGTCCAGAACAGAGGACCAGGGGCTGGGACAAGGTCGAGGCTGCAACCTGCCAGTAGTTTGATACTGCCTGAGGTTTGAAATGCAGTACCTTGGAGGAAGCAGGGTAGGAGGCTGGGAGGCAGGCAGGCACATCAATTTCCTACTCCAAAGTAGCTTCAAGTCTCTTGCTCACCACTCAGCCACCTCTAGCTTATTCAACAGCTGGTAGTTGTGTCAGCCAACCTAGGGAATCCTGGTGCTACAGGGCAGCATGGAATGTGAGCGTGGCCACCATTCTTGTATCCCATTGGTGAGAAAGAAACATGAAAGAATGGGGGTGTGGCCAGAATCCTGTGATGCAGGCAGCGAGGGCAGAGTCAAGATGACAGCACCTCCCCCCAGCCCATTTCCCAGGGAACTATATTCAATTCAGTTGCAGACAAGAGGGTGACCTGCTTTAGCCTGAGAGCTGCACAGATTCTTGTGTATGTCTGTTTGTTGCCAGTCCCAGACCGTGAACTCAGGATCTGGGCACAGTCCATGAGCTGCTTTTGCTCAAGGCTAGCCCTCCACACTAGAGCCACATGGCTCTACTTCTGGCTTTATTGGCATTGAAGTGGGACTGGGGTTTCAAGGACTTTCCTGCTTAGTGTGAATTTGATCCTCCCATCACAGCCTTGTAAATATCAAGGAAGACTCTTGAGAGCCACTGATGCTTGCCTCATCATTGGTCTTGCTGATGTTCTTGGACAGACCAGTGAGTTCCCTATCCTCGGATTTAAGTGGAGGGAGGTGGAGCCCACAGTTCGAATCCTGGTCCTGTCAGCTTCAAATGACAGGAGATCCTAAGAAACTCATTCTTATCCATATGATTACCAATGAAATGTGATCAATGTCATGACTGAATGAGCAGTTGTTGAATGATTCTATGATAAAATTATATACAATTATATATAGGACACTGATCGATTTTAATTAATACTTTATTAAGCATTTAAACAATCACATTCATTAAATGGAGGCATAATGAAATACCTAAGAATTGCACCTCATATACTATAAAGGTGCCATTTTTTCTGCCAAGACTGGGATTGGAACTCATGGTCTGGGTAACTCTGTTGCACTGTGTGGGAAGGGGAAGCTTGCCTCCTTGAAGTCAAGAAATTCAAGTCTGTTCCTTAGGCCTGAAATTGATCCCCACCACTAGAATACATCCTACTCATGTACAATTTAAATATATGATTTATATTTATATACATATGTTGACTCCATATTGCATTCAGTGGAGTTACTCATTTTATTTTTTGGTTTATTTATGTATTTATTTTACTGACTATTATGACACATAGAACATTGATTACATTGATTACATAGAATATAGTTCTGCATATGTATTCCACTTCATACCTGACACCCAGGAAATCCACAGAACAGGAAAACATGTGTCACCATCAGCTTCTTTTTCAACAATTCATTTCTTGGGAGTGCTGGCATCTGAACTCATGGCCTACGATGCAAAATTCACGAATGGGTGAGTGTCAACACGCCATTGTGGGGCAAATTGAGCTGACAGGCAGTTCCCAGGACCTGAGATTGAGCCCCAGGGGTTGAAAAAATAAGAACAAATTGACACGCAGATGACAGCATGCTAATAAATATATATATTTATAGCATGCCAGAGATGTGTATCCATTATTCAGTTTTATAGACTACATTCGTACCAATTCTTGGCTATTTTTTATGCCTCCATGTAATTAATATTATTGTTTTCATCCTTAAACTATTAATGAAATCAATCTCTGTCTTGAAATTATTGCATTCCTGTAAGTAATAGTATTCTTTAATGCCTCATAAATATTAAATAAAATCAATCAGCCTCCTGAAATCATTCTAATTTTATAGAAGCATCATTCACAATCAACTCATTCGACCGTGACATTGATAACATTCCATTGTTATTCCTATGGATGGGAACGAGACTCTCAGTACCTCCTGCCATTGGTTGTGTCAGGACAGGGATTTGAAATCAGGGTCTACATTGCCACGTGGGCCTATGGCTTCCCCAATAGTCTGCCAGACTTCAGCAATACAAGGTGAAGTACACTTTGCAACAGTGTCATTCAGAACCAGCAAAACATAAAAAGTCATCTCACTTCATTTTTTCTGTGCATTTTTTATACTGCATGGCCTGGTGGTTTAGGATCCCAGGAGCAGCTGTGGGTCCAGTGGCTTCACCCCAACCTTGGGTGATCAAAGCAGAGGCAGAGTTGGGACGACCTGAGTTCAAGTGCCATGCTGAGCATAAAACAAAATAAAAATTAAAAAATAAATTAGCTCCCTGGCTTGCAATTTGTGCTGTTTATTCTGCCCAGTTTTGGATTTGAACTCAGGGTCTGGGTAAATCTGCAGCACTGTGGATGAAGGGGAATCTTGCCGTACTTGAAGATAAGAAAGTCAGGCCTGTTCACTTGGCCCTAATTCCAGCCCCAGCACTTGAAAACATACTATTTATATACATTGTAAAGATAGGATTTATACTTGCCTATAGATATGCAGTACATACATGTTTGGTGAGGTGGTTCCTTGTATTTTTTTATTCATTTATTTACCATTGATTTTATTTACTATGATGATACCCACTCTGTTTATTACATTGATGACATGCTATCACATAGCATCTAGATTTGTAGATATGTTCTTCATCATGCCTAACACCCAGGACTCTCAGATAAAAGGAAAATAAATTTCACACTCAGTTTCTTACTTCATGATCCACTTGTTGGTAGTTCTGGGATCTGTCTCAGGGCCTAGCGGGACCAATTGTTGAAGAGGTCAAAGGGAACAAACCAACCTGTGAGCAACTAAGGAGCTAGGCCATTCCCAGGATCTGACATTGATCCCCAGGGTCCCCATGATAGTCATAAATTCAATATTTAAACACAGGATCTATATTTACATACATGTTTGGAGGTATCTCACATTTGTTATACTTCTTATTTTGTTACTAATTCATGGAGATATTGTGTATTTTACTGAGTATGGTGACAGGTATAACTGTGCTGACATGGATGACAACCTCTTCCAGTGGTTATAGATTTGCCTACTCATTCTCCATCCTCGTTGAGACCCAGTACTTTCACAGGAGAGGAAAACATGTGCAACGACTGCCTTCTGATATCAGGATGAATCTTTTGTCATTGCTGGGATTTTAACTCGAGTCTGGGTAGCTCTGTTGCACAATGGGGAAAGGGGAAGCTCACCATCCTTGAAAACTAGAATGTCAGGTCGGGTCTAGGACCTGATTTGAAGTGCCAGCACTGGACAAAATAATAAACCCTTGTTTTTTAATAGGATCTCTCTTTACCTACAGGTGTCTTATGTATCTTGCATTCAGTGTAGATATTCCTTTTTATTTTTTATTTATTCATGGATATATTGTGTATAGTATTGAGTATGGTGACAGATATAACTATGCTGACATGGATGACAACCTATTCCTATGGCTATAGAGTTGCCTATATAGCATTCTCCATCCTCTCTTATACCCAGGTCTTTCACAGGAGAGGAAAACAGGTAGATCAATTGGCTACTCACATCAGGATGAAACTTTTGGCTGTTCTAGGATTTGAACTCAAGGCCTAGCAGACCCAATTATTGAAAGGTTCATGATGAGCACACCAGCCTGTGAGCCACTAAGGAGCTAGGTCATTTCCTGGACCTGAGATAGAGCCCTGGTGGGGGACAATATAGTCATAAATTCATAATTAAACCAAGGATCTATATTTCCATACTTGGTTGGGCAGCATCTTGCATTTGGTGTAGTCATTCTCTTTATTTTGTGTCTTTTTCATTGATGTATTGTGTATTTTCTTGAGTATAAGATGACAGATATAACTGTGGTGAAATGTATGAAAACCTCTTCCCATGAGTATAGAGTTGCCTATACATTCTCCATTCTAGCTGAGACCCAGAACATGCACACCACAGGAAAACAATGCAATGACTGGCTTCTCACATCAGGCAGTGCTGGGATTCAAACTCGGGGCCTAGGAGACCCAATTGCCCAATGGGTCCATGTGATCACACCAGCCTGTGATCCACTAAGGAGCTGAGCTGTTCCCAGGATTGGAGAAAGAGCCCTAAGGAGGCTACAATAGTCCTCAATGCATCATTGAAACATGAGTTGTATATTCACATCTGTGATTGGACTACATCGTGCATTTAGTGTAGTTAGTCTCTATTTTGTATGCTATTCATGGATGCATTGTGTATTTTCTTGAGTATATGATGACAGGTATAACTGAGTTGACATGGATAACAACCTATTCCCATGGCAACAGGGTGGCCCATGCATTCTCCATCCTAGCTGAGACCCGGGACTTACACAGGAAAGGAAAACAGGTGCAATGATTGGCTTCTGACATCAGGATGATTCTTTTGGCAGGCTTGGATGTGAACTCGGGGCATAGAAACCCCAATTGGTGAATGAGTCTACATGAGCACACCATCCTGTGAGCCACAAAGTTGCTAGGCCATTCCCAGGACCTGAGATCAATTACCCAGGGGAGGAAGGACAGAGGAGCACAATAGTCATCCATTCATAAGCTGAAGGTAGTATGCAAATAAGTACATATTTGTACAGAGTAGGAGAGAAGGCAATCTGTGATGGAATCCAATCTACCATGTGACTACCGATTCTTGGATGTTTCCTGATGCCTCCATTTCATGACTGTGATGATTATTGTCACACTTCATCAACTCTTCATTACAAAAAATTGATACCCCATGATTCTTGCCTATCATTTCCTACTCCCATCATGCACGAACTACTCATTCAAGGATGACATCAATTGCATTCCATGACACTTCCTGGGTCCAGAAATGATTATCTCAGGATCTCCTGTCATTCCCTCCTTCTAGGGGGACTGAATTCAAGCCTCAGTCTTGGAAAACATACTCCTTATATCCATTTTAAAGATAAAATTTATATTTCCATATGGATGTTCAGTCCATATCATGTTTGGTGTGGCTATTTATTTTATTTCTTGTTTTATTTATTAATTTACCATTTATTTTATTGACTCTGATGACACCTATACCAGTTATTATATTGTTTAAATCCTATCACATAGCATCTAGATTTGTAGATGTGTTCTCCCTCATGCCTGGCAGTGCTAAGATCTGAACTCAGGGTCTAGCAGGTCCAATTCATGAGTGGGTGAGTGTGAGCATGGCATTCTAGCCAATGAAACTGTCAGGTTGTTCCTAGGCGCTGAGTTCGAGCCCCAGGTTTGGCCAAAACAGCAATAAATGGATAGGCAGACGGTGGTATACAAATAAATAAACATTGGTAAAGAGTGCCAGAGCCTTCTATTTATGACTGAATGACACCTACTACGTTCTTACCAATTCTTATATATTTATTATACTACCATTAAAGGAATATTATTACTCTTTTCATGTTTAATAAACTATTAATTAAGATCAATCAGCATCCTAGGATTATTGAATCCAATTTTAGTCTCGACCGATGCATGAACTACTCTTTCAATTGGTATGTGTATGCATAGGAACAAGTCCCTTGAGATCTCCTGCTATTGGTAGGTGGCAGGACTGGGTTTCAACCAGGGGCCTATGTTGACAGGTTGATCTATGGCTTCCCTGATAGCCCGCCAGCTTTCAGCAATGGCAGGCCAGGTCCACTTTGCAACCATGTTATTAAGTCCCAGGATAATCACCTAGCAAAGAAAAAAATCGTAAAACTCTCCAGCCTTTTGCAGCTCGCCACTATTTGTGCTTTCCAGCTTTTTTTTTTTTCTTCCTGCAAGCGCTCTGGGCCTAGGATCCCCTGATCGAATATGGGTCCGGATGCTGCACCCCAGCCTAGGGCAATCAAAGCTGAGACAGAGTTATCACAACGTGAATTCTAGCCCCATGGTTGGCCAAAAAAAGAACAAATAAAATATTAATTAATTATTTAATTAAATTAAAACAATAAAACTCACTTGTTTGGAATTTCTGTCAGTTTTTTTCCTAGCCTGGGATTTGATCTCAGGGTCTTCGTAAATCTGTAGCAATGTGTGGGAAGTACAGCGTTGTCACTACTTGAATTGAAACCCTGTGCCAAGCCAAAAATAAAAAATTAAGTCACTGTCCTGGGCAGGGGGAGTAGTTGTGGAGATGGGAAAGAAGGTATGGTAGGGGAAAAACAAAGGAGGAGGCAACAATGCTTAATAGGAAATGTACTCATTACCTTGTTCATGTAATGGTAACCCCTCTGTATAACACTTTTACAATAAAATTGTACAAAAAAGAAGAAACGATGTAGTTCTCAGAGAAGCACTTTAGGGGTAAAGAAGGATGTCTGAATAGCTGTACAAAATTCTCCACTTCATTTTTGTTTAACATTCAATATGAATTTGAATAAACATAAATGCATCCTTAAAAAATTAAGTCACTCTTTTGGAACTGGGGCAAGTATTTCTGCCATTGCTCGGATTTGATCTCACTGTCCAGGTAACTCTATTGCACCATGAGTGAAGGTGAAACTCACTGTCCTTGAGGAAAAGAAATTCAGGCTAGAGTTCCCAGGGCCAGAATTAAGGCCCTGCAATGGAAAAAATATTTTTTCTCTACATGTGTAATATATGATATATACTTACATATGTATGATTATTACATATTGTGATTACTATTGATTTTGTATTTTATTTTTTTGATTCATTAATTTATTGTTTTATTATTATACACATAATATTTATTACCTTTTGAACATACATTATAAAATTATACAAAATAATTTAGGACATTAACTCATTTTTCATTAATACTTTATTAAGTATTGAAACATGATACATAATTAATTGGAATCATTTGTCACAGTCATCACATGTTTAAAGTTTCACCCAAGTATAAGCTGTGTCTTACCTTTGGATACCTTAATATAGTGATTTCTTTAGATGATTTATAGTCAGAAGCATTTTCTTGAGGATAGTCAAGTTGAGGGATAAAATTGTAAGGGTGGGGATAGAAATGTGGCTTACTGGTAAAGAGCTCGCTCACCATCCATGAATGCCAGGGTTTGAATCCTCATTACCCCATACTCAGAAAAAGCCAGAAGATATGGAGTGGTTCAAGTGGTAGAGCACTAGCCTTGAGAAAAAGAAGCCCTAAGATTGTCAAAAACAATAGGCCAGATGCCAATGGCTAACACCTTGAACGCTAGCTTCTCAGGAGGCTGAGATCTGAAGACCACCGTTCAAAATCAACCTAGACAGGGAAAGCCTTTTAGACTCTTATCTCCAATGAACCACCAAAAATCTCACATGGTGCTGTGGATCAAGTGGTACAGTGTTTGCCTTGCTCAGGGACAGTGCGTAGGCTTGATTCAGGACACACCACTGGAAAAAAATAAGGGTTAATCAAAGTACTTTTCCTATTTGCTAATTAGGAGACCATTCTCTGGAAAATGAACGCTGATGTAAACCAGAATTGGAATCAGACCTCAGGGTTCAAATGTAGCAGATCCATATGCCCAGCCTCTCAGACCCTAGCATTATAACTTTGTGTCCTACAGCGTTCTGAAAGGTCCAATGTTGAAAGACTTAATATGCTCCCCAAGCCCTTTGTGATAAGCAGTTGACTTGTATTGTCGATGTAATTACACTTCTGAACCTAGCAGAACAGCAGTGACTCACACCTGTCATCTTACTCAGGAGGCTGAAATCTGAGGATCACAGGGTAAAGCCAGCCATGGCAGGAAAGTCTATGACACTCTGACTTTCACTTCTGAAAGGTCAGATATTCAAGAGCTTCCTGTGTTTCTCTTGGTGACGAGAAGTTACTTGCACTCTAAATGTTCTCAGAATTCTTGAGCTCTTATAGAAGCAGGAAAGAAACACTTTGACCCATCCTGGGTTCAAATGAAGTTCTCAGAATCCAAGCCTAGTCCTGTTAGCAGGAAGAACTCCAGTGTAACACTGTAAAAAGAGTTTCAAAAGCCGTACTAGGTGAAGAGACCGAGGTCTGCAGGATTAGGAGGCAGAATGTACATACACAACAGGGAAGTGAGCTGCAAAACCACTTCATGAATTCCAGGCACAGCCAGCAAAGGGGGGCATCCGGAAACATTTGTTAGTTACATCAGGGTCAGGCATTTCTCAGGCTCTTCAAACAATGACTAATTAACCTTCCTTCCTCAGGTGAAGGGAGCCTCAGGCTATCTTTAGGTTAACAATAGAGAGCCAGAGAGGGGAGGAACAGAAAAGAAAAACCCTGCTCTCTGGTCTTAAGGAGTGGGGCTTTGACTCTCCATCTGTCAGATTTAAAGACCATTCTTCTACCTCTGCCAGTCCATTCTCCTTCCTTCAATCTGCACATCATTAATGCAAGTCCCCACTCCAAGGAGAGGCAGGGCCCTTTCTCTTTTGTCTCCAAGCACCTGAGTTAGAACCTGGCTCTGCCCTCTTGGCTCTGGGAACTTCGGCTGCCTGAGAAGTGGGACAGAGACAGTCTTCCTGATCTGTGGTTGTGTGAAGGCAATGTGGTGGCCTAGCACCCTGTAGAAGTCCTCATAACTGGGAAGTGTTCCCTTCTTTCCTCCTGATATCCAAGATCTACCCTTCCACCTACCTATCTACCTTCCTTCCTACCTACTTACATAGCTAACTATCTCTTACCAGTTTTTGGGATGAACTCAAGGCATGGGCTCTGTCTCTAGCTCTCTGCTACTTGAGCCACAGCACAAATTCTGGCTTTTTTCTGTGTAATGCTACTTAGGAATTGAACCCAGGACTTCTTGCATGCTAGGCAAGCACTCTCTCACTAATCCACATTCCTAATACCCTCATCCTTTTATTAATGGTAGTTTTTACATAATTATGCTACCATTTTAGTGCCTAAGTTTAATTTTCTGAATGCTGGTTATTTCTATGAACCCTGACTTTTTCTTCCCCTGTCTGATTTGTGACTGTTCCTGCCTTGGCCTCATAATAAAATGCAAATAAAGGCTGCTGAGAGCTTAAGTTTTCATCATATAAAGACACAGGCCTGGAATCCTGGAAGAGAAAAGCCATGTACCTGAAATGAAGATAATGATGCAGTATGTGCAACGAGTATATCTGAAAAATAAATCAGTAAATACAATCAGAAGCATTGAATATGCTCTGTTTGCACTCAGGGTGGTAAAATACACACTGATACATAACTTGGTCTTCTCTTTTTGAAATTTTTTTGTTGCCATCCCAGGGCTTAAACTCAAATCCCGATGCATTCCTCGGCTGTTTTGCTCAAGGGTGAGGCTCTACCACCCCCCACAGCTTCACTTCAAGCCATCTGGTCATTAATTGGACATAAGCCTCTTCCGAACTTTCTTGCCTGGACTGGCCTGTTTTTCCTGCTCTGCTTTCTCTCTCAAAGCTGGAGTTCTACCCTCTGGACCACTGCTCCACTTCTGGCTTTCTGTTGGTTTTTGGAGATAAGAGTGTCAAAGACTTTCCTGCTTGGGCTGGCTTTGAATGGCGATCTCCTGAGGAGGCTTCAAGCGGATTTCCTCAAGGATTCTCCAAGGAGCTGCTCCACACAAACCCTTGGTCTAAATCTCGAGAGGTACTAGAGAAAAACAGAAACATGAAGATGCTTCTAGTATGTTCTAGATACTTAAGATTGGAGACAAAAAACACTCATAATTATTAGGTCATTTTATAGGCAAAAGGAGCAATGCAGAGAGTATGAGAATCGCTCCAGCTTTTGGTCCTCTCATCCTGAAACAATAAATTCACTGCAGCTCAATGCTAAGTGACAGAGCTGGCATGTCCTGTGGACATTTGCTCCCAAATCATGGGACACTCATTTCTCAATTTTGGTTTCAAACCTGTGACCAGAGGAGAAGATAAGGAGAGAAAATCCTTTTTTGAGAAAACAGCTATAAAGAACATTGGGGTAATTTACTTATAAATTCAAACCATTGGAATGACCCTGTTCAGAAGTTGCATTGTCCAGATTAAAAAATGAAGAAGAAAATAAAGGCAGGTGCCAGTGGTTGCTGACTGTAATCCCAGCTCCTGAGGAGCCTGAGATGTAGAGAATCTTAGTTTGAATCCAGCCAGCGTAGGAAAGTCCATGACATTGTTATTTCTAATAGATCAAAGAAAATCCCAGAAGTGAGGCAGTGACTCAAGGTTAATGCACTATCCTTGAGAAAAAGGAGCTCAGGGAGTATGCGTAGGCTCACAGTTCAACTCCAGGACCTACCCACTCCCCGCAAAAGAGCCTGTACCTCCATGTCTTTGTGAATGTATGGATGTATTCCTATGGGTAAAGCTCCAGAGTAGCAATGATGAGTGGTGCGAATCTAGGAAATTTGTTTTCCATACAATGATTTCATAACACAGAGAGTGCTTTCAAGACAGTACATGTTCTAGGGCTCCCCTTACTGTTCCCAGTGTAACCTGAGGGTTTCTCTGCATCCCAGGCCTGCTGGAAGAACCTTTTCTCATTGTATGAACAGGCAGACAAAAGGCCTCCTTCCTGTACAACTTTGTAACAAACAAGTCCATTTGGACCAATTAGTGAGGATGAGTGTGGACGGGCTCTGAAGGCTAAGAGAAAAATGCCTCTTTGTACCCCAAGTGATCTCTCTCCCCAGTGCTCTGTTTTTACAGGAAGCCTTCATTTTTGCCACTTCCTATGTCAGGCCAAGTTCCCTGAACTTATCCTGCCTTTGTGAGACTATATTCCAGTGTTCAGATACAGTGCTCAATATAATTCAGAAGTCCTGGCAGAAAACTAAGGCACTGATTCCAATGAAATATTTCATTGTGGGCAATAATGGACCTATGATACCTCTCCCAGGTTTCTGGAAGCTTGGGAAATCCAAGCACATGTCTGATATCACAATGCTTCCTGTCATATGGGTCTGATGAAGCTCATCAGATTTTGAAATGTTTCACTTGTTCTAGTTGGGCCCTGGGTGGCTAGGTTTTGGTGTTGAACACAGGGCCTGCGTGCTGATCATGAGCTCAGAGCAGAATCCCAGAGCTTTACCATTTTTTGCCACAGCTTCACTTCTGGTCTCTGTGTGTGTGTGCGAGTGTGTGCACGTGCACGCACGTGCACATTTGTGCATACACCAGTCCTGGAGCTTCAACTCAGGACCTGAGCACTGTACCTAGTTTCTCTTATACAAGGATAGCCCTCTCCCACTTGATCCACAGAGCCACTTCAGGTTTTTTTCTAGTGATGTGGTCCTGAGAAATCAAGCCCAGAGTTTCATATATGTAAAACATTCTATCTCTAAGGCACAGTCCCAGCCCACTACTGCAGGTTTATTAGTTTGTTTCTGTCTTTATTGTTGTTGTTGTCGGTTGTAGGAGTTAAAGTCTGGGCCTGGTGCTGTCCCTGAGCTCTTCAGCTCAAGTTTTGTGCTCTACCACTTGAGCCACAGAGCTACTTCAGGTTTTCTGGTGGTTCATTGGAGATATGTGTCTTAAGGACTTTCCTGCCTAGGTTAGCATTGAAACATGATCCTCAGATCTCATCCTCCTGAGTAGCTAGGATGACAGGCATGAGTCACAAACATCCAGCTTCCACTTCAGATGTCTTAGTGGTGAATTGTTGATAATACTCTTATGAACCTTTTGTGTCTGGGATAGTTGGGAAGGCAGGGTGACAGACTTCAGCTATTGAATCCTAGGCCGTGGCACTCTGCTGCAAGGGGGTCCATGGATCCACTTGGTAGAGTGTTCGTCATGAGCCCAAGAGGTATGGGTCGGCGCCTAGGCCCTAAGTTCAAGATTCATGACTGAGAAAAATAGAAACAAAACAATTGTCCGCAAGAGACAACTCACTAATCTTCAGTAATACATAATTTTGTTTTTGCCATGGGGACATATCTGAGCCTCAATATTCTTATCTGCATAATCATCTCAGTTGTGGAGCTCTTCGAGGACCAGATGAAAGAATGCACCTTATGAAGGACACAGTACATGTTACTCTTTGCAGGACTCAGCTGAGAGCACCCAATGAAGGACTCAGCACATAACTCTATTCCATAAACTGTCATTAGGATTAGGGTGCTTTCATCAGTATCACCATTCTTTGGGAATATTTCACAAACCAAACAAGTTCACATCTAATTGTTTAATGGGATGTTTTGTGTTTGTTTTTTTTTTTTTTTTAGGGGGGAGGGTTATCCAGGGTGCTTGAACTCAAAGCATGGGGATACTGTTCTAATAACATTTGCTCAAGGCTAAAGCTGTACCACTTTGAGCCACATTTTAAAGTGTCATGCAGACTTCCTGCAAGGACTGGGTTTTAAAGCTCCCAAGCAGCCAGGATGACAGGGGTAAGCCAGCAGCGTCCGGTTCCTTGCAACTGGGTTGCAGCGGTTGCAGCGGTTTACATCTGTCTAAGTCAGGTTAGGTGGCAGCTGTCAGCACCAGACTCCTAGATTGCTCTGTGATGAGGTATTTGAAGTCCTGTCCTTCTACAGTTGCAGTTAGAAGATTCTGCCTTTTTGTGTCAGCAGTCCTATGGCTTGAGTAAGGGCTTCAACAGTGTCCTAACCATTTGTGCTCAAGGCTGGCACTCAATTGATTGAAAGACAGCAGAACTTCCAGGTTTTCTGTTTTTGTGGCACTTACTAGGTGAGCACTCAACACCAAGCCCCAGGAGTGAATGAGATCTAAATGGATAGAGATTGTTGTATATAAGTATTATATCCACAAAAAGAGAGATGTCTGTATATTATTAAATTATAGATAATATTACTACCAATTATTAAATATTAAATTATGACTCCATTTAATGTTGTGTCCCAGTGGAACCATTACTAAAGCATTAATTAGTAATTACTCAATATCATGTTATTATTTATTATATATGTATATACATCCATACATATAATTACATATTTTATAGAATGAGACAGATGTCTACATATAATTAAACTATGTATGCATCATGTGTTACTACCAATTATTATGTATTTAATTATGTATCCATGTAATTTTTATTCTGTTAGTGCTTAATAAAATATTAACCTTAATGCAGTCCTACAGTTATTATATCTAATTTTATCCTACAATGATTCACTACTAATTCAATTTGTTTATCATGTACTGCAGTGATGACATTTATTACATTTATGACATCCTATTACATAGCATATAGATTTGCATACGAATTATACATCCTACCTAACACCGAGCACTTTCAAAGAAAAGGAAAACATGTGTCATGCTCGGCTTCTCACTCCACGATTACATTTTTGGCAATGCTGGGATCTAAACTCAGGGCCTAGAAGGCTCAATTCATGAATGAGTGACTGGCAGCACAGCAGCCTCTAGCCAAGTCATCTGACAGGCAGTTCTGAGGCCCTGAAATCAAGCCCCATATGTTGACTCCATATTGCATTTAGTGTATTCATTTTGTTTTTTTATTATTCATTTATTTACTATTTATTTTATTGACTGTTATTACACATGGAATATTTATTACATTTATTAAATAGGGTATAGATTTGCCTGTGTATGAAACTTCACACCTGACACCCAGGCCTTTCACAGAAAAGGAAAACATGTGTCACCATGGGCTTCTTAATCCACGATTCAATTTTTGTGAGTGCTAACAAGGCCCAATACATGAATGGGTGAGTGTCAGCCCACCAGCCTAGAACATTTGGAGCTGACAAGCGTTTCCTAGCACCTGCAATCGAGCCCAAGGTATTGACAAAATAAGAACAGATTGGAATGCAGTTGGTAGTACACAAATAAATATAGATCTTTATAGTGCCAGAGATGTTTATACATTATTCAGTTATATATGCTACATTCCTACAAATTCTTGGATATTTATTATGACTCCATGTAATTAATATTATTGTTTTCATCCTTAATTAATTATTAATTAAATCAACCACTGTCCTGAAATTATTGTGTCCATGTAATTAATTGTATTCTTTTAATGTTTCAAAAAATATTCATTAAAATCCTTCGGCTTCCTAAAATCGTTCTAATTTTATAGTAGTATCATTCAGAAAGAACTAATTCAATCTTGACATTCAAACCTTTCTGTCAGTATTCCTATGAAAAAGAACGAGACTCTTAGAATGTCCTGCCATTGGTAAGGGTCAGAACCGGGCTTCGAACTCAGGCCTATGTTTCCATGTTGGCCTATGGCTTCCCTGGGATCCCGCCAGCTTTCAGGAATGCCACGTTAAGAACATTTTTTCAGCCGTCATTCAGATCCAGGATGGTCACCTTGCAAAGAAAACAAATGTAAAATCTGCAAGTAGAAGGGTTTTATTCTGTGTGGATTTATTCACTTTTTTCCTGTCAGCTTTTGGGGCCTAGGAACCCAGGTTTGGCTGTTCATACAGTGGCTGCACCCCAGGCTAGAGAGATGGAAGCTGAGGCAGAGTTGCTACGACCTGAGTTCAAGCCCTGTGACAAAATAAAAATACTTACATACATACATACATACATAAGTACATATGTACATTACAAATATTTTTAAAATTATGAGGCTCCTTGGCTTGGAATTTATGCCAGTTTTTCTGGCAAGCCTGGGATTTGAACTCAGGATCTGGGTAAATCTGCAGCACTGTGGGGGAAGGGGAAGATCATTGTGCTGGAAGACAAGAAAGTCAGGCCTGTTCTCAGAGCCTGAATTCAACCCTAGCACTCCAAAAAATAATATTTGCATACATTAATACATGATTTATATTTACTTACAAATGTTTACTGCATATTGCAGTTAGTGTAGTTCATCTTTTTTTTATTTATTATGTATTTTAGTGAGTATGATTACACATATAATTTTTTTTAAATCCTATCACATAGGCCTAGATTTGCATATGTATTGTATGTCATACTTGAGACCCAGGACTTTTACCGGTAAGGAAAACATGTGGGACAATAGGCTTCTTCCACCAGGATTAAGTTTTTGGCAATTCTGTGATTTGAACTCAGGGCCTAAAAGGCCCACTTCATGAATGGGTCAATGTAAGCACAACAGTTTGATGGACGTAAAGTTGTTGGGCAAATTTGAAGGCCTGAGTTGACATCCTAGGACTGGCCCATATATAAACAGATAGATGTGTAGACTGAAGTGTGTGTGTATTTACATATGTATATGCGTCTATAAATAAATATATACAAGAGACACATTTATGTAGATTCTAGTGTATAACTCCATATAAAGAGTGATGACTATATTATATATATATATATTCTATTACTACCAATTATTTGGTATAAAATTATGCCTCCATTAATTAATCATGGTAAAAGACTTAATAAAGCATTAATTATTCATTGTGTACAATCTTATACTACAATGACTAGCTAATTAGTGATTCAATTAGTATATGTCAAACATTCTATTAGTGTTCCTATAGATAGGAACGAATTTCCTAGGATTTTCAGCCATGTGTAGGTTGCAGTCCCAAGATGGAACTAAGGGCCTCTGTGCCTGGATTGGGCTCAGGGTTTATTGATAGCCCCCAGCTTTCGGCTATGCAAGGTCACATACAATTTTCAAGCCTAGTCCCTGAGACCCAGGATGGTCACAGTGCAAAGGAAACAAAGGTATAATTGTTGTGTAAAACTTCCTGGTTTATTCATCCTCCATTTTTTTAGTTTTACGTTTGTTTGCCAGTGATGGGAGTTGAACTCGGGTCCTAGAATACTTGGATCATCTGTGGGTGTAAAACCTGCACCCCAGCCTAGGGTGAGGCTGAGGCAGAGTTAGAACAACCTGCTTTCAAGACTCATGCCTGCCCTCCCCCAAAGTGTTAAGGCATTGGCTTGGAATTTGGACCATTTTATCTGCCGTACATGGGAATTGAACTCAGGGGCTGGTTAACTCTCTTATGATCTGGGTGACATAGGAGCTCACCCGTTTGAAGAAAAGAAATTCAGGAACATCCTAAGGCGTGAATTCCAGGCCCAGGACTGGCAAAAATAATATTTGTATACATTCATAAGGTATATCATATATGTATGTATTCACATAGATATTACATATTGTACCCAGGACACAAAATTTTTACAGAAAGATGTCTGTTAAATCTAGCTGATCTATGCAGGTATTTAGATCTGGGGTTTCTTTGTTGAGTTATTGCCGAATTGATTTATTTAGTGGGTTGAGTGGTGTGTTAAATCCCCAACAATTAATGTCTTCATATATATGTGGGATTTGAGGGAAAGTTATGTTTCTTGGATAAATTTGGGTGCTCCATTGTTTCGTGAATAGATATTTAGAATTGTAATATCCTCCTGAAGGAGAAATCCCTTAATTAGTATGTGGTGACCTTTATCTCTTCTCACGAATTTTAATTTGAAGTAAATTTTATCTGATTTTAGGATTGCAACTCCTGCCTGTTTATGGGGGCCGTTTGCTTGGTAGATTTTGCTCCAGCTTTTAACATTGAAAATGTGTTTGTTTTTATGGGCAAGATGTGACTGATGAAGGCAGCAGATACAATGATCTTGTTTTTTAATCCAAAAAGGAAATCTATGTCGCTTAATTGGAGAGTTAAGTCCATTCATGTTGATAGATAGGACTGAGAGGTATTTGGGAGTTCCTGCCAAGTAATCCACCTTCTTGGGGGCTGCGAAAACTGGGTTCTTCCTATGGTTCTTGGATTCTCAGTTTGCTTGCAGTTTCTTGGCCTTTATTGTGGTCTTGTTGGTTTTCTATGTGTAAGACATTTTTAAGAATCTTTTGTAGGGCTGGTTTGGTGGAGATATATTGGTTCCATTTTTGTTTGCTATGGAAGGTTTTTATTTGTCCTTCAGTTATGAAGGAGAGTTTAGCTGTGTACAGTATTCTTGGTTGATAGTTGTTTGATTTTAGAACATTGCATACATCATTGCAGGCTCTTCTTTCTTTGATTATCTCTGCTGAGAAATCTGAGGTGATTCTAATTGGTTTCCCTTTATAGGTGATTAATATTTTCTCCTTCACAGCCTTAAGTATCTTTAACTTGGTCTGAGTTGATCCAGTGTTCACCCACAGCATCAGAATATATGTTTTTCTCAGCAGCACATGGAACATTTTTGAAAATAAACCACATTTTAGGCCACAAAGCAAACTTGTCCACATTCAGAAACATTGAAGTTATACCATTCATTCTCTCTGAACACAAGGGAAAAAGATTAGAACTCAAAAGCAAAGGCCACCAAAGAAAGTCCGGTAACACATGGAGGCTGAACAACACACTGATGAACCATGAGTGGGTCATGGAAGAGATTAGAAAGGATATTCAAATGTTCATGCTATTCAACAAAAATGAGCATACAAATTAACAGCTCCTCTGGGACACAGCAAAGGCAGTACTCAGAAGCAAGTTTATTGCTCTGAGCTACTACATCAACAAATTGGAGAGATCCTAAACCAACAAGTTAATGAAACATCTAAAAGTCCTTGAAAAGATCAGCAAGATAAACTCCAATCCAGTAGATGGTAAGAAATAATTAAAATTAAATCAGAATTAAATGAATTAGAATCCAAACTATAGAAAGAATCAACAAAACAAAGATTTGGTTCTTCGAAAAAATTAACAAAATTGACAGACCCTTAGCAAATCTTATCAGAAAAAGAACAGAACACACCCAAATAAATAAACTCAGAGATGCGAATGGAAACATCACCAAGGAAACAACCAAAATTCAGAACAATATAAGGGAATACTTCTCAAAACTTTATGCTAATAAGTTTGAGAACTTGACAGAAATGGACCTTTTCCTAACAAATATTGACATGCCAAAACTAAACCAAGATGAGTTAAACCAGCTTAACAGGCCCATATCAAGCATTGAAATAGAAACAGCAATAACAGACCTCCCAGGTAAGAAAAGTCCAGAACCAGATGCATTTACAGCAGAATTCTACAAGGCCTTCAAAGCAGAGCTCACAGCAATACTCCTCCAACTCTTCAATGAAATTGAAAGAGAAAGTTCACTACCGAACACATTCTATGAAGCCATCATAACCCTTATCCCAAAACCAGCCAGGGACTCATCAAAGAAAGAGAACTATAGACCCATTTCTTTGATGAACATTGATGCAAAACTTCTCAACAAAATTTTGGAAAATCATCTTCAACAATCCATCCAAAAAATCATACACCACGATCAATTAGAATTCATTTCAGGGATGCAAAGCTAGTTCAATATATGCAAATCAATTAATATTATTCATCACATCAAGAGGAGCAAGAATAAGAACCACATGTTTATATCAATAGATGCAGAAAAAGCATTCCACAAGATCCAACACCCCTTCTTAATGAAGGTTTTGGAAAAATTAGGAAACCATGGAACATTCCTCAATAAAATAAAGGTTGTATATGACAAACCTACAGCCAAATTATACTTAATTGTGAAAAACTAAAGCCATTTTCTCTTAACTCACAAACAAGACAAGGATATCCACTCTCTCTGCTTCTCTTCAATCTAGTATTAGAATGCCTAGCTATAGCAATAAGACAAGATGCAAACATAAAGGGGATCAAAATAAGGAAAGACGAAATAAAACTCTCCCTTTTTGCAGATGACATGGTCTTGTATTTAAAGAATACCATAGACTCCACTCCCAAATTACTCAAGCTGATTCAAAACTTTGGCAAAGTAGCAGGGTATATAATTAACCCCCAAAATCAATGGATTTTCTCTATGCCAAAAATGAGAAAAGTGTGGCTGAAATTAGGAAAGCAAATCCATTTATAATAGTCCCACAAAAAATAAAATACCTAGGAATTAACTTAATCAAATCAGTGAAGGAACTTTATGATGAAAACTTTAAAAACTTGAAAAAGGAAATCAAAACAGAACTTAGAAAATGGCAAAACCTCCCATGCACCTGGATTGGAAACATTAACATCGTGAAAATGGCAATACTTCCCAAGGCTATCTACAAATTCAAAGTGAAACCTATCAAAATTCCAACGTTATTCTTCAAGGAAATAGAAGAGGCAATCCAAAAATTCATATGGAACAATAAAAGAACCAGAATAGCAAAAATGCTCCTCAACGGAAAGAACACTGCTGGAGGAATATCAATACCAAATTTCAAACTCTACTATAAAGCCATAGTAATCAAAACCGCTTGGTACTGGCACATGAACAGACCTCAGGAACAGTGGAATAGAATTGAAAGTCCAGAAATGAACCTACAGACCTATACACATCTAATCTTCGATAAGGGTGCTAAAAATGTAGAATGTAAGAAAGACAGCCTCTATAGTAAATGGTGCTGGTAATATTGGTTAACTACTTGTAGAAAACTAAAGCTAGATCCTTATATATCACCCTGCACCAGAATCAACTCCAAATGGATCAAAGACCTCAGAGTAAAAGCAGACACTCTGAAAACATTATAGGATGGAATAGGAAAAACCCTAGGTCTCCTTGGCGCAGGCTTAAATTTTCTTAATAAAGACCCGGAAACACATGAAGTTGCAGAGCTTCTGCATGGCAAAGGACATAGCTAGCAAGATCAATAGAAAGCCCACTGCTAGGGAGAAGATCTTCACTAGCCATACAACGGACAAGGGTCTCACATTTAAAATATACTTGAAACTCCAAAAATTAACTCCCTCAACAACAAATCCTCAAAGAAACAACTGCCCAATAAATAAGTGGGCTAAAGACTTAAAGAGAAACTTCTCTGAAGAACAAAGGATGGTCAACAGACACATGAAGAAATGCTCAACCTCCGTAGCCATGAAAGAAATGCAAATCAAAACAACATTGAGATACCACTTCACCCCAGTTAGAATGGCAAAAATCAAGAACTCTAACAACAACAGATGCTGGAGTGGATGTGGACAGAAGGGAACCTTACTTCATTGTTGTTGGGAGTGTAAACTTGTTCAACCACTTTGGAAAATAGTATGGAGGTTCCTCAAAAGACTTCACATAGAGCTCCCTTATGACCCATCAATCCCACTTTTGGGCATTTACCCAAATGTTTACCAACAAGACCACACTAAAGCTACTAGTACAACTATGTTTATTGCAGCATTATTTACCATAGCTAAGACATGGAACCAACCCAGATGCCCCTCAGTAGAT